>NC_135305.1:198816098-201806098 GCF_048772815.1 Callospermophilus lateralis | reverse complement strand
ATATGAATATTTGATAACAGTTAATTTTATTTTATTTATTTATTTATTTATTTATTTTTATTTTATTTTATTTTTTTTTAGTGAATTGCAATGTTCAACACAACTTTGTAGTTCATGTTTATTATGGAAAACTTAAAAGTCCAAAATTAAGGACTCTCTTATTTTTTAAATCTGGCCTCAGTAACTACTAACATTGTCTTTTGTTTGTTTGTTTTATTGATCCTTCATTGTCCCCTCCACCTCCCTCCCCAACTGCATACTGTTTTGGTTTGGTGGGGGTGTCTGGAGTTTGGAAATCAAATCTCAGTCATCATATTATTTCACCCACAAGTCTGAATACATCCTATATGTGTCTAACAGACCATTATTTTTTTAAAGAGATCACAATGCTATTGTCACACCTAAACATTTCAGCCAAGCTCCGTGGTGTATGCCTGTAATCCCAGTAGCTTGGGAGGCTGAGGCAGTAGGATCCCAAGTTCAAAGCCAGCCTCAACAATTTAGTGAGGCTCTAAGCAATTTAGTAAGATCCTGTCTCAAAATTTAAAAATTTTTATAAACTGGGTGGTTGGGGTTGTGGCTCAGTTGTTAAGTGCCCCTGAGTTCAATCCCCAGTACCTCCCCCCACAAAAAAAATTAACAATAATTCCATTGTTAACATAACAATTTATTAGTGATTGTTGTTGGTATAAATAACTCAAACTGGCCTTACAGGAAAAAAAAAACTCAGAAGGTACTTTATTTGCTACTGTGAAAATATGAATTGTAACAAGACTTTTTCTTCTGTTTCAGATTCACCTGCTATTTTTTTTTTTCCAGCATAGTCAGTAGATTCTGGAAAAAAGAACATGGAGCTGTTATTGTAGGTAGAAATGTTTGAGGCTGTACAAAAAAAGAAAGATTCTCTATCCTTGATTTTAAGTAAAAAATGTTTATGCTCTGTTTTGTGCACTCCAGAGCAATATTTAGGACTGTGCACACAGTTGAGAGAATGTGTTCATGCTTGGTTACTGAGCTGGGGAAAGAGGGCCCCCGGGATGTGTGAGGCTTCAGGAATAAAACGCTGCATTTCTCTGCAATGTCAGTTTCACTCTAGTGCATTATGGATTAAATCTCATAATTTTAAACATAAACAAGAGTATTTAAAGAAATATCATTCCCCTTTGGGTCGCTTTCCCAGCTCTCTTAGATTTGAGTATGATCTCACTCCTTCCTCCACTGCCAAAGGGGAGGGGCTTTCTTTGCTGGAGAAATTTGAAAAGAATAGAGTGCATGGATAAAGAAGCACAGCCCAGCATATTGAAGGAGAGCTTTATTAGGCAATGCATTTCAGTGGGTTTGCAGATGGTGAGACTGACTTTGGTTATTCAATCCATAATTCAGGATGTAAAACTCAGGGCAAAATCTTTACTAGTGTATTTGGTCATGCCAGAACTGAAATCTTAATTATGTGGACCCAAATAATTACAAAGTCAACATTCCAGAAATATATATATATATATATATATATATATATATATATATATATATCCACTTCTATGAATATTTTTTGTGTGCTGTGAGTCCCAGCTTTCAAGCATATTGTTATTAACTTACCATTTCTGCTTGCACAGTGACTGGTATGAATCTGCAATCATCCAAAAGGCAGAGCAACAGACAGAATGTCTCCAACACGTGTGGTTCAGATAGGCATGTAGGACACAGGTCAATGTAGATTAAGTCTGAGAGATGTATGTATGTTGTACCTTTTTTTTTTTTTTTTTTTTCAGTGCTGGGGATTAAACCCAGGGCTTTGCACTTACTAGGCTTGTGCTATACCTCTGAGGCAGGGTCTTTGAAGTTGCTGAGGGTCTCGCTCAATTGCTGAGGCCGACCTTAAACTTGCAATCCTCCTGCCTCACCCTCCCAAGTCTCCAGGATTATAGGTATGCACTACCACACCTGTTACAGTTTTCAAATCTGGACATTAAACCTTGCTTCCGTTTTATCATTGGTGTTGTTTTTCTTTGCAAAATATGTTGCAAATCATAATGTCTTTCTTTGTAAATATTTTATAGTATCTAAAACTTTTGTTTAACTTCTTTGATTTCCTGATTTCCTTTTACTGCATGTCAGTTGAGGACTAGGATAGACATTTGTGGACTAGGATAGACATTTTCTGAAATGATTGTATTTCTAGATGTAGGAAGACAAAAATCCTCTTTTAAGTATTCAATGTTTGAGATATATTTCTCTGGCTTGGGATTTTAAACAATTTAGATGTAGTTTCTCTTTATTCTTTATGGAACTTGTTGATTATAAGATCACTGTTTTCAGTTCAGCCAGCTCTTGTTTTCTATGGTAGTAGAGACTTCTTGTGGTAAAGGGCTCTTTAGCTTATTGGATTTAGGTTGGATTTTTGCTTACTTAGACGACCATACAAATTAGTGGGCATGCTCTGAGGATTTACTAACTTGAAAATAGAAAAAGAGTCCCAGATGGTGAGTCTAAGGAGTAACCAGGGGCAACCTAGATTTAAACTTTTTCCACATATATGCTTTTAAACAAATAAATTGAGCACAGATGGTTAAAAGTTGGCACCATGTGAGACCAGCTGCAATTAATTTGGGAAACACATTTAAAAGAAATATTTATGTAAGATTTTTATTAAGAATTATCAGCATGCAGCATTTCACTGTTGAATAATAAAACAAAACTGTGTTCTCTTCTCCAAAGAAAATCGCAAAAGCTGCCATATGCAGAAAGCAAAACCACAAAACTGCAGGAAGGAGGAAGAGTTTCTGTAAAGTTCTAGAGAGGAGAGCGATCAGGGCTGCTCAAGGTGAACTGAGTATGTCACTGAAGGGCAGAATTTGAAGAGAAGGATAATGAAAGAGGCCTGGAGAAGTGAGCTGAGAACAAATGATGACATTCCTGGAGAGTTTAGCCTGAGCAAAAGTGTTTTGTTATCTAACATGTCTGAATTCTGGCCACTATGGCCCCAGCATCAGTGCAAAGGTTGGATCTGAGTGCATTGGGTTTGGGGTAAATAAATAGATCAATCATTATTGTATTTGTTAGGTGCAGGACAGGCTGAGTAAGCTGTCTGCAGGGCATGCCAAACAAAGTTAGCTGCAGGATAACCTGGCCACTCAAACCCTCTGTCTGGTTCTTTATCACCTGTTTGCTTCAAGCCCAAACGCCCAAGCCCCCGCTCAAGGCCGAGCACTTAACCCCCTTGTGTGCCAACAAGGCAGCTTGCAGACCCAGAGACCCCATTAGATTTGGGCTATAAAAACTCCCTCCTGCCGGGGCCCTCCCTTCTCTCTTGCTCTCTCTGTCTCCTTTGCGCACGTGCTCTCCCCCCCACCCCACCCCACCCCCCCTCTCTCTCTCCTTCTCTCTCTCTTCTCCTCTGTTGCACTGCTACAATAAAGATCTCTTGGTTGCTCTAAGTGTTGTGGTCACTTTTCTTTCATTGGTGCCGAAACCCGGGAGAGGGTTAAAACCCACTTTTGGGTCCCTCTTCCTTCGGAAGTGCCACTCACCGGACGACCTGAACCCATTTTCTTGATCGCCAGAACTGCATTCACCACCGGCCTTCGATTGGTGAATTTCCCCTTCCTGGAGTCCTAAACCCAATGGTGAAGTCAGGAGGATTTGGCCATTGATTGTCCGGTAAACCTCTTTGCCTACCTGCGGGGAGGAAAACACCCCACCACAGCCTTCAAGGCCATGGTGGCCCTCAGGGACTCCTTCCTAGGGCAGAATAGACTCCTAGGTTCAAACTTATTCCCTTCCCTTCCCTTCCCAGCTGGTAGTTTCCCAGCATAGGCTTTGTAGGTCTCCCTCAAAGGACTGTGTAACCTCCAGGGTCACATGACAGAGAACTGAACATCACACCCCACCCAGACCATCACGGTCTCGGTGGCTCTCCTAAAGTCCTAGTACTCACCTTCAAGACTCGGCCGCCAGAGAGATGCTTACCCTCCTCTTCCCCTCTCTCTCTCTTCCCCTGTCTCTCTCTCTTTCCCCTCTTTCTGGCCCTGGGAGTCTCCGGCCTCTCCAGGAGGGGTCCCAAAAAGCCTTGGCCAAGGTCTCCCATGGCTCCGGCTCCATCCAGGACGAGAGCTTCGACTGTCAGGATTCGGTGACGACCAATCTCTGCAGCTCGAACCTGCCACTAAGGCACTCCTGATTTTTGGCTCTAGCGGGGATGCCCCTTTTGCCAATAAATCAGTTTCGTCCTCCTCTCTTATACTATCTTTGAGTCTCCTTCCCTCTCCCTTATACTACGTTTGCGTCCTCTTCCCTCCTCCTTATACTACCTTTGCAACATGGGTAATGTGTCCTCTCTGTCGTTCGACTCTCCCCTACAATGCCTCTTGGATAACCTCAAAACCCTCTCCTTGACACCAGACATCAAACCCCCAAAATTGATCAAATATAGCACCCAGGCCTGGCCCACTTATCCCTTAAGCAACCAAAACAGATGGCCCCCTTTTGGGTCCCTGGATCCCTCCATTCTAAGGGATCTCTACAATTACTGTGAGCATTCGAAAAAAATGGGTAAAAAGCTGCTATCTCAAAGCTTTCTTCTTGCTTGTGCTCTCTGCACCTCTTGCAGACCTCTGCAAATTTTTCTAGCTTGCAAACCAACACCCACAACCACTAATCCCCAACTTTCTCCTCCTCCGGACTCATCCACTACTTTTGATCCTGCTGATGAACCTCCACCCTATAACCTGGTTCCAATAGATCCTCACCCTTAGCCTTCGGCCCCAGCCCCTCCACCGTCTCCCCCCACCTCAATAACCTGCTTTCTCCCCTCCAATTACTAGATCAAAAACCTACACGACTTCCCTTCCTCAGATTGTTGCCCCATTGCATGAGGTAGCAGGTACTGAAGTTATCCCTCCACCCACTCACTCTTCTCTTCTCCTGTCAGTGCCCACACCGGGTCCCACCAGGTCCTCTTACCAGCTAACCCAAAGCTCAAACAAGCTGAGGAGAGCCCTCAGACCCCTATCCAAGATCTAATGAAAATAGCCTTTAAAGTTACTTTGTCATCACTGAAAACAGGTTACTAAGGATTAAAGTCCCTTACAGGCTTTTTGGGATACTCACTCCCATCTTCCCCTCTGCTCTACCTGTTCTGCTGCTCAAGTTTTCCTTGCTAGGGAAAATCCCAAACCCTTTTCCCATTATTCTTTTACATCTTCTTCCTCATTCTCAGATCCACTGGAGCTGCTCTCAGCCCCGCCTTCCCGTCTTCCCCCTCCCTACCAGGCCCACAGAAAAGTCTTAACTGACCTTCTCCAGAAATCTTCACCATGGCTGATTTTAGGACTTTCAGCAAAAGAATCTCTACAAAAGAGTTTAGTGTAGATAAACTTCCTATTTTCATGTTGCCCTGTTTTATTTGGCCACTGTCTGGAAAAATCAGCACTCCAAAAGCTAGACACCCCCTTACTAGTTTTTCACAAGATATGTGAACAAGGCCTCTGGCCTTGAGCTGGGCTTCACAGAGATGGCTACATTTCTAAGATAAGGGAGTTACTAACTGGGTTCCATGGTAACAGCTGGCAGGGGGAGGAAAGAAAGGGGGAAAAAAGCTCTCCCCCTCCCAGGTGTCCTTGAAGAGTTAACTTGCTCAGAACAGAGGGGGAAAAAAAATGCTTTTTGTGAACTTCTGCAAACTGTGAACTTCTGAGCCCCTCCCCTTACATGTTGGGTGCAAAATTCTGAAACTACCTAAACTTGGGGTTCAGGGATTAATTGATTACAGTAGAAGCTGTGTCCTCTGAATCTGGCTGCAACCAAATAAGACTGTTTCCCTATCTTCACTGCTATCTTAGGTGCCTTGCCTTGTCTGTCCCTACAACAGTATAATTCTATACACTTAAACATTGTTTATGTTTTCATGAAATGGTCAACAGATGTGAATAATTGTGTACTGCAAATAACAAAATATCTCTTATCAAAATGGAATAACTTGCCTAAATTCAGAAATTTACAAGGATTGTTTCAAAGTGTAAATAAAGAAAGAGTTAAAAGATGGGAAAGAGAAATTAGAAGGTTCTAAGTATGGATTTAATAGAAGGAAAAGGTGTTTCTGGATAAGAGAGTCTATGTGATTAAGTAAATAAGAGGGTTTAAGTAAATGATAAAGAAGGTCTGTGTATGTTGGTTATATATGTAAGTTTTTTGAGCAAGTAATATTGAAGGAATTAAGGATTATACAACTATGGTTAAACAACAACTGTTATTTTGCAATATTGTAATATGTTATTTCTTTAAGAGCTAAACTTGATTAATATAAAAACATCAATGTAATTGTGGTACTATTACTTTTCTTTGTATATTAAATGTGTTCATATTTTCCAGGTATATAAGTCATTAAGATAGAAGCTTAAAAAAAAACAACAACATTATATCAAGCTGATGTTCTCCAAAAGGTTACATGGTAATTTTAGGCTTATAAAAATAACATATTGGAGATTTATTTATATCATTTAATTTTCTATAACTGGACCTGTTATTAATAAGATTAATATAAAGTTCTATACACTGGGTACAATTTAAATGTAATATCATATTGTGTTAATATTCTTTTGACATCAAGCAACAATATATGTAAACTTTATAAAATAATATTTAAAACACAAAGATCAGCTTCAGTACTAGAACACTTTACCTAAGATTTATAAAGAGCCCTGGCTTACCTGAGATAAGGCTATGCCTCCCATCTTACTGCATGTCAGAATGACTCCAAAGTGGGCCAGACTTCAGCTAAAGCCCAGTACTCTTAATTTAAGGTGAAACTGACTTTGCTGGATGTTTAAGATCAAGACTTAAACTTAAATTAAAATGGCCAAGAAAACCAATATTTGGCTCTGGCCCTCTGAGTCAGTTTGAATCCAGGGAACAGGGAACTTCTCTATAAAGAGCTTTGCAACTCTGGGCCACATAACCTCCTGATCAGGGAGATTATTGAGACCACTGGAGAATGAAAAGCCAATCAGTGCACTTGCTGTGAATAGGAGGGTCATTGGAGACAGGAGACATCCCTGATGCTTCCAAGGGAAGCCACATGGTCAAGCAAGACCTGGACCCATTCTAGCGCAAAAGCATTAGCAGAACTAAGAAGCTGCTCTCAAGTTCCCCCACGAGCGACCCCTATGGGAATTCGGCTGACTCTTAACAATAGATAGAAACAAAGTCAATTTTGACCAGCTTGATCTTAAACACCTACCAAAAACAGTTAAGCCAAAAAGTCATTCCTAGGAGTAATGAAAGACAAGAACAGCTAAAAAAGAGGAAACAGCAACTAAGCCAACAGGCTCCATGGGGAATGTTCATTCAACTATGACCTTGGCTCCTCGCCTTCGCAGGACCTCTATTAGTCCTCTTTAGGTTTATCCTAATAGGACCATGTATGTTAAATTGCCTACAGAAGTTCCTGCAAGATCAAATACACAAATTCACCAAGTCAGACAATCAACTACCAGTCCCTGATGCCCAAGACAGAGACCTACAACTCATGACCAACTCCTCTAGCTCCAGAGACTCTGCCCCCACCTAAAACCCTCTCTAACCCCTTTTCCAGATTTCACAACCCTCTTTCACTTCCTAGGAATGAGAACTACTCTCCAGCAGGTCCACTCTGCTTGTTCAGTCTGCTCTACAGTATCCCCACAAGGAAGCATCAAACCTAAACTCCCCACACATCAGATGAGGAGCCACCAGCCAGACAAAGACTGATAGATCAACTTCACTCACATGCCTAGGCACAAAAAGCTTCATTACCTACTTACTTTGGTTGATACTTTTTCAGGTTGGATAGATGCCTTCCCTACATCCAGGGAAACTGCTGACACCATTGCCTCCATCCTCATTGAGCAGATCATTCCCAGGTCCAGACTTCCCACCTCCACCCAGACAACGGTCCAGCCCTCACTTCTTAGTGAACATCAGACCAATGCCTTCCTGCACCATTCATTGCCTCAATCCCAGCACAACCACAAACTGAATTGGACCCTCTTCAACTGGGTGACTCAGTCTTACTTCAGGAACTGCATTCTCAATCGTTGGAACCTCAATGGTCAGGACCCCATACAGTCATACTTACTACCCCAATAGTGACCAAGCTTTTAGACACTCTCCCTGGTACCATGT
The DNA here is from genome assembly GCF_048772815.1 of Callospermophilus lateralis. Lineage (NCBI taxonomy): Eukaryota > Metazoa > Chordata > Mammalia > Rodentia > Sciuridae > Callospermophilus > Callospermophilus lateralis. Next base: position 201,797,941 of record NC_135305.1, on the reverse strand, counting down.
CTCCTGCCTTAAAAAGGCACCTGTTCCAAATGTCCAGTCCTGGACTTCCACCATGCTCACCAAACTCAAAATTTCTCGCCAACCCTCTTCTTCTTTTACTAATCATTATTCTCTCTCAAGTTTTTATCCCAACCACAGATGGCACTTTAACATCCAAGCAACATGGCACCAGGATGACACCACCCATTCTCAGTTCATGAGTCAAGGTGATTGTCCTTCCACGGGCTGCAATCGGGCTGTCACCCTTAACATTACTGGATTCAACCAAGCCACCTCCAATACTTCCTAGAGTCCCTGCTACAGGACCAGTGGCTGATACCAAGAATCTCCTCCATCCAGGACGGGTTTGATGCCATCTACGACTTGTGGCTTCAAGGAACTTTTATGGACTTTACCCCGACCAAAGTAGTTGTCTGTAGCCACTGAGTGTTATTTTTTGGCTGCCCTGGTGTTCTCAGACCTGTCCTCCGAACATTCCTCCACTTCCCCTTCTAGGCCCTACGCCGCCCACCATTAAGCAGGAAGTGGCCAGAGGACTTTACTCTGTCCCCCATGTCACTTAGAAAAACAAAAAGGGAGGAATGTTAGGTGCAGGACAGGCTGAGTAAGCTGTCTGCAGGGCATGCCAAACAAAGTTAGCCACAGGATGAGTCCACTCAAACCCTCTGTCTGGTTCTTTATCACCTGTTTGCTTCAAGCCCAAACGCCCAAGCCCACGCTCAAGGCTGAGCGCTTCGCCCCCCTACTCAAGGCGGAGCACTTAACCCCCTTGTGTACCAACAAGGCAGCTTGCAGACCCAGAGACCCCATTATATTTGGGCTATAAAAATTCCCTCCTGTCGGGACCCTCTCTCTCTTCTCTCTTGCTCTCTCTGTCTCCTTTGTGCGCATGCTCTCCCCCCACCCCCCCTCCTTCTCTTTCTCTCTCTTCTCCTCTGTTGCACTGCTGCAATAAAGATCTCTTGGTTGCTCTGAGTGTTGTGGTCACTTTTCTTTCAGTACTATTATATGATTCAGAAGCTGTAGGCCCTACATGTTTGCAATCAGTACATTACTCATCTGCTCTTCATAATGATCATCTCCAGGAGCCCAAATTAGACCAGCAGGCAGGGGAGCAGGGGGACATGAACAGCCCAAGGACCCCTCGTGTAGTGGCACCCCTCCTCCACAGAAAATCTTAACTAAGCTTCTCCAGATATCTTCACTATTAGCCAAAGAGTCTCTATGAAAGAGTTCAATGTAGGTAAACTTCCTACTTTCCTGCTGCTCTACTTTATTCGGCCACTGGCCTGGAAGAAATCAGCACTCCATGTGCTAAATGCCCCTTTACTAGTTTTTCACAAACATTTGTCCAGTATAGTAGTTTGTAGAAGCAAATGCAAAATGTGATAATAAAAAGACAAATCCTTTAACAAGGCCTCTGGCCTTGAGTTGGGGCTTCACAGAGATGTCTACATTTCTAAGATAAGAAAAGTTACCAGTTGGGCTCCATGGTAGAAGAAAGAAAGGGGAGAAGAAGCTCTCCCCTTCTCAGGTATTAGCCTTGAAGGGTTAACTTGCCCAAAACAGTGAAAGAAAAAGCTGCTTTTATATGAACTTCTGCAAACTGTGAACTTGTAAGCCCCTCCCCTTACGTTCTGGGTATAAAGTTCTGAAACTACCTGAACTTGGGGTCCAGGGAAGTAATTAATTACAGCAAAAGCTGTGCCCTCTGAACCTGGCTGCAGCCAAATAAAACTGTTTCCCTCTATCTTTAGTGTCCTGCCTCATCTGTCCCCACAACACTGGAAGCCCACACTGACCTGATGTGCTGTGCCCAAGGAGAGCTCCCAAGTGTGTGGGTCCATACGGGTGCAGTCAGAGTTTTTCAGATCTCAACAATCTCTGCCTTTACCCCTGCAGTCTGACCTCCAAGATAATGCAATTTTTTTAGAGACCTTTTCCTATTAGGAAGTTACAGTCCAGGGAGAAGTGAAACAAGCTCCAGCAGAGATCCATCCCTGGAAGGGCGCACAGAATAAGATGCTGCCCCAGATCCTGCTACCAACAAAAGCCACCGCGGAACCCTGAGAGGCTGCCTCCTTTTTTAATTTTTCCATAAAGCCACTAATTTTTGTCAGATCATTTGGGAGAATTTATGACAGATTTCTTGAAGAAAAAGAAACTTAAAGGCCACACAAACAAATCCCCTATTTTGCAAATAAAGTGAAACTTTCAAAGGACTGCTCATTTTATTTTAAAATATGCAACAAAATATGACAATAAATGACAAAATATGCAACCTTTGTAAATATAGCACTACCGCTACCCAGAAGTGAATGTGGTAGTGCCTCACTTTGCTTGTTTTAGTGTCTTGCCTGATTAAAGAATGTTTTTTAAAAATGGAACAAATGGATAAAGTAATCCTAATTTTGTGTTTCTGTATTTTTTTAAAAAAACTGGATAGCAAGGTGATTTTAATATTTCTGAAACCGATCACCCAAGACCCTACATCCCTCATTTATTTTTTATTTTTTATTTTTTAAAGAGAGAGTGAGAGAGGGGGAGAGAGAGAATTTTAATATTTATCTTTTAGTTATCGGCGGACACAACATCTTTCTTTGTATGTGGTGCTGAGGATAGAACCCGGGCTGCACGCATGCCAGGTGAGCGCGCTACCGCTTGAGCCACATCCCCAGCCCATTTTGTTTATTTTTTATGTGGTGCTGAGGATCAAACCCAGTGCCTCACATATGCTAGGCAAGCGCTCTACCACTGAGCTATAGCTCCAGCCCCAGAATTGAAAATAATTTATATGTTGCCATTAACTAAACTAACTGTGTGATAAAGAATTAATCTTACCAAAGAGAAGTCTGATCTTTGCCCTGGGCTTCTGCAGGGTGCTCTTTAAGCTCCTGGAGAGTCTTGCCAAATTATGAGTGTCTTTGTTAATTAGACACACCAGGTAGTCTAATGATAACTAGAGGGAGCAGAAGACTGAAGATCATCCATGTGGATGGACATCAATCACATCTTCATGACCTGGCACCAATAAGAACTTTGGGTGCTGTTTTAGTCAGCTTTTTGCTGCTGATTAAAAGACCCAACCAGCACAATTTTAGGGGAGGAAAAATTTACTTAGGGGCTCACAATTTCAGAGGTTTTAGTCCATAGAAGGCTGGCTCCATTCCTTAGGGCTTAAGGTGGGGCAGAAAAGTGTGGCAGAGGGAAGCAGCTCACATGATGATCAGAAAACAGAGAGACTCCAACTGCCAGATACAAATATATTCCTCAAAGCCCTCAGTGCCCACCTCCTCTATCCACACCTTTCAGTTAACACTCACTGATTGGGTTAAGACTCTCACAACCCAATAATTTCTCCTCTGAACCCTCTTGCATTGTCTCACATGTGAGCTTTTGGGGGATACCTCATATCCAAACCATAACAAATGCCAAGGCTCAGGAGAGCTTCCTGCAACTCTGTAGAAACTGCCACACATTGTTACCAAGAGAATTTAGCACTGTCAGTGACTCTGCAAATTTGTGAATGATTCATGCATTTACCATATACATGATGAACTAGAAAAAAAAATAGAAAAAAAAATGAGTTTAATTGCAGTTTGGCCAATACTGGGAAGACAGCTACTATGTCTTCCCACTTCTCCAAAAAGGTTACAATTTATAGGAAGAAAAGCCAGGAAATATACATTTGTAGATTCAACTAGTCTGTGAAAGCCAGAGATATAATTCTGGTTTTGATGGCACCCACCTAGGCCAGGGGACCAGATCTAGGATTCCACTGTCAGCATGAGGATGCTGGAATGGAGATCATTATAATGATGTTAGTTACATGGTTTAAATTGGCATAACCAGGATTAAGAGTTCACTCTCTATAGTTTGACCACCATGACTTTCTCATATTAATGGAAAATGGAGAAATCATAGATGTTTCTATGATCAAGGGAATTTTGCTATAATTTTTTTTTTAGTTGCTGATAGACCTTTATTTTATTTATTTATTTTTATTTGGTGCTGAGACTTGAACCCAGTGTCTCACACATGCCAGGCAGGTATACTACCTCTGAGCCACAGAACCAGCTGGAATTTTGATATAATGTATAAGTCCCATTTATTTATGGTGTATGAAGGAATAGCACTTCCTGCTGAAATCTCAAAGCCCTTTTCTTCTATTTCAGTGTTTTTTTTTTTTTTTTTTTTCCAAGATGTAAGTACCCCTTCAACTCCCTGATCCTGGGATAGAGAAGATGGGACCTATCTGAGGAGGAGCAGAAAGAATTCAGGGCAACTATGTGGATACTGGGAAGTTATAAAGGGAAAGACCACCACGAAGGACAAAGCATATCAACAGTCCTGTTTTCACCCCAAGACTCTACATCCCTCACATCACTGCACCCCAAACCCTCTTCATCAGAGAACCGAGGCCTCATGATCTCACCTCTACTTTCCTCCCCAGCATCATCCCTCTGCAAGGGGCCTCCAGTTCTAAGGCTGTCAAGGTTAAGGCCCTTTCCCAAGTCCTCCAGGGGATTACGCACCCCTGTTGCACTCAGCTTCAATGCCCGCCCAACCCCACCCCTTCATACACACACACACACACACACACACACACACACACACCACACACACACACCCCTGTCAGCTCCTATTTAACCCCTGGCCTGCTGAAACCCCCTTAGGGAGCCCTCCCAGCGCCAGCCCCGCCCAGCAGGGGAGCACGTGATCCAAGGGCACCTTGGGAGGTCAGGTGGAGGGAGGTGGGGTCCTTGGGGCAAAGCTAGGGCAGTTGGAGTTGACCAGTGACCGTTGGGGGCTGTCTGGGGGATATTGGGGCGGGGCTTCAAGCCCGGAGGGAAGTCAGACGTGCTGCGTGGGCGGTGGAGCAGGACAATGGGGGCCAGAAGGTGGGAGTCCAGGTGTACGCTCGTGGGGACACCCGCCCACTGGCGTCCTGCCCTGTGGTCTTCACCCTGTCTGTAGACCCAGGGTGGGGAGGAATCCGACTCGAGCCCCCAACTGCCTGGGCTTCTGCAGATTCAGCCAGGTGGTGGCCAAGGCTCAGTCTGATGAGGGAGAGACAGGCCTCCCGGGCACAGCCCGCTGCCTCAGCCCCTCTGCAGGCGACAGGGCGAAGGCGCAACACAGGCCCCGGGCCTACATGGAGTGTGTCTGATCTGGACTGCCAGGGGCTTAGCTTGTCCCCAAGTCCAAGTCGTAAGCCGCGTCTGCACAGGGCCATCAACGAACCTCTGTGTCCCCAGGTGAAGCTTGGAGATGCTGGACTGGACGCAATTTCCATTCATACTGTGGCGGTTTCCCGACCTGTTTGAACACAGGCTACAGATTTAGAGGTTGTGAAGAACCTGTGCAGGGACACTCCTGGCTTCTGATAACTCTGATTTCTGGTAACACCGGAGAGAGCTGTGATCTAGGTGGCTTAGGTGTGGTCTCTGCTTTCAGGCCTTGATCACCTACCTAACCCATGTTAGGGAACTCCCTTTTATTTGATGGTTGGTCCCCTTTTGGGTCTTTATCATTTTTCTGTGGGTGTTTTTGCTCATCCCTTCCCATATCCACACTCTTAGGTTACTTCAAATCCTGTTACTGGGTTTGGGAAGGTGAGTTGCATTGATCCATGGAACAATAGCAAAAATGATGCAAAAAGAAACTGGAAAATTTCTTACTGCTCCTGGAAATCTGATTCCATAGGTGACATGGCCCAGCACCCCAAAAGACCCAGCTAAGAGACAGACCATTTGGGCACTCCCAGCTCCCGGCATGCTGCCATCTGATCCTAGGTCTTAAGCTAAAGTGCTGTTAATTTTGATAGCAAGAGATAACCTTACATGCCACTCAAAGCTTTAGATCCCATTTCTTGGTTCTCTCCCCATTTCTCTGTCTTGACCTTTACTCTGCACACAAGCCTAGAGGAAGACCAGTAGGGTCTCTAAGGAAGTGTTGTCTAACATTTTTTACACAGATCTCCTTTATCAAAATCACTTGGAGAATCTTTTAAATCCTGGAAATGCTAGGAATCTTTGGGGGAATGGTAGGAGAATCTTCAGTTTGGCTAGTCCCGCTGCTCCCTAGGACACTTTTTAATAATTCTCCTTCTCCATCTGCAGTTGTGGCAGTGTCTTAACTTTCCCGGGTCCCTTAGCACCATCCAGACATGGGCCTAAGAAGATCTCCTTATGGATTTTGGAGGATGTCATTAGTACAACGTGTCCCCAATGAGAATGGGAAGTTCGGCATTCCTGCCTCTTCCCCTCCTCCATCGGTGCTCTGCTTCAAGTCACTCCACAGTTGACTCACAGGACCAACCTTCTCTGGGGATGATCTGCAGGACTCAGGAACTTCTGAAGCCTGAAAATGGTGCTGAGGAACATTTAAGGTAAGGTCTTGAGAAATGGTCTTTTCACATTTTTATTTTGAATTCAAGAATCAACTAAGGGGAAGTCGATTTTATAATTCTGTCTCTGTAGTCAGTGCTCCTGAGTTTACTCTTCTAAAAAAATTTTTTTAATTAAAAAAAAAAAGCCCAGGACTTATACCTTAAAGGGAACACTGTCAACCTTTCACAACCCCATATGACCATCTCCTTCTTCCAGAAAATGATTTCCTAGGAGAGAACTTAGCCTACTGCTATCTTCCCTACCAGCACAGAGTGCTTAGAATGCCTTGCTGGCTGCCCAGCAAGTTCTCACCCCATGGCTATGTGCTTATGGCCAAATCAGTGAGGACCAAGCTACTTTGTTCTACCTAAATTCCTTCATGCCTCCTTTTTTTCTAGCAATGACTGGACCTTAAGATTTCATATTTGAAGGCTCTCTGGTCAAAAGCAGTTGTGGAACCATCATCCAGAGACAGACATCCTTGTTATAAGTTTTATTAGACAATACAAATCTCAGAGAAGGGCCAACAGAGGAATTTGGGGATGTGAAATCTGAACTCTGAAAGTGGTACTATTGTTTCTTGAGAAGAAAGGAAGGACACATTCATTGTGTGCCTGCCATATGCTGCACCCTGTGATTGGTCATTTCACAAAGATGTCCTTTATCCTTACTATCAGGTATACATTACCATCCTTGTACATGTGAGAGCATAGATAGATTTGTTTCCTCATTTGAGATGACTGGCATTGAGTGCTAGTGGGATTAAGGTGATTTTTATTAAGTTGCCTCAACCTACTTTGGTTGCTCAACCACCAGAGTCTCTCCAGGGTTAGCTGCCTTACTTGGGATGGACTGAGGTTGACCAAAGGATAAAGCTATAAAAGATAGGAAATTTGCCTAGTGACTCTGTTCTGAGGGGCAATTTCCCTCCAGAAACTACTTGGTTTTGTTCTTCTCCACTATCTTCTAGCAGTCCTTTTTAATACATTTCCCAGAGTTTTTAGTGGTTATGTATGGGAGACTATGTCTGATGGCAGATTTTAGCAGGATAATAGCAGATTTGCATTGACTGTTGCTTGCAGAATGGACTGTGATACTACCTTGACCAACTTTCCAGTTCATGGAGAACCACTTTCTTACAAGCTAAACCTTGCAGTCTCTTCCTGAATATTCACATCAAAAGCAGGTTGAATCTGTTAGCAAAGTTTTAAGAAATATGGATAGATAAAATTTCATGATTGGGGCTGGGGTTGTGGCTCAGAGGCAGAGCACTTGCCTCATATGTGTGAGACAATGAATTTGATCCTCAATATTGTGTCTACCTATAACTAAAATATAAATACTAAAAAAATTTCATGACTGGTCCCTAAATTAAGAGACCATACTTGCAAAGCAACATGGCTCTTTGGAGGATTCACATGTGAATACTAGCAATGCTGTCATTGCTCAAAACATGCTTCAAGACTTCTCACTGGAAATTTGCTCTGGAGCCAGCTTAGAAATTATATGAGAACTTGGCATCTTTCCTATAGTCAATTTGCATTTTTAATCTCAAATGATGTTAATGCTGTTTGGTGACCCTTTTGATCACCTTCATTGACAAATACCTATTTGTCTGTCTCTCTCCAAGTTACAGAGTAAGGTCCTGGAGGATGGGGAAGGGTTCTAGCTCCATCAGATCCCATGTTTCCAGGACACAGGGTTAGTTTTCAGCATGTACTGTTGAGTAGTCATATTACAAAAGTTTGAGAGTTTACTTTTCTATAATACCATGGATAATGCTTATTGTAAATTCTAAGGGGAGAAGCTAGTTGGCTGTAATATATATAATTAGTTACTCTTGACCAATTGCATTGCCCAATAAAGTTCATTGGTATGATTAAAGTGACAGTAGGCATGTCTTATCTATTCTTCAGTTAACAAACTTCCCCTAAAGTTAAATTGATTAAAGCAACAACACTTATTTTTCTCTCACAAATACACAGTTTGACAGGAATGACTTGCATGTGTTCCACATGGCATCAGCTGAGATGGCTTGAATTGAGACTGGACAACACTTTCAATACACATCACTCACTTAGCCAGCAAGTTAGTGCTGACCCTTGGCAGGGAGTTCAGCTGGGATCTGACCAGGAACTGGGGACTTTGGTCTTCATGTAGATCTCTGCTCAGTTTCCAAGAAGAAATGTCCCAAGTGATCCAGATAAAAGGGAATGGCACTTTTATGCTCTATCCCTTGGAAATCACATAGAACTTCCACTGTCTCAATTATCAAGAGACTCACACAGTTATACTCAGGTTAACAGGGAGAGGACATAGCTTCCACCCATGGGGTAGTGGCAATAGCATATTGTAAAATAAGTCTGTGGGATGAGAGACATTCATATGTTGCAAAGTTGATATTTAAACATTTTATCTTCCACATATTAAGTTTTTTGAATGAATTTTGTTGAATATTTTATTTTGCTTTTTCACCCCCAAATTAGACATTTCATTAATGATTTGAGACCAAGGGAGACATCTCTAATAAAGAATATAGCTTGCCTTTACCCATTTTTAACTTTTTTCAATTGGAATCACATATTATGAATAATTTTCTGTAATGCTTCCTTTGTCTAAGGTTCTAAGATTCAGGCAAGTCACCGTGTGTTGCTGTACTTTGTTCATTCGTGTTCACTGTTGCCAGGCACTATATACCATAGTTAGCATTGTAGGTGGACCTTGGGCCTCTTATTTAGCATTTTTTTTTTTGGGGGGGGTGGTGCTGGGGTTTGAAACTAGGGCCTTGTGCATGCGAAACAAGCACTCTACCAACTAAGCTATATCCCCAGCCCCTCAATTATCATTCATGTATGTTTGTCTCAGTGCAAACAGCCATACCTTTCTTTAGTATATGCCCCCAAATGTGACAATGCAAATGTGTCACTAAATATAAAACTGCACCAATTTATATTCCCACCAGCAAGTATGAGCTGAGCCCCAATTCCCAGTACAAGGGGGGAAAAAATGGCTGGTTGGCTTGAAGGAACTGGCTCTGCAGCTATGGGGTTGCTTGATCCTAGAAGAGTGAATTGATTCTAATCTTGACCACCTTGCCAGTTATCTGTAGGTGGTTGGTGATAAAGGGAGACAGACTTTTAGATCCCAGGGGAATCTAAACCCAGCTTAACAGTCAAGTAGATATAACCTCCCATCTTAATTTCCTAGTTTCCTCCATGCCAAACACAACTGCCAATTCAAGGACAATTCAAGGACACTAGGTGCCTATGGGACTTAAGGCTAGAGGTTGAAACTGGAGGTGTGGGCACTTACCACATGGGGTCTCACCTGTGGTAGGGTGTTTTCCATTATGTAAAGTGTTAAGTAACACTAGAGTTTTCCTAACCTGCTTGCTGTCAACCACCTCTAATCATCATTTGCTGATACCACATCCTGGGTAGAGCTCTTGGCACCCACTCCAATGTACTTGGGCTACCCTTCCCGCAGGCCTTTCCTTGACTGGTAATGCTATTTGTGGTCCCAGAAATCAAATTTGAGCACCCTTCATACTTAAAACCCCGAGCCAGGCACACAGCAGACTGATCTGTTATGCAGAGCTTATGCATGGAGGGGTCCAGTTCCCTCACGGCCTCAGCAAAAGGGTCCTGGAAATGTAGTCACATGAAGGTTTTTATAAATTCCCCAAGAAGACAACATATGAATATAGAAATGGATAAGAAAGCATAATACAAACATTCCCCACCACAGCCTGTACGCAAACTGACCAGGTGAAAGGAAATGTCTCTCAGTGTTGGGAAGATCATGGCCCCTTCGTGGATTCCAGCAGTAAGACTAAACCCCAAGTTTGCCCAACACAGGTATGCAGATGCCACAGTCATTTGTGCACTGGCTGCACAAATTGTAAACAGCAAGGTAAGCAGTGAAAACTAATTTACTATCTTGGTTCTCAAAAATTTACCAATAAAAATGATAGTGGAAGTCCACTTTCAGGACACGTTTCTTATAATAGAAAATTCAGAAAAACTCCCAGCAAAAGGTGTTAAGAGAATCCTAAACAGTTTGATCTAGAATTAAACTGAAGTAGACAAAACTTTTAGAAACTGGTGTTTATTTTCCGTAAACTGGTGCTTATTCTCCTTATTTCCACCTTGCTTGTTAATGTGTGACTGCAGAACAACTCAAGACCACTCGGTGGTTGTTCCTACCCACTCAGTGGCCTGAGCAGTGGGAGCTGCAGACCAGTCTTCAGTGGCTGGCTGGGCACTCCAGTCTTCTGTTAAGAAAAATACCAAAAAGCCATTAGCTCTGTCCCCAAAAGTACTACTATCCCTATTCTGCCCAACAACCCATCTATCAGATACTCATGGCCTTCTTTCACATAATATACCAAAGACAAAGACTAAGGCTAACATATTCCAAAAACACTTGAATTCAACAGCAAGGTTATTTGTAGATAGGCACACTGATTAAAAACCTTTTAATGCTAGCATAATTTCCTGAGATAAAAAATTTAAAAGTTCCCTGGATACATACCAGTAGGGAACTGCTGGATAGGTACAGAGGGCACCTGCACACCTTCAGACCAGTCTGCAACCTCAGGTTGAGTAGCAGTGAACTCAGGAGCTGGAGCAGTCCATTCACCCTGAAATTCCTCCTTGGTCACAGCCTTTTCAGCAGCAGCCTGCTCTTCCTTTTCAATCTGGTAATATACATATTGAAGTTTAGAAGAACCAACATTTAGTTTCCAAGAAGCACACACCAACGTAGCCCAATGCTCATGTGACAGCCTTTTGTGGAAGAAGCTTACCTCTTCAGGATCTCTGTAGAAATACAGATCAGGCATAACCTCCCATGGGTGCTCACGGGAAATGGTGCCACGCATGCGCAGAACTTCTCGGGCCAGCATCCACCACATCAGACCCACAGAATGAGCTCCCTGCAAGTATGCCGGGTTATTAGTTGACATCTATTCAACCCCAAATGGCAAGCAATTCCCTGTTCACCTTACCTGGCCCATATCATTTAGGCCCCTTGGTACCAAAAGTCATGAAGAAAACATAGGCTGCTTTCCAAATATCATCCATCTCTCTTTGCTGTTATACATAATAGTTTACTTGTAGCAAGGATTACTATCAAACTCCACTCACTGGGTCAGAATGGAGTGTTAGCGAAAAACTTGCCCCTCATGTAGCACACTACCTACACTTGCGAGTTCATCAGCCAGTTAATGGCCTCAACTCCAAGCTCTAACAATGTGCACAGGAATTTCCAATTCTTTTCTACAGTATTCATTTACAATACTGTAAAGTTGTTACCTTGTTGTTGCATGGAATGGCAATGTCCACATAGCGCAGAGGAGAGTCTGTGTTACACAAAGCAATGGTAGGCAGATTGACATAGGATGCTTCTGTAAGAGGCTGGTGGTCAGCCCTGGGATCAGTAACCACCAGAAGACGTGGCTCCCGGAAAGCTGCCTGGATCTGGTTAGTGAAGGTTCCAGGAGTGAAGCGGCCAGCAATAGGGGTGGCTCCAGTGGCAGCAGCAAACTTCAGCACAGCCCGCTGTTAGAATTAAAGGAAGAATTAGCAATAAGTACTCCAGGGATGGTTTCATAAGAATACCACACACCATCTGTCAATTCTGTAGTCACATAAACCAGCCCATTTAGTTGGGAGCTTCGAGACAGCCTTTTCTTAAAAATAAAGAAAGCATCACCCTTTCTTAAAAGCATCTAACAATTCTGGGTTAACTGAAAAGTCTTTTCAGGTCCTTCCTTACATGTCCTACCTGAAATGCTCTTCCCACTCAACCTCACTTCCTCCACTACTTCTGGTAGCTATAGAACTATACTGCCTGGTTTCAAATACCAAGTAAATCACTTTGTCAGTGACTTGGATAAGGTATTCATGTGCCTTTAAGTTCCTCGCTTAAAGGAACTGGCTATGAGAAATGCATACACCTAACAGAACAGTTTGGCACCTAATAAACATTTCTGAGGTCTGGTCAAATTTAATCAGTTACCCAATGTGAAGAAAAGTATATTACCACCTTTCCTTTTCTCCTCCAGAGACTATTACCTGCATGAAATGGCAACGTCCACATAGCAGAGGAGAGTCTATGTTACACAAAGCAATGGTAGGCAGATTGACATAAGATGCTTCTGTAAGAGGCTAGTGGTCAGCCCTGGGATCAGTAACTAGTCCCAGATTTATTTTTCTGCCATATCCCACAGATCTAGCATGTCAGGACCAGGCTGGATATGCTTGGTAAATTTTTGCTGAAAAAAGCAAGAGCAGTCCCTTAGTTCGTTCTATAGGAATAACTCAAATCTGTAAATATTTGGAATGTATAAAATCCTTAAAGAACTTCCAGAAATAATTGTCTATTTTGTTTCCATAAAAACTAAGCACCGTTGCACATACCTGGCCAGTATTCCTAGAGGATATGACACTGACATCAGCAGGGTTTTCAATGGCAACAATGGCACGAGCTGCCAGCAGAAGCTTCTCCCAGGTCCTCTTCAGATTTATGATGTAGATGCCTAGATGAGAACATTTGTTTTTGTACTAGGGATTAAATCCACAGCCTGGAATAAGATTAAATATACACTCCACCAGAGTTAAACCCCCAGATGGATTTTTTAACATGTTAACTGGCTATGCAAATAGCACATTCTTTGATAAATGTGAGTGTATGTGGCAGTGAGTACTATCAACTCCAGTCACAGAGATAAACTCTACTGGTGTTAGCGAAAATCCTGCCATTGATGTAGCACACTTCCGACACTCAGAAGTTCACTGGCCAAGACTGGCCTCCACCTGAGCTTTAATAGTGTGCATTGGCAAAGTCCATCTTTTTCTTTCTCCTGTAGAAATCTTTGGACCCCTGGGCTCCTCTCTAAGTTCTTACCCACTTCCAGGCCCTCTAGCCACTCTTCCTTTTCTATCTGCATTGGTAACATACTCATTCTATATCTCAGTTACAGCACTGCACTCCCAAGCTTAAATCTTTTACTCCAGGTTGTTGTCATAACCTATCTTTCCTTCTCTGTTTCCAAGCAAAGTTGCTTATCCCCATCCTTTGCTGTACTTTCTTCTTAGAATTCAGTTAAATAAACCTTTAAGTAGGAGGAACTATAGGAAATAAGGTACTTGACATTTCATCTTTTCAAATCCCCAAACCTAAGATATCAATAGTCTTCCCTCTAGAACTCAAAAGTATTTTCTCCCCACCACCACCAAAACCCTTAGTACTATCCATGAGATGGCATAGTCAAAACTTGTACTTACAGCTAAAATAACAAAAATTAAAGCAGTAACTGACCATCGCTTTTCCTTTTGTAGATATACTGTTCCATCTGGAAATCAAGGTTGGTGCCACCTAAGTGGGTTCCTGCTGCAAGAAATTTGAGGACATCCTCCTCCTTCATTTGCAGGACATCAAGGGCTCCGGACATTGTGACAGTTTCCCTTTAAAGTTACGACGGGAATCTGAAAGAAAAATGTTAACAATCTAGTGTGAATGAAGTGAAACAGGACTACTTTCTAACTATACCAGCAATACGGGTGGCTCCATTTAAACTTCAAGTTTAAATGCAACCAAATTTCATCTTCTACAGTGTCAGGTACTGAGCTTACAAGGTAGTGAAAGAACAAGACAGAAAATTAACGGACGCATAGCATACTAAGAATTACAGCAAATTAACTCTTTTTTTGGTACCGGTAATTGAACCCAGAGGCGCTCACCACTCAGTTATCTACCCAGTTCTTTTTGAGTTAGAAACTCACTTGCAATCTCTTGCCTCAGTCATTGGAGGCGCTGGATTTGCAGGTGTGAGCCACCACGCCCAGCATATCAAATCTTGTAAAGAAAAGTAGCGTGGGTTACAAAATACCAAGGTAATTTAAAAACCAGCGAACTAAATTTATCGATTCTCAAGGTACACACGAATAAAGCAAAGTTATGGACAAAGGTAACTAGATGTGAAAAGAGCCGTCATGTTTGAGCACATGCCAAGCATAACAGGGTTTTTTTCCCCAGAAAGTTGTAACCAAGTTTAGGAATTTACTTCCCAAAGCCATCACTTGTTTCGGAAAACCTTGCTAAGAATTTTAATTCCTGACCCGCAAGGCGCTAACAGAAAACACTACAGCCAAGCAGGTGGTGTAGATCGCCCTTTGGGTCTCGGTTTACTGCCGTCGGGGCGGGAAGGGACCCAGCCTACTCAGGCCATGATCCCTACCTCGGCCCGGGAGCCTAGCCACGTGTGGGCCGCAGGCCTGAGGCAGAGCACGCCGACGGAAGGCGGCCCAGGACCCACGGGCCTTCATTTTAGTTTTCGCGCCCTTTATCTGCATAGGAAACTGGTTCAGGATGATTAAGGAAGCGCGAGGCACCCCCCCCAAAAAAACGCACCAAGAACAACGCCGTATGGATCCCTCCCTGGGTAGCGCGGAAAGGACAGGCCGCCGGAAATGACGTTCTTATATAGCCCGTCATCAACCAATGGCAAAGAAAATCAAGCGGAAGGAGGGTGGAGCGGAGCGGCGCGACGCTGTGGCGCGACTTCCCGCTCCGGAAGGCGGACTCACAGCGCAAGCGCAGACTATTTTGAACCCGGAGGTTGACTTTCGGGTTTAACCGGGCTGCTCCGACACGCGTGCTTTACTTCAGTAATTCCTGTCAAGAATGCTTGCTGGATCGCTGGGACGCGGCCGTGGGCCAAGTATGTGACTGTCTTATCGAGTCGCAGGTGAACTTGGGCCGTTTCGTCGTCTGAGTTTCTCTTATTGTAATGTAGGACAGTATGTGCATCACATCAAGCCTAAGTGTTAAGTAAACAAAACCTGGAGGAACTATTACCAGCATGTAATTCAGATTTCTAGTGTTCACTTACGGAAAGTTTTCCCGAAAAAAAAGACTGTACACTTGAGGTTGTTAGTTTTTGGTAGACCCCCACACATACACCCACAAAAATGCAGTTTCTATCTGTAGGCCATTAATAAAGATTTATTCCATCCAATACAATACCATGCAGCCACTTAAAAAATAATGAAACTTGGACTGGGATTATGGCTCAGTGGCAGAGCACTTGCTTAGTGTGAGGCACTGGGGTTCAACTCTCAGCACTGCTTATCAATAAAGGTCCAATGACAACTAAAAAAAAAAAATATTTAAAAAATAATGAAGTTATGTTCTGTGATACCAAAAATAATTATTAGGAATGAGGACAATTATGAAGGTTTAAGTCCTGTGCTACTAAAAGATTACCATAAAGAAATGGTTTAAATTTAAATTATTAATAATACAGCAGATCTCAACCCTGGTTGCACTTGGAGAGTTTTTAAAGGTATAGTGCCCAACCCCATTTTTTTTTTTTTTATTTTTGTTTATTTTACAAATAGCTCCCAGATAATTCTATGTGAAGTTAACCTGAGGACCACATATGATGTAAGGGCATTGGCTTTCCCCGCCCCCTCTTTTTCTAGTATATTA
Organism: Callospermophilus lateralis; assembly: GCF_048772815.1. Taxonomy (NCBI): domain Eukaryota; kingdom Metazoa; phylum Chordata; class Mammalia; order Rodentia; family Sciuridae; genus Callospermophilus; species Callospermophilus lateralis. The sequence continues at coordinate 201,782,054 of NC_135305.1, read as the reverse complement.
ATTTTTTTTCAATGAGGAACACAGGTTTTCAAATTGAAACAAAACAATACAGGGCAATGGGCAAAGTTTCAAATGCCAGATGGAACTCCTAGTCACTTCATTTCTGAGCTTCAATCCCATGAGACATATGAGAAGAGAGAAAAGGTGAATTATCCTTGGGGCTTGGAATGTGTTCTAGGACCACTTGCCACTGGAATCAGGATTTCCAGTAAATTTCAGTCTTATTTCATGTTTGGAGAAAATTAAGCTATTTTGTTTATTTGCACTCCCACCCCCTCAAAGCAAAACGAAGCACTACCCCAGAGCTCCAGTGACTGAAATTCACCAGGTGTAAGGCAGCAAATCCACATGGGAAGTCCATACATCCAGATTCATCTCTGCCCCTCTTCCCCAAGGGGCCTCACCTACAGGTTCTCTGGCCTCAAGGGTCAAAGGAGACTGAAGAGATCCTGAGGACATGGAACAGCTACCATGTCCCAAGTTTAAGAGATAGCTACTCTGTCTAACTTGCCTTCCGGTCTTTCACATCTTAAGTGCTTCTCCCAGCACAGGGCTCACAACATGGAGATCACCACACTGGTGGTTTGGGTGCCACTATGAAGCCAGGAACTGCTTTATGCTCTCCCATAGTCCTACCCAAATTATTATTTTTTTTTTTGCAATAATTGATCAGTTTTTATATTCTCTTTTTCTTTTAGTTGTGATCAATGAAAAACAACAAAACATCAACATTAAGTAATGCTATAGGTACATTTTATGTTTGATACAAGAGTTCTACTCAATACAACCACTATCACTGATGGAGTCCCATTGATGGATTTTTTTGCCATCATAGAAAATAAAAGTCAGCAGGAAACAAATAATCTTTCACTTACAACCAACAAAATGTTTTTTCCTGCTGTTGATTTTCACTACTATGTCAAGAACATCCACGAGTTTTAAAGATGTGCAAAGTTTTAACAGCAAAGTGACACCTGAGATTGTTAATGGCTACTTTTCAGTTTTATTTGTTCTCACAAGAACAAGGAGGGATAACTATAACTACAAAAAAATTATACTTATTATGCAGGATTTAAAGATTTATTTGTAAAACTAAGCAAATTTAAAATCTGCTTTCAAAAAATGCCAAGGCCTGACATTCAACATTTTTTAGCAAATATAAACTTTTTTGATCATTTCCTTTCATGAAAAGTGACACATTTCGTTTTATGAACCTGCCACCACAGATGCCTGGACTGACACCCAGGTGGACACGTGCTAATTTCACTCAAGAGTATAACTCACAAAAGGAAACATCCCCAATGTACCATCTAATTCAGTTTCACACATTTTCCTTGCCAACTCCTTAAACTGTCAGGATGAGAATTCAGTCTCTAGGACTCTTAATGAAATTACCAAAGTACAGAATAAGATTGCTTAGAAGCATAATTTTAGTGAGGACGTTTTCATGCTCCCTAAAGGATGACAATTCATTCAAGTACAAATAAAATTGGTCATGAAGTATTTCTGGAGTATTGTTCTTGATGTAAAAATAAAAGCATCCAATTGCTTGGAAGACAACCTGACAATGTTACCTTTTAGCACTAGTGGATAACTTAGCAGTGGTTTTGCTAGAGAGTTTGGTGCTCTTCTTCCGATGGGTGACAGAAGGTTCTTTCTTCATGATCTTCAGGCTCTGGAGCAGCAGGGTCTTGCTGGTTCAAATCTGAACTACCACTGCTTGTGCTGGGGCTGTCATCATCATCGGACATTTGCTTATCACTGGCCATCTTCATGAAGTTATCACTTGGAAAACTGAGGAGGAGACGTGGCGGCAGGAACGAGGCGGCGGCGGCGGCCAAATTATTTTAAATAGGACATTTTAATTTAAAACTTAAAGTATAAACTTATTGTAAACTTATAAATCATTAAATATATTTATGCTATGGGATGAAGCATGCCCCCAAAATACATGCTGGAGTTCTAATCTATAGTAGCTGTGGATGTGAACTTTTTTTGGAAATAGGGTCATTGTTATGCATTTGTAATCAAGCTAAGATGAGGTCCTGAGTCTGGGTGACTAGAGTTCTTAAGAGAGTTATTTGGACTTGCAGAGACATACCCAGAGAAGAAGACATGAAGACAGAGGTAGGGGATCAGAGTGATGCATGTGTAAACCCAGGAACACCCAGGATTGCCATCAGTCACCAGAAGAACAGACAAGAAATGGTTCTCCAGAACCTTCAAGAGAGCATGAAGTAAATGCTCTGCTTTATCTCCAGAACTGAAACAATTTGTTGTTTTGGTGATCCAGCTTATGGCTAATTTGTTTATACAACCCTATGAAACTAATACAATGTTCTAGAAACATTTACTCACTCAACCCTCACTACCACCCTAGGAGGTAGAAAAAAAAATTTTTTTTTAAAGAGAGAGAGAGAGAGAGAATTTTAATATTTATTTTTTAGTATTTGGCGGACACAACATCTTTGTTTGTATGTGGTGCTGAGGATCGAACCCGGGCCGCACGCATGCCAGGCAAGCGCGCTACCGCTTGAGCCACATCCCCAGCCCGGAGGTAGAAAATTTTAACTATTCCCATTTCCTAGTCACAATTTCAATATGTCTAAGTCAAGTGCTATGTGGATCAGAACCCAAGATAACCACAAGACCACACAACTCCGTCTGCTCCTTGGATAAAGCAATGACTTTCCTAAATTTGAAAGAAAATACTTGGATAGCCCCAGTAGAAGGGGACAGTAACAAGTGTTGAAGGGGATGTGGAGAACCTGGAAATTCTAGACACTCCTGCTGGGAATGTAAAATGGTGCAGCTGCTTTGGAAAACAGTTTTTGAAAACTTCCCAAAGTATTAAACATTTACCATTTGGTCTAGTAATTCCAAAAATGAAAAAAAAAATCCCAACACTTGTACATGAATATTCATAGCAGCATTATTTACAACAGCTTCAAAGTGAAATTAACCCAAACATTCTTCAATTCAAGAATGGATTAATAAAGCACAGTTGCCTGGCTGGTCCTAGAGTTACATATGTATAAACTCAACTAAAATGTGATTAAAAAGGTTAAAACAAAAAAACCTTATATTTTGTACTGAACATGTATAGACTCTTCTTGTCATTATTCCTTGAACAATGCAGTGTGTCAACTAGTTCCAAAGTATTTACATTACATTTGATATAAATTATGAGTAATTTAGAGATGATTTAAAATATAAGGGAAGATGATGTAGGTTATATGCAAATATTATGCCATCTTATATAAGGAAGTTGACCATCCATGGGAGGGCCTGCATAAAATCTCCATGTACACTGTAGGTCAACCATACATGCATTCAATAGAATGTTATTTGGGCATAAAAAAGAATAAAGAATCAAACATGTCACACCATGAATCAACCTCAAAAACATACTAAGTGGAAAGAAGCTAAATACAATAGACTTCACTATTATTATATGAAGTGTCCAGAAAAGGTGAATTTATAGACAGAAAGTAGATGAATGGTAGGCTGGGGATGGAAATGAAGACTAATTATGAATGGGTATGAGAGATCTTACTAGGGAATGAAAATGTTCACAACTAATTTATGGTGATGGCTACACCTTTCAGTAAAGTTACTGAAAATCACTGAATTGTATACTTGAAATGGATGAATTGTATAATATGTAAAACAAGGTTATTTTTTAAAAATTAGGTTTTAATGACCTATATAAGTTAACAACCACCCTAGAACTAATTTATTATTTTCAAACAGAATGATAAATATACTATTTAAATTTTACAAACAGCTTTCAATGATAAAGAATATTACTTTATTAATCCAAACTTTAGTTGTGGAAAAAAGCCAGAACAGCTTAGAGTTGAAACAGTATAGGGGCCAACACCAAAAATTCTTCTTTGGACATTTAGAGACTAGGAAGTTACTGTCCCCATTCTCCAGAGCCTCTGAGAAGATGATTAGGAACCAAATAAATGAAATATTTTCTTCTTACACCTGGTATACTTCAGACAGTCTTCACCTGGTAGATATCACTATGTCTCTTCTCAGATCTAGTCTTCCCCATGTAGAGCTCCTTGGACATGGAAGGAGGCCTACAGCTTCTCCGGATTATGACTCCTTGCCCCAGCACATGCTCAAGGAGCTGTAGTGTAGGCAGGTGGCTAAAGCAGAACCACCTGGCAGACATCTCTCTGGAAATGCCTTTCAAGTAGTTTGCAGGATATGCGAACCTCTGTCCCAACTTTTTAGTGGGCTGTGTTGTGCATTGGTGACTCCTTTTCTGGGAATCTGAAGCCTCCAGGCAGGTCTCTCCTTCAATGGGGGACTGAGGCAAACATGTTTCTTCCTGGCTTTCCAGGTAGGAAAGACTCCAGATGCTGAGATAAAGCAGTGCTTGACAGGAACCAAGCAGGACAGCAGATTCCACCCTTTCCTGGTCCTCTCTTATCAGGACTTTAGGCCCATTTTGGCCATCATCTCTTCATAAACCGTCCATGCCATTGCTGCCATCAGAGTTCTGCGGAGGGCCCGGGGGACACTGCCTTGAAAGAAGCCACGCAACCCATGGTCCTATGATGAAAATAAATGTCAAAACTCCAGAAATAAAGTAGTAATATAATTAACTATCCATCTGGCACCAGAGAGTCTCTGTTACCTTGTTTCTGAGTCTTAGTTTCTAAAGTATATGCCATATCTATGAATAAGACCCGGTGGTACACACCTGTAATCCTAGTGGCTTAAGAGGCTGAGGCAAGAGGATCACGAGTTCAAAGCCAGCCTCAGAAAAAGCGAGGTACTAAGCAATTCAGTGAGATACTGTCTCTAAATAAAATACAAAATAGGGCTGGGGATGTGCCTCAGTGGTTGAGTGCCCCTGTATTCAATCCCTGGTACTCCACTACCACCACAAAAGGAAAAAAAGATAATTAATGAACTTTAAAAAATGTTTTTTGACCAGCTGTGATGGTGCATGCCTGTAATTCCAGCAATTCAGGAGACTGAGGCAGAAAGATGCATATCAAGGCCAGCCTCAACAACTTGGCAAGATCCTGTCCCCAAATAAAAAATAAAAAGGGCTAGGGATGTAGCTCAGCATGGAGCAACCCTGGATTTAATCCCTAGTAACAGAAGAAGAAAAAAAAAAAAATCATTTTGAATAGCTGCTAGGCTTTAAGCCTAGCTTAAAGCCTATCTAAGAGAATTTCTTAAAAATCTTTTTGTTTTATGTTTTTGAGTGAGGGGTGCTAGGTACTGAATCCAGACTTGTACATGTTAAGCATGATCTCTACCATGAGCAACACTCACAGGCCCCCTATGTCATGCAAGATTATTGTGTATAGTTGTATAGTCTGTACACTACACAGAAGCACTAAGCCCCAAGTAGCAGATGAAATCCATGCCAAGGTTTGTTTGCCAAACCTGGATCCTGGATACAGGCTGAAGGAAGAGAAGGCTTCTTACCATTTGTCTACCAGGAGGGAGTACTTTTTGTGTAATTCACTGTGCTCCTGGTAGCCTTATCTGTATAAGAATTAAAGGCAAAACACCTCTTCATTTTTTTAGGGGGTAACAGGGACTGAACTCAGGGGCACTCAACCACTGAGCCACATCCCCATCCCTATTTTGTATTTTATTTAGAGACAGGGTCTCACTGAATTGCTTAGTGCCTTGCTTTTGCTGAGTCTGGCTTTGAACTCCTGATCCTCCTGCCTTAGCCTCCTAAACCCCTGGGAGGCATGTACCTCTGCACCTAGCAAAACACCTCTTCTTTCTCCCTCATAACCTGAAATGATTTGCAATCTCACATATATTGAAAAATATATTATTGTTATGCTTCATGACTTAATGTAAAGAGAATAAGAAAGCAGACAGCCTAAATGGTATGAGCAGTATTAGAGTCACAAATTCACATTTATTTTTAACAGGAATATCTGGTGTCTGATAACAGTACTGTGTTCCAAAACGGCCAATCCACTGGTTTTTAAATAGTGCTTTAGTGCCTTTTATATCTTTTATAACATTTTATTTTCAGTACCATTTGTATTAAACCAAACAGCTAGAACATAATATGTATGCTTCTTTTCTGACTATCTTTTTTCCTATGTCCTTAATTAGAGTACTGAGACCACCCAGATGTCCTGTTCAGCAGATCTGGGCTATAGTCAAACAATCTGCATGTTGATGAACAATCTGCATGTTGTTGATCCTAATATAGGTGCCCCTCCCCTCAAAACAAAAACAAAAACACATAAGCTTTTATGGTTCTCAACCTTGGCAGCACACTGGGATTACTGGGACCTTTAAACAAAACTTTTCTGATTTTTTTTTTCTTTTGGTGCTGGAGTTGAGCCCACAGTCTTATACATGCTAAGCACATGCCCTACTACTGAGCTACACCCCAAGCCCCTAAAAAAATAGTTCTGATACTGCCCTTCCACCAAATCGCTGATATCATTGGCCTAGATTTTGACCTGGGAATGCAGATTTCTAAAAGCTTCTCAAATGATTCCAAATGAATGAAGGACAAGAACTACTGCTTTAGAGAGAGATCCTTATCCACTACAAGAAACTATACTCATTCTATGGTCTTACTTTGAAAATGATAGTTACTGCTTGTCCTATCCACTGAAACTTCACTGGGGAGAGCTGCATGTGGGTCTTGATAACATCCGCAGGTTGAGTTACCAGGGAGGCCAGAATACCAGCAAATATCCCACAGCTGAAATTTATGACAGGAATAAAGACTGCATCCAACTGGTCTGAAAGAGAACACACATAACATGGAATTACATATCTCATATTTATCAGATTTATCAGATAAAACTCAGTGCAAGTTGTCCCTTCATTCTTCCCAAAATTCAGAAAGATGTAGATTCAAACAAGTTTAAGGATTACATATTTGAAGGTGCAACTAATGGGCTTGGGTTGTAGCTCAGTGGAAGAGCGCTTGCCTAGCATGTGTGAGGCACTGGGTTTGATTCTTAGCACCATATATAAATAAATAAAATAAAGGTTCACCAACAACTAAAAAATACTAAAAAGAAAAATGTGTAACTAATATCCAAGTGATACAAGTTATCCATAATGGGTCAAGCACAATGTCATGTGCCTCCTGATATAAAAACTGAATCATATCCTTGGTCCACTTGCTAAAAATAAATAACTAAATCTAATCACTGAAAAAACACATTATATAAACCCAAATTTAGGTATACCAACTGGCCTCTATTCTTGGAAATAAAAATTACTACAAAGTACACTACTGGAATGATTAGAGAAATCAGAATATGGACTATGTGTTCAAGAATTTTACCTGTATTAAACTTTTTTTTTTTAAGAAAGAGTGAGAGAGAGTGAGTGAGAGAAAGAGAATTTTTTAACATTTATTTTTTAGTTTTTGGCATACACAACATCTTTGTATGTGGTGCTGAGGATCGAACCCGGGCCGCACACATGCCAGGCGAGCGCGCTACCGCTTGAGCCACATCTTCAGCCCTGTATTAAACTTCTTGAATTTGAAAAAATAGATGGTTACATGAGGGCCTGTCCTTGTTCTTAGGAAATATACACTGAGATATTTAAGGGTAAAGATGAGTCATGTCTACAACTTACTCTCAAAAGATTTAAAGATTTATATATTGTATTGTTCTTGTGGCCTTTCTCATAGGTTTAACATTATATCGAAATACCCAATTTAAAAAATTTTAGGCGTGATATTGGCACCAAAATAGACATGTAGACCAATGCAAAATAGAAGACACAGAGAAAAACCCTCATAAATACAGCTATCTCATACTAGACAAAGGCACCAAAAACATACAGTGGAGAAAAGACAGTTTATCTAACAAATGGTTCTGGAAAAACTGGAAATCCATGTGTAACAAAATGAAATAAAACTCTCTCATCCTGTACAAAAATCAACTCAAATTGGATCCAAGACTTAGGCACAGAGACCTGTACCTCATAGAAGAAAAAGTAGGCCCAAATCTTCATCATATCAGCTTAGGACCTTACTTCCTTAACAAGACTCCTAAAGTACAAGAAATAAAATTAAGAATCAATAAATGGGATATATTCAAACTAAAGAGTTTCTTCTTAGCAAAGGAAATAATCAATAATGTGAAGAGAGAACCTATAGAATGGGAAAAAATCTTTACCACAAGCACCTTGGATAGAGCACTAATCTCCAGGATATGTAAAGAACTCAAAAACCGGGGCTGGGGATGTGGCTCAAGCGGTAGCGCACTCGCCTGGCATGCGTGCGGCCCGGGTTCGATCCTCAGCACCACATACAAACAAAGATGTTGTGTCCGCCGAAAAAACTAAAAAATAAATATTAAAAAAATTTCTCTCTCTCTCTCTCTCTCTCTCTCTTAAAAAAAAAAAAAAAGAACTCAAAAAACATAACACCAAAAAAACAAACAACCCAATCAATAAATAGGCTAAGGAACTGAACAAGCACTTCCAGAAGAAATATAATCGATTAACAAACACATAGAAAAATGTTCATCATTTCTAGCAATTAGAGAAAAGCAAATCAAAACTCCAGTCAGAAAGGCAATTATCAAGAATACAAGCAATAAAGAGTGTTGGCAAGGATGTGGGGGAAAAGGCACACTCACACATTGCCAATGGGACTGAAAATTGATGCAACCACTTTGGAAAGCAATATGGATATTCCTCAGAAAACTTGGATTGGAACCACCATTTGACCCACTATCCCACTCCTCAGTCTATACCCAAAGGACTTAAAATCAGCATACTACAGTAATGCAGTCACATCAATGTTCATAGGAGCTCAATTCACAATTGCTAAACTATGGAACCAACCTAGGTGCCCTTCAACAGATGAATAGATAAAGAATATGTGGTACACATACACAATGGAATATTGCTCAGCCTTAAAGAAAAATGAAATTATGGCATTTGTAAGTAAATGGATGGAACTATAGAACATCATGCTAAGTGAAATAAACTAATCCCCAAAAAACAAAGACTAAATGTATGCTGATAAGCAGATGCTGATCCGTAGTGGTGATAGCGTAAGAATTAAGAAACTTTGGATTGTGCAGAGAGGATTAAGAGGAGGGAGGGATGTGAAGAAAGGTAGAATGTGACAGACATTTTACCCTATATACATGTATGATTACACCACGGGTGTGACTCTGCACCAAGTACAGCCAGAGAAATGAAAAGTTGTGCTCCATTTGTGTAAAATGTGTCAAAATGCATTCTACTGTCATGTATAACTAATTAAAACAAATTAAAAAAAAAAAATAGAAGGGAGACCAGTAGAATAGTAGAAGGGGAACAGGGGAGGGAGGAAGGGGAGATACTGAAGAATAAAATTGATCAAATTATACTGTTTTATTGTGTGCATGTATGAACATATAACAAATTCTGCTGATATGTATAATTATAATGCGCCAATAAAAAGGGGGGAAATACACTTCCAGGGACTATGGATGTAGCTCAGTGATAGAGTACAAGCACAAGGCCCTGGGTTCAATCCCTCGCACAAACAAACAAACAAAAATTCACTTCCATGCTTTATTGCCTTAATTTTCTGTTATAAAATAAAGCTGTGACCTGCAGGGTCACACCTCCTGCGGCTTGGGGAGAGACAGCTAATCTCCTAAAGCATTCTAACTGCAGCAGATCACCAGTCTGGATAGTAGGCATTCCAGTTTCCCTAATTAGCCACAGACACTTTACTGAATGCAGGTGCATTCTACAGAACAACTTTCTACATCTTGCTCTGCTTGGGTGGATGTTTACAACTTACAGATTTCACCCACATCTAGTCCAATATAAGCTTACTGGTGAGGTGGGCCTAACTGAAACTCAGATTTGGCAGCTTTACCTCTACCCAAAGGGAGAGCTCAAAACAACATTAACTAGGAACACAGCAAGGATGAAATTTTTTTTTCCCCTCAAACTTCTAATCCATCAGTGTTTCTCAAACTTGAATCACAATAAGTCTTCTAAAAAGATACACCTCACGGGTTGTACCCCAAAGTTTCTCATCTAGGAGGCCTTGGATGGGACACAGAAATTTTACAATGTACTGTTTTGGGATGTACTATTACAGAACCTCTGCAAAACACATGTTATTCCTTACCCAGTCCACCCCAATCTGCCAAATTATAGTAGCATCAGTACTCTTTGATTGAAGAGCATATAAACTCCAAAGGGCAATGGCCAAGTCTGTCACACCCACCTTTGTGTCACAGCACTCAGCCCAAAACCGGAGACAATCTTAGTATGGCTCAGATCCTAAAACTGGTAAGAATAACAAACAGAATAACAAAAAAAAAAAAAAAAAAAAAAAAACAGCAAGAACCCAATGTCTCAGGGATACCTCCACCACACCTTCCTTTATCCTTACCATGGAGCACTAGACCTTTGGTTTGGCTGTAAAACATCAGGTAAATTCCTGAAAAGGGTGCATCACGAAGGAGAGTTGCTGTCAGGCCGCTGAACAGGCCTCGGTGTCCCTCACTGCGGTAGATGCTTCTCAGGGCTGCGTAGATGCTCTCATAGCCATATTTTCCACTCTGCAAAGGGAGCACAGATCCAGTGACTGATATAGAGGTCTTTCGCTGGAGCAGTGACCCCAGCTGACTTTTCAGGTTATTCAGCGTCACCAAGGCACTAATGGGCTCTAGCTCACACATGCTTTGGCCTGCCTACAGAAATGAGTTCTGTGACCACATCCAACTCTAAGTTGGACTATAAATCAAGAGTTGACACTAGTCACTTCCCAAGAACCCAGTGGCTCTGTGAAGTCCTAGAGCTATCAAACTCACCTCATAGCGTGTCTTAATCACTGTGATAGGTGACATGCAGACCCCTGCAACAGAGCGAGAGCTCATACCCAGCATGATCGATTCCAGGGGAGTAGGGGGATGGCCTCGCAAGAAATACTGCTTCAAAGAGTAGAGAGTGCCAAAGTAAATTCCAACGCCAGGGACACATCTCACGATGGACTGCAGAAAAGGCCAGAGGGAAGAACAATGAAATCAAAGAGCCAACACCATTAGATACTGTCTTAGCTGGGTTTCCCCAGAAGATCCCAAGATGATTTGCATGCAAGTAGTTTATTGAAGGTGCAGAGAAAACACCAACAGGAAGTGGGTAAGAGAGACAGGAGAGATGGCAGCTAATAAAGGATGAACTACAAAAGCAGTTACAGCTGTGGGCAACTCAGTCCTTTTGGGGAACTCTGGGAACCAGTGAAGAACACACCTCAGAGTTAGTCCTCCATCAGAGGGGAGAGGGTGAAGTTTAAACATCAACCTATTATTCAGTGGTTGAGGACTGTGTGGGTTGGGGTAAGTTTTAACACCTTGGCAATCCTAGCAAAGTGAGTCCTTAGGGCTAGTAAAAGCCATTAGGGAAAGAAATACAGGTGTGAGGTTCCAGCCCACTTTCAATGAAGTGGTAAGGGGCAAGAAAACACTGAAAGGCAGGCAGAGGGAGGAGGTGGATCAGCTATTTCTGCTGCAGACTGTGTTACACTAACAAATCAAACCCAAGGTATGCAGGTGCAATATTTCCTTGAGCCCTCAAACAGAAGTTAGTGACAGTACAAGAGATGGGTGGGATGTGCAGTAGTGCCCTCTTATCTGTGGAGGATATGTTCTAAGACCCCCAGTGGATGCCTGAAACAGTGGATAGTACCAAACTCTACAAACAGTATGTTTTTTCCTATATTGTATATACATAACTATGATAAAGCTTCATTTATAAATTAGACATAGTAATTAATAAAAATACAATTATAACACTGTAATAAAAATTATATGACTGTGGTCTGTCTCTCTCTCCCCCCCCCCTCAATACAGCTTACACAATACTCACCCTTCTTCTTGTGGTAATAGATGACAAAGCCTACCTCGTGAGATGAATGACACAGTATGAGGCTACTACTGGCGTTCTGACAATAGGTCAGAAGGAGAATCATAGAGCCACCAACCTCGATGGCTGAATGTCAGAAGCAGATGATATCAATGGTTGGGGAGCTTTGATAGTTGAAGGCCTTTTTGCCAAAATCTTTTGGAAGGACACTGTATTCAAGAGTTATCTCTTTCTCACTCATCCAAGTGTTGCTTCAGTGGCCGTCATCTCTTGGTGATGATCTGGGTGACTTTAATTTTGTCCTTTAATGTCTGTGCAATTCAAAACACTTCAGCAAATTTTAATAATATCCATGTTGTTGGTTCTGCTTCAGTTTCTTCCTCTTCTTCTTCCTCTGTTCATGACTCAACAAGTGTTTCCAATTCCTCATTTGTTAACACATCTTCATGGCCTTCAATATGTTCTTCCACCCCATCAAGCACATTCTTCCATGATTTATGCCATGGTGCCTCTTCTACACTTTCATGAATACAGATCATCTTCTTTTTTTTTTTTTAATCTTTTTTTTTTTTTTTTTTTGGTGGGGTTCTTTTTTTTGTCTTTTTTGGAACTGGGGGTCGAACCCAGGGCTTTGCGAATGCAAGGCAGACGCTTTGCACTGAGCTACATCCCAGCCCTGATCATCTTCTTATAGGAGAGCCTGGCTTCATCAAATTGAAGACCTGCTTTCTCCTTAATGAACTTCTTCAACTCTGCCAGAAATGTGGCAGCAATTTCATCAGCAGATACAACCTCTCGGGTAAGTCTTACATTTTTCAGTCCAAACCTATCTCTAAATCCATGTAACCATCTCTTACTTTCAGTAAATGGCTTGCTGTCATTCATCACAGGGGACACTTTGCTGAAGTCTTCCTCTAGGTTCAGTGCGTTCTGGTGCAACATACTGTTATCAATTAGAACATGTTTTTTTGTTCATATCTTCCACTCACAAATTTAATGCCTTTTCAATCTGTACTAAGTACTTCTCACACACTGTGTCTGTAACTTTGTAGTTTGAAGTGTGACAGCAAAACTAGAGTGAATTTTTTTCCTTCTTCACAACTTCACAGATAGAATATTCACTTTTGCCATAGCTGTTAGCAACCTCAGCATACACTTTTTTTTTTCTTTGCTTATTAACTCAAGAACTTTTACCTTTTCACTTAAAGGAAGAACTTTACAGCTTTTCATTGGCATATCCTAATTGCTAGCATCATTGCTCTTGCATTTGGGGGCCATTATTAAGCACATAAGGGTTACTTAAACATAAGCACTGATTCCCCAACAGTCAATCTGATTCCTGACATAGCTACTGACTATAAAAATGCGTGATTCACCTATAGGGCTGGGCAGTGAACAGTGTGATATTTCATCACACTACTCAGAACAGTGCACAATTTAAAATTTATAAATTGTTCCCCTCTGGAATTTAATATTTTTGGATTGGGATTGACTGAACCCACAGAATATAAAACCACAGATAAGGGGAAACCATTATACTCTCATCACTTCCTAAGGAGTTGGTGAGGTACATGAGACATGACTGGTTATCAAAGTAAAGTGCTGCAAGAGAACCCAGACCCAGAAGGTGGCTTACAGGGGACATCCCTTTCCAAAGGCCCCAAAGACTCTCAGTGCGAACCACCTTCAAGAATACAGCCAACATGCCAACACGTCTGGACCTGAAGGCAGACAAAAGAAGAGGAAAAGTCACTTAAATCACTTCCTTATTAAAAAAAATCTCCACTCAAAGATTTTGTATTTACTCTTTCCTAAAACACTTAGGAATCCCTACAATGCATCATAGAATTATTCTTGACTTCCCATGTGTTCCTGGTTTGACAAATGTTCATCTGTCCATTCACATGGCAAGCAATGGAATAACCTCCCATTTTAAATACACTTTATATACTTCCCATAGTGCTGAGCTCCATATAGCACAAAACAGACACAACTGATGTTATTTGTAGACAAACCACCCCCTATCAAGCAGTACAGTTATGATCACGAGCTAGCACAATAAAATGCAAATATCACTGAGGCAGATTCTCTGGAGCTGCACAGGAAAGGATCCCACTTAATGAACAAGAAACATCAAATATAAAAAAACATATATTCACTGAAAACACTATATACGAAACACAGCAGTTGGACACAGCTTGTGCTTCTCCTTGAGCATTCAACAGAATGGAGGTTGATTTAACTGGAAAGATGATCCAGTGCCTGAGAAATGGAGCCCAGTTCCTCAGTGAAATGTGGAGCAGCAGGCCCTACCCGTGGTCTGAGGGCTGGAGAGTCTGCAGGCGTGTTTTAAGGAGATCCAGGGGCTGGAAAAGGAGGGTAGAGCAGGTCCCACTGATAGAGCCACACAGGAAAGCCTTGATCACTGGATGTAACTGCAGAACAAGAGAGCATTGTGTCAGCAGCTCTGCTAGCACATTATGCACCTTTCTCCACGGCTGGGCCTCATCTTTATATATTAGATAAGAGAAACACATGACCGCAAATTCATAACACAGGAATGTTGCTGAGGATATTGTGCCCTACAAGAGCTATTCCTCTGGTCTTAGTGTTGCTAATAATTTTACTCCCTGAGCAAACAGACTGAGCAACATGTCTATTTCCATGCCACTGTCCACACTTAACCACACTTTGTCCTACTTGAAAAATTACAGATATCTCTTTGTCTTTGGAAAAGCAAACTCAATTGAGTTTAACTCTAAACTTTGGTTTCCAGGCTCCCTTGGCTATACATCCTATAATATATGATCAGGTCAAAAACAAATGAAACCGGAAGCTTAGTCACAATGTATGAGAAGTTCCATTTCTGGTATAATCTATGAATTTCCTTCATTTAAAACTTTCCCTTTCTTCTACCCACCCATCTCACTGGGACCTACAGAGGTGACAGATGGCTCTATAGACCAGTAGCCACTCCTAGGTTTGTTGCCTCTACTTCAGCCCTGGCACTGTCTCACACACTGGCTTATCTATAGGCACCATCCGGAGGAGTATAACTCCTTCAAAGACTAAATGTACCTCCCTCAAGCACGGCCCAGGAGCCTCAGCTCATACTAGGTGCTAGTATGATGCTGTGTTTTCTTTCCAGAGCCCCAGAACCCAGCAGCACAAATGATAGTGAAAACACACTTTTTAAAAAAAAAACCCTCTTTTCCAAAGAAGACACTTGGCAAATTCCATCTAAAAAAGACCTTTTCCCTCATTTAGTAGCACTTATACTACAGTAGCCCTAAAATACTATTAAGATAAATACAGTTTGCCATTATACATATCACATAATCACCTACAGAAATTGAAATGTCTAATATGTAGTACTTGTTTCACAGAAAAAAAACAAATCATCACAAATATATACAGATCATCCCAAGTGCCAGCATGAGCAAGTTATAACTGCAATGACTTAGAAAACCACTTGGAAGGACTAAATAAATTCAGAAATTAAAGGCTGGAGTTTACAACCACGTTCCAATAGCCCTGAAATGACAGCAAACAAAGGTATATATATATACACACACACATTCTACACAGGTTGGACGCAAGCTAACTGAGGATCTTGCCCATGGTAGGGAAGCACTCTACCACTGAACTATATCCCCAGCTATTTTTATTTTATTTTTGAGACAGGGTCTCAAAAAAAAAAAAAAAAAAAAAAATATATATATATATATATATATATATATATATATATATATTTGTACTGGGGATTGAACCCAGGGGTGCTCAACCACTCAGCCACATACCCAGCCCTTTTTTATGTTTATTTAGAGACAGGGTCTTGTTGTATTGCTTCAGGTCTCACTAAGTTGCTGGGGCTGGCTCTGAACTCATAATTCTCCTGTCTCAGTCTCCTTAGCTGCTGGGATTCCAGATATATGCACCACCATGCCTGGCAAAGGTGTACATTTTGTCTGTATGGGCCCAACTCCCTTTTGCCCAGGGATGTCCTCCTTTTCTGCTAACCAAGATCCCAGGAGATATGTGTTTCTCAGCCTCACCTGAGACTTTGCAGCATCAAGGAGTGCTGCTTCTTCACACACTGGGCCTTTGCCTTCCATTGTTGGCTTCTCTTCTCTGCCTGGTGCTCCAAAGCCGTCTTTCCAAACCGATGCCTATAGCAGCTTCACTCACACTTTGCCAGTCACTCCTTGGGCCCCCAGTGTGCCATCTAGCTAGATATCCTTCACTAAAGTCGTTCTGAGGGCTCACCAAAGACATGCATGTTCTTTCCTGTCCTGTCCCTGTCTTTATCTTACTTAGATTCTCTGATGCATCTGATACAGATGATTGCCTCTCCTCTCAGTCTTGGTTTCTCTTTCTCTTTGTTTCTGGCTCTCCTTCAAAGTCTCCTTTTCCTTGACCTGCCACTTAGATGTTGCTGCTCCTCTTATCTCTTCTGTCTGCAGCCCTCTCAGGGCAACTTCACACACATGCTAGTAACACCCACATCTCTGGCCCCACCAACTCAACACCTCCTCCTTCAGTCTCATAAGAGTCTCAAACTCAACAGATGCAAAATGGAAACTTGGTCAACAGTTCTACACACACACACACCTGTTTCTCCTCTGATCCATACTGGGATATTCCAGGCATCAGGCTGGAAACCCAGAAGACATGAAGGCTTTCTCTGCCTGCAGCTTCATGACCATGTCCTGCTGGCTGATCCCTTGGTCTTCCCAGGGTCTGCCCTCTGTCAATCTAGAAGGACTCTAAAGAATACTGAGTTTGTTGGTATACACCTATAACCCCAGCTACTTGGGAGGCTGAGGCAGGAGAATCTCAGGGCTAGCTAAGGCAACTTAGTGAGACCCTGTCTCAAAAATAAAATAAAAATAGCTGGGGATATAGTTCAGTGGTAGAGTGCTTCCCTACCATGGGCAAGGTCCTCAAATCAATACCCAGAACTGCATTTAAAAAAAAGAAAAAAGAAAAAAAGAAATAATTTATTCAGGAATGAGTAGGGGATTTGCAAATCTGCAATCTGTGTGCTATGATGGATCATAGGCCCAGTGGAGGAGGTTATTGCAAAGGGAAAAATTTTAAGACAGAAAGAAGTCCACCATGTAAAATGTTTTAAACAAGAATCACTAGTATTTAAAAAAATAATAATAAAATCAATTTTTAAAAAAAGAATCACTGGTTACAGAGTTCACTGCAGGAGCTTCATTAGCTGACTGGCAGTATTGGCTATTACTAGGAATTTGTCTTCATTGAATTGGCCTTAACAAAGTTGTGTTTAACAAAGCTACTTGCAAGATTGTGGTTAGATTTGGCAAAGTCTCTCGTGATCGTTCTTGCTATCAGGCAAATAGGCACAAGGACCCTGCTGGCTCCGTTTAGTTTCATTTTGACATAAGTTACTCCATTTTGGTGCTAACTCCTTATATACTCCCATGTATCCATATTTTGGCCTCCTTGACAGTCTCTAGTCTCAGGGGTGCAAAGTCATCCTCCAGGCCACTCCCAGAGAAGCACTGGGTAAATCTCACAACCCCAGGAGCTATTTAAATCCATTTTACAGATCAAACTGAAGCTCACAGAGGTTGTGAATGTGTCCTAGGTCAGAGGTGTTGAAGCCATTGGTCAAAACTCAAAATTCATGCTCCACTGAAGTGAAAATCTAGGATATTCAGGCTGCTCAGTCACACACCACTGCTGACCACTACTCATTTCCTCTTGAAATGCTTTTTTTGGGGGGGTTTCAGGTATGAACAGTGTCCATGGTTTCCTCCCACTTCTCAGGACACTCTTTTAAATGAAGACCTCCTTTATTTCCCCTGGAACCATGCTTCCACATCCCTCCATGGCTTCACTTACCATCTCCCTCAGGAGATTCAGGCCCACACAGTCACTTGCTCAGATGTCCCCCACACACCTCTGATGATATTTCCAAATATGAAGGATCCCCACCCCTCACCTTCAACTTGCTCCTCCTCTAGGATGCCCTATCCCAGTGAATGCACTGCCATTTATCTACCCAGCTTCCTGGGCCAAAAACCCAAGCACCATCCACACTCCACACTTGCTCATTCACCTCCTGAACAGCGCTCAAATTTATGTCTTGTATCCATCCTGGCTCAGGATACATCATCTCTTGCCTTCTTGACTGCCATTACCTCTTCACCTCATCTCTTTGACGGGCTAACTCACACTCTACCCTGCAGCCAGAGTCCTCTTTCAAAACTGCAGATCTAACCATAGTGCTTTTTGGTATAAAACCCTTCAATGAAAGAGTTAATGTTTTATACAATTTTAAGTTATCAACTTAAGAGGCTGGGGTTTTGGCTCAGCAGTAGAGCGCTGGCCTAGCACGTCCGATGCCCTAGGTTCAATCCTCAGCACCTCATAAAAATAAATAACATAAAGGTATTATGTCCAACTACAACTAAAAAATAAATATTTTTTAAAAGTTATCAACTTAAAACAGAACAAATGTGTTGAAAATATAAGTACCAATAAATGTGTTAGAAACTACAAAGTATCCTTGGACATGGTGGCACATGCCTATAGTCCCAGCCTGAGCAAATTAGCAAGAGCCTGTCTCAAAATAAAATATAAAAATGGCTAGGGATTTGGAGTGGTAGAGCACCCCTGGGCTCAATCTTTAGAACTAAAGAAGAAAGAATATTAGTCATTAGTACTTATTGAAATAAAAAAAATTTTTAAAGTCAACACCCTTTAATTGCTCTACATTCCTCTCAGGATAAAGTCCAAACTGCGGGCTGCAAAGTCTTCATGATCATGTAGCTCCTTCTTTATCATTTGTGTTTGCTCTCACTCTCTCTCAAATACAATTCCTCTGCCATAATGGAGGCCTATTACCTTCCTCTCACCCCAGAAAACTGAGGTATTGTCTCTCTGCCCTAATTCATCTACTGCTCCCTAACTCCCCTGCTTCTGGGTTCAATGCCCCCTCCCCAGGATTCCTGAAGCAGCACCCATGCCCATCTCCTTTATAACTAAGGGTCCATGACAAAAGATATGGTAACTCCTGTCTTGTCTTCTTCATGGTGGTATCTCAATAACTGGGCACAATAGGTGTTCAACAGTGATAAATGCAAGGCTCTTGTCACATAATAGGAAATGTGACATGGCAAAGTTCAGTGGGCTCAGGGTGCCTCATCCCAGGACAGGTTAATCCTCCTCAGCTCCTTCCAGCCCTTCTCTAGCCCTTCTCCCTCCAGCAGTTCTCTTAGGTTCTGCTTCCCCAAGGCTCCCTCTGGTATTGCACTTAATTTGTTTCAAGGCTGAAATCCTTCACCTCTGGACCCTGGATGACAAAAACTATCTTTTTAATATCTTTATTTTCACAGCAAAAATTGGAAATATTATTGACTCATATTTGTTGAATAAATTAATAAAGCCCATAATATTTATAAATTTTCAGGTCTATGAACATATATGAACACATATGCTAAATATATATGTGAGAAGTATCAATTAACCTCTAGTAGGTAAACTAAAAAAGGCAGGTAATTAACATTTTGTCAATGGTAGATAGCACACCATTTGCGAGTGGGCTTTTCTTCCTTCCCTCCCTCCTTCTTTCCCTCCCTCTCCTTCCCTTCCCCTCCCCCGTTTCTGGTGGCCTTGCCCATGCTAAATATGTGCTTTACCACTGATCTACACCTCCAGCCTTCAAGAATAGACTTAATTTTAAAAAAACTGCTGTTATTCATGGAAAATAAGATGAATAATTTATTTCTTTTTTAGGTGTGAGAGGGGTAGGGCGAGTAAAAGAGAAAAGAATACAAACACAAAGGTAACAGTAACAGTTTGCAAAATGATTCCACAAATAATTTTTATTCTACAAAAAATATCCTAAATCCAATTCAGATCTGAAGGTGAAGGCTAGAGGGGTAGAAAAAGGTAAGCAGATTTTCAAAATCATGAACGTATAGCTGCTGCGGCTGCCTTTAAATTTAAAAAAAAAACAAAAAACAAAAAAGCTAGCCACCTCACCTAGCTAGCTACCCAATTCCTAGGGCCCGCCCCCAGCATAGCCACACCCCCGCCTTCACCAATCACCGGCGAGGATTAGGATAGAACACGCTGGGGGGCCGCCGGCCTCGCCCACCAACACCTCCGCCTCCACCAATGGCGGCTGGGCGGCTCGCAGGCTGCAGCCAGTACGGACCGCAAGGGGCGTGCCGTCTTTGGCGCCCGCGAATCCGCCTGCCACTGCGGGTTCAGAGGCTGCGCCCCGGAGGAGCCTAAGCGGTGGCCCACTGGCTTCCTGGGGCAACCCTGGGACGGCTCGCTGTGGCTACTACGGCTCCTCAGGCTTGGCGCGATCCCTGGCCGTGCTATGGTTCAAAGCTCTGCCCGGCTGCCCTCCCATCTATCGCTCCAGGACTCCACTCGGAACAACTTCTGGTAGTGCGCACGGTGCTGGGCCCGCGCGGGCACACTCCCCGACACCGCGTCCCGGCCGCTGCAATACCGCAGCTGTCCCCAGACGTCAACCCAGCCCGTCCCAGAGTTTGGGCGGCAACTCCTCCCGTCCCGCCTTGCGTTAATCCCACAGCCCAACTTTACCACTCCGGCCACGTCCCAATCCCGCGCGCCATCCGACTGTGCCGAGGGTCCCCCTAGAGCCTCGAATCCGCCCGAGCTGGCGGCCTCGGAACCCCTTCCTTCCCTTCTCACAGGCTCCTCACCATAAGTGTCTCCACCTTGTCTCCGACATCTTGGGGAGGCAGCAGCGCTGCGCGCACCTTCTGATTCATTGGAGAGGCGAACAGCGAGAGCTCGGGGCCGGGTGCCTCGGTGGCCGCGAGGCCCGGCCCTGGAGACTGTGGAAGGAAGATGAGACGACGCGGTAGCCGGGCAACGCGTCGGGGTCTCCGGAAGAAGGAGCCCCGAGCTCCCAGCGCCTGGCTGGCCTGCGCGTCCCAGCTTCGTCCACGCCCGGACCTTGCGCGGAAGCTACTAGCCCTTCTTCATTAGCTCCGCAGGCTGCGTGACTCGGCTCTCCAGCCTACCTTACCCATCCCGCCCAGCCGAAGTCGGCAGCGCTAGAGGAGCACGGTCCTACGTGTACCGGGGAAGAGAAAGCCAGGCGAACCCAATGGAAAGGCACGGCGGAAAGATTTCCCTTCCGGGTGCTTCGCTGGGTCACGCCCCTGGTGAGCGTGTCTTTAGTGCCACCTTGTGGAAGTTCATAGAATTACCGCTGTTCTTGCCTGGACCTGTTGAAGGAGGGTAGAGAGGGAGAGGGAGAAATTAGCCCAGGGGCGCTCTTACAATGAGCTATACACCCCAGCCCCCTCCCTTTAAAAACCCAATGTGGCTTTTGCTTTCTGGGTTAGATGTTCAGGTCACGTGATGCTTTCCCATTCCAGGGATTGTAGACACCTTCTATCCAGGAAGACATATACAAGTATAAGTTTGAGCATAGGAACTCTTCTTAAAATTTTATTCACAGCAAGGTTTGCTACCTGGAGAAGTTTCTACTATCAGAGTGAGGGCTAAAGTACACATGGGAGCTGGAGTGAATGGGACCAACAGAATCTACTCCAGCAGAATGTTTGGTTTCTTTTTCTTCTCCCTGCAAGGGCAGGGGAAATGAGCCTTGTAGTCTTTGCAGCTGGGTCAGTTTACATGGAAGGAAATGACTGGAAAGGCAAAGAATACAGGTGAATCACCCCATGCTTCCAGGGAAACCAGCCCAGCAAGGTCCTTCTGCCTGCCTGGAGTCTAAGTTCTCACTTTTGATGCCAAGGCAGTAAGCCTACCTTTACCCTTTGGAAGCCAATAGGAGTAGAAAGGGGATATACCATGATATTCTGCCATTTTCATAAACCTCTCTAAGCTTAGTGCTCTCAGAGAGGTCTGTGGATATCTTGTGATGATCTCCATCCTTAAGGCTGAAATCTTCAGCAAAGTGGGAAGCCACCGTCTGTGCCCACCAATATGGATGGGCACAAACAGCAGGAAAAGAGAATTCCAGTGGCCTAACCAGCAGCTTTGGCCTAGAGGATGGTCCTGTTGCTGCTTTGGGCTTCATAAGAGAGAAATGCCTTTCCTCCTTCTGTGCCAGTGACTTTTGCTTCAAGTCTTATCACCTGGCCCAAGGTGACTGGGCTATAAGAGAGCAGTAAATGAGAGCAGCTCATGGGCTGGTCTCCAAGATATAGATGGGTAACTGTCAGGGTGGCCTGTGTCTCTATCAGAATGGGGTCCTCAGATCCTATTCCAAGGGCTGAGATGTCAGCAGTAACAGAAGATGAGCTGTAAGCCAAGCCCAGACAGTGTTGTATTATGTTCAAACCGTGAATCACTCCATCAACATTTTGGCACACCAATTCCCCATCTTGTGGAAAAATCAGACTCTTCTTTTACTGTTGTCTTCCCACACAGGAATTTTATGCAACATTGTTGCTACACATAAGCACATATTTTCTGGTCATGATTCTCTAACTGGGGTGAATTGCCCACAGGGATGAGAACCCACTTTGCAGAAACTACTTTGCCGTTTGCCTACTATCAAGTAGCTCTACCCACAGGGGAGAGGTTTCATCTTTGACAGAATGACTGTATTTATTTATAAAACATCATCCCCTATGTGATGGTCAATTTTATGTATCAACTTGGCTATCATACCCCACCTTCTCTAGGTGTGGCTGTGAAAATATTTTGTAGATGTTGTTAACACCGTCAGTTGACTTCAAATAAAGGAGATTATCTTCCATAATCTGTGAAGGCCCCTCAGTTGAAGGTCTTTATGAACAAAACTGAGGCTTCCCCCAAGAAAGCAGAAATTCTGCCTCAAGACTGCACCACCAGTTCCTGCCCTCTTCCTTGGATGGCAGAGGGTATGGATTGCATTTAGATCTTCTCTCAAGAGACCACTGAGGCAGAGGAGTATAGTACAAATTCCTGCATTTGGTCCTGTTGATGACCCAACAACGTGTATATTTACCTCAAATCCTTATTGTCAGCTTAAAAGTAACATTACCTAACCTCCCAGGATTATTGTAAAGAGAAAATAAAACAATGTATATAGAAGTGTTTCATAGATAATAAAATGTGAGAAATCATCATTACATAGGGGCTCAGTAATTATTTGTAAACCGAGTTAAGTATTTATTTATAAGCACCTTGATCAGTTTTCAGTGAAACATAGTTCATCATCATTCTATGTAGAATATTTATAATAGAACATTTATATGTACATTATTTATTTATTGTGGTACTGGGGTTTAAACACAGGGCCTCACACATGCTGGGCAAGCACTGACCTAAATTTCCAGCCATTTTTAAAAAATGTTAATTTTGAGAAAGAGTCTTGCTAAATTGCCCAGGCTGGCCTCAAGCTCATGATCCTCCTGCCTCAACCTCCTAAGTAGCTGGGATTTCAGGTGTGAGCCACCACATCTGGCTCTCTGTAGAATATATGTTTGAACACAATAAGTCATCTTCAAGCTTCATGTCCTTGGGTGAAGAAGAATCATCTAAAAAGTTCCGATTGGGAGGGGAGGGGAGAGGGGATAGTAGAGGATAGGAAAGGTAGCAGAATACAACAGTTACTAGTATGGCAACATGTAAAAATGTGGATGTATAACCGATGTGATTCTGCAATCTGTATTTGGGGTTAAAATGGGAGTTCATAACCCACTTGAATCTAATGTATGAAATATGATATGTCAAGAGCTTTGTAATGTTTTGAACAACCAATAAAAAAAAAAGAAAAAAGAAATAAATAAAAAGTTCCGATTGCTCCATGTTAAAAATCAAAAGCAGAAAACTCTTTGCTGTCAGGATTGTTGGGTGAACCTTTACTTCCCACCATAACCCATGGAATGACCCTCTACTTCTAACTTGAACCCAGACAAGGAAACAGACCTCTTGAAGGTGATGGTCATTATTCCTGTAAAGACTGTTGACTGTCATGAAAAACGTGGTGTCTATCATGGTCCTTGGTGCACCGAAGAAGCAGGCCCTGTCCTCCACATGGCCAGGTGCTGGTGAAGTGAGATGCCCAAGGGCTCTCTTCCAGCCAGCACCACAGTACTGTCCCACTCGGTGTGGAGCAGATGAATTGGGGACAAAACAAATGCAAAGAAAAGACCAAGGTGTGTAGAGGGAGTTGTACCTGCTCAAACAGGGCAAGCCCTCTGCCCCAGCTCTACCCTCACTCTCAAATTCTGATGGATCTGTGTTCCCTCCTGAATTATTGTCAATATTATGGTGCAGGGAAAACAGCACCAGCTCTGCAGGCAAACACCTGACTCTCCATCCTACATTTCCAGTTGGGTCATTTGTTGATTCATTTATAAAGCAGGAAAAAACACTCTCTTCTAAAAGTTCTTGTGACCATTACATTAACATAGCCAAGGCTGGCAGAGGGAGGGGGCAGGCCCTGGGTTTGATCCCCGGTTGGGTTGGGGAGTTAACATAGCCCAAGTTCTTGGTGGTACAGGGTTTGGCATTTGGCCACCACTGAATAAGAATAGTTTCCCCTTTCTCATTCTTAAGGTCCACTGCTTACTCCTCTACAGTTTAGGAGGGTGGATATCAAAGGGGAAGAATTCCCACAGAAGTACTGGCCACACCCTGGACCAGTGGCTGGGGGAGCTTCGACCCAGGGAGCTGGTAGAATGAGGCCTGTCTCCTCTGCATTTCGGTAAACAAGAACTTGGTAGCCGCTTTCCAACTGGCCCTGCTGGCTGGGATGGCCATCTGTGCCTTACCCAGGCAGCCCTTCCAGCCGGGGCCTAGGCTGGAACAAGCAGATACACATCTTCTCTGAGTCACTGTAGAAGAGGACATACTCAAAGCCAGGTCTTTCTGTCTGTGTGAACCTGAGCAAGAGCATCTTCTATCATTTGAACTAGAAAAAATGTCCAGGTCTGTTAAAAAAAAAAAAAAAAAAAAAACACCTCAGGATGGTGTCTGACCCTTAGGATGGTCCAGATCAGAAGGCACTTGACCAGAGGAGGACCTCGGGAAAGCCCTCTTCCCTAAGGATCCCTTCAAGCAAGAGATGCTTCCAGGAAGGGGAAGCAATCAGTGTGTAAGGGTCACAGAGGAGGAGTGAGCTGTCTGTGAATTCAGGATGCTACTGTTTCTATCAACCAACTGGGAAATACTAATCTGACATGCACGGATTTGGGCGGATCAAGGAAGGAGCAGAAGTGAATTCTTTCTTTAGGGTGAACAAGTGTATCCCCTCCTCTAACACCCACAGGCTTTGGGAGTCTGTTCAAATGAGGTCTGTCTATAGAGTAGGACCTCCAAGGGGGGTTAGCAGGTTTATAGGACTTAATTACCAGTCTTGAGTGAAATCTCCAGTATGTAAAATCCAAATACAAAAAAACCCCCTGCATTTTACCAAGAATCTTAAGACAGAATTTCTAGATTAGTAGTTTTCCAGTTGCTGCCCCCGACCCCCGATTTTATATGCGATATTCCCTTTTCTCCCTTTCTTTTTTGTCCATCATTCTTTATCCAATCAGGACTCAGCTCAAATAGACCACTAGAGGGAGCTTGTGTCCTGTCCCCAACAGATCCTGGTTACACTAGGGTGAAGGCACTGTGCTCTTAATCCTGGTCCACAGGGCGTGGCTGGCTCTAGGCGGGGCAGTAGGGCGGTCAAGCTGAGAAGCACTGGGCCTGTGTGAGCAGGACAATGGATTTACTGGTCCATGTGGGAGGTAGAGTAGGAAGAGCCCAGGACTTGGAGATATCCCTTGGGATTCCAGATTGGCAGTCTCTTAGGTTAACTATACTCCTCTCTTTCTCCCTTATCAAATAAGTTTTAATGCTACTTTCTGGTTACAATAGACCCCAATCATAACATAAGAACTGATGGATTTCTTCCTCAGGTTAGAATTAGCTTAGTTTAATTTAGCTTAGTTGCTGGGGATTGAACCAAGAGACTTTTTACCACCAAGCAATATCCCCAGTCCTATTATTATTATTATTATTATTATTATTAGTGTGTGTATGTGTTTTAAATTTTATTTTAGTTGTAGTTGAACACAATTGTCACGAGCCGTCAGTTCATGGGCTGTGTGTGGACTGTTGCGCATAGTAGGCTCCTGAGGGGATAAGTTTGGCATTGGGAACTCTGGTGGCACCCCCCCACAGGGATAGATTGCCTGATACAGATGAACTTCCCCTTCAAGCTCTACCAAAGATCCCACCCAGCACCTGAGATGGGTGTGACCTGCCAAGATGTCAATCAACCTGCAGACTGCAAGACATCAGGAAGCTAGGCTCCGCCCTTGAAACCTTAAACCACTGGAACTATCTAGTTCCAGAACCCATGTGGACTAGATCTATCAGGGGATTCGTTTTCTGTAAATATTTCTGAGTATTTGTGCTTTGTTATTTTAATTATTTGAGATTGTAAATCTTAGGGTGGCTTGCATTATCCTTGGCAGGAAGAAGGACCCCTTAATGAGTCGCTGGCCATTGTCCCCTGTCCGATACACAATACCTTTATTTTACTTATTTATTTTTATGTGGTGTTGAGGATTGAACCCAGTGCCTTGCACATGCTAGGCAAGCACTGAGCCACAACCCCGTTATATATATATATATATAAAACCTTTAGAAATAGGGTCTCACTAAGTTGCCCAAACTGGTTTCAACTTGCAATCCTCCTGCCTTGCTCATGATTCTATAGTTTGGGAATCTTGCTCATGATACTATAGTTTGGATCTGAATTGTCCCTCAAGAGTCTACATGTTGGGCTGGGGTTGTGGCTCAGTGGTAGAGCACTTGACTAGCATGTGTGAAGCCCTGGGTTTGATTCTGAGCAGCACATATAAATAAATAAAATAAAGGTCCATTGACAACTAAAAATTATTTAAAAAGAAAGAAAGAAAAGGGTTCATCGATCTTAGTGTGGTGCTATTGCAATATGAAAAATTTTTAAGAGATTGGGCCTAGTGAAAGGCATATCCAGTCCCCAGTTCCCTCCCCTTTCTTGCTCTTTTTGCTTCCCAGATGCCATGAGATGAGCAGTTTCCTTTGCCATGTGCTCCTGCTCTGATGTCCTGCCTTGCCACAGGCCCAAGAATGACAGAACTAAGTGACAGTGAACTGAAACCTCCAAAACTGTGAGTCAAAATAAACCTTTCCTCCTTTTAAGTTGATTATCTTAGGTATTTTGTTATAGCAAAAGAAAGTTGACTAACAAATACCATCCCATGTAGATCACTAACCTTGCAGAATGTATTATTGTCTGTAATTAAAATTATATTGTTAAACTAGAAAATAAAAGATAAAAAAAACATTGTAAAGTCAGTCTTTTGTAGAGAATATTTTACCTAAAAGTGATATTTTGGTTCTCTCTCTCTCTCTCTCTCTCTTTCTCTTCTGAGAACTGAACCCAGGAGGCAGCAGGCAAAGTATTGAGACAGGTTCTTGCTAAGTTGCCCAGTTTGGCCTCAGTTTTCTAATCCTCCTGCCTCAGGCTTCCAAGTAGCTGAGATTACAAGTGTGTGCCTCCAGCAGAGTCTATCAATTTTTGGATTTTGTATATATCCTTGTGGTAATACAACCCTCTCTGTGGAAAAAACACCAACTAAATTATACTTACAAAAGAGGTCATTTAGTCATAGGATAGTAATTTGGTTTAAGCAATGCATATACTTATGAAAAGAAAGCCAGTGTTTCTATGCTGAATAGAGTAGACTTTACGAATTGGATCTGAATTGTCCCTCAAAAATTCCTAATACTGGGTGCGGTGGCGCATGCCTGTAATCCCAGTGGTTTAGGAGGCTGAGACAGGAGGATCGCAAGTTCAAATCCAGTATCAGCAAAAGCAAGGCGCGAAGCAACTCAGTGAAACCCTGTGTCTAAATATAAAATACAAAATAGGGTTGGAGACGTGTCTCAGTGGTCAAGTACCCCTGAGTTCAATTCCTGGTAGCACCTCCCCCCCCCCCAAAAAAAAAAGTCCATCTGTTAAAGACCTGATCTCAGCTTGGTGCTATTGCGACATGAGGAATTTTAAAGAGGTTGGGCCTAGTGAAGTATTACTGGAGAAAAGAGATATTGCAAAATGATAAAGGGACCAATTCAATAAAAAGGCATAAAAATCTTCTGTTTGTATGTACTTAATAAGGTAGCTTTAAAATATACACTGAAAGAATAAGCTAAATTAAAATGAAAAAAAAATTAGACAATTCACAACTACAGCTAGAGATTTTAATGTACTTCTCTTAGTTACACACAGAGTAAGCAAAAGAAAAAGTCTGCAAGAGTATAGAAATCTTGAACAATCTAATTAATCAGGTATGGACAACAACTTCAGAATACAACCATTCTTTTTCTTTCTTTTTCCCCCCAGAGCTTTATATTTATACTTAGTAGTTGGTTTCGTCCCAATAAACTCATACATGCATGGAAATTGATTTCAATTCATGACCCCCTTTCTCTCCCCACTATGACCATTCTTTTTAAGTGTAATGCAACACTTATTGAAACAAACCAAATCTTGCATCATAAAATAATTCTCAACAAATTTCAAATAACTGAAAGTGTACACATATATAGAGTCTGCATATGTTTCAAAATTTAAAATTAATTTCTAAGTAACTCATGATTATAAGCGGGAGAACACAATGGAAAATAGAAAATAATTTAAACTGAAAAAATAATGAAGATCTATTACATTAAAATGTACACGATACACCTAAGGCAGTGCTTTAAGGGAATTTTGTAGATTTTTTCTTTTTTTTTTTGGTATTGGGTATTGAACCCAGGAGTGTTTTACCACTGAACAATATCCCCAGGCCTTTTTAAATTTTATTTAGAAACAGAATTGCTTAGGGCCTCACTAAGTTGCTGAGACTGACTCACAATCCTCCTGCCTCAACCTCCTAAACCGCTGGGATTATAGGCATGCACCACTGTACTCAGCTTGTAGATTTAAATATATGAACAACAATTGGCAATCAATGATGGAAGGTTTTGTTTCAAGAAGCTAATATAAAACAGTAAATTAAGCTCAAAGAAAGCAAAAAAGATGAAGATAAGAGCAGAAATCAATGAACAGATGAAGGCAGGAAACCAACAAAGCCAAAGCTGGTTCTTTGAAACGATTAATACAACTGATAAGCCCCAAAGACTGATCTAAAAGAGGAAGAGAACACCAGTTGTCAGTATCAGGGCTGAAAAGGGACAATTCTTAGCTCCTCATGTATTTAAAAGGTAATGAGAAGATATTGAGGACAGTATAATGCTAGTAGACTTGTCAAATAAAATGAAATCACAACTCTTCAAAACTGAGACAAGCAAAACTAGAAAATCTGAATAGTCTATCCAGGCATGCCTGTAATCTCAGCAATTTGGGAGAAGGAGTCAAGAGGATTGCAAGTTCAAGGCCAGCCCTGGAAACTTGGTGAGACCCTGTCTGACGATATAAAAGTGGAAAGGGCTGGTGATAAGAAAAAAGAGGAGGAAGGAGGAGAAACTGAATAGACTCTGTCACAGAATGTGTGTGCATAATTTGAAATTTTCCTGGAGAGGAACCCCAGATAAATTCATTGGTGAATTCTACCAAACATTCAAGGAGGAAATCATATCAAATTTATACACAAAGTGTTTCAGAAACTGGAGAAAAGGGGAGTACTTCCCAATACATTTTAAGAGGCCAAATCTGACCAGGTCATGAAAAGAAAGGAAACTTCAAGACTAATGAACACAGATATAAGAAACCCAAGACCAAAGGGTCATTTTTAATTTTTCAGGAAAAATGTAGGTTGACTTAAGATACTAAAATCAGTATAATAAACCAAA
Organism: Callospermophilus lateralis; assembly: GCF_048772815.1. Taxonomy (NCBI): domain Eukaryota; kingdom Metazoa; phylum Chordata; class Mammalia; order Rodentia; family Sciuridae; genus Callospermophilus; species Callospermophilus lateralis. Next base: position 201,752,381 of record NC_135305.1, on the reverse strand, counting down.
TTAACAGTGGTGGAAAATTATATGGTTACATCAATAGATAAGAAAAAGGGATTTGATAACATTTAAATTTGTGCCTAATAAAGACATCAAAGAAGCAAGAATAGAAGTTCTTCAATATCAAGATTATGGTTTGGTTTTGTGGAAGGCGTTGGTTTTTTTTTGTCTCTTGAGACAAGTTTTTGCTAAATTGCTGAGGCTGGCCTCAAACTTGTGACCCTCTGCCTCAGTCTCCTAAGTAGCTGGGATTACAGGTGTGCACCACTGCACCGGATTGAATATGGTTTTTTCCTTAAAAAAAAAACCTAAAAAAACCTACTGCTAGCATTAAAATTAGTAGTGGAGGGGCTGGGGTTGTGGCTTAGTGGTAGAGTGCTCTCCTAGCACGTGTAAGGCACTGGGTTCGATCCTCAGCACCACATAAACATAAAATAAAGATATTGTGTCCACCTAAAGCTAAAAAATAAAAAAGTGAAACATATAGAATATTTCCAGAATAGTACCAATATTTTTGAAAGTTGAGATTAACTTGCAATAGTAGGAATGGATTAAATATATAAAATATGTCTGTATCGATAAACCAAAGTTCCTAAGAATTTTCCTACATGGCTTCACAGCCCCCATGGAAGTCATTTTCTTCTCTTTAGAGAAAAGTGGCAATGAAGGCAGAGGACACTTGGAGGCACGCCCCCCCACCCCTTACAAAATGTAGTCTATGCTGGAGGAGCGGGAGGCCATAGGGTGGGAAGATGACCGCCTTTCCCACCCCTCCCTGGGCATCTGTCTTCCCATGGAGGGGAAGATGTGGCTGAAAATTTTCAGAAATATTTCTGAGAGGCATTTCTTGAACTTCTCACCCATGAAAGCATAGATAACAGGGTTCACACAGCAGTGAGTGAAGGAAATGGTTTCTGTGACATGGGTGGCATAAATCAGCTGCTGGTTCAGGATGCACCCATCCAAGACGTGCATGTCGTGCAGGGACGTGAGGAAGAGGACCACGTTGAATGGGACCCAGAAGAGTAAAGATGCGATGACCACAATAAGCACCAACTTGATGGCCTTGGTCTTGTTGTGATTTTGGCAAGTCTTTAGCTGGTGCAGGATCCTGGCGTAGCAGAACAGGAGGATGGCAAATGGGATCAACAAGCCTAAGATGTTTATTTCAAAGTGGATGAAGATCTTCCACTTCAATGTCTGTTGATTGTAAAATGAATAACACTGGAGAACACCATCTTCAGAGGCCACCTGGTAAAATACTAGCAATGGGCCAGTGGCAACCATGGTGACCAGCCACACTGCCAGGCTCAGGACTGTGCCCGTCCTGACCGTCCTCACCTTTATGGCATACACGGCGTGGACAATAGCCAGGTACCTGTCCATGCTCATAAGGGTGATGAAGAACATGCTGCTGAAGAAGCCAATGTAATAAAAACCAGAGAACACCTTGCACATGACGGTTCCAAACACCCACTGATCCAGCTGATAGTGGGTCTGAAAGGGGAAGGAAAAGACAAAAAGCAGGTCAGACAAGGCCAAGTTCAAGAGGTATATGTCCGTGATGCTCCTCAGCTTCTTGCAGACCACAAGGACCAGGATAACCAGGCTGTTTCCCAGAAGCCCAAATACAAACAGGAAGCAGTAAATGATGGCAAGAAGCAACTTGCTGTCTCTCTGGATAAGTTCCCCATCGCAGGGGCTCGAGAAGGTGTCAGGATAGTAGTAGTCGGACGTCAACGTCAGGTTGGGCTCAAGGGTATAATCCATCAAGGCAGGGGACCTAGTCAAAAAGACACATAAGAGGGTACCGCAAAGTCACTCATTCCTTAAAAATATTTTTTATTTAAACAAATGCGGTGTATGTTATAGACCCAATTGTGTCCCCTCCCCAATGCACATGTTGAAGTCCTTGCCCCCAAAGTGACCATGTTTGGAGATCGTACCTTTTAGAAGGTAAGTAAAGTTCAATAAGGTCAGAAAGACCCAATCCCTCCCTTTTCCTCTCCCTCCCTCTCCACGTTCTTTCTTGCTTTCCTTCATTATTTTCTTCTCTCTCTCTCTCTCTCTCTGTCCCTCTCTCAGTCTCTCTCTTTCCCTACCCCCCCCTGTTCTTTTCATGCTTATGTGTAATATTGTTCTGTGTTTGCTTTGAAGTTACACAGATGACAAAATGTTTCTCATTTTGTATTGTAGAGATGCATCAACGTGATATTCATAAGTTTAGCTCATTCTTTTAATTGCTTTCCTAAGCACCAGAAATAGCTAAGTTTAAAATGCAGTAGGGAAAAAAAAAAGTGATCCCAATTGTACTAAAAATGAAAATCACCAGATTCACTAGTAGTAAACCTAATGAAAACTGCAATTCAGTTGTATAAAAAATCATAGGGCCCAGGAATATAGGCCAATGGTAGTACATGCTCAGCATGCACAAGTCTGGGTTCAATTCCCTGCACACACATACATACACACACACACACACACACACACACACACACATATACACACATACATGCATACATTTTTCTTCACTGAAAAGCATAAAAGAGAACACATTGAGCCCAATGAGATGATCAAAATAAAATATATTCTATGTATTAAGACCAAGTCCCCCCAAATGCTTAATGAAAGGAGGTATCTTTTCTTATCTACTTTTCACTCATGTATGAGCTTTGATTCCCTCCTATGTCCTGCAGAGAAAATGGCCTGGCTCGCTGACTTGCTTCTCTCAGCCACAGCCACAGGCAGCCTCTAAGACACCTTGCAGTTTGTGGGCTCTGAAGGCATACAAAGATCCTTAAAATTCATCTCTAAAATATCAGCCTTTTCGGTGCCTCTCCCTGAGGACATGAAAGTGTCCCTGCCTACTCATCCCCTCCTTTCCCAAAGCTGATTATCAACACATACCTTAATAGACCCTTTGTTCTGGAGGTTTCTGTGTGGCTCATTTCTTCTCAGTCCTCCTGTGTCCACACATTTTTCTATATGACTTTGCAGTACCTCTGACTGTCACTGTCATTCATGTAACTTTCTTTGGCCAATCAGGTGCAAGTGAGCTGAAGGGCTTTTATGAGGAGGAAGACTGTCTTTTATTTTTTTAATTTTTTTATGTTAATGGAACTTTGTTTTGTTTTTGTTTTTTTTTTTTTATTTTTATGTAGTGCTTAGGATCGAACCCAGTGCCTCACAAATGCTAAGCAAGCACTCTACCCCTGAGCTACAACCCCAGTCCAAGACTCTCTTTTAGAACTTATCCATTGTATAATATTGTGTTATTAGCAACATAAAACAGACCAATATACTATCAAAGATCAACAGGTTTGCCTCACCGGCCACCCGGGGTTGCATGAGCAATTTAGATACACTTGGCATTAATAATAACAATTATGAATTCTTTTTAAGCATAACTGAGATTTTGTCATTGCTATGCAGCAGAGTTTTGATTAAAAACTCACTGATAGAAAAGATCTTGCCAGATTAGGAATCTTAGAAAAGTCTGGGAGATATAGAGTGTGGGAACCAATGAAGATCGTAGGCATCGCTGCTCTTTGATTTTGGAATGCAGTTGGGCTCACAGCTCATTGGTCTTCCATTCTTAGCTTGTTTGTATGGAAAATATACCGCTTCCTTCTGGAGTGCTTGTGAGGAAAAAATAATAATAATGTCAGTCTGAAGGGTGGAGCCCATGACATGCTTTTAGGCAACAGTAGCTTTTTCCTTTTTAAATGTTTTATTTTTTTTCTTCCAGAGCTGAAATGGAACCCAGGGCTGCATGGATGCTAGGCAAGCACTCTACCAGTGAGCTGGGTCCCCCTGCCCCTCCTGTCCTCACTCTTCCATGGACTCCATCTAGCTTTTCATCCCAAATCTGGAATAGGAGCAGATAGAGGTCATCACCATCCCTCAGGACCTAGTAAGTTTGGGAGAAAATTTGCTAAAAAACAGATGTGTTAAGACAGAACTCATGAAAGTGAAAAAGTAGCTGAAAATGTTGCTAGAGGCCTGACTCTGGAGGTGTCAACAGTTACTTGCTTCCCAAACCCAAAGGATAAAGTAATGGTAAAAAGCAAGAAAGGAGTAGGATGTGGAAGCACACACCTGGTATCCCAGTGGCTGGGGCGGCAGAGGCAGGAGGATTGCAAGTTCAAAGCCATTCTCAGCAACTTAGCGAGACCCTAAGCAACTTAGTGAGACCCTCTCTCTAAACAAAAATATAAAAGGTGCTGGCTCAGGGAGTTAAGCACCCCTGGGTTCCATCCCCCCTCCAAAAAAAAAAAAGGAGGAAAGGAGATTTAATTAGTGTAGCTACACCAGGAAGAAATGGGGGATTCATGTCCTTAGAAATGTCTTTGAGAGATTGACAATAAATTTAAGGTTTTATGGATAGGGAAATGAGGGCGAGGGTTGGGGGTCACATTGCTGAAGGGTTTGCACAAATGGCAAGGCAGGTAATCTCAGTTGGGCACAGTCCAGGCGCACAGTAGTATACACCTGTAATCCCAGTGACTCAAGAGGCTGAGGCAAGAGGAAGCCGGGCACCTTAGCAATTTAGCAAGTTTTTGTCTCAAAATATAAATTAAAAACAGCTTGAGGCGTAGCTTGGTGGTAAATTGCCCCTGGGTTTTAATCCCCAGTAAAAAAAAAAAGAAAGAGAGAGTTAGGTCAGCTGCTGGGCCCTCCTTCAAACGCAGGAGATAAAAGGAAAACCACTAAGACAACCAGAGAAGCCTCTGCCACTCTCTCTGCAGCACGGCCGTCACGCAAAGGGACATCGGAGCACATCTAAAGGCACAATTTGGGAGTCATGGAAGAACGTGTAAAGTTTCTGGGGGAACTTGGGACCAACTTTTGGAAATCTATCCTAAGATAATAATCCAAAATGTGGAAAGGAAAGAAAGGCTTCCAGCTACAATACCATAGCATTTCTACTAGAAACGACTTGGAAGGTATTTAAAAGCAGAAAGAAAAGCAGACTGCTGAATTCTACTATGGAAACTGCACCGTCATTGGAATTGTACAATGTTAGATGGAAAAAAAGCAAAAATGTCACTTTTTTTTTTTTTTTCTGTATTTCGGCAAGAACTGTTGCCTCACCTGTCTTAATGCTTTGTGCTTACTTTCACACAATGACAGCAACGGGGCTTTTCAGGGATAGAACTTAAGCTGACAGATATATGGTTTATTTCTGCTATTTGCAATCAGCCCATTGGGGAGACAGCCACCAGCACATGGGGATGGTGCGTTGCCAGGTTATCAAGGTCAAGGACCTATCTAAAAAATAAAAACCCACTTAGCTACCTTATCACACAGGTCTCAAGCCCAAATGCCACTGCTGTGAGGTCTAGGTTCTCCCAAGAAGGCAGGAGAGGTGGACCCAATAGGTTAACATGGCCCTAATGGAGGACAAAGGATGAACTCTCCTCAACCTGTCAAGCATGGAAACTTATCCTCCTCCAATGAAGGACAGCAAGGGAAAAGGAAAGAGGGATTGTAATTTCTCCTCCTACTGCTTCTCCCCTCCTGGACACGAGGGGGAATTCTTTATGGAAATGGGAGATAGCATGTTCCCACTTGCAGACGACACTCTCCGGCCTAACAGTTTAATCTTTTAGAAACATCTGCCTGTGGCTGAACACATATCCAGCTAACTCCCCTCCCCAACCTCATTTGGGTTCTGACGAAGTCTGGGGAAAACCCTAGCTCTTTTATGAGAATGTTATATGCGATAAGCAAAGATCAATGGTGAGCTGGCAGTGAACTCAGGGTTCCCTGGTATAGCTGACTCCTGCTGTGACGGTGGAAACTGCAAGATCTCCCTCGTCAGCAGTGGAAGCTGTGCTCCTCCCTCCCCCACCCAGCTAAGCAAGGCCCAGGTGGAGTTCCCGCAAGCCCACTTCCAGGTGGGGCCAGAATGACAGCCCAGCGCCTAGGACAGAAGGTATAAGATGCCTGAGTGCAGGATGTGGGGAGCCCAGGCACGGTGGGATGATTTCCATCCACCACATTTCCTGAACTCAGCAGAGCTGGGCACTGGTGAAGGCTTACTTTTATTAAGGCACTTAACTTGTATAGAAGCAAACGCAGTTAAAGGAGGCAGCTCTGGGGCCCAGTGGTGCCCCAGACAATCTTTCTTGTGAATTCCTTAAAATCCTTTAATCTGTTGCTCCTCCACGCCTGGCACTAGGGCTTGGTGAACTGGGATTTCTTAAATTAGTGAAGGGAAATGAGACACGATGAAGATGTGGGAGTCAGGTGAAGCTCTGGGAAGAAGGAATACACAGCCCAGAGTTAAGGGTGACTCTGTTCTGAGATCAGAGGGCTGTGTGGGCCCCTGAGCTGAACACCATCTTCCCTTGTCCTGTGGATGAGCATTTAGATAGATAGATAGATAGATAGATAGACAGATATTCTTTTAATGTTTTACAGGACAGGATATTTTGAAATATTATACACAATAGAATAAGTATGACTTGTTCCAATTAGGATCCCATTATTGTGATTGTGCATGACGTGGAGTACATTGGTCATGTATTCATATATGCAGGTAGAAAATATATGTCTGATTCATTCTACTGTCTTTTCTATTCCCATCCCCCCTTCCCTTCATTCCCCTTTAGCTAGTCCAATGAACTTAATCTTCTCCTCCTTTGCTGTGGGTTAGCATTCACAAATCAAAGAGGACATTCTGCCTTTGGGGAATTGGCTTATTCACTTAGTAGATTAGCCTCCCGTTCCATCCATTTACCAGCAAATGCCGTAATTTCATTCTTTTTATGACCAAGTAGTATTCCATTGTGTATATATAGAGCACATTTTCTTTATCTATTCATCTGTCCTAGGACACCTAGGTTGGTTTTATAGCTTGGCTATTGTGAATCGAAGAACACATATGAACATTCTGAGGATACTGTAACAAATGAACACAAACTCAGTCTCTTAAACAAATTGAAATTTATTCTCCCACAGTCCTGGAGACCAGATGACTGTAAGACAGCTGAACTGCCTCTTCCTGGGAGCTCTAGGGGACAATCCTTCCTTGTCTCTTCCACCACTTGTTGGCTGCCCCAGCAATCTTGGACTGGTGGCCACATCACTCCAACCTCTGTCTCCATCTTCTCATTTTCTTCTCCTCGGTGTGTATGTGTCCTACCTCTGCTTCTAATTTATAAAGATACTTGTGATTGAATTTTGGATCCATGCAGATAATCCACAGTGATCTCTGCATCTCAAGATTATCGGTATGCAGAGGCTCTTTTCTCAAATAAAGTAACAAGGACAAATTCTAGTAATTAGGACTTGATATCTTTGGGGGGCCATTAGTCAACCTCTTATATCCCGACTCTTTTTCCCAGTGGGAGTATTTATGTCCACAAGGGAAAAGTGATTTACTCAAAGTCACATAGTAAGTTAGTGGTGGAGCCAAAGCCAAAATTTGGATCTTCCATGGCACATGACCCAGGATGCTTTTCTCATTGCTGTGCATTAAAAATTCTCATCTTTATATATCTTGGAGATTAGTGCTCTATCTGATGTGCATGTGGTAAAAATTTGCTCCCATGGTATAGGCTCTCTCTTTACATCAATGATTGTGTTTTTTTTTTTTTTTTTTTTTTTTTTTTGCTGAGAAGAAGCTTTTTAGTTTGAATCCATCTCATTTATTGATTCTTGATTTTATTTCTTCTGCTTTAGCAGTCTTGTTAAGGAAGTCAGGGCCTAATTTGACATGATGAAGATTTGGGCCTACTTTTTCTTCTTTGGTGTCTGGTCTAATTCCTAGGTCTTTGATCCACTTTGAGTTGAGTTTTGTGCATGCTGAGAAATAGAGATTTAATTTCATTTTGCTACATATAGATTTCCAGTTTTTCCAGCACCCTTTGTTGAAGAAGTGCCAAAAAAAAAAAAAAACATTCAATAAATGGGCTAAGGAAGTGAACAGATACTTCTCAGAAGATATACAAGTAATCAACAAACATATGACAAAATGTTCAACATCTTTAGTAATTAAAGAAATGCAAATCAAAATTACTTTAAGATTTCATCTCACCCCAGTCAAAATGGCAGTTATCAAGAATACAAGCAATAAGTGTTGAAGAGGATGTGGAAAAAAGGTATGCTCATACATTGCTGGTGGGACTGCAAATTGGTGTGACCACTTTGGAAAGCAGTATGGAGATTCCTTAGAAAACTTGGAATGGAACCACCATTTGACCCAGCTATGCCACTCCTCATTATCCTGTAGATAATATTAGCTATCTCATACCCAAAGGACTTAAAATCAGCATACTATAGTAACACAGCCACATCAATGTTTATAGCAGCTGAATTCATAATAGCTAAACTGTGGAACCAACCTAAATGCCCATCAATAGATGAATGGTTAAAGAAACTGTGTATATACACAATGGAATATCACTCAGCATTAAAAGAGAATAAAATTATGGCATTTGCAGGTAAATGAATGGAGTTGGAGAATATTATGCTAAGTGAAATAAGCCAGTCTCCAAAAACCAAAGGCAGAATGTTTTCTTTGATTAGTGGATGCTGATCTATGATGGGGTGGCATGGGAAGAATGGAGGAACTTTGGGTTGGGCAAAGGGTAGGGTAGGGAGGGATTCTGGGGATAGGATAGATGGTGGAATGAGATGGACATCATTACCCTAGGTCCATATATGATTCCACAAATGGTGTGGCTCTACATTATGTACAACCAGAGAATTGAAATGTTGTACTCCATTTGTGTATGATGAATTGAAATGCATTCTGCTGTCATGTACAACTAAGTAGAACAATAAATAATGATAATAATAATAAAAATTCTCATCTGACAATATGAAGAACAACTGTGGGGGCTGGGTTTGTGGCTCAGCGGTAGAGCACTCACCTAGCACCTGTGAGGTCCTGGGTTCGATCCTAAGCACCACATAAATAAATAAATAAATAAAGGTATTATGTCCTACTACAAATAAAAAATAAATATACATTAAAAAAAGAACAACTGTGGATAATATTAAGAGAAACGTTTTCAGGATTTCTGTGAAAGTTGTCAAAATCAAAATCGTGTCAAATCCAAATTTTTTAATGAAAAAATAAAGCCAGGAATTTATGAGGGAAGTCTTCTCATGCACAACTGCCCGATAGTCACCATCACAAACACTGCTTATCAGAACAATACCTTGCACAAAGACTAACACGATGTGACACCCAGTAACTGTTCAACTGTGGGCTGCTGCCACCCTTGATATTAATCCTCTTGGCCAAGGATTATTGTTTTAAAACATCTTATGTAATCTTTGCTATTTTTGCCTTTCAAAACTTCTCTCTAAATATACTAAGGGTTTACTGTGACATGTGCATTTCCATTGCAATGCTCTGCTTGTCCTGAATAAATATCATTAGTCTTTGGAGAATCTCTCTCTCTGATTGTTATATAGGTTAACACTTTGCTTTTTAACTCTAATTCCACCAATGATTTGCAAGGTAAGAAAGCATTTGCTTAACAAAAAGTGGTAGACAGAGGCCTGAGTTTCATACAGGTTTACGTATGAATAATAGCAAACCCAATTTGTTGGAAAGATTTTTACCAGTGATATCATTCAATTCCCCACATACATTACTCAAAAAAAAGTTACAAAACCCATATTTTTCTACCACCAAATATTTGTTTCCTCCTTGAGAGTAGTCAGGAACATTGTCTGCACACGATCTAAGGTATAACCACAGTATTTCTTTGAAGGCATGAACATGGAGAAATATGTGGTAAGTGGCCTGATGTTTGTATTTTGAGTTGCAATTTCAAGATATTTATACCACATTGTATTGCAAGAAAAACTGATTGTATCTCTCTCTCTCTCTCTCTCTTTTTTTTTTTTTTTTTTTTTTTTTTTGGTACCGGGGATTGAATTCAGGGGCACTCAACTACTGAGCTACATCCCCAGCCCTATTTTGTATTTTATTTAGAGACAGGGTCTCACTGAGTTGCTTAGCACCATGCCATTGCTGAGGCTGGCTTTGAACTCGTGATCCTCCTGCCTCAACCTCCTGAACCTCTGGCATTACAGGAGTGTGCCACTGCACCCGACCGATTATATCTCTTAACATTTTGATGATCTTTTATTTTTTCCCAGAATTTAACTTCCACTAAAACCCTCTCTTTTTTTCAAGGCTACTAACACTAGTTAAGTGCCAAGCATATGTGTAGCCCTGCTATCATCATTAGAAGGGATAAAAGGATGGGATTACATGGTTTCCCCTTAAGGGATTTAGAAATCATGGCACTTTTTATGACAGGAGTCCCAGGAGGAATGACGTATAATAAAAGGAAAAGCTATCATTATTGAAACCATATAGAAACCCAGAAAAATCTTTATGACTGAAAATAATCAGATTAAGGTGATGTATATGCAATAATTGTGTCTCTGCCACACATGGATGGATACAGGCCCATCTCAAAATAATCAAGGCAGAAATTAAAATAAAGGGTGATAATTTCCACCTGAAGGTGTTGTTAAGATCAGCAGCTTCCTCTCAAGAGATAAAGGACCAAGCAAGTGTTAATGATTACGCTTTGAATTCCTGCTCACCTGTGTGACCCTTATTATTTTACCTCTATGGTTTCTCATCTTCTAAAGGTGCAAGTCTTCATTGTATACTTATCAGTTTGGGATAATATCCATAAAAGAAAAATTGCAAGACTATACAAAGAGCTCCGATAGATTCTTCTCCCGGATTCACTGAATGGTAACATTTTAATGTATTTGCTCCACTATTTTCTCTCTCTACATGTGACATATACATAGTGGCTTTTTTCCCCTGCATCATCTAAGAAAAATACAGGCATCATATTCCTCCTCTCCTAAACACTTCACTATGCATACCCTAAAAACCAGGATGTTCTCTAGGTAACCAGGGTACCATTATCAAAATCAAGAATCAAATCAACTCAATAATCACTACAATAACACTGTTGGGTAGTAGGGAGCAATGAGCAAGGAAAGGCATGTCCAGGTGGTAGGTTTACTTCAAGTTACTTTTTTTTTTTTTGGCATAATTAGTATGTTTATTTGCCTTGAAGCAAGAAACAAATTTTAGGGGTACATGGTGAATGTTATTTTGTGATCATTGAAAATAACCTTTCAGAAATCTGTTAACTGGATATTATGCTTTTCAACTTTTAAAATTATGTTCTAATTAGTTATACATGACAGTAGAATGCACTTTGACACATCATGCATAAATGGAGGATAATTTCTCACTCTTCTGGTATGATAGAATCACACTGGTCATGGAGTCATATATGTACATAGGGTCATTATGCCTGATTCATTCCATTATTCTTCCTACATCCATGCCCCCTCCTCCCCTTCTCTCCCCTCTACTAATCTAAAGTAACTCTATTCTTCCCTAGCACCACTCCCCCTTATTGTGAATTAGCACCTGCATATCAGAGAAAACATTTTGCCTTTGTTTTGTGGAGAGGGGGGATTGGCTTATTTTGCTTAGCATGATATTCTTCAGCTCCATCCATTGACGGACAAATACTATCATTTCATTCTTAAAGGCTGAGTAATATTCTATTGTGTAAGTTACTCTTAAAGTTTTCTTTACATTACTACCAAGGCAGACGATAAATAATTTATAGCTGATAACCTGTGGAAAAACATTGGTACACAGGCCTTGAGAGTAAGTAAATAGAAACAAAAGGAGCCAATAAGTGGATGGGGAGGCTAATTGGGGAAATGCACCAAGAAAGGATTAACGGGACTAACTTTTGACAGGGTCCACTGAGGTCAGGAAAGAACTGGAAATTATGGTCACAGGTGCCTCCATATATCTTGGAAGGAAGGTTTCTTCAGTAGTGCAGAAGATATAATGTAACTTCTGACCAACCCATGACCCCAGCATCCACATGAACATGGGATTGACTTGTAGGTGAAGCCTCCCTAAATAGGATGGCCACCATGACAGTTCCAGAGAGGACCAACTAGGGTCCAAAATCGCACTGCCCCATGTGAAGGAGGAGTTGAACACCTGACTGACATCCTGGTTTGCAGGGTATTCATAGTGAAGTGTTTAGGAGTGGAGGAACATGATGTCTGTATTTCTCTTGGATGATCCAATCCTGACATCCATCAACATTGTAATGCTAAGCCAACTGCAGAGGGTGGTCCCCAGTTCTCAAGGCAAACATCAAACAGTAATAAATTTGGAAGTGGCAGTTTTCCTCTGTCATTCTTTGCTCAGAGATGACCCTGTCTCTCCCCAGATGGTGCTCTTCCTGAGCCTTACTTTACCTTACTTTCACTTTACTTTCTCCTATAATAAAGTTCTCTTGCATGGCTTTTAGTATCTGACTTTCAATTTTTTCTCTCATCAGAACACAAGAACCAGAGGTTTGGAGTTTCAGTTTCCCCACTCTCCTGTGACAATACTACCAAATAAGTTCATTTTACAATACCAATTAATTGTTTCAATTATGCCCTTTACAAAACTTTGGTTCTCTTAGTCCAAGATGGCTCTCATTAGGAAAAAAAAAATCTGTGTCATTCACTCACTGCATGAAAAGATTAATGGGAGAAAAATGGCTGCTCACATGATCGTCTCAATAGGTGCAGGAAAACTGAATTCAACATGCAAACAAGCAAGGTGCTCCCAATCTGTTGGAAGGAGTGGAAATCAACACAACAACTTTAGAAAAATATTTTGGCATTATCTATTGATGTAAAACATCTGCATATCCTATGACTTATCAATTCTCCTCCAAGGTATATGTCCAATACAAACGAATACATTTCACAAAAAGACATGTTAGAGCATTCCTAGCAGCACTATTCATAATAGACTCCTAGACTCTATCCACGTGGATTAAAGATGTAATCGTGAGAGGAAAACATCATTAAAAAATTAAAGAAGATAATATAGGAGAACTTCTTTATATCCTTAAGGCAAGGGAAGGATTCTCAAACAAGCCACAGAAGCACAAATCTTTAAGGAAACAACTGGTAAAGCCAAAAACATTAAAATTAAAAACTTCTCATTGAAAGACATAATAAAGAAAAGAGATAAAAGCAAAAACATCAAGAGAAGATATTTGCAACACATATGACTTCAGCACTTTTATCCTAAATATATAAAGATATTCTAAAATGTATAAGAAAGAGTCACAATACTATTTTAAAACAGGCAAAAGAAGAGAATCATCACAGGGAAGTCCAAATAGCTAATAAACATAAGAAAAAGACACTTGACCATATTAGTTATTGGGGAAATTAAAATTAAAACGTAACAAGATGTTGTTTAACACCCACCAGACTTAAAAAAAAAATTTACATCTAATAATATCAAACATCACAAAGGATTTCATAGCTATGGAAACTCTCCTAGAAGCCTGGTGGAAGTCTAAGTTAGTTGAATCATTCTGGAAGAGCTGGGCTTACCTAGTAGAGTTTGGGCATTCTTTGTGACTCAGCAATTCCATGGATGAAAACTCACCCCGTGCACCGGGAGACATGTTTGAGACCAGTCACGGTAGCACTGTTTATAATAGCAGGGTTTTCTCAACAATCCTGACAATCCGTCGGTAATGTAACGACTAAACCAACTGGGACATCATTGTACAATGGAATGTACAATAGAGAAGGTAAAAGCATGTCAACTATACTCAGCAGTGTCATGAATATCACAAATAAAATGTTGACCTAATGAATCAAGATGCAACCTAAGACATCCAGGATCACTCAATTTATATAAAGTTCAAAATACACATAAAATTAGAAGAGGAAGCATTCCTACCACAGTCTAGGAATTCAACTAACCTCTGAGTGGGAAGGTGGGCATGACTGAGGAGGGTGATATAATAGACTTAGGAGGTAATTTCAATATTCTCTTTCTTCATCTGGATGGTGGGTATATTAGTGTTCATTTTATTGTTACTTTGTAAACTATACATTTATACTTTCATATTGAGAAATTTAGTATAGTTTATTATAAAAAAATTTAAATGAACAAACAGAAGCAAAAGAGAGGGAGAATTAAACTAGATACTTGAATGGACTTCATTTCTCCCTCCCTCCTTCCCTTCTTCCTTTCCTACAAGAATGGGTATTGGGAAAAGCCCTGGAGATTCCAAGAAAAACGTGATAACAACAAATTACAAAAGCTATGCAGACCCAGAATCATCTGAGGTTGATATAGGTCAGTTGCCAGCTTTAATATGTCACTTCAACCCTCTACTTTGTGAAAAACACAACCTATTCCATAGTTTATACCAAAACAAAACAAAAAGCAATATGTGGGCTGGGGATATAGCTCAGTTGGTAGAGTGCTTGCTTTGCATGCAGAAGGCCCTGGGTTCAATCCCCAGCACTGAAAAAAAAAAAAATCTGTTTCCACCAAGAACTTATAAATGCACCACTTTCCACAAGATTCTGCTAGTCCCAGTATTCTTTTCTCCTCATCTTTGTGGAGAGAGAAATTCTCTGCATCACAACAAATGCCTGCATTTGCACAGCAACTTATTTCCTTTGTTCCCCCACCACTTCCACAAGCCCACCCAAGTGATATAGTTCTTCCTGATAAATCCAGTGAAGACACTTGGTAATTTGAATTTCTCCATTTCGTTACAAGGCTAACGTATTATGTGACAGAATGTGACAGGCCAGGGGTTTCTGCCATAAGAGAAGGGGTGCATGATTCTGCCTGGCTCTTCAGGGTGAAAAGGTGGAGGTGACCTAGAAACTGGCCTTAAGACGTGCTTGTGCTCGGGGCAAAGTATGAAGCATTGTCTCCTGATAATTATCTTGATTGAGTCACTGTTGCTCTAGAACCCTGCGAAAGTCACTGAGCCATTTTTAGTGTTTTAGTTATATGCTTCTCAAACTATAATGTGCACACAAAGCAAGAAAGTTGTTAAGCTGCAAATGACAAGTAAGAAGGTCTGGGCCCAAGATTTTGCATGTCTAACCAGTTCCCAGGTGATGCCAGTATTGCTGGGTATCTTCATGTAAAATGGGAATAAAGCCTCCATAAGCTTTTGAGCATGTTGAAACTTAGTGAAATAATGTGTGTGAATGTGTGTTAGGGTTTGGATCTGGAATGTTCCCCAAAGGCTTGAATTGAGAGCCTGGTCCCCAAGGCAGCAAGGTTCAGAGGTGGGACTTTGGGGCAATGGTTGGATCATGAGGGCTGTGATCTCATCAGTGGATTAATCCACTTGATTGATTGATAACTCAATAGACGACTAGAACGAACTGATTGCTAAATGGAGTACTGGGAGGTGGTAGCTAGTTGGAAGAAGTAAGTCACTGAGAGTGTGCCCTGGAAGTTTATCTTCTCCCTGGTCCCTTCCTCTCTCTCTTTCTGCTTCTTCGCTGCCATGAGCTGCTGAACTTTCTTCTGTCATGTCCTTCTGCCATGATGCTTCTGCTTTAGAACCAGACGACCGTGGACTGAACCTCTGAAACCATGAGCCAAAACAAATCTTTCCTCCTCCAAGTTGTTTACATCAGATATTTTGGTCACAGTAGAGAAAAGCTGGGTAATGATGTGCTTGGGAAAAATTGTTGTACCTTAAAAATGTAACAGATCATTACTGTGGAGATGGGATGCTCTGGGTCTCATCAAGTAAACTGGGATTAGGATCCCTATCTCCACAGCTTGATACCTAAAGACTCAGAAAATTTGGTAGTTGAGGCCTCCTGTATCAGGAGGACATACCAGCCCTCAAGAAAGAGGTCCCTGGAGAAGAAAGAGAAGAGTGCAAAACAAGGATGTTCTGTGGTAGCTGACAGATTTGCAAGATGACTTCCAGAGCTAATGAGCTGGGGAAGAATCTGCAGAGACAGGAAGTCCTACAAAAGAGCAAGGAAATACACACATGCAGATACAGACACACCACAGAGAGTGGAGAGTCCAAACCCAGGGCTCTTCTGTTAGTTTTCTTGAAACATAAATTTAAATTTTTTTAAAAATTTAAACATAAAATTTTACATTTTTTTAAAAGGCAAACCAACTAATCCTTGGAAGGTCCACATGGAGTTTTGAATACAGTTCAGCAAAAATCGGGGCAGGTGCACACAGAGGCAGGTGGTGGGATGAAGCAGTTGCGCTCTTGGACCACTTAGGTCTTGAACTCAAAAGAGGGATGCTCCACAGTCACGTAAGCCAACATCAAGATCCTTGCCACCCTCCGGGCCTGGATCTACTCTCTCCATCTTGACAGGCACATTGCTGTCAGATTCTGCTCATTCTTTCTGTTTTATTTTTCTCCGCTGTTCTGGAGATTGAACCCAAGGCCTCCCACATGCTAGGCAAGTGCTGTACCACAAAGCTACACACCCAGCCCTTATTTTAATTTTTAAAGTTTTATTTTGAGACGGGGCCTCATCAAGTTACCTAGGCTGATCTTGAACTTGTGATCCTCCTGCCTCAGTGTCCTCAGTAGCTGGGATTACAGACATGGGCCACCATGTCCAGCTAGATTCTGCTCATACTTAAGTAGACAGCAGAGTGGGCCACCAGATGGAAAGAGTTTAAGTGACTTGCCCAAGTCACAGCGGGAGTTCCTGGCAGAACTAACTCCCACGTTTCATGGCAAGAAACCTGGGCGGCTCTGTTTCAGTGGGCAAGAATGTCATGTGGGCAGGAGTATAAGAAATTGCCAGTACCCAGGTGGGGAGTCATGTTAAAAGAACCAATATTTATTGGTGCGACTATATGTTGTACCCTCACAGCTTTATGAGATCATACTTCTACTAACCAAATAACAACTATATCATAATGGTTCTTATGTGGTGCATTATCCAAAAGAAAATGTCCAACCGATGTCTGGTTACCTCCTCTACTGCTCCATTTTGTAGGTCATGCAACCCAAAAGAGTCTTAGTAACTTAACCAAAGTCACACGGCTCAGTGGTACATAGCAGTACATTAGTTCCACCAGGCTCCGTTTTCTCCATCCTTTCCATCATGCTGGGCTGCCTGAGAAGCTCCTGGAAGGGGAACAGACTGGGCTCCAGGCCTCCCATTTGAGAATCATTTTGGAAAGTATTTGGGCAACGTATTTCTAACATGCACCTGTAGTGGCTTTAGGAGTCTTTCCATCTCTAGGAAAGAAACAAGAGTTCTGGGTAGAATAGTACTTCCTCCAAATTCATCTTCTTCCTGACATCTCAAGGTAGTACTTTATTTGAAAGCAGGATCATTGCAGATATAATTAGTTAAGATGAAGTCATGAAAGAACCATGATGAGCTCTTCATCCAACATGATTGGCGGCCTTAAGAGACACAGAGATGCAGGCACACAAGTTAGAAATCCATGGGATGATGAGGCAGAGATTGGAGTGATGTGTCTTCAAGCCAAGGATTACCAACAACACCAGAAGCTAAGAGAGAGGCAAGGGACAAATTGTCCCCTAAGGCTTTAGAGAGAACATGACCCTGCCAATGTTTTGGTTTGGAACTTTTGGCCTCCAGAATCGTGAGAGAATAAATTTCTGGTTTGTTTGTTTGTTTGTTTGTTGTTTGTTTGTTGTTGTTGTTTTTAAGCCATCCAGTTTGTAGCAATTTGTCACAGGAGGCCTTAGGAAACTAGTATAAAAAAACACTTAAGAATGTTTCATCAAAAGAATTAAAGTCAGAGTACTGTAGGGATGTCTGCATATCCATGTTAATTATGGCACAGTTCACAATGACCAAATGTGGACTCAGCCTAGGTGTCCATCAAACAGATGGGTGGATGAAGAATATGCTATAAATATACACAATGGAGCATTATTCGCCATAAAGAAGAAAGAAATCACATCACTTCAGGAAAATGGCTGGAACTTGTGATAAAACATTAAAGGAAATAAGCCAGACTGAGACAAAGAGTGCACGTTTTCTCTCATATGTGGGATGTGGGCGGGGACACAACATGAAGCTAGAAAGGAGAAGGGGGAGAGGGGAAAAGAATGGAAAGGTGGATCTCATCAAACTATGTTACATATATGTATGCATAAGTCCCAATGAAACCCATCTTTCTGAATAACGAATATGCACTAATGAAACAAGAACTTTTCAAAGTGATTGGTCTCAAGGTATTGCCATTATTGACTTGTATCAGAGGAAGAAATGTAAACTGTGAGGTTCCAGGGAGAAGGATTCATGGGAGTCTGTTCACACGAACTCTCATCATAGGTCATCAGGTAACTGTTCCATGTATACCATTCCCACTGGTACCCTTCTTTCTGCACAGACAGTTCAAAGCAACCAAAATGTATTCACTAGGGCCAGCTCTAGCTTTCACATTAGTGTAGCAGTCTCTGAAGCTGGATGATGGTAAGGTTGGAAGGACACTTTTCAGCAGACATCTAGTACTCTAACTGAAAGGAAAGTGACCACAACACTTGGAGTGACCAAGAGATCTTTTTGCAGCAGTGAAACAGAGGAGAAGAGAGAGAGAGAGAGAGAGGAGAGAGAGCAGAGAGCATGCATGCAAGGGAGAGAGAGCAAGAGAGAGAGACAGAGCAAGAGAACAAGAGAGCAAGAGAGCAAGAGAGAGAGGGGCCCAGCAGAAGGGAGTTTTTATAGCCCAAATCTAACAGGGCCTCTGGTCTGCAAGCTGCCTTGTTGGCACAAGGGGGGGGTTGAGTGTTCAGCCTTGAGTGGGGGTTGAATGTTCAGCTTTGACGCAAACAGGTGATAAAGGACCAGACAGAGGGGGGATTTGAGTGCGTGGGCCATCCTGCAGCTAACATTTGTTTAGCCTGCCCTGCAGATAACATAGTTTAGTCTGCTCTGCACCCAACACTAACCATGAGGTACGGGGGTGCAGTTGGGAAGTAGGATTAAGCCACTAATTTTTTTTTTCAGTGCATGCACAAAGAATTAGATTTCTTTGTTTATGCAAGTAATAACTTCGTAACCACATTTATCTTGTTATAAATAACAATTATGATTTTTATAGATTCTAAATCAGTGCTTCTCAATCATAGCAGTTTATAGAATCATGGAGAAGTTTTTAAAATATCAGTGTTAGATCCCCAATACAGATCAATAAAATCTGAATCTCTGAATATTTGGCAAATACCTCCAAGTGATTCTAATGTATGACTAAGATTGAGAGCCACTATTCTTTTTTGAATTTTTGCTACTATAAATACCATCCATGGACCAAAGCATTGTTATCAAATA
This sequence comes from Callospermophilus lateralis, assembly GCF_048772815.1. Classification (NCBI taxonomy): domain Eukaryota; kingdom Metazoa; phylum Chordata; class Mammalia; order Rodentia; family Sciuridae; genus Callospermophilus; species Callospermophilus lateralis. Next base: position 201,733,220 of record NC_135305.1, on the reverse strand, counting down.
ATGGGAGTTTATTATAAATGCATAATTCTGGCCCCACCCCAGACCTGGTGAATCATACTCTGCATTTCTAAAGTCCAAGGTGGTTTGTCTGTGCATAAAATTTTTGAAGCCCTGGGCTATTGCCTTGAGTTAGAAGAAAAAAATCCCTTGCCATCCATTATCCAGATATCAACACATTTATAGAGTCTAGCTTTTCTCAGCGATGATGTTCAAGCTACTTAATAACTAGTTGATGCTGGTCAACAGACAGTCAGGACAGCAGCATGATTGTGCTCTTGTCACATAAGAATTCCAGCCTTGCTAGTAATGTTCTGGGTCTTAACTGGGTGTGGTGGTAGAGGCCTGTAAATCCCAACCACTTGGGAGGCTGAGGCAAGAGGATCACAAATTCAAGGTCAACCCGGGCAAGTTAGCAAGATCCTGTTTCAAGACAAAATAATAATAATAAAAAGGGTTGGGGATGTGGCTCAGTGGAAGAGCACCTTTGGCTTTAATTCCATCTACCGGAAAAAAAAAAAAATTCTCGGTCTTAGAGCTTCCTGCCTTGGCTACCCTAATTGTATCGCAACCTCTGAGGCCTCTGAGTGGGCGAAGCTGCAGCGGGCACGCTCAGGGCAGCTGCTTAGCTTGCAGCAATTCCTTTTGCTTTGGAAATAGTACCAGCAAATGGGAGATGAGCCCCGCTGTGATCGGATTTGAGGGTGCCAGTTCATCACACCCCTCCTCTCTTCTAAATTCTGAACAAATTTTAGAAATACATGTAAATTTTTCCAAGAGTACCACTTTGGGACATTTGGGTAAAGCTAGAATGGAGACCACCAGGTTATCGACTGAATGAATCCAGAAGGGCTCTAGTAGAAAGTGATTTTTTCTTGCCACTGACCCTTCAGGCCTGCATAGCAGACTGTGATGACTTATTCTTGACGTCTCAGGCAGACCCGATATGGCTCTGAGTCACTCTCAGGTGTTAATACTCTTTCGTTGATAGTCTTTTTAGAAGGGCATTTTCAAAATCCATTCTTATGTAATGTCGTAATTTTGATCTCCAGTCCACGTTAGCATTTCCCCCTTCTCCAGTCTTCCTTGGGCTGAGAAAACAGCAATCGGGGCCAGGGAGGGTCTACTTCTTCCCTGTGTCCCCCAAATCACTCTCTTGCCCCTTGCTCTTCCAGGTTTGGGACACAAGGCAGAGGGAGGTAGAAAGCAGAGAGGGTAGGAGAGGGCTGCTGTGTAGTGATCTGGCAGCAGTACCCAGCAGGTATGTGGTGTCGGGGGCCAACTTTCCCATGGAGCATCTCTGTAAGTGGTTCAGAAATCCACCACTGGCCTGGTGAGGTCTCCTAAGGCTGCTGCTTAAGATTCCCCCTCAGCCCCTGGGTACAGTTCATCCTTTCAATTCCCCTGCTGGAGTCACCCAGTTCCTTGGATGTGATTTCAGGACAATCTGGCTCCCCCCTGGCCCGCAGAAAAGCTCACGTCCACCTTACCAGCCATTTCTCCAAGAGCCAGCCTCTCCCAGGTATCCCCACCTCTTTGCTGTGCCCCAGAGGTACCACACCATGAGGGTTTCTGGAGCAGAAAGAGACTGCTAGTCCCAGCAGCCTCAACCCCAGATTGCAGGACAACACACCACATCCGGCCCTCTACTAGGTTTCTAAATCAGCGTTCCCTGTCCATTGAAGACACTTTGGAGGCTCAGGTCCGTCCAGCCTCAGCCCACCTCTAAGTTCCCTACGTCCACAGCGGGCAGTTCCTACAGGGCCTGAGGCCCAGCAGTACCAGGATTAATCACCCAAGAGTCACATGAACCAGGGAACAGGGTCTGAATGCTAGCTTCCTTATTGTTTGGTGGGAGAATTGAGAGGGGAGCGTGACCCAGTTTCTTAGAGCATGATAGGGCGATGTTCTTATCCAAATTTAATAAGGTGCTGGCAGTTAGCATGGTATGAGAGCAGGATGGGGGCCCAAGAGCAAGCACTTCCTTCCATGGGGCCCCAGAGTGCCTCACTTGCCTCCCCCACAGTCCTGGCCCCACCTCCTAGGGTCCTCAGATGGGATCAGGCCCAGGTACGCTTAGCAGAGGCTGCTCAGAAACATCCTGGTCCTTGAAACAGGCTCTGCCTCTTTGGAAAATAACCAAGACCCCTTTGAGTCTCTCCTCATCAATATTGAGCCTCGTCTTATCTACATGGAGGTAGGTAGGGGCCAGTGTTCACAAGGCTGGGTGTTTTAGCAGATCATGTACTTAGGCTTCTATCTCTTTTGCCACAGAATGACTTTTCCAAGGTAGTAAAGACCATGGCTGTGGAGCCTCCTGAGCAGCAAGAGCAAACCCCAAAGAAGGGTCTTCCTGGCTTTGGAGCCCCTGCTTCTAGGGCTATCCCTTTCTTTCTTCAGTGATGATGGTGATGATGATGATGATGATGATGATGATGATGATGATGATTTGCCAAGGATGGAACCCAGGGGCACTCAACCACTGAGCCACATCCCCAGCCCTCTTTTTATTTTTATTTTTTTATTTTAAGACAAGGTCTCACGAAGTTGCTTAGCTCCTTGGCTAAATTGCTGAGGCTGGCTTTGAACTTGCTGGCTTTGAACTCCTGCCTCTGCCTCTGGAGCCACTGGGATTATAGGCGTGCACCACCACCACAGTTCTAGGGACATAGCATTCATAGGCAACTCACTCTTTAAACTGTGCAATTCAAGGGTTGTTCTCTAGTCACAGACAGTGCACCCTTCACCACAGTCCATTTTAGACCATTTTCGTCACCTCAAACTCAAATCCAGGATCTCTTAGCTATACTCCTACCTCTTCCTGTTCAGTCCTACGAAACCACTAATTTACTTGATGTCTCTACAGATCTTGTTCTGGGTCTTCATGTGAAGAGAATTATATAGCATATGGTCTTCCCTTAGACTGAAGAGTATCTCCACTCTAAGAGGTAGGTCAAGAGTGCAAGGGGAGTTTTCACATAGGTTTTGATGCTTGTCCTTCTAGCTCCTTCCTGTCCCTAATTTCCACTGCTCTTGTAACCCCCAAATTCTGACCTCTGTCTCCCAGCCCAGAATATAAGATCCCAGCATAAAAGAAGCAGGCATAGCCTCATGCTTACCACAGAAGCAGAGTGTTGGAATGAAAATCAGGGCAGTGGAAGAGAAGGTGTGGGACCAACTTACATTTGATGAAGGATTTAAACTTGAGACCCAGAAGGCAAGACGTGCAATTATGATTTTGTAGCAAACGAAGAACACTGTGACTATTTTGGAGAGCTAGTGTGGGTTTAGTGTTATGCCAAGAAAGCAAATTTTTTTTCTTTTCTTTTCTTTTTTTTTTTTTTTTTGGTACTTAGGATTGAACTCAGGGGCACACGACGTTAGCCCAAGGGCAACACGGGCTTCATAAATGAAGGTTCAGCCCCATGTGAAATCCAAAGGGAGTTTGAATTAAAGAGACAGACTCTAATTACCTTTAAACCAGCTCCAGGACGGCTTCTCCTACCTCCAGGCTCAAGCTACCTATTAGGGTAGCGAGATTTACTGAAGAGGCTAGCAAGAGAGCGAGAACATGCCAGGGAGTGGACTTTTATTGGGGAACAAAAAATTCTGGGGAAAATTCCACCCAATGAAGATTAAGGGGGGCAGTGTCCCAAGGTCAGGTGCGACGATTGGGACTTCAGGGGTAGTGGCCAGACACACTTCCACATGGACAAGCCCTCAGACCTGAGAAGGGTGGGGAAAGCTCTGGGCATAAAGATGTGTCTAAGCGCCTCTCTTCCAACCAGGGAGGTAACTCAAATCACGTGCGAGGATGGCCTCCCACACACGACCACTGAGCCACATCCCCAGCCCTATTTTGTATTTAATTTAGAGAGGTCTCACTGAGTTGCTTAGCACTTTGATCTTGCTGAGGCTGCCTTTGAACTTGCGATCCTCCTGCCTCAGCCTCCTGAGCCACTGGGATTACAGGCATGCACCACAGTGCCCGGCAAGAAAGCAAATTTCTAAAGGAAATAAAATCCTACCTGAGCATCCGCTTTCCTGACTGACCCCAGACAATACCTGTGGCGACCTGGGCTCTCCAGAAGCAGACTTCAAGATGGATATTAGAGTGTGGAGAACTGATTATTAAGGAATGCTTTTGGAGCCCCATGTGATGGTGCACACCTGTAACAACTTCTTGGGAGGCTAAGGGAAAAGGATTGCAAGTTTGAGGCCAGCCTGGGCACTTCAGAGAGACTTTGCTTCAAAATAAAAAATGAAAAGGACTGGGAATGTAGCTCAGTGCTAGAGTGCCCCTGAGTTCAATCCCAAGTATTGAAAAAAAAAATGGTTTTGAGGTCAACACCTATAAAAAAGGGAAGGAAACAAGGATGGGGTCCACAGAGAGGTTGAGTTGTGATGTAGTCTCATTGAAAGCTTCAGCTCATCCACAGGGAGTTCTGCATGAGCTTTTGGGATGACCCTTCCAAAATGTCTCAAGTGGAGGGAGGCAGCCAGGCCTTTATACCCAGGTACGGACTAGCTATTGGATGTAGCAGGCAGCACCAGAAAAGGGACTCGACCTTTTGTATCAGGGGTCCACTTCATGCTGTGGACATAACCTTGCCGCTCTGCCACAGTGGCTTATTTTAAAACTGACATTTCCCCCCTTTTCTTCTCCTCTCCCTCCCTCACCTTAGGGGAAACAAGATTACCCTTCTTTCCATCCTAGTTATCTGTCCTTGAGCAAACACTCGCCACAGGAATGAAGTATTTCAGACTTCAGGAATGGCGCCAGAAGATCTAAAAACATGGCTGTCTCCCAGAGCCACAGATGAATTACGACCCCTGACAAGATGCACTGAAATGTAGCCTTTGACTCACCTCTTTAAAGCCCTCTGTTCCCCTGATGGACCGAATCACAGCCTCTGAGATAGGAGACCCCTGTGGTTCTCCTTTGTGAGCAAAGCAATAAAACTTCTTTTTCTTTTTTTTCCTCCAGACCGGATCCTCACTATTGGATTGGCATTGAGGCCAAGGACAGAGATTTTGGTAACACTTTTGAGTAAGTGGCTCTCTTCAGCCAAAATAATTCCAGAGAGAGGTACAATCCCAGCAGATGGCTCCATCCCCGGCAGCTGGGTAAAGAAGGGAGGCACATCTCCATGTCTACTATAGCTTTTTTTGCCTCGGTCCATCTCTGTCTTCTGCTGGACAGTGAGGTCCTTGCAGCAGAAGGCAGTAGAAGGAATGGCTCAGAGATTGCCTTCGCATCACAGTGCACCTAACAAATAGGAAAGCTTGGAGCATGTATGTGGATGCAGGACTTTTTGCACTGATCTTAGACTTCAGTACGTGCATTCTAAGAAAATCAGCTCAGGCCTTGGCACCCAACAGAGAATGCCTCTATGACTGTGCCTTTTGAAGTGCTGGTCCCAGCTTTTCTGGCTGAGCTGCTTTGTGGGCAGGATGAGAAACTGATAGAAGAGGAGGCAGAAGGGAAAAACGAGGAGGAAGGTTGAGGCCCAGAGGGGAGGATGAGGTGGGCAGGGTAGAGAGATGAAAAAGGAGCAAAGAGACCGGGGAAGGCACTGGTGAAACCTCAATCATCGATGAAACAGAAGCAAGGTGTGGGGGGAGCAGGAAGTAGACACTATTTCTGGGAAGCCTCCTACTTCCTGCCCCCTCTCTCTTTTCCACAGTCGCCCCAGCTAGCCTCAACTCTCCTTAACCCACCTGTCACTTGCTCCACTTCTGAACCCACAGAGCAGCTCATGGCTGCAACACAAAAGCCTCCTGCCTAGCATCTCCTGCCAACAAACCTAGTGCAGGTTGTCTGCATCGTCTGATGACTCACTCTGTGCCCTGGCTGAGTGACCTCAGCATCAAGACAAGCACTCCACAGCCAGTTTTTGGTCCTCATCCTCAGCTGCTGGCCTTGCATTAGATTTCACTGTAATGATCAAATCCATCTAAGAAGCAGATGCACACGCCGCTATCCAACTTTAGTCTGCACTGGGGACCCCCGGGGCTTGGCCTTTGAACCTTTTTTCCTCTTTCTGTGGACCCCAATAGACACAGTCCTTCATCCCCATGACTCTAATACCATGAACAAGCTGGGCACAGGTGCACACCTGTAATCCCTGTGGCTATGGAGGCTGAAGCAGGAGGATCACAAGTCCGAGGCCAGACTAAGCAATTTAAGGAGACTCTGTCTCAAAATAAAAATTAAAAAAAGGCTGAGGATGTAACTCATTGGTCAAGTGCCCCTAGGTTTGATCCCCAGTACCAGAAAACAAGTGGGTGATGTCCACACTTCTATGTCTAGTCTAGCCCCTATTTCTCTCTTCAACTTGACTCATACATTGCAGCTGTCTGTTCCATTTGAAGGATCTAAACTGTAATGGATCCCAAATAAAACTCGTGACTCATATTCTGAAAATCTAATCCTCTTCCTGGGATTTGCCTTTCAATAAGTGACATCTACATTCCCCTGGTTGCTCAGGACAACCATAATAGAGGTGTCCACTTCATGCTTTGAATAGAACCCTTCCTGCTCTGCTCTTGTAGCTAATTTTAAAACGGGTATTTTTGTTCTTTTCTTTTCTTTGCCTCCCCCTCCCTAACCACAGGGAAAGCAAGATTAACCTTCTTCCTGTCCTAAGCCGAGTGATCTGTGCTTTGACTCATGGGCCAAAGGCATGAAGGTATCCAGACCGTGGGACAGACACTAGATGGGTTTGAGAAATGTCCATCTCTCAAGGCTACCAATGAATTATGAGTCTTGACAGGGAACCGCTGGAATGTAGCACATATATACACTTTTTAAAAACCCACTGTTTCCTGCTGGCAGTTAGAGTCACAGCCGCCAGGACAGGAGTCCCCCTGTGTTTCTGCTTTGCTGGCAAAGCAAGAAAATTTCTTTTTCTTTTTTTCTCAAAAACTTTGTTCTCATTATTGGGTTGGCATTGGGGACAAGGACAGAGCTTTCAGTATCCGTACCTCTCTTTCTTTCCTATTGCATATCTAATTCATTAGCATATTTTGGTTGCCTCTATCTTCAGAATATACCCAGAATCCACCTGCAAGTCACTTGGGCTATGGAGATAGACAGGTCGCTCTTCCCAGTCACTTATTCCTTGACAATCCACCAGCCCACTACCACCCAACACTGGCCACCCACAGGCCCATCCCCTACAGGATGCTTCACAGGGGCCCTGTAAAGCAGAGATCCAAGGGATACGCACTGAGCCCAGGCTGCCTGATTTAAAAATTTACCTGTTTTTAGCCATGTGACCTTGGGACAGTCACTTATCCTCCCTCTCCCTCACATTCCTCATTTGTGAAACGGGACTAATCATGGATTTACCTCATAAGGCTCTTAAGACAATTATCCTCTTTCCTAAGAGCTCAGAATTACAATCATTTACTGAGCACCTGTGAGATACCTGGCCTCACATTTGCAAAGTAGAACACATATCTCTAGTGGAAAGTGACTGTGGGTCAGGGGTACTTGGAAAAAATATCTTGAATAGTGTTGACATTGGAGAAAGACATTTCCAGGAAGAACCATTTGTGTGATAGTTCCGAAAGCTCAACAGCAAGGATTTAATGAGTACTTACAGCACTCTGCAAACACCAATTTATTCAAGTCTCATGATTATTTGCATTTTGGGTGGAGGGTGCGTACTGAGATTGAACTCAGGGGCATTCGACCACTGAGCCACATCCCCAGCCCTATTTTGTATTTTATTTAGAGACAGGGTCTCACTGAGTTACTTAGGGCCTCGCTTTTGCTGAGACTGGCTTTGAACTTACGATCCTCCTGCCTCAGCCTCCTGAGTCCCTGGGATTACAGGCATGTGCCACCTTGCTCGACATTTACTTGCACTTTATAAGTGAGGAAGAAGGAGGTTGAGTAACTAAGCCTAAGGTCACATAGCTAACAGTGGGCGGGACTTGTGATCAGGCAGGGTGGTGACAGTGTATGTGTCCTCTACTACTTCTCTATGACATACGTGGTAGAGGGTGAATCTGAGAGTATACAGGTTCTTACCAGAAATGAGATACTGAAGGGAGACAGTAAAAACTAATGGAAATTAAGAATGATGGTTTGGGATGCTCTCAATCTGCCTTTGAATCCGAGTTCTGTCATTTACTACTCATGAGAACTTGGGGCCAGATACATACATGCCTCACCTGCAAAATGAGTTGATACCCAAGTCAGGCTGTCAGCACAGGAAGAGCACTCGCTGTTTACTGACCATCCATTTTTAGAATGTTTTCCCTATTACTATAAAGGAGTTAAGCAAAGTGGTTAAAATAAATACACGTAGACTTCCATTCCTGGGCAGATGGAACCACTGTACTTTTCCCTCTGGCCCCCATTAAATACAGGGAAAACTAATGGACAGGTGGATTGATGGGAGCAGACAAGGTGGTACCAGGAACCTAAGGAATGACACAGCAGTGAGAGGAAAAAGCCACTACCCAGAAACTCTACAAAAAGCAGATGAAAAAAACTGCTTTGCCCCAAGTCCCACTCTCTCCAGCCATTGACCAGAAAAAAAATTGTGCAGTGAGACAGAAAAAGCTTAGAAAATAACTTCTCTATTCTGACCAATCATCATAAAAAAAAACTATGGTGAGCAAAGATCACGTGCAGGGCGTAGACTTCCATACACGTGGGACTGTAATGAGGCACCAGAATCTTCTTTTGACATCCCCCCTCCCACACACAGCGTGGCAGCAGAAGGCCCTGTGGACAGTCAGAACCTTCACTGTCTATCAGTAATGAGTGGAGACCACAAGGAGTGCAGTAATTAGGCACTTTTGTCCCTCCTAGCCAGGTGGTATCAGTGGAGGCCTGAAGGGGAGCCAGAACTCACACCTCCCACTTAGAACTAACAAGGAGCCCCCATGTCAGTGACCCAAAATAGGAACCCTGGGCTCCTACCCATATCTGGCAGTGACAAGATAGCAGCCCCCATCCCCAGCTGGAGCAATCTCAGAGGGAGCCACTGAAACAAAAGACTTAAATAGGATCCAGGTTCTCACAACTCAATATACAAAATGTCCAGGCCTTACTGGAAAAGTCACTCATTATAACAAGGACCAGGGAAATTTAAATTTAAATTAAAGAGACAGATACATTAGAATTATCTGATTTTAAAGTGGCCATCGGAAATATATTTTTCATGAGCAATTACTTGAAGCAAATAAAAAAACATAAAGTCTCATTAAAAAAAAGAGTTTGGACATAGAGAAGAACCAAATAGGTTTTTTAAAACTGAAAAAATAATAATAAAAATATAAAACTAATGCATAAGATCAACAGAATTGAGACAGATGAAACAGAAGAAAAGAAATGAACAACAGACAGAAAATAGAAGTGAAAAAAAGAAAACAAGCAGAACCTCAGTCACCTATAAGACTATAACAGAATATTTAACATTTTTTACATCAAAGTCTCGGAAGGAATGGAAAGAATATGTGTGTCATAGTGAGGGATGAAAAAGTATTTAAAGAATCATGAGTGAAGACTCCCCAAATAGACAAAAGTTGTAAACGTACATATTAAAGAAGTTGAGTGGATTCCAAACAGAAAACAACCAAGAGCAATCCAAATCAAGATGACGCCATCATAGTCAAACTTCTAAAACACAAAGACAAAATCTTGAATGCATGTAGAGAGAAATGATGCTCTGCCTATTTTAATTAGAGAAACAATTCAAATGACAGCATATTTCTCATCAGAAACCAAAAAGGCCAGAAAGAAGCAGCACAGCATTTTTCAAGTGTTGAACTCAAAACCTTTTTACGTTTATGTGTGTGTGTGTGTGTGTGTGTGTGTGTGTGTGTGTGTGTGTGTTGGGGACTGAATCCAGGCTTTCATGCATGATAAGTGTATTCTCTACCACTGAGCTACACCCTCAGCCCCTTAAGACATTTTTAGATGAGGAGAAACTAGGAGAATTTGTCACCAGTGGACCTACCCTAAAAGGATGACTAAAGGAAATATTTAAAGAGAATAATGAATAAGGAAACTTGAGACAGCAGGCAGGGAGGAAGAAAAACAGAGAGTGAAAATATGGGTAAGTTAATTTTACTTCTCTTGAGATTTCTAAGTTACTTGATGTTTGAGGCAAAACTATAATACTGTTCGATAAAGGAACTACTTAAGGCAATTGTATTATATAGGAGAGAGTAAAGGGAGATAATATTCCTACACTTCATTTGACCCATAAATATGTTGACACCAGTTGGCAGTGAGGTTATAGAGGTATAAAGTAACTGCCTAGAACAAACATTAAAAAGGCTCTACAGATAGATGCACTCAAAAACTTTGCAGATAAGTCAAAATGAATTCCTGAAAATACTCAAGTGACACACAGAAAGATAGGGAAGGGCTGGGGATGTGGCTCAAACGGTAGCGTGCTCGCCTGGCATGCGTGTGGCCCAGGTTCGATCCTCAGCACCACATACAGACAAAGATGTTGTGACCGCCGAAAACTAAAAAATAAATATTAAAAAATTCTCTCTCCAAAAAAAAAAAAAAAAAAGAAAGATAGGGAAAAGAAAACAAAGAACCAACATAAAAGAAATAAACTAAATCAAAACAAGAAATACATTTTTTATAAATTTATTGAACCTTCACATATCAATAATTACATAAAAAGTAGATGTGCTAAACATACCCACTGAAAGACAAACTAGAAAACATGACCCAACTATATGCTGTATATAAGAAACTAATTTCAGATATAATGATATAGATAACTTGGAAAGGAAATAAAAAAGGATGGATAAAGAGATACTAATGGAGCCGGGTAGGGCAGTGCACAACGCTAATCTAAGTAACTTCAGCACAGATCAGCAGAGACAGAGAGGGACATTACATAATGACAAAAATTCAATAAACCAAGAAGATATAGTAATCATTAATGTATATGTACCAGTCATCAGAATGGTAAAAGATGTGAAGAAAAACTTGAAAGAACTAAAAGAGAAATAGACATTTTAACATTTATAATTGGAAACTTGAGCATCCCTGCCTGAAAAATTGATAAAAACAAGATTGTAAACTATATAGAGGAACTCAACAACACCATCAACTACCAGGATCTAATTGACATTGACAAAACACTCCACCCGCCAACAGAAGAATATGCATTCTTATTAAGTGTGTAAAGATCAATTACTAAGAGAGGCCATGCCCTGTCTTATAAAACAAACCTCAACAAATGTAAAAGAATTTAAATCATACAGAGTGCATTCTCTAATCACAATGGAATCTAACTAGAAACAAATAACAGAAAGAAAATAGAAAAATCACTAAGTCCTTAGAAATTTAAAACATACTTCAAAATAATCCATGGCTCAAAAGTAAGTCTCAATGGAAGACAGGGTTTTGGGACATGCTAATCCAAAATATGACGGTAGACCAGAATATCCCACCCCGAATACGCCTGCTTAGTGTCGGGACTATTTTGAGATTATTTGGAAAACTGCAGGTATAGGAAAAACTCTTGAAGACAAGAGTAGAAGTTACCCTTTTGTAAGAGATGTTTATTTATTTATTTATTTATTTATTTATTTAAGATTACAGGATTTAATTTAATCTGAACTTTATGCTGGATTAAAAAAAAAATAATGGGGCTGGAGATGTGGCTCAAGCAGTAGCGCGCTCGCCTGGCATGCATGCGGGCCGGGTTTGATCCTCAGCACCACATACAGACAAAGATGTTGTGTCCGCCAAATACTAAAAAATAAATATTAAAATTCTCTCTCTCTCTCCCTCTTTCTCACTCTCTCTCACTCTTTCTAAAAAAATAAATAAATAAATAAAATAAAATTTAAAAAAAATGTGTAGGAGACAGACCACTTTGACAAATTGCATGTCATGTTCACCCTCAGGACAACTGATAGGTCATTTGATCAAATGCACAATATCTTTATAAATCATTTAACATATTTACTTTTGTATATAGACTATTATACAAGAAAAAACAAATAGTAAATTAACAAGTCAGACTTTTTAGACAGAACTTGACTTCTGAGTTCCGAAAAGATAAGGAAACTTTTCTTGAAGACATTTTTCTTTCTTTTTCTCTAAACTTCTCTTTCTTGCTTTGAGGCAGGCTTGTTTCTCAAGCCTCAGTCTCAGAAAATGATCCACATAAGGCATTGCAAAGAATCGTTTCTTACTATATCTTTTATTTAGGTACCAAGGTATAGGCCACTGCTTGAACTTGGGCCAGATGACTCTTCCAAAGTTGTCTCTTCTCCAGGCACCAGGTCTAGCTTTTTCCTGGCCGGTCTGAGAAGCCTTCATTGTAAGAGACTTTCATATCTATAAAGAAAATAGCCATTTTATAAGTATGTCTCCTTTGTACCAGGAACAGCACTAAATCACTAAACATTCTTATCACTGGAGAAGGCACCAATTTAAATCTTCCTAACAAACCTAAAGCTTATTTAGTATGGTTTTCTTGGCTCTCTCTCCAATGATGGCCTTAAATCACTTTTCTTAGTTTCAGTCAAAGATGGTATTTAAGCATGAACTCAAAGCCACTTCTTTGGTATTTAATTCTTTCCCCTGGGTATCTTCCATGATATACATAAGATATGCACGTTATTAAACTGTGACTTGCTTTTCTCTTGGTAATCTACCTTTTGTTACAGGGTCCTATTCTTTCAGTGGAGTCCTAGCCCCAAGTCCTGATCTGGGAGTCCCAAGAGATCAGATTTGGCCACCGAGCCCTTTGAGAGCTCAAAGTGATAAGTGGTGGGGAAGCAAGAAATGAATTTATTCGATGTGGCCATGCTGGGAAGAAATAAGGAACCAACATCTTAAACCCTGTTTTCTGGGTTTAAGTGCAAGAGTTTCAGGATTACATAGGGAAAGAATTAGGGCAGGGGACTAGAGGCATCAAACAGTCTTGGTCAAACTGATCTGGCTGATCAGTATTTTATTTTATTTTTTTTTTTTTTCTAAAGAAAGAGTGAGAGAGAGTGAGAAAGAGGGAGAGAGAGAGAGAATTTTTTAATATTTATTCTTTAGTTTTCGGCGGACACAACATCTTTGTTTGTATGTGGTGCTGAGAATCGAACCCGGGCCGCACGCATTCCAGGCGAGCGCGCTACTGCTTGAGCCACATCCCCAGCCCTGATCAGTATTTTAGATCTGGTTCTGTGGGGTCCTGCTGGTGCCCAGAAAATTGTTAACTCTTGGGGGGAATGGGGAATAATTCCATTTCCATCAGGATATAATTGCTCCTGCTTATGGAAGCGGCCTCAGTTCCCATCATAGTGTATAAGCCTGCAGAAATGGCTGTTCCTACAATTTGAGATAACCTGGGAAAGACTCAGAGAACAGGTTAGAGAGGTACAAATGGAGTTATAACAATGTCTTCCTTCAATTCAAATTAAGAACTAAGGACACAAAGAAGTTTATGTGTTCCTCCCTTTTAGGAAAAAAAAATTAAAATTGCATTCAATTTAATGAGATTGAAAGTACAAACTACCAACATTTGTGAGATGCAACTAAAGTCGTGCTGAAAGGATAAAGAACTTTTCATTAGAAAAGAGGGAAAGCCTCAGATAATACTGTAAGTTCCCATTTTAATAACTCAGAAAGAGAATAGCAAAATAAATTAAAAGCAAGGAGAAGAAGGAAACAAAAATGATTAAAAAAAAGAAATTGGTGAAATTGAAAACAAAATTAATAGAGAATATCAAGGAGGATAAAAAAAATGAATGAAATTGGCAACCCTCTACTGAAACTAACCAAGAAAAAAACCGAGATGCTTAATTACTATAAAGATAGCACCACATGCCCTAAACACATTAAAGGATAATAAGGCAATACTACAAAACATTTTACAAACAAAAATTTGACAACTTAGATAAATGAACTAATTCCTCAGAAAATACAAGTTATCATAACTCACCCTATATAAAATAGCCCTATCACTATTGCACAAATTAAATTTATTATGTAAAAAAGTCTCATTTAAGAAATCTCAGGCCCTGATAGTTTCATTGAAGACTTCCACAAAATGTTTTTTTTTTTAATCAATAGCAATTCTAAATCGCTTCCAGAATATATGAAGGAATACTTTCTAATTCTTCTTATGAAGCTTGTGTAACTCTATTATTCTAAACCTTTTATGGAAAGGCAAAGGAACTAGAGTAGCTAAAATACATTTAAATAAAATGGAATAATAACTCATTTGATTTGATGACTTGCTGTAGATTTATAGCAATCAAAATTATGCACCATCAGTTGTAGAATAGACACATTGATCTAGTGCACTAGATCTAGACTAGATAACTGAGAGAGAGTGCTACATAAATATGCCAAGCTGATTTATTTAAAGGATGCAATTGCAGGGCTGGGGCTGAGGCTCAGTGGTAGAGCGCTTGCCTAGCATGTGTGAGGCACTGGGTTTGATCCTCAGCACCATATATAAATAAATTAATAAAAAGCCCATTGACAACAAAGAAAATATTTTTTAAAAAGATGCAAAGGTGACCAGTTTAGGAGAGATAAGCTTTTCAATAAGTGATGCTGGAGCAACTGGACATCCATAGGCAAAAAAGTGAACCTCATCAAAATCTCACCTATTATGCAAAATCAACTCATTGACTACCTCAACTTTGTTTGATCACTTCACTTGAATTATATAGAGAGTAAGTAACTGTTAAGGTCTGTAAACAAGTCAGGATGGCACCTGGTATTTTGACAGAGAAATGTTAAAGTCTGTAAACAAGTCTGGATGGCGCCTGGCAAAATGCCAGAGGGAGTGGTTTGTGAAGTAACAAAAGCGAACCATTAAGTGTGGAGATTCCTTATTGGTTGACTGCTGTATCTATTTTATGCTAATTAGTTAAGCTGTGTAAAATGTATAAATACCACTCCTGTCCTACAATAAACGGCTCTCACTCCTGCTGTATCAAGGTACACAAGTCATTCGTCACCCCCCGGTTATTTTACTGCAGCCGGACTGCGGCAAGTAACTAGGCTCATATCTGAACTACAGTCTATCTGAAACAATCCCATGAATTTGTGTGTGTGTGTGGTGGGGGCGGGTAAATCCATTACTTTCAGTACCAATTATTCTAACTATATATACAGGTGATTGTAATCTTCACCAAGACTCTAAGAAAGAGAGGTCATTATTATTGTCCCCATTTTGTTAATGAGGAAGGAGAAGTTTAGATCTATTAATTAACTTGTACAAAATTTATTTATTAACAAAATCAACCCAAATCCAGCTGCCCAGGCACTGGTATTCTATAAAAGTATCATTTTAGGTTGGTGGTCCTGCTACAGATCAGAACCTTCATCTTAACCAGCCTTCCTATAACTTACCCATTCTACCACATTCTATCAAAATGCTATGCCTACTCTCAGGTGTGGAAGTGTTTCAAGAGGACTTTCCGGAGGAGTCAAGCAAGAGCAGGGATCCACAGTCACCAGTTCCTGGGATCCTACGGGAAGAATTTCATATGAGTCAGATAGAATCACAAGCAGAAATTTATTAGAAAGAGTGAGAAGTACAATAGTTTCATAAAATACTTGAAAATAAATCTAACTAAGGAGATTAAAGATATCTACAATGAAATTTGTAAAACACTGAAAAAAGAAATTGAAAAACACCTTAGAAGACAGAAAGACTCATAGACAGATAGAATCTATATTGTCACAATGTCCATTTGACCAAAAGCAACCTATAAGTTCAATGCAATTCCCATGAAAGTGCCAATAACATTCTTCACAGGACTAGAAAATATAGTCCTAAAACGCATATGGAAGAATAAAAGACCCAGAATAGCCAAAGCAATCATGAGCAGCTATAGCAAGGCTGGAGACATCACAATACTTATCTCAAATTATACTACAGTTATAGTAACAAAACAGCATGAAGACCACAAAACAGACATGAAGACCAAAAGAATAGACTAGAAGACACAGAGGCAAATTCACATAAATATAGTCATCTAATCCTTGCCAAAAGTGCCAAAAGCACATGTTGCAGAAAAGATAAAACTGGTGACCGTGAACCCTCTGCTGGTGCTTTGGCTCCACAGGCTATCCTCCTCTGAAACCCTTCCACACCAGAGAGTAGGCATAGTATTTTTGAAATGGTGTTGGAGAATGAATAAGTTATTAAAGGGTTGGTTAGGATGAAGGCTCTGTAGTAGGTCCCCTAGTGTGTCCTGAAACACAGCACTGTCATAGACTACCAGGGCCTGGACGGCTGGGTTTGTTGGGGGAAATGACGGCGGGGGGTGGGGGGACTGGATATTTGTAAATGTAATAAAACCAAATCCTTACTTCTCACCCTGCACAAAAATCGAATCAAAGTGGATCAATGGCCTGGGAATGAGAACAGAAACCGTGAAATTGCAGAAGAAAATATAAGAGTGACACTCCAACACATTGGTACAAGCACCAACTTCCTTAATAAGACTCCTAAAGTTCAAGAAACAAAACCAAATATCAACTAGTGGGATGGCATTTAATGAAAAGCTTCCACATAGCAAAGGAAACAAGAGTGTGAAGAGAAAGCCTACAGAATGGGAGAGAGTCTTTACCAGCTACTCTTCCAACAAGGGACTGATAGCCAGAATATATAAAGTACTCAAAAAACACCCCCCCAAAAAAAAAACTAACAACCCACTTAACAAATAGACAAAGATCTAAAGAGATATTTTATAAAAGAATAAATACAAAGGATCGATAAACATATGAACAAATGTTCAACATCCTTAGCAATCGCGGAGACGTAAATGAAAACTACAGAGATTTCATCTCATTCCAATTAAAATAGCAATCATTCGGAATACAAGCAACAATAATTGCTGGTGAAGATGTTGGGGAAAAGATACATTTTAGACATCATTGATGGGACTGCAAATCAGTGCAACCACTTTGAAAAGATTCGTCCAAGGACTAGGATTAGAACCACCATATGATCCAGCCTTTCCACTCCTTGGCATTTATTCAAAAGAACAAAAATCAGCATACTATGGTGACATATACATACCAGTATTTATAGCAGCACTATCTACAATAGCCAAGTTATGGAATCAGTCCATCCTTAGAAAAAATGGATAAAGAAAATGTGATGTCTTATGGGATTCTACTTGGCCATACAGAAGAAGGAAATCATGCCATTTGCTGGTAAATGGATGGAACTGGAGAACATCATGCTGAGTGAAATAAGTCAGATTCAGAAAGTCTAGGGTCAAATATTTTCTTTCATACGTGGAAGCCAGAGAGAAAAAAAAAAGGGGGGAATAAAAAGGGGAGATCTCGTGAAAATAGAAAACCTGTAGATAGAAGCAGGGGACAAAGGAAGAAGGAAGAGGGGTGAGAAAGGAGACAAACTTGAGAGTGAAGTTGACCAAATTGTGCCATATGCCTGAATACATATGTCACAGTATTTTCCAATTTTACATATAACTATAATGTACCAATTGAAAATAAATAAATAGAAGAGAGACCAATATAGTAGAGGAAGGAGATTAGGGGAAGAGAGGAGGGGAGGGAGGGAGGAGGTACTGGGAACTGAAATGGAGCAAACTATGCTATATGTGTTCATGAATATGTGAAAATCAACCCTACTATTACATAGAACTACAATACATTAATAAATATATACTAAAAAAACAAGAGTGAGAAGTGAGAATAATGTACAGTAGAGGCACTGCATGGACTCCCTCCAGAAAGAAATGAAGTAACTTTTGTAAAATCTGAGTTTTGTAAGGGTTTGGGGTCCTGTTGTTCTTGTCTTATTGTCTCATACTTCCTTTAGCAGTTTTTTTTTTTTTTTTTTAACCCTTGTTTTTTTTTAACCCCTTTCTTTGCGAGGGTCACAATGGCCTAGTCACAAGGGATGGGTGTGACATGATCTTGAAACCATAATTCTCTTCAGGAGTTATAATTAACTATGGCTGGAGGTAATTAACTATGGCTGGAGGAGGTTGGCATATTAGTTCCCATTTTCCAGATGTTTGTTTTGACAAAGTTCACTGTGACTCCCAGTTCTGGGGCGTATGGACTGTCTTCGATGTACATGTCTAATGCTCTTGCTGTAAGTTACTACCCTTCATTCCCCAGCCTGCTTTTCATGGCTGAGTAGCTCCCTAACAGAAGGGGTGTGCTCTCCAACCCCTGATAACTGCCAGGAGGTGGGAATTTTGAAGAAGGGAGAGGAGAGTCTTTAAATCTCTCACAGGAGCAGGAGAAAGCTAGAAATTTCTAAGGTCACAAATGCTAAGATATCTCTGATTATGAGTCAGAGAACTCTAAAATAGGTTCGTCTCCAGATAAAGATCAGAGCAGAAATAAAAATTGCTATCTTTATGAAACACATAAAGGTTAATTCATATGGTTTTCTTCCTGGGGTGAGGGAAAAAGTGGTATGTAGGGGATTTTTAAATGTTAATAAATCATAACTTTTTGTCTTTTCTTTCTTTCTTTTTTTTTTTTTTAATTTTGAGACAGGTTCTCACTAAGTTGTCCAGGCTGTTTTTGAGACTGTGATTCTCCTGCCTCAGCCTCTGGAGTAGCTGGGATTATAGGCATGTGTCACCGCATCTGGCAATTTTAACCTTTTCTGAGTAACGTGCAAAATTAATGCTCAGTATTTATTTAAAAAAAAAATAATTGTCCCTTGTCCTAACCCTCACACTGGTCCCATATTCCAGAAAAAAAAATTGCCCTTAATGTTACAGAAGCCTGACTCTGGGAATCCAACAAATCAGGTCTGGCCGCTCACCCCAAAAAATA
The DNA here is from genome assembly GCF_048772815.1 of Callospermophilus lateralis. NCBI lineage: Eukaryota > Metazoa > Chordata > Mammalia > Rodentia > Sciuridae > Callospermophilus > Callospermophilus lateralis. Next base: position 201,714,436 of record NC_135305.1, on the reverse strand, counting down.
AACAGATGGGATTGTGGCTCAGCGGTAGAGTGCTTGCTTAGCACAGACGGGACCTGAGTTTGATTCTCAGCACCAAATAAACAAATAAATAAATAAAGCCCCCCCCCTTTAAAAAAACCAGAAAAAGTAATGGCAATATGCATGAAAGAAACTTTAATCAGATGAGAGAATGCGTGGCCTCAGCCCTGTCTTTGAGAGGCTGACAATGACTTGGCAGTTTTATAGAAAGGAGAGTGAGGGCGAAGGTTGGGGGCTTCACAGCTAGGATTTGTACAAAGCGGATGGTCTCCATGAGGGCCGAGTTGGTCCGTCATGACCTCAGGATTGGTCAGGCTGGGTTTTGTCAACAATAAGAAAGTTGCTATTGCCTGGGGAATAGCGTTGACTCATTGCAAGGTGTTTGTCATGCTGAGGCTGAGGCTAGGGCTGAAAGAAGATGGGAGGCATAATTGGGATGGTAGTCATTCTTCATTAGGAGGAGGCAGTAGTCCCTCGTCAGACCCCATGCCATTTCCATAGGCCTTTTTTTTATATGCAGACCAGACAAAGAAGGCACACCACCAACGGGTACGATCAGTAGGTGCACACTCACAAGCAAATGTTTTGGACCTTCCGTACATACACTGAATCAGAGTGTTCACAGACTTGACTACACACTAAAAACATTGCCCACTGAAGCTCCAGGGAGGGAGCCTAACTATAACCATCTTGGGCCTTCCCCAACAATCCACCCCTTTAGAATTCCTCGCCATTCCATCTACTCATCTGAAGTCTTCCACAATGATCCCTTAAGAAGGAGGGCAGAGCTTTGCATTCATGGGCCATAAACTGCAACAACATACAACCCCAAAACAAGTCCCAGCACATAGGATTACCGAACACCATGATCAGCCTCATCTCGTATTGAGGTGGCAATAAAAGTCTTTCCCAGCCATGTCCAATTGTCCAGGGACGTGATCTGGATTCACCAGGGAAGACTGGTAGCAGAACTCACAGGCACTTGGGTGCATAGCCAGCAGGCAGAGGTGTTTGCTACTCTGGCATAGGTGTGTGTCCAGTTCACAGTAGGGTTGGCAAGGACACACCGACGGATAAAAGGACAGAGCAAAAAAATAGACAAAGCAGTTGCAGGCACTAGTCCAGGTAAATCACATCCATCTGGAAGAATGCATGCCAGCTTCAAGTCCCAGGAAAGCACAGTGGCCACCTGTGGTGGCTTCCCTGGGCAGTGATATCCCATTTATACAGCTTGGCCCCGAACTTCATCAGGCTCTGTGTGCACCAGAACTGGGGAACTCATAATCGGCCAAAGGGAAATAGCAAATGTGCCCTTTAAAACCTGTGTCCCATCTATGGGACCTGGCCAAGTCACATGGACCCAGGGGGGCTATTCACTAGTTACCCGTGGAGTTACAAGGAGATCACACCCCAAACCTCTTCTTCCTGGGGCTAAGGGGGCTACACAATGAAGGTGGAGGCCTTTACAGCCCAGGGCCTTACCCAATTCACAGTTTGCCCCCTATTCGATCCAGTGGGAGCAGGCAAAAGAACATCCCCTTGCTTCCCAAATTCAGGCTTAAGTACAACATCCTTTGTTGTCACCTGGACCTGCATTGGGCCTGCTGTGTGATGCAGCAAAGCCTCTATAAGAAATGGTCCTGCCATCAAGGATGTTCATTCAGAATTCTCACACCTGCCCCCAGATTCTGTGCCCACCTTATTATGGTTTAGATGTGAGGTGTCCCCCAAAAGTTCATGTGTGAGACAGTCCAAGAGCATTCAGAGTGAAATGATCAGATTACAATGGCTTTGACACAATTGGTGAACTAATCCCCTGGTGGGAATTAACTGAGTAGTAACTGAAAGCAGGTAGGGTGTGGCTGGGGGAGGTGGGTCATTGGGTGGCTGCCTTTGAGGTACCTATTTTGTATCTGGTGAGGGGATTCTATCTTTCTCACTCCACCACACTCTTGCACCATGATGTTCTGCCTCACCTAGAGCTCCAGGGTGTGGAGCAAGCTGTCTGTGGACTGAGAACTCTGAAACCTAGAGCCCCCCAATAAACTTTTCCTCCTCCAAAGTTGTTCTTGTAAGGTCTTTTAGTTACAGCCATGAAAAAGCTAACTAAAACACACCCCTTCCTAGAAGGTGAGTTGACTGCAGTCTTAAATCCTTACTTAAGCAGGCTATTATCTCTCTATCATGCCTGCAGCCTGTGGGTGGTATAGAATGTGCAGTTTCCATTGAATCTGTAACTGAGTCGACCGTCACTACACATCCCAACCTATGAAACAACTACCTCGATCACTCTCTATTGTGATGGGGCAGCCGTACAAGGCCATGAATGTTGTCAGGGTGTGAATCATAGTTCTTTAGATTTGCTTGACCACTGGGCTATAGGCAATCAAGAAGCCTGTAGTGGTATTTGCTATTGTCAAGGCAAACACGGCCCCTTCTGACCTCAGTAAAGGGTCAATGTAGTCAACCTGCCATTGTGCCAAAGAGACACATCAATGCATTTTCTGGCCATTTATGGCTTCAAGGTATCAGGGGTGTGGATACTCCTGAACACAAACCACATGTTCTTGGCAGACTCCTAAAGGATGTTTGACCACATTCCACATAGTGTTTACACCTGTGTGCTATAGGTGGATGTAACCAAGCCTCCAGCTCTGTGGAAGGCACCCACTCTAACCACAGCGGCCTAGCCAAAGCCTCTGCTTCATCATTCCCTGGGCTACTGAGCAGAGTATGGCCAGTGACATGCATTACCGTTATCTCCTTTTCTTGGTCTATAGCCCAAAGGTCCTGCCACATAGCTTAACTCCACAAAGGCCAATGCCCTAGCACTTGCTAGGTACTTGCTACTTTTCATGTAGTAATCCACAAATTTAACCCCTTAAAAACAGCCCAGCTATCTGTACAGATAATCAGGGGTCCTGGTTCATGCAGTGCCACCAGCTGTAAGGTACGTAACTCAGCCCATTGGTGACTCTGTCCATTCCTGCATCATACCACAGGGTGTCAGTAGAGAGCTTTATGTCAACAGTGGTCCAAGGGGCCAAAGTGTACCCAGCACTGTCGCCTATGGGCTGCTGCTTCTTTCAAGGGCGATGGCTGTATTGGCACTGTCTAGTGCTTTCTCATTTGCATACTGCACCTGTCGTAGAATCTGATGGAACTCATGGGACAAGGGACTAATACACATATACAACCCCCACTTTGCAAGTAGGCATCCTGGGGTAACTTCCCAATTCTGCACCCATCCTGCCACAGGATACATGGTGCACACCAAAACTTCAGCAGCACCTGTGATGGCCTCTGAGGCCACCAGAGATGCACACACAGCTGCAAGCTGCTTCTCTATCAGGATATAATGAACATATGCACCCTTCCATAACTGTGAGCAGAAGCCTACTAGTCTCCACAGCCACAGCAGACCATGCTGCTGCCACAGGCCCCACCACAAACTCTCCTGGGTTACACGAACATGCAGATCAAAGACACAAGCTTGATCTACTAGCTGTAGGGACTGAACTTGCTGAACAGCCTGCTTAACGGCCCAAAAGGCCTGTTTAGCTGCTTCAGTCCAATCCCACCATGCCCCTTTCTTCAATAGGGCATACAGAGGATGACACAATTAGGCCAATGGGGACTCAAGGCCCACCAATATCCTAACAAGCCCACCTAGGTCTGCAATTGTGCAACCAACCATTGTTGATCAAGAAAATGCCTGAATTTTATCAATAACAGCTTCCAGAAGAACTTTTGTCTCACCCAACCAAAAGACACCCAAGAGCTTGATTGACAAGCCAGGTCCCCTCACCTTGGCAGTTTTTACTGCCCAGCCACATGTCTCCAAATGGGCCACTAAGGTCAAGGTTGTGAGCCCTAAATGTGCAAGAGAGTCAGAAGTCAACCTTGGCAGTTTTTAACTGCCCAGCCACATGTCTCCAAATGGACCACTAAGTTCAGGGCTGTGAGCCCTAAATGTGCAAGAGAGTCAAAGGTCGACAACACATTGTCAATATAATGAAACATATGTCCAGTAGGCAGCTGAGTCTATTGGGCCAGGTCACTGGCCACCAAACTGTGGCATATGGTCAGGCTTTTCAAATAATCTTGTGGCAACATTGAAGTGTCCATTGCCAGCCTTACAATGTGAAGGCAACCAGCATTAGCCAAGTCTAGCCCATAATGATATGTGCCCATCTGCAAGGTCATGAGATCATGCAAGGTCTATGAGACCATTCACTGGGGGAACTGTTGCATGCAGAGAAGGTACCACTTTATTCAGTTCTCAAAAATCTACAGTTATTCTCCAAGTATCCTCAGGCTTCTTCACTGGCCACACAGGAGAGTTAAAGGTGCCTTGTAGGGGCCATGTTATGCCCACTTTATCCAGTTCCAGGATAGTAGCTCCAGTTTCTGCATATCCCCCTGGGAGGCAGTACTGCTTCACCGTCACAGTCCTCTGGGGTTATGGCAAGACCTGTGGCAGAAGACAATGGTTCAGGAGAACTCAGAAGGAGTGTCAAGAGCCAGCTATGTCATTAACAGAGACCAAAAACGTTTGTGTCTTCCATAATGTCAGAATTTATGGAACAACAATAAAGGTACAGCCCACCACTTTCATTAGTGGTGGTTCATTGAATACTTGTGGGTCACCTGGTAGTTAAAAGCCAGGCAATGCCAGGTTCTTGTATTCCAATCTTAATTTCTATTTTCTATAACACTCAAGTAGCGTATCACACTTTACACAATTTTGTGTGCATGTGTGTGTGTGTGTTTTACAGAACGACTAAGAAAGGGTTAAGGAAGCCACAGGGTTTAAAGAGGTTGAACTGAGAGCAAAGGCAGAGAGCAGATAGGAATGCAAGACTCACTGTAGGTAGTCAGATAAGATTATGAACCAGCCTAAGAAGTTGTTCTGGACACCACGGAGCTATCAAAGTGCAGGAAGTCTCACAGAGTCAGCTTGGAGGGTCAGCTTGAGATGTCAGCCAGGAGTGGGTCTGTACGTGAATGCCTGGTCATCAAGGGCACTCTGCTAAAGCCTAAGGGCAGAGACTTGGAGGTTTGCCCCTATGGTGGATTCTTCTGGCCAAGGCTCATGGCAAGTGACCAGGGGACAGGGTCAGGGTGCTGCCATGTCCAGCCGCAGGATGCATGGGTCTCGAGTGAGGGGGTTGCATCCTTTGGTGGTCTGATGTCTTTGATAAGCTCCAGGCCTGGTTGTCCTGATACGATGGTGTTCCGCCTGTGCATTCTTGTGCTTCTGGTTGATTCGATATGTTCCTAGATGGTCATTCTTTTTAGCATGATTAGTTTATTTATCAGTTTGTGTCCTATGGTTGTGCCAGGAAAATGGTGGTTGTTTACTTGTACAAACAAGAGATAGAGTCCCCTTCCACCTCACCACTTAAAATGGAGTAGCTTCTGGCAAACTGCTGCTTCACAATGGAATAGCATTGGTTTAGTCCACAGCCCCCAAACTGCTGCTCTATACGTTATGGATTAATTCAGAGAAGGACACAGCCTGCTGTCTACAAAAAAAGATGGAATCAAAATGGAGTTAGGTCAGCCACCGGTCACTCCTTCAGAGACATGTTCAGAAATGTTAGTTTAAATTATTCTTACATTATTTATAGCAGGAAGAAAACTGAAGTGAACCCAATTATGAAGTCCAAAATAAGGAAATAATAACATAGATTTAAAGACTTCTGGATAATGATAAATGATAAAATGTCACTTATGAGAAAATTTCCAAATGACGTAAAAATATCATGTAGAGTTAAGTTTTAAAAATCCCTGGTGTTTTAGTCAGTTTTTTCACTGCTGTCACCAAAAGACCTCAAAGCCAGGCCCAGTGGCACATGCCTGTAATCCCAGTGACTCAAGAGGCTGAGGCAGGAGAATCATAAGTTGAAGTCCAGCCTCAGCAATTTAGCAAGGCCTTAGCAACTTAGTGAGACCCTGTCTCAAAATAAAAAATAAAAAGGGCTGGGGATGTGTCTCAGTAGTTAAGCGCCCCTGGGTTCAATCCCTGGTACCAAATACATATATATGGTGAATTGTGCAAGAACAAATACAAAATAAAAATAAGAGGTTTCAATATCCCTGATGAAAATATGGGAAGAGACTTCTCTCCCTCTCTGTTTCAGAATTTCTTTCTCTCTTCTTTGCACTGAGGTGTCTAAGTCCTTGACACTGCCTCATCCAGTGGCTGCCTACCCTTGCTATGGCCAGGAGGTGTGATGCTATGGGGAGGAGAACTTTTTTTAAAAAGGCTGATTTTATTTAAACTTCATGGTAACCCGATGGGGAGTTAAGTATGACATTATAAATCCAGTAACAGTATCTACTTAAGTGCACATACAATACCAGAATCCCTTAAAGCAACTAATATCATTTTCTTGTTTTACATAAAACATGCCTTTATATCAACTGCTACCTGTTGGCCAACATCAATCTCTACAAGAAGAGACCATCCAGTACAGTCAATAAGAAAATTGTGAACAACAGGTTAAAAAAAAAAAAAAAAGGTTTTCTTGTTAACACAGAAGGATTTGTACCCTTTGCGGCATGGTAATAAATATGTCACCTCCAGCACTTGGCCTTGACCTGTCATAGGAAGTAAGAAACTGTCTAGTTAAGTCAGACATTTAAGCAGTTATAAACTAGTAATAGTGTGATCTTGTACATGGGGTTCTAAGACTCCTCTGACTTGGAAAGGAAACCCCAAATCTTTGTAATGATTAAATAAGCCATTCACCAGTCTCACAACTTAGAACTGGTTCCTCAAGGACCTGAGCGCCATCTTTTTTTTAACATAAATATCAAGGGAGGCACAGCCTCTGTGTCCTAGTTATTATGGAAAAGTACAAGCCTTACCCCCAGGGAGTCCTTGATTTCATTTGCAACAATAAATTTGTTTCTCCACCAGATAAAGCCAACACAGGGATCTCACCAATAAAGATAAACTCACAAAGATAAGGTGGAAAAGAGGCTGTGAAGTTCTCTTACTTGACATCATTATTGTTTAGCTTGAGAACGTGTTTCTGTAACAGGTTGAATGTGCTTGGCTATATTAAAAAAAAAAAAAAAAAAGAATGAGGTTGCTTTCTATCTTTGCAATCTCTGACCACTTAGAGATTGCATGTGATGCACATTGCATTCTGGTTTAGTGCTTATTCAATAATAAAGCAGTTTTCTTCCTCTACAATCTTTTTTGGAGAGATTTCCTGGGTTCAGAGAAGGTTTCGGTTTTTCAAATTATATTTTACCCACAATGGTACTCTGTCAAATGATATTAGCAGTTGCCTCTGAGTGAAGGAGTGGAGGCCTGTCTGTTAAGGTGTCAACTCGTTGCTATGATTGGATTTTCTTAGCAGAGAGCAAAAGTTTGTGTGTTCACCTGGCCTTGGAAATCTCTTGGCTTAACACCTCACCCTGCTTCTTTTCAGACCTTCTTTCGAAGTGTGACCTTTTCCTCTTTTTCAATATTGTGATTATTCCATGGCTCCAAATCACTAGAGATGCCACTGGACATCTTGCCCACTTGTCCCACCAGGAAACATCTGCCTCTCATATTTTGAAATTAAGGCAATTTTGGCCTTCTCCTGTTCCTGGCATTCCTTCCCAACACAGCATATGATGAGTTTCCAAGAAGCACTAGCTGCCATTCTTAATCAGTCCCTGTGGGGAAAGAGCCCAGCAAGAGAGTTTATTAGCAAGACAGAAGTTATAGCCTTCTTGATATCATTGAAAAGGACTCCCATCAGTTTTTCTATATTCTAGTAGATAGAAGCAAGCTGTTGCTCCTGCCCACACTCAACGTGGAAGAGGGGGATTACACAAAGGCATGAATACTGGGAGGTGGGGGTGATTGGGGGCATCCCGGAGTCTGTCCCCCAGAGTCATCCTCTGAAACTGATTAGACATACGCAGACACGTGTTCATTCTGCATTCCATGTCTCCTAATCTCTTTCATATTTTCCACCCTTTAGTCTTTCTGTACTACATTCTGGTTAAACCTTCAGAATCCTGAAGTTCATCCGTCTTCTTCACCCAAGAGTAATCTACCACTTACCTGTTGATTTTATATTTCCAGTCATTCAGTATGTTAGATTTTGAGAATGTGTTTGACCACTTTCATATCATCCAACCTGTATGCCATGGCTCTGTGTGTCTACGTCATATCCCAGGGTCTTCCTTCACTTTCTTAAAACATATTTGCAAACTAATTTTATATTCTTTATTTCCAACTTCTCTGTCTGAAATCTTCGTGGGTCTGATCTTAAGTTTTGGTGTTAATTGCTGATTCCTACCATGCTGGCTCTGTTCCTTGGGTGTCTGGGATTTGGGGTCGTGATCTCACATTACTTGGAACTTTCTTGGGGATGGGAGTTTTGGGGAGACTCTTCTTCTCTCTGGAGCTGAAGCTGATACCGGCATGGCTATACAGTCTTCCTTCTGTGTGGGGGTGAGGTGGGGTTCTTCGTCCATTCACTGAGAGGATGACCTTTGGGGGTGCTGCAGACAGGACCCCCAGCCCTGCCAGCTCATACTCTGCAGGTGTCTATCTTCCACACTGCAGGCACACAACCCATAAATATCAGGCAGAAGGCTCAGGGCCAGCACAGGATCCAGCTTTCCCTCACCTCTCCTGTTTTGCATTCTGCCTTCTGAAGATTTCCCTTACCTGTCTTCTGATCAGCCGTTCACTTAAAACATACTTTAAAATCATCAGCATCTTAAGTGTTCCGTACAAGGAGAGAGGCCCACAGACATTCTCACTGTCTTAATTACCTGGAAATGGTTTCTTTCCTCTTTTATTTTTTTTTCTCTCACCCTCTTCCTTTCTTTTCCTCAAGTCACAGTCTTCTGTCCCTCCCAGAATATGACATAGGTGTGTCTCTCAAAGGTTCCGGATGGAATCTCTGAAATTCAAAGTTCTTCACTCCCAACGCCATGCTCCCTCTAGTATGTCTATAAGAGAATTTTATGAATCTACTGCAGCTGGGCACTCTGGCAAGCAGGGAGCTAGCACCCGGTGGTACAGAGCCGGAGAGTTTCCACGGAAGGCATGGTCACTTCCTTTCATTGGGCAGAGTAGGAAACTGAACCATGACACGCTCGAGATCAGCACTCCAGTCAGCCAGAACCTGCTTCTCATGCACTTTGCTGGGGACAGTGACTAAGAACCATTTTCCAAATAGCTGTCATGTTACAGTCTCCGCCAATCCATATACAGCTCTTATACACTACGAACAGAAAGCACATACAACGTCCCTTACTCTCGTATGTCTCTGTGTTCTGAGAACTGAGCCATTAGGTGATTTTTGTCATTGTGCAGACATCATAGAGTTCACTTATGCAAATTAAGACGGCTAAGGACGTCATTAGGCAGCATCATCTTATGGGACTGCCGTTGTATAAGCTGTCCCTATTGACAAATCATTAGCTGTGCATGATTGTATATTCACTCAAGGGGGAACTCCAAATGAAGTCACCCATTCAAACCCAGCAAGATCTGTTCTTCTGAATCAATCACCCTGAGCAAATGGCAGCTCGGGAGGAAGTGATGGCTAATCAAGAAAGAGGGGATCGGCAGTTTCATGAAACCCCCAGGTGCCAGCTACCTGGGAAAAGGGTGTGTCCAAAGATAGTTCTGACTGTTCCTCCAGCCCAGCTGTCACCTGAATGGGTTTTGTTTAGTGCTTTGGTCACTGACCATGTGGGGTCTACAGCACCCACCTCAGGGACAGAGGTACAAAAAGCTGGATTCTAAGAACCCTCAAGGTGGCTCAACCAGTTTCTTCATCTGGCCTTCCAGTGGTAAATTCAGAAATCACAGCATCCAGTCTTGGCTTCCTGGTTTGTCTGCCTTACTTAAAACATGACCAGACCCTGGGGATATCCCTGAAGCACTGGGGAGCCCACCTGTGGACTTCACAGACTCCTCCCTTTTCCTCCCCACCAAGCCCTCTGTCCATTTCCATGTCTACTAGATGAATCTCTGCCTCCCTCATAGCCTGGTGGACCCCTTATCTATTCTCACCCTTTACAATTTTCCTGCCTTTGGACAGCTTGGTGAATTACCTGTCCCCTATCACTTGATGAGTTACTGTCACCTGTGCTAGGCAGAGGCTTAGGGGCTTAGGAATCAGGACTTATAACCTGCTCACCAGGTTATAAGAGATGCATGACCTCAAAGTGGGATTGCACAGGACTCCTGTGTGAGAAGACATGGTAGAAAGAACGTTGCCCAGAGTGTCAGAGAAGATTCCTTTCCTGCCCTTCCATTAGCCAACTGGGGCTTGAACTGAGTCACATTTGTCAGTACAATGTGGTAAGTAAGAATTTGGGTTCCAGGGGCTGGGGATGTGGCTCAAGCAGTAGCGCGCTCGCCTGGCATGCGTGCGGCCCAGGTTCGATCCTCAGCACCACATACAAAGATGTTGTGTCTGCCGAAAACTAAAAAATAAATATTAAAATTCTCTCTCTTTCTCTCTCAAAAAAAAAAAAAAAAAGAATTTGGGTTCCAGACTCGGAGGGCATCTCCACCTCCCGAGTTGTGTGATCTCAACCTTCCTGAGTATCATTGTCCTCATTTTAAATATGGAGACAGTACTAATGTTTTGGAAGAATTAAACTAGATCAATAGAAAGCACTCAGTTCAGAGCCTATCATATGGTAAACAGTGGATATTACTATGCTTTACCTGTTATTTTCTCTATGTCTCTCTGTTTTCTTCGTTTTAAAGTGAAAACTTTCATGCCTAATAAACCTGTTTTATCCAGTTTTGTGTGGTTTGTGATGATGAATGTGAAAATACCTTATAAAACTGGGAGCCCTTTATAACTGTAACGTCAGAAACGGCTCTTCAGTTGTATGGTCCAGTTGAGGGCTTTGCTTTAGAAAGTCATTACAAATTCAGAAGTAGGAGGGAGACTCTGTAGTACCAGCAGCTCTATCTCTGGACCAAGTCTAGAAGCCCAGCATCAGCACTCTTCATGGTAAACTCTGACTTCATCCCTGCCTTCTCATCTCTAGCATAGGCTGAGATCATGTGTCTTGCAGGCCTACAGGGTGAAGGTCAGACAAGTCCATGACCATGGCGTGCATGGGATTCGGTGCTCAATCCCTGGCACTAGCTTTTTAAAATTTTTTTATTTTATTTTATTTTTTTAGTATAATATGAGCTTTATTTTTTTTACTATTTAATTGATTTTATTTTTTTAAATGTATGACAGCATAATGCATTACAATTCTTATTACACGTATAGAGCACAATTTTTCATATCTCTGTATATAAAGAGTGTTCACACCAATTCATGTCTTCATACATGTAATTTGGATAATGATGTCTATCACATTCCACCATTATTGCTAACCCCCTGCCCCCTCCCTTCCCCTCCCTCCCCTCTGCCCTATCTAGAGTTTTTTTTTTTTTTTTTTTTTGTCTATTCCTCCCATGCTCCTCCTCCCTACCCTACTATGGGTCAGTCACCTTATATCAGAGAAAACATTCAGCATTTGTTTTTTTGGGATTGACTAACTTCACTTAGCATTATTTTCTCCAATGCCATCCAGTTACCTGTAAATGCCAGAATTTTATTCTCTTTTATTGCTGAGTAATATTCCATTGTATACACATGCCACATTTTTAAAATTTATTCATCTATTGAGAGGCATCTAGGTTGGTTCCACAGTTTAGCTATTGTGAATTGTGCTAGTATAAACATTGATGTGGTTGTGTTCCTGTAGTATGCTGTTTTTAAGTTCTTTGGGCATAGATCAAGGAGAGGGATAGCTGGGTCAAATGGTGGTTCCATTCCCAGATTTCCAAGAAATTTCCATACTGCTTTCCATATTGGCTGCACCAAACTGCAGTCCCACCAGCAATGTATGAGTTTGCCTTTCTCCCCACATCCTTTCCAACACTTATTGTTGTTTATCTTCATAATAGCTGCCATTCTGATTGGAGTGAGATGAAATCTTAGAGTGGTTTTGATTTGCACTTCTCTAATTGCTAATGATAATGAACATTTTCATGTCTTTGTTGATTGATTGAATATCCTCTTCTGGTAAGTGTCTGTTCAGGTCCCTGGACCATTTATTGATGGGTTATTTTTTTGTTGTTGTTGTTGTTGTTTTTTTTTGTTGTTGTTGTTGTTGTTGGGTTTTTTTTTTTTTTTTTTTTTTTTTTTTTTTTTTTTTGGTGCTTAGCTTTTTTAGTTCTTATAGACCCTAGAGTTAAGTGCTCTATCTGATGTGTGAGAGATAAAAATTTGCCCCCAAGATGTAGGCTCTCTATTCACCTCTCATATTTTTTCTTTTGCTGAAAAGAAACTTTTTAGTTGGAGGCCATTCCATTTATTAATTCTTGGTTTTAATTCTTGTGCTATATGAGTCTTATTAGAGGAAGTTGGAGCCTAATCCCACATGATGAAGATTAGGGCCTAATTTTTCTTTTATTAGACTCAGAGTCTTTGGTTTAATTCCTAGGTCCATGATCCACTTTGAGTTGAGTTTTGCGGCACTAGCTCTTATGGCCTCAGAGGACACCTGGCTGACCTTGCCTGTCTCAGCCCAGGTCTGGGGTAGCAGTTCACCTGACAACCAGAAGGGGGAGCTCCAAGGTTTCCATATAGGAAATGGTTTCCTGAATCACCCTTCTCCTGTTCCCCAGCAGCTGTGGCTTCTCAGGGACAGGAGGGAAGTCCCTCTGGAAGAAGCAGTAGCTGTCCACTCTAAGTCTGCAGGCCATGAAGGTATCAGCTCTAGGCTCCATAACCTTAAGAGAAGCAGCCCTGGTTTCCAAAGCCTGACACTGCGTGTAGGTAAATTCCTGACGTGGAAGACCCTCCATGCCAACCTACCAGTTGAGGGGCCTCAAGTTACTCCTCAGTAACCAACCCAGGCCTCAGTTTCCTCCCCTGAAATAGAGAGTTGAAAATTAAAGCTCCTGGTGCCCAACCACTCCTGGGAATGGCATGAGGTGAAAACACATGCCCGGTCCTATTAGATGTTGCCATTAGGTGGCATGCCCCATGTGGGATTCCCCAGTACAAGAAAAGAACAGTGAAAACTTGCTTGTCTACTGCAGACTGTGATGTTCCCACCTGAATATCAACAATGCACAGACAAGGAAACACTGTGACCATGTTTGGAGCAGGCTTACACAAGACCACTCCCCAATCACAAAATCACCAAACGCCTCCACTTCTGATCAACATGAGCAACTGTTGCTTCTTTTCCAATGAGGACTCTAGCCCACTTCAATCCTCTTCCCACCAGAAGAAATTCATTAAGATAGCCAATCTCTGAATGCTCCTTTCCTCTCAATAATATCTGACCAGAAATGACCCTGCTTCCTGTATCTGTCCTTAGATCATCCAGCACAAGACCAAATCCTCTAATGGAACTCCTCTCAATTCTTCTGTATGAAAATTCTCCCTGATACCTAAGGCAGATGTCCTCCCTTGCTGCAGTAAGCTAAACAAGTGGCCTTCAACCCATAAACTAGAAGAAAGAATGTCACCCTGATTCATCAACCTCAAACTTGATATCTTAGCTGCTTGGGTTGCCATAACACAATTACCACAGACTGGGCGGCTTAAACGATAGCAAGTTGTTTCTCAGAGTTCCAGAAACTACAGATCCAAAATGAAGGTTCCAACAGGTTTGGCTTCTCCTGAGGCTTCTTGCCCTGCAGATGGCCCATCTCTCCTGTATCCTCACACGGCCTTTCTCTGTGCATGCACACACTTTGTGTCTCTCTTCCTATGAGAACACCAGTTCTATCAGCTTAGGGCCACATTCTTATAACCTCAGTTAACCTCAGTTGTCTTCTTCAAGACCCTGTCTCCAAATATAAGCACATGGTGAGTAGGAGAGCAACATAGGAATTTTACAGGGGGAGGGACCAATTCAGTCCATAATACTTGACTTTAATTTTTTTTTCCTACGTGTAATAAAAGGGCCTTTCAAAAGAGGAAAGAGAGAAAATTTCCCAACAGGTTGAAACAGGAAAAGTTACTGTCACTCAGAAATCCTTGCCAAGAGAACAAGCTGCAGTGAGAAGAGGAAGACAGAGAGTAAAGAGAATTCTAAGGGAACTGCTGCTTCGTGGTGGCAAAGCCCAGGAGAGCCCACATTTTTAGTGACCTCTCTGCTTTGTCTGGGGCACTATTGGGAAGTGTTCTATATGGGACACAGCTAACCCCGCACTAGTCTTGCCATAGAGATCTATTACACAGATGTGTTGCTTTCTTTCTCTCTTTTTTCCTATTTAAAAATTCTTTTATTAAAAAAAAAGAACCATTAAAAATAAAATAAAATTTTAAAAGAATTATTTCGAGATTAACTAAAATAAATAAATATTCTTTTATTTATTCTTTTCAGTTATGATATAACACCCTGACTTAATCACAAAATTCCCTCTCTCCTTTTTATTCCCCCCAACTCTTTCTCCCCTCCTCCTCCTCCTCCTCCTCCTCCTCCTCCTCCTCCTCCTCCTCCTTCTTCTTCCACCCCTGCTTGTTTTGGATTAGCTTCTGCACATCAAAGAAAACATTTGACCTCTGATTTGGGGGGTCTGGCTTATTTAGTTTAGCATGATAGTCTCCAGATCCATCTTTTTATTGGCAAATGCCATAATTTCATTCTTCTTTCTGGTTGAGTTATATTCCGTTGTATATATACCACATTTTCTTTATCCATTCATCTGTTGAAGGGCACCTAGGTTGGTTCCCATGGCTTGACTATTGTAAACTGAGCTGCTATAAACATTGATGTGTCTGCATCACTATAGTATGTTGATTTAAATCCTTTGGGTATATACCGAGGAGTAGGATAGCTGGATCCTTGGTGGTTCCATTCCTTGTGTTTTGTGGAATCTCCATACTGCTTTCCAGAGTGAATGAACCAACAATATATGCATGTATCCTTTTTCCCACATCCTCACCAATATTTATAATTGTTTGTATTATTGATCATTGCCATTATTACACTGATTTTTAACAGTAAGGAAACTCAGGCTCTGAGAAATAGCTTGCTTACAGCTACACAGCTTGGGGGTAGCAGGTCAGCGTTTGAGCCATGACAGTGTGACTTCAAATAATCTGGCATCTTGTAGTTCACCACAAAATTGTAACCCAAAGGCTTGTCAATTTTGCTACCACACACCACTCCCTCCAAGAAATGCAGCTGCCACAGGTATTTTTTGCTGGCAAGACATATGCTTTGGATAAATTAATAAACCTTCTGGGAATCCTGAAGCCAAAGACTCAAAGACTGTCCATTAAGCAAGACTGTGTCTGCTGATTGGCTACCCTTGCTCCTGGCCCTGGTAAGTACTCAAAAGAGGCAGAAATAGTAGGAGAGAGGGGCAAGTCCAAGCTCCATGGAAAGAGGCAAGACTGATCACTCCCACTTGCTGATGATTGCCTACTCCATAAAGAGAGTGGAAACAGACAATCAGGGTAAGGGAAGAGACCCTGCCCTGTCCCTCTTTGTATCTCTAGTAAGCAGACCTGAGCATAAGGAAGGCCATGCAATAGATGCTCAGTAAACACCTTAGGAGTGAGAGAACAGAGGAGTCGAGTGGGTGATGTAGGACATAGGTACAGAGGCCAACTGCATCTGTGGTGGTTACTGACTTAAGGGGGAAGAGGTGGGGATGAGGCTCAGCAGTGGAGTGCTTAACTGAGTCCCATGCCAGATGTCTGTCATCTGAGCTTCTCAGAGGCTGAGGCAGAAGGATCCCTTGGGCCCAGGAGTTTAAAACTAACCTGGGCAAGATAAAGACTCAAAAAACACAAAACAATTAAAAGGCAAATGATGGCTTGTTTTCTTTTTGATTGGCATACAATTTTTTTTTTGGTTGTATACAAAGTATGATGGCTTGTTTTCTAATAAAGGAACACATTTGCTTTAGTCTACAGTGGGTGTCAGGAATTCTGCCTCAACATATTGAGGTTTAGAAATAATTCAGCCCAAACAAGGCTCCCAGAGAAGAATGACACATTGTCACATAAATCACAGATGGGTTTCATGTACTTAAAAAAACACAATTCTCTCTCCCTCTTTCTCTCTCCCACAGACACAAACACACATACATACACATGAGACTATGACAACATGTTGCTTAATTCACATCCTAAATTGCTCCATATGGAGAGATGTCACCACAAAGGAATTATAACCATGTTGCTAAATGTCCGATGTCAACAAATGTTGATGTCTAGGTGACACCCAGACATACGCTTAAGCTATAGGATATGGAAAACCTTCATGGAAATATACCCTTTAGCCTCTTTTAGCATGTAAAGTTGACTTGACATTGTAGATTTACGAAATCTTGACCACGGATCTAAAACATTTTTGAGAAAGGAACTCCAAGTGACCTTCTCACTGAAGTCATTCAAAATATGACAGTTATGCCTCCTTGTGCCCGAGCCAGCTTCAAGGATATTCCAGATTTGTGAGACGTGAATGTGCTAAAGTTGCTGAAATAATCCAAAGCCTGTTTACCAAGTAGAGTGTCAGAAACTTTAGAATAAGGACAGTATCTGCATGTGGCTCTTTCTAAGCTCAAGTGTCCCTGCAAGTTCCAGCAGCAGCCCATGTACTGAGTGAGTGAGCCGGTTTAGCACCCTGGATACCAGGCATTCCCTTCTGGCCAATTTGTCACATGAGAACCGGTGGCTTAGTCTACCAACTGCATTTTTGGGAGAGTAAACAGCCGGATTTGGGGTTTTAAAGGAGATCTCTGGCTTCTTTCTTTCTTTTTTCTTTTTTTCTTCCTTTCTTTCCTGTGATGTTGGGGATTGAACCCAGGACCTCACACCTGCTAGGCAAGTGCTCTATCCCTGAGCTACATCACCAGGACTGCTCAATTCTCTGTCTTCTGGGTGGAGAATGTCAATGGAGTAACAGAAGAAAGACAGAGGGGTGGGAAGGGCTTGAGTAGGCAGAGGGAGACATCTGGGTTCCAGCTGGAGATGGAGACACTTCCCAGAGGTAGTCAGCAATGTGCAGTAGATGAGATTGTCCAGGAAGAGTGACAGGGCCAGAGGGAGAGTCTTGGCCATATCCCAGAAAGGAGCACAGATAGTTGTAGAATGGAGTCCAAGATAGTGTAGCAGGACCCTGAGAGATGTGCAGTGGGGAGAGGGAGGGAGGGCTAGTGTCCAAATTTTGCGCACAGGAGCAGGCTGTCTCTTCATCTGTCTTGCAGCCTTCACAAGCAAAGGTGGCTAATACGGGGCTGGGGATGTGGCTCAAGCGGTAGTGCGCTCGCCTGGCATGCGTGCAGCCCGGGTTTGATCCTCAGCACCACGTACAAAGATGTTGTGTCTGCCAAAAACTAAAAAATAAATATGAAAACTCTCTCTCTCTCTCTCTCTCTCTCTCTCTCTCTCTCTCTCTCTCTCTCTCACTTTAAAAAAAAAAAAAAAAGGGTGGCCAATACGGAGGCTAGAAGGAAACAAAGAAAGGAAATGCAGTGGACTCCCTCAACATGAGCAGGTAGTGAGCTGCTAGATACTTTGGAGGCTCCCCAAGCTCCGGGTGCTCACCAGTCCCCTGAGAATCTCATCAAGATATAGGTGTTGATTCGGGAGATATAGGGTGGTACAAGAAGAATCTGGACCACAATAAGAAGAAAGGTTAAAGCTCATTTGATCTGCACCCTAATGCTGCCCAGGGAGTACCATGGGCTCTCTTTATGGGCAGGAAAGCCGAGGCTCCATGAGTTCCTGGAGCTTCCCTGAAGAGCCCCATTCAGGAGAGCTGAACTGGGCTGACTGCAAGGTCCTGTTTCCTGCCCTCCTCCCTGTGGGAGTAAATGGCCTGGTCCCAGTCATCCCCCTTTCTCCAGGTCTGCCCTGGGTTCCAGCCCTCCAGGCTTACAGATTCAGAGCCTCCTGAGATTGGCTGGTCTCCAGGCTGGAGCTTCTGAGCTTGCTTGCTGCAGCCTCTAAAGATAGTCTACCTCACAGGAAACCAGACACTATTGGCTAACTTTGCAAATAAAGATGCCCTCAGAGAGAGGGAAAGGGAAATACTGGCCCCTGGCAGAGTCTACATAGGACAGGGTAGCTGACTGGCACATCCTGAGGTTCTCTTTCCCAGTGGGTCAAGGTAAGTGCACCTTAGTGGGCGGGTTGGGGTGGGCGGGGCCCCAGGGAAGAGATCAGAGTAGATGTGTGATGCTGGTATGCTCATGAGCCAGCCTTTTCCCGAGGATGTTGCAGTCTAAATATGTTCAATGGAGTGGAAAAGTGGGAGTGTTTGTGGGCAGGGGGTGGGGTGGGCTAGATCCTCTACAATACACATAACATAGTGGGACACAATTAGAAGTGTGAACAATTACATTTTAGGGACATGGAGAAAAACTTGTGGTTTGACTTTAACGGAAAAAAAGCAGATACGAAATTGAATCTGGATGATAATGAGGTCTTACTGCTATTTTTTTTTAAACAGAAGATATAGTACTGGCTTTTTAAAAGAGCTCATATCCTTTAGAGACCCACATGTAAGTTTTATGGGTAAAATTCAATAATCCAGTGGTGCTATGAAGTGGGAAACAGATAAACTATTAACCATGAGGCTGGAGATGTGGCTCAGTGGCAGAGCGCTTGCCTCGCACATGTGAGGCACTGGGTTGGATACAGAACTACATAAAAAATAAATAAATAAAATAAAGGAATTGTAAAAATATTTTAAAAATATTAACTATGAGTTGTTAATTGTTGAAACCGGGTAATGGGTGCCAGGAGATTCTCTCTGCTTTTGTATATGTGTGAATTTTTAATGCTAAAGAGTATTTTTAAATGACATCTGAATATTTACAATAAATATAAATGTATTTAATAGAAACATATAAAGATTAAATGTAAAAAAACTGAAAGATAATTGTGCTTGATTCTAGAGAGTAGAATTATGGGTAGTTCTATGTTTTTTTTTTTCCCAAACTTTTTTTGCACCATCTACAATTTTTTCCCCCTTTGGTATCAGAGATCAAACCCCGGGGTGCTTAACCACTGAGCAACAGTCCCCAGTCCATTTTATTTTTTATTTTGAGACAGAGTCTTGATAAGTTGTTGAGGCTGGCTTTGAACTGATGATCCTCCTGCCTCAGCCTCCCAAGCCACTGGGATTACAAGTGTGTGCCACCGAGTCTGGCACCATCTGCAATTTTTTATAATGATCACATATTGCATTTTAATTAAAATGTTTTTAATTAATAGACCTCTGATACAAATTTACTGTTCAATTTTGATATGTGCTTACATAACCCACTGTGAGAACACTTGGGCTCAGAAGGTTTGTGCCATTGGAAAATGTGATCTTTGCAAAGAAATTATGAAAGCAACAGAGGAAATATGTTCCTGCTTCACCACAGCCGCCCTTTCTCAGAGGCCACAGCTGAGGACCAGCTGTGGCTATCTTTTTCTGGGTGCTTGTCTTGCATCTGTCAATCATAACCTCACAGAATTTACATCTGAGTCCAGAGAAAGATGAGGGAATTTAAGATTCTTCCTCCTACTCAAAAAAAAAAAGTTCTTATTGTTATTGATTTAAATACTAGATATAGAATACTTGAGGCGAAAAGAAATTAAATCAAAAGTAAAGAATAGCAAACCATGTGAAAACAGTCAAGAAAACTTCCCTGCACAGGTCATCCACGGGGCCTAGGCTTCCAGGGAGGAGGCAGATGGGAAGGACACATGAGCTGCTGAGCCTTGGGAGCCACTCTGGGTCAAGGGAGGGGGCAGTGACTAGGACTTGGGACCTCTGGAAAGCAGAAATGGCCTAAAGAAGGCCAGGGTAGATTCTTCCCTTTCACCTTCTTCACTTGGCTTTATTTTCACAAAGAGATTAGGGCAGGAAATGTCTCAATCCAAATTCAATTTGACCCCTCTTGGCTCTCAGACTGTCCTGGTACTTACCGTCCCCTGGGAAGGAGCAATTACTCTGCCAGCTGCACATTTGTCTCCTTACAATCTACCTCCCCAACCCTCTCCTCAATTGTCCCCATTTCACAGAGTGGGCTGCAGACACTGCTTGGCTTTGGAGAGAAGTCCTGGCTCCTCTGCCCTTAGAAACTGTGCTCATAACTTGGCCTTGCTAGGTCCACTTCCTACTGTCACAGAGGACATTGTCCATGAGTCCTTGAAGCCAGGATTCAATAGGTGTTGATTTTTTGTGATGATGAGGGGCATGGCATATAAAGTCCCAGCACACTGCTTGGCCCATGTTTCATGTTCAAAAATAAAATCTATGTTACTATCATGGGAAAACTGAGGCTTAGAAAGCTTGGGTATCTTGAGAACACCAACTACTTTCTTTTTTTTTAGGGGGGCAGGGTGTACTGGGGCTTGAACTCAGGGGCACTAGACCACTGAGCCACATCCCCCAGTCCTATTTTGTATTTTATTTAGAGACAGGGTCTCACTAAGTTGCTTAGGGCTTTGCAGTTGCTGAGGCTGGCTTTGAACTCGTGATCCTCCTGCCTCAGCCTCCTGAGCCACTCAGATATAGGCAAGTGCCACCACACTCAGTATGAACACAGATTACTTTCAAGGGAGATTGTAAGAGATCCAGAGTTGTAGGGTCAGGAGAGGAGAGAATGTGTCAGAGCTGACTCAATTCAGAGCCAACTTCTGTTCTCTTCTCTACCCACTCCAGGCAGCCCTGCCCCACCCCAGTCAAATGTGGAAGGGCAGCTATGTCAGCTATGGTCTTCCCAAACCAGAGACCCTGGCATCATTTCTGAGACTCAGGGCATCAACCTACCCCTCCCCAGCCCACCCTCTGCCCTGGAGTCATGAGCCCAGAGACGTTCAGATTCAACCCTTGTAGCAGATGAGCTAATGGGGGAAGCAGCTCACACTGCCCCTCAGCAGCTCACAGGCATTTGAAGCAGGATGATGAAGTCCAAGTCTCAGCTGGCTCTTCTGAGGACTCGTTTTGATTCCCAGGGGGCACTCTGGGAGTTCCAAGAGGCAGGCTGTCTCCTGTCACTCAATCTGCCCGGAAGAACCAAAGGAGACTGAGATTGCCACCTGAACTTGGTCCTGCCTTTCCTCTTCAAGGACTCGGAATACATCAGTAGTGGAATTTTTTTTTTTAAAGAGAGAGAGAGAGAGAGAATTTTTTAATATTTATTTTTTAGTTTTCGGCGGACACATCTTTGTTTGTATGTGGTGCTGAGGATCAAACCCAGCTGCACGCATGCTACGTGAGCGCTTTACCGCTTGAGCCACATCCCCAGCCCTGCAGTGGAATTTTTGTGGCCTCTGGCCACAGTGGGTGCTTCAACAACCTCATCTTATTATTTGACCAAAGTTCAACTATTTGGAGTTGTAAGTCTGGGTCAAGGAAAAAAAAAATCTCCATTACATCCTCTTAAATATCTTTTGAGACTACCTTTGTCCTTTTCCTTAAATTGATGTTTATTGTGGAATATAACACCCTGAAAGAACAGTACCCAGGTTAACAACTTATTAAAACCCATCTGTCATGTAACCACCACCCAGGCCAATGTAAAGAACCTGGCCTGCTCCCAAAAGTCTTCCTCACGCCCCCACCTAACCACGGCCCCTCCTGCCACACAAATAACCACAACCCTGACTTTAGGGCAATTGTTTTCTTGCTTTTCCTAGTAGCTTCACCGGATCTACCTCTGCGCCCCCAAACAACATGGTTTAGCGTTGTCTGGTTTTGATCTTCATATGCGTGGGCTCATTCAGAGGTCTATTTCTCAGTTTGGTTTCTTTGACTCAACATTGTGCTGGATTTTTTTTAATATTTAAAATGTTTTATTTTTTCCATTTTTCAATTGGTATATTACAGTTGTACATAATGGTGGGGCTTATTTTTACGTATCCGTTCATACACACACTATAACAATATAATTTGACTAATATCATTCCCTAGTATTTTCCTTTTCTCTTCCCTCCTCCCCCCCACTGGTTCCTTTCCTCTACTGATCTCCCTTCAATTTTCATGAGATCCCCCCCATCCACCCACCCACCCACTTTCTTTTCCTTTTTCTTCTTTAGCTTACACATATGAGAGAAAATAAAGGACCCCTGACTTTCTGAGTTTGGCTTATCTCCATTTAACACAATGTTCTCAACTTCCATCCATTTTCCTGCAAAGGACACAATTCAATTTTTCTTTATGGCTGAATAAATCTCCAGTGTGTATACATACCATATTTTTTTTATCCATTCATCCAATGATGGACACCTGGCTGGTTCCATATTTGGCTTTTGTAAATGGTGCTCCTATTATAAATATGCATATGCATGTATCACTGTAGTCAGATGATTTTAATTCTCTAGGACAAACTGGTCATATGGGGGTTCCATGCTTTGTCTTTTGAAACCCCCAAACTGATTGTACTAATTTGCAATCCCACCAACAGTGGAAAAGTGTTCCTTTTCCTCCACATCCTCTCCAGCAATTATTACTATTTTCATCATTGGGTTTTTCAAATGCATCCATGTTTTAAGAAATGTGCATGGCAATAATGTCCAAACTGGATCCAAAAGGAAAGTCACACTCACGTGCATCAGCAATAGAAATAACGATAAACTGTGGAACATTCACCCAGTGCATTCCTACACAGCTGTGAGAATGAACAGATGACAGCCACAGCAATGGGATGGGATGGGATGCTTCCAGAGAGGCTGAGATGAACTTACAGATAAATGCAAAATTGGTACAGTTCCATGGGGCACTTCCCAGTGCATCTCCATCACACACAATTTTTATGTCTATGAACAAGAATGGGTGCTTGCCTTGCATCTGTCAATCATAACTCCTATTAGTTTCTATTAGTTAGAGCATTACAAATTAGCTCAGACAATGAAAGAAGGTGATATCACCAAACGGTGAGCGAGAGAGGACATCTAGCAATCTCTCGTGTGGGACTGTTTCAAAGTCTTTAATGTTTTTTCCTTAGCTTCCTAGGGTCAAGTTTGCAGCTCCTCTTTCACCCCTCTTCTGCTTCCCACCTTGGCTCTCTGCATCCTTACCTGAGCCTCCACTCAGGCTAAACTGGGCTTTCCAGAATGTTCCCGGGACATGTGAGCACGTCCAGCCTCACTTCCTTCTCTCTGCCCAAGAAACCACCCTGAGCTAGCCCCTCTGAGCCTTTGACTTCAAAGCCCACCTCCATTCATTGCCAGCCCCCTCTTTGTCACTCCTAAGGCTTCTCCCACCTTTAAGTCTCAGCCTAAATGGCAACATTTTTTGTGACCCTTCATCGTGATCTCCAGTCCTAATGGGGACACATGTAGAGACCAACCCCTGGATATGTTTCATTGTTACACAATAACATTTACAAGAACTATATCTTAAACATTTATATTCAGAATTTATCACACAGAAAATTAGCATGTGATCCACATCACAGGTGATCCACTGAGAGACTGCAAGACAGAATAAAAATCTTATCCTCTTCTATAGCCAGCAGGCACACCCCATTATTGCCCATGTTTCTCAGATAAGGAACAGCTAGTCACCAAGTGAGAGGCCTTGACAGCACCATCTCTCATGCAGACTTCAGCCCAACCTTATCTGGTAGTCAGGGTGGCCACTGAGTTAGCTGACTGGCTCCTTCCAGGAGGAAGCATCCTTCTCTTTCCTTGGTAACAAAGTTGATTTGCATCTTGGAGCAGGGCCCTGAAGTCAGGCCCTTTGCTTCTTACATTTCAAAGAGATGATGTGCAGGTCCTTGAGAAAGGCCTAATCCCAGTCATGAAACAGATAAAAAAGCCTACCAAGCTTCAAGAAAGGACAGATACACATTCAAAGAGAGGAAGAAATACTTGCAATTACAAATTTTCTAAAGTAAATGCCCTAAGGGGGGAAAAAGAAGCGAAGAGAATCTCTTCCCTGATATTCAGCAAGGAGAATTAATCTCTTGTTTTTAATATTTATTTGCTCTTATACTAGCGTAGGGTAAGCATGCTCAATAAATATTGGTTTAATTAATAATTGAATAACTAACAAGTCTGTCTCTGTCTCGATTTTTTAAAATTTTTTTTTATCAAGTATTTTCTTTCAAAATTTTACAGTTCATTTTGACAGAAATAAATAAATACCATAAAGTACTTTGAAGAGGAAAGAGTGTCAAACCCCAAGCAACAGCAAGCTTTGGAAAGGGGCAACTCACAAAACCAGTGTGGGTCCAGGGTACCTCACGTGTGGTTTTCTCTTGTTGGTACTTTTTGGTTTGGGTGTGTGCATTTGTGCTGCATAAAACCACGGTGGTTGGACAACACCGAGAAGTTCACGGTTCTTTGGGGATAGTCACTCAATTTACTTGCACAGGGGATAGGATACAAATTGTAAAACCTTTTCCTTATAGTTCCCTAACTTGGACTTGAAGCCCCCTCCATCCACCATCGGCCTCAGCTTTCTCTGTATTCTGAGGGGTGCATGTTGTAAAAATAGTGGCACCCTACATGGGAAAACCATCCGAATCTGGTAAAACCAGATGGCCCAGCAGCCAGGACTATAGATGTGGTGACAGGCTAAGAATATTCCTTTTTAGTGCAAGGTTAAGCTCGAGAACTTTTTTTTTTTTTTTTTTTTTTTGCGCGACGGGGTTGGGGGGTGGTACTGGAAATCAACAGATCTAGTTCTGCTTCCAACTAGAACTTCATCTGAACACTCCTAGGCTGTGACCCAAGCATGTCACACACCCTGGGCAGGCTGATGGCAGCAGACACATGCTTTCACTGACCTAGAACTCACATTTGTCTTTAAGGTTGATTCCTTGTGTTGAATTTTTGTTGAAAAATTGAGTGTGTCAGAGCTGGCAAGACCTCTGGAGGTGATCTGGCCCATGATTTCATTTAACACATCAGGAAACTGAGGCAGGGCTAGAGCAACCTGCCCAGGGTCTCCCAGAATTCAGGCATAAAGTGCACAGGTCGCCTAGGAAGGTTGTGGCTCTGGAGAGGGAGCATGGGAGGAATAGATGAACTCTAGATAGAACAGAGGGGTGGGAGGGGGCATTAATGATGGTGGAATGTGATGGTCATTATTATCCAAAGTACAGGTATGAAGACATGAATTGGTGTGAATATACTTTGTATATAACTGGAGATATGAAAAATTGTGCTCTATATGTGTAATAAGAATTATAATGCATTCCACTGTCATAAATAAATAAATAAATAAACACCATGAGATATCCGAAGGCAGGAAATAGGCTGATCCTTCACCCTTCATCCTTTTCTTCTCCAGAGAAAATGATCCCAATTTCTTCACCTCTGCTGATGAGAGCTAGATTCTGGGGGTCAGATATGAACACCTCCTAGTGGTGGCCAGAGGCACAAGTAATATCCCGCCCTCCCCATTTTCCATTTGCCATCATTCCCTGAGAGTCAGCCTGCTGGGCTTTGAACCTAGAAAGGAGAAACCTAAGCACTTCAGGGTTGTATCATGGACCAGCTTCTTTCAGAGGACTTGTGTCTACTATTCCTGAGTCTTAGTTCTAGGGAAGTGGCCTGTGATATTCTGCAGACTTCCCCTCCAAGCAGAAAAGCATCATGCAGTGCAGGAAAGACAGAGGTTTGTGCAGAGGTGCATTTGGGATTGAAATCCTGGCTGTATGGCATTGTGGGGCAGTTAACCAAATCTCTGAGAACCTCTGTCGGTCCATTTGTGAGGGCAATCATTTCTCATGGAGGATTGTAGACAGAATTCAGTGAGATGGTGTGTATGAAGCATGATCTTGGCAGGCCCCTGGCATGGCAACATGTGCTCCTTCTTAACTGAAGTTTTCTGCGGTTAACATGCAGTTCTAGGAACACTGAAAGAACCAGGGCATCTCATGCACTACGTTTGGATCGAGCAACTCTCTGACTTCAGTTGGTCCAAAGGGCGGGGGGGGCGGGAATTAAGCCTCACAATTTCCTTGGCTCTAGGCTGGAGCTCAAATCCAGACTTCACACAAAGTTTTCCTAAACAGGGACTAGGAATGGTAAAAATAAATAGATAGATATATAGATAACAGAAAGATACCCTGGATTTGGAAAATGGTAAGCAGAATGTACAACCAAAAGAGGGTCGGGGGTGGGGGGTGGGGGGTGAACAACAAAGAAAGCATGTCAGAGAGAAAGAGAAAATGGACAGGGGCCACCTAAAAGAGAAGGCAAGTGTGGAAACAGGAAGCTCAGGAGGAACGAGGGGTGACGATGATCTCCACCCACCCATAAGAAAAGTCAAAAAATAAATGAGCAGGCCTGAGAAAAGGAAGTGGCCAGAGGAAGTGAGGGGACGAGCAGCAGAGTAGAGCAGGGGTTTTTTTATTCTAATTTGTGATATATGACAGCAGAATGCATTACAGTTCATATTACACATAAAGAGCACAATTTTTCATATCTCTGGTTGCACACAAAGTAGAGTCACACTATTCGTGTCTTCATACATGGACTTAGGGTAATAATGTCCATCTTATTTCATCGTCTTTCCTACCCCCCCACCCCCCCTCCCTTCCCCTCCTTATAGTTCCTCTATTCCCCAAATACCCCTCCTCCCAACCCCACTATGAATCACCCTCCTTATATCAGAGAAAACATTCAGTATTTGGTTTGGAATTAGCTAACTTCACTGAGCATTATATTCTCCAGCTCCATCCATTTATTTACAAATGCCATGATTTTTATTCTCTTTTAAAATTGCTGAGTAATATTCCATTGTGTATATATACACCACATTTTCTTTTTTATCTACTCATCTAGGTTGGTTCCACAGTTTAACTATTGTGAATTGTGCTGCAATAAACATTGATGTCAGGGACACAGTCACATCAATGTTTACTGCAGCACAATTCACAAGAGCAGGGGATTTTAGAGAGCAGAAGTTGTGCAGAAGTTGTCTCTGCTTAGCTAGGGAACAGACGCGCGTTTTGTTCTTGCTGGCTGCTACCCTGAGCTGTCGTGCACAGCCTTTCCTGTGCCCCGTGCCTGCCGCTTGCAACACTTGTGGGTATGAAACCTAGCTGAGAAGATGCTGCAAAGGCTCATCCTGATGGATCCTTACATTCCGGTTCTAGTGTCCTGAGAGACAAAGGAAAGCCACTGTCTGGGCAGGCCTCCCTTGAGGGCCACCCCAAGGGCTGGCCACACTGCCGCCTGCTGCCGATACCCTCTCTTTAAGTTCATCTCCCAATCCCTGAGCATCTCAGAGGATCCAGAAATAGAAGGTCCACACAGCTCAGGACCACTGTTCCTAAAAAGAGACCTTGCTAAAGCTATAAAGTTCGGGGACCGTTCAGCAGAGGGGCTGTCTTCCCAGACTTTGAGTTTCTGGTGTAAACAGAACCCTTGCTGGGCTCTCCCTGGTTTTGCATTAAACCCAGGGCCTTGTACAAGCTAGGCAAGTGCTCTACCTCTGAGCTCCATTCCCAGCCTGAGACTGGGTTGGATCTGGCTCCAGCACAAAGACTACTGTGCCTTTCCAGGCAGATAAAACCCTGTGTTACCAAGGCAGCACTATTTCTCAATACTTACCTGGAGAGAGCTGAAGTTGTTTAAGGAGCAGGTATGCCCAGCAGCACACACAAGAGGAGTGTATTGAGGAAGCTGTGTTCCCCACACCACCTTCAGATTGTGCTGTGCTTTGGGGCCTGTGTTCCTCTCTTGGGGCTCCACAATGAGAGGTTGATGAGTCTCTTAACTTGCTTCTCTGGGTCTTCCAATCACTTACCCATTAATTAATTCATTCATTCATTCAACAAAGCAGGCACCCACAGAGCTCTCAGAATTCAAGGGCCCCTAGCCTGTGACCATAAAAGACAACCGTGTGCCCTGTAAGCTCCACCAGGAACAGGAGATGCTGTTACCATTAAGTCCTGCCCTGGTCCTGCCCTGGTCCTGCCCCAGTGGGATCCAGGGGGTCCTGAAGGATGAGTGGCATCGGCGCAAGGAATGAGACAAGGAGTCGTTCCGTTGGAGCAATCTCCAGAGAGAGAGCAGCTTTCTCTGGGTCATCTTTTATTACAATTTTTCTCATCATTATGGATTCAGAATCATTAATAGAATACATCATTGATTTTACAATTTCCAGATTTTCCCAACATGTGACATTCCCTTTGCAATCATTATGGGTATAGAAAAATGCGTCATCAATTTACATTTTCCCAGGATGTGACATTTCCTTAGCAATCATTAGGGGTAAAAAATCATTAATAAAAGCGTCATTAATTTGCATTTTTCAGATTTTTCCAAGATGTACTATTTTCTTATTAACAGATGCTAAACTACATAACCAGACCCTAAGTCTCCCAACCTATCGTTAACCTTTAAGTTTAAAGTTTATTTCTAATCAAAGATCCCCATCTAAAGAAGTCCCCTTAAATCTTCTACTTAAAATATCCTAAAGTCTATAAACCATTCTTAAAGCATCTTAAGGACCCATACAACTAAAAACTTAAGAATTCTAAACTTAAGAAACTAAATAAAATTATATTTCTAACATTATTCTAAAACTGTGTCTTATAAAGCTACTTTAATTAATTCCTACATTTATTCTCATAAAATGGGTTGAGCTGCTTTCTCAAAGAGTTTCTTTGTTTCTTAGT
The DNA here is from genome assembly GCF_048772815.1 of Callospermophilus lateralis. NCBI lineage: Eukaryota > Metazoa > Chordata > Mammalia > Rodentia > Sciuridae > Callospermophilus > Callospermophilus lateralis. The sequence continues at coordinate 201,685,815 of NC_135305.1, read as the reverse complement.
CAAGATACACTAGTCCTTATATCTTTGTAATCTCCCTCACTGAAAGGCAAGTTCTGAACATCAGTCCACTTACTGCCAATATTAACTATGTTCATCCTAAGTCCCTATTTGAGGTAAAAGAGGATTTATAGAAAAGGGGGGAATGTGTCTTTATTTGCCTTAAGTTTCCTAAGTGTATAACATAACTTTCCCTTAATCAAATAAAACTACATATGGTGAGCTTTGTGCAATAAGCATACTAATTAGGCTTTCTAAGAGGCTGGAGATATGAGCTTGGGTTCTTAGTTGATATAATCAACGTGGTACCTAAAGTTCTCATGACTTTTCGGGGAATGATTGTTGTTCATTGTCAGTTTTGTCCTCCATGTACTGAGATAGTAGAACAGCCTTCTCTTTTGTCCTCGATATGCTGAGAAGTAGTAGAACAGCCTTCAAGGCATGGACTACCCGTTATGTTCTAGCCATCTGAAATTTAATTTGGTTTAGCAATAAGCATACTCGTGCTTTCTGTCAGGAATAGGAGCATGAAAATAAAAAGTCCCAATGATGCCCCAACTCCTGCCCAAGAGCCCTGCATAACTGTGTCCTTGTGTTTTCTCTAAAATTCCTAAGTCAAGGCAGGGCCTTCTCTGGGATGCACATCCTACTCTAAGCTAAAGAACATACCAAAGAATTAGTTCAGTGCAATTTATGACTCATCTTACAACGTCTTTATATCAGGCTATGTACCAAGTAAGCACAATGCAGCTTTTTTGTAATTTAGAAAAAAAAAAGTCCCAATGACATCAAAAAGGGTGTCATGGTTTCGGTTTCCCACCTGTGCGGCTTTGCCAGCACTTATCCTCACTGTGATCTTGTCAAGACAGTGGGAGGGGGAGCGCCTTCACCAATTCTCCCTTTTTTATTTTTTAAATTAAGTAACTGTAGTTCCAGATGGGCTGAACGAATTCCGCGGCTCAGCAACTTGAAGAGGACTGGAAGGGCAAGAATAAGGACAAGAATAATTAAAACACTTATACCACTATTGATTAAAATAGAAAATAAGCTTTTGCTGGAGACTGAAGAATTCAATTTGGAAACAAAAGTATCAGCTAACTCTGGAACGGATGTTTCTGAAATATGTGCTTGACTACTATCTTTTATCTTTTCTTGTAATTCCTCTATATCTAGGGTTAAATTAGTATCTCTCCATAATCCTCATAAATGACATTGTATTTGAAACCATGTTTCTTCAGAATAGTTGTATGTGTGGGGGAGTAACACAAATCCATTTAAATTGAGAATGATATCTAGTTGTCATTCGAGTTTTTATGTTTTGAATTTGATTGTCAATATAAAGGACAGCCTCTTCTAAAGCATTAACTCTTGCTTCTAACTTTCTATCTATATGTTCTTGGATCATAAGTACAGTAGAAATATTTTGTGACAACTCATTTACAGGATAAACAGTATGAACTTCTTTAACTAGTGCGGTAGTGGGAGCAACTATGGACCCTATTATACCAATTAATGCTGAGATTCCTAAAATTAAGGCAGCTACAAAACATTTAGGTCTAATTAGAGTTTGATTAACTAAATCTGATACTCGTAACCCAGGATCATCATACCAAGGAGAATCTAATTTAACAGGCAATATATTATAAGAAGGTTGATGTACAATTAAAATATGATTGGGTGCTGATATACTAGGATCAATACAATTTGTTAATGTACAGCCTTCACAAACAACATCATAAGTTTCCTCTTATAATTTTGAGATCTGTAAAATTCCTTGGTCTCTAAGTAATATTGCATTGGGGGATCCCACACAAGCTGTAACAAAATGATGCTCATATACTCATTTACATATCTATAGATGCTATACATCTATAGATATGTATTATACCTAAAGAAGCCAATAACTTATAAAGTTCTGTATAGACCTGATAATGTTATTTGATTTTAGTAAAATATAGAGGAGTGACCCATCCAGCTGAGTACCATCTATTCATAGGCTCCACTGCAGACCTCATAGCAGTTCATCCTTGAGGAATATACCAAGGATTTGATGACAAAAATCTACGATGATCATAGTCAGGTTTAAAAATAGAAAAATAATATAATGGCAAGGAAGAATTTTTTGGAAGAATTTTGGAAAGAATGGATGTTTCAGTAAACATACATTTATGCCAAGATGGAAATCCAAATTGTCTATCTACCCCTACCCATGAATAATCAAGATGGGACTCAGCTTTTAAACAGTCTTGGATCATAGGAGGAGGCCTTTCTGAGGGTAAAAGATCTTTAAAATCAAGAAAACCTAAAGCTAAAATAGAAAATACTCAAAGATCCTTCAAACCTCTTTCCTCATTTGGGGAATTTGAATTAAAAAAGTTCTATAATGAAGTTGTAAACAGACTACAGTTTCAGTAACACTATATATACTAAAACAAAGAGGAGGTAAAAGACTGTGACCCTTAAAACTGAAATTATAAATTGATATAGGAGTAATAAAAGAACTAGATTCACTACCCAAGAGATCAGTACCATTGGTAAATACCCTAATATTTTCTTTTCCCCAGGTACATAGGTGGGTCAGGATAACATGCCCCAAAATATTCAGAAGATACATTTGCTACTTGACAGGCAAGAATGGCTAACATAGCAATATATATATTTTCTGGCATATAGGAATTTGACTAAGAAGAAATAAGTACTTGAGCTTGATAAGTCTGTTGTTTTATCTGTCCCCAAGTCGGTGGTTTTGCGAGTCTTGTAGAAGATGCTTATCTAGGTGAGGGTTGAGAACTGTTGAAGTTCAACTGAGAAAAGTAGTTGTCAGATCGTCCTCGGGCACCATGGTCAATTGTGGGAAGTATTGGAGATCCGGAGGGCACGATCTCTTCTGCTTCCTGTTCCAAAGGCTGGACATGGGGTCTAATCAGTCTACCAGGAATCCAAATAGGAGAATCCGCGTCCTGTGGGAAGACACAAGCATACCCTCGCCCCCAAGTTAATAATACATCAGGTCCTTTCCATTTACCCGTCAAGGTCTTTCCATTTCACTAAGGGTTTTGCTGATATTTTTTTCACTTTCCCAATGTCTTAGCATGGGAGTTATTGTGACTTTATAGTCACAATTAAGGTGGTTTAATCACAAACAAGGCATGTTGTAGAACATGATGAGGAGAACTATATTCATATTCTCCTTCTTGAAGTTTAGTAATTGGAGCCTTTAGTGTTTGATGACCTCTCTCAGCTAGAGCTTGTCCTTGAGGGTTACAGGGAATTCCCATAAAATGAGAGATTTTTGAACATGTCACAAAAATTTTTAAAAGCATCTGAAGTATAAGCTGGTGCATTATCTGTTTTTAGTGCTAGGCGTCCCCAAATATGAGAAACAAATAAGCAGATGTTGGACCACATCTTTATATGCTTCCCAGTTCTTGCTGAGGCAATAATCACATGGGAAAAGGTATCAACAATGACACGAACCTTATCCAATTTTCCAAACGAAGGAATATGAGTAACATCCATTTGCCATAAATCATTAGGTCTTAAACCCTGAGGATTAACCCCCATGGATAGAGTTGGGAATAATGTTGGGCCGGTTTGACAATTTCTAACAATAGTTCTAGCTGATTCCCTAGGATATGAAATTGCTGTCGAAGGACAGAGGGATTTTGATGATGTAAAGCATGACCAGCTGTAGTTTCTTGAGGAGTAAGAATTTGGGGTTTAGTTAATGAATTTGTCAAAGCATTACCTTGTAACAGTTCTCCTGGCAAGTTAGAATGTCCTCGAATATGTCCTATAAAATAAGGATGTTGTCCTTCTAGGATCAACTTTTGTAAAGAATTAAGATAATGAAAAAGTTGTAGTCTTGTGCTGAGGAAGAGAAGCTGTTTCTAGATGAGGAAAAAAATTCACAATATGCTGAGAATTAGTATACAAATTAAACATTTGATCTTTTAACTGGGTAAAAGCCATAATTACAGTTACCATTTCTGCCCTCTGAGCAGAGGTTTCCTCTGTCTGTTGAACATAAGTTTTATCATTAATAACTAAAGATGCTTGTCCATTTGAGGAACCATCAGTAAAAACTAAGGCTGCAGTTGAGATAAGGGCTCAGAAGAGAACAATTTTGGGAAAATGATAAGGTGTTTCTTAACCAGGTATAACAAAGGATGAGATGGCAGATGAAATTTAATGTGACCATAATATCCCTGTAGGGCTATTTGCTAGTCTTCAGAATGTTCCATAAGCATATTTAGCTGATCTCTAGAGTAAGGAACCACCAAATTATGCATTTCTTTCCCAAATAATCCTCTACTTGTATGCCTTCACTTGATTATTAATAATGCAACCACAATAGGATATGAGCAGATAACCTTCTTAGAGGTAACCAGCATATGCATCCATTCTAAAGGACCTGACTGACACAAAACTCCTGTGGGTATATGAGGAGTAGATAAAAATAAGAAAATCCCAAATCTGAGTATAATCAACTCTTTGCAATTGTTGTCTATTAATAGCTTCTTCTACCTTGCGTAAGGCCAGTTTAGCCTCTTCTGTCAAAACACGAGGAGAACGTGGGTTTGAGTCTCCTCTCAAAATATCAAATAATGATTTAAGTTCTGCAGTAGTGAGTTTCAGAAAAGGACGAATCCAATTAATATCTCCCAAAAGTTTTTGAAAATCATTTAAAGTCTGTAAATGATCAATCCATAATTTTAAACTTTGATGAGAAATAGCTTGAGTTCTTATAATTCTACCCAAATAATTAAAAGGAGGGGATTGCTGAATTTTATCTGGGGCAATTATTAGACCAAAATTTTGTAAAGATTGTGTCAACCTCAATAAAATATGATGAAGCAATTGGACATTTTCATGAGCAATTAATATGTCATCCATATAATGGATAATATAGGCATCTTTATATTTATCTCTTGTTGGTTGTACTGCCAATGCAACATATTTATGACAGAGAGTAGGGCTATTTTTCGTCCCTTGAGGCAACACCTTCCACTGAGATCGTTGGAATGGTTGTTTCAAATTGACAGAGGGAAGGCTAAAAGCAAACCTTTTACAATCATCAGGATTTAATGGAATAGTAAAAAAGCAGTCTTGTAAATCTATTACCATAACATGAAATCCTTTAGGGAAAGCTAGTGGAGAGGGGAGTTCTGGTTGTAGAGAACCCATATCTTCTTCCCCTGTAGCATTTATAGCTCTTAGATCTTGTAATAATCTCCATTTACCTGATTTCTTTTTAATAATGAATATAGGAGTATTCTATGGACTATTGGTTGGCTCTGTGTGTTTTTTTTTCATTTTATTATTATTTTTATTGGTTGTTCAAAACATTACAAAGCTCTTGACATATCATATTTCATACATTAGATTCAAGTGGGTTATGAACTCCCATTTTTACCCCAAATACAGATTGCAGAATCACATTGGTTACACATCCACAATTTTACATAATGCCCTATTAGTAACTGTTGTATTCTGCTACCTTTCCTATCCTCTACTATCCCCCCTCCCCTCCTCTCCCATCTTCTCTCTCTACCCCATTTACTGTAATTCATTTCTCTCCTTGTTTATTTTCCCATTTCCCTCACAACCTCTTATATGTAATTTTGTATAGCAATGAGGGTCTCCCTCCATTTCCATGCAATTTCCCTTTTCTCTCCCTTTCCCTCCCACCTCATGTCTCTGTGTGTTTTAATTCAAGTTGTTTGAATTTTTTTTGAACAAATCTGCAGCCTGTAATTTTTCTGTTGTTAGGGACCATTGTTCTACCCATACAGGCTCATCATTTTTCCAAATTATTTTATCTGCTGTTTCAACAATGCCCCAATTAAAAATCCTGTTGAGCCTCTTCTACAAGGACAGTACAGAGACATATTCCCATTTTAAACATTATATCTTGACCCCATAGAGTAAAAGGAAGAGAAGAAATCACATATGGCTGAAAGGTTCCTGAATTCTTATTATCAGTCCATGTAAGTATTTGAGTGCTTTTTGCTATATTAGTAGCGGTTCCAAGTCCCCTAAGTACTGAGGGAGTCACGGTTGTAGGTCAGGTTGAGGGCCAATCTTTTCCTGCTATACAAGTAACATCTGCTCCTGTGACCAAGAAACCTCCAATTATTTTTCCTTGAATCTCTAGTTTTTTCATAGGACAAGAGTTTTGAATTTTTGAACCCAAAATGCCACATCACTAGAACCAAAACCTCGAGTTTGTCTTTGATCTTCTGAAATAGCTCGATTTCCTATTGATAAAGAGGGAAGTAACAAGACCTGACCAATCCTTTGCCCTTTATGAATAATCAAAGTTTTTTGAGATGAAGTCTCTACTAAAATCTTAATTTCTCCAGTATAATCAGAATCAATAACTCCAGGAATAACCTTAATCCCTTGTAAAGAAGTAGAGTGGCTTCTTATAATAAGGCCGAGAGAACCTTTAGGTAAAGGCCCATGTATTTTAGTAAGTATAGCTAAAGCAGGAGAATCTAAAGGAATAACTACTGATTCTGAAGATGCCAAATCTAACCCTGCTGAATCCAGGGTGGCTCTCAATAAAGCCCTTATAGTATATCCTGTTGAAAAGGATTGGTGATGGCCTCTATTATTGGAAGGGCCCGAGGCTAGCCTTATTACCAGTTTCCCAGTTGTAGGTTGGGAGTTATCTGTAAATTATTAGAATTAACTGGGGAATTTTGAGGAACAGTTGGCATTGGACCACCTTCTAAAGGTGTCCCATTTTTATGAAATTTAGAGCGACACTCCTTTGCCCAGTGGAATCCCTTATTACAACGCGGGCACGGGGTTTGGGGTCTAGACATCTGATTGGGAAGTGCGATTTCTCTAGTTTGAAAATTTTATTAGGGCAAACCTTATGAAAATGACCCATCTGTCCACAGGAAAAACAACCCCGATTTCCTTTACTTTGCCCTCTGTTTCGAAGCCCTTTAAGAAACTGAGGATTTGTTGGTCCCTGTAATGCTGCTGCTATGGCTACACCTTGTAAATACGAGGGTGACATGTAAGCACAAACCTTAATGAAGTCAGATAAACTTCCTGTCGTTCTAATAGGTCTCAGAAGAGTCTGACATGCAGTGTTTGCATTCTCAAAAGCCAATTGTTTAATTATAATTTGTGCAGCTTCATTATTAGTTGTAATTTTTTCCACCAAATCTTTTAATCGGGATAAAAATGCTTCAAAAGGTTCTTCAGGCTTCTGTTTTATGGTAGTTAAGCCAGAAGCTTTAATTTCTGTATTTTCTAACTGTCTCCAAGCATTAACTGCTAAATGTGAACATTGGACCAAAGCAGGACGAGGCAAATGTAACTGATCACTTGGCAGAGCCCAATCATTTTCTCCCAATAACATATCAAGAGTGACTTCACTGTTTACAGATTTATTATATCGAGAGCGCTCTTTAGCTCTATCTTTATAGTCTGTTTTCCATAGCAGGAATGTGTCCCCCCCCCGCCCGGGGAGACAAGATTTTGCAGTAGCAAACCAGTCATATGGGGTCATCCATCTACTGGCAATGGTATCTACTAATTGTAAAGAATAAGGAGAAGCTGGCCCGTAATCATGAACAGATTGTTTTAATTCTTTTAAAGTTTTTAAAGGCAGGGGTTCCCATTGAGGCATATACTGTTCCTCGTCTCTATCAATAAAAGTGATAGGGAAAGTAAAACCTAAGTCTCCAGATTGTAGAGCCTCTTTCTTGGCTCCTTTAAATCCTCCATTTTGCGAGGGAGGAGGTAGGGTATTTTTTATTTTAGAACCTGGTTTATCTTTGGTAGGAGATTTTATAAAAGGTTTGTAAGGCCCTGTGCCTAGAAAGGCAGGGAATTCTTCATTATAATATTTAGCAGTTGCCTTTTCTATATCATCTTCATCTTGTGGACTGAGTTGCTTCTTATTGTCATCATCGTTTATAACATAAACATTGTCTTTTGCTTTTTGTTTTAAAGGAGTTTCCTCAGTCGGAGCTGAAAGCTCAGTGGAACTAATTTTAGTTTTTAAAGTTTCAGTCTCATGAGCTGGTTCTAACATCTCTCTTAATAAGGGCCATAACACTATAGTATCTACAGGCATATTTTCTGGTCCATGGTAAGAATAATAAGCCCTTAAACCTTCTCCTATCTTTGCCAGAGTTTTTAAATCTAAGGTCCCTTCTTCAGGGAACCAAGGGCAACATTCCTGAATAAAATGAAAAAACCTCTGCAGTTGTGAAGTAGAGATCTGAATTCCCTTTTTTGTAAGCATGTGTTTAACAATATCAATGAACAATCCTCGCTTCTTAGATTCTGTGTTACCCATTTTTCTCTTACCCAATTACCCACTCTCACCTGCTTTATTAACAGGGGGCTCACAAAACCCACGGGTAATGACCTATCCACTCTGAGAATGGGGGCTAAAGCCAAGGGGACTTACCTACAGGTCCCTGTTTCAGGCACCAAAAACTGGGGTCCTGTCCCAGACGGATCCAGGGGGTCTTGAAGGTTGAGTGGCATCAGCACAAGGAATGAGACAAGGAGTTGTTCCATTGGAGCAATCTCCAGAGAGAGAGAGAGAGAGAGAGAGAGAGAGAGAGAGAGAGAGCTTTAATGCAGCTTTCTCTGGGTCATCTTTTATTACAATTTTTCTCATCATTATGGATTCAGAATCATTAATAGAATACGTCATTGATTTTACAACTTCCAGATTTTCTCAAGATGTGACATTCCCTTTGCAATCATTATGGGTATAGAAAAATGCGTCATCAATTTACATTTTCCCAGGATGTGATATTTCCTTAACAATCATTAGGGGTACAAAATAATTAATAAAATATGTCATTAATTTGCATTTTTCTGATTTTCCCAAGATGTACTATTTTCTTATTAACAGATGCCAAACTACGTAACCAGACTCTAAGTCTCCCAACTTATCATTAACCTTTAAGTTTAAAGTACACCTGTACTTTATTTCTAATCGAAGATCCCCATCTAAAGAAGTCCCCTTAAATCTTCTACTTAAAATATCCTAAAGTCTATAAACTATTTTTAAAGCATCTTAAGGACCCATACAGCTAAAAACTTAAGAATTCTAAACTTAAGAATCTAAATAAAATAATATTTCTAACATTATTCTAAACTGTGTCTTATAAAGCTAATTTAATTAATTCCAACATTTATTCTCATAAAATGGGTTGAGCTGCTTTCTCAAAAGTTTCTTTGTTTCTTAGTCAAGGTACACTAGTTCTTATATCTTATATCTTATATTTTTATTATCAGTTTTGTCCTCCATGTACTGAGATAGTAGAACAGCCTTCTATTTTGTCCTCGATATGCTGAGAAGTAGTAGAACAGCCTTCAAGGCATGGACTACCCGTTATGTTCTAGCCATCTGAAATTTAATTTGGTTTAGCAATAAGCATACTCGTGCTTTCTGTCAGGAATAGAAGCATGAAAATAAAAAGTCCCAATGACATCAAAAAGGGTCTCATGGTTTCGGTTTCCCACCTGTGCGGCTTTGCCAGCACTTATCCTCACTGTGACCTTGTCAAAACAGTGGGTGTGGGGGGGCACCTTTACCAAGGTCATTAGGAATGAAGGTCTATAATAAACTATATATCCTCCCATAAACATTTATATAGCCTTTGTTCTAAATTAGGCCTCTCTTTCCTAAATCCTGATCTACACAGCTGAAAAAAAAAAATGTGATTCTTTTGGGATCTCCCAGTCTTGAGGGAGGGATATGGGGAGGGGTATAATGCAAAGTTAAAAAAAAAAAAAAGTGCTCTGCCATGAATAAACTATGTGGCCTTAAGCAAGTTATTCACCCTCTCTGAGTACACCTACTTGCCCATAAAGTCTAGATAATCCTTTTATATGTCAAATACCATGTATTATTAAACATACCATGTGCCTGGTATTTGTACCAGGTTACTTACTTTAATTTTTCCTATACTTCATATTTTTGTTTATTTTTATCTTGAAAATTCCAAAAGAAACATTTAAAATCACTTCCAAAATAGGTAATGTGTGTACATGGTAAAGTAATCCTGAGAATTGGGGGCTGGGGATGTTAGCTTAGAAGTAGAGTGCTTGCCTAGCGTGTGCAAGGCCCTGGGTTCAATCCCCAGTACCAAAAAAAGAAAAAAAAAATTCCAAAAGTTTACAGTAAAAATTAAAATCCCCCCACACCCCCCATCATCTTCTAGTCTCCATTCATGCCCTCCAGCATGAACTATGGTTACCACCACTGCTCCACCCTCCAGAGGTATTCAGACCTCACCCAAAACATACCCACAATATTATTTCCACAGAGAGCAGCACAGTGCGTGCCTGGTACCTCATTTACCAGTGTCTCTTAGAGATGGTTCCATGACAGAACACAGATCTGCCTGGCTTTGCTTTTTTTTTTTTTCTTTTTTTTTTTAAGCAATTGTTTGATGTTCTGTTCTTTGGATTTATCGTGGTTTTGTGTGGTCTGTCCCTACCAATGGGTACTGAAGTGGTTCCTCTTCATGTCTATTTAAGGCTCACTGTGGTGAGGGTCTGAGTGCACACTTCCTTGAGCTTGTGTGTGAGCATATCTCTGGATAAACCCCAATAAGCAATTGGGTGTCATTGCATTCTTTGGCTCTCCACAAACCCCAACGTTGCTCTTTAGAGGGGAAGAAGCTGAGACAGTGGCCCTGCTGACTTTTTACCTCCAAGGACTCCACTTTGTTTGATAGTCACTGTGTCCCCATCTTTTTTCCCTGGCCATCCTTCATCCTGGGGGGGGGGGGTGCATTAAGGGCTGGGAAGAGTGTGGCCTGGGCTTCAGTCCCACTCCCCCACTTCTAGTTGTGCAATGAGCCGGGGCCTTGACCTTGCTGTGCCTCTCGTGGACGTGAAGAGCACTTAAGGTCTCCAGTCCCTTGGAATCACATAGGGGCTGTCAAAAGAAACACACTTCCTGCTCCTCCCTCAGTAGCATGGCTCCCAGCAGGGATTACAGTACGCCTAGCATGCATCTACTATATGCATAGCACTGTGCTGGTGCTCAGAGGAACTCCTGTAGGAGCTGGGCCTGAATCTGATCCATCAAGGAGCCAGGATAAAGGTGGCTGAGGGTTTCTGTGGCCTTGATGGGCAGACTCTCAGGACGGCAGTGATTGTCCTGAGCTAGATCTGCCATTTGGCTCTTGGTAAGTAATATATTCACCAGCCGGGCAAGGTCATTCCTTCCACAGCATCTCCTGAAATTGTGTCCCATCTGCAGGGATGTATTGACCCACTTCCCAATTTGGTCTTTATCTCAAGACTTTGTGTGAATTTCCCACTGAGACAAGAGGCCCCTTTGTGGCTGAGGTGGGGTCTAACTAATCCCTCCAGGAGCTTAGGCATGTTGAGCCCTGGCAATTTATATATTTGCATGAATGTTGGGCCCCTCCAATCAGGACCTCCTCTGGCTTATTTGGAGTCTTGGAACAAATTAGAGAAGGTGTTCTTGTGTGTGTGGCAGCCGAGTCACACAGCAAGGTAGGATGCTGGATTGGGACCCCTTACCCCTTAGCTAGCGGAATAGTTGCTTAGTTTTAACTGTCCCTGCCTTCTCCACGCAGGGTCCTGCCCCAGTCTTCAAATAGCCCTGGAGCCATCCAGTGCAGTGAACTAAACATAGGACTTTCAGAATTGCAGAGAGGATTCAATGGATAACAATGCACATGGAATGTCTGGCAATAAGCCTAGCAGTTTAGTAAAAGCTTAGCAAAAACTGGCTTACCCGCCCCCCCCCCCGCTTTAAAATAATTTTTAAAAAGGGCTGGGGTTGTGGCTCAGTGGTAGAACACTTGCATGTATGAGGTACTGGGTTCGGTCCTCAGGACCACATTTAAAAAAATAAAATAAAGGTATTGTGTCCATCTACCGATTAAATAAATAAATAAATAACAATCTAAAAAGAAACCATTTTTTGATTATTATTTCGGGGGGAAATTTTAGAACCTTTAAATACCAAATTTCCACGATGCCCAGAGTGGGATTGTCTACAGGCAACCTGGATGAGTCCAAACGCTCAAAGAACCTCTGCAGCCTCACCTAATGCAGGAAGGAAGTAGCATTTACTAAGTTTCTGCTGTATGTGACACACTTAGAACAGTTTCTCTCTTTAGGACAGCTCTGTGGGCAGGTGTGAGACTGCATCTCAACCTTGCAGATGAGGAACATCAGGCCCAGAGATTCCAAGCTCCCCCATCACTTAGCCAGAGAGGGCAGACCTGGGGTTCAACCTTAAGAGAACTCAAGTCCACAGAAGTTTGGGGGCTGATGGACAGATCACAGGCACAAAGAAACGCAGAACAATTTTTATTGGTTTTAACCTTTTGAAGTCAGCTTTCCCAGCTCTTTTCACTGGGCAGAAGGGGAGAGAGACTGTCTAGCCCAGGGTCCCTACCTTACAACCTTCGAGGACTTGACTGTTTCCTCTCTTACACAGCAGTATCTTCACACACTGAGTACCAATTCCTGTTTCCTCATCATCAGCTTTAGACAGATGAAGCTTGCTCTTGTAGAACTCAAAACAGGATCAGGTCAGCAATTAATGCTTATCAACTTAAATGGTCACAGCCAGACACCTTTTCCAAGAAAAGGGCCTTGCAGCCTGAAGCAGGGAACTCACACATTTTTCCTAGGGTCAAACACTCCATCGCAGACTGAGAAGGTCCAGGACTGGCAGCCTCGGCCTATTTCATGGCAGAAGAGACTGGGTGAGATGCAGGACATGCCGGAGGCAGGGCAGGGAGAAGCAATACCTCAGCTGGGTGGGCTGTGGGAGATACCGCCTGGGTGAAACCATCATGGCCAGGATGCAGTAGGGTGTGGAAACTCCCTTGGTTAGAGAACCATGAGCTCTGCTTTCAGTTTTGATGAAGAAAGAGGTGCTGACAACCAGGAGGCCTGCTTGGAGACGCTCGGGGTTTCTGAGCCTGCCTGTGGTCTCACAAGGAAGAGGAGGTGCCAGAAGAGCAAAGGGAGAGGGTGGCCTGTCTGTTGCCTCTGGAGTAAATGTCCTGCAAGTACTGGATGGGAAAAGAGTGGGAAGAGGGCAAGCTTGATGCCCAACCTGTGCAGAAATGTCTTCTTTTTCAGTTTTTGCTCAAAAGAAACCAGGAGATAAGGTTAGTGGGGGAAGGCCAGGGCTGGTAATAACTAGGAGAAGTAGTCTCTTGGGTCCAACCGTGAGCTCCTCTGGTCTTGCACCAGTCAATCCTTCTGTGACTGCAGAACCCTGGATCATGACAGTGCTCCTCTTCAGCTGGGGCTGGAGGATGGGCCATTAGTCCCAGGTTGCTTGGGTTTGAAGGATTTCCCACAGGTGGGAATGCTGACAGTCCTGGGCAACACAAAACAGGTGATTCATGAGAAAGCACGACTCTGCCTAATCCCTGCTGAGGACAAGAAGGACTTGTTGGTTCCAAGAGGAAGAGGAGGAGAAAGGGCTCTCAAAAACAAAACAGGGAAATCTTTGAGACCTCTGTCTCCAGGCTTAGCTTCATGGAGGAAAAATGAGAGGCCAGAAGTTGGTGAAGGTGGAAATAAAAAAAGAGCATAGAAAATTGTTTGGGGAAAGATTGGGCGGAAAAGAAGCTTCCCCTGTCACTTCTCCTTATCCTGCCCTTCACCTCTGTCCTTGATCCTCCTTCCCCTATCTATACACTAGTCAAACTCAACACCTTTTGGAGAAACTTTTGAAAATCAATGAAAGAGATCTGTCTCAAGTTCCCAAAGACCTAGATCCAAATGCTTGCTGACCGAGTCCTCTTGGGGACCTCTCTTTGACCTTGTCGGGGGGCCTGGCTGCCTCCCTTGCCAAAGGTTTCTGTGGCAGCTTCCGCCACCAGATTGGGGTGGAGATGAACAAGATGGCAGGTGTGAAGGCAGGAAGCGACTGGTATTTGTTTCTTCCTTCCTGCTTCCACCATGGACCAATTAGAATTCCAGATTTGTTCCTGTGAGGACTAACCCTGCCGCTTTGTTTTCTCTTCTGATCCAGGTCCTCACCATGCCCACCTTCCCTGGATCAACTGAAGAATTTGAGTATGACTTATCTGCTGAAGCCTGTTACGTGGGGGACATCGTGGACTTTGGGACCGTGTTCCTGTCCATATTCTACTCTGTTGTCTTTGCCTTTGGCCTGGTGGGCAATCTGCTGGTGGTGATGGCCCTCAACAACAGCCGGAAGCGCAAGAGCATCACCGACATCTACCTGCTGAACCTGGCTTTGAGCGATCTGCTCTTCGTAGCCACTCTGCCCTTTTGGACTCACTATGTGGTCAGCGAACAAGGCTTCCACAACGCCGTGTGCAAACTCACCACCGCCCTCTTCTTCATCGGCTTCTTTGGAGGCATATTTTTTATCACTGTGATCAGCATCGACAGGTACCTGGCCATTGTCCTGGCCGCCAACTCCATGAACAACCGGACGGTGCAACACGGCGTCACCATCAGTCTGGGCGTCTGGGCGGCGGCCATCCTGGTAGCGGCACCCCAGTTCATGTTCACAAAGCAAAAAGAAAACGAGTGCCTGGGTGACTACCCCGAGGTCCTCCAGGAAATCTGGCCAGTGCTCCGCAACGTGGAAGTGAACTTTCTTGGCTTCCTGCTGCCCCTGCTCATCATGAGCTTCTGCTACTTCAGAATCCTCCAGACCCTGTTTTCCTGCAAGAACCAAAAGAAAGCTAAAGCCATCAAGCTCATCTTACTGGTGGTCATCGTGTTTCTCCTCTTCTGGACACCCTACAACATTATGATTTTCCTAGAGACTCTCAAACTCTACGACTTCTTTCCCAGCTGCAACATGAGGAGGAATCTGAAGTTGGCCCTCAACGTGACTGAGACGGTGGCGTTTAGCCACTGTTGCCTCAATCCCCTCATCTATGCATTCGCTGGGGAGAAGTTCAGAAGATACCTCTGCTACCTGTACAGGAAGTACCTGGCTGTCCTCTGTGGTCGTTCGGTCCACGACAGTTTCTCCCCATCCGAATCGCAAAGAAGTAGGCAGGGGAGCATTCTGAGCAGCAGTTTTACTCACTTCACAAGTGATGGGGATGCGTCCCTCCTTCTCTGAAGGGATCCACAAAGCCTTCTCTCTGCAGAGAACCCAGAGTTCCTGAATCGGACACTCAGTAATGAGGACAGATTTTTGTTGTTGTTGTTGTTTCATACATGCAAAAAAAAAAATTTGGACCCAATACTAACAAAACCAGCCTACAGTGTATTCAAGAAACGTGCTCAAAATTTGAATGCCAGGATGTTTTTTGGCTTACAAATGGCAAAATTGCAATCCAGACTAACTTGGTTGAAAAGAGATCTGTGAGTGTTGTTCTCATTGTGGCACTGACAGGGGGCAACTGAGCCCTCAGGGTGAGTGGAAAACAGGACTTGAATCTAGCTAGAATTTGCTCTCTCTGACCCTCAAGACTTTTAGCAGTGATAGATCTCCAAAGCTCACGTAACACAGATTTATCACCAGAAAGGGTATAGGGTCCATTCCTCTCTGGTCCCAAGGTCAAAATATCCCAGAGAGGTCTTCTGATTGGCCAAGTTCGTATCAGGTGGGGACCAGGTGGTGGCATCCACAAGAAAGGGATATATAGGATTAACAGCCTTCCTTGATCCATGGTTAGAGGTTGAGGTTAGATGTTTCCAACAAGTTAGAGGAGTCCCTACTACTCTGATCAGACAGAGCAAGAGCCAAAGAACTTCCCCTGTACCTGAGCTAGCTCCTCCTTATCACACCAACCAACACACACCTCTTCATTAAACTTCCTTTGATCATGTCCTCAAACCTACAAGGGCTCTCCACTGCCCACTGCATCAAGTCCAAACTCCAATGCCCGACCTCAGACCCTCCACCATGCAGTTCAACTGACAGACTCCCCGCTACTTACCTTTCCAAAGGACCCCATCCACCCTGGCAGTCATCTCCTATGTCAGCCATATCCAGCCCTGTGTCTGCAATAAGACCTCACACGTCCCCTCCACTTGCTCCCCGGCCCGTGGGGAGAAACAAAAAGAACCTTGCCCCAAAGGGAAGGCATGAATTCCAATCCCAGCTCTGTCATTTGCCAACTGGGTAACCTGGGGCCAACTGAAGTTCAGTTCCTGCAACTATAAAGGAGGCTGATGGTATCTTTTGTACAAGGAGCATTCTCTCTATCATGAGGAACAGCCACCAACTCTTGCAAGCCCCCATCATCTCGCCTGTTTCCCAGACTTCAGGTGTACCCTGGCACACCTGGCAATGAGGAGGTTGCACCATGCCCAAGTGGGACATAGCCCCAACATAGTGGAGGCTGGTTTCTTCTACAGCCCTCAATAAACAGCTAGATCTGAAGGTGGACAGTCTCCTGACCCAAACTTCCTAATCCCTTTGCCACAAGCTCCTGCCCAAGTCAATCTCCTTCACTCTTGCCACGGCCAACCTGGAGAGCCAAGCCATGAGAGCAGTTTTCTTCTTTCAGTAAACATTTGAGATGGTCTAAAAATTTAAAGTAATAATGCTAAAGAAAACATCATCTACGATCTAACCACATGAGTCTTTTCATTCCTGTGTGTGCCCATCAGACCTCTTTCACATTCTCATCTGTTTATACAGTTGCAATCATAAAGCACAGTTATGTAACCTGCTTTCTACAATATTAGATCCCCAGTAGCTCTGTATCTGTGTAGTTTCATAACAGTCTTTTTAGAAGACTCTAGCAGATTGCATGCTCATTGAGGCAGACGTACTGATTCATTGCTGTGTGCCTGGTCTCTCCTTGACTGTCTGTATATGTGTTTGACAAATGAGCGAATGAGTCATGTTCCTTCAGGATCATCTGCCATCATTAACTCACCGTTACTCTATTGATAAACATTTCACTCCTTTCCAATATGCAGCAAATACATGTTTTACATCATTTTCATCTGTGTCATTTTCTTCCTCCTGTTCAATTATTTCCATTAAATAAGTTCTTTGCCATCGGGATTGATAGGTCAAAGGGCACGAGGACCTTTTAGCTTTTGATGCATAGATACAAAAGTAGTTTACTGCAAAACCTTTATTAGATACATATTAGGCACAACCTGGGAGCTCAGGTCTAGAGTTATTCCAAAGGTGATGAGACCAGGTCTCTGCCTGCAATGATTTAACATTTAAATGAAGAGGAGAGATGTGAACAAATGAGCACTCTTTGCATTATGAGGGACGGTGACACTGACCCGAGACTTGAGGGGTAAGGAACTTCCCAGGCAAAGAAGGGGTTGGTGAGTGAGGCTGAGGGAACAGCATGTGGAAATAAAGTGTGTGAGAGTGTGTGGCTCTTTAGATGTGGGCAAATTTTGTGCAAATATTGAAAGGCACTGATTGAGAACAAGATGGATGGAAGGAACCTCTGGAACTGACTTCGTTAGCTGAGGATTTGGCTCAACCAACCAATGGAGTGGGGTGGTTCCCCTCAGGGTGTTCATTAGGTTGCTTCATGATTGTCTGATCCACATTCCAAGACTGAATCATGAAACTTTTGTTTTGCTTTTTGTAGTACTGGGAGTTGAACAAAGGGCCTCACGCTTGCTAGACAAATGTTCTACCGCTGAGCCACATCCCCAGCTCAAATCATGAGGCTTTTAATTAAAGTTCAACCTATTTCTGGACTTCCAAATAGGGAAGAATAATTAATAATAATAATAATTGGCTTGGGAAATAAATTATAATTCTTTTGGCTTGAGAAATAAAAGTAGGGAAACAAACACTTTTATTTCTAAAAAGAATATTAAACTTGAATAAAAATTTAAAAAGTAGGGATCCTACTTTTTCTCATTCATTTT
The DNA here is from genome assembly GCF_048772815.1 of Callospermophilus lateralis. Classification (NCBI taxonomy): domain Eukaryota; kingdom Metazoa; phylum Chordata; class Mammalia; order Rodentia; family Sciuridae; genus Callospermophilus; species Callospermophilus lateralis. The sequence goes on along the minus strand of NC_135305.1, from coordinate 201,667,971 downwards.
GCTGAATAGGAAAAACCCAGAACAGCAAGGGTATTGGTGTCTAAATAAAGGAGGGCACATTTGAAGAGGAAAGTTTGCCCTCAGTACAATTGGATCTGGCTGCCTGAGCCCTGGGCTTTGCAAAAGCAGAGAAAAATGAACCCATAAATCTTCAATAAGTCCCAGTCCATTAACTCTGAACTCCAGCAAGTTACATCTCAGGTTTAGAGGTCTCTGCAGAAAAATAAAAGTACTGACCAGCTCCCAGGGTTATGAGGATTTGCTAGATTACCTCCACAAAGCTCTCAGTGCTCACCTGGCCAAACAAGCTTAAATAAACAGTGGCAAGTATTATTACTTTGTTTTTAATCATTATTATTTTATTTTTGCAGCACTGAGGATTGAACCCCAGGGAACTTTACCACTGAGCTATATCCCCATCCCTTTTTGTATTTTATTCAAATAAAGGGACTCACTAAGTTTCCCAGGCTGACCTTGAACTTGTGATCCTCCAACCTCAGCCTCTGGAGCCCTGAGATTATATGTGTGTGTCACTGCCATTGCAGGTAGCAATAACGATTATTATTTTTTTTTAATTTCCACATTTTGTATTGGTGCATTTAGTTGTACATAATGATGGAATTTTTTGTTACATGTTTGTACGTGCACACAATGTAACAATATAATATGACCAATATCACTCCCCAACAATTTCCCCTTCTCTCTCCTCTTCCTTTTCCTGGGTCTCTTTCCTCTACTAATCTCCCCTTAATTTTCACAATATACCCCCTAGCATCATCACCTTTCTTTTCCTTTTCCCTCTCTTGCTTCCCCATATGAGAGAAAATATATGGCCCCTGACCTTCTGAGTTTGGCTTATTTCTGATTAACACAATGTTCTCAAGTTCCATCCATTTTCCTGAAAATGACATAATGTTGTTTTTCTTTATGACTGAATAAAACTCCATTATGTCTATATAACACGTTCTCTTTATCCATTCATCCACTGATGGACTCCTAATCTGGTTCCACAGTTTGGCTATTGTGAATTGTGCTTCTGTAAACATGGGTATGCATACCACAGTGTGATGACTTTAATTCTTCAAGATAAATACCAAGGAGTGGTATAGCTCAGTCATATGGTCATAAGCACCCCTCACTTTCTCAGTCTTTTTGGTCAAGATATCCTGGGCTTTTGTGATTTTATCAGCATATCACCTGCTGACTTCAAGAGGTGCAGAGAAAGACTGAAAGGAGGTAGCAGGGCTGTGCTTTCACAGAAAAAAAAAGGGGGGGGGGGATAAGGAAAAATTTTTGAAGTGACCAATGACATCACAAAAGAGAGAGAGAGATTTTAAGGAAATAGACAGGACTTAGCACCTGGGTTAGGGGCACACAGGAGAGGCCATCAGAGCCATACAAAATTGGGGGGGAGAAGGAAATGGCTCTCTGGAGCGTTTTAGGAGAAAAAGGAGAGAGGAGTAGGGCAGCCATAAAGCCCATTTGCAGGTTGAATGTTTTAAAAAAAAACACTCCTATACAAAATATAAACAACCTACAAAAGATAACAAAGAGAGAACTTATTCAAGATTTGGCACTGTGTATTGCAGAAATGTTGACTATCAATGTATCCACTGTCATTGTGGATACTTTGGGGGGTAGCCATATCAGCATAATGTAGAGCTCATTACCTGTAGAATAAAAGAGAACAGGAAAAAAAAAAAACATTAGCAGCTTAATTTAAATATCTTGTATTTTCTCCCTGTATTGCATTTCACAAATTATTTTTACCTTATGTGGAAAAATTCAAACCACAATGACTGTGTGGACATCCTGTCCCTCAGACTTTGCTGATAATGCCCCAGTCAGGGAAGTGCCTGGGTTCCAAATCTTTGCCATATACAGTGGCCCTGCTTTGGGACAGGAAGATGTCCAGCTGTCAGGCCAAAAAGCCTAATAAAGGCTCACTTACACTTCCATTTGTAATGTAGGAGTGCCTTCTTCCAGTCACATGAATTCCCTGAGGGAAAAAAAACAGAAAAGATGTTCCACAGACAGACAGACAGACAGACACACACACACACACACACACACACACACTCACACACACCTCACAGCTCTGCCCATGCCCCCTGCCTTCCATCCTCAGACATGGAAGAATTGTCCCTGCTCTTAAGACAAATCTTCCTTCTGAACACTAGGTCCTCCCCCAGGATTAGACTCCTGCATTCAACCCCTCTTCCCTGCATCAGCAATCTGCCCACTCTGAATAACTCTGGCTTAGCGTGCAAGCAGGCAGAAGGCTTCCCATTTTTAGGAAACTCCTCTGAACTTCGCATCTCCAACAACTCCTGTCCAATGTCTCAACAGAGCTATTCCAGTTCCCCTTCTCCCATTCTTAAGCTTTCCTCTCTCCTCTGCACGACCCATGCTCTAGTCCAGGACACCAGTGTTCTCCTTGTTGCTAAGTCCATTGGTCCATAATCAGGCTCGCCTTGCTTGACCCATCAGCAGAACTGAATGGAGTGGATCACTGGAGATTAAACTCAGGGTCCTCGACCACTGAGCCACATCCCCAGTCCTATTTTGTATTTTATTTAGAGACAGGATCTTACTGAATTGCTTAGTGCCTCGCTAAATTGCTGAGGCTGGCTTTGAACTCACAATCCTCCTGCCTCAGCCTCTAGAATCCTGGGATTACAGGCATGTGCCACCACGCCAGGCCACTCCCTCCTTCTTGAAACACCTCTTCCACCCAGCACTGCAGATCCCACCCGCCCTCTCTGTTATCCCATCACCCTGCTGGCTGCCCTTTCTTAGTCTCCTTTTCTAATTTCTTCCTTCTTCTCTTGCTGACCTCTACATGTCACAAACCCCAGAGCTCAGTCTTGGGGCCTCTTCCCATCTCTATCTATTCTCACTCCCCAGGAGATGAAAGTCAGTAGCAAAGCTTCAGATGCCATCTCTCTGCACTAACAACTTCCAAACGTTTTTCTCCAGCGCAGACTTCTCTGAAGCCTGGATGTGCATGTTCAATGTCTTAGCACCTTCCATTGGATATACAATGACCATCTCTCAGCACTCATCACAAAACCTGTGCCCCTGAGGTCAGCCCTATCTCAGTGAATAACAACCTCATTCTCCGTTGCTCTGGGCAACACACTTGGAATTGTCCTGGGCCCCCTTTTCCCCTGGTGTTTCATTTTCCAGCACACAATGGCTCAGCCAGCACTTGGTGAAAAATGAATTGTTTCTTGCTCCTTCCACGGCTGTTGCTCCATCTCTCCATCACCATCTTTCCCCTAGACAGCTCCCTGCTTCCACCCCACTGGCCATTCACTGTACCGGGCCCACAGTGCTACAGTCAGCTCATGCACTTCTCCATTCAAAACCAACTAGTGGTTCCTTCCCTTCCAAAGATCCCAAACCCTCTACTAGGATCTACAGGTCCTATATCTGGTCTCTTATTCCCAACCTCATTTCCAAGACTTTCCTCCTATGCTCCATTTAGCCACACTGGTTTCTTGGCTGTTTCTGAAACAGGCTGAGCCCTTTTCCACCCCAGGCCTTCTGCACTTGCTTTTATCTTTGCCTGCCTGGGAGCCTCTTCCATTACAACTGTGCATGGCTTAGCCCCTAACCTCATTCCTTTTCTGTCCAATGTCACCTCTACAGATAGGCCTTCACAAGTCACCCCATCTGGAATATAGATGCCACCACCACCCTCACACCCTCCCCCTTTTCTGAGCTTTATTTTAGTTAGTGGCATTACTGAGAATTCCACCTTTGCCTACATGTTAATTTTTTTGCATTTTAATGAAACACTATAAGGGCTGCCCAGAGGTTGCTGGCCAGATGTTATGACATTTGCGAACAACATATTTATCACAGTCATTAATTTAAGTTGGTCCAAGTTGGCAGAAATGATACTACATGGGTTCAACACAACCCCAAACACAGGCAGACACAGGCTGGGGAAATGGCAAGCAGTTGCTGCCAATGTCAGTCCTTGGGAGTTTTAATCGAGCCTAAATTGACTGATTCCTACAGGTACCCAGGTATTTTACATAAAAGGCGTGAACCAGGGAGATGGTACCAAAACCTTATACCAGGAAGGATTTCAAAAAATGCTCAGTCTATGGAAGGTGCTGTTGTAGTCATTAAGGGATGAGTGCATCTCTGCAGTCACCTCTGCCTTTAGTGGCAAAAGAGAACAGAGGATGGTATTGACCCTAAAGATCATGTTAGGGTGACCTTTTCCACCTTGGTCTTTTGAGAAGTCCTATTGCATTAACCCTGACCACTTAGAGACCACTCTTTAAATAAGTGGACACATACCCCACAGACTACTCTCCTCCACGTATTACAGATGTGACCTCCATTGCATGCAGCCTCTTTGACTTCAGAGTCCTCAATGAGGCCGCAGGTCCCCAAGTCTACCTTGTCACCCTCTTGTCCAGGAGTATTTGCCCTTGCTGTCCTCAGACCCTTGCCCCTGATACTGATGAAGCTGGACTTGGGGGTTGACATCCTTGCTCTGAGCCTGTTAGTCTGTGGAAATGACTTAACTGTCTTGGACCTTGGTTTATTCATCAGAAAAGAAAAGCAGTGGTATCTTCCTTCAGGGCTGAGGAGGAGACAAGAGATGGCAGTATGAGCACCTGGCAGATTGTCTGTACCATGGCAAGGGCTCAACACAGCTCCCTTCCCTTGACCCTGACTGCACAGTCCACTGTCCCCCAAGTTAAGCCCTACTGCTCCCCCAGTCAGAGTTCAAGGGACTAGCTTATTTACATTTCTTCTAGATCACTCTCCAATGTTGCCCTTGCTCTTGGCAATTTCCTAGAGAGTTTTTTTCTGTTTGTAACCCACCCGAAGCCCTTCACACCTTTTGTGGTCCCTCTTTCCCACCACAAGGTGAGCTTGCTGGTGCTCCCCCAGAGCCTCCTTCTCCCTTTCTTTCTTTCCAAAGCAAGCATGGTGCCTTCGCTTCCTCTTCAGAGTGGGATGGGGTGAGGATTTGGAGCCCGAGACCTCTGTGCACAGTATCCCGGCGAGTGTCGAAGTCACACATGCAGACCTGACCCATGGGGGCCTGGGATTTGACATTTGACAGTCATGCATTGCTTAATCTCAGGAAATTGCCTAATGATAAATGTATGCATTGTCATTGTGCAAATATCACAGTATATACATACACAAACTGGGACGCTGGAGCATCACCAAGCTGTGGAATCATATGAGACCAGCATTACATATTCAGAAATGTTGTCAAGGAGGCATGGCTGTATATGCATTTGCACAAACACAGTACTGCTGACCAGAATGTGAAGGAGGTGAGTGTGAGGAGGCAAGAGGTGTCATTCTGCCATGGCCAACTTCAGTAAGTCCTTGGAAATAGTTGACTTCTGTGTTCAGTGACATGTGCTGGGTAAATTCAGCTGCTGTTACTCACACTGTGCAAATCTTTAATTAGTACCCGAGGTACTTTATTGGGTTAAAATTAATGCAGGAAAAAAATAGTGATTAAGTTTCCACCAATAAAATCTTGACATGTGGCCAAGTGGAACACAGAAGGAAATTGCAGGAAGTACTCTGGTCAGTGGTGCACTGATATTTTTTAGCTATATTTAAACATGACTAAAAAAGAACACAATACTTCCATTATTTATGACTCATTTTTTGAGGATGTATCATTTGTGTGAAGTAAGTTTATTTCTTAAATACAAAAACCACAGTTTGCTGGGATTTCTTGCCTAATAAAGGAATGGTGTCTTCACAAAAATCAATTCTCTATATATACCACAACAGTAAATATTTGGACAATGTTTCATGGCAATGTTCTATATTTTGACTGCAACATGTCTAGGATCTTCTGATAGTTCCATGATTCATAAGAACTTACCACACAAAGTAACTGAGTGAAGAGTACAGAGATCTCTATTTTTTTAAACAATTAACAGCAAATGAATTTACAAGTATCTTCAATTAAAAATAATTATTAAAAAAAAATAAATTAATAAAGGAATAGTTGAGCAGAACACCCCAGGTTGGACTAGGTCATTTTAAAAGAAGAGAAACCTCTTTCTCACCATGCTGCAGGGAGGGAAGTCCAAGAGCGAGGTTCCTGGTGAGGACCTCCTCGATGCATCTTCAAACAGCAGAAGACAGAAAGGCAAAGGCAGGCCCGCAAGCTGGCCGAATGCTTCATGGAGCCTCTTTGATGAGGCCCTGAATCCCAGAACCAGGAAGGAACCCCCAGCACCACTTAAGGCCCTGCCTTATAGCTCCTGTCACACTGTCAACACCCAAGATTTGGAGGGGACATGTTCAAACTGTAGTAAATTGGTTAAGAAGGAAGGCACAAGGTGTCTGAGTTCCAAGTGACACTGTCATCATGCTATATCCTCTTTGGCCTCTCTACCCAAGGGCTTCCCAGCACAAGAGGCTCACAGCACCATCAGCTGGGTTTTCTATTACTCCTGAAGTCACCTGGTAACTCCCTCCCCAGCAGGCAGTCTCTCCATGCTGTGCCCACAAGACAGCCACCTTCCCACCAAAGGCTATGCATTCCTAGCTGTTCTGCCCACCCACTTCCCCTCCTGCCCAGGAACATTTGACTCTTCGAGGGCCACGTGAGTGGCCTGGTCTCTGTTCCCGTCTGCCCAGCCCTCAGGTCCAGCTGCTCTCCTCCCTTCCCCACACCATAACACTGGCCAGAATTCACTCTGTCGCATCTATGTCACGCTGAGGGCCTCTCCACAACACTGCTGTGGCTGTCTGCTTAGATCCATTCGTTCTCTGGGTCTTGTACCTTTCCAGGATTCTGGGAAGCAGGGCACCAATCCCCACTACCAGTGGACCTCACCACGTCCACAGGGCTGCAGTTTCTCAGGGCCAGGGCTCTGCTCCCTGAGAACCACCAAAGGCTGTGCATTCCTAGGTGCTCTGCCCACCCACTCCCCCTCTTGCCCAAGGATTCATTTTAGAGTCTAGAAGGAAAGGACAGGGATAACCCTCTGCTTCACCATTGCCTAAAGAATTTAGAATGTTTGAAAAATAGAACCAAAGGAAAATTGATTTAAAAGCCTCCAGGCCTTTTTCGGTCTCATGGGTACAGAATAGGTGTCAGACACATGTGAATGGGTTTGGAAAAAAAGAAATTAGAGAGGGACAGTGTGCCTTGGGGAATGGCAAAGTCTCAGGGCCACTCAAGGTAAAGGAAGAAGGTTGTCAGTGGAAGAGTTAAGCAGTGCAGGTCTGGAGAATTTTATGGGTGTGCTGCGTCACTGCGGATGGGATAAGGAAGCAGCAATCAGAGAGGCACGGTGGCCCTGTAAGCCTTCTCTGTTCCTCCCCTTGGCACAGTCAATCCTTGGAGTTGCCCTCCCCGCATTGTCCTCCCAGGCCCTATGGCAAATGGCTCTTCCCAGCCCTCATTCCACAAAGCTTCATCCACTGTCTCCACTAAGCCCATTGCCAGCACCAAGGCCAAGCTCACCCCCCCGACACTGCCTGGTGACCTCCTGTAAACCAAATCTCCTGCTCTGCTTCTCAAGACCCAGACTGGACCTCATGTCCACTCCTCCCCATGACTTCCCTGTCCAAGGCCACAGACTGAGAGAGGAAATGGGGATCTCCTTTACTGGGGCTTCTTTCCCTCTTTGTCATCTCCTCAAAGGGCCTGCCACCCCACTATCACCATGGCAATGTGGTCACTGTTCTTGTGCAAGGGGCTGCTCAGTCAGGGGCAGAGAAAGAATGCCTAGGTATATGCACAATGTATGCACACATGCATGCACACACGCACACACACACTTACACACCTTCCTAGGAACAAGTAAAGAGCCAAGCCTTGTGGAGGACAGTGGCAATTGAACCAAACAACCTCGAAGAGTGGATTCCCTGTCTCAGAAAATAAGGCAGCCCCCATGAGAACCCATAGAGCTGTTGGGTAGGTAAGACTTGGCTGATAAATTTGGTGACTGCTTGAAAGAGCAGCAATCCTGGGGACTCGGAAAGGTCCTGCTGGCATGTGGACAAAACCTCTCAGCTCTCAGGCAGACACCCCCCCCCCCCTTGTAGCCCTCACAGTCAGACAAGCCAAGCAAAGGTCCTTCTTCTGGCCTATTGTCACCTACAAGTCCCCTCCTGGTGGGACTCTAATATCTTTGGAGATATACTCTCTTTCCTGTCTTCTTCTCTCTTCCCATCCCAGAAGCTCACTGTCCCCATACCCACTCATCATTTTGGTCCTGGCTACTGATTTCTCTCCCTTCCAGTTAATTTGTCTTTGATAGATTTCCTACATGGAGGCAGACCCTTCCCAGCTGTGCTCGGTGCGCCATCTGAGCTCCCCTCCCGGCGGGAACCCAGACAGGGCTGGTTTCCGGTCGGCAGGATGTGGTCTTCTTGGGACAATTGCATGAGCTAAGGGAGCCACACTGAGAACTTCTCCCCAGATTTACGTGGGAGCCAGCCCGGCTGCAGCTGTTTTGGAGTTTCAGGGAGTCTAGAGCCTCCAGATTGTACCACACTTAGATCCACCGGTGATCTGGGAGGATCCATGAATGTCAGACAGGAGATGGCTCAGGTCGAAGATGTGGAAGGTGCCATCAGAGAACTTGGATTTGTCCCTGCACACCTGTGAGCCATCCTGAAACTCTGGAAAGAATTGGGGGGATGCCATCCTCGCCCAGTGGGGACCAGAGACCCCTGATGACAGAGGCATAATATTCATTAGGCCTCATCCGTACCTTGGGGTATCTGGACCATAATAGTCAAGGGATGGTGCCCTTCATTTTTTAACTTGGTTTTTCCACATGCAAAATCATAGCAAGAGTGGCATGGTGATAAAGCATGTGTGTTCAGGTCCCCTCTGCATATTCCTGACTTCAAAACCTGAAGCAATTCACTGGATCTCTCTGTGCCTTGATTTTCTCTATAAGTATAACAGTGGTAGCTACTGTCAGTAGGTCCACCATGTCAGGTCCTCCAAGGAGCAGACACTGAAACAGGAAGAACTAAACATATGAGAGATGAAACAGGGCCAGCCCAAGGAAGGCAGGGGAGTCATCAGACCATGACAAAGGCCCAGCCCTAGTGTTGGAGAGAGGGGAAGAATGCTGTGGCAAGGCTACCAAGATGTCATGGAGCCTAATAGACCTTTCCCTGTTGTGGACCTGCTTTGATGGTCCCCATGTGCTCAGTCATTAGGGGGAAGCAAGGGAGAGCCCAAGGTCAATTTATCTCCCACAGTCAAGAGACCTAACACTCCCCTCACAGGGTAGCCATGGGGCTATCATAAGAATTTAAGGATTGACTTAATTCTGACAGGACTTCTTAGAATAGAGATGGACTTACATTCAGCATCCATGATGTTTCCCCCAACTTCCAGCCCTCTGAAACCACCAGCCTTCTCTCCACTTTCCCCAGCTCCTTTCTAGATCTGCCCTCCAACCCAGAAAGTCTAGAAGGGGGAAAGAAAGGCTACAGAGGGGAGGTGAGGGAGGAATGGTGGGAGGGCTTGGACAGCCCCAAAGACGAGTATGGGAAGATCCGGGACTGATGGCCCACACTGGACCCTCAGCACCATATGGTCCACACAGGAGTCTTCCTTCCACATGCCCAGCTCCAGGGACCTGCACCTGGGCCTCTGGACTGGTTTCTTTCCTACAGGAGGCCACAGTTGCCCATCAGTACCCAGCCATCACCTGTCAACCCTTCCACCAAGAAGGGAGAGGCACTGGGAAACTTCTCTATTCTCATGCCTCCCCTGGCATGACAAAGACCTATTTTAATTCCCACTGCCTACTCGTCATTACTGTGGTGAAGTGACATTAATCTCCCTTGTCAGGGGGAAGCTGAGGAAGCCTGCACTTCTCCTTTGGGGTTTGAGTTGCAAAACTCTTCCTTAATCCCCAGCATTATATATATCCTGTTTTTACTTTCACAGCTATATGCAAAATCCAAACAGTGACTTTCTAAAAATGGACAGAGAAAGCCATGACATTTCCAGAAAAGAGTTTCTAGGTACTAGAACAAGAGGCAAGAGCGTCTATTCCCACAGGGGCGCCTCTAAGCTTGATGGGACAAGAGAGAAGCCAGGTGCCAAGAAGAGCAGCTAATTCCCTCCACTGTGTTTCTAATTTAAGAAACCTGGCCCAGGGATGGGGCTATAGCTCAGTGGCAGAGCACTTGCCTAGCATGTGTGAGGCCCTGGGTTTGATCCCTAGCACCACATAAAAATAAACAAATAAAATAAAATAAAATAAAATAAAGGCACGCTGTCCATCCACAACTACAAAAAAATTTTTTTAAAAAAGAAAAAGAAACCTGGCTCAGGGTGACACCACCTAGGAAATTATGCAGACCCAAAAAGGTGGCCTTATCCGGGGTAATGCCAGGATCTCAGTACAAACGGAGTCCAAAAATGACTTATGTGTGCATGCTGCATAGTAACATGGTTCAAAAGTAACCTTAGCGAGGTTGTCTGGAGTCTTCCCCAACATTTGGTCTGAGCATTACCCAACCACAGGGCAATCCACAAAGCTTAAGAAATAAGTCACAGTGTCCTTCTAAGTAAGGGTCACACCATTGTGGTGGCTACTACCTGCAAGAGGTTAATGACGAGGTTCTGGGGTATGGCTCCAGGTTGACAAGGTGCATGATCTTTCAAATTCATTCCCTGAGAGTATCTGTGTGATGGGCTCCCGCCCCAGCCTTCCATCAGGTGTCCTCTGGGCTGCGCTGCCATAGTATCCACTCTGGTGCTCTTCCTTCTCAATGGAGGAGAGTGGACTTGCACATCAAAGAGATGAGGGGATATCAGATTTCCAATGAAGTTTCAGGGACATAACCTCAAAGAAAATGGCTAATGCCCTGGATCTTGCTCACTGATCCATCTGCCACTCAGAACTGAATTTGATGAAATTTTATTTCATTTCTTATAAAAAGTCTCTCATTTTGTGGATTGGGATGGGCTTTCTCAAAAGTTGTCCCTGAGATCCTGTAGAGAGCATGGTGAGAAACAAAGCACTGGCCTGCTACGCGGGGGTCCTCTGGGTCCCCTGTCCTCAGGATGGCTGTTGAGTGTGGGGACCTCAGGACAGGCCACAGCCTCGGCCCTGCAGATACCGGAACTCCAGCAGGCCGACCCAGGCTGTGAAGGACCATGAACCTTTCCCCCGGCCTGGATGACATGATGGTGGTGGTGGTCTATCAGAGCCTGGACCCCTGGGGCCGCCTAGTTGCCCGGCTGAGTCCTGTCCAGCCCAGGCAAATCTGCCGCCGAGGACTTGGTACCTTTAGGTGGCGGTGGGTGTGGCATGGGCCCCAGAAGGCGAGTGGATGCGCAAAATCTTGGCCACACTTTAGATAGAGGAGCCAACAGATCAGGGCCCTGGATGACCATTCCCAGTGGCAGGTTCCATGAGACCTCACCTCATCCAACAAGGACAACAAGGGCCTTAACCTCCTGGAAGGTGAGCAACAGGAGTGGAACAGTCAGTTCCCTTGGCAGTTGGCCTTCCTTCTATCAAACAGGGAAATAAATGATAGAGTTGATAAGGGACAGACGGATGATAGTGGTAGAAACACTAGGTTAAGGGAATAATTCTATAAGATGGGCCCACTGTGCTGACCCCCACATGTTTTCTTTTCCAAGAAGAAATTTACCTGCAGCCCTGCCTGGCCTAGGTAGATAGGATATGTCACATTCCTCAGCAAACTACCTGTTATCTGCAGGAGAAACGCAGGCCCAAAATAATGTAGGTAAGAGGAGCCCAAATTACCCTGAAAGGGGAGAATTTTGTGACACTTTTCACAAACCAGATCCCAAAACTCAGGGAGATAAGGATTATCCCACCTTACGGTAAAACCTGTAAGAATTTATAGTTAAGAGTGGTTAAGAGTCCAACCAGAGTGGTCAGCATGGGCCAAGGTAACCTAGGGTTGTCATGGCAGAGGGGACTTGAAGTGTGATGTCATGCTGCTGTCATGAAAAGTCAAGAGGTAGATCTAGGCGGGATGCTCTGGAAACTTCTCTGGGATCCCCACTAAAACTGAAGTGTAGGAGAGGCACACTGTCCCTCTCCTTTTTTTTTTTTTTTTTTTTTTTAAGAGAGAGAGAGAATTTTAATATTTATTTATTTTTTAGTTTTCGGCGGACACAACATCTTTGTTTGTATGTGGTGCTGAGGATCGAACCCGGGCCGCACACATGCCAGGCGAGCGCGCTACCGCTTGAGCCACATCCCCAGCCCTCCTTTTTTTTAAATATTTATTTTTTTAGTTTTAGGTGGACACAATATCTTCGTTTTTTTACATTTACGTGATGCTGAGGATCGAACCCAGTGTCCCGTACATACTAGGCAAGCACTCTACTACTGAGCCACAACCCCAGCCCCCTGTCCCTCTCCTTCTAAGAGGACTCACTCCCTCCCTTCAAAATGTCTCCTTTCTCTTTTCTTATTCTTTCAATAAGAAATGTCACTCTGAGCAACATGTCTGAAATCTTTCTGACTTGATCACAGGAATCAGGGTTTGAAGGAGGGGTGTCTTTGCACTGCCTCGGTTTCCCAAAAGTCCCCAGCTCTCCAATAGAGTAACATACCACATTTGACCAGTAAGAAATGCCCACCACCCTTCAGGAAGGTTTACCGACAGTTTGTAGAAGACCTCTGTGTGTAACATAAAAAAACTGCTCTCAACTTTCCCCTCAACGCTTTAAAAGAAAACTTTTGCTACATCTGCACATTCTAGACGTAAAGAGGTTGCCAACCTATGATAGAGTTAGAAAATAACATTTTGTAAATGCCCATTTGTTTTTAAAAAATCAGAAATGTCTTCCAAAAGGGACTCTGAAATGGAGTTGCTAGATTTCCTCTAGGAGTGACAGTCATCCACATTTGTTTAACGGGTTAGAGGACGGAGAAGACTAACCGTGAGAAGGAGGTCCTGTGCCTGATTGGTCATATATCAAAGACATTTTTTTCCACATTAAATACATTATTTTGTGTGCACATTTTATTCCTCATTACTATATAAAAAGTTGACAATGCTAAGTACTTTTTTTTTAAATATCTAGTCTTTCTGGATGTTCTAAAGTACCTACTATAAGTTAAAAGTAGAAGCAGTAAAATATAACACATTATGTAAATTTATTTTTGTTAAAGTTCTTATGAAATGTTTGGGGGGCAATAGCCAAACCCCCTGTTGCGTAGTACAGAGTTGTGTGCTGTCCTCCAGAGCACCATGCCAGTGTGCTTATAAGGCAAGAATAACCATTCTTCCTCATACCTATGCATTTTATTTTATTTTGCTGTTACATAAAGAACAAAGTTATATTCCATGTATGTATGTCAAAATATTATATTGTCAGATATATCTAAAAAGAACAAATTTTTAAAAAGAACAAATGAATCCTAATCTACACCTAGTGTCTCTAAATGTTAAAGAGGTTGCTAGAATATCACAAAAATAGAATTAGTAAACATATTTTGTATGTTTTTAGTTAAATTTCTAGGAAAGTTTGTCTTCTGAAAACTTGAACATTATAGCCCACTGGGTCCGTGAAGGGCCAGAATGCTCATACTTCAAAGATATTTTTTTTTTTTAATTTATTTTTTAGTTCTTGGCGGACACAACATCTTTGTTTGTATGTGGTGCTGAGGATCGAACCCAGGCCGCACGCATGCCAGGCAAGCGCGCTACCGCTTGAGCCACCGCTTGAGCCACATCCCCAGCCCCTTCAAAGATATTTTTAAATGAGAACTATTGTTACATGTGTGCAGTTTATTCAAGACTGTCATATATGTAGTAGACAAAATCAGTCCTTACTTGAAACGTCTAGTCTGTCTAGGTGTTTAGAAATGCCTAACGTATGATAAATGTAGAGATAGTAAAATATCACTTTGTAAATATCTTTTTGCTACAAGTCATATGAAATATTATCTTTAAGGACTAGAACTGTTAAACCCCTTCTGTGAAGAGTATAGTACGATCTGTACTTGCTCACCGAGGTGGAGGAGATGGGAGGGAAGCAATTATGAAAAGTAATATTTTAGGGCTGAGGATATAGCTCAGTTGGTAGAGTGCTTGTCTCGCATGTACAAGGCCTTGGGTTCCATCCCCAGCACCAAAAAAAAAAAAAAAAAAAAGTAATATGTTAGTTTCTTCATACTTGGACATTTTCAGACATCAGTTTTCTGCATATTTTATGCATTTTGTTTTGCTGTGTATATAGTGTATATTATGAACAAAAGAGTCCCGGTTTTGCAACATCTAGTTTCTAAATGTTAAAGAGGTTTCCAGTGTATGACCAAATAGTAAAATTAGCACATTTTGCTCATTTTGTGTTAACGTTCACAGGAAAGCTTGTCCTCTGGAAATGACTTTTGGATATGAATTTGCTCAACCATTTCTAAATATTACATATGCTTGTGCTTGTCCACTGTCTGGAAATAGAGGGAAGTGAGGAAGGATAAGTTCAAGGACAAAATAGTCATATTAGAAGACACCGCAGATTGTAATCATTGCTTCATATGCAATTTCAATTCCCAGTGCTGTGTGCATAGTGAACAAGTTCTTATGTGAAAATATCGAGTCCTTCTAGATATTAGAAGTGCTTGATATATTCAAAAGCAGAAGTAGTAGAATAAAACTTTTTGTAAATAGCTTTTAAAAACTGATGGGAACTACTGTGTTTGGAATTGTTAAAACCATGTATGAATAGGACACTGCCTGTACTCATTCATTGGGCTGAGGGAGGTAGGAGGGAAGAAGTTGCAAAAAGGCTTTTTGTTAGAGTATGCTGGAAAATTTCAACGTACTCATTGCCCTATGTACAGTTCGTTTAACTTTGCTGTACTACATATATTGTGTTTATACTGGACAAAGGAGTCCTAATTTTATAATACATAGTCTCTAGATATTTAAGAAGTTGCCAATGCGTGACAAAAGTAGAGTTAGTAAACTAACACATTTTGTACACTTTGTGTTAAAATTCATAGAAAGGCAGTCTTCTGAAAAGGACTTTTGGAAGTAAAATTGTAACATCTGAGTAGCACATGTGCCTATATCACATGAGAGAGAAGGAAATGGAAGAAATGAAGGATTCTAGGCTAGAATGATCCTACTTAGAAGATACTTCCATATATAACCATTGTTACATGTGTGTTGTTTATTCAGCGCGTATATAGTATACATGTGTGTAGTTTGTTCTACAACTACTAGGTACAGAGCAGACAACCTTAGATCCTTATTTGAAACATCTAGTCTTCCTAGATGTTTAGAAGTGCACAAAGTATGTTAAAAGTAGAGGTAGTGAATAAAACATTTTATAAATCACTTTTTAAAATTCATAATTAAATACTGTCTTTTGGGAATGGAATGATCAGAACACTTCTCTGAGCAATACATATTATATTTGTGCAGGTTCAGGGAGCAATAAGGAAAAGAAAATGCAAATAGCTTTATACAAATGTGTTTTCTGTGAACCAAGATTGACCACTGTCCCTTATGTTTGTGAGATGTGTTTTACTATGCTGTGTAAATAATATATATGAAGGACAAAAGAGTCCTAATTCACAGCAAGTCTATGTGTTCAAGAGGTTGCCAGTGTATGGCAAAAGTAGAGTTTGTAAACTAATACACTGAATATACTTTGTGCTAAAATTCATAGGAAAGACGGTTCTTAAAACCACTTGGGAAGTGAAATTGTCAGTCATCTCTAAGCATCATAGATGCATATATCTGACCCCCAGGGTGGATAAGAGATGAGAAGGGGAAGGGTTCTAGGCCAGAATATTCCTGTTTGGAAGATGCTTTCAAAGTCTAGCCTTTAAAGAAGCTTTTGTTTGTTTTTGGACTTCAAAGTGTAGCCTTTCTTAAGTAAGCGTTGCAGTTTATTCAATGCTACTGTATGTACACTGGGAAACTTAAGTCCTTGCTGGCAATATCTAGTCTTTCTAGATGTTTAAAAGTGTACAACAGACTGGGTATGTGGCTCAAGCGGTAGCGCGCTCGCCTGGCATGTGTGCGGCCCGGGTTCGATCCTCAGCACCACATACAAACAAAGATGTTGTGTCCGTCAATAACTAAAAAATAAATATTAAAAAACTCTCTCTCTCTCTCTCTCTCTCTCTCTCTCTCTCTCTCTCTCTCTCTCTCTCTCTCTCTCTCTCCCACTCTCTCTTTAAAAAAAAAAAAAAAAGAGAATTGCCCGAGATGCGCGTCATGTTCTGTTTGATGCTTATTCAATAATAAAATTGTTTAAATAAATAAATAAAAGTGTACAGCACATGGTTAAAGTAGAAGGCTAAAGTAATGCCCTTTAAGTGTTTTTGTTGTTGTTACTACATAGGAGGTTGCCACCTAGGGGCATGGAATTGTTAAACTTGACATCTTAGAGAGAATGTTAAAGATTCGCTGTGGGGGCGGGGTGGGGTGTAATATGCAGAGAAGCATTCTGTGCCCCTTAGATTAGTTCATATCGTCTAGCCATTGTTACATGTGCATTTTAGTTAATATTGCTGGGTAATAAAGGATAAGTCCTAATGCCCATGGGGCTGGGGATGTGGCTCAAGCGGTAGCGCGCTCGCCTGGCATGCGTGTGGCCCGGGTTTGATCCTCAACACCACATACAAACAAAGATGTTGTGTACGCCAAAAACTAAGAAATAAATATTAAAAATTCTCTCTCTCTCTCTCTCTCTCTCTCTCTCTCTCTCTCTCTCTCTCCCCCTCTCTCACTCTCTCTTAAAAAAAAAAAAAAAGTCCTAATGCCCAAAGTTTTTTAGCAGTAGTAAAATAATCCCTATACAAATATACTTTTGTTAGTTTGTAGGAAGAACTATCTTCTGGGAATGACATTTGCTAATCCAACCTTTTGGATCTAGGGTTAGTCCTGAATTTAGTCATTGGAATGGTGAAGAGGGAGAAGAGAAAAGGTGAGGGGAAGGGCTCTTTGCTAGTATCTCTGTATCTGGAGGAGGGTTTTAGGTTATAACAACATATCTACATGTGCATTTTTGGTAAAGTACTTGTGTCTATTGTGCACAAAGTTCATGCTTTATTCCATAACATCTAAGTTTCTTGATGTCCTGAGGTAAAAGTGCATCATAAAAAGTTGAGCTAATGGATTAGCCATCTTATAAATATCTTTTGTTCTAATTGAAAAGATGCATCTTGGACATGGAATTGTGCTATCTCTAGGCAGCGTGCATCAGGACTTGTTCGTCAGGCTGCAAAGAGGGGCAGATGGAAACACACAGGGAAAGAAGAAAGCAAGAGCTCAAGGGTTTACATTTGGATGTGAGCCATTGGTGTGTGAGCATCTTCCGGCTATACTACACCAAAATTTAATTCACTGGGTGGTGAAGGCGCTCCCCCTCCCACTGTCTTGACAGGGTCACAGTGAGGATAAGTGCTGGCAAAGCCACACAGGTGGGAAACCGAAACCATGACACCCTTTTTGATGTCATTGGGCTTTTTATTTTCATGCTCCTATTCCTGACAGAAAGCACGAGTATGCTTATTGCTAAACCAAATTAAATTTCAGATGGCTAAAACATAACGGGTAGTCCATGCCTTGAAGGCTGTTCTACTACTTCTCAGCATATCGAGGACAAAAGAGAAGGCTGTTCTACTATCTCAGTACATGGAGGACAAAACTGACAATGAACAACATTCATTCCCCGAAAGGTCATGAGAACTTTAGGCACCACGTTGATTATATCAACTAAGAACCCAAGCCCATATCTCTGGCCTCTTAGAAAGCCTAATTAGTATGCTTATTGCACAAAGCTCACCATATGTAGTTTTATTTGATTAAGGGAAAGTTATGTTATACACTTAGGAAACTTAAGGCAAATAAAGATACATTCCCCCCCTTTTCTATAAATCCTCTTTTACCTCAAATAGGGACTTTTGGTGAGCATAGTTAATATTGGCGGTAAGTGGACTGATGTTCAGAACTTGCCTTTCAGTGAGGGAGATTACAAAGATATAAGAACTAGTGCACCTTGACTAAGAAACAAAGAAACTCTTTGAGAAAGCGGCTCAGCTCATTTTATGAGAATAAACGTAGGAATTAATTAAAGTAGCTTTATAAGACACAGTTTTAGAATAATATTAGAAATATTATTTTACTTAGATTCTTAAGTTTTAGAATTCTTAAGTTTTTAGTTGTCTGGGTCCTTGAGATGCTTTAAGAATAACTATTTAGGATATTTTAAGTAGAAGATTTAAGGGGACTTCTTTAGATGGGGATCTTCGATTAGAAATAAAGTACAGGTGTACTTTAAACTTAAAGGTTAATGATAGGTTGGGAGACTTAGAGTCTGGTTATGTAGTTTGGCATCTGTTAATATCAAAATAGTACATCTTGGGAAAATCAGAAAAATGCAAATTAGTGACGTATTTTATTAATGATTTTGTACCCCTAATGATTGTTAAGGAAATATCACATCCTGGGAAAATGTAAATTGATGATGTATTTTTCTATACCCATAATGATTGCAAAGGGAATATCACATCTTGAGAAAATCTGGAAATTGTAAAATCAATGATGTATTGTATTAATGATTCTGAATCCATAATGATGAGAAAAATTGTAATAAAATATGACCCAGAGAAAGCTGCATTAAAGCTCTCTCTCACTCTCTCTCTCTCTCTCTCTGGAGATTGCTCCAATGGAACAACTCCTTGTCTCATTCCTTGTGCCGACACCACTCATCCTTTAGGACCCCCTGGACCCTGCTGGGGCAGGACCCCAGCAACTGTGAACATGCATTCTCGCTAATGTTCTAGTACTAGAAATCTAATAATGAACCCTGCTAGAAACATATTTGATGTGTTCTGCTGCTTTGTCTCATTTTAAAATTGAACATTAAGGGAATGCATTATTTTAGTTTTAACTCTGCCAATATGCCCATCTAGAGGCCTGTTTCCATTCTGTCTTCAGTGAAAATTTTGTCCCCAAGAAAGGATTACAATTTTCTCTAACAGATTGAGTTGGTGTAGTGTGTTCTTGGTTATCAAAAATACTCATGTAGCTCTGGGATTTTGAATTGATGAATATCCACGATGTGTGAAAAAGCATGCTATGCACTATGATCTCAATCCCACAAAGTAGGATGTTGTGTATATATGTGCCCAACCTCAAGGGACACATCCAACTAAGCTGCTTATGACCAGATGACTTTGTTCTTTGCTTGTGTTTTTCTGTTTCCTGTAATCCACATATTCACTTCTGAAAAATGAAAGCTATTTTTAAAACCTGGATAAAAAAGTTGTCCCTGGAATGGCTCAGTCATATAAATATTCTGATTAAATCTTATGACCCTTCTACTTGGGGGTATTAAAGATCAGCCTATGCAGTGCCAGCCCCTCCTGAAACCCCAGCCTCCAGTGGTTACTTTTTATCATGATTCTTCTCTTCAAAAGCCACAACCAAAGGCACAGCTGCAATGGCAAAGTTGGGTGCAGGCAGGATCCGGGCAGAAGTCAAATTCCCAGACTTCCATTCTAGAAGGTCAACCTATGTCCATCTGAAGGACCTTGTAGTGGTGACAGGTGCAAGCTCCAGAGGACACTATATGGTGCAAATTCTGAGCATTCCTCCTGCCAGCTTGAGACTTTGGGCTAGCTCTCCATGCTTTTGAACTCAGTTTCTTCCTCTGTAAAATGAGACTGATAACCCCTCACCTTACGGTGTTGTGGAAGAATTCAGAACAAAGTGATATTTGTGAAGTTGTCAGACCTAGGTCTGGCACAGAACACAACCTATGCACAAAGTAGCTCTGGTGGTGATCAGTCCTGCATAGGGCCTGCTCCTGGGAAGTGGCCCAAGCTGGGATTGGAAGCAGCACCAAGATACTACTCAGCCATACTCCCTCCAGGAAGCTGTTTTTAATTTGGAAACTGCCATTCCTTAGGGTCCAAACTTAACATTAGGAAGTGAAAGAAGAAGTCCATCTTCTCTCTCCTGTTACCGGGTATTTTTGAGTCTTTGTGGTCTTCCCTTCAGCTGGCTGATTGGTCTGGCTGATTGGTGTTGCCTGAGGCTCACACAGGCTGAAAGCATCCTGTTCTCTTCCTCTGTGGGAATAGAAAGAGACGGTTGAGCCAGGGCAGAGGCACACACTGTAATCTCAGCTATTCAGGAGGCTGAGGCAAGAGGACAGCAAGGTTAGAGGCCAGCCTGGGAGACTTGGCAAGACCCTGTCTCAAAATAAAAAATAAAAAGGGCTGGAAATGGGCTGGGGTTGTGGCTCAGTGGTAGAGCGCTTGCCTTACATGCGTGAGGCACTGGGTTTGATCCTCAGCACCACATAAAATAAATAAATAAAGGTATTGTGTTCATCTACAACTAAAAAAGGGGGAAATATCTCAGTAGTAAAGAATCTTTGGGTTTAATCCCCAGTATACACCCTCCAAAAATCGAATCTTGAAAATATGAGTGAAAAGAAATCAGATTTAGGGGCGGGGGAAAAAAAAAGATAATTCCTAGAAATAAAAATAATAATGACACTAAAGACACTTAGAAGACAGATTTAGTAGTGGAATAGATACAGCAAAATAAAGACAGAAAATGGGATAGAACTTAAGAAAGACCCAAATGCACAGAGACCAGTATCCATGAAGGAGGTCACCAGAAAACAAATCTCTAATCTGTGTTAGAAAGAAGCTACCTTCCTCCATAGAGAAAGCTATTCAAAAGTCAGCCTTGTAAAATAAAATAAAAATTTATATTTTACAATTTTATTAATTATTATATTCCCTATGTTAACTTATTCATTGATTCAACAAATTTTCATTGGATACATGTTATATGTCAAGGAATAGTAGGAGACACCAGAGATACAATACTGAAAAGACAAACTCATTTCTGTCATCATCAAGTAGACAAGCTAGAGGGTCAGAGAGGTGACATAGGTGAGATCAGAGACCTTTAGCTTAGCCTCTGAGTGGAGAAAGGTCAGCATAGTCTCCCTGGGGAAAGGGATACTTAATTGGAAAATTAAGAACTATGGAGAAACAAGCTTAGGCTGAAGATACGGCGGAAGAGTCCTCTAGGCAATTGAAACAGTGTGTAGGAAGTTCTGGAGGAAAATGAAAACAAAGAAGAAACAGAAGAAAATCAGTGCACTTGGAAAGCTGAAGGCAGGAGTGGGAGATGGGGAATGTCAGGAGCAAGGCATGAGCCTAGACAGACCTGGGAAAAATGTCTTGAGGCCTAGCAGCCAGTTCTTGGAGAGCTTTGTAAGTCACAGTGAAGGACTCAGGTATTGTGTCGCCTGTAGCAAATGTTAAGCCAAGCAATTGTGCAAGATTTAGAAAGTCAACTCTGGATGTAATGCACAGGGATGAGAGGAGACACATGTTTGGGGACAACAGTGACATTATGGAGTTTGTGGCTATTTCTGCAGCTGTCATTCTTCTCCTGTTTCATTCTCTAGAAGCCATGAAGTTGGAAGATTTGAGCCCACTCAGCTCCTGAGATAGGTTCTGATGGACTAAAATGAAACAAGATAATCTCTCTTTCCACCAGGGTATGGTGGCACATGCCTGTAATCTCAACAACTCAGGAGGCTGAGGCAAGAGGATCACAAGTTCAAAGGCAGCCTCCGCATCTGTGTGACACCCTAAGCACTCAGTGAGATCCTGTCTCTAAATAAAATATTTAAAAGACTGGGGAGTGGTTAAAAGTGGTTAAGTGGTTAAGCGCCCCTGAGTTTAATCCCTAGTACAAAAAAAAAAAAAAAAAAAAAAAAAGTAACTGATTCAAATACAAGGTTGAAAAAAAACAACAACAAAAAGAGCCAGGTTGGGTGGAGGCAGAGCTCAGTGGCAGAGTATGTGGCCTAGTATATGTGAGGCACTGGGTTCAATCCTTAGCACCACATAAAAATAAAGACATGCTGTCTACCTACAACTACAAAAAAAAATTTTTTTAAAAAGAAAAGCCAGGTCTAAGCCAATCAGCCTATGTCACCTATGGATGGCTTGCTTCAAGGATGACCCAATCAATGTGAAAATCAAGTGTCTTATTTGGGATTCTGGAACACACATCCTGGATGGAATGGTGTGAATCTATGACATCCAGGGTTGTGAAAGCTTCTTTTTAAAACTGAACTCTCCTGGTTTCATTTGACAAGCAATTCAAATGGCTTTTAAAACACTATAGGTCGAATTAAAAATATTTTCAGAAATATTTTTCTGAATGAGTGCTGCCAGCCCAAGGAGGAAGTTGGACATGGGGAGAAAAAAAAAAAAGGAAAGAAAAGAAATTTCAAAGAAACAGAATCAGAGCTCTGATCAAATCGTATCTGAAACCAACAAACCTCTAGCCTTTCTAGTTTAAGCTGATATGAGTCAGATTTTACTTCTGAGCACATTCTACCCATTTTGCAAGCTGATTTTCTGATAGCTATAGGATAACTCTAGTGCTGCTGATTGCCCATTTTTCTAAGTTATAGCATCAACGTTTTTTATCAAAGTGCCCTTTATAGAGAGAGACTACCAACCATAAATGTGACCAACATTTTTGTCCCATTTTCTGTTTTTTTCTTTTGTTTATGATGGATGTCACATATTATTATAAATATTATTATTTATAATAATAAATGCTATTATTTTCAGTTCGAGAATTCTACTAGTTGTTTCCTTTGTAATCATTTTATCTCAGAACAAGGTTAGACTTTAACATACTCTAAGTTTGAGCGAACCCCAGTGAGGAACTCTTTGTATTCCATACCACACTAAGCAGTCATGGGTAAGCATGTGTTCAGGGTGATCCAGTGAGACAATAGCTAAGCTATGGAACTGACCTAGGTGCAACTTAACAGATGAATGGATAAAGAAAATGTGATATATATATATATATGCAATGGAAAATGACTCAGCCTTAAAGAAGATTGAAATTACAACATTTGCTGGCAAAGGGACACAACTGGAGACCACCATACTAAGTGAAATAAGCCAATTCCAAAAAACCAAAGGCCATATGATCTCTCTGATATTGGATGCTAACACATAATAAGGGGGTAGAGGGCGGGGGTAGGGGGTAATAGATAGGGATCAGACAAAGGGGAAGGAAGGGAAAGGAGGGAGGATAGAAATAGGAAAGACAGTAGAATTAACTGACATAACTTTCCTGTGTTCGTATATGAATACACGACCAGTGTAACCACATCATGTACAACCACAAGAATGGGAAGTTACACTCCATGTATGTATGTTATGTCAAAATACATTCTTTAAAAAAAAAAAAAAAAGATGATCTATTGAGAACCAATCCCAGGGCATGTGCTGAAACTGTAGGGAAGCAGGTTCTCTCCCCACCCACCTCTCTCCCTACTAAGGCTCCTGAGAGAACGGAAATCTAGACCTGCTCATCATAACTATCTTGTTGCCTCTAGGGAAATATCTGATGAAGAATGAGATCAGCACAGAGAAAAGAAGAACCAAATGATGATGAAAGAGAGGCAGTACTGAGGACCCAGCTGACAGACCTGGATCCCAACACACCCAAAGTTTTTTGTCTTTTTCAATACATAATCCAGGAAAGTCCCGTTTTTATTTACTTTCATTGTAATTTGGGTTTTTGTCCCTCACAACATGAAGAATTGGGCAATGCAGGCCGTGGAACGATCTCACCCAAAGATCTCATTTAGAGACTAGAGCTTTCCCAAGCGGCTCTTCCTCTAAGTGTCTGTCTCAACTGCACATGCCCCACCTCAAGGGACCCGGCCCTCCTGGGGCATTGCCATTTCTAGTTCAGCTTGGCTCTCTGATGGTCTCTGATGGCTGTTACTTGGAATGAGTTCAAGAAGGACAGCAGGACAGAAGGACCTGAAGCATCAGAGATCCATTTCTCCTGCTCACATGTTGGTCTTGTCTCAGCTTCTGATTCAACAGCCTGGCTCTCCAGATACACCAACCTATGTAGTTTTTTTCCTATTACCTGACAAATTTCTGAATCACTCTCTGTCCCTTCAGTATTGTCCAAAGCGAATGCACAGGAGAGCCAACAATACCTACTTCTAGAAGAATGTTGTCAGCATTAAATGATACAAACTATGTTTTGTGAACACATGTTTTGGTTTTGTATTAGAGTTCTCCAGAGAACCAATAAGAGATATTCCATTGGTGACATACATATATAACAGAGAGAGAGAGAGAGAGAAAGAGAGAGGAGAGAGAGAGAGAGGTAGATTTTAAGGAATGAGCTCATGAAATTATGGGAACTGGCAAAGTTTGAAATCTGCACAGCAGGCTAAAGACCCCGAAAAGAATTGATATTGCAGTCTTGAGGCCAAAGGCAACTAGAGACAGAAAAAATCCCTTCTTCCTCAGGCATCTTCAATCTTTTTTCTTGAGGTCTTCAACTGATTAGATGAGTCCCAACCAATATTATGAAGAGTGATTGTCTTAAGGTCTAATTTACATGTTGATCACATTTAAAAAAAAAAAATACCTTCATAGCAACAACTAGGCTGGTGTTCAATCAAACAACTGAGTAACCATAAACTAGCCAAGTTGACAAAGTTACCCATCACAGGACCTGACACAGTTTTATTAACTGCCAGTGAATTCAGTTTACCCCAGGAAACTCTGTAGCAGTCCTAAAGTTTGCTTAGAAATCTAGCTTAGTATCTTAGTATATATACAGTAATTAACAACACAGCACTTTACAGTTTACAGAGCTTTTTCTACAGGCTTTCTATAAACTAAACAGTTTATAGAGCTCTTTCTAAGGTGTCACTTCCCAGAAGTCTGAGACCCTGGGGTAGGGCAGGAAGAATTATTAGCTTCACAGATGAAAACTATGAGGTTTGGTTAGAGGCAAACCCATATACACTGACACATCTCTGTGGCAAGGATGCTGGCAGAGGTGGCTCCAGGGGAATATAGCACCACCCCCTCCCCTGGTCTTGTTTTGCTAATTTGGGTTTGGGTGCAAAAGTTTGGATGCTTAATATTTATCTAGTTCTCTTTATTCCTTTATTCCTTTTGTCCTTTTTTTTTTTTTTGCAAACAATTACTCCACATCTAAAGAAACCTCTTTGCTTAAAATTTCCTGCCAAATATTGATTTTCATCAGCTCTTTGCTCTTGGAGCCCTTGAAATGGTCCAGGTGGCCCCCAAGCCCCCCAAAACTTAGATTCCTTCCCACCAAGAGGTCCTTTTGCCTTCCTTCTGGTCACCAAAGTAAGGTCCACAAATCTGAATTCCAGTAAATTTCAGTAGATGCCCAGCTATGACTAGCTTGACACATATATTATTCTTGGCACATTAGTGAGAAAAACAAGAATTACTAATTTGCCTATTTCTTGAGTGCAAGATATGAGAAGGATATTCTTTGGGAGATTCAGAGCCAGAGGAAATGGGAACCTGTTTCCTGTTCCCAGCAGAGGTCAGATAAAATCTACGACAGGATGACCAAGAAACTGGTTTCAGGAGTACTTCTAGCAAGAGTGTGGAATAGCTGGAAACAGGTAATAAAGGGAAATTTATTTTTAGCCAAGGTTCTTTTGAATTCTTTGAATTATTTATCATGAATATCTTCTCTTAAATAAAGAAGTAAATTTCCCCAGCACTGAAAGAGAGAGAGAGAGAGAGAGAGAGAGAGAGAGAGAGAAATTAAGCAAATTGTATGTTTATTTGTAGTGTATTTTTAAGATTTCCTACAGCCATAAGACTCTAAGTGTCAAAGTTTCTTCCAAATGACTATGATTATAATTGTTTATTAGTAAAGATTTAATTGAAATAACATACTTATATATTGTGCTAAACAATTGTAAAAATAAAATTTTATGGTTGGGGATGTACCTCTGCAGGAGAGCACTTGCCTAGCAGGAGCAAGGCCCTAGGTTTCATCCCCAGCATTGCAAAAAACAAAACATAATTAAAAATAAAATTTTAATGGAAATGCAAAATCTCAGTGAGATGAAAGTTGGGGTATTTTTCCTGATCAGTTCACATTTCTATGGATGAATATAATTTATTGCCAGAATAAGACCAAATTTGACATCAATTCTATTTCTACTTTTAAAATTCCTCGCTCAAGTTAATATATGGGAATGGAAGGATTTTTTTAATAGCAGTAACACTCAAGTTTTTGAACCTTTTCTTGGTGAAACAGTAAAAACACCTAATAATCTACCATCATCAAAGTATATTGTATGACATATCAGCCACTCATTCTGTTAGTGTCTTCTCCTTTTTTTTGTGAAGAAGATGCTACCTCTTAGCTGGTTCCCATCTAAAGACAAGGTACAACTGGGTCAGTCCTCCTCATCCTCTCCCTTAAGCCCTGAAGATGGTCACGGAGTTTCATAAACAGCCCCTCTTCCCTCCCAGGATCTGTGAACATTTCAGCGACTTCCTGGCCATTCCCAAGGTCGGCCCCACCTTCTCCAGGGAGGGCCCCATTTCTATCTACAGGTGCGTTAATTCCGTCACCATTTGGAGCCCAGGGTGACCCCAGCTCTCTCTTCTTAATATCCTCTCTACGTACGGTAAGAGAGTTCTTTAATGCCCCAAGTTTACTCTCTGAAGTCAGGTAAGGAGATCATCCCTAAATGTCACCGTCCTCTGATCTGGCACTTATGATAGATGTTCTTTTTCCTAGCGGGGGAAGCCCCATCCTCCAGGAAGGCGTATCTGTGGCCACCACGAGGAGTCTGCAGAGGGGAGGCTGCCTCTCCAGCTCAGCACGCTGCTGCAGGAGGGGAGGGGTGAGCAGCAGTCCCCGGAGTGTCCCCATCCGGGTGTGTTCTTCTCACCTCTCAACTGGAAATGACGCCTTCTGCTGCTGGGGTCTCAGTAGGTCCACAGGTCTTGTCAGGAAATAGAACCACTCCCTCTCTTAACCCTTTTTTGAGGAAATAACAAACCCAGAAACTTCAAGACAGAGGCCACCACCCAATGGTATCACTGAGTTGTCCCTCGGGGCTAAGAGGGAACAGTTTTCCCATTTATTTTGCGTTCATTTTTTTTCCCAGCATGAGTTCTATGGTGCTCCTCTGCCATCCCCCTCCGACCAGAGAATTCCTCCTGCCCAGACAGAAAGGAAAACTCAGAAGACAAGTGGTTCCCCCTTCCTCTCCTCGGGACCCTTCTTCAATCCTAGACCTTCTCCCAATCCTAGACCAGAGTTCCCTGCCTCATTCTCTCCCAGTGGAATGGATGTGATGGAGGGATTAGCATTTATTTTCACATATTCATGGAGATTCCATATTATTTTAACGGAAATGTTGGGGAAGAGCTAGCCAAACACTACCTTTAGGGAGTTCATCATTCCTGGGGAAGCAGACATGAAAAATGGCCCTTAGATCTGGTGTGGCGTGTGCTCCATTGTGACTATCCAATTGTCCCAACACCATTTGTTGGAAAAAAACTTATTTTTCTCTTTTGAGGAATCTTTGCATCTTTATCAGAAGCCAATTAACCATAAACACATGGGCTTACTTCTGGACTCTCAGTTCTGTTGCATTGACTTGTTTCTGTCCTTGGGTCAGTACCATAATATCCTGATTGTTGTTACTTTGTAGTGGTTTTGAAATTAGAACATGTGAGTCCTCCAATACTTTCTTTTTCAAGGTTGCCTTGGCTATTGGGTCTCTCTTGAATTTTCATATAAAATTTAGGATTCGTTGATCAATTTCTACAAAGAAGCCAGCTGGGATTCTACTAGAGATTATATTGAATCACTTTAGGGATTATTGCTTTTCTAACTATATTAAGTCTTCTGATTACAAACAAGAGATGTCTTTCCATTTATTTAGATCTTCTTTAACTTTGTTCACCAATATTTTGAAATTTCCATAGTATAAATTTTGTACTTGCTTTGTGAACTTTATTCCTAAGTGTTTGATTATTATTGATGTATTATAAATTACACTTGTTTTCCTAATTTTGTTTATGGATGGTTCATTGCAAGCAATTGATTTTTATATATTGACCACATATCCCACCACCTTGCTGAACTCATTCACTAGTTCTAATAGTCTTTTAGTGGTGGGTTTTTGTTTTGTTTTGATTTTTTGTTTTTTAGAATTTTGTACACACTGCACAAGATCATATCATCTATGAGAGACAGTTTTGTTTCTTCCTTTGCATTTTGAATGCCATTTATTTCTTTTTTTTTTTTTTTTTTTTTTTTTTTTTTTTTTTTTTTTGCCTCATTTGTTTCAGCAAATCCCTCTGGGTGCATTGTTGAAAACACACCAATTCAGGGTGAGTGTCAAATAAATGGTTAAAAAGAACTGCAGCTTGGATCAAGGTGGTAACTGAAGAAGGATCACAAGGCTCAGGATATTTTTATTTTGTTCACTTCTCTATTTCTTCTACGTATCACTGGCCATCTTGGTGGTTTTGTTGTTGTTGTTGTTGTTTGTTTTGTTTTGTTTTTTTGTTTTTGTTTTTGTTTTTGTTTTTGTTTTTTGAACCTCGACCAACACTAAGTTTCTTAAAACTCTCCTGTGGCAAAATCCTTAGGAAGCAGTTCTACACAAAGGAAGCAGACACCAGGCTGGAAGCAAGAGAAGCCTAATGTTGCATGACCCGCCTGCAAGAACAGATCCTATGAGACAGGTCTGGCTGGAGGGGAGAACTATTTTTATGAGAGGGAAAAGAGAAGTACTCATTGCCAGGACTCAAAAATGCTGCAACTCTCAGCAAATATCTAAAGATAACCAGGCAAGCAGCTCTGCACCCAGACTGGAAGGACCCCAAAGCTCTAAGTACACAGGACAATTCAAGCTTCTCCAGGGAGCAACCATCCCTGCCAGATTCCTCACGTTGGGGAAAAGAGCTTAACCAGCCTTCCTCGAGAACTTGCTTCTCCCTGAAGGTAGCAACACTAGAAAACCCCTCCTATGTCCCCCTCACCCAAAACCTCCAATCCACATGTGATCTCTCCCTCCTAACGGGCAGGATGCTAAAGTTCTCATCTGGACTGGGCTGAGGGTGAGTCAAAAAGGCACCTACGGCAACTGCATGACCCTGAGAGCAAGGGTCTCCCTAAATTTTGCATTTTTGGTGCCCCACTTCCTTCACCCTTCTGTCAAACCTGGTTCTAATCCCAGTTCCGTCACTGATAGACCATGCATATGGGAACAAATCCATAGTTCTCTCTGGGTCTCAGTTTGCTCACATGAGATACTATAGTGGTAGACTTAGATCAGTATGCTCCAGTAACTTGTCCATAAACCCAAAAATATCCTTAATTTTCAGATTCAGAAAACCTTTACCAAATGTCTTCACTTCTTCACATCAAAAAACACTCTTCTAAGAGAACTTAAGTAGGACTCTAGAATATAGCAGATGATCTTTCTCAAAATCTGGTCATTGCAAAGATTTCAGCTTATGGCCACAGAGGTCCACAAGCAAGCAGAAGAAGCTAGTCAAAGAAGGCAGAGGCAGGGAGATGGTGATGGGTGAGCCAACCACTTGGCTCTTGAGAGGTGTCCTCAGCTCCTGGCTTTCCTCTGGTGTCAACATGAGGTGTGAACTGTCCTTGCATTCTTTTTTTTTTTTTTTTAACCTTTTTAGCTGTAGATGGACATAATATCTTTATTTTATTTATTTTTTTACCTGGTGCTAAGAATCAAACCCAGTGCCTCACACATAATAGGCAAGCGCTCTATCACTGAGCCCCAGCCCCAGCCCTGACCTTGCATTATTGAATTGAGTCCCTGCCCAAACTACAGCCAAAGAAATTATAGCTCAAGCAGAAAAAAAGAACACTATTCAAGAACATTCCTTATCGTTGTACCTGGAAACAGATTGAGAGATTTCTGCCTCACATCATAAAGAAAAAAAGATTCAAGAAATGATTTTAAAATAAGGTTGTTTTATTGTTGTTGTTTTGTTTTGTTTTTTGGCACTGGGATTGAACCCAGGGGCACTTAATCACTGAACCACATCCCTTGCCCTTTTCTAATTTTTTTATCTAGAGACAGATTCTCACTGAGTTGTTCAGTACAACGCTAAGTTGCTGAGGCTTGCTTTGAACTCTTGATCTTCTAGCCTCAGCTTCCAGAGCCACTAGGATTATAGTGTGTGCCACCACGCCCAGCTAAAATAAGTTTTTTGGTTTTTTGGTAGTTGTAGATGGATACAATGACTTTATTTTATTTATCTTTATGTGGTGCTAAGGATCGAACCCAGGGCCTCACACATGCTAGGCAAGTGCTCTACCACTGAGTTACAACCCCAGCCCTAAAATAAGGTTTTAAAAAGAAAATGAAGTCCATATTTTCCTTCCTTTCTCACTTCCTGAAAAAAAAATCTGTCCTCCTCCTGTTTCTTATCTTTCTTTCCTTCCTGTTCCTCTCCTCCCCTACTCTTGGAGGTGGTGGTGGCTACCAAGGTAACAGCAGAGGGGTTAGACAGAGATTTCAATATTAGGGGGGTGGGCAGTGGAGGGACAACCAGCAATAGAGAAAATGAGGTGCCAGTGAGGTCAGATAGGAGCCAAGGAAGTGACAAACACTTTAGGCAAATTTCTTACAGCCGGGAAAATAGAGTACATAAATAACCACATTGAAGGTAATAAGACAGTTTTCTCACCAACCAAGAAGGGATTAAGGAATTTATGTATAAGAGGAAAGCCTGGAAATAATCCTGAGGAATTGAATTGAAAGCACCGGTACTGATACACATATAAAATATAAATATAGATAGAGAAATAGTTATATTTATGTAAGACACTCAGATATCCACACAGGCACATACATACATGCCCTGAATACTGCAAAGGCCCAGAATCCATAAAACCACAGGAACAACGCACCACCAAGTACCCAGATTCTAGTTTCCAAATATGGTTCTCCATTGTAGGACTTCTTGGAGAAATAGTTAATTCCAGGGCTGAGATGGATATTACAAGATGAGGCTGGAACACTGTCTTGTGCCAAAAAGTAAAAGAATTGCTCTGAGAACAATGAGGATAGGTCTAAAGGAATCAGGAGCCAATTTTGAATGTGATCTTGCTGGCCCAATCTGGAATGATTTGCTATCAAAATAAATAATTATAATAACGAGTTGAATCCAATTTGAATAGAACAAAATACTTATTAACTACAAGTAGAAAAATAATGAGTTACCGTAAAGAAACTTAGAAGACACCAAAGTGACCCATCACCCATGGCAGGACCTGTGCTGTCACATGCCTCCCCCTGTGAAGGAGGAGAAGGGAGCATCATGCCTTCTGCATTTTCCTCCTGGGAACACATGTCTGAGTTTGTCCACACGGACGGGACCATCAATGGAACCAGGCTGCCTGAAAGGCGTGCATCTAGAACCATTTGAGTCATAAAAGACCAGGAGTGACAAAGGAACTGTCCAGATTGTGGTAGACTGGAGACTCGACTCCTGTGTGATCCTGGACCACACAGGGAAAACACATGGTTGGGACAGCTGCTAACATCTGGACATGGTCTTTTGGTCAGATGTGAGTGTTCCCTCAGTGCTGATTTCTGATTTCCTGATTTGGAGAATTGTATGCCGGTTATGGAAAAAACTGTCCTTGGTTTGGGAAGGTGCACACTGAAGATTTCAAGAGTTCGAGGCACCCTGTTGCAAATGCATATATCTGTATATTTTAAATTTTAGATAATATACATTATATGTGTATTACTTATTATCAGGCACCCCAAATGGATTCTATGATTTTACCTTTTAGTCCTACTATTGATTTTTCTCAATTGAACAAATATTTCTAATTTCTTAGAATTCTTTCTCCCAACTTTTCCCATAGCCTCTGTTCTCAATTTACAAACAGGATGTGTCTTTTTTTTTTCAATCATGGGAATTGAACCAGAGTTGCTTTACCACTGAGCTACATCTCCAGCTTTTTTTTTTTTTTTTTTTTTGAGACAGGATCTAGCTAAGTTACAGACACTTTTCATCCTCCTATCTCAGCCTCCAAGCCGCTGGGATTACAGGCCTGTACCACTGCACCTGGCTATATATATATATATATTCTTTAAAAAGAAATTCAGAGGTATGAATAAACAAGAGACAGGCTGGGGATGCAGCTTAGTGGAAGAGTACTGGCCTCAGGTTTGATCCCCAGTGCCACAAAAAGAAGGAGGAGAAGGTGTTGAAGAGCTGAGTGGCAGAGATTTCAATATGAGGGGGTGGGCAGTGGAGGGACAATCAGCAATAGAGAAAATGAGGTGCCAGTGAGGTCAGATAGGAGCCCTGGGCGCCCAGTGAAGACAGCGCTTCAGGGAAGGAGGAATAATTCCTTGTGTCCTGTGGAAACTGAGACCTGAAAACTGAGCCCTGGATTCAGTTCCAAGGAGGCCTTCCTTGATCTTGACAAGGTTTGTTTTGGTAGAACGGTCGGGGCAAAAGCTTGAGAGAATGGGAAATCAGAAATCAGAGACAACAATATAGACAAATATCAGGAAATGAACCTGCAAAGGAGAGAAGATGGGAAGGCAGGGGCTGGAGAAGGAAGCAGGGAAATTTGTGTTGTATTTGAAGGTGTGAATGGGCAAGAGGGGATGGGACCTGGGGCCTAGGAGAAGGCACAGCCATCACTGAGAGTGGACGCAAGTGCTCCATAATTGGAGGAGATATGGGGGGACTGGGATTGGATATATCTGTTAGTAGGAGCTCATGAAAATTCTTTCCTGACTCTTCTAAAGGAAGTAGAAATTGAAGTAATTAGCTGAGGTGAGATGCGGGAGGCTTCACTGGAGGTCTGAACAGAGAGCAATGATATGAAATTGCTGTGTGGGAACGAGGGAGTACAGGCACTGGGAAACAGAAGGGTGACCGCTGACCAGCAGTCTGAGCCAACTGAGGTTTCCAAGGTCGTGGATTGAGAGAGACACCCATCAGCATTTTTGAACTTTCGGTTCCCTGAATTCTTTCTGGGTTTTTATTTTTTCTGTCTGTTCATCTTGGTCCTTCTCAATTTTGCTGTTGATTTTGCAGAAATGTCTGGTGGTCTGTGGCCGCTGGGTTCATTTCTGTGGGTGACTGAGGACACAGTCCTCAGATGGAAAACCCCCACTTCACCCCCCAAGTGGAAAGGAATAGACGGAATGGAAAAACACCATAACTAGACGCTCGGTGTTCAAGTTTCAAAATGACAAGCAAGAAGAGGCCATCTTAAAAGGTTAATAAAGGATGACAGCAGTAAAAGGTGTCACGATACTCAGGAAAGAGTATCTGAATGCCATTAGCAACCCTGCAGGTAGAAGAGAAAATGCAAGCCTTCAGAGTTCTAGAACTCCAGATCACTGCCATCACTAGTGCAGCACAATGGTAGAATAAACATGACTACCATCTATTCATGATGTACGCCAGCAAAATAAAAGAAATAAAGGAAGACGAGAGTAGGAATGGTGAATCCATCTCAGGAAAGTAACAAAGGCAAAGTCCAGAATGGTGGTTTCCTTTATTATTTTTTTAATTAATTTATTTTTTGGCACTATGGATAAAACCCAAGGGTACTTTACCACTGAGCTACATCCCCAGCACTTTTTAATCTTTGAGACAGGGTCTTACTAAGTTGCTAAGGCTGGCCTCAAATTTATATCCTCCTACCTTGACCTCCCAAGCATATGGAATTACAGGTATGCACCACCACACCTGGCTTTCTTTTAACTATTCTTAATTGTACACATTACCTTCTGAGATCATCATGTTCACCACCAACTTCATTTAAACAACTGTTTACTATTTACCTCCCAGATCGTCAAAATTTAGAACACTAGAGCCTTTCTTCTCCTATATGGCTTGAAATGTTGGAAAATTTCATATGCTTAATTCCTTAAAAATTATTTTCATCAAAGCTCTTCCTTTTTCACATTATCAAAAGTATTTAGAGGGCTGGGGTTGTGGCTCAGCGGTAGAGCACTCACCTAGCACCTGTGGGGCGATGGTTCAATCTTCAGCATAACACAACAGTGCAGGATAAAATATCCACTGGGCCAATTCAATACAACCTCTTAGAAGAAGAAGGAGGAGGAGGAGGAGGAGGAGGAGGGGGAGGGGGAGGGGGAGGGGGAGGGGAGGGGGAGGGGAGGGGAAAAAAGAAAGGAAAAGAAAAGAAAAATATATTATTATGAAAATAGCTTTTGTATCATGGACCTCCTAAAACTGTCTCTGGGACCCCCAGTGTTGTGTGGCTCTGATATTGGCATCCATTATTTCAGACTTAAATCATTGTTTTTCTCTTAAATTTTCTATGTAAAATCTTAGAAACACTTATAGTAAGAGACATGCTTTCAACAGAAGTTGTGTAAACATAGAAGAAGGATATTTGATGTTGATTATACTAAAAGTTTAGGTGTTTCAAAGGACTGAACTAATTAGCATGAAAGACCCTTGAGCATCAATGCCACAAAATATAAAATAATTTTTAAAATGCTCCTTTGGGCTAAAAGAGCTATATGCACATATCATACATATGGTGATGTAAGAAACTAGAGGAAAGTGTGAGAAATGGGAAAAAATTGGCCCCTGTTTGTATCATTATCAAATATTATATGTTCTGAAATGATAATGTAAACAAGTCTAACAAAATCAAAAACCTGATTTTGCTCCTGTTTTTCATACTGGCTGAACATTAATTTCTAATTCCTAGGGGTTAAATTTTGTTCTTATCTTTTTATTTGTTCTAATTAGTTATGCATGACAGTAGAATGTACTTTGACACCTCATACATAAAAGGAGTATAATTTCTCATTCTTCTGGTTGTACATGATGTAGAATCACAACCCGGGCTCATGATGCAGTCTCCTCTTTAAAGCTAAACAAAACTATACTCAAAAAAAGATCAAAAGACTTGTATTTAAGCAAATACATAGCAAAAAATACTTAGTAAATTCTTAGAGCCTCTCCAGAAGAAAAAAATATATTCAGAATATTCATATTAGAAAAAAAAATCACCATTTCTAATGGCAGCCGAAAACTTGCATTAAATTATCTTGATTTGATTTAGTTGATTTCAAAGAGGACATTGTAGATTCTGTCCTCTTTTTCTAGTTTGTTCACACTGCATTGAATAGACACATTTAAAGGTGGGGTTATGAGGGCTTCCTGAGCTTTATGGCCCTAGAAACAAAATCAAACTTACAGTAAAGAAAGATAAGATAATCGGTCATTAATCTTGGATAGCTAAGGAGCTATTAAAACTCAGCCTGGGGCAGCTTATCATGAAGCCTGTGGATGATCAATTCTTTAAAACAAACAAATATGAAACAAACCCAGATGTATCCCATGCTCTACCGAAGGAGAGACTCCCATTAAGCCTTTTGAAAGGTTTAGCTTTCTGTTGAGTTCCGTGTTAAACAAGCTCACCTTCTCCAGCACCAGAGCACTCAGCTGCCATCTCGTTAGCCACCTGCCTACAGGACACACGGGGGCAGTCCATGCATGACAGCCTCTATCACAAAAGCCCCGGGAATATGGATTGGGGAGTCAGAAGGTAATAACTCCACGAGCCTCTGTCTGCATGGGTCAGAATAGTTGTGTACACAGATTAGCAGGACAAAGTCTGAGCTATGACAGAATTTTTATTTGAGATTTTGACAACTGTTAATATGTGTTGAAAACCAAAAATGACATCTTTTTCAAACTTGTCCAATAAGTAAACATAAATGTCTTTTATAGTGGAAAAATACATGGGGAAAAAATCACCTATTTTGATGCAACCCATTTAATAATGATAAAATACCTTACACGTCATTCTTCATAGTGCACAAAATAAAGGAGTTCTGGGCTAGGCAGGAGAAAAGGTCAATGCTGGTTTTGTTTTCTTTTAGAATTGCCTTTTACCAGCTTTTATCCATCTGATATCCATAGCAGACACGCTATCATAGTTGACATGGTGGAATTCAGCCCTTCTCATTTTAATATAAAGATTTGCTTCCATTTCCTACACATTTTCTACATTTTCTTCTTCTTCACAGACCCATTGTGCAGGTGCTGTTGTTCTTATATACATTTTCAGAAATGTTATTTTCTTCTAAGTGAAATTTCTAGCCTGAACATTGATGTCGTATGTTCCCTTTGTCTTTTAGACTCCGAGGTTTCCCTCTGGTCCTCTCTCTTCTCCTGGGAAGCTTTCTTGGAGATCTTACCCCCAGCTGTTTGGACTTTGTATACTTTCAATAATTCAACTATGCTTAATGGCTTAAAAAAAAATTCGTGATTATCATAACTTATTGCTGATTTTAATGGGCTGTTAAGTTCAGTCCTGAAGTTTTATTTTATGTGTAGATAGGGCTGGGCAAGGAAAAAGAAAATAAAGACAACCATATTTAGCAGTAAATAAATAAATAATAAATAAAAATAACATAAAATTAAAGTTTTTTAAACTTTATTTACTAAAACAAGCAGCCACACGATTGGGCCTACAGGCCAGTTTGTGAACCCCTGATCTAGAACACCGTTTTTCAGTCCATAGTAAATTTCAGTAATATTGAAGAACAGAAAGCAGGCTGACGCGGCTGCAGTGTGGAAAGCCAGGAGGATCGCGGTGTGATAAAGAGGGAGGCAATCAGTGGCCAGAGAACACAGGTCCTGTTACTCATGGATTTTATTTTAAGCCTTTGGAGAAATTGAAGTAGGGCGGTGATAATATCTGATATGACCTCTGTAAAAGATGACTGTAATAGCCAGGCATGCTGCCACACATCTATAATCCCAACCGAGGCTGAGGCGGGAGGATTGCAAGTTGAAGTGCAATCTCAGCCACTTAGCAAGGCCCTGAGCAACTTAGTGAGACCCTATCTCTAAATTTAAAAAAATCAAAAAAAGCTGGGGATGTAGCTCAATGGTAGAGCACCCCAGGGTTCACTCCCCAGTACTGCAAAAATAAATAAATAAACAAACAAACAGTGCAAGATGAAAGTCAGAGGGTCTCCCTAGCAATATATAAAGAAAGAGATTCTGTAGGGAAGAAAAGGCTGGTGGGGGCCAAGACAGACCAAGACCAGTAAACAGACCACCACAGTTTAAATATGGTTTGTGACCTACAATCCTGCAGCAGTTTAATCCCCACGGTCCTATGTTAATGAATTAAGGGAATCCAAACTTAACCCAACTATGGTGTTGACAGGTGGAGCCTTTGGGAAGTGATTGGAATTGGATAATGTTGTTAGGGTGGAGCCCCATGATTGGATCCTAGTAGCTTTATGAGACAAGGAGGAAAGAACACAGTTAAATTCTCCCTCTCCCCTGCTGCGCCATGCTATGTGCTGCCTGGGAACTCTGCCAGTAAGAAGGCCACCACCAGATGAGACCCCTGGACCTTGTATGTCCAGAACTGGGAGCCAAAACCGACATCAGCAACTTAGCAAGGCTCTGTCTGAAAATAAAAGATAAAAAGGACTGGGATGTACTCAGTGGTAAAGTGCCCCTGAGTTCAATCCTGAAAGGAAGGGAAAGAGGGAGGGAGGGAGGGAAAGGAGGAACAAACAAATGAAAAAAGAAATATTCCAACATGTAAGTCCCAAGCAGGGCAGATGGAGTTTCTGGCAGAAGAGTAATGAGAAAGGGAGTCTGATGTCTACTAAAAGATCCAACAAAGGACAGGCAGGCAGAACAACAACAACAAAAAAAAACAATAACACATTTTTGGCCTGGGGAATGTAGCTCAGTGGTAGAGTGTTGGGCTAGCATTCACAAAGCCCTGGTTTGATCCCCAGCATCACAGATAATACACACACAAATCTTAACAGGAGCATTTCGTGTCTTGTTCATTATAATGATTTTCTGGTTAGTCTTTATTGCGAAGCTGTTCTGGACTCAACATTTGTGTCCCCCAATCCCCACCCTAAGCTCATAAATCGAAGCCTTAGCCACAGTGCAGTGGTCTCGGGAGATGGATCCTTTGGGAGTTAATTGGATTTAGATGGGGTGGGGTCCCATGAAGAGAAAGAGAGCCCAGAGCTCACTCTCTCCCTGAGTCAAATGATCACACAGTGACACAGTGGCACATCAGTAGGACCTCCTAGCTTCCAGAACGGTGAGAAATGATTATCTAAGAGACCCAGACTGTGGTGTTTTGTTACAGTAGCAGACCAGCACAGAAGCTGTCTGTTGGGGTGTTCTGTTTAGCTTTGTTTTTTTTCCAGTCACAGTATAATCAGTCACCTGGTGACTTTCACATTCCACTCAAATGCCATCAGGATAGATGGAATGAAAGCAAGTGTGACTCATCTACCCTGCTGGCCAGGATCACTGTGAAGACAAGAAAGCATTCCTTTCCAGCAGCCATTTCTCAGCACCTGCCGGCCCTTGCATTGTTTGTAGCTCAACTGCAGGTACCATGATGTAGGTAAGTAAATGACATATGAAAGGAAAAATTGCTCCTCTACCTTCTAAATTCTGGGCTGGGACCCCACCCTTACCCCCAATCTCTGTAACAACAAAAAAAAAAGATTAACAAGGAAAAAAAACACAGAAATTTATAAACATGTATATTCACACATACATGAGAGAAAACTCAGGGAAAAAAGTAGCTCCAAAAATGTGGCTTAGAACTCTGCTGCCATCTTTAAATAAATATCCATACATTTTTAGAGAAGTGATAAGATGAAGGGGAAAACTTTGAGCCTCCAAGACAACCACCTTGGGCAGATAAATATGTGGGACATTCCTGGTAGATAAAGGTTGATCAGTGGAATCCATTACACGGACTCGCTGCAGACTGATAAGGGCCTGAAGTTGTCTTCAGACTTGGTTTTTCCCATTAAGAGAGAAGAATGGACAGTTGATAAAGTCATGTCTTGCTTTTTTAGGCAAATGGGGAGAGCGGAAAACTTTTCTTATATCCTCGTCTTCTCAATTGCCTTCAGCTCAAAATACCTGATGCCACAGGGGCTCATCTTGGGGTGGCACATTCTGTTCCCCTTCAGTAATCAATGCAGACGTAGAGTCTCCCCTGTGCCATCTCTTCTTCTAATCCAATGAGCATGTGTAAGACAGGGAAAGAGAGTGGATCACCTTTGGTATGCAGTGACATTGGCAGAACAGGAAGATAAAATTCAGCCTCAGATGCGAAATCTTGGGGGGCTCCTCACGTCAAGAGGAAACCTTTTCCCCAACCAGTTTAGGTTCTGGGCTTGTGAATTAATTAACAATAAATAGAGTAACAGAGGAAAGACCAAGTTTATGGATGGAAAGGAATCTTCAAAGATTGACTTCCTAAACAGCCCATGTCAGAGTCTGAATGTCCACTGGTAAAAGGAAGGGAGGGCAGAGAGGGCTACTATGGAAGAACAAACATGGGAGGCACGACAATGTCAGACAGAGCTGGTATCAGCAATCACCAGCTCCAAGAATGTTAGCTAGTCCCCTCTCTGCCTGTAGATCTCCTGCAGAGGGATTTATGGCAGCCAGGTTTGTTTTTTGGGTTTTTGTTGTTGTTGTCATTTTGTTTCCCATTCCAGGGATTGAACCCAAGGGTACTTGACCTCTGAGCCACCTCCCCAGCCCTATTTGGTATTTTATTTAGAGACAGGGTCTCACCGAGTTGCTTAGCACCTTTCTAAATTGCTGAGGCTGGCTTTGAACTCACAATCCTCCCACCTCAGCCTCCCAAGTCGTTGGGATTACAGGCATGCACCACTGTGCCTGGCTCCCAACCCTTTTTTTTTTTTTTTAACGTTTTATTTTGAGACAGAGTTTTGCAAAGTTGCTGAGGGCCTCAGTAAATTACTGAGGCTGGCCTTGAACTTGTGATCCTCCTGCCTCAGCCTCCCAAACTGCTGGGATTACAAACGTGTTATCATGTTATCATGTCTGGTGGCACCTGGATTTGTCAGGATGTCGGCAAGAAAAATTTAGAGCAGCATCCCCCACCTCAGACCTACTGTTTGTTGGGGGTTTTTTGTTGTTGTTTCATTTCATTTTGTTATTTGCATGAAATGATCTTTATGCCACAAAGTGCATTTTGGATCCCTACAGATACAAAATCCTTTTTCATGTAACGTGATTTTTCAAGAGGGCTCCTCCTGTCTCAGAGATTTTGGTCCAGAGAACAGGAAGCTGCAGCCACGTGCCCCATCTGTGCAGTGAAATGCTGACTTGCAGAGATGGCAGCCCAATTGGTTCCTGCCCTTTATCCCCTCACCTGCCACCAGGCACCTGCAGGAGAAATGTGGGACCAGGAATGAAGCTAGCAAGAGACTTTCTTGAAGGAAAGAGTTGTTTTTCCTTCTCCACGAGTCTTAGGAGCCTTTAAGATACTAGTGGGGGAGAGTGACCTGAGTCCCCTGAAGCTATCTGGGATGTAAAAGTGAAGAGTGTTGCCAAAGTCTCCTACAAGCACCTGTGCAGGTGGGCACCATGGTGAACAGTTGGTTTGAGGTTCTGTGACCCTTGTCAGGGAATGGTGCACCTGTGGGGTTGGTGTCCCCAGCATCCACCAAGGAAAAGAGCCAGCTTGAGCATTTGACCCACCCAAAGGGCACCAGCAACATTCTCCTGCCCCTTGACCTTTTCTCTTTATCCTACCGAGGTAGACAAGTCGGAAGTGACGTCATGAACAGGTAAAGAGAAATAAGGACTGGGAAGATGAAATAATGAAGAAGCCAGTGACATTGCTATCACTTAAAGTGTCTCCCAAGAGCTCATGTGTTGGAATCTTAATTCTTCGGTGTGGCAGTGATGAGAGGTGGGCTCTTGGGAGGTGGTTTGGTCATGGGTGACAGAGCCTCATGAATGGATTAAAGCCTTTCTGATTCAAGGAAGTTCAGTCCCTTTTTTTCTCTTCAAAACACATCTGTTCCCCTTCTGTTTTCCATTATGTTATGATGTAGCCAGATGCACCCACCTGATCTTGGACTCCTGACTACAGAACCACGAACCAAAATAAACCTCTAGTCTTTATAAATCACCCAGTCTCAGGCATTCTGTTATAGAAACAGAAAATAGACTGACACCCATCATTTCCAAGCCAAGCCAAGGCAGCCTTCCGTGTTTCCAGCTGGTCCATTTCTTCTGCCTATGCTGCTTGTCTCCAAGTTCATGACTCATCCAGAGGGCAAAGCTCAAGGAATGAGGCAAGGCTCAAGGTAAGAAGCAAGAGACATGGCACACCTGGCACTTCCCTAAAGCATTGCTCCCAGAGTTTGGCATGTGTTCAAGGCTAATTCTATCGGGAAGTTTTGAAGGTTCTTTGGGGATTCCAACATGCCACACCCCCTGTAGTTACTGACACAAGCACTTTGCAGCCTACTCCTGACAATCCTGCTTAGCCCCTGGTCCATCACCTCCAACTATCTTTTGGGCTACCCTCCAGGCAGTCCCCATCAGCACGTCCTTTTCATGTCTCTGCATCTAAAGGCACCCAGGACCCAGTATCCTCTACTCAAATATCCCAGCTCACTTCCAGGGCTGTGCAGGTCTCTTTCTGGGTCCATCCACCCTAGGGGAAACCATTCTGCTAAGACACATGCTTTTAGGCTGAGGTAGGTGGCCAAGAAGAGGGGATGCAGCTCGGACCTACAGTCTGGAGCATTCACACATGTACACAGTCCCTTCATGGTGCAAGACAGGACCAGTGACAGGAAAGAAAGAAAAACAGACGTAGCACCCATTTTATTTTCTTGCATCTGTCTATAAATGTTCCAGGCAGGCAGGAAAAGGGAGGGGGCCGAGATGTCTCCAGCAGCTTGGCAGAGGGAGCAGCAGGTGGTGAGACTTGGCAGTGGAAGACAGTGCTGTGCTTTTCTGGGGACAGAGAAGGGAGGAAAGGAAGAAAAGAGGGCTGTAAGACTGAGTTGGGGACAGAGCAAGGCAGGTGGAGCAGGTTGCAAAGAACCTTCGGAGCCCTGGTAAAGACTCTGAGGGGAGCTGGGAGGTTTGCAGGGGATTAAGCAGAAGGGCAGTGTGAAGACTCGCCTTTTAAAGAGACCCTTCCGGCTGCTCCATGACTGTCAGTAGGAGGCACCAAGAGTAAAAGCTTAAGGAAGAGTTGGGGTGCTGATGTGGTGATGCCAGA
This sequence comes from Callospermophilus lateralis, assembly GCF_048772815.1. Lineage (NCBI taxonomy): Eukaryota > Metazoa > Chordata > Mammalia > Rodentia > Sciuridae > Callospermophilus > Callospermophilus lateralis. The sequence goes on along the minus strand of NC_135305.1, from coordinate 201,626,007 downwards.
CGAGAAATGGTGATCTGGAAAATAAGGAAAACAGTAAGGAGATTCCTTGGAAATCTGGGAATGGAATCACCATTTGACCCACCTATCCTTCTCCTCAGTCTATACCCATAGGACTTAAAAACAGCCTACTACAGGGACACGGCCACATCAATGTTCATAGCAGCACAATTCACAATAGCTAAATTATGCAACCAACCTAAATGCCCTTCGGTAGATAAATGGATGAAAAAATGTGGCGTATATACACAATGGAATATTACTCAGCAGTAAAAGAGAATGAAATCATGGCATTTGCAGGTAAACGAATGGATTTGGAGAACATTATGCTAAATGAAGTTAGCCAATCCCAAGAAAACAAGTGCCGAGTGTTTTCTCTGATAGGGGTAGGGAGGGGGAGCATGGGAGGAATAGACGAACTCTAGATAGGGCAGAGGGGTGAGAGGGGAAGGGTGGGGGCAGGGGGTTAGCAAAGATGGTGGAATTTGATGGACATTATTATCCAAAGTGCATGTATGAAGACATGAATTAGTGTGAATGTACTTTATGTACAACCAGAGGTATGAAAAATTGTGCTCTATATGTGTAATAAGAATTGTAATGCATTATGCTGTCATGCATTTAAAAAAATAAAATCAATTAAATAGTAAAAAAAAATAAAACTCATATTATACTAAAAAAAAAAAGCTAGTGCCAGGGATTGAGCACCGAATCCCATGCACGCCATGGTCATGGACTTGTCTGACCTTCAACCTGTAGGCCTGCAAGACACTTGCTCTCAGCCTATGCTAAAGATGAGAACACAGGGATGAAATCAGAGTTTACCATGAAGAGTGCTGATGCTAGGCTTCTAGACTTGGTCCAGAGATAGAGCTGCAGGTACTACAGAGTCTCCCTCCTACTTCTGAATCTATAATGACTTATGGTACTGGTACCAAAACAGGCAGGTGGACCAATGGTATAGAATAGAGGACACAGAAACCAATCCACAAAATTACAACTATCTTATATTCGATAAAGGGGCTAAAAGCATGCAATGGAGGAAGGATAGCATCTTCAACAAATGGTGCTGGGAAAACTGGAAATCCATATGCAACAAAATGAAACTGAATCCCCTCCTCTCGCCATGCACAAAAGTTAACTCAAAATGGATCAAGGACCTTGATATCAAATCAGAGACTATGCGTCTGATAGAAGAAAAGTTTGGCTCCGATCTACATATTGTGGGGTCGGGCTCCAAATTCCTCAATAGGACACCCATAGCACAAGAGTTAATAACAAGAATCAACAAATGGGACTTACTTAAACTAAAAAGTTTTTTCTCAGCAAGAGAAACAATAAGAGAGGTAAACAGGGAGCCTACATCATGGGAACAAATTTTTACTCCTCACACTTCAGATAGAGCCCTAATATCCAGAGTATACAAAGAACTCAAAAAATTAAACAATAAGAAAACAAATAACCCAATCAACAAATGGGCCAAAGACCTGAACAGACACTTCTCAGAGGAGGACATACAATCAATCAACAATTACATGAAAAAATGCTCACCATCTCTAGCAGTCAGAGAAATGCAAATCAAAACCACCCTAAGATATCATCTCACTCCAGTAAGATTGGCAGCCATTATGAAGTCAAACAACAAGGGCTGGCGAGGATGTGGGGAAAAGGGTACTCTTGTACATTGCTGGTGGGACTGCAAATTGGTGAGGCCAATATGGAAAGCAGTATGGAGATTCCTGGGAAAGCTGGGAATGGAACCACCATTTGACCCAGCTATTGCCCTTCTCGGACTATTCCCTGAAGACCTTAAAAGAGCGTACTACAGGGATACTACCACATCGATATTCATAGCAGCACAATTCACAATAGCTAGACTGTAGAACCAACCCCGATGCCCCTCAATAGATGAATGGATAAAAAAAAAATCTGGCATTTATACACAATGGAGTACTACACAGCACTAAGAAATGACAAAATCATGGAATTTGCAGGGAAATGGAAGGCATTAGAGCAGATTATGCTAAGTGAAGCTAGCCAATCCCTAAAAAACAAATGCCAAATGTCTTCTTTGATATAATGAGAGCAACTAAGAACAGAGCAGGGAGGAAGAGCAGGAGGAAAAGATTAACATTAAACAGAGTCATGAGGTGGGAGGGAAAGAGAGAGAAAAGGGAAATTGCATGGAAATACAAGGAGACCCTCATTGTTATACAAAATTACATATAAGAGGTTGTGAGGGAAATGGGAAAAAAATAAGTAGATGGGGTAGAGAGAGAAGATGGGAGGGGAGGGGAGGGGGGATAGTAGAGGATAGGAAAGGTAGCAGAATACAACAGTTACTAATATGGTATTATGTAAAAATGTGGATGTGTAACCGATGTGATTCTGCAATCTTTGTAATGTTTTGAATAACCAATAAATAAATTTTTTTAAAAAAATCAATGAAAAAAAAAAAAAGAAAGAAATGGTGACCTGGCAAGGGCAATGTCTCTGGAGATGGTGTGCGGGCCATCATCAACCCCCCGCCCCTGTTGCTGGGGTCTTAATAGCCATGAGCCCACTGGAGATTCAGATGACACTGAAGAAGCAGAGGCAATTAGCACAGGCAATGTGTTTGGAGATGACGCCCCAAAGTACCTGGAGCCTGGTAATCTTTTCACAGCCTTGAGTTTAGGTTAGCCATGGGTTACTGTCCTTTGATTACAGCCTATTTCCCCTGATGGATAGTAAATTCCATGATGATTGCATACCTGTGTCTAGCCTGGTGATCCTGTATTCCCAGATCCTAGCAGAGAACCCAGCACAGAATCAACCCCACTGATAATAATTTAATGATTATTCTGAGTAACAAAGTACCCCAACATTTAAGTGGACTAAAATAATGACAGTCATTTATTTTGCTCACAGCTCTGCAATCAAGGACAGTTCCTCGATACTCAATGTGGCCTCAGCTGGAACAGCTCCACTTGAGACTGGAGAATCTGCTTCTGGGATGGCCCCCTCCCATGGCCGGCTAGTTGATGTTAGCTGTTGGCTGGCAGCTTAGCTCTGGGCTGGGGGCCTCAGTTCACCTCCTGTAACCTCTGCACAGGAGACTTGGGCCTCCCACAGCATGGTTGCTGAGTTCCATATTCTCCAGAGCTGGGAGCTATGTTGCCTTTTATGATCCAGCCTGAGAAACCACAAAAATATCCTTCCCCTGCATTCATAAGAGTGCCTGGATTCCAGGTCTTGGCCCAGAGAACTCTTTCTCTCAATTGGAGAAGTATCAAAGTCACATTATAAGGAGAACATATGGGATGGGAGATTTTGGATTTTTGGCCATGTTTGGAAAATGTATCAAATCTGTCCCGTGGATGAGCAAACATGGTCACTTGAGCCCAGTATTTAGACTCAAGTTCTTTTCCATACATTTTGTTCAAGGAGGAAGGGATATGTATCTGTCACACATTCTAGAAAGACTCCTGTCCAACCTGGAGAAGATAAAACTGGAGTTTGGAGAGTTAAATTGACAGTCACGAGGATAATCCACTTATTTGTGCTGTCTATCTTTTCAACTAAAACGTGGGATCAATAGAGGACTTTAAACATGCAAATATAAGTACAAAATCTATCACATACATTTATTATCTCCAGGCCTTAGCCCAGAGTTTTGCTGTACAAAACATTCTTGTAGAAAAAGGTTAATGAAATGCTTGCTTGGTTCTGCACAATGGTGTGGTGCTGCCACCTTCTGGGAACTGGTAGTGTTGCCAGCCATTTCAAACCAGCCACCCTTCCTTTCTTCAAACTACATCTTCTCTTGCCCTAGGCCACTCTCAGTTTACAAGGCACTTCCTTAGCGGCTGATTATTTGTATTGATTCCCCTTTGACCAATGAGAACTCCGAGGACCAGAGGAATTTAACAGAATCATTTCCCGGGTGCCTACATGGTCACCCAAACCCTCCCCAGCCCTCCACAGCCCAGCTTTGCTTCCCACACTTCTCTGACTTCTCTGCATAAAGTCTTTAAGGATGTGCCTGTTGAACTCAGCCCCTTCTCCCAGCCCAGCTCTGTCAACCACCCTGTTCCTTCCCTACTCCCTCTCACTCCCTTCCACAAGCCAGGTGACTGAGGGGTGGCTCTGAGAGTTTTCTCTCCTCACAGCCAAAGTCACTAAATACTTTTCAGTCGGCTACACCGAACAGTGAACCAGCCTTCAGCTCTTTTAAGTTCAGTAGATTCCACCTCCTCCTCAGCTTTCAGATGCCTGCCCGCCCAGCCCGACCCCAGTCACCACCGAGACCCTCATCATATGGAACCTGGATTCTCTGTCATCGTATGGATTCTGTGTCGGCTCTCAGCTCCTGCCTCCTGTGGGCTGACTCTCCAATAGCACTAGGCTCCCACTGGCCCCTGATTAAACCCCTCCTGGGTGGGCCCCAAATCTCTTGCTTGGCATTCATCTCTCTACAGCATGGCCCCCAGCCTGCCACCCCAGACCACTCTTCACCCCCTGCCCATCCACACTGTGCTCAAATCACACTGCCCAAATCACAAGCCTCTTTGCCTTTGCCCATTCTCTTCCCTCTCCCTAGAACATTCCCCCCTCATCTGTTCATGGCCAAAGTATCCCATCCCCATTGTACTGTTGGGGAAACTGAAGTTCCGGGAGCTGACCCAATGTGTCTAGCTTGTAGAGCTGGGAAGAAATAAAGCTGGGATTCCAAAGGAAGACAGCTCCTTTTACTATTCTTCAGCATGATCTATTCCAAGTCTCAGTTTCCCCCGAGTGTGAAAGAGGGTAATCAGAGACTGTGGGTTCTTTCTGCTCTGAGTTTCCCTAAGCAGAATTTCTTGGTTCTGGTGGTGATTTGGAGGGATTTATCCAACTTTCCAGGATCCCCTAGCCTGCCAGTTGGTAGAGAATGCTCAGGCCAACCTTCCTAGGGCCTCCAGATCTGGCTGGGGGCAGGGGGGCCTGTGCTTGCCCCTCTTGAGAACACATTAGAAGCGGACAGATGACCTGCTCCCTGCCCTTGACTTCTGCAGTTTCCATTCTGTATGCATTTTCTATTGCTGTGTAGCCAGGCACCCCTGGATTAACTGGCAGTTCCATAGCTCAGAAGTCCAGCGTGCATGTCTGGCTTCTCTGCCAGGGTCTCACAAGGCTGAAACAGGGCCAAGTTTCTTATTTGGAAACTGAAGAAAACTCCTCTTTCAAGCTCATTCAGGTTGGGAACAGGATTCAATTTCTCGAGGCTGTAGGACTAAGGTACCAATTTCTATGTTGGCTGTCAATCAGGGCTCTCTGGGCTCCTGAGGCCACCCACATTCCTTCCCATGTGGCCTTTCCATCTTCAACTCAGTGATGATGTAGCAAATCTCAAATCTCTTTTGATTTCTGCTTCTTCCATCAGCTCAGAAATCTTTTTTATTTTTGAGGGAAGAACCTGGTCAGGTCCACCAGATAACCTTCAATTTTAAGATAACTGACTTGAGGCTGTAATTACACATACAAACTTCTTTCACAGAAATACCCAGATCTGTGTTTGATTGAATAACCAAGGGATAGGAATCTTAGGGAGCTGTGTTTGTCACCTTTCTGTTACTATCACAAAATACCTGAAATAACTTATAAATATAAAGATTTAACTTAACTTATACAAAGAAAAGGTTTGGTTTTGGCTCATAGTTTTGAAGCTTCTAGTCCATGATCAATGAGGCACTTTGCTTTGGGCCTGTAGTAAGGCAGCACGTCACAGCAGGAGTATGACGTACAGCAAACTCTTACATCACAACCCAGGAGGCGAAAGATGAAGGGACTGGGGCCCCACAGTCCCTTTCAGGGACACACTCCTAACAACCTAAAGGCTTCCAACTAGGCCCATCTCTCAAAGATTCACCACCTCTCAGTAGCATCACCCTGGGGTCCAACCCTTGAATGAGGGGACATTCAAGATCCTAATTGCAGCAGGGACCATCTTTAGAATTCTGCGGACCACATCCTCAGTCATCAGACAGTTGTTAAGATCTGCTCCACACCTAATCTATACTGCCCAGTGCTGAGAGAGTGGAAATGAACAAGACTTGACCCAGACCTCTGGGGCTCTATCTCGACATCCCTCTGTCTGCCTTGCACTCAGTGAGATTTTCCCACTTCCTTGTCTATACATGGACCCTTCCTTCCATCTAAATGCTGTTCCCCAATGAACTCATCTTCCAAGGCTGCCAAGAAAAAAGTACCATAGACTAGAAAGCTTTCTATTCTCCCAGTGCTGCAGGCTGGAAGTCCAAGACCAAGGTGTGGGCAGGGTTGGTTTCGAGTGAGACTTCTGTTCCTGGCTTGCACCCAGCCACTATTTTGCTGGATCCTCATGTGGCCTTTCCTCTGCACACTCACGTCCCTGGTGTACTCCCTCTTCTCATAAGGACACCAGTCCTATCAGCTTTGGATCCCACCCTTTGGTCTTCATTTGACCTTAGTTACCATTTAAAGGTTCCATCTCCAAATATACTCACATTCTGAGGGACTGGGCCTTTGGCATATAAATTTTTTAGAAAAACTATTCAGTCCCAATACTTCCCATTAAATATTTCATGTAGGAAGTTCAGTTCATAGGATACCTATTACATAAAAACACCCTAGATGCTCTCCTTGGACCAAACCCAAAGTACTTTAAAAAAACAGCATACTACAGGGACACAGCCACATCAATGTTTATAGCAACACAATTCACAGTAGCTAAACCGTGGAGCCAACCTAGATGTCCTTCAGTGGATGAATAAAAAAAAAAAAAATGTGGCATATAATACACAACAGAATTTTACTCAGCATTAAAAAAGAACAAAACCATGGCATTTGCAGGTAAATGGATGGTGTTGGAGAAGATAATGCTAAGTGAAGTCAGCCAATCCCAAAAAAAACAAATACCAAATGTTTTCTCTGATATAGGGAGGTTGACTCATAGTGGGATACGGAGGGAGAACATGGGAGGAATAGATGAATTCAAGATAGGGAAGAGGGGTGGGAGGGAAAGGGAGGGGGCAGGGGAGTAACAAGGATGAAATGTGATGGTCGTCATTATACAAAGTACATGTGTGAAGACTTGAATTGGATGTCAACATATTTTATATACAAACAGAAATACAAAAAGCATGGTATTTATGTGAATTAAGAATTGTAATGCAAAAAAAATAATAATAATGTTCCCTTAGATTAGGTAGAGGGAAGTGAAAGGAGGGGAAGGCAGGGTATGTGGGGATGAGAAAAATAGTAGAATGAAACAGACATTATTACTGTACGTATGTATGGGACTGTATGACCAATGTGATTCTACAATATGTACACTCAGAAAAATAAGAAATTATATCCCATCTATGTCTGATACATCAAAGTATATAGTTATACTGTCATGTATAACCAATTAAAACAAAGTAAAAAATAAAAAAGGAAAAGAAAAAAAAATACCCTAGATGCTCCCAGTTTGTCTCCAACACTGGCGCCTCCAACACCAAGCTGGTACCTTTGTCCCCACTGGGTCAGTTTCCTACTGGACTATGAGCTCCATAGTGACTCACACTGATGAACTGGGGTGTCCTGGGAATCATCTAGCACAGGGCCTGGTTCCCAGTAGGCAGGGGAGCAGGGGAGGCTAACAAGATCAAAGCCATGGCCCCCAACCCTGGAACTGATCAAGGTCACCTTCTTAGCCACAAGTGCTCTGGAGCCCTAGACTGGGTACTACAGGGCTGTCATCAAACCTCCAACCTTGAGGACCAAGGACAGCCAACTCCCAGTTTTCTCTTGCTCCCACCTGGGCAGAACTGAAACACTGTCATGATAACAAGGTCCTGAGACCAACCCAGGTCCGTCTCATCCCCATCACATCCCTCCTCACAAGGTATCCCAGGAGCTAGAATTAGAACCCTGATCCTGACCTAGGGGCAAGGAAACCTGAGTTCCAGCCCTAGCACCGTCTCTCACCCACCATGTCACTTGGAACCCTTCAACCTAACTTCTCCAAGCCTTTGTTTCCCCACCTGCAAAAGGCACACGCAAGTACCTTTCTCACAAGGCTTCTGTGAAGATTTCGAGAGATCAAATATACATTCTAGGAGCTCAGAGCACTGGGGCTGAGAGATTTGAAAATCAGCAGATCTGGGGAAAGTGTTCAGAGGCCAAGAAAAGTCAATCCCATGTTAACACCTTCACCTTCCCTTTAGCTGTGGACCACGGCCAAATCGCTTTCCTTTCTTGACAGTCCTTTTTTTTTTTTTTTTCCCTACTATAAAACAAACATTTGGACTCATCTCTCCCTGTCACTTAGATTTGAGAACCTGGAGAGGCCTTTAAATGTCATTGATTGTTACCTTACACATTTCATAAATGGGGACAATCAAGCACAGAGAGGAGAGTTGTCAGGGCTGAGCTAGGATGAGGGACAAGGACCCCTGACTCCAGGCCAGCACCTGGCCCAGCACCCTTCGTCCTCTGTTGATGAGCAGAGTCACAGTCACAGCCACCAAGAGCTGCCCACCTGCCCCACATGCCTTTCTGAAATCGGTCCCTCTACATCTGGACTTTCCAGTGAAGCCATAGCTGGCTACTGAGCACTTGCAACATGACCAGGGTGGAAAATGCCAGAACTGCTTTCTTAGTTTCATTTAGCTTTAGTTCACTCAATTTTTTAAAAACGGACACTCAGATCCATTATTGAAGAACTTTTAAGTAGGATTGGGCAATGTGGGTATCTACTTTTTCAACTGTGAGTTTTATTGAAGTTAAATACAGATCAAATGTTACTGGTGAAAAATCAGTGTCTGGTATGAGATGCATGTTGTAAATGTAAAATATTCACTGGAAATTTTGAAGATTCAGTTCAAAATATCCCGTTAATCATTTCAACACTGAGTCATAGACAAATAATATTTTGGAAATTTAGGTCTGCTATGGTTTGGATCGTAAATGTTTCCTGAAGGCCCATATGTTAAAGGCTTGGTCCCCAAGGCAGTGCAATTGAAAGGTGCTGGAACATTTCAGAGGTGGGGACTAAGGGGAAGTCTGTAGGTCATTGGGGACATGCCCCCAAAGAGTTTTGTAAGCCCCTTCTTTCATCTTTTCCTCCTGACTCATGTTACAATTGAACTTGCTCTGCTGTGCACTTCCACCATGATGCACCCAAAACAACGGGGTCAATAGATCATGAACTGAAGTCTTCAAAGCTATGAGCCACAATAAACCTTTTCTCTTTATAAGTTATTTAAGTCAAGCATTTTGTTTTAGTGATAGAAAGCTGACAAATTCAGGGTCAAAACAATATTATTAAAATTCATTTCACCTTTTTTTTAACTATTTTAGATATAGCTACTAGAAGATTTTAAATGACTTATTGTGGCTCTCATGCAAATTATTGGGCTCTCGTTTATATGGTTCATGTTCTTTTTCTATTGTACAACACTGATCTAAATCTTCAAAGCAACTCAGTGGTGCAGGACTATTATCGTTACCCTAATCTCACAGATGGAGGGACCTACAGCAGATGCCACCTGTGTCCAACCCTATGATATCATCTCACTCCTTCTCAGGGTCTGCTGTAGTTTGGGTGAACAGAATACATACTGAGAGCTTCCTACCTCAAAAACTTGCATCCTCAAGAGTGTGGGGGGTGTTGAGTTAGTGCTTCCAGTAACGACACCCAACCAATGGGAGTGTAAGGATTGTTGGGCAAATGCCCCACGTTCTTCACCCCAGGTGAAGCTTGCTCTGCATTACCTCTCAGAGGGTCTCCAGTAAGATTAAACTCCAGGTCCATGAAGTTTATCATTGGGATGCATGGATGGCTCTGCATATAAAAAATCAATTAGTGTGATACACTACATTAATAAGATAAAGGACAAAATCATACGATCATCTGAATAGACGCAGAAGAGACACTTGACAAAATTCAACACCCTTTTAGCCGGACATGGTGGTGCACACCTGTAATCCCAGCAACTAGGGAGGCTGAGACAGAAAGATTGCAAGTTTAATGCCAACCTCAGCAACTCGGCAAGGCTCTAAGAAACTTAGTGAGAAGCTATCTCAAAACAAAAAAATTAAAAGGCCTGGGAATGTGGCTCGATCCCCAGTACAAAAAAAGAAAGGAAGGAAGGAAGAAAAAAAGGGGAAAAAATCAACACTTTTCATGATAAAATTTCTCAGCAGACTTAGAATAGAAGAAAAATACATAAATATATTAGAAGGAAAATACACCAACATTTATGAAAAGTTCCCAGCTAACATCATAATCAATGGTTTTTTTTTTTTAAATGAAAGCTTCCTCTAAAATCAGGAACAAGGCAAAGATGCCCACTCTCAACACTTCTGTGTTGAACAGATTTAGCAATGGAAGTCCTAGCCAGAGCAATTAGGCAAGAAAAGAAGTTAAATTGTGGGCTGGGGATGTGGCTCAAGTGATAGTGTGTTCGCCTGGCATGCGTGCGGCCCGGGTTCGATCCTGAGCACCACAAAGATGTTGTGTCCACCAATAACTAAAAATAAATAAATAAATAAATATTTTTTTAAAAAGAAGTTAAATTGTCCCTGTTTGCTGATGATGTGATTTCTTCTATATAGAAAACTTATACGTCTCCATTTTAAAAAGAAGGCTGTTAAAATTAATAAATGATTCTGTAAAATTGCAGGATACAAAATCAACCTTTAAAAAATCAAGTGTAAATTACTCTGTGTGTCTGTGTGTGTGTGTGTGTGTGTGTGTGTGTGTAATCCACTGTGTTTCTAAAGCTCCCTATGGCTTCAAACCCATGTCAAAAAAAAAAAAAAAAAAAAAAATCCACTGTGCTTCCCCATACTAACAGTGAACTATCTGTAAAGGAAATTAGGATATGAAGCCCCAGTTGCTTAGAGGTAATGATGCTCCTCCTTCCCATTACTCACTCCTCTACTCCCTCAACCCGGGATCCCCTTCCAGTTAAATCACTTGCATTCAAATGCTTGTCTCAGATTCTGCTCTTGGAAGATCACACAGGAAAGCATGAATGTGCAGAGAGTTGAAAGACATTCAGAGGTCAAATAAATAGTAAGAGACAGACTGGCAATTTGATCCCAGGCCTCTGACATCATATCCTACTCTCAAAAGCTGCCTCTCATGAAGTAGTCACAAAGTTCCCCACGCAGGAGGCTGGACACTCATCTCAAATATGCCCACCCTTACAGCTGAATCCAGAGCAGAAAATCCCTTCTCTGGATTCAGATGATTCTCTGATACCAAGAGGCTGAGCAGAACCATCCCCTAAAGGCCTAGAACAGAACCCACTTGGCCTGGCCAGCCAGTGCCTTGAAGGGCACTCGTCTTTGGACCAAGAGGACATAGCATCTGAGACCTGGAGAGGCCACAGGTGGCTAAGGTCCAGGGAAAAAACTTACCTTATTCATTTAATGAGTTCACTGTGTGCCAAACACTGTTCTAAATGCATACTGTGTATCTATACTTATAACTACACCACACACACACACACACACTTTTTACTTATTTATTTATTTTTTTATTTAGGAATAAGAAACTTGCCAAAGTCACACAGTTCCTAAGTGTCACGTGTACAATTCAAACCCAAGCAGTCTGGCTCCGGATCATTCCTGAATCAACTGCCAGCTATTCACTCTGGGCTCTTCCTTAGATTGGAGGGAGCCTCCAGTATGAACTTCTGCCCAGTCCTCCACAGATCCTCCTTGGAGGGAAGGACTGGCAGGAAAAGGACCTTGGAGACTGAGAAACAGTAGGCTCCAGAAGACAGACTGTAATAGCCTGAAAACAACTTCCCTTCCCCGCACCTCTCTGCCTTTGGACAAAGATGGTGTAATCCGCATAGTCACCCAGCCTCAGTGCATGTATGTATTCCCAGCCTCATCCCCAAAATGATTTGAGAGGGCTCCAGAAGAGATACAATTTATCTCTGCCTTAAAGATGATGAATGGAGAGCAGGCCTGAGGAATCCCAAGCAAACACAGCCAGCCAGGGCTCATGGGTGACCTGGCCTGTGCCTGATTTACAGACTCAAGTGAGGCTTTACTACTTCACTTGAGCTGTTTTTTCTTTCTTTTTCTTTTCTTTCTTTCTTTTTTTTTTCCTTTCTTTTTTTTTTTTTTTTTTTTTTTTTTTTTTTTTGTCTTTTTCTTTAGACAAGGTCTTGCTAAGGTCCTTGGGCTGGCCTCAAACTTCCAATTCTCCTGCCTCAGCCTGTTACATAGCTGGGAATGAAGGTGTGCACCGCCTGTCCAGATACTTTCCCCAGTTTTAAAAGTGAAATCCCCTTGTCATGGGAAACTCCTCAGAGACAGACAACTGGGAGAGCTGATCACCCTCATTATCTAGGATGTAAGCTACAAATTCTCCTTTCTCGGAGAAGCCTAAAAAATTGGCTTGGAGCTTCCTAGCAGCTAAGCCAAAGAGGGAAATATCACATGTTATAAAATGTTTAGTGTGTGTAAGAGCACTACCCAATGATAGAAATCTGCCGTACTGTCCAATATGGCACTTTCTAGTCACAAGTCTCAACAGAACACCTAAAATAAGGCTACTGTAGAAGAACCAAATTTTTCTTTTTTTTTTTTTTCTGTGTGTGTGTATGGTATGGTGTGGTGTGTGTGTGGTTCTGGGGATCAAAACCAGGGTCATATGCCAGCAATACTCTACCACTGAGCCACAACCCCAGCCCCTATTTTATTTTATTTCATTTTAATATATTTAAATGTCAATAGCTCCACAGGACTAATGGTGACTGCATGGAACAGCACAGCTGTATTCGGAAAAAAAACAAACTAGATGTCCAGGAAAAGCCTCTTTCTTAATATTGAAGCCTAAGGAATTTCTCCCATGACTTATCACCCTTGAAGAGACTATAAAAGGAGCTTCCCTGGGTGCTTTTCTTTCCTCATGTATATAAAAGCAGGCACTTCTCAGCACTTGGGTGCACTTAGCTATGTGCTGAGCACTGTCAAAACCCTTCGCATGCAGACCACCATGGTGCATATCTGTAATCCCAGTGACTTGGGAGGCTGAGACAGGAGGATCAGTGAGTTTGAAGGGCAGCCTCAATGACTTTAGTGAGACCCTTAGCACCTTAGAGAGACTCTAACTCAAAAGTAAAAAATGTAAAGAGCTGTGGGGGTATAGCTCAGTGTCAAAGAACCCCTGGGTTCAATTCTCAGTACCAAAACAAACAGACAAAAAAAAAAAAAAAAAAAAAAAAACTACTTTCATATGTTAATTCTCTTCAAGTTCTCAAAATTACCCTAGAAGACAGGCACTTTCACTGTCTTCAGGGAGAAGGCTCCTCCTAGGACCCCCCTCCTTTCCTGGCCTGAAAGAAGGGCATATAGCATTCCCCTATGCCCTGGGAGAGACAGGAGCCTGGCAGGTGGAGGGATAGAAAAGAACAGGGGAAGAGAGAAGGGGTTCCAGATGCCCCCACTACCACCCCCCAGGCGGACGGTGCATGACTAATGTTGACTCCATGGAAAAAGTGAGCAATATCTGGCGTCACCCACTGGCCCCAGAGGGCATTTGGGTCGTCAGAAGGAAGACCACGTCTGCAAGGTAACAAAACACACCAGACCAGCACACCCTTAGACAAGGAGCCGGCCAAGCCTCCCACCTGAGACAAAACCCTCTTTCCTATTTGCTGTGGATAATACCTTGATGTCCCTCCACACTGGCCCCTGTGCAGGATCCTGAAGGCTGCCAGGTCCCTGGGGCTCCAGGCAGCCAAGAGGAGGCAGGTGTGATTCTCCCCACCCCCATCCTGTCTGAGACTGGGAAGCTGATGACTCCAGGGTCAGAAATAACCCCACAGTCAGCTCCCACACGCCTCCCCTCCCCTCCCCTCCCCTCCCCTCCATTCCCGGGAGGTCTGGGCCCTGAGTCAGAGGGAAGAGTTCCGAAGTAGACAAGGACCCGGATGATGGGGTATGGAGACCACAGAACTCTTCCGTGGGATTATTTGAAAAATCAGGCCTAGCAAAGAGCTGAGGCCTGGTCATTCAGACGGTTCCCCCAATCTGCTTCAGTCAAGGCTGCGGGGCATGAGGAGGAATGGATAAGAGAGGGGGAAAGCTTTGGGGAACCCAGGAGAAAAAGAGCTGGGCCTTATTCTCAGAGGTGTTCCTGCTGGGGACAGAGAAGCCCGGCCCTGCCCATGGGGAGCCTCCAGTCTCCTGGCATGGTGGTACACACAAGAGTCAGAGGCCAGTCCGGCACAGAGACAGGAGGCTCAGAGGATGAAGGAGCAGGGCCACCCCAGTGTCAAATGCTCCTCCTTAATCATTCCTTCAAAATAGTCTGGACACCCCCATCCCACACCACAGTTGAGTCACTGACTGTCCCCAATTCTCCGAGCGGACTTTAGATGAATGGAGCTCTCCCCATTTCCCTCTGTTGCCCCTCCCCAACCCCAAAGACATGTAACTGATTCCCTGGGATGGCAGAGTGACTTCCACAAGCCCTAAAAATAGCGGCACCACTTAATAGTCTGAACATAGCCTCCCTCCCCGCCCCCTCTCCGGCCCACCCCCTAACCAGCAAAATAAAGGCAGCTGCTGGGGCTGGCAGAGAACAGAGACCCAGAGACAGGCAGTGAGAAGGTAGCTGACCAAGCCACAGAACAAAACCAACCCCACCCGAGAATCTCCAGCAGGACGACAGACGCTTAGGCCACACCTGCTACAGACCCAAACACCCCACCAGCCAAGCCACCTGCTACAGACCCCAAACACCCCACCAGTGAAGCCGGACCCTCAGTAAGTAATCTCCCTTCTGGGGCCCTCTGCACCCTGTGGAATGTGTGTATTGGGGTGGAACCCAGGAGAGAGGGAGGTTGAATGGTAAGAACAGGTGTTGGTGAGTGGAAGAGTTTCTGAGATAAAGAACCCATAAAGAAGGTAACATGAGTTTGTAGGAGTCCCACAGGAGAGCTCAGAGGGGCTGCCACAGGCCTAGGCTGGCCAAGGGGACAGGCTTTTGCGTGGTGCAATTCAGAAAGGCTTCCAGGAGATGGCCTGGATTTTGTGTGTGTGTGGTGCTGGGGATTGAACCCAGGGCCTTGTGCATGTGAGCCAAGCTCTCTACCAACTGAGTCATATCCACAGGCCTGGAATTTTGGTTTTTAAAATACAGGTATGGAGTTCCTCAGGTTTCAAGGATTCCTCTCAGGGAAGCCCCAGGAAGTCCCAAAATCTGGAGGAAAAAAGTGACAAAAGAGAGCTGAGAAGGAGCCGGGCAGAGTAGGAACAATAAATTAGGCCAGAAATGTAGTCTAGGATGGACCCCATGCCCAGCTGTTGTGGGTGAAAAGTCTTGGCATATCTGGTACCAGTGATATCTCCCTAGGGCTGGCCTGAGTTCAGCTCCCCACATATAATGTCCTTGAACCCGGGCGGGATGCCTGTAACCCAGGCCATCATCTTGACTTGTGGGAAAGTCCTCAGGCCAGAAGATGGTAGGCGTTGGGGCAAGGAGACCAAATCTGAGTCTGCCCAAAGGTATAGAGCAGGCCAGTATGGGCCAAGGATGAGATGGAGACAGAGGTGAGTCATCCCGAGAGGCTGACCCAGCCCCAGGAGCCCAAGCTCTGGGACAGTTCTTGGGGCTCACTCTTCCCTAAGCCTGGTCACAGTTCTGAATTCTGCCCTCCCAAGCTCAGGCCAGACAGGGGTGGAGGTGGGCAAGCCCAGAGTCAGGAAATCTGTTTCAGACTTTGCCACTGCCTTGGTGAGCTTCCCTGGACAGCTCCTTTCCCCTCTTTGAGCCTCAATTTTCCCCCTTTGAACTTCTTCATTAGAGGTTAGATTCAATGACCTCTGAGGATTAGCTCTGACATCCCTGGACTCTGTGCTATCAGCCTGCGACCCTAGCAGGGATTCTGGAGATTCCTGGGAGTGGGGGTGGGGTAGAGTTGGTGGCCTGTAGATGACATCTGCTCATCTGACATCTGGTGGTGACAGGCTAGAGCAGAGGTGGGGACAGGCATGAATTTGGTTTTGGCAGGAAATCCTTATCAGAGCTCAGAGACGGAAGGAAGCCATGCAGAGGATTGATGAGACTCACGCCACAGGTTTCAGACCTTATACTCCCTAGGGCTCTCATGCCTTTGGTGAAAAGGCCAGGTGTGGGTGAGGTGGGGCAAGCAGGTCTCCGTTTTCCAGCTCCTCCTTCTGAGGTAGCCATAGGAAGAAGTCCTATCTCCTACCTGCTGCCAGTGTCCTTGTACCTACCCACAGCCCAGGCCCCTCTCTAGGCTCTAGCACCTGGTTGGCCTGCAGACCAGAGTCCTGGCCCCAACTCAGAAGGCAGGAGGCAGGGTCCTCTAGGAACCACGGGTAGTGCAGGAGATGACGTGGGCCACAGGCACCCAGGATCCCCAGTGGTGGAGCCCAAACGTCCCTCAGAGCACAGGGCTCCTATGCCAAGGCCAGGACCTCAGCTATATTTAGTACCAAGTGTGGAGCACAGTAGTGGATCAGAGGCAGCAGTCGGGGGTACATGCTTCTCATTCTTGGCCTACTGGCCTCTGGGGACTGTCATAACACCTGTCACGAGACAGATAAGACATACATGAGACAGACCAGAAGGGCTTGAGAGGCGGGGATAGAGTGGAGAAAGGTCACACCTTGATAGAAGTTGATTGACATGAAGAGGGAGGGAGAAAAGGAGCCAGCTTTGGGGCCGGAGTGGGTTGAGGGCCTTCAGGGGTTGATCTTAACCTGAGACCCTGCACCCCAGCAGACCTGAAGCTGTGCTTGCTTACACATGATTGGGGAGGGGTCTCCATGAGCACGGGGCAGGCTGTTTCTGCAGAAAGGACCCTGATCCACAGGCGTCCCTCCCTGGAGATGTCACCTTCATATTCTCCTGAGGAGCCTGCTGAGGGATAGAGGGGGTTCTATGGCCGATAAGAAAGCTTCACATCCCCTACCCTCTTATTTCTTGGGAATCAGGCCCTAAATAGGGTCTAGGGACCTCATGCCGGCACTGCCTGCCACTTGTTTGCCAAGATCTGACTCTGGGCCCCAGTTTCCTCATTTTAATTATAAAGGGTTGGGCTTCATCTCCCTGGACCTGAGAAAGTTTGGAATTGAGACCCCAGAGGTAAAGGTTGGGCAGGTTCTAATCAAAGTGCTCAGCACGCCCTCTGGTGTTGTTTGTACGAATTTCCTCTCAATGAGAAATCAGTCACCCATTTAGGGACCTACCTCTTGAGACTCCTCAGTCAAGATTACCCCAGGTCACTCACTTAAAAGTCTAGCAGAAAAAAAAAAAAGAAAGAAAGAAAGAAAAAACTGATTTGGACAAAGGAAGGCAAGGATGGGCACATCCAGTTTTTCCACTGGAGATGTGGGTGGGCATCCCTTGTGGGGCCAAAGGAAAGACCCTCAGTCCCCCTAGCAAGTCAGGGAATCAGGGACCAACCTTGATGGATGAGTCCAAATGTCCTAAGTTCATGACTTTTCACACACCAGCCAAAGTGAACCCTGTGCCAGGATGACATAGAGAGGGAGAGAGTCTCTAAGTAAATGTCACCCAGAGCTACTCAGCCCCTGGGCCTTCCTCCCTGTCCTTTGTCCCAGCAACTGGACCCCACCCCAAGTGAATCCCCCAACCACATCTTCATCTCTGCCCCTTCTCCTCAGAAGAATGGCCAACGCCCAGACGCAGGCGGCCCCCACACCAACCATCCCAATGGCGACTACAGAGGACCTATCCCTCCCTCCACCCCCAGTCCTGGAGGATCTGCCACCACCGCCACCCAAGGAGTCCTTCTCTAAGTTCCACCAGCAGCGGCAAGCTGGCGAACTCCGACGCCTCTATAGGCACATCCACCCTGAGCTCCGCAAAAACTTGGCCGAGGCTGTGGCTGAGGACCTGGCTGAGGTCCTGGGCTCTGAGGAGCCCACGGAGGGTGATGTCCAGTGCATGCGCTGGATCTTTGAGAACTGGCGGCTGGATGCCATTGGCGATCATGAGAAGCCAGCTGCCAAAGAGCCTGTGCCAGGCGGAGACGTCCAGGCCACTTCCCGAAAGTTTGAGGAAGGATCCTTTGCCAACAGCACAGAGCGGGAGCCAGCAGGACCCCGGCCATCAGGAGGTGATGTTCGTGCAGCCCGGTGGCTGTTTGAGACCAAGCCACTAGATGAGCTGGGGGGCCAAGAGGAGACAAGAGAGCCTACTGTGAGGGAACCTGCAGCCAGTGGAGATGTGAAGGGTACTAAGATGCTCTTTGAGACGCGGCCGCTGGACCGCCTGGGCTCCCGCCCCTCCATCCAAGAGCAGAGCCCCTTGGAGCTGCGCTCAGAGATCCAGGAGCTGAAGGGCGATGTGAAGAAAACCGTGAAGCTGTTCCAGACAGAGCCACTGTGTGCTATCCAGGATGCAGAAGGTGCCATCCATGAGGTCAAGGCTGCATGTCGAGAAGAGATCCAAAGCAACGCAGTGAGGTCTGCCCGCTGGCTCTTTGAGACACGACCTCTGGATGCCTTCAACCAAGACCCCAGCCAGGTGCGGGTGATCCGGGGGATCTCCCTAGAGGAGGGGGCCCGGCCCGATGTCAGTGCAACACGTTGGATCTTTGAGACGCAGCCCCTGGATGCCATCCGGGAGATCTTGGTGGATGAGAAGGACTTCCAGCCATCCCCAGACCTTATTCCTCCTGGCCCAGATGTTCAGCAGCAGCGGCATCTGTTTGAGACACGAGCCCTGGATACTCTGAAGGGGGAAGAGGAGGCTGGAGCAGAGGCTCCACCTAAGGAAGAGGTGGTCCCTGGTGATGTTCGCTCCACCCTGTGGCTATTTGAGACAAAACCTCTGGACACTCTCAGAGACAACGTCCAAGTGGGTCACCTGCAGCGGGTGGGCCACCAGGAGGGTGAAGGACTCATGTGTGAGCATCTACCCAATGGTGGCTCCTCAGCACTGTCTCTGTCTCAGGGTGTGCCCCAGAGAGATGGGGTGAAGGGGGATGTGAAGACCTTCAAAAACCTTTTTGAGACCCTTCCCCTGGATAGTATTGGACAGGGTGAGCCTTTGGTCCCAGATGGTGCAAACAGATCAGAAACAACTGATTCTGCTAGACAGTCCCAGGGTGCAGGATCCCCAGTATATGCCATGCAGGACAGCAAGGGTCATCTCCATGCCCTGACCTCTGTCAGCAGAGAGCAGGTGGTTGGAGGTGATGTGAAGGGCTACCGATGGATGTTTGAGACACAGCCCCTAGATCAGCTGGGTCGAAGCCCCAGTACAGTTGATGTGGTACGGGGCATCACTCGGCAGGAAGTGGTGGCTGGGGACGTTGGCACTGCTCGGTGGCTTTTTGAGACCCAGCCCCTGGAGATGATCCACCAGCGGGAACAGCAAGAACGACTGGAAGAGGAGAGAAAGAATCAAGAAGGCCCCAAGTCTGAGACCCCCACAAAGGGCGATGTGCAGACCATCCGGTGGTTGTTTGAGACATGCCCAATGAGTGAGCTGGCAGAGAGGCAGGGGTCAGAGGTCACAGATCCCACAACCAAGGCTGAGGCCCGGTCCTGCACCTGGATGTTCAAGCCTCCACCGCTGGACCAGGCAGAGGGCTCCAGGGAGCAGCACCTGCAGGTCAGTCAGGTCCAGGCTGGGGAAAGACAGACAGATGGACATGTCTTTGAGACTGAACCTCTACAAGCCTCTGCAGGCCGACCCTGTGGAAGAGGACCTGTGCGATACTGCAGCCGGGTAGAGATCCCTTCGGGGCAGGTGTCTCGTCAGAAGGAGGTTTTCCAGGCCCTGGAGTCAGGCAAGAGAGAAGATCAGGGGGTCAAGATAACCCCGGGAACTATCGCTGAAGGTTCTGTACACAAGTTCACCTGGCTCTTCGAGAATTGCCCCATGGGCTCCCTGGCAGCTGAGAGCATCCGAGGGGGCAACCTCCAGGAGGAGCAGCCCGGGAGACCCTCAGAAAATGGGATGCTAGAGAAGCAAGAGACTGCAGCCGAGTTGACCCTGAGGACGCTGCATGCCACACCTGGCATCCTGCACCATGGGGGCATCCTCATGGAGACCCGAGGGCCAGGGGACCTCTGCCTTGCTAAGTACATGCTCCCCAGCCCAGGGCAGGGTCATCCTCACATACGAAAGGAGGAGCTGGTGTCTGGCGAGCTTCCCAGGATTGTCCGCCAAGTGTTGCGCCGGCCAGACATTGACCAGCAAGGACTGTTGGTACAGCAGGACCCAACTGGCCAGCTTCGACTCCAGCCACTGAGGCTGCCAGCTCCTGGCAATGGTGGGAATATTGAAGACCTGGATCCCGAGCTCCAGCAACTGCTGGCTTGTAGCCTTGGGGCCTCTGTGACAAGGACTGGGCTGGTGATGCAGGAGACAGAGCAGGGCCTAGTCTCTCTGACGGCCTACTCCCTACAGCCCCAGCTACCCAGCAGGGCCCCCGAAAGGAAAAGTGTGCAGTTGCTGGCCAGCTGCATAGACAAAGGAGACCTGAGTGGCCTGCACGACCTTCGGTGGGAGCCACCGGCTGAACCAAGTCCAGTGTCAGCCAGCGAGGGGGCCCAGAAGCTTCCCCCAACTGAGAACATCATTCTTGTTCCTCCACTGGACCCCAGCATGGGGGTGGGGCATCCCAGAGGCGCAGGAGCCACCCCCTACCTGCCTCAGGCCATTGGAAAGGCAATCCCTCTGGCTGGGGAAACTGTAACCCCAACCCCATTGCAGGATGCAAAGAAGCAAGAAGGCAGCCATCACACTGGGCAGAAAGGAATGGCAGTCATGGGAAAGTCAGGAGGAGCCATGGCTACCCCACCAGGGCCTGGGACCCCAGACCTACAGGCAGCCATGCAGAGTTTGCGGATGGCAACAGCGGAGGCCCAGAGTCTGCACCAGCAAGTTCTGAACAAGCACAAACAGGCCTCCGCCCCTGCAGCCACCTCCGCACCCGTCCAAGATGGTCTCCTGAAAGCACCAGCCACTGCCACTGGGGCCACCCAGAGCAACAGCAGGCCTGTGGCCAGAGGTGACTCCAGGAACCCGACAACTCCCAGAAAGGTCAGTGGGGAAGAGAAAGCACTACCTGGAGGGCTGCCTGAGGGGTGGGTGACGATTCAGGATGGCGTCTACACTGCTCACCCTGTGAGGACTTTTGAACCACCCAGGGGTGTCCAGCCTTCTGAGAAGGAACCCCAACCAAGGGACAGGGAGACTGTCCTCTCAGCCCAAGCTCCCAGCCCACTCCAGGGAGGCCTAGGACAGAGTCCTGGGCCAGGGCAGAAGGAGCCTGGAAGCCACACACAGAGAACCTGGGAATCTCCTGGGAAACTCCAAGTCTGCTCAGGGGGCCTCCAAGCTGCAGAGACCACCCTAAAGACTGCCCCTTTAGCCCACAACACTCTGCCCTCTGGGGTCCCTGCTGCAGGTGCCAACCTGCACTCCCATAATGCCTCTGTTCCTCCTCCTCCTACTCTCCCAGCTGCTGTGACGGGACCTGACTTCTCAGCCCAAGCCCGCCATGATGAAGACTCCACTCTACAGACCTCCAAGCCCTTGCAGGACTCCCTTCACATCCACAGCAGCCCTGCTGGCCAGAGAACCTCTGGGGGGTCACAGACAAAGGCCCCCAAACGGGAGCCCAACATACCTCCAAGGAAGAAACCCCCAGTGCCCCCCAAACCTGCACACCTAGCCCAGACCCACCCTCCTCAGAGGCTGCCCAAGCCTTCAGCTCTCTCTCCCAACTTTTCCTTGCAGACGGGACAGCAAAACTACAAACCAGGTGAGACAGAAGCAGCCATTCCTCAGCAGGCCAAAATTCCCACCACCTCAGACCAGGGCTGCCTGCCTCTGGTTGTATGCTCCAGTGGACAGAGCCATCCTGACCCCCAACACAGCCTCGGCACTGTGGCCTCCAGACCCACCAAGGATCATGCTGCTGGCAGCAATGTCCAGAGCCCTGAGCCCCATAAGTTCAATGCTCTCAATAATGACCGCACCTCACCGCAGCAGGACTCCAGTCCCCCTGGAGAGCAGCCCATGGAATGTTCCAAGCAAGGAGCCCCTGAGAACCCTCAGATTCTGCAGGGAAGCCAGCAAGAGCTCCAGGGCCTCCTGAGCCAGGTGCAAGCCCTGGAGAAGGAAGCAGCAGGCAGCGTGGATGTGCGTGCCCTGAAGAGGCTCTTTGAGGCTGTGCCCCAGCTTGGAGAGGCTGCCTCTCAAGCCCCTACTGCTCCCTGCAAACCAGAGGTCTCGGTGGAGCAGGCCTTTGGGGAACTGACACGGGTCAGCACAGAGGTTGCCCGCCTGAAGGAACAGACCCTGGCCAGGCTGCTGGACATTGAAGAAGCTGTACACAAGGCCCTCAGCTCTATGTCTAGCCTGCAGCCAGAGGTGAACACCAGGAACCATTCCCAAGGACCCCACAAAGATCCCAGTACCCAAAAGGTCAGTGTCTTAGCCAGTAATAGAGCCAGGCCCAGTTACTTAGACCAGGAGGTCAAAGATCCAGTTGAAGTCAAGAGCCAAGCCAAGGTTGAATGCCATACTGAGGACCAGGGTCAAGCCAATATCACAAATCACACAGAGGCCAGAGGTCAGGTTGCTTCAGCTGCTTCTCCTACCAGGAGGCTGGAGACATTGAGAGAAGATTCAGGCCTCCCTCGAGTCTTACCTTTCAGCAGAGATTCACCCTCCTCCCCAACCTTCATCTCCATCCAGTCAGCTACACGGAAGCTTCCAGAGGCTTCCAGCCCTAAAGGCAGCCATGACGTCTCAGGGAAAAGCATACACTTGGCTCATGACATAGGACAGACCCAACTTCACCAGGAAAGTGCCCAGGACCTGGCTAGGAAAAAGGAAGTGGTCACACAGTGCTCTGAGCAGCCCAAGCCTACGCCCACCTCAGAGCACCCCCTGCCCACAGAGCGGCAAAAGAGTGTCCTGGAGTTGCAGACTGTGCCGGGCGGTTCCCAGTGCTATGGAGCCACAAGAACCGTGACGGAACAGTATGAGGAGGTAGACCAGTTTGGGAACACAGTCCTTGCATCCTCCACTGTAGTCACTGAGCAGGCAGACCCGCTCAGCTGTCCCCACCTGGGGGCCCATGCCTCCCCCTTGCTGAGGCAGTTCCTGCACAGCCCAGCTGGGTTCAACAGTGGCCTAGAAGAAGCTGAGATGGCGTGGGTGCCCTACGGCCACTCCTAGCCAGCTGCTCACTGAGCACCTTCACCTCTCACCCATCACTGGGGTGCCTCCTTCCAGGGCCCCAGGATTAAGATGGGTCCCTCCCTCCTGCACATATAGGATGAGGACCAAGAAGAAAGAGCATCTCTAAGGAGTGTTGAGGACTGTTTCTCTTTTGTCAGTTCCATCAATATGCTCAGTTCCTGAAAAAAAAAAAAAAAAAAGGAGGGAAAGGTTAAAAAGAGGCCCACTAAGTAACAGAGGCCCGGGGTGAGGACTGCCACTCCCACTTGTAGAAGATGTAGCATGTACACATGCTGCTCACACAGGCCTGCCCCAAGCTTTGACCTGTGGTCATCTGCACGTCATTGTCTACAGAGTTGGAATCCCCAGCCTTTATTTTTTTTATTAGGATTCTGAATGTTCTTAGCCTTCTGCTCCTTAATCCTTGGAGAAAACCTAACTGGTCACAGCATTGGTCTCTGTTAGGAATTGGTCTGAGAGACCCAAAAGGACCTGGCCTCCAGTCCCTCCTTCACCACTTTCATCATTCATCTGGTCATCCTGGTGACCCAAAGGTCATGTGAAAAGAGTTCCCAATCAACAGGGCCCTTAGGAGCCAAATGTACTGTCTTTCTCTGCCCCCTCCTGCCCACTTCCCCTCTTCATCCCAAATGGGAAAGATTCAGTCTGAATAAACCAAAGCTTGATTCTCCACTCAGTGGGTGTCTGTGTGCATCTGTTCAAGAGTCTGTGTTCACACTAAGGGAAAAACAGCCCCAACCTCCAGATGTCCAGTTTTTCTAATAGCAGCTGCATTGAAGGCTCTACCCTCTCCTTTGTTCTTGCCCCCAACACACACATTTGCCCCCTCTACCTCTGGCCTCCCCTCCTAGATGTTCTTGGACATCATCTGGGCACAGGGGAGGGGTCCTACAATCCTGCTCCAAAATGGGAGAGCAGCCCTGTCACCTCACCAGGTATAGGGAGATAGGAAGACCTCACATCAGGAGAATTCCCATGCCCAAGTTGGCTGGGCCACTGCCTATTCATGCCAAGTGCAGTGTGCCAAGCAGTAGGGAAAGGGGTGCTGAGATTCTGACCTGGAAAACTGGGATTTGGTGAAGGACACTTTTCACTCTTTCAAAAAGCACTGAGCATCTTCCGTATGCCAGGTCTGTTCTAGGTAGTAGGAACACAGAAGCAAGGTCCAATAGGGTCCTCCTCTCAGGAAACCAACTTTTGAGAATGAGGAGATGGGCTGGGGATGTGGCTCAAGCGGTAGCGTGCTCTCCTGGCATGCCTGCGGCCCGGGTTCGATCCTCAGCACCACATACAAACAAAGATGTTGTGTCCGCCGAGAACTAAAAAATAAATAAATATTAAAATTCTCTCTCTCTCCCTCTCTGTCTCTCTCTCTCTCTTTAAAAAAAAAAAAAAAAGAGAATGAGGAGATGGACAGGCAAGAAAAATCAGATCAGAAACAGAGTGATGTGCCTGACTGTGCTGCCTTCCCACTCTGGGGAAACAGTCTTAATACATGGTGATGTGATGATGACCAGGAATTTCCTTAAAGCGAGTGGCCAATGCAGACCTTCCTAAGGAAAAACATCTTATTTCAGATCTGAATACAAAGAGCCAGCTAGTGAAAAGCAGAGGGGAAAGCACACTAGACACAGAGAAAAGAACTTGCAAAGACCCAGAGGTGGGATAAGGTAGGTTTTCTGGATCCTCTTCCATAGAAAGTGGTGTTAACAACTAGGTTTGCTCCTCACAAGCTTGAGCAAGAATTTGCACATACTGTGCTATGGCAGAATATGCAGGTTCCTACCTTACCTCCAGTCCAGGACTCAGCCCTCCATACCTGTTACTGGTCCCTCAGTGCCTATTCAGCTAGTATGGATGAGCTTCCCTGGAGCAAGAGAACTCCAATCTGGAAGGAACCCATCCCCTGTGAGAGACTGATGTATAAGAAACAATCAATATCAAAACTACCTACCTGGGCCTAGTATCCCCATATTGCTGAGTCCCTTACCACATCTCTCTCCCCTGCCTTTCATAGGATCTTTGATTACAGAACCCAGCAGCTGAAAGAATGAGTGTTCTCATGTGTATATTGGGTGCAATTATAGTACCTACCATGCTGAGGATTAAGAGAATTAATAGGTGTAAAGTACATGAAGATATACCTGAAGTCTGGACAAAGACATTCATTTTTAGTATTGTAGTAATTACTATTTAATAATCTCCTTTCTCACCTCCAGGGGGGGTCCCTTGCCTTGCTCATCTTAGTATCTCTAATGTTTATCACAAGTTCCTAGAAGGCACTCCATACATGTCAAATAAATAAATGCATAAGTGAATGAAATGATCGAGTACATCTGCAGATTCGTCCCACTAACATTTATTAGCACTTCATGCCAGATTCTGCTCAGTGCTAAAAATAGTGGTGAACAAGACAGAATTTATCCTTGACCTCATGGAACTTTGGTTTAAAGATAGAAGACAACATATAAACAGATTAGATAGATTTGCAAGGGAGAAATACTGTGAATTAAAAAAAAAAAAAAAAAAAAAAGATCAGCCCACAGGGCAACGGATGGTAGTTATTTTAACGTGGGTGACCTGGAAGGCATCTTTTCAGAGGTCATCTGAATGACAGAGGAGTCCTGATTCGCAGGATGTGGCGGCCTGGCAGGAAGAGAGGTAGGTGGTGGATGATGAATGCACCGGCGGCAGCAGCCGAGCAGCAGCCGCTCAGCGGGGCCTCGCCCAGGGCCCAGCACACCTGCCTCCACACCTGCCGCCCAGGCTGAAGCTCCGCCTCTCCTCCCGCCGGGAAGGGGCGGGCCGGAAGGCGGAGTACGCCGTGTCCAGACCCCGCCCCCGGAGCCGGAGAGGCTTGTTCCCGCCGGCCGTCGCCATGGTGACGGTGACGTCACGGGCCCCGCAGAGTTCGGAACGTTCCGGCGGCGGCGGCGGCGGCGGTTGCCAGGAAACGCCCGGCAGGCGCTCCGCCAGGGTCTGGCTCCGCGCGCGCAGACGCCGGACGCCAGGACGCGCCGTCCGGGTCGGCCCGTGCTCCGAGCCTCCCTCCTGGATTCCAGAAGGATGCCGGGTTCCGCTCCTCACCCACGCCTCGGCCCCGCCCAGGACCGACCTGCTGGGCAGGGCTCCGCCTCCCTCCTTGGTACAGTGTCCTGGCCTCTGTCTGGAATTCGTCCAGCAGCCCCATCGTCATCGCCATCACCCTGCTTCAGGCCACCATCCACCTTTCCCTTTCCTGGGCAGGCAGGGGGGAAGGCACTGCTTTCGCCTCCTGAGTGGTCCTCTTTCCTTTGCCGGTCTGTCCTTACAGTTTGTCCACCACCAAGCAGCCAGAATTCTTATTTCAGATCAGGTCACTCCTGCATAATACCCTTCAACGGCTTCCCAGTTCACTTAGTCTGGAATCTAAACTCTCAGTGGCCTGTGAAACAAGAATGGCTTACCTCTCCAACTTGGGTACCTGTGCTCTCCTCCTCACCTGCCTCCTCCTAGTCATGCTGACTTTCTTAAGCTTCACAGAACATACAAGATAATTTCTGCCTCAGGGACTTTGCACTTGCTTTATCCCTCCTGGAGGTCTCTTCTAGATCTTTTTTTTTTTAAAACCTTTATTTTACTTATTTATTTTTATGTGGTGCTGAGGATCCAACCCAGCACCTTGCCTGTGCTAGGCAAGCGCTCTACCGCTAAGCCACAACCCCAGCCCCCCTCTTCTAGATCTTTAGTGGCTGAGCTTCTCACTCAGATCTCAATTCAAATGTCTCCCATAAAGTCCTTTCCTGATCCATCCTTCTCTCTTCCTCTTATCTGAAGAGGGCTTTCTCATAAGTTTCCATGCCATTTCACGTTTTCCTTAGGACCCATCCCAAAAGGAAATTATCTTGCTCAGTTTTCTTTTTTATAGTTAATGTTGTAGATAACTTTCTGCATAGCAAAACATCCCAAGCTTAGTGGTTTATAGAGCTGATACTTATGAATCTGATTACCCAGGAATTTGGACTGAACATGATGGGGATGCCTTATCTCTGTGCTGTAATGTCTGGGACTTCAGCTAGACACAAACACCTGTCTATATGACCTGGGCTTCCTTACAGGGTGCAGTCTCCAGGTACTTGGACTTCCAGAGACATAATCTTAACAAGACAGAGACCTCATCACCTTTTGTTACCTAGCCTCAGAAGTCACGAAGAATCACATCTGCTGCACTGCTGGTTTACAAGTAAGAC
The DNA here is from genome assembly GCF_048772815.1 of Callospermophilus lateralis. Classification (NCBI taxonomy): domain Eukaryota; kingdom Metazoa; phylum Chordata; class Mammalia; order Rodentia; family Sciuridae; genus Callospermophilus; species Callospermophilus lateralis. The sequence continues at coordinate 201,598,545 of NC_135305.1, read as the reverse complement.
ACAAGTCTTCCCAGATTGAAAGAAAGGGGCATTAGACACCAGCTTTTGCTGGGAATGAGGCAAAACCTAGAACACGCAGCTAGATGTCTTTGTAAAATATCATCTCCACAATCTTCCCCCACTGGAATATCATCTCCATGAAGCACCATCATATTCCCTTTGCCTAAAATGCTGCCAAAGCACATTGTGAGTATTTAATTTAAGTTTTAGATTGAATAAAGGTTTGTCTTTCAAGGAAGCATTTGAACCCAGCTCTTCTCCCTGTGTTTCCTGCACCAGCCCTTAACTTTGGCCTAGTCCGCTCTGGAGGAAGCCTGGCATTTGTATTATAAGGTGTGAGTCAAGTATAGGGGTTTTGTGGGGGAGATATAGGTCTACAATTATTGGGGATTGAGAAATATGTGGCCAAATGAGACTTGGGGGTGGTTTTCTACTCAAAGGAATGTTGAAACCCCAGTCTGTTTTTTCCCATTCTGAACTCTGGAAATGCCCAGATGAGGCAGTTTGTCCTCTAGGCTGTGAGAGCAGGAACGTGAGTGGCCCAAGGTAATGGAGCTTTGGGGAGGTGCATCAGGCAGTAGGGAGGGGCAAGATGCCTATCAGAAGCAACTGCAGTGACCTAGGCAAAAGGCAGCCTGAAGCTGCCTATAAGCCTAAGATAACTCAAATTCTCCCTGCTTTGTTTCTCCTGAAGGGTGTTCCATTGGATCATCTCAAAGTCCTTGAGCACTTAATAGTTTCTCCTCCCCTCTTCCTTTTTTCCCTGAGGGGCAGCAGCATCTGCCATTCACCCCAAGCCAGAGAAGACAGTCCAAAGCTTCTCCAGGCCCAGCCCTCTCATATCAGTAGGGGGGCAGGGGTTGTATCTCAGCGGTACCTAGCAGCGGGAGGCCCTGGGTTTGATCCTCAGCACCACGTAAAAATTAAATAAATAAAATAAAGGTATTGTGTCCAATTACAACTAAAAAATAAAGTATATATTTCTTAAATGGGCTCACTGTTTTTTTAGATTTTCCAAATATCTCTTCCCCTACCCCTCCTTCAATCTTCACTGTTGTTGTGTGTGTGTTCCTATATTTCAGCAATAGCCTGCAACCTCCAGTGCCACCCCAAACTGTCACTTCTCCAATCCAGCCCTGCAGTGGCTCACCATCTCCATCTTAATCTCCACAATCCTTAGGCCACTTAAGGCACTTCCAGTATGCAGCTGCTCTCTTGTTTATTACCTCCCCTAAATCACCCTTCCTTGGGCCTTTAATGTTCTATCCACCCTGACTTTGCCCAGGGCCAACTTATCCATTAAGTACATTGGTCATAGTGACTAGGGTCCATCATACTTTTAGGGAACCATGAAAATGTGTTTTGTTTTCTTTTTGTTTTGGGTACTGGTGATTGAACCCAAGGGAGCTTAACCACTGAACCACATTCCTAACCCGCCCCAGTTTAATGTTTAAATTTTGAGACAGGGTCTCCCTAAATTGCTTAGAGCCTTGCTAAACTGCTGAGGGTGGCTCAAATTTGCAATCCTCCTGCCTCAGCCTCCCAAATCCCTGGGATTACTGGTGTTTGCTCATTTCAAGAATGGATTTGAAAATGTTTAAACTTCTTTTAAAATCAGTAGAGGGAGAAAAGGAACTTGTAGATAAAAGAAAATGTTTACCATATAACATTACTCTATTAAAGCTTAAATATATATTATATATATTTTTTTTTTTAAATGGAAAAGGAGTCCATGAAGGCAAAAGTGCCTAGGACCCACAAAGTCCTAATAGGACCTTGTTTTTGCTTAGGCTGGACCCCACCTTCCCCCAATTTTCCATCTGCCATTTCTGGAAAGCTTGGTTCCAAAGACAGCGCTAAGGTAAAGCCATTGGGAATGTCCCAGTGGCTTTGGTCCCTGTCCCTTTCTCTTCAGTGCCCCGTCGCACCCCAACCTTATGAGTCTGGTAGTTTGTAAAAGTTTTGGCAATTTCTTTGGTTTTGTACATCTCTCTCCCCCTCCCCCATTACTGTTGCTCCCGCCAAGTCCACAGCCGTTTTAGCTCGGTCTTGGTACCCTCTCCCCCGAGGGCAGGAGCTGCCCAGTTAGTTGCCCAGCTAACTTCCGAAGAAAACTGGCAGAGGCTGGGCCTGGGGACCCTCAGGATCCGCCCCCGGGTGGGAAGCCAGGAGTGGCGGGGGCAGGCGGCCACCCGAGTCCTCTGGGGAGGGGCGCACGGTTCAGGGCTGAGGGTGGCGGGGCGGGTCCTCGGCCACTGGCCCCTGCAGGCGCCTCCTGTCCGAAGCACCCGAAGGAAGCCCGCCCCTTGCGGTCTCTCCTTATTTCCCCCAAGGCTCCGCCCCGCCCCACCCACCTCCACTGTGAGATTTCTTACGAAAAAGTGCAACTGAGAATTCCCAGAAGGTCCCGGATGTGAAGTCACTGGCGTGAGGTCACCGAGCTTGGTTCCAGGAATCACAAGCTGGTGGGGGAGGAAAGAATGCACGGAAAACGAGGGAAAGCAAGTGAAGTCGTGGGTGCTGGCGAGCGAGGGAGGGGGTGAATGACGGCGAGCTCAGCTGCGTCCCAGGCTCCTCTCCAACCAGGCCTTGGCGGGCCTGACCTCAGAAAAGATTTCCTTGGAAAGGAGGCCGCCCTCTCCCGTATTAGAGGAATGCCGATGGAACCCAGAGATACTATCCCTATTAACCAAGATCAAAGAGTCTGATACTACATGATGCTGGAGCAGATGGGGCAATAGTTGTATTTTTTTTCGCTGTTGACAAGAAGGGAGAACTGCCTGCGTCTGCCTGTTTGGAAAACAATTTGCAAATATGATCAGAATTTTAAATGAACATGCCCTTTGACCTCACAACTTCACATCTCAAGAGTTAGGCCATGGACACAAATATGAGGATCAGCCGGGTGTGGTCACGTACTCTTGTAATCCCAGCTCCTCAGGATAGACTGAGAGGCAGGAGGATCACAAATTGCAGGGCAGCCTGGAAAACTTTGTGAGACCGTGCCTCAAAGAAAAAATAAAAAGGGCCGTGGGCGTTGCTCGGTGATAGTGCACTTATCTACTATGAAAAAGAGCAAGGCCGTGGGTTCTATCCCCAGTACACAGGGGGAAAAAAGAAGATAAATGCATACAGTGGTTTTTAGAGGCGTTGTTTGAAATGCCAAAGATTGACTATCTGTAGGAAACTGTTTTAAAAAAATGACATGGGAGACCAGGCACCGTGGCACACGCCTGTAATCCCAGTGGCTTGGGAGGCTGAGACAGGAGGATCACAAATTCAGAGCCAGCCTCAGCAAGGGCGAGGCACCAGGCAACTCTGTGAGACCCTGCCTCTAAATAAAATACAAAATAGGGCTGGGGATGTGTCTCAGTAGTCAAGTGCCTCTGAGTTCAATCCCTGGTACAAAAAAAAAAAAAAAAGACATGGTATATCCAGACTTTGGAATACTATGTGTTATGAAAAGTTAAGTTATTCATGAGCCAAATGCCCAAGATACATAGTGGGGAACAAAACCCAGGAGCCCCCTCCCAATTCCTGTGCTCTTCATTATGGTCAATTTTTAAAGATGTATATGTGTTCAACCAATATGTATTGACTTATTACAAAATGCACGGCACATTGCAGACACTGGAGATATGCCAGTGAAGAAAACAGGCCCTGAAAAAGAAAGGGTATGGGCTCATGGGGAGTGCACCAAGGTGGTAAATTCTTATGGAGAAAGGAGGCCTCTCCAAGTTGACAGAACAAGGTTAGAAAACTTCATAAACCTGCCAGGCAGACAGCATAGTGAATGCAAGACAGGTTTTTACTTGGCATGTGGAGAGCAGAGAACCAGAGTAGCTGAAGCCAAAGGAGAAATGAGCAGCGAGGTAAAAGGAAGTGTGGGAAGGTTGGAGGGGTATGGGAGGTGGGGGGCAGGTATACCCCTGTAGGTCCTTGTGGGGCTTTTGTAGATGGGAAGATTTTGAAGGATGTTGAGCAAAGAAGTGACATGATCTGACAGGTTGCAAAAGATCCCTCTGGCTACTGAGTGGAGACATACTCCAAGGGAAGAAGAGGGGGGGGCCAGGGAGCAGGCTACTGCAGTAATCCCTCAGAGAGATCATGATGACTGAACCAGAGTGGGAGGAGACATCAAGCAGTGTTCTGCTCCTGGATGCATTTTGATAAGGGAGCTGGTAGAATTTGCTAAGAGACCAGATGTAGGTGTGAAAGAAGTCTAGTGACTATGTAACTGTAAACATGGAGTTAGCTTTTATCAGGATAGGGGAGAATGTGCAAGATTTTTATTGACTGGGAGCTGCTTATGTGGGTCAGAAGATTCTGGGTGATAGAAATATGAGCTGTTTGGAAATTATAGCAGAGAGGGTCCCAGAAAGAAACAGCTGGCATGCTTAAATTGAGAAATTTGAAGAGAGTTTAATAAAAGGAGAGTTTTTGTTTTTGGTACCAGGGATTGAGTTCAGGGGGCACTCAACTGCTGAGTCACATCCCCAGGCCATTTTATATTTTTTATTTAGAGACAGGGTCTCACTGAATTGCTTAGTGCCTCGCTTTTGCTGAGGCTGGCTTTGAACTCGTGATCCTCCTGCCTCAGCCTCCCCAACAGCTGGGATTACAGGCATGCGCCACAGCGCCCGGCATAATAGAAGGAGTCTTTAATCTTTACAAAGGGTAGTAGAGTATAGAGGAGCAACTTGGAAGGCTGAGGCAAAAGTTCAAAGCCAGCCCAGGCAACTTTTCTCAAAATTAAAAAAAAAAAAAAAAAAAAAAAAAAAAAAAAGAGCTGGTAATGTAGCTCAGTAGTAGAGTATCCCTGGGTTCAATTCCCAGAACTGAAAACAAACAAAATGAGAAGCCATGAGGACACTCTGAGATCCCAGGGTTACTAAGATGTGGGACTTAGACATCTATATTTCTGAAGAAGGGAGAAAAGGATGTTGCTGGAAACTTGAGGACAGAAAAAAAGTTAAGTGGAAAGGACAACATTCAAACTTGTGTGACCTCATCCAGGGAAGGGGATTAGTTTCTTTATTATATACATTTGGATGTGGCCCACTAATAGGAGCTGAGGCCTTTGGTGGAAGCCAGGTGGCTTGGGTAGAGGAATACAGCCAGTCCACCGCAATCCCACCGGCAGAACGTATATCCTGACCTCAGTCTCCTCCAAAGCCCAGGGAAGCCAAAGGCCAAGGAAGCCCATTGATGCAGCCAGTACAGGTCAGTTCCCAGCATGGAGCAAGCCAGGAAGTGTGGAGCATCAGTGGTGATATGCAGGGGCCAGCAGTGAAGAGGCCACACAAAGCCATAGGCCAAAGGAGGGATGTCTTAGGGAGTGAGTGCAGATAGACAAGGGGAGGAGGTCACTGCCCTGGGGACCTCCAATTAGAGATTGAGAGATAAAACAGAATCAGAAAAGGCTTCTTCAAAGGAGCAGTGAGACGGAGAACAAAGAGAGCCACTCATGCCTGTAGCCAAGCAAGCTGTCCAGTAGAATGGAGGAAGAGAAGGGGGAGGGGGAGGGAGAGAGAGGACTGGGATAACCACTTCAGGTAGGTCAAGTAGTCTGAAGGTTGTGGATGTGTGCCTGTGCTCGTGCGTGTGAGTTTGCATGTGTGTGAGTTTGCTTGTGTGTGGGGGGAGGGGGCAATAATGTACATAGAATATTTCTGGAAAGTGACAACAACAATTTATAGTGAGTGCTTCTAGCAGAGGGATCTAGGGGTGAACAGAAGGAGGGAGACCCAGCTTCTCATTTTCTTCCATTTCGGATGTATTTAATCAAATCCTTGTATGAATTTTTTCAAAGGAAGAAAATACAGTTTTAACCCACCCCCACCCCGCACCCCTACTGGGGTATAAGTGGTACATGCCAATAGTATCAGCAACTCAGGAAGGATCACAGGCCAGCCTAGGCAACTTAGCAAGGTGCTATCTCAAAATAAAAAATAAAAAGGGCTGGGGATGTGGCTCAGTGGTGAAGCGCCCCTGGGTTCAATCCCCAGTGCTGTAAGGAAAAAAAAAAAAAGGTTCTGTCATAACAAAAGAGATACAATATTTTCTAAAATAATTTTTGTAGTTGTGGATGAACAGAATACCTTTATTTGTTTATTTTTATGTAGTGCTGAGGATCGAACCCAGTGCCTCATGCATGCTAGGCAAGCCTTCTGCCAGTGGACTACAGCCCCAGCCCTGAGATACAATTTTTTGATGCTGGGGCTTGAACCCAGGACCTCATGCCCGTTAAGCATGCACTTTATCACTGAGCAATACTCCCCAGCCCCAAGAGCAGATCTGCAGTTTTCTCTAATCCGTTGGAAATCAGGCTTGGGATAACCCTGAGACTTAAGGAGCAGAGTTAATGGAGTCTGGGAGGTGCAGGCCTGAGAAGACAGTTGCCATAAGGATGACCTCCCTGTGTCACTCCAGCCAAAGGCTTGAGGAGCAGTGACCTCAGAGATCCAATTTAAACTATGTCCTGCTGTGTGCTGTAATCCCCTTCAATTACTCATAATCCCCTACTCCATTCAGCCCAAGACTTCAGGAAAGCTTAAGTCTTCTCATTGTAGTATCTTTTTGATAATTTTACACGGCATGCTTTTAGTATTCCTAATCTTATATATCAAAAAAGAATCCCTTGCTGGGCACAGTAGCACACACCCAGGAGTTCCTAGGTGATAGAAATATGAGTTGTTTGGACATTATAGCAGAGAGGGTCCCAGAAAGAAACAGCTGGCACGCTTGATTGAGAAATTGGAAATCTCAATAGTTTGGGAGGCTGAAGCAGTAGGATTGTGAGTTCAAAGCCAGCCTCAGCAAAAAGTGAGGCATAAGCAACTCAGTCAGACCCTGTCTCTAAATAAATACAAAATAGAGCTGGGGATGTGACTCAGTGGGCAAGTGCCCCTGAGTTCAATCCCTGATACCCCCCACACACACACACAAAAAAAAAAAAAAAAAAAAAAAGAAAGAAAAAGAAAAAGAATTCTCTTCCTTAAAGAATTTATGAGTTTGGACAACATTATCTTGAAAGAGTGATTCATCATAATTCTCTTTCTGATAAAGTTGTACCTTGGACAAAGTATTTTTTCCCTACAGAGCACTCTAGAATCCTTTGAAATTTTTGTTGTTGTTTGTTTTTTAGTTAAGAATCAGCTGTAATCCAGGCATGGTGGTGCATGTCTCTAATCCCATCTGTTTAAGAGGATCATAAATTCAAGGTCAGCTGGGCGTGGTGCCCATGACTGTAATCTCAGCTCAGGAGGCTGAAGCAAGAGGATCACGAGTTCAAAGCCAACCTCAGCAAAAAACAAGGTGCTAAGCAACTCAGTGAGACCCTGTCTCTAAATAAAATACAAAATAGGGCTGGGGAGGTGGCCCTGAGTTCAATCCCTGGTAACTGACCCCCTCTCCCCCCGAAAAAAAAAAGAAAAAGAAAAAAGAAAGGAGGTGGGTAGGGGAAAGAATCAGCTTAAAATTTGTGGAAATTAGGGAATGTGCACTAATTTTTATTCCCATTGCATGTCCAAAGGATAGGGACTCTGGTAAGGTCCCCAGGGGAATTAGCCTCTCAGGAGCCACAAGCCAACTTCAGGAGGCTCCTTACCAAGAGAAAGAAGGGTAGGATGTGGGAAGGAGATAGCTTTAGGAAACTGTTCCCCTCCTGGAGCTGCCTCCTTGGGGTGGGTGGGGGACTCCCAATCTAACAGACTTGATATTTTTCTAACACAGGGGTTTCCCAAAAGGGAAGGACCAGATGAGGAAAAGGAGCCATCAGCCCACCTCCCTTCTTGGAGCCCGACATGCTAAGGTCAGACTGGGCTCCACTTCCCTCTCCATCACCCACTCCCAAGTCAATTTTTCAATATGACCTATGCTTTGAGTCTTCCTGCCTCAGTCCTGATAAAAGAGAAACTACAAGGAGCTGGGGATATATCTCAGTTGGTAGAGTGTTTGCCTCGCATGCACAAGGCCCTGGGTTCAATTCCCTGCACGGCCTCCCCCCCAACACACAAAAGAAACTGCAACAGAGCAGGGGGCTTGCTTCCAGAAAACTAGTTGTTAATTATTTACTAGCACACAACTGCCCCTATTCTGTTTCTGCCATCAACAAACTCTGGGATTCAGGGAAGTCACTCAGTCGCTCTGAGCTTCAGTTTTCTGTCAGATGGAAATCTCATAATATCTACCTAATTGGATTGCTGGGAGGATTAAATATGATTATAATCCTGTAACATAATTAGCATAATGTTTGGTTATTAGTAAATAATTAATATACTTTAGTATGGTTCTAGTCATCTATTGCTGCATAACCAACCAACCTCAGATTTTAGGAATTTAACACACATTTGATTTGCTCATGAATCTATAATTTGGTCATAATATGGTGAAGATAACTCATAACCAGAGAGATACAAAAGCTGGAGTTTGGAACCATGTTAATTCATGCCTCTGGCAATTGATGCTGGCTCTCAGCTGGGAATGCCAAGCATATACCTACACAGGCTTCTCTGGGTAGCCCCAGCTTCCTTTCAATATGGTGTCTGGTTTTCCAGGTTTTCCAGAAAAAAGCTAAATGTTAGGTGTCTCACCATTTGTAATTTAGCCTTGGAAAACACACAGTATCACTTTCTATTAAAAGCGAAATTCTAAATCTAGGGAGGAGAATTAGATTCCTCCTTTTGATAAGAAGAGCAGGAAAGAATTTGTGGACTTGTTTCTAAACCATCACAGCTATTATTAGTATCATTGCTTTCAGTACACTTTAGCTTCTGTAAGTGAATTATCCCACTTCTTACTTCTGGGCTCCCTGTAGGAGGGTAGGGTCCATTGGATTTGTTAAGGTCCTTTCCCCCTTATCACTCTCCAAGTGAACCCAGAGCCCTGCCAACTGCAGAACTCAGTGAGTGTTATAGAAGTGAATTCTCTTCTTGCAGGAGCTGGCCCTGAAAATTTATGTTCCAGTTTCCTTGGATGGCATCCCAGTTGGCCACATAAAAACTGAGGTGAGAGACCTCGGCAGGACACAGTCCAGGAGGGCAGGAGACTTTACCAGCAGAGCTGTGACTCCAACAGGCCCTACTCATCTTGGAGTGGGGGTGATTGTGATAGCAAGTTTATGGCTTAAAGAAACTCTCTCCAAAGGTTGCTTTGAAGTTGGAATGTCGAGATCACTGTCTGGGAGTCAGATCAGGGGTTCAGGATGTAACTTCTTTCTTTGGTCTTATTTCCTGTCAAATTGAGATAAGAAAAGCTTCATGGATTGTTCATTTGGAACAGATCACCCTATTCTCTAGAAAGCCAGGTTGGAAGCCAATTTCTTCTGGATTGTGACCGATGCGGGGTCACAGTCTCTCTATATAGGAAAAAAGAATAGAAAAATCCAAAGTGGAGCCAGGCATAGTGGCACACGCCTGTAACCCCTGCGGCTGGGGAGGGAGGCTGAGACAGAAGGATCACAAGTTCAAAGCCAACCTCAGAAAGGGCGAGGCACTAAGCAACTCAGTGAGACCCTGTCTCTAAGTAAAACACAAAATAGGGCTAGGGATGTGGCTCAGTGGTCAAGTACCCTTGAGTTTAATCCCTGGTACAAAAAAAAAAAAAAAAAGGGCAAAGTGGAGAGAAATGCCTTGCCTACTGTGGGACATGAATCTATCTCACACTTTGAGATCCATAGAGCTGGGATCTAACTCCAGGGAGAAGTGTGTGTGTGTGTGTGTGTGTGTGTGTGTGTGGTGTGTATGGGATGTTTGGGTAGGGACTTAGGGACTTCTTGGGGAAAAACCCAGGAAGGAATGCCCCAGAAAACTCTTCAGTAGGAGGAGTTGGGAGTAAGAGTTGGAGAGGTTCAGGGGAGTAAGGTATAGAGCGTCAAGGCTCCTTTCAGCCTTAGCTGTCTCTCTCTGTTTCCCCTCCTGCCCAACTTATGCCAACAGGTTCTTGTCCTTGCTCAGTGATCTCCCTAGTAAGTCTAAGATGGGTTGAGGCCCTGTGTGCCTGCCTGGGTGGAGAAATTAGGGTCAGTCCTTCCTTCCAAGGCAGGACTTTGCAAGGGCATCAGGATTTTGGCCTGTGCTAGTTCCATCACAGGGAATGTCAAGGCCCTCTGGGCCTGTCTCCAACTATGGAGTAACCCTAGGCACACTGGGGCCTCCACTCTGAGCCACGGTCTGCTCACTTGTGCATAGCACAGTTGTCTTAAACCATTTTTCCCAAAATGTGGCTCATGAATCCTATAGTCAGTAGGGATATTTAGGAGAAAAAAAAAAAAAAAATGGGCTTGAGCTCATTTCCCCAGAAGCAGACCCAGAGACAAAGCTTTGAGTGAAAAGTGTCTCACTTGGGAGGGTGATCCAGGAAGCACGCGTGGAAAGAGAGGAAGGTAGGTGGAGAAGGACACGAACATAGGGTGTGCCGAGGAGATTACTATGGTGAGCAACTGTGGCTCGTCCCCCTGGTACCTCTGGGATACTATCTTACCTATGGCAAGTTAAGGGCCTGTATTCAGGGCACTGCCAGCCTGTCCTGTGCGCCCGCAGCCAGAAACCTCCAAGGGTGAGAGTCATCTGTGCTTGCAGTGAGAAGTCCTCAGCAGGTGTGAGAATTGTGAGGACTAAGGGGATATGATCGAGGCACAGGCAGGAGTTGCTACAGGGACAAGGATTTTGTTCACTACTCTTCATACGTGAGAGATCAGTGATAGTTTCCATAGAAATACTGTTACCTTTATGGTAATTATCATGGTCTTCAATGTGCACCTGGGCCACCAAAACTGAGTTGTCCAGTTCAGCTTAGCTTATATCTAGTAAAGAGAATGCCACTAGTTGTAGACCAACTGGCTAAAATATTCCCACACCAGTTTCATATTATTGCCTATGTTTGTTTTGTTTTCATTTTATTTATTTATTTTTTTAAAGAGAGAGGTGAGAGAGAGAGAGAGAGAGAGAGAAACAGAGAGAATTTTTAATATTTATTTTTTAGTTTTTGGCGGACACAACATCTTTGTTTGTATGTGGTGCTGAGGATCGAACCCGGGCCGCACGCATGCCAGGCGAGCGCGCTACCGCTTGAGCCACATCCCCAGCCCTTGTTTTCATTTTATTAGTAATATTACATGGTGGTATGACTCCAAGCTCTAAAGATGGATCATCAATGCATAAAAATAGGATTGAAAAATAGTTATAGGGCTGGGGATATTGCTCAGTTGGTAGAGTGCTTGCCTCACATGTACAAGGCCCTGGGTTCAAACCCTAGCACCACAAAAAAAAAAAAAAAAAAAAATTAGTTATAAATATTGTAAAATAAAATGTGATTAGATATACTAGAGCCAATGAGTATGAAGAAAGAGCTGAGTTAAACAAACAAAAAAGAAAAGAGAAGTGTGAATCAGAAAGGAAGTTATGTGACTCAATATCCAGAAATGGGATTTTTAAAAAATAGTTATTTTTTAGTTGTATTTTTTTTTTTTTTTTTTTTTTTTAATGTGGTGCTGAGGATTGAACCCAGGGCCTCGCCTGTGCTAGGCAAGCACTCTACCGCTGAGAAATGGGATTTTGTTAGCTGATCTGCATTTCCTCCAGTCCCTGAGGCATTGTCTATTTGCACCATCTTTGCATCAGGCCCTGTAAGCTATTAGAAAATTGTTTTTCTAGCATAGGAGTAAAAGAGGCTCCAGCATGATAGTTATGCATTTTCTCAACAAAGAAAGAAAAGATAAAACCTCTAGAAGGATCATTAAAGTTGTCCAACTTACAGTGAGGACCAACACAATTGCAAATCCAAATGGAGTCAGAGGCTACTAAGGAATATTTTGATCAGAAAAAAAAGCACAGCATGCTCTTGGCAAAATTACTTGATCAAACCCCACTTTCAGATGATGCATAAAATCAATGACACACAATGTGAAAGAGCGATTGTTGTCCCCAGCAAGTACTAGCAGACAATTGGCTTTATTGTTGAATAAAACCACTTGTGGCAAGTCTTGTTCGTTGTCCATCCAGAATTCATTCCTTTCCTTCTTTCTTAATAATAGATCCTTGATTTTGGTCCATGCACCAAAGTCTCCAGCTCAGGCAATCAATTGTAAGTGATCCAAATCAATCATGACCAATCCACTTCCCACTTCCCCAGTCGTTCCCTTCATGCTACCGAAGACCAGGAGACCCAGTTCTGGCCAATTAAATGTGATGGGACAGTTGGGTGCTGTGGTGCACACTTGTAATCCCAGCTAGCCAGGAGGCTGAAGCAGGAGGATTTCAAGTTCACAAAGTCAGACTCTGCTATTTGGTGAGATTCTGTCTCAAAATACAAAATAAAAAGGGCTGGGGGGCTGGGGATGTGGCTCAAGAGGTAGCGTGCTCGCCTGGCATGCATGTGGCCTGGGTTCGATCCTCAGCACCACATACAAAGAAAGATGTTGTGTCCGCCGAAAAACTAATAAATAAATAATTATTAAAATTCTCTCTCTCTTTCTCTCTCTCTCTCTCTCCCTCTCTCTCTTTAGAAAAAAAAAAGGGGGGCTGGGGATGTAGCTCAGTGGTAGAGTGATCCTGGATTCAATACTTAGTACTGCCAAAAAACAAACAAACAAATAAACCACTGATGGAATATCTGCTGAGGATCCTTCTCTGAGAACTTTTGTTTTCTCAATAAATTAGTTGTACACGCCAGCCCTCCTCTTCCCCTGTCTTCCTAACTTGAACACAGTCATGGTGCCTGGTGCTGGACAGCCATCTTGTAAATATGACATAACCAGAACAAAGCAAAGTAAAGGTTGAGAGAATTATTGAGCCACTGAATGCATGTGAGTGTCTGCCTGCTTGTTCACAGTCCAGAAGTCAATCTCTCCTTCTGCTGAAAGCCATTGTAAATACTAGTAACTGAAAGCATCTCTGATGGGCGTACCGCTGGCATGTGGAATATACGTTAGCGGTAAAAAATCTTTTCAAAAGGCATGAGAGAAATGTGCTTGATGATTTTTTGTTCTGTTTATCCCTGAATTCCTTTGCAAGATTAGAGATGAGCTCTTGGGTCCAGCTGGCTTCAGCCATGAGGAACCCCAGCAGGAAATGGAGAAGGAAGAGAGTGAGATGAGGCACCTGATCGCCTGGTGACCTGCCTGTGAGTCCCCATGGGTTGTGTGCATTCTTCAAGAGGCCATGGTTCCTCCAAAGGCAGCCTCTTCTACCAGTTTCCTCCCTTCTGATCATGTCCCCAGTTCTCTCCCCTCTTGCTTCAGATCAAATGGTAGAAACAACTCTGCTGCTGCTCACACAGGTTGTCACCCTGTCCCGTGGGGTGCTCCTACATCCACATGTGTGTAAATAAGCCTTCCCCAAATAAACCAGTTTTGAGTGCATCATTATCTTTTTGTATGCTGACCCATCAAGCAGCATCAATTCACAGATTCAAAACAAAACAAAACTTGCATCTGTGCATCAAACCACACCACCACTGTATTCACAAAGACCAGCTGTCAGGCAACAATCTGGCTCCTGATCTTGATATATATAGAAACAAATAGCAAGAAGAGTCAATGCTTTCCATTCATGGCCTCTCTGACTATTTTCAGATACTGTGTAGAGAAATGGACAAGTAAAAGACACTGTTGAATAAAGTATGCTGGCTGTTGAGGGAAAGATATTCACATGAGGTTTTGAAATAAGAGATGAGATACAGCATCCCTTCCTGGCACGGTGGCCCTTTGATGTGGGTGGCTGGCCCAAGCAGGAGCTCAGTTGCACACTCAGTCTCTTGATTACCCTGAACTTTCAGCTTCAGAGTGAGACTATCGCTTTTTTTTTTTTTTTTTTTTTTTTTTTTTAATGCTGAGGAAAAGACATCAAGATTTGGAAGACAGAATGGCGGTGCCAAAGCTTAGCCTTTGAGAATATAATTCTTTCCTTCCGTTTTAAAGGTTTTCTTCTCTTGGCAGAGAAATCTATATAAAAGCACCACTAGAAAAATAAAAAAACTCCATCAGACACAAATACAAACATGTGCACACACATGCATATCAAAGAAAACACAAAAATGCTTGTGGTAAAACAAAACAGAAGATGCAATGAAATAGGAAACACCGCAGAAAATAAGATGACAGAATCGCTGGGCGTGGTGGTGCACGCCTGTCATCCTAGCAGCTCGGAAAGCTGAGGCAGAAGGATCCCAAGTTCAAAGTCAGCCTCAACAACTTAGAGAGGCTCTAAGCGACTCAAGTAAGACTGGTGTCTCAAAATACAAAATAAAAAAGGGCTGGGGATGTGGCTCAGTGTTTAAGTGCCCCTGGGTTCAAATCCTGATACCAAAAAAAAAAAGAAAAAGAAAAAGAAAAATTAATGTGAATATATCACCTATATCAACAAATATAAATGGGATAAACCCACCCTTATAACAGAAAAAAGATACATTGAATAATAAAACAGTGTCCTATTGTATGTTATATGTGACGCATCTTCACCAAAATAACTCAGAAAAACTAAAAATAAAATATGAACCAAAGTATATATACCAGAAAATACTGAGCTGAGACTTCAGTGTAACTATCAGCCAAGGTTAAATTAAAAATGTTAAAAAATGTTAAATGAGGCAAATGGAAGTTAAACAGAAAAAGGAGCATTATCTATGTTAGGAATCTAATTTCCAAAAATCTCTCTTCCCCAATAACCGTTTCAAAATAAAAAATAAGCTATGATAATTTAGAATAACTCTATACAGAAATGAAATCAGAATGAGCTGAAACATGAGAATAGGTATTAATCAACCCCATCAGCTCGTAATATATCAAGAAAGCAAAAGATAGGTAGGAATACAGAGAATTTAAATAGTAATTAAATATCATTAATACTGAGATAAGAATCTCAAAATATTAGCAAACATAAATAAACACTATCTCAAAGGAATCATTCCTCATTCCTCGTATTTAAAGAAGTTCATCCTAATTGTACAATTAGGAACTCTCTGATAAAATTGATTATATTAACAGATATAAGGAGAACTACATAACATCTTCTCAACAGATGTGAAAAATAAATTTGACAAAAATCTCACATATACTTTTTTTTTTTTTTCTAGAAAAAGCTAAAAGGTGATTTATTGCTCTGCTAGCAAAGGAGAAACACAGGGGACTTCTGTCCCAAAGGCTATGTTTCTGCCCATTAGCAGGAACTGGGGGTTTTAAAAGAGGTGATTCAGAGAAAATGAGATTAGGGAGGAGAGATCAGGAATGAGAGGATCAGGGAAAAGATCAGGGAGGAGAAAGTTAGGAAGAAGAAGATAGAGAAGATTAGGGAGGATAAGATCAAGAAGGAGAAGGTTAGGGAAAAGATCAGAGAGGAGAAGGTCAGAGAGAAGAAGATTGGGAAAAAGAAAAACATGTAAGTTTTAAAGCCACAAGGATAGAGTCAAAGCATCAAGTGAACCTCTGTTACATCTCCCCACTGTCAGTTTCTAGCTTCCATTTCTATGGAAAGTGGGCAATGACATCTCCAAGCTATTTCCTGTTGAAAGGGGGCGAAGTTGGGGGAAAGACCCAAGATTCACATCCACTCCTTGTTTAAAAACAAACAAAACAAGGCATGGTGGTATGCCTGTAATTTCAGCAATTTAGGAGGCTGAGGCAGGAGGATCTTAGCCTCATAATTTAGTGTGAGTCCCTGTCTCAAAATACAAACTAAAAAGGGCTGCAGATATAGCTCAGTGGTAAAGAAGCCCTGCGTTCAATCCCCAGTACCAGAAACAAAGAAAAAAAAAAAAAAAAAAAAGGAATAGATTGATGTAGTTCCTCACCATAGTTTCATACATCCGTATGCATGAACCAAAACCAGCATCACACATAAGAGTGAAACCGATAATTCATTCCCACTGAAGGCAAGTACTGGGTGATAGCAGCCACCAACATCACTATCATTTACTATGCCTCTGGCAGTTCAGACCAATGTAAACAAAAAAGAGAAATAAGAGGTGTAAATAGGGGAACAAGATGGGGCTGGGATTGTGGCTTAGCGATAGAGCACTTGCCTGGCATGTGTGAGGTCCTGGTTTCAATCCTCAGCATTGCATACAAATAAATAAATAAAATATCCATTGGCAACTAAAAAAAAAATTTAAAAGTTTTTAAAAAGATATGGGAACAAGAAAGCAGAACTACGCTTTCTAAAGCCAGGCATAGTGGTGCATGCCTGTAATTCCAGCAATTCAGGAGGCTGAGGCAGGAGGATTGCAAGTTTAAGCCCAGCCTCAGCAATTTAGGGAGGCTTAAGCAACTTAAAGAAACCCTGTCTCAAAATAAAAAATAAAAAGGACTAGGGGTGTGGCTCAGTGGTAGAGTGCTTGCCTGGCATGCATGGGACCCAGCACTGCAAAAACAAAGAAACAAACAAAGGCTCAGATTCACTTATCATAAGAGAAAAGATGCCAATTAAAACAGTAAGATTCCTGTTTCTCCTATCAGATTTTCAAAGATCAGTATTTTTGATAACACCAAGTGTCACTGAAGATGTTGAGAAACAGTTTCCCCAGAGACAACGGTTAAGAGCGAAGTCAGTACAGTTTTAGGGAGGATGATTTGGCAATAGTTGTCCAAAATCTTTTACCCAGAATTCAACTTCTTGGATCTTTAATTCACATAACTACACTTAAAAGTTTTCCAATTTAAAACCAGATGCAGTGGCAGACCTGAAGTCTCAGCTACTCAGTAGGCTGAGGTGGGAGGATCACTTAAGCTCAGGAATTTAAGACCAACCTGCAATACTTAGTGATACCATCTCAAAACAAAACAAAACAAAAGCAAGCCACCAACGACTTGGGATGTTGAGGCAAGAGGATCACGAGTTAGAGGCCAGTCTGGGCAACCTAGTTGGAGCCTATCTCAAAATAAAATAAAGGGCTAGGGATGTAGCTCAGTGGTAGAATGCTTACCTAGCATGTGCAAGGTCCTGGGTCCAATCCTCAGCCCAGCAAAACAAACACCACCACCCAAAAGCTGTTCAAGATATGTGCTTGAGCTGGGTGGGCATGGTGGCACAGGCCTGTGGTCCCAGCAGCTGGGGAGCCTGAGACAGGACGATCACAAGTTCAAAGCCAGCCCCAGCAACTAACAAAGTCCTAAGCAACTTAGCCAGACCTTGTCTCAAAATACAAAATAGAAAATAAAAAGGGCTAGGGATGCAGCTCAGTGGCTAAGCACCCCTGGGTTCAATTCCTCGTACCAAGAAAAAAAAAAATGTGCTTGAAGACAGCCTTCTTTCCTGGTTTCTGTTTTCTAGCGTCTTAGCTTAGTGGGCCTAAAAACTGATGCACAGGGGCTGGGGTTGTAGCTCAGTGGTAGAGAACTCGCCTCACATGCGTGAGGCCCTGGGTTCGATCCTCAGCACCACATTAAAAATAAACAAATAAAAATTCATGCACATAAGAATCAAGTAGAGGGGCTGGGGAGATAACTCAGTTGGTAGAGTGCTTGCCTCTGCCTTGCATGCACAATCCCCAGCACCACACACACAAAAAAGAATCAAGTGGAGGACTTGTTAAATCACAAGTTGCTGAGCCTTCCCTTCCAGAATTCCTGATTGAGTAGAGCAAGAGGAACCAAGGAAAAATACTTTAACCATAAATTTTGTATGGCATAAGGTAAGGTTAAAAATTTACTTGCATGTGGATATGTTGAAAAAGTGTTTTTTTGTTTGATCCCCCAGATCAAATTAAAACTTCAACCTCACCCAACCTCTTATGTTGAAGCCTAAATGTAAGAGCTAAAACTATAAAATCCTTAGGTGAAAAGTAACATGAAGTTCCTTGTACTTGAGAGCCATGGTGTACTCATCTGTGGTAAAGTAAGAATATTGGGTCTCTGTGCCCAATTTCTGACAGAGTTCCTGAAAACCTGTGGAATTTCCTCAGTGATAGAAATATCTTATTTATAAGGAGCCCCTTTTGATCACACCTGGGTTTATGCTAATGAGGTGATTTAAGCTAGGTTTCCTAGATAATTTCAGGATGGGGCTGGTCACCAGAAGGACCAAGTGATTAGAGCGAAGTCTCAACTCTACCCTCTCAGTAAGGGGTTGGAAATTAAGGTCTATAAAAATTCTCAAACAGCAAGATTTGATAAGCTTCTGGACTGGTGGACACATTCAGATCTCCATACCAGGAGTGTGGCACAACCCAACTTCACAGGGACAGAAACCCCTGTGCTCAGGACACTTCCAAATCTTGCCCTATGCACCTCTGCCTCTGAGGGATCAATTGTATTCTTTTCAACAAATTAGTTAGTAAAGCATTTTCTTAAGTTCTGAGAGCCCATTCTAGCAAATTACCAAATCTTAGGAGGACATCATGGGAAACCCAGATTTATGTCTATGTCTGTCAGAGTAGGCCAGGAACTTGTGACTGGTGTCAGAAGCTCAGAGCTCTGCATACTTCCGAAAAGTTAGTGTCTGAGAAAGTGTCCAGAGAAACAGAGAACTGGTTGTTGGTGTGGGAAAACTCTCCAAACCAATAGTTTCATTTAGATGGAAAGAAATTCAAACAGTTGGACCTGATCTGCAGACTCTTCTGACCTGGAGGTAGACTTATGGATGGAAAGCACGGTTTCCTATTCATAATAATGGCACTAATATTGTCACACACACACACACACACACACCCCACACTCACTCCCCTACTCCTCCCCCACTTTTTTTTTTTTTTTTTTTTGTCAAGGTAAAACAGTAAAGTAAACAAATCTTAAACCTGACTTTTTACATGTACACCCATCTGACCACTACCTAGATCAATACATAGAACATCTCCAGCATCCCACAAGGCTCTCTTGGACCCCTTCCCCAGTTTTTAAACCTCACTATGTTTTCATTTGTTCCTATAAATACATGGAATTGTAATTACTATTCTTTCATGCCTGGTTTCTTCTATTCAATATGACTTTATAAAGATTCATGCATGTTATTGTAGGAAGCAATACTTTGTTGTTTTTCATTGCTGAGTACCATAGCATTATATGCTAAGTCACAATTTGTTTCTACTCACTTATTAGTGAACATTGGGGTTGTTTCCAGTTTTTATTACACATAAAATTGCTATAATATCCCTGTAAATGTCTTTTGGAACATATAAGCACCTTGCTTCTCTTGGCTATACAGTATATCAAAGAGTTTAGTACAGGATCATAGAGTTACCTGTGCTTAACCTTAGTAAATGACTGCAAATTGTTTTCTAAGCCATTGTGTCAATTCACCTTCCCAACAAAAATGAATGGCAGATCTGGTGAATTCTCCATCTTGCCATATTTGGTACTGTTAGTCCTTTCAAGTATAACCTTACTAATAGGACTATATCATTAATTTTTAACTTCTTATAATTTTTATTTGGCTTATATTAATTTTTACTTACCTAAAATGGGTGGTCCGTGGATGCTGAATGTTTGAGAAATGTGTAGGACTCTTCTAAGTATTCAGAAATTCCCTGAGGATGTGTGGGTGTGCTTTTGCCTATATGTGTGCCCCAGTCACAAATGAATGCCGCAGACCCCACCCTCCTGGCTTCAAAACAGACCCTTCCTTTCCCCATGAACAGGAAGAGTTTAGTTGGGATCCCAGGGGAGATGTTTCCATCACCAGCAACATCTGGGGAACATCTGGTGAGCCTATCCCAGGACAGGAAGATGCTTTTATGGAGAAAACACATCACTTATTTGATTGTATTTTCCCTTAATCTCTTTTCTTCTTCCTGCTCCCCAATCTTAAATCCTCACTCCATTCTTTGCCAACTCCCTGCCCTGGTTTTCCCAGTGCAAACCTAGGCAGCTGGAGAGATCCTCATTAACTCTAGTGCTCAATCCTGTCCGTTCCCTGATCAGCAAGCAGTCCCTTCCAGAAACTGAGTCAAGGAATGTTGCAGCTCTTGGGTTCTCTGGTTCAATGCTTCCATTTTACAGATTGGAAAGAGGGAGTCAGGGATAGAAACCAGACCAGAATGCCACTTCTAGGTATTTCAGACACTACTTTTCTGCAGGATGCTTGCACTGAGGATTGGAGGCAAGTAGGAAGGCAAATAGTGGAAAGGATTCCTTGGGACCAGCAAATTCTGCAGCCTGTAGCCAGGGAGAACACAACTGAATATCTGGGGTGGGGGTGGGGGTAACTGCTCTGACAGCTGAGTCACCTTTAGCAAGTGACACTCAACTCTGTAGACATTAAACTCCTTCCTGAGCAGTCTCAGCCACACCATAGATTTCATACACCACTGTGTGTGTGTTGAGAATTCCTCAATTGCCATCTCCAGCCCTGTCCTCAAGAAGTCACTGGAAGCTTGACTCCAGCTGCCCAGACACCTCCCCCTAAGAAATGCATCTGGAAGGACAGGAGCTATGTCGGCCCCTAACCTGTTTTCCTCTTGTTCTCTCTGGGAAGTAAAGGGCCATCGATAGGTCCTAGCCCTCTTTTTTTTACACACCAATGTCAGAAGTGGGGCCCTCACAATCATCTCCACTCCAGATGCCGTCCAGGAGGACAGAAGGTCACCCCCACCCCCACCTGGAGGAGGGTGGAATGGAATCCTGAGGGCTGGGCTAGTCGCTGACAGTATTCATCTAGGACAGTCAGAAGAACCCAGAATGCAGCGGGAGCATAGCTGGAAGGGGGAGGGTCAGGCTCCCACGAAGGCTCCCTGGAGGAGGCAGTGCAAGCAGAGAGCCCTTAAGGCGCTGGGATTCAGGTAAGCAGAGAGAGGGCCAAAAGGCAGTTCAGGTGATAAGGAGCTGCTGCAGCAAGGGTGTGAAGGTGGGAACCTCCAGGTGCTGGATAATATCAGGACTGGTGATTGGGAAAAGGAGCAGGGAGTGGGCTCCTGGACCAGTAGTTGGTTGCTGGGCACACACATTTTCCTCTGCGCAGAGGTACTGGGGAGAGTTGGCCCTGAGTCAAGGAAGGTCTTGGCGGGAGCAGAAAAGGCAACAGGCCATTTTAAGTGGCCAAGGTCTGGCCCGGAAGAAACCAGCTTCTCTCCACTTTTTTAAAAGGGGGGGATGGGTGGGGGTGGGGAAGTTGGTTCTGAGAACCTCTAGTCCTGGGCTCCAGCAGGGGTAGGGTCTCCGGCCCGGGGGCATAGGTGAAAGTCAGGCCCTCGGATGATCTCCTTTACTCTCCCTCCCTACTCCTCTTACATCCCGGAGATGGGTTCATCTCCAATCAGTTTACTTTTCTGGCGGATCTGGGGGTGGGTGGTAGTGTGGGGGCAGAAGAGTTAACGCTTAGATTGGATTATAATAGACTGTCTCCGGTGGAGTGAGGGTAGAGGGCGTGTAGGAGGCCTCCCTTCTGCTGTCTTGTCCCAGGGTCTTGCGAAGTTTCGCGAGACTCCTGGCCTCAGTCTACCCTTCTGCAACGGCGCGGTGGGGTGAGGTGGGCATCTTTACGAGAGGGCTCTCCCAGCCAGGACGGTCGGCGCCTTGAGGACCAGTGCAGGAGGGCGGCGCGGGCTGGGGGAGGGTTGGGCGGAGAGCTGCAAGGCGCCGCCGCGGGGTCAGAGTCCGCCGGGAGGCCCCACGGCCGCTGCGCCGGCTCCGGGCTGGGAGGAGCGGCGCCTCCGGGGCGGGGCCGCCGGGCGGCCTGGCGGGAGGCCCGGCGTGCGTCAGCGCAGTGAGCCCCGGAGTTTTCCACTGACGAGGAGGGCGGAGCGGCGGGCGGGGCCGGGCGCAGCCAGTCTCCCGCCGCCGCCGCAGCCGCCGGACGCGCAGAGCGAGGGGCGGCTTGACCGACGGCTGCCCGGCGGAGCGCAGAGAGTCACGGCGCGGGGAGCGTGCCGGGCTGGGACGAGGGTCGCGTCGGTGTCCTTGGCGAGCGACCGGCTCTCAGGTGAGTGCTAAGGGGACCCGAGACCGACTGGACGGGACTTTGGGGAGGGGGCATCCGGCGCTAGTGGCAGTGCTGCTCCGGCCCTTGCCATCCACTCTCGGGCAACCCAAGTGGGCTCCGGGGCTGGGGGCTGCCCAACCCGGTCCGAGTCCACGGCTAGGAGCCGGGGAGGCTGGAGTCGCAGGTTTTTCGCTCCCCTCCCCCGCCCCGCCGCAGTTGCCCCGAGATGTCCCGGCTCCCAGAACCGGGTGCAGGTGGCAGAGTGGCCGGGCGCGCGCGTCCGCGGGTGAGTTTCCTTTTGACCCCGCTGCCTGAGAACTTTTCAGAAGTTTCTCGCGTGGCCGGAGCAGGTGACATTTGTCGCCTTTCTCATCGGGCTCCCCCCCGGGGAGGGTGCGGGAGCTGCGGCGTGTGCCGGGTGATCCCGGCAGGCGGGGGTCAGGGAGGGAGTGGAGGGATGGATGAACGAGGAGTGAGGCTTGGTGAGTCACGGACCCCGGGAGGGAGGAGGAGGGATTGTGTCGTACGCTCACCTGTGTGTCAGTCACCGTCACACTCAAGAGGCCACCACCGTGAGTCACGGGGCGCAGCTATACCGGCCACCCGCGGGCACACGTAGGTCCTCTCCCACGCACTCTGCACGTACTTCCTCTCCGTCCTCAGTTTCCCCTCCCCGGGGGGCCTTTTCCCCGTCACGCACTGTTGAGATGCCCACACCACAGCAACAGCCATACACTTAGTCACTCCTGTTCCCGGCACAGTCACACAGCCATAGCCCACATTCCTGACACCAGAGCGTCCTCCCCAGCTCTCTCACTGCCCACCCAACACCTCCACTCAGAAGTCGCACAGTCCTCTGAAGCGTAACTCATCACCCCACGTCCCCAAATCCTCCATAGCCCTGCCCTCTTATATCTTCGCATCCCAAAGTCATCAGGCCCACCCCCCTTTCTCCTCTGTTCTTGTACTGTCACCTCACCTGGCCCTGGCTTCTCTGTCCAACAGGTCACACCCCCTCTAGTCCCGGTGCTGAGCCATCTTTTAAGAATGCAAATCTGGTATTGTCACTCCCTACTTAAACCCTTCAGTGGCTTCCTGTGCCCTCAGGCTAAAGCCTGCCCTGTAGCCCTGGCTCTGCTGTCTCTTAAGCTGCCCCTCCTCCACTCACCTTTTTGGCTGTTTCTGCTCCAGATCCTCACCCACTCTCTTGAAGAACTCTCCCTACATCCATTTTCCAGAGAAATTTGCCTGTACCCCCTCTTTTCCCTGTGATTCTTTCCCTGCCTGCATGGCCCTCTCACCCTCTCCATTCCATCACCCCACACTGATTGTCCCCATCCCCCAGCTCACACTTCTAGAGGACAACATTTGTTGTAAATCTTGCCCCCTGTATGACCAAACACCTACCCCTGTACTTGACTCATTATGGGAGCTCAGTAAATATTTGTTGAATGAATGAATGAATGAATGAATGAATGGAGTTAAGGAGGCCTTGGCTTAGGTGGAGGGAGCTGTCACTGTCAGGTGTAATTTCCCTCCTGCAGAAGCAAGTGCCTTAAGTAGCCAGCAAACGTTTGGCACCTACCCAGTGCCAAGCCCTAGAGGCTAGGCCTAGGAACTGTCCCCTCCCCCAGATGACTTTCAGAGGGATGGGTGGGGGAGGGGTGTGCCCATGCTTCCTGTCTGCTGTCTCTGGGCTGTCCAGGCAATTTGTTTCACTAGGGACCAGAGGTGCTCTTAGGTGCTTTTCCCCTGTCCTAGGAAGTAATTCTTGGGGGTTGGGGTCATGTGACCCCAGGTTTTGGGGGTGGGGGTAGCTGGCCAAGGCCTTCAGTTCTGAGGTTAAAGGACACATTCTTCAGATTCCTGGAGGGGTTTGGAGGCGACTAAAGGTGCCCCCTCCCTAATACCAGCTCTGGCTGGGAGCTGGGGCGCTGATGGGACTGCTGAGGTGGACAGAGGAGTTGATGGGACTTTTTAGAGGTCTTGAAATGTCCTTCCCCAAACAGCCCTGGGTTGCTTGGTGCCAAGAGTGAGGTGGCCTTCCTTGGATTCACATAGTGCAACCTGAGTGTGTAGTTGTGGCCTGTAGGCTTGGGAGACATTCTCCTAGGCTGCCAGTGCCTGTGTGTGGTGGCTGGAGGGCTGCCTGATTCTCAGGGCCCAGTCAGATCCCGGAAGAAGCCTGGTTCTCTTTGATTCAGGGCCTGTCTCCCGGGGCTCCTTGGGGGTGTGGTATTTCTGTCTGAGCCAGCTCCCTGGGAATTTCTTTTCCTTCCTCCAGGACCCCAGGAGGGGGTTGTGCTCACCCTGGGAACAGTGCCACGGTCAGGATCTTGATTCCTGGGGAGCTGCAGAGGGCCCCTCCCCCACCCTCTGACTCACTGTCTGACACTTTTCTTGGACTCTTTTCACTATCTTTCATTCTTTTTTCTGACTTGGCTTCTCCTTGTTTCTGGCTCAGTCTTTCCATCTCATCTCCTGCCTCTGCCTCTCTCAGCTTCTGAATCCCCAGGTGGGACGGAGGAACTGAGATCCAGGAGCTCTTCCCCACCTCCCCAAGGGAATATCAGGGAGGAGATGATTCTCATTTCATTCCAGGTCTGCAGATCCTGCAAGGGTCTCATCGCTCTTGCCTGCAGTGATTGTAACTTCCCTATGACTCTTTTCCTATCTGCAGCCTTGGAGGCTAGAACCCCCTCACCTTAAATCCTTCTGTGGACATTCCTGATGGCAGAGCCCTGGTATCTGGCCTGAGCTGCTTCCTTGACATCTCTTCATCTGTTTACTCTTGGGGAACAGGGGGCCTCCTGTTATGCCTGTGTTGGCACCACCTGCAGTTGGACCTTCCCTCTCCAGTCTTTAGGACCACCTTTAAGTGTCATTCTTGCTTGAATCCTCTGGCACTGGCCGGAGGAGGAACATGTGGCCCTCTCCTAAATTAACTGCCAGGAGCCAAAGGTCACATTGAAAACTTGTGTGCTTATAATCTGTTTCTAGGTCGATTCCTGATACCATGGGAGCTATCTTGGTCAGTTTGGGCTGCTATAACAAAAATGGCGTAGGCTGGGTGGCTTAGACAAAAGAAGTTACTTCTTCTGTTTCTGAAAGTGGGTGGGTGCAAGTTCAGGGTGTCAATCTGATGAGGAGGGTTCCTTTTCTGATTTGCAGATGCACTGTGTCTTACTGTGTCCTCACATGGTAGAGAAAGAGGTCATCTCTGTGTTTCTTATAAAGGCATTATTTCCATTCATGACCTTATCTCCCAAAGGCCTTTAAGCACCATCACTTGGGATTTGGCTTCCAACACAGGAATTTTGGTAGGACACAAATATTTGGTCTACAGCAGGAACCTAGAGAGGCAGGAGGAAAGAGTAGGGGACTCTCTGGAGGTTCCTTTAGAGATAACTTCTGAAAGAGAATGAGGTTGGGTTGTTCCAGTTTGTGCAAAGGCCGGGAGATGGGCAAGGGCATGGTCGGTAGGGGAAATGCAGGTTCAGCTGGAGTACAGAGAAGAGCCATAGGGAGACTGCGGGATGAGGCTGGAGGCCAAGCCGTGGCCAGCTCTGCTTCAGCCTCTTAACTGATCCTAAGGTCAAGCTTCCCCAGGGGGACTACAGACAGAGTGGTGCTCTGCAATGGAATGGCAGGTGGATCTTTGGTTTTACAGGGTCATTCTGGCTGCAGAGTAAAGAATGGTTGGGTGGAGAGAGCAGGAGCAGAAGCAGGGGATATGTGTAGTAGTGATGGGGACAGGGAGGTGATAAGGGTAATAAACTTTTAAGTGCTAGGAATTGAACCCAAGGCTTGAGCATCCTAGGCAAGTGCTGTACAGCTTAGCTACACCCTCAGCCCAGCCTTTTTTAAATTGATGGTGACCCACATAGAAGGCATGCAGTATACACATTCCACATGTACAGCTAGATGAATTTTTAGTTTTTAGGCACCCCTATCACCACCAACCAGAGCACAACAGAGAACATTTCTAGACCTCACAGGAAATCCCCTCATGACTGTCCCCAGTGTGTGCCCCTCCCTCCCCCTGGAACCACTATTCTGACTTGTGTAATCACCGATTAGTTTTGCCTTTTCTTGAACTTCACGATCAGGATTTTGTTTCTGGTTTCTTTGACTCAGTGTAATATCTGAGATTCATCTGTGTTGTGTGTATCCAGGAGCTCATTCTTTTTTCCATACATTTACTGAAACAGTTATCATTGTCCAAGAACATGACTTGTATTGATTCCTGTAAACCTTCTAACCCTATGAGGTTTTAAGACAAAAGAGTCGGAGGCACAGAAATGTTAAGGAACTTGTCCAGGATCACCCAGCCCATTAATATCCAAGGTAGGGTTCAAAGGCAGGCAGTCTGGTTCTGGAGCCAGGGTTTTTAATACAATGCTGGGTGGCCTCCAGGATACCTACTAAGTCTGTGCCTGACTTTGTGTGGAGTACACGAATGTGTACGGAACTTCAGGACCCAGGGCCGGGACGTAGATGAAGGGAGAGGGAGGAAGGAGTTGAGGATGGCTGCAGGTTTCTGGCTTGAGCAACTGGGTGGGTGGCAGTGCTGTTACTAAGATAGGGAACACAGGAAGAGGAACAGATGGTGTTGGGGGTGGGGGACAGAGACCAGGGTTCAATTTGGGGCCTGTGGAATTGTATGTTTCCTGGGGAAGGCCAGGCATAGAGAGTGGGCAATTGGTGGTGGTGAGGAGGGAGACGCCGTCCTCAGACCAGGCACGTGATTAAGGAGGCATTCAGCACCCTATAGATGGCACCTGGAATTTGGGGGAAAGGATGGTTTCTCCCCACAGGGGCAGGAGGTGTGGGTGCTGTTTGTTCATGTGTGTGCTTCTGTGTCTGAATATCTGTGGTCTCGGTGTGTGTGCATGTATGTGCCTGGCTCTGGATTATGAGTTCCCCCATCTCCTGGGAGAGCCTGCAGGTCAGCTGGGAGCTAGGTTGTTTTTGTTTGTGGTTTGACCCTGGGAAGGGGGGTGCCAAGCCTAAGAAACTACCCCCGGAAACACCTGTGTATCCTCTTCCCCCAGGCCCAGGGTGGGGGGCTAGCCAGGGAGAGAGATTTTTCTTGCTTCTCTCATGCCTGCTTGACAGAGGCTGTCCCTGGGATGGATTTTATCCAGTTAATTGGTTCACAGCACCTTCCCTAGGTTCAGGGACTCTGGAGAGGCTTGGGATAAGGAAAGTGGTGTTTGGAAAGGACACCTGAGTAGAAGAGACCAAGACAGCTTTCTGGTTGGTTTTTCCTGTTCTTTCGTTTCCTGTGATGGTTGTGGGGGTGGGGTTCCCTAGCCCTAGGGCCTCAGCTTTGTTTCCCCTTCCTCCTGGCCGCCTCCTGGGGACCCAGCCCTGAGTGCCATAGGACCTGGCCACAGATACAGGGTAGCCATGAGCAGCCCTGGAATTGAATCCTCTGGGGGTTCCTCGGGCAGAGAGCCCCAGCCCTCTCCACTCTGAGGCCAGGCTGGCTGTGGCCTCTCTGGTTGCATTCCACCAAGGGTTGAGGTCTCAGTGGGGAAGCACAGTGTGTCCTGGGGTGCCGCACCTCAGAAGCTAAAGGGGAATAGTAATTTCCATGGGAGGTTCATTCAAACAGTTTAAAATATTGGAATAGAAGGCAAGACATAGGTGGAGTTTATGATCAAATGAAGGTTCCCTGTCGCATTAAGCCTGCAGGCAGGGGACTTCTCTCCTGCTGGATGGGGGTTTCTGAGGGAAAGTCTGAGAAGTTCCATCACTGGAAGGGAGGGGCTCAGGAAAGTCCTCCGTGTGGGAATGGGGACCATCAAAGCCAGCTTTTCCCAGAGTGCCTGACCCTGGAAGGAGGGCCTGGGGCTGCCTGTGTGCAGGCTGGTGGGTGTGGGGGTGTTCTGGAGAAGAGGAAGCAGTACCACCTTCTGAGGGCCCTGTGGACTGTGGCGCGTGGCTGGGTTTCACACACAAAGGTGCACAGACGGGAGCCCCCATGAGTCACCCCTGCAATGAGTCAGCCCCCATGACTCCTGTCCAGGAATGGTACAGCTGAAGTCCGTCAGTCCATCTGTTGGTCTGTCTGCTGGTTGCCCTTGCTGGTGTGGATGTTGTGTGTAGGTGGGTTGTAGAAGGTGGTGGGGAAGATGCCAGGCGGTTTCCCCAGAAGGTTCTGGGCAAAGGTTGTGGGAGTTCAAAGGCATCAGGATATGGATTTGTTTGGAGGAAGAAGTGCTGTGTCTTGTGCTGGGGGTAGGAGGGGCCTCCTGGAGACTGCTCCTGTACCTAGAGCTTCTGGCTTGGACAGGAGGGCCAAGACCTAGCTCTGGGACACTTGGAGCAGAAATAGGAGGAATAGTGATCGTGGCTCTGGAACCCTCTGCCAGGGCTTGCTGTTACCACCTGCCTGACACTTAACTTTCTCATTCCCATTCCAGGCCGTCTGTCGCCAGCCCCTAGAGCACCTCTGCAACCATGACTGGGCTGCTGAAGAAGAGGAAGTTTGACCAGCTGGAGGAGGACTCCTCCTCCTTCTGCTCCTCCACCTCCTCAGACTGCGTCTCTCGTTCCTGCTCCCCAAGCTCTTCGGTCTCAGATGAAGAGAGCCCCTGGGGTCAGATGCCCCTACCTGAAAAGGACCTCTGTGGCTCCCAAAGTTTTACCCGTGAGTCCTCTCTTCCCTGGGAACCCCACTCTACTTTTTCTTCCTTCCTGAAAGGTGAACTGGGAGGTCAGGTTTCCAGGGCTGTAGCTCCCTCACTTGGCTTCCTATGGCATCCACTTCAGGGGCTAGCTTGATTCACCTTTGACCTTGGGAGTAGTGACATCCAGCTTGCAGCTCCTTGGAGTGGCCCTGGGGCCTTCCCACTGAGCCCCTCCCTTCTGTTCCAGTTTCGTTTCTCCAGCATGCACCCTGCCTGCCCTTCCTACAAACCCAGCTGCTGGAGTTCCACACCCCACACATCTCTGCCGCAGGGCCTGCCAGGCCAGTCCCTCTCTTGTCAAAATGCTGTTTGCCTTTGCCTGAACACACTGCAAGAGGGTTTTTTCTAGGTTATTTTCCAAGCTTGTGTAATTCTGATTCCAAATTGATAAAGAGGACTGGGGATGTAGCTCAGTGGTAAGAACATTTACCTACTATGCACAAGCTCTGGGTTCAGTCCCTGGCACTGAATTAAAAAAAAAAGAAACAACAAATCCAGCTTTCCAACTGATTATCTTAGAGCATTGTTTCTCAAGCTTGTTTTTCACTATTGCTCCTTCTACCTCCAAGGAATCTTTTAAGACAATTTTTTTCCTAATCACCGCCTCATGAAATTTTAATAGCACAGATATATGCTGCGTGTGTGTGTGTGTGTGTGTGTGCATTGTACACTGATTTTTAGCACACAGACTCGAACAGTACAAAGTTTTTTAAAATTAATGTATTAGCTTGAAATATTGAATTGCCAATATTTGGTTTATGAAAATAATAGACCAATATATGTATTGAATGTATCAATATGTAGCTTAGGGATCAATATATAATCAGTAACTTAAAAAGGAAAGGACTTTCTAAGCCTGTTGCAAAACAGGCACTATGAAGGAAAAACATCAGTATGTGTTTTTGACTACATAAACCTTAAAAAATTGGTTTGTGTGGACTGGGGCTGTAGTTTAGTGGTAGAGCACCTGCCTAGCATGCACAAGTCTGTGGGTTATTCAATCCCTGGCACTGCCAAAACAACAACAAAATTACATGAAGTGCCATACCAAAGGGATGACTAAAATATTTGCACAGAGAGACTGAATAGATGATCATTATCTCCAATTTCATACATAAAGAGTTCCTACAAATCAATATAAAATCATAAAATGGATAGGTAGATGACTGATAGTAATGGAAAGACATTCAACCCTATGAATACTGTCACTTGGACTGGTAAATGACTTCGAGCCAATGTTGACATGGGTGTTTGTTCAGTTTTACCAGCTCCAATCCCAGCCAGGCTGGCTCCTAAATTCAGGTCCTCTTTTTTTTTTTTTAAGGAGGGTGGAGAGGGGATGCGTGGGGAGAGACAGTTCTTTGCACTCTTCCTCGAGGTGATACTGCACTTCAGTGAACTAATCCCACCCCTTCCCCGCCTGTCTTCCAGCTCGGTCCATTTTGAAGCGGGCTCCTCGGGAGCGCCCATGCCGTGTTGCCTTCACTGGCATCACTGTCTTCTACTTCCCACGGTGCCAGGGCTTCACCAGTGTGCCCAGCCGTGGTGGCTGTACTCTGGGCATGGCCCCTCGCCACAGCGCCTGCCGCCACTTCTCCTTGTGTGAGTTTACACAGGAACAAGCCCGGGCCCGGCGTGAGAAACTCCGCCAGCGTTTGAAAGAGGAGAAGCTGGAGATGCTGCGATGGAAGGTAGGGAGACCTGTCCTCGTGGCCCGTGCACTCCAGCTGCTCCTGGAATCCTAGCGCTGGGTGCCAGTTTGCATGTCATATGTGGGCAAATAGGTCTGTGGGCTCTGTGATTGGCCTAATCAGACCAGATTATCTGCAGACACAGGGAAAGGATGGCGGGTCCAGGTGGACTGAGGGCCTGATGGCTGACCTTAACAGGGAGGAGGATGTGGAGTTTATGTTGTTGGGGAGTGGTGGTGGTGTATGTGTAATAGGAGAGGGAATTTTGTCCCTGATCTGGGGATTGACAGGACATTGATAGGACATCTCTGCAAGATGCCCTAAGGGCAGTGTTCTTGCTTGTTCTCAACGCCATATCCACAGTGCCCAGCACATAGTAAGCGCTTTGGGCATTTGTTAAATGTTCATTCAACATTTATTAAGTGTTCGTAAGTGTTCGTGCCTCTCACATTTCCTCTCCCATGGATGCAGCTTTCGGCTTCTGGAGTACCTGAGGGGGAGGCAGGCCTGCCACTTACAGTGGATGCCATCAATGATGCCTCTGTGGAAGAAGACTTGGCAGTGGCTGTGGCAGGCGGCCGGTTGGAAGAAGTGAACTTCCTACAACCCCACCCAGCTCGGCGGCGGCGTGCTCTGCTGCGGGCTGCGGGTGTGCGAAGGATTGACCGCGAGGAGAAGCGGGAACTGCAGGCTCTGCGCCAATCCCGTGAGGACTGTGGCTGTCGCTGCGATAGGGTCTGTGACCCTGAGACCTGCAGCTGCAGCTTGGCGGGTATCAAGTGCCAGGTATGGTTGCTGTATAGGGCTGGGCTGGAGAGGTTGAGCCTGGGGTTTCTTGCACTCCACAGAATTGTCACTTGTGCCTCCGCTTTCTTTGCAGATGGACCACACAGGGTTCCCCTGTGGCTGCTGTAAGGAGGGCTGTGAGAACCCCAACGGCCGTGTGGAATTTAATCAGGCGCGTGTGCAGACCCATTTCATCCACACGCTCACGCGCCTGCAGCTGGAGCAGGGGACCGAGAGCCTTGGAGAGCTGGAGGCCCCTGCACAGGGCAGCCCAGCCAACCCTGGCCAGCAGGACATGGTGTCCTCTTTCCCGCTGGCCAATCCCCCAGCAAGCAGTGAGCTGGGAGACAATAGCTGCAGCAGTGACATGACCGATTCTTCCACGACATCTTCCTCATCAGGCGCTAGTGAGGCCCCAGACCACCCCACCCATCCAGGCCTGCCTGGTCCTGGCTTCCAGCCAAGCATGGATGATGACAGCCTGGCGCGGATCCTGAGTTTCAGTGACTCTGACCTTGGTGGGGAGGAGGAGGAAGAGGAAGGGGGTGTGGGGAACCTGGACAACCTCAGCTGCTTTTACCCAACTGACATCTTTACTGGTGACCCTGGTGGCCTGGCCAGCTGGACCCACAACTACTCTGGCACTAGCTTTGTGCCGGGTATCCTGGATGAGAATGCCAACCTGGATGCTAGCTGCTTCCTAAATGGTGGCTTCGAAGGGTTGAGAGAAAGTAGCCTCCCTGGCACCTCGGTGCCACCCAGTGTGGACATCCGCCAGAGCAACTCAGTGGACCTCAGCCTGTCTTCCTGCGACTCCTTCGAGCTACTCCAGTCTCTGCCAGATTACAGTTTGGGGCCTCACTATACCTCCCAGAAGGTGCCTGGCTGCCTAGACAACCTTGAGGCATCCCACGGCCCCTTGCCTGGCCTCTCTCCACCGGGGGATGGCAGCACTTGCTTCTTGGAGTCCCTCATGGGCTTGTCTGAACCAGTTGCCGACGCCTTGGCCCCCTTCATCGACAGCCAGTTTGAGGACACTGCCCCGGCCTCTCTGGTAGAGCCTGTGCAGGTCTGAGGTACTAGGGTACCTTTCCCCTGCCCCAAGAGCCCTGTTGCTGCTTTTTTTTTTGTGATTTGGGGGCTCCCCAAGGTCTGTATGTAACAAGTTTCCTATTGGCTGGCTCAGCCACAGGTATGTGGGCACTCCTGGTTTCCACGAAACACTCTGAATTTATTTATTTATTAACTTTTGTATGCTGAAGAGAAGGGGAGGGGCTTCCCCCTTTCAGCGGCCTGGCCCCCCATACCCACACAGTGCTCTTCCACCTCCACAGTGTGTGCCAGGAAGACAAGACATAGCTCTCCTGGAGCTTCGCAGACCTCTTTTCAGTCTCTGTATGATATTCCTTAGCCCAAGGACAGTGGAATGGGGCTAATCAGCCTCTTCAGGCTTCTCACTCCACTCTGAGCCCTAGACCCATGGGGTGGCTAGATCCTCTGGACTGTGAAGACTGTAATTTATTTCCATAATTTATTTGGAGACTGAAGCAGCTTTAGCTGTGCCTCTTTGGCTGGTAGGTTGTGCTGGGGGCAGGGTCCCTTTTGTCCTGCATCCTGTCCTGCCTGGGTTTTGGTGTATATCAGGTGTGGATGCAAGCCCTGTGATCTCCTGTTGGTTGCCTGGTTCGGGGATGGCTGTGTAAGCAGGTGCTGGGCTGGCCAGCTGTGACCAAAACCCCCTTATGCCTGCCCCACCCAGCCCCTTTGCTTCCTGCCCTCCGATTGACTTTCTCCCCAAAGCAGTGGCCTCTGTTCCCAGCCCGTAATGTAGGAGGGGGAGACTAGATGCCCGGAAAGGGCAAGGGACTTGCCTTGGTATGAACACCACCTTGCAGGGCTTTGGGGCACTGCACTCCTTCCCAGCCCACCATGTACCCCAAGGCCAGTTGCTAAGGGGTGGCTCCTTAGGGCTTTTATGCCCTTTGTTTGCTGATGTTGAATTATGAATTTTGAATTTTACATTAACTTTTATATTGTCCCTAAGTGTCAGAACTATAATTTATTCATTTCTCTGTGTGTCTGTGCCAAGAAAGCTAGGCTCTGGGCCTGCCCCTTTGCCTAGGCAGCCTTGCCAGCCTGTGCTGTGGGAACACATTGTACCTGAGCTGACAGGTACCAATAAAGAGGCTCTATTTTTAACGGTGTGGTCTGCATTATTGGGATGGGGAGCTGGGGTACACCTCCAGGAGGCAGTGGAGAGGGAGGGGGTGGCCTTGGAGGGCAGTGTGGACATCGGGGCCATGTTGGGTAGGTGGGCTGCACATAGCATACTGGGCCTTCTTCCAGGCAGGACAGTCAGACTTGGAGGCAGGAAGCCAGCTGAGAGGCTGGGTGGGCAGATGGTGCACTTTTCCTTTTGAATTAACCCATTCCTCCCCAGTGGTCATTTGGGGTGGCAGTGGGGAGCAGCAGCAGGCTGCTCTTCTGGAATGGGGCTGTCTACTTTGGGTAAGTGAAAGCACTGAGCCAGGGCCTGGCCCAGAAGGTTAAGTCACCCACCACCAGGTTGGAACAGGCATTGAGATGTGGCTGGTGGAGGCCTGGCCTGGAGATGGGCTCAGCAGCTGTGGCACCAGAAGCTGCAGAGCTTCATCCATCTGCACCAACCAGACCTGTCTGACCTGTCCCCAGCAGCTGAAATGGGCTGTGGGCCAAACGAGCAGGCTGCACCCTGCCCCAGGGAGCCTTTGGAGGCATTTCACCCTCTCTCTTACAGATGGTAATGATTTGTACAGGTGCTGGGAGGGGGACCCACCAAAAGACCCTTTTCGTGGTCTAACCCTCTGCCTCTTGGTCTGCGCTGGGTGCACGCATGAGCATGACCCAATATGACAGGTTTGAATCCCAGCTTTTCTATTACCTAGTGAGGTGATTTATGCAAATTAGGTGCTCTGTACCTGGGTGTCCTCAGTACTGTGCAAATAACATTGCTCCTTTCATTAGCTTGTTAAGTTCATATATGCAAAACACTTGGAGGAGTGCCTGCAGCATGCAAGCCTGTGTTTGCAATTTCATTTTGTTTTTATATTTCTGTCTTTATATGTTCCCCTCTTTTTTTTTTTTTTTTTGCCAGTCCTATCATCCCTTGGGTGTCTGTCTCTTCTGGACATGCATGGGCATGACCACATAATAATGGCCATTAGAAGAGTCGTGGCTTGGAGTCTGGCCTGTCGTGGGGCAGCATGTCCTTGTAACCAGTTTAGCCAGAGACAGCCCAGCCCTTAGGCTTCCCAGGATACAGCACCCTGGTACATTCAGTTGTTCTGCTTCCTCACCCTTCAGTGTTGCCTGCAGATG
This sequence comes from Callospermophilus lateralis, assembly GCF_048772815.1. NCBI lineage: Eukaryota > Metazoa > Chordata > Mammalia > Rodentia > Sciuridae > Callospermophilus > Callospermophilus lateralis. The sequence continues at coordinate 201,564,168 of NC_135305.1, read as the reverse complement.
CTTTTGCAGATTGCTTCAGCGTGCCTGATCCCAAATCCTGGTCTTTCCATGGGCTCTGAAGCATTTCTGACTATCCAGGGTTCTGGTGGCAGCCCTCAGCATCTCCTGCCTAGAAGCCCCTAAAGGCTCCTGCTCCACAGATTCAGCTCTTGCCTGGATTGAGGCTTGCCCATTCCCTTCTAGGGCCACAGTGTTACATCTTGAGGTTTTTTTATTTGTTTATTTTTGAGATAAATGAAGATAACTTGTGTTTTACAGCCACAAAATAGTATGGTTAATGCACACTCCTTTCATAAATAATTCTCCAGACAGATCTGCCTCTCAAACTTGTCCCAACAAAACTGGGTTGTAAAGCAGGTCACAGGAAAAGGGACTGGGGAGTTTTCCTAAAGGAAAGATGGCAGTAACCCGGGGAGGGCATTCCAGAGCACCAGCTCACCAAGAGGTCCTGCACATGATCAGTACTACATTAGAAAAAGAAGGTTTGACAGCCATCAAGGACAACTGACACTCTTCTAAAAGCGACCCTTATCTGCTCACCGTTCCCAACTTTAGTCATTAAGACAACTTCTCTTGAAAATTCTACCCCTCGGCTTCCTGGATGTTTCTTTAAATCAATTATATGGGCTGTTTTCCTCGCTTGGAGGTGGTCTACTCCACGTGTCTGGAGCATTACTTTCATTTCACTAAATAAACTCTTTATACTCTTCTAAAACAAAATATATCGATATGCTTAATAGTTAGACCCATCCTATGCAACAATTTTCATGAATTCTTGAGTTCGTTGTGCTAGTGACTCTTCTGTTATATAAACACATAGTTTTTAAACTGAGGGCTGGTGTGTAGCTCAGTGCTAGACCACTTGCCTATCATGAGTGAGGCCCTGGGTTCCATTCCAGCACTATAGAAATAAATAGATACATTCATTAATTAAACTTAATATTGACTATATACATCATTGGCAGAGATGTATATAGATTTGGGAAACATCTAGTCTAATTTCTTGCACTAAAGGGGGACACTGAGAACCAGAGAGGGGAGGGGTTTGGGGAGGTCACATGGGAGATCTTAGGCCTCCCGAATTCCAGTTCAGAGTTCCTTCCCCTGAGGCTGGACTGTCCCATTATTGCCATCCTGAAAAACAGGAAGAGTGGTATTGGGAGCCCAGCAAAGGTGACCTCTGTCACCCTCTTGCTAGTTACAATTCCATTATTCATTTGAATAGGGGCCACTGCATTTGCCCCCTTGGGCATTAAAAGGATTCCTGGGGGATGCATTGGATGGCAACATCTTTCACAAATGCTAAAGTGAGTATTATTTTTTTCTTGGAATGTATTTTCCTATTTCAGGCAAGAATAATCAGATTTGGCCCAAATTGGTGAGGATCAGCAGATGCTCCCTGAAGACTTGGGGAGGGGGTAGGGACAGAATGCATGTGACAGGGTGGGACAATAGCCCTTGCAGACCTGCAGACCCTCTCACCCAGGTTTCAACTCTCGAGAAGGACTTCTGTACCTGAGTCTCCTGTCTGGGTCCATTGCCCAGAGTATCCTGGGCCCATTCCCGGTGGAGACTCACTGGGTAGCATGGCAGGGAGGAACAGTGCTTCTTTAGCTCCAGGATGTTGGGAACCAGACAGAAGTGGGGAGGCATTTAAAAATAGCTACAGGAGCTGGACACAGTGGTTCATGCCTGTAATCCCAGTAACTCAGGAGGCTGAGGCAGGAGGATCATAAGTTCCAGATCAGTCTCAGCAACTTAGCAAGACCCTGTCTCAAAAATTGAAAAGGGTTGGCGATGTAGCTCAATGGTAAAGTGCTTCTGAATTCAATCCCCATTACAAAAAATGGGGTGAGGGAGTGGATATCTGCCCTTTCAAGAGTCTAGTATTAAAGTAGGGCCTATTATAAAGTGCCCAGTGAACAAAAGCTAAGCCAATTGATGTCTTTCTTCCCTAGAGCAAAATTACTCTTTAGACCTTAAAAATGAAAAGCTTTGAGTTGGGTGTCTTGGCGCATGCCTGTAATCCCAGTGGCTTGGGAGGCTGAGGAAGGAGGATCACAAGTTCAAAGCCAGCCTCAGCAACTTAGTGAGGCTCTGTGAGACCCTGTCTCAAAATAAAAAATAAGGACAAAGGATGTGACTCAGTGGTTAATTACCTCTGGGTTCAATCTCTAGTACAAAAAAAAAAAAAGGGTAAAGCTTTGGGTTGCCTTTCAGGTCCATTGAGACATGATTCCAAATAAACCACATTCATAATAGAAATAGGGAAGAATATGTTATTTTCTGAATTTCTTCTCCAATAACCCACTTCCCACCCCCTCCAGGAAACTGCTCAAGGTTTATGGTTTCCATTGGCCCAGAGTCCCTCCGACCACAGCTAGATCCTCAGCGACCCTTGGGCTTTTCCCAAAATCTCCTCTCTGATCTTGGGGTAGTTGGGGTGCTCCATGAGTACCTGTACCAAGAGAGAATGGGTATGCAGCATCAGGCAGGGGTCCTGGCCACTACCCCTCCCTGCCAATGTCGGTGGCTTACACTGTGGCAGACTTCAATGGCTTCCACAAATTTCTTGTCCTTCAAGTAGTTGAAAGCAAGTTTGAAACCTGCACAGGACCAAGGAGAACACAGAGGGTGGCAACCTCATGACCCCAGAACCCCTTCCCCAATATCGAGGGAACAGGCCTTGAGTTCTGGGGTCAGGTTGGGGGTCCTGTGATGCCCTCCCTCCCACACCAGCTCATGTGCATCTTGGCTGCTGCCTTACCAATGGTGGGGTTGGCATGATGACTATACTTCCAGGCCAGCTCGTAGTTGTTGGCTGCGTCCTTGTAGGACTGTTCCTTCTCCATGATGAAGCCCATATACTCATAGGCCTTGCAGCAGGACTGCAGGGAAAGTGGGTCAGCACCTCTGTGGAGGGGGAAACCAGCGCCCAAGTGTAGTGTGGGTGTGGGACCAGAAGGGGGCGATGGAGGGAGGTGAGCTGCATTAACCCCAGCCTGCACAGGGACCCCAAGGGTACCCTCAGCTTTGCAAGGGGTTAGCTGTGTGCCCTCCTCACTGCCTCTCCAACGCTGGAGAAGCCCTCTTGTCCCATTATTAGTTGGGGACAGGCATGCACCACTGTTTCCATTGGTTAGTGGTGTGCTCAGATCCAGCAAATCTCTCCAGCCCTGACTGCACTTCTGCACCTCTTTGACCCCACCAACAGCTTCTCTCTCTCTCTCTCTCTCTCTCTCTCTCTCTCTCATTTCATGTTTTTTCCTCCTCTGGGAATAGTCTGACCCCCTGCACCTCCTCCTGCCTGGCCTTGTCACTGGTGTTCCTAATTCCAATCCTGGTTTGTTGCCCACATGCCCCTCGCCACCTGTTTTTTCCCATCCAGTTCCTTCTCAGCATCTCCTCTGTCCCTGAAGCCTGGGCATCGCTCACAGCGCTCCTTGCAGTTCCTGGACCCCTGCTGCCCCGCCCGGCCTCCCTGCTCAGAGCGCCTTCTCGCCTTGTTGTACTGTACGCAGCGCCGCAGTAGCTCCGAGGCCAGGTCGTATTTGCCGCCTTGGCAGTAGATGTCCGCCAGCAGGAGCCAGCTCTTCTCCAGGTCCTCGGCCTCGGCCAGCGACCAAGCGACCTTGGCCAGGCGCTTCAGCTGGGTACGTGCCTTGGGAATCTGCTTCAGTAGCATGTAGGCTTGCGACATGGCCAGCAGGGCAGGGGTGTTGTCCTTCTGCACATGGGGTGGGAAGTGGCCATCAGCGCACCTTGGCCCTTGTCCTCTGCCCCGCAGCCCGCTGGTTCCCCTAAGCTAGCGCACCTCCGCCTGTGCCATCTCGATGAAGGTACCAAGTGCCACCTCCACGTTCGCCTTCTCCCTGGTGGCCATCAGGCAAAGGCTCTGTAGGAGCCTCAGCTGGGTCTGGTCAAAGGCAGAGTGTGGGTAGAACTCGCGCAGCAGCTTCTCTGCCGTGCGCACCCCGTGCTGCTCCAATTCCTTCCTGTTGGTGGAGCTGCAGGCAATGGGACTCAGGCTGCCGGCCTACCTTGTGCCCATTGGCTCCCTCCGCCTTCTCCAGCCTCTCACCCCAGCCCCCACCACCCCTACCCCCATCCTTACTTGCTTTCACTCATCAGGTTCTCAAAAGCCTCTCCACCCACAAGCTCGTTGTCTGGGTTCAGACAGATCTGCACCATATAGTAAGTGGCATACGGGCCCCAAGTGCTGTCCTTCCGAGCTTTGTTTAGGAACTTCAAGGCTTCGTTGGGCTGCCCTACGTGCCTGTAGTGGCAGAATCAGGGAACCTGAGAATCTGGGAGACTGAGAACCAGAGAGTGCACTAATACACCGGAGCCACTGAGCCTGCATAGCAGGGGCTGTGTCTCTGGTTCTCTGTCCTGGAGGCTGAATTCCTGCTCCCCTGAAACTGAGCAAGATCTCTGGTGTCTGCTAGCATACAGGGAGGGTCTCTAGCACACAGCCCCACCTCAACACGCCCCACCAACTAACCAAGAGTAGATGCCTTTGCAGTAGTTGAACCCTGGTTCCAAAGGTACCCGACTGGATATCTTCTTGGATGATTCAAAGAAGGCAGGTGCCTCTTCAAGTTTGCCACTTCGTCGTAGCAGATCAATTAATTTATTCAATACCGAAAAATTGTCTAAAATAAGAGAGCAGAAAATTCTAGGCTGTGGTGGCCAACAGCTGTATCAGGCAGGAGTGCTTTGGCCTGGGAGGGCGAGCAGGCTGAGGTGCAGGGCATCTAGGAGGAGCCAGTAGACACTGCCCATCTGGTTTACAGTGTTGAGTGAATAATAATAATAATTATGCTTAATAATGGTAATAAAATATAGCTGGGTGTGGTGGTGTACACCTGTAACCCCAGTGACTCAGGAGGCTGAGGCAGGAGGATAACAAGTTTGAGGCCAGCCGCGGCAATTTAGTGAGACCCTTTGCTATTTAGTGAGACCCTTTGCTATTTAGTGAGACCCTGTGGATATACCTCTGGTAAAGTGTTCCTGGGTTCAATCCTCAGTACTAAAGTAAATAAATAAATAAATAATGTGATAAAAATCAGGTACAGTGGTGCATACCTGTAATCCCAGCTAATGGAGAGGCTAAGGCAGAAGGATTGCAGGTTTGAGGCTAACCTGGGTAACTTGGCAAGACCCTGTCTTAAAATAAAAATAAAAAAGGCAAGGGGAGTAGCTCAGTGGTATAGTGCCCCTAGGTTCAATCTCCAGTAACACACACACACACACACACACACACAGCAGCTAACTATTGTACCTGACACTATATTTACCCATATATTACCTACAGGATATAGTCAGTACTCTTATTGTCCTTATTTTATAGATGAGGACACTGAGCACAGAGAGGTAATTTGCAAAAGGTTACATGCTAGTAAGTGTTGGACCAGGATTCAGACTCCTGTCCACTTGGACTTGCTGGGCCTGCTCAGAGTCTGGCTTACACCTCAGGTTTGGGCCCTTCCCCAGCGAGAAGGGGATTTTTATGTTGCAGGGAGTGGGAATGGGAGGATTTTAGTCCCCACTAAGTGGTTGTGAACTCAGAAGGGGACTGTGTTGAACACCAATGGCTGTGATTTGGGGACAGACAGGCTGTCCTGGGTTCAGTGCCAAGTGCCTGGGACCAGGAACTGGCCCCTTGGACTCGGGAAGGGCCGGCACGTTCCACTGGGTCTTTATCAGTTTCCTGCCTCTCTGGGAACAATCAGAGAGGAAGGGGCTTCCTCTGCCTGGGCAGGAAGGAGGGGAGCAGCCGCCCTGTTTGGGAGGGCAGCACTTGCTAGGTGGGAACTGATGCAGGCTTTCTCAGTGGAAGGGATTACCTGGCGCTTTCTCCAGGACTTGTTGGTATAGATTGATGGCCTCTTCATATTTCTGTTTTCTAAACATCAGGTCAGCCATCATCTATCAGAAAACATTCAAGGCTCTGAAATTCCTGAGAGCAGCTCTATGGGGGGAGGCAGGGATGTTGGGCAATGTTGAGGGTGGTAAGGAGGGAAGGTAGAGAGAGACTTCCAAGGCAGCCTCTTAGGCCCTGGGAGAAGCAGCCACTGCCTACAGCCCTCAGGCTGGGACCGGAAGGTGAGGATTGCAGAAGGTTCCTTCCTCTGCTCTGCAGGGGTTTGGCCTCTGCCCCTGGGGTTCTGGAGGAGGTCCAGGTGATAGGGAGGAGAGAGGCAGAACTGGGAGAGCTATTCCACACACTTCCTGAAGCCCCCAGACTCTGTCCCACCCTTGCCTTCACCTACAGAGGGTGTGGTTTCCTGGCCTCAGAACCTCACCCCTTCCCCTTAGACTGGCTAGGAGGCTGCTGCCCCCTGCCGGCCAGCCCCACTCTCCCATGGAAAGGTAGACTGCAGCACGAGTTTTCTCTTGCCCCAAAGCCCCTCAGAGGTGGGCCAGAGAGGCATCTGAGCTTATGGAGCAAGGAAGCAGCCACCCACATCTCCTCGCAGGGTCCCTGGGAGGGTGGGGAAGGGTCCCCACGGCCTCCTACCACAGAGGCGCTCTCCTGGGTCTTCTCCGTCTGCAGGAGGGTGGTGCAGTGCTGCTCACACAGGTCCAGGTGTCCCTGGAGCAGGTAGAGGTGTGCCAGCTCCAATAGTACCTGTAACAAGGTTGGGTACAATAAACTAACCAAGGAACACTGTGGGAAACCCTGAGGTCGTCTTTGAAAGCTTTTTCCCCTACCCTTTCTATCAGCTCTGTCTTTTGAGCATGTCCCAAATCCTCTGGGGTGATGTCTCTGGCCCTCTCCTTCTCTTACCCAGCACTCCAGCCATGGCATTGGTTTTACTCACTACACTGTAAGAGTTGGGGCCTGGCTACTCATCTGTCAGCTTCAGCTCCAAACTCATCTATCCGGGGAGCCCTCTGTGCCCTAGGTACCCTTCCTCTGCATCCCCATAGTGTCTGCATCCACATGCAGATGCATATTACAGCTGTCTCATCATCTGTTCCCATTTCCTGACAGTAATCTGTGGGTAGTGACCACATCTTGATCCACCTTCTCCAAGCCTAGGATAGCACCTGGCATATATTAGGTACCTGTTAACTGAGTGAATATTAACTGAATGAATGGATCTCTTACTAAACTCTGTATCTATTATTAGCTTTTTTCTTTTCTTTTCTTTTTTTTTTTTTTCTTTTTTTGGTACGGGGGATGGAACCAGGGGTGTTCTACCACTGAGCTACATCCCTAGTCTTATTTTTTAATTTTGAGACGGGTCTTGCTGAATTACTTAGGACCTCGCTAAGTTGCTCAGGCTGGTCTCAAACTTATGATCCTCCTGCCTCAGCCTTCTGAGTTGCAGGTATTGTAGTCATGTACTGTACCTGGCTTTTATCTATTCTTAGTGTGAACTCCAGCCACTGTGCCTTCATCTAGAACTAAACCCTCTCATGACCCTAAAACCAATTGGAAGTTTAGCCTGGGCTTCATGCCCAAGCAACACTGGCATCCACAACTCTCATCATCTCCCTGTCTCCAACAGAGGCTGGAAAATGTCACTCTAACATGACTTTTAGCAATGGCTTCCCCAGTCCAGCTTTGCTCTAAGACTTGCAGCTGGGGAGGGCCCAGATTGACTGGAGCAGTTGCCTCATCCCAGAGGCTGTGGCTGGCTGGGCTCTCACTCCCTTTGCACGGCAGCTCTTCAGAGAAGAAACCAGCCTCTGCACCTGGTCCGTGATCTCAGCATGGCATGCTACCCTGACAGAAGAAGCAAGGTCTTGTTTTGGGGCCACTCACTTTATTGTCAATGGGTGAGTAGGAGAGGGCATCCTTATAAGAACGCACTGCCTTGGCATATTCCTTCTCTGCCAAGTAGTGCTCCCCAAACTGGATACAGATGAAGGCTGCCATTTGCTTCTGGGAGGGGATCATTTCTGGTTGCTCCAGTGGAATCCGCTTCAGTATCCGAGACTGGAGGTCCAAGGCCTTGGGAAACCAATAGTCAGGATCAGAAACTCAGAGCCCCAGTGTTCCAGTTCACAGAAAGTCCCAAGTCCTTATTTCAGAGCTAGCAATGTTAGGTAGGGCATCTCAAATATGCTTAGACTGTTAGAGCTAATAAATTCAGTGAAGTAGCAGGTTACAAAATAAACATATAAAAATAAATAGCTTTCCTATAATAATGAATCTGCTGACAAAGAAATCAAGAAAACAATTCCAAAAAGAAAGAAAGAAAGAAAGAAAGAAAGAAAGAAAGAAAGGAAGGAAGGAAGGAAGGAAGGAAGAAAAATAAAAAACTAGGAATAAGCCTTACCAAGGAAGTGGAAGACCCATAATAAAATGGTACAGCACTAAAGAAAAAACTGAAGGAGACCTTAGAATATGGAAAGACTTCCTATGTTCATGGATAGGCAGAATTAATTAATATTGTTAAAATGGCCATATTACCAAAAGCAATCTAATATTCAATGTAATCTCCATCAAAATACCAATGACATTCTTCACAGAACTACAAAAACCAGTCCTAAAATAAAAAATGCAGAATAATCAAAGCAATTCTAAGCCAAAAAAAGCAATGCTGGAGGTATCACAATACCTGACTACAGAGCTATAATAACAAAAACTACATGGTACAAAAACAGACACATAGACCAGTGGTACAGAATAGAAGACACACAGACAAATCCACACATCTGCAGTTATCTGATCCTTGACAGAAGTGTCAAAAACACATTGGAGAAAACGCAGTCTTTTAAACAAATGGTGCAGGGAAAACTGGTTATCCATATGTAGAAGAATAAAACTAGACCCTTATCTCTCATCTAGCACAAAAATCAACTCCAAATGGAGGAAAGACCTTGAAATTAGACCAGAAACTATTCAATTTCTAGAAGAAAATATAGGGTCAATACTCCAACATATAGGCCCAGGCAATAACTTTCTAAATATCACCCCTAAAACTCAGGAAATAATGCCAAGAGTTAATAAATGGGAATGGCATCAAATTAAAAAGCTTCTGCACAGCAAAAGAAAACAATCAGGAATGTGAAGAGGGAACTTACAAGATGGGAGAAAAATCTTTCCTAGTTACCCTCTGCCAGAAGATTAATATTTAGAATATAAAAATAACTCAAAAAACTTTACACCAAAAATCAATCCAATTAATAAATGGGCAAATGAATTAAACAGATAATTCTCAAAAGAAGAAATAAAAATGACCATCAAATACATGAAAAAAAACATTCAATATCATTAGCAATTAGGGAAATGAAAATCAAAACTACACTGAGATTTCATCACACATCAGTCAGAATGGCGGTCATCAAGAATACAAATAATAATAAATGCTGGAGAAGATGTGGAGAAAGTGGAACACTTTTACACTGTTGGAGGGATTGTAAATTAGTACAACCATTAAGGAAATCAGTATGGAGGGTCCCATAAAGACTAGGCATGGAATCACCATATGACTCAGCTATCCCACTCCTTGGTATTTATCCTGAAGAATTAAAGTCATCTTACTACAGTGACACATGCAGACCCATGTTTATAGCAGCACAATTCAAAATAGCTGAACTATTGCAACAGACTAGGTGTCCATCAATGGATAAATGGATAAAGAGAATGTGGTATATATACATAATGGAGTTTTATTCAGTCATAAAGAAAAATAAAATTATATCATTTGCAGAATAATGGGTAGAACTAGAGACCATTAGGTGAAGTGAAATAAGTCAACCCAGAAGGTCAACAGTGGTATGTTTTCTCTCATATGCAGAAGCTAGAGAATAAAAAGGAAAAGAAACGTGGGGTCAGAGCTCATGGAATCAGAGAGATCAGTAAAGGAAAGGGACCAAAGGGTGGGAGATGGGAAGGCGGGGGGGAAATCCTAAGGAGTGATATTGGCTAAATTATAATATTGTGTACATGTATGAATATGTAATAAAAAATCCCATCGTTATGCACAGCTATAGTGCACAAATTAAAATTGTGAAAAAAAGTTAACAATTGTCATTATTCTTGGAGACAGTCACCACCTTACCTTCGGCCTTCCCTAGCCCAGCCCAGAGCATGATCACTGGGGAAATAAATGGAAGGTGAAGGTCAGAGGTGAAGCCCAGCCTCTCTTGAGAAAGAGGTCTGAGGCCTCCCAGATCTGCAGCCCTATCCTTCCTCCTTCTGTAGCAACTATTGGGAAATGGCAGAGAAAGAGCTTGAGTGTTCAGGGTTAATTACCTTGTTCAAAGTATCTACCACATCTTCTTTTTTATAGTTCTTGTAAACTTTTGCCAGCAGAAGCAAGCACTTGACATCATTTATCATGGATGGGAAGTCTTTGGCTGTGAAAAGAAAACTCAAATGAGTGCTCAGCGGTCCCTGGGAAGCTGGATTGGTGTTTAGAAGCCCAGGCAATAGGGGGAAGGACCAGGGGGCAGTATGCCCACTCCAAATATTTAGGGTGGGTTAGAATGCCACCTCACCAAAGTCACGTCCCAGTGCCTGTTTCAAAACTTTTTCTGCTTTGTTGAACTTCTTTAGCTTCATGAGCAGTTCAGCCAGATCACAGCACAGAAAGTCCTGCCCACTAATCTTCTGGGCAGCCTCATAATAATTAATTGCCTTAGAGCAAACAGGAAATGAAGGCCTCAGGCCTCATTCTGCACTGGAGGGCCTGACACTACATACCGCTTGATGGCCACCACATCCGTGTGCCCCTCCAGAATGCAGAAGCCTAAGAGGCAAAGGGCCTTCCAGCTGGCACAGGGCTCAGGCCTCAGCTGGAGCAGGCATAGGCTGTGGTGGGTGTCACTGACATCTCCCCTTATGTATCTTATCCCAAAGGGACACTGTGGGAGCAGGGAGCTGGGATAAGGGCTCAACCATCCTCTTCCAATCCAGAGCCCTCCACTCGTGCACCCTCCCCTCCCCTCGTTGTTGGGAGGCCCATCCTGTGCCACCCCAGACCAGTCTGACCTTGGCATACTGGTGGGTCTTCACATACGCTTGCCCAATCCTGCTGACCAAGGAGGCATCGTGGGGGTTCTTCCTATAGGCCTCGTCATAGACTTCCAGGGCCTTTTCAGGCTGGTGGAAAAAGTAACCGGGAGTCTTATCTCTTCTCTCCAACTGGAGAAGTGAGACTGGGGGGGGTATTTGGCAAGGCTGTGGGGTCCCTCACTCACTTCCTGAATGTTCATGAAAGCATCACCAAGAAGCAGGCTGGTGTGGGGGCCGGGCAGATGTTCACAGAGCTCCCTGCAGGAATAACCAAAAGCTTTTCTCAGGCCTGTGCATCCCTCATAGTCCTGAAGCCATCTCCTATTCTTTGCTACTGATTCTGGCTGATGCTCATTCATCAGCCAATAGTTACTGAGAATCCACCTGTGCATGAGGCGCTGCGCTAGCTACCTTAGTCAGGCTCTCCTTGCCTTGTAGAAGTTTTTAGTCTTGTCCCTCTCTCCCTTTCTGACTCCCAATCTCTCTCTGTCTCTGACTTTGTGTGCCTGTCTGTCTAGCTCTCTGTGCCGGGAATAGAACCCAGGGCCTAGCACATGCTTGGCAAGCACTCTACCACTGAACTACATCTCCAGCCCCACAGTGCTCTTTCTAAAACTCTCATCTGGGACTGCGGAGGTGGCTCAGTTGGTAGAGTGCTTGCCTTGCAGGCACAAGGACCTGGGTTCCATCCCCAGCACCACCCTAAAAATAAATAAATAAATAAACCTCTCATCTGACCAGGGACCCTCCTGTTGCTGGGATGGTGAGAAAGGAGCCTCTTTAGCTTGGGGGTACAAGAACCCCCAACTGCTGGATGTCTCCCCCCACCACCCTCAGCATCCCCCCACCCCACCCAACACACCTGAAATTTCCTAGAGAAATTTTTTTTCTGAAGTTAGGTACTGGAAAGGAAGGTACCTCTGAGGCCCTGACACCAAGTCATACAGAGACAGAGGTTTTGGGGCTCTCTATCCTCAAACATCCCACACGGGTCACATCCAAGTCACCGGATATAGTCTCAAGGACAGACAGAACCAGGGGTCAGAGAGGAAGTATGCTCCTATGGTTCCTTCTGTGTCTGCTCTAGCATCCAGGCCCACAGTTTCCCACCAGAATGTGAACCATGCAAGGGTGCAGGGGGTGGGGAGGCAAGCAGGGCTGAGGGCCTATCAGTTCTGTGTCCTTAGAGCTCATCCACAGTCAGGGCTTACTGACCTAAGGGAAATTCCATATTTTGGCCAATGCATTCCAAGAACATATCCTGGAGATCCAGGTTGAAGGAAACACTCCGAGATATCATCAGAGGAGAATCTGTCACTATGCTGCTGCTGGGACTCACCGGTAGCATCCAATGTAGAGGCGGATGTCTTTGCGGGTATGCAGGTAGATGCTGGCCATCTTCTCCTTGGCTTCCATGTAGCAGGGCTGCTTGGGCGTGACGTTCCTCAGCATACTCAATGCCATGTCCACATTGCCCTTGCTTAGGGCCAAGTCCACGTTGGCAATGGTGATACGGATCTCCTCTGGTGTACCACTGAATTCATTAATGGCATCTTGCATGACCTTGGTAGCCTCATGCTAAAACATGGGAACCAAAATAGACAGACCCTCCATTTGGTGTCATCCACTACAGGTGGCCTGACAACACTTGAAATCTTCTGGAAAACTTAAAGCAATCACCATTCCCATTTTTGTCCTGGGAGAGGAATGAAACATGAGTCTGAGCTGGGTTCAGCCAGGAACAGACCTGCTACTGGAAAGTCAAGGAGCAGATACCCTTGGAGCAGCTTTGGAGGCAGGAGGAGAGAGACCTCCGAAGGTCCATGGCCACTGTTCTTGGTGAGATGGTGAGAGAGGAGCCTGCTTAGCTTGGGGGTACAGGAACCTCCAACTCTAAGAACCTGCCTGTTACCTCAAAATCAAGTTCCAGTTTCCTCCTATGTGAGAACTATGGGCATGATTTGTTGATTTTTCCTGCTTTTGTCCAAAGATATTTGAATGTTCTGGTAATCAGCACATAAAGGTCAACTGAGTTACTTTCTCTCTGCCCGTTTTTGGTGCTTTTTGCTTGGAATTCAACCTTCCCAGACATTTACGTCTCAAGCTCTGCTTTCTGTTAGCCTGTATGTTTGTACCATCTTTTCACTTTAATTCTGGCATTTTAGTTTTTGGAGTGGCTTCCACTGCTTGCTTGTTTAAGACCCACTGTGAAATCTCTTTTTTATTTTGTAGGTACATTTACTTCATTTCATTGTCATAGATATATGTTCCATATTGGGCTCTTTGTCAATTTATTTTGTTTCCACTTTTTTTGGGGGGGGAGTACTGAGGATAGAAACCAGGGGTGCTGTATTACTGAGCCACATCCTGAGTCCTGTTTGTTTTTTTACTTTGAGACTTAAGAGGCTGAGGCAGGAGGATCTCAAGTTTGAGCCCAGTCTGGGAAACTTGGTGAGACCCTGTTTCAAAGTTACAAAATAAAAAGGGGGGCTGGGTTGTGGCTTAATGGTAGGGCGCTTGCCTAGCATGTATGAGGCACTGAGTTCGATCCCCAGCACCACATAAAAATAAATAAAATAAATGCATTCTGTCCATCTACAACTAAAAATAAATAAATAAATAAAAGAAAAAACAAAATAAAAAGGGTTGGGGTGTGGCTCAGTGACAGAGCATCCCTGGGTTCAATTCCCAGTACAGCTAAAAAGGAAATATGTATGCTCCTATTATTCCCTACCTTCCCTTCCTACCCTCTCTCCCTGAATCTTTTCATGTGATGTCATAGTGAAACTATTGCTATTTTAATAGCTTTTATGTCAAGAATTTAGCCATTATACTGGCTTAGAGTCAAAATTACCTGTTGTTTAAGGTAATTAGATTTATTTAGTTTAGTTCTATGTTTAATTAGATTGAATTTTTATACTATTATACCTCAAAAATTTTCCCCCCTGCTCATAAAAATTTCATTTTATTTCATATTTTGATTGGTTGGATTATATCTACAAGTAGATTTTTCAGAAACATGTAGCTAACACTACATTGCTTGAGTTATTCCATTTTCTAGTGTCCTTTATTGCATTTATATACGAAAGACATCCTGAGGGACACCTTTCCATGCATTTATTAATGTTGTCTTATTGTTTTCCTGAATCCAGAATGGATAAGAGTCTGAGGGGAACTTCTTTTTTCACAGGGGTGAACTGCTCTCTGCCTAGATGCTCACAGGAAGCTCCACTCACACTGTGAATCCTTGATTCCACCACTTCCTTAGGGTGTTACTATGAAGACATTTCTTTGTCTTGATTTTGCTATAATTTCTCCAACATAAAGAGCCCAATTTGCTGGTTCACATCTTCCCTAAAAGAACTAGTCTCTTTTGTCTCTTATTACATCTTTGCTGCTTTTCCAGTTCCATTTTTTTTTTTTTTTTGGTATCAGGAATTGAACCCAGGGGCAATAACCACTGAGCAACATCCCCAGCCCTTTTTATTCTTTTGTTTTGAGACAGGGTCTCGCTAAGTTGCTGAGGCTGGCTTTGAACTTCTGATCCTCCTGCCTCAGCCTCTGGGATTACAGGCAGGAATTCCAGTCTAACTTGTTCTGCCTTCTTTAGGAATACAATGATGCCTGTTTTAACTGGGTTCTTCCAGGAATATACCAGCTTCTCCCCGAGGACTGTGCACAACCTCAGTTTATCAAGGTTCAAGTAATGGAGGCATCTCCAGTCTCTCCCTGGCTATGACGCCCCACCCTGCCCATCCCTGAAAATTGGAAAGACAAGGGCCTGGGTGGCTTGTCTTCCTATCACAGTGCCACTTCCTATCATCAGTCAGCTGACTGAGTGACTAAATGAATAATTATTCTTGTGACCACCCCCAAACTCCTCTACTTTTAATTCTTTTGTTCCTCTTGGCACATTTGGAAGAAGGCAGTTTTTATCTTTTTCACTTTCTCCCTGTGATTCCAGAGATTGAATTCAGGGCCTTGTGCATGAAAGGTGAGCACTCTACCCTAGCCCAGTGCTATTTTTATCTGTAAGGAAAAAAGGCCTAGATCCCTCTCTACATCAGAATCATTGCAGGAGAAGGCTAGAGGCCCCAGTATTCATGGATCACAGACATGGCCCTGGACAGACCTCTTCCTGTGAGCTGGTGAGGCCAGAGGCCTGTGAGGTCAAATGAACTTGCAGAGTCCAGCTCCCCCAAGTCTTGCTTCTGCCTCTGTGTTCCCCAATGCTCCCAGGGACCAGCTGAAGATACCCAGGTGTTTTCTGCCTCTGTCCAGCCAGACCCTCCAAGGCCTTGGGGCTGCTTTATATGTACAGCAGGTTGGGTACTGCAAAACTCCAAACAAAGAAGATACAGCGCATAAAAGATTGTGGTGTGACTGGCATCCACTGAATCTGTGCAATACCCAATCTGCACAACCATTGTTGGTGACCCTGTTGAGCCTGTGTGCTCCGTCTCCCTGAGATTCTCATGGGGACATTAGGGTAGAGAGGGGCCAGGTCATGCAGGACCTAGTAGGGTCTGGACTTACCTCGAGGTCAATGGGAGCCACTAAAGCCTTTTTAGGCAATGGGAGAGGCATGCTCCCAGCTGAATAAGGGACCAAATGCTAGCACCAGCAAACATCAAAGAATCAGAGAACTCGTTCTCAGGTTGACCTAGGGCCTCCAACTTGCTCCAGTCTCAAGGGAAGAAAGCACAGCGTTGCTCACCAGCTCCCCATTCAGCCGGAGGGCATCTGCCAGTTCCAGCAGGATGGACACTCGCTCTCTGGGTGGCAAGGGGGACCCACGAAACTTCTTGCCTTCCTCCACCTTCACAGTTGGCAGTTTCATGATCATTTTCAGCGTCTTGATGGCCTCTGGATGGTCTCCAGATTTGTTGAGGGCCCTGGCCTTGATGAAGTGGTAGAGGGGGTGGTCTCGGACCTAGGAGGAACACAACAGAGTGTGGGGCTCCAGCTCACCACTGCTGCTGCTCACAGCAGCCACTGGAGAAAACGCCAGGAGCCAGAGCCAGGGAACCACCTGCAGGCAGCAGAGGGTTTGAGGGATGCAGGTGGCTCCTGGGGTTGCCTCACTTTTGAGGAAAGTGGGAGCTGTAGCTAGCTTGGCTTTGGGATGCTGAGTGGGCAGCAGAGTACAGAGGACACCCACCTGAAAGTTGTGGCTGACACCCAGCTCTAAGCTGTGGGAGCACATGGCAAAGTTGCCCTGAGCCAGGTGGATCTGGGACATGAGGAGGTGGGTATCCGCAGACGTGGGGTCCAGCTCCAGGCAACGCTGCAGGACGCTCTGGGCATTCTCCAGCTCCCCTAGAAACCAGAAATAAAGCTCTGCAAACGGGGGTCCCCGGGGACCTGTCGCCCAACAGGTAGAGGCAGGATGGATTGTGCACTGTGGTTTTCTGGAAACACCCACACTGGGCATTTTACCCAGTTCTGCTCTACTTCAGGGGGTCTCTTCCTAAAATTAAAACTACAGTTTTGCCTTGATCTGGACAAAAGCCAGGATAATTAAATCTAGGTCCAATACCCTCCTTGCCTCTGTGACCCTAAGGTGACAGCTAAGTCACTTTGCTGCTCCATCCAGAAGCTCAGGGGAAAATGGAAATCTCAATTCCCATAACTAAGAGCAGAACAAAAGCTATAACAGCAGCAACTATGATAGTCTCAGCTTACGAATGTGCAACATGTGCAAATCACCTTGGAAAGTCTGATCTAACATCTGTGTGGCCCTGTAAGGTTGGTATTACCTGCAAGGTTGCTGCCAGAGATAGGACCCCAGGGCTTCAAACATGCTAAGCAGGTGCTCTGCCACTGAGCTACATCTCCAGCCCTGATCCTTGTCTTTCAGGTGTAGGAACTAAGGCTCCAGTGATGTTAGCCACTCAGCTCAAAGGGACAAAGACCACATTGAAGGGCAAACCCACCAGTCTCCTGAGCCAGATCTCTGAATCCCCTGGCACTAGGGGGCCAAGGGATCTCCTTACAGCCAGGCTGGTGCTTATGGGGTGGTGGTGCTGGCCTGGGGTTGAGGTATGATGAGTTGGTAGGGAGCTTCCTCCCTCTGCAGCCAGGTCCCTCAACAGTCTCCCACCTGCAGTCCCTAACCTGCATGGGTAGCTAGGGTGTACCTGCTTCTGGATTCCAAGCTCCCTACTCTCTTGTGTGCTGTGGAAATGGAAAGAGGTCACCATGGCAACCTAAGCACCTGGAGACTTTGCTTGGGCCCCAAACCAGCTGGGGCCAGCTGGTAGCTGCTAGCACTCCTGGGGGAGTGTTTCTGCCCTGGACTTGAACCCAGGAGACCTTGAAGCTGTGGGTAAACCTGGCTCCCAGATGATCATGGGGGGAACAAGGATGACAATGGGAAGCTCTCAGCAGAGTGCATACCCCACATAATGTAGTACTGGAGGACAGATGCACGGTAATACTGTGTTTTGGATCCTGTAGACTCCCCAGACTAGATTGGCCTGGCTTTCGGGCAGACAGGATGGGATGAAAGGCCACATAATAACTTTGGAGATGGCTGTGTGCCCAGAGAGGACACCTATATAAATTGTCTCCCTCTCTTTCCTTCACACTCTAGTGGCTGGCCCTCGAGCTGGGGGAAGCTTGCAAGGTGCTGATCTGTGTAGCCAGGAGCTCTGAAAGCCTCATGGTACAGGGCCCCACCTCTGCATGGGGCTTTCCTGACAACTCTTTTCACACTGATTCCCATTAACATCCTCTTCCTTGCTTCCTTATTTTACTTTTCTCTGTTGCGTGTCATATTCTAACAAACAACACCAGGTGCTCAGTTGTTCGTTGCTTCCTCTTACTAGAATGCAAGCTCTATAAGGAACCTTTTGTTTACTTGGAGTATTACTGTATCCCAGAAGTTCTTCCGTACTACCCGCATAGATCAAGTAAGTAATCTGCAAAAGGCCTGGGTGGGAGAGACCTCTGCTGGTGAGGGAGGCCAGGAAGGTTACTGGCAGGCCAGGAGGGCAGGCTTGTGTGTCTGCATGTGTGCATACAGCATGAGTGTGTATGTGGATACAGCCGGGGTGGGGGGTACAGAAGCCCTGTCAGGTGTCCGAGCAAGATAAAGAGATGTGAGAAGACACAGGCCGCCCCCCTAGCCTCCAGGACCTACCTGAAAGATACTTGACCTGAGCCATCACAAAGAGGGGTTCCATCATAGCTGGGACTGCTTTCACGACAGGACTCAAGATCACAGTGACTTGTTTAAGAAGTGGAGACAGGATCTGGCCTGGTGCCCGGGGCTACAAGAACATGAGTGGCTGGCTGTGTCATCTGCCCCATTCTAAGAGACTCCTGGAGCCCTGAGAAACGCTCTCAGTAGAGGAATTTACTTGCTTCCATGGTTCCTTATTATCCCCCTGTACCACCTAATGTTAGAGCACACATCAGAGAATGGGGACTTGGTTCTGCTCACCCAATACCTAGAATGGTGTCTGGTTCAAGGCATTGCACTCAATGAATTTTTTGTTGACTGACGCATTACAATGTACTGGGGAGGGGGTATTAAGACTTCTGAAAACATGGTCCTTGCCCACAAGGAATCCTGTGTGGTAGGGAAAGCAGGTTGAACGAGCACACACTAACATTGTTCTTAGAAGCCTTCTGGGGAGAGGGGAGCCAAGTGCTGTCTAGGACACAGCAGGTACATGGCCAGTGTCCTGCTCCTCCAGGAATGTTCCCCTGAACCAGCTGCCTCAGCATCCCTCGGAGCTTATTAGAGATGCAGGACTTTGGGCCTCACCTGTAACATCAGAATCTGCACTGGAACTACCTCCTGGGTGAGTTGGGAGCCACATGTCCACATTTGAAAAATTCTGATTGCCCAAGGCTCAGACTGTCCTGATGACTGGACAGGTAAAGTCCCTCCCCTGTCCTTCAGGTGGGCACCACCCACACTTGTACTGTGGTCCCCACGGTGAAGATGGGCCTTCCCCTAACCTGCTTGGGGCAGAAGTTCAAGTATTCCTTGGCGATGCAGACCAGGAAGAGGGGGTCTAGCTGTTCGAGGTACTCGGGGCCCAGGGGGAGGCCCTGCATGCTGGAGAAGTGCAGCTCCACTGCCTCCTTCAGAAGCGCCGTGGCCTCCTGCTCCCCCTTATGCTTCTTGGATGCCAAAAGGGCTTGGAGGAAAACCAGCAACTGTGGGAGAGAGAGCCTGAGTCTCAGCCAATGCCAGCCTGGGCAGAGTTCTTGGGGAGGGCAAAGCAGAGGTCCAGGCCATTCTGGCTGCCCTCTCTTGTGAACTGGGGATGGAAGGAGAGCCAGAGAGGCAACCCTGGAGCATGCCATGCCTCTGGGGAGCTCTGACCTCAGACTTCCCGAGGGACTGCTGCACCTCCTTCAGGAATTCCAGCTGGTGCTCAGCCTCTTCCAGGTGGCCTTTTAAGATCTGGCACCAGATGATTCCTGTTAATAGGACAGAACAAGGATGAGCAGCCAGCTCGGAAGCAGAGCCAGCAGAACATCTGGCCAAAAGGCTTGGAAGAGACAGTGGAAGGGAGGGCTCTTTGGGGCAGGGGATCTTTTCCAACACCCTCACAAGTTTAAGAGCAACACGTCCTCATGGGAAAGAATTGAAATGATAAGGCAATAATAAAAAAACAAACCCAGCTCTGCCTTTAAGACTCTCTCTAATGATAACCACAATCAGCAATTTGGGATGTATTTTTTTTAATATATATATTTTTTAGTTGTCAATGGACCTTTATTTTATTTATTGATACATGGTGCTGAGAATCGAACCCAGTGCCTCACACATGCTAAGCAAGCGCTCTGCCACTGAGCCACAACCCCAGCCCTGGGATGTATTCTTTAAAGTATTTTTCTAAATATTTATTATTAATGTATACATATATGCACAACTCAAACATACGCATTTTGGGGGCTCAGGGTGTAGCTCAGTGATACAGCACTTGCCTAGAATGCAGGAGGCCCTGAGTTTGAATCTCTAGCCTTGCAAAATCAAACAAAGAAAAAAAAATCCAAAAAATTGAATTTATCGTTGAGTGTAGTATAAGATGGTGACTTACCTTTATGTCTTTCATAATGGAAAGTCAGATGACCAACCAGAAATTACTGAACAACTTATCAGTTTGAAATCAGGCCTGTGTGTCCCATTTGTCTGTTTGTCTATCCTAGTCAGTGCTGGCCTCACTTCACTACTGTTGTCTTGTGATACGGGTATTTTTTTTTTTTTTTTTTTTCAGGGATAGGGCTAGAACACAGAGTCTCACGCATGCTAGGCAAGCACTCCACCACGAGGCTACATCCCACAGCCTTTTTCATTTTATTTTGAGACAGAGTCTCACTAAATTGCCCAGGGAGGTTTCAAACTTGGCAATCCTCCTGCCTCAGCTGAGATTACAGGCCTTCACTACCATGCTTGGCTTGTGATATATTTGATGTTAGAAGGACAAACTTCTCTTTCCCTGCTAAACTTTTTTTTTCCAAATATTTCCTGGACATTCTGGTGTATTTGTTCATGATGGCTTTCCTAAACACCCTCTTGGTTTTCAATTCTAGACAGCTCACTACCTGGCATGTTTGAGGAATTTTTCATTTTGCCACGATGTTAATTTTTTTAAAAAAATATTTTTTAGTTATAGTTGGGCACAATATACCTTTATTTTATTTGTTTATTTTTTTTGTGGCGCTGAGGGTTGAATCCAGTGCCTCGCACGTGCTAGGCGAGCACTCTACCTCTGAGCCACAACCCCAGCCCCTACGATGTTAATTTTTGGCAACTCTCTTTTGGTTCTCTGTACCCTTCTCAGAGTAGTGTGTTCTTTATTTATTGACAACCACCACCTCTCCAAACACTGAAGGCATTTTGGGGGGATAGGTCCTTCTGTATCAAGCCCTAATTCGGCTCCTCAGATGGCCCCCACTTTGCATGTTCCACTCCAGGCCTCTTTCAGACTAGCAGATTTATACACAGGACTAGACTGATGAGGATTAGCTGCTGGGCAGACTTCCAAATTGTTAAGGTCACTGATTTTTCCAGACAGGCCAGGAAAGTCAGAGATTCTAGAACACCTGTGAGTGAGCGGGACCTTCTGACCATGCACTTCCCTCTGGCTGCCTGCTGGGGCGCTCCCTTGATTGAAGAACTGGGGAGGAACTCAGCCTGCTGGAGGACTGTTAGTGCCCAGCAGCCAAGTCTTTTCGTCCTTCATGGCCCTGGTGATAATTGGAAGGCCTCTGGAGCACCACTCTTCTCCCTTCTGCCCCAACACCCAACAAGAGCCTCTTTGATTCCAGGCTCTGGATGGAGAACGGTTCCAATGATCCTCCCTTTACCTCCCTGAGTGCCCCATGGGATGCTTTTGCACTCAGCCTCTGGTGGCCCTGAGCTGGAGCTGTTTTGGTGGTGGTGTTTTTCCTGGAACTCTCTGGGGAAAGCTGGTCTACTAATTTCTTTAGCTGACTTAGCTCTGCTTACGCTCACACACAGGTTTGTAGACCTGCTTAGAATCCGCGTGTTTGATGCCATTTGCCTTATATCATATAGAAATGTGATGATCTTCAAATTTCTGGTCCCCTAGAGGCATCTTTCCCTGTTTCTAGGGCTGCAATAGGCTCATTATCTTTTTAAGTGTCTCATTTTGAGGGAGATGGAGGAGAGGCATGGATTTGAGGGGCTAGCCTGACACATTAAACCAGAAGTCAAGATCAACTACTCTGGCAACTGTGCTGTGCAGATGAGAAGCTTGCAGCTGAGAGAGAAATGACTTGCCCTCAAACACTGAGGGCCAAGCTGAGAACCAGCCGCCTTGAGCAGGGGACCATCAAGCTTCCTCACCTAAACCGAACACTGCTGTTTCAGAATTCATAGAGACCATGGAGCTGGGGCTTTTTAAAAAATGTGTAAATGAGGGCTGGGGTTGTGGCTCAGAGGTAGAGCACTCACCTAGCAAGTATGAGGCCCTGGGTTCGATTTTCAGCATCACATAAAAATAATAAATGTATTGTGCTCATCTACAACTAAAAAATTAAAAAAAAATAAGTAAAATAAAGGTATTGTGTCCAACTACAACTGAAAAAAAAAATATTTTAAAAAAATGTATAAAATGAAAAAAGCATGTGGGCAGTCAGGGAAATAAAATTCTCTCTTGCTGGTGGCCTTCCAGCTCAGGGACCTCTGTAAGCAGAACATCTCAACATTGGGCTGTGGGCCCTGAAAAGAGGCAGAGCCATCAAGAAGGAGGTTCAGGCCATCAGTCCTCCAGGACACCCAGGGTATGGGTATTGGGGTCTGGCATGGATCAGAGTGGCTCTGATGACACTCCTGAGCCTTCCCCTGCCTCTTACATCAACACTGTATGTCCATGGAAAGGTATCCCATCAAATACTCACACATCTCCTGGGTAAATGCTTCCCAGCACTTCTTTTCTGGGCCCATGGAGGCCACCCTGTTCGGATCTCCCACTCTCCCACCCCCTCTCCCACCCCACTCCCCGCCCAGCCTGCAGAGACCTGTCAAGGCAGCCATGCTGTTCTCATCCAGTTTCATGGCCTCCGAGTACCACAGAAATGCCTCCTTCACTTGGTTCTGCAGGATGAAGAGGTAGCCCAGCTCTGTGGCCACAGGGGCACAGGACGGGGAGGCCATGAAGATGCGTTCAATGAAGCTACTCACTAGCTGCAGAATCACCTGGTGGCTCCCACACTGCAAGGAAGAGGCATATGGGAATGGGGAGAGCAGTCAGTCCAGCCTGCCTGAGCAAGGCCATGTCAAGTACGGGGGGCACTTTGGCAGGGCTGGGTAGGCTCAAGAGAGCTCAAAGAGGTGCCCTGTGTCTAGGCAGCTGAGTTAATGGAGCTGTCCATCTCCCAAAAGACCTTCCATGGGCCACCTCTGCAGGACCTGCCTCCACCACAGGGTTTCCCAAGGGATCCATTCCCTGTCTGGCTGCAGTTAATTGGTGCAAGGAGTCACCAAGAGGTTTTTTTAAAAAAATTGAAGCTGGGGGAGAAGAGGCTCTTTGTGTCCAGTGGTGGAAATTGGTTTCAAAGGCTACAATTTGCCATGTTCCCTATCATGTGTGGAGGAGAATAAGTCTGAGAGAATCAGATGCACAGGTAGAGGGGAAAATGGTGACCCAGAGGCATTTAGCAACTCAGTTCTGGTCCCTGAGGCCCCAGAGCTGCCCTTGTAGTTACAATTTCTTCTCATTCTGTAGCTGCTGATAAAAGACACAGATTCTTTGGTGACTTGGTCTATTTGGAACTTCTCTGATATCAGAGAGGCCTAGGCAGGCCAGCCTTCCCAGGTCCCTTCCATAGAAGGAGTATGGGCACTGGGCCAGAGGTGGTGTAGCTCTGCACAGTAGCTGCAATGCAACCCTCTGTCCCCAGAAGGATGCTGCCACTCAAAAATCACTTCGGACCCCATCTCCCTGATCTTCATAGCATCGCTGGGGCACCTGGACCAAGGGGACAGACAGAGCCTACATGTCAGGTTAGCAGTCAAGAGTCCACTAGCCTAAAAGGCCAAGTTTGAGCAGGAGGGGGAGTGGTAGGGTACCCAGAGAGCTTCAGTGGAAGCCTGGATTTCCAGGAAAAGCAGAGACAAGCACCATTTTACAAACCAGGAGACAACCTTCTTACCAGTCTGTTAATCACAATAATTTTTTTAAGGTGGAGGCTTGGATTTTGGGGCTCTCTCATTTCTAACACTTTAATCAGATTTCTGACATGATCAGCAGCCTGTGGGGACAAAACAGACAATGTTGAAGGCAACATGTAAAACTAGAGCAGTGATTCTTGAACCTGGCTGCACATTCACATCAACTGGGAGATTCAATACCCATGTCCTGGCACCACCCCAGAGATTCAGATGTAACTGGACTGGGATGGCCCAGGCACAGAATTATTTCAAAGCCTCACAGATGGAGACTTAGGGGACATTACTGCCCCAAGAGCTGCTTGCTCCTCTGCCCTGAGTTTGTGAAGAGAAGCTGCCCTGTTAGCTCCATGGAGTCAGAAGCAGGGCCATCCTGCTGTGGCCACTTCACAGCCTGCCAGGCCCACAGCAAACCACCTGGGTGGGCCCAGACCCTCTCCATTTTGACATGAGTCACCACATTGGTGCCTGTCCAGTGAACCCTCCCAACAACCCTGTAAGTCACAGCCACTATTATCCAAACTTTCCAGTACAGCAGATGAAAGGTCAGAAAGGTTGGACAATTGGTCTGAGGCCACCCAGCCAGTCAAGGGACTGACTTAATCTAAAGCTTTTCCATTGAGTTCTCTGCTCACTCCCCACCCAGGAGTTCTCAACTGCAAAGATGTACTGAAAGAGAAACCTGAGATGGCATGAGTTCGCTCTGGTGGGTGAGCATGGCAGGACTAGAACTGGGCAGCTGGTGGAGGAGAGGGATAGATCCAAGGGTTTGAGGTGGGGGTAAAGGAGGGACACCAGGTGCTAACTCTGCCCTTGGGATCAACCCTCAGGCCAGGGCCTGGAAGGAAACAGAGTAGAGTCCTATTCCTGCCCAGGTGGCATTTCCTCCTGCTTCCCCCCAGAGAGAGTGCACACCTGTAATACCAGTGGCTCTGGAGGTGGAGGCAGGAGGATCGCAAGTTCAAAGCCAGCCTCAGCAAAAGTGAAGTGCTAAGCAACTCAGTGAGACCCTGTCTCTAAATACAATACAAAATAGGGTTGGGGATGTGGCTCAGGGTTCAAGTGCCCCTTGTTTAATCCCCAGTAAAAACACAATGTTTGGGGTGAAAACTCAAACTCTTTTTGAAATTGAGACCCTGTTTGAGCATTGCATTTTATTCATATTCTAGTCATTTTTTACTGCATTTAAGGGCTAATTTAGGTTTCTGGGGGAAAATATAAGGCTTAGGAGCAGGTTGGGTCCTAATCATTGTTTGAGAAATTCCAACCAGTCCCTAAAAAGGTAGCATTTCCTAAACTCTGAAATAATACCATGACTTGGCAGTTAACATGAATCAAATTATTCCTGTATACCAGGCACTGTTCTAAAATTTCTCACTTCTCATCTCAGTCCTTTGAATAACTTCTCAGCTCTGCAGAATTGTGTCATTTTATAAATGAGTGGTTGAAGCTTTCCCAAGGTGGAGATACCTTCCCAACCTCCTATAGGTAGCAAGTGGCAGGACAGTGTCAACCTCACTGCCCAAAGCTGCCTTACTCTTGAGCTGTTCAGCCCAAAGAGCCAAACCAGAGCAGGCCCTCTTGGCAGGAATTATGGGAATAGGTTGGGGAGAAGGCTGCTGAGACACAAGGGGCATCCTTCAGGGCTGTGGGGTGGTGATGAGGTGGGTTATAAGGGGTTCCTCCTTGTCTCTCTCAAGGATCAACTTCTGAGTCTTGAAACAACTTACTATGGTCATGTTTCCTTCTCTTGCAAGCTCATGCACAGCTAGTAACTGACAGGCATCAATATTGCTTTCATCTTTTTCAAGGATTCTGAAATAGGAGGAAAAACCACATGAATTCAGAGTATTGGCAACTTCTGATCGTCTTCTAGTATCCATTCTCTCTCTTTTTTTCTCTCTCTCTCTTTTTTTTTCAGTACTGGGTATTAAACAGGCACCTTACCACCAAGCTACATCCCTAGTCCTTATTATTTTTGTTTTGAGACTGGGTCTCAGAAAGTGGCTGAGACTGTCCTTGAACTTGAGATCCTCCTGCCTCAGCCGCTGGAGTTGCTGGGATTACAGGCGTTAATTGCTGTGCCTGACAAATTTCTTTTGTCTATTTTGGAAGTACTGGGGATAGAACTCACAGCCTCCTACATGCCAGGCAAGTGCTCTACCACTGAGCTACATCCCTGGCTTCTTTATTCATAACAGAACTCCCAAACTAGCCAGGCACATGGCTACAGAATAAAGACTATACTTCCCAGGGTTCCTATGCAGCTGAGATGTGTGGCCATGTGACTAATTTTTGGCCAACAGGATATAAGTGAAAGTGATGTGTGTGGCACCTAGGTGTGCTATGGCAGCAGGCCTTCCCTTTCTGCTCTTTCCCCTCCCTGCTCTCTGGAATGAGGACCATGTGGACATCACACCTAGGAATGGTAGGACAGCCAGAGAGGAGGGCCTGGTGTCCAACAAAGTCGCTCCATCCCAGCCATGAACCCTCACCCAAGCTTTCACTCGAGAGAGAGAAATCACCTGTTATGGTATGCGTGTATTTGAGGGTGTGTTTGTTATAGAAACCTACTCATTCCTGACTAATAGTCCTGACCTTGGTACCACGTTCTGAAGTGTGGGGGCAGCCTGTGGTTAAGATGGAAAGGGAACCTTGGATTTGGTCCTGCGTCTTTGTGAAGGTGCAGCTTCTGATCATACTATGGGAACTTTGATATTGTGTTTCTTTATAGAAAACTTCATATTTTTCAGCCTAGTCAAGGAATGACCTTCTGTTTAATTGAGGGTTACCCAAATTATACAAAATTCCAATGTGATTGGGCATAACCAACATTTAGAGAGTTCTAACCAACTGATGATTCTGAATGCATGCAAACTGTATGCATTTGGAAATTTAAAAAGAAAACAACACACTTTTAAATAACTTATGAACAGAAGGAGAATCAGATGATTGTTAGAAGCAAATGATACTGAAAATTCTACACATCCAAACGTGTAGACATTTTTTTCTTTTTTGTGTGTGTGTTAGGGATTGAACCCAGGGGCACTTACCACTGAGCCATATCCCCAGACCATCTTTGTATTTAATTTAGAGACAGGGTCTTGCTGAGTTGCTTAGGGCCTTACTAAGTTGCTGAGGCTGACTTTGAATTTGCAATCCTCCTGCCTCAGCCTCTGAGCTGCTGGGATTACAGGCGTGCCCCACCACGTCCAGCTGTATAGACATTCTAAAATGGTACTTTGAGGGACATCCATAGACCTAATTTATGTATTCTAAGGTATGACTAAAAAAGGATGAGTCAGGCATCTAATTCAGGAGTTAGAAAGTAACAACAGAGTAACTCTAAAGGACACTGTTGGCAGGAAATAATAATGAACAGAAAAAAAAAATAAATTAAAAAACAAAGATATAACAGGATCTAGATAGTTCTTTAACAAGACTAATAGGGCTGGGGATGTGGCTCAAGCGGTAGCGTGCTCGCCTGGCATGCGTGTGGCCCGGGTTCGATCCTCAGCACCACATACAAACAAAGATGTTGTGTCCACCGAAAACTAAAAAAAAATGAATATTAAAAAATTCTCTCTCTCTCTCTTTCTCCCTGCTTTCTTTCTTAAAAAAAAAAAAAAAAACAAGACTAATAAAAGAGACAAACTATTTTAAGGTTGATGAAGAAAAAAAAAGAATCAAAGAAAAATAAATACTATAAGGGATGACAGGAAACACACCTAGATGAAGTAGAGTTTTAAAAAACAATGAAAGCCAGGTGCGGTGGCACACACCTGTAATCCCAGCAGCTAGGGAGCCTGAGGCAGGAGGATCACGAGTTCAAAGCCAGCCTGAGGAATTTAGCGGAAGACCTAAGTGACTCAGGGAGACCTTGTCTCTAAATAAAATACAAAAACATCTGGGGATGTGACTCAGTGCTTGAGTGCCCTAAGTTCAATCCTGGTACCAAAAAAACCAAAAAAAAAAAAAAAAAAAAAACAATGAGAGAGGGGGCTGGGGTTGTGGCTTAGCTTGCCTAGCACGTGCAAGGCACTGGGTTTGATCATCTCCAACACATAAAAATAAATAAGGTATTATGTCCAACTACAATTTATATATATATATAAAACAATGAGAGAATTCTATGAATATCACTAGCTGGGAAAGCTTTGGGGGATGGTGCCTGGGTATTGGACTCAACCTTGTGGTATTGGACTCTGTCTCCCACTCTTGAGCACACAAGGCCAGGGTGAGGGAGTCCACACCTACTCCTCCCCTAGTCTGGCCTTCAGCCAGGTGCTTCCTGATAAGCTGCTGGCCCAAGGCCAAGCCACCGAAGCAAATTCTTGCCAAGATACTGGCCAGGTCTACACCACAAGAGAGCTGAGGGTCCACACAGGCACTGTACTGTGGCACCTGTGCCACTTTTTGATGGCTGCCACCACCTTTCTATAACTCAAATTCTAGTCATCAGAGGGTCAGCACCCTCCAAAGGGAGGAGGAGGCTTGTTGGCCTTTTTTTTTTTTTCCTAGAACTGTGCTTTGTATTACCACATAGTCCAATAGCAATTCACAGTGATGCATCATGGTCCATTAACTCTTTTTAGGGAGAAAATTAGGATCATACATGTAAGAATGACAGTGGTAAAAATAGTTAAAAGTGTTAGAGTTTAAAGAGACAATCTTACGTGATATAGGAAAGCTCATCTTCAATAAGCCTCCCATCACTCATCCCTCCCCCTTAATTCACCTCCATTTCTATTCGCAGTGCTTCAAGGTCGCCATACTGGGAATCTGACTCCCACAATTTCTATAGCCCTGGAACCCTGCTCTCCAGTGTAGGGACTGTGCCCACCTTTAAATCTTCTCTCAAAGATACCAGTGACCATTCCTCCTTAAATTTTTTTTTTTAATTGAAGTACAGCATGCCCATAGTTTTAAAAAATTAAATAATCCAATTGTCTCACATCCCACTCTTCAGCCATGCCTCACAGCCACTATTTTCTACCCTGTAACTCACGTTGCCTTGGGTCCTTTGGGTGGACTCCTCCATATCTCTTGCATCTTGATTCCTTGATTTATTCACTTAGGCCACAGCCCTGGCCTTATGCTTGAAGGCTATGTATTTAGTTTGCTTACCCCAGTCTTCCCTGTCCTTCGCCTTTCAATATGATCCCATCACTATTCCCAACTCTACTGTGGGTGGTATTTACCTTCCTGCCTCACCATCTTGTAAGATGGGAGCGTATCTTAGGCTTGTGAAGGAAGTTGTGAAAGTGAGCTCTTCCTCTCACCTGTGTCCGGTTTCTATTGCCTGTTCCCAGTCCTGCCGAGCCAAGAACAGGCGCATCTTCAGGATGAGGGCGGGCAGAAAGTTCCCAGAGGCCAGAGTGATCTGGTTCACCACCTCCAGGGCCCCCGAGTAGTTCTGCTGCATCATTAAGTATGTTGCCTGTGGGAAGCCAGAGAGAAGAGCCTCAGTCAATGAGGCAGGTGTCAGTGACTCCACTGAGATAGGTTGGAGCCTGAGGGACCTACAGTCCTCTCTGTTGAGCCAGTGAGTCCTCAAGCCTGGCCCAGGGGAACAGCCGCTAAGAACATCTTGGGAAAGAAGTTGCCACTCAGAGCAGTGACAATGGTCCTAGGTTCCAGGACAGGCAAGGCAGAGGGGCTCCCAGGAGCCAGCTAAGCCCTGAGTTTGAGAAACTCCACAGGCCTGGCAGAGGGCACAGCTGTGGGAGGTTCACCCCAAGAGCTAAGGTCACGAGCATTTTGCAGTTCTACAAATTGCCCATTCATTCCTGAATTTGCTGTCCTGAATTTCATCATTGGGATGTGCTCACTGAGGCCCAGTTCGCAACTTGGAGTCAGTTAAGGTTTGTGGGCACCTCCCTCAGTGGCAAGGCTGTGGAGGGTATTAAGTCCTGTTGGATTGGAGTCAGGACCTCTGCAGGCCAGCACCCGCTATCAGGTTCTCCTGGAAGACTCATGGCAGGTGTCCTGAGGGCCACAGGACAAAGCTTCTGAAAGACTTGAAACTGGACTCTGAAAGTTTGGCTTAATTAAGACCCACAGCACCTCTCCCTTAAGAAACTTCTCACTAAAATCAAGAGAGGATTATTATGAATAAGGAAGCGTGTTCATGTGCTCACTGCAATGCTTCTATGTGGAGGACTGGAAACCATCTCAATATACATACAAAAGGGAACAGGGTTGGTAAATTACATTATGCTCATACAAGGGGGAGTGGCTTGACATAGAAGTTCAAAATGACATTTGCTTATGACAGAATATTACAGGAAGAAAAAGAAACTAATGATCATACGCCCTAGGATTAGCAGGGCAGGGGTTGGCTGAGGTCTTGACTGTCGCTGCCCCACCCCCCACCCCTGTCCCCCACCCCAGGGGGTGGCCTCTAGGGTGTTCCCTGATAAGCCTCCACTGTTCCTGCTGCCCAGGACACAACCTGGGGCACACCCTAATCCAAGCACAGAAGGAGGCCTTGCAGTGGTAGTGCAAAGCGTGTCCTCTTGTCATCTCATGTCAGAGTTCCAGGTTTGTTTTTTGTGGGTTTTGTTTTCTGGTGCTAGGGATGGAAGCCAGAGCCACTCTACTCCTGAGCCACACCCCAACCCTTTTTATTTTAATTTTTGAGACAACATCTCCCTGAGTTGCCCAGGCTGGCCTCAACATTAAGATTCTCCTGCTTCAGCTTCCCGAGTAGCTGGGATTACAGGCATGAGCCACTGAGCCCAGGTTTAGACTTCTTCTTTTTTTTTTTTTTTTTTTTTAAATTATGTAATTATTCATTTCATAAGGACAATGTGTACAAACAGAAGAGAATAAGATGGCAGTTTTTTTTTTTCCTCAAAGATTGAGTCAATGAGGGTCATAAAAGAGAAAAAAAGAAACAATTTGAATTAAGACCAGAAAAAGCAAACACATAAAATATATATCTCTCGACATAAAACTACTAGGTGACTAACAGGTGGGATGAGAAAGGGTGAAATAAGAAGAATGAAAGAAGCAGATAGAGAAATGAGGCAGTGAGTGAAACCAAACAAGCAGTAGAGTAAGCAAGCCTGAGTTGAGCTTAGGAAAAATGACCTGGAAAGTGATCCTGAGAAGACACCCATGCAGAATGACTGAAACTCACATGGAGCAGGAAGGAGACTTGGAGTGAGCTAGATTGTTGTGTGACCCTAGATTGGTCACCAGCCCTCTCTGGGTCTCTGCTCCTCAGCCACCAGATGAGGCATCTAGAGACTGAGGGTCTGGCCTGAGGTCACCTGGTAGGTCTCTGGTTCCAGGAGACAAGCCAGGGATACTGTCCTCTGCCTACCTTTCCCATCAGCCCCAGCACATCTTTGGTGTCTCGAATTCCTTGCTCCAGGTACTTGATGGATTTCTTCACAATGTGAGGTTTATCTGAGGTGAGTTCCACCCAGCCTTTGAGCACATAGCCCTGGGGTGAGAACAAGAGGAAAGATGAAGTCCTTGGTCCCATGGAGCCTGTCCTAGCCTGCTCATGTCCTGCAGGCTGATGTCTTGGGATAAACCCCAGAGCAGGCCAACCCCCTTTCTCCCAGGTCTCACATTGTCCCTGCTGCCTGCAGTGCCCTGCAAGATCTGCTTCCAAACCAAGTCCACTCCCCTGGTTGACTACTACTTTTACCTCAGCTGAGGAGAACACTCCTGTAGGAGGGCTGACCCCCTTGCACCCCCACAGCTCTCTGCCACCCCTTCCTGCAGTCCTCTTGCCTGTCTTGCCATCATCTGATTACTTTATACTGGGGTCAGGCCCATCACAGGGGCATGGGCGGGGCCAACTCTTGGTCCTTCTACTCCTTAGACCAGCCAGGGCCTGGCCATGCATATAAAGCCTGAGAGTGCCCACAGCATGGGTGAGTAAGAGCCATACTGACCTCGGGGGACCTTATTTGTTCCCATCAGCCTTCACTCAGCCTCTCCTGGTAGATGGGGAGGGTCAGGCAGGAGAAGCAGAATTGGAGGGGCACTTGGAAGAACCCTGTCTTGAAGCATCCCTTGATGGCCTAGTCTCGTGTTTCTCTTTTTTCATTTTCTCTCTCCTCAGCAGCCTTTTTTAGATGACCCCTCATCCTCTAAGAAATGTTAATATCACAAATATACCATATCTGTGTTTTGTGTTCTATATTTGTTTTATACATAGAGTAAGATTTTTTTCATTCTCTCCCCTAAGAACCAATGTTCACATCCTTGAAAACTCATATCAAGCCCCTCAGAATGAGAGGCCTAGACCGAGACTTTGAAATCCACCATTAGCACAGACATGCTGCATAAGCCACGTGCTATGTGTAGGCGCCACCACTCGTATCTGGTGAATAGATGCAGGCAGGGAATAGCTGTAGCCAGTTCATTGGGATTTTCAAAAAATCTGGACTTGATTTCTAAATATCAGTAACATGGATGGTTACTGGGGTCTTGTCAAGGCCTGGGTTGGCCCTTCCCAGCTCCAGGGCCCTTGAAGGGAATAAAGGGCCAGCCTGCTGTGATGTGTTTCGATGCTCACTCTTTGCTATTGCCCGATGATGCTCAGGGTAGGTACCTCTCTGGAGCTGTGGGAGACCTTCAGAAAGTGGTCGATATACTCCTTGGCCTTGTCGTGGTAGCCCATGAGCCAGAGGAAGAGGCTAGCATAGTACAGGGCTGTCTCAGGGGCTGTCCTGCGTATTTCTTTCAGGCTGCTCTCCAGCTCCTGAATTGCTTCTCGATCTATAAATCCAAAGTGGAGGAAGAGGCTGAGTTAGGATAAGGAGGCATACCTGTTTTGCAGGGGTCACCAGGGGCCCAGGGAGTTGCCCCTGGACATTCTGGATCTGCCTCCATGTATGCAGTTAATTATGGGCCAACCTAGGGCCTGGGAACTAGCCATGCCAGCCACTGAAAATGCCCAGGACTCAGATTTTGCTCTCTGACATTTATCTTTTCTGCTCTGGACCCAGCACAGTGTGTTGAGTAGACAGACCAAACCTGAATCTTTGGCCTCAGGCCCACAAACCATTTTGGGTGGGAAAATGGCAATTTGTAGCCCCTCTAGGAATCTCTTCCTGACTCCAGAGTGGTGGAGACTAGTTTTTTTTTTTTTTTTTTTTGTGGTACTGGGAATTGAACCCAAGGCCTTGCTCATGCTAGGTAAGTGCTCTACTGGCTGAGTTACATCCCTTTCCCTATTGGCTTGATTTTTCTGACAGGATTTCACAGAGCAAAGGAAAGAAGGGTGCTTCTTCAACTCTTGGGACCTAGAGGGAGGACCCTTCCCACCATCATGTTCTCTGCCTCTTCCCACTCAATGGTGCCCAGGCCTGGCATCTTCTCTGAGGCTTCCAAGCGAAGACTGCAGCATCCTCTCCTTGCTGACCAGCAGCAGTGAGCTGCACAGGCACCCTTGAGGGGTGGTGTCACTGGAGTGGGCTTCCTTCCCTGCCGGGCCAAGCCCTGTTGAGTGTTGCTACACTCACCAATGGTTTCGCAGCTTTTGTGAGCATAAAGGAGGGCCATGATGGAGCAAAGGGATGTGTCTGGGTGATTCCGGATGCTCTCCAGGTCACTGATGGCATCCTGGATGCGCTCTGCAAAGAGAGTCCACATGATTATGCTTTCAGACTCCAAGCCTGAAAGGCAGGAGACTCTGGAAGATGCCCAGAATCCCTATCAGGGCTGACCGACCCATGGCTTAGCACCACCTGCCTTTACTTGGAATTTGAAGACTAACTGGTCTGAAAGGTTCCTGGTGGCCTGAGTTCCCTGGTGACTGAAGCTCCTGAAAAGGCTGCCTGTACCATGGTCCAGGCTGCCAGGGGCAGGAAGGTCTTAGAGCTGAAAGGTGGCCTGCAAGCACTTGTGCAGGATACTTGCAAGGCTGGGACTATTGGCTGGGGGTCAGTTCTAAGGAAGGACCTCAAGCAGGGCATTCTCCGCTAGCTGCTCAAGACTACCAATTACATTTATCCCTTATGTTTCCTGACACTGGCAGCTCTACCAGCCCTTAGCCAGACCACCTCCAGAATATCGGTGAATTGCTTCTAGGCCTTTTGGCTAAGTGCAGAGTGTCAGCAAAGTCAGCACTGCTCCTGCCTATGCTCACCCACACCTGCCACTTCCTCCTTCTTTTCCTGCACAACTGGCTCTCAGTTTCCAAGCCTAGAATTAGATCAATAGTCATACACTTGTCTCTCCAACCACGCATTTTGCAGATAGGGAAACTGGGATGCACAGCAGGATAATGAGCCCTTTGAGGTCTCAAGGGTCAACTAGATATGGATTATATATGCTTTTGTGGATTAACCCGGAAAACTCAGTCTTACAGTCAGTGAAAGACTGTTTCCATGGAAACATAACTAGGATATAAGTAGGCATCCAGGTGTTGGCCATAGTGATGGAGCTGGGCTAGTGCCTGGCATCAGAATGCCAACATTGCTAAGACCTTACCTTCTCTGAGGAGTCCATAGGCTTTAAAGAAATGCAACACGGGGTCATTGCTGAATTTCTCCAGGCCCGCAACTACAGCCTGCTGCACATGGTGGAAGTACTTTTCCTGGCTATAGTAAATGATCCCAGCCTGTGTGGAGGAAGACACAGTTGCACTAGCTCTGGCTCCTTTTCTCTGTCCTGACCATATGTGATGAGACTGGTTCCCTTCCCTATCCTCTACTTTCCCTTAGTCTACATAGGGAAGAGAGAGAGAGAATATGCAGGCCTCATTCAGTCCCTGAGCGTAGCTCCATGCAGTTCGCCTAGGAAGGAGTTTTCCAGTGTTCGGATATTACCAATAGATTCTTGTTAAAATATGATGTGTAACTCAATTCAGGCTTTTTTTGAGAGTAATAAAGGAGAAAGAATGAGGACCAATATTAAGAAAAACTATACCAATAGTTATAGTTACAAG
This sequence comes from Callospermophilus lateralis, assembly GCF_048772815.1. NCBI lineage: Eukaryota > Metazoa > Chordata > Mammalia > Rodentia > Sciuridae > Callospermophilus > Callospermophilus lateralis. The sequence continues at coordinate 201,529,617 of NC_135305.1, read as the reverse complement.
TTCAAGGGCTTTGTGTCCATTATCTTACACATAATCCTATCTGTATCTTCCACAGTTAAGAGCTAAGTCTCACTTCTCCTAAGGTCTATGTGTGCTGGGGTTGGGTCCAAGTGTGGCTGGATTGTAAGAGCCTGGGGGGCCATATGAAGGAACTCAGACATTATCCTAAGGGTAATAAATAGGAGGCAGTTGGAATGGTTTTTAAGTAGGAGAGAGATGTATTAAGATGTATGTTTTTGTAGAAACTACACTAGCTGCTGTGTGTGGTAGAAGTGCACACTGCTTGTGAAGACAACTAAAGCAGGAGGGAGCCTGTTGCAGGTATTCAGATGAGAGACCATGGTGGCCCTGGGCTAAGAGATGAATAAAAGAAGTGTGTGAACCCTGGGCACATTTAGGAGTTGACATTTCTTATTGATAAAAGTATTAAGAGACAGGTATGGGGAAGAGGTATTAATTAACGCTGGCGATCAAATGGTGGTGGCATCTACTGAGATGAGAGATGCAGAAGAAGTGCAGGCAAGGGTAGGGGGTGGAGAGGGTTAAGTAGAAGAGATGACAAAACAGTGGAGATGGAATGATTTGGTTTGGGGTGCTAAAGGGACAGGACCCGGATGGTGGGTGCTAACTTGGGGCTCAGGGTGCATAGAGGGCACTAGTGTCAAGGCATTCTCCAGGGACAGTGAGGCAAGATAGGGCAGGGACTCCTGAGGAGGCTAGGGACAGAGAAGGGAGGCCAAAGAGGTGGCTCGCGAGTAGAGGGCCAGGGTTACCCGGCCGGAATTGTCGGGCAGCAGTCGGGCCACGCACCATAAGAGAAGAATCATTGCTGCTCATCTCCGGCCACTCGCGCCGGCGAGTCCGGCTCTGGTAGGGCGGTGCAGAGCTGGATTCCAGGGTCAGGGTCCTGGGCACGCCTCTCCTGGCTGGAAGTCGAAGGCACGAGAGTCCTTGGAAACCGGGCAGCCAGCCGGTTGCTAAGAGCGGCGGCGTAGGGAGTGGGCGGAGTACGGCGCACCACGTGACAAGGCACTGGTAGTTGAGCTTCGAGAAAGTGAATCCGCGCTGGGGCTCCCCGGCTGCCTGCGGGTCGGCGTTGGTGGTGGACGCGGGCGCCGAGCAGGGCAGCGGTCATGGGCCTGGGCTCCAGCGCCCAGCAGCCTGCTGGCGGCGCCGAGGGCTTCCACCTGCACGGGGTGAGTCGGTCCCGGGGCGCTGGTGATCTTGGAAGCGCGCCTGTAGCGACGCGTCCGCGCGTTTGGTCACCTTTCGGTTGGCGACTACCGCGGGGTCCCCGCCCAAGCGTTGCAGCTGTGGGCTGCCAGCCTCTTGAGAGAAGTGGCATCGCCGGACTCCAGGCCTCGACGCTTCTGCTATCGCCATGGGGCTCGGCGCCCGCCCCAAATGCCAGCTGTGCAGGAAATGGGGGCGTTCCGTGTGGCGCTACCCGGAGTGGCGTTCTTCCGGGTGAAGAACGCGCCGGCTCCTGGCAGAACTCTCTGGTGCCCTCAGCGCACATTGGTGATGACCTCTGTGTGCCGTGCTCCGTGCTGAGTTGGGGACAGCCAGCAGCTCCAAGGACCGAGTGGTTCCCTGCATCGAACTTGCCGTTAAGACTTGCCTGTCGCATTGTCAGGAGGGGTATGGGGGGTGGGCGAGGACCAGTGGAACTAGCCAGGGAAGTGGGGCGCAGGAGGCCAGGAGAATGCCGCAGAAGCCCCGGAGAGTGTTTGCAGCTTGGGGAAGCGCCCCAGTGGTGAAACCCTGTGGAAAGGCGGGTCGGTGAGGCAGGGACTGAGGATGAGCTTTAGGTGCCAGGAAGTCTGGACGAATGGGCTTTAGGTGCCCCTGCAAGGAAGTTTGGACGAATGGGCTTTAGGTGCCCCTGCAAGGAAGTTTGGACGAATGGGCTTTAGGTGCCCCTGCAAGGAAGTTTGGATGAATGGGCTTTAGGTGCCCCTGCAAGGAAGTTTGGACGAGCAGGCTGCAGGACAGTGGAGATGGAGAGGAGTTCCTAGCCTGACTGTGGAGGTGGGGAGAAGAGCCTGCAGCCAAATGGGCTCTAATGTAGGTGAGAGAAGCAAGAGAGCATTTGGCCCTGGAGTGCAACGAGTTAAGATCCCTTGCCCCGGTTCAGACCCCCACCCCTGCACACTTAACCTTGTGTGAAGCGATGGATGTAGAGATGGTTGTAGACAGACAAGTTTGCTCCTTTGGTGTCTGGCTGTTGAGTGGTCTCTGCTTTGAAGGAAGGCTCTGTAAGCAGGTGTCACATGGGAGGGGTTTTCTAACAGGAAAGCCAGGCCTTTTTTGACTACCCAGCATTGATGGGATTTGTGCTTGGGGATGGCCTTTCTTATGGGGAGGCACAGAGGCAGACAGTGGAATTCATCCAGCCAGGATAGTCTTGGAACAAGTTTGATGAATAAAAAGGAATTCAGGATGTAGGCAACCGGGGAAGCCATGGGGTGATGGTAGGAGTGCAGACAGGAGGACCTAGTGGAGAGGGACAGGATGAAGAGGCTAAAGGATTGGAAGTCATCCTCCACATGTTTGTGAGCACTTAGTCTGTGGCAGGCAGAGTTCTAGGCAGCAGAGATAAAGCTGTGAACAGAATAGACAATGTCTATAATCCATTCTTGTGGTGCTTGCATTTGGATGTCAGTTTGGAGAGAAGGAAGATCATAGGAAACAAATATGGTAGGTGGTAACCTGCTAAAGCAGGTTAAGGGATAAAGAGAGATGAGTTGGTGCCATTTTCTAGAGTGGTCAGGAAAGGCCTCTGATCAAGTGATTTTTGGACAGATGTCTCAGCCAGAAGAGCAGACAGTATAGATATGGAGGAGAGAGTATTCCAGTTAGAAGGCCCAGCAAAGGTGGTTTGTGCTTGTGTGTCTGAGGAAGTGCGAGGAGGCAAAGACAGCATTTTGGAAAGTGTGGCAAGTATCAGGAGGAAGCCAGGCTATGTATATTGTCCTGAAGGTTCAGGATTTTATTCTGAGATGTGGGGCCTTTGGTAGGTTTTATGTGGGGAGGTAACATGATCTGCTTATATTTTTAAAACTTAAAGAACAAGTGTGCTCCATTCTATAAATACTGGCATTCCCACCACGTGCCAGGCCTGTTGGCGATGTCCCTGCCCTCAGTAAGCATATGGTAAGGAAGGATTCACAAGGAAATGGCTGTTATATGGCAGTGGTCAGGGGAGGACTGTGGGTTGGATTTCCTAGGGACTGAGCCCCTTTTCTCATTTTAACTTGGGTTTAGTAAAAGAGTTGAATGGATAAAGCAGGTGGAGTGTTTCTGTCCTTGCCACTGGCCAGCCAGCGCTGGGTGACTGTGTAGGCTGCCATCACTGTTTGTTCCATGAGGTTCACTGGTGGGGAAAAATAGGATGGGGTGTTATGAAAAGCAGCACACATTGTGGGGCTAAATAGTATGGGGCATGCTGGGAGTCTCCAGGGAGAACTGGGTGAAGGGGTGGTGGGTTTTGCAGGAAGAGGGTGCCGTGGATGGCGGTAGAGATGACTTCAGCTGTGGAGCCCAGTGAACAATGACAAAGCCTGGGGTGAGGGAAATGGAGTTTAGCAGGCAGAGGGCAGGCCCACAGGAGAGGATGGGTGGAAGTACTGGGTGGGCTAGGGGAGCACCAGCCCTGGGGACTGGGGGCCTGAGTGTCAGCCCTCATCAAGGGTGGCTGACATAATGTTGAGGAGGGGTAGCATGGCCTTGGGTATGGCCTTTCCTGAGGGGAGGTGGGGTGTTTTGCAAGTGACCCTACTCAGGGAGAAGCACCTCCAAAGTAGCCCTGCCCTTTGGTTTTCAGAAGCCCCTGAAGGGATAGAGGGCAGGCTCAGCTCTCCTGAAGCAGGGCCTAGGAACAGATTGCCCTCAGGGCTGGGCCAGCTAAGGTTGCTGGGCCCATGTTGGAAGCGATGGCAGCTTCTGGAGGTAATAAGGAGAGATTCAGTTGTTGCTGCCAGAAGATAGTCCTGATTCCAGGGACAAACTGGCCTTATCCCAGAGGCTCAGCAGTTTGTTCTCAGCAGGCTGTCTGAGACCTCTCTTTCACCTTGGGGAATCCAAGACTGGAGGGTTGGCGAGCAGCAGAAGGTCTCAAGAACCCGAGACCACAAGAGTCCTGTGCCTCTCAGGACACAGAGGCCTGGCTGTTATCTGACCCTACGAGGTCATCAGTGTCCACGAAGGCTTAAGTATGGGCCTACATCAGGGTCCAGGACCTGGGGACAAAGGCCACGTTGTGTGAACTTGGACCTGCAAGGCCTGGTTGTATTTTGGAAATATATTGAGCTGGAGAGTCCAGAGAGGAATACGGAGCAACCTGGCCTGGGAATGGCTCATGAAGGAGGTTTCCTGCATAGCTGGACTGTGAGGCTACTAGGGAGGCTCATCAGGCCCAGTCCTGCCCCCTGTGGTGTGCTTTCCTTCCCAACATTCTTCAGTGGACCTCAGTTACCTGCTGGATTGAGTCAAGGCCAGGCCTGTCAAGATCTGGTCACAGGCTGCCTTTCCCACTCCCCCTTTCTGGGCACAGCCCTGGTTGTATTTCTCCTGCCTGCTTTCCTTGAGCATTGGGGTCCCTTGTCCATGTCTGAATTTTCTAATAACACACTCTGGCTTTCTGGCCAGTCCAACTCAGCCCTCTGGGGCAGCATTTCCCATAGGCCTGGGCCAGCTTATCTCCATGTGCCTCCTGGTAACCCCCAAAGGCAACCCTGGGCTGTGAGGCATCTCTGGAAGCATTTGTGAATGATGATCAGGAAAAGATCCATTTTCTTAAGAGGAAAGCTTGTGACCAGGAAGGTAGAGAAAGGGAAGGAGTAGACCTGGACAATGCCAAGAAGCTGTGCTCTCGAGGGCACTGGGAGTGGTGATACGCCAGGGTTGGCAGTGGTTCTGGGAACAGCGGTGGGGGCTTCTTGAGCTTGGGGTTGGTGCAGTGACTAGCCTCTGTCGTGGGACAGGTGCAGGAGAACTCGCCGGCCCAGCAGGCGGGCCTGGAGCCTTACTTTGACTTCATCATCACCATTGGGCACTCGCGGCTGGTGAGGCTCCCCCCACTGCCTCTGCTTTGTTTGTGTACTTGCATCCCTCTGTCCCACAGGAGGTCCAGCCTGCCTCTGCTTGTGTTTTTTACCCAGGGTCACTGAGGGCAGAGGGACTGTTGAAGGTGGGCTTGAGGGTGTGGAGGGGACTGGCCAAGGGCAGTATGGAGTGCTCTGGACCCAGGAGGCTTTGTGCTTGCTTGGTTGTGTTTTCTGGCCTAGGGAGGGAGGAGGATTGGGAAGTGCTGGGTGGTGGGGGTCACGGTGGCTGCAGCTTACTCTGGCACCTGGCTCTGCTGGGGCTGCTGGCCACCAAGGCCCTTGTGCCATCTTAGGCCCTGACTTGTCTGAAGGGACTGACCTGGGGCTGGGGGATGAGGGCTGAGGCCTTGGTGTCAGCCCTGCTGCCCCTGCAGAACAAGGAGAATGACACGCTGAAGGCGCTGTTAAAAGCCAACGTGGAAAAGCCTGTGAAGCTGGAGGTGTTCAACATGAAGACCATGAAGGTGCGCGAGGTAGAAGTGGTGCCCAGCAACATGTGGGGCGGACAGGGCCTGCTGGGCGCCAGTGTGCGCTTCTGCAGCTTCCGCAGGGCCAGTGAGCATGTGTGGCACGTGCTGGTGAGTACAGGGTGGGGTGCTCGGAAGGAGGTGGGACCCGGGTGGGGGCAGGCGTGTCAGGATTGAATGGGTGGGGTACGGGGCAGAGGCCAACAGCAGTGGCTTATTAGGGGACTCGGTGTGGGATCTGGTGGTGTGTCAGTTCCTGAGAGGACAGCTCGCATTACCACCTGGACTGTGTACCCTGCTTCCTGCTAGCTATGTGACTTTGGGCACTCTTTTACCTTCTGCATCTTAGTATCTTCTTTTGAAAGGCGGGGATACCATCTACTGGCATAGTGGTTGTACTGCCAGAATGCTGCTACTGTTATCAATCTGTCTCTCAAGATAGCATAGATAGTGATTTTTCTGGTATATTGTTATATAGCGAATCGATACATAAACAGGCCACAGTGGCTGAGCTGGAATAATGTCTGGTTACAGCTACTGTGCACCTGACACCTGTGCTCATAGGTGGTGTCCAGGTTCTCAAGTGCATAGTCCTATGGTGTGGTGGAAGGAGAGTTCCCTGAGCTAGAAGCTGGCTCATTTGTGTTCTCCTCTATAGCTTACCAGCTCCTTGGGGGAGACTAACCAAGGTTTTCAGCCTATCTTTGCAGCCAGCCTACAGAGGTTTGCTCATGAGTAAAATGTGACTGATACAGATGTCTTTGCATTTCTCAGGATGACTGGGAGGCTGGGAGGGAGTGGTAGAGCTTTTTAAGGGAGAAAGCAATCCTGTGCCCAGCTTTGCTCACTGTCCTCGCCTCCTGGCCTCAGCCAGGGGTCTCATGTGCCTCAGCAGTCACAGCAATGCAGTTGGCACTTCCTCTGGCCAAGATGTGGTTTTCTTTCTTTAAGGTATTTCTTTACTCTTCTCCCCAGCCTTATGAAACCTGTTTTGAATTGTGGAGAAATGCTGAGAATGGTTTAGTAATTCCACAGTCATACAGCTAGTAGTTGGAGCCAGGAGTTGAGGCCCAGGTCAGATTCTAGAGCCCAGTGCTGAATCATGCCATGGTGCTGCCCTCTGCTGGGCAGGCTGTAGGCCTGGGGAGGTAGGGGAATTGGGGTGAAGGAGTCTGGGCTTGAGGTCCTGCTTGACAAAAGAGGACAAGTATCCTACTCACTACCGGAAGAGGTTCTGCCTCCTGCCTCTTCTCCCAGCTCAGTGGCGAGGCTGCTGGTTTGTGATTCTTTCTCCAGGATGTGGAACCCTCTTCACCTGCTGCTCTTGCTGGCCTGCGCCCCTACACAGACTATGTGGTTGGCTCAGACCAGATCCTCCAGGAGGTGAGAAGCCCATGGCCTGCCCCTCCCAGAGAGATGGATGGGGTGTGCAGAGATGGGTGGTGTTCCTAAGAAGCGTCTCATTTCGAGGCTTCCAGTCCAGTGCCAGGAACAGGCCTCAGCTGCTGTGTGTTTCTCATAGTCTGAAGACTTCTTTTCTCTCATCGAGTCCCATGAGGGGAAGCCCTTGAAGCTGATGGTTTATAACTCCGAGTCTGACTCCTGCCGGGAGGTGACTGTAACTCCCAACGCAGCCTGGGGTGGAGAGGGCAGGTACTTCCTGGGGTCTGAGGGCTGCAGGGTTAAGTGGGCGGGGCCTGTCTAGTGGGCGTGGACTTCCAGAGTCCCCTGGAGGAGGTAGAGGCTGACTACTGGCCTGGGAGTGCCCTTTCCAGCCCCTCAATTGCTGGTTAGGGATGGGATGGTAAAAGCAGGGAGGGCTGTGACTGTGGACAACCCCATGAATGAATATTTCTGGCCTTTGGTAGTCTAGGGTGTGGCATCGGCTATGGGTATCTACACCGGATCCCCACCCAGCCCTCCAGCCACAAGATGCCACCTGTTGTTCCAACACCTGGCACCCCACCACCTGGTGCCCCACTTCCTGGCGCCTCGCTGCCCGGCATCCCACCACCTTGCACCCCACCACCTGGTGCCCCACCACCCGGCGCCCTGTCACCTGATGCTCCGCTACCTGATGCCCCACCACCTATTGCCCTGCCACCTGGTGCCCCGCTACCTGATGCCTCACAACCTGGTGCCCCATCACCTGGGCTCACCCCTCAGGACTCTTCTGGCCTGGACCTAGGTTCCAGGCAGAATGACTACATGGAGGTATGTGTCAGCCAAGGGAAGAGGGGAGCTTATATGGGCAGAGGGGGCCTGCCAGCTGGAAAAAGACTCTGGAAGCTACCCTTGGGGTGCCCCAGCACCTCACCTTGTGAGGCCCTTGTGCCTTTAAAGGGAGGCCCACCTACTTCTGGGACACAGTGGAGCAGATGGGCCCTATCTGGGACAGTCAAACCACTTTTGGCCCTCCTGTCCCTTCAGGTGAGGCACTGGTTGTTGTCTACATTCATAGGTGGAAACTGGGAATTAAGAGATGGGCAGAGCCTTGCTCTGTGCCCCAGTGAGACTGTGGCATTCTGGGAGGTTTTCTGTTACACCTGATGGGTGTCGGGCTGAGTCTGCAGGGCAGTGCTAGCCCTGCCGTCGTGGTTAAAGAGTGAGTTGAGGGCACCTTGGGCAATGGGGTTTGTGCCAGGGGGTATGCTGGGATGTTCCTTCAGTTGTACCTGAATTCAAGGAAGACCCTCACTCCCTTCTGGTCACCGAGGGTGCCCCCAAGTAGCAGGGGGAATATGTTAGAGCCAGGTAGATACCTGGGGCTCAAGGATGTGGATAGAGTGCTCCGTCTATGTGGATATGGCAGGGGAGGCCAGGCCATGGCCCTCTGGCTTGACTTCACATTACTTGTAGGGGAAAGGGCAGATGACCAAGACCATTTCCTTCCTTAAGGCATAACAGTTTGCACACAGCAAAGGTGGGCTGGTACCTAGGCTGGATTGTGAAATCCACCTCAGGTCACTGTCCTGATGGCCCCCTTCCTGTTCCTTCTTCCTTGGTGCTCCTAGGCCATGCTACAAGTACCTGGCTCCCTCATGGATGGACAGCTCCCCAGGTCTGGAAGTCCCAGCCACAGTGCTCCAGACTTTGGGGGACTTCCGCATTCCATGGAGATTTCTCTTCAGCCTCCACCTCCAGTGCAGCGAGTCATGGATCCAGGTACTGGGCAGGCCCAGAGGGGAGGCTAAGGAACCTGCAACTCCTGGTGCTGAAGTGGGCCCCGGCTTGCAGCAGTGCCAAAAACATTCCCTAGGGCCTGTTGCCCCTTCATACCTCACAAGTGCCAAGACTGTTGCAGGCCATCTAATCCATTGCATGGGTGGAGTCTAGTTCAGAGAAGAGAGATGGCCTACTTCAGGTCACACAGAAAATTGGAGACAGGGCAGGGTCTGGGCTGCCCCCATGGTCTGGGCTAACACTGAGCTAACCCCATGATACCCAGTCCCTAAGCCCCTTTCCTCAGAAAAAACCCAGTGGGAACCTCCTTGGGGTTGATTGGATGGCACTACCAGGGGATGAGGACGTTATAGTCTCCGGCTAGGCCAGGGATAGCTATCCCAGGCACTGGGCAGGGTGAGCCCAGGGTACTGGCTTTCCAGCAGTCAGGGTTTTGTGCTGGCAAAGAACTGTGTTCCCTCCTCAGGTTTCCTGGATGTGTCAGGCATTTCCCTCCTGGATGGTAGCAATGCCAGTGTGTGGCCCAGCCTGTCCTCCTCCACAGCGCTGACTACCATAGCCAACTCAAACATAGGACCAGAGGATGTTGGTTCCAGTAGCAGTTCTCATGAGCGGGGTGGTAAGTTACTTTCCCTTCTGAAGCCCTCTGGGAAGGACCCCAGGTTGCTGGTAGTCTGCCCTAAATTCCTCAGCTGGGTTAGTTAGAGGCTGCCCCTTGGGTTGAATACAGCCATATGGGAATTCATAAACTTTATCTCCTATACCCCATTAAAGCCTAAAGAGGTGGGGGATTGGGCATCATGGTTACTGGTCCTAGGTTCTGGCTCCTTCTCAGCCCCATCCTTGTGTTTCAGGTGAGGCCACATGGTCTGGGTCAGAGTTTGAAGTCTCCTTCCTGGATAGTCCGGGTGTCCAGGCCCAGCCAGACCACCTGCCTCAGCTGACTCTTCCCGACAGCCTCACCTCTGCGGCCTCGCCAGAAGACGGACTGTCTGCTGAGTTGCTAGAAGCTCAGGCTGAGGAGGAGCCTGCAGTCACAGAGAGCGCAGATTTCAGGGCAGAGGCTGAGAAGCCAGCCAGCCAGGCCCAGATATCTTCCCCAGAATTACAACCAGGGCTGTGATAAGGTCTCTGATGATATTTCATGAGGTCCAGATGTGGGCAAGCAGCCCAGCTCCATGCCTGACCCTAGCCTTGTGTGTTCCACTTTCTAGGCTGCAGTTCCAAGTGACATGCAGGGACCTCTGTTGGCAGGGTTTTGTGTCTTCTTTGAGCCTCCTTGGGGTCTTCAGGAGATGACCTTGAAGCACTTATACTGTCTGATGGTCCTGGCTTGGAAACTTCCAAGCAAATACTTTTGGGGTGTTAGAGGGCTGGGAGCAACACTCCAGCTTAATGTTTTCCAGGAGCTGTGATGGTAAAGGAGGGGATTCTTTGCTGCTTTGGAGGGACATGAAAGCTGACTTGGTAGTGAGAGAAGGCCATGCACCCTCAGGACCAGTGCCTATTCTGGTCACTCGGGTTACCTAGGAGCAGCAGGGTCTAGACATGTTCCAGTATGAGGTCAGGTGAGGGAGGAAGGGGTTGTTTCAGGTGTTTCCTGATGCTTTGTAGGGCTTGCCTTGATCCTGCCTGCACAGCCCAGCTAGCCCATCTGTACTGAAAGGGACCCAAGCCCAAGACTCCACGTGCCAGTCACAATCACTGATGACTCCCTCATGTGCCCTCATGCACTACAGTGTAACATTTGGCTCAGGCTGGCTGGTGTGCCCCACCGCTGGAGGAGAGAGGCAGTGCACTTGCCTCTCTTTTAGTGAGGGTTTGAATATTCTAGGCTCTTCCACAGAGACCCAGCTATACCTGCACCACATTTGTTCTTCCCCAGGGCCTGCATGCCACACATCTAGTATTCTAGTGGCAACTCCTGTCAGCTCCCAGACTTATGCAATGATCTCTGATATTCAAAGCATCCAGCCCCAATGATGAATAAAAGTTGCAAATTAAGCTCACTGTCCTACGCAAACTCTCAGTCAGTCCACCTCACTAGGTCTCTTCAACACCTAAAGCTCCATCCAAAGAGTCAATCAGGGGCCTAGAAAGGCCCTTCTGTCCTTTTCTGTAGTATGTGGGAACAGTTTTCTCCACCCTCTGGTGCCTTTGTAGGCTAAGACTAGGTTAAGTCTACCCTGCTCAATTCCTGCAGAAGGGGATGGCTCTATCCAGGGATAGCCCTTCATCAACTGAAATCCTCTGCTGCTTTGACCCAAGGCCCTCACTCCTGAGGCTAATTACTTCCTTGATAATTACTGCGAAAGCTGCCTATGGCCTTGTCTTCTAGCCTTTATCTCGTTTCTTAAAGTTTCACTCTTGCAGTTCCATTTGTATAATGTGTGTAGGATGGTGAACACAGGAAATTCAGTTCTGTCAGGCCTACGGGACAAGGACTGGGGAGCATAGACCAAACTATATGGAGGAACTAGGGCCCCAAATTAGCAAAAGTTTCAAGCACTGTGACTACATTTAAAGCCAACCCTTGTCAAGCCTACCAGAGCAGCTGATAAATCTGCAGTACAGTGAGGCATTGTGTCCTGGATTGTCTGGGAGCCCAGTGTCAGTCTGTAGGAATGCAGGAAGTAGAAGAGAACCGCCACAGGACTGTCCCGGGGCCAGCTTTCCTTAGCTCTGTAGCCTGGCAGTCTGACCCACAGTTGCCCTCACTGTAAGGTTATAGCTCCTCCTCCCCTCTCCTTCTCTTCCCGTATAAACTGGGGGATAAAATGGTATCAATGCTAATGATTTCTAGGGTGAACATGAAACCAGAAGTTTCCTTCTCTGTAATTTGCTATGAAGGAAAACGCAAGTGAAAAAATAAATATGTATTACACCTTGAAATATTTTAACTAAAGCCTTTATTCTATACAACTGTGAAATACAGATTTTTTACCCTTTTGGCATTGCAGACTGTCAGATTTTCTGGAAACTGTATTACTGGTGAGACTGAAGGGGAAAAACAAAAATATAACCATGCTGGGGGTCAGATCTACAATAGAGGGGACACAGCCACCCAAGGCTCAGCAAACGGGGCAAAATGACCCAGCAAAACACAGTCCTTTAGCTCAAAGGCCCCTTGTGCAAACACAGCTGATGGCTGGTAAATGAATTTTTTTTTTTTTTTTTGCTATTAGTTCACAACTATTGCTAAAAAATGTGCACCAAAAGCGCACTATTGTATCCAACAGATAGAAAGGATTTTAAAAAAAAGAATCTGGTTGCTCTGAGGAAAGGATAAAGACCACCTCAGCTCCTTGGAAATGTGGCTGTGTCTCTGCTCACTTCTTCAAGGTGCAAGAGGTACACTTTCCAGAGTTAGCTGACCAGCAGTGAGGGAACCCTGTCTCTGCAGTTGTGCGGATCAGAATATCTCAAATTGTAAGGTATGGACCTGGGTCCATAATCTGCCCCTAACTGAACCTGTGAAGATGTAGAAAAGAAAAACCTTCCTCAGCCTCCTCCCCAGTCCCTGCTACTGTGGGGACAGGCCACACACAAGCTGGGGAGGCAACTGGACTGGAATAAACTGCCCTCTGAAGGCACTTGTGCTTCTGGCTTCATACAAGGAGGCTAGTCTTATGTAGTTTTATGGGGGTGGACCATTGATCTATGCTGAATACAAATGACCTTGGGAAGAATCCAAAGTATTTTCTGCCAAAAGTTGAAGTGTTTATCCCCAATAAGTTATATTCTGTACAAGATCCAAATGATTCTATGAAAGCTTTAGATTGTTAGAAAGAACAGTGAAAAGAAGATCTGGATACAGGTACAACAACAAAACCTGCATATAAAACTTTGGAAAAACAAATATGTTTACTTTCCAGATATGAATATCAAACTAACTCACTATGATATCCCTTTACTGTGACATCATAAATTTTAGGTAGCATCTGAATGAAATTAAAATTTCATCACGGTCTTGTTTTGATGGTGTCAAGGCTGTTCACCCAGAGCAGGAAGCTGTGGTCTCAGGTGCTTTGCCCATGAATAAAGCTGCACACTGGAGGAAGGTGCGAACAGTTGCGCCTCCCAGGGGCTGCTGCCAGCCAGGGTATCCTTGGGCTGCATTAATTCCAGCACCTGGAACTTCAACAGCTCTACTACAAGAACACATCTGAGATGCAATATTAAAAATGAGCCCAACATCAGTTATTTATTATGAAGTGGGCTGGCTCTCGAATTGTGCAACAGCAAATGCCCATTAAAAATAACTTTCAAACAGTGAAAACAATTAGATTTTCTTTCTGTGACAAACTTGGAAAAAGCTTTCATAGGTACTGCATGAATGGAATGTACTCTTAGAAAAGCTACAGAGCTTGTGGGTTTGAAATTGAAACACAGTGACAGATGTGGCCCTACGGATGTTCTGTAACAAGTGCTAACAGACAAAGATAAGGTCCCTTGAAAGAAAAAGAGGAAGCAAAGTCTGCACTGGCCTGTCATCAGTTCTCAGGACAGAGTCTGCCTGGGGCTCTTCTGCTCTCGCACTCTGCTTCCCTGGGGGCAGCTTAATCTACACGTAGAGACTGGTTTCTATATTACATCTCAATTAGTCACTTCAATTGAAAGATAATCTCGGTCCATACCAAATTGGCCATTAGAAGTCTTGCTCCCATTGGGGATCAGTGGGCTTCCTAGGACTACTCTTGGGGCCATAGAGGAAGGTAGTAAATGAATACCCAGGAGCACAGGCCCACCCTTCACGTGGACTTCTGACGGTAATGGAGGGTGAGATCACCACCACTTTTCCATATGAAGTGTTTCACTGTTCGAAGGTCCATATTTGGATCCAAAACCTGAATAGCAAAAAATATGTGTATCTTTTGTAACTCTGCCAGAATACTTTTCAGCCTTTCCCCTGAAGAAGTACCTTCAGTGCATCTCGATTTAAAACAGTACCACCATTTCTCCACCCACCTCCACTGCACATCTTAACTAACACAACAGGTGTTGCTCTGCAAATCAAGACAACTTTGTTTTTTGCTCATCAGAAAAAAAGCTATTCACATATTCACATTTGTCTACATGTGTTTTTAAATCTGTGTCCCTTTACTGAAAACCATCAGGGGAAACAGGAGCTTTAGGTTGGGCTGAAGAACCCCTCTGGAAGGGACACACACAGGTAGGGGAGACCCAGAGCTTAGAGCTTCTGTATAAGCAGAACTCCCCAAGAGATTTGGGGACTACAATCACACCACAATTATGTAACTTTCTGAGCACCAGCACTAGAAAAGAAATTGGGCTATGGTCCTCAAGTTTGCTTACCTGGTCCTGGCATAAAAGTTCAATTTTCTCCTCTGCCAACACAGCAATATCCTCTTCTTTTTCCTGTTCTCCTGGTTTTTCATTATTAGAAGAACTAGTGGTTTGAGACTCATTATCCAGGTTGATGATTTTCTCATAAACATGTTCCATTACTTTCCGGACTTGGAGCATGTCACTAGCAGACAATCTATCTCTGTAAAAGGTAATGGACTATTGTGACACCAAGAAAAAAACATGAGATTTTGTTCAAACATACCACAGAAACATAAATCAATAATTTTTTATCATTGTCTTAGACTATTTTTAGAAATGTCAAAGACTTTCTGTAGTGTCTCAAAGGCACAGATTATGTGTAGGTAAATGAGATTAAGCATGTTCTTGAAACTTAACATGCAGAACAACCTTCTGGATTTTATTTCCTTAAATTATCTCCCTAAGCACAAGCAAATTAAAGAATCAGAAAAGCCCAGTGCTCTTAGGGCTCAATTTTCCTTGGGCTCTTTCCCACTGCCACATCTTCAACTAGCACCTGAGGGAGATAATGCCTCAGTCTAGACCACAAGCCTCGAGACTGGGCATCTCCAGTTGGCTGTCCCAAAACAGACTCATCAGTGCCTTCATCCCCAAACCTACTTTCTATCTTTGACATAAGTCAACAGGCATTAAACCGAGTAGCTAAGGTTTCAACTATAAAAGCCATCTGGAACTTCAGTCATTCAATTTATTTGAAGTGTTGTCCAGGACATGCTTTAAAATAATCCAGTGTGTTTGTGTGGAGGGAGATGGCTGGAAAGGTAGGTAGAAGTATAGGTGAGCAAGATGTTTAGCCAAATATTGATAATTACTGAAGCTGTCTGATGGGTCACTGGATACTCATTATTCTATTTTCTTTGTGGAAGTTTTAAAATCTTTGTAATAAAACAGTTTTTAGTAATCTAATTGATTTTACTTCCTAGGGTATACACAGTGTTCCAAGTTCAGTGTCTCATTCTCAAGACTACTAAAATTCTTCTCGTGGGTCATCCTGCTTTGAGCTTTTCCCTAAGTTACCTTTCATGTCTTCTCAGATATTTCTGGTGTTTGGTCACTATACGCTCTATGGCTTGGCATTCAAATTCACTGCTGAGGAAACCTCATCTTTCTAATTTACCTCCTAGAACCCCCTGCTGCCACTCCAGCCTATGCTCATGTACCCAGAGTACATGAGTTCTCAAACACCACTTTCCAAAATCTTGAGCATGCTCTTGCTCCCACATGTCTGAATGAGCTGTGCCCTGCACTGTCTTTTGAAGTTCTACCCACCCTTACAAGTCCAGCTCAAATCCCAGGTTCTTCAAGAAGCCTTTCTGGAAAGCTCCAGTCAAAAACTCATTTCTTTCCCCCACTCCCATTATTCCTTTTGTATTTACAACAGCAGTTAATATTCACAGGTTGGGTACTAAACTGGATCTTGGCAAAACAAAATCCATCAACATGATAAACCAGCCTTAGACCTAGTCCTTGCTTCCTGGGCTATAAAGCAATCATCAGAAAAAGGAATTCTCTCCATCAATTATCTAATGATCAAGGAACCACATGGGCCTACATTTACTTACTTTTTTAAGGTTTTTGCTCCTGAAGATGCATGAGGTTGGAGGTAGAAAGGAATTTTGTTGAATTTGGGCATATTTTTCTGAAATAGTAAAATTTAAAAAGGTATAATAGTTTCTATTAGCTGATAAACTAAAATGCTGTCAATAGGAAAACATGATTTACAAATAATTATTTTACAATTAAAAGTGACTGTCTAACTTATAATAAACTATTAAACTATGTCAGCCTTACAGAAAATTTATCAGAAAAAATTACATTTAGTTTTGTAATAAAAGATACGTGAAGGCAAATTATATGGAATATTAGTGGCAATATGAACTTGTAGCATGGCTCATCTTAAATAATAGTACAGGTATTAAAGGAAAACAAACTTTAATTTTTTAAACATATAAACTAAAACCTTAACTCTACATTAAAATACTGGGCTAAAGAAACTTAAGTGTCTTAATAAAACCCCACAACATTCACCTCTGAGCCAAGCCAAACTTATGCGGGTGGGGGCCCATCACCCAACTGAAATGGCAGTAAGGCCCTCCCCGCTGCCTTTCCCTCGACATCATGGTGAGGGCTGGGAAAGAGTGGAAATGCGGCCAACAACCTGGGCATCTACCGTGAAATAAACCTCATGGTAAATGAACGATAAAACCACCTGGTCATCTTTTCTTGGGGTATTAATCCCCTCCGAGCTTCTCTGTCATAGTGTCTGGATGTGTCCTCTCAGATTTGCACCACAGGCCTACAGGCAGTAATGCAAACTGGCTGAGTTTTACACTCAAAGGAAGGAGTGGTGTATGGACAGCTCGGACATAAAGAAGACCACAGCATAGCCATCAGGTGTCACAGTGGCTTTAAGTTCTTGGGGTGTATCTGGGACAAAGCAAATTTCTAAAGGTTCTAGAGATTAAATTCCTTTTCATATGGCTTAGGAATGTACAAAATAGGTTAACAGTACATCAGAGAGTCTCAGAAACAGACCCAGGTGTATATAGAAATTTAGTGCACAATAAAGATAGCATTTCAAATTAGTAGGAAAAGGATAGATTATTCAATAAATTGTGCTAGCACACTGGCTATACCTGTGCAAAAAGAATCTTACCACACACTAAAGAGAAGAATAAATTCTAACAGATTAAAGATCTAGACATAAAAGAAATTATCATAAGGGTACTAAAAGAATACAGGAGAATATTTTTTTTGCTATTCTGGAGTGGGAAATACTTAAACAAGACACAATACTCAGCCATGAGGGACTGATTTTATAAAAATTAGAACTTTTCACCCAGCAAAAGACACCATGAACAAAGTGAAAGTTTAGCTGAGAGACATAAAGAATAGTCAAAGGGTTAATAGTCAATATAAAGAACTATAGATCAATAAGAAAGACAAACAACCCAACAGAAAAACGAGTAAAGAATACAACAGCCAATTCACAGAAGAAATACAAATGGCCAATATGAAAAGATGCTTAACCTCACTATGAAATTAAAAAACAAAACAAACAAACAAAAAACCGGCCTTAAAAAAATAAGGTATTTGTCTATCTTATAGCAAAGATTAAAAATATCCAGTGTTGGTATCGGTGTGGAGAAACAGATGTTTATATGCTGTTTGTGAGAGTGTAAACTGGTACAGCCTTTGTGGAGGGCAATTTGGCAATATCTATCAAAATTTAAAATGTGCATACCCTTTGATCCAGCAATTCCACTTCTAGGAATTTATCCTAAAAAGTACACAAAGATATATGTACAAGGATGTTCACTGCAGCACTGTTTGTAATAGAAAACATTGGAAACAACCCAAATGTCCATTAATAGGGGACTGATTAAGTAAATTATGGTACATTTACACAATGGAATACTATGCAGTCATCAAAAGGGAACGATCCATAAGTACAGACATGAAAATATGTTCATGATACATTTTTAAGAGAAAAAAGTTGCAGAACAGTTTTAAAAGATATTTTGAGCAAAATAAAATGAACTATACACACATATATGCACACAAATAATATATACTTGTGTATGCAATGAAACAAAAATACTGAAAGCTCTACATTAACCTATTAACACTTGTTACCTTTGGGAGGAAAAAATAGGAAGTGAATGGCGAGGAGTGAGGGGAGAAGAGACAGGCATTTCACTTCATTCATTTAATATTTTGTTAAATAAGCATATATTGTTATAATTAAAATCCAATAAAAACAGACATAAATAATTATCAATACTACTTCTGCAACTTTGGAATTCCACTTGGAAATCTAGCTTTTATTAAATTTAAGATCACATTGTCTAAAGCAGTTCTTATTTTTATGAATTGGAAAAAAAAAAAAAGGGCAAAGTGCGAGTAGAGGACACTTACATCCACAGTGATGTCAATTACCCATTGTGGCACTGTCTCATTGAGAAGCATCGACTCAGTCTCACCCCCGGAATCTCGGCAGAGCAGCCTAAACACAACCCATTAGGTAGTGAGTAACACAACAAGCACAGATGACATGATCAATACTAATCAACATAAGAGGGAGGAACCTGCCTAGATCTCATTGAGGATGATCCCTACACGACAGCTGAGGAAATGAAGTGCAGCAGGCACAGGACTCAGTGAACCTGGGCACTGGCTTGAACCTCAGGCCCTCTGCGCCTGAGGCCAGGCATACACTATAGCTGCGTCTCTAAGTCCTTGGGGCACAATAAGAAAACAGTGTAAGCAAAGCACTCAAGAAAGGGCCTGTGCCAGTGCCACAGGTCTTCATAGGCAGGATATTTTTGGTGATCACTTTCAAGAAACCACCATAAAGGGAGAGAATGCTAGGCTCAAGGGCAAGATTAGCATTCTTACTTCTGGGACCCAGAGAGGACTAGTGAACTCTTGCATTTGGGTCCACCACAGTCCTGCTGGTAACCTGCAGGGCCTCACAAAGGATAGCTTGGCACCCCAGGGTAGGCCAGTGCTGGGCACATCAGTTCTAGAGCCGCCCAGCATTCCTTGCCTGGTCTACTCTGATGCTCTCCTATGGGCAGTGACACGTGGTGATGCCATAGGTTCCTTGACCCTGGCAGTCATACTGGCAAAGTAAGAATTTCCTGCAGAAACCACCAGAGGTGCTGCCTGGGGGCAGGATATCTACCTGGTCCCAACACCAGAGGCCACCTCGGATAGAATGTAGTCTGATGGCATCAGATGGTTAACTATCTCATGAAAGTGGAACAATTTCTAAATTCCTGACATTCCTAGAAGTTAGTAATAAGTAACTTCTAACACCCGTCTGAGTCAATACATCTTAGCAAAAGGGATGCTCTCTCAGGCAAGGCCTCTGGTCCTTCTTTACCCATACCTGAACAACGTGCGGCCTCCAGCTTCACCAAAGATCACAGGTGTGTGTGGTGGTACTTGAAAATATCCATTTCCCTTCTGCACTCGGTTCTCCTGCTCCCCATTTACTAGGAAAAGATGCAGATTGTGTCATTATCCAGAGTTAGCAATGCTAGAAACACAGACTCAAAGCCTTTTACTTCCACGGGCTTCAAATACAGTAAGATTTTTAGAGTCAAAAATCCTTTAACCCAGTCAGAATTACAAATAAAGGTCAAAAACAAAGTTGAATTCCTGAAAATAAGAAACAATTTGTGTTGTACCTCATGAGAAATGACTATACTGCAAGATTTTAATAAAAGCGGAGATTCATGTTTGAGATTCTGTTTTGAACATAACCAGCTACTTCAGCCACAAGGAAGTCTAGGACTTGTTTATAAATGATCTGTATTTGTTTTTTTGGCATTTGGTAGAAAACCAACCTCAGAAAAATTTCTACAAGGAAAAACAATATGTTTAATGGTAGCCGTAGTTAATGGCAGAAGTCTCTCTTTCATGAACATGACTCTGAATAAAATTGGAAGCAATCTCACCTTCTGAAATCCTATAGCATTCTGCAACTTCTCTCACAGCACCCACACTTCTCTCTTATCACAAAATGCTCTATGATGTAGCTCTCCATCCTACCAGAACATCAGCCCCGGAAGGACAGAGTCCACTATACCCATTTATCTTTATTAAGCCCCCTGCAACTTGCTAACGGCCTCTGAATACTCAAGCTGTTCACAATGCAATTTCCAAATAATGCCAACATATCCACTGAGCAGGATGCAGGTGTCACAGGAGATTCCAAGACAGGTGGAGTATGTAGTGCCCTGAGCTCTGGAAGAGGAGGTGGGCAGGCTTTGCCCTGCTTTTAACATGACAGCTTGATCTAAGAATGGTGTAGGGTGTTTTGATGACTTCTTCCTTACTGCTCCACCTACAGCCTGGATCCAAGAAGTACTGTTTTTTGATTGCTTAATCCTCACTGTTTATTTGAGCCTCTGAGATAATCCTAACTAGAAATAACCTGCTCAGAGCTGCATAGTTGACAAATGGCAGAGCTCACACCAGAACCTAGTTTTCTTGACCCTCTGTAGAAAAGATCTTCCATTAGTTTGTCTGGCTTCCAGTTCATGGTATAATTATGACAGGGAGAGAAGTAGGCTAAGTGAAGTTAAAAAAAAAAGACTCCATGATGGGTTAGTGAGCTCTCTGAAAGAGACACCTGCAGACTGGTAGTCTGGTTTTATTTTTGTTGTTGTTGTTTTGTTTTGTTTTTGGTACCAGGGATTGAACTCAGGGGCACTCAGCCACTGAGCCACATCCCCAGCCCTAATTTGTGTTTTATTTAGAGAGAGGGTCTCACTGAGTTGCTTAGTATCTAGCTTTTGCTGAGGCTGGCTTTGAACTCACGATCCTTCTGTCTTGGCCTCCTGAGCTGCTGGTTGCAGACTGGTTTTGAGAAAAGATGAAGCATGTTATCACTCTGAGAAATTTAAATTGCACAAATCACTATGGATCAATCTGTAGGCCAGAATGAAGTTCATGAAAAGTGATGCTCGCCATTGCCATTGCTGCTTATTCCTGGTGGTTGGTGAGAGGCATCGGCAGAGTCACCCTCAGGAGCTGGGACTCAGAGATTCCTCAAACAGCTACAGTTACACGTGACATGTGAAATTCTGAGTTTGTTCTTTCTTTCCCCTTCCTTTAACCAAATTGCATACCTTCAAAATACATTCTCCTCTGCTGCCCACAAAAAGTTATTGCCATTGTCTGTGGCACACATGCCTTTTGAATGTACTTCATGACATCAATTCTTCACACATACACACTTACCTTACTGCTTCTGAATTAGAATGCTATCTGAGTCAAAATCAGATAGATCATCAGGCTAGGTACCAACATTTCACACCAATGTGAAGTATGACTATGCAATAACAACCCTGGCTTTCTGGTATAGTTAATTCCCTATCTGGGTGGTAGATTCAGGTCACATACACTCTGAGGAATATTTGTGGAATAAGCTTGCTAAGGTGGGTAGTTTTAAGGCAAATTTTACTTGCATGTGTAGTGGGTATTACAACTTTACCTATCTTGAGCAGTCTCACTCATAAAAAGCCACACCAAACAGTGGTCTGCTCTCTTGTAATCTCAGTCTCAGCTAAGACTGGATGGACACTCCACTTTAAGATGCAGAAGGGAAGACAATTAATTAGGCATACCACAAATATTTATTATGTCACATTTTAGCAAATAGTTTAAGTACCTTTGGTCCTGAGTAACTCTTAATCAATTTTCTAAACATAAGAACACTAACCATGGTTTACTTCATTTTCTTCTTCATCCATTGGATTCACATGTGTTCTAGGCCAATATTCTAGGAGTGCCTGGAGTAAAAGTCCTCCCAAGTTCACTGCAAAAAAGTTAAGAGAATTAATTAGTTATAACCTAGAAATAGAAGAAATAAAAATATTCTGATGTTAAATTCTTAAACCAATACCCATGATATTTAAAATCGAGACTTAAGTATTTGTCAAACCTGTTAAAATTTTCTCTTAAAATGTTTATAGCAGGCATGGTGGTGCACGCCTATAATCCCAGCAGCTCGGGACGCTGAGACAGGAGGATCACGAGTTCAAAGCCAGCCTTAGCAATGGCGAAGTGCTTAGCAACTCAGTGAGACCTGTCTCCAAAAATACAAAATAGGACTGGGGATGTGGCTCAGTGGCCGAGTGCCCCTGAGTTCAATCCCTTATAAAAAAAAAAAAAAAAAAAAGTTTAAAGTAATGATGACATAGGATAAATACTTTACATGGTTATTCTAAGTAGCCACTCTTCAAAAACAAATAAAAATAAGAATCACATTCTTTAAAGGGCCAATTTCATATGAAGCTGCTAAAACTGTATCTACACACATTAAGCATCTATGTCTATATTTCTACCTCTGTTTCTACATACCATATTAGTGACATAACTAATAAAACATAAGGGACTCTGTACAAAGACAAATAGATAGCAAAAACAACACAGATGTGCTTTCTCCTGTGGAAGGAGAAAGAGAAAGAAAGGCACTTAACTCACATTTTGGATCTGACCCATCAGGGCTGCTGAAACCAGCATCTTTTGCAGAAACCCAAGCAGCAAAACAGTCACTCTCATCCAAAGTAATAGTCAGCATCTGTCAAAAGAAAAAACTGATCATCCCATTCCACTTGAATATATTCTTTAAATAAGTCTCTAAATCTTTAATTATTTGTACTAGTTGACTAAAGTGCTAAGCCATAGATTCAAGAATCAAAATGTGTTTGTGCTTCAACAACACTACAATTTAGTTTACTGAGATACCAAAGGCATTTAAAATGCAATTTGTAAGTATTAATATGAAAAATTATTTTCTCACATTTAAAAATACAAAACCCTAAGAATAATTATGAGTTATTTAGAAATCTCCAACTGTCTCAGATTACACAAAGAGCCATAATTAACTTACCCCTGTTTTTAAGTCTACAGAGAACCAATTTGGCACATATACCATTTTAAATCTTTTCTTAATTTCATCTTCAAAATCCACTTTTCCCAGATCTTCAACTTTGCATGCCTATACATTAAAAAATAAAGTATAATAATCAATGTTAAGTGATGAATTGATTTGATTCTTACATTACTACTCAAAAAATTTACAATTTTTCACATTTATTTAAATGAAATAGACTCCAAAATATAATTTAAAAAGAATGCATCAGTTGTTTTTGAATCTCAAGGCAATTTCCTTTAAATAACTATCTGCTGCTATTAAAAATTTTAATTTAAAAACCCATAATGTGGGGCTGGGGATGTGGCTCAAGCGGTAGCGCGCTTGCCTGGCATGCGTGCGGCCCGGGTTCGATCCTCAGCACCACAAACAAAGATGTTGTGTCCGCCGAAAACTAAAAAAATAAATATTAAAATTCTCAATAAATAAATAAATAAATAAATAAATAAAAATAAGAATAAAAACCCATAATGTAGGGCTTGGGCTGTGGCTCAGTGGTAGAATACCTGCCTCGCACAGGTAAGGCACTGGGTTTGATCCTCAGCACCACATAAAAATAAATAAATAAATAAATATATATATATTAAAAAAAAAAAAAAACTCCACAAAATAAGCCAGGTGCAGTCTCAATGGCTTAGGAGGTTGAGGCAGAAGGATCATGAGTTCAAAGCCAGCCACAGCAAAAAGCAAGGCACTAAGCGACTCAGTGAGACCCTGTTTCTAAGTAAAATACAAAATAGGACTGAGGATGTGGCTTGGTGGTTGAGTGCCCCTGAGTTCAATCCCTGGCACCACCTCCTACTCCAAAAAAAGATCCTGAAAATATTCTTTTGTCTTGGTGGGGGGAGGTAATTTAATTTTTTTCTGACACTAATATAACATACCACCACTTATCTGGAAGCAATATCAAATGAAAGTAAAGAAAAGAAATCCAAAATAAGTTACTAAAAGTGCTTTAAAAGAACTTTGAAGTTACCTTCAGAAAACGGCTAACAGAGGCAGTAATTTTGAAGTTTCTCTTTCTTGACCATTACAGTCCTTCCCTATTCCTTCTCTAATTTCTTAAATAGGTATGCTCCCCAAAGCATCCCCTTAACTTCCTCTGTTGCCAAGAGGCATTTTCAGATATAGCTCACTTCAATTCTGAACCATGTTGGAATGTTCCCTTAATCTCTGCAGCTCAGCAACAACTTGTTTTTTTTTCGCTGAGGGTCCCACTTCATCAATCATCTTCTCAGAGGGAGACTCTACTTACTCTCCGCATTCCACTGCTCCCCAGGGCCATACGGAGACCCTTACTTCACCATCGTCATGTAAAACACTACTATTTCTCTGATGCCTATGACATTTAGTTGTAGTCAACGGAATAAGTTTCCCTTGCTTCATCTAGCACCACCATGGCCAGTCTCATTCACTGGAGACTCGAGCCCTGGCTCGCTGTTCTCCAGTCCATCTCAAGTTCTTGCCTTCATCTTGGCAATATCAGCATCTACATGGATAGTGCATATGACATGTTGGCCTCTCAATTCCCTGATCATATTGCCATTATAAATCCACAGTCGCCAACCTTAACTGGATCGTTATTACTACCTGGGATTTTTGTTCTGTTTCCAAAGTCAGTTCTCCATATAAGTTTGTCAAATCTCTACTATCACCCTATCTCAGACCTTTCCACTTCCCCCACATCTCTAAGTCCAAATGCCTCTAACTTCTTCTCAAAAAAAGAAGAAGAATCTTGACAGAATTGCCTTCTGGTACCAAAGAAAACTGTGTCCATCTGGGTGTGCTCTGATTTTCTTCACCTCTCGCTTCTTGGGACCTTATGTGTCTACCGGCTTCTCCCCATGAGTAGTGAAACATGCATTAATTGTTCCATCTTAAAAATTCCCAAACACCAAAAACCCTAAACAAACAAAACATTCCCTTGGCCCTCTTATTCCTAATCCTCTAGCTATTGCCTCTTCTTCTTCTTTTTTTTTTTTTAATTAAAGAGAGAGGTAAGAGAGAGAGACAGACAGACAGAGAGAATTTTTTTTAATATTTATTTTTTAGTTTTTGGCGGACACATCTTTGTTTGTATGTGGTGCTGAGGATCGAACCCGGGTCGCACACATGCCAGTCGAGCACGCTACCGCTTGAGCCACATCCCCAGCCCTATTGCCTCTTCTTATATCCCCATTCCCTGCAAACTCAAATTTCTTCGAAGATTATCTCTCCTCAGATTCCCCTTTCTTTATCTACCAATTATTTCTGAACCCATTCCATCTGGCTTGTGCCTGTAGGACTTCCCCAAGACTACCCTTTTATTGGTTAAATTAACATGCATGTTAATGTCCTTATCTTAAATGAACTCTCAGCTGGCTGATGCAACTTGTGGTTACAAGTTCCTTTCTGAAATATTCCATGTTCTCAAGCTGCTATTGGGTCTTCTTATCCCCTTTCATCACACATCTCTGTGCTTCCTTTTCCCAACATTCCTGACAAGAGTGATAACTGAATTATTCTCTTCTCAGTCTAGTCATAGCTCTTGGAAACTCCTGCATTTCCTATGACAGCAGTTGCAATCTACAAGCTGCTAACTGCTGAACTGTTAATCCAGCTCAGTTCTTTAACCTACACATTAGATTGTACAGCTGTCTGCCCACCAGACACTTCCACCCAGCTCTCATATACACTCAAATCCACCCTCTTTCTCAGCATGTCACTCTCTCTCCCCAATCCATTTTCCATCTTATATTCCCAATATCACTTACACTCACCAAACTGTTCAATCCGACTCATCCTGCTTCTCTGCTTCCCCCTTTCCTCCAAACTGCCTCATTCTTTGCATCCCCCTTATTTCCACCCCAGTCTAGACAAATACCACCTTTCACTTGTATTAGTGTAACAGTCTCCTAAAGTAGTATATGCAAGGCACCGTAATAAATAAAAAAATTCCTGAACATCCCCTTGACATCATCAAGAAATAGGTAACCTCCACATTTTAGGAATGGAGACCTAGGTTTAGAGAAGTTCAGCATATTCTATAGATCGCTTGGCTAGTAGCTGGCAGAGTCAAGAGTAGAAGGCAACTCTACTGTTCCTAAACACTCTTAACTTCCCTTCACTGTTTAATGTCATGCTTACTATACCCAATCATTTGACATCAAAACTCCAAGGTGTACTATCTGGACGTAGGAAACCATAAGGCACACAAAAATGCCACCATGGTGCATGCTAGCTCAGGTACCCATCAAGTAGAACTTTCTCCTACTCACATAGCAAGACCCTACTCAGGCATCAGCTAACAAGACCAAGAGTTGGTAATAGACCCATAGGCAGAAAATGGATGGGTCCTCTCAAAGAGCAGCTTGTCTGATCAGATTCTCTTGGGTGTTTGGAAAACAATTAGGTGCTGGGCAGCATGAGGCAAAGTCCAGCCATAAGAAAGAACTCAGGCCATGTGGACTAACAAAGAGAGGAATCAAGAAATTCTGCTGATGAGTTTCTTAGGGAAGCCTTGGATCCTCCTAATCACCATGGGACCCCTTTGAAATAAAGATACAGCTCTATCTTTCTGAAAAGCATCTCTCTACCATAGAGAAAACCAGATCAGACCTTTAGTGCCTGCCTCATTTAAACTTTCCAGTCAAGTAACTAAGGCCTCTTGTTTAGAAGGCATTTCACCCAGCAACTGTTTCATAATGGACTCCCATAGCTGCCCCACAGGAAGAAAAAGCAATGGTCAGGCCAAAGATTCTATTCTATTTAGAGGCAAGTTACTTTTTCCCATAGAGAAACCTGCTTATCTTATTCTTTAGATTATGAAGTTAACTTGACTGAATCTCTCATTCATCCTTATTGACAAAGAGCTTAACCAAAACATTAGGTCTTTTCAATTCTTCCTTTACAATATACACAAAACCTGTCTCCCCTTAGATTCTAAAATCATATGCTTAAGACAACCATCTTCTGGCTGACAGTTTCCTATTACATACACAACTACTACTCTGAACTTGGTATTTTCTTGCTCTAAAATTATCTAGATTCTTTAGGGAGCACCAGAGAAAGGTCAACTCCAGGACCTGCAACTTAAGACTCTTTAGGAAATGACTTAAGTGTCACATTTTATCCTTATACCTCCACCACTTCCTTATAAACAAAACTGTTTATCTTGATCTAAATAAAGCATGTGCCTTCCCTAACCAATACCTCTGTCATTCCCTCCACTTCTCGAAATTCCCTACCTCCATAAGCCATCTTCAGGACATCTTTAAGCCCTTGTTCAAATGCTTTCCCCACCATGATGCTCTGCTGACTTATCCAGCTGTAACTGCCTTGTTCATAGGCTATTGTATAATCTGTTTATTCTTTAAGGTTTTCACATTTCATTTCTTTAGTCCAGCCTACCCTTTTCCATCATTTATGGCCCTCAAACATAATTGTTTACCCACAGTATTCACTCAATCCAGGAAATATCTGTTGAATAAATATACCAAGAACCCTAAGAAGGGACACTTGGCAGAATTTTCAAAGGAAATTAATTTCAATCTGTCTACCAATTCTTCAGTGCTGTTTAGAATGTGGGTGAACAGCTTAATGCACTTCAACTATCCCAAAGGATGAGGACAATGTGACCCAGGATAGCAACTCCCACCCACAATAATGGTTATAAATCTAAAGAAAGAGTCAAACTTACTTTGTGCACCCCAGTGGGTGTTAACCTGAGGTTATTTTGTATCCTTCTTCCTCCTTCTCTCCAAACATCTCTCCAAACATTTGGTAATATCTGGAGATAAGTTTGGCTGTCACAACTTGAATGGGGTAGAAATACTGGCATTTAGTGGGCAGAGGCTAGGGATACTGCTAAACCTTCTGCAGTTCACAGGACAGCTTTCTCTCACACCAAGGAACTGTCCAGCCAAACAAATCAACAGTGTAAACAATGAAAAACTTCAAATGTGTTCATTTTTAGGTAAGACAGCATGAATACTAATACACTAATCAGAGAAAATGTTCTTTTCAAATAATTTAGGTGCTTAAAAAGATAAACTATCACCTTATCTAATACAAACATATTAAGAATCCACTCCTAAATAATTTTATCTTAATTATCATGTATGTAAAAGGAAATATAAAGGGGGAACATGAAACAACAAGCTATATTTAATCCAAAAAAAGATACTTACCTTCAATACATCCCAATATGCCACATTATTATTGGTATCTTTGGTTAATATATGTCTCTTATCATTAAGAATGTGGCACTGAATAATACTTGCACCCCCTAAAGGGGAAAAAAACACAATTAGTGAGACAATCCTTTCATATTTAAATTCACACTATGGCAGTAATTATTAATTGGCATATAATAGAAACTTTAACTGTATGAGCTATCAAAAAGGAGAAGTCAAGTCCAAAGATTATATAATATACCCAAGGTACTTTAAGGTCAATCAATTACTTATGTTTCATTATTTGAATTTATAAACAAAGAAAAAATTGTCTGATTTAATAATAGAATATAGATTAAAGAGCTCTTCACTTCACGGGGCTATTTACTACCAGTGTAGAATTTTGAGAGCGAACAGTTTTATTCACAGGTAAAGTTCAAATAATGAGAGGTCATCTCTGAATTGGTCCCCATCTCCTTCTCTCTTTCACTTCCTGCAGGGATACCCTCTCTAAAGGCAGAAGCTCAAACATCTAGAAACAAAAGAGAAATGTGTTGCCTAGGATTCTAATCCCAAGCTCTAACACATTAAACATATTCTGCTTTTTGCCACAACCAGATGAAGTATGTAGAATTTGAGGGCTACATATGTATTTTCTGACTTGTGCCAAAAGAAAACATTAAACCCTATACACTTTACAAAGAGGCTTCTGTTTTACCCGAGCTATTCTGCTGCTGGACCTAAAAATTAACTCAAGAATAGTGCTGCCATAAACATGGGCATTCAGGTTATCTCTCTGGTATGCTGTAGATGTACACACACACACATAGATGGAATATCATTCAGTCATAAAGAACGAAATTCTATTATTTGCAGCAAAATTAATGGAACTGGAGGACATTAGGGTAAATGAAGTAATTCAGACACAGGTACAAGTATTTCATGTTCTCTCTTACATATGGAAGTTAAAAAAAAAAAAAAAAGGTGACCCCAAATATAAAATAGTGATTGCTAGAGACTGGGAAGGGGCAAATGATAGTGGATAAAGGGAAGCTGGATTTGATTACTGCTTGCTGTATTCATGTATTACCACACTAAGCCCCATTAATATGTACTATTAATACATGTTAATAAATTCAAAACACACATTTTTAGTGTTTTGAATTTATTAAGTAGCATTTTTAAAAATAACTCAAAAATAAATCCATACATTAATAGCCTTTTGTGTTCATCAAAATTAAATTTATAGAAAGATCATTACCTTTGTTCTTGTCAACTTTTAGTAACTATCATTAACTTCAATAAAAAGTAGGATACCTTTCAGTTTCCTACTCACCTTTAATAACCTGGTCAGGCTGTGTACAAAGGGGAGTTATAGGATTTGTACAGTCATTGTCATAATCTCCCGAGGCTCTAAAATTATGAATTCCCTTCAATGTCTAAAGGAACAAAATTTGTTGTTTAATCATTTTCTGTTTTACATGCTTTGCCAGTCTAAGAAAAATAAATCTAAAGAACAAGCAAATTAGAAAACTTCAACAACTAGAACAGCTACCAAAAAATATTTAGTCACAGTACCATCATTAAAAAATAAATATTAAAGAGGGAATATCATCATATTGGAGAAAAAACTAGGCATGAAAGCAGGAATACTCTTCCAGGTAAAATTATGTTGATCACAAATTGGTACAAGGAAAGTTAGACAAGATAAATAACAATTTTTATAAGTATTCTGAAAGGGAATTTGACCTGAATATAAACAGGAATAAACACAAACCACCTTTCCTTTGTAATCTCCAAAGAGTCTGGTATGTAAGAAAACTTAAATCTTCTTTAAGATTTCAAAATAACAGTACTTTAGATGACTTCTATCCCTGTTATTCTATTTTTATACCTGTTCTTCATGCTAAGAAAAAGGACATAAATGTGAAAGCACAATTTTATGCTTTCTCTTAAGATGTAGAAAGATAAGAATCTTGATGAGGATCTGTCTTGCTGGCACCTGGATGGCCTATTTTCCAATGAAGCTTTATGAGGCTGGAAGCTGGCTTTATCAGGCAACAGAGCCTGTTCTAAGCACATCAGACATTTATGCTGGCTCATGACAAGGGTATCATGGTTTTGATTGGACTACTAACTTTAGAATGACCCTCAGAATCACACCTACATTCATAGGGGCTTTCAGGTTTTTGCTGCTACTCAGAGACATACTAAAAGTCAGGTTCATACTAAGCACTTGCTACTGGTATCTGGAAGGTCCAAGTTAATAAACCAAATATTTGCAAACCTTTGCTAGGAATTCAGTGGCTCACTTACCCATTTATTTACTGTAGACTTAGTTGTTGCAACCCAGATTGCAGGAGGGGGATCAGCTGATCTATCAAGCTCCATCTGAAAACAAGGCACAAAAATATTGCTTCAAGGAAAGTAGACTGTCATGAACTGCCAGGCTCAGCTAACACATTATTAAATATCAACTCATTTGTTCTAACAATTGGAAGTTCACTACATAAAGGACATATTAAAAGCTCAGATGACCAGAATAAGGAGTCTCTTTGCTAAAGGAATTCATAGTCCTATGAAAGTGTAGTAGGAGGAACTTCTCAGGAAAACAGCAGCTGAAAGAATTTTTTTTTTTAGGTTTATTTCTAAGTATTTTATTCTTTTGGCACAATTGTAAATGGATTTGTTTTCAGAATTTCTTTTTCAGATTGTTCACTGTTACTGTATAGATACTCAACTGATTTTTATGCATTGATTTTTTTCCTGGGGGTGTTGGTGGGTAACAGGGATTGAACTCAGGGGCATTTGACTACTGAGCCACATCCCCAGCCCTATTTTGTATTTTTTTATTAAGAGACAAGGTCTCACTGAGTTGCTTAGTGCCTTGCCATTGCTGAGGCTGACTTTGAACTTGTGATCCTCCTGTCTCAGGTCCCAAGCCACTAGGATTACAGGCATGCGCCACCATGCCCAGTTTATGCATTGATTTTATATCCTGTGACTTTGCTCCACTTATTAGTCCTAATGATTTTTTCTTTTTGTTTTGGCGATAGAATCTTTAGGGTTTTCAACATATTAGATGCTATCATCTATGAAGAAAGATAATTTTACTTCTCCCTTTCTAATATAGATGCCCATCATCTTTTTTTTCAATTAATTATTTTGGTTATACATGACAGTATAATATATTCTGAAAAATTATACATATATAGAATATAACTTATTCTAATTAGGAATGAAAGTTTTAAGTGTGGTTAATTTGAGGGACCTAAATGGATATAGTTGAAAGAATGAAGATGTTTTATAATTTTGTTTTTGCTTCTCTAGTTTTTACATTCTTTTTTTTTTTTGTGGTACTGATACTGGGGATTGAACCCAGGGTCTTGTGCATACAAGGTAAGCACTCTACCAATTGAGCTTTATCCCCAGCCCTTATGCTCTTTCTTAATAACAAGGAAATATTTCTTTTTTCTTTGAAAGTGTAATTAAAAAAAAAAAAAACACAGTAAGAACACAGCTAAAGTGAAGAGTACCCTCACTTAAGAATGGAACATCAGGAACAGATTACCATATATACTTCTGTATTTTTAAAATGCTGCACACATATAAATAACCTTATATGCATGTATGTAATTACATAAGTGTAATCACTTTACATTTATCCACTATTCTTCCAATACTAGAAAGTACAGATCGGGAGCAATGGAAACAGGGCTGGTAGCCAGGAATCCATCTTAGTTCAAAGTAATGCTCTTTAAAATATATGGTTATGTTTGTCCCAAATTCTTTTAGTCTCTTCTTCATGGTCAAGAGATTCTGGCAGAGTATTTCTCTTCCAGGCTTGTCTCTATCCATCAATCTGCTGCCTGTCCACATGCTATGTATTATTACCAGTTCAGACTCAATTCTTTGCTTCTATAAAGGATTACTGGTCCATTACAGTTACCATCTACTTTGGGTCCCATTTTGCTCATATCACAGATCCTGATTATCAGAACTGCTCTGTGGAGTACAAAGAAGCCTGCTCTCTCTTCTTCTTCAGGAATACTTTGTCTACCTCCTTACTCCTAAGACTGTGGACACATTTCCCAGACCTCCCCTATTTTATTGTCTGCTCACAGTAACCTTAACTGCTCACACTCCACCTAAGGACAGGTCAGACAGTCAGAACAGTCAGGAAGTAAGAGATAACCACACTAGAATTCACCAGTGGGAAGGCTGTGCATCACTGACAAACCTGAGAAGTCACAGGTGACTTACAAAACTGTTCCAGCACTAACATGCCACCCGCCCAGGTATCTATACAACACTCTTCCATCCAAACAGGTGCCTACTCTTCTTTGCCCTGTCAAGTTCTACCTATGATAAAAAGATCTTTTGTTCAATCCCACAGTTGATTCATGTTTTAACACAGTCTTTGGTATACTTGGCTGATGAGTTCAACAACCTTAATTGTAAAACTATAATATATGACATACCTTGAGTACTGGTGCTTTTTCTTCACAAATTAGCACTCGAATATCAGGGTTTCTTAAGTCAGTACAATAAATCTTCCTGTCCCTTCCTCCAGAATATACATGTGTGAAGGCATCATTGACCTGCAGAGCCCAAACACCTTCATCATGGACTCGGTATGTTGCTATACATCTCTGTTGGCCAAGAGACCAAAGACGAATTGTTCCATCAGAACTACCAGAGAGGCACTGCAAACAAATAAAAGAAACGTGAGACATAACTAAGAAGCTCTTGCTTTCCTGTACCTTGTGTATGGTTTTCTACTGACTCTACATAGTCAAGTGCACATATTTTGTAACTTGCATTTCTCTCTGATAAAGGCTTCTGACAGGCATCTACTAGTCTGAAATGACCAAAGGCCAACAGTGCATGATCAAGGAAGGGATACTCTCAGCAAAACTGCCTTTGTTCTCTCTACCTGGTCATCTGTTGATTACCTGTAAATCCTACAGGCGAGTCCTGTTCTGAAGCTCTATTACTAAGGGAGGAAGATGGTTTTTGTTTGTTTGTTTGTTTTGAGATAAGGTTTTGCTAAGTTGCCCAGGCTGGACTTGAACTTGCCAAACCCCTGCCCCAGTCTCCCAAATAGCAGGGGTTATAGGTGTACAACACCACATCCAGCAGGGAGATGGATTTTAAAAACAGCTGAAGATAAATGGCAGTGGTCTGAGCAGCATCAGTCTCCCTGGCAACTTGTTAAAAATGTAAATTCTTTATTTTGACATAATTATATAAAAGCATGCAATATAATTTGTTCTAATTCAGTGCTCAGTACATTCCTTTTCTCTTCCTTTCTCCCACCCTGTCTATTCCCTTCCCTCTACCCTACTGATATTTCTGCTATTTACTTATAGTTATTACTATTTTTTTTTAAATTAGGGCCTTGTGGATGGTGATAATAGTGAGATTTGAATACTCATGTATGTACATAGGGAAGTTAGGTCAGATTCATCCCACTGTCTTTCCCTAACCCATACCTCTTCCCTTCCCTTCATTCCATTTTATCTACTTCACTAATATATAAAAAGAACAATAAAAAAGGGGTGCAGCTGGGATTGTGGCTCAGAGATGGAGTGCTTACCTAGCATGTGTGAGGCACTGGGTTCAACCCTCAGCACCACACAAAAATAAAATAAAGATATTGTGTCCACATATAACTAAAAAATAAATATTTTTAAAAAAGAAGAAAAAAGATTGAACAGATCTCTTAAAGAGTTCTGTACAATCTTTTAAGTTCCTTCTCTGCCTTGAGCTTTGAATGCAAAAAAAAAAAAAAAGTAAATTCTTGAGTCCCATCCAGACCTAATGAGGAGCAGTAGGGTTTAACAGACTATACAGGTAATTCCAATGTACCCTAAGCTTGACAAACACTGCATTAGGCCAGCATGCCTTTTGGAGTCTTGGAGCCACATCTTATTCCTTCTCTCATGGCTCCAGATTCTTAGCATCCAGTAGAAGCAAGATCTAGTTCCAGGCTTATCACTCACTCTCTGTGACCTTGGACACTTTCCACATGAGCCTCAAGTGAATTAACATTAATAATTCTAACAATTTCTGAAAGTTCAGAAGAGTCAACGACATAGAGGTTGGTAGCCAAGCACACTGTGAGTCTAACAGAAACAGGCAGAATTAGCCACCCCACATTCACATTCAGCATGCTTAGTGTTCTGGACCAGTTACCGTGGAGACTTGCAAAGAGGATAAAAACTTCATTTCCTTGGGAAAAAGAATGGCCCTAAGGAGAAAGCAACTCCTGTTGCTGGAGTATGAAATTAAGTAAGAAAAGAGCTTCAAAGAAAAGATAATTAGGGCCTTCATGATTTAGAAGGTGCTTGACTAGATGAGGTTTTAGGGAATGTTAAAGATTTACTGGCCTGCCTTGTAACTTTAGCACTCTGGGCAAGCTTAATTAAATGAATATACTAGGAGAATCCATAAATTGCTAAGGAGTATCAGAGTTCTCTCCTACTTCAACTACTTTACAAGGGAACTGAGAAACTAACCAACAAACTGTCAGGGGAAAGTTTATGAGCAGACCTTCAACCTGTGTATGGGAGAACTGTGGCATTTTATGGGATGGGAGCAAAAGAGGGGCTCCCCATTCCAGGAGGAGGTGCTGCTCTGAGGCAGCAATGCAATCAGTAAAGCTTTGATCCCTCAGACCTTTGATCCTAGACTACACATCTACAGAAAGTAAAGTCTAACAACTCAAAGAGGCAAAGAAAGACAAACGAGATGGCTTAAAGTCCTGGTGCCTCAGCAATTTGCAACAGAAAAGTGATATGGTCCAAACCCTGAGTGTGCAGCTGGAAACAGAAGAGAAAACACAAGAGTTCTATCAATCCTGGTAGAAAACACAAAATAATTTCTGATGGTTATAAGTATTCTAAGATAAAAAAGAGAAGGCTCCCTGAGAGCAACCACTTTTTCTTCTTTTTTATTGGGGGCAGGGTGGGGAGTACTGGAGATTGAACCCATGGATGCTCGACCACTGAGATGCATCTCCAGCACTTTTTATCTTATTTTGAGATAGGGTCTCATTGGGTTGCCCTGGCAGCAATCCTCTTACCTCAGCCTCCCAGAGCGAGCGACCAGGATTACAAAAACAACAATTTTTAATCCAGAATCATGCTGTTTTAGTTACATGGCTCCGTGGTATATATTATAACTTAAAACTAGGTATCATGATGTCTCTAGCATTGTTTTATCCTTGGAATTGCTTTGGCAATTCTGGGTATTTTATTCTCTATATGATTTGTTTTCCTAATTTCTTTTTCAGCAGATTCACTACTGGTACATAGAAAAGCTACTGATTTCTGTATGCTAATTTTATGTCCTGCTACTTTGCTGAACTAATTAATTAATTTTAGGAGTCTCTGGTGAAGCTTTTCGGATCTTCTAGATATAAGACTGTCATCAACAGGCAGAGATAACATGACTTCTTCTTTTATTTGTATCCATTATCCCCATACCTTGCCTAATTGCTCTGGCTAAAATTTCAAGTACTATGTTAAATAGGAGTGAGGAGAGTGGACACCTTTGTCCAGTTCCTGAAGAGGAAATGCTTTTAGTTTTCCCCATTCACTTTGATGTTGAGTTTGTCATATACACCCTTTACAATGTAGAGGTAAGTTATTTCTATCCCTAGTTTCTTCACTGTTTTTATCATGAACAGGTGCTGAATTCTGTCTTTTTGTTCATCTATTGAGATAATCATGTGATATTTATCTTTGATTCTACTTATGTGATGTTACATTTATTGATTTGCTATGTTGAACCATCCTTGCATCCCTGAAATAAAACCAACTTCATGATGTACAAGCTTCTTTTTTTTTTTTTTTTTTTTTTTTAAATATTTATTTTTTAGTTCTCGGCGGACACAACATCTTTGTTGGTATGTGGTGCTGAGAATCGAACCCGGGTCGCACGCATGCCAGGCGAGCGCGCTACCACTTGAGCCACATCCCCAGCCCTGTACAAGCTTCTTAATGTGTTGTTGAATAGCATTTGCTAACATTTTATTAAGGATTTCTGCATTTATATTCATCAAGAATATTGGTCTGGCTGAGCATGGTGGCACATGCTTGTAATCCCAGAAGCTTGGGAGGCTGAGACAAGAGGACTGTGAGTTCAAAGCCAGTCTCAGCAAAAGCAAGGCACTAAGCAACTGAATGAGACCGTGTCTCTAAATAAAATGCAAAATAGGGCTGGGGATGTGGCTCAATGTAGAGTGCCCGGCTTCAATCCCCAGTTACCCATAACCCCCAAAAGAATATTGGTCTGTAGTTTTCTTTCCTTGATGTGTCTTTATCTGATTTAGATCTCAAGATGATACTGGCTTCATAAAATGCATTTGGAAGTATTCCCCACTCCTTTCTATTTCATGGAATAATTTAAGGAGCAATGGCATTAGAACTTCTTTAAAAGTCTGGGAGAATTCAGCTTAGAGTCCATTACAGGTTGGAAAGCTTTCTATTACTGCTTCAGTCTCATTGCTTGTCACTTGTCTGTTTAGGTTTTCTATATCCTGTGGTTCTATTTTGGTAGGTCACTTTTGTCTAGAAATCTGTCCACTGCTGGATTTTCTAATTTATTGGAGTGTAAATTTTCAAAGTAATCCCTAATGATGATCTGGATTTCAGTAGATCTGGAAGTCATCTCTGATTTTTATTAATTTGGGTCTTCTTTCTTTCTTTTGGTTTGCTTGGTTAAGTATTTATCAATCTTTATCTTTTCAAAGAACCAACTTGTCAATATATTGATCCTTTGTATTATTTTTTTTACTCTCTATTTCATTAGTTTCATCTCTAACTTTTAATTCAGATTTCTAATTTGCAAAGTATGTAGCCAACAGAGCTAATGTTCAAACTTTACTAATGTGTTTTTCTTTAAAATGTTAACTCTAAATATTGTTAGAAAATTAAACTTACAGTCTACATAGTCAACTGATGAAATCTGCCCAAGTCAGACTATTGTGAGGTTTCCTATATAATGGTATAAAACATTCAATACCAAACTTTCCTTCTGCTTTATGCAGGTAACATTTTTTAGCTATTTTAGCTTGTATGCACCATAATTATATACACTTGTCAGCAGTAGATCTTTTCTAAAGAAATTCTTGTTTTGCCTTTATTAAAAGTCATTCCAAATAGAAGAGTTTTAAATGAAAATATTATATGTGCTATAAAGAACTTTAAAAATTAGGCCACAATTTATGTGTGGCTTTTGGTTCAAATCAACCTGTGCAATAGTATAGAAAGGAGGGAAATTTCTGACAAGGTCATTAGTAAGGTGAAACTGCATACCTGTGTGCCATCTCTGTTCAACAGCAATGCTTTTACATTGTCTGTGTGCCCTTTAAGCTTCATTAGTTTTGCACATGTTCTTGGATCCCATACCCTTAAAACCTGTGAATTTTAAGAGACTATTACACAAACTGAGTATATACATAATTAAATTTAAATAATTGATGACTTTTTAAATATGACCTTTAAATTCTGAGAAGGAAATACTGCTTTAGCCAATAATTGCTAAGGCTCCTAACCTTAGGAAAGCCTTTCTTATGTCAGAAATTACACAACCTCCCCACCCACTTTACCACGGACATAGTAGTCATACAGTTATGTACTCATTTATTCAAATAACACCTTTCTTTTAGTATCCTCAAGGCAAAAACCACTAACCAAATATTTAATAATTACATAGATCAAAATATTTTGATTTGTTTTCTTATGTTCAAACATACTCTTTAAGCTCCCCTTACCTTCTCTGTGGACCCCGATACAATGATTGTTCCCAGTTGATTCATGGCAAGGCTATAAATGGAATCTTTGTTCCCACTTAAAGAAGAAGCTATTGAGGACAAATGGAATTAAATGTTAATAAAAAATCATCAGCTGTTTAGTTATTAGTCAGCAAAAATTATAAGTCTGATTATTCAGTTTAGAGAATCTTATCTTTATGAGTCTTTAAGGAAAAGAAATCTACCAAAAATGGAGATAATTCTAAACCATAGTATTATTATCAAAGTTTATATCTTTACCAGACTTGAATGTACATAAGTGCTCAATTAGCACTCAATAAATATTTAGCTCAATAAATATTGGCTAAATTGAATTGCACTGTTATTTAAAAACCATCCACATAAATAATGCATTTTCAAGGATATACACGTGCCAGTGTATGGAAAAAATGCCCAAACTCACTATTATTCAAGGAAATGCAAATCAAAACAAAATACCATGTTCATATACCAATTCAGACAAAAAACAAAGGTAGTGCTTAATGGCAAGAATCATGTTAAATGCCCTTTGATTCAGAACTCAGTATTACTAAAGTGAAAACAGCTGCATATAAAATTATCTATACAGTATGATCATAATCCTTCAACAAATAAACATACTGAGAAGTGATCAGTAATGGAGTTAGTACATGTGAAGTGTTTAGAAAAATGCCTACTTGTAAGTATTCAATAAATGTTAACTAGTGTTAGTATTATTTCTATAATCTTAAAAAAAAAACTTGTGATATCATCTCTAAAGAGTTCTAAGCAAGACATATCAACAATAGCAGAAGCTGTATCCACTAAGCCTAGTCTCTGACCTAGTAACAATCTTCTTTCTATTGCTTTGTTCCCTCCCCTTTAGTGTCTCTTTGAGGAAGGCCTCACATATAAACAGAGCCCAATCACAGGACAGCCCCCAGCAGGGACTAGCTGCTCAATCACTGAGAAGGTATACAGGTGAAAAAAAATCAAGGGTAATAAGAGAAACATAGAGTTTATATATTTCCTGATTGGTAAAACGATATTCAAGGAATTATATGTACCAATCTCCCAACTTGCCCTTCTTGGCACATACTAGGTTACATTAGAACAATTTTGGCTAAGTCACTGTGAGCACTCCACTGATTCATGACAAGTTGGACCTGTAATATGGAGTTCCAGATAGTCCGAGTCCATGTCTTGAACATAGTTCTTCCAGTCCAAGCTATGTTAAAAATGTGCTCCTACTGGTCCCCTCTGACATGTGCCCTAGAGGGCTCTAGGAGGTTGGGTCAAGTGTGATGTTGAATTTCAAATCCAGATTTGCATAAGTCTGAGATCTATTATTTGATTAAATTGCCGCACTATTAAACTGTTGTGAATATCTCTGAATTACCTCTAAAACAATCCTATCCTCCCTGGGCTCTTCTGAAATAGGCTAGATTCTTTAGGGTTACTCTGAAATGGTCTTCTCGACTGGCACTGGAAACATTTTTTTCTGTTTCTTTCTCCCTGTACTTTCCATTTTGGCTATTAACTCAAAAGCTCTTAATATATGGTAATACTTGTAAATCAGAAAACTGACTATTTTGTTAGGAAATCACCATCTCCTTCAAAAATACCTGTGGGTCTAAGCCAGGCAATCCTGTGGGATACAAAGTAGTGATAAGACAGATTTTCCTACCCCGCAGGGACTTATACTTTGGCTAGGGAGCTAAGACATGCACATGTACAAAAAATAACCAGGTTACACCTGGAGAAGTTACCATGTTTAGACTGCAGTGAGGAACTATCGCCTTGTTGCTCAATCATACTCTTGGGGGCTAGAACGCTGTAGGTAGAAGCACTCTCAAAATATGAACCACTGTCTCGATGCAAACCTATCAAAGATGTTTTATAAACCATTCTTTATTTATGTCAACTCAGATCACTTTCAAAGAAATTTTTTTCAAACACCTTACTTGTGACAGTGTTATTTGAGGCAGTCAATGCTGTTAGAGTATTCACATCCCAAAGGAATATTTGTCTGTCCAACCCAGCTGATGCTACCAGTTCCTTATCCTTGGCATATGCTAATGCCTTTACATAATCCTGTAACAGAACAGACATACTATGATCTACTCTGTAGATCAATTAAAAAATGAGCCAAAGCGCTAAGATTTCAATATTACACTTAAGATACTGAGAACTGTTAGCTGTTTTACCTTATGCGTTCTTAATGTTGACATGCAAAATCCCTTATGTGCGTTCCATACTTTTACTGTCGTGTCAGAAGATGCAGATATTACTGGAAGAGCCAAAGAATTAGCAAAACCCTTAGTAGAATGATTTATGATAACTTTAAAACTTATCTTAAAACAAAGTAACATTATTTCAAACTAATGTTCATACTCATACACTCTTCAAAGATCTCTCTAGAACCTATTAGATATTGTTACACACACATCCAAATTTTTAATAGGGCAAACTTTCTTAATGTTCCAGGTGAACACCCAACTAATTTGAAAGAGAAAAATTTCTCTCAGACTGCAAAACCAAGAAATGGATCCTACCAAAATAAACACCAAAAGAGGTATCAAAATGACTAAAAGGGAAAAAAATGTGTGTATTGTATGAATCTACTGCTATACAGCTCAGATGCAAGTAAAACTAATGTATGGTGTTCAGAAGACAGGAGAGAGTTTACCTTGGGGCATGACACAATGACTGAAAGGGTGACACAAACAGGCTCCTTGCAATTTTCTGTTTCTTGAATTATATTAAGTTGTAATCTCAAGGTATGTATACTTTTTTGTATGTATTTTAGACTTTAATAAAATAGTTTATATAAAAATATATCAAATTGAATTAAAAACTTTTGAAAGCTCAATAATCCAAAGAAATACTTACATGTTTTCCCATTACAACAGAGTACAATGTCGTTTACCCAATCAGTATGGTGTTCCATAGATGCTATATATGGATCTTGCTGAATTAAAAGAAAAATTGTAAGAGTTTATATTAGAGAATGAAATAATTAAAAATTCTAGATCTGTTCAGATTTTTCAATTAATGTAACATTGCTCTAAGGTCTTAAAACTGACAACTGAATTCAGAATAAAATTTTACAAACAGGCGATGCTTTCAGAAACAGATGAAAACACTTTTGTTTTAGGACATTTACCAGTAACAAAAGGTACATTTCCAGCATAAATACTTAATTGTTATGCCTTATGATGGTGAAGGCCATGCTCTGGGCTAGGCACTGTGTGTGATGCAGAGTGTTGCAGGAAGGGGTTTGCTTCTGCAGGCTGGGGAAATCTTAACTCTGGTGGTGAAGGCTCACAGCAGCCAGCAGGGGCAGAAATGAGTGTGAGGAGCATGGTGAGGAGTCTGGTCTGCTGGCAAAGGGAGACAAACACTTCTGCTTTCTCCTCCTGCTGTTTTTATCTTTTGAGTTTTAAATGTTTTCTACAGTCCTTCACAGAAGAAAGACTGAGCAAGTTCATGTCACCATTCCAGTTCAGTAACTGGAGACTCTCTTGTTCCCCTCATCTGGCTTAATTACCAGGACAAAACCAAAACAAAACAACAACAACAACAACAACAACAACAAAAACCCCACTCTCTTCATGTATGAAAAATGATGGTACTTAAACTGTCATAAAAGGATGACTAGAAAAAGATGTTTGAGGGCAAGTCAAGAAGATTTCCAGATTATTCCACATTAGTTTTCCTTACTTTGTTTGAAATACTGTGAATTCCCAGAAAGGAGACATCTCAATTTAAATATAAGTGCATTTAAAAGCTAAACATAAATAGTTTTCTGACTTTTGACACAGGGTCACCACTGCTTCCACTGGCTAAAGAATTCAGAGCCTGCTGGACTGAAGTCCATTTAGAGAGACCTCATCTAGCAACTCTACTTAGTAGATCTTTTTCAACACTGACTTGTAGAGCTTGCTAAAGATAGACTTTTAAAAATACGAGGTCTAGAATCAGGGTTTTGAAGTAAGGCTGGGTTCTCATTCTCTGCCACTTACCAGCCATTTAACCATGGCTTTTTCTGACACTGTTTTCTCACCTATAA
This sequence comes from Callospermophilus lateralis, assembly GCF_048772815.1. Lineage (NCBI taxonomy): Eukaryota > Metazoa > Chordata > Mammalia > Rodentia > Sciuridae > Callospermophilus > Callospermophilus lateralis. The sequence continues at coordinate 201,488,058 of NC_135305.1, read as the reverse complement.
AGATGAATCCTAAGAGCTGACATGAGAGATTACTGTGAGAATTAAAATCATGGTAGATATAAGTGCCAAGAGTGTCTGGCACATAGTTAAGAACTCAGGAACTATGTTCCTTTTCCTTCCTTGATCTTCTTTTCTATGTCATTCACAATACGGGTATTTAAATAAAATACCAAAAGAGTTCCATCCTGTTTGATGTGGGATTTATTTTTCCATATATTTAAATTCTGTTCCCTGTTTAAGAAAGCAGACTTTAAAACTCCTGAAGGAGTTTTAAACTATGCTGTCCTCAAAGTTTCATACCAACCTTATATAATGTAATAGGGTGCTGCAGGTTTTGTGGGAACCCTATTCACCTCAAATGAAGAAAATCAAATATTTGTTCAAAATTGCTTATAAATAATGTGAAAACATACCTAATCCTTTCTTTTTTATTTTTTTAAAAAGTATGGTTGCAAGGAGACTTTTGGGAGTCATATTCTAAAGCAGAAAAACCGCTGAAAGTAATCACTCCCTATCAGTCAATATCACTGGTCCTTTGTGGTAAAGAGCTCTTAAAGAAAACCTGGTTTATGGAGTCCTTGCCTTAGCTAAAACACTTGTGAAATTCTCGTGGGGGTAATTTTTCTCAGAGGCTTACAGAATTCTGGTTTCAATGTCTTAATATAGAGTGTACTAAAAAACTCAGTGCTTAGAGATTAAATCAGAAACTGAAAAAAGGCATCACATAAGACAGGGAAAAGCAACCAAAATTTACAAATTTATAGATTTTTAAATGTAAACTTAATCTTTGCCTTACCTTGTGCTGATTGACACTCCATATTCTTATGATGGAGTCTCGTCCAGCTGTGAAAAGTCTATTTAGTGCTGGATCCAACTGTAGGGCATTGACTCCATTCCGATTGTACTTCTCTACTTCATCCCGAATAACATAGGAAACCTGATAAATACATCAACAGATGCTTTTTATGATGTTATAAGCCATGCAATAAAAAGATGTAGTCTACTAGTAGCCAATTAATAATAAAACTTATTTTTCAAGCCAATAAAATTTTTATTTTTATTTTACTCTAAAGATTAAAGGGCTAAAAAGAGAAGTTAACCTAGACCAAGATGATTAAGTTTGCCCTAAACTACTGCTTCCTAATTGGACTCTCCTTCTACTCCTTTGCCTTTAATTCATTTTCACAAAGCAGATAGGGTAATCTTTTGGAAATGTAAATTGGAATGCAACCCATCTTGGTTCAAAAAACATCCAGCTGCTTACTGCTGAACTCGTGATTTGATGTAAATCCTTACCATAGCCTCAAGAGCCTTGTTCGCCTTCCTGCTCTCATTTTTGTTCTAGGTCCTTGTGCACACAGGGCCTCTAGACCCCATTTGGAAGTTCTCCCTCCTACTTGTCAGGCTATCTCCTATTACAGTCTTCGGGTTTCTCTTTAAATGACATGCTTCCTCAAAAAGGCCTTTCATAATTTGATAAGCAGAATGCCATCTCAAGTTCTGAGTTCCTATAATAAACTCAACTTTTCCTTCAGGATGCTTTTTCCTACTTCATTTTCCCTTGGTGACCTCTATTTCCTGGGAAAACATGTGAGAATCAACCCAAAAGAATTATAACTAAGAAAAAGTCAATACACTGGCTGGTAGTCCAAAGCAAAACTTTTCCAATGTAATAAGATAACTATTTCAAAATACAAGGGCAGAGGGAGGGAGAGACCTAATTATAAAAGCAACAAGATAAATACCTATAAATACATTTAAAAAAATATTTATTTTTTGTCATAGTTGGACACAATACCTTTATTTCACTTATTTATTTTTTATGTGGTGCTGAGTATTGAACCCAGGGTCTCGTACATGCGAGGCAAGCGCTCTACCGTTGAGCCACAACCCCAGCCCCCTAGAAATACATTTTACAAGAAAACACATAACTGATAGGAAATGGTACAAAAGAGAAAAATCAAATAGAGAAAACATGTAATACTACAGAACAGAAAGATTCAAAATTGGCAATTCATGCCTAAATTTGTAAATTTAACCCAATGTTGGTTAGAATAGCATTAAATTCTTCCTAGAAGTGCTCTAACACTGAGCCACAACCCCAGTTCCTACTTTAAAGATCTTAAAAGGTATTATAAAGCTACTGGAATTACAATAGTGTACCATAATTGGAATATATAACAGGATAAATGAAATAAAAAATTTGGAATAATTTTCTATCACAAATTTTCTATTTTGATATAAACATAGTGTTTCAAATCAAAGAAGACATAATTAATTTAATAATTTATTTTAAGAGTGCATGAGTCTTTTGGGGGAAAATTATGTACTCCTTTTCCATATCTTAAACCAAAAATGCATTTTTTTGAATTTACCATTTTCACTAAAATGCATTTTTTTATATTAAACAAAAAGTTGAAATTTAATAACATAGTCATTCAAGTAATTTTAAAGGCAGGTGAATATTTACATAGTCTGTAGATATAGAAGGCTCTTCCAACATGAAAAGAAAGATGGTAATTATTTGACCAAATACAAGTCAAACCTTTTGTAAGTATAAGAATGTTTAAAGCAGTATTCACAATGGCCAAAAAGTGAAAACAACCCAAGTGACCATTAACTGACAAATGGATAAACAAAATGGAATTTATCCTTCGGAAGGGCTAAGAATGCATATACAAATAATTACTAAGATGTTTTCTTAACTTGGTCTTTTGGAAACAAGCATCTGCAACTGAAATCTACTCAAATTCTTGAGAATTTAACAACAACAACAAAAAAACACAAATGTAAGTCATTATTTTCTCATTTTTTAGAAAATTTAACATAAGAATACAAGGATATCTAACAGAACTGAAAGGCAGAAAATACACCCATCACTCTAGAGGCATTTTTAAAATAAAATTGTAGCACTTCTCTGTTGAAACCTTTTAACAATTTTCCACAGATTTAAAGTCCAGACTCCTTCAATGCTTTGGTTCTAACCCTGCATCCCTTATACTTACCTCAGACTAACCTCTCAGTTTCTTTCACGTTAGTGACCCTAAACTCTTTTATGTTCCTCAAACATGTCAAGCTGTGAACTCATCCTCCTCAAGACCTTCTCATTTACTGAAGGTTCCTCAACCTTCCAACCCCACTGGGATACCCAGTTTTTATCTCCTCTGGTTTGCCTTCACCCTTTCTGTCTTAGTAGATCACCTCTGAAAGGCCTTCCCTGATCTCACTTCCCTTGACACCAATATCCTACTTATTTCACAGTTTTTAGCACACTCCCGTTATTTATCTTTTTTATTATCTCTTCCTATATTAGAATAAGCTCTGAGTGGCAAGGACCTTGTCTGCCTTGCTCCTCCTACCACTCTATCTCCACTGTGCCTGGCATGCAATAGGCAAATACATTGGAAATCTGTTGGAAAGCCACTAGGAACCAAGGTGACTTCAATGTCAAGTTCTGCCTCTTAATCCCTCTCTGTGCACCATGTCAAATTCAGTCCCTCTCACTCTCTTTCTCTGGAACACGAAATCCACTTATCTGGAGCACATTTCCTTTAACTGAGACTATGTAGTATATATGAATCTTAATTTTCTGATTTCTAGGAGATTATCTGACTGAACCAGTAGGCAAGGTTTGGAGGATAACATAATTATTGGGGCTATCATTTCAGGTGGAGAGTAATTCTTAGCAAAACAAAGTCTGGGATGACATCTTCATGTATCTACAATGGGTGTGTTATTAAAAATGTAAACGAATTAGAAGTATCCTAGTTGAAAAAATTTTGGCACACATACCTATAAAATAGTGTTATTCAATTGTTAAAAATGTTGATGTAGATCTAGACTGACACAGGAAGATAGTATATTTTAAGTGAATTATGCATGATTCAACACATCGTGTATAATAATCATTATTGTGAAAGTGTTTCAAAATATTAAACACATAATATATTTTGAAATAAATACCAGCAGTTATTCCTGAGTGATAGGATTATGGTGATTTTTTCCCCCCACTCAGTCATGACTATTTATGTGGCTTAAATGTTTTATAATGGACACACATTACTTTATTTTAAAAATTTATAATCTACTATCAAAGTAATTCTTGCCTGTATTTAGAAAGTCAAACACTATTAAAACATTGCAATGAAAAAATAATCTCCCTACTGCCTGAGAGTACCCAGTCTTCATTCATCCCTAAATGGAACTAATTTTAACTCTTGGTTGTTTCTACTGGAGGGTTACAGCATTTCCCTAAATATTATGCTACAACTCCAGCACATTCATTTTAGATATTCCCAATTTACTCATTTTATTATAGATTAGGATATAAAACCACCTTTGATATTTCTTGTCTATTCTTCTTATATAGATACATTATTATCGGTTGAATAAATAATCAGTACTACATTGTTGTAACTTCATCAGGCTGTCAGTTGACTAACCAAGTACTATATTATGAATAACTTCCTTCCTCAAAGATCCTTTTGTTTTCCCTAAAGTTCTTAATTTTCCTCCTTCAATGTTTTCTTCTACTTTAAATTCGATTTTCTTTAACTGCTGCACCATGGAACTTACCTACCCCTTTGTTCTCATAAGGCTCCCTCAGTCCTCAGTCTCCTCACTGTACTCTGGGGTGGTTACCCTACGGGTTGCTGGCACAGTGTGTGCCACCTTTGCTGCTTTCTTATACTGCTTTTCTGGGGTAGAGTCACGATTTCCAGAATTTTGATTTCACCTTGTTCATTCCCCAGTTTTGAAGTACTTCCTTAGGATCTTAAGAAAATAACATGAAAGGTCAGGCACAGTGGCTCAGGCCTGTAAGAACAGCTGTTTGGGAAGCTGAGGCAGGAGGATCTAAGTTTGAGGTCAGCCTGGGCAACCTGAGATTCTGTCTCAAAATAAAACAACATGTACATTTAGAAAAATGAGAAATTATATCCCATCTATGTATGATATTTCAAAGTGCATAAATGCATTCTACTGTCATGTATAACTAATTAAAACAAATTTAAAAATTAAGAAAAAAAGATATCTTGTTAATATCATTGCCTCTTAAAATGAAGACATTTATATGTTGGTGGTTTAAGAGTTCTCCATTATAATTTGAGAATGTTTCTGTTTAGATGATAAAACAAAACTTTTTATGTAATAAAACATTTTATTCTTGAAAAACAAACAAATAAATAAATAAGACAAAAAGAACTGAGGCTGTAGCTCAGTGGTAAAATGCTCTCCTACCCTGTGTGAGGTCCTGGATTTAATCCTTAGCATTGCCAACAAAACAAAACAAAACATTCTCTCAGCTTTTGAAGATGTTGCTCTAACTTCCTCTAGCATCCACTACTGCCAATGAATTCAATGCCATTTTGTTTCATTCAACTTTAGTATGACCTCATTTTCAGTCTCTTCTGGACACCTTCTCCCTAAACTTTTAGGCTCTTCCCTTTTATTCCTGTTATATTTCTTCATTTAGTCTTTTTAATCACTAATTTTGCTATGTAATTAGAAAGTCCTTTCAACTTGGAAGCTTGTAGTACTTCATGTCCGGTCTGCTTTCTTTGTTCTTTCTTGAAATCCCATCAGTTGTATGCTAAAACTTTCAAACTGATTATCCATCTTTTATGCATTCTATATTATCTATCTTTGTCCTTTATTTACTTTTATAAGACTTTCTCTATCATTTTATAACTACTATTTTTAATGTAGTATGATAAAAATAGAAACAGTATATCTGATAAGGAAATAGTTACATAAAATACCTCATGTGGTTATTAAAGAATGAAGATAAACTATATACACTGATATATTCCAAGACATTTCACATTAAAAACTCATTTAAAAAGTCTGGATATAGAAAGAGGAAAAACATAATTTAATTTTTCCAACTAATATTGATTAAGTGCTCCCTAGTTGTCAGGTACTACTTTAAAAGCTGAGAATACAGTGTGTTCTAATGAGGGAAAGATCGAACTAGAAATGACAGCAAGTCAAGTGAAATTTTTCTCCCCAAGATACAGGCAAGCTTTTGAAAGCAGAAGGGACGAAAGCAATAAATAAATAAATAAATAAATAAATGAAACAAAAGTAGAATCGGTCTGAGAAACAATAACTTGGTGAACAAGGTCATAGAAAAGCTTCATTTAGACAAAGTCAAGAGTGTAGGTTAGCAATTGAATATAAATTAATAGAAAAGCAAAAAAAGTCATAGAAAAGCTTCATTTAAACAAAGTCAAGAATGTAGGTTAGCAATTGAATATAAATTAATAGATAAGCAAAAGAAGTCTAGTAGAGCAGAAGAATGGGAGATGAGAGGGAGGACAAGAAGAAAAAGTGTGGGGGGGATCATTAACTGAAATCAATTTCCATTCATGTATGAGTTTGTTGGGATAAACCCAACTATCACATGTAACTATCACATGTAACTATAAAACTCTAATTTCTTTTTAAAAAGAGCACATTTTAATACTGCACTTTAATACTTTAAACAAAGTAACAAATAAACAAATATTGATAGCTGGGAGGCACTGCTGCACCCCTGCCCCAAGGGCACAGCTTAAAGCAGAGATAAGAACTTATATCCAACCACCATGATTTACTTAAAAAAATGGGGAAGTGTACTAAGTGAGCTTTGCAATGGGATGGGAAGCCAGGTCATCAGTAGTAAATATACATTTGGAAGAATCAGTTAAAGGGACTGGCAGGGGGAAAAAAATAATTGATTAGCCCCCAGGTAACAAGTATCCAGTTAAGTTACAAAAACGTAAATATTTGTATCTGGCTTAGAAAGCAAATTTTTTTAACCTTTATTTTTTATTTATTTGCTTTTTATGTGGTGCTGAGGATTGAATCCAGTGCCTCACCCATGCTAGGCAAGTACTCTACCACTGAGCTGTACTACCCCAGCCTGGGTAAGCAATCTTTGACTAATTTCTTCAACAATTATCTAGGACCTAAAACAAAGAAATCAGATGGGTGATCCACTAAAGTTCATGTGATCTGTCTAAGCATCTCAAACTTAAATACCCTAGAGTTATTGGCAACCTGCCAGAGAGTAGAAACAGTCATGAGAAAAACATATCTCTCTCATCACCATTTTACTTAGAGGTAATCAGACTGATTTTCTATCATTAATGTAACAAATCACCACAAATGCAGTGACTTTACACATACTCATTTATTATTTCAGTTCTGAGGGTCAAAAAGTCAAGGCTGGGCATAAGTGGGTCCTCTGTCAAGGGTCTCAGAGGCCCAAACTGATCAGGGCCAGCAATCAGACTAGAGGCTCTAGTAAAAAGCCTGCGTCCAAGCTCATCCTGGTTGGTTGAAATCAGTTCCTTAGGATTGCAGGCCTAAGGTCCCTGGTTTGTTTCCTTGCTGTCAGTTAAGGATCTGTTCATCTTTGCTCCTAGCAATTGTCCGCATTCCTTCTCATCCTTTCCACGGCCCTCTAGCGGTGGAGGGTGGAATCCATCTCACACCTCAAAGCTCTCTTATGCCACATCTCAGGGCCTTCTGCCTCCAGTTGGAGGAAGTCCTCTGCTTTTAAGGGCTCACAGGATAATCCTTCTATTTTAAGGTTTGGAACCTTATTACACATGCAAAGTCCTTTTGATCATGTAACTAACATATGTATAAGTTCCAGGGATTAGGAGCCCCTTCTTTCTCCCATAGTAACTAAACAATACAAAAACAAACACGCTTCATATACTATGGAATAAACAAAAAGTTCATTTTAAAAAAGGGAGAGACTTAAAACCATTTCAGGCTCGGAAATGAGATGCTCTGGGTGATTCCCCTAGGCTCCTCTAGGGTGTATTTTATCTTCACTTGGATCTCTAATGATACCTTAATTGGAATTTGCCCCAAATCAAGCTCCTGAGAGTTCTCTCCAAACTACCATTCCTGAAGTCTCCTCCATCTCAGTTCATGGTTACTCCAACAAGTTGCTCAAGTTCAAAACACCTTAATGTCATCCTCACTTCTCTTTTATCTCAAAACCTGTCATCAAGACTTGCTAGCTCTACCTTTGAGACTTATCAAGAGTTCAACTCCTTCTCATCACCGGCTGGAATCACTACTATCTCATGGCATCTGGATTTTTAAAAAGTCCTGCTAAGCCTATTAAAACACATGTACAGTAGTCCCTCTTATCCATGGCAGATACATTCCAAGACCACCAGTGGATACCTAAAACCACAAGTGGTATTAAATCCTATACATACCATGTTGTTTTTCCCTATATGTATCTGTAAGGTTGTACTTTCAATTTTTCACTTAAAGGAAGCACTATGTAGCATCACTACTCTGGTCCTCTGGGGTCATTATAAAATAATGGATTATTTAACTAACACAAAATAAGGGTTATTTGAACATAAGCATTACAATAACATGAGAGTAGATTTGATGACCAAGATACTGATAACCTAGATGACTAACAAATGACTAATGGGTGGTTACTAATGGCATGAATACCTTGAACAAAGCCACCTCTTGGGTGGCTGGGCTGGCATGAGATTTCATCATGCTACCTGAAATAGCAGATAATTTAAAACTTACAATTGTTTATTCCTGGTATTTTCCATTTAGTATTTTCAGACTGCACTTTAGCACAGATAACAGTGGAAAATGAACTGCAGATATGGGAGGCGGGCATTACCATATATCACATTATTCATTTGCTCAAGATCCAACAACTGCTTCTCATCTCATTCGGGGCTCACTGCAAAGTATAGGCCCTACAAGATCTGACCTCCAACCACCTCTCGGATTTCATTTTCTGCTTCTCTTGTTTCACTTGCCCCAGGCCAACCACAACGTGTCTCTACTGATCAGAAACAGGCCAGCATTCACCTCAGGACCTTCGCATTTGATAATCTCACTGGAATGCTCTTCTCCCAGAAGGTGGTGTTGCTATATCATTCTCTCATTTTTCTCCTTTCCTTCAGACCCTTACTGAAAAGTTGGCTTCTCAAGCAAGGACTTCTCTCCCCACCATAAATAGAAATTTCATTTCCCCCTCTTCCACTGCTAATCACTATCTAACTATTTTCAAATCTTTAAAGCCAACTTCCTTCCAGTATTTGTGAAAAATTTAAAACACAAAAATAGAAAGAATCACACAATTAAATTTAGCATATATATCCACCACACATATTCTTCAATTAACAGTCTACATTTGTTTTAACACATCCATCCATTTGATTCATCATATTTTTGATGCCTTTGAAAATAAGCTGTACACCATCAACAACACTTAAGGCTCTAGCACATGCAAATCATTTTTTGAGGGCGGTTAAGGGGCATTTGACCACTAAGCCACATCTCCAGCCCTATTTTCTGTATTTTATTTAGAGACAGGGTCTGACTGAGTTGCCCTGTGCCTTGTTTTTGCTGAGACTGGCCTATTGCCTCAGTCTCCCCAGCTGCTGGGATTATAGGTGTGTGCCACCACGCCCAGCATTGCTTATCATTTTTAAGGTAAAATTACACAGAGTGAAATGTGCCATAGATAGTTATGACAAATGAACACACCTATATAAGCCCTTTCAAAGACACATACAACATTATCACGAAAAAAAGTTCCTTCATTTTCTTCCCAATCTGCATACTCTATTCCCAGGCAATCTAGATCTATTTTCATCACAGACTAGTTTTGCCTGTTCTTACAATGTCTTATTAATGGAATTGCACAGCTCTCATTTAAGGCTACTTCTGGCTATCAGGTTTATTTAGCCCATTCCAAGAAAAACTGGCCAAATATAAATAATTCCCATATGTGTTTTTCCTGTCCAATCTTATGGGCCATGACTTTCTGCTTGTACCTATATTTCAGTTGATTTTTTAAAGTATTTTAAAAAGTAGTCTTGCAAATAATATAGGACACCTTCTAACATTTCTTCTAAACCAGGGGTTAGGTAAAACCTGCCTGTTTGACAAACCCAGACCAAGTCCTATTTTTGTAAACTAGCCTTACTGGAACACAGCCATGCCTATTCATTTTGGTACCATCTAAGCTGGTTTCAAATTATAATGGCACAGTTGAATATTTATGACATAGAGTTGACTCCTTAAAATATGATTAGCCTGCAAGGCCTAAAACATTTACTTTCTGCCAGTGATTTTAGAGCCTGAGGCAGGAGGACTGCAAGTTCAAGGCCCTAACTACTAAGTAAGTAACTACTAAGTAAGATCCAGTCTCAAATTAACAAATAAAAAGGCAGGGACAGGGGTGGGGGGGGGATGGGGGAATGTAGTTCAGTTGTAAAGCACCCTAGAGTTCAACCCTTAGTACCAAAATAACAAGAGCAAATCATTTACCATCTGGATCCTTTCAGAAAGTTTGCGGATTCCTGTTCTAAGGCGTCATATCACTATCAAATTTTTATTAACCATCCTAAATAAAAAGTAATTCAACTTCAGTCCAGTGAGGTGGCACACACCTGTAATCCCAATGACTAGGAAGGCTGAGGCAGGAGGATCACAAATTCCAGGCCAGCCTTAATAACTTAGTGAACCTCTGTCTCAAAATAAAAACATAAAGGCCTGGGGATGTAGCTCAGTGGTAAAGTACCCCCCCTTTTCAATTCCCAGTGCCAAAAAAGCATTTCAATTTAGATATTTGGAAGGGCTTCTCCTCGAAAAGTCAGGATTTGGCATCATTCTACTTCCTTGAAAAAAAAGTCTCCAAGACTAAACAACCAACCCAGAGCTGGGACTGAGAATGAGGAGCGAAGGCCACACTGAGCTCTAAAACAAATACTGGTGGAACAGACATTTGTTCACTGCTTATCCATTACACACTTATCCATTACACACTTATCCATTACACACTTCTGACTCCAATATTTCCCTCAAAGTAACAAATCCTGAAAGATCTTGTATAGGGTCTATCTAAGAGACTCTTGTTATACTGGATAATGTGAAAGGACGTGAGATCTGAAATGGTTGTGCCCACCATGCCACAAGAGGGAAGGGCTAAAGAGTTTGAGAATAGGAGAGGAAAACTTGCATAGAGCCCAATGGTGAAGACTTTACATCACTTCTTAGGATACAGTCACAGTTGGCCTACTGGATCAGGGTTTGCATGAAACTAGCACTACCTCTTAATACATATCCTTTATTATGTGAGCTCAGTTAAGATAGATTTGGAGTCATTTCCAACCAAAAGAGTCCTTCTGTTACAAAAGGCTAAGTACTCATATTCTTGAATCATCTTGGAGTGCTAGGGTATGGTTGTTGCTCCTAACTCAGGAATATTAGTGATCCAGTCTAATTTTTTCCCCAAGAATTCTGAAGCAAGTGAAGGAAGAGGCCATAATAGGAGAAAAAATGGAGACAAAGAGAGCTAATCAACAGACTGGATTGCTGGAAAACCATAACAGTAAGGCACTAGAGGGAGTGAAAAGACCTGCTTTTGGTATGTTCCATCAGATATCTGAATTCACATATTTGATTGATCATGTTTCTAGCAATCACATTTCCATCCCTCCTCTCAAATACCTTCAATTTCTTTAGCAGTTGAAGATGGCAGGGCATGTACTCATTTTTAATTTTGTCTATAATTAGTAAGCAGTATGTTTGGATTCCTCTCCACTGATTCTTTAGCAATATTATAAGTCTCAAGGGTTCTTTTTGGCCTATAACTCAACAACGGAGTTCTGGGCTACTCTCTCTTGGACCAAGACACAGATAGCGAAGGGGCAAAATAGATTTACATTTCCAAGTACCCATATACTTTTCACAAAACAAAGATCTCTTAAGTTGAAAAATATGTAAAGATGCATAAAATAAAAGCTATCCCATGTCCTGTCTTATTCATAATAACACAGGCTAACCCCAAAGAAATAATCACTGTTGATAACCTTCCTGATTCTAAAAATGCCATTATTTCCTTTGTGGAAATGGGATCACACTATGTTGACTTGCTCATTTGACTTCTGGACATTTTTTTTTTAAATTTTTTTTTTTGTTGTTGGTTGTTCAAAACATTACATAGTTCTTGATATATCATATTTCACACTTTGATTCAAGTGGGTTATGAACTCCCATTTTTACCCCGTATACAAATTGCAGAATCACATCAGTTACACTTCCATTGATTTATATATTGCCATACTAGTGTCTGTTGTATTCTGCTGCCTTTCCTATCCTTTACTATCCCCCTCCCCTCCCCTCCCCTCCCCTCTTCTCTCTCTACCCCCTCTACTGCAGTTCATATCTCCCCCTTGTATTATTTTTCCCTTTCCCCTCACTACCTCTTGTATGTAATTTTGTATAACCCTGAGGGTCTCCTTCCATTTCCATGCAATTTCCCTTCTCCCTCCCTTTCCCTCCCACCTCTCACGACATATTTTAATTATATAGCTCTGGCTGATCTTTTTTACAATTGCAAATTAATTCTCTATATTCATGTCATAATTTGACAACTGCAGACATTTAGCTTCCAATGATGGATATCTAGTTTTGTTTTTCACAATGACAATGTTCCTACAATACACACTCTTGCCTAATTACAGACAGATTAAACATATGTACTAATGTAGAATAAAAGAATTTTTAAATAAGAAGTTGGAGGTCAAAGGAAATGTTTATTTAAAATCTTGGCAAAGCAAGATAGCAGTAAACACTATGGGTCCATTTATAGTAAAAAACCACAAAATCCAGGTACATAAACAGGAAGAGGTAACAGACAGTGGTTCTCAATTAGCAGCAATTTTGTCTGCAAAGGGATGTTCGAAAATGTTTGAGACATTTCTGACTGCCATAACTGGTGAGGTGCTGCTACATCTAGTGGGTAGAAGCCAGAGGTGATACTAAACAACCTACAGTGAATAGGACAGCTCCCCTTATCCCTACACAAAAAAGAAAGAGCCAGCCTAAAAAGACAATAGGGCACAGGTTCAGAAACTGGTCTAAGATTATAGATCACACAGCCCACAGTAGCTTTCTTTGAAGAGTGGAGGCCAACTACAATTTATACTTTTGAACTGTTTGTGGATTTTTATTGCAATGAACATGCACTAGTTCAAAAAACACTTCCATGCAAAATGAAGTTTGAAATGAAATCAATATCTGTGGCTTCTAACATTGCTTTTATACTTTGGGGACAAATTCTGAAAGCTCCTTGAATCTTTTAAGTAGGCTAATCTTAGCTCTTTAAATGCTCTTGATAGGAAATGGTTTCAAGTCACTTCACCAATTTAATTGCTGTTGCTACTTAAGAACAAAGCGATGAACACTCTGATCAGTGAAGAGTAGAATTGTCACCTCCCTCATTATACACGCACTGGCTCACATTCAGGTTATTAAAACACTGTTTTTCCATACCTGCTGCAGTTACTTTTCATCTTCCCCATGCTGCTCTATTACAGTCGTCTTTTTGCAAATCTCAACGCAAGAAACTCCTTTCTCAGAGCATACTCCCCTAGGCTCTGAATACTATCAAACTACAATTTTGAGTTACTTTGTAGTCGGGATGAGACAATTTCACCACTTGGCCTGGATGTTGGTATTACTTAAATCCTGTCATTAACGCACATAAAATTCATCTAACAGGGTAAGCTATATTCAATAGCTAATTTCACTCAAACAAAATCTGAGTGCTTAAGACACTGTACTAAGCAATAGGATCAATAAGACACATTACCTATTCAGAAGACTTTATGGCCTATAACATTTTGCTCGGATTATTTTATTGAAGGATCCTTAATCCTCACTATCTACTAAAGACTCACTGATTCCAACTTGTAGAACAACACATACTGCTCTGTTTTATACAGAAAGCTTGGGTGCTACTGATTCCTATACCCTCTCAATTCTTTTCCCTCTTTAGGGCCAATTTAAGTGCCCTGTAAGTGTTTAGTACATAAATGCACCTTATCGCCATTATATACAATATACCTGCAGGCATTCATCTGTAACGGGGATTTTACTGCCTGTATTGCTGCAAATGCAAGGTAACAAAAACTCCTAAACATAGTTCAAACAAAAGTGAATTCGTGAGGACACAATGCGCACAAGGTATGGTGAGATAACTCTTCACTAATATATAATAAATTTTAGAAACAAGAAAAAATGGTTCGAGGATGCATACTGACAGGAAGATGCTAAGTAAGAAATTCAATTCCAAAACAACGAATATTGTAATTTCCCCAAGAACACCGGCAGACTCGCACGGCGTTCCCACCTCACCCCTGGGGAAAGCTCCCACGTGCGGAATTCTCCGCAGAAACCCCGCAAGGCCTTCCGCTACCTCACCACGCCCCCGCACTGGCCAAGTAACTCTAACTCCTCTGCCGCCCACCTGCCGAGAAGCGCCCGGGGACCTCCTCCAGGGGACCTGCCCGCGAAAGCAGACGCTCCGGAGAAAAGCAGGGGACAGGGGAGGCAGGTGGGCGGGGAACTAGCACCTTCCGACCCCGCACACACACTCCTATAGGGCAGACAACACCAGCAATCCCGGGCTCAGAACCCTTGCAGCGAGGACCTGGGAACTGGCCTCGCGGCCAAACGGCAGCCCCCGTCTCCTTCCTTTAGCCGTTAGCGCCACGGCCCCACCCCTCGTCGCGGGCCGCGTCCCGCCCCGCTCATCCCAAGCCACCACCCCAGCTGGCCGCGGCGTGGGGTATCTGCCCGCTAGAGGTGGGTCCGGACCGGCTGGCCGCGTTCAGAAAGCCGAGGAGCCGGGCTCCCATACCTGCACTTTCCTCCGCCCGGCCGTGTTCTGCCGGTGATGAGCCGCCATCTTGCATGTTGACACTCCTACGTAACTTCCGGAAGAGGCTCTGACCGGGCGGATGTCCCACCCATTCCCCTTTGGCCAAGGGCGGTTGGTGGGGCGGAAGGGGTGCTAGTGGTAGGCTTCCCCGGTACTGGGCGTTGGTGTGGCCTGTGGCCCTTTGGTGCTCTAGAGGCGCCTGAGAACAAAACGGTAGTGCGGGAATATGCAGATGGAGGTAGAGCCACTCGATAGAGCAGAGGGAGCAGTTCTAAACTGGCTTCATGTGGGTGTGCCTAAACCTGGCCTTGCTTTGCACCATTTTCCTAGTTCCTCTCCCAGAGGCCGCAGTGGGCTGAGGGACAGCACCGAAAGAATGGATAGCACTTGTTCTCAGCTTTTGAGGCCTACGCCAGAACTCCTAGGCAACATGAAAAGCGTGACATCTTTGATGCTGATTCCTGTTCTCATTTGCATATCTGTTGTAAAATAAAATTTCTGGCTCCCTGTCAGTGTCCTGTGGTGGTAATGAGCCATGATCTTTAGAATACTCTCCAGTCAACCTTGACCTGAAGTTGTTCACATGAAAAGGTTGGGGATAGGGCTCAATTGGTTGAGTGCTTTCCTTGCATGCATAAGGCCCTGGGTTCAATCCCAGCACCACAAAAACAAAAAACATGCAAAGGGTTGAAGTCCTAGGTCAGCCTTTGCCCTTTGGTAAGTCACATCATTTCTCTTGACACCCCAACTCACTAAGTTGATTTCTATAAGACAGAAATAACAATATTTTTCTTACAAAACGGGAACACATGGTAGCTCAGAAACTTAGGGATTTCTGAGCAAAATGTAAAGTTTTGACATCCTGGGGGCGGGGGGGAAATAACCCACGTGCATATTAAATAGAAAATTTAAAAAATAAGTAGGAATTCTAGAAGGCTCTTCCTTTCAAATAAACCATATTATTGTTAAATCTTGCACCAGAGTCCATCTTTCTTAGGCAAGTTAATGAACTCTTCAGTTTCTTTACCTGTAAAATGAGAATAAAAATGGTACCTGTCTCACATGGGTCTTACGAAGTTAAGTGAGATAGTGTGTGCTGTATCTGGTATGCAGGAAATATTTGATATATTTTAGGTATTATTTTGAAACATAACCAAAGTGTTGTAATTTACTAGGATAGACTCTATTGAAACCGGAACTAGGCAGATGGGCAAGGTCAGATCCAGAGAATGGAGGATGTGAAATGTTAATTCCTTCTGAGCCCTTCTTCCACCCTATCGAGATAACCTGCCCCTGCTCTAACCTGTTGCTAAGGTAACCTGCCCCAGAGATTGTCCCTCCCTACTGGGAGTTGTTAGTTATGCCCCCTTCCTGCCCAGAGCACTCCAACTTGGCCCCTCCAGCCCATCTGCTTCTCACCTTTTGGCCATCCCAGAGCATCTCCTGGGCCTACTCATTTATACAGGAAGGAGAGAGATAAGGGGAAGAGAGCAGGAGAACAAAGGAAACCTAGGACATATAAAAAGGCAAAACACCCTCACTTCTTGGGATGCCAGGATACCAGCTATGGCCCCCTTCTTCCTCCTGGTGTAACCAAAAGCTTGGTCCCTGTCCCCAGTGCCAATCGATACCAATTTAACAATGAGGACATGGTTTTGAGAAAAAGGAAAAAGGGTTATTGCTTTACTATTAAAGGAGAAACACAGGAATCCTGTGTCCCAAAGGCCATGACTCGCCTGATTAGGAGGGACAGGGGGGTTTTAAAGGAACTTCCAGGTTTACATTCCAGGTGTGCTCTGGTAGGAGGCCCCAGTGCACCCTGATGGCGTGTTAGGATCTGTTAGTTAATTTGAGAGACATTCACTTTCCAGATCTTCAACAGGCATCTCCTTCTTGTAGTGGGTGTGTTCGAGGGCAATTGAACCCAGGGGTGTTTAACCACTAAGCCATATTCCCAGCTCTTTTTTTATTTTTAATTTTGAGTCAGGGTCTCACTAAGTTGTTCAGGGCCTAACTAAATTTTAGCTGAGGCTGGCCTCAAGCTTGTGATCTTCCTGCCCCAGCCTCCTTAGCCACTGGGATTACATGCATGTGCCACTGCATCAGGCTAAACTTCCTGTTATGTTTTACCTCTCTTGCTTTTAGAGCCTGGAAGAAGATTCATGAAGTGGAAAAGCCTTTTTTCATAGACAATTTTGATATTTTAGTACCTATTGATTTGTTGAACAAAGTGGAAAAGTCTGCTATATTTATGTACCATACTATAGGCTTATCTTTTGGTTCACCAAAGAGGAAACATGAATGTTTTCATGATTTTGTTTGCTTTTATTTTTTAAAAGAATTAATATATTTTGAAATTTGTTTAAAAACATGAAATCATGTAGCGCCTTAATTTGTAATCACAACTGTCTGCTGGTAATATGTTAATTTGGATATTTTAAAATTGGATTTTAACATACACTATATTTTAATATATATTTATTTTAAATATGCATTTATTATAAAATATACATATATATTTGTGTGTGTGTGTGTGTGGTGGTGGTGCTGGGGATTGAACTCAGGGCCTTGTGCGGGCACCCTACCAACTGAGCTATGTCTCCAGCCCTATATTTTCATTTAAAAAAAATATTTTTTTAGTTGTCAATGGACCTTTAATTTTTGTTTTTTTAATATGTGGTTGTGAAAATCAGACCCAGTGTCTCACACGTGTTAGGCCAGTGCTCTATGGCTGAGCTACAACCCCAGCTCTAAAATTAAATTTAAAAAAAAAGAGCATTTAAATACTTATTTAGGTAGTAAATAAGAACCAAGTAAACCTTTTAATGTAAGCTTATCATGGATATCAATCAGATTCTTGGAAAGATTGATAATCTGCATAATTTCCTTATAGATCTTTAATGATCTTCTGGTAATAAATGGGATATTATGACACAGACTATAAGATCATCATTAAATAATTATGTAGAAGAAAAGCAAGATTGTATAAGGAAATGTAGAGACTCAGAATGTTGAAGATGTTTATGTCAAAAGTTGGATGTCTTTTTTTGACTTGTCAGAAAAACCTGTATTAAATAGTATTTCATAAAATTTCCTTTCCAAGTAATAAGAAGTCATGGTGCCGAATGACTCATCATTCAACAGTACACTTATTTCTGAACACACTGGGAGGAAAATAGCCTTCAGTTCTTTTATCTCTATTTTTTCTTGCCAACACTAGAAACAAACCAGTCCATTTTCCATTCTAGAAATGCTTCTGTCTAGTTTTCCCACTGGAGGGCAGTACAGAACCATTCAGGCCACCCCTGATTTTGGAATGCATAGGTTTTAATGTGACAAGTCAGATTTACGACATTTATTTATCACAAAATAAGTGAAATTCTTGCATTTTTAAGTACAGCCATCTGTATCAATGGGTTACACATCAGTGGAATCAGCCAAGCTCAGATCAAAAATATTTTTTTTTTTAAATTGCACCTGTACTAAATACATACAGACTCTTTTTGGTCAGTATTTCTTGCACAACTACAGTATAACTACTATTTACATATCACAGTTTATTAGGTTTGAGTAACAGAGATGATTTAAAGTACATGAAAGGTTGTGCATAGATTATAAGCAGATACTATGCCATTTTATCTTATTTATTTGTTTATAAATAGTTTTTAGTTTTCAATGGACCTTTATTTTATTTATTTATTTATATATGCGGTGCTGAGAATAGAACCCAGTGCCTCACACATCCTAGGCTTTACCACTGAGCCACTACCCAAGCCCCCTACTATGCCATTTTATATAAAGGACTTGAACATCCAAAGACTTTGGTATCTGAGGGAGTCCTGGAACCAATCCCTCACAGATATTGAGGGACAATCATGTTTATTAAGTGGACAAAATAAGAACAATATTAAAAATATGTCACAAATGTACCCTTTTTTGTGGTGGGATTTTTTTTTCACCTCACTGAGGCTTCGTAAAATACCTGTTTCAAAAAAAGTTCAGTGGGTATGAATTTACTTCACAAACTTTGATAAATTAAATGTCATATAAGATGATTACAGTTAAATATAATTTGAATTTCTAGCTAATAAAAATGATGGAAAATTGGTAATGTTCCCCTAGTCACCCTAACCTTCTATACAGTCACTCATTGATTTCAGGATCATATATCAGAAGGCACTGACAATCCTTAGGCCACAGTGGTTAAGGCAGAGATACTAGTGTCTCTGAAATATGGTCTCTTGGAAGTGACAGGCCACTAGCCTTTTCTTCTATTGGAAGTGAGGTTATTTATTAGTGCTAGAAATCCCAGTGTCTCAGGCCCTGAATTCCTAAGAGCACCAGCTACTACTGATCAGTTTTTAACATGAATTCTTTCAGTGTAGCCACAGATCTTGACTCCTTTAGGGTAACTTTCCAGCTTCCACTGATCTGTCTGACCTCTAAAGAATTGGTTTCCTGCTTCCCCATCCCACCCAGATTTGTAGCTTAATTTTTTTTTTTTTTTCAGTAAACTTGAGCTTTCACTAAAAAACGAGAAGGGCAATGATCTTTGAGGAGATTCCACTTTATGCCCAGCAATATAAACCACTTCTGCGACTAGCAAGCACTGTGAACTGGCAATCATTAGCAGAAGATGGGGGAAGGAAGGAAAATTACAGCAAAAACAAAATACACTGTAATGTCTCAACAGATTATTCTGCCACAGAAACTGGAACTAAAGACAATTCTTTTCCTAGTCATCTCCCGCTAGAAACCACAGGCATTCTTTATGTCTTTAAACACCTTCAAATGAGTCTGGAAATCTTTCTTCTCTAATTTGTTGTACATGAATGCCTGCAGAAGCCTTTGAATGGTAAATGCAGTGGGAGGGGCAGTTTCCATGGTGACTGTCCAATGCACACTTTTTCCTGCACTTCAATTAGATCTTCATTGGTGAGTTGCTATGAATGAGAAGGTAAGGACTCAGTCACATCTGGAAGGCAGGAGGAGATGTGAGTTGTGGTTCTAAAGGCAGCTACACGCTGAACCCACTGAGTTGTACTGCACTGGCTCCTCTTGATCCCCCTCTTCCTGGTTGCCCCTTCCCACTAGGGGAAAATATGTTTGCAACAGACACGACAAAGGGCCATTTTCCTTCATAATACAAAAGTGCTTGCAAGCTCATATGAAAAATACCAGAAAACATAATCGAAAAATTAAGCAAAGTCATGAACAGGCATCTTACTGGAAAAGAAGATAAAAAGCTTGAATTATACAAAATTATGCTTAATTTCGTTCATAACAAAGAAAATGTGCTTAAATGAATATAATTTTCATCTACAGATTGGAAAAGATCTGAAAATTTAATAAAGTTCTATACTCAGATTATATGGAAAAATCATTTTATATACTAAGTAAGAGGGTAAATTAATGTAAACTCTTTGTAGAGTGACTAAGCAGTTCCTTTTCTAGAAATTCATCTTACAGGTGTACTTAGAGTTGACTTAAAAACACAGGAATCTGGGTGTGGTGGCATACACCTGTAATCCCAGCACAGTGGGAAGTTGAGACGGGAGGATCACAAGTTCCAGGTTAGCCTCAGCAATTTACAAGAGCCTGAGCAACTTAGTAAGACCCTGTCTCAAAATAAAATAATAATAATTAAAAAAAGGTCTGGAGATGTAACTTTGTAGTAAAGTGCTCCTAGATTCAATTCTCAGTAACCCCCACTCCCCACCAAAAAAAAAAAATCCACAGAAAAAGAGGACTGGGAAAATAACTCAGTGCTAGAACCTTTGTCTAATATGCTTGAGGCCCTGGGTTCAAACCCCAGCACTGCAAAACGAACAGGGAAACATATTCTTAAAGTAAATGACATATTGTTAAAGTAAATGACTAGGACAAATTAAAGAAGTTACTAAGAGACCTCTATAGAGGTGCGTACATAAATATGTGGTTAAAGGAGTTGCATGAAAGGGAGCATTTCCTCTCTCAGTTTGACCTGAGGTGGAAATAGGATTAATACACAATCCCAAATAAGTGTAAGAAATAAATAAGCATAAGAAGATTCCATGGATAGATCAAAAAAGGGAATATTCCTGAGGACTGATTCCAGCTCATCTAGCAGACTCAAGAACATGAACAACATCAAAGCGTGGGTTGAAAGATAAAATGATTTCTCTAGAAATAATTTGTGCCATGAGCCCCCATCTCTTCTCCCTCAAAAGGATTTGTTCTCTTATCCAAACATAATGAGGTGGATCTTTAGTGACACCATTCTGAGAGCTCAATAAATGAACAGTTGGGTGGATTGCAAATCTAGAGGATGGGAAATGCCTAACCACAATAATTGCTTTGGTGGTGGAACCGTGAAAGTACTGGGAACAGACTGTACTCCTACAGTTTTTTTTTTTAAGGGGGGACAAATAAGGGTTTGGTGAAGCTCTTCTGTAGACCAGATGGATATGAAGCACATGGGGGAAAGATCCAGGCTGGATCTGTATTAAGTGCCACTCAAGAGAACCTCCTGGGAGGGTGAAGGATCCTCAATTATCAGACTGTTTTGATGCAACATCATGACCTAGAGCTGAGAGGGATGCAATTGGGCCAGGGAGCAGAAAGCCTCATGTTCTTAGAAGAATTACAGAGAGATGGCGCTTCCAAAAGAACCCAAGAAAAACCTAGAAGATAAATGCTAGGTTCATTCACCCGCCAGCTACAGAAGGTGCAAAGACACCAGACAAGGAAAAACTGCTCTATGTCCTTACTTTTCCAACCTTAGTAGGGTCTGAAGCCACTGCTGGGAGTAGGGGAGCCCTGGTTGGGATTGAGTTTTTTTTTTTTTTTTTTAATTTTTATTGTTGGTTGTTCAAAACATTACATAGTTCTTGACATATCATATTTCACACATTTGATTCAAGTGGGTTATGAATTCCCAATTTTTACCCCGTATACATATTGCAGAATCACATTGGTTACACATCCACTGTTTTACATATTGCCATACTAGTGTCTGTTGTATTCTCCTGCCTTTGAGTTGTTTTGTTTTTAATGAGATATTTCAGGGATTCAAGTTGAGTTGTTTTGTTTTTAATGAGATATTTCATAGTAGTTTCAAGGGACTAAATTTTCTTGGGAGAGGGGATACCAGGGATTGAACTCAGGGGCACCTGACCACTGAGCCACACTCCCAGCCCTATTTTGAATTTTATTTAGAGACAGGGTCTCACTGAGTTGCTTAGTATCTAGCTTTTGCTGAGGCAGGCTTTGAACTCATGATCCTCCTGCCTCATCCTCCTGAGCCACTGGGATTACAAGCCTATGCCACAGGGCCCATCAGGACTAAATTTTAAGAGACCAATCCCCCCACCCCCAAATATATATGCCTGAGATATGGGTCTGTGTTATGGTTTGGATGTGAGGTGTCCTCCAAAATCTCATGGGTGAAATGGTGCAAGAAGGTTCAGAGGAGAAATGAGTAGGTTGTGAGAGTCTTAACACAATCCTTGAATTAATTCCCTGATAGGGATTAACTGAATAATTAATCCCTAACTGAAGCAGTAGAGTGCTGGGAGCCATCAGCCAAGTAGGTATGACAAATTCCTTGCCAGCTTACTCCCATGCTGTCTAGTGGAAGGACTTCTGAAAGGTGACCTTGCTCAAGGACCAGGGCAGGATCCGAGTTTAGGGTGTTCCCCCTTTAGAATAGGGCGGTTTAGCATAATAGGAGATTAGGGTGTTCCCCCTTTAGAATAGGGCAGTTTAGCATAATAGGAGATTAGGGTGTTCCCCCTTTAGAATAGGGTGTATCCTGCTGCTGAGTTCCTCTTGAGTGCTTAGGGTCAGACAGTATATTTTGGGAGACAGAAGCCCATGCGGGGTGGATTTGGGCAGAGAACGTGGATTCCCCCAGAGCGTGTTTATAGACGGCCGGTGTGAGTTCGGGAATAAAGAATTGCTGTTTGAATCTACAAGCTGTGTGGAGACTCGTGATTTGTGCCCAGCCAGAGACTGCGGCAGTAGAGCGTGGCTGGAAGAGGTGGGCATTGAGGGCATGGCTTTGGGGTACATAATGTATCTGGCAAGTGGAGATCTCTCTCTCTCTCTCTCTCTCTCTCTCTCTCTCTCTCTCCTGATGTTATGTGAGCTGCTTCCCTCTACTACGTTCTTCTGCCATGAAGTCCTGTCTCATCTTGATCCCCAAGGAATGGAACCAGCCTATTATGGACTGAGACCTCTGAAACTGTGAGCCCTGAAATACACCTTTCCTTCTCTACAGTTTTTCTGGTCAGGTCCTTAAGTCACAGTGGCGAAAAAGCTGATGAAAACAGTCTGTTGATTGCCAGTGCTGTTTTCTCTTCCCTGTCCGCCCTTTAAAGCTCAATTTTCTTCCAATTTATGAAAGAAGACATGTTCTGAATCTCAAGTGCACTAACCCCTGGGCAAAAAACAGGGATTTTTTGAAAAGTTGGTGTCAACTTTGGAAAGCAAATGGCCCCCAAAGACCAAATATATTGGCAAATCTTGTGGTTAATAAAGTTAAAGGAGAATCTGTCCTGCCAGATGGGGTTCCCTTTTGGTTGCTGCCATGTTGCAAGCATTGATTGAGGAATAGACCTAATTGAGCCCAGGCCAGGGTAAGCAAGACAGAGATCGTCAAGGTTCCCCATCTTCCCATCTTCCTGTGGAGAGGTGTTG
Organism: Callospermophilus lateralis; assembly: GCF_048772815.1. NCBI lineage: Eukaryota > Metazoa > Chordata > Mammalia > Rodentia > Sciuridae > Callospermophilus > Callospermophilus lateralis. The sequence continues at coordinate 201,464,663 of NC_135305.1, read as the reverse complement.
CTAGGGCCAGGGGCTTCTGTTCTACATATCTGTCCTCGTAGCATGGACCACCCCAGAAGTGACGTTCATGGCAGTAGATGATATTGGGCAGTCTAGATTTGGGATGCCAGTTCTTGGGTATTGTCTAGAAAAATCAGCTGTCTTACTTCTGGAGATTAGAGGGGTATCTTGGTGTGAAAAACTCTCTCCTTGACCTGACTGTATTCAGGCTGTATTCATGGTCCTCACCTTGGACTCCGTCTTTGACCTGCTCATTCTCTGTTGCTTTGTTTCTTTTTAGCAAGAATCCTACCAAGTCAGTTTCGCCACACCCTTGGTATCTGACCACCCTGGATATCTGATCAAGTTCCTCATCCCCACCTGCAATATCTTATCACACTGGAAGCCTTAATAAAAGTCCTTCTGGGTCAGTTTAGAATCTCCCTTATCCCAGATGTTTTCTCTTAGTCACTCACCCTCACCCTGCTCTGCGGCCTTAAATCTCCACTTATCTTGCTGCATTCCAAAGGGAGCCTAATCTTTTAGCAGATCTTACGGTCAGAGGGTTCTTCCTGTTGTCATAGCCCTATTCTCACTATTTCAGTTGTCCCTCTCCACACCCCTTACAATAATCCTTTTGAATAGTTTCTATTAAATCTGGAGTTTTTTTTTTTTTTAATTTCACAATTTCTAGGAAATGTGATGTATTCTTCTCCAGCTGATTATAATATGAAATGAGATTTGAGAATCATGGCTTAGAGGATGTGAGCAATATAATTACTAGAGTAATCTAATACACTTATGTATGTGTTCGTTTGTGTTTCTCCAGAAAGCAGATTCTGAGATGAGATCATGGTGGTTTATTTAGGAGGGAATGTCAGGAAGCTCAAGAGGAAGAGCAACAGGAGTAAGACAGGAAGAGGGAAAAGCCCATCTAGGATGCACAGAGGGGGTTCCTCCTGGGTGTGACTGAAACTCAGTCCTCCCAGGGGATTTTCTGAGCAGCCTGCAGAATGCACCTTAGAGTTGATTTCTTAAGAGATAGCAAAGCTGGGTTATGTAACCTTTATTTCCTGCCTCACTGGCTGAGAATTATTTCTGATGGTCTTGAATCCCTCCCAAACACTACTGGTCGCTCCTCAGGGCACTTTCAGGCAGAGAAACAGAAAGATGCACAGAGGCTACAGAAGACGTGCCAGTGGGTCACAGGGACATGGAGTTTGGGATTAAAAGTGTGAAAGTCAGGTTTCTGTCACTGTGATAAGATACCCAAGAAAACCAGTTTAAAATGAGGAAAGATTTATTTGGCTCACAGTTTCATGAAACCTTCATGGACTTCGAAGGTTTCTGTTGATGGTTGCTTGCTCCCATTTCCTTCATTCAGGTCTGGGAGGGAAGAGGTATGAGCAGTAGAGGAAGCTTCTTATCTCATTATGGCTGGAAAGCACAAGGAGGGAGGGAGGAAGTGTTGGGGGTCCCAATGTCCCCTTCAAAGGCACACCCCCAATGACCTAACTTCTTCCATAAAGCCCCACCTCCTAAAGGTTCTACCATCTCCTAGTAGTGCCACAGCTGGCAACCAAGCCTTCAACACATGGGTCTTTGGGGACATTTAAGATCCAAAGCACAGCATGTAGCACCTACTGCAACACTGACACTTGCACCAATTTATTTATTTATTTTGTGGTATTGGGGATTTAACCCAGGGTCACTCTACCACTGAGCTATACCATCAGCCCTTTTAAAATTTTATTTGGAGAAAAGGTCTCACTGAATTGCCCAGGCTGACCTCTAACTTGCCATCCTCCTGCCTCAGCCTCTGGAGTTGCTGGGATTACAGGTGGTTTGCCAGCATACCTGGCCAAACTTTGCACTTACTGAAAATATCCTTTTCTTTCTTTCAAGTGCTAATTGAATAGCAAAAGTTGACCATAGAGAAATCCCATGATTTCCCTCAAATAGAAAAAAAAAAATCTAACTAAAATTTGTTGCATGTTTACTGTATGCTGAAGGCTTTACATATATCATCTTCATTAAACTCTCAGGGCAACCATCTGAGGTAGGTGTTTATTATCTCAGTTTTACAGAAGAAGAAATTGACTGAGGTTAAATACACTGCCCAAGGTCCTATAGCTAGGAAAAGACAGAGCAGGGATATAAAGCTGTACTCTCTTACTTGGGAGTTCATAACCCACTTGAATCAAAGTGTGAAATATGATATATCAAGAACTATGTAATGTTTTGAACAACCAACAATAAAAATTAAAAAAAAAAAAAGAATTCAAGCTATTAACCCCTGTGGAGTAGGCTTCCCTATAATCTTTATGACAATTCAGTTCTCACAGTTCTGGAGGTTGGGAAGTTCAAAACCAAGTTTCTGGCCGATGTGGTGTCTGATAAGAATCTGCCATCTGGTTTGCAAATGGCCATATTCTCCTTGTTTCCATTCTTGGCGAGAGCAGAGAGAGAAGCAGCAAGTGCTCACCACGTTCTCTCTCTCTCTCTCTCTCTCTCTCTCTCTCTCTCTCTCTCTCTCTCTCTCTCTCGTGTGTGTGTGTGTGTGTGTGTGTGTGTGTGTGTGTGTGTGTGTGTGTGTTTTGGTATGAAGGAGTGAACCCAGGGGATTTACCACCAAGCCACATCCCCAGACCTTTTTATTTTGAGACAGGGTCTCACTGAGTTGCTTAGAGCCTCATTAAATTGCTGAGGCTGGCTTTGAATTTGTGATTCTTCTGCCTCAGCTTCCCAAATCGCTGGGATTACAGGCATGCCCCGCCAAATCCGGCTGTTTTGTAATTTTAGAATCACTAACCCCATGTGTGAGGGCTCTGCCCTCATGGTCTAATCGGTCTCCCAAAGCCCCGCTTCCAAATACCATCACCTTGGGTGTTAGGAATTCAACATATAAATTTGGATGTGGGAACATAAAATTCAGTCCACAGCATTAGAGGAACAACATCTTTAAAGAACTGAAAGAAAAAAAAATTATTGTGAACCTAGAATTTTATACACAGGAAAAGTACCTTTCAAAAAGGATGGCAAAAATAATGACATTTCAGACTTAACAAAGTCTGAAGAAAATTCATCATAGAATGCACACTACAAGGAATATAAAAGGGTGCTCTTCAGGCAGAAGGAAAATGATATCAGACAGAATCTGGATTTACACAAAGAGCAAAGATGACCAGAAATGACATCCTTTCTGAAGCTCCTGTCTGTGTAGTCTCTGAGCTGATGCCCATGCTCCAGGCAATGCCTCAGACTTGTGACTTACTCCAGGGGATTATCCCTGAACAACGGATGCTGTTTTACTTACAGGTACCTGAGAATTATGCTGCTTTCCCTTCCCAGGCAGCCCATGGCCAATGACTGATGATAATGGGGACACAAAGGCCCTTGACTCAAGAGGGACAGGTTCTGCATCACAGGGAACACTTTAGAGCTCCCAGTGGGATTTGGATGAAGCTAGATTTTACCTGAAACCACATTCTTGCATAGCTCCTTTCTCTTCTCTACCCTGTTTCCCTCACTCCTTTACCAATTTCCCCTAAGAGTGCTTTAAAAGTAACCTTGAGCTGGGCACTGTGGCATACACCCGTAGTCCCAGCAACTTGGAGGAGGAGGCTGGGAGCCTGAGCCAGTCTCAGCAGCCTAGCTAGGCCCCAAGCCACTTAGTTAGATCCTGACTCAAAATAAAAAATGAAAAGGACTAGGGATGCAGCTCCATGATAAAGCCCCTGGGTTCAATCCCCAGTACCAAAAACAAACAAACAAACAACAAACAAATGTGTATATTGAACCTAAGAGGGTTGCAGAGTGTCAGGACCATGTTAGTCAGCTTTGCATTACTGTGACCATAATATCCAAGAACTACTTAGGGGAGGAAAAGTTTATTTTGAGCTCACAGTTTCAGAGGTCTCCATCCATGGTTGACCAACTCCATTGCTCTGGACCCAAGGTGGCAGAACATTATGGCAGAAGGGCACAAGCAGAGGAAAGATGCTCAGCTCATGGAAGTCAGAAAGTAGAGAGTAAAGGAGGTGGAAACTTAAAATCCCTCAGGGAAAAAGGAAACTAAGCACTCTGACCTTTTGCAATTTCTCTACCGGCCAAAATTCCCCTGCCCACCAAAAAAAGTAAGGCTGTCAAAAAGAAACTGACAAACTCCTCTCATGATGCGGCCATGGTAACCTTATACAACTCAGACCCTCTTTGCAGCCAGTCCCCATTTTTCCTCTTGAAAATGTGCCCCTCTGCTGCTTAATAAAGCGTTGCTGATCCATTGAGTTTTTCTATCTCTGTTTCTTTTTCTTTTCTGTGTTCTCTTTCATTTCCTTTCAGAGAGCAAGAAGCCAGGGACAAGGGCATGCCCGCCCCCACCATGAGCTTCCTCTACTTCCTGCGCACAATTACAGCCCAGTGCAGTAGTCTTCAAATAATTAACTCATCAAATGGATTAATCCACTGATAAGGTTACAGCTCTCATAAGCTAAAGATTTCACCTCTGACCATTCCTGCAATTATCTAACATGAACTTCTGGGAAATAACTCATATCCAACCCATATCAAGGACCTGTATGTCCAATGTAAATCTTCACCAGAAGGAGTCCAAGTTAGTGGAGCCTCATAATAATCAGGCAAATAATGTGACTATCCTGTGGGTATGCATCAGTCTCCTTTGTTTCATCTACCCTGTTACTTTCTCCATGGCTTCCCATATACAGTGTTCATCGTGAATGTGGACAGGCTTGAGTTTAGCCACACAGACTTTCCCCCACCAGGACTGACTACTGCAGCTGTTGCGTGCACAATAGCCCAACAGCAAAGGCCAGTGCTGAGCCACTCTTAGGTCATCATTCCCTTGGGGAACCAGCCAGCCAATTATGGTAGGTCAATTGTGTTAAAGTTATTCTGTCATTAAGTGGGCATCAGCTTGTTCTCACTTGACTTTTTTCTTTTTAAAGTTTTGTTTGTTCTTTTTTTAATATACATGACAGTAGAGTGTATTTTGATATATTATACACACACAGAGTGTAACTTATTCTAATTAGGATCCCATTCTTGTAGTTGTACGTAATGTGAAATTTCACTGGTCAGGTATTTATATATGAATATAGGAGAGTTATGTCTGATTCATTCTACTGTCTTTATTATTCCTATTCACTGGACTTTATTTCTGATTATGGATTAGTTTCCTCTGCCCATCTTGCTTCAGCCGGCATTATCCATGGACTTATGGTGTTCCTTGTTGCCATCAAGGTATCCCCCACAACAAAGCTTCCAAATAAAGGACTCATTGTACTGTAAATAAGTGCAACAAGGAATTCAACTCATTTTACTATGTTTCCCATTATAAAGAAGCAGTTGGTATGATAAAATGGTAGGATGAAGACTCAGTTATGGCACCAGCTGGGAGACAACATCTTACCAAGTTGGGATACCGTCTTTGAACCAACAATTAATATATGTTGTATTTTCTCTTGTGGCAAGAACCCATGGGCTGAGAATCAAGGGGTAGAAGTAGGAAGAGCTCTTTCTCACAAGTAGTAAACCCACTTGCAAGAGTTCTTGTTTTTGTAACCTTGTCCTCTGGCCTAGAAGTCTTAATTAACAAGAGTAAAGAGCTTCCATCAGGACAACCAACAATGGTTCCATGAAAGTGGAGGCGTTCCTTCTCAGAGAGGAAAGAGAAGACCATATCTGGAATTAGGGAGTCACTGGGTATCTTTTAATACTTCCGTGCTCAATAAGAAAGAATGCACAGTGTGAGAAGAGGAAAACAGCAACTGCCCCAGTATCAGGATGATGAAGGAATGAAATGCATTAAGAATGGATTTGGGACACCTCACTGGGTAAAAAAAAAAAAAATTGCAATCTGCCAAGGCTCTTCTTGGAGGCAAGTGTAACAGAATAGACAGTAGAAGAAAGATGTGGTAAGAATTATCTATAGCTTTGTGATCCGATTCAAGGTTGAGGAACGAGGCTGTTCAACATGTTTTAAATCTGTGATTCCTAGCCTTATCCCTCTTTCCCTGTGGCTTTGCATAAAGAGTTTTGGTGGTGCTCAACTTTAATTCAGTGACAACCGGGTACAGGAGATAAAACCAGACCTAATGGGTTACATATCTTTTAGAGATCCTAGACTTGGTGTGGATAATATGAAAGATGGGATTTTGTGCTTTTCTTTGATGGGAAGAGGATGAGAATGTTTTTATTTGTTGTACATATAAAGGCAGAAGTATCAAGTTGTTTTATGAGAGTTAAGTGTGGGTAGAAGGATAAGAATGAATGCTGAGTAGCAAAGGGGCAGGCCGTGCTGGTCCTGTAACTGTCTGTGTCTCTCCTTCCTGCTCTGGTTGTCTGGAACTTGCCCACCACAGGTTGCTTTTCTTGGGTTTCCCAGGCTCTCAGGTTAGCTGGCTTCTGGCTGAGTTTTGCCAATAGGAGACACTACTGGGCGACCTGAGAATAAAAGAAGAAAGAAGCCAGGGAATTTCTTCCTCTTCCTCTCTGTCCTGGCATCATCTCCAGCAGGAACTGGGTCTCTGCCATAGTTCAGGGGCTGGGTCTCCTCCATAGCTTCAGTTAATGGCAATACAAATTTTATGTATGTGAAAACTTGTGTGCTAAGCTTTTGAAATGTGTCTCTGGGCACTTACTTCATTTGTTACATCTGCCAAGAGAAAGGATTGCAAGACACTATTAATGAGGCAATCTACTAAAGGTAGTTATCTCTAAATGGTAGCATTATTGATGACTTTTTTTCATTCGCTTGTTTTTTTTTTTTTTTTTAAAGAAAAAAGTATGCCCCCTTTCACCTCTGTTAATGCTCTCTGATGAATAGTGCGAACTGTCACCTGGTATTTATTTTCAGGAACCCTTAATTGCAGCTAATCAAGCATTTATCTTGCCTTTACAAGTTCTAGCTGCAGGTACATTTTTAGCCATCCTCTGTAAAGCAACATAATTGCAGTAGAAACTATAGAAATTAATCTAAGAAAAAGTGAGAGACGAGCATCATTGCTTATTACTTAAGCACTGCTACCTACATAGAGACCAGGAAGAGAAAACAACATCTCAAGTGGAATTTATGGAGTAGGGAAGCTGTTGGCAAGGAGCTTAAATAAAAAAACACCATGGTGTTTGCATATGCTGAAATGGATCCAGTATACCAATTTATTTAACCAACAGAATTCCATATTATTTAATTTGCAAATTTCAAATCTCAAGTTAAATATTGTTTTTTCTCTCTAAAATGTTTTTTTTTTATTTCTATTTTAAGGATAAAAGGGTTTCCTTGTCTAGGTCAGTCTAACCTGCCTTTGCTATTCAGATATTGTTGGTAGAACATTACAATAACTTTTAGACTTAAATTATAATCTTAGTGACTATCAAGTACAGCCGTTCATCTAACAGGAAACTGAGATAAAGTACATGGTTAGGGGGACAAGTAGCAGAGCTGGGACCACAAATCACCTTCTTGACTCTATCTTTACATTTTTCCATAAACAAGATGAGTGATTCTCAGATGAATAGTGTTTTATTTATTTTTTTCCTTCAACTCTTCCCCCACCACAACAATCCCACCCTGGTGTTTCTCCTATGCTCCCTCTCCCAGATGATAAACATGGATTATCATCTTCCATTTCTCAAACCAAAATCTAAAATCTGAGATTTACTATGAGGATGGTCTCTGAATCAAAAAATCAAGGAGCTACCTCTTTTAAATGAATCTACACCATTTCCCAGATATTCCTCTTTTCCACAGGGGGGAACAATAGATGTGCAAAATACAGAAATAACTTGGCCATGTACGAATCAATCCTAAACAAATTAGATCATGCCTCTGTGATGGGGCTAAAAATAGTTTGAAAGGCCTGTGCTTGGAAAACCCTCTTTATTGGTTCCTCTTCATTCATTCATCCCTTTACAAGTTCACAATGTATAGATGGCTGCTCAGGCTCTGTGATGTGTCCAGGGCCCCAGGATCTTATCTAAGGAAGCTTTTGGTTAGTGCAGAAATTTTCCAAGTGGAGGTCAAAAAAGAATGCTCAAAATTTTATTTGTATTATTTTTTTTTCTATTTTCAGAGAGAGAGAGAGAGAGAGAGAATTTTTTAGGTTTTTTTTTTTTTTTCCCCCAGTGGACACAACATCTTTGTTTTATTTTTATGTGGTGCTGAGGGTGGAACCCAGCGCCCCATGCATGCCAGGCCAGTGCACTACCGCTTGAGCCACATCCCCAGCCCCTATTTTCAGCTTTTATTTTTAACAAAATTACATATTAGAATCAAATTGTTTTATAGAACTTGTTAGGGAAACACTAGCCTCTTCTTCATTCCCCCTCTCTGTTGGCCACTACATCTACCCTGTTGAGTGGACTTTTATGATTCATTTTTATATGTCTAAAGGACATACTTACATTTCTAATCTTATTTTTCAGAATTAGTTATGCCTTGGCTTCCCAACATAGAAGATAAGAATTTTGTTGTTGTTGTTGATGGACCTTTATTTTATTTATTTATATGTGGTGTTGAGAATCAAACCCAGTGCCTCACATGTGCTAGGCAAGCGCTCTACCACTGAGCTACAATCCCAGCCCCAGAAGATAAGAATTTTGCTCTCTTTAATTCCTGGTCCTGTCTCCGATCTCTTATATATTTTTTTTTCGGGGAGGGGGGGGCAGGGCACTGGGGATTGAACCCAGGGTCACTTAACCACTGAGCCACATCCCCATCCCTTTTTATTTTTTATTTTGAAACAAGTTCTTGCTAAGTTGCTCAGGGGCTCACTAAGTTGCTGATTCTGGCTTTGAAGTTATGATCCTCCTACCTCAGCTTCCCACCTCATCCTCCCTAGCCGCTGGGATTACAGGCGTGTGCAACTGTGCCTGGCTTGTCATATTTTTGATTAGACAATATCAATTTACATTAAGATGGCTTTTCTCAGCAGAACCATAAAATATTCTATGTTTCTTTTTCTTTTTCTGCTCAACTGTATATTTCCTTTGGAGTTCTTAATTAGGTTGTCTATTTGTTTCAGTTTGCTCAACACTGGTTCAACCCAATCCTCACTAGTTGTCTAAGTCAGCAGTTCTGAAACTTTTGGGTCTCAAGATTACTTTACACTCTTAATATTCTGGAGCATTCCACAGTACTCTTGATTATGTGAGTCATATCTACTACATTTACCAAATAAGTATTTAAAACTGATGAATTAAAAAAATTTATCTATTAGTACATTAGAAATACTGAACCTATTTCATGCTATTATAGTTTGAATCTGGAATGATCCCAAAGAGCTCCTGGGTTGAAGCATGATCTCTCATGCAGCCAAGTTCAGAGGTGGAAATTTTAGGCAGTGATGAAAACTCTTACCTAATCAATGGATTAATCCACTTGCTGGATTGATTCATTGACAGTTCAATGGACTACCAGGTGGTAACTATAGGCAGGTGGGGCACGGCTGTAGTTAGTAGGTCCCTGGGAGTGTGCATTTGGATTGTATCTGTCCATGGTACCTTTTTCTCTCACAGTTTCTTGACTGCCATGAGCTGAGCAGCTTTCCTCCAACATGTATTTCCACCATAATGTTCAACTTCACCTTGGGCCCAGGGCAATGGAGTTGGTAGGAGAACATGGACTGAGACTTCTGAAACTGTGAGCCTAAAATGAACTTTTCTTCCTCTAAGTTGTTTTTTTTTTTTTTTTTTTTTTTTCAGGTATTTTGACCATAGCAACGAAGAGCTAATTCACATGCTAACATAAATAACAGTTTACAATAAAGCATGACTTTATTTTCTGAAATAAAACAAATTTAGTAAGAAAAAATTTTATATACATTTTCAAATGTTTTTATGTTGAGCTTATTAGAAGACAGCTAACTTCTCATATCTGCTTCAGTGTTCAATCTGTTGTATCACCTGCCATTTAGCCTCTTGAAAATTCCACCATTTTCTTGTAAGAGAATAAAATTTTAAAAGGAAAACAATATGTGGTATTATGTATGTGATTTTGACCTTGAAAATTCCCTAATAGGGTCTCAGGGACTCTTAGGGTCATTGAACCTTACTTAGAGAATTATCTGTCTAAATACATTTTGAGGCACTGGGTGTTTTAATAATTTAATCTTTTAAAAAGAAATTGATTGAAGGTCCTTCTGACTGCCTCAATCTCACCTACTTTAGCTCTGCGTTTGATACTCAATAGTGAATCCTGGGATCTCCCTTCATTACTATTTACTATTCACTAGATTCTTGTAATTTCTCTCCTATAATAAATAGTATGCTTCTTATAATCCAAGACTCTTTCTTGTTCTGATGGACTAGATCCTGCTATAACTTTCTGTGAAATGATAGACAGGAATACATTTTTCTAGACTTTGCATGTCTTTATTCACATAGCTGATGGAGAGTTTGGCTGAATTCATAATAATAATTTGGAAAAAGTTTTTCTTCGTTATTTTGGATGCATTGCTTCACTGTGATTTGGCTTTCTGTGTTGTTGTTAAAAAGTCAAAAGCCACTGTGATTCCTGATCCTATTACTTTACCTTCAAGAAACTTGCTTTTCCTTAACAGAAAATCTTATTTCTTCATTCAGAGCACTTCTGATACCAACTGTGTGGGCAATTCTCCTGTTCTCTGGGGACACCAACTGAGTGTCTTCCAATTTCATTAAATTCTGAGATTAACTACATAGAGTTAATGCAGATTCATTAGGTTAAGGGCTCAGTCCCACAAAACTGGTCAACTGATTTTTAACAAGAATGCCAAGATTATCCAATGGGGAACAGAATAATCTTTTCAACAAATAGTGCTAGAACAAGTGGATAGCCACATGCAAAAGAAGGAAGATGGACACCTAACTCTAATATTTTGTGCTTGTGTATCTGTGTGTGTGTGAATATATATATATATATATATATATATATATATATATATATATTTTTTTTTTTTTTTTTTTTTTGTGGTGTTGGGGATTGAACCCAGGACCTTGTGCATTCGAGGCAAGCACTTTACCAACTGAGTTATATCCCCGGCCTGCACATTTTGTTTATTAACACATTTTTATAAATATAAAAAAATTAAGTCAAAATGGGTAAAAAATGGATCAGAACCCCACATATAAAAAGTGAAACTATAAAATTCTTTGAGGGAAACATGAGTGTAAATCTTTATGACCTTGATTTTGGCAATGGGATTCCCAAAAGCACAAGGAATGGAAGAACAAATAGATAAATTAGACTTCATCAAAATGAATAAATTTTGTTCATCAAAAAACACTGTCAAGGGACTGGGGATGTGGCTCAAGCGGTAGCAGCGCTCGCCTGGCATGCATGCGGCTCGGGTTCGATCCTCAGCACCACATACAAACAAAGATGTTGTGTCCGCCGAAAACTAAAAAAAAAAAAAAAAAAAAAAAAAAAAAGACACAGTCAAGATAGATGTGACGCACACATGTAATCTTAGAGACTTGGGAGCTGAGGCAGGAGGATTGCAAATTCAAGACCAGCCTGGGCATTGTAGCAAGACCCTGTCTAAAAAATAAAAACCCAAAACTTCTAGGGATATAGCTCAGTGATGAAGTGTTCCTGAATTATATCCCTGGTACCTCACAGACCCAGAAAGACACTATCAAGAAAGTGAAAAAGTATGGCAATATATAAATCAATGGAAGTGTAACTGATGTGATTCTGCAATTTGTATACGGGGTAAAAATGGGAGTTCATATCCCACTTGAATCAAAGTGTGAAATATGATATATCAAGAACTATGTAATGTTTTGAACAACCAACAATAAAAAAAAAAAAAAAAGAAAGTGAAAAGACAACTTATAGAATGGGAGAAAATATTTGTAAATCATAGGATCTGATAAAGGCCTATTAGCCAGAATATAGGGGGAAAAATAAAACTCTTACAACTGAACAACAAAATTTTAAACAACCTCAAAGATATTTCTCCTAAGAAAGCATACAAATGGCCAGTAAGCACAGGAAAAGATGCTCACATCATTAGTTCTTAAAGAAATGCAAATCAGGGGCTGGGTTTGTGGCTCAGTGGTGAGACACTGAGTTTGATCCCTGGCACCACATAAAAACAAACAAATAAAATAAAGGTATTGTGTCTATTTACAACTAAAAAACATTAAAAAGAAAAAAGAAATACAAATCAAAACCCAAATGAGATAAAACTACACATCTACTAAAATCGCACCATAAAAAAAGGTTCATTGACAACGAGAAAAAAAAAAAAAACATTAAAAGAAGAAAATAACAATTGTTTCTAAAGGCATGGAGATACTTAAACTGTCAAACCTTGTTGGTGGGAATGTGAAATGGTGTGGCCACTGTAGAAAACAGCTTGGTGGTTCTTCCAAAAGTTAAACATAGCAACACATCTGTTTCATTTTCTAGGCTGTGTCTAAAAGAAGAAAACATATGTTCACTTGTACACATGTTCATAGAAGTATTATTAATTTTAGCCAGAAAGAAGAAACAACTCAAATGTACACTGATACATGGATAAACAAAATGTACTAATATTCTTAAAATGGAATATTATTTAAACATACAAAAAAACGAAGAACTGATACATGCTGCAACATAGATAAACCTTGAAAACATTATGCTAAGTGAAAGAAGCCAGGTGCAAAAGGCTACATAATGTATAATTCAATTTATAGGAAACATCTAAAATAAGCATATCCATAGAGACAGAAAGTAGTTTAGTGGTTGCCAAGAGCAAGGGTTGGGGAGAAAGACGATCAATTGCTTCAAGTATGTGGTTTCTTTTTGTAGTGATGAAAATGTTTTTGGAATTATGTAGTGGTGATGGTTGCACAATATTTTGAATACATCAAGATATTATTCAGAAAATTGAATCAAATATATTCAAAACCTATTCAATAAAAACGATTCAATTGAATAAAATAAAATATATAATTATAAAATATTGATTTGTACATTTGAAGCAGTCAAAATGGTGAACTTTATGTTGTGTGGATTTTACCTCATTAAAAAAAAAACTGACTTCCGGAGTTTGGTGTAAATTCAATGAAACCAAGGGCTCTTAATTCACTCATGTAATAAGTTTTTTTGTGAGCATCTTCAATGTCCTAGGTAGTGGAACACATAGTAATAAAATGAAATCATGACAGTTGTACCTAAACAGCATTAATCTAGAGGATGAAATGGCCTATTGAATAACTAAGATGTGTGTGGCCAGAGTTGTGACAGAACTAAGTAAAATTTGATCTGAGGGCTCGGGTTGTGGCTCAGTGGCAGAGCATTTGCCTAGCACGTTTGAGGCTCTGGGTTTGATTCTCAGCACCGATATAAATAAATAAATAAAGGTCCATCCAACAACTAATAAAAGATTTTTTTAAAAGTTGGTTCTGAAATCCTAGAGAGAAAAGTGGAGAACAACTTTGGGAGAGTTGAGGACATTCTTCCAGAAGGGACATTTGAACCTGATTCTGAAAGAGGCCAGTTTACCAAGTGGAAGAAAAGAGGAAGAGTGGGCCAGCCGTGGAAAGAACATGTGCAAAATCAGATAGGAAAGAACAAGCCATATTCCAAGAGAGAATTTCCCAATCAGTGTGCACTGCTTCGAGGATGTGCAGAGTCAGACTCCACCCAGTTCAAACCAGATCAGACCCAAACCCAGGACCTGTCAATAGAGCACAATGTGGAGGAAGGGATTTGAAGCCCTGACCTACTTAGGGCTAAGCTAACCTATTCATCTCCCAGACCTCACGCAATGCATTGCTCCCTAGAGTGAGTTACAGTGATAACAATAACATGGTAAGTTAAGCTTACATTCAATAGGTGGCAGTAGCCACAAAGCAGATTTTTGTGTTATTTTATCTTTTCAGTATTCTAGCTTTAAATTTTGACCACAGCTTTAGGGTTTAAATCCACAGGATCTGGGACTCAGGAACTGAGGGGACCTTGGTCACTCTCAGCCAGCATCACATACATTACAGCTGACCACCTTCCGTCAATTCCTTTTACTCAGACCTTGCGATGCTAATTCTTGTTTTCGAGTGCAAGGGAACCTCATTATCCCGGTATTTACTACTGGAGTACCTGTAATTGCAAGTTGAGAAGCAAAGGTCACTCTAAAATGTTCACTAACAAACAGATCCTTATAAAACTGGTCCCCACTGCACCTCCCTATGGCTTACCACTGGCATGTACTCCTACCCAACATTAATATCAGACGCTTTCACTGCGATTACTATGTCAACCAACTGCAAAGTAAAATTGCCCTATTTCAACAGTTGCAGGATTTAACCAAGACAATGAAAGTGATGCGGCAGGAGTGCTGCAATAATTATTAGGAAGCCTCCAAGAAATGAGGGTCTGGCAGAGTTTGTCTGGTTACATCTGAAGAAGAGAAAATTAGCAAAGATAATGACAGAATGGAGACTTCAAAAGGGGATGATTGGGAATTCAAAGGGGTGGAGAGGTCCTGGGGAGAAAGACCTTTTTTGCAAAATTTGCAAAATTTGCCTTCTTTTAAATCTTGCTGATTTTAAGGACCATTTTGCAAAATTTGCCTTCTTTAAAATCTTGCTGTGAAGGTCAAATGAGAGGTGATGAATGCCATGTTTTACTCTCTTACACCTTTTTTTCCCTTAAAGTAAAAAGCATATCAAAACCAAGTTTTGATTTATTTTCCAGTCCTAAGAATTAGTCCATAATTGTAATTATAATAAAAACGGAGTTAAATACAAATAAAATGAACTATCATAATTTTCAGTGTTTTTTATGATAAAACCTTGATTCACCTCACTACCATTACTTATAAAATGTTGCTTCCTATTTAAGTGGATTCACTGTAAGCGACCTTTTCCCAGCACCTATTATTCTCAAATAGGCTCTGTCTAAGCAGCTCCTTAATTCTACTCTTTAAGAGCTTTTAGGGTCTATGAGGCATGAAAGAACCTTAGAGAGGTTGTATGTTCAGTTAGCAGAGATTATAAACGTGGCTTTAGATGCACTAATTCAGCTCTTTTGAGGAATTAAGCATAGGAGAAATTTAAAAAGCAGCGCCCCTTTAGGAAAGAGGGTTGCTAAACCAAAGAATCCCTTCTTATTTGAAAGGAGATTATGGAAATCTATTCCTCTCTATTGATAGATGTTTAAAGTATTTATTTTGTAAATTGGGTTCTTTTGTATCAGCACATACCTTCATGGTCCCAAGTGAGGATAGTTTGAATTAAAAGCCTTAGTCCATAAATGTGTATCTTAACAGACATTGATTAGTGTTCATGATAAATACAATACTAGGTGATGTTGCAGTCAGAGGAAGCCTCCTTTTCACTTCTTTCTGAATCTTTGGAGATGGGAAATTGGAGATGGACATAAAGTAGTTCATCTCTACTATCCAAGCACTAATTTATTCATTCAATGAACATTTACTAAGTGCCTCATTTTTGCACTAGGCACTGATCTGGGCACTTGGGATTGTCAATGAACCAAAGATGTCTGCCTTTAACATTCTAGTGGGGCGAGGAAAGAAGTCTCATATCTAATAAGTTGTACAGGATGTTAAAAGAAGCTAGATACTTTGGAAACAAAAGAATAATAAAAATAAAGCACATTATGGGGGTTAGGACCTTTTTTGTGTGTTGTAATTTTATATAGGGTGATTGGAATAAACATGGTGGAGTAGGTAACAATTGAGCAAAGACTTGAAGAAGATGAGGAACCTGGTCATGGTGACATTTGGGGAAGAGTGTTCCAGCAGAGGACTGGGCAGCAACAAGGCCCTGAGGTCAGAGCATGCCTGGTTTGTAGCAGGAACAGCAGGGGGTCAGTGTGGCTGGGTGCAGGTAAGAGTGATCAGAGGTGAAGTCTGATGCAATGGGTGCAAAGCAGAGCAAGGCTTTGTAGGTCATTGTGAGGACGTTGAATAAAATGGAGAGCCCAGGAGGGGTTTGACTTGACTTTATTGAGGGGTCACTGGGTGATCTTGTTGAGAATAGATCATTGGGGATATGGGTGGATGCAGGAGGATCAGTTAGGAGGACATTGCAATAACTGAGGTGGGAACTAATGGCACTTGAACCATCCACCTAGACAAAGAAACATTTGTGATGCAAAAGAGAGAAGAGAACAATTATGAAACTGTCTCTAGATTTAGGATAGGGAGTGAGATGTGTGTAGAAGTGCCTTTAGGCAGGACCATGGAGAGTTCATCTAAAGTAACAGAAGGCATATGGGTTAGCTTTTGCTGTATAACAAAGTACCTCAAAACATGGTGGCTTAGCAGTCCAGCTGGTTCTTGTCTGAATTGGCTAGACTGATTTTTCCTGGGCTTGCTGTGATCAGCTGTTGGGTTGGCTGGAAGTTGGTTGATCTCATACTATCTCTGTCACAGGTAAACCTGGTGGTTGTCTGGCTATCAGCTGGGCTGCCTCAGTTTTTTATCCACGGGATCTCTTGTCCTCTGGGAGGCTAGCTCAAGCTTGTTCCATATAGTGGTCTCAGGATTCCAAGTACAATAGGAGAAGGCAAGAGCCAATGTACAAATATTTTTCAAGCCCCTCTTTGCATCAATAGTACAATGTTGTAGGAGCCAAAACAAGTCATATGGTCAAGCCGAGTTTCAAGGATGAGGGTACCAGAAACTATTTCTTTATGGGTAACAAAGTTACCTTGCAATGGGGTATAGATTCAGATAGGGGAAGAATCCGTGAACATCTTTGTAATATGCCACAGGCCATGATTATGGATGTTGGTGCTTTTAGGTAGGTCCACGTGGTTGTGGGATTCTGGGGAAATTTTCTTCTGAGTGCTTCAATTGTTTTTGAGAATAAAGTCTCAACTTCCAAGCCTACATCGGGCTGATGTTCATTTATTCATTTATAATGAGCAAGAAAACTGCCAAGAGAACAGGTCCTTATGGCAATTTCCTAGTGTCCTCCTCAGGAGAGTGTTTCCTGGAAGCCACCAGATCCCTGGAAACCTGGGATCTCTGTTAAGGGCCTAAAGTAGATAACTGATGGGTGATGCTATGGAACTTGACAGAAAGATGCACTCACCTTGCTACTACAGACTTTCTAAGTGGGTTGAAATGCCCTGTCTTCTAGGCACCTCTTGCCATGGATCATGCTTTATGCTAGATTCTACTTATTTTCTTTTTCTCTCAGTGCTGGGGATTGAACCCAGGCCTTCCACATGCTTGGCAAGAACTCGACCACTGAGCTACATCCCAGCCTTAGAATCTGCTTTTTTGATTATATTTTCTCTATGGACAAATCCCATTTGTCCATCTACTCTTTATTACATATAGAAGTAGTACTCAGTTTAGGCTGCTATAACAAAGTTACCACAGTCTGGATGATTTAAGCAACAGAAATTTGTTTCTCCCAGTTATGGAGATTGGGAAGTCCAAGATCAAGGTGCCAACCAATTCAATTTCTGGCGAGATGAGGATTTTCTTGTAGGTGACTGTCTTCTCATTGTAGCCTCACTTGAGAAGCAGGGAGGAGGAGAGAAGAGAGAGAGTGTGTGCACACTGGTGTCTTTTCCTCTTCTTGTAAGGGCACTAGCCGTATCAGATTAGAAGTCCCCCCTTACAGCCTTATCGAACCTTTATCATGTCCTCACTGGCTCTATATGTATGGTCACAGAGGAGAACTGGGGCTTTGTATTAATCACTGTTCTCCAGAGAAAGAGAACCAATAAGATTTATTTATTATGAGGAATTGGCTCACATGATCATGGAGGCTGAGACGTCCCATGATCTTTGGTTTGCACCTGGAGACCCAGAAAACCTGCTGATATTGTTCTAGAAAGAGTTTAAAGGCCTGAGAACCAGAGGCACTCAAGCAGGCAAGTGAGACGAAAAAGGGGTAGATTTCTGTTTCTTCTGCCTTCTTGTTCTATTCAGGCTGTGGACGGGTTATATGATGCTCACCCACATGGGGGATGGCAGTCTATAAACCCAAATTCTTATCTCATCCAGAAACCCATTTGCAGACATATCCCAGAATAATGTTTAACCTGGGTTTGTTAGCCAGCTTTTCATCCTTGTGACCAAAAGACCTGACAAGAGCAACTTAAAGGAGGAAAAGCTTACTTTGAGCTCATGGTTTCAGAGGTCTCAGTCATGGTTGGTTAACTCCATCGCTCTGGATCCGAGGTGAGGCAGACATAATGGTGGAGAACTGTGGCAGAGGAAAACTGCTTAACTCAAGGCAGTTTAGAAGCAGAGAGAGAGAGAGAGAGAGAGAGAGAGAGAGAGAGGAATCTGAAACAAGATATAATACCCAAGAGCATGCCCCCAGTGACCTACTTCCTCAGGCCAGGCCCCATCTGTCTATAGTTACCACCCAGTAGTCCATTCAAAGTAGTAATCCATTTAATGGATTAATTCACGGATGAGGTCACAGATCTCAATCTAATCATTTCACCTCTGAACACGCCTGCATTAACACATGAGTTTTTTGGGGGACATCTCCTATTCAAACCTTAACACTGAGCATCCCATGGAGAAGTCAAATTGACACATACAATTGACTATCACAGGCTTTGACTTATGAGTTGGAATCATAATTCAGACCATTGCAGTATTATCAATGAGGCTGCAATGAACTCCTGTTCCTTTTCAAATGGGTTTCCTCCCCACCTGTTGAATCTTATTAATTTAACTGTCAGTATTCCGGGAGTCATATCTTGACGTACTGTGCCCTCTTTCTATTGTACCATCTGATATCCATTCCTGCCTACCCTCACCTTAGAATGGGTCTTAACTGCAATCTAAACCTCACCTTCAGTTGTTAAAGATGCAGCCTACCCCAGCTTACCCCGCACTGACCTTGGCTCACAAGTAAGCATAGTTGCTATTAGCTAATTTCTGTACAAGTTGTTTTTAAATGCCTGAGTGGGGACCACCCTTCCTATGAGGTGTCCAATATGTCAACCTTGTGTCATTTTCACATAGAGAGACTAACAAAGATCCTCGGTGGTACAGTATGTGAGCAAAGCCCTGGGTTCCATCTCTAGCACCAATTAAAAAATAAATTAGGAAGAGGGTAAAGGGATTCCTTCTTTCAATGATACATGAGTCATTTATATAATATGCATGAGCAGGAGAGAGACATAATGGAAAGTTGACTGTCAAGCGGGGGAAGATAGATCAGCTAAAGGGATGTAGGTTGTTTGTAAAGGCAAATAACAAAAATCTGCAATTATATTTAATTGCAGATAAAATATAATAGTGTAACTATAGACCTAGAGGAGAGAAGCTTGTTGTCTATCATGTTCTGAAGCATAAAAGCACAGAGCATTCTTGGGGAGGATTGAGTATTGAGCTGCACAGATGATGTGGCCACAGCCAGTCCTGGATAGAGTGAAGTCCTGGTCTTTGCTCTGTAACTTAATCATGAAAGATAAAAATTCATCAGGCCTTCAATGAAAAGCTTCACCATTAGAGGATGTGTGGTTTGCAAAGGATGTGTTGGACTTTGTTCTTGCACCCAAGGATCCTGGGGAGAACAGAATTACTAAACAAATAAAAATTATTTAGAATCTAAACCATAGACCGCAAATTCAACTATTCACCAGGACCAGCAGGTGACACAACCAGGAAGCAAAACTGTTACATAACAGACAGTAGAGCAGGTGCAATAGAAATGACATTTGACCTTAGTGTTGTGAGAATATACATTGTGGTAAAGATAGAGGTACACTGAGGACACGTTGAAAGGGGTAGCCTTGACTCAGCTTCCAAGTTGCTGGGTGAAAATGCGGGCCTGGGACTGCTAGGCTTCCAGTTTTATGGAAAGATATCCACAATTCAGTTTTTTTATATAAATTTTGTCCATTTTTTATAAATCTCAATTAATTTTTTATTTTTAAAAAAAATATTTTTGGTGGTGCTAGGGACTGAACTCAGGATCTTGTACATGCTAGGCAAGCACTCTAGCAACTGAGCTGTATCCCCAGACCCTCAACTAATTTTTTAAAATTGCAAAATATATTGCAGGAGTATAGCTCAGTGGTAGAATGCTTGCCAAACACACACAAAGCCCCGAGTTCACTCCTCAGCACCTCCAAGAAACGAACAAACAAACAAACAAAAAAACCCACAACCATATATATATGTGTGTATGTGTGAGTGTGTGTGTGTGTCATGGTGTCAAAAAATGCGTGTCTAGGTCTTTTTGTGATCTCTGCAAACACAAGGCATGGAGTGGAAAGTTAGGGAAGCTCAAGGGAAGAGGTGAGCCTTGGCATCCTGGGCCTGAAGCACAGCCTTCTGAGCTATTATGAGGATGGTCCCTAGCCGCCTCTGGAATAATCCAGGTGCTCAGGCTCTGCCTTGCTCTGTTTCCCCCTTTGAGCAGTTGTTTCCCTTAGAGGAAAGCATGGCTGACCCCTTGAGGGCAGACACTGTGCTTTTTACTCCTTTGTGGCCCACAGAGGCTTTATGGGGACTGATTTGGAACGAGAATGCAGGTGTGAGGGCTTCTGTGCCTCTGTCCTGCTCTGCCCCTGTTGCAGAACCCAGGGAGCCAGCTCCACCCCTCCAGTGCCTAGGTTGGGAGGGAGATTGAGTGTTTCCCTTGCTTCAAGCTGCTCCTTATGCTCCCCAGAAGGTGCTCTGCCAAAATTTAGAGCCAACAGATTTGGAAACTCTCACAAGCACCAAGGCCCCCGAGGGCGGCGATGCTCAGCACTTTCCCCGCTCCCCAGGGAGCCTCTGAGATCATCTTAGTAAAACTTTAATGCCTGGAAGTCAATTAGGGTGGAGAATTCTCCTGTAATCAAGAGGCAATGCTTTTATTGGAAAGGTGCAAACTGGGGAGGAGGAGGCAGTTGTGTGAGGCTCTGGAGAGCTAATGGCTTGGGCTGGGAGAATTATTTGGACAGAGTCAGGGTGTGTCTACCAGGTGCCAAGACAAAGGGAAGGGCACAGGGAACAGAGGGTAGGGGGCCTTCACAAGCATCCTTATGGTATGTTGAAAAGTTCTCAGAGCATGTTCATACCTTGGCTTTCCTGGAATCTTCCCACAGCTTCATGAAGTGGAAATGACTTCCTAACTTCCATTTTAGAGAGGAGGAATTGAAGTCCAGAGAGGTTAAATATGGAACTGGAGTTGAAACCCTAGCCTAAATCACCTCTAGTGAGTCTCACCTCCTAGTATCCATGTCCCTGCGGAATCCCCTCCCACAGGGAATAGGACTGACTTGTGTAAACAACAGGACTTTGTAGCCATAAAGAAGTGTGACTTCCAGAGCTGGGTCATAAAAGACACTGTGGCCTTGTGGCCTTTGCATTATTTTTTCTTCTTCTTTTTTTGGTACCAGGGATTCAACCCAGGGGCAATTAACCACTGAGCCACATCCCCAGAACCCCTCTTTTAAAAAATATTTATTTTTTTAGTTGTAGTTGGACATAATACCTTTATTTTATTAATTAGTTTATTTTTTTTATGTGGTGCTGAGGATCAAACCCAGGGCCTCACACATGCAAAGTGAGCGCTCTACCACTGAGCTACAACCCCAACATCCCCCAGCCCTTTTTTACATTTAATTAGAGATAGGGTCTCTCTGGGTTGCTTAGGGCCTCGCTAAGTTGCTGAGGCTGGCTTTGAACTTGAGATGCTACTGCCTCAGCCTCCTTCCCCCAAGTTGCTGGGATTACAGGTGTGCGCCTCCATGCCTGGCTGCATTTTTTTTTTTTTTTGCTTTTAATCATAAAGGCAGGAAATCAAGGCTCTGATTTTTTCCCATGACAAATATTTCAATACCAATGATCTCTACCTCTCCCATCTTCCTAGCCCCATATTCTCACCCTCCACCTTTCCTCCACCAACTACATGTTCATCTACCATGGAGGAGTTGGCCAGAGTGGGGGAGTGACATTTGAGTGACAGATGTGAGGGTGTTGGCTGGAAACCCAAAGCTCCACCCCAGGGGAGAGATTTGCTTACACAAAGTGGTCTCAAGTAGGCCAAAGCCACTAGTTGGAGGAGGATGAGAATTCTCTAGAGGAGCCAAGGCCCATGCTGTCTCAGAGTCTAACTGGAGAAGGGAACCCAAGCTGTGGGCTGCATTATTTCTAATATCACTTGTGCTGGAGTAAGGCAGATTCCAGTTGAGTGTCTTCCATCACTTGTAGGATACTTAAACTAATTGTGGAAAGGTCTAGGTTGATTGAACTGGTAGTTTTCCACCCATGGCCAGCACAGCTTGGCCACAGGAGTGAGCCACCTGCAGAGCAGATCCTCTGGTCCCAACCAAGATCAACCAGTCAACATTTTGACAGCAACCTCATGAGAGACCACAAGCCAGAAGCACCCAGTTAAGCCGTTCTGGAATTTCTGGCCCCAGAAAGCTGAAACCCAATAAGCACCTATTGTGATTTTACACCACTGTTCTGAGGTCATTTCTCATCTAACAACAGATGACACACAGACTGTTAATTGACAAATCTCTCTCTCTCTCAGTTTTTACCATGCCGGAAAATGGCAAAACCATTTACTCTGTCATTCAGTCCAACATCCAAGACTCAACCTTGATCTTTCTTTCTTTTTTTTTTTTTTTTTTAAGGCAACTTTTCCTTAAAACCATATTACATATCTGTCTTCTTCCATCTTCTAGTGTATAACTCACACACAAGTCATGGTCACCGGCACAGCTGGCATAGCATCCTCACTGACCTTTCTATTTCTATACTTGTTCCTAACAGTCGGTTCTTAAAACAGCCAGCCAGGAATATATTTTTCTTTTTTAAATAAGACTATGTCATGCCTATGTTAAAGCCCTCTGGTGGCTCATGCCACATTATAAAACTCACATCACCCACTGTTGCCTGGAGACTCTACACTGCCTGGCTCTTGCCCAGCTGCTTTCATGCCCTTCCACTCCCTTTCTTATTTGCTCACCTCTAGCCACACTGGCCTCCTGATACTTCTTGACTATGTTCCCAACTCAAGGTCTTTGCATTTGTCACTACTTTCTTTGAATGCTCCTTCCCCCAGATTTCCTACCTTTGCTGAAAACTCATCACAAATTTCACCTCCTCAGAAAGGCCATTTTTGAAAGCCCAATATAAATGCCCCCCCCCCTTAAAAATCATCTACCATCACCACAGAAGTTCCATATTGAAGTTCTTGAGTTGCAAGCAACAAAATCCAACTTTTTCCTATTTAAACTAAAATAGCAACTATGGGAAGGCTGGGAGTTCATTTGATGGAAAGCAACGTTGAACAGCCGGGAAGATGCAGATACGGGTCACTCTGAACATGCTGATCTTTGAATGAAGAGGGCATCTGCCTTGTTGGAGGGTTCTCCATTGAAGCATGAGTCATCCCAGCTTGGAGAATGTGTGGGAGGAGAGCTAGACATGGATGATGGGGTAGAAACTTTTCCAAAGCAATGGGACTAAAAAGAATCAGAAGTGTGATCAGCAGGACTTCACTTTACCCTGTCCTCCTGGGAACAAATCAATGAACTGATCATTATCTTCACCAGAGGCCCATTTAGAAATAGAATGTTTCAGAAAGCACACAGAACTGGGGGTTTATAATGTATAAGTTTATGTCGAAGTAACTTCTGTTTCTAACTTCCTGGTGAGTGAAAACCACACATGCTAGCTTAAGCGGAAAAAGGTTTTATGGGTTTTGCTTTTTTAAAAAGAGATCTTTCAGGAACCCACAGGACTGTCACAATGGCCAAAGGACTAGAACCAGAAACTTGACAGTCACTAGAGCCCAAAGAGATTCTTGCTTTGCCTCTCACAACCCCTCTATGAGGCAGGGGCTATTATCAACTTATAGATGAGAAAACTGAGGCACAGACAGGTTAAATAATTTGCCTTTGGGTCACCCCTGGTCTTGCTTCTAGGATAGGAGGATTTTGTTTGTACTGAGGGCTTTAGAATTTCCTTGCTCACTTATCCATCACTTCCTTTCCCATTTCAAGTGAGATTCAAGTTCTTGATGCAAGGGAGGACAGGCTGCAGAAGACCTGGTGTCTGCTGACAGTCCATTTCACAGGGCACAGTAAGCACCATTCCCCAGCTCCAAGGCCCCTGATTCCTTGGGAGTCCTTTACTGGGGGCATCCAGATTCAAGCACTCTTTGCCTGGAGATCACATCTGGCCCGATCACATGGGGCAGGGTGACACAGAGCAAAGAACATTGGGTGGAGAAGGAACCACTGAGACCATCTAATGTAGCGACCACAAACTCGCATGCTGCAAGAACCACTAAGGAATCACAAAATAAGTGATAATAAGTGTGGTGAGGTCTGTGGCTAATGGCGTCAACTAAAACAGCCTGCTTCCTTCAGTTCTGGCTTATTGCTGCTGTGTGGGACTGATGTCCAACATGGTCCAATTTTCTGATTTTTCAAGAGAAGTCAGAATTTCTTTTTCTTCTACTTCATGAGGTTGTTGTGGTAGGTTAACGGAATAACTCATATCAAGTGCCTGACTATGTGACTGACATATGGAGGAAATTCTCAACATTTGCTGGTTTTTACTACTACCACCCTTCACAGATGTGAAAACTCAGATCCAGAAGGAATTACCCTAAGATCACAGTTGGTGGTAGAGGTCACACCATTATCCAGGCTCCTGGCCCTGAGTCCAGGGCTCCTCCTTGCTGATTTCCTTCTGATCCACCCCACTCCCAAGCCATCACTGCTGTCACTGTGTAGCATGACACATCTTAGCTAACTACATACTGTCTTCTACTGTATCTTTTTTTTCTTTTTCTTTTTTAGTTGTAAGAGAACACAATACCTTTATTTTATTTTTATTTGGTGCTGAGAATCGAACCCAGTGCCTCATGAATGCTAGGCAGGTGCTCTACCACTGAGCCACAACCTCAGGCCAGTATGTTTTTTTTTTTTAAAAAAACATATTTGTAGTTATAGATGGACACAATAATTTTATTTTCTTATTTATTTTTTAATGTGGTGCTGAGAATCAAACCCAGTGCCTCACACGTGCTATGCAACCACTCTACCCCAGCCCATTATTTATAAGAATTTCTTTTGGAGACATTTTCTTCCTTTAATGAGTGAAACCATTTCTTAAACTTAGCCCAGTGGAACAATCTACGAGGTTCTTTCATCTCCCTTTAGGTTCAGATGGAAGTAGCAGCTTTATAGAAGCTCTCACTCCCTGTCTTATTAGCTCTGCAGGCCTGGATTATATAAATTTCAGACTTTTCCACTCAAGTCAGGGGCTGGCCTACTGTTTACCCAGGGCCCATTAAACCATTAAGAAAAAATGGTGCCTCCCTGGGTCAGGAAGTCTTGTGCACTTTGTTGGGAATGAAGCTAATTTCCTCTTGCTCTGTAGAAACAAAGGCTCTGTACAACCGTTAAAAGCTCCCGGAATTCTGCACCATGTGGTGGTCCCGATGTGGTCCCACAGAGTAGGCAGCAGGGGCTACCAGTTCCTCCTTAGCACTTGACTCTTTGATCCTCACAGTTCCAATCAGGATCTAGTCTTGGCCTCAGCTAATTCTTCTGTCTTTTGCTCATTCTCCTGTTTCTAAGTTAATGCTATCTCACCTTTTATTCCCTGTGAGATTCGTTGTACCTTTGGAAAGTTAGAAAAGGTGAATGGATCCCCTTCCTTTTGCTGTTTTTTTTTTTTTTTTTTTGTACTGGGGATTGAACTCAGGAGCACTCAACCACATTCCCAGCACTCAACCACATTGTATTTTATTTCGACACAGGGTCTCACTGAGTTGCCAAGCTCCTCGCCATTGCTGAGGCTGGCTTTGAACTCACAATCCTCCTGCCTCAGCTTCCTGAGCTGCTGGGATTACAGGTGTATGCCACCACACCTGGCTCTGCTGTGTTTTTTGAACTAGAATTCTCCCTGTGGATGACTCTATTGCTAGCCTTGTGTTTTGCCTTGGGGTGACCACTGTGGCACTTTATCTCAAACATTCGCCATAAATCATATGACCTGCTACCCTTTTCTGAAACCATGAACTAAGAGTACAAAAAAACTAAACTGGAAATGGATCCCTAAAGCCACCATCCTAGGGTGGGTCAGGAGGCACTGGCCTGCTACAGTTTTCAATGTGGCTACTTTTTCAGTCCTTCCCAGTTATATTCATATTGGAGGCAAATTTAAGCCTTTATCTAGCCTTCTTTTTTTCTGTGTATTTTAAATTGGTGCATTACAGTTCTACATAAAGGTGGGATTTGTTGTTGTTTATTCATAAATACATACAATAGAACAATATAATTTGGTCAACATCGTCCTGCAATATTTCCCCTTTCCTCTCCTCTCCCCTCCCCCAGCCTCTTTTCTCTACTCTATTCATCTTGCTTCAATTTTCATGAGATATATCCCTTCCACACCTTTTTTTTTCTTTCTTTTTCCTCTTTAGTTTCTACATAGGAGAGAAAACATATGACCTTTGACCTTCTGAGTTTTGGCTTTCTTTGGTCAACATAATGTTCTCAAGTTCCATCCATTTTTCTGCAAATGCATAATTTTATTTTTCCTTATGGCCGAATGAACTCCATTGTGTGTATGTATCACATTTCTTTTATACATTCATCCATTGACGGACACCTACTTTCTTTCTATAGTTTGGCTATTGTGAATTGTGCTGCTATAAACATGGGTATGCACATATTGCTAGAGTATGAAAACTTAAATTCTTTAGGACAAATACAAAGGAGTGGTATTTTCCAGCCTTCTGAGCTACTTCTTGGAAGCATAATTAAGATACAAAGGGAGACAGTTACACTGAATTCGTCCATCTGGTTAGGAAGTGACATTCCTGGATAATAAGAATTTCCATAATATATGAGAAGTGCAGTTCAGAGAGGGCCCATAAACACATGGTGATCAGATTAGCATTTTTTTGAATTAGAGAGATTAGGAAGAAAACCCAGAACTAAGTAAAATAAGCTATCACCTAGGAAACTGTGACCTACTAGTGACGGGTGCAGGCAGAAGAGGGAGATGTAGAGGGTTTCAAAAACCAGTTTCAGGGTTGGTTCAGCCACTGCCAACGGAGTGAGGTCCTGTGTCTGGGGTAAGGCCAGTATCCCGGAGTTTAGCCCACTTCTTCCTCGCATTGGAAGTTTTTAGGGTCTGTGTAAGTTTTGGTTAAAAAATAAAATGTCTATGACTATCTGATGGGTCCCTTGGACTCAGCTTCCACCCCTAGTAAATGGTTTTGAATTTGATTTTCTTGGTATCCTGATGCTGGGAAGAGGCTACCTTGGATAGCAGTTTGTTAAAAGTTATTTTGTTAAATGAAATGTTTCTGAATCACCCAAGCTGGGAACAAGATTCTGGATCTAATCTGACCCATTTATGAGCTCCTCCCTGACAGGACAGGTGATTTCAGTGTCCAAATCTCACCTTCAGGCTCAGATGCACTTAGAGCCTGGCTCCGTTTACAACACCTTTTCACATCTCTCTCTTTTCCCTCCTCCCTCTCCAGTGGTGTTCAATTTGCAGTCTGTATTACAGACTCACACAGGTTCTGTGACGGGCCCAGGCTCCTGCTGTGACACTGTGTAGGAGCTGTGGCTTCAAACTCCCCGTTAATGACCGAGATCACTGGCTCACAGTTGCCTGCCGAGGTTCTGGGTCTTCCGTTGAATTGCTCACCCATTAACTTCCCTTCCTGGAGAGCTGTTTTTAAAACCACTTTGCCTTTGCGAGTGATTGCCCCTTGTTTCTTCCATTCTTCTTTCTGAGTGCAGTTTTCCATGTCTCACCTCCCCCTCCTGCCAGAATCTGTGTAAAGTCTATGATTCTATTCTTTCAAGGTGAGTTGGCATTTTTATTTTCTCAAAGAAAGGAGAAAGAGATCCTTTCATTTGCACCCACAGAGTCATGCCTAAAATGATGTTTCCCCACATCCTAGCATTGTTTTTGTGCACTGAGGGGCAAGTGCTCTCTGCTCCGCTGAGTATTTGTCAAGTCTGCGGACACACCCTGTGTCACCCAGATACTCCTGCCTGGTGGGTCACCAGGGGCCAGGACTGGTGTGGGTGTGATGCAGAGGAGCTGCAAGCCTGGGTTGAATCTCAGGGTGACCACGGAACAGGGAGCCTCTTTCTCCCTTTTGAGTCAAGAGGCTGAGTGGGTAAGCTAGAGCCTGCACTGATAAGGACCTTAGATATTGGCTAGAAATTTTTGATGTAAGTTTGTAGGGAGCTAGGAAATCTGTTCCCCCCCCACCCCCCGCTAAGAGACAACATACTCATCTATGAATTTTTTACTATGTACAGAACTGAGCAAAGTAGACAAAGGCTGGAGGGGTCTGTGATGATGGTCTGGATGCCAGAGGACAAGACTGAGAATTAAATATTGGCAGTGGAGAATGGAGGAAAAAAAGTCTGGAGAGATTTTGGAGGAAATGCTATTCAGACTTGGCAGATCTGTGACCAGATTTCTTGTGGTTTTTTTTTTTTTTTTTTTTTTTTTTTTTTGAAGGGTGAAATTTAAAAGGTTTATGGAAGTCCATTTTAAACTTCATTAGTTGTGAAATCAGTTTTTCCATGTGGAAGTCTCTGTTGGTTACAATCTCGTGTGGATGAGATAGCCCAGGTCTGCAGGGAATGGACCATGGAGTTGGCAGTCGCAGAGGATTCAGACGGGTCAGAAAGCTCAGACCCAAACCAGAGAACAACATCCAGTTCTGGCCCTGCTAAAGAAAGTTTATGGTAGGGAAGGGGAAAGTTACCCTCAAGGATTGCAGGTCTTTACTACTTTATATCTCAAAAATCTGGGAATTGCTCATTTACTCATCCATTCAGCAAACACTATGAAGGCACCTGGCTCAATTATGGAAATTTTGTTCAATGGTGAACAAAATCAGGAATGGTCTTAACCCTTGCAGAATCCCATAAACAAATATAAAACTGATTCTGGGATAAGGGCAATGAAGGAGAGACCCATAGTGCCCGGAGGTCTGAGGAATGGAAGGATTTGCCCAGCCAGAGGACCTGTGAAGATTTTCGCAAGAAAGGGACCCTCACATTGATGTTCAAAGAGTAGAAAGGAGTTAAGTTAGCAAAGGTGATGGGGAAAAGGGTTTTAGGTGAGAGAATGACATGTGCAAACACCCTGTGGCTTCAGCAAGGACAGCAAGAAAAGAAAGCTATGTGGGCCAAATCAGAAAGGACAAGGGAAGAGTAGAGGGGATAAGGCTGGAGAGGCCAGGACCACACCATACTAGGCTTGTGAATCACGTTAGGATGTTTGTTTTCATCTTTGCTTATTATATTTAAAATTGAATCACATCATATTATATTCACTGAATTATTTTTTAGTATTACACTTATGGCAAGTACTTAGTTTTTAATGGGTAGTAGTGATAGATTTTTAAACAATTATATTTGAAATGAAAATGGACTTTATATAAATAAAAATAATGAGTTAATACGTAGGTGGTAGGCAGAACTGGCAAAAATTCTGAACACAGTGGAAAGATGACTATAGTGGATGACTATAGTGGGTATGAGAGGAGGCAGATCTGGTTTGAAATCCTGGCCCCTCCACCACCACCTACTTCTGTGGTCTTCACACTGAGTATCAGTTTCCTTCTCTGGATGATGGGGATGGTAATATGTGGGTTGATGTGCAATGAAATATGCTAGAAGGTTCTAATTGTGCTTGGTACATGATGGGCAGTTAATGAATGCTTGCTTTTCTAAGGGGAAAGAATTTTCTGGAAGCATTGAAGATGGTGGTATTGGTGGGGAGAAGCTAAGGGTGGTTCGACTATTGAAATATTCCTTGTGAGATGGGAGGCAGACATAATATAGTTTGGTGGCAAGAAGAGGAAAGTCCATAGAGGAAGTAAACTTGAGTTTTATGCCATTAAAAACGGCCTATCTAGCTGAGTGTGGGTGGCCCACGTCTGTAATCCCAGAAGCTTAGGAGGCTGAGTCAGGAAGATTGCCTTGAGTCAGAGTCAGCCTCAGCAACTTAGAGAGACCCTAAGCAATTTAGTGATACTCTTTCTCTAAATAAAAAATAAAAAAGGACTGGAGATATGGCTCAGTGGTTAAATGCCCCTGGATTCAATCCCTAGTACAAAAACAAAACAAAATAAAACAAAACAACAACAGCAACAGCAACAAAAAACATGGTCTATTAATTGAAATGTCAAGAAAAAAACATGCATTCCACCTAGAAGTTACAGAGTGAGCAGAATGCAGAAGTGGGAATTCATCAGCATTCTTGGGAGTAATGGAGATAATCCAATGTGGGTTGCAGTAGAGAAAAGTTGCTCCCCTCATGTCAGGAAGCAGAGAGTGAGAGCCAGAGGGGATGGGGCCACAGGGAAGATGCAACCTTCCAGGGCATGCCCCCAGTGATCACCTCCTCCACTCATGGTCTACCTTGCCTATAGTCACCACCCAGTCAATCCATAATCAGGTGGGCTGATTAGGTTACAACCCTCACAATCTAATCATTTCACCTTGGAATACTCCTGCATTAACAGGATCTCTTGGGGAACACCTCATATCTGAACATAAAATTGAGTTTATGTAATTCTTATTTCATGCTAATGGGGGACCTCCAAGTCTTCTGAGCAGCCTGGGTCTCAGAAGTGGTGAGTGCAGAGTGGATGGAATGGGAGGACAGACAGGAGCAAGTAACCAGAGAAGAATTATGAGAGCTGGATGAGGTTGGTGCAAATTAAGAGTGGAGTGGAAACCTACTTTTTTGGAGTGATCGCAACATACTCAGCAGCAGTCATTTCCTTTATGTTTTCTCTTCTGTTTAAGAAAGATGCATGTGGATCCAAATCCACATAGGAGGTCTAATTAAGAGGGTCTGTAGAGAAGTTTGCTGGAGGTTTGATTCTCACTGTTGTTAGAAACTGCTGCTTTCAAATCATGCACTCACTGAGCAGTATTAGATATTAAAATAGTTTCCTGGCTACATCTAGTTCCACATGTAATAATAAATCACCAACTTCCGAGGAGGAAGGCTTTCACTAATTAAAAGGCCTGTTGATTATTCTGAATGCATGTGTGGGTTTGGGCATGGGCTGGGTTTTGGGTAGAGGGACTGGAGAAAGCCACATTGCTTGGCCTGGAAGCAGGAAGAATTAGAGGTGGTGGGTGCAAGTGAGAGAGTAGGGGAAGGAAGAAGGAAGGAGCCACCGAGTGCAATATTGGATTTGAAATGGTTTGTATTTCTGTGGTGAAAGGCCCTTGCCTCCCCAGACCTTTAGTTAAGTCTGCCACATTGAGAATTGTCTTGTGGGATGTTTGGAGTGTGTGAAAACTGAGATGCAATCCTCACAAATATGGCAACTTTGTTTGTGACAATATATGTATTTCTGCTCCTTGACTTTCAACATTTCTATTTTATTGTATTTTAATTGTGTCTTATAGCAAGTACATAATTGGATTTTTATTTATTTATTTTTTTGCTGTGCTGGAGATCAAATCCAGAGCCTCATGCATGTTAGGCAAGCACTTTATCACTGAACTACACCCTCAGAGCCTGGATTTTTATTTTAAATTCTATAGGATAAAATTGTAACTACAGTTCAGTCTATTTACCTTTATGAGTGTTATGTACATGCGCGTGGTTGGAAGAACAATCTCCAGAAATTTTTCATCTTCTAAAACTGAAATTCTGTACCCATTAAGCAGCTCCCAATTCGCCCTCCCAGTGGCCCCTGGCAACCTCCCTTCTACTTTCTATTTTCATTGACTTTGACTCTTCTAGTTATCTTATAAAAGTGGGTACAGTATTTGTCTTTTGGTAATTGGTCTATTTCATTTTGCATAATGTTTAACAATCTTCTGTATTATTTTCTTTTTCTTATTATAATCTTCCTCTTGGTTGGGAAAGAGTTATACACTATGTCTTTTTCTTTAGCAAGTTACTTTAGTGTGCTTATAGTAGTCTTAAGTCAATCAACATCTTAATCTGCCTGCTGTATCACACAATGCAAGTATCTGAGGATGCTTTAATTATTAGCCTCTTTTATCCACTATTTTATTTCCAGCCTGCCTTCTCACCCTCAGATAAGATATTCTTATTGTTAGTATTACTATGAACTTTAGAGTTCATGTTTGCTTAGCTCTATCCACATATTAACTTCTATTTTTACTCATCTTCCCTCCATGTCTCTCAGACTTTCCAGATGGAAAAATTTTCTTCTGCTTGAAGTATTTATTTTAGAATGTTCTTTAGTGAAGATCTGTTGGTGATTAAACTTTCCTTTGTTATTGTCTGAAATTGTCTATATTTTACTGTTGTTCTTGAAAGATAGTTTTATCAGTGCAGAATGTTAGGTTGACAGTTTGGTTTTTTTCCCTCTCTCTCTCTCAATACATTAGACATTTAATCTATTATTCTCTGGATTCCTTTATTGCTATTGAGATGTCAGCCATCAATTAAACTGTCATTATTTGGAGCATGATCTGTTTTATCTATGATGGCTTTCAGAATCTAGTTGCCTTTGATGTTCTGAAATTGCACTCTTATGCATATAGTTATTAATTTCTTAAAAATTCATCTTGCTTTGGATTTATTGAACTTCTTAGATTTGAAGATAGGTGTTTCTCTAAAAATTCTGGAAATTTACATTATTATAAAATATTGTATTTTTTATTCTATTATTTCCTTTTGAAAATTCCATTAGGCTTCCATTAGACCTTCTTAATTTATTCTCCATGTTTCTTAACCACTCTTACATATTTTGCATCAATTTGTATATCTGTGCTATATTTTAATTTTCTTATATTTACCATCTAGAGTATTAATTTTTCTCTTCATATATGTCTAATCTATCATTTAACTTGTGTATTACATGTCTGGTAGCAATTGCTAAATTTTCATTTCTAAAAAATTGCATATTTTTCATTTAAAAGTTTTCTGAGAGCATTCTTTATGGTCTATTGTACTCTCATATTTTTAAACTTTTCTATTACTTTTTAAATTTTCTGTATGATAATTCCAGAACCGAAAGTCATTGTGTTGTCTATTGTTTTGACTGGTTCTTACTCATGATAATTTGCTTCCTTGTATGCCTTGTGGTTTTGATTGCAAGCTGCTAATTTTCATTAAAATCTTATATGTGAGAATGGCTTGAGGACTGGATCAGGGTGAATTTCTCCAGAAAGGATGTGTGTGGCCTTCTAGAGGCAGATTTTATTGCTCATTTACCTTACATTCTGGGTGCAGCCCTTTGGTGCTTACCACTGGACTCCTCTTACACACCCCTCTTTAGATGGGTCCTGGGATTTTTGCCCTGCCCCTCCCCCTCTGCAGTCATCCAAGCAGAAGCACAACGTCTCCAGGGCCTAGCAGAGGTCTGTCAGGTAAAAGGTTCTTCCAACGCTCTCTTCCATCTAAGGGTTTCTGTTTCTATTTAACTTTGGAATCATCAGAGCTTTTTAAGTGTTTCAAATTTTTCTCTTTTAATATTTTATCCATTCTTTAGTTGTTTTGGTTACAAAAATTGTTCAATGTATCTAATTCTCTGTACTGACGGAAATATCATTTTAGGCTCTTCTTTAAGCACCACAGTTTCTTAATATAAAACCATTATCACATATTCCTTTCTTTGTTAGCACTTTGATTTTGTTATATGTGCATAATAATTATATATATGCATGTGTGTGTGTCTGTCTGTGTGAGTGTGTGTGTATACCAACATCATACACATATGGCGTTGCTGTTGTTTTCCCGATTGCAAGGAGAGACTGTGAGTCTCTAATTAGCAGATTTGTGAAAAACGTTTTTTCTCCTGAGAAAACATGTAGTCAAAAGGTTTATTCTGAAAAAAAAAATAGCAACTATAACACAGAAAGTTAAGAATAATCTTTAAATATAAGTTTAAATACAAATTTAGTGTGTGCTTAGGAAAATACAAATTTAGTGTGTGCTTAGGAAAAGTGGCGTGGTCTTCAAGCTTGCTCCCGTGCTTCATCTTATAATCTTCTTTTTCCATTTCTGTAATTATAAAATCACCTATTGATATTATTTGTGAAACTATCATGTAGATGCGTGATCTCAACACTTTAATGTTTTCCCTTAGATGTTGTTGCTACAACTCTCCAAGCCTCGTTAATTAACGGTGATGAAGATACTGTGTGTGAGATCCTTCTCTGTAACACATCTCCTTGTGCTTCTAAATTTCTCTGTTGCTGAGGCTGTGATGCTCACTCTGCCTGCCTCTCCTTCCTTTTGGCCACAGGACTAATAATAAAATTCCCCACTAACAGATTCGATGTCTTGAATTAAGTGTTAGAAAGATTTTTTTCGCTATGCAGCCCACAATGAGTTCAATGTGATTGTATCTGTCTTCCTAAGTGAGTGAAGGCAGAAATCGTCCTTATTTCTGCACACCTCTTTTGACCCCTGCCCCATTTGGTGCTTTACATAGTTTAGTGAAAGCTCAGTCTACATACATGTAGAAAGCAAGAGTCACTATTCAAGTTTTTGAACAGAGTTTGAATCTGCTATTGAGGCCACCCAATATTTATTTATTTATTTATTTTTAGGGTAAGAGCGGAGCCCAGGTCAGGTGTGGATGGTGTTCAGAGGCTAGCTCATAATTTAAGTGACCTCCAGCCATGCACCTGACCTTCCTGATTCCCTCTCCTTTAGGCCACCGACTTACTAATGGCTTGATGGTCCTCTACTACAGGAGCAGAGTGTCGGTCAATGAGACCTGGCCATTACAGGAGGTTGGAGAGTGAAAAATGGCCCAATGCTTGTCAGCCCTTCGTGGTGGCCCTGTGGTCCTGGAGAAGCTGCAAGACCGAGTCTGCAAGGAGGATCAGGAAGCTCTCACCTCCCACCCGGCAGCTCTGAAGCAGCTTTTTTTCTTCTCTCCAATTAACTGTGCATAACAACCAAGAGCGAAACCAAGTGATTTAAGTAATAATTTATCATATTCAGTTCACCATTAACAGCCATCTAGTGTTTCCTTTGCCCTTTTAAATGAGTTTTTGTTCTGATGCACAGCTCTTCTGTGTATTCCATAAGCTTTTAGTGAGTGATTCTTCTCCCTCTCTCCCTCTCTCCCTCTCTGTCTCCTTGAGCTTTAAGGCACAGTGTCTTTCTGGAAGCAGCTGAGCCATCTCCCACCTAGCATCTTTTGTCCCATTTAATAAGGAACTGGACGATCATTTATAAGCATGGACTCCAGGCTGGTTGTTGAGAGGTACAGGGAAGAGGATACAGTCTTTTCTCTGGATTGGCTTTCAATCAACTGGAGGGATGAGGCTCACCCAACAAGACTCAGGCAGGGAGGAAGGAGGGGACCGTATTTGTTATTGTACATGATGTAGTGCAGGCTTGGGACCCGAAAGTGGTCAGATATTGTTGTGAGAAGAGTTCTTGCAGGAAGAGGACTTGTACCAGTGCCGAATGCTTGTGTGAATTTGGAAGGGCCTGGCAGGAGCACAGGTGTGGGTTTGAGAATGAGCATCTAGCATGAGGACAGGTGAGGTGAGGACAGGGAGGTGAGCCAGTTCCCAGTGAAGACAGCACTTTCCCTTCCTGTTTGCTATTTTATCTCCTCTTTGGGACTGCTTGGCCTGTGAGCCTCTCTTTCTTAATATCTTAGTTTCTAGTGAATGGGAAAACTTGACCTTCCAAAAGAAACTATATAATGGCCACAGTGAAGTTTTAGATTTTCTGGGTTTGTTTTTTTCATGTCTTTTTTTTTTTTTTTTCTGGGCTATATATGTATGTAAGTGTGTGTGTGTGTGTGTGTGTGTGTGTGTGTGTGTGTTGTGTAAATGAACACTTACCTGTGTTCTCAGGACCCTCATCCTACACTTGGGTTTCTGAACTGGGACTGGGGTGGTAATAATAAGACATGGCAGCAGGGGGCTATAGCTTTGAGTCATGGGTGTTGTGAGATCCTGTGAACTCAGAGGCCCCAGTAACAGCTCTGCCCTATCTTAGGAACCTGTCGTGTTCCCTGATAGTAGAGGGTAAGCCCTGAGATTGGGAGGGCAGGAAGCCTGGGCCTTTGGAGGGGCTGAGGGGCACCCACATAGCCTGCTTTTCTTGAGCAACATCCCGGGACTCTGGGGGTGCTTTGAAGCCTCCATGTTCGGGAGATGACCACACTCCATTGCCCTCTTTTCAGGCAACACCATGCTGGGTGTTGTGGGGGGGGGGGGAAGGGCCCTCGACAGCCTTCCGAGGATCCAGGATGCTAACAGGCTGGACTGCCCAGAGCACAGATCACAAAGAATACAAGAGAGAAGGCTGAGGAGGGAGAGGCTACAGAGGGAGAGCCATGGACTCGTTCTCTAGGTCTCTACGAGCAAGATACACAGTTCGCCTCCAGGTTTCTGAGCAAAATGTTTTTAAAACCAGGCCTCATTAAAAAAAGAAAAATTAACTATGATTTCCAGTATCTATTTTTAACTTCTAAGACAAAATATAAAATCAAGAGCAAACTAAATAAAACAATGTCACCTTTAATTCCAAATTATGGTGACTTAATGAGCTGGAGGTACACTTCTTTAATGAAATTTCTCTTGGAGAAAGCATTTTATTTGTTTGAAAGCAATACTCAGATAAATTGTTTGAGATGGAGGGTAAGACCCCAAGGGTATACATGCAAAAAAAAAAAAAGAGAGAGAGAGAGAGAGAGAGGCATCTTTGAAATTATTATACTTAAGATGCTGAAAGAAATGTACTTCATTCCTGAGAGGAAATATGATGGGAAATTGACAAATAGAAAGAAATGAGGGCCCTGTGGGATTAGGGAAGGCCATCCCTTTTTTGTTCTGGGTTGTACAGTGGGAACCCCCCTCCTTCTCTCCCCCACAGAAACCTTGGTGAGATCCACGTTACTTCAGAATGCTTTTTATGAGAGCAGGCTCTTTAGGAGGGCTGGAAGAGGGGCAGCAAGAGTGAGTACAGGTGACAGCAGAGAGAGAGGCAGCTGTCGTCCGTGCTCTGGTGAAAGGAAACATTCTTTAAATAGTGTCAGATGGCTGCAGGGTCAAGTATACCTGGAGGTTTGGGTTGAAGCATTTTCCATGGCATTTGTGGGAGATTTTGTGTTCTTCATTTTAGAGGAGACAGAATTGAGTCTTGTCAATATCAGACTTTGGCAGGAAGCAATTAACCCAAGCCTGGGTGAGAAAGGGCTTCATCCCACTGGGATACCCAATCATTCTGCTTCTGAACTTGAACCTCATTTATTAGCCATTTTCTCCCCGCTACGCACATCGTGGAGCATCAGGTTCATTTCTAGAATTTGCTCCAGGAGTGCCAACATCCACTTTCTATCTAGTTAAGGGGAAAATAGAGAAAGAAAGTTGAAAGGATCAAGTGGGGGCATCATGAAGCAAACCTTTCCCCACTCTGCAGGGGACACTGGCCTGCAGCCCCTGGTCCCGCAGGGTCAGATGGCAGCCTCACAGTTCACTCAGGCATGTTTCTTCCTGTCACTACGGCTCCCTGGCTCAGTGTGTTCCCTAAGGAGTGGCCATGCAGATATAAGATGTCATGGCAACCACAGAGTTCTCTTTCAAAGGTTAGACCTGTTTGTCCCTCCCTTTTACAGACTTGGTGGTGCTGCCCCTTTAAGACTCTGTCTTGCCTCCCCATAACAGCCAACCAAGAAGAACTAAGCCAGGGTAAATTGAGAAAATATTTGAAACCTATTAAGCGTGGCAACAAGTTTATTGTGATTCCTAAGTTAATTATATCCTTTTTGACTCCCAGCCAGTCCCTTTACTGGGCTTCTATATAGACTTGGCCACCTATCCCAGCCTGGGCCTGGCGGCATGCCTGTCTGCCTTGTTCTTCCTCCTTTTCCTCCAACCACCTCTTCCCTGCTCCCTCCTGCACAGATAAGTCAGTGATTCATTGCAACTACAGTGTACAGGAGCTTAAGCATGATAGGGGTTGTGGTGGGCATAGAGAAATGTATATTTGTATCTGTGCACAGGACAGGGACATGGTAGCTGGCAGGTGGCCACATATGTGAACATTAATAGTGCTTACCCCAACCACAAATAATTTTCTGACTTTACAGTTTACAAAGGGTGATCCCCAGATTATTTAAATCTCATGAATACTTTGTACATTACATGTTATCAGTGCCATTTTCTGGATGAAAAAAACTGAGGCTCACACAGCAGATGTGGCTGAACAAGGTGGGATTGAAGGCCAAATTGTTTTCTTCCTAAATCGTGTATGTTTCGCCTCTACACTATTCTGGTCCCCCCCCCCCCCCCGCCCCCGAAAATAGTAAAGTTGTACATTGCTCAGAAAGGGACTGCATGATTCATAAAGGCTTCAAAAGAAGTAGCCAGGGATTGAGAGATTAAGGGATTGGGAAAAACAGTGAGGAAAATGCAAGAAGAGAACACTGAAGCTTTTGCAGTACTCAGGCACAGGGCAGGCGCAGGGCAGAAAGGGAAGTTTAGATGCATCACCTCATCTAATTCTTCAAACATGATGATGTTGATGCTATTATCATTTGGAGATTCTTCAGGAATGGCTTCTTCCTGATCCATCCACAGGTGGGCAATGACAGCTGCCTTACCCCTATCTCCCTGACCTCTGTTCACTGGTTCAGAGCCAGAGCCCAGAGCCAGGGTATTTGGTATCTGGAAGTAAAAGAAGTTAACATGTAAATATGGTGGTTGAGAACGTTCAATTTTCTATTAGACCTACTAAGAACAGAGAAAAGCAATATATAGTGAGAAAGGAGAACGATGAAGTCATAGAATAGCAACAGGATCTATTTCCTCCTATTTGGAAATAGGAGGGATGTTAACCCCTGAGATCAGAAAATCTGCTTTCAGGATGATTTACTAACATGACTGATAAGTTGGTGCTGGCTGTGGGCAAGAAGCCTTAGTTCCTCCAAATGTGGGAACTCTACAGGGCGGAAGGAGTTTTCTTACAGCCTGGTGGTTAGCTCCCTCTATGGAGGGTAATCCAAGAGAGCAAGATAGAATAGGCGATGCCTTCTACAGAAACCAGACAAGGACTTAGAATTCTGATCCCTACTTTAAAAAGCCAGGCCACACTGGGAGAGACAGGACCTCCTAAACTTCCTGCAGATCTTCTTTGGTTTTAGTTTATAAGGGTCAGAGAGAATTCTCTTCCCTTGGATTTTGTAGGACACCCCTGTGTCTTGTCAAGGTGGGGTCTTTTATGCTTATATTCGCCAGGGTTAGGATTCTGTTACTTGTAACCAAAAGAATCTTCAAATATAGATATATGCAATTGGAAGCAGAGTGAACTAAATGTGAAGAATAGGCCCAAGGAATGAACAGCAGAAGTTGGAAAATGAAGTAATTTTTACTGTCATGTTGCAAGAGCTCTCGTGAGCTTGAGGTTGATACCTTTGCT
Organism: Callospermophilus lateralis; assembly: GCF_048772815.1. Classification (NCBI taxonomy): domain Eukaryota; kingdom Metazoa; phylum Chordata; class Mammalia; order Rodentia; family Sciuridae; genus Callospermophilus; species Callospermophilus lateralis. The sequence continues at coordinate 201,425,355 of NC_135305.1, read as the reverse complement.
AAGCACCTACATGTATACACAGATCATTAATAAGCCCTCTAGAGGGAAAAGAATATACAAAAAACTACCTTCCAGGAAGTTTCTGAGAACAGCAGCTGCCTCTGATGCTCTGGCCACATTCCCTCAGCCCACCTCCGATTCCAGCTAAAGCTGTGGTGAACGGTTTCTTTGCATCCTAAGAGCATCCCACCTCAAGGGTCTGCCTTGCTTCTCTTGTCTTTTTTATCTCAGTGTTTTCTCCAAAGCTCTTTTAGCCCATGAGCAATCATAGTCCAGAGATTTGGAAGTAGGAGGGACATAAAAATCTGCTTCCAGGATGACCTACTAACATGACTGACAAGTTGGTGCTGGCTGTGGGCAAGGAGCCTTAGTTCCTCCACATGTGGGAACTCTACGGGGCTGAAGGAGTTTTATTACTAACCATAGAGGTTAGTCCCTCTATGGAGGGTAATCCAAGAGAGCCAGATAGAATCGGTGATGCCTTCTACAGAAATTTTGGATGATCATTTCCGAAATGATCATCCAACATCTTGTTAGTTATACATGTCAGCTCTGTTCAGTTTGAGATAGGACTACCCAAGAACAAGACTGTCAAGAGATAAGACTTGGGGACAACCTTGGAAGCTGAGTACCATGACACCCCTGATAATAGGGGATATAAATGCTCCAGTCTCCTGACACTCAAGTATATTCCACATAGTTCCCCAGAAGGATGCAGAGAGGCTGATCCACAATTGGCCATATGCATGATCATCTCAAGTACATGCCTTTATTGTCTTCTCCTCCTTCTTAGACTTCTTTTCCTTGCTTCTCCACTCCCATTTCTGGAATCCCCTTCCAAATAAAGGGCACTAAAGTGCTCATCTAATACTTTTGGGGGAACTCAAACCAAAATTCAAAGATAGTATCTCAGATAATTTTGAAATGGTATGGAATTGATTGTAAAAAATAGACCATGCACTGGGCAATTAGAATATTGAAGATTCATTGCATGATCAAGAAAGACTTCAAAAGAAGTAGCCAGGGATTGAGAGATTAAGGGATTGGGAAAAATAGTGAGAAAAATGCAAGAAGAGAACACTGAAGCTTTTGCAGTGCTCAGAGCAGGCACTGGGTATGTGCAGGGCAGGGGGCAGAAAAAAGCATGATGTGGCTGGGGCAGACTGGCCACTGTGTGGACTGGAGAGGGGCTGGAGCAGGCTTGTCCATTTGTAAGGCTGTAGGAACAGTCCAGATGAGAGGTGAGAAGGAGTCAGACAAGGGGAAAGCTGGCAGGATATGAAAGATGGGAGTGAAGGGCAAGACCCTACAAAGGAGGAGCAGGTAGGGCCTCTTTCCCAGGACCAGACCTATAGGACTGAAGATCCAGGGGTGGGTCTCAGGGAGGAGGAAGTTAACAGGTCTTTTATCCATTCACAAACAATTACAAAGCACTTGTGAGGTAATGTGTACTGTTCTAAGCTTGGAGGTATAGTAACGAGCAAGACTATGGAACTCTGTCCTCAACGAGGACAGTTCTAGAAAAATCTATGTAGACTAACCTTTTTGTTTTCTTTGTAGTGCTAGGGACTAGGGCCTCCAGCATGCCAGGCAAGTGTTCCACCTCTAAGCTACACCTTTAGCCTTGGAAAGATCTATCTAGAAGTCTCTTTTAGAACCCTAAAGGCAAATGTTTTCTGGGAAATAAATTCTGCACTTTTTAGAAAGTTGTCCACAGAATCAGTCAAAGCCTGCTCTCCTTGGCTTGTTCACTCAGAGTTTCCCCCAAATGCTCTGCTCACTCTGGCCACCCACCCTTTTGCTGTGGCGTACATCTACTTGTTGACATGGATGGTTTATTGGCAGTGAGATCCTAGCAGTGGTGCACATAAAGGAAACAGAAGACTCCGTGCTTATGCATAAATTTAAAAAAAGCTTAAGACCATATTGGTGCCATTCATGTCTATTGTTTGACTCAAGGTCGTGGAAAGCATTGCTTCAGATTAATTACTTCTTATTGGCTTCCCCAAGCCAATATCCATTCTTAAAGAGTCACTTGAAATTGTCTACACATGCCCTGAACTTCCAGCCTGTGTGTCCTTGCTCCTGCCTTTCCTGGAAAATCCATCCCTAACTTCTCTGCAATTGAGTTCTTATTCATCCTGTAAGCCTCAGCTGAAATTCTCCCTCTTCCTGGAAGCCTTCTCAGAAGGAGTTGCTTCCTGTTCCTGCTGTGAAAAGTCCTGTGCTTGTACTTGCTTGCAAGACCCTTGATGGTCTCTGGCTTGTTTTATGACTCACCTTTTATTCTCATACAGAGACTGCATGCTCCTCATGGAAGCAGGGTTTGTATTTTTCAGGACCTAGGTATTCTGCAAGGGGGGAGAATCTATGTCATCTTTGCCAAATAAATGGATGGGAGGCAAGGGTGCTATTAAATCTGATGTGTTTTACCTGGGTGCAGATGCTGAAACTGGCCAACTTATCAGGTGGCCGGAATGACACTGGCAGAACCTTGATGCCTGCCAGCCCCCAAAGGAGGCAATGTGCTATGTGGCTCTGGGGATGTGGATGTGAGAGCATCCTGAACACTTTTTTTTTCCACATAAATTTTATCTTTCTCTTTTTATCACTGAAATATTTGTAAGTTAGAAATGTGAGACTCACTACCCTGAATGCTTCAGGGCATATTATCCACAAACAAGGACAACCCTCACCTCAGTGTCATGATCCACTTAGGGTACAGTATAGTCATCAAATCCTCAGATTCCATGCAGGTCATATTAGTGGTCTCAGTATTATTCTTCAGATCAAAATAATCCAATGCAGGATTATTCATGACATTTTCTCATCATGTTTTTTAAAGCTCCTTCCACCTAGAACATTTTCTCAGTACTTTCATACACTTACTATTTTTGAAGAGACTAAGCCAGGTGTTTTGTACAATGTCCCTCAATTTAAGTTTGTCTGATGCTTCTTCATTGTTAAATTCTAATAATGTGTTTTTGGCAGTGTGAGTTTAGAAGTGATATCTTGTCATTGTTGTTTTGCATCCATGATGTCAGTTGATCTTATTACTTGTGAAATTAACTTTGATAATTTGTTAAAGGTAGAAACTGTAAAGTTTCTCTCTTATCCTGTGCAATTAATAAATATTTTGTGGGGAGATATATTGAGACCTTGCGAATTAATCCCATTCCTCCTTTGACTTTAAACCACTTATTTCAGCATTCACGGATGATTCTTGATTGAATAATTTACAAATACAATGGCAGTTTTCTAATTCTGACCATCTACAAAATAAATGCTAGCATCAGATTATAGAGGAATCCCAGGAGTTCAGGTGAAAACAAATGCATTAGTAGATACATCAAAAAAAGGGAAAGTACTTCCAGACAGTAAAATGCCAACTAATACATGTAGAAGGTCAAAATTAGAAAACTGCCATTGTATTTATAAATGACTCAATCAAGAATCATCCTTGAATGCTGAACACTTTTTAGAAAGTGTGTTGACAACTGTGTAGATTAAGCACACAGGTGCTCTGCTTGATTTGTCAAATGAGTGTTTGCATTTCCCACAAACCAAAGAGGTATGGGGAAAAGTCCCAAATGCAAATCTCCTCCTGCTCTGGTGGCCTGTATTTGTGTATTACTCTTTGTCACTTAAGTTCTTACACTTGAAATCATTTGCATTTACCTTGAAGAGGGAGCTAGAAAGATTCTCTGAAAGCTCAGGAAGACTGACTATAACTTAATAGCTTAGAAAAATAATAAGTGCAAAGAGTTGATATTAAAAAATGCCAGAGCCTTTTAAGATAATGGATTTGGAGATCTCCTGTGTTTTCAAATGCACACATGTTTTTATTCATGTAAAAAAGTGCTTATTAACTCTAAGTACTTCTCTTGTTTTTTTTTTCTCGTTTTTTTTTTTTTTTTTTTGGTCTTCTCTCATTCTGAGAGTTATCCTGAAACCAGACAAGGACTTAGAGTTCTGATCCATATTTTAAAAAGCCAAGCCACATACACTGTGCTTGGCCATGGGCCAATCCCATGCCTGTAGTTTTGGTTCCTCTGTATAGAATCTGGGTGTTGGGTTAAAAGGAAAAAAACCAGGAATTTTTCCTCTTAAAAACCAACAGGCATTTTTATTTAGTGTGCGCCAAGTGTTTTTACAATGATTATTCCCTTTTCTCCTTAATTGTAAGAAATTTTGAAAGAATCATTCCATTTTTACATGAAAAAAAGAAAGGTTCAGGGAAATCAAGTGATTTGTCCAATATCTCACAACTTTTAAACTTCTTGGTGGTAGAGCTGAAATTAATCTTCAAAATCCCTCTTTGGTGGAACTGAAGTCTGCCTGTGATGCCTTTCCCACACTCCTTCTGACACTTACTTCTACCTCCTGCCTCCTGGTAAACACCATCCTGTATCCCTTATGTCAATTGGTTGTCAGCTAGTCTCATGAAGATGCGAATGGTTGAAAAAAGTTTCCGGGAAGTGTGACACTTCCCAGGCAGATTAAAAAAAAATTTTTTTTTCTAGTAATCAAAACAACAACAACAACAATAACAAATACCCAGCAGCTTACATGAAAGAGTTTGGGTTTGGTGCAGAGTTGTTTTGGTGGCCAAGGGGGTCTTCTTAGTACCCAAAATTAAGCATGTAATTTTCCCAGGTCTGGACACCAGTGTTGAAGGAGGAGATGCTCAATAGGTGCCTTGCAAACAATTTCCTGTTGCACGGAACTTAGTAGGTCCTGAGGGCAAGGCCCCAGTCCACCAGGTTAGGGGGCCCTGCAGGGTAAGCCAAAGGCAGACACCCACCATGGCTTTTTCCGATAGAATTTTCTGTATTCCCTCACCCACTTGTATGAAGCCAAAGAAAAAATAACAACCTGTTTCTTTATTAATGATGCTTTCTACAGAGTTAGATTAAGCACTGATTAAAGGCAGATGCTTCCAAAGTATAAATGTAAGAACGCTCTCAGCCACTTCTCCGGTTACAGGGTTTCCTACACGATTCTTTAGAATCACTTTGGCTCTCTTCCCGTTTGCCTTCCTCTACACTCTCCACCCAGCTTTGGAGCTGCCTCTCCCAGAGCTCTAGTTGACTGCCAGCAGCAGAGCTCCAACTCCGGGAGAGCAAAGCTCTGTGGAAGGCCTGGAGAGGAATCACTGGGGCTGCTGTTTGGAGGCGCCCTACCAACACGACAGGTAAGTCCTCCAGGCTGGGGGCAAGCCACTCTTTTGTTCTCTCAAGCCGGGGACCTGCCACTTTGGAACTTGGCAAAGAAAAGGGCTTTTGTAACTCTTTCTTACCCCAATCAGAGGCAGTGGAACCAGGTATGAGGCTCAGGTGGCACGGTCCAATCAGGTAGTTGTCCTGACATGGCCTGGGGCACAGGGTAGGAGCTATGTGGCTGCCAGGTATGTGCTCCTACCCTGGAATTTGTGTTAGCAATTGGACTTTTCTAGAAAAGGTGTGCTTAAGTCTTGTCTCCATCTGAGGTGATGGTGCAGATCCTCCAAATGTTTCTGAATTCCCTGTGGCTAATTAATCAGAAATACATGTACGTAACTTCTTTACTGGAGAGCTGGAAAGCTAATTCTGGGATGGGTTTTGGTTTGAGATCAACAGTACAAAGGTCTGTTCATGTTTATTTGCTTTCTGATGTTCTTATGGGATCTACGATGGAGGAAAGAGGTTATTTCTTGGTAATGAAGATAGTTGCGAGGTCACACAAGCTAAGAACTTACTCAGGCCACCACCCAAAGTGAGGAGTAAGCAGGCACTCTCCAGGGCACATTTATCATTAGGCTATCTGCCTTGGATGGAGAGTAGGGGTGTCTTGGTGTGGCCGATGGAGTGCCTATGGGACTGACGTGTGAATGGGAAGGTGGCAGTGAAGCTGATGTATTGGGAGGCATGTCACACTCAGTAAAGGTGCCACAGACCCAGCTCAGTCCTGCTGGGGCTATTTGGCTTTCTCTTCCTGATTCCCCTCTTCTGGCTTTCTTGGGAATAGCTGAGGATTTGGGGTTTTTTGTTATTGTTTGTTTGCTTGCTTTTTATTTGTACTGGGGATTGAACTCAGGGGCACTCAACCACTGAGCCACATCCCCAGCCCTTTTTTTGTATTCTATTTACAGACAGGGTCTCATTGAGTTGCTTAGAGCCTCACTAAATTGCTGAGGCTGGCTTTGAACTTGTGATCCTCCTGCCTCAGCCTCCCAAGCAGCTGGGATTATAGGCATGCACCACTGTGCCTGGCTCATGTCTTGGTTTTAAGTATGAAGAATGAAGCAAGAGGTAGAATTGCATGGTGGCTCAGAATGTGAGGACTAACAAGCATTTTCTCGGGCTTGAGATTCTCTGACACTTGTATGATCATAGGCAAGTCTCTCAATGTCTCTAAACCCTGATGTCTTCTTTTGTAAAATTGGGATGATGTAATAATGCCCATCTTGTATATTTCTTGGGAAATTATAAGAAATAATCCACTTAAAGCATATGACATAATTTTTGGCTTATAGTTCCCATAAATCTCAATGTAGATTTTAAATATATATATATATATATATATATATATATATATATATATATATATATATTTAGTTGTAGATGGACACAATATCTTTATCTTATTTGTTTACTTTTATGTGGTGCCGAGGATTGAACCCCAGTGCCTCGTGTGTGAGAGGCAAGTGCTCTACCACTGAGCCACAACTCCAGCCCCCTAGATCTCTTTTTTTTTAATATTCATTGGACACAATACCTTTATTTTATTTATTTATATGTGGTGTTGAGGATTGAACCCAGGGCCTTGCACATGCTAGGCGAGCACTTTACCGCTAAGCCATAACCCCAGCTCCTCAATGTAGATCTTTGATACTCCTGATCATATGGACCAGATCCATGCTGAAATGTTCCGAGTGAGCAGTTATGAACCTTTTGTGACTTCTCCAGTGACTTCCTTATGTTTAGAATAAAGCATGAGTGTCAGAGTATATGTTGCTTAGAGAAGAAATTAGAGCAATCCACTAGTCTAGGCAGGGAGGTACAAGGTTAAAATCCCAGATCTTTAAGAGGAGGCCACAACTTATTTCCAAAAGAACATTTCTTTCAGGAGACCCCAAGGATAATATTTATCTCGTGAGATTGTTTTAAGGATCAAATGAGATAATGTATATTAACACACCTGAAATTTTACCTGGGATAAGTTAGATGCCACTGAGGGGCAGCTATCATTGTGAAAATATTTGTTACATAGGGTTAAGTGAGAAGAAGATCGCCATCTAAAATTTGTATGCATGTGACACTGACTGCAGTGTAAAATACACACACGAGAAGGCTACTAAAAAGAAATACACCAAAATGTCAAAACTTGCATGTATCAGGTGGCTGTGGCTTGTGGGTGATCATTTCCTTTTTGGTTTTCTAAATTGTATTTAATGGATGGCTCTATTAGCTAGGGCCTTGGCAGGAAACAGATGACACATTCAAATGGAGCATTTTGAGAATATTTTATTAAAGGGACTCTGTAAAAAGGTGTGGGCAGATCTCAGTGATAGAAACAGGTGCCGGTGCAGTCTGGGGGCTGGTGAGTGGGGAGCCACAACATCCCGCAGCAGAAGAGGCTAGAGGAGGAAGGTGCTGCAGGACTGGGGAGAGAGCCCTGTGCATGGACACCTCACAGGAGAGACAGGAGGGAGAAATGGCTGACTCACTCTTCTGCGGGTGCCAGACACTGGCCAACCCAATCAGAAGCCAGAATACAAGGGACCCCCAGTGATGGACTCCACATGGGTGAGCTCATGGGCACTGAGTGAGGCAGAGAAGACTGGAGAGTGAGCTGCAGGCGACCAAAGCCGTCCAGCACAAAGAGGTTTTTGTGACTTCTATAAAACTCATCAGTAAGAACCCCAAATCCTCAGTGCCCTCGTGCTGTGTTGTTTCCCATTGTCTCAGACACCCTCCTTACTCCTCCAGCCAAATGACTTCCGGCTCTTCATAGCCACACCTTCCCTTGGGCTCCCACAGCACCCCGTGCTTACCCCTGGCCCAGCCACATGCAGCCTGGGATTTTGTCCTCCATCATTTACTCACCTGGTTTCTCACAGGACTGTAAGAACCTTGAGGGCTGATGTGTTAATTCACTCTGCATCCTCAGCACCCAGCATAGAAATAAATGAACAATAAAGTCTTCTGTGAAGCTTATGGATTTGAGGCAAAGCTGGAGCAACCAAATCTTAACTGGAGGGAATATCTCAGGAACTGAGATATTAGGGAACTGAAGCCCTTTTCCAGGTGAGTGTTTTCTGTCTATTCTGGGGCAATGGGTCTGTGAAACTGCTGGAGCAGAGCCCTCTGATAGGGAGCTCTGGGTCTCCCTTAAGTCTAGCCCCATTACTTCATGAAGGTCCGGGAAACCCTCCTCAGGGTTTCTCAGTCTCTGGGAGGTCCCCGTGATGAGTTATGGTTCATGTTGTTGGCCTCCTGGTTAGGACTGCAAATTGAGGTTATTCTTGTTTCCTTTATGAATCAAGGGGATTTAAACATGGTGATTATATCTGCTATTTGACTCTCTGTGTTGAATGGGAAGACAGTTTTGAGACCCTGAAAGCATCTTTGCAATCCTTTTACAATTCAATAAAAATAAGACATGCTCCTAATTCAAAGAGCTCAGAAGGGGAAAATCTTGAGAAGGATATAATATAAAATATTATACTGTGAAAAATGAAATGTTTCCCCTTTCATCTCTATACCCAGTCTCACTTTTAACCATTTTAGTTTTTAATTCTTCTGGTCATTGTCATTCTAACTCTAAATTCATTTATAGGGCCATTTCTTGATTTATCATGCTTGAATAGAAATTACTGAAGTATTCCTGGGGGGAAAGAGGGATTCAGCTTACCGACAGCAATCCCTCTGCCTTCCCCTTGTACAAATGCAGTGGACATTTAAGGAGACTCTGCCATATTCAGCTCTAGAATCAAGATTCTTTCAGTTTTTGTTACTCGTATTTTAAATGTGGGTTTGCACTGGATTACCTATATAATTTTAAGGGGTAGATATGTTTGTGTTCCTCAATAGATTGACTTGCCATAAAATGCCCTGACCCTCCAAGTGTATGAGTTGAGTCAACTGGTGGCCTCGAGCTTCCTTTCCACTTTTTATTTCCAACTACAGGTCAGAGGATAACATTCATAACATTTGCATTCTATCTTGTAATTGCAATTAATTCAACTTTATCCCTGGAATGATTGTTTAAATGAAAAATTAATAGATAACCTTTATTATATAACATTTTTGTAGCTAATATTCTCCAAGACCTAAAGTTTTATTTTGACCCATAGTAAAGAAGATAGATTCTGATAGCACCTGCTGCATAAAGGAGAAGGTCCCAAGCATCAAGGTTGAATGAACTCTCTTTTTTCCTATTCTTATATTCTGTCAGCTGTTCAAATCATTTATTTGACTTCTTGTATAAACCATGGGCTTTATAAAAAAATTTTAATGGAATTTCTAATCACTTTTCTTTTTAAAGTTGAAAAACCAGTTTCTCCATCATATTCCCTGTTGCACAGAATTTTCTTTATACCTGAAGCGTTTTTCTCAGAGTTGTCTGAATTCTCATTCTAACCTGGACAACTGTTTCGTTCTGTCGACGGGCATTCACCCTGGAATGCTTTATTGTGTAGTTGGCTTAAGTATTCTATGTCTTGGATCCCATGCATCTTCCTCTTTTGACTTCTTTTCATTGTTTGGAAGCATAGATTAAATAACTGTTTTGTAAAGAGCCATTTAGTGTTTGAAATATTGGTATGCATACTTGATTGTTAGTAGAACTTGGGAAATTTTTGCATTTAGTCAATTTTTTTTTAGCAATACAGTCTCTTTTCTACCAGAAAAACTTTCAGAATTAAGTATTTTTTTTTGTATAAATTTCACAATAAATATTTCACTTATTCCAAATTTTACCATCAATATTGCCATATTGATTTTTTGTTAATTTATCAACTTTTAAAATATTGTGAGTACAGCTCTTAGCTCTTATTTCCACTGTCCCAGTTTCCTACTTTAATTAAACAGTATTTGAATTTTCCATCATATTTTTAAAATTTTTTACTTGTTTTAATTAGTTATATATGACAATAGAATGCATTTATGCATTTTAATATGTCATATATATATGGGATATAATTTCTCATTTTTCTGAGTATATATGTTGCAGAATCATATTGGTCATGCAGTTGCATATATACCTATAGTAATAATGTCTGTTTCATTCTACTAAGTTTCCTATCCCCATATCCCCTCCCCTCCCCTCCCATCACTTCCCTCTACCTAATCTAAGGTAACACTATTCTTCCCTAGTGCCCCCTGCCTTATTGTGAATTAGCATCTGCATATTAGAGAAAACATTTGGCCTTTGGTTTTGTGGGACTGGCTATTTCACTTGCATGATATTCTCCAACTTCAACCATTTACTGGCAAATGCCATAATTTCACTCTTCTTTAAAACTGAGTAATATTCCATTGAGCATATAGATCATATTTATCGATTCATATTGTTTTGATAAGACAAGTTTGTTGCATTTTATTTTATTTTGTCAAATTTATTTGAGTTGATAGTTTTTAAAATATTTTTTTTTTCTCCTCGGTAAATTTTTGCAGCTTTCAATGTCACCTTTAAGATGTAATCTTTCAGCTGTTTTATTATCGATAACAAATATTATGGGTGTGATTTCAGGGGTTACCAGTTTTCTTTTGTGTTATTTATATCAACTCTCTTTTCCTCAAGAACCTGGGCAAAATGTCTCCCAGGGTCACAATGAGGATCAGACCTTCCAGTCTCTTAATAGTCACATGATTATGGCAGTAGCCCTCCACGGCAACCTTGCTATAACTTAACAAAGTCTAGTTTGTGTCATCCAGGATCCTTTTCAATACATTGACTTTATAGAATTAACTAACACTCATATGCTGTTGATTATCAAAAACTTAATTTCATCCTAATTATCTTTCTTGAGGTCTAGAGCCAAATGCAATGGAGTCTCATTATATGCACACTTCATTTACACAAACTCAATTATATACGTTGCTGAGAATGTAGGAAGGGGAGAAAAATTGATTTAAGTAGCATGTACAATTCTATCATCCAGACGATCAATAATGAGCTTGACACTACATGGGATAGAAAGTCATGAATCTACAGTCCCATGTCTACTTTCGGTTGATGGTGTGACTCAAATGGTATTAGCATTGCGCTGACCTGAATAATGCATGTTTAAAGAGATATGTCACCTTTAAACACAATCAGCTACCTTGTTTGGGGTTTAACTTATATGGTGCTGAAAGAAGAGATGTTTGGCATCCCTGGACATCCCTGTGAAAGTAGAACCCCATCATTATGACAGAAACCAACCTTGCTGAGACAGGCATTAGATGCTTCTCCAGTATTCCTTCCAGAAAAGTTTTAACAGCATGTTTTTTTTTTCTCCCCGCCTTGGGTGCTATTTTCAGAGTGTAACATGTATTAACTGTGATTTTCCTGTACTCAAGTGCCTCTGGTTCTCTCCACTTGCAGGTTTCCCAAGCAGCTCCAACTTCATGTGTTTTAAACTGAATTTATTCCCCCAACGCTTCCTGCTTCCCTAGTGCTATCTCAGTGAGTGGTGCCAAGGTTTGCCTCACTGCCCAAGCCAGGGACCTGGTAAGGACCATCTTCTCCCTGGTCAAGGCGGTTCTTCAGTAACTCACAAATCCATCCATTCTATTAGGGCCCCCTCTGAGGTTTGATCTGTTGCAACAGTTTCCAAGGTCATTTCTGATTCTAGCCTCCTACCTCCTTCAACGTTGTGTCTCCAGCCCGGTCAATTCCCACCAGTTAGAGGGATTTAAAAAAAAAAATCCTCATAGTGTTATCCTTTACAGTCATCATCATCATCATTATGAAAACCAAAACCTCCACAATTCCCCATTACTTTCAGGGCAAGTCCATGATCTTTGTCAAGGATTACAGGTGTGCACATGCCGTCTCTCTGCGGATTAAAACCTTGTCTGGGTTTCAGTTTTAGAGACAGGTCTTCTTCTGCTCATTGGTTCCTGAATTCAGCTTCCCATGTATTCTTCCAGGAATGATGTTTCTTTTTGGTCTTGTGAATACATACCCAAAATTTTAGCTGTACCCACAGTGGTAGTCACTTCTGATCTGCCATACAACCAATGAGCCTCCAACCCCCTCAACCTCAACTTACTTTTATTTTCATTTTAAATTAGGCCTTTATGGTTGTACATAGTAGTTGGGTTCATCTGGCCAAACTTACACATGCATGGAAATTGATTTCAATTTATGATCCTTCCTATTCCCTCCCCGTTTTCCTTCCCATCCTCCCCCTCAACCTCAGCTCCTATAGATCCCCAAAACATCAGCCTTTGAGACTAAAACCCAGGGCAGGGCTGCATTTTTTTTCTACTTCCCCGTGAGCTCCCTCAGGATTTTCAGTTTGTCTCCATCACAAGGGTGAAGATGGATGACAGGTGCTACCCAGTGATCTTCCCAGATGAGCGGAATTTCCGCCCCTTCACTTCGGACTCTCTGGCTGCAATAGAGAAGCGGATTGCTGTCCAAAAAGAGAAAGAGAAGTCCAAAGACAAGACTGTGGCAGAACCCCAACTTCGACCTCAGCTTGACCTGAAGGCCTCCAGGAAGTTGCCCAAGCTCTATGGCAACATTCCCCGTGACCTGATAGCGAAGCCCCTGGAAGACTTGGACCCGTACTATAGAAATCACAAGGTATTTCTGTGGGCAGGCTGGGGTGTCCATGAGTTGCTTCATTCTCAGAGCTTAGGTAGAAATGCCAGGAGGAAATGGACACAGGTTGGTATTCTTCAATGGGGATCTTTTGGGCATCTGGGATGGGACCATGCACCATTTAGCAGATTTGTTTGGCACCCCTGGACATACCTGTGAAAGTAGAACCCCGTCATTATGACAGATAACCCCAAATACTCACACATTTCTATTTCCTCCATCATATCCTGTTGGGTGAATAGTCCATCCTCCAACAGTTATCTTGAGACCTGATCCATGTGGAGAAATTCACTACCCTCTGGAATCAAAAGTTTGCTGGTTAAAAAGTACCTTAGTCTTTAGAATGATTCTGCAGTCCCAAACTGCAGTTCTTGTTAAAAGTCAAACCAGGATTCAACTTGTGGTTCCCTTGAATTTCCTACAAATTAACTCATAATGCATATTGTTGTCATTGCATTTAATTCTCGTTGTGTTTTGCAGACATTTATGGTGTTGAACAAGAAGAGAACCATCTACCGCTTCAGTGCCAAGCGTGCCTTGTTCATTTTGGGACCTTTCAATCCACTCAGAAGTTTAGCCATTAGAATCCTGGTCAATTCATATCCTTTGGCTACGTCCAGGTCACATGAAAGGTGCACAAGTCCCAGGGTGTATACATGTCCATGGAGTGGAAGCCAACACTCATCTGTTTAGCGAGCACTGGCTGAGTGCTACTGTGGAAGCACTGGTGGGCATTGTCCTGGGGGCTGGGTGTGAACAGGTGTGGCCCCTGCCCCCTGTTATGGGATCCTTGGCTTCAGAAGGAGGTAGAATAAATGGCAGGTAGTTTACAAGAGAAAGAGATCAGCAGTATGGGAGTGGCTGTGTGGAAAAGAGCTGCCCCAGAGGTACCCAAGAACAGCTTCTTAGAGGAAGGAACATTAAATTGATGCCCACACACCTTATTGGCTCAACAAATGCATCGTGTTAGACCTACATAGTATTTAAGCATTCTGCAAACATTTGGTAACACAAAAAAAGCCAGATTTCCAGCTTCTCTTGCAAAATGGAATCTCAGGCACGTCTAGGCTACATTACTACCTGGAAAAAAAAAATCGATATTGTGATAAACCATCGCCTCTTTTAGAGGGGCATGCAAGCTCTGTTTCACCACATCTGTACCCCTCCAATGGCCCAGCATGAGCTTGCTTTGCAAATATGATGCTCCAGCCTCCTAAGACAGAGTTTGCAACCTTGGTTTTAAAGGCTAAAGACAGGCATTATTAAGCATTTCTGATGTGTGCAGGGGATAGGGAAGACACCAGACCATTTTAGACAAAGGGAAGTGAAAACAGAACATAGTTTACTGAACATGGTAAAATATTGAGGAGAATGGTAATGAAGTTAAGTTGGTTTCCCTAGAAACAGGGCCTGTGACGGGGACTCTCATTTAAGTGATTTAGTAGAGGAGTGCTCTCTAAAGAAGGAGAAAGGAAAGCAAGATGGGGCAAAAGACTGTGATCTCAGCTATGTGTGCTTAAGCCTGATCCCAGGAGGAGCTCTGGGACTTGGATGGCACCAGACCTACATGGTGTTGTCCAACTTTGAAGTGAAGGGCCAGATTTTTGTAAGTCTGTGTCAGCCAGATCCACAGAAGAGAATGCGTAGCTCTCCAGGGCTTGTAGCTCTTGGTTTGGCAGGGGACAGTTCCGCAGAGGGGACAGGCATGAGTTGTTCTCAGCTGAGTCTTACAATTAGAGGGTGGATGCTCTTACAGAAAAGGCTGCCAGGAGGTCCCCCCCCCCCCCACAGCAACAACCTCCACCTCAGTAACTAACAGCAAGTGTTATCCCACAGTGTATCTGCCTTAATGGGCGCTGGTCACATTGTTCAGCATGTTCATCATCTGCACAGTCATCGTCAACTGTGGGCTAATGGCTGCGGTTGGCTTTAAGGAAAACAATTGCACCGACATTAAGGAAAACAATAGCACTGGCATTAAGGAAAACAGTACCGAGACAGACGTTTCTGAGTGAGTACTGAGTACAGGCACTACTCAGTGCGTACTTGTTCACCTGTCCTAAGTTGCAAAACAGATGCCTGAAGAATCTATTCAAGTTTAGAGAAAGAACAAGTCCCCAATAGTCCCAATTCCCCAATGTAAATGCTGGCAGAATCAGACTTATTTATTTATTTATTTATTTTTATACTGGGAATTGAACCCAGAGGTGCTTAAAAATATTTTATTTAGAGACAGGGTCTCACTGAGTTGCTTAGGGCCTCACTATGTTGCTGAGGCTGAATTTGAACTTGAGATCCTACTACCTCAGCCTCCTGAGCTTCTGGGATTACGGGTGTGTGCTCCTGCGCCTGATTGGAGTCAGACTTGTTTTTGTACCCTTTTAAAAAACAATTGCCTTTAAAGGACTTTTAAAATTACATTTGTAATAAACAGAATATGCACAATTTGTGTCTACATCTTAAGTGGTGTACTTTGTACTACATGAGTTTTATGGCAATCCACTGTGATGGCTTATTTTTGTCAGAAAATAAATCATGATTTACTTAACCTTTCTGGTATTTAATAGTATAAGTGACATTGTCACTTCAGGAAGCTATTTTAAAATGACCGTTTTTTTTTTTTTTTTTCCAGAACAGATTCTTAGAAATTAGTTTCCAAGGGCAAAATAAACATTTTAATGCTTCTAAATAGACAAAATATTTTCCAAAAAGTTCGTGTTTATTTACCATCATCAATATATTCTAATAACCAATCATATCACATTCTGCCAGCTTTCAATTTTTCTTCTTCAACTTATGTAGTTAAAATATTTATATTTCTTTACTTTCCTTATATGCAAGACTTTCTGATGTTTTAGTTTCCCATTTTTGTCCATGTATCCTGTTCAGTTTGAGTGAATTCATTGTATAATTAAAATATTTTTTTGTCATTTTAATTGACTTTTCAGACAAGTTGTTTTTTAACTTAGAAATCTCTAAATTTGGTGAGTATTTTCTTACATATTGCATGAGGTTTTTTTTTAAAAAATTTATTTTAGTTTTCCTTTCCCCCCTTTTCCTTCCCAATCTCTGGTGACCACCATTCTATTCCATTCTTTGAGATGACCTATTTAGTTCGTTTCCACATACAAGTGAGAATGTGTGTTATAAGTCTTTCTCGCTTATTTTGCTTAACACAGTGACTTCTAGTTCTATGTTATTGCCTCAAATGACAGGATTTCATTCTTTTTTTTATGGCCCAGTAATACCCTACTGTGTATAAATACCACACTTTTTTTTTCATTCATCAACTGATGGCCATCTAGGTTGATTCAATATTTTAGCTACTATGAATAGTGCAGCAGTAAATGTAGAAATATAAGTATTTTTTTGGTATATTGATTTAATCTCCTTTGCATATATACTCAGTAGTGGAATTGCTGAATCGAATGGTAGTTCTATTTTTAGTTTTTTGAGGAATCTCTATACTTTTCTGCAAGAGAGCAGTATTAATTCTTATTTCCTTCAACAGTATGTAAGAGTTACTCTTTCTCCATATTTTTGATAGCATTTGTTATTTTTTGTCTTTTTGATGATAGGCATTCTAACTTGGGTGAGATAACACCTCATTGTGGTTTTGAATTGTATTTTCCTGATGAAGTGTATGTTGAACATCTTTTCACATACTTTTTGGCCATTTGCATGTATTCTTTTGAGAAATGTCTACACAGATAATGAGCCTATTCTTAATCAGATTATTATTATTATTTTTCTGTTGAGTTCTTTGAGTTTCTTTCATATTCTGGATTTTAATTCCTTGTCCAATGGATAGTTTGCAAGTACTTTCTCCCATTCTTCAGGTAATCTCTTAACTTCTTAACTCTTTTGGTTATTTCCTTTGTCTCATTGTCATCAATTTCCAATTTAATTCAGTTGTGGTCAGAGAAAATGTATGTAGGATTTCAGTCTTTGGAGATCAAGAGAAACTTTTTTATTGTCTGTCTTGGGAATGTTTCAGGTGCACTTGAGAAGAAGGCTGCAGTTCTTTGGTGTGGTGTTCCATAAGTGGTCAGTTAAGGTGGCTAATAGGGCCATTTAGATCTTTTATACCTTTACTGATTTTCCTACTTAGAGTTTTTATAAATTGTGAGAAATAGGCTTGAAATTTCCATCTGTGGTCGTGGATTTGTCTATTATTCCTTTCTTTTTGTCTAATTTTGCTTTGTGCATCTTGAAGCACTATTTTAGACACACATACATTTAAGATTATTATATTTTTCTGATGTATGCATTTTTTAAATATTATGAAATGGGTTCTTTCTAACAATACTCATTTTAATGTTTATTATTAGTATAGCTCTTTCATTTTCTTATGTTGTTTGCGTGGTATATCTTTTTCTATCTTTTTACTTTCAACCTTTTTGTATCTGAATTTATAGCATATCTCTTGTACAGAGCACTTATATTGTAGGTACTTTTGTGGTCTATTTGTCTTTTGATGGAATATTTAGCCCATTTACATTTAATATAGTTGTGATTATACTTAAACTTAGGTCCATTTAAAAAAATTTTTAGATGTTGCTGGACCTTTATTTTATTAATATATTTTTATGTGGTACTGAGAATTGAACCCAGTGCCTCACACATGCTAGGCAAGCGCTCTACCACTGATCCACTACTCCAGCCCCAGGTCCATTTTTAATTGGTTTCCTATTTATTTCATTTGTTATTTTTTTTGCTCCTTTGCTATACTATTTTTCTTTCATTACTGTCTCCTTTAATATCAATTAGTTATATTTTAGTATTTTATTTTAATTGTCTACTGGATTTTTAGCTTTTCTTCTTTGCATTATTTTTTCTCAGGGGTTGCTCCAGTGATTAAATTATGCATCCTTAATATATCACAATATACTGATAGTTAATATTGAATTGCTTCAGGTAAGCACAGGAAACTTGCCACAGTATAATTTCACATCTGTTTGTTATTTGTCATTTATTTAAAGAATATACAGAACAATACCAACAATACAGTCTATAGTTTTTGCTTTAAGTAGGTACATGTCTTTTTTAAAGTCATACCTGCATATAGACATAAATTATCTTCTGGTATCATTTCTCTTCAGCCTGAATAACTTCCATTAGTAGCTATGGTTTCAACATTTTATTGATGCAACTCAATTGTACATAGTAATTGGATTCATCATTCCACATTTCTATATGCACATAATTGTTCAATCTCATTCCCTAGTATCTTTCCTTTCCCTCTTCTATTCTCTCCCCCTATCCACTTGAATTATTCTAATGATTTTTCTTCTACTCTTATTATTATTTTACTTAGTGCATTATAATTATATATGTAAGTGGGATTCATTGTGGTGTATCCACACGTGGACATAGCATAATTTGGTAGATTTCATTCCCCAGTACTTCCCTTTGCTCTTTTCTCTTTCCCTTCTTTTGATGCCCTATATTCCATTGGTTTCCCTTCTATTTTTTGTGAGATCCCTTTTAATTCCTTTCTTTCCCTCCTTCCCTTTCTCACTCTCCTGCATATGAGAGAAAATATTTGACTCTTGACATTTAAATCTGGCTTATTTCACTTAACATGATGTTCTCCAGTTCTATCCACTTACCAGCAAATGATGCAATTTAGTTCTCCTTTAATCATTTTTGTGGTTCAGTTCTAGCACATTGTCTAAGTTTATATCTATCTGGAAATGTTTATATTTTGTATTCTTTTCTTTGAGAAGTAATTTCATTGACTATAGAATTCTTGCTTGATAATTTTTCTTCTAGCACTTTAAGGATGTTTTATCACTGCTTTCTGGCCCCTGTTTAGCTCCCTCTTGCTTCCAGGATTTTCTCCCTAAATTTCCATCTTCTCTAACAGCTCCGAAACCCATCCTCTGCCACCTTATATCCTAGGGCTACAGCCATTTGTCCATGCTGAGAAGAGAGGAGGAGAGTTGAAAAACACTTTCCAACCAAAATAGTTACACATTTTTATAATTCTTAGGCAATGCAGTCCATGGGTTGGGGGTTTAGCTTAGTGGAGAGTGCTTGCCTAGCATGTGTGAAGACCTGGATTCTTCTATCTCCAGTACCACATGATAAATAAATAGGCAAATAAATAAATTAAATGGATTTTCTCTTTAGTTTCTACCTCTCCCTGCCCCCAGTACTGAGGACAGAACCCAGGCGTATATTTAATTTTGAGACAGGGTCTTACTAAGTGGCTGAGATTAGCCTCAAACTTGTGATTCTCTTGCCTCTGCCTCCTGAGTTGCTGGAATTATAAGCATGGGCTACTACACCTGGACTTTTGTTATTTTTGGAGGACCTTCAAATAATGGTCCTTATATTATATTTCATCTAGTTTAATACTCATTATTTGTGGAAGGGTTTTCCAAACCTCCTCACACTTCCACCACCATAAGCAGGAGTCAATTATCTCTTATTTTTTTTCCATGCAGTAAAATTTAACAAAATTTTCTCTTATGTTTACGGATTTTGACTTAGAGTTAGATTTTCTCTAGCTTTCAGTTATAAAGAATCCTCCCATATTTTCTTAAGGTGCATTTTAAAAAATTGATGATCTCAAATTATACAGACTGGTGGGTTTCACTGTGGCATATTCACATGTATAAAAAGACATAATTTGAGCCATTTCATTCCCCAATACCCTCCCTCCTTTCTCGCTTCCCTTCCCCTCAACTCCTCCTTTTACGCTAATGGTCACCCTTCTACTTTCATGGCATCCCTTTTTCCCTCCTCTAGTTTCCCAGATGAGGGAAAACATATAGTACTATTTTCTCTGAATCTAGCTTATTGTGCTCAAAATTATAGTCTCCAGTTCCATCCATTTTTCCTGCAAATGACATAATTTTGTTCTTATTTATGGCTGAATAAAACTCTATTGTGTGATTAGAATACATTTTCTTTATACATTCATCTATTAATGTGGACTCCTAGGTTGGTTCTATAGTTTGATTCTTGTAAATTGTGCTGTGATACTATATGGGTATGCCTGTATCTCTAAAGTATGCTGAGTTTACTGAGTTTAATTCTTTTGGGTAAATACCAAGGAGTGGGATAGCTGGATTATGTGGTAGTTCTATTTTTAGCTTTCTGAGGAAGCTCCACTCTGATTTCCACAGTGGCTGTATTAATTGAAATTCCCATCACTAATGTATGAGTTCCTTTTCCCCTACATCTTCACCAGCATTTATCATTATTGGTATTCTTGATGATTGCCATTCTAACAGAAGTGGGATGGAATCTCTGTGTAGTTTTGCTTTGCATTTCCCTTATGGCTGAAGATGCTGAACACTTTTTTTTTCATATAATTGTTGGCCATTTGTGTTGATTCTTTTGAGAAGTGTCTGGTCAGTTCATTTGCCTGTTTATTGATTGAATTCTTTAATTATTTAATGTGGAGTTTTTTGAGTTCTTTATATGTTCTGGATATTAATCCTCTGTTGGGAGAGTAACTGGCAAAGATTTCGTCCTTGTTTCTGTCAGTTGTCTTTTTTACTCTGCTAATTGTTTCCTTTGCTGTGCAGAAGCTTTTTAATTTGATGCCATTACATTTATGGATTCTATCTCTTCTTTCCTGTACTCAGTAGAAATATTTGCCTTCATGTATATGTTGAAGTGTTTCCCCTATTTTTTTCTTCTAATGGTTGTAAAGTTTTAGGTTTTTTTTTTTTTTTTAGTGTAGGCACAATGGATTGAACCCAGAGGTGCTTTACCACTGAGCCACATCCACAGCCCTTTTTATTTTTTATTTTGAGATAGGGTCTGGTAAAGTGCTTTACAGCCTTTACAAAGGTGCTGAGGCTGGGCTTGAATTTACTGTTCCTCCTTCAGCCTTCCAGTCGCTGAGATTACAGGTGTACACCACTACACCTGACAAGTTTCAGGTCTTACAGTGATGTCTTTGATCCACTTTGAGTTGACTTTTGTACAGGGTGAGAGATAGGGATCTAGTTTCATTCTTCTACATATGGATATCTAGTTTTCTCAATACCAAAAATTGCTAATAGATTCAGTGCAATCCCCATCAGAATATGAGTGACATTCTTCACAGAACTAGAAAAACAAAATCTTAAAATTAATGTGGAAGAATACAAGAACAAGAATAGCCAAAGAAATCCTGAGAGGGGGAGGGAAGCAATGTTGAAAGCGTCACAATATCTGATTTCAAATTATGCTAGAGCCATAGTAACAAAACAGCATAGTATCAGCATAAAAACAGACAGGTAGACCAATGGAACAGAATAGAACATGCAGAGACAAACTCACACACCTACAATCATCTTATTCTTGACAAAGTTGCGAAAAACATGCATTAGAGAAAAGATAGCCTTTTATAGTGTTTTTATAATTTCTTTTTTAAAAAGAAACTTACATATCTGACTAATTTAGAATTTATCCAAGTATAAAATGTGATAAACTGATCTGAAGCCATATTTCATCCCAGATGCCTCTCCATTTACTAGTCTGCCTTTTATCTTCTAATTTGAGATATTAATTCCTGCATTTAGAATTGTTTCTAGACTTGTTCCTCTGCATTGGTCTGCATTTTTTTTTCTTTTTTGCAGTACTGGGAATTGAACCCATGGATGCTCTACCACTGAGGTACATCTACATGAGCCATGTCAGCCTTTTTAAAAATTTTTCATTTTGAGGCAGGGTCGGTCTCTGTAAATTGCCCAGGCTGTCTTCAAACCTGTGGTCCTCCTGTCTCAGCCTCCTAAGTAGCTGGTGTTATGGCATGAACCACCATATCTGGCTTGGTGTACATTTTCATATTTCCAGACCACACTTTTTAACTATTAAGGTTGCCTGATGTTGTAATGTTTGGTAGCACTAGAAATCACCCTCATTGTTCCTCCTTTGAGGATTTTTATTGTTCCTGTTGGTTTATTTTTCTACTTAAATTATATAGTCAACTTGATTAGTTTTATTGTAATGGTGTTAAAATTTGTAAATTAACCTAGAGGAAACTGATGCCTTTATGAGGTTTCAACTCACTGAGAATATGCCTTTTCATTTAGTAAAATCTTCCTTTGTCTCTTTTAGACTCGCTTTAAGGTTTTCTTTACAAAGATGTTCCAAATTTCTTGTTAAATGTAATGCTTGTGAATTTTACTTTTTTTGTCATAATTTTAAGTATGATCTTTTCCCCTATTATATCTTGTAACTAGTTGCTGTCATTATATAAAACTATCATTTATAAAAAAAATTATACACACACATGCTAATTCTTGGGCTATCTTTGATAAAATGTTTATCATTTAAAAAAATGTTTTCATTAGTGCCTTATAGTCATATACAGTAGTGAGGTTCATTTGACATAATCATACATGCATGGAATATAATTTACCTCATTGAAGTCCTCAGCACTTCCTCTTTCCCTTTTCTATTCCCTCCTCCTCTTCCCCTTCTTCTGCTCTAGTGGTCTTATTTCTATTTATTTATTCTTTTTAAAATTGGTGCTTTACAAATATACATAAAGGTGGAACTCACTGTGGTATATTAATATATGTACACTGCCTAATTTGGTCAATTTCATTCTGCAGTTTCTCCCTTTTCCTGTCCCTCTTCCATCCCTCTCAATTACCTTCCTCTACCCTATTGATTTTCCTTCTCTTTTCATGGGAATCCTTTCCTTTTTCCCCTTATTTCTCAGCTTCTGCATAGAAGAGAAAACATTTGACCCTTGACTTTCTGAATCTGGCTTACTTCACTTAGCCTGATGTTACCCAGTTCTATCCATTCACAAAAAAATGGCATATTTTTATTCTTTTTAAATCTATATCTATATCTATCTATCTATCTATATATAACATTTTCTTAATTCATTCATCTGTTGACAGGCACCTGTACTGGTTCCATAATTTGGCTATTGTGAATTGTGCTGCTATAAACACTGATGTGCCTATATTACTAAAAGTATGCTGCTTTTAGTTCTTTTGGATAAATATCCAGGAGTGGAATAGCTGGGTCATATGGTGGTTCTATTCTTAAGTCTTTCGAAAAAATCTTCATTATGCTTTCCAAAGTGGTTCTACTAATTTGTAGCTGCCCCCCCCCCAACAATGTACAGGGTACCTTTTCCCTAACATCCTCACCAGCATTTTTAAAAATTATTATTTGTGTTCTTAATTATTGTCATTCTAACTGGAGTGAGATAAAATTTTAATGTAGGTTTGATTTTCATTTTCCTGATTGTACTTGTAAAGCACCAGTAGAGAAGAAATATAACAGCTAAAATTTGTTAAAAATCAAACAAGTCTAATAAAGTAAAAGGCAAAGCACAAAAATTAATATCAATGGGAGCTATCAAAATAACCCTACAGATGCTAAAAATATATAAAGGTAATATTACAATTGTATGCCAACATATGTAATAGCGCACATGACATGGTCTGTATTAGAGAAGGATCTGGGTACTGCTGAGAAGACAGTGTATTGATGGATGAAATGTTCTACATGTCTGGTAAGTCTAAATTATCAATTGTATTTTTTCCTTCTATAGCTTCTTTTTTTGCCTCTATTTTAAAAATTTGTTCTAATTAGTTATACATGACAGTAGTTTTTGTTTGGAGGCTCTAGCCAGTGGTGACAGAGGCATGTTAAAGTTTATTGTTCTATTTTATTCTTGAAGTTGAGAAGGGTCTGTTTGATGTATGTAGATGCTCTATGTTTGGGGCATAAATATTTATGATTGTTATGTCTTGTTGATGTATAATTCCCTTAAAGCAGTATGAAATGGCCTTCTTTGTCCTTTTTGATTAACTTTGGCTTAAAGTCCACTTTATCTGACATGAGGATAGAAATCCCTGTTTATTCATGTGAATGATATGTTTTTTTCCCATCTTTTCACCTTTGGTCTATGGATATTTTTGCCTGTGAAGTGAGTCTCTTGGAGACAGCATATTGTTTGATCTTTTTTTAAAAAAAATACAATCTGCCAGTCTGTGTCTTTTGATTGATGAGTTTAGGCCATTAATGTTTGAGGTTATTATTGAGATATGATTCATATTCCCATTCATTTGGGAATTTATTTTTAGTTTTTAATGTGAGTTAGTTTGTCTTTTGATTGACTATCCCCTTAGTGTAGTTTCTTCCTTCACTATTAACCCCCTCTTTTTTCATTTCACCTTCATAAAATATTTTGTTGAGAATATCCTGAAGTGCAGGTTTTCAGGTTGCAAATTCTTTTAATATTTGCCTATGTCTATGTTCTTCTAAAACTAGCTCTTAAATTTGATTTTAAAACACAGTTTACCTTTTCTTCTATCCTGTTTGGTTTTCTTCAGGTTTGCCAGGGAATGTCCTTGATTTCTATGTGCTCCATGTCCAGACACACCTTGGGCCTCCTAAAAACGCCAGTTCCTTTAATTCCCTTATCCCTCTACCATGCTCATGAAGGGATTGCTGTGTCTGGGGCTTCCAGCCTGGCCACTGCAGTGGCTGTGGATGCTGGGGATTTCTTCTTTATTTTATTATATCCAACCTCCTGAGACCCTGATCTGCTTTGAATGTCCAGTTTTAAATTCTAGTAATGTCCTCTCGCTTTTTTATTGCTGTTGTTGTTCGCCTACTTTTCTGAGAAGCTGCCTTTCTGCTTTCTTGGTTTCATTCCATGGTGCAGCCAGAAAAGTGACCTCCTTTATTCCGCCATCTTGAAAACCTCCCTGAAGTTTTCTTTCCTTGATGTGGCTTTGTCTGGTTTGAGTATCAGGGTGATATTGGCTTCAAGGAATTCATTTTGGAGGTTTCCTTTCTTTCTACTTCATGGAATAATTTGAGGAAAATTGGCATTAGTTCTTTTTTAATGATCTGGTAGCACTCAGCTAAGAATCCATCTGGTCCTGGGCTTTTCCTTGTTGGAATATTTTTAATTGCTGCTTTGATCTCATTGTTTGATATTGGTTTGTTCAGGTTTTTCTATATCCTCAGGGTTCAATTTGGGTAGATCAAATGTGTCTAAATATCTTTAAATGTCTTCTAGATTTTCCAGTTTATTAGAGCTTATATCTTCAAAATTGTTTCCAATGATCCTCTGGATTTCAGAAGCGTCTGTGGTAATATCTCATTTTTTTCATCTTTAAATTTATTGATTTGGGTCTTCTTTTTTTGGCTAGTTTGACTAAGGGCTTATCTACCTTATTTATCTCTTCAAAGAACCAATGCTTTGTTGCATTGATCCTTTATATTTTTCTATTCAGCTATATATTTTCAATTTCAGCTCTGATCTTAATTGTTTCCTGTCTTCAACTGATTTTGTAATTAGTTTGTTCTTCCTTTTTTTAGGTCCTTGATGTGTAACTTTAGATTATTTGGGAACTTTCTGGTTTTCTGTTTTAATGTAGGTGCTCAATGCTGCAAATTTTCCTCTTAGAATTACATTTATACTGTCCCAGAAATTCTGTTAGGTTGTTTCTCTGTCCTCCTTGTTGTCATATTTGCTTTCTCTCTCTCTCTCTCTTTATGATTTGGATGACTTCCCATATTTTCTGTGTTTTGGAATGCTTTCTAAAGCATGGCAACGATCCATTTTGAAGTGTGGAGAGACGGAGAATTATTCAGTAAAATAACTTGTGTTTTCAAATCTTTTTCTGGGGGTGAGATAGGATATAAGGAATTAGAATGGGAAGGGATTAGTTTATTAATAGCTTTTTCATTTTTCTTAGGTAATTGGGCTGTATTTAACTTTATAATTCTTCCAAATATTTTGCTATATCCCTTTTCTCATCTATCATTATGTTCATGGGCATTCTTTTTTTTGTGTGTGATTCAATTTCCCAGGGATTTGCCAGTTGTTTGTATTCTAAAACTGGCTCTTAAACTTGATTTTACAACACAATTTATCTTTTCTTCCACCTTCTTTGGTTTTCTTCATCATACATTCACTGGGATTTAATGTTTTCTAAAATATGACTTTGAATGTTTAATTCATGCATTTTTCTTCTGTTTGTAAATAATGAAAATATTTGCAGGAGTCATGCCTTTTTGGGTAAAACTTTGTCTCATAGAGTTTAATGTGTGACATTTTAATTTTTAATACCTTCTAAATGTCTTTTGTATTTTTTGTTTTTCCTTGTTTTTTGACTCAGTTCCTTGCAGATGGCCTTTTCGGGGATGTTGATAGTCGTACTCTTGAAGTTGTACTTGGAAAATTTTAAGTATTGCATCATTTCCCTCACATAAGTTACCCCTCTCTTTCAGATCCTCTAGTAATCAGAGACCCACTCAGGTGTAGGCATATGTAAGAAGCATCTTGTGAATGGAATGCTCATCGAACATTTACAAGATTATCAAGGCCATGATTCATTTACTGTCTCAGGCTCAAGGGACTTGGTTTTGTACACAGGTACAAAAGCACCCATGTTAGGGGTATGACATGGAATCTGGCTGGCTCCTGTTAATGCCTCATGCAGGAGTGGAACTGAGGTCTCCCAGACCTTGGAGGCATTAGTGAGAAGATGCACTATCCTCAGGAAAGGGGTTATGTGAGCAAGGTTGGGTGCTCCTGGGAAAGATGAGTTGATCACTGGAGACTTTTCCACCAGAATCTGGGTGAATCTTATTCTCACTTACATGTTTAAAACGCACTTTCATTATCAGATGGTTCCACAGGTTTATAATGAGAATTTGGGAAGGCAATGTCCAGTCATTTTCACACTACCATTTTTCTGGGCTGCATCTGGTCTCCTTTATATAATTCTAGTGGTTTCTGGGGTATGAGTCAGAGGCAGGTCAGGCTTTGACTTCTAGGTGTGATCTGGTCTCTTTGTCTCCAGGGAATTCTCCTCCCACTTGCATGCGTCTTCTATGGATCCCTCTCTGCTGCTGAGTGGGACTTGGAATCTGGTTAAAGGCCAATCAGATTAGGGACTGTGCCTTGGGAAGCTCATGGATTTCCTGGGAATAGAGACCATCCTGTCAGCATCACTGGGGAACATGGTCAGATTTGCGGTCATGCTAGGAGCTGATTGAGAGTGTGGATGCTGCAGCTGGTTGCTTACTGCAGCTTCCCTGGAAGCTGTGGTGGTGAGTGGAGCAGGACCTGCAGAGGAGACAGCGCTCCCCCAGCAGTGGTTTGCCCTGCCCAGCACTTGTGGTGAGGTGCAATGAGCTCTCTTTACGGGAAGCAGTGGTCCAACTGGAAGCCAATTTGCTCTAAGGTTGTTTTCACCACTGAGAGACCCATAAGGCAGAGAGAGGAAAGAGCCCTTAGTCTATCTGTGGGGAAGCAGCAAGGCAGGGCCAGGGGTGAGCGTAGAGCTGCCACTTTCCCCAGCAGCACTGGGTCAGGCAGTGACTGCCTGAAAGTGGGCGTTGGAGGAGGCCATCAAAAATATCCTCAGATAAAGAGGCCTGCAGCATCTTGCTGGGGGGCATGCCTCTACTCTGTGTTGGATGTCATCTTGGTCTTTCTGGTCAAGCATCAGTTAGAAAGGAGATCAGTGGGGTACAGGACATGGGAGAATAATGGTCAGGTAAAATTGGTGGCTTAGGGCTGCTGTCTCATTTGCTTTAGATCTAGATGAGGACCTGCAAAAATCCCACAAATCTGCAATTATAACCTTTTTTTTTCCCCCAAAACTATCTATACCTTTGTAAATCACACTTGAAGTTAAAAGCTATTTCAGGGCAGGCATTATTTAATCTGATGTGTTAATTTGTCACCAAAAGATGAGCAGCTCAGAAAAGGCTGAAACAGAGAAGAACTCTTGCCTGTGGCAGCCTCATAACCATTTCTGCTTTTACATTTGGCTGCTTTGGGTTTTTCAGGTTGCTAAGACCTGTTCCTTTAGCTTGGAGGACAATTCGTAGCTAGATATTCTGCCAGGAAAGACCCACTTCTTTTACTCTGAACCAACAGGCTGTTTGATTGCTTCAGTTCCCAAAGTGTATTTGTGTGTGTGTGTGTGTGTCTGTGTGTGTGTGTGTGTGTGAGTGTGTAGACTCAGCATTTTTGACAGTTTGCGATTATAATAACAGAGGCCCTAAGCAACTTAGCAAGACCCTGTTTATAAATAAAATATAAAAAAGATTTGGGGATGTGGCTCAGTGGGTTAAGCATCCTTGGGTTTAATCCCTTGCACTGGAAAAGAAAATAAAAGGAAAGGGGTGTGTGGGGGGCCTCTTTTGGGAGGTAGCAGAAGAAAGTTTGAGAGTGAAACATGATGTAGGAATTAGAAAAGAAAATGAAAGACTCAGTGTTTTTTTTTTAAAAAAATTGTGGTAAAACACCTACAATATAAAATGTACCATATTAGCCATTTTAAGTGTGCATTTAAGTGGAATTAAGTACATTCATCTTACTGCACAACATTACTAGCATCCATCTCCAGAATTCTTTCCTTAAAACTGAAACTCTATTCCCATGAAACATCAATTCCCCATTCCACCCTTCCTCCAGCCCCTGGCAACCACTATAGGTGCCTCATATAAGTGAATTGTACAGTATTTGTTCTTTTGTGACTGGCTTATTTGGACTTAACATAATGACTCAAGTTTCATTCATGTTGTAGGTAAGTCACGGAATTTTCTTCGTCTTTAAGTTTGATGAATATTCCATTACATGTATGTCCCACAGTTTGTTCACCCATTCATCTAGAAGGATCTTTGGGTGCTTCCACCTCTTGGATGTTGATGTTGCTATGAATGTGAGCATGCAGCTATTTCTTTGAGACCTTGATTTTAATTCTTTTGTATCTACCCAGAAAAGAGATTGCTGAATTTTATTACAGGCCTATTTTTAATTTTTTAAGAAATTTCTATACTGTTTTACAATCCCATCAACAGTGCCTCAGGGTTCTGATTTCTCCACAACCTTACCTAAACTTGTTATTTTTAAAGTTGTTTTTAATAGTGCCGTCCTAATGAGTGTGAGGTAATATTTGCTATGGCTTTTTAAAAAAATAATTAATTAATTAATTAATTATAATTAGGTACATATGAGAGCAAAATGCATTTTGATTCATTGTACCTAATAAATAACTAAGTTATTTAATTTGTTTGTTGCTGAGCTATAGGGTATATTCTGGATATTAACCCATGATCAGATATATTATTTACAAGTGTTTTCTTCTATGAACTTTTGTCAGGTCTTACACTTAGATTTTTAATTCATATCAAGTTAATTTTTGTATAGAGGGTAAGATAAGGATCTAACTTAATTCTTTTGCTATGGACATTAAGTCTTCCAAACACCATTTGTTGAAATATGGTATTTTTTTCCCAGTAAAGAGTATTAGCACCCTATTGAAAATCATTTGAACATAGATATTAAGGTTTTTTTCTGGACTTTGTATTCTATTCCATTGGTTTATATGTCTGTCTTTATGTCAATACCACACCATTTGGATTATTGTAACTTTGCAATAAATTTTAACAAAAGCAAGTTGGAGATTTATAATTTTGTTTGGCTTTTTGGAGATTATTTCGGCTATTCAGGGCCCTTGAAATTCCAAATGAATTTTAGAATAGATTTTTATATTTCTGCAAAAAAAATGTCATTGGCTTTTTGGTAAGGATTGCATTGAATCTGTAGCTCATTTTGGATAGTACGACATTTTAACAATATGAAATCTTCCAATCCATGAGTACAGGATGTGGGAAGACCCAGTTTTTTGCCTGGTCATATGCTCTCTTCATTGTTCCCTCACAGTTGTCCCCTTCTGTATGCCAGAGTGACAGCTCTAGAATGGTGATGACAAACTATAGCCTCCAGATCTAGGGCCCATGTTGGCTGACACTATCCTCAAGAAGACATCCATTGAGCCAGACACTGAAGAGTAGCCAGACATTGAAAACCTAAATCCTAAATGCTAGAATTCTAGATACGAGAATTTGCTTGAAGAGCTTGGCTTTCTGAACTCTGATTTGTTGTAGACCCGGATAGTAAACATCATATTAAAATGAAATAAAATACCAAGGCCAGATAAGACAGATGGACTCCGTGCTTTTCCCGTCACTTATCATGCTCCCTCGTGTGCTGGATGACTTGTTTTATAGATACATCTTCACTGCGATTTATATTTTGGAAGCCGTGATAAAAATATTGGCAAGAGGTTTTATCCTGGATGAGTTCTCTTTCCTTCGCGATCCGTGGAACTGGCTGGACTCCGTTGTCATTGCAACAGCGTAAGATGTTTGAAATTTTTGTTGGAGACTTGGGGGTGGGAAAGAAGTCCCTCTGCTTCTCTCCAGGCTCTGTGTGGACCCATGTGAGTGACTGAGGTGGCTTGATAATGCTTAGAGCTCTGAGTGTAGTGGTGGTTGGCCCTGAACAGTGCGGTGCCCCCAGTTGGCTGGAGGCCTGGAGGCACAAACCCTATACCAATCCTCCTGTTCTCCTCCATTCAGCCATTCATGCCATCTACTCCCCCACATCAGCCTCTTACAGGCCAAGCCCGGGGCCAGATATGTGTTGATAACAATGAAAAAAAAAAAAGCATGATTCTCAACTTCATGAAGCTCACAGTCTAGAGGGGGAGATGGACAAGTAGTGACCATTACAATCTGAGATAGGGCCTCTGCATCTATAGAACTGTCAGAGCATATGGGAGGAAGGAAGGACTCTAAAATTTATCTCTGGCTACTGGGAAGTCACAAAGAGTTTCACCCACATTTATTTGTAGAAGTTTATTTATTTATTTATTTTTGGTACTGGGAATTGAATCCAGGGGAGCTTAATCAGGGAGCCACTTTTCGACATACATATATTTTTAGAGACAGGGCCTCACTAAGTTGCTTAGGGCCTCACTAAGTTGCTGAGGCTGGCTTTGAACTTGTAATCTTCCTGCCTCAGCCTCCAAAGCCAATGGGATTGCAGGTGTGCACCACCATGCCTGGCTACTTATAGAAGTTTCATAATTTTTTGTTTTTAATGTTTATTTCCTTGGTCCACTTGTGTTAATTTCTGTGCATGGCAGGAGATGATGGTTGAAGTTTTTCCTGAAGGAGAGGATACTGATGTGGCATTAAATAATGAGATGGAGTCAGCAATATTAAAAAAAAAATTAAGGGGCTGGGGATGTGGCTCAAGTGGTAGTGCGCTCGCCTGGCATGCGTGTGGCCCGGGTTCGATCCTCAGCACCACATACAAACAAAGATGTTGTGTCCGCCGATAACTAAAAAATAAAATATTAAAATTCTCTCTCTCTCTCTCTCTCTCTCTCTCTCTCTCTCTCTCTCTCTCTCTCTCCTCTCTATCTTTCTTAAAAAAAAAATTAAGAAAAGCAACATGTCATTGCTAATACAACAGCTATTAACCTAACATTATGTATCTGTGCCAGGCATTGTGTTTAGTACTTTGCATTTATTTTCCTATTCATGGTTCCCAAAAGCCCTTAGAGGAAGGTGTGATTATTTTCAGAGTTTTGTGTTTGAAGTTCAATATTGACGTATTCTTAGTCATTGAAAGTTGGTAAAACCCAACAGTTGAGTGTAGACTCTGAAAACAGACAGCCTGGGTTCACATCCAGATTTGGCCATGTAGGGACTGGGAGACCTTAGCAAAGTACACTGGGGCCTGGAATTTAGCAATCAGTCAGTAAATGTGAAGATTTCTATTGTCCATGCATGTGGCCTCATTTGTGTCTGTGGGTAAAGATTAGCTAAGAAGAGGCCCCTGGGCAGGTTGTGGTCCACAGCAATGATCAGGGATGTTGCCAGGTTCTGTGATGATAGTGGTGCTGGGAGGTTAGGTTGCGGATTTCCCATAGGTGGGTGCAAGCCCCAGGCTGTGCTTCCTCTGGCCTTGGTGGAGACGATCAGTGCAGCTGCCGGACTGAGCAAGCCCAGGCTAACCCTGTGTTCTGTCTTGCAGGATTGCATCTTATTTTCCATTTGGAAAAATCAATCTGTTGTCCCTGCGTACCTTCCGAGTGTTCAGAGCTTTGAAGGCAATTTCAGTAGTTTCAGGTAAGTCACTCTGACTTTCAACACGGGCTCGTAGCTGGAGAGGGTGTTCTTTTATCTTTAAAATTTTCAAAATGTCATCATGGAAACTAGAATCAAACAAACCTGGCTGGGCACTTTTATTTGATTGTTCAGTCAATAATTATTGACATAATTATATATCTGTCCAGACGCTATGCTAGAATGCTTAGGATCTACCGGTGAGAAAAGAAAGACCCCTGCCCTCATAGAGTTCATGGTCTAGAGTTGAGAGTGGAGAGCCCGACACGGGGCAATAACCATAATAAGTGAATTATGCAGCATGTCAGAACCTGCTGTGTGCCACGGAAGGTAAGAAGGAAATTTAGACATCACAAGGGCTATGGGAAGTCACAAAGTTTAGGGGAAGCAGATTGTAACTTGGGAGTGGTCAGTGTCATTGAGAAGGTGAGAGGTGAGCAAAAATTTGAAGGTGGAGAGGAGGAACATAAATGGATATATTGGAAAGAGGGTTTCCAAGATGGGAACTAGCCCGAGCAAAGATGGAGGAACAGCAAGGTTGTGGGTGGGGCTGGAACAAGGTGAGGGAGGGGCCAGGTGGAGTTGGGAGTCACAGAAGTGAAGGGGAGGCTCAGAGGCATGGGGAGGACTTGGATCTGGCTCTGAAGAGATGGGAACTGGGGCGTAGAGAACAGAATGTCAGAAGCCACAGAGGCAGGAAACCAGGGAGAAGGCATGGTAGTTACCATGGAAATATGCTTCTCATCTCCTGCTGCAGGGAGCACAATTAACTAAAGTCCCAGCTGTCACCCCTCTGGAGTCACCACTGCATCCATGCTCATGCCAAGATCCGGCTTGCCCTGCTTGGCGGGGGTGCTAATTGTGGCCCACTCCTGAAGGATCTGGGATCCTCTCGCGGCTCAGGGTGCCCCAGCCTCTGGCTGAGACTCATCAGCAGCACTGAGTTTCTTCCTATCCAATCCCACTTCTTTTCTGCTGTCTTAGATGTTCAAGGCTATATGGAGTCTGAAGTTTGTCCCTGCAGACTGCTGCTCCCTCTCTGTCCCCTTTCACAGGCATTTCCCCTCAACAAATCTCTCGCACACCTGATTCCAGAGCGTCTGCTTCTCAGAACCCAAAGTGGCACAAGTGTCCATCTTTCAAGCAAGGGACAGTGGTACTTCAGGTCAGGTGCTGGGCATAGAGTTGGTGGACAGTGTTCAGAGTCTATAAATTTGAAGCCACAGGAGTTCCTGACAGGTCGATTGTATGTGTGGTGTGGGCAAAAGAGAGGCATGAAGGAGGACGCTAAAGTTTTGGCCTGTAGCGTCAGACAGAGTTGTCATTGACCGGGATAGAGAAGACTGTGACAGGATTGGGTCTGGAGGGGAGAGGTTTCAGATGTTTTGTGATTGAGATATTGGGAGACATCCAAGTGAAAGTCTCAAACAGGCAATTAGGTACATGAATCTGGAATTCTAGGGGACAGTCTGACTGGAGCTGTATTTTGGGAATCTTGGGCCTATAGATGGTTTTAAAGCCATGAAATCTGCTGAGATCACTAAGGGATGGGCTCAGATGGAGACCAAGGCCTGAGCTCCAGGTTACCACAACTTTAAAAGGGAGGGAGAAGAGGAGGAACCGGCAAAAGAGATGAGCAGGAGACACTAATGAAGTGGCAGGGAAACCATAGATGGTCCTCTGGAAGCACAAGAATCAAGACATCAGGGCCCCGGGCCAGGCCACTTTCCAACTCCAGTGCACAATTTGACAGTTTCCAGGGTTGTTCCCGCCTTACTCCTGGCCAGGTCTGGCCTGGAGTGGGAGGAGCTCCACCCTCTCCTGCCCTCCTCCTCCTCAGGTCTGAAGGTTATTGTGGGGGCCTTGCTGCGTTCTGTGAAGAAGCTTGTTGACGTGATGGTCCTCACCCTCTTCTGCCTCAGCATCTTCGCCCTGGTAGGTCAGCAGCTCTTCATGGGAAATCTGAACCAGAAATGTATCAGGACCAACTGTACCCGCAACTTTGAAACTAATGGTAAATATCCCACCTTTCACTCTTTTGTGCATAGTTAACTTTTATTGATCCCCAATCGTGCCGCCCTGCAAAGTTTGCTCTTAGGAACAAGGGAGGGTGTCATCCATCCTGGATCTCACTTAAGGATAGTTTTTTTTTAATTAATTTTTATTGTTGGTTGTTCGAAACATTACATAGTTCTTGATATATCATATTTCACACTTTGATTCAAGTGGGATATGAACTCCCATTTTTACCCCGTATACAGATTGCAGAATCACATCAGTTGCACATCCATTGATTTACATATTGCCATACTAGTGAAGGATAGTTTTTTTTTATTTGTTCTTTTTAGTTACACATGATAGTAGAATGTATTTGGTAGATTATTCATACACATATTATAACTTATTCTATTTAGGATCCCACTCTTGTGGTTGTACATGATGCGGAGTTACTCTGGCCATGTATTTAAATACAAGGACAGGAAAGTTATGACTGATGAATTCTACTGTCTCTCCTATTCCTGTCCCTCTCTCTTTCCCTTTTTTCTCTTTGTTTAATCCAATGGGTTTCTATTCTCCAACCCCCCCCACCTTCCTTGCTTGGGTTAACATCCACAAATCAGAGAGGACATTCGGCCTTTGGATTTGGGGGATTGGCTTCTTTCACTTAGCATGGTATTCTCCAGTTCCATCCATTTATCAGCAAATGCCGTAATTTCATTCTTCTTTATGGCCGAGTGATATTCCATTGTGTTATATATACCACATCCATTCTTTCATTAAAGGACACCCAGGTTGTTTTCATAGCTTGGCTATTGTGAGTTGAGCTGCTATAAGCATAAATGTGGCTGCATCACTGTAGTATGATGATTTTAAGTCTTTTGAATATATACTGATGAGTGGAATAACTGGGTCAAATGGTGGTTCCATTCCACGTTTTCTGAGGAATGAAGATAGGTTTCTTAAAGAATTTGCCCTTCTTTGGGATTTTCTAGAGAAGGAAAAACCCAAAGCACATCCACAAGAGCTGTGTCCACTCTATCCCCTGCCAGTTAGATCTCAGCCCACTTCTTCATCATGGCTTTTTTTTTTTTTTGATGGTGCTGGGGATTGAACCCAGGGCCTATGCATGCAAGG
This sequence comes from Callospermophilus lateralis, assembly GCF_048772815.1. Taxonomy (NCBI): domain Eukaryota; kingdom Metazoa; phylum Chordata; class Mammalia; order Rodentia; family Sciuridae; genus Callospermophilus; species Callospermophilus lateralis. Next base: position 201,390,498 of record NC_135305.1, on the reverse strand, counting down.
CAAGCACTCTACCAACTGAGCTATATCCCCACTTTTGCAGAGGTGTTTGCAATGTCTGGATTTGGTCAAAAGGAATCAGCAACTTCCAAACCTCCTCCTCAAGTATCTTCAATATTTCTTTCTGTGCCCACCCTCTGCACACTGAAGTCAACCCTACACCTTCTCCATGTGTCCTGAATCTCAAGTGGCTACACTCTTTTTGCATCAGTCAAGGACAGAGTCTGTGCTCAGCCCCTTCTGCTACCCCCACCTCACCTGGCCCTGCCCAGGGTTGGTCCCTGGCTCATTCACTGTTGTATGTATATTCTTCCTTTCCCTCTTTTTCTCTTGCTCTTTCCTCAGGGCTTAAGACTCAGGTCCTCTCTGTTCACCAACTTTGATGATTTTAGATAATTCAGAATCATCTGCTTTCAAAAGTAATTGGGTGTATTTACTGTTCTTTTTTATTTTAGTGCTTTTTAAAAAATTATAATTTATGACTTTTTCTTCTCTCAGAATATTGCTTTGAAAAGGAAGATAATTCCAAAGAACCCATGTTGTGTGGCAGCTGGTTTGGCAGCAGGTAAGGGGTTTAAACTCTCCCCCCCCCCCCCTACAAGCAGAGCACCTCTGGACCTGTGGAATGGTGTGGCAAACAGTCTTCATGTAATGACTGGTAGAAACAGTGAGGAGAGTTCTCAAACAGTGCCAATTAGTTCCTGTGTCTAAGCAAAGTTATTTCCTTACTTACTTGCTTATTTTCTTGGGACAGGATCTTGCTAACTTGTCCAGGCTGATTTTGAACTCAGGATCCTTCTGCCTCAGCCTCCCGAAGAGCTGGGATCACAGGAGTGCATGACCAGGCCCAGCTTAAGCAAGTTTAGACTTGCATTATTCAATTGAAAGTTATTTCCAAGTGTTCACAACAGGTTTTCCCCCAATTATGTTGAATGGGTAGCTCATAAGAAATCTACTAAAAACTTAGTGACATTTAACTTCATGGAGTGGATATCAAGACTTTCAAGGGCTTAAAGAAGTCATGGTGGAGAACCACATAGGACTTTGGTGCTTGCTGGCATTGCCTCGGTGCAAGACTGTCTGAGCTCGCTTCTCTTGGCTGCTGAGCACGCTTCTCTTGGCTCCTGAATATCACTCCTCTCACTGCAAATGCAGTTGCTTGTGCATTTACACACACTTAGCTCCAGAGTTGGTCACCCTCTGGGCCTATGAGAAACCCTTTCTTCTAAGGGTTATGGTGAGAAGTTCAAGTCAATGAAGATTTACTGAGTGTATTTCAAATTAAGATAATATGCAAGGCCCTGTAATGAAATAGATTACATCCATTCCCATATGTCAAATAGACATCAGGACCCACAGCATGTTATGGACAGAGCTGCTGTACTCTCTTGAAATTGATGCCTGCCAGGGAAGACAGACATAGAGTAAATTCTACAAAGTGTGATGTGTGTTGCAAGGGAGATGTGCAAATGCTGAGATACGACAGGGGATGGGGCCCTTTCTGGGGAATTAGGGAAAAGTCTGTCACACCACTTACAAAATGCAACAGGCTTGAATCTAATGTGAGGTTCACTGAGCTCCCTAGAATGGTCCCTGTCAGGACACTGTACCCGCAGTGTCCTCATGTTAACCAGGGATGCTTAGCTTGTTGCAGATAATGACTCTTTGGCCTCTCACCATGCAGGACAGGTATGGATACTGTAGGCAAAATTCAAGGTGAGCTGTGTCACCTTGACCTACAAAAGCAACAGCCTTGGTTTCCACCTGGTCTTTATGATGTTCCTGACTCTATGTGTCAGATACTGCTCTCTTAGTCTAAGCTCAGGAGTTTGATAATAAACCAACTTCTAGTCTGTGACATCCTGTGCAGGTCATAGTGCATTAGTTTCTGGGGAGCTGGTACTCTTCGAAGGCAGCTCTGAGGTCATTTCCTCAGACAGGCCTCCTCTGGCAGGCCCCAGGGGTCTCCAGGCTTTGCTCTCTGCTGCATTTCTGAGGATGAATTGACCCAAACCCAAAGTGGAAGTGGGAGGTCCCGGTAGGTGAGGAGAGAGCACCCAATCCCCACAGTGGAAACAGCATGGTAGGAGACCTCAGCATGCAAACACATCAGGGAGCACATGAAGCCCAGCAACTGGTCAGGCAGAGGGCAGGAGAGGAGGCAGGAGGAGAAATGGGAGCCAACTGTTCAGGGCCTGGTAGCCTGTCAGTGCCAAGGATTTGGCCTTAATCACAAATGAAACAGGAGATGTAGAGAGGTTTTAATATAGGACAACTATCTGTGTAGATTTTTTTTTAAATGGCTTCTGTGTAGAGAATGGAAGGAGAGAGTAGACGAGGAAGTTGCTCTCAAGACTATATGAGTACAAGTGAGAGTCATGAAGCTGTACCATGGAGATGAAGAGAGATGGATGGGTAAGGTCACGGTGTGCCTTTTGGCAGAGCATGTGCCTAGCATGTGTGAGGAGACCCTGACTTCAATTCTCAGCATTGAAAAAAAAATTTTTTTTTAATAAAAAAGAAAAGAAATCAATGAATGAGTCCCAAAGACATTTAGTGGGTAGAAGAAACAGGACTTGTGGATTGAAGAGGACGGTGGTGTATATCAGTGACTACAAATGCATGTGCATCTGTAAAAGATGGGAGGAAGAGCAAAGGAGAGAGAGCTTACACAAGCTTCCATTCCCCGTGTGGTGCTGTTGGCTGAGAGGGGAACGTGGAGGGACAGGCTCAATCACCTGGTGAGTTGAAAGGAAGGTGCGTCCAAAGAGGAGGAGATAGGCAAATGGTGACTGGGTAATGGGGGACGTCAAGCATGGTGCGACCATCCTCAATAGATTCCTAGAAGTTCGAGGGCACTGGGACTTCATAGCATTTCCCAGTGAGGGTACAGGGAAGCCCTCCTCCCCAGGTATCCTAAAGCCAAGCCTATAGCCCTCAGGACATCCCACTCCTCCAGCAAAATTCCCAATCAGCTTGTGAGAGCTGCCACTGGACAACCCAGGTTCACCATGACATTGGGGGACAGGCTTTGACAGAAAGAAGATTCAGAAAAAGAAACAGAACAAGTGGCTATGGACAAAACAAGAATTCAAAGAGCCAAGTGGGTCTTTAGAAACTTTAAGTAGGACCCTTGGTGAAATTAAAAGAGAGGTACTGCATATCTAAAAACTGAAAATGGCTTGTTAAGAAAAAGGAACAGTCCGAAAACTAGAAGTTAATTAGAAATTAAGTGTGATTACAAAACAATCTACAATGGAGTGTAAAAGATGAAGCTGAGGAGGTAGCTCAGGTGGTAGAAACACACAACAGAAACAGAAAATGTAAGAATAAATATAAAAAAAAATTAAGAAGTTCTAAACTTTTGACTAAGTAGGAATTCCAGAAATAGAGGACAGAACAATAAAAAAAAGAATATTAACAACATCAACAAAAAAAAAAAAAACAGGGAATTTTTCTGGAATTTAAGGATGAAAGACCCTTGGTGCCCATGAAGTTCCCAACACACCCAAGAGAAAAAGCCCATGCCAAGTGTATTGTCTTGGTATTTCAGGATCTTGTGGGCAAAAGATCTTAAAGCCAAAAAGGCAAAGAAAGTCACCCACAAAGATACCAGAGTTGAAATTGGTATCCAAATTCTCAGCAGTAGCACAGGATAAGAGCTAAGCGATGCCTTCATATTTCTAAGGGAAACCCATTTTTAACATGAAATTCTATCAATCGATTGTGAAGATGGGATGACAATGTTCATACAAAAAAAGTAAAAGGTCACTCAGTCTTCTTAAGAAGCTACTTGAGATGTGTTCCAGAAAAACGAGGGAGTAAAACTATTCAGCCTGCCAAAGCCAAGGAAAAAATGTCTCCACTGAGGGGAGCCATCGGCACGAGCCACAGTATTTTCCTGGGATAAATGATAGGAGTAGTGGTGAAGTGGTGTGGGATGGTGGAGAGTTGACCCTCACCTACCAGGGCGGGATTCTGATACATTAAATATCAATGTAAGCAATATATTTAGAGGTACAAATGTAAAAGAGTTAAAAGTCATTGAATTGTAGTATGTGCGAATGGCACACACATTTCATTACAAACTCTTTGGTGAATGGAGTCTTTTAAAATTATGTGACAAAATGCTACATTTTCTAAATATTAAGCAAATGCATACCTTTGTAATCCCATGGATATATTTAATGGTGTGTGCTATGGTAAAATGGGCAAAGACCACTGGGCATAGATATTCATTGCCTAGATATTTGTAAGAGCAAAAGACGATTAACCTTTAAAACCCAAATATTCATCATTAGCAGAGCAGTCATATAAATCATAAGACTGTAAGATCTGAAAAAGCATGATATAAATCTGAAGAGAAGGACATATTCCCCTGTATGCCAATATAGAAAAATCTCCAAGCTGTATTATTGTAAGAAAAAAGCCAGATGCAGGAGACTATTTAAGGCATGCCCCCCTTTGTATTGTGTGTGTGTGTGTGTGTGTGTGTGTGTGTGTGTGTGTTTCTGTATTCAGAGAATACTACAAGGTCACAAAAGTAACTGTTAAATGCTGCTAGGAAATAATCCTTGAGGGACTGGGGACGGATGGACACAATATCATTGGCCCTTTTATATTGTTTAGTGGCTGTGTCACTGCACTTAATTTTTCAATGAAAAACTTGTTAATATGAATTTATTGATCAATCCATTGGGAAAAGAAGCCCATGAGCAGACACAGGAGGGTGAAGCCGGGAAGGTGTGGCTGGCAGAGGGATGGACGGCCACTTTACAAATACTCCCAACCCTCCTCCAGGGCTTCCTGGCGTGAGCCAAAGGCCCTCTGAAGAACCATGTCCCGGCGAAAGGAACTGGGCTGTGGGGAATGTAATGCCTTCTCTGATCCTTTGTTTCCAACATCTAGATCCTGTCCCAACAATTCTACGTGCAACCACACCAGAATTAATCCTGACAGTAATTATACAAATTTTGACAACTTCGGCTGGTCTTTTCTTGCCATGTTCCGGCTTATGACTCAAGATTCCTGGGAGAAGCTTTATCGACAGGTTACCTATTGATAGTTTCTCTTTTTCCTCCTGTGTCCGTTATTTACATATTTATTTATTGGAAACCTACCATCCATCCCCATTTTTGTCATGGATTCCTGATGTCTTTAATAGCTGTATTATTACATTCTGCTTTAGAAGTGCTGTTTGAAATTTCAAGAAAATTATAAATGTGGTATTCAGAAGAAGAGCACAAAATGAAACAAAAACAGAACTAAAAACTCTTTCTACAAGTATTATGGCTCTCCAGACTTAATATTGCTGGAAGTTCCACCACTAGTGCTCTCTTTCTCTCTCTCTCTCTCTCTCTCTCTCTCTCTCTCTCTCTCTCTCAAATATAAAAGTTCCATTGAGAAGTCAAAAATAGTAAAGTCACTGAGGGTGGATGTATGCATAGCACCTCCCTCCTGTGAGACGGGGTATCAATAGGTACTGGGTGACTGGGAGGCTGCAGAGGATGTTGAGGTAGCGGAGCCACCCAGGCCTGGGGAAAGAACTGTTGTCTGTGGCTGTACTATCTTTCTTGAAGTGATGGTCACCCTTCTGTGGAAGAGGCTTCAGATGCAAGCATATGCTCTGTTCCTTGCAGACCCTGCGCACCTCTGGGATCTACTCAGTCTTCTTCTTCGTGGTGGTCATCTTCCTGGGCTCTTTCTACCTGATTAACTTAACCCTGGCGGTTGTCACCATGGCTTATGAGGAGCAGAACAGGAATGTAGCTGCAGAGACTGAGGCCAAGGAAAAAATGTTTCAGGAAGCCCAGCAGCTGTTAAAGGAGGAAAAGGAGGTAGGGGTATGGGAGGTCAAGACTGTGGGATCTGCACAGGGCAGCAGAAGGACCCCAGAGGCAATGTGACCTGAGGTTCAAGGCTGCCTTGGTCCTGGCCTCAGTGCTTTCTCCACCTGTGCTTTTTTGAGAGTTTAAGCCCCCTGAGGGCTGGTTGTGCTGCTCCCTCTCCAGGTGAGAGCCCTTGAGACTGATGCTCTTTGACCCTTGTAGAATATGTCTTAAATTATAGGCTGGAAGAGACAATTTATGAATATATAAATCCAGACTCTCTTCCAGGCTTTCTTGTGGAAATTTGGAGATGTTTTGGTCCAGGGGCTTTACTTGAGGGTAGGAGGGGGATCTGGAACAACAGGCCTGATGACTTCTCCCTTGCTGAAAACCCCTTCATTCTCATTGTTTCTCTGCTGTCTTTACATTTTCCAGTTCAATTCCAAGATTTTCCAGGGCAGGGACTTGTTTTATACGCCTTGTCATTCTCTACAGAGATGTGTTGGAGGGAAGTCCACTCTAAGTCCTTCATATCTGCAACTTCAGGCATAAGCATTGATTGAGTTCCTAGTGCATGCTGGACATGGGGTAAGGGTTAGCGACAGAGATGTGAGAGTCAACCTCGCATCTGACAACTGCAATCTCTGCAAAATATCTGAACATGTTTTCCAGATAAACAAGGACAGAGCTGGCATATTCCAGAAAGACAATGAGCAATCTAAATGGTGCATCACTACCCTGGGAGGGGGGGATGCGACGGAGGCTGAGGTCATCTGAACTGTTTTATGGGGAGGTATAATGTGTTGGTTAATTGCTTTTGTTCACTTTCTAAGGCTCTGGTTGCCATGGGGATTGACAGAAGTTCACTCAATTCCCTTCAAGCATCGTCTTTTTCCCCAAAGAAGAGAAAGTTCTTTGGAAATAAGAAAAAGAAGTCCTTATTGAAGAGAAAGTCTAGGAAAGACAAAACTTCAGGATCCGATTCTGATGGAGAGGCTCCCTCAAATGTAAGTCTGGTCCAGAGGATTGATAATACTGGGGTCCAGGAACAGGTCCATGGACCATCTAATTGAAGGAATCCACTCGTTCTTCATTTCCTCATTTATCCATTCATCCCTTTGCACATACTTTCATGTATCTACGTGTCCATTTAATTGCTCATTTATTTATAAACACCTCTTTAAGCTGTTTAGAGTGTTTCTTATTTGCCTGGCACTGGAGTAGGTACTGGAGATGCACGGTTCCTACTTGAGTGTAAGTGTGGGTCCCTCTGGAGCAAAACCAAAGACATTAGGTTGCAAGCAGCTTGTTTGGAAAGTCATCCCAGAGAGATGTTTTTCTTCAATCCTCAGGGGAGGACTCCCAGGGAAAGTGCAGGATCAAGCCAGTTACCACTGAAGGTGGCTGGAGTTGAATCCCCCTGGAGCGAGGGTGTTAGAATACATGGGCACCCACTCCAGTCCATCTTTGGTTACAGATTGCTGGGGACTGGAGACCATTTCCCTGTACTTCCGACTTGCTGTATCCTAGGGCAAGAGGGAGTTTGAATCTCCAGAGAAAGCCCTTTAGTATGGCCCAAGGTCATATGGAGCAACTCAATGCATCTGTTTCCGACAACCAACCCAGACTTGGCAGGGAGCTGGAGGTAGGGGAAGGAAGAGCAATGGGTCAGAAAAGGGCTCTCAAAAAACAGTACCTCAGCTGAAAGGGTGGTGAAAGGAAGAGAGAAGCATCCCTCTCTCTGGGGAGAGGGATGTGTGCAAGGCCCAGAAGTAAAGGTGAGCAGGAGAACAGGACTCATTTGAACACTTTCGTGTATTTGAATGTGTAAGTGTGGTTGTGTGTGTGTGGTTGTGTGTTTGCATGCACATGTGTATGATGAGGCAGAGATAATGGCAAGAAGCTATAGTCGTAAGAGGGGATGATCACAAAAGGCCTTGAAAAGTAAGCCAGTGGGTTCACCCTTTACACTGAGGGCAAGGGGTAAGAAGCCCAGAAATATTTTAAGCAAGGGTGAGATGACCAGAGGCACAGTTTTCAAATGCTAGATGCATTGAAGAGAGGAGATGGGAGGAGACAGGACTAGAGGCATTGAATTAAGAGGTTGCTATAGCAACCCAAGTTAAGAGATGATAGGAGCTGAAACTATGGTTAGGGCAGTGAGGATGAAGGATGAACAGACTGCATGAAAAGTATGCAGAAAAGTATAGATCAAGTCTGGCAATTGAATTGAGTAGAGCATGGATGTGATGCCTGATTAGGTATCGGATAGATGACTCAATGGAAGGTCATTTACTGAGAGGAAAAAAACTTGTTTTGGGGGTGAGAAAGATGGCCAGCTGAGTTTTGGATGTGCCAATTTGGAGGTGCCCATGCGACATCCCAGCAGGGATGTTAAGTGGATAGTGAGTGTGTTATACAGAAAGGAGCTGATAAGGGAATACGTAGTAGAAAAGTCACCCTTATCATTAAGGTGGATGATGTTAAGACATGGCTTAATTAGGAAGAGAAAAATCAGAAGAGAAATATGTTGAAGACACAATCCAGGGAAGGATGGCAAGAGTCACTCTCCTGAGGTGGACAGAGGGAGGTGTGGGTAGAAGGTTCATGCCTGATGACAGGGTGATGAAGGGAGCCCAGGGCCTTTGCAGAAGTAGCTAGAGGGACTCCATCCACCGCTGCAGTGGGTCTGTGCTGCAGAGATGGGGGCAGGGCTCGTGATTGACAGATTTCTTCTATTAGATAATGATATAAAGAAAAGACTGCAAATATGTCCTTTAATATTTTTAAAGTTTTCTCCTCATTTCACAAAACACTAGACAAAGACCCAGAAACGTTAGATGAATCATCCCTCCCCCTTAACAAGAACTGGGAATAATTATTGAAAAGACTCTGGTTGGTCAAAACTGTGGGCAAATAAGCCATTCTGGATACTGAGTTTTCCTGAATAACGGAAGGTTCACATCCTTTGATCTACAGTGACTTAAGAATTGTAGGTAAGATGGGAATCAACAAGTCCTTGTTCATAGCTTGAGAGAGTGCTTGAGATTTGGTATACAGATTTTGTGATATTTAATTGGACTGTTTTTTGTTGTTGCTGCTGGAGATGGAACCCAGGGCCTCCTGCGTGCTAGGCAAGTGCTCAGCTACTGAGGTACAATTGCTAGCCTGACTGTTCTTTTTTGTTGTTGGTACTGGGGATTGAAACCAGGGGCACTTTGCCACTGAGCTACATCCATGGTAGCTCAGCCCTTTTTATTTTATTTTTGAAACAGGGTCTCACTAAGTTATCCAGACTGGCCTTGAACTTGCCATCTTCCTGCCTCAGCCTCCTGCATCGCTGGGATATATGGCATGCACCACTGCAGCCAGCTTACTGACTATTCTTTTTAGTGACTGTTTTAAAATCTAAGCAACATTCAAAGAACTTCACTATATGGCCCCTATCCACTTTTGTAAATCTATCCCCAACTTCTGCCCTTTGCAAACATTGTTCCCCAATTAGACATTTTACCGCTTTCATACCAGCAGCCATTCCTCACTAGCTTTTGTAGAAATTTGCCTGCTCTTTGTGGACATTGAATAAAGCCCAAGGTAAAATTTCTGTCGGTGGAAATGTGCATGAAATAAGAAATATGAGTGGACAAACCATGTTTTTCCAATCTGTTAAATATGGCATAAGGAAAGTGAGCATTTGGCACACCTTGAGGATGGAGTTAGTAGACCTTCAGAAATTGTTGAGCACCTTCATTGCATGTAGCACTGAGACAAAGTAGTTTGTAAAGTTTTGGAGAAGAGGAATGCCACCCCCCCACACCCTGGCCCTGCCTTCAGAAGGTCCACCATGCCTTCTCTTACAGCCACCCCTTCTAGAGCAAACCAAACGATTGTCCCAGAACCTGCCAGTGGATCTGTTTGATGAGCACGGAGACCCCTTCCAAAGACAGAGGGCACTGAGTGCTGTCAGCATCCTTACCATCACCATGCATGGTAAGTTCCACCTCCAGGGCCAAGGGAAAGAATCACTTCAATGATGTCCTTTCTTCATCTCCCCTTCCAGTCCTCCAAAAGCCCTCCATAGAAGAGGCCCACTGTACCATCCTGCAAATTGGGACTTCCTGTACCTTCTTGGAACATGTCAGCAAAGTGGCTTGGATGAAATGGGCCCTCCCTTAACTGAGTGCCACTCTGAGTGGGCCCTTGGGTAGTGATGAGAACTAGTTAGACGTAGGGTGGAACTTCAGACCAAGAGCACAGATGGGGTCTCACAAGCAGGCCAGGCAGTTGCAGGAGGCCTGAGTGACAATGACAGCTGAAAAGAGTTGACTTATCCAGGAGGTGATAGTTGTCATTAAAGTTAGTCAAGAATCGGGTATGGGCAATAGAAAACCTGTACAGACAAGGTGGCACTATCTGATGGCCTTATTAACAGGAGGTAATAGGGCCCCAATTAAGGGGCCAGAGTTCAGGTCCTTGCAAGGGTGGGGTCATATGAGTCCCTTGCCACTTTTGAACCTATCACTCTGCCTCATTTGGCTTGTGGTAGGCCCTGAAACGGTGCCATAGAAGTCAGAGGTACTGATGCCTGGTGGCCTGATCTCAAGCAGTTCCTAAGGTGTCTTTTATTGTTTATAAGTGCTTATAGATACCCTTCCCCCAAGCCCTGATTAGTCCCCAGTGCCTCTTTTATAGCCATCACCATAGTGTCTTGAGAGGACATAGCTTGTGCCTGTATCTTTCTCATGGGTTCCCAGCCAGTCAGTGTCGATTCCCACATCTGTATACATCTGTACCTCTAACCGTGCAGCCCAGCTCCTGGAGGCTCCATAAGCATCAAAACTTAATGTCTTTGACTGTCCCACACACTAGTTGTATGTGGGAAATTGTCTCCTCTGCACTGTGATTGGCTGGAAAGCCTAGTTCTGGCTACCACAGTCAGTGCCTGATTTGAACACAGATCCCTGGAGACCCCAGAGAGGAGGGGGAAAGGAATCCACTCGGGCAAAGAGCAGCCAGAGACTCCAGACCTAACTCCTCAATCACCCTTTCATTCTCCTTCTCCAGAACAAGAAAAATCCCAGGAGCCTTGTCTCCCATGTGGGGAAAACCTGGCATCCAGATACCTCGTGTGGAACTGCAGTCCCTGGTGGCTGTGCATTAAGAAGGCCCTGAGGTTTGTGATGACTGACCCTTTCACTGAGCTGGCCATCACCATCTGCATCATAATCAATACCATCTTCTTGTCCATGGAGCATCATAATATGGATCCATATCTGAAGAGCATATTGCAAAAAGGAAATTGGGTAAATTTAGGCTTTTGTGAAATATAAAGTGTATTTCCAGTTTTGAATTACAGCTCTTTCAAAGTCTGAATATTTTGTGAGTGACCAAACCTAAACTAGGTCTTTGGTCTCTGTAAGTAGAGGAGAGGGAAATATGACTGTCAGGATTTTATTTTTACCCAGTTCGTCTTAGTAATGTTCCACGGGCCCCATGTTAGCCCTGTAGTAGGTCACTTTCCTATCTAGTGGTAAGTCAGAAACAACCTCATTGTGGTGCTGGTGGGTGGGAGGGCTTTTGAGTCTTAATTTTCAAAAATGTTTTTCTTTTATTTCTCTCTTTCTCCTCCACCCCGTTTTCTTTCTTTCTGTAGCAGGGATTAAACCTAGGGGGTGCCACATCCCCAGCCCTTTTTATTTTTATTTTTGAGATGGGAGTCTCACTAAACTGCTTAGGGCCTTGCTAAGTTGCTGAGCCTGGTCTCAAACTTTTGACTTTCCTGCCTCAGCTTCCTAAGAGTCAATGGTATTACAGGCATGCACCACCACCACACCTGGCACAAGTAGACGTCTTAAAATTTGGGATAATCAGGATAATATTAACCACATCTGGAGTCCCATGGTATTGATTACCATGATCCCCAGAGATACTCATAACATCATTTGTCATAAAATGAGGCTGCCATTACTTAGGGTGTTCTCCCTGGAAGGTGAGTCAGGACCTGGAATCTGTGGGGGGTTCAAGGTGTGGAGCATTCAGAGTGGGCTTCCGGATTTGAGCCCCTTTCAGGGTTTCTCATGGGATGGATCTAGACTCAGTTAAACTGGGAAAATTAAGACAGGGGAATAGACTTTTCAAGGCCTGTCCACTTGTAGAAGGCATTTTTCTCAAGGGAAAATTAGTCTCTCAGATATCAGGAACAACAAATAATTAGCCATTGGATGTTTTACTTTAGTTAATTAATAGGTTAATGGGCTAAAAAAAAAAATCTCACCAGAACACCTATTTTTTTTCTTCATGAAGTTTCATTTACTTTTCCAATTTTAAAAAGCAGTGCATGATTAAAAAAATTTAAAGGAAAATATAAATAAGGGAAATACAAAGAAGAAACTCAATATCCATGGTCTTATCAGCAAAGATGATCGTATTGGCACTGCAAAACATTTCCAGGAAATATGATTATATGTGTATGTATGCATGCATTTATGTTTGTTGATTTTATTTTCTTTCTCAGATTTCCCACTGTTAGGGATTCTAAGTGTTGAGGTTAAGCTGCCTTTTCCAGTTGGAAACCAGCTAGCTGATTACGTGACATTCTTCTTTACTCTCTTCAGAAGCAGAAGGAGCCCCAGGAACATCATTGTTTTCCAAATACACACTCAGTAGCTACACCCCAGCTCTTAAAAATAGACAGGAAATATGTAGAACTGTCCACATAGCTTCTGTTTCCCTTCCACGTGCCCCACATTCCCTAGACGTGCAATACAAAGATGGCAGCCACCTCATCTGTTGCCCTCACTGTGGTGCTGGTGGGTGGGAGAGATTTTGAGTCTTGATGTTCAATAAACACATTCAAACCTCCCCCCTCCAATGGATGGATCAGGATTATGCTAGTCTGTGGAATTCTATGGCATCGGACTCTCCCTGTTTGGGGATTGTTCCCATCAGAGAATACATTAAGCTCCCAAGATGCCATAAATAGAAATTGGATTAGCTTGACAAATTCAGTGGACCCAAAGCATCTTGGGATGTTGTAGAGTTACACACCTAAAGCCTAAGGAGCCAAGAGGAGGAGGGAGAGTCACAGGGGGCATGGGGCAGTCCATGACCATCCAGGACAGGTGCTGGCACTAAGAAGGGGTATACAGCAGAGTTTAAAGGGGAAATAGGGAAATAAACTTGAATATTCTTGGCCCCCCACCACTGGATTATTTTTCTGTATATTTTGGTTATATATATATATATATATTTATTTATTTTTAACTTGGGTCATGGGTTTCATAATAATAAATCATTGCATTATTTATAAAAACAGACAATCTGCTATTTTTAATAAGGAGATTTAATTATTTTTTAATGGCAACTGGTTTTAATTAAGAATGTGAAATCAAAATTTTAAAGACTTTATGTAGCATTTATTTTAAATAATACTGGAATCTCAACCAGTTTTAGACTTTTCCAACCTGAAAGGCAGTTTTAAACTATCTCCCTGGATTTACGGGGTTTTCATTCAGAAATGCAGTAGAGAGTCCTTATTACTGACAATGTTTCCAAAGAGTTTAATACTTTTAATATTACTTTATTATTTTCATACTTTTGTTTTATTTCCAATTTATGTTCATTAGTGTGTGTGTGTGTGTGTGTGTGTGTGTGTGTGTATGTGTTTGTGTGTGTGAGAGAGATAATGTGCTATTTGCTATGAAGAAATGGTTTGCTTTATCTTATGCACAGATTGGGAGATATATTTAGTTTTAATTTGGCTACTGCTTAGTCAACATTTTACATACTTCTTAAGCTTGTATTTGTTTAGTTATCAGAGACAAAGACAAAACAATTTATTTTTGCTTATGAAACACACATGGCACTTTTTATAACTCTTAGCCCTCCTTTTAATTCTCTGATATTTTGTTGTGAGATGAAAAGCCCTGCAGTCCCAGTGAGTTTTGAAGGTTTTATTTTGATTCACTAATCCTTTCAACTATAACCATGTTTAGACATATTTTTCATAATAATAAATCATTACGTTATTTATAAAAACAATCTACTTTTAATAAGGAGATTTAATTACTTATGGTTTTTTTATGGCAAATTGTTTTAAGAATGTAAAAATCAAAATTTTAAAGACTTATGAAGCATTTATTTTAAATAATACTGGATTCTCAACCAGTTTATCCCATATATTGGGCTGCTCAAAGACATTTTTGTATGCCTGATGGTGTTTTCTAATTCTCTGCTCTGGGCCACTTTGCAAAACAAAAACAATTTTTTTTTTTTTTTTTTAAATATCAAGATGTTGTGATTGAATGGTTAGGTGAACTCTTCCTAGACTCGTTTATGTAGGCTATTTATCCTGAGTGTTTGGAGCAGCTGTTCACCCTGTCTTACCCTGCCCCTTCTAATTTAGGAGTTTTTAATTGGTAAGGATAATGCAGAGGAGGAATTGCCTGACATTTTCTTTTTTTTTTTTTTAAGAGGAATTTTTTCTTAACCTTTATTTTATTTTATGTGGTGCCGAGGATTGAACCCAGTGCCTCACTCATCTCCCTCATGCTAGGTGAGAGTTCTACTGCTGAGCCACAACCCCAGCCCAAGAATTGCCTGACATTTTCTACCACCCAGCTAACAGCCAAGGATCTAGTTTCACCTTATTTTTTCAACACAATAGGAAATAACATTCATTTTCCATCCTGATGTCTGTGAGCTTGATAACACCATGAACAATGACTGAGAAGAGCAAAGGTACAACAATAAGGGGTTCTGTTGATTGGACTTCAGAGTACATTGTATCAATCACAAGAGTACTTTTATTTCTTTGTAACCTCTGTACTTCCAGGGGACCATTCTTAAAAGTGTGTCTTTTCTCATTCTTCTTGGTCTCACTACAGGTTTTCAGTGGCATTTTTATAGCAGAAATGTGCCTCAAAATCATTGCACTCGATCCATATCACTACTTTCGCCAAGGCTGGAACATTTTTGATAGCATCGTAGCTCTCCTGAGTGTTGCCGAAGTCCTCTGTGAAGGGTCAAAGTGGTCATTCTTGCGTTCCTTCAGAGTGGTAAGGCACTTTCTTATTTCACTGCATCCCACTTAGTCATCCATATTGAAGAGTCTTGAGTAAGTTCAATGACTAACTTGGACTAAAATTTAATTCATCTTAACTTTAACCCTAGAACATAATTTGTACTCCTCCTGACACTCAAAATTGTAATAGCCTTTGAAATCTCGGGGAGTCTTCTCTCAAATGAACCCCTATTCCGTCCCCTCACCAAGATGACCTTTAGGTGATTAGATTAAAAAATGTGTTTCCCATGGTCAGGACTCTGTTTCTTGCATTTTTGCACAACCCCGGCAGTACTCTGTTTCTCTCATTGTGAACTCATCAATGGGGTGAAGATCATAGAGCCCATGAGAGGGATGCGTGCTGCCCCCAGGTGCCATCTCAGAACACATCAGCCCCTTTTCTTTATCTGTTTGCTAGCTGATGGTCACTTTTTGTTTATCCGGCTTTTGTGACTAGTGCTGCTATGAAAATGGGAGTGCAGATGTCACTTCAATAAACTGATTTCATTTCCTGATATACTGGATATGTACCCAGTAGTGGGATTGCTGGATCATATGGTAGTTCTTTTCTTTCTTTCTTTTTTTTTTTTTTTTTTTAGTAGTCTCTATACTGTTTTCCATAGTGAGTGTGTGAGTTCATATTCCCACCGATAATATGCAAGTGTTCCCTTTTCTCTACCTACTCACCAGCACTTGTTATCTTTTGCCTCTTTGAAAGTGTTACCAAGTTTGATCCCAAAGGCTGGGGCTTTTTTCTCTCTTGGAATCATAGAAGCAATTACAAGACTGAGCACCCACAAGCAGTGGAGGAGACTTGTGTTCTTGACTAAGAATAGGAGTGGGAGAGAACTTGCAAACCAACTTCCTGCTTCTTTGGGGTTGGTAGGTTTTAGATAAAGGATTTTGAAAAAAGAGGGAAGGGATAGGTGAATAAAGTGCAATTCATGCGTTTTCTGGTAATGGACAGAGATTTTTCAGGAAATTTGGGCTCCAACCCCCTTTTTGCTTGTTTTATGATTCTTTCTGGTTGTTGTCAGGGCCATTGCCAATTGTCATGGTGCTGGTGGGAGGTGTCATTCAGTGTGAAGATGGGGCCACTCTGGGTAGCTCTCTTGAATCCGTCTGGTTTCAGCCAGCTCAACTAACTAACTGCAGTCTTCATTAATAAGCAAGATTAGGGTCCAGTAAAAATTAGCTGGACCACCCAGGTGGTACAAAATTAGGGCAGAGTAACAATGATAGCTGTGCTAGCAAGAGTGAGGTGAAAGCTCATTGTGGTTTTGATTTCATTTTCCTGATGATTAGTGATGCCAAGCCTTTTTTTTTTTTGTTGGCCATTGTATGTCTACTTTTGAGAAATGTCTATTTTGATCTTTTAAATTAGATGATTTTTTTTTACTATTGAGTTTGTATATCTTTTCTTCTTCTTTTTGTGTTAATTTTAAAAAATTTATATATGACAGCGGCATGCATGACAATTCATATTACACATGTAGAGCACAAATTTTCATATCTGGTTGAATACGAAGTGTATTCATACCAATTCGTGTCTTCATACATGTACTCTGGATAATAATGTCCATCACATTCCACCATTATTTCTAACCCCATGCCCCCTCCCTTCCCCTTCCACCCCTCTGCCTTATCTAGAGTTTGTCTATTCCTCCCATGCTCCCTCTTCCTACCCTACTATGAATTAGCCTCCTTATATCAGAGAAAACATTTGGCATTTGGTTTTTTGGGATTAGCAAACTTCACTTAGCATTATTTCCTCCAACTCCATCCATTTACCTGTAAATGCCATGATTTTATTCACTTTTATTGCTGAGTAATATTCCATTGTGTATAAATGCCACATTTTTTTTTATCCATTCATCTACTGAAGAACATCTAGATTGGTTTCTCAATTTAGTTATTGTGAATTGTGCTGCTATAAACATTGATGTGGCTGTGTCCCTGTAGTATGCTATTCTTAAGTCCTTTGGATATAGACGGAGGAGAGGGATAGCTAGGTCAAATGGTGGTTCCAGTCCTGGTTTTCCAAGGAATCTCCATACTGAGTTCCATATTGACTGCACCAATTTGCAGTCCCACCAGCAGTGTATGAGTGTACCTTTTCCCCTCATCCTCGCCAACACTGATTGTTGTTTTTATTCATAATAGCTGCCATTCTGACTGGAGTGAGATGAAATTTTCGAGTAGTTTTGATTTGCATTTCTTTAATTGTTAGAGATGCTGAACATTTTTTTCATATATTTGCTGATTGATTGTATATCATATTCTGAGAAGTGTCTATTAAGGTCCTTGGCCATTTATTGATTGGGTTATTTGTTGTTGTTATTTTTGGTGTTTAGCTTTTTGAGTTCTTTATACACTTTAAAGATCTGTGCTCCATCTAATGTGCGAGGAGTAAAAATTTGCTCCCAAGATGTAGGCTCTCTATTCACCTCATAGATTGTTTCTTTTGCTGAGAAAAAATTTTTAGTTTGAATCCATCCCATTTATTGATTCTTGATTTTAATTTTTGCACCAAAGGAGTCTTATTAAGGAATTTGGGGCCTAATCTCACATGATGGAGATTAGGGCCTACTTTTTCTTCTATTAGACGCAGGGTCTCTGGTTTTATTCCAAGGTCCTTGATCCATTTGGAGTTGAGTTTTGTGCATGGTGAAAGATAGGGGTTTAATTTCATTTTGTTGCATACAGATTTCCAGTTTTCCCAGCCCAATTTGTTAAAGAGGCTATCTTTTCTCCAATGCATGTTTTTGGAGCCTTTGTCTAATATAAGATAATTGTAATTTTGTGGGTTAGCCTCTGTGTCCTCTATTCTGTACCATTGGTCTACCAGTCTGTTTTGGTGCCAATACCATGCTGTTTTATTACTATTGCTCTGTAGTATAGTTTAAGGTCTGGTATAGTGATGCCACCTGCTTCACTCTTCCTACTAAGGATTGCTTTAGCTATTCTGGGTCTCTTTTTTTCCAGATGAATTTTATCACTGTTTTTTCTATTTCTTTGAGGAATGCCATTGGGATTTTGATCAGAATTGTATTAAATCTATATAGTGCTTTTGGTAGTATGGTCATTTTGATAATATTAATTCTGCCTATCCAAGTGCATGGTAGATCTTTCCATCTTCTAAGGTATTATTTGATTTCTTTCTTTAGGGTTCTGTAGTTTTCATTGTATTGATCTTTCACCTCTTTTGTTGATTCCCAAGTATATTTTTTTAAGGCTATTGTAAATGGGGTAGTTTTCCTCATTTCCCTTTCTGAGGATTTGTCACTGATATAAACTGCCTTTGATTTATGGGTGTTGATTTTATATCCTGCTACTTTGCTGAATTTATTTAATAGTTCTAGAAGTTTTCTGGTGGATCTTTTTGGGTCTTCTAGGTATAGTATCATATCATCAGCAAACAGTGCTAATTGATGTTCTTCTTTTTCTACATGTATCCCTTTAATTTCTTTTGTCTGTGTAATTGCTCTGGCCAGTGTTTCAAGAACCATGTTAAATAGAAGTGGTGAAACAGGGCATCCCTGTCTTGTTCCAGTTTTTAGAAGGAATGCCTTTAATTTTTCTTCACTTAGAATGATGTTGGCCTGGAGCTTAGCATAGATAGCCTTTATGATGTTGAGATATGTTCCTATTATCCCTAGTTTTTCTAATGTTTTGAACATGAAGGAGTGCTGTATTTTGCAAATGCTTTTTCTGCATCTATTGAGTTGATTATATGATCTTATCTTTAAGTCTGTCAATGTGATGAATTACATTCATTGATTTCTGAATGTTGAACTAACCTTGCATCCCTGGGATGAACCCCACTTGATTGTGGTGTATTATCTTTTTGATATGTTTTTGTATTTGATTTGCTAGAATTTTATTGAGGATTTTTGCAATCTATGTTCATTAGAGAGATTGGTCTGGAGTTTTCTTTCTTTGATGTGTCTTTGCCTAGTTTTGGAATTAGAGTGATATTGGCCTCATAGAATGAGTTTGGAAGTGTCCCTCTTTTTTCTATTTCCTGAAGTAAATTGGAGAGTATTGATAGTAGTTCTTTTTTTCTTTAAAGGTCTTTTAGAAATTGCCTGTGTATCCATTCAGTCCTAGGCTTTTCTTAGTTGGTGGGCTTCTGATGGCGTCTTCTATTTCATCGCTTGAAATTGATCTGTTTCAATTGTGTGTATCATCCTGATTCAATTTGGGCAAATCATTTGACTCTAAAAATTTGTTGATGCTTTTGGTATTTTCTATTTTATTGGAGTGTAAGTTTTCAAGACAATTTCTAATTATCTTCTGTATTTCTGTAGTGTATGTTGTGGATATTTCCTTTTTTCATCATGTATGTTAGTAATTTTAGTTTTCTCTCTCCTTCTCTTTATTAGCATGGCTAAGAGTCTGTCAATTTTACTTATTTTTTTCAAAGAACAAACTTTTTGTTCTGTCAATTTTTTCCGTTGTTTCTTTTGTTTTAATTTCATTGATTTCAGCTCTGATTTTAATTATTTCCTGTCTTCTACTGCTTTTGGTGTTGGTTTATTCTTCTTTTTCTAGGGCTTTGAGATGTAACGTTAAGTCATTTATTTGTTGATTTTTTTCTTCTTTTAAGGAATGAACTCCATGCAATGAACTTTCTTCTTAGAACTGCCTTCATAGTGTCCCAGAGATTTTCATAGGTTTTATCTGTGTTCTCATTCACCTCTAAAATTTTTTAAATCTTCTCCTTGATATCTTTTGCAACCCATTGTTCATTCATTAGCATATTATTTAGTCTCCAGGTGTTGGACTAACTTTATTTCTTATTTTATCATTGATTTATAATTTTATTCCACTATAATCTGATAGAATTCAGGGTAGTATCTCTACTTTTTTATATTTGCTAAGAGTTGCTTTGTGGCATAATTGTCTATTTTAGAGAAGGACCTATGTGCTACTGAGAAGAAAGTGTATTTGCTTGTTGAAGAATAAAATAATTTATATATGTCAGTTAAGTCTAAGTTATTGATTGTATTACTGAGTTCTATAGTTTCTTTGTTTAGCTTTTATTTGGAAGATCCATCCAGTGGTGAAAGAAGTGTGTTAAAGTCACCCAAAATTATTGGGTTGTGGTCTATTTGACTCTTGAACTTTAGAAGAGTTTGTTGGATGTAGATGCTCCATTGTTTGGGACATATATATTTACAATTGTCAGGTCTTGCTGGTGTATGGTTCCCTTTAGCAGTATGTAGTGTCCTTCTTTATTCCTTTTGATTAACTTTATCTTGATGTATACTTTATTGATATGAGGATGGAAACCCCTGCTTGCTTCCATAGTCCATGAGAGTGGTATGATTTTTCCCAACCCTTCATTTTCAGTCTGTGGATGTCTTTTCCTATGAGATGAGTCTCTTGGAGGCAGAATATTGTTGTTGTTGTTGTTTTAAAATCCAATCTGCTAGTCTATGTCTCTTGACTGGTGAGCTTAGGCCATTAACATTCAGGGTTATTATTGAGACATGATTTGTATTCACAGCCATTTGTGTTTATTTTGATATTTAACGTGACTTAGTTTCTCCTCTGATTAGGTTTTCCTTTAGCGTAATACCTCACTCTGCTGATTTTCATCCTTGTTTTTCATTTCCCCTTTGTGAACTATTTTGCTGAGCATGTTCTGTAATGCAGGTTTACTAGTAAATTCTTTTAACTTTTATTTATCATGGAAGGTTTTTATTTCATCATCAAATCTAAAGCTTAGTTTTGCTGGATATAAGATTCTTGGTTGGCATTCATTTTCTTTCAGAGCTTGGTACATGCTTTTCCTGGATCTCCTGGCTTTGAGGGTCTGCTGAGATAGAATCGGTCTCCCCCTATATGTGATCTGATTCCTCTCTCTGTGGCTTTTAAGATTCTATCCTTATTCTGTATGTTAGACATTTTCATTATAATGTGCCTTAGTGTAGATCTGTTGTAATTTTGAACATGTGGTGTCCTGTAAGCCTCTTGTATTTGGTTTTCAAATTTATTCTTCATGCTTGGGAAAATCTCTGCTATTATCTCGTTGAAGAGATTGTGCATTCCTTTGGTTTGAAACTCTGTGCCTTCCTCTATCCCAATAACTCTCAGATTGGGTTTTTTGATGCTGTCTCATAATTTTTAGATGTTCTTTTCATGGTTTCTTACTATCTTCAATGTGTGATCAACTTTATTTTCCAGATTGTATACTTTGTCTTCATTATCTGATATTCTTTCTTCCAAGTAATTCAGTCTGTTGTTATGCTTTCTATTGAGATTTTATTTGGTTTACTGTATCCTTCATTTTAAGGATTTCTGACCGTTTTTTTTTTTTCAGAGTCTCTATCTCTTTCTTGTAGTAATCTTTTGCTACATGTATTTGCTCTCTTATCTCTTTGTTGGAGTGATCAATTTTTGCCTGTATTTGCTCATTTAGGTCATTCTTTAATTCACAGATCATTTTAATTATGAACCTTCTGAACTCCTTCTCTGACATGTCATCAACTTCTCTGACATGTCATCAACTTTAACTAAGTCATGTTAAATATCAAAATAAACACAAATGGCTGCGGGTACGAATCATGTCTCAATAATAACTCTGAATGTTAATGGCCTAAGCTCACCAGTTGAAAGACATAGACTAGCAGATTGGATTTAAAAAAACAACAACAACAACAATATTCTGCCTCCAAGAGACTCATCTCATAGGAAAGACATCCACAGACTGTTATTGTAGTATCCTAATTTGTTTGGGGCACTTTCCTCTCTTGTTTTTCATGTTGTCTATGTGTCTTCCTTTCTTGCAGTTTGGATCCTGGACCTGGATCCCGCGCAAGTTGGTAAGGGCAGATCTGGTCTGGACCTGAGCTCCTGCGGTAGTCTGCGGGTCAAAAGGGGTGGTCACATGCCAGAGGCTGGGCTCTGGCAGGTGTCTGCTGGTGGCAGGATGAATCTCAGGCCTACTGTGAGCCTGGGTCCCCGTGTAGGCTTGTGTAGGCTGATCTGGGCTGGGTCTGCCCTCCCATAGTATTCTCCTGTTATCTTGTTAGATAGCTTGCAAATATTTCCCCCTATTCTGTAGGTTGTCTCTTCACTCTGTTGATTGTTTTCTTTGCTGTGCAAAAACTTTTTAGTTTGATGTAATCCTTTTTTTTTTTTTTTTTTCCTGTGCTTTGGAGTTCTTGTCCAAAAAATCCTTGCCCAATCCAATGTCCTAAAGTGTTTCCATGTTTGTTTGTTTGTTTTTACTGGTATTTTCGTAATTTCAGATCTTACACTTAAGTCTTTAATCCAGTTTGGGTTGATGTTTGCATATGATGAGAGATATTCACCTAGCTTCATTCTTCTGCCTACAGGTATCCAATTTTTCCCTATAGCATTTATTGAAAAGATTGTCCTTCAATTTGTGTTTTTAGCAGATTTGTCAAAGACCATTTGGCCATAAATGCATGGATTTACTTCTAGGTTCTCTATTTCATTGGTCTGCTTTCATGCCAACACTGTGTTCTTTTGATTGCTAACTCTTCGCTGTATATTTTGAAATCAGGTAGTATAATGCTTCCTGCTTTGTTCTTTTTGCTCAGGATTGCCTTAACTCTTTTGAATCTTTTGTGGTTTCATGCAAATTTTAGAACTATTCTTTCCAGTTCTGCAAAGAATATCATTGGTATTCTAATAGAGATTGCATTGAATTTCTAGATCATTTTAGGTAGTATAGATGTTTTAACAATATTAATTCTTCCAATCCATGAACACAGGTTGATTTTCCATTTTTTGTATCCTCTTCAATTCCTCTTATCAACATTTTAATAATTTACATGGTATAAATCTTTTAACACCTGGTTAAATTTATTCCTAGGTATTTCACTTATTTTTTGCAGCTACTGTAAATTGGATTGTTTCTTGAATTTTTTTAAAAAGATAATTTGCTATTGGTATTTAGAATCTCTACTAAGTTTTATACATTGATTTTGTATCCTGTAATTTTTGTTCACTATTTCAAATAATTTTTTTTTGGTAGAGTGTTCTTAGATGTGCTTTTCTGTAGATACACTCATGTCATCTGCAAACAGTGACAGTTTGACTACCTCCTTTCCAATTTGGATGTCCTTTATTTCTTTCCTTTGCCTGACCGCTCTGGCTAGTGCTTCTAGTACTACATTGAGAGTGGACATCCTTGTCTCAGGTATACGAAACAGGTAATGAGCTGGAATTGGCCCAGGGGCCTGAGTTTGCTGACATTTGGTATGTTAGAATTCAAAAACATTCATTTTATATAATAAAATTTGTATGCTCAATTGTCATTCTAAACCTAAAATCTTTATCATTAAAGAAAATTAGAATGAAATATTTCTATTTTTAAATGACAAAGGGACAGGAAGTTGGTGACCATGTTCAGGATAGATTTGACTTTGAAATCAGTTTTAAAGTCATCAATGTTGTGATTTAGGAATATGTCGTTTGCTTTACAGATGAGCAGATGGAGTTTGTTCTTAACTGGATTTTCTTCCATTTTTTTTTAACAGCTGAGGGTCTTCAAGTTAGCCAAATCCTGGCCAACTTTAAATACACTAATTAAGATAATTGGCCACTCTGTTGGAGCTCTTGGACATCTGACCGTGGTCCTGGCCATCGTGATCTTTATTTTCTCGGTAGTTGGCGTGCAGCTTTTTGGCTCTAAATTCTGTCGCCAAAAGAGTGCACACCTCTGTTCTGCCTCCGAAGACCCGTGTTTGCGGCGCTGGCACATGGGAGATTTTTACCACTCCTTCCTGGTGGTATTCCGCATCCTCTGTGGGGAATGGATCGAAAACATGTGGGCATGTATGCAAGAAGTTAACAAACCGATGTGCATTATTGTCTTTGTCTTGATATTGATCATAGGAAAGCTTGTGGTGAGTCTCAGATTTTTTTTTTCCAAAAAGGGGTGGGGGTGGGGAAAGTGGATATCTCTCAAATGTATTAGATCCTTTGACAACACTCTGCTCATGATAATCATAATTCTAAATAGAATACCAAGTACATCTTTAAAATCTTTTGAATTCGTTTTGAAGAAAGTAGAATAAGCATGAAACAACCATCCTTGACAAAGGGCCCATGTTGACTGATGTTCCAATACCTCCTGTAATTCCAGGTGATTATTCTAAGTCAGTCCTATTCTCTTTGCCAGTTATTGGCGGAGTTAAGGGTTTGTGACTTAATTAGGTCTGTAAGAAGTAAAGAGATGTCCACAGGGGATATGTGGGAAAGATTTCTTGATATTACAAGTATATATGAGGGGACAAAAAAATTGGTCTCTTTGCTTCTTATGGGCCTTTTTCTGACTGTAACTTCTACAGAAACTGTAAACTGCATGAGATTATGAGATCATGTAAGAACCTCGAACAAAGGAAGGTAAAACCGAGCACTGAGGAAGGTGGAGTGAAAAGAGAACAAATCCACCTTCATGTCAGAATTGGTCCCTAATCTATTTTCAAACTTCTTGTTGTGCTTATTATGTAAGCTGGCTTGAGACCATCCTGGGAAGCTGAAAGCACTGATGTTTAGAGAGAGGCTAGTTAGGCACACATTGGTAAAGGGATGAAGAGACAGAAGGTTCACAAAAATCCTTGAGTGCACATTCTCCAGAAGCTATCATACAAATATGATGATCTACACAAGATCTCTTTATCCCAAGTGCCTGATAAATGATGTTCATAGACAGTAATGATTCAGAAGTTCAGAAGAGCAGGATATCACCAGTGGAAATGGGGAGAGAGCATCAAGAAAGGCTTTGAAGAAATATGGTACCTGAGAGGTCCACTTAAAAGGCAAGAGGACATACAGAGGAGAGAACTTGAACTGGAAGGTATATAAGTGTAAGCAAAAGCCAAGTAGGTAGATGTCCACTGATCTAAATTTAAAGTGATCTATGCTTCAAAGGAAGAGTTGCAGATTTGGTCCAGACCTCACTGGCTCATCCCTAATATCTCACTGAGGTTAGGGATGAACAGGGTCTAAAGAGACTGTAAAAAAAAAAATACATCATCTCCCAAATTTTGTGAATAGTAGAGAACTTCACAGAGGTTTGGGATACCGGATCCTTATTCCAGTGGGCAATTCCAGCAAAAATCCAAGCTTGTGGTTCAACTGACCCCTAAGTTCCATGTACCTTCTATTTTGCCACATGATGATTACTTCATCTCCTTTACCCTGGCCAGGGTTTGCACACACTTGTTGCTTCTATGTAGTTTAGCTGGATTTGGCTCTTTGCATCCCTTAACTTCAAGTTCTCTTTTGTTTTATCATCTCCATGCCTTCCTCAATCTTTATTTTATAGATGAACTTTGTTGGGAGAGAGCAGGACCCACAACTCTCATTTGACTCTTTAAGTCTTGGGGGAAATGTTATTCTGGAAATTTACTGTACCTTTGCATTTGCTAAAATTTCCATTCTCCTTATCCACCCCATCCCTACCTCCACCCCCGCCCCAGGTGCTCAACCTCTTCATTGCTTTATTGCTCAATTCCTTCAGCAATGAAGAGAGATATGGAATCTCAGAAGGAGAGGCCAGGAAAACCAAAGTGCAGTTAGCCCTGGATCGGTTCCGCTGTGCTTTTTCTTTTGTGATTCACACGCTTGAACATTTCTGTTGCAAGCGATGCAAGAGGCATAACTTACCAAAGCTAAAAGAGATGACAGCAGACTCTGATGCAGAGAGCAAGGACATTATTCCTCTGGCTGCAGATATGAAAAGGGGGTCAGAAGCCCAGGAGGAATTTGGTGTACTAAACTCTGCACAAAAGACTTTCAGCCTTGGGTATGATAGGAGTTGGCTGGCTCCACTTGCAGAGGAAGAGAATGATGTTGAATATTCTGATAAAGATGATGCATCATCCATCACGCAGTCGGAGGCTGAAAGACAGGTAAGAAGGTTCATACATTGACTGAATTTTTACAAAGCTGGAATCACCACAAAACTCTTGTTGTGGTAACTGTTCTGAGCACCATGAAGGAATAATAAGAGTATAAAATGTAGTGCTGCTCTTTTAGACCCCTGTGCACATCCTAGGGCAGATTTCAGTCAGAGTCTTCCCCAGGGGGCACGACAGGAGGTGTCAGAAGAGTTCAGAGGGGAGCGATATCAGAATGGGCTGGAACAACAGCAAGAAAGTGCCTTTGGTTTAAACCTGGTAAGAATGTAGCACTAGTATTGCCCCAAAAGTGAGGGAAGGAAGGGTGGAAAGTGAAGTAAATAATAATGATAAAAGAGACAGTTATGGGACCAAACATGGTCTTCCAAGGGACCAGGCTTGTGCAGAAGTGGTGGGAGATGAGGGCTTTTGGTGGGCCTTGGTCTATTCAGCTGCTGTAACAAAGGGTCACAGACTAGGGGGCTTCTAAACAACAGACATTCATTTCTCACAGTTCTGGAGGCTGGGAAATCCAACTTTGAGGGGCCAGGAGATTCAGGTCTGGTGAGGGTCAGTTTCCTGATTCATAAATGGCACCTTCTCACTGTGCCCTATCATTGGTGAGGCATCAGGGTGCAAACAAGCTCCTGTGGACCTTTTAGAAATAAGGGCACTGATCTCAGATTCCATAACTTGGCTATTCACAATAGCCAAGATAAACATGGCTATGAAGGTATCTCGACAGTATGATGACTTTGATTCCATCAAATATATACTGAGGAATGGTGTAGTGAATCATATGGTAGTTCCACTTTTAGAATTTGGGGGGAACTTCAATAATTATTTCCATAGCATCTCCATTAATTTACATCTCACCAACAAAATAGAAGATTTCCCCCACCCTGTATCCTCTTCTAACATTTATTATTTGTAACCTTGATGAGTACTATTCTGCTTGGGATGAGATGAAATCCCAATGTAGTTTTTTTTTTAATATAGCTTTATTTATTTATTTTTATGTGGTGCTGAGAATGGAACCCAGTGCCTCACACATTTGGGGCAAGTGCTCTACCACTGAGCTACAGCTTCAGCCCTTAATGTAGTTTTGATTTCATTTCCCTGATGATTAAAAATGTTGAATATTTTTTTCATATAATTAGCCACTTGTTCTACTTCTTTTTTTTTTGAGAAGCATCTGTTCACTTCATTTGCCCATTTATTAATTGGATTATTTTGGAGTTTGGGTTTTGTTTGGATTTGGGTTTTGGTACTGGGGATTGAAGCCAGGGGTGCTTAACCACTGAGCCACATCCTCAGCCCTTTTTATTTTTTATTTGGAGACAAGGTCTTGCTAAGTTACTTAGGGCCTCACAAAGTTGCTGAGGTTGACTTTGTGCTTGTGATCCTCAAGCCACTGAGATTATAGGCATATGCCACTGCACCCAGCATTGTTTTGAATTATTTATATTTTGTGGTCATTAATCCTATGTTGGAAGAGTAGCTGGCAAAGATTTTTCTTGCATTTTGTATGCTGTCTCTTCACTTTGTTAATTGTTTCCTTTGCGGTGCTGAAGCTTTTTAATTTGGCATAATCCCATTTGTCAATTCTTGCTATAATTTCCTGAGATATAGGAGTTCTATTTTTTATTAATTTATCTTCTTTTTTTCTCTGTGTTCTTTGGATTGCATATCTTTATTGACATCTTTTAAGTTCACTGGTTCTTTCTTCTACTAATTTGAGTGAATTTTGGTCCTTCTAATACATTTTTCATTTTAGTTATTGTGCTTTTCAATTCCAAAATTTGTTTGGTTCCTTATAAAAATTTAATTCATATTTATTGATATTGTGTATTGAATTATAATTGTCATCATGGCATCTTCTATTTCTTTATGGATGACTTATTTTAATTCTTTAAACATATTTTTAATGGCTGTCTTGCATTCTTTGTTAACTTTTTGCCCTTTTCTGTGCAACTTTTGTAACCTGCCTTTTTCCTATGTATGGGTCACATTTTCCTGGCTTTTGCATTTTTAAAATTTTTGCTTAAAATTGGACATTTTAATTAACATGTTATAGCAACTCTATAACAAAGTTTCCCTTCTCTTT
Source organism: Callospermophilus lateralis (assembly GCF_048772815.1). Taxonomy (NCBI): domain Eukaryota; kingdom Metazoa; phylum Chordata; class Mammalia; order Rodentia; family Sciuridae; genus Callospermophilus; species Callospermophilus lateralis. The sequence goes on along the minus strand of NC_135305.1, from coordinate 201,362,622 downwards.
TCTGTGCTTTATTTATTTGATGCCTTGGCTAAACTAGTATAGTGAAGGTCATTCCCTTCCCAAACCACAACTCTACACACACACACACACACACACACACACACACTGCAAAGTTTTTGGCATCACTCCTCAGAGAGAACAACCCAGAATGTACACAGTCAGTCTAAGATGACAATTGTTTTAGCAGGGCTCTCTTTGATGCTCTGCTTCTATGATCTCTGTCAAGTCATCTGCCTTATTTGATATCACATCTGGATTTTAAGCTCAACTGATTTTTGCCTAATTACTCTATTATCTTTAATGATGCCATCCGACATGCATTGCTCAACATTGTAATCCACTTAAATGCAAGAAGAGATAGCATTTAAGGACACTCTTTTGAATTTTATTTTACCCCAAAAGATTCTTCTTGGATGTTTTCCCCACAGTTCTCTGTGGTTAATATGATGACCTAATTTATTGCCTTTAATCAAGAAAAGCTACTAGCCTCTTCATATTTGCTTACTACAGAATCTCCATTTCTCTATTGTTTTCAAGAATGCCCATAGGCCTGAACTTTCTCTCAAATAAAAGTCATTTTTTTTGTGTTGTTTGTTTGTTTTTTATTGGTGGATTGCTCTGGAGTTCTTTTTTCTTATGGATCCCCTCACACCTTAGGAAAAATCTTGGAGTCACTATTCTACGTACTTAACAGGGGCAATAGCTTTTCTTCTGGTCAGTTTTCTTTTTTCAGTAGACCTCCAAAGCCTCTGCTGGCCAGGCAAGCTGAAGTGAGAATGGTCAGGGTCCCAGTATTCTCAGGCTGCTCCTTCCACAGTCAAGTCTCTGTCCTGTGTGTGGGGGGCGCTGAATGGAAAAAGGGAGCTCACTTTTTGGCCACACTCACCAGGAATTTAGACCCTTCAGCTGAAAGAGGAGATGAGAAGTACTGGTGACCTTAACTCCTGATTAGGTATTGTATCCCTTGATTAGGAGCTGAGGGTCAAGGAACCTTATAATCTTGGCTATACCTGCCTCACTTGGGTTGGGAGTCTGGAAGGAGAAAGCACCTGTTGGCTCCAATGCTGCAGATAAACTTCTGCTGTCCTTACTGAATTTTAGTATGTTTTCTTAAATGAGTGTTTTGTCCTGTGGTGTATGCTCTCAGGACAATTTCCAGAGACTTCAAAAATTCTGAAGTTTTCACCACTTACAGTTATTCCCTGGAGAGGAGGTTCACAGAGATCCTCATGTGTCATCAAGTGTGTGAAACTCTATGTATTTTTTTTTTCTTTTTCTTTCTTTCTTCCCCCGCTTCCCAGAGCAGGGGGTGGTACGGGGGATTGAATTCAGGGGCACTCACCATTGAGCTACATCCCAGCCCTATTTTGTATTTTATTTAGAGACAGGGTCTCACTGAGTTGCTTAATGCCCCACTGTTGCTGAGGCTGGCTTTGAACTCTAGATCCTCCTGCCTCAGCCTCCCGAGCTACTGGTATTACAGGTGTGTGCCATGGCACCCGGCTGTATGTTTTTTTCTTAAAAATTAAATGCTAAACTTACTAATTTTAATGGTTCTTTTAATTTATTACATTGCTTTCATATTTTCTCAAGTACATTCGCCTCAGTTTTTATTTTGGGGGAAGGCTATTGATTTTATGTTATATATTTTGGAACATTAGTTTGAAAGTTCATGTTTATTGAAAGAATCTGTCACTCTCTCTTACAGCTGAAGTTCTATGATTGTCTCCCATACATTGTCTGGGACGTCCATTTCAAAACCATCTCTCTTATTACCAACCTGGGATTTTTTTCTAATAGTGACAGTAAGCATATTGCAGATCTGGTCACTGAACCAGTGGGTACTTTTGACCAGGTCTTATTTCTTAGGTTCTACTTCCTTTTTTCTCTTAGGTGAACAGCTTTCTATTATTGTAACTAGGAGCATTTGACACAGGGTTTTGTCGTTGTTGTTGTTATTGTTTTTTAGCCTTCTTCCTTAATTGCAAGAACTTCATCCCAATAGTTTCACCCCTCAGTTTTAACCTCAGATAGAGCTCTGTTTCCTTTTCTTACATGAAGCATTTTTAGGCACCAGTACCTGTTGCTACGACTTTATATTTCTGTCTAGTGTCTGCTCTGTGTGTTTATTCCTTTTTTTGTGTGTAGGTATGTATGTATGTATATTTGAGGACATGCATAAGTGTGTATGCATATTTATATGTGTTATCACAAATGATCAAAGGGTAGATATAGTCTTAAATCATGATCATATTTGCAGAAACCCTTCAATAGGATGAAATTCTTGCCTAAGCTATGACTTCATGCATCCTTTTCAGATATACTCCCAGATTATTGAACCAAATTTATTTATATGTAGTTCTGTATTGCTGTAGTTTTCTTTATGCATTTTGCTTCCTGTTTTGCTATGGAAACCCTCTCTGCCCCCAGAAGATAAAAAAATATTATTTTCTAAATTTTTCTTCTCAGTATTTTTGCTCATCTCTTTTTATATCAGACTATCACATAATTATAGATTTTATTTTTACTATATAATAGCAATGAATATCAGTACCATTTATAATAATTTATTATTATAAATTAAATAATTTATTAGTTAGCTATTAAATTTGAAGGACACATTTAAGAATATATTAAATCCCCATTTACATTTCACCTCTGAATTTTTTGAAGGGTATTTTGATTATGTAACTATTTTGATTATGTAACTTTGAAGTTAAGTTTCAATTATCTGTTTTATCTAGTAGGTTTCCCAGAATCATTTCACATTGAGTTCTTCCAGGGGCAGTTTTTTAAAATAGAGTAATGTCACAGACTATTCTCATGACTCTCAAAAAGCTAAGTAGAATTCAAACTTTTTTTTTTAATCTCAATCAAAATGTCCAGAAAAAATATTAATTTTACTCTGGGCTTCTCTGTGACAGGCCTCTGACCTTCACCAGGAGAAGCCTGCCATCCCAGGAGATCAAAGTGTGGAAATTGATGTGTTTCCTGAGGAAGAGGTTTATTTAGCTGTGCAAAATCCCAGAAAGGTAATTTTCTTTGGGAATTGTCGGAAGGAACATGTGACTCATCCACACACCTCCACAAGAGCCATTATGGAAAAATATCTAATGCAGAAAGAATCGCCAGAATTGAGTTTTAAGTAGAACATTTTTCAACTTTGCTACTATGACATTTAGGGCAGGACAATTCTTTATTATGGGACTTTTCTGTAAACTGTAGAATATTTAGCAGGATCCTTGACCTCTCTTCACTAGATGCCCAGTAACATCCTCCACCTCTGTTTGGATGATTAAAAATGTCTGCAGACATTGTCAAAATGTCTCTTACAGGGCAACATGAACAAGAACCACTGGTCTAGGTCTACTGTTTCACAAAGTGAGACAGATTAAAGTTAGAGTCTCAGCAGAATGGTCTTCTCATTACCTAGTTCCTAACTGGGATTAGGCAACCTTCAGGGAAGACATTTTCCTCCCTACAAAAAGACTCTTCCCGAGTCATCATATGCCTTGCTGTTCCTCAGCCATGGAGAGTGGTTAGTGAATTCTCTCCTGAAGTCAGGCTGATCAGAGCACTTAGGAAAGGACCTAACTCGACACCCTTCAGATCTCAAAGCCCCCACCTCATTGGTTTCTTCCCTAGCAAATCAATAATGAAGAATTAGATACTACCCTGGGGAAACAGGGTCTTGATAAATGACTCCCCCTTTCCTTTTTCTGATGCGCAGAAGTCTGATGCCATCAGTATTCCATCAGAATGTAGCACTATAGATCTGCAGGAAGCCTTTGGATATTTATATAGAATTGTTCCCCAACAAAAGCAACCAGAAAGATGTTTGCCTAAAGGTAAGTGGCCATATTCTTCATACAGTTCAAAAAGTCTTTGAATGGTATTTCTGATCTTTGTAGCTCTGTGGTTTTGGTAGGTGTCTTCCTTTTTCATAGGGACAAAAGGAAAGACAAGGCATCCAGAGATTCTTGAGGCTATTATGGGGTCCACGAAGAGGGGACTTCAGGAAATTCTTGATTTAGTTGGGCTCCACTCACACAGCCCAACAAGAAGGACAAACACTCTAGAAAACTTCCCTAGAATGTCCACTGGTCAACACGTCTACCACATTGTATAGTCCCTGGACATCCATTATCAGAATATATTTGAGGTTGAAAACCAAGAGAAGAACTTGGCTATTTTGGTTATTACCTTCATCTCAGGATCCAGACTTCCTAAACTCAAACTCTAGCCCCTCCCCTTACTAGCCACGTGACTTGTTCAGTGTAGTTAACCTGTCTATGCCTCATTCATAAAATGGAGATAACAATGGCACCGACTGCGAAGGATTGTTGTATGAAATGAGTCGATGTAATTATATATTTGTATGTCTAGTACGAGAAATAAAATATGGCCCAGATAATGGATCTGACAAGTATGGATCAATCAATAAATAAGTGATAAAAAATTGATAAATGAATCTAAAAATTAAAAATTTCTCCATCCATTTGGGATTAAACTGAGTCTAGAAGGAACACCAAGAAGGGGTTTCTGATTTCTCTTCTGCATTGTTTGACAGTCCCCAAACTTCACAGGGGCCAGGCTGGGGATTTTCAAGAGACTATAGTTCTAATTTCCATTTGGCCTGGTCATTGAAGAAGGTGCCAGATGGCAACAGTGGAGATGGAGAAGAAAGGCAGATGCTAGAAGGACTGAGGAGTGGGATAAAAGATGGGAAGAAATAGGCTTTTGGGAAAATTAACCTACTGATGTTCTGAAAGATAGGGGGAGAAAACAGGCAGAGTAGGGAGACCTCATAGTGGCTTGGGAAGATGATGCGGAAAGGAGTGGAATGTTGGAATCATCATGAAGTTAGGATCATCAGAACTGGGAGAAGAAGAAGGAGAGACTAGGAGAGAAGCACAGTGTGATCCATGCTAAAGGTTTATGTGTGTTGGGACAAATGTTCAGCTCTTTGTAGACATCTTGATAATTGATCCAGTTCTTTCACGTATGGCTTGGGTGGGTTCACAAAGCCTTTGGCTATCCTTACCTCATTTCTTTGAACACAATCTGTACATGAGTGCCAAAAATATTATTTCGTAATAAACAACCCACAAAACCTCAGAAGCACACAATAATAAACATACACCTGCACGATTCGGTTGTTCTAGACTGGGTATCTGTGCAATGTTGTATGGCTTTCCATGTGAATCGTGATATTGTCTGGAAATCCACTAATCTAGCTTTAGCTCAACTGGGTCATGGCTCTCTACTCCACACGTCTATCATCCTCCTCCCAGAACCAATGGGTTAGCCTGAACATGCCTTCCTTATGGTGCGAGAGGGAAAGTGAAAACATACCCAGTCCAGGCTCAGCACTGGCCCACCATGAAGTGCACTCCATGCTCTTGGCCATGGCCGAGTCCATTCAGGGGATTGGAAAGAGACTCTGTCTGCCTTGTCAGGCCACAAGGCAAGAGATGCCAATAGAAGGAGGAGTGAATATTCGGAGCTGTTAATGCAATTTACTAGAGCTCCTAACGCTAGTGCTTCTTCTGATCCCTTTCAGGTCTGCGTTGCTTCTTTCCCTGCTGTAGGAAGGACAGGAGAAAGTCTCCCTGGGTCATTTGGTGGAACCTGCGGAAAACCTGCTACCAAATAGTGAAACACAGCTGGTTTGAGAGCTTTATTATCTTTGTGATTCTGCTGAGCAGTGGGACGCTGGTAAATTATCATGGTCTCGTGTTGACATTGCATTTCAGGGCAGCTGGGAGAGCTGCACTGACGGGGCCCTTCCTGAGTCTGTAGATGTGGGTAGACCAGGCAGAGGGGGATCTTCACTGATGTACTTTTCAGAGTTTATCCTACGCCTGGGAAATCCTCAAGCCAAAAATGCTTTTATCTGCGGGGGAAAAAATGAACCCAAACCAGCACCTTAACATGAGTCCAGGCCTGTCTATTTACTCCCAACCACCACCACCTTTTTGGGAGAATTTCTACTTCTGTTGTATCTACACATTTCCTACTCCAGATAGCAATTCTCCCATCCTCTCTTTTCCTGAGGCTCCTAGTTCTGCTTTCTAAAAGGAGGGGACCAGGAGACACTGCTAGATCCTTCTAGACCAAGCGTGGTAAGAGTCCCTGTGTGGCTTGAAATAACACTAACTCCACTTGCCTCCGTAGTCAGAGAGTCATCATTTCCTTTCCCTCCTCTCTTCACACCTTCTGGTCCTTCTTGTACCCTCTCCAGCTCCTCCCTGGGAATCTCTTATCACTTACCCCCCCCCCACCTCCTTCTTCCTCTCTCATTCCTTCCCCTTCTATCTTGTGTCTTCCCTTTAAAGGGCCACCATAGGGAACTAACAGCTTTTACAATTTGCTAGGCTAAGTGAACAAAGTCCTGGGTCCCCCTTCTTGATTTAGAGTGACAGCTCATTTCACATTATCTAGCAAATAGAAAAGACAAGGAAATGTCTTGTTCCCGCATCCCATGCCTTCTAGCTAATGCTTTATATCCATGCGATCTCTACGTGAAAAGAAATGAGAATATACCAAAGCTCATCAGGGACTGTGACCAACATATATCCCCATGTAACTACTTGCTGCAATGTAAATTCATTTTAGACAAAAACAAACAAACAAACAAAAACACCCAAATGCTTCTAGAACCACCCATTGAACTCCCTTGATTGATGTATGTTGCTCGTCCATGGTCTAGGATTATCTGTAGTCTCTTGGTGATTACATGTCCATTGGTGATCTACATTTATTCCAATGTTGGGGTTTCTTTGGTTTTATTCTACAAACAGTACTTGGGATATTCTGTGGCAGCTGGGAGAGCTGCACTGACGGGACCCTTCCTGAGTCTGTAGATGTGGGTAGACCAGGCAGAGGGAAATCCTCAAGCCAAAAATGCTTGTCAGAAGGCCCTAGAGACACACTTATGGGCATTGTGGAGAGACATTGTATAATCAGAGACAGAGCAGAGGTTCACAATCCCAGTTCTCATCTGCCTTCAGGAGGCAATGCAGGCATCTGGGCAGAGCGATACTGAATATACAAAGCAGAGAGTGCCAGGAGACAGACCCAGCCCATTTCATTGTAATATTTGTAAAAAAAAAATGAAATATGAAGCACTTAATCCATTGCCAATGCATGTGGTCTATGAGCCAGCAGCATCAGCATCACCTGGAAGCTTAGAAATGCTGTCTTGGCCCTCTTTTAACCTCCCGAATCCGAACTTACCTTGTAAGGAGTTCTCCAGGTGATCTGTGCTTGTTAAAATCTGAAAAGTTCTGGTTTGGGCATCTAAATAATAATGAGAGCCTCCTGGATCATGAAATGGGCTAGTTGTAACTGAGCTCTGCTAATTCAGACTTGCTTACCAGTTTGATGCTGAGCTTCCAAAATGAGAGAGAAAATGAACCTATAACACGAATCAGATTTGTCTGTCCTCAAGAGGCAAGCAGACAAATCCCTGACCTTCAGAAGCTTGGAGAGCAGTAATGAAGATGGATGGCTCCATTATAGGCCAGATCATAAGCAGTGGGTGAAGTGGGACAGGTAGGGATTGGCACCTACCCCAGCCTTGTGGGAATAGGACAGTTTCCTGTAGGACATGAGAGCTAAGCTCAGATCTCAAGGCTGAGATGGGGTTGGCAGGGCAAGGAAGAGATGGAAGGTTTCTCTCGTCAAAAACCCGTTTGGTAGCAGGAAGAGAGGCTGTTTTACCCTTTCACATTCTTTTTTTCCCCGGGGCTATAGGCTTGCCTTCAGGCCCAATAGCAGTGTTAAGTTCTTGCCTGCCTGAGCATTTCTCTGTGTCTTGGGCAGGTTTAATACTAGGCTCCCTTCTCTCCTTTCTTTCATCCTCACTATGTGTAGGCCAAAAGGACAGGTGATATCCTAATTGTATCAACCTTGCAGAATCACACACATACTTCAGGTGAGGGAAATGCTTGGATGTAGCATGAAAACAGGGTCTCTCTGAAAACCAATAAGTCTCGTTTTCATGATCACACTTAGTGAATGTTTAATATTTGAAGTGATTTATCTTGGGAAATCAAGTCCAGAGCTGCTCAAATTTAGTGTGTCATGGCACATATAGAAAATGGTATTATTTGCAGGGGAAATGGGGTAAATGGCTAAGGCTGCTTGTTGGAGGAAATGACAGACTTCAGACCTGCGTCTCAAGTGTGGGCTTAGAGCATTTGGACTCAATACCATCAGCAATAGAGAGACACTGCATAAAGCCACCGAGAGGACTAGGAAGATGAAAGAGATGATCTGTGCCATCGGGTGTTTCTGGAAAGGTTGAAAAGATACACTTGGCAAGCCCTGAAAAGATTAGAAAGTCCAGGAAATGGTGTGGTGATCCACTAGGAAGATGTTTTCTATTCTGGTTGACTAGTGAAGAAAGACCATGGGACCCAGAGAGCAACAGAAGTATAGAAATGGCATTTTCCATTTTCATGTACTCAGGGATTTGATTCCATTGGGAAAAAAAAATCAACCTTGATTTCTTTTGAGCGAAACTGCATCACCAGGAGAGGGGCTCGCTTTTATTCACAATAGCAAGAAAAACAAAAAGTAAGCAAGGAGTGTTTTGCAAATATTCAGCGTGGCCTATGGCTGGATGTGCTTTATTATCTCAGGTATTTGAAGATGTTCACCTTGACAAGCGGCCACATGTCCGAGAAATACTAAATTATACTGACCATGTTTTCACATATATTTTCATCTTCGAGATGGGTCTGAAATGGGTGGCCTTTGGATTTGGGAAGTATTTCACCAGTGCCTGGTGCTGGCTCGATTTCATCATTGTGATTGTAAGTTTCCCATGTCTGTGACCGATGCAGGTAGAGGTGGGTTGGGGAAGGGGACTATTGAGGATTTGCTTTTCCTGTGTGCCTCTCCAAATTATTTACTTGTTATCATTGCCTCCTCACAGTACTTGTAACTCAATGTTTTTTGTCCGATGTAATTTCAGCCTTCCTTGTGCCCCACCTCTCATCCATGATACTTCCTATGCTCACCTTCCCAACCTTTAATGTCACTGGCTATTTCTTAATTTTTTAAAAAAATTTGTTACATATGACAGCAGAATGAATTACAATTAATATTACAGCACAATTTTTTTCATATGCAGCACAATTTTTCACATCTCTTGTTGTACACAAAGCAGAGTTACACCATTCATGTCTTTATACATGTACTTAGGGTAATGATGTCCATCTCATTCCAATATATTTCCTACCCCCATGGCCCCCCTCCACCCCCCTCCCCTTTATCTCTTTCCCCAATCTAGAGTCCATCTAATCCTCCCATCCCCCCCTCTTATGAATCAGCATCCTTATATCAGAGAAAACATTCAGCATTTGGTTTTGGGGATTGACAAACTTCAGTTAGCATTATGTTCTCCAACTCCAACCATTTACCTGTAAATGCCATGATTTGATTCTCTTTTAATGCTGAGTAATATGCCATTGTGTATAGCATGTAGATAAAAGATAAAACTATTGGAAGACATCCCACTGAAGAATGCAGTAGATTGGGAAACACTGGGTATTCTCATGGGTTTCATCAATGTTTCCAAATTTGATGGAACAGAGATGGGGGTAAGATTCCAGGTGAAAGGTGACGAGTGTCCCTGTTGAAACACCTCTTCCCAGCAAGAAGGACAGTAATTTGGTAAAGCCAGATGAACAGCTAAGCTCTGCCATCCTTCTCCCTCTGACTAGGGGCAAAGTAGGGGTACTTGGAGAGGTGCCTAATACTCCTTCAATAAGCAATGCTACTTCAAGCAAGAAGTCCATTGAAAAAATTACACATAGAAACATTTGAAGTTGATGACAAATTTTAAAATCTTATCATTCTGTCATATTCACTAATTTCTCTTAATTTGAAAAGTTGCTACTAGTGCAGTGTAGTTGGCAGGATGTGTGCAGAATGTTTTGGGTTAATAGCAAACTTTGACATTGGCTTAGTCAGGGGCATCATAACTCCCTGGCCAGCTGAGCAACTCCTCATTCTAGATGAACCTCGGAAGACTTTTCATGACTAATAAGAATGACTGAAGATCTGCAAGGAGTCACCCTCAGCTTAAGTTCAGCAGATTGCTAAATTTTCATTTTGTGTTCTTACCAGAGCTTTCCAACCCTCAGTCCTATGCCATAAGGGAAAAGTATTGGGGAGAGAAAAATGCTTTTTATTTCACAAAAAGGGGGCTATTTGAGAAAGAAAAAATATTAGCAAACAAATTAGTTTTTCTTTATAACTTTTTATTTTTGATCTTAAACTTTCTGAAAAGGTGTAAGAAATAGTATTAAGAACTCCTCCTACTCTTTCCCCAGCTTGACCAGTTAGCAATATTGTCGCTCCTCTGTTTGCTACTCTTTTTCATTCTCTCTCTCCATTTTTTTCTCTAAAATGCTTAAGATTGAGTTGCAAGCATCATGTCTCTTTACCTCTCAACCTGTCAACATGTGTTTCCTAACGAGGACATTGTCTGTCATAATCACAATACAATGCTCAAAGAAAATTCAGCATTGACCCCTAACTAAAACCCACGCCTGTTTTCCAGTTTTGCCAGTTGTCAAAACAAGATTCTTTATGATGAGTTCTTTCTACCCGTCCACCCTCTACCCCTGCCCCAATTCCATACTATGATACCACTGTCACATCTCTTTGGTTTCCTATGATTCACAACAATTTCTCAACTTTTTTTTTTCATCTTTCATTGGACAAATAATATAAATGCATTATTCCAGCTTTTGTGGACTGTAGCTTTGCCAGACAAGGAGAAAAGTGGACTCTCCATCTGCACCTTCCCTTCCAGAACAGTCTGACAATAACAATTGTGCTCAGCCTCTCAGAAAAGGGGGCTCTTTTTTAAAAATATATTTTTAAATTTGTTCTAATTAATACATGACAGCAGACCACGTTTTGACACTCCATACATAAATGGAGTATGACTTCTCATTCATCTGGTTGTACATGATGGAGAGTTACGCGGGTCATGTCATTATATATGCACATAAGATAATAATGTCCAATTCATTCTACTATCATTCCAATCCTCATTTCCCCTCCCTCCCTTCACTCCCCTCTGTCTAATTCAAAGTACCTCTCTTCTCCCTCCATTGTGAATTAGGACCTGGGTATCAGAGAAAACATTCAGCCTTTGATTCTTTGGGACTGATTTAAGACAGGGGCTCTTGAGCCTGTGCTGAACCCTGGGCAAGAGTTAGGAGCACTCACCAGTCAGGATCTCCTCCCACCAGGTGTCCGTGGTCAGTCTCTTCACCGTAAATACGTGGAAGCCCCTTCGGACTCTGCGAGCACTGAGACCTCTTCGAGCGCTGTCTCAGTTTGAAGGAATGAAGGTACCTTCTCCAGGTGGATGGGTGGAAATTTAGCTAACAGAGATATGGCGAGGAGCCCACGACTCTTGCAACTTGGGCTTCTTTTTTTTTTAAAGAGAGAGAGAGAGAGAGAGAGAGAATTTTTTAATATTTATTCTTTAGTTATAGGTGGACACAACTGTATGTGGTGCTGAGGATCGAACCCAGGTCGCACGCATGCCAGGCGAGCGCGCTACTGCTTGAGCCACATCCCCAGCCCCCAACTTGGGCTTTTCTTTGCGTTGCTAAGATTTTCTTGGGATTCCTCCCACCCAGTCCAGTGCTTAGAGTCTAAGTGGTGGAGAAAAGTCTGGGATACTCCCAAGAGATCTTCTGTGACAGTTGAGGTGGCTTCCCTTCAGGATCCTAGGGCAGCTGTCTTCTAAGTTTCTAAGCTCATCCTCAAGTTCTTCTCAGTGGAAACAGGAGCCAGGAGTGGAGCCTGTCAGACAGAGCTTCAAGAGAACCAGCCACGCCCATCAGGCCCATCCTGAGGTGATCAAGCTATGGGTGAGGCCTACACGTTTGTTTATGTTCTTCTTTTGTTTTGTTTTCCTGAAGGTGGTGGTCAATGCTCTCATAGGGGCCATTCCTGCCATTCTCAACGTTTTGCTCGTTTGCCTGATTTTCTGGCTCATATTTTGTATCCTGGGAGTAAACTTCTTTTCCGGACATTTTGGAAGATGCATTCGTGGAAAAGATAAAAGCAAATATCTTCCTTATGTTGAGAACCGAAGTCAGTGTAATGAGACTTGGGTGAACCTGGAAGTCAACTTTGACAATGTGGGGATCGCTTACCTTGCTCTGTTGCAAGTGGTAAGTGCTGTTGGTGGATTTTTCACCCGGAGAAAACCTGTAAGAACTGTAAATCATTTTTTACTAAAACCTAGTGACTCTATTTAAAATGACAGAATCAGCTGTGTCTGTTGATGGCAAAGTCTGCAGTTGTATCCGTGTTTCTTTGCTTCTGTTGTAGGCAACATATAAAGGCTGGCTGGACATCATGGAAGCAGCTGTTGATTCCAGAGGGGTGAGTTCCTGTTCCCCTATGTTCTAGAATGTTAGGGTCAAATGATAGATAGTCCAAAACTTCCTGCCTTGGAGTTTCCACAGCCAGAGAGCTCTCTGCCTTGTTTTCCTTGGGACAAAATTACAAAATACCAGTCTGATTAAACGGTATTCTAATCATGTCCAATTTGTATCTGAAATCCCAGTATTCTCTAAAGTCCAGTCTTCCTTCTCCATGGTGAATAAGGGAAGACTGTTCATGTGAAGATGGAGCCAGAAGCCATATAATCATGGGATGTCTTGATTTTTCTCTAATCTCTTCTACAAATGAATGGAGAAGAAGAAACCAAATGTCAAAGACAACCTGACCATCTTAGACTGTGAGAAAACTTTAAGACTGGGCTACATCTGAGTAAGAGAGGGCTTCCCAAGACTCCAGTTTCCCTGCAGACTAGAGGGGATTCTGGTGATTGCCGATTGTTGGATTCCAGTTTTAAAAAAAAAAAATAGTTGCCCAAAGCCACAGAGTAAGCAAATGGTTGAATCGAGAATGAAATCAATGGGGGAGGTGTGTTTTTTTTTTTTCTTATCAGGCACATGTGTGTGCGTTGTTCTATTTGGGGGTCTGCAGGGTGGATGCCTGACACATGGTAAGTGTTTAAATGTGTAAGAGGGCAATGGCAGTGGAGATGGTATGAGTACTATAACAGACACGTTAAGGAATGCAAATTTGTCTTTATGGTCATTCTAGTTCTCATTATAAATTCACAGACTGTCATTATGAGTTCATAGGTAGATAATGCATAGCAACAAATCTGAATTTGCTTTATTCTGAGTATGTTAATAAAATCCAGTTTCTGGAAAGGAAAAGCTAGTAGTAGAAACTTAAGTGTTTATAATAATTATACAATTATATTACACATATATACAATTTATACTATAGCATTTATGTTATATAAATATATATTATATATACAATATAATATTATAGTTATACTATGTAACAAAGGACACATTTTAAAATATAGTTGTATTCATTTCTTTTTTTCCTTTCGAATACATGAACTTAACCTTAGTTTGTGTTGGGCATTCATCTGCCTTGAGGTGGAAGTGTAGGGTATGAAGGAAAGCTTCTGCAGATGTATGGCAGAAGAGGCGTGTGGCTTACCAGGATGAATGCTGGAGGTGGGGTGGAAATGTGTGGAAGGGTGCCTATTGTGGTTCTGGTCTTAGTGTGCACTACCTGTTGTATACCGATCGCTGCATTATGATCCTTGTCTGCAAAATCACAGGGCATCCTACTGGTATTAAATATTGCAATTTCAACTGGTAAATACCTGGGCCACTTTCCCCTATCAATTCTTCATGGCCTCACACAGACTCTCAGATTAAATAGTAATGACATGGAAAGCAGTATTGAGGTTCTTCCAAAAAATAGAAATAAAACTTATATATATGACTCCTTCTCATGGTCCCTGGCCTAAAAGACTACTCCTATCCTTTGCTACAAGGTCTACCATGGCAGGTCCATGACTATCAACTCCATATCTAAGCCACATGGGAACTGAGAGATTCAAGGAACCTCACTCTACCTGATTATGCTTCCCCAGGCCCGTAGGTCAGCCTGCCTACCCAGTATATCCCAGGTCTTCCAAGAAGTAGTTTCCTCTCAGAAAAATACAGATTAAAGCAAGAACATCTTCTTTGCCTTCCACATTCCACTCAATTTATTGGACCCCATTTTTCCTCTCCAGACCAAAGAGAAAGAATCAGGACATACATCTTGAACCTCTGATTATGTTTCTTTTCCACACCCCTCAATTTCCTCCTCTTGTCTAAACCACCCTCACGTAAAACTTGTCTACTCTAAGACCTTGATATGGCCAAAGAGGGACATGAAGGAATGTAGATATTCTTATTTCTCAAGGCAATAACAACTTGCAAGCCTACTAGCCCATTGCGATATCTTATTTTAAATGTCAGATGCTGAACCTTAATTCTTTCTTCCCATTATATTATTTCTGTCCTAATGCCTGTTCTTTGTTGAAATAAATGGAAGCCTCAAGCCAACTGGTATGAAGGCCAAGTCTTTAAGGCATAAGAGAAAAGTATTTTTAATAACTGTCTCCATTACCCGAGCCTATATGAGAGGTGTTGAATAACAAATATAAATATACTTCAGTGGCAATGGAGCTCTCTACAGTGCTAGCTATATCTTTGAATATGATCAGGAAGAAGAAAGAGAAATCTCATCATCTACCTAACATGCATGCATGAATCCAATGGCAATATGTGCAAACTATTCACCCAACAAGGGATTAATATGCAAAATATATAAGGAACTAATCCAACTTAAATTGGCCAAATGACTTGAATAGACATTTCTCAAAAGAGGATATACAAATAGCCAACAAGTATATGGAAAAAATGCTCAACATTACCAATCATCAGAAGAATGCAGATCAAAAATCACAATGAGGTATCATCTCAATCCAGTTAGAGTAGCTATTGTCAAGACCAAAAACTTAACAAATGCTGCTAAGGATGCAGAGAAAGAAGAGCCTTCTTACAACAATGGTGGGGATGTAAAATAGTAATGACATGGACAATAGTATTGAGGTTCCTCAAAAAAAAAAAAAGAAATAAAACTTACATATGACTCAATGACCTCACTAGTGGGTATATGTTCAAAGGGATTGAAATGAGTATGTTAAAGAGGCAGGTTCACTCCTGTTTATTGTAGCACTATTCAAAATAGCCAAGATATGGAACCAACCTAGGTGTCCACCAATAGATGAATGGATTGAGAAAGCATGGTATGTATACACAATGGAATATTACCCACCACGTGAGTGAATAAAATCATGTCATTTGCAATATTGATGAAACTGGCGGTGTTATCTTAAATGAAATGGCAGGCACCAAAAACCAAGTATTGCATATTCTCACTTATATCTGGAAGCTAAAATGTTGATCTGACAGAAGTAGAGAGTAAATAATGGTTACCAGATTCTGAGAAGGGCATACGGCTGGAGGAGAGAGGGTGATAAATGGCTACAGGAATACAGTTATATAGGAAGAATAACTCATGTTCTATAGCCTGGTTGCATGACTGAGGTTGACAGCAAATAATTGAATATTTTAAAATAGCCAGAAGAGAGGATTTTGAATGTTCTCAACACAAAGAAATGATAAATGTCTGAGGTTATAGATATGTCAATTACCCTGATCAGATCATTGCATATTATATATGTGTATTGAAATTATTATGTCAATTTAAAATATGTATGTCTATAATATTAAATATTTCTTTATATATTATATATATATATATATATATATATGTATATAAAATTTTTTAAAGTAATGTGAGACACTTGGATGAAAAGAATCTCAGATGCTTTTGGCTACTTCTTGAACTGGAAGAGCTGTAGCCAATTTTTGTCCCTTCTAGAGCTTGATTGTTCATTCATTCGTTTATGTATTCATTCCATGTGTATAAGAACCTACATATCAGGAGGTGTGCTAGGCACTAGGAATTCAGGAGTGAAGGAATGGAACCATACACAGAACCATGAGAAAGGCAGTGGTCTCTGTATGACAGATGCAGTAGCTCAATAAAGGTGGGCAGTTTAGTCATTTCTGCCTACAGTGTATGTGCCCCTTCTCTGGTGGTCTTTCCTCCAGTTTTGTTCCCTCTAAATACAAATATATATATATATATATATATATATATATATATATATATATATATATATATATATATATATATACACACACACACACACACACACTCAGGGAGAATTTCTTTTAAAAAAAAATAACTTAAAAAATATATTTTTTATTTCAATAAATCTAAGTAGGTTAAATTCCCACATAAAAGAGTTCTTGGTTGGTTCATAAAGTAAATGTAAACTCATAAAAAAGCATAATTCAGAGAAGTTAAATGTAAACAAACTGGTAAATATACACTAGGCAAATGTAAACCAAAAGAAAATTTGTGATCTTCATATTAAATGATATTTAGAGACTGTATCATAGAATTGTATCAGTATACAAAGCACATGACAGAAGTTCATTTCAAGCCAAAATGTAGGAGATAACAATAAAAAGAAATTCAACTACTGGTGGAAAACTTGAAATATATTGTCAATGTTAAAAAATGAGGAAGAAGAGCTGGGGTTGTGGCTCAGTAGTGGAGTGCTTGCCTAGCATGTGTGAGGCACAGGGCTCAATCCTCAGCACCAAGTAAATAAAGGTCCATTAACAACTAAAAAAAATATTTTTAAAAAAGAGGAATATCTTTGAATTTCTTTCTTTCTTTTTTTCTATGGTTCTGGGGATTGAACCCAGGGCCTTGTGCATGCAAGGAAAGCACTCTACCAACTGAGCTAAATCCCCAGCCCAAAATCTTTTGACTTTTGAATTCATTCAAGTCTCTGCTGAAGACTGAAGCTTTAATTCATTTCTTCATATCCAGGTTCTATTCTCTTCTGTCTTACACTGGTACCCTGAGAAGCTGAACTCTTTTTTTTTTAAATTATTTTGTATTAATTCATTTTGACATAATTATATAGGCATGGAATATAATTTGCAATGCTCAGGAGGCTTTCAAAAAGCAAATTGGATCATTCCACACCTCTCTCACAATCCTCTAATGATTCTCCATTGCTCAGAAGAAAAGCCTGAGCCTCCCCCACCCCGTATTCCTACTATGTGCACCATTCAAGCTAAGCAAGGAAAAGCAAAGTACCAGGGTCATCTGGAGGAGGTTAAGTGTGTGATGTTGCTGGTGAAAAGAAAAAAAAATGCTTTGGTCTTGTAAGTAAAACAGCTAGGATGGTTTAATTTTTCTTAAATAATTGTTTTTTCTCTCATTAAAAAAATCCCTAACAGGAAGAAAAACAGCCAGCATTTGAGGCAAAACCACTCATGTACCTTTACTTTGTTGTTTTTATCATCTTTGGGTCATTCTTCACTCTGAATCTCTTTATTGGTGTTATTATTGACAACTTCAACCAACAGCAGAAAAAGATAAGTATCTGGGTTATCCTGCCAATAGCTTTTCTTTTTCTTTTTAATTTTTAAAAATTTATTCTAATTAGTTATACATGACAGCAGAATGCATTTCGTTGTACACAAATGGAGCACAACTTTTCATTTCTCTGGTTGTACACGATGTAGAGTCGCACCGTTTGTGCAATCATACATGTACCTAGGGTAATGACATCCGACCTAGATAGATGCCCTTCAATAGATGAATGGATAAAGAAATTGTGGTATATATATATATATATATATACACAATGGAATATTACTCAGCATTAAAAGACAATAAAATTATGGCACCTGTCAAGGGCTTTAATGGGACATGATTCTGATGTAGATGGTTGTGCAGAGAAGCTTCTATTATCTGCTTGAGAACAAAAAGCTTGTGCCTGAGAAAATCCTCCAAAGTCGTTATTTTTATGTTTATCTTATCCTTCAATGGACACTGTTGTTGTTGAGATTAAATCTGATAATAATTGAATTTTAATAGAATAGCAATCACCAGGATTAGTATTTATGACCTAGAGTCATATTTTAATAACATTCCAAGTTTTTTTTTTAATCCATGATTAAAAAGTATGAACTTTCCTGTTTCAACAAACTTTTTCCTGGTTCCCAACATCAGTCTCAGCAGATCTATTGAACCTACTTGGAAAGATCACTGAGGAAGAGGAAGAGCTAGAGAGGTCTTTCCCCATGCATTATAATAAACAGATCTTTATTTTTCTGATTCCAAAATCCACAGGAGCTTCATACTAAAAGTAGTAAATTAAGGAACATAAAAATAAAATATATATCACCTGAGAGCAATCACCTAATGGTAACCACTTGAGATAGTGACTCTTAACATTTTAGTATAATTCTCCCCAGTAATTTTCTAACTAAACATATAATTTCTTTTACTTAGTTGGAATTCCTTATATTTTTAATTTTGTAGTTTAAATGAGCTCATTAGTCATCATTCCTATGGCATAAAATATTTTTTGCCATAATTTTCAAGGCTGAATTATATTCCATACTATGTATAGACAACAATCCTGATCAATGCTCTGTTTTGGGACATTTAGGTCATTATAAACTTCTTGTTCTTTTAAAAGCAATAATAAATATTCCTTTGGATTTTTTATTATTTTCTCAAGATAAGTTCCAAGAATTAGAATATTTAAGGCTTTAAAGGTATCATCAAATTACCTCCCATAAATGCTGTGGTAGCTAGCCTTCTCTTGCAGGATATGAGAATGGGTGGTAACTCACCATTCTGATGGGTATAATTTATAATCTTCTCTAGATTTATGAGGAAAGGGTTATCTCATTGTTTTATATTTGTGTGTTTGATCATTAGTGAGGTTACACATTTGTAACACATTCAAAGAATCCTCTGGTTTATCTTCTATGTTGAAGATGACATATTTCTTATACATTTTTAAATAGTAAGTCCACTTTGTGGCTTGCTTCTCAAATTTTTTGTAATGACATTTTGACTTATAGATACGTTAATGGAGTCCAACTGCTAAGTTTGTCCTTCCGGGTTCCTTTTCTCACATTTATGAACGAAAGGCATTTCTCGATTCTGAAATTAAGTAGCTAAATATTAACCTGTGGTATTACTACTTTTATTTTTTTAAGCCTTTTTAAAATTTTTTTTTACTGTTGAAATCTTGTCATTCATCCAAAATGTACCTTGGTACCAACTAGCCTTCTTACCGTCTGTTGGGAAAGTTATTTGCTATTGTTACACCAACTGGATTGCTCCTGCTACTCCGGAGTGTGGAAGCAATGAATTCATCTCTGTTATAGGCATCTTGATTGCAATCAATATCTGCAATTTGGACGCCAGTCCTTGTGATTTTAGATTTAAGCTCACATTAGAAGTGATTGTTTTGATCAATTCATAACATCCTTTTGTTTTATCTTGTAGAAAGTCTCAAATATGCACAAGAGTATACTAGCACAACATTTATTGACTTAAGAACATCTACACCCTTACTCAATTCTGCTCCTGGATTTTTTTTTTTTAAGAGAGAGAGAGAGAGAGAGGAGAGAGGGGGTGGGAGGGAGAGAGAGAGAGAGAGAGAGAGAGAATTTTAAAAAATATTTATTATTTAGTTTTCGGTGGACACAACATCTTTATTTTATTTTTATGTGGTGCTGAGGATCGAACCCAGCGCCCCGAGCATGCCAGGCAAGCGTGTTACCGCTTGAGCCACATCCCCAGCCCCTGGATTTGTTTTATGGAGTAAAATGACAAGACATTACATCATTTCATTCATAAATATTTCAGAACACATTTCTTTTTTATGTATATTTTTATTACAATCATCTACACATATTAATTGTACAGATTAATGGATTCTCTGTGATTTTTCTATACATGCATGATGTACATTAACATAACCACAATTCCATTATCACACCTAAAAAATTTATTCTTTGAATTCATCAAATACTCCATCTATGTTCAAATGCGTCTTTAAGATTCTTTTTTTTAGAATTTTAGTATTTATTTTTTAGTTTTCGGCGGACACAACATCTGTTTTTTGTTTTTGTATGTGGTGCTGAGGATGGAACCCGGGCCGCACGCATGCCAGGCGAGCACGCTACCACTTGAGCCACATCCCCAGCCCCGTCTTTAAGATTCTTTAATGATTTGTTTGTTTATTTTATTTATTCATTTCTATTAAAGTTGTGTTTTCAAATCAGGGTTCAAATGAGGTCCTCCCATCTGACAGTATTTTTTTTTTTTTTTTGATGTGACAAGATGTTCCAGGCTTAGGTTGTACCCTTTCTGTCCTTACCTAAAATCAGCCATTTCCCTAAGGAATGCTAGTTTTTCTTTTTTTCCATGCCCTCCCCCATTATGGATCAGCATCCACTTATCAGAGAGAAATGGTTGTTGTTTGTTTGTTTTGCTTTTTGTTTTTTATGGAAAATGATGTCTCAAGACTGCAATCCAGAAAGTTCATTGTCATCATTTCTAGGTCTTTCTAGTGGATAGAGCTACTTCAAATTCAGGAATAGAAGGAAATATATGTGTAGGAATATGCATATAGACAATTCATATAACCTCTTATCACATCTTATCTCTCCTTTTCCACACTGAAAAATCTGGTTCTCAGAGCATAGGAGATGATGATAAATTTAAAATTACCACCATGACTCACTTTCTTTATCCCATAACACACCTGTGATTACTAAAAGATTTATTTCTGCCCATCATCCCCCAAGCAACCTGATTACCTTCTAGGTCAACTTCTAGGGCTATGTATCTTTGGTCTACACTCGGGGAGTAAATTCTAACCCCACTCTCTGATCAAGAGAAGTCTGGAGTCTCAGAGTATCAGAAAAGGTGGTGTTTTACTCCTGGTCCAGGCTGAGTTTTGTGGTGTCTTTCATTGCTAAGAGACAGAGGCTGTTTTATTCTTCACGCTGTCACTGGAAGCCATTGGAAAGGACCAGAGTCTTGCCAGGTCTTGTGGGCTTCCCTCTGTTCACATTAGCCCATGTTTTTTGGGGGGAAGGGGATGGGCAATACTGGAGATTACACTCAGGGACACTCCATCACTGAGTCATATCCCCAGCCCTGTTTTGTAGTTTATTTAGAGACAAGATCTCACTGAGTTGCTTAGCACCTGGCTTTTTGCTGAGTCTGGCTTTGAACCCATGATCCTCCTGTCTCAGCCTCCCAAACTGCTGGGATTACTGACGTGTGCCACTGCACCCAGGTACCCATGGTCTTTTATTTTTTAATTAATTAATTAATTATAATTAGGTATATATGACAGCAGAATGAATTTTGATTCATTGCACACAATTGCAGCACAACGTTTCATTTCTCTGGTTGTACATGACACATAGTGTTGCACCATATGTGCAGTCATACATGTACCTAGGATAATAATGTCCATTTCATTCCACCATCTTTCCTGCCCACATACCTCCTCCTTTTCCTTCCCTCCCCATTGCTCAAAATTCCTCCATTTTTCCCATGCCCTCCCCCATTATGGATCAGCATCCACTTATCAGAGAAAAAATTTGGCTTTTGGTTTTTGGGGATTGGTTTACTTTACTCAGCATGATATTCTCCAACTCCAACAATTTACCTGTAAATGCCATGATTTTATTCTCTTTTAAGCTGAGTAATATTCCATTGTGTATATAGACCACCGTTTCTTTATCCATCCATCTACTGAAAGGCATCTAGGTTGGTTCCACAATTTAGCTATTATGAGTTGAGCTGCTATAAACATTGATGTGGCTGTGTCAATGTAGTATGCTGATTTTAAGTCCTTTGGGTATAGAACGAGGAGTGGAATAGCTGGGTCAAATGGTGGTTCCATTCCAAGTTTTCTAAGGAATCTCCATACTGCTTTCCATATTGGCTGCACCAATTTGCAGTCCCACCAGCAGTATATGAGTGTGCCTTTCCCCCCACATCCTCGCCAACAGTTATTGTTGTTTGTATTCTTGAAAACTGCCATTCTGACTGGAGTGCGGTGAAATCTTAGAGTAGTTTGGATTTGCATTTCTCTAATTACTAGAGATGATGAACATTTTTCCATGGTCTTTTTTGAATTTCTACCTTACATTCAAGAAAACCCAAGATTCTAGTTTATAGAGATTAGCAAATGCTCTTAGGCCAACTCTGGCTTTAGAGCTACTCAACCACTCTAATTTCTTTCTTTCTCAATTTTCAAAACCTGGAGATTTTTTCTGTGCAAGTTCAGCTATACATTTTAAAAGATTTCTGTTATATTTGATTCAGCATTTCTAGATATTTTGCTTCCAGAATTTCCAGAAATTAAAATCCTAGTCCATTTTTCTGTCTTTTTGTTGTTGTTGTTCAGGGGTGAAAATAGCTTGAAAGGTCTGTAATTTTTTTCTAAGAGTGGCTCTAAACAGAATTTATACAATTTTATTAGTAGTATTACATGTGCTTATTGTTTGGGAGAATCTTAGTTGCCACTTTGCAGAGTATTTTTGAAATTTTTTAAAAACTATTTTATTAGTTTACTTTTTTGTGTGGTGCTGGGGATTGAACCCAGTGCCTCACATGTGCTAGGCAAACACTGTACCACTGGGCCACAATCCCAGCCCGACTTTGCAGGGTTTTTAATCTAAATTTTTGTTAGTTCCTATAATTGTTGCCATGTGGTAGAATTTATACAATCTGCAATACATGCAGTTTTTATAGAGATTCTGGGAGAGGTTTGCAATTTGTAATCTCTGTTATAAAAAGTGAAATACGATTATAAAAGTTACTTTATTTCTCCCTTAAACAGTTTCTTTCCAGCTTTCCCCTCGAGTTCATCTTCTTTTGCTTCCCATTGAAATTTTAGGAATTATTGATAAAAATGCAATGAAACTTTAAATCGTGTCTAAAAATTCAGAATTTGATTAAAAAAAACTGTTAGGGTAAATAAATAACTCTCATCTTCTGCTTATACTTAGGTGGCCAAGACATTTTTATGACAGAAGAACAAAAGAAATATTACAGTGCAATGAAAAAATTAGGAACCAAGAAACCTCAAAAACCCATTCCAAGGCCTCTGGTGAGGAGCGATCCAATGATTCTAAATATATAACCTAGATAAGAGATTGCGAGGAACTCAGTTTTCGGCAAAGCCATCCTGTAAACTTGTAAAATTTACATACTTATCTAAGAACTCAAGAAAACCCCAGATATATGCAAATCCTAAGGAAATTAGGTATTCATATTCATTAGAAAGAGCCTGGGCAAGAAGTTCAATGTTCATTTTTAGTGACCGCACCACAGGTGCATGGCATTGATGCAAACTTAGCAGCTCGTTTGAACTTAACCAGTTTAAAATGTACTTTAAACGTTCTTGACCAGTGTGTGTGAGGTTGCTTGTGTGAGGCTGAGGTCACACCTACTTACTTGCACTTTATAATGAACTCTGTGTATTACGGATTCAGCGACTTTTTCCGTAAAGGGCTAGATAGCAACCACTTTAGGCTTTGAAGGCCCTGTGGTCTCCAGCCCGACTATCACATTCTACTCTTGTGGCAATAAGTACAGCAATCATAGACAGTAAAGGACAAATGAATGTGGCTATTATTCATTCTGAGCTCATGGACAAAAAACAAAACAAAATAAAACAACAACAAAACAACAACACCAACAACAACAACAACAAAAAACCCAGCCTGGTTGGCTTTCACCACTGGGCCATAATTTGCTTATCCTGCTCTCTCTGAATCCTGCTTGGTCAGGTACTATGGGTCAATACAGCAGCAGCCCCTTTGTGCTTGCTCTGTGCATTGGATTAGAAAGGAAAGGTTAAGCATCCCTAAATCCAGACCCTGAAATTGGAACATGCTCCAAAATACAGTGCTTTTTGATTAGTGGTGACGCCAAACATGTGAAAAATCCCACTTCTGACCTCGAGTCACCGTCAAAATGTGGATATACCGAAAACATTGTATAAAATTACCTTCAGGCTATGTGTAGAAGGCAAATATGAAACACAGATTAATTTTGGGGGGAGGGTACTGAGGATTAAACCCAGGTGGGCTTTACCACTCAGCTATATCTCCAGTCCTTCTTATTTTTTTTTTTTAAATTTTGAGACAGGGTCTCAACTAAGTTGCTGAGGGCCTTGCTAAATTTCTGAGGTTTGCCTGAAACATGCAATCCTTTTGCCTCAGCCTCCCCAGTCACTGGAATTACAGGCATGACCCAGGATAAGTGAATTTTGTGTTTGACTTGGGTCTCATCCCGGAGATATTTCATTATGTATATGCAAATATTCACAAATTCAAAGACATCCCAAATCCAAAACATTTCTTGTCCCAACCATTTTGGATAAGAGATAACTTAACCTGCAAAATAGGGGGCACATTTGGTATCTCTGAGCAGTGAATTGGAAAGCTTCTATGGCAGGGAGGCTCAGTGGGGACTGAGAAATTGAGAGAAAAGGATTGGAAGGCAGGCTTGCTATATGAAGCATTTGAAGAACTCGGAGATTTTTCATTTGAACATAAAACCTGAAATGGCCAAAGGTATTTACTGCTATGCCCAGAACTCAAAACAGCTGGTGTAAAGTGTGTTCTCATTAATTACTTTTTGAATGAAAGACTGTGTTTTAGGACATAAACAGAGTTCCACTAGGATTAAATATTTGTGTTACACTAAAAGTGTCTGTGAATTTCAGGGCCAAGTGTTTAGAATTTATCCTTTGAATAGCGAGGGAATTTTTGGCCACAGGTGAATGATATAATTGTATTTGGAGAGGTTTAATCTGTTAACAGTATGTGAAACTTCAGTGTAGCTCAATCACATCTGGCTTTAATAATCTTCATTATTAGACTTGGTTAGATGGTTTGTAAAACTCTTAACGCTAAATACAAACAAATGAAACTATATCCAAAATAAACTTTAAATAGAAGCTTAAAAAAAATACCAATCTCAGAGCTGGGGCTGTAGCTCAGTGGCAGAGCACTTGCCTAGCATGTGTGAGGCACTGGCTTCCATCCTCAGCACTACATAAAAATAAAATAAATCAATAAAATAAAGATATTTTTAAAAATACCAATCTCACTTTCTAGTACTCCTTTCACTTTGAAGTTCTTATTTGGACTTGAGCCAACAAAACAAGACCCAGAGACTTTGTGTTTTCTTGTGCTTATTATACAACCACTGGCTTAATACCAGTTGGTCCAGGGATTAGAATTCACTAATTCAAAGACTCACAAGACACTGCATGTTCCCCCATATTTATCAGTTTGTTTCAAGCAGTGCAGCACACAGCCAAACAGAACTTCAGGCACAGATAAAGCTCCTTGACCCCTCCACTGCACAGGGCATGTGAGACACGAGACATCAACCTAAAGTGGTTTGTGGAGGACTTTCCTGCAGGAAAGCTGTCACCTCCTTTCCTTAACCATCTTCTATAGCATGTTTATCCAGGGGTTATCTGGAAGCAGGTGCCAAGTCCCAGGCCTCCCTGTAGCCACAACCCACAGTCAAGCCTTCAATGAATGGTTCTGATACAGTCTTTCCAGCTAATACTGCATATATATCTTAATATAAGTTAATGGATCTTAACTTGTCTATTTCAGAGATCATGTTCCCAGATGTCCCTGAGCCTGAGATAAGACTTCAATTCAACTCTTAACCTGTCACCTACAACTTCACTTCCATAGAGATTTTTTTTTTAAATTTCTAAAATCTAAACTTTATATTTTGACTTTGAGAAAAAAAATCTGTAGCAATGACCCAGGGAAGAAAATACAATTGGTTTAGCCTGAGCATTGATGTATTTCATTTCTAGCAATAGAGGAAATGATTTGGAGTCATTTCTGGTTTCTCCTGAAGCATCCCATCCCCACAATGTGACTTCATTACTTGGTTTAAAAATCAGTGCTGGTTGGCAGTGGTACACATCTCTAGTCCCAGAGATTTAGGGGCTTGAGGCAGGAGGATCACAAATTTGAGGCCCAGCCTTAGCAACTTAGCAAGACCCTGTCTCAAAATAAAACATTAAAAGGGCTGGGGATGTGACTCAGTGGTAAAATGCCCCTGGGTTCACTACCTAGTACCCCCCCAAAATAAAATATAATAATAATAATAATAATAATAATAATAATAATAATAATAATTTTTAAGAGTCTGTATATTCTGAAGTCTATATATTGATCATCTAAAACTTTAGTAGTTTATACTCATAATCTCTATTTGTCTAAATGTTAGATTTAACTCTAAAGCCAGTACTTAGCCCCCCCACACACACATTTCTTCTTGCCCCTTGTTCTGCTTCCCTGAAGAGCACCCTTGAACATATCTCTTTTCCATCTCCTTACTGACATTCCACATGCATCCTTACCTGGGAAATGTGGTTAGATTTCCAGTGTCTCCTCAGGACTCCTTGATAAAATCCTAGGACTTCCAACACATGGCTTGAAAATGACCTATGTACATGTAACATCCCTTCCATATGATCTGTACCCTTCTTCTTGTTGCCTTGAATGACATCAGTCACTTTCATGGTTTTGATTCATATCAGTGTTGATGGCTATGGAACTCCATATCTGCCTTCCAAATTTTGCATTTGAGCTCAAAACACACACCTCTGCCTACTCCTGGCCCCTAGATGCCCCACTGACACCTCTAACTCAACATGCTCAGGACAGATCTCATCTCTTTCCCTCAAAAACTCCTCATTCTCTGGATGTTGAAATGAACCGACTAACCAGAAACAATAGCCTCTGCCTTGTCTGTCCCATAGTCCCCTTCATTCCAACACTCCAACTGTTCCTGCCTCAACCTTAGCTTTTAAACTTGCATGTGGTATTTTTTTCTACTGGTACCACCACAAACCTACATCGTCTTTTGATGATTTACCATAACGGATCCCTGGGAGTTCTAATGATGCATTCTTAGGGATCCATGAGTTTGCTAAATAGAACAGTATGTGCATTCTTTGATTCAATGATAATATAAAACAATCAAATATATACATGTATTATAAAACAACCAACATATAGTCAAAAATGCCATTCAATCTCAGGTCTGAGTTTGTGTTTCAGAATAGTTTTGCACTCAGTAAAGTACCAGGTAGTGTTTCATGGCAAGTGAGTTAAAGAAAATAATGAAATATTCAAGGTTTGATTTTTTTTTTTTCTGTATATGCAAACTAGAGTTAGAAATTGGACCAGAGCTGTTGGTTTATAGTCACATTAAGGGCAGTACACTGGCTACATAGAAGCCAATATGCAAGCTGATCATCAATAATAATAGGAAATAATCATTTATGTTTTTTCAGTTTGGGTAGTTATTGGATTAGAACCCTATTTATCTACCCTATTCTAACAAGAATTAGAAAAGAATTGGCTGAACACAGAGTTTTGGTTAAGTTATAAAATTTCTTTTTGTTCTGAACTGATAAACAGAAGTTTGAAGATGTTCGTTCCCATTTTGCCCAAGACACTTATGTAAGCAAATGTTCTTTGCATTAATATTGTTGAAGTAAGAATACCAAAACAGATGAAATATTGGAGATCAAGGTTTATCCTTTTATTATTAAATCCAACAGGAGCTGTTTTGCTTCAGTAAAACAACATCATCCATCATCTCAAAGTTCTGTTGCTCCCAAGAATTTTTTATTTACAGTTTTTGCTTTAAAGTAGAATTAAAATTATAAGCTTAAAAACAGTTATCTAATTAAATTTAAATGAATTTAAGGCAACACTGGGGATCTATAAGAATATCTTGCCCTTTGGAAAGGTCTGTTTTTATTTCAAGGAACTGCCTACTTGTAAGAAAGAGCAAATTCTGTTGTATTAACATGTTTTTGAAAATGTACATGATTTCATTCTGATGACTCAAAATGACTCAATGATTTCTTCTTTTATTTTTCTCCTCAGAACAAATGTCAAGGTCTTGTGTTTGACCTGGTCACACACCAGGTCTTTGACATCTTCATCATGAGTCTCATTGTCCTAAACATGGTTGGCATGATGGCTGAATCATATGAACAATCTGAAGCCGTGACACTTACCTTTGATAACATCAACATAGCCTTTGTGATCATCTTTACGATAGAGTGTCTCATCAAAATCTTTGCTTTGAGGCAATACTACTTCACCAATGGCTGGAACTTATTTGATTGTGTGGTCGTGGTTCTTTCTATTATTAGTAAGTAAAATCAGCAGCCAGAGAGGCTTTTAACTGAGAACCAGAAGTAAACCTGTAAACATTATAATTTGGAAGTATGTCCAAACTATCCAACAAAGCAACAAATTAGGCTTAATGCGGTGTCTGGAAAAAAAAAAATAGACAGGTGTACTAATGCCATCTCTAAAGGGGAGTTGCTAGGAGATAGAGAGTAATTTTCATTCCTTTGATTGTCAGCACCAATGAAATAGGTTTTTTTCAATGGTGATGAACAAAATTAAGATGATTTAGAAATTCTTGTGGTGGTACCTGATTTATAGAGGCAATTGAATCAAAATCGACCTTTACTGTGCAACCATGAACTCTAATGAGCCCTCCATGATTTACAGGATTTGGCACTTAGTGCTCATGTTTTTGTTTTGTTCAAAATGCACGCACGCAGATGCTAGATCAAGCGATCAGATCATCTAACATTACTGGCCTTTCCCTCACTTCCTGTATGGGCCCATGGCCTATTCTAGACTGGGCTTCCAGGAGTGTCTGAGAGCAAGAAGCAGTGCTTTCTTTTTATTCTGAATCCATGTTCACATCAATCATAGGGTGAATGAACCATGCTTCTTTCAACTGTTTTGACCCTGCTCACCAATCTGTCCCAGACTACAAGCATATCAATTTCCTAAACCTAGGCAAGAAGAATGAAGGTTATTGCCATATACCTTTTTTCTTTCTTTTTTTTGGTGCTGGGGATCATGTGCTCTACTACTGAGTTATACCCCCCTACCCCCACCCCCAGCCCTTGCCAGACATCTTTTCACAAAACACACACAACTTTGAAATTAAATTCTTCGTAGCTAACTCATTGGCATTTACTCTTGGATTTTGAAGCCTGGTTTTAACTAAACCATGGTCTAACGCTTTTTATAATTATGTGAAACTGTCCAGGGGCCCTTCTCCTAGTTCAACAAGCAATGGAAACAAGGAAAACTGATTTCACAAGTGGTTGTTTTCATGCAATCTCAGAAATGATGCATCAAACAGATAGGATGAATCAAAATATTTTGGTTCCTGTTGCTACTGCAGCAACATAGCCATGCCAGAGAGCAAAAAAAAAAAAAAAAAAAAAAAAAAAAAAAGTATTGCCTTCTGAAGTTTGCTCTGGTTTCTAAGCCATAAGGTTTATGTAGGTAAAGTTTATAGTTAAATAGACCTTTAATCTTTATTAGTCAATTCCAATCACAAGTCCTGGTGAAACTGGAAGCAGCAATAAAAGCTAGAAGAAAATGGTGTTAGGACAGGTCTGGGTCAGCCCTCTGGAAGCTCAGAGTCCTTCCTCTGATGTGCAAAGAGGCTCTTTCACTCCACAACTCCTTCTGGGTGGTGCCTGGCATTGTACAGTTCCTGGAAATATCTCTGACATCTGTCCTTTGGACAGCTGCTAGACAATTGCAGTTACATGTGTCAAATAGCATTTTGTTCCAGTGAATGAGAAAATTTACCCCTTAAGCCAAATCCTACTTACCAGTGTGGGCGGAACTTAATGTGCCTTTGCCAGTTCATCTGCCATTCAACACTTAGTCTCAACACATTCCCAAGCTTCTTCCTAAACTTGTACAGTAAAACAAAACCAGAGCAAGTTGAATGAGTCTCTCTCTAGGAGTTAGCAATCCAAGTGAGGAATTAAAGCGTACTTGTCTTATTAAAGTATCAGAAAAAAACTAGGGACCAATAACATGCAACACAAAAAACTTAAGTTCAGAGAAAGGACAAATAACTGTGGACCCGATTAATATCTATGCAGAAGACAGGGCTTTTTAAAGGTTGGATGTTGCTGAATTGGCACTTAATAAATTTTACTTGTTGCCAGGGTCGACTTCCCAGTTAACAGATGAATTAAATTTCTTTGGCACAATGGGGCAGTTAGTGAAGGATATCATCAACTAGTTCTCTTTAGTCATTAGGTGATGACAGAACCATTTTCACTGCCCATGACCCCTAATGACCTTAGAGCACCCTCAAAGCAAGAACAAGGCCATGCCTACACAAGGCAAGCATGTTCCAGCCGTTCTATAATATTTGGGCCAAAATGTGACTGCTTTCACCCCTGTATCACTTGCCTGGAGAGCAGGCAATGAGAGAACAGGGTGACATTTTAGGCCAAATATTCAGATGTTTGCACAAAGCTCTGCTTGAAGTGCGATTTCTGGGGTGTCCACCACAACACAGAAAGTATCTCCCAATTTCATGCCTCAAATTTTATGGGCTCAGCCCTCAGGAATTCTTTGAGAAATCCTTATTGACAGATGTGAGCAATCCATGGGGCAGCCTTAGCCTAAGATGAGCGACCCAATGCCACTGTCTCCCTCTGGCCCTCCACACGCCAGTAGCAAGGCTATATTTGAATTTCTCTAAATAAACAAGAACCTGTCCCTGTTAAGGAACTTTGGGGTTATTAGGGGTTCCACAGTATTCTCTGGTTGCTATGACTCAAGCCAGTCTCCAGTAGTAGAAATTTCTCCTGGACTCTGAAAGACTCCAAGTATATATAGTTTATCCTTTTTGCATTTTATATATTCGATTAAATGAGGGAAATGATTTCATTTGCTGCTCTAAGAGTGGGCTTTAAAAATCCAATGTAGATAATCTTCATTAGGTGAGATAATTCCCAAAGTAGCCTTTCATAAATTAGATTCTTTTCTTTGTTTGTCCAGGATATTTTATATAACTGACCCCATTGAAAGTGCTATGTAAAATTAGATGGTCCTTAGAAATGATTCCCCATGTTGAAGATCAGGTGGAAATTCACTGGCTTTTCTCTTTCTCCAGGTACAATGGTCTCTGCCTTGGAAAAGCAGGAGCACATTCCTTTTCCACCGACCCTCTTCAGAATCGTGCGCCTGGCTCGGATTGGGCGCATCCTGAGACTTGTCCGGGCGGCGCGAGGAATCAGGACCCTCCTATTTGCTCTGATGATGTCCCTTCCCTCTCTGTTCAACATCGGTCTTCTACTCTTTCTGGTCATGTTTATTTATGCCATTTTAGGTATGAAATTTTTTTCCGAAGTGAAGAAAGACGCTGGGATCGATGACATATTCAACTTCAAAACTTTCGAAGGCAGCATGCTCTGTCTCTTCCAGATAACCACGTCAGCAGGCTGGGACTCCCTCCTCAACCCCATGCTGAATTCAGGAGACTCAGGCAACTCCACAGCCAACAGTCACCTCCCAGCTGTAGCCACCGCCTACTTTGTTAGCTACATCATCATCTCCTTCCTCATCGTGGTCAACATGTATATCGCCGTGATTTTAGAGAACTTCAATACAGCCACGGAAGAAAGTGAGGACCCTCTGGGGGAAGATGATTTTGAAATATTCTATGAAGTCTGGGAAAAGTTTGACCCTGAAGCCACACAGTTTATTGACTACTCTGCCCTTTCTGACTTTGCCGATGCCCTGCCTGAGCCTTTGCGTGTGGCCAAGCCAAATAAATTCCAGTTCCTTGTCATGGACTTGCCCATGGTGAGTGGAGATCGTCTCCACTGCATGGATATTCTCTTTGCCTTCACCACTAGGGTCCTTGGTGACTCCACTGGCCTGGATACCATGAAAGCTATGATGGAGGAAAAGTTCATGGAAGCCAATCCCTTCAGGAAGTTATATGAACCCATAGTCACTACCACCAAGAGAAAGGAAGAGGAAAGAGGGGCTGCTATCATTCAAAAGGCCTTTCGGAGGTACATGATGAAGATGACCAAGTGTGCCTTGGAAGACGGGCCTCCTGCATCATTCCAGACCCTATGCAACGGAGACTTGTCAAGCTCTGAGGGAGCCAAGGGCAAAGTGCACTATGACTGAGCCCCTCACCTCATCCCTACCTCACAGCCTCACAGTCCTGCCTCCAGCCTTAGCTCAGAGGTCTGCAGCTCGGTGTAGGAACAAGCCGTGGACTCACTGAATGAGCCATTCTATTTTGGTTTTTGGACAGAAAGAAGTGATAGTTCAGTATTCATTTAAAATGATTCTTGCAGAGGTATAAGATAAGGCTGCCTTAACTGTTTACTGCCGGTACTATTTTAGTAAGGAACAAGACACTAGATAGGGCTGCAGAGGATATCCTCATAAAGTTAGGATTGAAACACTGTTCGACTGTCATAAAAACAAAAGAATAAAGCAAACAAAAATCATGTTAAAATTTTAAATTGTGTCCCCATATGTTTCTAGGTATAATACCTTTGCTGAATGATTTTCCAATGTGAGTATGTAGTTTAACCACATAGAGCTCTTTTATGTGCTAAGTGAATAAATAAAAACCTGCCAATAAATGAGTTGCTTATCACATATTTTTTTTTTTGGCCAACATTAAGTATTTGGGGGTGTATCTCAAACCTAAAAGCACAATCTTGACTTGTCAGTTACCAAGCTGTCTTTTTGCAAGCTGCAATCTCTGTTATATATACTTAGCAAGTAAATAAATAAATGAGACTTTTCCATTTGTGCTTCATTGAGATAGTACACTAATATTTCCTTCTTGTTTGGTGGCTGCCTATGCCGTGGCTTAATGTGGGTCTTTGCTTGGAATTAAAGCTGGTGCCAGCAGTCTGTCTGATAAGTGTTTAACAATGAGCTCTTCAGGGGGAAAAAAACCATTGCATTACAGCATTCACTGATTTCTGTGATGTGAATACTCCCATCATGGCTGATTTCAAGCTAACAACATGTTGGGAAAAGATGCCCATAATAAATTTTGGAGAGGTGGCCTGAGCTGGCTTCAGTATACCATTAGCCAGAACTAATAAGGAAATCTTAGTTATAACATCTGCCTTGGACAGAGGGAGCATTTTAAAGCAATATCTGGTCTACAGAATGGGGGACCATAAGACATACTGGTTAGCCAGCAATCTTAGACATCAGATGAGCCCTCCACTCAGTTCTGGCTGAATGTCATCATGAAATGTGACATTCAAAGCAAAACCCAGGCCTATCAGAAGGACTTGGCAGCCGAGGACTTCCACAAATACTAGAGATGCCCAGAGGTCAAAAGAGGCACTCGGTTTTCAGCCTTCAAAGTGCCTATACTGGGTACAAATAACCTGCATTGTAATATTCGAGGTGTAGAGGGAAAACTCTAGGTGTAGCCCTAGAATCTGTACTCAGTCAGGTGGGAAGAGTCCATGGGTCTGCCAGCAGCCTGGAGCCTGAGGTCCAAGCCTTTGACCTGGCCACCACTGTCCAGTAGATGGAAACCCAGCACTGGATACTGTGGTGGGCTGAGGCAGTGATTATTTCCAATGTATGTAACATCCAAACTTGATGCAATGTATTTTTAGCTAGGATCTGAGTTTTGTAGGTAGCCTCATGTTCTGGATCATTGACTAAAACAGTAATAGTATCATTACAAATATTTATCACGTGGTTGTTCTGCAGGGGGAACTGGCTAAGCATTTGTCATGAGTCATCTCATTTGTACCTCATACAGCCCAATGAGTAAGATGTACCCATTTAAGTATGAGAAAACTGAGGCTCAGAGAGGTTGGTGACTTGCACACCATCATTCACCTGGTGAAGCCTGAGCCTTTGTGTCTTGCTGGGGAAGTGCGGGAAGTTTTCTGAAAAAGATGGTGGTCATCATTCCAGTAGGGTGCCTCTTTGCTGGAGCAGGAGGAAGAGAGGGAAAGATATGAACTTGCCCATATCAGACTACCGGGTAGGGGCTTGGATATCATCTGCTTTCTGCAAAGCTTCAGCCATCCTTACAGACCTGAATACCATCGGACCAGGCTGGAATCCTGGAGCTGCCTCCTAGGGAGAGTACAGGATCTGCTTGGCTATACCAAGAGGTTGAACTATGCTTCTTTCACTAGATGGCAGCAAATGACCAACACGTTCTTAGCACAGCAATCTATGTGTGAGCCCAGCACTGAAGAGAGCCAGAGGTCTGAGGGAGAGAAGCCAAGGCAGGAAGTGCTGAATTATCCCAAACTTGGATGAGTTCCAGAAAACTTCGCCTCCCCAGAGGTACCTCGTGCTGTGAGAACACCAAGGTTCCCCCAAGAGGCAGAGAGATTGATCTGAGATCTGTTTGCCAGTGATCACACTAAAGGTCCATGGGAAACAGCTCTACAGGCACATAGGCCAGGTCAGTCCCCTAGTCCTCTGAGTCTTCTCCAGGTAAATGAAGCCCCGCTCAGGTCAGTCAAGAGATATGTTCCTGAGGACCAATGTAGAACACTTTGTGCAATGGCTGCTAACCCGGTGACCCTTACCTTCAAAAGCATATGCTAATGAGGAAGAGAATCAGGTGTTCATATGATGATAATGCCATACCCAATGACAAGGGCCAGAAACCAAGGACTACCTCTGCCCTGAGGATGTGAATAGAGGAAGACCTTGTGAGAGATGAACCTTCAGACATCTGAGATTAGCTTGATAAATGTATAGGATTTTGACAGGTGGAGGTGGTTTAAGAAGGTGTCTGAAATGGAAAAGACAGTGCAGGCAGAACCCTGGGTGCTAGAAAGTGTGAGGGAGTCTGAGTTACCCAATTGCCTGGACAAAGCCAGAGTGAAGAGTTATTAAGGTAATAGGGAGGCATTAAAGGTGTTTGAGCAGGGAGGAAAAATAACTGGACAGGCTGTGCAGGGTAGAACAGAGGAGAAGACACTGTCACACTGGTCCTGGTGAAGGAGGAGGCACTGAGCCAGGAAAGGGACAGTGCAGTGGAACTCTGAGATGTTCACCCCGACTGACTGCTGTGGAGGAGAAGTTTTGGAGGACCTCAGAATTTTTAATTAGGGGACAAGAGAGATGGCAGTACAGGTTACCAAGTTAATGAGTATCAGAAGAGAAAGTCTTTGTTTCTTTTTATTTGCTTTTGTGGCTAAGTAAAAGAAAATCCCTACATTAATTCAATTTTAAGTTCTTTGCAGGTTTGAGATGACAGGTGGAAGTGACAATTTCTAGCCAGGCCTAGAGAGTGAGGTCAAGGTGTGGTCAGGAGTCTTCAATGCAAAGGTGACCTCTGAACCCCCAGGAGCAGGTGAAATCAGGGGAGAGAGCAGACGCAGATCTCAGGGGCAGAGGACTTGCCCTTATGATGTGGAGGGAGATGGTTCAGAGAAGGATGTGGGGAGGGTGTGACAGTGAATACCATGACACGAGGTACAGACCCAGAGCAGGTTCCTCTGGAGAAACTCACAGTCAAAAGATGAGATGCATGGTCCCAAGTTTTCAACCCTCTCACCTAGAGGCATGCAGGAGCCAGGCCATGCTGTGGTTTTCTAGCAGAGTTCCACCCACTACTTCTTTACCTTTGATAGGGCAAGAAAGAGAGCTTGCCTTACAACTAACCAGGCTCAGGAACCAGCGGTGCCCTGCAAAGTCCTGGTATGTCAGCTACTAGCACCCAATGCCTTGGGGGAAGTCGAAAGCCTGTACAGCTCCCATGATCCTAGATAGGTTGTTGCCTGGCAACCCAGATGGAACCATTGGGGTCATTGAATGGGCAATCCCATGCTCCGTACACAAGGACTAATCAAAGAGACAACAAGAAAATGAGAGATAATATTTATTGAACCCGTATTATGGACCAGGTAGTCAATTCACCAGCATGACCTCATCAAATCACCATGAATACTCTCTTAGACAGAAACTATTGTTAACCCTTATCAGACTGAGGCATAAAAGGGAAGTAAGAGGTTTATTCAAGGTCACACAGCCAATACATGAATCCCTGTCAGGATTCAAACCCCAGCATCTGGCTCTAGATCTCAAGCTATCAACCACTACATTGCTCTGCCCCACAGACAACAAGGGATCTTATAGTGGAAGTTGAAGGGAGGGTGCAATTTTCTGATGCCTTCTGTGATTCCCTCTCCTCTAGATATGATGCATGCTTTCAAAGTTTTCACAGTGTGGAAACCTGCATGGAGGAGATGTTCTGCTTTCTCTTCCAATTTGACATACTCATCTCAGTTGATGTATTTGGTTTCCTAATATTTTGACAGAGTTTCTATCCTTTTATCATTCTCCTTCCCCTTCTCCAGGCAAATGCAGGTTAATCCACCTCCTCTCAAATCAGGTGCCCAGGGAGCAGTGAAACTATCCCCTCTCCTTGGACAACCTACTTCTATTAATATAGACTCAACTGTGCTGGTTAGACAGTGGTCGTATCAAGAGGTGCCCTGGGGATACTAATTTAACTTTCCCTTAATCTCTATCAATCCCCCAACTCCAGACACCCTGAATGAACATATAGTCTATCTAAAAACATTGTGACTTCTGTGCTGATGTAGCAACAAAGTCCCGTTACTCTCTTTCCACCTTCTAAACTTTTCCTATACTTTAAAATCATTTATGAAGCCAACTCATGTTGATAGCTCATATTCTACTTATTCATGAGCTCTAGTCAGAATTCCAGGTAGTTTTTTTTCTCAAAAATTAATAGTTGAAAGAGAAATACTTGAAAAACATTTTTATGGGCATAAATGGAGGTCTCAAGAAGGTTCTGGATCACCCATTTTAGCCACAAAGTTTGAAAGGGGAGATTTTGCTATTCCCTGGGAAAGCAGCTGAGCCCCCAGGTGATGGCCCACCCATCTCGGGGGACTTGTCGAGCAAAGGAAAGAACTACCCTGAAGTTGGGAGGGACTACTCCAGGATGGGGTAAAAATACTGCTGAGTGTGAAAAACCTGAATAGAACTGTCAACCAACTCAACCAACTTGCTTTTTATAGAATTTGAGAAGAACAAAATATACATTATTTTCAGGTAAATATAGAATATTTCCCGAGATAAGTCCATGAAGTGTGTTAATACATTTTAAAATACTCAAAATTATAAATACGTGTTGTTATAATCACAGTGGAACTGCATTAGAAATCAACAACAAGAAGATGTCTGGAAAAAAATCTCTTAAAATGTGGAAACAAAATATAATTTACTCTCAAGTAACTCATGGGTCTAAGAAGAAATCAAAAGGGAAATTAAAAATACTTTGAACTAAATAAAAATGAAATCAAAACCACAACCTTTGAAAATGTGTGGGATACGGCTAAATCAGTAGCAAGAGGAAAATGTAGAGCACTAATTATTAAGTTAGGAGAAAAAGAAATAAAAGAAAAGAGAAGAAAGTTCCCAAACAACAACTTCACTCCCATAATAAATGGGAAAAAGAGCAATTGAAACCAGAAGAAATGAAATAATAGAGAAATTAATGAAATGTATAGCACAAAAATAATAAAGAAAGTCAATGAAACTTTCTTTGGAAAGATCAACAAAAATCAATAAACCTTTAGATAAACTAATAAGAAAAAAAGGGAACATACATGATAAATATCAGGAACAAGAGAGGTAGATATAATCACTGATTCCACAGGTAATAGCAGGATAATTATGAGGTTATTACAGTTTTATTCTGATTAACTCATCAACTTAAAGAAAGTAAACAAATTTCTTAAAAGACACTAACCTTACTTGAGAAGAAATAAAGATCTTAAATAGTGATGTGTCTATTTTAAAAATTGAGTGTGCAGCTAAAACACTTTCCACAAAGAAAACACCAGGAGCAGATGGCTTCACATGGTGAATTATATCACACATTGAAGGAAAAAATAATTCCAGTTTTACACAACCTTCCAGAAAATTGAAGAGATGGAAATATTTCCAGTTCATTCTATGAGGTCAGTATTACCTTGATACAAAAAGCAGACAAAGACATTTCAAGAAAAGAAAACAACAAACCAACATCCTTCATGAACAAGGTTCAATTTTTTTTTTACAAAATTTAACAAACCAAATCCAGAAATACATTTTAAAAAAACACAACTAATTGAAATTTAGTCCAGAAATACATGATTGGCATTATTCTGAAAAATCAATCAGTGTACTGCATCATATTGATAAAATACAAAAGAAAAACCATATGGTTATCTCAAAAGATGAAAAAAAGAGTCATTTATCAAAATCTAACATCCATTCTGATTAAAATAAAAAAAGCTCTCAGCTGTCATCAAATTAGGCATAAAAGGAAGCTTCTTCAACTGGATGAAAGGCACAAAATAAATGAGAGTTAACTATGTGAAGATGTACTATCCTCTCAAGGTCAAGCAAGTGAGTCTGCTCATATCACTTCTTGTACAGGAGATTCTGACCAGAGCAATAAGGCAAGAAAAAGTAAAAGGCATCCAGAAAGATTGAGGAAAAAAGTGATGCTATCATTGTTTAGGAATTATGTGACCTACTACATAGCAAATCCTATGGATCTACCAAAAACAAAAAACAAAAAAACACAAACAAACAAACAAACAAAAATCAAAACAGTGAGGTTAGCAAGGCAGCAGGATACAAGATCATAATTTTAAAATCGATTGCATTTCTATACATGAGCAATGAACAATTGTAAGTTAAGATTCAAAATAGTTTTTAAAGCCAAATTATGGAACTCACCTAGATGTCCATCAACAGGCTAATGGATAAAGAAAATGTGGTGTATGTACACAATGGAATTTTACTCAGCCATGAAGAAGAATTAAATCATGTCATTTGGAGGAAAATGGATGGAACTGGAGAACATCATGTTAAGTAAAAGAAGTCAGATTCAGAAAGTCAAGGGTTAATTTTTTTAATGCAGAAGCTAGAGAGAAGAAAGGAGAAAAAAAGCACCTTATGAAAATAGAAGTGGACCAGTAGAGGAGAAAAAGAAGATAGAGGAGGGAGGACAGGAGGAAAAGGGGAGACCCAGGGGAATGAAACAGATAAATTTATGTTATAAATTTGTATGAATATATCACAATGGATCCCACTATTTTGTATAATTATAAATCCACTGATAAAAAATTCAAAAACCAAAACAAACTGTGAAATACTTAGAGATAGATATGACTACCCAGGTGCAAGCCCTGGGTACCGAAAAGTACAAAGCATTGCTGAGAGAAGATCTAAATAATTAAAGATTATGGATCAGAATTCTCAATATTGTTATCAGTTTTCCCCAACAGCAATCCCAATCAAATTTCCTTTTTTTAATAGAAATTAACAAACTGATTCTAAAGAGCTTAGAATGGTGAAAACAAATTTGCAAAAGAAGAAAGCTGGAAAAGCCAACATTACCTGATTTCAAGAATTATTATACAGCTACTGTAGTTAAGACAGTGTTACTGGCATAAATAAAACCAAATACCTTGATGAAGTAGAATAGAATACAGAAATAGAGCCACACATATGTGTTCATTTGATATTGTGTTAGCCAGCTTTCTGTTGCTGTGACAAAATACCCAAGAAAAATGACTTAGAAGAGGAAATGTTTATTGGGGCTTACAGTTTCAGAGGTTTCATTCCATTGTCAGTTGATATCATTGAAGTGCTTGGCAGAGAGTGAAGTTCCTCACCTCATGGTGTCCAAGAGCAGAGAGGAAAAAAAGAGAGTGAGAGGAAGAGGCAAAGGATAAAATATATCCTTCTAGGGCATGCCTCCAGTTACCTACTTCTTCAACTATGCCCCACCTCCTGAAGTTTCCACCACCTCCCAATAGTCCATTCAATTAGAAGCCCACCAATGGATGGGCTTATAACAAGACTGTCAAGGCAATTCAATAGGAGGAAAAAATGCTCTG
Organism: Callospermophilus lateralis; assembly: GCF_048772815.1. Taxonomy (NCBI): domain Eukaryota; kingdom Metazoa; phylum Chordata; class Mammalia; order Rodentia; family Sciuridae; genus Callospermophilus; species Callospermophilus lateralis. The sequence goes on along the minus strand of NC_135305.1, from coordinate 201,322,931 downwards.
GAATAACTGGATATTGAATTGCAAAAAGTAAAATAAATAGAAAGCCACTGATCCTTGCCTCCCACTATATACAAAATAAACTCTAATAGATCATAAGCCCAAGTATGAGCTGAACTATAAAATTTCTGTAAAAATATAAGAGAAAATCTTAATGATCTTAAGTTGGCAAAGATTTCTTAAATACGACACATAAGCCCTAATTTTTAAAGGAAAAAATCAATAAATTGAACTTCATCCAAATAATAGAAGGAAAAGAAAAGAAAAAAAAATTGACTTCACCAAATTTCAGTGAGGATGTTGAGCAACCGAAACTGCCATACACTGCTGGTGGGTAAAATGATGTAGCCATTTTTGGAAATATTTTTCTCATTCTTGTGAAGTTAAATGTAGACTTACCAATCTCAAAACTCAGTCATTCTGCTTCTGGGTATTTACCCAATAGAAATGAAAATATATGCTTACACAAAAACTTGTACATGAAGCTAATAGCAACTTTATTTTTAATAGCCAAAACCTGCAAAATGAACCAAATGTCCATCAACAGGTACATTTATAAATAAATTGTGATATATCCATTCAATACTGTCCTACTGTGTGCGTCTATTTCTGTATTCTATTCTGCAAACACAAAGGAATGAACTATTGATACACAATGTCATACGACATGAATGATCCCCAATATAACTTCACTAAGTGAAAGCTACTGAGAAAAATGAAAAGTATAAGGGATGACTATTTACATAAAAGTTCAGAAAATGTAAACTAGAGTGATGGAAAGTAAATCAGTGGTAATCAGAAGATGAGGTAGGGTTGATAAGAAGGAAGAATAAAATACCCCTTTAAGAAAACTTTTAACCCTCATTGTTACATAAAACTACATATAAGAGTTTGTGAGGGGAAAGGGAAAAAAAAAGGGAGAGAATTAAACCACAGCAGATGGGGTAGAGAGGGAAGAGGAGAGGGAAGGGGAGGGGGGATAGTAGGGGATAGGAAAGGTAGCAGAATACAACAGTCATTAATATGGTATTATGTAAAAATGTGGATGTGTAACCGATGTCATTCTGCAACTTGTAATTGGGGTAAAAATGGGAGCTGATAACCCATTTGAATCAAATGTATGGAAGATGATATGCCATGAGCTTTGTAATGTTTTGAACAACCAATAAAAAAAATATTAAAAAAAAAAAAAGAAAACTTTTAAGTATAAAGAGTATGTTCACTATCTTGATTATGGTGCTATTTTCACAATTAAATAATATTTGCCAATTTTTTTCAGATTGTGCTCTTTAAATATATGCAGTTCATGCAATAAACCTAGACAATTCTCAAAAGAAGAAATACAACTGGTCAACAAAATACGAAAAAAAGTTCAATATCTCTATCAATTAGGGAAATGCAAATCAAAACTTCATTGATGTTTCATCTCTAGTTAGAATGGCAATAATCAAGAATATAAATAATAATAAATGTTGGTGAGGATGTTCCGGGGAATGGCACACTCATACATTGCTGGTGGGACTGCAAATTGGTGCAGCCAATATGGAAAGCAGTATGGAGATTCCCCACAAATCTAGAAATGGAACCACCATATGACCCACTACTCCACTCCCAGGTATATATCCAAAAGATTTAACATCAGCATACCACAATGATACAGCCACATCAATGTTTATGGCAGCACAATTCACAATAGCTAAATTGTGGGAGCAACCTAGATGCCCTTCAGTAGATGAATGGATAAAGAAACTGAGGTATATATATATATATACACAATGAAATATCACTCAGCATTAAAAGAGAATAAAATCATGGCATTTGCAGGTAAATGGATGGAGTTGGAGAATATAATGCTAAGTGAAGTAAGCCAATCCCCAAAAACCAAATGCTGAATGTTTTCTCTGATATAAGGATGCTGATTCATAATGGCGATGGCGGGAGCATTGGAGGAATAGATGAACTTTAGACATAGCAAAGGGGAGGGAAGGGAAGGATGGGGATGGAGGTATAGGAAAGATGGTGGAATGAGATGGACATCATTACCCTAAGTACATGTATGAAGACACAAATGGTGTGACTCTACTTTGTGTGCAACCAGAGACATGAAAAACCGTGCTCTGTATGTGTAGTATGAATCGAAATGCATTCTTCTGTCATATGTAACAAATTAGAATAAATTAAAAAAAGAAAAATGGGATGATTGTGATTGAACTTTACACATACATGAATATACCACAGTGAATATCAACATGAAGAATATCTCCAAGACACTAATTTTAAAAACACTGAAAATGAATTGCAGGAAGATCAGAAATAGGGGGAGAGCAAAGGAAGGAAGGATGGGGGAGGGGAAAGTGCTAGAAACTGAATTAGAGTAAATTACATCCTATGCTTTTGTGAATATGTCAAAATGTATCCTAATGTTCTATATAACTAAAAACTCTCAGCCCTTGAGGTCTGGGGACTAAGTGGGGGGTCTCCCTAAGCCAATGGATCCCTCATTTGAGAACTGACACCTGAAGAAGTCATTGCTATTCCAGGGATGATGGCCAAGACTGGCCATCTGCCCACCTGCCTTTGGGACAGCAAACCAAGGTGATTCCTCCAGAGGAGGGACGTGGCTGCCCCCACACATGGAAGAAGCCCTGAGTGTAAGAACTCTAAGTCCCACATTAGGGAATGACAATGCTCAGAAAACTTGACTCCATCTGGTCCAGCTCCTCATTGCACAGATAATAATAATAATAATAATAATAATAATAATAATAATAATAATAAAAAAAACTGATGCCCAGAGACTGCTAGAAGTTTAAACAGGGTGCTGATTGGTGGTAGCACAGATTTGAGGATGACTGAAGCAAATGGGGTTGGGGAAGGGAAGGGGTGTGCCCTATGGGCAGGGAATGGTGTGTCTTTCCTCCTGGTCCTGCTGTAGTCACTCACTGCAGAACACAACTGCTTGAAGGCCATTGGGTGGGTGATCTTAGCCCTGTTCCCAACCCAACCAGAGTTGGTGAGGACCAGTTGGCCACTGCATCTGGGCCTTTACCCTCTCCTGGGGCCTCGTCCCGCTTCTCCCTCCCAGGAGAGAGCTCTATCAGTCAGGAAGATGGGCTTTCTGCACCCCAGACACTGCCCCAGGAGGCAGGAAACACCAGGCACTTTCCCTCTCCCTGCAGACCATGTGAGCTCATTATGGTAAAAGTTTAATGCCTAAAAGTCATTAAAGAGTGCTCTGATGAGTCCAACAGCAGCTTTTGCTCAGAGCCACTGGGGCCTGCAGCTACTATCCTATACTCCCACCACGCCATGCTGAGAAAACCTCCCTGCCCTTCCTTAGAGTGTGGTGGTGGAGGGAAGCTGAGCCCTGCTTTCCCACCGATTGTCTGTGTAACCTTGAGCAAAGCCTATCCCCTCTCTGAGCCTAATTTTGACATTAAGGAAATGTCAAGGGCTGTTTGTGCTACCCCTGGAGGTGTAGCTCCATCTGTTCATCCTCACTGGCCCTTATCTTTGGGTAGCAGAGAAAGAGCAAGGGCACACACACCTGGTTGAATGTCTCTAAGGGAACCGTCAAGGGCAGAAATGCCAACAACCAGAAGTTCTGGAAAACAGGGAGAAATTCTGGATGGGTTGCTGCTCAGTTAGAGAGTAAACACACTATAATCGAGATGCAAAGAGTTATGCAAAAGCACAGTTCAGGTCACAGTGACCTGGCCCCCTTTTCTGTATGGCATCCATCATAGGCATCCTTTTATCTGCAGGCCCAGAGGTGCAAGGGCAGGCCTTGAACATGGGCTAAATAGCTTCAGCAGGCCCCAGAAAGAGAGGGGATAAGGGCACCATGGTCTTCTTGTGCAGGACTCAAGGGTCATTTCACCTCCAAACCATTCCTTACTTCTCATTCAGGCTCCACCACTCCCTAGGCTGTTACTTGCATAAGCTTGGTGGTTCCTGCCCTCCTCGCACCAATTCCCTCACTGGAGTGCATTTCCCTTCTCACTTCCTCCCCAAGGCAGCCCTGAACTCAGTCTTTGGTAGCTTTTCTGCTTCACTTCCTTCCAAGCTAACCAAGAAGATGCCTGTTATCCCTCTAGTGCGGTGCAGGGAACATGGTGGAAATAAGTGTGGAGGAGGTTCCATTTGAGAATGTGGGCTTTCCTCTACCCTGTTCCTCATCCTGCCACTGAGATCCTGTAAAGTATGCCAGGCCACAGGCAAAATGTTGGCAACCCCAAAAGACTCATACCCATCCAAAATGGCAGCTCTTCTGAACTAGGGGAGTCCTCTGCCATGGGACACAAGAGATTGTTTCTGTTCTGGGTTGAGCCTGCTTTGGTAATGGAGACCAGTGGGTCAAGGTGGGTTTTTCCCTTTCTAAACCAAACTTTCCATCCACCTCTCCTTCAGCTGTCATGCTCTGCTTTGGCTCCAGTTATTTTCCTTGTTGTCTGTTCTGCTCAGAGGCAATATTCAAAGTATTTAACCTCTGGTAAGGCTTAGATGCTGGCCCAACAGAATGGATGCCCCTGAGTGTTGGAGTAGGTTCCTGACTTTGGCTAAAATCAGGGTAGTGAGCAGGTGAGCCGGAGGTGTGGTTGGTTATGACTTTTGAGTTTTTGGATCCCAGGACATGTTGGGGGTTGAGGTATCAGAAGAGGAGCCAGGGCAGCTGTGGGGCCCAGGGAACATTTAGGTTAGAAACAATTTAGGTTAGAAACAATTCACTGTATGCCCATCTCAGATCCATTCTCTGCCTTTCTCTTCCTTGATCTGTGTCCAGGGAGACAGATCCTTTCAGACTGCATCAACTGGGCTCTCTTGTGGCTGGACTTCCAGTGGGGTTCAGTGGGTGGGAGAGACCAGCAAGAGACTGGTTTGCTCGGGGTATTTCTTCCCTGTTTTCTCCTTGCTCAGGGCCATGGTTGTAGCCGTGGCTGCGTTACTCTGTGGCTGCTCCAGCTCCTGTTGTGCACTTGTTTTCCATTGTTCCAGCTCTCCCTGGGCTCCAGCAACACTGTGTTCCCTGTGCCCCTTCAGTCCAAGGGCAGAAATGGCTTCCTGACTCTGAATGCCTCAACATCTTTAGCTCCTGGGGTAGCAGCCTCAAACATGATCCCCAGGTCTTTGCCTTCTGATATTCATGCCTGTGAGTGGTCCCCTTCCACACTGGACCTGGTTCATTTTGTGTGACCAATAGCCTACAGCAGAAGTGATAGTATGTCAACTTCTGAGATTAAGTTACAAAAGATTGCAACTTCTGTCTTGATTACCTTCTGGCTTGCTTTCTTCACTAGGAGGGAAGTTGGCCACCACGTTGTGGGTATCTCCTGGGGGAGGCTCACACAGAACACTGAAGTCTCCTAACTAACAGGTGCTAATCTTTAGCAGCTTGCTAAAGATTCCCTGAATGAGCTTGGAAACAGATGCTGCAGCCTCAGGCAAGTTTCTAGGTGATTTGGATGGCTGTCAGCTCTCTACAGTCAGCTTGTCTATTTGGCCTTAAGGGAGACCCTGAGCCAGAATCACCCAGCAAAACCACTTCTGTATTCTCATGCCTCAGAAATATTGGGATAGTGTTTATTGTTTTGAAACTGAAAGTATGGGAGTGATTTGTTACACAGCAGGAGATAACTGATACAACTCCATCCATACCTGTGCAGATAGCCATTTCATTAGTTTCCTGCACCATCTGAGATGGGTTCTTCTTTTTGACTAATAGAGGGGCTCAGGGCAGCATCCAGGAATGGGAGAGGTTTGCTGACTTAACAATACTCTGGTTATACCAGTATGTCCTGTCTGAATATCCTGTCACTCACGGCTTGGAGATCTGGGAAGTCTGGATGAGGTGGAGTTCTATTGAGGAAGGACTGGAACAAGAGGGCAGAGAAGGGAAATGGGAGAAGGGAAGTACAGGGTGGGCAGGTGGAGAGCTAGATGGAAAAACGAAAGTCTCAAGCTTGAAATCAGGAGAGACATCTTTGAGGACACCATCTGTTCTGCAAGGAGCCCCACCAAACTCAATTATGGGATAGAGGTGAGAGTCAGAGCGAATCCAGTACAGACAAGAGCCTAGTGGCTGACCATTCTTTGATGTTAATTTAGCATTACTTCTGGATGTATTTTCCTTGAGCATCCAACCCAGACTCTGCCTGGCTCCCAGCCTCAAGCGTTGCTCCAGCTCTACCAATCAGCGAGCCAGCAGTCCCCAGGGCCCCACAGAGCAGCCCCTGCCTAGAGAAGATGGGCAAGGGCCCCCCTCGTGGGCGGGGCACTTTCCTCCTTGCAGTTGGCAGGGGCCAGCAGCCAGGCATTACTGCACAGGGGGCCCCTTTGTATGGAGGAGCGGCCTCAGGGTGCCCTCTGTGAGTCATTTCCTGTTATTCTCCTCCAAGAAGTCCTGCCATTCTTTAGAGCAAAATTTGACATTTTTGCAGGACTAACTTCTGGGGCCTTTTGGTCAAGGGAAAAAAAAAAAAAAAAGGCAGGGATCCTTTCTTTTATATTTACAAAGCCATTAATTGGCTTCTTTATAAAATTAGACTCCATTATAAGCTCAATTGGAGTGGGAGCGTAGCTTTATTTAGTCCCAAACATCAAACTGTTTTAAAGGATTCTTTTTAACAACCAAGCGTTCAGTGGCAGGAAGACTGGCAAGGGGGGCTCTGCTTCCTTCTGCTACTGAGAGAGCAGATGGCATCCACTCCACCGTGCACCCCTCACGAGTGCCCTCCTACCCTGAGAGAGAAGGAGAGGAGGGAGATGTAGCCCGAGATTGTCCCAAGGGCACTGCCTGCAGCTCCTCCTTCTGTCTCCAGGTACCCATTCAGCTACAGAGAAGTGTCAGAACCTCCTCCCCCGAAACCTGATCCCTGCTCCAGACCTGGTCCAGGCTTGTTTTTTTTTTGTTTTTGTTTTTTTTTCTAATTTGTTCATTTTAGATATACATGACAGTAGAATGCATTTTGACATTTTATACATACATGGAGTATAACTTATGCTAATTTGGATCCCATTCTTGTGGTTGTACATGATGTGGATTACACTGGTCTCACACACACACACACACACACACATGTGAATATATCCTTATGTTATGTCCTAATCATTCTACTGTCTTTCTTATTCCCATCGCTCCTCCCTTTCCTTCATTCCCCTTTGTCTAATCCAATGGACTTCTATTTCCTTGCCCCGCCCCCTTATTATGTGTTAGCATCGATGCATCAGAGAGAACATTCAGCCTTTGGGTTTTGGGGACTGGCTTATTTCACTTAGCATGGGATTCTCCAGTTCCATCCAGTTACTGGCAAATTCTTCTTTTTGGGCTGAGCAATATTCCATTGTGTATATAGACCACATTTTCTTTATCCATTCATCTGTCGAAGGACCCCTAGGTTGGTTCCATAGCTTTGCTCTTGTGAATTGAACTACTATAAATATTGATGTGGCATCACTGTAGTGTGCTGATTTTAAGTCCTTTGGGTATATCCCAGGGAAAATGTAAGCCCAACTCTCCATCTTGTTGGCTTAGGAAGTGACTCCCTCAACAAGACTCCTAAAGCGCAAGAAATAAAATCAAGGATCAATGAATGGGATGGTATCAAAGTAAAAGCTTCTTCACAGCAAAGGAAAAAAATCAAAGATATGAAGAGAAAGCCTACAGAATGGGAGAAAATCTTTGCCATCTTACCTCAGATAAAGCATTAATCTCCAAGATATATAAGGAATTCAAAAAACTTAACACGAAAAAAAAAAAAGAAAACAACAAGTAACCCAATCAATAATGGGGCAAAGAAACTGAACATGGACTTCTAGAAGAAGAAATATGAATGGTCAACAAATATATGAAAAAACGTTCAACATCCCTCGTGATTAGAGAAATGCAAATTAAAACTACACTGAAGTCTGGTGTTGGGGCTCGGTGGTAGAGCACTTGCCTAGCATGTGTGTGGCCCTGGGTTCAATCCTTTACACCACATAAAAATCAATCAATCGATCAAATAACCTAACATGACTAATGGTGCTACAGGAATCAGATATGTCCATCTACAACTAAAAATATTTGAAAAAAAATTATACTGAGATTCCATCTCACTCCAGTCAGAATGCCAATTATCAAGAATTCAAGTAACAATAAATGCTGGCGAGGATATGGGGGAAAAGAATTCACTCATACATTGCTAGTGGGACTGCAAATCAGTGCAACCATTTGGAAAAGCAATATGGAAATTCCTCAGAAAACTTGGTATGGAACCACCATTTGACCCAGTTATGCTACTCCCTGGCCTAGGCTTCTGTAGCACCTGCCATGAGACTCACTACACTCACTGCTCCCTGACCTGGGGTCTGCTAGTCATTGTGCCTTCAAAGGGCATTGTTCTCCACCCAACATGACTCATGGGGCTACGGGAATCAGTCATCTCCATCATCCACACCTGCTCAGGAGCCTGGAACCAGCTGCCTACGTTCAAGGTTTCTCAAACTTTAATGCACAGGTGCATCACCAGGAAGCCTGCTCATAGGCAGACTCCTATCCAGTCCCTTCGAGATGGGCCTGAGTTTCTGCATTTCTGAAAGGTGATGCTGATGCTGCAGGTTCAAGGCCACGCTTCATGGAGCAGGAGTGTGGTGCACACCCTCATACTGAACAGAGAAGACTGAAGCCAGGGCAGATGATTTTCCTGATATTTCAATGAGTCTGGAGGAAGTGTCTCAGGTAGGCTCACCTTCCTCCTGTCACCAGACCTCACTGACTTAGCAGTGGGCTCATGGCTCCCCAGTACTCCTCAGGTGTGCTTACCTACCCTGGATGGGGAGAAGGGGAACATCAGGAGACACTCACAGATCTTAGGGAAGTATTTTTCAAACTATCACATGCACATGGATTTCCCAGGTTCTGTTAAAAACGCATATTCCGATTCCATAGCTCTGTAGTGGATTGAGACTCTTCATTTCTAACAGCTCCAGGAGATGCCAGTGCTGTGAGTCATGAGACCCTTTGAGTCCTGGGGTCCTGGACAATGTCACTGCTGTGGCTTGATTGTTGGTCTCCTCCAAAATTCATGTTGCAACTTAACTGGGAGTGTAAGAGTGATAAGAGGTGGGACCTTTGGAAGGTGACCAGGCCGTGAGAGTTCTGACTTCATGGATGGGATTAATGCCCTTTTAAAAGTGTGAGTTAGTCCCCTTTGCCCCCTTCCATCCTGCTGCCACAGGATGATGAAGCAAGAAGGCCATTATCAGAGGTCAGCATCTAATCCTAGACTTCCTAGCCGCCAGACCATGGAAACACATTTCTACTCCTTACAAATCACCCAGCCTTAGGCATTCTGTTAGAGCAGCACAGAATGAACTAAGATAGGCAGCAGTAACCTGGATGACACCAGGAAGAGGCCCCAGAGTGCAAGATGGGCTGTCACGCGCATTGGCTCTCCCCGGGCTCACTGCTGTTGCGGGGACAGCCAGGCCAAAGTTGCCTGTTTTCTCCATCCTTAGAGGTTTTCCTGTCTGAGGTCAGCCCAGAGAGGGACTGTGCTGGTGAGGCTGTTGTAGAAATGAGTTTAGTGCAGGGACTGATGAGCTTAGTGCCCTTCAAAGCCCTGGAGGGTAGAAGTCGCTAGCAGTTCCATTTCTATGAAAATGCGCTCCAGGGTTATCCTTGACTACAGAGAACAAAGCCAGGCCAAAGGTGGGGGACACCTGATACAGTATCTATCCCCTTCCTTTTCTTAGGGAAAGAAATCTGATTTTATTGGAGGCATCACAGTGACCAGTTTAAAAAAAAAAAATACGATTTCCGTGGGTCTGGGATGGGCCTGAGAATTTACAATCCTGGTGATGCAGCTGCTGGTGGTCCTCTGAAAACCTGCTTTAGGGCATTTTGTGGACCAATATGAAAAGAACCTTCTGTACCTACCACTTCCCTGACTGGCTGTGCTGTATAACAGGTATAATTACAACCACACTTGCATTTTCTCCAAACTCCACATCATCATCTCTCTGGCCATGGTTGCTACCAGCTTGGCTTCATTTCGCTACTGGTCTGTTTTCCAGGTTGCAGGGGACTCTATGATGCCCTTCACCATGCTCAAAAAATTCTGCCAATCTCTAATTTCTTGTTCTAATTTACACATTGGAAAGAAAAAGCAACCGAACAAACTTTATTTAACCCTATGTTCTCCTCAGACCAGAAGAACCTTTTTTTTTTTTAATTTTTATTTTGTTCAGGGATCAGAACTCCTGAACCGATGAGAAAATTTAAAGTCAATTTTCATCTTATCTGGAAACATCTAAAAAATTTTGGTTGAGAATAGAGTTTTGTGCTTGACTCCAAGTTTAAAAAAAATAATATATATATATATATATATATATATATATATATATATATATTCACAAATATGATTAAATTGAACCATCAGATAGTGTTTTTTTTAAAAATAAAGCATTATTTGCCCAGCCACAAAGAAAGTACAATTTTCATCCTGTCTTTTTTGGGGGTGGGAGGAGTAGGGCAGGGGTATCAGGGATTGAACTCAGGAGCCCTCAACCACTGAGCCACATCCCTAGCCCTATTTTGTATCTTATTTAGAGATAGGGTCTCACTGAGTTGCTTAGCTCCTTGATTTTGCTGAGGCTGGTTTGCACTTATGATCCTCCTGCCTCAGCCTCCCAAGCTGCTAGGATTACAGGCATGTGACACCATGCCCAGGAAATTTTCGTCCTCTCTTGCGGCTAGATTTTTATGGACTGCATACTGGCCAATATTATAAGCGGACACTGTTGGATGAGACTTCCAGAAAACATCCTTAAAAGAAGAGGCTAAATCCATTGGTATATACCCTTTGATCCTTCATCATCCTTCCCTCTTGCTGGTTGGAATTCAGATGTGAAAGTAGGGCTCCAGTAGCTACCCTGTGTCTATGAGATACTCTAAAAAATGAAAGGTATATCCTAAGGATGGCAGAGTCAAAAGATGGAAAGGATGAGACCTGTTGGAATCAATGGATTTGCTGTTTGACTCTAGACCTACTTCTGCATGTGTCCTTAAAGAAAAGCAGCCTATGTGTTCTTGAAGCCACTATTTTGTGAGTCTCTGTTTCAAGCAGTTGTGGGGACCTTCTAACTGATACAGTGATTCTATCATCAACCCTGAAGGGCAATATAACATGTCCTTATGTATTATTTCATTCCCAGAATGAAATAATGGAAATGAAATTGGATTTAAAATGACCATAAATGCACAAATTTGGGTGGGAAGAGTTAGAGAAGGTGCCGCTGGGTCTGTGAGTAGATGTGGACAGGCTGCTCCAAGACCCCAACTGACCTCAGTGCAGGGACTCTTAAAATCTCTGGAGAGAGGGGCGGGGGTTGTGGCTCAGTGGTAGAGTGCTCGCCTAGAATGCATGAGGCACTGGATTTAATCCTCAGCACCACATAGACATAAAATAAAGATACTGTGTCCACCTAAAACTAAAAAATAAATATTAAAAAATATTTTAAAATCTCTCTTCTGAGGCTCTAATCATCTAAAAAGCGGAGACAATAATGACCATACTTCACGAGACAGTTGAGGTCCTTAAATAAGATAGCTCAATTAGCATCGACTACTATCACTATGTATTAAACGTTCGTTGTACTTGATGTATTTTTGCTAGAATTTGAAAAATCTGGATGGAGGTACAAAGATGACGAAGGAGCAGTCCTGTTCCCTCAAGGAACTCCCAGTCCCATTCCTGGGAGGCGTCTGGTGCCCTTTTAAGTCCATGATTCAGATGCTGCTGAAGAGTCGCGCTCACAGGTGAAGTTGGAGCCCGGGACCCAGGATGTTCTACCAGGAGCCGGAACCCAAGGGCCCCTGGGGGAGAAGCGGGTGAATTCTAACTAACATTCTCCAGGCACTTGACAGCTTGAGGTTTCCAAGGAACTGGCTGCTTCAGCAGCTTTCTGGAACTTTCTCTGGGAAAGGTATATTACTGACTTATTTTCTTCGGCATCAAGATGAGAAAGATGAAGCCCGTCAAGTCCAGAGCTGCTTGTGCCGGGCTCAGGGTTGGCTTTCGGGTGAAGGGACCGGGCATCTGCCTGTCTCTGACCTCAGTTCACCAGCCCCTTCCGGTGTCCTGTATAACTGTGTGCTGGGGCCCACCTGCCAGCCCAGCCGGCTGCTTGCCAGAGGACTGCTCACAACAGAACTGGAGCATCTCTCCTGGTGCTGGGCCTGGAGTTGTGGAAGGAGGGGGAGCCCCGTGAATAATTATGGCAAACCACCACTTATCCAAATAAATGAGTCAGTGCTCTGCAGGCAGTGAGCCCGGCAGCCGCCCCCAGGGCTGCCTGTCTGAGGCCTGTCTGGGCTCAGCCCAGGACTGACTTTCCATATAAGAAACTGGCCCGAGTGAGCCTGCTATCCTCCCTCTTTACCAACAGCTAACTTCTTATGCCCCTATTGCATGTGGCTGTCTCTCCTGGCATCAGCCTGGGGTAAAAATGTGGGGAGAGGGAAATGTGGTTTGGGGGCCAGACTCAGATAAGGAAGGGGTCCTGAGAGCAGCCTCCTTTGCTCACCCTCTTTTTGGAGCTGTGGCCAGCAGGACACACACACAAACACACACTTGCTTTGATAAACCAGGGTGGGTCCCAGCTGACAGCAGAAGAGTTCATGGGCAAGTTCAGTGGTAGCACTCCCTTAGATTCTATCAGAGGAACCAGGGAGCTGTCCTTTTTCCTCCCTCTCCTGTGCTATATGCAGACCCACTAGCGTGCCCTGTCAGCTGCAGCTCCCAGATGTCACACATGGAGTCCCTTCTCCTTACCTCCAGCTCCACCACCCTTGTCCACACTTCATTCTGAGAATTAAATGAGATATTCCTTATCAGGCTCTTTGCACACAATATATCAGCAAGTGTCAGCTAGGGTAGCCTTAGTGCTGTTCTCCCTTGCTCTCACCATCCCTTGTGGCCTCACCCTTCCTCCATAGGCCAGAACAGTTTTCTACAGAAGGTCATTGCTGGCTAAGGAACCCCAGTTCTCTGCCTTCTTTGCCTGGACTGCAGCATTCCTAGGTCAAGATGTGTGGCTTCCATGTCCCAAAGAAATGCACTGCACCTTTCCGCACTTGCGTAATGGCCCGGTGGATTCTCCAGCTCAGCGGGTCTAGTGCTGCTAGAACGGAATATCTGGTCCTTCTTTCTTTGCTCCAGGCCAGCAGCACTGCCTCTGTGCTCACATTCCTGTTCCAAGTCTAGCAGTGAGGGTGGGATGCAGTCGTCCACTCTGCTCAGGTGGAGAGGATGCTCAGAAATAGAAGTGTGAATGCTGCTATCCCAGCTGCATGCCAGAGCTCCAAGACAGGTGTTTTTCTTCATATCCTGGAAGAATATGCCCCGTGGGCTAACAGTGTTTCCCTAAGAATTCTCAGATGAATCACATAGTGAGTTTCGGTTTTGCAAAACCAAATGTTAAGCTTTGCAAAAACAAGTAAATTACAGGATTCAGTTAGAGCAGAGGAAGCTAGCTCACACCAAATGAGAATGAGAGGAACAGAGCCAGAGTTTGAAATCAGGGGTCTTAGGCTCCATTCCTGCCCTCGACGCTGAATGGCTGTGTAACCTTGGGCAAGTCCCCTTCACTCTCTAGGTCTCTGATTGCTGTCTGAAACTAGGAGACCGATGAGATGAGCTTTAGGTTCTCTCCCCACATTGACATTCGGTGATGCACTCGCTCTAGAAGAGCTAATCTGCATCCCTTTTGGCTGTTATGGTCTCAGTGATAAAACATGTGCCTGTCTCTTTTCTACCTTATAAGACCAAGTGATGTCACATACTGCACCCTGAGCCCCAGAGACCTGAACATTGATTACTGATTAGTGATCAAGGGATAGATCACTAATCTTTGCAGGGCAGCAGTACTCAAACTTTAGCAGATTACCCACCTTCATCCTGTTGTTTCCCAAACCCCATCTCCAGGGAGGGACAGCACTATCTTGTCACAGGCCTACTGGACACAGATGATGTGGAACCCTTCCAGAGCAGGAGAGCATGGAGCAGGGCTGGATCAACCATCCAGGTTGATGAAATGGACATTCTCTGGAACTAGCAAAGGAACTTTCCTAAGTAACAGAGACCTCAATACTTTATTGGCAGGGGAGCTGGGCAGGGTGATGCATGCCTGTAATCACAGCAACTTGGGAGGCTGAGGCAGGAGGATCGCAAGTTGAAAGCCAGCCGCAGCAATGGCAAGGCACTAAGGAACTCAGTGAGACCCTGACTCTAAATAAAATACAAAAAGGGCTGAGGATGTGGCCAGTGTTTGAATGCCCCTGAATTCAATCCCCAGTACACTCCCTGCCCAAAAATATTAGCAGGGAAGACATTTTGAGATACGAATAGTAGACGTGCTGGGGGAGATGAGGGCACCAAAACAAAATAGCCTCATGGATGGTGGGATCCTACCCCTAGATGTCCCAGTCCTAGAAGGAGAAGTCTTCCCATAAGGACACCAAGCAGTAGCCCACCACCTCCAAGAGATCATGCAGGTTTAGATCATGATCACGGTCACCATGACCAGTGTGGGTACAAGGCCGAGTTCCTTTCTCCAGTGTTCTAGATTTTGTAGGAAAGAACTGGATAGCTTCATTGGCCCCCAGGAGTATGTGGAAAGATGAAGAGTCCTCAGGGATGACTAAGATGAAGTTCTTGTCCCCTGGAGCAACAGGGGCACAGAGAGCCATTCAATTTAGTTTAAAAAAATAAAATAAAGTCATGTAGCATTACTTGCCCCACAAAATTATAATGGAGAAAAATCCCTGCTTGCTACACACAGGTTTTCAGAGCATCTGAATGGGGAGGCAGCTGATGTCCAGTTCACCTTCTGGCACAGACTCTTTCACTGGAGACTTCATTCCTCTCTCTGGATATCCTCCACCGTCCTTGGACGGCCCCATCTCCCACAAGAGAGACAGGCTGAAGACTGAATCCCAAAATCCGTAGGTTGAAGCTCTTACCTCCTCTAATCTGACTACATTTGAGGATGGAACCTTCAGGAGATAACTAAGGTTAAATGAGTCCATGAGGGCTGGACCTTAATTAAATAGCATTGGTGATCTTATAAGAAAAGGACCAGTGAGAGATCTCTTCCACGTAGCCTATCCTATTTGGTTAGGGCTGTCCGAGCTGTCTAATACAGTACGGGAAAATATAATGCTCGATCCTCTGCATCAGGCTCACTGAGAGCATTTGTGAAAAATGTAAATTCTTGGCACCAACTCCATATCTACCCAAAAACAGGAGAAAAGAAAAATCTCCAGGAGTGGGGCTCTAGAATAGGGGCTTTGCATTTTAGGAACCCCTTGGGTGATTCCTGAAGATTGACAGGCACAGCTGCCAATGACATTGCTATCCCTCTGCCACTCCCATTGCTGGGTCTCCCTATCCCACTTCTCCAGACTTCCTATCCCAGGGAGCCCAGATACAGCCCCGCCCCTTACAGGAAAGCTGCAGTCCCACCTCAATCCCAGAAGCCCATTGAAATCCTTACATGCATTTTCTGCTCTGATTGCCAGGAAGAACAGCTAGAGAGACGCAAAATGGTTTTGCTCTGTCCCACTAGTCATTTCTGACTGGCAAGAGGGTCGGGGTTAGGTGCACACTTCTCCTTTGCAACCACAGTGGTTTCTCAATAGACACATTTCCCTCCATCCGCCAGCTATCTTTCTGCTGTCTTTATGGCCACCAGCACAGACAGGTTGTTCTGGAGGTACATGGGCTAAGTGCATGAGCCTTCAAAGCCAAACCATAAGCTCTTTGAGGGAGAGGCCATCTGCGCGCCCTCCCCTGGAATCCAGCTCCACCACAACTTCTGATACAGAGAAGCCCGGTCCTGGTTGTTGACTGCCGCAGTCCTGGGACCAGCAGCTGGCTGTACACATCATCCTGTGGTTGGTTTATGGGTGGGCAGGGCACCATTCCTGGCCTGGGAGAGTGGATACCTTAGAAAACTGTCCCCCAAGAGAACACACCCCTGACCGGCTCCCCCAACCTGTTTTCAATCTTATTCCAACAATCAAATAGTATCTTTTCACTGCAGAAAACCTAGAAAGCACAGAGGATTCTTTGCTTTATGAAAAGTCCATTTTTGCTACCCTTCTCTGCCGATTTCCATTTCATCCATTCATTCATTCAATCATTCATTCGATGAATATTTGAGCTAACAGTTCTCTCCCCAGATAAAGTGTTAGGGTAAAAATAAATTTCACAAAGCAATTCTCCCTCGGCATAGAATTGCTAACATCATTCTTGATTTAAGATATGTAGTTCATTACAATTAAATATATATTATATTGAAATGCTCCTTGGACTCATATTTCATCTTAGATTGAAATATCCATTAACATCCATTCTGTATTTCCTTTGTCCATTTAGATGAAGCTGTATTCCGACTCCTGACTCTCCCGGGCCTGGCGCAGCTCTTAGAGCACACCCTGCCTCCTTCTGCCCGTCTCTGAGTTTTCTTCCTGCCCAGGGCTAAGAGGGTCGAGATCCCAAATGTTTTCTCTTCTTATGAAAACCTCTTCATCCAGCTTGCTCTGAATCCGCAGCATGTGAGGCATTTTTCTTTGAACAGGCCTTTGTACAATGAAATGCTATTGTCTGAGGATGGTGCCTTTGGTTTACATCGCTGTTGCTGATTTGGGTGTCTTTTTTTCCTACCTATCTTTTTTCTCTGACTTTGCAATTATAAAAACAGGGATCAATTATGACTCTAAAACAATTGTCATTTAAATGAATATGAATCTATTTCAAAGATAATGTGAGCAGTAGTACATCTCTCTCCCCACCCCCACCCAGCCCTATTGTAATGAGGAACTTGAGATACAAAACAAAACACATTTCTTTTAGTATTCAAATGAACAAGACTCCAAGCTCAATTCTGTTCACCAAGAGGGATTCTTTCTTCCCAGTGCCACCTGCTCATGAAAAGGTCAAGAATCCCAATGATTCATTGAACTCTGTCCACCCATGTTCTGGTAATTTAGACCCTAGGGGAAAAACACAATCTATTTCATCTCGGATGACCCCCATGCAGAATGTCCCCCTTTTATCCCAGCAACTTCCCTGTCCTAGCAGTTTGGAATGGGAAGTGGGTCAATTAATTTCATGCCTACAGAACCCCAAGCCTCCCCTCAAAATGTCCATTATACCTTCTTACAGAACAGTGGCCATTCAAGGTCCTGAAGAGTCTCACATGAGTCCCCCATTACAATGGTGCCTCAACTCCTTGGGCCTCAGATGAACTCCAGTATTCAATCTGGAATAACCTTTGTGAGCTCCAGGTTTGTTATCTGTAAACTTTCACCAAAACCATAATAATTAATAATAATAATAATCCTAGTGGCACCCACTTTCAATCATGGCTCCTGGAGAAGAAGAACCCCACTCACTGAGTGAGCAGAGAACCTCCTTAGGGAGAGGGGCCCTGCTTAGGAAGTTGAACCCAGAGCCTTAGAAAGCTGGGAGGCCAGGGCAGGAGAGGCCATCCCATTGGTGCTCACCGCAGCATGGTGGGTTGGGAACTGCAGCATGAATGTCAGTGTGACCTATTGCTTTCTTAGGGAGGGGGAACTC
Organism: Callospermophilus lateralis; assembly: GCF_048772815.1. Lineage (NCBI taxonomy): Eukaryota > Metazoa > Chordata > Mammalia > Rodentia > Sciuridae > Callospermophilus > Callospermophilus lateralis. Next base: position 201,305,313 of record NC_135305.1, on the reverse strand, counting down.
ACCCCAACCCAGACCTCCTCCTGCCTCAGAATCCCTGGTTGGGGTCCAGGATTTTGCTTTAACAAGCTCTCTTTGAGATCCACAATCTAGTTCACTTCATCTCATCCCCACCCCCACCCCCACCCCCATTTTTCATCAAAGAACTCTGAGACCCAGACAGGAGAGAACAGGTTTCCTGAGTTCCTAGTTCAGTGTCATTTAATCTGTCCTTTTAAAACCCCTTCAAGACGCCCTGTGACATTCACCAGCTTACAGCTTTCCCCACATACCAGGTTTCTCTCCAGAGTCAGTTCAAGAGGTCTCCTTGCTATGGCTTCCAGACTAACCAGCCCCAACACCCCTCTAGCTCTGCATGACTCGCTTTCCTTTCACTGCAGCTGACAAGACTCTATCCTTCTGTGCTTCTGTCTTTCTGTAATCCTGGCCCCTCTGATCCAGACCCTCTCTCAACACCCTCAACATAGCCAGGGTTGTGCAAATGGATTGGTCTAGATTCATCCCTGCCTCATAATGGCCGTGTGACTCAGGCAAGTCTCTGTCTGCATTTTGAACTCAACTTTCTCTTCTTTGAAATGGAGGTGACAGCACCTGCCTCCCAGGGCTAGGGTGAGGGAACACAAGGGACATTGCAGGAGACCATGTTGCTAAGGAACCAGCAATCAGGAGGTGGAAAGGGAGAAAGAGAGCTCACCTCTCCGATGGTATTTACAAGGGAAAGGGATGCAGATTCTGGAGGGAGACGAGCCCAAACAATAGACCCTGAAGTGGCAGCAGGATGAGGCTTTCCTGAGTTCCTTGTTGCTGGGACACGGGGCTCCTACCAGGCTTTCTGATTGCCCTGTACTCACACAATAGGTCACATATTCATCCCTCAAATCTTTCTGCAATTCTGGGGTCACATCTGCAGCCAGTCTCCAGCACAGCTGTGGGACCTGCACTGAGGAAACAGGCCCAGGGGCTGGACTCAGATCCCCTCCTGCCATCACATGCCATTGGCCTGGGTAGGGAAATCCATGTCACTGACCCTAGCGTCCTCATCTATAAAATGGGATACTAGGTGAACAGTCTCGTGGGATAAAACAAGATGACGTGGGTAAGGTGCAGAGTCCATGTACATGATGTAGGTACTCAATACAGTGCCATTTTTGCTATTATTACCAACTTTCTAACTCTAGGACCATACAAGATGAAAGGCAGTCATGAGAGGACTTTCCAAACCACTCAAGTCCAAATCCACCCATTTTCCAGCTGTGAGAGCTGCCAAGGGTCCCACAGCAAGCAGGGCAAAGTTGATGGATGCAGAGTTCGTGGTATGAGCTGGGAGCAGAATGAACTGTGAGCAGATCCTTCTCTGGCCAGTTCTGGGGGCCCTGGAGGTAGACTCTAGCTGCCAATCTTTCATGACTCTCAGCTACAGACAGCTGTGTCCCTGAGATCATGTCCTTCTAGGGATGGCCCACATCCAGTGACCATTCCCAACCATCTCGCCTAGCATTGGCCAACTCTGACAGGCAGATTTAGCTCCACAGCTGCCTGAGGTTGGCGAGGCCTGTCACCCTGCCCTGCCACTGCCCCTCCTTTCTACAGTGGTTGGCCTGAGGGGACTCCCTCATAAGCTTCCTCTAGCTTGACCTTCATCTCTGAGCATCTTCCCAAGAACTTATCTTAGTAGGTGGATGAGGTATCTGCCCGCAGACAGCCAGTTCTCTCTCAGTTCCACTTCCTGCTGTTTCCAACAAATGTACAGCATCAACGCCATGGCCACAGCCCACATGGACAGAGAACCCTGATGCTAAGAGATATTAGTTACCAGCCTCAGCATTCTTGACAGGATTTCTGCCGGCCCCTCACTGTCCTCCCCATCTCATTTCCTCTTCTTCAATGGGTCCTCTCACAGCATCCACAGAGAACTCCTTGAATCACGAAACTTCTCTAAGTCACCCTGCTTCCTTCCCACATAGGGCGGCCTCTCTTTTCTTATAGGATACAACCCCAACTCTGCAGATTTTGCACAGGACAGTTCGGTTCTCAGGTCCTACCCATTCCCCAGATGCGTCCCCTTTCCTCCCTTTTCATTCCACCCCAAATGCTGTGATTTCATAGAGGTGGTGTTCTTCCACCCTACATTTCTGCAGGAGCCCTTCCCTCTGCCAGGAATGTCCCCCTCCACCTCTGGAACTTTCCCAGAGTTTATGATCCCTCCTGCTTCTTGCTTTGAGCCCCACCAATACTGAGCCATGATGCTTTGAAATGATCAGCCCTGTGGCTCGTCTTCCTCACCCCTTCTAAAGGGTGGTGACTGCTTCAGTCATCTTGGCGTCTCTGGGGCCTGGCATAGAGAGAACGCCCTATGCATGAAACAGCTGCACAGTCCCAAGTTTTTAAATCTTCCTTTGGTTGGGGAGGGGGAGACTGGGGGGCTGGGCACCTGAAACTCAGTCTGTCTTCCAAAGAATCTGAGACCAGGAGTTGCTGCCTGAATTACAGGGCAGTCTTGATTTGGGCGTCTGACCACAGGCAATGTGTGCCCACAGCCGTCCCCATGGGAACCGTGTCAGGCAAAGCTCCAACTCAGAGTGAGCAAGCTGCCTCTGGCCTGAACTTCCTCCCGCCTGCTGTGGCCCTAGAACCCAGCGGGGGCTGATGTGGGGGCACAGGGTTGGCTTGGGAGCACCCACAGCCCCCACCATAGGAGCTTGTGAGGGGCTGCAGCTGCAGGAACCGGGTGGGCAGGTTGCCATGGAAACCAAACTGCTCGCCTTTCCCTGGTGTTCAGAGTTCTGACAGGGATACCAGACTCCACCAGCATGTCCCCATCCCTGAGCTTGTCCCCCACGCTCTCAGCCTGTGTCCAGCGTACATCATGAACAAAAAGCTGGACTCAGGAGCTCAAAGGAGCAGAGAAAGCAGAAGGATCAAGAAACTGGCCATAATTCTCTCCCTTCCATCTCATCTGATCACTGCCACAGTTCCCAGGACCAGGTGCTCCCTGAAAAGAGTTGGCTTACCCAGGGAGCAATAACCAGAGAAGGCAAGAGTCAAATCTGGGACACTTTTGGTGCCAGCGGCCTTGGAGCAGGAAATCTTGAGTTCTTGTTCTTGTTTTGATGCTTAACGGCTGGGTGTCGCTAGTGAAGCCTCTCACCTTCTCTAAGCCCAGTTTCCTTACATATAAAGTACTGAGTATTCCCCCGATACTCACCAGGTATCATTAGTCACAGGCAAAGCATAAGCTATAAAGCCCTTGTATGTATAAGGTATTGTTATTATAGCAGGTTCCAAATATTACCTGTGTTCAAAAGAATTAGGTAAATACATAAACCCCCAATACTAAGGGATCACTAAAACCAGCAATTTCTTTATTCCTTCAATAAGTCAGTATCTACCTGGTCAGGCAGGGTGCTACAACAATCTAGAAAGAAGTCATAGCCCCTGCTCTGGAGGAACTCTCAGCCTCCTGCGAGTGTTCTGAATTGACCTACTGAGTGCTTAGCACTGTGAAGCATTCCTAAATAAACACAGTCACACTGTTCTCAAGGAGCACAAATAAAACTTCTTAGGGAGGTGAACATAAGAGACACACCTACAAAATACAGAAGGAAGAGCATAACTTGGAGAAGACATTAATGTGTACCTTTATTAGGCACAAGAGACTTCCTGATGCAGCATGAGAAAGATTCATCAAGGAAGCTAACCACTGGTTTGCATCATAACATGCTCTGCTGTTGTAAAGAAAAGAAATCTTTGCAAAATATGTTGCTTTCTAGAAAACAATTTTTGTCCTTTAATATGCATTTGATGATTCCTTTCACTGCTTATTTTCTAACTCCCTCCCTAGCACAAAAACTCCTCAAGAGTAAAACTTTAGGTTTTTATTTCTGTACCCTCAGTATTCAGCATAGATACATAGCAGGTTTTCATTACGCACGAAACAAGCAGGGACTTAACCAGTGGCTTGAAGAAGTGCTCTATAGCCACAGTGAGATAAGCACTTCATTTTCTTTATTTTCTTCCAAAACTCTTACCTCAATTGGTAGTAAAGTTCTGCCTTGATGCCTTAAGTAGTGCCCAAAAAGTTCAGTTATGGAGAATGTGTGCTGCACTACCACAAGGCTTACCAAGAGACCAGAGTGAGACAGCTTCTAAGGAGGAGGGCCAGTCACTGATTGATGTCTGTCTAAGTTTGCTTTATTATGAGAAATGTCATCTCAAGACATTAAGGGTGATCATCTTCAGAATTATTTGTTCAATATGTCTCCCCACTGGGCTGTAAGCTTCTGGCACATAGATGATGCTCAATGAAAATGTATTGAGTGAATAAATGAATTCATATGAGGGTATAACATAAATATCCACTTCATTTTCAAGGGAAGGGAATGTATTCTCAAGAGGGTGAGTGATATGGAGTCTAAGGAGTGAAGGATGACTAGAAGTTAGTAAGTGAAGTGGAGAAGAACAAATGAAATATGAGAAAACAAGGAAGAACAACCTAAGCAAAGACTCTGAATTGGAAGAGCGTGGTGTGTTCAAAGATCCAGAAATAGCCCCATATCATTTAGTGGAGGTGGGGAGGGCCACCATGGAAATGAAGCTGAGAGATTACAAAGAGCTCATAAACCACTCCTAGGGCTTGGAACTTCATCGTAGCAGCAATGAGCAGACATTTAGGGCTTCTCAGTTGAAGTGTTTTCTGACCAGATATCTATTTTCACAAAGAACATTCCAGGTGCTTTGCGGGGAATGCATTGGAGTCTGTATTTGCTGTGACAATAAGGAGAACAGCTAGGAGGTCACTGAAGTCCTCTGGGAGAGAGAAGAGGGTGACCTCATCATGATGGTGGCCAGAGATGAAGAGAAGCTGAAGGAATCAGGGGACTTCTAGGAGTTAGAGTTAAAGGACTTGGAAAATGAAGGATGTGGGGGTGAGGGAGAGGAGGGACTCCTGATTAATCTCTGGATTTCTGGTTTGAGTGTCCTAGTGAATGGTGACACGATTGGATAGGAAATTCTGGACCAGGATCATTTTGAGTGGGGCACAGGGGCCATTTTAAAATCAGCTTGGTTTTTAAACATGACTTATTCTGGAATGCTTGTGAGGTATCCATGAACGGAGACTCCACGACTAGTGGGTATTTGAATCTGGAGTGCAGGGAAAAGATTTATGTTGGAGATAAAGGTCTAGGTGCCTTCTCAAGTAGGAGATGATGGAAGTCATCAGAAAGAAGGACATCACCAGAAAGAGGCCTGGGACAGAATCTTAAGTAAAACCATGATGACTAGTCAGGTAGAGGATGGGGAGCCAGCAAAGGGGGCTCCTCTGGCATTCAAAGCCCAGGGAGGATAGTGCTTCCGCAAAGAGAATGTGGCCAGTCATGTTGAATACCGAAAATGAGAGAAGAGAAGAAATTCTAGTGTCCACAGGGGAATAAAATAGAAATCCTTTGTGATGCTGGTGTCCACTATCAAAGCCTCTTCCTTACTTGGATATATCCACTCCCACCTCCTCCAGTTTGCTTTCTCTGGATGGGATTCAAGATCCAGTTCATTTTTCTTTAGCTAGAGTTTGGAGGCTGGTGAGAGGAACAAGCAGCTAGTGACACACTGAAAAATCCGTCTGGAATAATCTTCATCGCATGTGTAGTCATCATCATTACCCTCCTGTAGACACACAATCTCAACAGTGGCAGCCTAGACTCTCCAAAATTGGGCCTCTTCCAGCCTCCAACAGACTCGCTGATACGCCCCCCACAAATACCTCCCAGCCCAGATATCATGAGTGCACTGAATGCTTACTTCCTTTGCTGTTTTCTCCCTTAAATGAATGGCTTCTGGATAGCTTAACAAGATTGACCATTTAAGATTTGGCCTCTCAGCCGGGCCCGGTGGTGCATGCCTGTGATCCCAGCAGCTCAGGAGGCTGAGGCAGGAGGATTGTGAGTTCAAGGTTAGCCTCAGCAATTTAGCGAGGCCTTAAGCAACTCAGTGAGACCCTGTCTCTAAATAAAATATTAAAAGGGACTGGAGATGTAGTTCAGTGGTTAAGTGTCCTTGGGTTTAATCCCCGGTACTAAAAAAAAAAAAAAAAAAAAGGTTTGGCCTCTCAGCCAGCAGGGAGGGGATCACTAGGTATGAAGGTCTGATCAGGGCTACCAGTGACAGTTTACAAACAACAGAGCCTTGGAACCTAAGACAGAACCCTAAATGTCAACATGAATAACTGGTACTGAAAGCAATTCAGTCATTTGTTCCATGAATCCAGGACTCACCCACTTTCTCTCTGTTCCACTACATGTTTTCAATTTGCCCTAATACTTTTTATTTCTTTTCTTTTTTTGGTACCAGGGATTGAATCCAGGGGTGCTTAACCACTGAGCCACATTTCCTATCCTTTTTTTATGTTTTATTTTGAGACTGGGTCTCTCTAAATTGCTTAGGGCCTCCTTAAACTGCAGAGGCTGGCTTTGAACTCACAATCCTCCTGCCTCAGCTTCCTTTGCTGCTGAAATTAAAGCCATGCACCACCACTCTCGTCCCTACTATTTTTTTTTTTTTTTAGTTGTAGTTTGGACACAATACCTTTATTCCATCATTTTTTTTGTGTGGTGCTGAGGATCGAACCCAGGGCCCTGTGCATCTAGGCAAGTGCTCTATAGCTGAGCCACAATTCCAGGCCCCCTACTATTTTTTTAAATGAATGCTTTTTTACATTTTTGAAATAATTTAAAATTCACAAAAGGATCACCACCACCTCCTTCCTGCTCCTCTGCCTCATCTGAGAACCAGCCTGAGCAGCCCTGGCCATGGACCTCCCCCAGCACTACAGCATGCCCCAGGATCGGTCCAAGGCCTTGAAAGAGGCCACCAAGGAGGTGTACACCCAGGTAGAGAATGCCAAGTTCATGAGGAACTTCCAGAAGGACCGAGTGACCCGAAATGGCTTTAATCTGGTGATGGCTTCCATGTGGCCTTGAAGATGAGATCAAGTGCAATAGGGACAACTCTGTCTATGCCCCCCTACTTCCCAGATGAACTGCACTGCAGGGCCTAGAGAAGGACATGGCCTTCTGGTACAGACCCCACTGACAGGGGGCCACTCCCTACATGCCAGCGATAGTGCTATGTGGGGCGACTCCAGGAGGTGGGGGGCACACAGACCCTGAGCTGCTGGTGATCCATGACTAAGCATGTTACCTGGGTAACCTGTCCAAAGACCAGATCCTAAAGAAGATTGCTTAGAAGGCACTGGCCTGCCCAGCTCCCATAAAGGCCTGGCTTTCTTCACCTTCCCCAACATTGCCCTTGCCACCAAGTTCAAGCAGCTCTATGGTTGCATGAACCCTCAGAAGATGACCCCTGAGGTCAGGCAGAGGGTCATTGAAGAGGCCAACACTGCATTCCTGCTCAACATTCTACTGTTTGAGGAGCTGCTGATCCAGGACCCCAAGGACCAGAGCCCCTTGCAGGGACCAAAGCTTCACCACCAACCATGCCAGCAGCTGGGTGCAAAGCTCCACCCCTGCAGAGATTCCTGGAGGGAAGCCCCAGATCAACAGCCTCTTCCAGGCTCTGCTAATCAGAAGGGTCCTTGCTGTTCAGCTCTCTGGTGGTCACAGTTGCCATAGTGTTTCATGCCATGAAAATGCAATCATGTTGACCTCCAGGGCAGTGAACTCTGTCCACTGGGACCTTCTTTATGGAGAGGGGCAATCTCTTGGTTGGCTTCCCTTTCTTGGGCCCCTAGAGGCTTTTGGGGTTCTTACCCCGAAAGCTCTCTCTGAGTCCCTCTTACCCTGAAAGCCTTTTCCCCAACAGAAAGCACACCCAGCCAGTTGCCTGAACTTCCAGACTTGGCATCCCCAGTTCCTGCAGCAAAGCCCAGGAGTTATGGCTGGAAGTGACAGCTGCCTTGGCCCTCCCAGTGCCCTGGGTTTGCAGAGTCCTTATTGACATGGCTACAACGACTTTCCTGTGGGCCGTGACAATTTTTATATCAATATGCAGAGATGTTGTGCCTTGTGTTTGTCTTATCGTTATTAGAGTTGCTTTTTGTTCACGGTTCAGCTTGAGCTGTGGTATTTTGTTTTGTTCTGGTTTTTATAACATGGTTGGGGTGTCTTTTGAAGTGTGTGTGTGGGGTGTCTAACTGTGTGTATAATAATAAATGACGTCAGATTGAAAACACACATGCACGCACAAAAAGGTTGCAAAAAAGCTTCCTTGTATCCATCAACGATATTATCTTCCACAATCATAGTCGATTGTCAAAACCAGGAAATTGATTTTGATACAATACTACTAACTTAGGCGCAAACCTTATGTGGAGTACACTAGCTTTTACATGCATCTTCCTCTTCCTCCTCCTCCTCTTTCTCCTCCTCCTCCTCCTCTTCATCTTCTCCATCTTCTTCTTTTGGTGTGAAGTTGCATAACATTTTAGCACAACTAAGCTTTTGTGTTTTTAAAATGAAGATACAGTTCAAATTCCATGGAATTCGCCCCTTTTAGGTGTACACTTTGATGTTTTATAAATATAGTCACTTAGTAGTCTAACCATTGTCACTGTCTACTTCTAGATGGTCTCACTCTAAAAAGAAAGCTCATGTCCATTAGCAGTCACTCCTCACCCTCCCCTTCCCTGGCAACCACCAATCCGTTCTCTGTCCTTATGAATTTACCTAATTCTGAACATTTCATATAAATTGAATGGTACAACATGTGCCATTTGTGTCTCCGCACATGCCTTCACTCTCGGTGCCCTCAGCTTCCACTTTACCTCAAAGAGTGAAGGCATTTGGCAGAGATCTGGCACACCAAAGAGCAAAAGTGCTTCCAACCTAATGGAACCACCATAAAAACAGCCAGATTAAAAAATTGGCAGCTTCTCCCAAAACATCAATCTGCGAGTCTATTGAAATGAACCCTGGATGTGGTAATGAGTTACAGGAGGGGAAAGATCACACCATCCCAATCATGTGGTGAGCCTTGGAGCATCTGCAAGGAAAGAGGTGGTTAATGATTTTTATGACATTTCTAAGTTCATACAGAACTAGAGAACCAGAAGGCCGTGAAGAGCTCCCCTCAACCTGACTTGTTCAGGTCACAGGTAGAGGAAAATGATACCCAGAGAAAAGAGGTGGCAATTTCCAGTTTGTCCAAAACACAAAACTGATGGTGCCAGAGCAGATTCTCACTGACATCATATCCAGGGCTATTTTCCCCTAACTAGGCTTCCTCTGAGGGCTCCGAAGCCCTGAGTCTAGGCTGGAAAGGGGGAGCAGGCAAAAAAAGAGGGGCTTCTAAAAGCAGAGAGCAGCCCTTCTCTAGCTGTGCAGACGCATTCGGGTGATGATGACAGAATCTCCAGGAACATCCCACAGTGAAAGGATTCCCGTCTCCCAGTAACACTCTTCCCCTGCAGTCTCTCCCTCTGACCAGACCAAGACTCCGAAAGCGGAGATTTAAGATATGGAGCCCTCACCGTGCTCTGTAAACACTGTCTTCAATTACAGCATTTGTCAGAGAAAAAAATTTATATGGAGAAAAATTTAAAAGGAAAGGAAATTTGGATTACCGATAATTCTACCAGATACATACAAACACTCAAATTTGGGGAGCCTTTTCTCCCAGGAAACATTTTATTAGAGAACATTTCAAGAATATTTCAAAGGTAGGGAAAAAAAATGGTCTAATAAATCTTCACCTGCTCCAATCCCACAATTTTCTACTCAGAACCAATCTTGTTTCATTTCCACTCCACTCCCCTTTAGATTATTTTGCAACAAATCCCAGATATCACACTTTCCACTCATAAATATTTCAGAACCAGTCTCTTGTCAGGCACCCCAGATGCCATTTCCTGGGTGGGCCGCCAACAGAAGCACCCTAAAGAAGCTTCCAGAGATGGAGGCAGCACCCTCCTCCTCTTCTTCCCCTGTCCCCATGGAGCTGTTCTGGTGCCTAGGACCTCAGAACTCCATGCTTTCTGTTGGAGTGGGGGAGTTGGTTCTCTTTGGCTGTCCCTTCACAAGGGTTGGCCTCGTAGGGAGAAGCCCAGGCTTTATCAGAGCAGAACTCGGATTCAAAGAAGCTGCTTTGGGTTGATTTGGAGAGTCTGAATAAATAGAGTTGTAATGTCATAAAGCACGGAGCCAGTTTCCGGCACTATCAAGTGACATGGAGCGACAACCCTTAGTCCAATCAGAAAGTGAATCAAGCAGCAGCATCCGAGTCAGTTCGGGTTGGAATCCCCTCCCCACCTCCTTTTGGTCCCATGGCACTTTGGACAAGTTATTTTCTCTTGCTCTTTAAAGAAATCTCATATGGGGTTTGAGTCTTCTTTTTTTTTTTTTTTTTATTTTGTAATTTCATTTCAAGCTACTGCTTTATAAGACCTGTTTTATTACTGATGTAGGCAAAAAGAATATGAAAATTACTCCCAATTTCTTTTTCAATTAAATTCTTCCAAGACACAAAAAAATAAAATTTTAGGTTTCAATTGAATAAGGGAAACAAAAACATTTCAGTAAAGGTAACTGTTCATTTTGGAACAGGGGCCTAGAGACAAGGAAGGCACCAGGTGATTGAGGGCAGCTCTGCTCTCTGGGGGTCAACGGTAGGAAACAGCCTGCCCTGTTACCAAGACAGCCTCATCCAGGCTGGGAGTCCATCCTGGATGCTGGGAGCATCGTTATCTAAGTGCAGCCTCTTTGCTTCCTTAGGTTTCAGCATGTCCCATGAGATCATTTAAAATCACATTTGCTACTTTACCATCTAATCACACATAAGCCTCTCCCCACACTCCCCCGCCCTGCTTCCATCCAAAGAGTGCACTTTCTGGAGCACCAGCAACCAGGGTGGAACTCGTGACGGGAAATGGGAATGGCACCCAAGAAGGCATGCTTCCTTGTAGATTCCTGAGTGACAGCGAGGTTCCATCAAACAAGGCAAACTACCTTCCTTGAGGAGGACGAACAAGTGTAAGTCTTTGCAAATCTGGCAAGGGGGAGGGTCTCAGACTTGCTTGCCCTACTAGAGACACCCCCTGGCCTTTGGGCTGGAGAGCAGACATCAGATGGAGTTTCTTCTTGTCAGGTTTGAAGGTTAAGCTGAGCGTATGTTCCACGAACTCATGGTCTCCAGAGGAGGCAGTCTGGGATAGAAGAGAGGAACTTATCTAGAAGAAAGCAAGACTGAGCAGCAAAGGTTTGGTTGTGGGGCTCAGGGGCCAGACCAGGGCTGACAGTGTAAAGATATTTGCTTGGGGTATTGGGAGAATTGTAGATTATGTTCATTAACCAAAAGTTAAAACATGTTTTGTGGGCTTTTTAGATTAATGGCCTTCACAAAACATCCATGGTTCTTTAAAAAAATATATTTAAAAATTAATCTATTTGTACAGAAGATTCCCACGACTGCTTCTTTTCCTCTGAAGGATAAGGGGGAAAAATTAAAGTTAAATCTCAAAACTTTTCATTTCTACGTGCCCCCTCTATGTCAAGTGTATGCTTTTCATAGAGTCACATCGATAGAGAAAGCTCTTTTATTAATAGTGTGGTTTCAGAAATTTTTACTAAAACTGTGATAACAGAGGCCAAATATCCTGGGTGTATTGATGAGGTTGTTAAAACTAAATAAAAATAGACATAGGCATAGAAAACAGAGAGTCCTCATCTTTGATAGATGATTTTTGCCTCGAACTCAAGGAAAAAAATACTCTTGATAGAAAGGTCTGGGTAAGGGTCCAATGAGTGATTTCTACTCTTGATAGAAATAAACTGGAGAACTTTTTAGAAACACCTGGACATTGCTCTAGGCCTATTGAATCTGAATGCCTAGGCTTTCTTCTGAAAGCCAAGAACATGTATTTTTCAATGCTCTGCAGAGAAGTCTGATAGACAACAGTAGAGGAATTCCTGTTTTTAAGATATTGTAATGAAAAAGACAGACCAGGTGGCCCAGGGGTTTTTCCAACCTGCTGTGATACATTTATGCACATTCAGAGAAGTGACAACAGCTATGAACAAAGACACTTATACTTTGTTCTTAGCCCTACATCTTCAATCTAGAAGAAGACTGGCTCATTCAGGCATTTCTGTGGCTCTGGCTTTATTTGGCTTTATTTTTTTTCCCATAGCTCTAGTGCACTTAATGTAAATTTGATTCTTGCTCATGACTTTGCTTTTTTGAGATTACCTGATTGGATTGGTGGCAGAGAAAGAGAAACGTCCGCTATGATTTTTAAAATGTAGTTTGGGTAAGCTTTACTGGACTTGCAAAATGAAGCAGGTAGAAAGAACCACACATACATATTTTGAGTAACAGAAGCCAAAGGTTGGGCTTTCTAGCCACATGGTGTGGGAGGAAGGTTGAAATGACACAGAGAAATGAATTGCTTTTAGACTGATGGAAAAATTTGTTTTGAAATGGCATGAAGTTGGTTTAAAATGTTAGGAAGATTTTAGAGTGGTCTTAAAAAGTAATTTCCCAGTCCTCTGTCCACTCACTTAGCCGTCCAATAATGGTAATAATAATAATGATAAACAAGCATATAAACGGAAACAGCATATTTTTCCCCAGGCTTATGAAAGAGCCTACATCTACAAGGATGATTTTTGAGATCATGAGAAGGAAATGGAAAAGAAACCTGAGAATGGTCTGTAATGGTAAATGGTGACAAAGAGTTTTCCACAAACAAATAATACCAAGGAAGTGCTATTCCAGGAGGAGAAAAATGGTAATCTCTGACTCTGAGCACATGTGGTCACGGATTCCCTTGTGTCAGAGCCCAGTCAAGTCAAGAGGGCTCAGCTTTAGGCTCCAAGCTTCCTTGTATCTCCTCCTCTCTCAGAACACAGACTGACCTGAGGATCCTCAGATAGGAAGCAATAATTTGACCCTGAAGTCCATAACTGAGGTCAGGAGAGAAACACTATCCTCTCTAATTGCTGGGTCCTTTCTCATTCTGCATTCACGGAGTTCACCCTTTCTTCACCCCCATCTTACCTGTCTTTCAAGTCCCAGGTGGACCTCATTCTCCCACAAGGCATAGTGCACTCCCCTCCCTTTCTCTGATTCCACCTCCCCTCTTCATTTATGTTTATTTGTCTCAAATTGAGAAGCTATGTGTATTTTTCTTTTTCTCTTCCACCAGAGTGAGGTTATCAGGGGCAGGATATCAGTCTCTCTGGTTTTTATACCAACATCAAAACCTTGTACACATTAGCAGCTCAGTGAGTACTTACTGAATAAAAATCACGGTTTGGTGTCTTGGACCATATGGGAATAAGATTCAAATATGACAGCACCTTCTCTCACCCTCCCCACTCAAGCAAATATGTTCTCTCCCTTGCACGCCAGCATCAATTCTGAGAGGCTTAGAAGAACTATTTGTCCCCTGGGAGGATGTCATTCTGGTCCATCTTGCTCATTAGATCTCATGGTCACTCTTCTTACCTTGTGATTCACTTGTGCTTCTCTCTGGTTCTCCAGAGATAACCAGGGCCATGTTTTGTGAACCTGATTGTAAGAGCAGAAAGGGGTCAGGGTGACCATGGCCTGTTATTCAACACAAGGATTAAGAGCACGGGCCTTGTGCACTGAGCCAAGCCTCGGTTAAGGTCCTAGCTTTGCTATTATTAGCACCTTAGGCATGGTACTCTGCTTCTTTCTGTTTCCTCAGTTGTGAAATGGGCATAATAATATCTATGTCACAAATCTACTCTAAAGATTAAACAGGTGGATGTATGTTAAGAGCTCTGGACCTCCGATTAGCTCCTATTCCTATTATATTTAGTCTGATGCCCTCATTTTATAGATACAGAAGTTGAAACCTGAAGTTTCAGTTCCAGTGACTTATTCCAGGTCACAGGAACCCAGTTTCCTGCCCACAGCATGCCCCCGAAATGGTTTGGCACTGCCTGGCTCCGATGCTTTGTTCACACTCTGTAGGGAGGAACCAAGGCTTTGGAAGCCCAGCATAAGTGCATCAGCAGGTATGAACTTGACCTTGCGTCAGACACAGTCCTCAGAGAGAGAGAGTGGAATAAGCTGTACATTATTATTACTGTTGTTGTTGTTGTTGTTGTTATTTCATGGGACTCACAGGGTTGACCAGCAGCACAAATCAGATTATGCTCCCAGGAAAGGGGAAGTGAGGGGCCTTGAATAGTAGGCCAAATTTAGATAGATAGAAAATAGGGGGGAGGTTACTGTGCTCAGGGTTCAATGACAAGCAAAGAACCAGAAACATGGAGAAAGTGCTGACTGATGACAGGTCAGAATAATAGTTACCTCCAGAGGGAGAAGGGTAGCCACTGGGAAGGGACACAGGGACATCTTCTCAGGTGCAGGAAATGTTCTCTGTCTTAGTCATGGTGTGGAAACACAGATGTTTGCATATGTTCAAAAAAGCATGAACTTGTAAATTTAAGATTAGTAAACTTTATTACTATACCCCAAGAGTAAGCAGTATTAGTATTATTTTTTTTCATTACTGACTGGCAGAATAAAAAAAAAAAGAATGATAACTTAGATCTCCAGTAGCCAACTTAGCTTAGCTAAGACAGCCTCATGACTTAAGTACCTTACCTGTGGAAAAGGGTTGATAAGGGGGGCTGTTTCATATGATTGTATGAGGATTCAATGAGCCAATGTGCATAAGATTCCAGTGCTGTACCCAGTGTACTAACAAAGATGTAAAGCAACCATTATTTTTGTTTGATTTCTAAATTAATAAAGCTAAGATTTAATTTTCTTTTAAAAAAAGTGCTGGGTGCTGGGAGCAGTAGTGCACACCTGTAAATCCCAGTGGCTCAGTAGGCTGAGGCAGGAGGATGGCTAGTTCAAAGCCAGCCTCAGCAAAATCGAGGTGCTAAGCAACTCTGTGAGACCCTGTCTCTAAATAAAGTACAAAATAGGGCTGCAGGATGTGGCTCTGTGGTCGAGTGCCCCTGAATTCAATCCCCAGTATCCATCTACCCATCCCAAAAAAGTGCTAGCTGGATCCCTGTCTGATCATAGGCCAATCATAGGTCAGCAGCATGCAAAAGGTATCAGCTGATTCTTGACTCATTGCCCCTCTGTAAGCCAAGTGAGGAACAAAATGTCCCCTCAAAGGACTTAGAACATCTCAATTGGACTACTGGCTCAGTGGCTGACTGAGGGCATTACACTGGATCTCCTATTCCAATCTATTCCAGTCCTGCTTGTGTGGGAAACCAGTATGTGGGTAAGATAAAGGGAATCCTAAGGAAATGGATTATGCTGGTGCTGGGGTACAATAAACACTGGAACATCTGGATTGATGGTGCAGCTCTGACTGGAACCCTTGAGCAAGATTCTTTACCTCTCTGTGTCTCACATTCTTCCCCTGTTCATTGGGGATAATTGTATTCCATGGAGATTGCATGGTTTGATGTGAAATCAAATAGATTGAGTTAGCACTTTAAGATCCTCTTCTTGATGATATTACCTTGGAGAATAATAATATTAATAACACAATCAACATAAATGATTTCTATGTTCTAAGCCATATATTTACATGCACTCATTTAATTTTCATGACTCCCTCATACTACTATTATTATGACTATTTCACAAGTGAGAAAACTGAGGCCCAAAGAAGTTAACTAACTGTTCCATAATCCCAGAGCTAGTAATTTATAGAGTGGGGATTTAAACCCAGATAGTCTGGATCCAGAATCCAAGAACCTAACCATTGCACCATGATGCCTCTCTAAACCAATGGCATTCTTAACCAATGAAAAGATTTTTCTGCACTGGGGGAGAAATGTGATAAATCTTTTAAAATGTGTTTTAAAAAATAGAGGATGCAAACATTTGATTCAATCTAACGCATTTTGAAAAATCTGAAACACTAAGCATATGCTACAAAGTTTTTTAGAATGTGACGATCTCACCGAGACCCCATTTTTACTTAATGACAATATTTCATGCAAATATTCAACAAACCCACATGCAGCATCTGCTACACGCTGTTCGCTGTGCCAAGCACTGAGGACACAGAGCCATGAACAGAACAAATGTCATTTCTGCTCTCCTAGAATTTACAGTCTAACGGAGCATATCAACACTAAACAAACACACAAATAAATAAATATAATTATCAACTGTGATAACTGCCAGGAAAGATAAAAAACAGAATACTTTGGGAGGTCATCTAGGGGACACTGAATTTAGACAGGCAAGATCAAGAAAGGTCTCTCTAAAGAAGCCACATTGAAGCTTCAGTCAAAAAGGAGATGCACAATTTTTGTCAGAATTTGCCACTGGGAAGCAGAACTGAAGGACCGAATCAGAATGTGATTTGTGAACAAAAGACGGATTCCTTCAATGTCACGTCAGGAGCTGTGCAGCAACACGGGATTTTTCTGAGTCCCTGTGCCTCCCTGGGATAAATCGATGAGTTGCATTATGTTGGTTGGCATTTACATAATGTTCACAGTGCTCTTGCCTCAGAACCTTGTCCAAAACCAATTTATACCCATCAATTTTTATTAGAATTTGCATATTTTCTTCTTTAGAAACTTAGCAAAGAAAAAAAAGAATTATTGTTCATGAGAAATGTATTTGCTTCTAAAATAATTAGTGTTTAAGAAGATTAACAATCAGAGAATTGCCTCATGGATGGGGGTCCCATTTAGAGGCCACTGCTCTCAGGATGTGACCAATCAAACCAAACACATAAAAAGTCCCCGGTGTGGGGAGCAGGGGGGCAGACTGGGTGGGAGTTTGCATGTTTTTCAGGGTCCCAGAGATCAGAGAGCACTGGACATGGCATTCATTTTGTGACATATCCAGTCATAAAATCACTCTGCCAAGAGCCCCCTGCTGTATCCCTTCACCAGCCTCTCTCATCCATGTTCCTCTGTCCCTTCTCAGCACCTTGAGGCACTTACCTTTGCTCTTAAAACTCCATGTTTGGCTGTGTGTCACTGCCTATAATCCCAGCAACTTGGGAGAACTGCAAGTTCAAGGCCAGCCTCAGCAACTTAGCAAGACCCTGTCTCAAATAAAAAGGGCTGGAAAAATACCCCAGTATCAGTCCCCATTACCAAAACCAACCAAACAAACAAAATCCTCTTACCTCCATGTTCAGAGCCACATATATTTCTAAACCTTATATATTTTTCTAATTATGTTATGATTGAGAGGGCTTCTTTTCTTCCTGAGCAGATTCAAAGGCCTCTGAGGGAATTCAAATGAAATGGCTTCTTGTCAATATAGAAAGGCCTTTGTAGACATATAGACATATAGACCAATCCTCTTACGCAGATGAGAAGATTAGGATCCAGAGAGAGAAGATGCCCAAAGACTGAACATAGATTATTTCAGATCTGGGGCAGGGGAAAGATGGATATGACCCATGGCATCAAGAACCTTATTTTCTCGGATAGGAGTAGACATGTGAACAGGTAATTACTGAAATAACTACCGTGACAGTGCAGGCTGCTATGCAAAAGAATAAGAAACCTAGTTTATTCTGGAGGGTCAGGAAGGGCTGTTCTAAAGAAGTGACATTTAAACTAAACTGAAAGAGCAACAGAAATCAGCCTGGGGAAAGATGGAAAAACCACTACCAAGACCAAAGCAGAAAGGCAGTTGGTAAATCCTTGTAACTGAAAGAGGAGAGGCAAGTATAACAGTACAGAAACAGGGAAAGAGTGATATGGAAGGAGGGACAGGGAACAGATTGTACCAGGCCTTTTGTAGCATGTGAATGAATTTAGGCACATCTGAAGGAGTTGGGAAGTCTTGGAAAGGTAATACCAGAGGAGTGATATGATCAGGTTTGCATTTTAAAAGATCATGCTGGTTGCTATGAACATAGTCAGATAAGAGACAGTTGTGACTTTGTGATTGGAGTAGAGAAGAATGTCTGTAGATTTATTATGAGATCAACTGAGTTTCTGATGGTGCCATTTAAAAAAGAGAAGATAAAGAAGAGGCCAATTTAGAGGGGGATGTATTAAAAAAAGAATAGTATGTAGTCAGGTCTGGCCAAGAAGAGAAGTTTGAGGGGAAGTTGGGAGAAAAGATTTGGTTTCTATAAAAGGCAGATAAAATGACGGGTAGGACAGAATCCCAAGAAGCTCCAATAGTTAATGACTTGATAGAAAAGAAGCTTTCAAGGAAGTTGCAGATGGAATGGACAAAGAGAGAGGATTTCAAGGAAAAAAAAAATAGGGTCATCAATTGCATCAAATCCTGCTAAGTCAAGCAAAAGCAGAGGTTTGAAAGTTTGTCTGAAATTGGTGCCCTGGAGGTCATTTGCAACTTAGTGAAAGCTTTAGTGAAAAGGGCTGAGAGAGCATAGTAGAGTGGATTGAATGACAAGTACTGATGTGTTTCTCCTGTATGTTCTCTGAAGTGTGCGCCTCCTACTTGAACCTGGATGTTAGCATCCCTCGAAAGCCTACATCACTTATGAAATTGACAACTCACCTGAACTTCACAAATGGTGAAGAACTGTCTGCATTGGTGATTTTGACATGAAACTGGAATCAAGCTTCCATTTCATCCTTACAAAATCTTTGGCTTACTTAAATATACCTGGCAATGTTAATCCATCACTTTTAAAATAATAAGAATTCACCTTTCTTGCCAGGTGCCCTCCTCTAAGAATTCTAAAAGTCTGTTAGTGATATATTCTATTACATTCCTATTGAATAGAATAGGAATTATGGGAGGGGGGATTAGGAATAAGAGAAAAGAAGTAGATTCTGTATTTTTTTAAAATAAAAACTCTTATCCGCAGCATGAATCTCCTTCAGTTTCTTGGGCCTATTGTAATTTAAATTACCTCGTTAAATGAATGCTTTTATTTTGGGCAGCTGAATCATATTCAAAAGTATTCACACACTAAAGATGGGGTATAGAGAAGTAAAGTGGAACATTGTAAGTTCTTTATATTGAATTTAATTGCAAATGATCTCACGTGTTTGTTTAGTTTATATGCTGAAAGCTAGTGGTGTGGGATTGAAACAGACTAAGTGGCTATTGGCTATTAAATCACGTGTGTAATGGGAATATTAATGTCTGTGTTGTGCATTTGTCCAGCACTTAGCTTACAAAGTGCTTTCACATACATTATTTGATTCTCCCAACAACATCAGATGAGTAGGGCAGAGGTAATCATGTCTAGTTTATGAATCACAGAAGTGAGGGTTATAGAATTCAGAAAACTCAGTCAGTAGATTCCGTGCTTTCTGTCACCAGGCCAACTGCCAATTTCAATAAAACTACGCTACTTCTTCTGGGTAGTTTGAGTAATGGCAACTCAGAGTCTCTAGCTCTCTGTCACCTGGGTTTCTGGGGTAACAATATTTCCAGATCATGTGATATCGAACTTAAATTCTTCCTTGGGGAAACAAAATTTTCTCTCCTTCTGACCCTATTTTCAATGTATTGGGTGAGATAGCAGGGAGGCAGAGACCCTTTTAAATGTCTTATTAGTGCATTATAATTATACATAATACTAGGGGTCATTGTGACATAACTATATGTGCACATAATGTGATCTGCTCCATTTCATTCTCCAATACTTCCATATTTCTTCCCTTCCTCCCTTCACAGCGTCTCCTTCCTCTCATCCACTGGTCTCCCTCCTATTCATTTTTTGGTTGGTAATTCAAGGACTCTTGAGAAAGAAATATTCCTCCTCTTCAACTTCATTTGGACCTCCATTCTGGAGGTATTTTGATTAAATACCTGATTAGGCACTTTCTCCCCCCAAACACCCACCTTTCTTCTCTCAATTATTTTCTCTTTCCCTTTTTGCTCCTACAGAAACACAGCTTTTCTCATCACTTCAGCTTGGCACACTCATTCAGCACAATAAACGGTTACTCTCCAAGCCTCACAGAAACCCATCTCCACACAGCTCTCCCCAAGCCTTGCCTCGATCGCTCAGTACCATGGACAGCTCAAGCACAGCCTAGGGGCTTCCTTGTTCTTGCAGCACCATGGAGAGCACATGCATTTTCCTCAGCACTGTGACAGATGTCATCTCTGCATCACTCAGAGGTTGTCATGATCAGCAAGGATTCCCCCAGCCCCATTCCCATAGCCTCTGGGATAACTCGGGACTATTCAATTTTGAAGATGGCCCGGTGCTATTTTTCTGGTGCCACAGAGAGCTGAGGCTTTATCTCTAACCACTCGGCAGGATCATGGCTAGTTGTGGTCTCCCTTTTATCATCCCAAACAGCTCATTGTGTTTTCCTTTTAGCATGCCTACTTCAATTCTGGACAGCTTACTCACATGTTCCAAAACCCTATTACTCCAATAAAACATCTAAAGATAAAAATTTTAAGAATAATGGACAGCTTAGCTAGATACGTATTGGTATCACTGACTACATAAAATGTTGAAATCTCAGGAAAAAAAAATCTTCTCTAAGCTTGACCACTCTGACCACATCCCCAAACCAAGGACATTTAATCCCATTCTCCTGTTGCCATGGAGATCACAGCAATATTCCCAGTGCGGGAGCCAGCTTGGTTATTTGTTCCCTGAATTAGAGAACTGAGCCCCATTCTCGGCACCATGCACAAGAGTTTCATGCAAATATACAAGTGGTTCAGTTACTATTTCTCAGTACCAGCTCAGTCACACTCTTCACAGTGCCATGGTAGGTTCAGCCACAGTCCTAGTAACACCCTGACAATATTCTTGCTGTTTCACCAGACATCTAAGTCATACCAGTGGAAATTGAAACTGACTTTTTTTGGGGCCTCTTATAACTAGCCTGGCCATGTGTGCAGCTGCACCAACATTCCAACTATTCCCTTTTCTGCAGCTCAAGCTATCTAGTCATATCCTTTCTACTCCAGTATACTTGATCACACTTCCCCCAAGTCCCTCCAAGACTAAAATTACTGTCTCATGAACAAAACTCTTCTGTTCTTAAAAGCTCTTTGCCTGCTCTTTATATGAAATGGACACCCTTATTTTAGGCTACCTCATACAGGGAATGTTCAGTGCCTCTCAACCTCCCATGACCCTCCTAGTTCCAGCATTCATTTTCTCTTCCCTCCTCAGAGAGCTGCTTTAATCCATATCAGGATGGATTTCAGCAACTTTTATGGAACACAAGCCATTGCTTTTCAAGAACTTAAGATACGGTCAGTTTCTACCTGCCCTGGAGTGAGAGTTAAATACTTGTGCTTTTTCTTCCCAATTTTCCCCAAATTTCATTCTGAGGTCAGATAAAAAGCTCTGTTTCATAAATATTTGATTCACATCATTCATATCCCTTAAATATTTATTCATTTATTCAATAAATATTTATTTTCAATTTGTATATCTTTATGGGGCATATCATGACAATTCAATATATGTATATAATATGTATATTATATACATTTCAGGGTAATAAGCATTTCTGTCTCTTCAACCATTGATCTTTATATATGCCAAGAATTTTATACTCTTCTTTTCTAGTCGTTCTGAAATATATTCTAGTTGTCTTGCCTGATAATTACCCTACTTCACTAAAAAAGAGCCAGGAGTGGTTCTTTCACTCCTACTAACAACAAATATTTGTTGATTGCTTACAATGTCAAGCACCATTATCAATGTTAAGGGTTCAAACAATTAAGCACACAGTTCATATTTTCATGGAGAAAAAATCTAGTTGAAGGAAATAAGTTATGAGCAAATAAAAATAGTAAAGAGTAAATAGTAAAAATGCTATACAAATCAAGAAGGCAAAGGGATATATAGTAGTGGTCGGCTACTATTGTTTGGGGAAGAATGATTAGTGGAACCATCCCTAGCAAGGTGATATTTGAAATGAACCATGTGGTTATAAATGAAAAGCAAATATTAGGCAGAGGAATAGCAAGTTCAAAGATACTAAGGCAAAAGTGTTCTTGGTACATTCAAGAAAGAGCAAAGCAGTCTGTGGGACTGGGGTACAGTGAGCAAGGGAGAAAATGACATAAATTCCAGAGGTGATATTTATGGGAACACACTACGAGTATTTTTAAAAGAATCATTCTGATTGCTGCAAAGAGTACAGACCTTGGGGGGTTGAAGAAACGCTAGTGGTGAGATAAATTGAGAAGATACATCAGCAGTCCAGGCAAGAGAAGATGGTGGACTGGACTGGCAGTAGCAGCAGAGGCAGGTGGCCGAGGATTTGACCGCTGGCAGTGGCTGTGGTGAGAAGCAGACAGCCATTTTTCTGGAGGCGGCTTTCTGAGATACTGAACATAAGAGCTGAGAGAGAAAAGTAATGGATAACTACAGTTTCAAGGTTTGGACCCTCAGCTACTGGAAGGCTGAGCTTTTGATGTATTAAAAGGAGCAGAGAGACTAAGGGAAGAGTGTGCTTAAAATGAAGATGATAGTTGGATTTTATACATTGTCAGGGATGGGGGGGGTGGGGGGGTTGGTGAGTGGATGGTTGGATACAAGAAATCTGGAATGCAGATGATAGACCTGGGTTAAAGATGCCAATTTAGCCAGGTGCAGTGGTGCACACTTATAATCCCAGAGGCTCAGGAGGCTGAGGCAGGAAGATTGTGAGTTCAAAGCCACTCTGGCCGACTTAGTGAGACCCTGTCTCAAAATAAAGTATAAAAAAGGGCTAGGGATATGACTCAGTGGTAAAGTGCCTCTGGGTTCAATCCCTGGTGCAAAAAAAAAAAAAAAAAAAAAAAAAAAGATGAGAGCTAGATCTGTGTTTTGGATGTGGCTCCAGACTACTCATACTACCACCAGAGCTGCAGTCTTCTCCGTTGGGAATTAAGGGTCCCAGGAAGCTGTCCAGATAAGTTGGCTGAGGCCCACAGCTACATTTAAGTTCCCGAAAGTTATAAACCTCAAGCTTATTTACTGTTATACTCGAGAGTCTAAAATAGCATCTGATAAAAGGGAAAAAGCTTTGAGAGAGGAAGAGGCATGAAGGAGGACCTCTCCATTGCTGTTAGAAAAATGCACAATTTATTAAGACAGGAAACACAAGAGGAGAAGCAGCTGGGTTTTGAGGGGAGATGATGATGAGATCATGGGAGGCAATAATTTTGAGGTGTCTATGGAGCCCATTAAGGTGATATGTCCGAAGGTATTGGATTAGTGAACTAGGTTAATGGAGGCTATTGTAAGAGCTTCAATCTAGCTTCTCTAGAGCAAGCAGGGAAAATACCACATAGATACTATTCAACCCACGAGTCATTCTGTTTACCTCCAGGCTAACCCTATAGGTAGCAGGCTTCCTGAGAGCATTGAGGCCCATGGAAAACCTAGACAGTCATTAAAATGCCTTCCAGGGTTTCCATTGGCCATGGTGAACCAGGTCCCAGAGATCCTTCCTGGCAGCATTAGAGAACATGTGTTAGACCAGGATTTGGTAAACTTATGAGATCATAACAATTTGAAAATAATCATGTACTGCTAAGTCATCAATGGTCTCTCAGGAGCTATAAGGTAGACATGGATTAAAATAAACATCCCAAATTGACTTATAATTTAATTGCCTGAAGAAATAATAAAAAATATTTTATATAGAGGGTTAAGGGTGTCGCTCAATGGTAGAGTGCTTGCCTAGCATATTCAAAGTCCTGGGCTCAATCCCCAGTACCAAGTTTTTAAATAAAATTATATGTTATAACACTCAAGTTTCAAGTACAGCTATGTTCTCAAGGACTTGACCTCTTTCCCCACTTTCCTTCTACCTTCTTCAAGAATAGCTAGAACTTCTTATATTCTATGTATTTATAATATGTCAAAATACATTCTATATTGTCATGTACAACTAATAAGAACAAATAAAAATATTTTTTTAAAAAAACACATTGAGCAAAATACAGACTTTTAACAAATAGGGCTGGGAGAACTGGTTATCCATATGTAGAAAAATTAGACTAGATCCTTATCCCTTACCCTGCACAAAAGTCAATTCAAAATCGACCAAGAACCTAAGAATTAGATCAGAAACTGTGAAACTCCTAGAAGAAAATGTAGTGTCAACACTCTAACATATAGGTTCTAGCAATGACTCTCTCAGTAGGACCCCTAAGCTCAAGAAATAATGCCAAGAGTTAGTAAATGGGATGGCATCAAATTAAAAAGCTTCTGCACAGCAAAGGAAACAATTAGCAATGTGAAGAAAGAACCTACAGAATGGGAGAGAAATCTTTTCTAGCTTTTCCTCTGATAGAGGATTAATATCCAGAACATATAAATAACTCAAAAAAAAAACTTTACACCAAAAAAATCAAATAATCCAATTAATAAATGAGCACAAGTTAAACAAACATTTCTCAAAAGAAGAAACCCAAATGACCAATAAATTTATGAAAAAAATGTCCAACATCATTAGCAATTAGGAACATGAAAATCAAAACTATACTGAGGTTTCATCTTAACCCCAGAATTGCAGTCATCAAGAATACAAGCAAAAATAAATTCTGGAGAGGATATGGAGAAAAAGGAACATTTGTACAATGGTGGGATTGTAAATTAGTACAACCACTATAGAAATCAGTATGGAGAGTACTTAACAGACTAGGAACAGAACCCCCATATGACCTAGCTATACTACTCCTCAGAATTTATCCTAAAAAATTAAAGTCAGCATACTATAGTGACACGTACATACCCGTTTATAGCAGCACAATTTACTACAGCCAATCTGTAAACCAGCCTACCATCAATAGTTGAGTGGGTAAAGAAAATGTGGTCTATATAAACAACAGAGTTTTATTCAGTCATAAAGAAGAATGAAATATGTCATTTGCAGGAACATGGATGAAACTTGAAAACATTATGAAATAATGAAATAAAGTAAAATAAATCAAACTCAGAAAGTAAATTTTTTTTTAAAAAAAAAGAATAGATGTAACTTCTTAAAAGCATACCATTACATGATAAAAAGGACAATCAACAGTGTTAACATCTTTCATAGTTTTTAGCAAGTGCATTTTAATGGGAAAAATTTTCATCAACATTGTTTTTTCCCACAGAACACTTGTTCATAGCACACTACATTTCTGGAAAGCAAATTGGAGGAAATGCAGGGGTAGAACTACTCTAAGAGCTCTGAGCCACAATCCTTATGAGTGATCACTTAGCATGAGTAAGGAGGGCTGAGGAACTTCTACAGGTCTGAGTCTGGCCCCTGAGAGCTGGAGCAGAGAGCGTCCCCTTTACAAAGAAAGAACTGGCCCTGTAGCTAATCTGCCCTACCCAGGACTCAGGTTATTTTTAATGAATCTTAACCTTTCCCAGGTCTTTAGAGGAAGTCAATCTTTTCTCTTAAATTCCTTCTCCCACTTGATATTGAGAAGGCAAAAGAAATAGAATAGTCCTGTTGATTGATCTTTCCTAATTGTAAAGTCTTGAGGAAAGTACTGGGCCCTTGTACCTATAACCCATCTCTATAACATCTCACCTATGAGCACAGTCTCACCACTACTCTCAGAATAGCCTTGACCTTGACCAGAAAAATTTATGGTGGCCCAGTAGAGTTATGGACACTTGGCATCAAGTCAGCCTCAGGGCTGAGACCACTTTAACTTCAATGAAGTCCCTGCTCTAGCACCTGAACTTCTGGTTTGATCCTGTTTTTAATCCTTAGCACTGCATTTCTGTATCACTGAGAAAGGTCCTACATTGTTCCTCTGTAACTAAGGCCTGGGACTCAAATTTTATCCCACAAGTAGTTCTTCTTGCCTAAGACAAGAAAAACAAAGTAGTTCTTGTCACTCAAAAGGAAAGAATTAAAGACACTGATGGGATCCAATCAAGTCAACAATGTTTGAATGACCACTGCATAAATACACCTTGTTCATCAAGACATGGGCATACAGCACATAGACCTTTAGGAAAGTAAGAATTGCAAGACAGATGTTCAGTCCTATAATGTAAGTTGATTTTGAAGAATTCACCAAGTGGAAAACCATGTACAAGTGGGCAGGAAGAGAGGGAGAGAGGGAGGAAAATTTTCCAGGCTAAAATCTTGAAAGGCATTAAGGAAGAGAAACAGAATCAGAGGAATAGGGTCTTGTCGCAGGACCACAGAACATGGAAGGAACAGCAATAGCAAACAGGGTTTCCAGTGTAGATACTGGATACAAGAACTTCTTCTAGGACTGGCTCAGCTGGTAGAATCTTCATCATAGGGGACTGATCGAGAGCTGTCTCTAGATCTGGTAGAAGCAAACAGAGTTTTCATTAGAGAGGTATTAGATTCAAATGCTACCTCTACCACCCTCTACTTGACTTTGGGGGATGCTGTCTAAATTTTAAAAAAATGGATTTTAAAAAATCATTTCTTTCATTCTGTACATTCTTATGATTGCATCTGTGATTTTGCTGCACTTTTACAAAGAAAGTATTCTTTAGTTTTTTTTCAACTTATGAATTTTGGAATTACTGCTTCTCATTCAAGAAATATCTATTGATGCCAACAGATTCTAAATGCTGAGCATTGGGCTAGGCTCTAGGAAATCAATGCTAAACAGAATAGATATGTTCCCGGTTCTCACTGAGCTTACAAATCAGTAGGAGAAATCAAAAAGCAATCAGAAATGACAAATCTGAGATTTCCTGAGAAAAGGAAGAAAGCTATGGAAGCATGAAATGGGAATCCTAACACAGATTTCGTGTAGGATGTAGGAAGTTGTTTCACACCCAAAAGTTAAAGAATGAGAAAGGGTTTTCCTGAAAAGCAAAGTGGTAGGATAATTTCAGGGAGGAGCAACGGAACCTGGAAAGGCCTCAAGATGACAAAGAATGAGGTTTGCACTTCAGAAATATTTGCTTACAGTTAAAGAATGGGTCAGAAAGAGCTAAAGAGGAAGCAAGAAGACGTCAGGGGCTGGGCCAGTGTGTGACAGAGAGGTCGGAGACACATGGAGAGCAGATCCTGAGGAGCAATAATTAACAGCACTGATATCTTATTGTAGATGGAAATTAAATGAAAAGGACATTATGGTGATACCCGGTCTGTGGGCAGGCAAAGACTAGGTTATGTGGGGCCATTCACAAAGAGAGAGAGCCATAGAGGAGAGGAAGGTACTAGAAAGGGGTGTGGAGATGACAATGAGTTTGAGGCAGGCTGAATTTTGAGGTGCCCATGAGGCACTTAAGTGGAAATACCAAATCAGGGCCTGGTCCCCAAGGACCCATGAGAGGTCAAGATAAAGACTCAGGACTCATCTGTATATGAATGAGAATGGACAACGCTAGAATGGAGGAGATGTCCCTCAGGAGATTGTGTCAGAGTTTAAGCACTGGTTCTACCACTTAGTAATGCATCCTTGGAAAATTTAACATTGCCGCTCTGGTTTATCATTTATATATTGAAAATAATATCTCCTAGGGTACAGTGATGTTTAACGTGATGAAGTTTGTAAATTACTTCATCCAGAGTCTGGAACATAATGGAATCTCAGTAAATGCTAAGCCATTATCAGTGCTGTTGATGTTGATCCTGTTGCTATTATTGAAACACAATAAGAGCCAACATAGAACCCAAAGAAGCACAGCAGGGGAAGCTGAGGAAGAGGAAATTGCGAAGGTGCAGACAGAAAGTAAGAAAACCAAGAGAATGTTGGTTTTCTAGCAGCCAAGGCGAGAGAGTATTTCAAGAAGATAGTGGTTTAAAATAGCCAGTGGGACCATCAAGATAAGAATCAAGAAGGGTCCCCTGAATTGAGCTCCCCAAAGTTCTCTGATGTCCTTGCAAGGAAATATTTCAGTGTGGTGGGGGCAGAGTCAAGTTGCAGACTGGGGAGAAGGAAGAATAGAATTTCATTGGATTAGACAAAGGGAATGAAGGGAAGGGAGGGGGATGGGAATAGGAAAGATAGTAGAATGAATCAGACATAACTTTCCTATGTTCATCTATGAATACACAGCCAGGGTAACTCCACATCATGTACAACCACAAGAATGGGAAGTTATACTCTATGTATGTATAATATGTCAAAACACATTTTACAGTCATATATATCTAAAAGAACAGATTTTTTAAAAAAAGAAAGAAAGAAGCCAAGCTGCAAGGCCTTCAGGGTGTGTAGGAATTATGAAATCCAGCAGATAATAGGAACAGGGAGAAGGGAAGATCTAGATGGACTGTGCCTCAAATGGATATTCTTAAAATTACAAAAGAGTTAAGTATCTCAAAATGCTGATAGGAAGGAGCCGGGAGACAAGAAGAGAAACAAAAACGAAATGTTAAAGGAATAAGATTCTAAGTCAAAGGAAAGAATTGATCTGAGCCACGGATGATAGGGTGTATAAAGGTAAGCTGAGGTTTGGTGGCATAAAGTGGAAGGAGTCTCTTTTTCTCCATTAACCAGGAAACATGGTCATTGGTTTATAGCGATAAGAGAAGCGGAGTGGGGCGGGTTTGTGGCTCAGTGGTAGTTCACTTGCCTAGCATTCATGAGGCCCTGGGTTCCATCCCCAGCACTACAAGAGAGAGAAGGAGAGAGAGAGAGAGAGAGAGAGAGAGAGAGAGAGAGAGAGAAAGTCAGGAAAGATGGAGTATACTTGCAATCTTAGTCTAGAAGAAACCTCTGACTAGGGAAAATATGATTCCTAGATTACACTGATGTTCCCCAGCATCCCTCAGCTGACCAAGGTTCAAAGAAACCTGAATTAGACAGCCCTAGATGGACCTGGGATTGGGATTTAGGATAAGAATGAGGGCATAGCTAACATGGCACACCTCAGATCTCATCTGCTTATGAAGAGAATTGTTCAGCCATGAACAAAGAGCAGGAAACCAGGAGATCCTAATGAAGTTCAAAGGAAGGAATCCTGAAAATGTCAATAAATCAAATATTGTGTTCAGAAAGTAGGATGAGACTTAAGATAAAGTCGATCATGAACCCAAGTGTTTGACGAATGTAGGGGAGTGCCTGGAACTCTTCAGTCCTAGAAATGAGCAAAGAGGGCAAAATGGCTAAAGCTGGGGCAGGGGTATGTGTTTCAGGCTGGTGAAGAAGATATGACTTAGTGCTTGGGGAGCAAAGACAAGACCTGAGGTACCTGGAATAAACAGTCCCCCATAAACATATGAGTACTGCAGGGGGATGGGTTCCTGGGAGGAGCCTACTGTGAGTTAAGGGAGCAGGAGAAGAAGAGGGCGGGGAAGATGTTCTATCCATCAAGGCATGATGGATGGGAGGGAAAGGGTGAGTGAGCAAGCTGTCACCTTTCTGTGCTTATTTTTACTCTCATAAGAGTTTACATTCTTCCTGAAGAAGAATGAAAAAATGGAATTCCCCTTGGGGTCCCTGGAAACGACCAACTTCCGTCAGTTCACTCCAGAGTCACTGGCGGAGATTGAGAAGCGAATTGCTGCCCATCAGGCAGAAAAGAAAGTCAAAGATAAGCCTAGAGAGAAGGACCCAGAAGAGAAGCCACGGCCCCAGCTGGACTTGAAAGCCTGCAACCAGCTGCCCAAGTTCTATGGTGAGCTCCCAGCAGAACTGGTCGGGGAGCCCCTGGAGGATCTAGACCCCTTCTACAGCACACACCGGGTAAGAGCTACCAGTAGGAATGTCTGCCCTCAGCTCTTGGAGAGGAAATCTCAGTTCCACCCGGCCCAGAGAGTCTTCCTGAACCCTGGGTGATATGACAGTCTGCTAAAAGACTCAGTCCATGGGAGATACAGCTAACTCACTACCTTGTTGGTTTCTTTGAATCTTTATGAAATTTATGATAAGAGCTAATTAAACCTAAATCCTCAAAAAGCACACAACTGCTGCAGAACTTGCAGGAAAAGTTGGCAGCTTCTGGGATGAGCTCTGGTGTAGGCCCCCAGAGGTGTTAGCTTTCTTTGCAGGTGAAGGACAGAGAACTTGAGGTTGGGGGAGGGGACTTGGGAAAAGAGCACAAAAAACAGAATGATTTGAGCCAGGGATCCTCCAAGTATGATCTTGGAAACCCTGGAGTCTTCCAAACTCATTCAGTGGATATGTGAAGTTGAAACTCTTTTGTAGTGATACTTTGATATCATTTGTCCTTTTTTGCATGTTCTTTCAAGCATACAGTGGTAAACATGGAAGTTGTTGTTGGGGAAAAACATCATCACTTGAACAGCTACTGGAATGTATGTGTGTCTGTACATTCCTGTGTTTGAAAATTTCCTAAGTTCTTTATTTTTAATATGATATATATATACACACACACACATGTAAACATATGTACATACATATGTACATACATATTGTATGTATATACTTATATATTAGTCATATTTTCTTTGCTTCAACAAAATATCCAAGAAAATCAACTTTAAAAGGAGGAAAGGTTTATTTTGGCTCATGGTCTCAGAGGTTTCAGTCCTTGGCTACTTGGCCCATCACTCTGGGCCTATGGTGAGGTAGACCATCATGGAGGAAATTCATGGTAGAAGAAAAGTGCCCACCTCATGGTAGCCAAGAAGCAAAACCGAGAGAAAGAGGAAGGGGCTGGGATCCCAATATCCCCTTCAAGGGCACATCACTGGTGACCTAACTTCCTCTCACTTAGTTCTCCCTCTTAAAGATCCAACCACTTCCCAATGGTGCTACAGGCTGATGACCAAGACTTCAACATGGGTCCTCTGAGGGACATCTAAGGTCCAAACCATAACGACACACACATATACATGCACATTTGGGTATAATAAAAATTATAAACATAAATAAAAACTCTAGATTTCTCAACACTTTGGGGAAGTAATGATTTTTTAAAATCAAGAAGTTTGAGAAATACTAATCTAAACAAGAGGTGCTCTGAGACAGTTACTTCACCTGTATCATACTGTAGGTGTTCTACACAGTCTAGAAAATGGTGAGCACATGTTTGGTAGTCACAAAGGTCGGGAATCAGTTCCCTCAATATAGTCTGTAGAGAAATTAAAAAGGCACTGGAATATCTTTCTCTCTCCTCTCCCTTGCCAAGAGCCTACACCCTCCTAAATGCTTAAAGGAGGGAATCAGGCGAGAGTTTAGGAGGAAGTAGACAACAGAAGGAGCATCACAGGACCAGGAATGGTCCTCAAATCAGAAGCAGAATTAAATGCAACCAGAACTCTACAATGATGTTGCCAGAATCTTCCCCTGGGCAAGTCGCGTCTTACTAGCCCCCAGACAGCTGTCTATCCGTCAGACACTCTCCCTGAGCCACAAAACAGGACTTTTTCTGGGAGAGTGAGGATATGGCTTTGAGTCCATGATCCTCCTAACTCTCTGCACCTCCCTCTGGCTCTCAGTGACTTGTGGCTCCCAGGCCCCTTCTTGCTCACATGCCTGACCCTACACAACTCATGCTCAAAAAAAAAAAAAAAAAATGGCTGTGTCAGGATTTCTACTTCTCACTGGAGATCCACCTCTGCTCTGTTTTGTTTTAGAC
This sequence comes from Callospermophilus lateralis, assembly GCF_048772815.1. Lineage (NCBI taxonomy): Eukaryota > Metazoa > Chordata > Mammalia > Rodentia > Sciuridae > Callospermophilus > Callospermophilus lateralis. Next base: position 201,273,935 of record NC_135305.1, on the reverse strand, counting down.
ATTTATGGTGCTGAACAAAGGCAGGACCATTTCCCGGTTTAGTGCCACTCGAGCCCTTTGGATATTCAGTCCCTTCAACCTGATCAGAAGAACGGCCATCAAAATGTCTGTCCACTCGTATCCTTTGCACGGTTGATTCTTCTGTGTGTTAGAATCAGGTTCTGTCCAGTACCTTCTTTAGAGGTTAAAAGTAGAGCTTTCTACAACTGAATCCTGAGACAATGAGGAGATTAAATTAACAAAGTTATTTGTGGCTTTAATATGCCCAATATCCCAAAACAGTTCCAAGATTGCCTCAATGGGACCTCATTGGACACGAGGCACTGCCAATATTACAGGTTACTCCAAAACTACTAGCAGGTTACAATATCTATAATCTGAGTTTCCTGCCATGGAGGAAAATGATGACTAGGGATACATTGGTCAAACGTCTGTATTACATGAGTTGCTTTAGGTAGCAGCAGAAGCCGTCTTTAGTTTTGTTTTATTTTGTTTTCAAGGCAAGCCAAGCTAGTAGACAAAAGAGACTTTGGCTTGGCTTCCAAAGATCTTCCCTGGTGACTGTCCAAATTGGAAATTCCCAATGACTAATTCAGCCCTGACTTCCAGAAAGTTGATATGCAAGAGCAGCCTTGCCTGGCAGGTGGTGGCCAGCTGCTTCTTAGGAATTCCAGTACAAAGGAGCTCCCACCTCACCCCACCCTCTGCCATAGGGGAACAGCTTGTGGGATCTCTGGACAGTTCTCACTGAGTAAGCATCCCTAGAATCATCTGCACACTCAACAAGAAACAGCACTGCTTGATGAAGGTGCATTCCATTTTCTGTTTTCATGTTTTATCTTTGTGGATAACCTGTAGAAGTTATATTTTCTGAATTGAATATTAGATTTCCAGATTCTTCAAAAGCAAGGCTCCCTTTTCTTAAATACTTTCTAAATGTCAATGCTGTCCTAGGTACAGAAGTCTTGGAACCTGAGATTAGTATCCTCATTTTACAGATAATGAAACAGAGGTATTTAGTAAATTGCTCAAGGCCTCACAGGTAGTTATGAGGTCCAGCCTCCATTCTTCTTAGGATAGTACCTACAGTGAGGAAGTAGGTAGTTAATGGATATAAATTAGAGTAATTATTCTCTCAGTGTGTCGTCTCTACTTGGGAAGTTGTTGCTTTAAAAACATATATATCTACATATATATCTACACAGAAATTACAAACAAAGAGAAATGACACATACATAAACTCCTCTTTGTGGATTTTGGTTGAATTACATCTAGGTAAGTAAGAAACAGCTAATTGGAAATAAGATCCCTTTAAAGAACCAAGTGACCGGTAAATATTCTTTTCCACTTGAGATTTGAGAAGTAAATAATTGCTTGGTGGAGTCACAGCTACATAGGATACCTGTTGAGGGGTCTCTTCCTCACAAAAGCCTATGTTATAGAGCAGTTATATATTTGAATCTCATTAATTTGGTGACTGCAGCCCCAAAAGATATTCTTCAAGGTGTGGAATCCTCAGGGTCTATAATTTATATTTCACTCAAAATTATAATTCCAAATACACGTTCTGTGAATATTTTCATATGTAATCTTATGCACAAAATATATAACATTTTAAAGGTTTTGTAGAGTAGAGATATGATTTTAATTTAAACCTGGGTTAACGTTTCCCCCTCTGTGGACATATTTCTTAATTTAATTGTAAATCAGCAAGAAAATGTGGTTTAATTAATAGAATTTCCCTGTTCAAAATAGATGTGTTCCTTAGTAACCATAAAACAAGGGTCACTAAAGGCACTTACAGAAAACTAAAGCCAATTTAAATATTTCTGCTCAAATTGAAATGATGAAAGATGAGTAGTGCGCTCTCTCTCTCTCTCTCTCTCTCTCTCTCTCTCTCTCTCTCTCTCTCTCTGCTTTCCTGTAGGAAATCTTGTTAGGAGGCCATCTAGCTCTGAGGAAATGTCCAAATGGGACAAAGTTGTCTTTGGATCCTCCCAACCACCCTTTCTTCCACATTTACCCTCTTCCACTCACCTTCCTTTCAAAGTCTCCTTCCACTTCCAGAATACCTTTGCCTATTCCCTGCTCTGATATTTTCCTCTGTGGCAATGTATAGCTAATTCTATTTGGGATTTTCTTCCCAAGTGAGTAGGTCCCTTCCTGGTGCCTGTCTCCTCCATCCCTACCCAGAAGTCTGTTTCCTCAATAAGACTGAATTCAGCTACATTAGGAAAATGATCTGACTAAAACAATCCCATAAAGGCTGGTACCCTTCCACTTATCTCCAACTTCCTAACTTCTCTTTGGATTTTAGAATAAAAGAGACTTTTAGGTGGGTGAGGTAGCACACACCTTTAATCCCAGTAGCTTGGGAGGCTGAGATAGGAGGATTGTAAGTTCAAAGCCAGCCTCAGCAAAAGTGAGGTGCTAAGCAACTCAGTGAGATCTTATCTCTAAATTTAAAAAAATACAAAATAAGGCTGGGGATGTGACTCAGTGGTAAGTACCCCTGAGTCCCTGGTAATCCCCTAACCCCCCACCAAAAAAAAAAAAAAAGAATAAGGAGACTTTTGCTGGTTGGAATTTCAGGTCACCTTGACTGGTGAAATGAAAGCCTCAGGGCAGAAGGACATTTTGGAAAAGGGAATCTATTTTCTTCTCTTTTTTCTAAAGGGTCTGTTATAGACAGAGCTGAGCCCACATCTCCACACCATGGTTAACAGGCTGCAAGATCTCGGAAAAGTTATTTAAGCCTTGAGACCAGTTTGCTCCGATCAAAAATATCAATAATAATATCCAGCCATAGATTGTTGTGTGCTGTTAGAAGTCAGTGGGCAGGGTTTTCAGCCCAGGTGAGGTATTCAGTAAATACAAGTGGTTATTATATGACAAGACCATGATGCTGATATTAGCTAAAAGTTATGAACTTGATCATTCAGCATCAAGATGATCCTAGATGACTTCATGGAGACAAGGTGACGCTCAGCTCTTCCTTAACATTGGCCTCTCAGGTGGTTCACTGTGTTTATTACTGTCACCATTGTGGTCAATTGTGTGTGCATGACCCAAACCGATCTTCCAGAGAAAATCGAGTGAGTAGATTGACTATAATCATTGTGCTGTTTTCGTTCTTTGTCCTCTTGCTTTTTTTAAAATTTTTTTTTCTTGGTGGCTTTTTCCTTTCATTTGTCCTGTCATGTCTCCGTTGGGTAATGCTAAATTCTGTTATCTATTTGACTTTGTAATGATTAGACTTCTTCTTTGTGAAACAGACTATGTTTCATATATAATCTTCAATTTCAAAAAGGTATAGATTCGTGGCTCTCAACCTTAGTTGCACATTGAAATTTCCCAGAAAGAGATTTTAAAATCCTGTTGCCCAGAGGGTCTGAATTCATTGGACTGAGTGCCCTGGGCAGAAGAGTCCTCTCCACGCCCTGCCAACACACACTCATTGCTAGGTGTGCATGTGAATGAAGTTGAGCGAGGACCTACTCTGAAAGAGAGGCAGGAGTAAAGTTATAACAAAGTTAAAAACAAATGGAGGGGGGGAAGATATTCACAAAATAACTCACGAATGTAGATGTTTAGGTTGTCATGACTCACATCCTTCAAATTGACCTTAATATTCCTGAGCTTATTCTGTCTCCATGGGTTAGCAGGCAAAGCCTCTGTAGTTTCAGAAGGAGTCCTTTCCCCAAATACCTGCACCACCACATCTGAGTCAGAAGCCCCTACCTCAGTTTGCACCTTATGTTCCTTCAGATATAACAACAGGATCTCTGCAAAGTTTTTTTTTTAATATTTTTTATTTGTTCTCTTTAGACATACATGATAATAGTAGAGTATATTTGGACATACTCTACATACATGGAGTATAACTTCTCCTAATTAGGATCCCGTTCTTTAGGTTGTACATGAAGTGGAGTTTCACTGGTCGTGTATTCATATAGGAACACAGGAAAGCTTTGTCCAATTCATTCCACGGTCTTTTCTATTCCCATCCTCCCTCCCTTCCCTTCATTTCCCTTTATCTAATCCAGTGAACTTTTATTCTCTCCCCCCTATTGTGTGTTAGCATCCACACATCAGAGAGAACATCCAGCCTTTGGTTTGGGGGGATTGGTTTATTTCACTTAGCATCATAGTCTCCAGTTCCATCCTTTTACTGGCAAGTGTCATAATTTCATTCTTCTTTATGGCTGAATAATAGTCTATTGTGTATATGTACCATATCCGTTTATCTGTTCATCTGTTGAAGGGCACCTAGGTTGGTTCCATAACTTAGCTATTGTGAATTAAACTGCAAAGATTTCTCTTTTTTTACAGCTTTTTTGTTTGTTTGTTTGTTTGGGTTTTTCTTTTTCTTTCTTTTCTTTTCTTTTCCTTCTTTCCTTCCTTCCTTCCTTCCTTCCTTCCTTCCTTCCTTCCTTCCTTCCTTCCTTCCTTCCTTCCTTCCTTTCTTTCTTTCTTCCTTTTTTCTTTCTGCCAACCATAGCAGTAATGCACCCCACAATAGAGAATGTGTCCTATTTCTATTTATAGATTAACAAAGAAAAGATCTTGTGGTCACCTTGATTGATGCTGAAAAACCATTTAATAAAGTTCCATTTCCAGTTATGTTTTAAAAACTCTTAGAAAAAGTTGGAATAGAATGGAATCACCTTGGTCTGAGAGGGTGCTCCTTCTTCAAAAGGTAGCCACCATCATACATAATTATGAACAGAGAGTCTTTCCCTTTCAGATCAACAACAACAAAAAAAAGACGTCTATTTTCACCTCTCCAACTTTTTAAAGGAGTATACAAAGGCAAGGAAAAGAAATAAAGGGTTCAAGAATAAGAAAAGTACCAAAGTGTGGTGATTTAGTATCATATTATGTATATAACATATCCAACATAATCTACAAACTATTAAAATTAGTAAGACAGCATAATGTAATAGCTGAATCTGAATTAATATACATAAATCAATTACACATCTAACAACAGACTAGAAAATTTTAAAATACCACTTACTTTGGTATTTGAAAATATCAAGTACCTAGGAATAGGATTATCAAAGTATGAGTAAGATTTCTACACATAAAATTATAAAATCTATTAAGTAAAATTAAATAAAATCCAATAAATTGGGGAGATGATGTTATGTTGTTGGACTCAAAGTCTCTCAATATTGGAAAAACTCCCCAAATGACTAATCAGCTGAATGTGATTCCCAAGAGAAATTCCATCAGGCTTTTATTGCATTACTTGACAAAGTGACTAAATTTGTATGAAAATGCACAGAGCAAATCATTACCGAGACACTTTTGAGGAAGAAAATCAAGGCAGGAGAACTCACTCTATTGGGTGTGAAGATATCCTAAAGCTGTAATAATGGAGTAGTATGTCACTGGTGTTAAGATCAGTCAGACCATAAACAGACCAATGAATAGGCATCTGATTTGTGATCAAGGTGACACCACAGAACAGCAGGAAAAGGATAATCTTCAGTAAATGATGCAGGATAATCAGGAATCCCAGAAGAATAATGACATTGAACATCCAACTTCACAGCACACACAAGAGTTAACTCTAGGGGAATTGATACCTAACCTTCTTTGCATAACACCAAGATGTAAAGCTTTTGGAAGGAAAAAATTAAAGAATATGACCTCAGGATAGGGAAAGATTTTTTTTTAGATCTTTTTAGATATACATGAGAGTAGAGTGTATTTTGACATATTCTATATACTTGGAGTATAAATTCCCTTTCATGTGGTTGTACATGATGTGGAGTTACACTGGTCATGTATTCACAAAAGAAGGGTAAGTTTTATCACATATGATGCAGAACACTAACCATAGAAGGAAAAGACCAGTACATTCAATATACTAAGATTAAGCCTTTCTGTTCATCAGAGGACAACTGGCTTTTCTGGTGTATTCTTTTTCTTTTCTTCATTTTTAAAATTTTAATTGGTTATATATGACAACAGAAAGCATTACAAATGACATTACACATATAGAGCACAATTTTTCATATCTCTGGTTGTACACAAAGGAGAATCATACCATTCATGTCTTCATACATGTTCTTAGGGTAATGATGTCCATCACATTCCACAGTCTTTCTTACCCCCGTACTCCCTCTCTTCCCCTCTATCCCCTTTTCCTCTTTGCCCTATCTAGAGTTCATCTAATCCTCCCCTGCCCCCACCAGCGCATTATGAATCATTTCCTTAAATCAGAGAAAATATTCAGCATTTGGTTTTGGGGATTGGCTAACTTCACTTAGCGTTATATTCTCCAACTCCATCCATTTACCTGAAAATGCCATGATTTTATTCTCTTTTAATGCTGAATAATATTTCATTGTGTATATATACCACATTTTCTTTATCCATTCATCTACTGAAGGGCATCTAGGTTGCTTCCAAAGTTTAGCTATTGTGAAGTGTGCTCCTATAAACATTGATGTGGCTGTGTTACTAAAGTACTCCTTTGGGTATAGACCAAGGAGTGGGATAGCTGAGTCAAATGGTGGTTCCAGTCCAAGTTTTCCAAGGAATCTCCATACTGCTTTCCATATTGGCTGCACCAATTTGCAGTCCCTCCAGCAACATATGAGTGTACTTTTTTCCCCACATCCTCACCAACACTTATTGTTGTCTATATTCTTCATAGCTGCCATTCTGACTGGAGTCAGATAATATATTAGAGTAGTTTTGATTTGCATTTCTCTAATTGCTACAGATGTTGAACATTTTTTCATATATTTGTTGATTGATTGTATATCTTCTTTTGAGAAGTGTCTGTTCAGCTCCTTGGCCCACTTTTTGATTGGGTTATTTGCTTTTTTGATGTTAAGATTTTTGAGTTCTTTATATATCCTAGAGGTTAGTGCGCCATCTGATGTGTATATGGTAAAAATTTGCTCCAAAAATATAGGCTGCCTATTCAACTCACTGATTGTTTCTTTTGCTGAGAAGAAGCCTTTTAATCTGAATCCATCCCATTTACTGATTCTTGACTCCTATTCTTGCACTATAGGAGTCTTATTAAGGAAGTCGGGGCCTATCTGACATAATGAAGATTTGGGCCTCCTTTTTCATCTAATAGATGCAGTGTCTCTGGTTTAATTCCTAGGTCCTTGATCCACTTTGAGTTGAGTTTTGTGCATGATGAGAGATAGGGATTTAATTTCATTGTGTTACATATGAATTTTCAGTTTTCCCAGCACCATTTGTTGAAGAGGCTATCTTTTCTCCAATGTACATTTTTAGTGCCTTTGTCTAGTATAAGTTAACTGTATTTATGTGGGTTAGTCTCTGTGTCCTCTATTCTGTACCATTGGTCTACAAGTCTATTTTTGGTACCAATACCATACTGCTTTTGTTACTATTGCTCTATAGTATAGTCTGGTATAGTGATGCCGCCTGCTTCACTCTTTTTGCTGAGGATTGCTTTAGCTACTCTGGGTCTCTTGTTTTTCCAGATGAATTTCATGTCTGCTTTTTCTATTTCTATGAGGAATGTCATTGATATTTTGACTGGAATTGCATTAAATCTGTATGTTGACAATATTAATTCTGCCTATCCAAGAACAAGGTAGATCTTTCCATCTTCTAAGGTCTTTTGTAATTTCTTTCTTTAGCCTTCTGTAGGTCTTCTACTACTTTTGGTGTTGATTTTGTTTTTCTTTTTCTAGGGTTTTGAGATGTAATGTTAAGTCATTTATTTGTTGATTTTTTTCCTTCTTTTAAGGAATGAACTGCATGCAATGAACTGTCCTCTTAGTACTGCCTTCACAATGTCCCAGAGATTTTGATACATTTTGATACATTTATCTGTGTTCTTATTCACCTCTAAGAATTTTTTAATCTCCTCCTTGATGTCTTTTGCAACCCATTGTTCATTCAGTAGCATATTATTTAGTCTCCAGGTGTTGGAGTAGCTTTTCTTTTTAAATTTTATCATTGATTTCTAATTTCATTCCATCATGATCTGGTAGAATGCAGGGTAGTCTCTCTACTTTTTTATATTTGTTAAGAGTTGCTTTGGGCCATAATGTATGATCTATTTTAGAAAAGGATCCATGTGCTGCTGAGAAGAAAGTGTATTTGCTTATTGAAGAATGAAATATTCTATATATGTCAGCTAAGTCTATATCATTGAGTTCTATAGTGTCTTTGTTCAGCTTTTATTTGGAAGATCTATCCAGGGGTGAAAGAGGTGTGTTAAAGTCACCCAGAATTATTGTGTTGTGGTCTATTTGACTCTTGAACCTAAGTTTGATGAATATAGACACTCGGGCATATAAATTTATTATTGTTATGTCTTGTTGATGAATGGTTCCCTTAAGCAGTATGAAATATCCTTCTTTATCCCTTTTGATTAATTTTGGCTTGAAATCTACTTTATTTGATATGAGGCTGGAAACTCCTGCTTGTTTCCACAGTCCATGAGAGTGGTATGATTTTTCCCAACCTTTCACCTTCAGTCTGTGGATGTCTTTTCCTATGAGATGAGTCTCTTGGAGACAGCACATTGTTACATAATTTTTAAAATACAATCTTGCCAGTCTATGTCTTTTCATTGGTGAGTTTAGTCCATTAACATTCAGGGTTATTATTGAGACATGATTTGTATTCCCAGCCACTTTGTTTATTTTTGGTATTTAACTTGACTTTGTTTCTCCTTTGATTAGTTTTTCCTTTAGTGTAATTCCTCCCTCTGCTGATTTTCATTGTTGTTTTTGAATTCCTCGTCATGGAATATTTTGCCAAGGATGTTCTGTAGTGAAGGCTTTCTATTTGTAAATTCTTTAAAACTTTTGTTTATCATGGAAGGTTTTTATTTCATCATCAAATCTATAGCTTAATTTTTCTGGATATAAAATTCTTGACTGGCGTCCATTTTCTTTTAGAGCTTGGTACATGCTATTCCAGGTTCTCCTGGTTTGAAGGTGTGGGTTGAAAAATCTGCTGAGATCCAAATTGGTCTCCCCCTTTTTGTGATCTGATTCCTCTCTCTTGCAGCTTTTAAGATTCTATCCTTATTCTGTGTGCTAGGCATTTTCATTATAATGTGCCTTGGTGTAGATCTGTTGTAATTTTGTACATTTGGTGTCCTGTAAGCTTCTTGTATTTGATTTTCCAATCCATTCTTCATGTTTAGGAAATTCTCTGATATTATCTCATTAAAGAGATTGTGCAGTCCTTTGGTTTGAAACTCTGTGCCTTCTTCTATCCCAATAACTCTTAGATTTGGTCTTTTGATGTTATTCCATAATTATTGGATGTTCTGATCATGGTTCCTTACCATCTTCACTGTGTGGTCAACTTTATTTTTCAGATTGTATACCTTGTCTTCATTATCTTATGTTCTGTCTGTTGATGATGCTTTATATTGAGTTTTTTTATTTGGTTTATTGTATCCTTCATTTCAAGGATTTCTGATTGTTCTTTTTTCAGACTCTCTATTGCTTTCTTGAAGTAATCTTTTGCTACCTATCTTTTCTCCCTTATCTCTTTGTTGATGTGATCAATGGTTGCCTATATTTGCTCTCCTATCTCTTTGTTAGAATGATTAATTTTTGCCTGTATTTTCTCATTTAGGTCATTCTTTAATTAACAGATCATTTTAATTATGAACATTCTGAACCCCTTCTCTGACATTTCATCAACTGTGCTACCATCGGTTCTGTTATTATCATATCCTGGTTTGTTTGGGGCACTTTCCTCCTTTGTTTTTTCATGTTGTCTATGTGATTTCTTTACTTGGAGTGTCAATCTGAGGTATTACAGTTTCTACCCATAATCTGTGCAGATTATCTGTATCTCACCTGGGTGTTGGGCTTCCAGACCCTGCCATATCCCAGGATCGATGCTACTGCAACTATAGGTGGTGGTGGCAATAGCAGGAGGTAATTGAGATAGCAGTGGAGGTGCCCAAGAGGGAGGCAACTTCTTTCAGAGATGGGGCTGAAAGGGTGGGCCTTTTACTGGCTTTGGGATGCCTACTCCAAGTTGTAGCTGCTTCTAGGCCCTGTCTGTTATACCAAGAGTAGAGGCTACTGCATGGGGAAGGCTATGGGGAGTATTTATTATTATTATTATTATTATTATTATTATTATTATAAAGGCAAGAGAAATCGCTACAAATTAGGAGAATAAAAACCCCCAAGACAGAAGAGAGAGATTGGGAAGAGGCTGCAGAGGGCTTGTAATGTTCCATTTTGTGAAGCAGGTAGTTGTCACACAAGCTGCTATGAACTGAAAATTCATACATTGAAACTCTAACCTCCCACATTACTGTGTTGGACATACAGCATTTAAGGTGATGAGTAAGGTCAAATGAGGTCACCAGGGTGAAACTCTTATCTTATAGAACTGGTGTTCCTGTAAGAGCCCTGTGAGTGCCTGGGAGAAGATGGCCCTCTACAAGCCAGGAAAGGGACTTTTGTTAGCCCTGGATCCTCCTGGCACTCTAATATCACACTTCCAATCCCAGAAATGAGAGAGAATTTCTTTTGTTCAATTCTTCTGTTCTATAGTGTTTTGTTATGGCATCCAGAGCTGACTAATACACAAGCATTCATTTGAAAACCACATAAAAACATAGAAATTTACATCTCATGTGCATTTTTATTAATATTACATATTCTAACAAAATGTTTTTAAAACAATTTTTTAAAAATAATTGCATTGAATAAGTAAAATATAAATCAGAAGACAGTAATTAAGGAGAGAAATTGCAAATTTAGAAAATCCTATTGTATATCACTAAAATCACATAGCATGTAAAACTTTTATCCTTCTTTTGAACTTTTCATACAAAGCACTTTTTCTCAAAACGAGTTATTTGGGAGTTATCTGGGGATTCTGGTTAAATATGGATGGTAACATGCATATATTTTAGCCCACTCTCTCAAAATGCCAATAAAATGACAGCATGGAAATAAGAGCAGTATAAATACACAAGAACAAAGAGAAGAGAACGGAAATCACAGAGGACAAAGGCTGTCAAAACAATCTTGGGAGACCAAGAGTGGGTGGGAGAGTGGTAAATCACTTGGCTGATCAGGGCTTGGTAAGCCACGGCGCCTGCAGAGGGGAATAAAAATGAGGATCAGGCATTTTACCCCCTGCAAGCTCCAGAGGTACTGGAAACAGTGACAGGATACAAATAGCAAAAAAAAAAAAAAAAAAAAAAATGGGAGCAGAAAGAAAAAAAGAACGTGGGAGCAGAGAATATGTTCACTTATTGCTGTTTCTATAATAGTGAAGTTAAAAAAAATCTTCTTTAGGGTTGATAAATCAAGGAAGGTGGGGGGAAAGTCATGTTCAACAGCACAAGGGTAAGCCTAAGAAAGTTGTTATTTAATGCAATGGATGGATAAACCAAAGAGGAAACAGAATTGTCAAATGTAAATAAGAGATACTGTTTCAGGAAATAGCATTTTTAAGGGTAACATATTACATAGTTTTAATTATGATGATATATTTACGGTGATGTTTGTATTAACAAAGCTAAACACTACAGCAAAATTACAAAATCTTCTAACCATCAGAAGAATTGTACACAAAAAAATAAAAGCAAATAAAACATGACAGGTAATCAAGTATTTTAAAGGCCATAAAATACATAATACAAGCAAATCTGTCATGTCAGCAAGTATAAATGGATTTGACTCACTTAATCAAAAAATTCATATAGTATTACCTAAGAAAGATGTTACTCAGAGTGACACAAAAAGGCTAAAATTAAAAAGAATTAACAAAGATACCCCCAAAGGCAAAGAAAGAAAGTCATGACCTGTATCAGAGAAAGCGGAAGTTAGGCTAAAAAGCATTGAACATAACAAAAATGACATGTTTTAAGGTTTATTCATAATGGTAATTCATCTTTTTTATTTTTTTGTACCGGAAATTGAAATCAGGGGAACTCGATCACTGAGCCACATCCTCAGCCCTGTTTTGTATTTTATTTAGAGACAGAGTCTCACTGAGGTGCTCAGCACCTCGACATTGCAGAGGCTGACTTTGAACTTGCAATGCTCCTGCCTCAGCCTCCCCAGCTGCTGGGATTACAGGCATGTGCCATCATACCTGGCAATTCATATCTTTTTAACAAGTAGCATGGCAACACCATTTATAAATAAAAAAAGTGTGTTAATAGACACAAACATTGAGGACTAGGAAAGATTAGTTAATTTCTTTCAGCCTATACCAGATCAAGTAAATTAAAAAAATAAAGAAAAATATGACTTAAGCTTTATAAATATGATATATCTGATTATTTGCAAACTATATTCCCTGAAAATAGAGGTTATGTCTCCTTTTCAAAAGACCATACAAATTGACTAAATAGTAAATCACCCAAAAACCTCAATAAGTTCCAGAAATAACATAAATTAACATAATAAAAAATTATCTGATTACAATGCAATACAATTATAAAATAGTAGTAAAATCAGAAAAAAATGGGAAATCTTTTCACTTGATAATTTTAAAATCTTCTCTTAAGAAACTCTTATATAAAAGACTTACAAATTTAAACTATAGAATTTCTAGGGAAGCAAAATATTTTAAAAACCAATTTAATTGGAACCTTAAAAATGTAAAAATATGTTCAGGAGATAATTTACAGCATTAATCATATCATATTTATATTAGTAAAAGTTGAAAAAAATATTTAAGTACCTAAAATAAAGCTAGACAAAAAATGATAAAATAAATGAGAAGAAAATTGAAAGAAAAAATAATGACAAAAGGAGAAAAAATTGGAAAGCAAAACAAGAGAATTAATACATACAAAAGCTGCTGGTTTTTTTTTTAATGCCCAAGACCTTTATACTGAAAAATGATAAAATATTATTGAGAAAAATTTTGAACCACTTAAATAAACTCAGGATATCTTAGGTTAATAGATTAGAAGGCTCACTACTATTAAAATGTTAATGGTATCCAAATTAATCTATAGATTCAGTGAAATGTCAATTAAACTCTCAGTAGGGATAGTTTTGCAGAAATTGGATAAATAGCTTTTACTTGCATGGATGAAGGAAATTTACTTAATGATTACCCTGTTGATAGGCATTCATGTTGATTCTGATCAATGTAATCCTCATATTTTGCCATTATAGTTAATTCTCTGATGAATAGCTTTATGCACATATCTTTATACACATAATGTGGGTCAATTTAAGGAATAAATTTCTAGAAGAGGAATTACCTGGACCGAGGTATGTACCATTTTAATTTTTGAGATATTGTCCAATTGTCTTCCACAGTTATATCAATATCCATTCTTAGTGATTATTAAATCCATTCTTTATCAGATTTTGCCTTAACTGAATTATTGACATAATTTCCTTTATAAACACACTTTGAAAAAACATAAAATATAAAAAATCTTCCTATCTGATGCTAGTCCTGGAAACTCCTGTGACAGTATCTGGTGATGCTGAGCGTCCTTGGCCTTGTGGATTTTACTTTTGAAATGCAAACTGATAACAACCATTAGTTGTTTGCTACATTGCTGGGAGTCCAGAAGAAGACAATAAATATCCTCAGGATAGACTGGAGCTCCAAGGATCATGCTGTGTATTTTTAAGGGAAAAATAAATTGTAGCCAGTGAAGAATCAGAAGCAAATCCTATCTCTGTGTTCTTGATACAATCTTGTGGACCCAAGTGGTTCCCTGCATTTATCTTCCCTCTCTTTCATTAACTCTCCCTGAAACACTAACTTTGCACTATTACCTGCTGATAATCATAGCTCCCTACCTCCCTGACTATCTGTTTGCTTGAAGGAAGGAAGATAAGTATTCCATTTTTAAATCACTTCTTGTGCTCACAAAGTAACAAGAGATCCAGTAGGGCTAAAATAGAGAAGAATGTGCCAGATTGATATTCAGGAGGAGGCGAAAGGTGCAGGGTAGCAAAAGATTGTTAGCAGAGACTAGAGTAGGACTTCCCCACTATTCTCATGCCTGGGACTACACAGATTCGTGGAAAGGGTACTTTAATAGTTTTAGGACACTCATCACTAACCATACTGAGACTCTGGAAAGACAACTGACAAATTGCAGCAGTTTGGTTGCAGGGAAAACCACAGTGAAAAGAGAAGTGTTTTATCATCTGGGGGCAAACCAAACAAACATGTGAAATGAAGCTGAGCCTAATGGCAAACAGGAAATTAGGTCCCTGGCATTGCATACATAAAGTATAGTTTTTTTCTTTTCAAATTTATGAGAAAGCTATCATATTGTATGCATGTTTTATCTGGTGATTTTAAAAAATCAAAATTGTGCTTTGGATATTTATCTAAATGGACAATTGTAGACCTCATTGATTAATTTTCACTGTTATATAATATTCCATAAAGATATTCTGTATTTTCTTCTAAATAATTTTTCTTTCCACATTTAGATATTTCATCCTTCTAGAATTTACTTTTGCATGTGTGTTATATGAGACAGGTTTCCAATAATTCTCCATATAAATCATCCCAACATCATTTTTAATGGACCATCATTCCCCAAGTGATTCCTATTATTAAGTCTGTCACATACCAGATTCCCACTCCCTCTTGAATCTTTTATCCCAGGAATATGTTACTCATTTCTTGCATCAGCATCACACAAATTTAATGCTTTATAATAAGACATGGAGGGTTGATGCTTGTGCACCTGCTTATTTGTCTTATTGAAAATGATCTTGTTTCTTTTTTCTCATTTCTATAGCACATATCAATTTAAGGGTCATATTTTCAAGCTGTATTCTGATAATGCTGTTGAAAATGTATCTATCATCACAAGAAGAATCACCATATTTACAATATACAGCCTTCCCACACATCAGCCTGTCATATCTCTTAATTTTTACAGGACTTCTTTTATATTCCTCCAGGAGATTTTTATAATGTCTTGTCCCTACATACATTACAATTTTGATTGCTCTTTTGAATATTTATTTTTATTATTAAATATGTCCAGGTTTTGCATCCAGCAAATTTGCTGAGATCCTTGACAAGTTATGTTTCTCTATAGATGCTCTCAGACTTATTATATGGTCAATGATATCATCTGCAAGCAGTGTTGAACTTGTTTCTTTCCTCTATGGTCTTTAGGTCTCTTGTTTATTTTTCTTGTCATATTAAATTGGTCAGGACCTTCAGCGCAATGCTGAGTCTAAGTTGTAATCATGAGCAGATTCTTGTCTTCCTGGTTTTCAAAGAGTGTGCTTCTAAGGTTTCATGATTGTCATCATGTCCATGAATTCTCATAATTACAAGTTGTGGACAGTTCGTTCCATTTATAGTTTGTTAGGATTTTTGTTATAAATATGTGTTGGATTTTTATCAATATCTTTATATTTATTAAGATCCGCAGAAAGCCTTTCATCTGTTAATATGGAAGTCTACATTAATGGATCTGCTAACCTGTTTTTCATGCAGCTGATATTTCTGCCAGATGCAGTTTGCCAGTATATTTGATCTATTTTGGTAAATGAGGTGGGTCTATAATTATGTTATATATAAATATAAAGCATCAATCCACCACGAGACAAGTGGAGAATGGATGTCAGTAACTTCACAAAATATGCAAGAAAATATAAATCATGACAATGAATAATCATCACTGAATTTTATTGGATCATTTTGCCCTGGAACCCAGTTTATTATCTCTTATCACTTTTATCAAATAGTGATATTAAACTACCAAAACTTCTATATTATTGTCCAATAAAACTTATCAACCCCACTTTTAAAATAATTGGCTATCTCTACAAGCACAAAATAAGGCTTTTCCTATACAAAATTGTCAGATTCAATGTTAAAGTTTGAAAAGACACCATAACTATAGAGTGACCTGTTCATCTTCATATCAAAAACAAGCACACTCTTGCTAAGACAGGAAACCAGCTTCAAAATCAAAGATAGATATTGTGGTTGGAAAGAAAGCAAGAAAAACAATTGGTAGAATTCTTTCAGCAGAACCACTGTATTACTTATAATGTGACTGGCATTTAAAATCAATGACTGTTATGTATGTGAACAAAGACATTTTACTTTATCATTGAACAAAACTGACTTAATCAGTTGTCAGCATATGTTCGATCTATATGTGAGAGAAGTGCTTAATGACGCTTTGTTCTACTTACTGTGAAGCTGATTTTAAAAGAAGAGATTTTCTTTTTTTTAAAATTAAAGATTAGTTTTAAACTATGAAACACACTTTAAAAAGTAAGTTGGTTTTGCTGAGTGGGGTAGCACATCCCTGTAATCCCAGCGACTCTGGAGCTAAAGTAGGAGGATCAAAAGTTTGAGGCCAACCTCAGCAACTTAGCAAGGCCCTAAGCAACTTAGCAAGACCCTGTCCAAAAATAAAAAATAAAAAAGCCTGGGGACATGGCTCAGTGGTTAAGTGACTCTGCATTCAATCCCTGGTACCAAAAAAACAAAAGAAGGTAAGTTGGCTTACACACCAGTATTTGTAGCAGTATTATTCAAAAGGTGGAAATAACTAAATTTTCATTAATAGATGAATGGACAAACAACATGTAGTTTATACAGAAAGGATGGACTATTATTCAGCCTTAAAATGAATGCCAATTTGTCCCAACATGGATGAACCCTTGAAAAAAAACATTATGCCAAGTAAACTAAGCCAAACTAAGAGAACAAGTGCACAATTCTGTTTATATAAAGGACCTAGAGTAGGAAAAATTATAAGGACAGAGAGTAGAGGTTCCCAAGGAGTGGGGAATGAGGAGTTGTTGTTTCATGGGTACATTTCTGTTTGAGAAGATGAAAAAGTGAAGAGTCTACAGCATTGTAGTTGCATTTAATACCACCGAATTGTATACTTAAAAATGGTTAAAGAGGCAAATTTTATGCTATCCAAAGGCAAGAGGCTGCTTCCAGATGCCAGCACACACCTTATTCCTGGAAAACAGCTGGGGTCCATAGACTGCCTCTGAAAGAACGAACAAGGCTTGAGAGAGGGGGCCCTCGAGCAGTGAGGCATTCCCCCTCCCGGGTTTTGAAAGAATGAACAAGGCTTCTTGTCGGAGTCCCTTTATTGAGGAACAGCTCTGCATATTTATAGAGCCAGGGGTGGTTTGACAGTTGGCATGGGGTGATTTTTGATTGGAGGGTAAGGATCAGGTGAGCCAGCAGGGCTAGTCTGATTGGTGGGTAGGATCAGGTGAGTCAGCAGGGCTAGTCTGATTGGTGGGTAAGGATCAGGTGAGCCAACAGGGCTCTTATTGGTGGGTAAGGATCATGTGAGCCAGCAGGGCTAGTCTGATTGGTGGGTAAGGATCATGTGAGCCAGCAGCTCACCACTGGACAGCTCTTCTTGGGGGATGGGGAAGTTAGTCTTTGGAGCCAGGGCGACTCCCAACAGCCTCCAGACCCTGATTTGCTGTTGAGGGACACGTTGGAAATTGTAAATACAAACTGCTTGTGGCCACTTAGTGCACGTCACCTCCACCTACTAGGCAGAGACAAAAAGTGAGGCCAACACGCTGTGTCCCCCACCCCCAACAATAACTCTGTCTGGCAAACAAAATACACCTTCCATCATGTTTCAGAATTGCAGAAGGAAATTTTTTAAGTGATCTTTTTTTAATGAATACAAGCAGTATAGTTCAGTGATCCACTCAGGATTTTGAATTGCATGGATCTTTAACTGCAGGGCCTAAATGTCAGGATATCTAACGATTAAATATCATGATTTCTTAAAACAGAAAAGCAATGTAAATTGCAGTTTGACTTTTTTCCCAATACCACAGTGATATTTTTCATTCACTAGGAAAAACAAAACAAAACAAAACAAAAACACACTTAGGGAAACACATATTGGGCATCTTAAAAATTACATCCAAATGCTGCAATTGGACATCAAGAAAGAGCATCCAGAGCCAAATGCCACCAAAGAGGTACGCGCCCCCATTAGCCCCTGTGTCCAGAGACAGTCAACCTGGCAGCTCTCAGCTGCACTGAGCTGGGGCCCTTGTCCTCTGGAGAAACACTGAAAATAGTCTTTCGACAGAACCCTCTCCGTAATTTCTGGGTCTGTGTTTGATCTGAAAAGCCGGAAATATCCGTCAATGCTTCCCAACAACCTATAATTCCGAGTTAAGATTTTCTAATTTAGAAAACATAAAAAGTGGGGGCGGCGGGGAGGGGGGGCCAACCGTTGTGGTTGATGCCGACAGCTCAAGAGGCTTTGTAGCCAGATATAGATTCCTTCATGAACAGTTTCAAACACTTTCTCCTCTTAGAGATGCCAAAACAAAAAACAATAAAACACATACATTTCTATTATTCACTTTTTAATTTGATTTCCACTTTTCTTTAAGATAAGCACGTTTATGGTTTTAAAGATCGCATAGTTCTATGAGGATTCTAACAAAAAAACAGCAAGCAATTTCATGTTCTTCAGCTCCTTACCCTTAATCCCACCTTTCCAGAAGAAATCACCTTCTTTTTCACTTCTTTTTTTCTGGTGTCTCCCCTATTTCCAATAATATGCTCACAGTACTATTTTTTTCCATTCAGGTGACTTCCTCTGAGCGTCCTACAATTGAAAAAATAGGAATCGGGACCATAGGCACACATTTCCTTTATCCACATCTTCCCATTATATCATAATTTTTTTTATTAAGTCATCACATAATATGCACATTGGCCGACCACCCATATGATTACACAATGGGACTGCTGTGTAATCTAGTGTCCTTTGATTACATTTCCTTTTTGTACCGTGTTTTCGCTCTCTCTGGACTTCATAAGGATTTCATTTCCTCCTTGGCTCAGTTTTCGTTATCTTTATCCCTCATTTGTTTCAAAACTCTTTTCCAGAGCTTTAATCCTTTCTTCAATCCATTTGAACCCTCTCGGTGATCCATCAGTTTCAGTTGTTCTTGGGGAAATCATTTTGCGGTGCTTCATCTCCTGCCTCATCCTGACCTACGTGTTCTCTGAATCTGATGCCAAATTCTTTCCTGGAGATTTTTCCATCCTTTTCGATTCCCTCTGTCTCTCTCCTGCATGGCACACCCCTCTCTTTACTTTCTTTGTGTTGGTGTTGGAGCACATCTTCTAGCAATTTTCATAGGTAGGTATCTGGGAAGTCAATTTTCAGAGACTTTGCCTGTCTGTAATTGTGTGTCTTCTACCCTCATCTTTGACAGTTTAGATGGGGATGATATTCTGTAGTAGAAGTTATTTTCTTCAAAATCTTGAAATCATTGTTCATTGTCTTCTAACATCCAAGGCTACTTTTGAGAAATCCGATGATAGTTTGATTCTTAACCCTTTCCATGGCCTGTTTTGTTTCTTCTCTCAAAAAAGTTTTGAGCATTTCTGTTTGTACACAAATCTCTGAAACTTCATGATGTTATGCCTAGATATGGCTTTTTTTTTTCCCACTGATTTTCCTGAACGTTGATGGGTGTGTCTATGACTTAGATCCGTCAGTTTGGAAATTGTTTCTTGAATTATTTTTTGATACCTTTCTCCAATCTATTCTTTCTCTATTTCTTTTTCAACCTCTTATGAGGGAGATATTGTACTTACCAGTCTGATTCTCTAATTTTCCTACTTTTTTATCACCTCTGCTTTTTGTTCTGCTTTCGATGAGATTTCTCAAACTTTATTTCCAGTCCTTCTATTAATGTTTTACTTTTGCTGTTATATTTTTGTTTTCAATTTTTTATTTTATTCTTGAGAGTTTTTTTTTTAAATAGCCTTCTAATCTTGTTTTACTAAGTGTTAATTTCACCTCTTAATCCTCTAAAAACTTTCATTCTCTCTAAATTTTTTTCTACTGTCTTCCCTCTCCCCAACTTTGGTTGCTTTGGGTTTGAGAGTTAGAAGTATCCCTCAGATTCCTTATGCCCCTTGAAGAGGCTTTGGAGGGCCAGGCCTTCACTAGTCCCCAATTGCCTAGCCCATCAGACTGCCCTCCTGCAAACCCCTTCTAGAGAGCAGCAGACATGTCGACTGTTCAAAGACAGCCCTTCTCAGACTCCAGTATTTTTTTTTTTTAGCTATTAGCAATTTGTGAAAATATCTTGTATTTTCCCCCTGAGAAAACATATCAGAAGTCAAAAGAACAAGTGGAGGCTGAATAGAACTGGAATTCAAGAGTTATTTGGAGCTACAAAACACCACCCTGATCAGTCCCCGCCTAATCAAAGTCACAGAGAAGGTGTCACACCCAGACAAGATGTAGAGAAGCATTCTGGGAGCCATTTGGGGGACTCTGGGTTTTCTCGTCTTTTTATTCGATATTTCAGGTACAGTGAACTAGCAAGTAAACATATATAGGTTTGCTTTTATTTCATTTCGGGTAAAACGTTTGGATTATAAGATGTAAGATGTATTTGAATTTTTGTACACTGAATATAAGTGTTTTCAACAGGAAATTCTCGACTCTCCTTGCCTGGCTGTTCTTACTCAGAGTTCAGCATCTTTCTTTTTTGTTGTCTTGTTTTTTTAACTTTTCCGATTTTTTTTTATTTGTTATGAATGACAATATAATTTTTTTGACATATCATACATACACAGGGTATAACTGTGTGGTTGTACCTGATGTGGAGTTACACTGGTCATGTATTCGTATATGAACATAGGAAAATTATGTCCAATTCATTCTACTGTCTTTTCTATTCTCACCCCACTCTCTTCCCTTCAGACTCCTTTAATCCAATAAAATTCCATCCCCCCCCACTATTATGTGTCAGCATCTGCATATCAAAGAGAACATTCAGCCTTTGGTTTTCTTTTTTTTTTTTTTTTTTTTGGATTGGCTTATTTCACTTAGCATGGTAGTCTCTAGTTCCATCCATTTACCAGCAAATGCTATAATTCTATTCTTCTTTATGGCTGAGCAATACTCCATTGTGTATATATATACCGAATTTTCTTCACCCATTCATCTGTTAAAGAGCACCTAGATTGGTTCCATAGCTTAGTTATTGTGAATTGAGCTGCTATAAACATTGATGTGGCCATATCACTACAGTATGCTGATTTTAAGTCCTTTGGGTATATGCCAAGGAGTGGGATAACTGGGTCAAATTAGTGGTTCCATTCCAAGTTTTCTGAGAAATCTCCATGCTGCTTTCCAGAGTGGTAAAGTGCATCATCTTTATGAGTCATAAACCTGACTGCCTTCTAGAACTTAATGAGGGGCATAAGAGGGATGTCTGCCTTTTAGTACACAAACTCTTCTTTATAACCATGTTTCAGCATGCGGCTCTCTTCCTCTTGTTCAGCCCTTGAGAATGAACATCCACTCCACCTCTGGAACAGAGGAGAGCGTTCATCACCAAGTGGAGGGTACAGTGAGGTCTAGACAGTCCTATTGCTTCTTGTGGAGACCTTCAAACAGTCCTCTCAACTCCACCTGCCTCTTGTCCCAAAGCCCACCCTTGGAGCCATTGAGCATCTCTAAGTCCTGGGCTGTTGGAGGTTCTACAGAGAGCTTGGCTTGCTCAGGTGCATCCTACTTGTACCTAGTTATCAGTTTTCTGAGGTCTGCTCTGCCAGAATAAACTCATCAGTTTATTCTCTAGTATTCTCCATTGTGTTTGTCCTAGTAGGTTCATCCTTTTTAAACAATCCTTTAGCTGTCATCTGAGAAGGGTTTCAGGAAGGATGAAGGTAAATACATGTGTTCTATCTGCCATATCTAATCAAAATCTTTCCTATTTTTAATAGAAATATGTTTATAATTTAAAGTGTTTTTTTTCAATATATCCAGAATTATATGCAATTTTTGTGTGCAACTAAATTCTTCGAGTTAGTGGTTATCAAAGAGTGGTTCTCTGAGTCAGTGCATTAGCCTCAGCTGGGAATGTGTTGGGAAATTTACATTCTTGGGTCCCACCCCAGACCTACTGGGTCAGATTCAGACACCCTCAAGACAGAGTCTAGAAATAAGCAAGACTTTCAGGTGGCTCCGATGCTTGCTAGAATGTGAGTACCTGCCACAGGTGATGGAGGGACTCCAAACGCTTGAGAAACCTAAATCCCAACATGAACTCCACAGTCATCTCTTCAAATCCAAACCCAACAGGGCACCCAGCCAAATAAAGAGGCTGTTTAGAGATAACCTTCCTCTGCCTGGATCTATCCTCCTGAGAAAACACTTGTGGATTTAGATGCCTTTTTCTTTCACAGCACCTAGACCAGAAACCCAGGCAGACCAGACAAGGTGGGAGAAGAAATGAGAGTTGGAAGTAGAGAAGTCTGGGGAGGAGGGATGTAGCAGAACTTTATCCCTCTTCTACTCCTTCCACTACCAACAGGTTAGAAAAGGAGACTCTAGATCCATAAGACAGCAGCCTCTGGAAGGCTCCTGGAACAGGAGGATCCTTGTTCACTGCCCTTTGTCTACCTTCGGAGGCTGCTGGCATCTCAGCCACACAAGCCCCTCCCCACCCCACCCCACCCCACCCATTTGTGCAACTCTTGATATTCCTCGCTCTGTGTCTTGTCTCCTTCCCTCAATTTCTTCCCCTTCCTCATCTTGGTGATGTTCTCTGCACCTGCTGCCCTGGAACAACCGCAGCAGCTCATCTCCCCTCCCGGATGCAGAAGGAACCACCTGAGCTCTCTCCGCAGCCCCATTAATGTCCCTTTCCACCCTCCTCCCCAGGTACATCTTCACGGTCATTTACACCTTTGAAGCTTTGATCAAGATACTGGCAAGGGGATTTTGTCTAAATGAGTTCACTTACCTGCGAGATCCTTGGAACTGGCTGGACTTTAGCGTCATCACCCTAGCGTGAGTACTTGCCCACATTGATTTGTGTTTGTCCCTGTGTGTTCAGGCTCACGCTCTGGACCTGTTTCCTCACCTCATTTCAGCTTCCTTATCTGGCTTGGGGTTTTCTTGCCATAGAGTTTTGCTTTTGAAGTCACTCAGGTTAGTTCCATATCCATAGGAACAAGTCAAAGACCTCAGCTCTAACCTGATAATGATGAGGCAAAATTCATCCTGCCCATATTGGATAACTAGCCAACATGGAGGCATCTCCAGAGGAACCATGTCTGAGCAGATAGATTGGCCGAGGCTGCGTGCTTGACTATTCATCATCTGTGTGGTGCACAGAGCCTCTAGATCATGGTGCAACTTCTGAAATGCTCTTTTCCAAAAGAGAATGTGATGACTAAATCAGTGTCTACAGATGGTAGTGCCACCAGGTTCTAAGTCTCTGTCCTAAGTTTTCCTAAGTTCACGCTATCGGACGTTATCCTTACTTATGTTGCATGAATTCCTGGGGCCCTCTCCTTGCAGAAATGCTGACTGGCTTCTGTCTTACAGATATGTTGGTACAGCAATAGATCTCCGAGGAATCTCTGGCCTGAGGACGTTCCGAGTTCTTAGAGCTTTAAAAACAGTTTCCGTGATTCCAGGTGAGCTGCTTTAACCAGCACATGTATTCACAGAGCAAATGTTAATCTTCACAGCCTAATGCCCTTCTTTGGTTTTCACAAAAACCCTGTAAGGACTACTATCCTTATTTAAGAGAAAAAGAAACCAAGGCTCTGAGTATAGAAAGCACAATCTCTAGGCCTTGTCACTACTAGTAAGAGCAAAGTGTGAGCTGGAGGCCAGGTACAATGGCTCACGCCTGTAATCCCAGCAGCTCTGGAGGCTAAGGCAGGAGAATCACAAGTTCAAAGCCAGACTCAGCAATGGTGAGGAGCTAAGCAATTCAGTGAGACCCTGTCTCTAAACAAAACACAAAACAGGACTGGGGATGTGGCTCAGTGGTTGAATGTCCCTGAGTTCAATCTCCGGTACCCGCCCCCGCTAAAAAAGTGTGAGCTGAAAGCCACTGTCCTGCTCTTAGGCCATGCACTGTCCACACACCCCATGCTTTGCCATCAGTAAATAACAAGAAGGCCACGTCCTCGTTTTCTGTTCTTGCTCTGAGGTTGAGGCAAAATTCGCAGTTGTGTGCTCACGTAGACCTTGAACTGAAGATTTCATCTTGGTAGTGAGGAGGAAGAGAACAAGAAATCCTAGATTCTGGTATTTTCACCAGGTCTTTGGATCTAAAAGCCTGAGCCACAATCCTGTCATTAGACTTATAGAGGAGGAAAAAATTAGGCAATTCTTTAAAAATTTTTTTTAAATTAGTGCATTGTGATTATATATAATAGTAGGATTTATTTTGACATATTCATAAATGCATATAACATAGTTTTCTCCATTTCAATTCCCAATACTTCCACTTTCCCTCCCCAACTCTCTTCCCTGATCCTTTTCCTCCACTCTATTGATCTTTCTTTCATTTATTTATTTTTTAGTTGGTGTATTATAGTTATGTGTAAAATTGAAATGCGTTGTGATACGTTCATACCTGCATCCATCCCCTTTCCCTTCCCTCCTCCCTCCCCATTGGCCCCTCACTTCTACTCCTTATCCTCCTTCAGTGTTTGCAAGGTCCCCCTTTTTATTCCTTTTTTTTCTGTAGCTTCCATGTATGAGAGAAAACATGGGGCCTGGGACTTTCTGAATCTGGCTTTTTTCACTTAGCCTGACATTCTCCAGTTCCAAACTAGGCAAGTCTTGATTACAGAGAATTCAGAAACAAGTGTAGTCCACCAAAGCTCATCTTATTGGGTCCCCAAGATCTCTATTGTCACCTTTCTGTGGCTACTCAACCCCCACTAGTTTGATGGTGGGGATGGTGAAGACAGAGAGAAAGTAAACACCCTGAAACAGCCCTCTGTTCACCCCCTTGTGACCTAGAGGATGATGTCCCCTCTCCACTGAGAATCTCTTCCCTCATTGGGGAAATAGAAACACCAATTCTAGAGCAGAAATCCTTTTCTACCAGTCCATGTCTGGCTCTGCAGGGAGAGATTTGAAACCCTTTTTCCAACTCCCGCAGACAAAGTCCATGAAGAAACCACAATTGTGTCTTCTGGTGTCTCTCTCACCTACTCTTAGCCAGAAGATCCTGAATCTTGTTCACAGACCTGACCTGTCCAATCTCCCTCTGTGGCTTCCTCTCTCACCTCTATCCAGCTTGCACCATGTTCCAGAATCCAACCCGTGATTCCACAAATACTCCAAACCCATGCTCATCTCCCAGCCTGGGGCTGGAATGTCCTTCCTCCTTTCCTTACTCAGCTCACACTCTTTTCTCAGGGTTCTGCCAAGGACAGAGTGTTTATAACATAGTGGTAAGGACACCCCCTGGTCTTTTCCAACCTCCCCACATTCCAGCCACCCCATTCCCATCATGAACTTCAGTTTAAGAGCTCTCCTCTGTATGCTCCTCCTCTTGATAGCACTATGAAGTTTCCCTTCCACTGTCAAACCACCCACTGCACACCAGTGCCCCAGCTGTCACTCAACTCTCAGCTTAGGGACTGCCATGTGGAGTGCTCGATGGATTACTGGTTCACCATAAAGACAGCCCTGACTGCTTCCCTAGACAAAGCTCTTTCTGCTGCCTGTGAAGTTCCCTACCAAAGAAGTTAATTTCATTTGTCGGAGCAACAGTCACCCCTTCTTCAATGAGCAAGGCCCACACCTTTGCTGCCAGCTCTGCTTGGCTCAGAGATATTCTTCCTCAATGTCTCTTGGTTTCTACCTCAGTAATTCTCAGTGCTTTTCATGGTCTCACTCTATTGCTAAGTTCATATCTCTCTCTCTCTCTCTCTCTCTCTCTCTCTCTCTCTCTCTCACACACACACACACACACACACACACATACACACTGAGATTCATGAGTCCCAAGCCTTGAGCTGCCTCCCTCCAGAACAGAGATACTAAGATGAGCACTGAAAGATGCCACATGAATTGGAGTTAAGTGAGTAACCTCACATGAGAACATAGTGGTTATTCAGCAATTTTTAAAAAGGAATTGCTTGTATCAGAAATTTATTAGCCCTGAGATGATAAGAAATGCATTGCCTAGTACTCAATCGCTTATCTTTATAATGAGAATAATAGCCCCTGCTCGCCTGTCTCTCACAGCTATTGCAAGGTCCAGATGAGAAGCTAGGCTTGGATCTGCCCTGGAATTTATAAACACTTCACACCTATAAGGAGAGAGTGGGGAGGATGGCTCAGAAGCATGCCTGTGTCCTGTGGGGTGCCCCATTCACATGGGAGTATCACGTTCATCCTCCTGCAGGGCTGAAGGTCATTGTAGGAGCCCTGATCCACTCGGTGAGGAAACTGGCTGATGTGACCATCCTCACCGTCTTCTGCCTGAGTGTTTTCGCCCTGGTGGGCCTGCAGCTCTTCAAGGGCAACCTCAAGAACAAGTGTGTCAGGAATGACACAGCTCCAGATGACGCCTCTAATTACTCATCTCACAGAACACGTGAGTGGGTTTTCTATCATGGAGATCAGACCTGGTTGGGACAGCAGGACCATATGGACATAGGGACAAGGGAGATGGGGGGGCCCCTGGAGATCTGTGTAGATGTATATTTTGATTCCTCAGTGCTGCTGAAATGCTTCCTCTGAGTTGTTTCACATTGCTTGTTGTTCAGCATCCCTTTTGCAAGGAAATTAGCTTTAAATCCAGAAGCAAGTCATTCTGACTGTGCTGGGGAGGACTTAGAGCCGAAGTCACTGATCAGTCCTTCTTGGAAGGGGCTTCACACCTTCTGCATGGCTCAGGATGTCAGCTGAGTGCCCACTGAGTATATGCAGCTGAGGGAGCTCATCTCCACTCAGAGAGAATATTTAGAAAGTGTTGTGTTTGCTATATAGGCCTATGTCAGAAGATTCAGAATTGTATATGTAAGGCTTCTATTTCTTCCTTTCTTTGGCAGATGTATCGTATGTTATTAAGCCAGGCACTTCTGATCCTTTACTGTGTGGCAATGGATCTGATGCAGGGTGAGTACCCAACCCATGACAGCCCCAAAGCCCAGCAGTCTGGGTTGCAGGTTGTGAGGAAGATGGATAAGTCATGGTCTTTGCCATCCTAGACTTCATGGGAATAGTGTAGAGGGGAGTGAGGGGAGTGGGGGATTGTGGGGATAGAAAGGATGGTAGAATGAGACAGACATTATTACCCTGTATACATGTATGATTACCCTACTGGTGTGACTCTGCACCATGTACAGCCAGAGGAATGAGAAATTGTGTTCCATTTGCATATAATGTGTCAAAATGCATTCTATTATCATGTATAACTAATTAGAACAAATTTTAAAAATCATCAGAACCAACTGCTTATACTAGATCAACTATACTGAATAACTACCTACCTAATCAGTATGAATAGGAATTAGGTGGAGTGATTGCTTAGGATTCTGAAATTGCAGGAAATATTTTTTTTTCTTTTTGGAGGAAAAAAATAGAGAAGTGTACGAGTTAGCTTTTGCCATGTAACAAACAACCCCCAAATTTTGTGACTTAAAACAGTTACCATTTATTTAGCTCATGATTCTATGAATCAGCATTTTGGGCTGAGATCAGGTGGCATTGAATAGATTCATTCGTGCATCTGCAGACGGTGGACAGATCAATGGCAAGACAGCTGATATAGAACACCTGTCCTCTATGTGTGATTTTTTTTTTCATTCCCCAGCAGTCTAGCCTGAGCCTGTTCTCATGCAGGACCAGAGTTCCAAGAGAAATAGTAGAAGTAGAAAGGCCTGTTGAAGTCTAGACTTAAAACTGGTATAATGTCACACTTTCTGTATTCTATTGACCAAAGCAAGTCACAGACCCTTACAGATCCAAGGAGTGAGGAAATAGACTTCATGGCTCAAGGAAAGAGCTGCAAAGTCATATTGCAAAGGGGTGAGGTAAGATAGTGAAAGGGGGAGAATTATAGTCATTTTGAAAATGACCTACTCCAGGAAGAAACTAATATTTATTAAGTATATTTATGTCAAATGTTCTGCATTTAACCATCACAGCTAACTGCATTATATGGGTTTCATTATTCTTGCATACTAGAGGAAGAAACACATGCATAACACTTTGCAATTTCAAATTTCTTCAGAGGTCAGACACATAACAACAAATGAGTAGAGCAAGCCAGGAGGGAACCATAGCAACTGGGAGTTCATTCCCCATCTGAAGGGAACAGTCATTGCTCAGTCTAGCCTGTGGTTGCCATGTGGAAATGTGGGCCCACTTCTTTTAGCTCTCTTCACTTTTAAAGAAAGACAGGAAATTTTGATTTTTTAAGTGAAATTCCCCAACTATAAACTTGATTACTCGTTCCCCAAAATGTCTACATATTGTGTTGACCAAACAAAATATGTCTACATGCTAAATTCAGCTTGTAAGCTGTCGGGGGGGTTGGTGTTTTATTTCTCATGCACGCACAAAAAAAAAAAAAATGTTGCACTGTGGAGAATAAGTGCTGAGCTATAGGCTCCATGGGCTGGGGGAAGACAGTGAAGTAGCAGGGGTGGGGGGTGCAGTTCAGGGAAGGCTTCCTGGAGGCAGTGGTTGAATAGTCAAGGGCAGGTAGGATGCCTCCAGGCGGGATTTCCAGGAGATGCTTGGATGGGGACCATTCCAGGTGGCAGAACAGAAAGTGAGATGAAGCTAAGGGGTGAGCATCCCTCAGTTCTGGACCTCTGGAATGAGACATGAGCAGAAAAGATTCATGCAGCAGGTCAGAAAGGTCAGCTCCCTCTCTCCCGCCTCCATATCTGTGAGCCTGGAAGATCCACACTCCCAGTGCCATCACTCCCTGAGCAGCTGACAGCTCTCCATTGCCCAAGTGGAGCTGGACAGGACCTATAAGGCTCTACCTTAATCAGCTCACTAGGAAAATAATCTCAGATAGAGGGGTGGGGACAAGAGAGAGAATTTAGTCCACATCCGATTCCTTGGTTTCTGTCCTCACAAATGCACTTGGCATTTGGGTCTCTGGCTCAGAGAGGGTGATTGTTTTGATGTCAGTTTCCATTTTCCTTTGGATTTAAACCAAGCCCCCCACCTCAAATGTCCCTTTCGTGTCTAAATGATGGCATTTCTCAAGGCAGTAGCTCCAGAGCAACCCAAGAACTTTTCTGTTATAAAGTTGTAGGGGTCCATCTATGCCTCCCACCTCAGCTCACAGAGAAGCCAGACCTCCTCCTGGGCAGGTCCAAACCAGGCAGTGGAGGAATGGACCCAGCTCGGAAGTTAGTTGACAAGTCAGCTCAAAATGATAGCACAGTGAGCCCCGAGGGAGCCTGCTGTGAACACCAAACCTGGGTGTGATGCTGGGCCACAGGAGAGCCAGAGTCCTGAGTAAAGTCCTCCATGGGTCAAGGGCACCATGGGAGGAAAATCTGGGGTCTCGAGGTGGAGAGTGAGTACTGCCATACCTGAGGAGTTTCAGCATTCTTTCACTTGTGCTATTCCAATCCCTCCTTTTGGAAGCTCCCAATAGTTAGAATTTTAATTTGCATTTTAAATATAATATTTAATATGCGAAAGGCACTGTGCAAGAGACTGTGCCCCATGGTCTCGTTAAATCCTCAGATCAGTTAACTGTTGCTACACTGAGCGGTAAGCTGTCGATGTACAGTGACGAGGGTGAGGTCCTACAGAAGACCTAGAAATAAGCCCGTCCTCAGAGTTCATTAGAAAACTACCTCCTTGGGAGAACAACCCAACAGACTGCCTCTAAATGTGGGTCTGCAGAGTCAGGGAACTTGCAAATCTCACAGTGGAGATCGAACTGGAATTGATGGTAATTAATTTACTAGCATTCTAATCAATTCAGTGGGTCTTGAAGCTATGTGTTCACATGGATGTCTGAAGTAAGGAGAATCCCTAAGGTTGGTGCTGGGCATGACACCCAGGAGTAAAAGAATCTTGAAGTTCACACAAGATTTCTGCTACTGTGTCCCTGATCAGGCCATCCCCACTGGGGTGGACGGGAACTACTCACATGCCCTGAGCTGAGAGATACTTCTTTTCATCTATCCACCTGTGTATATATATAGAAGAGAAAGTCCAGCACATCCACCCCAGCCCTCACCAAGTAGCCATCAGCCTCTCTATCTTCAGGAGGAGACTGGGCTGAGTTAAGTAATGGGCTCCTTTATGGCTACATTTCTCCTCTCTAATGAATATGCTGGCATCTTTGTGGATTTAGCCAACTGACTTCTCTCTGAGCTCCACCTTCCTCATCTGTAAAGAAAGATTATTGAAATGAACAAATTGCAGTGTTAGCAAAGCAAATGGAAAGTGCTGTTTTTATTGTTATCTATAATTGGTCAATCTTCCTTTGATAGACAGCCGTGCAGACAATGCCAACAGGCTCATGATTACATTCTGCATTATTATTACGGAATCTCCTTATCCTGGTATGAACTGGCAAAGAACTTGACACCTTATGGAATCAGGTCTGGGCAGTCATCTGGCCTCCCAGGATACTGCCCTAGACATAAAATTCTGGAGTAAAAGAACTAGCATCTCCATTTTAGGGATGAGAGAAACTGAATCCTAAAGTTACTAAGTGTCCAAAATCATTCAGCTTGGATCTGGAGACTACCATGCTAAGTGAAATAAGCCAATTATCCGCCCCCCACCCCTGCCACCACACACACAAAAAAAGAAAAGCTAGATTAGTTTCTCTGATATGTGGCAGTTAACCCACAATTAGGGAGGGGGAGATTAGAAATTCAGTGGAGGGACTGGGATTGTGGCTCAGCGGTAGAGCGCTCGCCTAGCACGGGCGGGACCCGGGTTCAATCCTCAGCACCACATAAAAATAAAATGCATTGTGTTGTGTCCATCTACACCTATAAAAATGTAACAAAAAAGAATTAAAAAGAAAAGAAATTCAGTGGACTAGACTAGGGGGGATGAAGAAAGAAGGGAAGAGGTATAGGAATAGGAAAGACAGTGGAATGAATCTGGCATACTTTCCTAGGTTCATATATGAATGCACTACAGTGAATCTCACCATAGGACTGGCATCCTAATTAGAATAAGGTATAATCCACAATTGTGTAATTATATCAGAATGGACTCTACAATCATGGGTAACTAAGAAGTACCAATAACATTTTAAAAAGAGTCATCCAGCTAATAAGAGGAAGGCCTGGCCTTTGACTCTGATCTCTGACTTCAAACCCCGTGATTTCCCTGCAGCCCCAAGAAACAGGGCTGCACAATCAATGACCTTCTCTGTTCTTGCTGCAGCCACTGCCCTGTTGGTTCCATCTGCCTTAAAACTTCTGAAAACCCAGATTTTAACTATACCAGCTTTGATTCCTTTGCTTGGGCTTTCCTCTCACTGTTCCGCCTCATGACACAGGATTCCTGGGAGCGCCTCTACCAGCAGGTATTGATCTGCATGTCCCCACACAGACTAAGTTGGAGGCTGGTGGGTACACACTGCATGGCTATAATCCTCCTGGAGGATCCTCACCTAACCTCAGGGACCTACGTGCTATGAATACAGGTTTCTCTTCTTTACCTTGAATCTGCAGACTCTCAGAGCTTCTGGGAAAATTTATATGGTCTTTTTTGTGCTGGTCATCTTCCTGGGATCTTTCTACCTAGTCAACTTGATCCTGGCTGTGGTCACCATGGCGTACGAGGAACAGAACCAAGCAACAATTGCTGAAATTGAAGCAAAGGAGAAGAAGTTCCAGGAGGCCCTGGAGATGCTCCGGAAGGAGCAGGAGGTTGGTTTGTAAGGGTCAAAAACTTTGTGAGTGCCGGGCACAGTGGCACATGCCTGTCATCCCAATGACTTGAGAGGCTGAGGCAGGAGGATCGTGAGTTCAAAGCCAGCCTCAGCAAAAGTAAGGCACTAAGCAACTCAGTGAGAACCTGTCTCTGAATAAAATACAGAAGAGGGCTAGGGATGTGACTCAGTGGTCGAGTGCCCCTGAGTTCAATCTCTGGCACACACAAAAAATGCTTTGTGAACATAACAGCACAGTGTATATTCTTAGATAGAGTCTGAATCAGATTCACTTACAAATTACCAAGTTTCACTTAGAATAAGCTACCATTCTAGGTAACTGCAAGAGGATGCCTCTTACCTCGGGGATTGTTTAGTGAAGTTTTTCTCCAAAAAGAGGACCTGAATGAGGATTCTTATACAAGTAATTTATTCAGGGAGTCTTCTCAGGAGAAGTGGAATGAAGGAAGCAGGGTGGAGTGGGAACAGAACTAAACAATGAAGTGGTCTCGACCCAAGACTAGCTTCAGCCTGAGTCCATAGAGAGCTCTGGAGCATGATTTGTACCACAAAGTTAGCCCCTCCTTGAGGCAAGTGGCTGGGTCTTTTGTACCCCCATATCTGCACCATTGAAGGAAACCTATGGAGTTTTTCTCCATGATGTCGGTGTGTGCATTAACAGCCACCACAAACAGCTGGGGACAGGTATACAACCCTGGTAAAAAGGACTGAATGAGGCACCAAGAGTCTACTGCAGGGTCTGAGGGAGGGAGGTGACCCAGAGGTGGATGTTTCTTTTGTGTCTCAATCTCACCACCACCTTGATCCTAACCCTTAATCTCCTCTGTCTCAACTCCCCCATCTCTATGACACCCCATGTCAGGGGGACACATTTGTTTTAAGCCCACCAGATCTTGCTGGGTGCAGCTGCTGTTCTTTCTCCTCAGGTTCTGACAGCACTGGGGATTGACACAGCCTCTCTCCATTCCCACAATGGATCACCTTTAGCCTCCAAAAATTCCAGTGAGAGAAAGCACAGAATGAAATCGAGAGTGTCGGACTGCTCCACAGATGACAACAGATCACCCCAATCTGAGACTTACAACCAACGTAGGATGGTAAGGGGCTCTGGTTTGTGCCTTAAAGATTCCCCACCTTGCCAGCTGCTATGGACAGTGGGTTGACATGGGAAAAGGTCTGTAGCAGGGAGAAAGCAAGAGGCACAGAGATCAGGAGGATGTTTTAGTAATCCAGACGCTCCATCCCAATGTGGCCAAAATGAGGACAGAGGCATGTTAGATAGGGAAAGAGGTAAATTACAGGGATCTTTCTGAAAGGAAGGGACCAACAAGATTGGGATTGTGGGATGTAGAAAAAGAGGAGTCCAAGATCACTCCAGGGTTTCAGGAATCATCTTTAGTTAACTGAGCAGTGGTTCTAAAGCAGGGGCACTGGAGGAAGAATCCAGGGTTGTAAGGAAGGCAGGGAGCCCATGTTGGACCTGCTGGCCTTGAAATGTCTGGGAACATCAAAGGTCAGCTTCCCTGGACACTCTGATCTGCAGCTCCTGGCGGGGCGGGGGGGGGGGGGGGCGCGGGCAGGCGGTCTCTGTCCTTGGTGCTGAAACCGTTCACAACTGTCTTTCTGACCTCATACTTCCAGGCCTGCAGCTACAGTTGTCACCTATTGTTGGCATGGAAGATCCCAGAACCCATCTCTGTGACACAGTCCAGCCCAGGAATAATGTCAGAATCTCACCTTATTCCCTTTAGCAATTCTACCCCCATTCGAATATTTAGCTCCCACTCCAAGGTCCCCCACTCTAAGTCCTCACCAGGCTTCCTCCGACCACCTCCCTGTCCCTTGAAAATCCAGTGTACAAAAAATATTCCCTTTCCATAGGCCTGAGCCATAATATTCCTTTTATGGAAGGGTAGTCACCACACTAATAATGTGGAAAGGACGATAAACATGGCTATTCTCCAGGCATCCTGCCCTCTCAATCTCTCTTCTTGATCTCTCTCATTTAAAGGACGTTTTACTTTTCTGTAACACCATTTCCAGCCCCGAGATGTGTGTGTACATATACATACACAGACACACTTTTATGAACTCTGACCCTAGTGACATACCCACACTGAAGAATTTATCTGCATCTGTGCCCTTTTATTCCTTGCTCTGCCTTTTTTGAGCAGCACCTGCCATGCACAGGGCACAGTTCAGATGATGTTTCAAAGGAAATTTGACGAGAGCTCTGACAATCACAGAGCAGGATGAATCAGAGCTTCCATGGAGATGTCAATGACTCTCTGAATTGGGCTTTAATTTCTCCCATTCACTCAGCCCCACACAGATTAGCATTTGGATGTCCAAGAATTGTTTGATGTATGCACTTGTCTCTCCACTTAGACTTACCTGCTTAAGGAGAAAATAGAGAGACTGTGTCTTATTCATTCAAGAATACTGGGTGCTTGGTGTATTTAGTTCTGTAGACAGAAATAAAACATGGCCTCTTTCCCAAGGACTTCCATTGGGTGGAGGAGGCAGATATAAAAACAGCTTATGTGTTAAGTACTATAGTAGAGGCATATATGTGGTGTTTTAGACATAAATGAAGAGACTTCCTCTCATATGGGGGTGGATGTGTGTCAGGAAAGGCCTCCTGGAGGAGGGAAAAGTGAGGTGAATAGCAAAGAGTGTATAGGGTTCTTTCAGTAATTGAAGGTGTGGGAGGACTTGGGAGGATATTCTCCAGACAAAAAAGAACATGTATGAACAAAGACAGGGAGAAAGTATGTGGGTCCTTCTTGCATGCAAACTGGTTGGTTGGGGTCCATTACAAGAATGCATCCCTTCCTCTTTTCCCAGACATGGACATCTGGAATATAGACCTTAGACAGCTTTTATATAAAGCCATTTTTCTGACCAGGAGTGATGAGATAGGGATTGGGGGTAAGGCAGGAGAGACTATAGGGATTTTCAGGAACATGCAGAAGACTAGTTGACCTGTTTGATTGATGCACTTTAAGGCAATATCAATGATTAGACTCAAAGGTCATTGCTCACAATTTACCAAATAGGTTAATTCTGAAATAAATGGTGGCCAAGCAGGCACTGACTGTCAAATACTAGATCTAAATGTTTTCTCTTTCTTGATTGGTTTGTACTTGGTGTCTAAGTACATATAAGTCAGTTTTCCCATTTTTAATATGATTTGGTCAGTTGTTCACCTTTCCTTCAAAGTGGGACAGATTCATGGATTTTCTTTTTTTAGTTCTAGGGTCCTTGGCCATGTGTTCTAAGCAAAGAATATTCTAGTTATAATATTGTGCTTGCAATGATGGTTGTTGAATAAGATCAGGCTCCAGATCATCAATAAAGGAAAAACTTCAGTTCTGTGGAATAAGGAGAGATGTGAGGAAAACCAATTGGCAAGATATTCAACTTTTGTGGTTTAATAAATAAAAGGAGGGCTGGGGTTGTAGCTTAGTGGTAGAGCGCTTGCCTAGCACATGTGAGGCACTGGGTTCAATCTTCAGCACCACATAAAAAGAAATAAATAAAATAAAAGGTATTGTGTTTATCTACAACTAAAAAAAATTTAAATTAAAATAAATAAATAAAAGGAATTAGGATGGAAGGAGCTGAGCAGTATGATCAGAATAGGGAATCAATGTTTAGATTTTAGAAATACTATGTATGACCCAAGGACAGGACCCAGGGCTTACTGTGGTCAGGTTCCCACAGCGGTCATGAGACCTGGCTAACTCACGTACTAACTTTCTGGGGTTTCCAGGCCTATGAACTAGCTCTTTTCCTCTGGAACCTGTAAGCCACACAGTTCTCTCAGTGGGATATTTTGATGGGAAATGTTTATTGATTTGGAAGAATGGCATTATTCTTCCAGGAAATTAGGCTGCAACTCTTCCTTCAATCTTCCCATTGTTGACTGTTCAAAGCTTGCCTCGAGGGATCCTGGAAACTCATTACGCTATAAAGCTCTTGTCTCCTCCTTTGCAATACAAACTCTCACTCTCATACAGACGAGATGTAATGAATTGTACAACCTAATTTCCAGACAATAGAGTGCACTTGCCCATTCAACAACCACTTTCCAAGCATGTGTCCGTCCTGGTGTGCATAATAGAGTCTTCTTAGATCATAGCTTTGCATGTAGAGAAGGGAACTTAAGGCAGTTTTGTCCAGTTCTATGGTCAAAGTTTGGCAAACAGCTGACCCATCCAATGCAAGGTTGTCCTCTGATCTTGGCCATAATGACCTGTTAGCTGATCTTCAGCACTTCTCCTGGCCTTTCCCTGAGTCTGTCTAGAATATCCTTTCCCCTGTCCAGCCCAGGAATAGTATCAGAATCTCACCTTATTCCCTTTAGCAATTCTGTCCACTCCACATGTCTACCCTTCAGATCTGTGTCATTATTTAGCTACTGGAAGGTCATGAGAATAGGGTCAGGAAGTGGAAATGGATGGAGGGAAGTATGCTCTAGATTTGCCAGAGGACCAGCCTCCAGCCCACCTTCGTTCCTGCTCTTCTGGGGCAATGCCCAGTCTTTCCTAGGCCTTGCTTCTGGAAGGCGTCGGGATAGCCATGGCAGTGTGTTTCATTTCCGAGCCCCTGGCCAAGATGTCTCATTCCACGATGGGATCACAGATGATGGAGTCTTTCATGGAGACCATGAGAGCGGACGGGGTTCCCTGCTGCTAAGTAAGGTTGTTGGACAGCCAGGCCCACTGCCTCAAACTCCCAGCCTTGGCTCTGGGCATGGAGAAGAGGGACACCCAATGCTGACCACTAGTGAGCTTGTTCCTGGAGCCACAGATGTCCCGGTGAGTTTGTGCATGATCTAGACTCTCTCAAAACCGCCTTTCTCAAGCCAGAGGCCTTTGGCCAAGAAGCCCTGAGTTCTACCAATGGAGGAATCCTTGAACCATTCTGCATCCCATCTGACTCCTATTTGACAGGGTAGGTAAGACCCAGAGCAACTGGGTTTACCTGAGGTCAAAGAAATTTCCTGGCTTACTGTGCAGAGAAGTGATACCAATTATTTTCCATTTGTCTTCATATTTCCTCTCAGTGTTTCTGTCCCCACTCACCATCACTGTTTTGGAGACCAACCCATTTTCTTGCTGAGGGGTATGAGGTATGAGAAAAACTCAGGGCCCTTTTGCACTTGTCTCTGGTTATATACAAACTACCCAAGGCTTGGCAAATGAGACCCAGAGAAAATCTGGGAGGTTCTCAGGACAGACTCAGTAAAAATGAAGCGTCCCTTGCTTGACTCACAGAAGAAATAATTAAACAAAATGCACAAATGAGACAACAGTGACTAAATGTCTAGCACTATTTAATAGAATAATTACAGATTTAATGGTAAATCAGGGACTACTTACTGGATTAGAGCTGTGATTTAATTTGTGCTCTCCATCCAGTTTCAGTAAAGATGCTTCTAGTGTTTTTCATGTGCCCTCTGTGGCTAGCTAGAGATACAGAGCAATTTGCAAACAGACTTGTCAAGAGGTCATTATATGGTTCTACTGACTTGAGTGAGTATTAAGAATTGAGATGTGTTAACTCAGTCTGATTAGATGCCATATGATTCAGGGTCCTAGCAAGAAGCAAGACGATCACTCCAGTGGCAAAGTGGAAAGACTTTAGAAAAGTATGTAGAAAGGTGTGGGCTGGGTTCAGGGAGCTGATAAGGAAGGCACTGGAGACGAACAACAGTGGGGAGCTATTACATGCCTGGGCTGAAAGAGAGAAGGAAAAGAGCAGAATCAGAACCTATCAAGAGCTGCAGCTGTGTGTCAGAGGCTGTGGAATAGAACCTGCCATTCTAGAGAGAGAATCACAGCTGCTGCCCAGCCATAGCCCAGCAGGAAAAAGTCAGGGGACAAATACCTGACTTCTCTTTCCTTTCATTCTCTAATGTCCTATTTGTACCTCCCATTGGCCAAGCCTAACAGAACCAGAGGGTAAGGGTGAGGCATTTTGTACAGGTTGCCCTTCCTGGACACAGAGCAGGGCAGGGAGGTGGAGAGTAGTAGTGTTCTAACCTTGATTCATTCTAGTTAAATTATTCAGCTAGTGCCAGATTAACTCTTTAAATCCTTCCACGTTGCAAGGACCTGGGTGGCAGTCCCAGCTATACCATTTATCAACTGAATCACCTTTAGCAAGTCCCTCTGTTCTCCATGCCTTCTCATCTCCCCTTGTAAAAAGCTTCCTAATGAATTGGAGAGTTCAGTGAAATAATAAAGTGTCTACACTTATATACGTGGCTGACTAATAGCCATAGAGGCTAGTATCACTTGCCAAGCCCTCAAGATTGGAAACTGTCTAAATTTCGTATTTATTGTTAACTACATACCTATGGGCTTCACCTGTGATAAGCATTCCATAAATGCTTGTTGACTATGGACTCTGAAAGGTTTGTGCAGTGCTGTCGACTGCTGTGGCCCTTGAACTCTCCATGTCCAGAGTCTGTGTATGACTATAGTTGTGGCTCTGGTGGAGAACACAGGCAGAACCTCCTGTGAAGGTTTAAAGAGGAAACGGTCAAAAAGATTGTGATAGACAATGTCTGTTCAGCCTCTTATAACAGGATGGGTGGCAAATAAGTGACAGAAATTCATTTTTCACAGTTCTGAAGGACAGGAAGTTCAAGGTCAAAGCACCTGCCGATTCCGTGTCTGGTGAGGGCCACCTTCCTGACTCATAAATGGAACTTTCTTGCTATGTCCTGACAGGGTGGGAGAAGTGAGAGAGCTCTCTGGAGTCTCTTTTATAATGTCATGAATCCCATTCATGAGGGCTCCACCTTTGGGACTTAATCACTTCCTGAAGCCTCCACCTCCTAATACCATTACACAGAGGGTTAGCATTCAATATGAACTTGGGGTCGGAGAGCATAAATATTCAGTCTACTACAGAAAACTAACAGATAGGCAATCAAGACACACACATGCTCCCTGAAGAAAGAAAGAGACTATGTAGAATTGGAAGTGGGTTGTGTGCTGGGGAAGGAAATGGGTCTATGAGAAGGGAGGTCAGGAAATTTCACTGTGGAGTAAGAGTTCCATGTAAATGTCATATGCACTGCCCAGAGGGCCACTTCCTGGCCCACTGCCCCTGCAGCTTTTAGCTCCCTTTGATAGTAATCTCAGAGACCTCAGAGGCAACCCCATCACCACTTGGATGTCCAAGTCCCATCCTAGGAAAAGGAGTTTTCAGAATCTCAGGTGAATCCAAGTCACCCCACTGGCCTCCAACCTGAGCTCTGGTTCCATCCCTGAGTTCTTCCCCACAAGCTCAAGGGCCAGCCCTGTTTCTCCAAGGCTGTCTGCAAAGGATTATGGTTTCCCAGAGCATCTCAGCCATGGGAGACTGGGCAGGAGTAGGCTTGAGTGATGTTCTTTGCTGTTGAAGACTTCAGGCTGGGGGAGTATCCTATCTGTTTGTGTCTCAGCAGGCATTCGATGTAGGACAGAAGAAAACTTTATTGTCAGCAGAATACTTGAATGAACCTTTCAGAGTCCAAAGAGCAATGAGTGTGGTCAGTATCATGACCTCTGTCATTGAGGGTAAGTGTTGCTCTCTGGATGAACGTCCACCGTGCAGTGATAAGTCTCACCTGCGTACTCTCTCTTATGCCTCAAGACCATCCTCTTTTGCTAATGTAGTTCTTATGTGCATAATTTTTCAAAACAAAAGAATCCAATAAACAAAATGCCCTCATTCATCTCTTGTTCAAATTAGCTTCTCCTTCATATGTATTCACAAAACTAGATTTTCAACGAAGTAATTGGGCAGGCACCAGAGAATTTCAAGTCACCTCTCAGGTGTGCAAAAGATTTAGCAGTCTTTAATTTCCTAGCATGGCAAAATTACCCTCATGCTTTTCATGGCTATAACTTTCACAGTGGTAACTTAATTTCTGTCTCAAGTCCCCATTATGCTGAATATTGAAAGATAATTTAAGTAAATTAATCGGTTCACTTCTCTAAATCCCTGTCAATTCTGGGTCCTGCCAATCAACTGTGAATCCACTCAATATCCTCAGGGATGTGTCTAACTTCTAGCTGGTTACACCTAGTCACGGGGAGGAGGAGGAGACGGGGGTGGCATTGGCTCATGACTCCAGTTTACACAAGTTTCCGTATTTATGGCTACATCTTCCTCATGCTGGGTGTGAGGTTGTTTTAATCCAACCTTTGTTTTACTTCAAGGTATGGAGAGTATTGTTCTAGTTATATCCACTTATGTATCTGCCCTAGAAACACTAAGTTGCTTAGGTCTAGTGGATGCAAAGGGACTCTGATGTTGATGTGCTGCTGAGAAGGGACCCAGTGTACCTTCCTTGCAGCCCTTGGCTAGAGCTTCATTTCAAGGTAGGGTGTAGTGAGCAGCAGAAACTCTTTGGAGGATTTGAAACCAGAGCCCATCTGCACTTTACTTTCTGGGTGAAGCCAGAGGTGGCAAGGCTTAAAGACAGATCCATACGCTCACCATGACATGGAAACTGTAGAGTCACATACCTGGTGGAGAAGACCTCAGGCCTTCAGAGGACATCCTGGGTCTCCAGAATGGCAGCAGAGTGGTGGAACAGTCACTTCACCACCCATGAAGGCTACGGAAGGGGATAAGTGAAAGCCAAACAGGAAAGGTGGAGAGGAAAGAGCAAAGAACCACCTGCAGGGATTATCCCCTCAGAGATTACATTGGAACTCAAATTCAAGTAAAATACATTTAAAATACATTTAGCATTGACTGAGGAACAGCTCAGTGTTCCACCAAACTTGAAATCCCAAAGCCCAAGAAAAAGCTGAGAAAATGAAATAGCATCAGGCATTGAATTAGCCAAAAGAAAGTTCCCAGGTTAGGAGATTGAAGTCTAAGTTGGATTCAGTTACTGGGATGGGAGACACCTTTAAGTCATGTTTCTTGAAGGCCTGAGCTTTGGGGTTTTTTAAAATCTTTTTAATTATTTGGTTTTTTAAAAAATAGTCATAACAATAGGGTGTATTTTGGTGTATTATACATACATGGAGTGTAACTTATTCTAATTAGAATCCTATTCTTATGGTTGTACATGATACAGAGTTATCCTGGTCGTGTATTTCAAATTCAAGGATAGGAAAGTTATGTTTTATTAATTCTACTGTCCTTCCTATTCCCATCCCTCCTCCCTTTCCTTCATTCCCCTTTGTCTAATCCAATGGACTTCCATTCTTCCCCTCCCTACCCACCCTTTTTATAGTTTAGCATCCACATATCAGAGAAAACAGGACTTAAAATCAGCATATTACAGTGATGCGACCCCATCAATGTTTATAACAGCTCAATTCACAATAGCTAAGCTATGGAACCAACCTAGGTGTCCTTCAACAGATGAATGAATAATGAAAATATGGTATAAATACACCATATATAAAGAAGAATGAAATTATGGCATTTACTGGTAAATGGATGGAATTGATCTTTGGTTTTAAGAATGAATACCAACTTTAAATCATTTTTCCTTGTTAATGATTATTTAATAATCACTTTTTACTGTAATACTGAGTACTCCCACCATTTTTCATGACTGCTTAGAGTTCCACCATGTTACTTTGCCTACAATTTTTTTTTTTTGGCCAGGTGGATTTTTTTCCTTTATCTTCCCATTAGTCATCAAAAAGCAAATGTTAAGTATAAAACATCTTTCTTTTTCATTTATTCCTCAGAACTATTAAACATGCCCTCTCTCTCTCTCTCTCTCTCTCTCTCTCTCTCTCCCTCTCTCTCTCTCTCTCTCTCTCTCTCTCTCTCTCTCTCTCTCTCTCTCTCTTTGTAATATTTACTCACTCATCACACACATTTGTTGAGCACCTGGTATGTGTCCAGCATTGTTCTAGGTGTTTGGAATTCAGTGGTGAACAAGATAGAAGTCTGCTCTCATGGAGCCCTCACACTGGGGGTAAGGGAGGTACAGATGCAAAACAAATAGATATTTGGGTAGGGATGAGAAATAGGAGAAAAAATAGAGTAGGAAGGAGATGAAGAGTAGAGGTTGTTTTTGATAAGTGGTTGTGGAAGGTCATTCTCCCTAAGGAGACCAGAAATCGGAATGAAATAAGAGAATCAGCCATGTGAGAACCTGGAAAGAGTTCCAGTCATCAGCAGCCTATACTATTTGCAGGAATGAGACATGAGTGAAATGCATCCCAAACACTTCCCAATTTAAGTAAGACCGAAGAAGTTCTCAGGGTGAAGGAGAGGCAACAGAGCTTAGAACCCAGATTTGGAGCCCGACCACCTGGGTTTGAATTGTGGCCCTGCCATTTATGGAAAATGGCATGACTTTTGAGCTCCATTAACTTCTCTGTACTTCAGTTTTCTCACCAGTAAAAAAAAAGTTCAAATACACTCATCTTGCAGTGCTTTGGGAGGATTAAATGAGTCAAGTCAAGTGCATAGTAATATTCAGCTGTGGGTTCCTCTTCACTGGGTCGCAAACTCTTCGAGGACAGAGATGTGCCCATTTTGCTCAAAGGAAATCTCTAGTACCTTGAGAGGCAGTGCATTGTGCATTGTAGACACTCAACAAAAAACTGTTGAATGATTGAATGAATGAGGGTATTACTCAAAGGTGATATTTGGAGAGTGGTGCCAATTTATAATTATCTGAACTGCTAAAACTAAAACAAAATAAGGAATAGTCAGACAACTTGGAGCAAGATAGACATCGCCTCCGACTGTGAGAGTAGGCTAGGAATAGCAGGAGAAGCAATGACATTTCTAGGTTAGGTCAAAGATTTCAGAGCATTGGGCACATGACCTTCTTTGGTTGGATTTTACTTCCATTATACTTACGAAGGATGCTGTTATAGTCAGCATAGGATTTACAGAAGCCACCTCTCTGGGAGTAATGGTACCTGAGAAAGTTTGGGCCAAGAGTTTGGCAATTCACTGAGCTCAAGGCACTTGAGTTGTCTAGGCTTGGCATACAAGCTGAGATTTGACAATTGTCCAAAGCAGAAGACCAGAAGTAGGATCACAGCAGTGAGTACAGCTGCCCTCGAGCTTGGCGGGAGAGATTGGCATGGAACAAGTTGTTAGTGGGGTACTGAGAGTCTTGAAGGAGAAGCACAGGATGCAAAGAGAAGTGAGATAAGTTTAGCCTGGAGTCAGGGAAGTATTCCAGGCAGAAATACCCTAAAGCTGAAATAAAAAGCCTAATGTAGCTGTAACACATCTATCAGGGAGGAGAGGGGCTCAAATAAGTCTAGAGAGATGGGCTGGCGCCAAGTCTACAGAACCTCCTAGACCTTATTAAAGACATTGGACTTCATCCTAAGAGCAGCGAGGAGGTGCCATTAAAGGACTGGAGGCAGGGGAGCTACATTTGCATTTATAAAGGTTACTCTGAATACTTGGAGAAAATGGAATTAGGAGGGGAGGGGTATTGGCAGGGAAATCAGTTAAGAGGAACCAAGTGGGAGACTGCAATTCTCAGACTCTGGGTGGTGGCAGCAGAGACAATGGAAAATGGAAGGCTTACCAACCCAAGGAGCATAAGATTCAGGTCCTGATAATGCACATGGTTCTGATGTAAGCAATGGAAGGTTGGCGGGTGCAAATGCTTATGGGGGGAGCTCTTTGTGGGGATGGAGGCTTCACTGGGAAAAGATAAGCTGGGGAGATTAGGAGTTGAGTCTGGGACATATTGGGTGTCAGGTGTTTTTGGGACATCCAGGTAGAAATGTCCAGTAGGAAATTGGCTTTGGGATAAATGATGCTAGAAATTCGTTGAAGTGTGTGGCCCAGAGATGTATATTTGATAGAGCTTTGAAGCAAGATGGTAATTTTGAAAAGATGCCAGAGGATAAGATGCCATAGAGGGGATCGAGTAAGAAGATAAATAAGCCCAGGACAGAGTTCTAAGAAATTACAATGTTTAATAGTTAAGCAGGAGAGATGGAGCTAACAGAGGAGACTAAGAAGGAAAGGGTCAGTATAAGAGAGGCCTCAGAACACAATGCAGAGCTAAGAGTCTAAATTCCTTCAGGATTAATAGAAAAATGAACAGAGGCATTGCTATTTAGGTACAGTGAAACCTGAAAGGCATCTTGGGTCTTCAGTTGCATGGATGTCTTTGGCAACTTGAGCAAAACAAATGGCAGGGAAAATGAGTCCACAGAGGCCACCTTGAAAGGGCTTGAAGAATGAGTGAGAGGGGTAGAAATGGAGATATTGTTTACAGACAACTTTTTCAGGAAGTTTACCTGGGAAGGGGAGGAGAAGGTGACACTAGGGAGAGGGCAAAGTTAAAGGACATTTTGGGGGGAGGGGTTGTTTGTTTTGAGCATATTTACACGGT
This sequence comes from Callospermophilus lateralis, assembly GCF_048772815.1. Lineage (NCBI taxonomy): Eukaryota > Metazoa > Chordata > Mammalia > Rodentia > Sciuridae > Callospermophilus > Callospermophilus lateralis. The sequence continues at coordinate 201,229,916 of NC_135305.1, read as the reverse complement.
GATGGAGAGGATCTGAGAGAAAGGGAGAGATTGAAGATTAAAGGAGAAGAGGGAATGTCCAACAGATTCCTAAGGTCCCAGGAGAGTATGCACAAGCAGAGACATTGGCCATTATCAGGAAGAGGACACCTCTTTCACTGTAGCAGGCGGAAATTCTTTCTGAAGATTTTTCTGGAGAGGAAAAGAATCATGCTTCAAGCTAGTAAGCATGTGGTTGTTTTAGTCTCTGTATCTCCCAGGCATCAATATCAGCCATGTAAATGTTGCACACAAACCTGAGTCTCTTTTCCTGTGATGTCTCACAGTTAGGCTGCTTTCCGGCAAAATGGCATGTCAGCAAGCTTCATCATTCAGTACTATGTCCTGTGTTTCTTTTTTAGTGCCAAAATAGTCTGGGGAAGCTCCACTTCTGTTCTAAATAGGGATTATTGATTTTGCTCCCAGGTTGTGCCAACTTCTTTGCAGAACTCTGCTCTGCTAGTTTTAATGTCTGTAGTTTCAAAAATCTACAGTAGGTAATCAAAGCAGCATGAGAGTGAAAGATGAATAATTTGATCAATGGAAGAAAAATAGATACGTTTATGAAAATAAATGGGTGTATATATATATATATATAAACTTGTGACCAAATGATATTTTGAATCCTTGTTGATACAAATAAGCAGAGATTGGGAAAATGAACTGGATCAATATCTTAGTCCTTACCCCAAATAAACTACAAATGTACCAAAGATTTAAATGAAAAAAAGTAAAACTACAAAGGAAACACAGATAGTGTTTTTTAAACCTTGCAGTGAGAAAGGCTTCATATGCAAAGGAAGAACACATGAGGAAACACATGATAAATCTAATTGCATACGAAAATTTTAACTACCTAGGAGGCACTGTCAGCTAAATCTAATTACACACAAAAATTTTAACTACAAATGAGGCATTAGCAGAATTTGGGAGCATGCAACTATTTCTATAAACTCATTTTATTTTGAAAAAAAAATGCATGTTGTAAAAAAAATGCAAACACTACAAATGTGTATACAATGAAAACTATGTCCCTCTCCCTAGAGACAATCCCTGCTCCCCAGCCTCCCAGTGCCCCTCCTTCCAGTCTCTCTAGAGTCCTTCAAGCAATGTTCTATGCATATATAAGCACACACACACACACACACACACACACACACACACACACAGAGGTACTTTGGATTAGACAGAGGGGAGTGAAGGGAGGCAATAGGATATGGGGTAGGGAAGATTGTAGAGTGAATCATAAAAATCATATAAAGATTTTTTTACATCATCACAAGTCTGCTTCATCCTTTTTCATAATGCGCCTTACTGTTTATTTCATTTTTTATGATTATTATAAATAAAATACATCATCTTCTTTGCCCACATGGGCTGGTGTATCTACAGGGTGTGTGCCAGAAGGTGGAATTTACAGATTAACCCAAATTGCCCTTCATAAAGGTGGATCTTTGATTTCTTCATATACAAGTAGAAATTTGACAGAGGGAGCTAGAGAGGTGAGCCTGGGGTTCACAGGACAGACATTATAATTTGGGAGGATCAGCATAGACATTTTTTAAGGCCATAGGATTCAATGAAATTACCTAGAGAGAGGATTAAAAAACAGGCTAACGACAGAATTCTTGAGTTCTCCCACATTTAAGACGGGAAAGGAAGAGTGAGACAGGATCAGAAACTGAGAAGAAGTGGTCACTGACATGGGAAGAAAAAACCAAGAGATCATGATGTTCTGGGAGCCAAATGGACACCAGGTTTCAAGGAGAGTATTACAAATTCTGTCAAATGCTATGAGTAGTGAAATAAGAAGAGCGCTATAAATTAACAGTTTGAGTTTGGGAGGAAAAGCCAGATTCCAGGGTGTGTAAAGAGAAGAGCAGGTGAGAAGGTGGAGAAAACTCTTAGAAGCTACTAAGGACTCAGTAGATGAAGGAGAGCATGGGACCCTGGGAGAACTTCTTCAAAGCTGAGATGTAATTGAAGCATGTTTACGTGCTGATGGGGTCGGTCCAGAAGGGAGAGAAGGGGACAGCACAGGGCTTCAGCAGGCAAGATAGGGGCCCCTCACAGGTGAAAGGAGGAGGCACGGAGGGATGAGAAGGAAGAAATTGGGGTGGACTTGAGACCTTGGAGACCTAGTAGTAGGAAGAAGAGGAAGTTCATCTGTAAGTAGTTTTGCATTTTGAGTGACATAAAAGGGAGCTCAAGAGCAGAAAGTGAGGAGCTAGGGATTGAAAGAGAGGAGAGAGGAAGAAATAGTGGCCTGGAAGGCTGGAGGAGTGGGCCGAAACACAGAGACAAAGCAGGACTTCTAGGCAGGGACAAGCTGGGAGTCATGGACCTCCACTGTGACCAGTAAGCAAGGTTGTATATTTTGCCTGACCAGGTTCAGCTGGTTGGATGTGAGTGCAGAATAGTCAGCAAATTTTGTTTATATTTAGAGTCAGTGCTTGCCAGGCAAGTACAATTGAGGGTGTCTATAAGGGAGTAGATAGAGATGGAATTAGCTGGGTAAGATGAGAAATAAGATGCTGGTTCACAATGCAGGGTGGGGTCTAGGGATGAATAGAATTACTTTGGATTAGACAGAGGGGAGTGGAGGGAGGCAAGGGAGTTTGGGGAAGAGAGGATAGTAGAATGAATCAGACATTATTTCCCTATATGTGCACATATACACGACCAGTGTAACTCACACCATGTTCAGCTGGAAGAGTGAGAAGTTATACTCCATTTATGTATTATGTGTCAAAATGCATTCTACTGTCATGTATAACTAATTAGTACAAATTTAAAAAATAAATAAATAACAGTAACACTGTGAGGTATAATATTTTTGCTTGATAAGGGCAAATTTTCACTCGTACCTGCAATATTCTACAGATTTGAGTTTTGGCCTTAAAAGTTTATTCACTTTAATTGCTGTCCTTGTTGTTATTTGTTATTTAATTGTAACATTATTCATTTCTGGGGCTGGGGTTGAGGCTCAGTGGTAGAGCGCTTGCCTGGTATATGTGAGGCATTGGGTTCTATCCTCAGCATCACATAAAAATAAATAAAAATAAAATAAAGTTATTATGTCCATCTACAACTAAAAACAAACATTATTCATTTATACAGCAAACCAATATGTACATCTAGCATTTTAAAAATACATTAATGAACTAAAAAAGATCACTCATTATTTTTGATGTTTATACTGTAATATCTTTTTTTAACTTTGTTTTATTAACATACGTATATGCAGAACAATCAATAAAAGAAAGCTTTTATTGTAAGCTAAAAAAAAAATAAAACGTTGAGGAGTAAGAACATGACATTGGAACTAGGCGGTATAAATGTGTAAGGCCAGTTGTTTGAAGGACTCCATAGGGGCAGCGATTGGGTTGTGGTTACAGGACTGCAGGAGCTCAATAAGCAGGAAATGATCATCAGGGAGAGGGAGGGCTGAAGTCAAGATCTTGGAGGTGGTAGTTATTAGTATGGCAATGTCAGGGCATGACCACAGGATGGGATTCTAAAGTGATCCATGGCTGACAGCTATCATTGATCCCACCCATAATGCAGAACTCGAGGACTCTCAACAGCGGTGCCCACCCTGTTTGACCACTTTGGCTCAGAAGTATCTGATCTGGAAGTGCTGCCCGACATGGGTGAAGCTCAAGACAGTGCTTTATGAGCTGGTGACAGACCCCTTTGCAGAACTCGCCATCACTTTCTGCATCGTGGTGAACACAGTCTTCATGGCCATGGAGCATCACGGCATGAGCTTTACCTTCGAAACCATGCTCCACATAGGCAACATTGTGAGTGACGGCCAGGTTGCCGTGGCTGGGGTCGGGGAGCATGCCTTCAGTAGTTGGTGATCTCATTAGCTGAGGGCACAGAGGCAGTGCAGGAGATGTGTGGACACTGGCTTCCGGAGGTCACGACTGGAGGAGTGAGGGTGAACAAGGGAGAATTGCTTTGGGATGAGCAAACACAGGAAAGTGGATGGAGAAAGTCCTGAGCTAGAAACAACTGGTTCCCTTTTTGTAGAACATAGGACAGCCACTAGAATACGCTGGATCTCAGTGATCTATCTTCAAATAAGGACAAATGTCACTTTCTCATTGAAAGACAATCTATGAACTTGTAAGTTTCTTTCTTCTTTGATTACTTGTATGACTCCTATGAACCATGGTTATATGGTTATGATTTTCAGTGTTGTCAATGAGGGACAGAAAGAGTGGAGGAGGGGAGGGAAAGATAGTGGGGGGGGACACGGAAAACATGTGCTGTTGTAGCCAAAGCATCAAGGAGTCAGAACTTTGCTCTTGCATCTACCTTAGACATGATGCTAATTTAAATTTTCCTCCATTACCTCCTTAGCATGATTTGCTTTAACAAGATAGAATCCGTACTGTGTTTCAATGCATGCTGAATAAAGTAGCTGACTCAGAAGGAGTCAGCTGCCCCCGACCTTGCTCGATTCACAGGAATATTAATAGCTAACTTTATTTGAACACTTATTCAGGGCAAGACATGGTCTCAGATGCTTTTTTTCAAGGCTAATCCAACTTCTTTTTCACTAGAACCCTCTATGGTAGCTACTATTATTATCCCCTTTCACAGATGGAAAAAACTGAGACACAGAAGATTAAATCATTTGCCTAAAATGTAGGCGTGAGTTCGTGGCAGCACCAGGATCTGAACACAGTAGATTGGCTCCCAAGCCCACACTTCCTAACCCGTGGGCTAACCCACCCCGCAGGCCCTGCTACTGTGTGGGCTGAGCAGACAGTAGGAAGGATTTGGGTCCTGCCTCTAGTCCATGCTGGGCTCCGCCCCCTGGAGTTGGCCTACCAGGTCTACAAGGACCTGAGGGGTCTTCTGACCCCTCCAAAGGGTAGAGGAAGTCCCAGAAGGAGTGTGACTACTTCCTTGGAAACCTGTCCCTTCCCCTTAGCCCAGATGTAAAGGGGGCTGCAGTAGGTTTCAGCATACTATGGCATACATGTGCCCTCTCTTTGAGCAGCACCTAAGCCAAGGGTTACATTGGAATATAACCTAGTGCTGCACGTCTGTAATCCCAGCAGCTTGGGAGGCTGAGGCAGGAGGATCACAAGTTCAAAGCCAGCCTCAGCAACTTAACAAGGCCCTAAGCAACTTTGGCAAGACCCTGTCTCTAAATAAAATACAAAAAAGTGCTGGGGATATGGCTCAGTGGTTAAGTGCCCCTGGATTCAATCCCCAGTATCGTCCCCCCTCCTAAAAAAAAAAAAAAGAGGTTATATTCTATTTAAAGTTGACATGAAAGGGAAAATGGAAATAGAGGGAACACTTCCCCACCCCACCCCCCAAGGAGTCAATATTAGACCACAGAGAGCCTTATGGAGTCAACCTTTGAACTCATACCCTGATTTTACATTGGAGAAGTTGAGGCAAGAGAGAAAAAAGGCCTTTCCCCATGTGTCAGGATATGGGATCATTTTTCAGAGAGAAAGGAAGAAAAAAGGAAGGAAGGTGTGCCTTTGATGAGTCCAGGGCTTAGGAATGTTACTCAACATCACAACACCATGAGGTTTTCATCATTCTTACAAAAGAAAGCTCTAGGACTCAGAGTAAGTATCCTGCCCAAGGTTGCACAGTTGGTGAGAGTGGAAGCAGAGTTGGCCAGGTCTCTCCAAGGCACAGGACCTCACCCCACGGCCACTCCCCACACTATGCTGCCTGCAGAGGGCACTTGGTAAATGCCATTTGTACTGCACGGTTGCACTGATGTGGCGTTAGGCAAGTAATGGACATTCTTATGTTTTTCCCTTCTTGAACAGGGATGTGATCACTGGTTTCCCAGGTCCCTGGTTTCTCAGGCCAGACGAGGCCCCCATGACAGACAGGCAGGGGTGCAGGGAAGCCACTGCACCCTTTTTTGCCTTTTTCCTTGATTATCTGCTTCCCTGCTGGCGTCTACCACCTGAGCCTAACACTGACCTCTCTCAATGTCAGAATTCTGTCCTATTTAAGGCAATTAAAGAAACACAGAGCCAAAAAGAATCTAAGAGGCTGTGTATTATTGTTCTTCATTACTATTGTTTATCAGGGAATTACCATCTACCAGGCTCTTAGCTAACAACTGCATAAGCATTAGCTCATTTTGCACCCATCACACAGATGAAGAAATTGAGGTACAAAAAAAAAAGAGTGCATTACCTCTCCAAGCGTATACAGCCAGAAATGGCTGAATCGGGATTTTTTTTTTTTTTTTTTTTTTTGGAGGGGTTGGTAACTGGGGATTGAACTCAGGGGCACTCGACCACTGAGCCACATCCCCAGCCCTATTTTGTATTTTATTTAGAGACAGGGTCTCACTGAGTTGCTTAGTGCCTTGCTTTTTCTGAGGCTGGCTTTGAACCTGCAATCCTCCTGCCTCAACTTCCAGGGGCAACTAGGATTACAGGCATGCATCTCTGTGCCCGGCTGAGTTGGGATTTTTACTTAGATCTGTGTTGTCCCACAACCCACCCACACTTTTTAACTACTGAACCAAGCTGGACTCTGAATTGACATAATTATACAAGATCGTTATATTATCTTACGATTCTCCACTTGCTCCACCCTGCCACACACATACATGAAAACTGAAGCCTGCCTTCTTATTCTACTGCACATACCAGAGCATGAGTCCAGAAATTCCCATGTTCTGCCACGTTGTTGCCATCCCCTGTCCTCAAGCGCCTGCAAACAAAACAGAAATGGAATAAAACAAAGTTAAGAGGATTTACTACACTGTAAACCAGACATTTTCCCTGTTGTCCCTTTGTCATTATCCCTGACCCCAGAGACCCCACTGTGATGACAACTTGTTTCCATCCGCAGGTCTTTACCATATTTTTTACTGCTGAAATGGTCTTCAAGATCATTGCCTTCGACCCCTACTATTACTTCCAGAAGAGGTGGAATATCTTCGACTGTGTCATCGTCACCGTGAGCCTGCTGGAGCTGAGCGTGGCCAAAAAGGGAAGCTTGTCTGTGCTGCGGACCTTCCGCTTGGTAATGTTTTCTCTTGGACCCTTGGGAAATGGCCACCCAGATGCAGGGAAGCTGACCCCTGGGGACATGCACTGTCCTTTGGACTTTACCAGCCAATGTCCCTTTCTTCAAGGGATAGTTCTCTGGTCCCAGCTTTACACAAACTCCAAGTATGAACACACCTTCTCCTCTTTAGGCCTCATCCCCCCATCTGCACCAGCAGAAGCCTTCCAAGCACCATCCTGTTCTCCTATTAAATAGCAATAATGATAATAAATTAAAGCAGCTAATATTTATTGCACATTTATGCTGCGTGAGGCATCTTGCTATACTCTTGACCTAATATCTCTCATTTGACACTCACGACAAACCTGAGATGATGGTGGCACACTCCTGTAATCCTAGTGGCTCAGGAGGCTGAGGCAGGAGGATCACGAGTTCAAAGCCAGTCTCAGCAAAATAAGGCGCTAAGCAACTCAGTGAGACCCTGTCTCTAAATAAAATACAACATAGGGTTGGGGAAGTGGTGTGGTCAAGTACCCCTGAGTTCATTCCCTGTTACCCCCGCGAAAAAAAAAAAATAAAGGCATCCTCCCACTCCCTGGTTCCCCAAATCACATCTCAATGTCTGGCACTCCACACCGGCCAACAACTGTCTATTAGGCTCTTGTGCCGGCTCTTCTCCAGACTCAGCCTCAGCACTCCCTCTGTAGGAGAACTTCCCCTATTCAAGGCGCTCCTGACCCATTGCCTGCAGGCCACCCACTCTGAGCAGAGCTGCATCTGTCAGCCAAATCTGTCAGAGTCCCAGGAGGCCAGGCTGGGTTCACTGGAGTCTCCCAAGTCCCCAGACCATCTGGAAGAAGCTTGATGTCTTACTGACTCTTGAGAGTAGACAAGAGGCCAGAAGAAATGACATGACTTGTTAGCACAGGAATCCCTTGTTCTCCGTGTTCTCTCGGTGCCATCTAGGAACCCTGTGTCTAGTTTTGGAGAGAAGTGACAAAATGAAGAATAGAGTGACCAATGATCTCTCCAAGTGAGAATAGAAAGTTCTGCTAAGTGTTGGACATCCATGAGCTGAAGAGGTCACTTGGTTCAGGGGAACAGTGAGACCTAGGACAGAAAGTCTGCTTAGGACCTTATCATGGGTGCTAGAAAGAGCTAAGCCCTGAGCCTAGATGCCCTGGAATTGAGGTGGCAAACACAAATGCCTGCAGACCATGCAATAAAGCTGGCCAAGGAAGAGGCACTAGCCCTGGATATTTGCCTCAGGTAATCAGACAAGGACAACTCACTCCCACCCAGGCAGACCCAGCACAATTCACAACACCAGGGAGAGGTGTTTACAGAAAAATCAATGCAAGTTTTACCAAAGAAGTGACCTGCCCAATATTGTCAGAGTTTTTCATGAGAAACCAGAAATCTCTATTTCTATGTGAATATTATTAATATGGACTACTAATTCAATTTTTAAACAATCACACTTAAAGATCAATGTCCTGAGACATTTGTGTCCTAAACCCCCTGGTTGATGCAATCCGCCTAAGCAGGTGGGGCCTCCCTCCCACCACCCTTAGCACTGGATTCCAGGGAGGAGAAGGGCAGAGTGGGCCTGCAGAACTCTTTCTGCATGACCTGGAGATTTTAGATTATAATTAAGTCACAGTTTCAGTAGGACAAATTTTTGTAAGTATGTAGAAGATGATGACAAGTGACAGGCCTCTATGCTAATGCCCAATGTCAGATGGAAGCAGGACTTCATACTTCTCTGTCCCAGGAGGGCCAAAAGCTAGCTTTCTAATAGACTGGGAATATTTGGACGGTGTTTAGGGAAACAGAAGCTTGGTGCTTTAAGGTCTATGTGCTACTTTGGTCTGATCCCACAAAGTCTCAAGTCAGTAATGACAAAAAAAAAAAAAAAAGGCAGATTTACTTTACAACCTGGGCCAACAGAATTCTCCATGTGCATGTCCCTCTCCTTTCTAAGTACATGTCTCCCCCACCTTCTGATCTTTTTTTTTTTCTTTTTTGTGGGGAAAGCTAGGGATTGAACTCAGGGACATTTGACCACTGAGCCACATCCCCAGCCCTCTTTTGTATTTTATTTAGAGACAGGGTCTCACTGAGTTGCTTCGTGCCTCACTTTTGCTGAGGCTGGCTTTGAACTCGCGATCCTCCTGCCTCAGCCTCCTGAGCTGCTGGGATTACAGGCGTATACCCACAGCACCTGGCCCACCTTCTGATCTTAATCCATTGATCAACTCCCCCTTCTCTTGCACCATACTTACCTGAGGTCTGTTCCACTTCCTGCATGACTTGGCTTAGGTTTCATGGTCCATCAAGATTATCATGCCCTTGACCACAAACTCAATCATCCTTCTCCTCTGTTCTTCAAGCATCTTTGTGTTGTACAAAACACTATTCTGGAGTCAAATATTCCCACTGCCATGCCTGCACCTGAACTGTGGGAATTACTAGAGAATAACAAAGTCCAGTTGGTCAGTTTTAATCACTAGATTTTATTTTTAAATTTAAGTTTTAAATTTTTCAGAAAAAAAATGGGCAGATAGAACAGACAGTTCCCTTATACCATCACCCCCTTCTTCCCTCACCTCCACAAAAAACAAAACCTCACACACATACACACAGTTTCCCCTATTACCAAAATCTTAGGTTGGTAAGGGATATTGGTTACAAGTAACTTTTCATGGTTTCCTGTTGCTCTGAGAATAAAATCTGAAGTCTTTAATATGGTGTAAAATTTCTGCATGATCTGGTCTTGCCTATCTTGCTGGGCAACCTCCTCTTGCCTCCTTTGCAACAGCCAGAGAGACTTCTTCTCCCTCACTAAAAACAAGACTTTTCCTGGATTTGGGCCTTTTATACTTATTTCCTCTACCTGGTATGCTTTTCTCCTAGGTACTGAGCTTAGTAATTCTCAACCTTCTGGGTTTAACTCTCATGTCCTCTTACAGAGAACCTCCCCACCCCTGCTATTTAACAAGGGATTCCCTCATCAAATCAACCTGTCCTTCACACTGTATGATGACTACATCCAAATACCCAATGTCGCTAGAACCACAGTCTTCTTGTTTGCCTTTCTATCTCCAGGGCCTAGCCCAAGGCCCAGTGCATAAGTAAGAACTCAATAAACATCTGCTGATTGATCAAAGGAAAAAAGTCAGAAGGGAGGAGGAAAGAAGGAAGAAATGAAAGTTTCAAGTCTGTCTTTCTGCTTTTTCCTCCCTTCCAGAAGAGCATCAATTCTCATGTCAGTGTCCAAGGCATTGCTCCATTAACTCTATCTTTGTACCAACACTGCAGCTTTGAATATGTCTGCATTGTAAGTCTTCCACCTCATTTTACTCTTGAGTATCTTGGCCCCTGCACTTCTATATTCACTGAGAATCAGCTTGCCATGTTACATACTGACATATACACAAAACTCTTGGGTGTTTTTTTTTCACATTGAGACTTCAATAATCTCTAAGGCAATTTGAGAAGAAATGTAACCATTACAAGATGTAGTCTTCTGATCCATGAAGATAGTATAATCCATCTATTTCTAATCTCTCAATAAAGTTCTATAATTTTTATATAAAGTTTTTTGGGGGGTACCAGGCATTGAACTCAGTGGCCACTGAGTCACATCCCTAGCCCCACTTATTTGTGTTTTGTTTAGAGATAGGGTCTCACTGAGTTGCTTAGTGCCTTACAGTTGTTGAGGCAGGCTTTGAACTCACAATCCTCCTGCCTCAGCCTCCCAAGCCACTGGGATTACAGGCATGCGCCACTATGCCCGTCTCTATAAAGTCTTCATGATTTTCCCCATAAGGGTCTTACATTTTTTAAATGTTCTTTTCTTGCCTTTTGTTAGCATTTTGACATTTAATATTTTGAATCCAAAAACCTCTTTTATTAATTCTGATGATTTATCTATATAGTTTTTAAATTTTTGAACACAAGCATGTCATGTGCAAATGAAGAGTTTTGTTTCTTCTCTTTTAATCCTTCTACCATTTGATTTTTTTTTCACTGTATTACTGTGCTGGTTGGGACATCCAGTACACGGTTGAAAATACGCATTAATAGCAGGCATCCTTGCTATTTTCCTGATTGCAAAGAGAATGCTTTCAATATTTCACTAAGTCTGACATTTGTGGCAGGCTTTTTTTAAAAAAAAATTTTTAACAAAAAAAAAAAACCTTTATCAGTTTAGGAAGTTCTATTTGGCTAAGACTGTTTATCATGAACAGGCACTTGATTTTATCACATCACTGTTCTGCCAGTAAAGATAATCACATTAAGATAATCAGAAGATTTTCTCCTTTACTCTATAGAGTGGCAAATTTTATTAGTTGATTTTTTTAATGTTAAAAGAATTTTGCATTCTTGGGATACACCTAACTTGATCTGGATACACCCAAAATGATCTTGATCTTGTTAATACATTGCAAGATTCAGTTTGTTGATAATTTGCTTACTATTGTTATATCCATATTGATGAATAATAGTTAGCCTGTGATTTTTCTTACTTACATTGTCCTTGTAGGTTGGGTATCAAGGTATCCAGGCTATGCTAATCTCCACAAAAAGAGTTGAAGAATATTTCTCTTTTTCTTTAGCCAATATTTATGTAAGAGTGGTATAATTTTTTCCTTATAGGTTTGGTAGGATTCACTAGTGAAGACTTATGGAGGTCAAGATTTTTCACTGTTGATTTAAGTTTCTTAATGGTTGGAAAACTAGTCAGGTTTTCTATTTCTCAAATTGGTTTGGGTTGTTATCTATTTAAGAATTTTCCTTCCTATAGAAATTTTCGAGTTTTATTGGCCTAGACTTGTACATCCCCTGCTGTGTTTCAAGGATCTCTGTCAACTATACCTCTGCCACCTTTTTCTTAATAATAATGACCCGTGTTTCCTCTCATCCTTTCATTAGTCCTGCCAAAGATCATCAATTTAATTAGTTTTTTCAAAGAACCAGCTTTTATCTTGTTGATTCTCTCTACATCATTGATGTTTTCCTATTTCAATTAATCCTGCATCTTATCTTAATTACATCCTCAATGCTACATATTTTGTTCTTTTCCAACTTCTTAAGATGCAATTTTCAGTCCATTTTTCTTTCCAATATATTTAAGACTTCACTTTCCTTCTAAGAACTGCTTTCACATGTAGAATTTTCCTTCTTGTTTGGCTCTAAATATTTCCTAATTTCAACTTTGATTTATTCTTTGACTCAAAGGTTAATTAGAAGTATGATTCTCAATTTCAAAACATATGTGGTTTTTCTAGTTATCTTTATGTTATTGAGTTCCAGCTTAATTGTATTATAGTTGGAGAAACATATGTGGTATGATTTTAATGCTTTGGAATTTATTGATAATTTCTCTTTGGCTCAGCATATTAAAAATGTTCCTTATGTACTTGAATAAAATGTGTCTTCCTGTTAGCTGTAGGGTACAATGCCCTGTATATATCCATTGGGTAGAGAAATTTTATTGTGCAGTATATTCTATATCCCTGGTTGTTATTGTCTACTGCTTGTTCTAGCAATTACAGAGAAGGTGGTGTATAAAAATATCTCCCACTATGATTATAGCAGGTCTGTTTCTCATCTGGCTTTGCCTTGAGTCTGCACTATTAAGTGCATACATATTTTAAGTTGTTATGTCTTCCCAGTAAAGTGAAACTTATATTATTAAAATTGACCTTCTTTATCTTTATATATGTTTTTGCCTTTAAAAAATGACTTTGCCTAATATTAATTACATAACTCTTCTTTCTTTTGATTTAGAATCTGCCCAATGTTTTTATCCATACTTCTACTTATAGTCTTTATATGACAATCGTGTATTTATATGCCAATAGCATATAGACAGAGTTTATGTTCTTATTCATTTCTGACAGTCCAGTCTTTGTCTTTTAACCAAAGCATTTAGTCTACCTGTTTTAGTGTAAATACTGACATATTTGAATATACGTTTATCATTAGACGGATCAATCTCCCACCCACCCCCTACTGCCCCCCCACACACACACATACACACACACACACACACACACACACACTTCTTGATTTATTTTAGATTGTATATTTTTATATTTTTGATTGTCTTATTTTCCCCTTTACTGATTTGAAAACTAAATACTCAGTGTTTATTCTTTGAGTAGTTACCTTAGAAACTACAGCATAAGCAGTTAAATTAGTCAAAATCAAAAGTTAGCTAAAGTCTCTCCACTTTCCTCCAGAAAATTTTTCATTCCAATTATCCTTTCTCAGCTTATTATTGCACTAAGTTTTTTAACTTTATCTTCTTTAAAACAAAAATTAGGGAGATGGAGATGTAACTCAGTGGTAGAGTGCATGCCTAATATGGGAATAAACCCAGGACCAAAAACTTTGTCATTAGTCAGTGAAAAATAATGCTAACTGTTGTATAAGTAATCCCCAAAACTCAGTAGCTGAAACTCAAAGGTTTATTTCTTAGTCATTTCATAGCCTGATGCAAATCAGGTATCTATAGCTAGCACTCCTTCAGGAACTGACCCTGCTGCCTCTCAAGATGGCCTTTACAGTCTGCAAAATTCTTCCTGCTTGTGGAAACATGGGAGGCCAAGGTTTGCCTTAATTTTTAAACAGTCAAAAGCTTTTCACTCAGGGATCATTATGCAATACAATTCCTTCAAAAATGTAAATGGCTTCAGACCTCTTATTGCTACACACTCAAAGCACATTATTTGACATAGTCCCCAATTCTGCCTAACTTCTTTGCTTTCTTGTCCTCATGTCTTTCTCTCTCAAAAGAAAAAAAAAACATTAATGGCTACACATTAATGCAATCTTTGCTGAGAGTTTCTTCATTTCATTGGAAATTTTGACAGGTCTTCAACACTTTGAAACTTAATCCTTATTGTTTGGGACCTAGAAGCACTGTACATTCCCAAATATTCAAGGACCTAAAATTCTGGACTCTATTTCCCTTCATTTCTTGTAAATCAACCAAATATTTCCTGGACTCCTCATCTCTTTCTTGTAATATTTGGTAAAACCAAATTACAAGTGACACACAATACTAAGGTTTTTGCCCATCCTTCTCCTGGGGCTGCTGGATCTTGAGGCACATAATCTACCCCAGAATTATTGCAAGGAATATTTTTGCCAGTGAATCACACAGATCAACACTTTTCAAGTCTTCCTACATCTGTTTCCTCAATGTCCACCACAAGATCATAGGCCAGTGCCACACAGTCGATGTTTTTGAAATGGCAATACCTCTCTTTTCATCATGCCAATTTCTACCTTGCTCAGAATAAATGCAGCTAGTTCCAGTGACAACCCCTAAGTCTGTGAGATAGCATCAGAAGTTGATGTCTCACAGCACATCCAATGCTGTCTGGGAAGCTTTCCTGAGCGTGTTTACTCCAAGAAGTAACTCAGTGATTCAGGAGTATCCCATTTTATGATATCATGGCTTTAAACAGGTAGCTTCTGTGGTGACCGTGAAAGGGGAAGAGAAAGTGCAGGAAAATTTATAGCTATGCCTGAACATAATGTGTGTTCCTTTTGTCTCCATTTCCATTCTATCAATCAGAATCCTATGACTCCCATTATTTGCAAGTGACATTCGGGAGGGATCAGGCCTGTGGCTAATAGAACAAAGATCATGAGACTCCCTCCACAGTATAAGACCCTGATTGACAGTCAGTGAAGTACGTTGATACTTGGGGACCATAGATGGCTGATGGTATTTTTTGAGTAATTTATAAAAAGAAGTCTCTGAAACAACTTTCAGGGAGCACCCCAACTTATGGGATGAGCTGTCTCGCGCTTTTCTCAGAACTTTGGTTTCCAGCCAAGACTAGATGAGAGGTGATGAAGAGCTGCCAGGGCCTGACAGTCTCTGCTTCTCCCCAGCTGCGGGTCTTCAAGCTGGCCAAGTCCTGGCCCACCTTGAACACACTCATCAAGATCATTGGGAACTCGGTGGGGGCGCTGGGGAACCTGACCATCATCCTCGCCATCATTGTCTTCATCTTCGCTCTGGTTGGCAAGCAGCTGCTCGGGGAAGACTACGGGGATCACCGTTCTGTTATCGCTGTACCAGGGGACGAGTGGCCTCGCTGGCACATGCATGACTTCTTCCATTCCTTCCTCATTGTCTTCCGGATCCTCTGTGGAGAGTGGATCGAGAACATGTGGGCCTGCATGGAAGTCAGCCAGAAATCCATATGCCTCATCCTCTTCTTGACGGTCATGGTGCTGGGGAACCTGGTGGTGAGTCCCCACTGGGTCCCACATCATGGGCAAGGAAGGAGGTTTCTGGGTCACTCTAAAAAAAACCTTGCTTGACCTTGCTTGACCTTGTGCATTTTTATGCCTACATTGTCCCCCCTGGTTGAGAAGTCTTAAAACTTTTTCAAAGCCATGTGGGACATACAATAAGAAATATGCCTCAGGAAGCAACTGACATGTAGGGACAAGCACATAAAACAAGGAAGGAAAATCCTGTGGGAAAATTTCCCACCACCGTTACTAGCTGGGCGACCCAGAGCAAGAGATCTATCTAATAATTCTCCCTGAGCTCTGATTTCCTTAAAAATCAAAAGTAAAAAAAAAAAAAAAAAAAAAAAAAAAAAAAAACAGTGCTTACTCATGGGCTTGCTGGGAAAATTAAATGACAGGAGATGACATATGCAAATTACCGAGTGCAGTGTCTGGGAACTCAATAAACGGTAGCTATTCATTGTTGAAGGAAAAATCCCCTCCCCCGCAATCTGGGGGTGCTCAGAGGATACATTTCTTCAGGAAAGAAGAGGAAAGAGCTAGGGCACAAGAGGAGAGGGTAAAAATTGGACCATGTCTAGCAGATCATAGTTTTTCAAATCTATTCCCAGGTTTTGGGGGAATCCCTCTGCAGGCCTTCCTGCCAATTAGTACCAACACCCCTTCTCCATCCCAGCCTGGTTCCTTGCCCTCAGTTGGCACCACCCACTCTAGTTGTGAGCAACTGACTAGCCCTAGGTTTTTTGTGGGGGAAGAAGTGAGCAAGAGAGGACATGGTCTTCCAAGAGCCATGTTCCTATTGCCATGGAAGTCCGCCATTTTGGATTCCTTTTGTGTAAGGTTTTACAGACAGGAGAAAGCTCAACAAAGAGATGAAAGAACATATCCAGACCCCCCAAATCTTTCCCAGCCTGGTCCCCGAGCCAGAGATGTTTTCTGCCTGCATCGCTGAATTGGGTCAGCCTGAAACTCCTTTCTCCCAGGCTCAGCTCACTCACCATCCTTGCAGAGCTATGAGCACACCTACCCCTCATGCAGAAAGTTTGTCTCTCTGAGCACTTTGACATCTCACCTATCTTCACATCTACTCTGAAAATTAGGGAGCTCCAACTCCCTGCTCACAGAAGAACATAAAGTTAGAAACAACAAGATGTGCCTGAGATTCCAGAGTGGGGAACACAAAGCAGGGCTTCAACAGATGTGAGTGACCCAAGGGCAAGCCCCTGCCTGCTTCTCTCTATTGTCCCTGAATGTCCCTTTGCTAAGCACGGTGATCCTCCACTGTGGTGGAGAATGTCTTTCCAAGCTTTGTCCTCCTGTGTCAGGTTACCCTGGGACATCCCCTCAGCAGCTCATTCTCCCAAGAAACAAGGCATCCTGGGCACATAAGGAGAGAGAGGTCAAGCTATGGTCCTACCATCCTGCTGCCCACCAGGTGGCTTGATGGAGCCATCTTCTCTTCCATTCCTTTTCTCCAGGTGCTCAACCTGTTCATCGCCCTGCTGCTGAACTCTTTCAGTGCCGACAACCTCACTGCACCAGAGGATGACGGGGAAGTGAACAACCTGCAGGTGGCCCTGGCACGGATCCAGGCTTTTGGCCGTCGCACCAAGCAGGCACTTCGCAGCTTCTTCAGCAGGCCCTGCCTGCCCCGCTGGCCCAAGACAGAGCCCCCGCTGTGGATGAAACCCTCCATCTCTATCTCCAAAGCCGAGAACCACATTGTTGCCGATGCTACTCCTATGAGGAGCCCTGGAGGGCTGCCAGCTCTCAGAGACCCCAGGGAGGACCACGGTGACTTCATCACCAATCCTAACGTGTGGGTCTCTGTGCCCATTGCTGAGGGTGAATCTGATCTCGATGACTTGGAGGATGATGGTGAGCAGGATGCTCAGAGCTCCTGCCAGGAAGTGCTCCCCAAAGTACAGGTAAGAGTGCTCCCTGGGAGACATCCTCACAAGGTAGGGAGGGGCCTCAAGGTAAGAGTGACAAAGGACGAAAGGGAAATGAAGGTACATAGGCTTTCCAGCATCAGGGCTGGCCCAGCCTTGACAGAGCCCCTGGCGAGTCAGGCATAGGAGACCTTGACATAAAGAAGCGAAAACCACGCCAAGTTCTCCAGAGGAGGTGACCCATCAGCAGGGCCTGGAAGAAAAGGTCCGAATGTCCATGCAGGGCCACAGATGAATCCCAGGCTACTCTGAGGTGCTTGGGCATTTTCTGTCACACAGCTGCCACTTCACTCTGCCTGGCTCAGACTTTGTACATGAGACACTAATGATATTCCTCCAATAACAGGATGTTTTCCAAGAGCAGGCTCATCTAAGCTTCACCAGCACCCTAAGAAGTCCTGATTATTAGGTGACTCATTTGAGGAGATTTTCCTGACGAGTGATGTCATCGGGAAATGACACTCCTTTCAGCATCAAAAAATTGAAGGCACATTTAAACCTTTGATAGTCTATATTTTTAAACCTTTGAACAGTTCTTTACTACCTCAAGCTGGTGCATCAACCCTATTAACCTCTTCTCGCTGACTCGGGACACATCCTGTGGCACAGTGTGGGAGGGCCAGGATCCCTGTGGGGGCCCTAGGGACATAGAGGGCTGCTGGCCAGGACACTAAGTGGCCTCAGACAGCTGTGCTTTGAATCTGCAGCTCTCCCATAGCCTTCTTACCCTACAGCTGTCACTTCTTTGGCGCTCCAGCAGCTGCTGTTATCAGCTGCCATTTTTTACATGCCTTTGTCTGGGTGACAGCCGAGGGCAGGGCGTCACCATCCCCAGAGTAAAGGACGTGAGCCCTGTCTGCCACCAAGAGGCATGTTCAGTTACGTTGGGGTTCTTTGGAGGGGTCCACTTGGCCAAGTTCACCAGCCGTCTGACTTCTGCACAAGCACTAATGGTCATGGCTAACATCTGTCGAGCCAAGCACTTCCTACAGAGTATTCTGTAAGCATTTAACATATTTAGTTGTCAAAATAATGGAATGATGTAGATCCTGCCTTTTAATTTTGCAAAGGGAGAAAAAAAAAAGCTAAGAGAGGTTAAGTAATTTGCCTACCCTCACACAGCTTCTAAGCAAAGGAGCAAGGAGTTAGATGCAGATCTACCTGGCTATAGCGTCTGAGCTCATTTCACACAAATGTACATATGGATGGATGTGTGTCAGTTGCATGTACGAAGTCCTTAGCTCTGTCAGCCTGTGGTGCGCAAGATCTTTTCAAATTTGGAAGTGTTCAGCTGAAACTGACTCAAGTACCCAGTTGGTACCCTTTCTCACTAGCAGGAGCAGCTGCAACAAGTCGGGAGATATGAGGACCACCTGGCACCTAGGAGCCCAGGCTCTGGTATCTCCTCTGAGGACCTAACTCCATATGTGGGTGAGCAGTGGAAAGACACAGCTGCTCCTCAGGTTCCTGCAGAGGTAGGTATGTGAGCTTCCTGGAGAGTTCAGATAGCCCGCTCTATACTGACCGGTGGACCAGTGGAAGTTGGGGCTGGGGGAGGGTATTCCAGACCACACTCCACCTTGTGACTTCATTTTTCATACTGGGAATTTTTTAAGTCCCCTGCCAACCTCTGGCAAATCCATGAATTTCAGCTTTCACATGCCATCACCAGAACCTCACCCCTGGATGGCTGTAGGGAGAGTGAGAAGAGAGTGAGACCCCACTAGCTGCGGGGAATAGGGCCATTCCTCAACCTCTCTGAGCCTGTTTCTTCATTGGGAAGTGGGTGATGCCTCCTTGGCAGGATTATTTTGAGGCTTAAATGAGATGCTGCTTGTCAAGTGTTTAGCTCCTGCCTGAAATGGAGTAAGTGCCCAGAAAATGACAGCTAAGAGAAAGGGAAACAAAAGACATTGCACAAAGAGAATCAAATACCTTTCAGAGGCAGCAGATAAAAGTTAGAGGTGCTCGTGGATGGGGAAGTCTTTCTCCCCTGCGAGGCTCCCCCGCTTTCTTTTGTCCACATCATTTTTTTTTCCCCTAGCCAAAAGCAGATCGGTGCTGGAGAGAGGCTGTCTGCCGGTGAGTGGTGAAGTGACAGCCTTACAGGGACCCAGCGAGCGGGAAGAAGACTCAGATTTAGGAATGTCCTCTAGGAGCTAAAAATAAACTTTGCAATGTGGCTTACAAATCTTGGAAGAAAACAATCCACCAGGAAAGAGGTGCCTCTAAAGGTTTAGCATCTTCATTACCCCGGTTAACGAATTAGAGACTTTAACGTGACACCTAGCCCCTGAGTGTGGACTGTGTGACAGGCACCGGGCTAGGCAAAGATAAGCCAGACATAAATCACCCCAAAGTTATCAAGCCCTCCAGCACAAGGCCTGTCAGCTGCTGGCTGCATGCCTTGGGCAAGGCTGACCCTAGCAGGTAAGATAAGAGAGAGGGCTGAGATGGGATTTGGGGGCAGTGGGTGAACACAAGCCAGATGGACCCCAGTGGGGAAGATTGTCACATTCTACACCTGGCTGTCACGTTCCCTTCTAAACATTCTAAGGACTCTGTTAGTTTTCCCTCTTTGATGTTTTCAGTACACAACATCTGAGTGTTGGTTTTATTTTTTTGTTTTGTTTTGTTTATGTTTTCTTGTCTATGACCCTGGCCAGGCAGGGAGGGGCCTGACAGCGACAGATGGGGACCCACCCCACCATTTGGGTCCATTAGCCAAGCTATCAGGTTTACTAATATGAGAGCAGCTTCAACTCCTAATTGAATTCACTGGAGACATTATAGGGCCAGAGCTGCCAGGAGGGCAGCAGGCCCCTCAGCCTTGCTCCCCGATTAAATATTCAAGCCCAGTGAAAGCTGAGAGTCTTTATGGGTGTAATTATGGTGTCTCGGGCCATCGCCAGCACTCCATCAGGGCCTGGAAGTTTACAGCTTCGCTTAGCTAAGCCTCGGGGGCTCCACAGGGAGCAGCAGTGTTCCGGGCCTCAGCTGCTGAGGCACCAAATGCATGCAGGATGCCGGTCAGGCCCAGCGGCAGGACCTAGGCCCTGAGGGGCTCGCCCTGCACCTCTGGGGATCTCAGCCAGTTGGCCCTGTGGGGGCCACACTGCGTGTGGGTCCCTCAGAGAACTGAGCTCACTGCCCTGGTCCTTTTCCCTGCAGGAAGTGGACGATACAAGTTCCTCAGAGGGCAGCACCGTGGACTGCCCAGACCCCGAGGAGATGCTGAAGAAGATCCCTGAGTTGGCAGATGACCTGGAAGAACCAGAGGAATGCTTCACAGAAGGTAAAGGGGCAGCTTGGGGCCTCCTCATGCTGCCGTTCATTAGGGCCAGAACCCAGGTGGATACTCACCTATGCACCTCTGGGTCCAGGGCCTTGGCTTGGGGTCCACAGGGGCCACAAAAACTGAGCCCCCCACAGCCTCATCCCAGGCTCAAGGGCTTCAGTGTCAGGTACGAATGACATGACTCACTGCCCCTCATGCCACGTCAGATGGACCCAGGACAGGAGCTGAGCCTCCCCTTCTCCCTTGAGAACATCTCACTGAGTTATAAATCCAGCCTTCTTGAGACTGAAAAGAGAACAGGTGGATAGTACCAAAACCGTTACCTTAACTCTTGATTTGGGACATAAAGGATCCAGAGGATGGCCACAACATATCTGTTTCCCTCCGTCTTTTCTATAACTTCATTTTTCATACTGGGAATTTTTAAGTCCCTGCCAACCTCTGGCAGATCCGTAAATTTCACACACCATCACCAGAACCTCATCCCTGGAAGGCTGTAGGGAGAGTGAGAAAAGAGTGAGACCCCACAAGCTGAGGGGTTTAGGGCCCTTAAAGGCACAGCCTGTATCTTATTCATCTTTTCCCTCATGTTTAGAACAGAGTCACATGACATTCTCAATATTTGTGCAATGAATGAATAAACAAATAGTTCACACTATGACAGTTATTGTGGCCTCAATCACTTTAAAGAAGTAGAAGTTGAGGGCTAGGACAAAAATCATGTTCATTGAGTTTCTTGTACCACTTGACCCTGGGCTAGGATGGGTCACAACATGCAGTGGCCACTTAGTTCAGTGTGGGCTCGGAGCCTAGTCCATCAGACACCACCAGATCCATGCCCATTGGTTCATCAGGCTTCCAGGGATGATTGAGCATAAAGATAGGGACCACTGGTATCATCTATAAGAAGGAAGATGGTTGAGGAGGACATCAGTGTGGGCTAGACCATAAAATTCGAGAGAATCACCTGAAGGGCTGAATTGAAGGACCACCTGGAAGGGACCCCTTCTCTCTTATTCCAGGAGAGGATTCTTTTCCAAAGGTACATTGAGTGGGTTTCCCAGAAGAGTGGTTTCTCTGCGGAGCTGGAGCAGAAGGGATCCCAGTGGAATATCACTCACTATGAGGCACCTCTCTCCACAGGCTGCATGCGACACTGTCCCTGCTGCAAAGTGGATGCCACCAAGTTCCCGTGGGACATGGGCTGGCAGCTGCGTAAGACCTGCTACCGCATCGTGGAGCACAGCTGGTTTGAGAGCTTCATCATCTTCATGATCCTGCTTAGCAGTGGGTCTCTGGTAAGGGGAAGTAGGGGTCCTTGCCCCCAAGCTCTCCATATGGGATCTCTTGCAATCTAACAGCCCTGGAGCTGCATCACTGGGCTCTTCTCAATCCTGGCCTTAAAGTTCTCAGCCTGAAGCTGGAGAAGGAGAGTTGTAGGTCAATGTTCCTCTTAACAGCAGGGGATGGAAGGTTCTAGATGGTCCACAACATGGCCTGCTCGGCCTGGCTGCTGCAAAATTGCATTGTAAACAGTGATTGCATGCTCCCTACCACACACACATACACACACACACACACACACACACACACACACACACACTTTATGGATGGAGAAACAAAGGTTTGGGGGACTTTTCCAAGCTCACCCAACTTGGCAGTAACAAAACCTAATTTTTCCCTCAACTGAGTCCCATATCCCTGATTTCCCTCCCTCTGACCTCCCCAAATATACTGGCTTTCCCTGAAGGCCTACAGAGACCATCCTTCTTATCTTATCAAACCACTTGCAAATGCTACTATTCATCCCTCAAAACAGGAAATTGCTATGGCAGTGCTTCTCAAAACTGAATCACCTGGGAAGCTAGCTAAAATGCAGGTTCTGCTTTGGAAGATTGGTGGCAGGGCCTGAGAGCCTGTATTTCCAACACGCTCTCAGATGAGGCTGATACTATCATCCATGAACCATTGCATACTGACCCGCAAGGCCTCAGGGATAGAAGCTCAGAGTTCAAGACACTCCTGAAGCCCCCGGCTGAATGCCAGGCTTTGTCAGACAAGAAGGAGGATCCTTTCTCTCCCAGGGTTCAATCTCGTGCTCATCTCAACAGAACAAGATAGATGATAAAGACACCGGAAGGGACTGGTCATCCCCAGTTGTACATATTTTGTAGGTGAAGAAGTTGAAGCCCAAAGACATGAAGGAAACTGCGTGGGGACCCAGATAACTAGTTCAAGGTCTGGGACTAGAGACGCACTGTCTTGATTCCACTGCTCGAAGCATTTTCACTTGTCTTGTTCCTCCTCTATCATTGATGCCCTGAAAATAATCTACTGAATATCTGAGCACTGGACTTCAATGCCAGACTTCCCATGTAGGGTGCCAGAACTGCTCAGTGTGGCTTCAACGTTGGGGTAGAGCAGCGGCAGGGATGAGGCTCCACCCTGAGAGGTGGAGGAGGACCCAGCAGGGATGGCACAAAGTCAAGTGGGGAGAGTGTCGGTAAGAGGACTGGCCTGCTGTCATAGCAATTGCAGAAGGTGGCAGTTTCTGAAAGTGCCATTGCAATGGGACAGGATGCCAATTGTCCACCTGGACTGCAAGCATGCTGAGGCCACATTGCAGGAGCTGGAGGAGGTGAGACAGGGCTTTCTCCACACCTTCCCTTCTCTCCCTTCTGATCTCCTGGATAAAATGATAATGCTGATTACTCTCCATTTTTCTCCATTCTCCCTTGCTCTTCCTCACACCCCAGCTGTCACCCTCCCCATTTCCAGCAGGGACTCAGATCCTGCAACAGCTGCTCTGCCCCAGCCCACCCCACCCCAGCAGCTTCCCTTCACTCCCCATCTCCTTCCCCATGGGGCCAAACAGGCTTGCACCAAATTTAGTCTTTATGCTTTTACTTGGAGTACTTTTTAAAATATAACATGAGTTTTCATCTGACAAAGTAAAATGCAAAAAGAGAGAGAGAGAGAGAGAGAGAGAGAGAGAGAGAGAGAGAGAGAGAGAGAGAGAGAGAGAGAGAGAGAGAGAGAGAGAGAGAGAGAGAGAGAAACCAAGTTGGAAATTATAGCAAAAGTCAAAAGGAAAAAATTACCCATGTTCCTATCACTCAAAGTGAAGCTTACTTTGAAAAAATTGTGGTATATCTCCTTTCCATCTCTCTTATGCACAGAATACATAATACATATTATAAAATTAAAATCACATCTGTGAGTCTGTGATTTCCCAGGAAATTTTCTTAGGAATTGTTCTCATACTATCTCACTTAACGACTACAACATATTCTATTAGAGAAATGTGCCATATTTATTCAACCAACCCCTGTGTTTACTTCTAATAAGCATCACGTAGCCATATGCACTGCCTTGGAGATTTCAATGATTGCCTGTCAGGTTGGGTCCTAGATTCAGAACCCTAAGCAATTTTCCTGTGCTGGCAGTTTATTGGGGTACTCTCAGATAAAGTCCATGAGGGGAGTAAATGAGCAAAGAAAGGAGCTAAGAGAAGTTGAAATTCAGCCATGAATTTCCCACAGGAAGCCCTCCCCTTGAAACAAAGGGGATGACCTGATAAACCCACATGTCAATCCTCATTGGCTGCCCTGGGTAGAGACAGATATCTAATCCGCAAAGTAGTCCCCAAGGTGGGCCCAACAAAGTCACTCCCAGTGCTGGTGAGTGGGGTGCTGGCTCATAAAGAGGGTCCTAATGGCATCTAGTGCCCTTAGGACAAGTCCTTGAAGGCAGAATTACTGGGTTTCTAAAACCTTGGAGTTATGTTTCCAATTTGGCTTCCCCAAAACTATTTTTGTTTTCCATCCCACCAGTCACAACCAGTGTTGGGGTCTCCCCTCCATTCTTTTTGATCTCCACCAGTCTGATAAAAGAACAATATGGCATCTTCTTTTAATTTCCATTTCCTTGATTACCAGTGAGATAAAACGCTTTTTTTTTTTCAGAAGTTTGTTGGCATTTCTTACTCTCATTTTTTTTGTGTGTGTGAACTGCCTGCGAACATCCTTTGATGCTTTTATTTTTAAACCAAGTCACTGTTAGCATCCCTTTGGTTTGCTTCCAAAAATCCTATTCGAGAAGGTTTCCTTTCTCACTTGCATTCAACAACCCTGCAAAGCATCAGCAGGGCTTCATGTCCCTGTTGGCTGAGGAAGTCTTGGTTTATATCTCACAATGCCTCCTCCAGTCTCCACCTCCCCTCCCAGGAACAGAGGCAAGAAAATGATACTGCTCCCAGGGACTGTGAGCAGGGCTGGCAGGGTCCTTCCCTGTCTGCCTGGGCCCCTGTGCAGCCTGTCCCTCTCTTCCTTTCCCTCCAGGCCTTTGAAGATTATTACCTGGACCAGAAGCCCAAGGTGAAGGCTTTGCTGGAATACTCTGACAGGGTGTTCACCTTTATCTTTGTGTTTGAGATGCTGCTCAAGTGGGTGGCCTATGGCTTCAAGAAGTACTTCACCAACGCCTGGTGCTGGCTGGACTTCCTCATTGTGAATGTGAGTGGCTCAGTGGGCACACATGGGGCTTGGGGTTCTCAACTCTGACTAATGACGACAGCTAGTGCAGAGGAATCCCAAAGAGAATCTTTAAATACCGAATTGAGTCTGAGAATACCTGTGAGTGGTAAGCTCCAACACAAAGGTGACCCTCCTGTGAGCCCTCAGTTCTTAGACCCCCAACCAGAAAGACTACCAGAGTCCTCTGCATTTTTATATCCAAAGCAAGATGACTCAGGGGCTATTCAGCGTCTTAAGACCCTGCATCCACTGCCAGGGCTCTGGACCTTGGGGAACACAGAGAAATCTGCCTGCCTGCTAGCTCCACGGTCTCCATCCCTAGCTACTTTCGAATCACCTGGGGAACTCTTAAAAATACAGTAGCCAAACACTATTACTCCAGAGATTCTGATCTTTCTAATTTGGGATGGGGTCCAGGTATCAGTATTATGTAAAATCTTCTGGGCATTTCCAAAGTGCCGCTATGATTGAAAACCACTGAGTTGACACCATTGGCTCCTCCCATTGGAAAGGAAAGAGGGTCCCTTTGGAGAGGTGATGATCCAGAGCTCATGTGTTCAGATTCCCAGTAACCTGTGACCATTAACCTCTGCTTTAGGGAATTTACCATGTGCTTCCCACACATACATTAGACTTGTGGTTCCTTGGAGTCACCTCTCCTGTATCTTAACCAATACATTTTTCCCTATCTCTCTCTCACCCTCCCTCCCTCCCTCCCCCTACCCTCTCTCCACTCTTGGCTTTGCCACAAAGCTGAGGGCTCCTGTAAGCAGGGTGAGGCATAGTGCTGTTTATCTCATCCTCCCCCAACCAGCAGACACCAGCGTCAAGGTCTACACATTGGAGGTGTCAGGAAATGTGTCGAGTATTTGGTGCTTGCTTCCTAAAACTGGATGGAGTTCAGTACAGAACATTCTGTCCAGCCTCCCATGTTGGCAGGTCCTCCACAGCAGGCCAGCGCATACGACTCTCTTCTCTCTTCTTTCCTGATGCCAGTGTGCTAGCATCATCTGGCTCCTGCACCACAGGGACTAGCTGCAAGGTCTAAAAATCTGAGTCATGGGTGCTAATTTTGTGCATATAAAATAGTTATTCATACATGAAAGGAAAATGTTTATTCTGACCCCACCCTTTTAGGGGTGTAGTAACTTTTACCTATGTAGATCTCACTAGTTTCAGTCCTAATCACCTTAAATGGTCACCCCCTAATTCCACCCATCTTCCTACGGAAACTGTCTTCTAACCATCTGCCCTTCCTCCCTTACATTGCTACTTTCATCTATCAAATATTCACCCTTTTTTATTCCTTCCTCCAAAACATTCATTTATCTTTATTTCCTCCATGTGTCCTTCTCTACCAGTCTTTTCCTTCTAGCTATTCATTCCCATTCTTCTTTTCTTCTATCCATTCATTCATTGATCCTCAACCCTTATATCTTTCTCTCTTTTGATTCATCCTTCTATCCAAATATCCAGTCATCTAGCTTTCTATTCACCTATTCATGCATCTTTCACCCAAACATCCATTCATTCTTCCACCCATTCATTTTTCCACCTTTCTATTCTTCAATCCATCCAACTATCCTTCCTGTGTTTCACTGTTCATTCATCTCTTCCCCTTCCTTCCACCCATCTATATTCATCTACTCATGTCCATTTATCTCCTTTATTCTATCCATGCAATCAATCTTCATATCATCCATTGATTTATCCCATTCAGCCATTCTAATTCCTCATCTTTACACTCAACCATCCATTCTTTACATCCATTCTTCAGCCATCCATTCTTCTACTCTTCTCTGCTTCCATACTTTTTCCTTTCTCCTTTGATTTCTATCTTCCATCCTTCCATTTGACTACCAAATCTATCGTCTTTGTAAGCTTTAATCCATCTTTCGGCTTTCCATTCAGATGTTCTTCCTTTCTTCTTTCATTCCTTTCATCCATCCCATCATACTTCAACCTCTTCATCTATTTACCAAGTGTTTATTCAAATCTACCAAATACAAGATTGTTTTACAAAGTGCTCATAGAGGAATAAAAGCAAGAAATAAATATTCCCCACCTCCAGGAGTTTACGCTTTGGTCTTTCAACAGATTAAGACACATATAAGGAAATTAATGTATTAAGATGGGGATGTGGTGGACACTTTTGGGGACAGTTAGTATCTTGAGGAGACAGGTACATGAACTTTCTTTCACTCGGGAGGTGGGGTGGCTGTGAAGGTTTCATACAGGAGATGGCATTATATATGAGGCATACACATGAGCAAGAGCAGAGAGGTGCAGAGTTACTGGACAAGGCCCATCCTAGCTAAAGGATGCTTTTGAACAAAGGCACAGACACAAGGGTGGTTGGGGGAACAATTTGATTTGGGTAGGATACATGGGTGAAATATGACTAGAAGAGTAGGTTGTTGTCATGTAATATAGGCTAAGGAGACAGAAACTTTCCCTAAGAGTGATAAAGGACCAATAAATGTCAGGCCTATAAGAGAGATGTGATCATAACCAGATTGGCAATAGAGTATGAATGAGATGGATAAAATACTGGGGCTTAGAGACCAGTTGGGAGGCTAGTGGCCTGAGCAGTGGGAAGAGCTGGGATGAGTGGGTGGGATTTGCAGGAGAGGTGGCAGCCCCTGTGTGCCCCAGCTGTAAATGTTCAACATGATCCAGGCTTCCCAGAAAGAAGAGAAAAAGACTCACTAGGGCTAACATGGAACTGGCCCCAAACCTCCCATCTCTCAACCAGCCAGGCAGCTGGGTGCTACCTGGTAGTGTCTGGATGTTTCTGTAATGAAACAAAGAGGTCCTTTCCATTCCAGTTCTTTGTCCTAGTGAAATGAGCTACCTATTCATAGAATGGGTATTATTTAAGGCTCAAGCACCCAAGCGTAAACCCTTTCCTTTCTAAAATTATTGTGTACAACCCTACCTGGATACCAGAATAAGCACAGGATTAGGTCACAGCCCCCTGCAGGCTTGAGCCTGTACACAGAGTATCTCCCTAGCACCTTCAAAATTCCTAGAAGGGGCAACCATTTTTCCATGTCAATTTGTGTCCTTTGAAGTCCTTGGGTTATCATTTTTAAAAAAAAATAAAAATAAAAACCTTACAGCTGACAGACCAACAGGGGCTCACAACTCAGTCATTACATCTCAGACATCTGTTGAAGCTAGACCCCTCTTGCCATTCGTTCTTGTTGAGAACTGCAGAACTCTAAGAACTGTAGGATTCCTTTAGTCTGTCGTCTTCATTTTACAAAGGGCAAAAGTATCCTGGACTAGCAGGTCACAAAAAATTCGGAATCAAGAGGGACCTTGAGGTGGGCTGGGGATATAGCTTGGTTGGTAAAGTGCTTGCCTAGCATGTACAAGGCCCTGGGTTCAAGACCCAGTACCACCACAAAAGAAAAGAAAAGGAAAAGAGGAACCCGAGTCTCACCCAGAACAGGACTCTTTCCAGTGCATTTTTCTGAGCAAATACAATTAAGATTCATTTTATATCCCTCAAAATAAACTATAAGCATTGCCACCATGAAGGGGCATCATCTCTCCAAATCCCTAAAAGTCAATCAAAATTTCAAGGTTTGGGGGCCTACCTGACACTAGAAAGGAAAGAAAGTTTGACCACCTGTGTAGCAATGTGGGAGAATGTGTTTTTCTTCTTCACAGGTCCAAGTAAGTAAGGAGTAAAATTTTCTCTAAATGAGGAGGGACTGGGCTCTTTCTCTACCTCTCACTGCTATACAGAATAAGGTTGGAGCCAGGACAGTGGCTTAGACAGAGCAGGAAAGGGGAGGCTGGGCAGAGATCTCCTGTCTTTTTTCACCAGGTTACCCTCTTGGAACCCTAGTGTGATGCTTTTGCTCTCTGCCTGCACTCAGATCTCACTGACGAGCCTCATAGCGAAGATCCTGGAATATTCTGATATGGAATCCATCAAAGCCCTTCGGACTCTCCGTGCCCTGCGACCACTGCGGGCTCTGTCGCGTTTCGAAGGCATGCGGGTAAGACCTATCTCAGAACTTCTCTTATAAACTTTTACTTGGTAACCCTTACCCATGCCTTCATACCACTGACCCCCACCTCCAAAAGACAGTTCTGCATCTTCCCTTCCTGCTCCCACTTTGATGATACTGCATGTCCCAACTCTCCAGGTCCTCCCCTAGACCCTGTGTGATAACCTCTTTCCTTCTCATTCATAGATATCACACCTACCAGGATTCACTCCCGTTGTGAAGTGATCTTGTCTCAAGGCTCCACAGCATCTATTATCTCAGTCTCCCAACTCTGCCTCTTGTTCTTATTGACAACATCTCCAGAACATCCCAAGCTCTCCACCTTTCCCTGATGAATGAGTCTTTTCTCTAGTGGTCCAATTAAATAGAGTGACATCTTTGATTCAGCAGCTCAGCCACCACGCACTGGAACGCACCTTCTCTCCAACCTAACACAGTCCCCACGTCCTGTGAATTACTCCCTTCCATCCACTCTTCCCCTATCTATTATTATCAGCCTCCACCTTGCCCTTTCTCCACCACTGGCTCAAAAATTAACTTGGATTTTTAAAAGTAATTTATATCTTTACAAATACTAGGAACTACAGATTGAAATAGTTTGAATTTTATTTTAATTTGTACCCAGATTCCTTTTTTTTTTTTTTTTGTACCAAGGATTGAACTCAGAGGCACTTGACCACTGAGCCACATCACCAGCCCTATTTTGTATTTTATTTAGAGACAGGGTCTCATGAGTTGCTTAGGGCCTTGTTTTTGCTGAGACTGGCTTTGAACTCACAATCCTCCTATCTCGGCCTCCCGAGCCATTGGGGTTACAGGCGTGCACCACTATGCCCAGCTTGTACCCATTTTCTTGTTTGCTGATTTTCAAATGAGTGAGTTGGTGAATAAAGATTTAGTTTCACTGATGTTTGTATGAATTCTCTAAAATGCAGAAATTGAGGATAATAAAGTAAGGCTTGAAAAGCCTGCATATATGAATACAGCACATATACTTGTACCTCTAAATGTGTATGCTTATGCTTATAAAATGATCCATATTCTCAGTCCTAAGGAAAGATACTGAAACCTTCCTTCAGTGAGGTTAGGGGAACAAGATCTAAACCCATCTTCGGCTGCCCAATGTCTCTTAATCTTCTGAGTGTGAATTATTGCACTAATTAACACACATCTCTTGCTGTTTCCAAAGGCCCACT
This sequence comes from Callospermophilus lateralis, assembly GCF_048772815.1. Lineage (NCBI taxonomy): Eukaryota > Metazoa > Chordata > Mammalia > Rodentia > Sciuridae > Callospermophilus > Callospermophilus lateralis. Next base: position 201,199,589 of record NC_135305.1, on the reverse strand, counting down.
GGCTCATGAAGTAGCTTGAATGAGTATAGAAGGAAATGGGACCCAGTAGGGAGGGGCATTTGCAGTGTCCCAGGTCCTTTTCTATTTCCCACCAGGTGGTGGTAGATGCCTTGGTGGGCGCCATCCCATCCATTATGAATGTCCTCCTCGTCTGCCTCATCTTCTGGCTCATCTTCAGCATCATGGGCGTGAACCTCTTCGCAGGGAAGTTTTGGAGGTGCATCAACAATACCAACAAAGACTTTTCTCTTGTGCATTGGTCAATTGTGAATAACATTTCTGATTGTCGGAATCAAAACAACAGTGACAACTTTTTCTGGGTCAACGTGAAAGTCAACTTTGACAATGTTGCAATGGGTTACCTCGCACTTCTTCAGGTGGTGAGTCAACTATGAGATCAACCATTTCTCTTTCTTTGGATGCCCAACAAGTGAAGAAAGTCTGGAATCTTCCAGAAGATGCAATAATAGAGATATTGCTAGGGATATCACTAAGAGTGGGCTGAGGTCATTCTTCATTCCTATAGACTACACAAATGATACCCATTAGGCTAGAAGACATTACCAATGAGTGCCATCTTACAGTGGTGCAGTTAGACAAGTCTAGGTTAAGAGCACAGAATAAAGGGAAGGGACCCCCATAGGGTTATGTCAAGGGATTACTTAGAACACACTGCCTATACAAAATGACCATTGTATAGCCACGTGCTCAGTCTTCTACTTTATATCGTCTCCTAGATGGTAATAAATCATGTCTAATTAAGTTTCTTACTATAATATATGATGTTGTCATAATGACAGTCAAACAAATTCATACTTTCTATTTATTCCTTCATCCCTTGCTTTCATCCACTTATTTATTCAGTCCCCTTTTCACTCAAGTTTTGATACAATTGCTTATACATTTGTCATGTATTTACCCACAAGTTCACCTATTCCACCATTTATTCATAATAGTCAACAAATGATAACTAAGTAGCTTTGGTATGCCAGGCATACTAAAGATACTAAAGGCATGGGAGATACAGTCAGAACTGGTTTCAGGGACCAATGTTATATGAGAAAAACAAACAAATACATGAATAGGAATAGTCCATTTAACGCTATAAAAGGCCTAGGAGTGCACGACTTGAGATGTCTTTCATGACCAGCATATGTTAAAAGGCATGCCCAATTTCAAGACCTCAAGAACAATAAAACTCGAGACAAAAATGTGGAGGTCTTCTACTCCCAACTTCCTGATATTCAAGAGGTGGCTATATCCCATTCTTACGTCATGTGCATTGGTGGGAAAGTGATTGAGAAAATGGCAGCCCCAAGACAGGTAGCCTTATCCAGAGCACAGAGCAGTCTCAGCAGATGACACTACAGCATCCAGATAGCCAATCATGCCAAACTCTAGAAAGTTTCATGTCTTTGATGCCACTCTATTCTGAAATAGCCACATGTGGATTACTTTAAATCATCTTATAAGATTGGTCAAGTCACCCAAAGGACTCTTTCCTTTCTCACTTTCTGCCCAAGCCCTTTCTTCCTCAAGCCTCCTAAGCATCCTGCTCTTTCACTGGGCCACCATGGCCTGACAGGGGTCCAGTGCAGATAGATTGGCAGGCACTGAGTGGCCTCTGCTCCTTGTTTCCAGGCAACCTTTAAAGGCTGGATGGACATCATGTATGCAGCTGTTGATTCCCGAGAGGTGAGTCTCATCAATTCATTGTATCTACAGCCTTCCACTCTGAGCATCATGTCCATGTCTGTATTTGAAATGAAAAGAAAATGGCATTGGTGTCAGAAGAGGTGTGGTCATCCAGCAGCCTCACACTGTCCCTCCCTGCAGTAGTGTCCAGCTGGTCTTCTGGGTTGTGTTTAATCCTACCTAGCCCATTCCTCTCCCATGTACACTCTCAGGCCTCTCATACTCTTCTTGTGCTCACCAGGAGAGCATCAGGTAATCTATGAAGGATGGTATATGGGAGGCCACTCCTAGACAGGAATAGGAACCAGGGCAATGGCTAGAAAAAAGGGACATTGAAGGAATAAGACAGAATCTCAGGTGCATCGGGAGGTGGGGGAGATGCTAGTGGACAGACCCAGTGATGTCCTGACCCGTGTTCCCTCAGCCCACTTCTGAGTTCGCTTACATTCTGCCTTTCTGATTCTCTGTCTCAAGACTTTCTTCAGTGTCTCAGTCCCCTTTTCACTCAAGTTTTGATACAATTGCTTATACATTTGTCATGTATTTACCCACAAGTTCACTCATTCCACCATTTATCCATAATAGTCAACAAATGATAACCAAGTAGCTTTGGTATGCCAGGCATACCAAAGATACAGCCCTGGGAGACACAGACCCAGTGATGTCCTGAACCATGTTCCATGCTCAGCAGCCTGTCCCCCAAGGTCGGGGGATTTCACATCCCTAGGCACAACCCTCACTGATAAGCTTGGGGAGTCATAAATAAATATTCCAGCTTCCCTGTCCTTTGGTGGTTCCATTCTGAGGTATGTTCTACACAGTCTTCAGGGGGCCCCAACAGGATTGAGCATCAGTTACCCACAATGATGGTCTGCCTGACAACACCTGCTTCATTAACTTTTCTTCACTTTCTGCTTATTCTCCCCAATTCCCTCAATCCTGCTTCCTGGGAAAATTACCTGCTCCCAGGTTCTTGTCCCAGGGTTGACTTTTAGGATAAACCTAAGATAAGACACCCAACCTCTTTCTCCTGTTCCCTCTTGTCTGGTCACAGGTCGACGTTCAGCCCAAGTGGGAGGACAACGTGTACATGTACTTGTACTTCGTCATCTTCATCATTTTTGGTGGCTTCTTCACACTGAATCTCTTTGTTGGGGTCATAATTGACAACTTCAATCAACAGAAAAAAAAGATATGTGGCGCTCCATTGTTTCTGGGAATCTTATACTTGCTGCCCCCTGGCCTGACCTCATGGCTAAAGTCAGTGCTACTCATAGGCCTCTATGCCTAACCCAGAACCTAATTTTGGCACTTAACATCAAGTTGACCTTTGCCCCCTGGTTGTGGGCCTCACCCCTATCTGGTGCCTGGGGCTGCTGCTGCTACAAGAAATGCACCCCATGTCAAAAATGCCCCTCCCTAGGTCCCCATTCTCCTTCTCAAAATGACCTCAGTCTTCCCATCTGGAACCAAGTGTGCTGAGACTGTCACAGGTGACACCTTGGGAAACATCTACAAGGAAGGAATAGGATCCAATATTTGCTGCTCTATTTGGGGCTCTGACTCACAGAGGACTAAGTCAGGAAAACTTGGGAAGGGCCAAGACCCAGATTTTGGCAGAATTCCAATCATCCTTGGGATGGGGAGGAAGGATCTTGGCTCCATGAACATTGACTCAGATTAATAGGAAACTGTTGCATTTATAATATAGTAAAATATAAGAGTATTGAAGGCATAAAATGCTTTCATGCTATCCTTTCGTTAAGTACACTCCATACCCCTGAGTTAGATGTGGCACATTTTAGATTTGTATAAACTGAGATCCAAAGAGAAAAGGGGTCACATGGTTGAGTCACATAGCACAGAATAGCCTTTGGCATTACATAATCCCAGATATGTGTTCCTGATTCAGTCACCAGCTGAATAGGTGATATTGGAAATATCATATACCTCCCTGGGTCTCAGTTTTCTTACCTATTTAATGGAGTTAATAATATTTATCAGGAGTGTGATGAGAAGAAAATAAAACCATATACAAAGAGCATCTAGTTAAGAACTGAACACACAGTGGGCACTAGATACTAAGTGTTATTATTATAATTTAGAATGTATGTCCACTAGGGAAGGCATCCCACCTACAGAAAATCCTCACTCAGGGTCCTAGGTATTAGAAAAGAGCAGGAGAGAGCTTTGGGAGCCCCAGAGGGGCTCTGCAAGTCAGCAGTGACCATCATCATCGGTACTCCATCCCAGCAATTTGAGAGCATTCAAACAATCTTTTCTCCTATTTCCAGATGAGGAAACTGAGGTCCAGAGAACAGAACTAGCCATGTTATGTGATTGATAGAGTGAGATAAGCCAATGACAAGATTGAGATAAGAACTTCAACCACAGACTCCTTGCCCAGAAGTCTCAGTCTGACCCCACCCAGTGCTCACCTACTCACTGCCCCAGCCCCTGTCCTGGCCTCACCAAGATGTTCTTCCCAAGAAGCCTTTTGATATTTCCTCTCCTGTCCCATAGATATCAGCCCAATTTCTCAGCATTTGCAGACTCATTTACACAGGCATGCTGTGGGCTTTCAGATTATAATAGGAGTTGAAAGGTGAGGAATTGAATGACGGTGGTCCAGAGGATCCCTAAAGAAAATCAACACTCAGTCTTCAGGGAGGGAGACAGAGTCATTACCATATGTGACAATATAGTGTCAATACCGTATGTGACACTCGAACATCAGGGGCAGTGATACTCGGAGGCTCTGGAAAAAACCATTCAAGGTCCCTTAAAGACCAGGAACCCAAGGACAAGGTATTAATTATCCTCAGCAACTCCTCCCAAGAAAGGGCTTGAGGCCCTGTGTCCTCAATCTTTGCTCCAGAAGCACTTAGAAATTCTTTCCCCCAGCAGAGGCTGACTCTAGAAGTCCTCTGAGTTTTACTGAAATGAATTGAAGGCTCAGAATTAAACCAACATGTACCTTCTCCTTGGGTCCTCTTCCCAAGCTCTCCCCGCCCCCTGTCCACGCAGCATCTCTGTGTTTCTGGAGAAGAGAAACAAACTTGGCTTCAGAAACCCAGGCAGGAAGTCTAACATGAGCTCACTCCTACCACTCTGTCTTCGGTTGTGGTGTCCAGGCAAGACTCTCCTTGATTCTAGGCTGGGCATGTCTTTCTACCATGAAGTGGAGAAGGTTCTCATATAGAATGCTCTGACTTTGATTTCCCAGAGGGATCCTGTTACTTTAATAACAATAGTATGTCTCCCTCCTTCACTTAGGGGGCCAGGACATCTTCATGACAGAGGAACAGAAGAAATACTACAATGCCATGAAGAAGCTGGGCTCCAAGAAGCCCCAGAAGCCCATCCCACGGCCCCTGGTGAGCCACACAGCTTCCCTCTCATGGTGTGTTTATGAGTACTGCCTATGCCTGGGCTGGGAGAGGCCTGACCAGTACTGTCTGTAGAGGAGATCTGGACTGTGTTTAGAGATGAGGGTGATGAGGGTGATGAGGGTACCTAGGAACCAAGAATGACAAGTTTAGATGAAGAAACTCTGTTCTTTGGGAGTGAAAATAACTCCTAAAGATGCTACAAATAGACCTGTTCGTGGAAGCAGTGAGTTCCCCAGAAATTTTAGGATTCAAGCACAGGTCTGGAAACAGATTAGGCTAAATGATAACAAGGATGATTAGCATCCAGAGTTGAAACATCTGTGTGGTTATACATCATGATCTAGATTGTAATGGATCTCCAGACTAACCTTACATTCCACCTCATGCCTATAGGTAGACTGGAGAGGAAATGGCCAAAATCCACCCCCCAGGATACAGTCATGGTCATAGTCTAGTGGCCCAACAGGAACTAAAAAAAAAATCCCATTCTGAAATTTAAAGATTGGCGAAAAATTAGAACCAGACTCTACTTTGATTCCTTTTTTCCTAAAGACCTCAAGAGACATGCCCTTTTATTCCTCTATTACATACACGCAGCACCCAAACTATACATGATATCACCTAAATTCTTCTCAGTCCTCTCCAGAAGATGAAAATATCAAAACTCTGGGTGGCCCCAGGATGGCAGCCCTGTTGGGAGTGGATGAATAGGTTTGGGAATGAAGATGTTGATATGTCCGGAATTACAGATAAACCTCTTCAAAGAATTTCTGAACCATCCACTGCAGTGAATGGAATTGGCTCTTGTCCTTTTGCATAACCTTTCTGTGGCTTAGATACAGCATTTATGAAGAAAACTACAGGTACTTCCTACGACACAATCTCGTTAACCCTTTCCCCACACAAGGGCAAAGCCAAAGGACCTTCAATAAAGAAACAGGACTTTCCCTAAAGGAATTAGGAAGTTAAAAGACATTCATTTTGTTGGCCAGGGCATTAGGATTTCTAAATCAAGTAATGGTACTTACATGAGTGCCTCCAAATTTGGTGAGCACAGAGTCTCAAAAACATTTACAAGATTAAAAAAAAAAGTTATGAAAATTTTTTTTTATACTGGAGACTGAATCCAAAGGCACTTAACCACTGAGCCACATCCCCAGCCCTTTTTAATATTTTATTAGAGACAATGTCTCACTGAGTTGCTTAGGGCCTCACTAAGTTGCTGAGGTTGGCTTTGCACTTTCAATCCTTCTGCCTCAGCCTCCCAAGCTGCAGGGATTACAGCTCGCACCACCAGGCCTGGCAAGTTATGACTTTTGACACACTTTATTTGGAAACAGTAGTCATAAAATTATTACTGTTCTAGATTCTGCTAAGAAATATTGTAGTAGGGCATGGTAGAAGATTCAGATCTCTGTAGGGGTAGAGAATTTCTCCCAGATCTTTCATAAAATCAAGATAATTGGGCTTGAATGAGCCTGAATAAAAGTGTGCAAGGTTCACTGAGTGTCCCTCTGTCAAGAAGTCCAATGGGCAAGAAGAGGCTCAAAATTAAAAGATGTAGATGTAAAGACTGAGCCCAGCCAAGGAGACTCAAGTCAAGGGCCCTATGAAGACGATCCTTGCCGTAGTCTGGCTGGGCACAAAATCATGAGCCACTCACAGCTTTGTAGATTCAAACAGCAATTCTTTATTCCAGTACTCACATCGGCCCTCTCCAAACACGTTCTGGGGAAATTCATGTTCTCTGCCCAAAAACTCTCTGAATCCCGGGAGAAATCAAGGGGAACTCAGGCAGCAGGATACGCCCTATTCCCAGCAGGAATAATCTTAAACCTGGAACCGCCCTAAACCCGGATTGTCCTAAAACCGGGAACACCCTAAATCCAAGGAGAGCCTTAAACCCTGATCCACCCTAAACCCGGATCTGCCTTGGTCCTTGAGCAAGGTCACCTTACATGCAATGTCACTGCAAAATGTCTAAGGCAAGTCCTATTTCCATGAGTCCTTCCACTAAGCAACATGGGGTACGCTGGCAAGGAAATTGTCATACCTACTTGGCTAATGGCTCTCAGCAGATCCTGAGACTTAGTGAGAAGCAAGCAGCTGAGTCTCTGCAGTCCTTTCTTTGTGGCCAGATTCAGGCTGAATTCACATTGGAACCTCAGAGTCCTGTGCTAGGGAAACCTTTGGCAAAATCTTGAAAGCTTGGAGCACTTTCCTTACACACTACTCAATCAACCAATCAACATCCCAGCTTCTCTCCTCTTATCAATTAATCCCACAGGCTACCCCTGGCCTCTTCTTCTCCTTGTCCCTGGGATAGGGTATGCTACATTTCAAAAAAGGGACCCTGGAGAGGACATCTAAATACAAAGGACTGAACCTGATGCTGAAGTTCCAGGCAATATAACACACAAGTGAGACTCCAGGCTGCTCATCTTTTCCCTTAACTAAGCCACAACCAAGACTCTCCAATTCCTCCAGTAGTGGCAGTAGGGGAGGCCCTGAAAATGGGGGTGGGGGGTGGAATCTCAGAACCCAGCTCTATTCCTGAGATTATCCACCTATTTTCAAGGAGGGGGCACCAACACGATGCTACCTTTAATGCAGGAACATGGCTCTCTTCTTAATAACATGGCCTAAGCATGTAAAAACACTGTTTCCTTTGTTCCATAGGCCGTCAAGGCTGAGGCAAGGCTGGAACATTTAAAATTTGAAATCTTAGGGAAACCAGAAGAGCAGGGTTCAAGCAGCAACTGCATATGAAAACTCTCCACAGCCCATAGGCGTTGGCCCATACTAACTCCTGTCTGGTATCCAGATGGCAGGCAACATCATGGCACTCCCTACCCAGCCCGATCAGCTACGCTTCTTAAAGTCTAGAACCAAGAAAGAAACCCAAGAAAAATAAGGCATTCCCATTCCTGAGAATCCAGGAATTCTCAGGCCCGGCTTTCATTTCCTTCTCTCTCTTGGGAGCCCCAACAGGGAAAGCTGGTTAGATAAGCACAACCTTGGCATAGGAATTCTGCACCCCAGGTTTCATAGCAGTGTTAAACTGACACCAAACAGGGACACCTCCACCCCTGCACATGCACACACCCACAACTCCCCACCTCTGGCAAAGCCCAGGGTCTCAACCTTGTTTCTCATAGCAACAGCTAAGGGTTCCACCAAACAGTATATTTTATTCTATAACATTCCCTGCTACAGAACTCACTAAAAGCAGAACTACTTCGTTGTGACATAATAGTTTCTAGAAATCACATCATCAATTACTCACTTCATCATCTCTGAGAGCACTGAGTCACAAAGATGTGATCTCTGCCCTCAGGCCAAACCAGGATCAGCCAAAAGCTGCTGCATTTCCTAAAGTTGGGATATCTAGGGCAAACCTGATGCCTAGACACTTATAGATACTATTGCCTGCTTTGTTTAATTAGAAATCATGAAACCATGAATGGGCCTCTCTTTCTCTTTCTTTCTTTCTTTTTAAGCCATTTTCAGTGATGAAATAAAGGGTTAGTGACTCAGAAATTCTCCTTCCACCCCAGGAAAGACATGAGCCAGCTAGCCATTATTCATGGAACTGGGCCCACTTAGGTCAGATTCTTTGCTCTAAACCAGCAGGACAGCAACCCACCCTGCCTTGAAGCAGAAGCCTCATCATAGCACTGTCCACCCACCCACCCACCCATCCCCCAGCCTGCTTAGAAGCTCCTTGAAGCTTCCTGGCAAGACTATGACATGGTCTTCTCCTCCTGCCTCATGGCCACTTACGGCAGCACATAGGACCCATTCTGTAAGTGCTCACTGCATATAATTAAATTTAATCAAAGCTCATAAGGTGGAGCTGTCCATTCTGTCTTCCATTTATTCACCAATTTATTTTATGCAAAGCACTATGCAGACAGTAGGAGCAGAACAGTGAGAAAGTTGGACAAATTTCCTGCCCTCGCAGAAATTACGAGTCTGTGACCAAGGCGAATAATTAGGAAAAAATCACATACATGTCAATTCACAGGCTGAAGAGATAACCAAGGGAGAATGGGGTGAAAGGCAAAGGGTGTCTTAGGACTGAGTCTTGATGGAGCTAATATCTTCATTTGGTCAAGGAGACTGAAACAGAGCAATGTGAAGAGCAAGAACCGAGAGGGTAAGGCATGGATGGAAACTAAGAAAGGGGAGCTTCCCAGAGCAGGGGACATGAGCAATGCCAAATAACTGTCCTTGCATTGAACATTATGAAGGTTATTGGTGATCTTGGTGAGAACCATTTTGGTGGCAGGCAGGGGGCCAAAGCTCTGTTGGAGTAAGTGGGAGACAGTTTCAAAAACTTCAGTTGTTCATGTGAGGAGAGACCTGGAGTGGGAAGCTCGGGAGGATTTTGTTTTAGGTTAAGAAAAACCAAATCATTAGAGATTGTCCAAGGAACAGAAAGAGTAAGAGTCATTTCCACGGACATTAAAGATGCCTAGGATAATAGCCCAAAGTGGGCAAGGATGGCCAAGAGCTTGATTTATTAGGAATGGAGCAGAGGGAGCAGGAGGTGGGTAAGTGGTAGTCTTGAAGAGGTAAAGGTGGACCAGCTAGATGACAGAGCTTCAAGGGAGGAAGGGCTTTTACAAGACACAGGAAGAGCAAAGATCTAGAAGGAACCGTGGGGAACAAGGAAGACCCCAGGCCTGACCCCTATCTTGGGGCACGTGGGGTGGGGGAGATGATTGCCTTTGAGTGGGAGATGGTTTTTGTTGATTGAGGACTGTGAGCACCACAGAGGTCAGGAGAAGGACTTGGGTAAAGGGGAGGAGTGAAGAATGAGAGTGGGCCAAGAACTCACAGAGCATTCATGTTAACGCCAACAGAAAGAAGAGAGGGCCACACTAGGAACTTTCTAAAAACCATCATAAAGATAACTGGATATAAATCATCTACTGGTTACCCCGGCCACTCTGCCTTCCTCCAAGAATGCAAAAGACTGAAACCTGACCCCATGCCCTGCACTTGCATTTGCTTAGACATCTGACAAACCCCAAGAATGTTCTCTTCAGGGAACATTTCCAGGAGTGGGTCAAACCATTGCACTTGACTTTGTACTTAGCAGAGCAGCGCAAATCAACAATCTCACAAGCAGTTCTTGAACTGCTGCTATGCACGGGGTACTACCGGAGCACAAGTTTGAGTAAGCATGGCCCCTGACCTCCAAGAGCTCATTGTCTGGTAGAGAAGAGAGGCATATGTGAAATCCTAGCTCAAGACTGATTACAAAGGCTCTGGAAGCCAAAGGGACAGGTGTAATGTGATAAAGCAAAACTCCCTGGAGGAAGTGGGGCTTAGGAGAGATGGCTTAGTCTGTATTGGGATTGAGGTAGCAAGAGGGGACATTAGAAGAGCATTCCAAAGGGAGGGAAGATCGTGGGTGAGGACAAAAGAGGTACCTGGTGATGGTGGGCTTCTGGGAGGGTGATAAGGACTAGAACAGGGCAGTGAGGTGGAATCCACTAAAGGTGAGACTGTGAACAGGAGGTGGCTTCTGTTTGGAGGTGGAATGTGAATGGGACAAAGGTGAAGACTTTTAAAACTCATCCTCCCGATGTTTGATTTATGTGGGGACAAAGGTCCTGATGCCACCACCTTTGGTTTCCTCAGAACAGGTACCAGGGATTCATCTTTGATGTCGTGACCAGGCAAGCTTTTGACATTGCCATTATGGTCCTCATTTGCCTCAACATGATCACCATGATGGTGGAGACAGATGAGCAGAGCGAAGAAAAGACGAAAATCCTCGGCAAAATCAATCAGTTCTTCGTGGCTGTCTTCACGGGCGAGTGCGTCTTGAAGATGTTCGCCTTGCGGCAATACTATTTCACCAACGGCTGGAATGTGTTTGACTTCATTGTCGTGATCCTCTCCATCGGGAGTAAGTGTACGGCCACGTGATAGGGAAGCCCGGCTGCTCTTTTAAAACTAAGAGGAGGACAACCAACTAATTTTTCAAATAGGTGTCATGTGTTAGAAAAGCCCCGTTCATGCTGCCTTCCAAGAGCAGCAGATTTGAAATTCCCCTAGGATGCTTTCTCAGGACAATGAAGAGGCTCCACTGGTATTCTCCATACTATGAAATGTTTGCAGTCACCTACTATGTGCACACATTGCCAGAACCTTAAGGGAACAATCACTCCTCCTGAGCACCTAAGTCTAAGATGATGAAGTTTCCAATGGGACTCACCATTATAGTTTTCAAAGCAGTTGGGGTGGATGGTGTTATGTGAAGTGATTTGTAAAATACTTTCCAGGAAAGGAAGTGGGTTGCCAGCAAAGTGGGCTGCTGTTGTTTTTGTTGTTGTTGTTGTTTGTTTGTTTTTCATTTTTTTGCTTTGTTTCAATTTTTCAATTTGTTCTAATTAGTTATACATGACAGTAGAATGCATTTAGACACATTGTACACAAATGGAGCACAACTACTCATTCCTCTGGCTGCATATGATGCAGTCACACAGTAGGGTAATCATACATGTATACAGGATAATAATGTCTGTCTCATTCTACCGTCCTTCCCATCCCCACTGACTCACCCCTCCCCTTACTCCCATCTACACAATCCAAAGTTCTTTCATTCTTCCCTTACCCACCCCCCACTATGGATCAGCATCCACTTAACAGAGAAAACATCTGGCCTTTCGTTTTTTGGGATTGGCTTATTTCACTTAGTATGATGTTCTCTAGTTCCATCCATTTACCTGCAAATGTCATATTTTCATTCTTCTTTAAGGCTAATATTCCATTGTGTGTGTGTGTGTGTGTGTGTATATATATATATATATATATATATATATATATATATATATATCACATTTTCTTTATCCATTCATCTGTTGAAGGACATCTAAGTTGGGTCCATTGTTTAGCTATTGTGAATTGAGCTGCTATAAACATTGATGTGGTTGCATCACTGTAGTAGGCTGATTTTAAGTCCTCAAAGAAGGTTCTTAAATTGAGGGTCTGAAGGCAATTCTATATGTAATTATCTTCTTAGAGAATATAAGTGTCAGAAAAGTCAAGTGATCAATATCAAGAGATCATGCTTCAAAGGTCCAGTCTGGGGACCACTGAATGAAAGACCCAGTATTTTGAGACTCGACGATATCCAGAGAAAACTGGAAGAGTAAGAAGCTAATGTGGGGATAGAGCCACAACAGCTGAGTACCTACTGAGTCTTCAGCACTGGGCTGGGCTCCATGAATCTTCACAGCAACCCTATAAAAAAGATTTTTTTGTCCTCATTTGAAACATTTAAAATTGAGCCTCAGAGATTAAGAAAGTTATACAAATTCACAGAGCTTGTAAGGAGTAGAGCTGAATTTTGACTGGGCTAAGTTCTTTTATTTTTTTTATTGATGCATTACAAGTATTCATAATAGTAGGATTCACTGTGGTATGTTTGTATATGCACATAACATATAATTTGGTAAATTTTATTGCCCATTACCTCCTGTTTACCCCCTGGTTCCTTTCACTCTATCCTCCTGCCAATCCCCAACCTCTATTCCCTTCTGAGATGAAAATATCCCTTTTCTCCTCTTTTTTTCTCTCTTCCATATATGAGGAAAAAAACATATGACCTTTGACTTTGAGTTTGCCTTATCTCACTTAACATTATATTCTCCAGTTCTATCGATTTTGCTTCAAATGACTTAATTGCTTTCTTCTTTATGGCTGCCTAAAACTCCATTGTGCATCTTTTGCATGTTTTCTCTATCCATTCATTCATTGACAGGCATCTATGCTGGTTTTATAACTTGATTATTGTGAATAGCATTCCTATAAATATGGGCATGCATGTATATTCGTACTATGCTGACTTCATTTCTTTTGGATAAATATCAAGGCTAAGTTCTTCTAATAAATTAGCTGCTTCTCACCCACATCCAAGAGACTATCCCTGGATTTCTTGTGGTTTAGCCAGAGTTTGATGCTATAAAAGCCAAATCCCAGTTCCCCAGCTTCCCTTGTCATTTTAAGTATATCCCAATCAGTTATATTCTGACCTGCTTGCTTTTCATGTCAGGGCATAGCTGTAGACTTAATTTTCCATTGATTTACCCTCAAGAGCTAATAGCATCTAAACATAGCTTGGCAGCATTTCATCAATCTTCCCACCCTGGTGCAGAAATATAGCCTTGGTTTGCATTTATTTGTTTGGAGGGTTTAAATTCATTTTTGTTTTGTTTTGTTTTCTATTGCTGCTGTTTCTTCAAAAGCATTTTATTGAGTACTGTTGACATACAAAAAAGCCATATATACTTAATGTATATAATCTAAAACATCTGCAGGTAAATATATACTCATGAGACCATTACCACAATCAATGCCATAAACATATCCATTGCCTCCAAAAATTTCTCCCACATTACTTAGTTAGTAGTTGATTGCTAAATACTCTTAAATAACATCTCAGGCTTATCTCACTTAGAATAACAGGAGTTTTGTTGTTGGTTGTCTGGGGGGTTTTTTGTTGTTGTCGTTTTGTTTTGTTGACCTTCTGAAGTGAGATATTTGAAAGTCCATTTTGCTTTTATATTAGAGAAAGGAGCTTGCTTATGTAACTTCCCATATCAGTAATTTAGAAATAAAATTCACCTACCATACTTAGTTCTATGAAGAGGACACCTTAAGCTACCAGTTTCTGAGGCCAACACAGCAACTCCAAAGGCAGAAATCTCTCAGAGATCTTAAAGACAAGCGAAGAATCCACCTGTTAACTTTTCTGTCCTCATTCCTGCCTCCCTTTCTTCCTTGCCACCATAAAGACACATACTGAGTGTCAAACTATTGTAAGTATGAGGACTCATTGTACTCTAAAATAAGGTACTGGGAAAATTAAAACTATGATATAGACAGTTATCTGGCAGAATTTTTTAGTAGTTATATAGACACATAATGTACCTATATTATTTTAAAAATGCCCCAGTTAAACTGAACTGTAAGAGTTTTTGCAAAGTTTTTATAATCCAGAATTATCATGATTTCCTAAGTTCCCTCCAATTTCCTTCAACACAATATCATGGCCACCCATCTGCATACAACAAAGGACAGCAGGAAAGAGGGTCAAGGGAATCCTATGAGGAGTAAGAAATTGATTTTACCTCCTTTGAATCCTCTTACCCTAAAAGCTTTGCTTGATTCCCAGTGGAGGTCTTTGGTCCCAATTACCCAAGCATCAAAAATCTTCATGTTCGAGATCATGTAAGGGGACCTATATATTCATCATCTTTTCAACCTTTCTCATAGTTAGGGTTGAGGGCAGTAGTTGACCCCAAAAAGCCCATCCTTAGGCTCTCACAGAGTTCAAGCTCAGCTGGAAGTGAAAGAAAGAAATTAAAACCATTATGCAGACAGCTGGGCATTCAAAGCCATTCTGCTTTAGCTGTCAGCAAGTTGCCCAACTCCTGCTCCCCCTTATAATTAACCTCAGGCTCCATACAATTATCTATGGGACCATGTGCCAGGAACTGAGTCAATTTTCGCAGCAGGATATAAGGAGATGAATCACAGGGGGTCCTGGCCTTCCCACAGCACAGGACGGAGAAGGAGGAATGAGGATGGCCAAAGCTGAAAACTCAAGGGAGAGCAGGTCTGTGTCATATTGGAAATAAAGTATTGTGGGCATGTGCACAATACTGCAGAGGATGGGGTGTCGACCTTGGAGGCTGACTTTAAAGAGGTCGTTCTAAGTAGAGGAAAAGATAAGAACATGGTGAGAAGGGTAAGATCAACTTGATGAAGGGAGGATTAAGGCAGTGAACATTTACTGAGTGGTAGTTGTGTCAGCTACCATGCCGGGTTCACGGGGCCCAGAGTCCTCGATTGTGGATAACCGAGAGGAAGCTCATACTGAGAAGAGATGAGGAAATGTGCTTACATCCAACTTGGTCAGGGCTCATGGTTGAGATACTAATTAGATAATTTCCTCCCTCTTTCAAAGGTCTAGTGTTTTCTGCGATTCTTACATCACTAGAAAATTACTTCTCTCCAACACTCTTCCGAGTCATCCGCCTGGCCCGAATTGGCCGCATCCTCAGACTGATCCGAGCAGCCAAGGGGATCCGCACGCTGCTCTTTGCCCTCATGATGTCTCTGCCTGCCCTCTTCAACATCGGGCTGCTGCTCTTCCTCGTCATGTTCATCTACTCCATCTTCGGCATGTCCAGCTTTGCTTACGTCAAGTGGGAGGCCGGGATCGATGACATGTTCAACTTCCAGACCTTCGCCAACAGCATGCTGTGCCTCTTCCAGATCACCACGTCAGCCGGCTGGGATGGCCTCCTCAGCCCCATCCTCAACACAGGGCCCCCCTACTGCGACCCCAATCTGCCCAATGGCAATGGCACTAGAGGAGACTGTGGGAACCCAGCCGTGGGCATCGTCTTCTTCACCACCTACATCATCATCTCCTTCCTCATCGTGGTCAACATGTACATTGCAGTGATTCTGGAGAACTTCAATGTAGCCACAGAGGAGAGCACAGAGCCCCTGAGTGAGGACGATTTCGACATGTTCTATGAGACCTGGGAGAAATTCGACCCAGAAGCCACCCAGTTCATTACCTTTTCTGCCCTCTCAGACTTTGCAGACACTCTCTCAGGCCCCTTGAGAATCCCAAAACCCAATCAGAAAATATTAATCCAGATGGACATGCCCTTGGTCCCTGGAGATAAGATCCACTGTTTGGACATCCTCTTTGCCTTCACCAAGAACGTGCTGGGAGAATCTGGAGAGTTGGATTCACTAAAGGCAAACATGGAGGAGAAGTTTATGGCAACTAATCTTTCAAAAGCATCCTATGAGCCAATAGCAACCACCCTCCGGTGGAAGCAAGAAGACATTTCAGCCACTGTCATTCAAAAGGCCTATCGGAGTTATGTGCTCTATCGCTCCTTGACACTCTCCAACCCCTCTGGAGTGCCCAGGACTGAGGAGGAGGCTTTGTCACACCCAGATGAAGGCTTTGTCGAATTTATGGCAAATGAGAATTGTGTCCTTCCAGACAAATCTGAAACTGCATCTGCCACATCTTTCCCGCCATCCTATGACAGCGTCACTAGAGGCCTCAGTGATAGAGTCAACCTGAGCACATCCAGCTCAATGCAAAATGAAGATGAAGCCGCCAGTAAGGAGGTGACTGCACCTGACCCTGAGTGAGGATACTCCAGCTGGACATGTCCAGCCTGATGTGTTCCTTGGCTGCCATAACTTTCCCACCACGGATGGCCCCCAGCTACAACCTCACCAATGCATGTCACTGGTCACAATGTCAGAACTGGGCAGGGAATGTAGCTGGTACCTACTTTTGAAAATGTCTCCATACAACAATAGTCAGAAGCCAAGAGTATCCTACTTTGACTTCACTTCTGAATTTCAATATCCAGTGATGGGGTTCTCTTACTTTCAGGAAAATGTCACTGGTCTATTTATTTTAGTTGTGACCAGGGATTTTATCTACCTAGACAAATTTCTCAGGACCAGAACTTTCAAAGATATGGCAAGGGCACTGCTGAAGGTCTAAGGTTGTCTTCCTGCAAATACCACATAGAGATGTGCAGTTATTTAGGATTTTTGCATGATTGCATGTTGAGAGCTGCTGGACAACTTCTCCAACCCAGACTAACACCTGTGGTCTATGCCATGAAATACCTTTGAGATCTCCATTAAAACTAATATTTTTAAAAGTATGTCAAGACTGATGTCATATGTTAAATCACCACTTTTTCTTGATTTCTTAATGTGATACTGACAGGTATTGTAAGTCATTTCTCCCTCACTTTCAGGGATCCTGATATTTTGTAGTGTGAGTTTGAGGCTGGGGAGGGCAGGAGGGAGCACTATCCTGGAATCTAGAGAGTCTGGTTCTAATCTTAACTCTTCCACCAATTGCCTGGCTGACCAGAGCTAAGTTCTTTCCCCTATGAACCTGTTTTCCCATATATAAAAATCAGTGGGAATGGGAAACATTTGGTTTTGCATAGCCTTTGAATATTGTGTTGTATAATGCAGTGGTTCCCTGTCCCCTTGAGATGGGAAAACACTCTCTATTTCCATGGTCAGATCTTTCTGCTATGAGGCTACCAAGGCAGCTTTTGGATACATTCCAGAGCCTTTTTACGTCTCATATCAGATTTTAAGAAGGAAGGTTTTTATATTTCCTTCGGACTAGTACTTCATGATTCATATAACCAAAAGAAAAGGGACATTTTGAGAAAGATGATCTGGTAAATAAAAGATATGGCCAGTAGTTCTTTTTATTCATCTGCAAATGTTATTAAAGTCCTTTGATATGGCAGACATGAGATAAATAGGAGTTAAGTCCCAAGAGATGAATTGGAATTATGCAATGAATGGAGTAAGAGTTATTTAGTAAGGGTATATATTTAGGCAGATGAAGGACAACAAAGAGTTCATGTGACTACATTGGACATAATGAACCTTAACAACACCTGTGATCTTGTCTTGCATTAACGCTTGGGATATTCCCAGCCACAATCACAAAGATCAGGTCAATTAATAGGACATATATTTGATCATTTTATGAAATTTTCCATTGGTACAATTACAAAGCATAGAGGTTGATCCATCGGATATGCCTCTTGAAAGCAAGTTTTCTGGGGTTTACTTTTTCTCACAGTTGGCCCATTAGACGCTAAAGGCTATCAAGACGCTTGTTGGAGGTTGCCAAGACATACATATACAAAATAAGATGGTGCTGGATTAGCATCCCAAAGCAGCTATCCTCTGGTATTAGGTTTGTATGTGAAAGACAATTTCAGTCAAATGGCCCGTCCTCCCTAATGTCAGTGAACCAGGATGCCCAGGTATTGACCATACAGCTTCTTCAGCATCTCAATCCCATGTGGTCACTTAAAACATCAACTGAAATGATAATAGCTCAAGTGTTTATAAGACAGCTGGGAAGACAGAGAGCTTGGGGACTGGTTTATTTTTATAGTGTTAGCTGCAATCATTAAATATATTCAGCCATCAGACTAGTTTTACTAAGTAGATAATATTATTCTCAAAGGCATACTTATCACATCTTTTGCCCTTTGTTGTAGGTAGAATTGTGTTCCCCCCCCCCAAAAAAAAATGTATTGAAATCTTAACTCTTGGTACCTGTGAATGGGATTTAATTTGGAAATATGGTCTTCTGGGGCATAATCAAATTAAGATGAGGTTATACTAGATTAGAGTGGACTCTAATCCAATAACTGGTGATATAATATGAGAGAAGTTTGGTCAGAGAAGAATACAATGTGAAACACAGAAACACACACAAAATAGGCAGCTATGTGAAGACAGATGAAGCTGAAAGTTAAGGAATAACAAAGATTTCCAGTAACTATCAGAAGCTAGGAGGAGGCGAGGAAGGCAAGGATTCGCCCCTGGAGACTCCAAAGAGAGAACAGCCCAGACAATACCTTGATATTAGATGTCTAGCCTCCAGAAATATGAGAATAAATTTCTGTTGTAAGCCACCCAGTTGGTGATAATTTGTTACAGCAACCCTAGGAAACTAATATACTCTACAATTTTTTTCCATACACATGCATTTCCCAAATTATAATGGGAACCATTAGAAAAGGGACACAATAGACCTTGCATTACTAGGAGCTTTTGGAAATATATCCAATGCAAATGCTAGATTATTGTTGAAAATTTCACTAAAATCAGTTCCAAAGTTTACTCAGGGGTTTGATTACAAGGTAGGAATTATATTTCCAGGGCAGCAAACCTGAGATGTCCAAGGAAGATGGAAAGCCAAAGGTACATCATCAACCTCACCATTAGAACAACCTCTGCCCAGAATATATAAGGACACTTCAACACTGAAAGGAGACAAGGCACAGAACAATGGTGCTGACCTGCAGGTTCTTTAATAAATGCTCCCATCATAAACTCTGCCCTGATTTTTTTAATGCCACTAAACTATGTTGCACATAGACATGGACAGCAAAGTTCATTCAAGAACATTCAGTCAACCTAGGAGAGTGAGTAGAGGGAGAGCCTGGTATACTAAAGCATTTGCTTTAAAACAAGGTCAAGTCACTTTCCAAAGTCCTGGAGATGCAAATTACACAGACACTCAGTTTAGAGTTGCGCACAGGTTGAACATCTTAAAATGAATTAATTAAAAAGCAATTCCAAGGTTTCCAGTAGTGATAGTGTAGATTATTTAAATCCCTCCTCCCATCGAAAACACCAACAGCACTGTATAAATCCCAGACAATAATGTCAGGTAATTGGGAGGACATAAATAGGGTAAGGTTCATAAACTTTATTATTATATGGAAGAATAGAAAAATGTTTTCATTATTGTTAGACTTTGGTAAGTTAAGGATGCATTACTTAATTACTAGAATTGTCACTAATAAAACAGAAACAGAGTCTATAATTTCAAAACTAGGATGGGGAAAATCAGCTAAGAAACAATCCACCAATTTAAAAAGTAAGGTAAAAAGGAAGAAAAATATGAAATGTAGAACAATAATAACAAGTGGAAAAGACAGAATAACCTAGTATATTTGTACACCAATATATCAATAGTTAAATTAAATGTAAATGGATGGACCAAATGCTTCAGAATATAGACAAAGAATGTCAGGCAGGACTTTAAAAATTCAAATAAATGATGTTTACCAAGGGATATACCTAAAACCTCAGGTTAGCAAAAAGATAAAAATAAAAGAATAGAAATTGTACACTGTGCAAATATTTATCAACTAAGTGCAAAACACATATTCAAGTACCTAAGGAACATTTACAAAAATAGTTCATGAGCCTAGCTATAGAATAAGATTCCAAAAGTTTTCAAAAGACAAAAAGGATAAAGTGTACATTTCAGACTGCAATACAACTTTGCTGAGAATCAATAGCAAAAATAAATTGGCCCAAGCGTATATAGGAACACTTAAAATATGGAAAAGATGGGATAGCTTAGCAGTGCAAAAGAGGATCTTTGTATAAATGATGGTGGGACAATTGTGTTTCAAAAGGAAAAAAAATAGACTCCTACCAAAACCATACTCAAAATATCAATTCCAGGTATATCAAAATGTGAAAGGAAAATCTATTAAGATTTTAGAATAAAGAGAAATACATACATATCTAGCTAATAAGTAAAAGACATTGACTTAGACTACATTAAAATCTAGAATATCAGTTAATTATCTAGAATAAAATCTAGAATATCAGTTAATTATCTTAAGAGTTAAATATCTAATATATCTTAAGAGTTAAAAAGCAAGCTACAGAGTAAAAGAAAATAAGAAAATATTTAAAACACTCAAAAGGGCTGGGAGTGTAGCTTAGTAATAGAATGCTTGCTGAGAATGCGTAAAGCCCTGGGTTGGATCCCCACAACTGGGGAAAAAAAAAAAAAAAAAAAAACAACACTTATATCCAACAAAAGTCTAATATTCAAAGATTTTTTTAACTTCTACAAATCAATATGAAATAGACAACATAATAGAAAATGGTAAGAGAATTGAAGTGGTACTTCACAAAAGAGGAAATCTGAATAACTAATAAACATATAAAAGGGTGCACAACCTAATTAGTAATCATGGAAATATGCAAATGAAATCTGCTGTGAAATGCCTTTATACATCTATCAGATCTGCACAACTTTTAGAGACCAACGAACATCAAGAATTGGCAAAAATGAGAAGCAACAAGACCTCTCATGCACTGTTGGAGAGCGTGTAAATTGGTGCAAGCACTTTGCAAAACAGTTCAACTTAACCTAAAAGAGTTGAAGATACATAAAGCTCGTGTCTCAGGTTTTCCATTCCTACAAAAACTAGAGAAATCTGTGCACACGTGATGTAGGAGACATGTGCAATATTTCTTATGGACATTGTTCATAATGAACCCCAATTTGAGACAACCAAGGTCCATCAGCAGTAGAATAATTTAATAAATTGTTGAATCATTTTTTAATATAATTTTATGCAACAATGAAAATGACAGATAGTTTAATACCAGTCTATAAATGAATCTTACAAGCATAATATTGAATGAAAGAAGCCAGACACATAACTACATCTACTATATGATTATATGAGATTCAAAAACAGGCAAAATTAAACTGTATTGTCTAGGAATGCCTAAGGAAAAACAAGAGTCTGTCATTATGAAAGTCAGGGTACAGGTCTCAACAAAGGGAAGGAGTCATTTGTGATTGGATGTTGTCAATGTACTAATTACACACTCTTCGTCGTAAGTGTTGTCTTCATGTGTTAAGCTAAACACATTTGTCTAATTCCTTTTCTGTGTATATGTTGTATCTCACAATTTCAAAAATAAGAAAAAAAAACTTTAAATGGCTCAGCTTAGATTCTTCTCTCTCTTCCCAGAAGTAATTACTGTCTTCTCCTCTCAATCGTGGCATTTATATCTTGGACTGGGATTATTTGAGCTGAGTGTAAAGGGAGGAGTAGGAGTTTAGTGGTGGGTAATTTTAAAAGGCAATTCTAGGGAAAGGGAATAGCAACTGTGCAAGATGCCCAAGATGTGCAAGAGGGTGAAGAGTTTGGCAAAATGTAACCAAGATATGGGGAAGTGAGTAGAACGTTCCCAGTGGTAACCAAGTTTGTATCCCACTGAATCACTTTGGATGGTGTCATGAGTGATATTAAAACTTCAAGCAATCTGCCTAGCACAGGACCCCAACCAATTAGTGAGGACTGACCACATTACCAAAAGCATGCTTCTGGAGGTACTAACCCTCTGGTTGCTGGATTATGGAAAGGTCTAGAGAAAGACCCCAAAGGAGGGAGGACCAGAACTGCTGGGACAAAGAGGTTGGAGACCACTTAGAAGGTTGGCTTTAATAACTGGCACAGGAATAGCTCACTATACAGATGCACTTGGACCAGATTTTAACCTTTGTTGCAAATAATAGAAATCCAACTTAAATTAGCTTGTGGGGGAAAAGGAAGAAAATAATTTCAACCTAGAGATGTAGCTGGATTCAAGAACTCAAATGGTGCCATGGGAATATCCTCTTTCTCCCTCTTCACTCTGCTTTCTTCTATGCTGGCTCCATTCCAAGGCAGATTTTCCACATGTGGTAGCAAAGATGGCCCTGCGATCATTTACATCTTTGATGTCAGAGTAGAAACTTGAATCTTTCCCAATAATTTCAGCAAAAATCCAGGGAGACATATTGTGTCCAGCATACCGGCGGCTTGTAGATCATGTGTTTACCCTGGGAATCTGGAGCTAAGCTGAGAGCAGTTCCCAAACAGAAGAGTTCTGCCATAAAAAGAGGAAATGACAGATGAGCAAGATAAAACCATAGCTGTCTACCACCTTCCCACCCTTAGCTGCCCAATGTCAACATACATCCTTCTCTCCAGACACCTAATAACAAAAATACCTACCCAACACAATGTAGCTATCTCACATAAAGCCACAAGCTCCCTCTTCCCAAAGGGAGACAATGCAGACAAAGCCAGACAACACATCCAGTTTTAAGCCAAGAATGTCTCAGCAATAGATCAGAAAATCCTATAAACTCTAAAAATACGTCCAGTTTTTGGATTACAGAAGGAGGCCCAAGGCTGGGTGAGTGAGCCACTGGATCAAGCAGACTTTATTAGAATAGATTTACATTTTTCAATCAAATATGCCATCTTCAAAGATTTGCTTTTTCAAATTGGAGGGTAGCTTAGATTTTATGTTTAATTGTTGTTAGTGCCAGTGTACTTGGTGTGCAAACATCACTAAATGATGATACAGATGAAATTTCTATATTTTGAAGGAGTCTCTTTCAACATGTCATTTTATTAGTCTATTTTATGCCTTTCAGTATAGCCAGACACAAGTGGGTTCTCTGGTTCTCAAAGAAGATGAGGTAGCACTCATGTGCTGTTGCAATTATTCCTTATTGTTTACTGGCATGTAATAGGTACTATTTGGCTTTTTTTTTTCTCCCTTTATTAGCTTGTGTCCTATTATCCCATCTGATCTGCAACTTTCTTGAAAGGAAGGAGAGGGCACGATGCCTGGCACTAATTAAGGCTATAAAAGTTAATTATGTTGAGTTTTCTTAGACCTCTTTGAGTATTCCATGGCTTTAATTAAATGTTTTATAATTCTTCTCCTTCTTTCTTTTTACTGGTGACCTCTATGATTCATGGACCTGTCCATTTGTGTGGGCCATTAGAATAAACCTCTTTTTTTACTTGTTAAAAATAAATAAATAAATAAACAAGAAAATACAGCCAGTTTTGAACACTCCTCACCACCTTGATGGATTTCAGTTTTACCCAAGTAACCATCATCTTATACAAGCATTATTTCAAGTCTTCCAAACAATGCCTCATTTCTACTTTTGCCCCCAAACAGCAGCCAGAGCTCAAAACCCACCCACAGCTCCTCTGGTGCTCTGAGTAGCTGTCATTACAATGGCTTTACATAATCGGGCCCTCACTCCTCTCTGACCTCTCATTCCCTCCAGCCTCCTTGGCTCGCTGTGTCTGGCCCACCCTGTCCTTCTTACCATTCCTGAAACTCACCAACCATGCTCTTGCCTCTGCACAGGAATCCTTGGAACTCACTTTTCCCTCAGTCAGAATATGCACATATCTCATTTCTGTCTAATTGCCAGCCATATCCCCATCAGCACTTACACTCTGCAATATCATGTATATACTAGCTTATTGTCTGTCTTTCCTACTAGAAAACTACCTGGGGAAGAACTCTATTTGCTCACTAATATATTCCCAGCCACAAGAACAGTGCCAAAGACATTTGTCAAATAAGTGAGATGCCGTCTTCTTGACCAGTACAGAAGTAGCTCTCATAGCACATCCCCAAAAGCTAACAATTCAATCAATATGCAAAAGTATCGGATCAACACACTATCTTTTAAAACTTGTTTTTAAAAGGAGAAACCACATCCAGAAATGTACACCCACAGTGTGTCCTGAAGCATATGCCCCTTGTCCTAACAGAGGAGAGTTTTCTTAGTCCTGCTGTCTGGGAGAATTCCTCTACGGCCTACTTCCTCATAGACAGAAACATCCGGGAAGACTCCTTCTTTGGAATGAAGAGTTTCCTCACTCCCTGTGCTGGCACCAGGTGGCCCTGGAAGTAGTCTTCAGGTTTGATCAATCATGGGTCATTACTTGCCTTGGCTGAAGTTTCTCTGGCATTGCATATCCCGTACAACCCCAGTAGAATTTCTTTCTCTTGCATTTTAGATTTGTTAGATCTTGTTGGCTCATTGTCTTTCCATCTAGACTTGGACCTGGGTGTTGCTGCCTTTGGCAATAGACCTCTTGCTGACACACCTCTACTTCCAGATCTTCTGCCTTTCCCACTATTATTAGGTTAGGACCGAAATCTGTCTTTTCCCGTTTTTCAAGGCGCAAGACTATAAGACAGTAAAAAGACCTTCCTTTCTGCTTTCATATGGGTCAGCTTAGGCAAAGTTTGTTGTTCTTTGTGTAACTTTCTATGCCAGCCAAAAGTATCCTATAGCTTTCCAAATCCTAGAGATTGTCCCTTAATTTAAGTCCCTTAAATTGTTGCAGCAAGAGGCAAGCTGGGTTACCAGATACAACAGGCTACATTAAAGAACATGATAGAAATTTCCAGATTTAGATCTTGGGATAAGAAAGTCTCAGTGTCCTACACCCCACTTCAATTTGGCTGACGCCACGTGTTAGGATCTGTTAAGAGTAACACCCATTTCCAGTTATCAATTTTTGTGTCAGTCAGAGGAACGAGCAACACAAACCAGTCCCAGCATAAGAGGAATTTACCAGAAGGCTACAGAGAATCTCACAGAAAGTTAGTAAATGTCGAAGAAACAGGAGGATTGCAGCCAAGGCTGGGCAAGTTTCTGGGTAGCAGAAACCATGAGAGAGTCTTTCCAAGAGGCTAGGACCAGTCGTTAGAGGTTTTCTTTTCCCCTGAGGGTGTCCAGTCGGGATTCAAATTCCCAAAAAAGAACATTTGATGGGCCTAGCTCCAGTGAAGAGGAAAGGCAGGAGAATTTTGATTGACAGCTCCACCAAGATTGTATGTAATTGCCTCCCCCATGCTCCCTTAAAAAAAAAAAAAAAAGTAAGATATTGTCACCAAAAGGAGGAGGAAAGAGACCCCCTAAGCAAAAATTCCCCATTGTGTTACAAAATTATAGTTGGATTCCTGTTTCATAAAGATCCCTCTGTTGGCAGTGACAGGTTAAGATAGAGACTGAATTTAAGGTCAGGGAGATTAGATATAAAGATGTGTTCCATGGAGACCTAAGCTATTGATTTTTTTTTTTTTTTTTTTTTTTTTTTTAGTTCTTCAGGCGAATTGATGAAGAGTCATTAAACCTATTCAGATAGGATGCTCATGACATGGATGGGATGCCCACTCCCAGTTTCTCCGGTGAGAAGGTCAAGACCTTTTCTTCCAGATGAATGCTCCCTCAGCCCCAAATCAGCACTGGACTCTGACCCCCAGAAAACTGTTCATACATCCCCTGAAGTGGAAATATATTTGAAGTGTGTCCTCCTGAGGGGCCTCCGTTGAGTCATCATCCAAATGAGTTCAGGTGGAAAAAGGCAGGATTTGCCTATGGGCATCAAAGACATAACACAAAAGTTCACGTCTACCGTTGACCTTTTAAAGCACCAGTTCTGACAATAGAACTCACAACAACAACAAAACTCAGTCGCTACAATTCACTGTACAGAGATGAAAAATTAAGGAGGGTTGTACATTTTAAAAGACTCATTTTTTTTCCCCTGACCAGAACTGGGTTCTTTGGTTATTAGAAACGGGGCCACTCCCGCTTCCTGCTTTCAGATTTAATTGCATTATCCAGCTACATAAAGTCATGTGTGTGCCTGTTGAGTAATGATGCATCCTGTGGTTGGAACAGGGAGCCCCAGAACCACTTGGAGGCTGAAGATGTCTGCACACGATCCACACAGAAATGCCCAACTCATCCGCTAAGCAACGTGGTACTCTGAACCAAGCTCTGGATGAGAGGAAGGAATGACCCAGTTTGATTCCAGGGCTTCTGTTGCTTGTGTCACAACTTCTCTGAGCAACTATCCTTGACTATACAATGGGAATCAAGACTCCTTCCCTAATGAAGCCCACCAAAGAGGTTTAAAGGGAATAAAGCTGCTTTTTAAGTGTTAGGAGAGAAATGGAACTTCTTGAGGGGCTGTTATGTTGGAAACTGTTATGTTGGAATTCTTCCAGCAATATGGAATGTGAATGCCTAACTTCCAGAGCTGCCTCCTCATGGAGCAGAATGACACACCAGGCCCTCTCTCTCTCCCTGAGGAAGAAGTAGGAGGGCTTAAGCCCTGCCTACAACTGTCCCTCTTGAAAGCAAACTTTTCTTTGCTTCCTGTCCATGTTCTTCTGAATGCTCCTTCCTCTGACCATCTTTAATTGTAAGAGTTCAGAGTCACCCCTACTCACAGGTCTCTCACCTGGCTTCAACACCTCCTAGCTATATCCAGCTCATACCCCTTCCCCTACCCAGCCTCCAGTGCCCTTACCCCTTACAAGGGTACCACTCACCTCCTATCCACCAAGTATGGACACTCAAGGGTCACCCATGCTTTCTGCCGTTCCATACACTCCATCCATTGCTAGATTCTGAAGTCTCTCTCTTGGTCCATCCTCTCACCATCTGTATTGTCTTTGCCCTGAATCAGGGTCCTGCCTTCTTTCTGGAATGCTGTGACTGCTTCCCCCTGTCTCTGAAATATTAAATGTCCCGAGACTTACAATTTTCCACTGCAGCCCAGTGACATAGATGCTGTTACTCCCTTGGCGCCACCCAACCCATGATTACTGAAAAGGTATACCAACTCTACCCACAATCAAGCTAGGAAAGCCTCAGATGCCCAACAAAGGGAAGGAAGAAGGAAGCAGGATTATCTAGGGAGATATTCAGTGTGCAGTGCAGGTAGCTGTGAGAAAGTCTCCGTCAGGTTGTGGGAAGTCCCAGAATAAAGCCTGGCCACCGAAGGAATCTTTGTTGGGCAAGAAAGGCTCAGCGCTAGGACTTTCCAGGATGGGAGAGAAGTACGTGAAGAACATGGTTTCTGCATGAACGTTAGTGTAAATTCTGAAGGTGCCACAGAGCGAGTCCATCAGAGCAGAAGTTCAGCAATAGTTTGAGCATCCTTAGCCACCTTGGACCAGGAATGCCGTTTTGTAATTAGATCTAGCAACACCTCCTCCTTGAGTGCCCAGGTCATCATGCATTGTCCTCAACTCCATGGACCAGTGTCCCCCATTCATGACACTCCCACACAACAGTTTTGATCTTTTCAAATCAGTGCTTCAGGAGGAGCCTCCCCGCTACACACACACCATCACCTTCAGGGATTGCGCTTTCCCCTCTAGTGTGGTCTACCAAGGCAGGGACTAGGGTGAGGCAAGCCAGGTGCCCTCGATACAACATTTAAAGGGAGACTTGTTCTCAAGTGTGGGTCCTGTGCTTACATGAGCCTGAGAGTTAGTGTCTCCTTAAATTTTGCACCCTAGAGCCTTGCTTACTTTCACCCTGTCCTGGCCCCATGGCCACTGCTTCCAATCCACTAATGGAATCTCCCAATCCAGTAAGAGGTTTAGGTCATTCCCCACTATTCACTGATGCCAGGGCCTCCAGCTCACTGTCCCCATCTTTATTCCTGACCTTGGTTCCAGAGTGATTCATCCAACACACACAGGGTTCTTTGGTTTCTTCATATCTGATGGTGATTTCCTCCCTCTGTGCTCACATCCTGGTTTAACAAATTTTATCCATCCCATTTAACTTCATATCTGTCCCATTATTCTTGAAAGAATTCAGACATTAACAATGAGTAGAGGCGCCCCTTGTATTCCTGCCTGGTCTAATTCTCTTTCCTTCCTTTCCTGAGGTAGCCATGATTATGAATTTAGAGCACACATGAACCTGCACTTTTTTTTACATTTATATCACATAAATTTGTCATAGAATATGTGAGATCATGAGTATCTTTTAAATTTTTGCTTACACAGCATAATATGCATGTATCTTTCTACATCTTACTTTTCTCACTTAACATTATTTGGGAGCTCATCCTTCTTTTCTTTCCTTTTCACTTCTTTTCTTTTTTCAATACTGACAATAGAACCCAAGGTTACTCTACTACTGAGCTATATTACCAATTTTGTTTTGTTTTGTTTTGTTTTGTTTTTTAATTTTGAGACAGGATGGTTTAGGGCCTAAGCTGCCAAAGCTGGCCTCAAACTTAAATCTTCCTGCCCCAGCCTCCCAAGTAGCTGGGACTGCAGGCATGCTCCACCACACCCAGCTCATCATTTATTTTTACACTGTTATCTTTATTATTTTGAACATACCACAATTAATAAACTATTTTCAATTTTTTGAATATTTATATTGTTTCAAATTTTTACTGTTGGTCTAGGTATGATATAGTGGAGATGTTGCCTAGCATGAAACAAAAGTTACTATCGAAAGCTGTGCTGATCAGAACAATCTTTTTATAATCCTTTGTTGTGTATATATGTGAAAGTTTCTCTAGGGCACATACTTCACATTTTCCTAGCATATGTACTACACCTTAGCAGTTGTAAATAATATGGAGTGGTCAAACCAAATTAAACTCAGTAGCATGGGCAATTCCTGCTTCCCCACATTGGCATCTGCACTAATGTCAGAATTTTTAACTTTTATCAGGCTGACAAAATGATAAATCACTGGTGTTTCAATTGTATTTTCCTGATTCCTTTTTTATAATATTTAGAATTTTTAAGAGGTAGAATTTCAAATAAGAGGTAGAGGGCGGTTTGAACCTTGGTGGTCAAGTGCTTGAGGGATATGCACTTGGCCACCTCATCATGATGCCCTTCACTGATCTCTAAATGGATTAGAAAGATCCAGATAGTGTGGGAGAAGACAGGAGTAATCCACAGAGAAGATAAATGTTTTTATACCCAAAATACAAAAAGAACTCTTACAAATATATATAAGAAAAAGATAAACAATGTGATACACAAGTGGATAAAAAGTACAAACAGGCAGTCCAAAGAAGAGAAAATCCAAACAGCTCAAACAGATTTTTTCAAAGGAATCATGTTTACACTATCTTTTAGAAAATAAAGAGGAGGGAGCACATCCCAACTCATTTTAAGATGCTATTACTTACCCTCATACCAAAACCAGACAAAGAAAGTACAAAAAATAAAAAAAAAGAGAGAGACTAATATCTCTCAGGAGCTTAGACAGAAAAAAGCTCCAACAAAATACTGATAAATGAATCCAGTAATGCTTAAAAATTATTGTATACCATAACTAAATAGGGTTTATTCAAATGGCTTGAAAATGATTGCAACTTTTGAAAATCAACTAATGTGTTATGATATGGATATGAGGTGTCCCCCCAAAAAACATCTCCTGTGTTAATGCAAGAATATTAAGATTAAAATGATTGGTTTGTAAGAGCCATAACTTAATCAGCCCTTCTAGTTTGAATGGACTAACTGGGTGGTGACTGTAGGTAGATAGGGTTTGGCTGGAGGAGGTGGATCACTTTGGGTGGCCTTTCTCCCTCTACTGCCGTGGGGTAAGCAGTGCTTTGCCACTGGTCAACCTCACCTTGGGCTCAAAGTGGTAGAACTGGTTGACCACATATTGAGCCTCTGAAATCACGAGCCAAAATAATACCTTTCTTCCTGTAAGTTGTCCTTGTCCCGTATTTTGGTCTCAGCAACACGAAGCTGACTAACACAATATCAACTTATTTAGAAAAAGTATTTATAAAAGTCCAACAATGATTCATGATAAAACCTCTCAAGAATTTAGGAGGCGTAGAAGAGAATTTCTTCAACTTAATTAAGAGTATCTACAAAAACCTACCACTAGCATCATATTTAATGGTGAAGATTGAATACTTTCCCCCTAAAATTGGGAACAAGGGAAGAATGTCTAATCTCAAAACTCTTACTCAACATACTACTGAAAGTCCTAGGTGGTAATGATGTGATTGTCTAGTAGAAAATGACAAGGAATCCACAAAATAAACAAACTCCTAGAAGTAATAAATGAGTTAAGCAACTTTGACACAAAATTCAAATATATATTATTATCAACAAGTCTTTGGAAATCAAAATTAAAAAACACAGTACTATTATTGAATTATATCAAAGAAAAAGAAATACATAAATTTAACAATATATATAATCTATTTCCTGAAATTATAAAATATGAATGAATAAAAGCAAATATGGATTGGATGACTCATGGATTGAATCTTGGTTTGGAAGTTTCAATAATTAGTTCTCCCTAAATTAACCCAGAGATTTAATGAAATTTCTGCCAAAAACTCAGCAACACTTTTTGTAGATATTGGCAAGCCTATTCTAAACATTATGTGGGAAGGCCCAGGATCCAGAATAGATAAATAATTTTGAAAAAGAAAAAAAATGGAAAGAATCACTATTCAATATTAAGATTTTACTGCATAGCTGTAATCGAGATAGTGCAGCATTCGTGGAGAAATAAACACATAGGTTGAAAGAATGAAATTAAAAAAAAAAAAACAGAAATAGGCCCACACCAATATGTCCATATGATTTTTTTCCAATAGTCTTTACTGGTGCATCACAGTTGTATATAATGGTGGGATTTATTATTACGTACTCATTCAGGCACACAATATAACAATACAATTTGGCCAAAATCATTCCTCAGTATTTTCCCTTTTTCTTCTCTCCTCATGTACCCATTCCTTTCCTCTACTGACAACCTTTGATTTTCATGTGACATACCACACACTTTCCTTTCCTTCATTTTTCCATTTTTCACATATGAGAGAAAACATGAAACCTTTGACCTCCTAGGGAGTTTGCCTTATTCTGTGTGACATCCTGGTCTCAAATTCCATCCATTTTCTTGTGAATGATACAATTTGAGATAGAAGTTGTGAATTAGAATGATGGATTGGCAAGGCAGATGGATCCCCAATGATTACAGAGCCATCAAGCATGGACTTGGACTGCCTATCTTCAAAATTAACTTATGCAAAGGAGAGATCAGCTTCTATTTCTTAGTCTCCTGTTTTGTTGAATTTCTGTTCAGTCACTGACCTGTGTGCTAGCAGAGTCACAGGTTGAGGAACTTCTGCTGAGCCACAGGGCCTTCCCCAATCCTTAGGCCAATCTATTGACATCTGCTAACCCTTCAATAACCAACTTCACACGTTTTACCCCCAGAAACACCTGCAGTAAACAGCCAGAATCCCCCCCTTGAAGTCCAAACTGCAGCTTTTCAGAATCTCTTCTCCAGACTCTCAGCTCTGTACCTCCAGCTCTATCCAGTTACACCAGCCTCCTGCAGTGGCTCTAACTATGATACCTTCAATGTTCTCTTTTTTTAACCTCTTCCATTACCTAATTCACAGCTTAATACCTGGCTAACAATTCTTTACATTAAAATATCTCTGTTAAAATAGGTAGTGGAGATTTCCAGCTTCAGCTTAGGAACGTAGAGAGGTGGGAAAGCATTGTTCCCACTACACAAGAAATTAATGACTTCCCTTAAATCCCTGAGAGATCTGAAATCACCCAACAAAGAACTGCCCCAATATCTGAGCAAGACTGGCACCTATGGGGAAAAACAAGTCCAGAGTATTTGCTTACCTGGGGGGTTAGGTGCCACTGAATGTCATGCAAGCCAGTGAGGAGATTCAACCAGATATTTTTAATGAATTATAAAGGACACCGTTGGGGTAGCCTGAAAGAGAAAAGCTCCTGGTTAGTGGGAAGGCACATAAACTGGGGAGTCCACAGCCTCCCTTCAGACTATCCTGGCTCTCACAGGGAAGAATCTTGAGGAATCTCCCTCCCCAGTGCTGACTGGGGAAGGGGAACAGCAGCCACTGCCCAAACTCCACCCAGACCCTGTCCCCACCTTAGACGAGGCTACATTAATACACAATGAATCTATGCCTCCCCTGATCTCTACCTCCATGCTTACAAGCATCATGTAAAAATAATTGAAATGCAACTGAGAGAAGAGTAAGAAATCCATTCCCCCAAAAGAGCAGCACAAAAGGGAAGGCCCAAAACCAGGCAGGGAGTGAGCTTCAAACACCACCCAACTGCTGACTATGTTAACTCACACTATAGACCTAGCAGAAGGAAAAATATACTCATCTCCAAGCATAAAAATACTTACCCCTGTTGTCTACTGACCTATACCACACCTCCAACTTTCAACAATAACAACAAAAAAAAAAAATCAAAGCCACATAAAATGTCAAGATAAAACACAGTCTGAAGAGGTAAAGCAATATAAAAGCTGAAATCTTATGTGGAACAGAAATTGGAACTATCCGTATTTTGGTCTGTTTTGTGTGTTACTATAACAAAATACTTGATGCTGGGTAAGGTATAAAGAAAAAAAGATTCATTGGGCTCATGATTCTGGTGGCTGGAAAGTATCAACCGCATGGACCCTGTTAGGGTCCTCCGACTGTGTTACAACATGATAGATGGTATCATTTGGCAATAGTGTGTTAGTTCTCACAGTAGTGGATTGGTTTCGTGGACTGATATGGCACAACATGAGACAGAAGCAGGTTACATGGCGACAGAGGAAGTAAGAGAGCAGGGAGGAGCCTGGCTTGCTCTTTTATAACAACCCACGATCTCTCAACCCACTACTGTGAGACCCAAAACAATCTCTGAGACCACCATGTATCCCTTCTGAGGACAGTCATGACCCAATTGCCTCCCACTAGGCCCAACTTCTTAAAAGTCCCACCACCTTTCAGTACCTTTACCTTGGGAACCAAGCTTCAGCACATGAACTTTGGGCGGATGAATCATATCCAGACAGACACTCAAGATCCAAACTATGGCATGGCTGTCCTCTCTTACCAGATATGGTGAGGGCATATTCTATCATTGACCTGGGCTCTCCCAACTTCAGTGGGATGATGGAATTTAAAATAAGTATAATATGTTAAATATTGAGACAATCCCTAGATGAAATATTGGACTGAACTTATGTGTGACCTGCTCGTCAGCCTTTTCCAATATATCCCTTAAGACAGTTAAAGGATACTCTCTTCTCTAAGATACTGACAAATATACCAATGAGGAGAGAACCAGCATCTTTGAAAACCTTTCTGTCACTGTAAAGAAACACCTGAGATAATTAACTAATAAAGAGAAAAGGGTTATTTGGGCTCACAGTTTTGGAGGTAAGAGTCCGTGATAGATTGGCCCCCATTGTTTGAGGCCTGTGGGTAGGCAGCCCGGCACAGAATGGTCAAAGTGTGTGGCAGAGCAAAATCACTTACATCAGGAGCCCTGCAAGCGAAGAGAGAAAAGGGAAGAGACCAGGGCTCCACAATCCACTCTGACAGGACCTATAAGACCTCCCACAGACCCACCTCCCAAGGGTTCCTCAGCCTCCCAAAAGTGCCATTGCAGGAACCAAGCCTTTAACACAGGGCCTTGGGGATGCTCAAGAGCTAAACTATAGCATGGCTGTTTCCTTTTATCCAGGTATAGTGAGGGCATATGCTGCCATTGACCTGGACTTTCTAACTTCAGTGGGATGATGGAATTCCGGAATAGTGGAGGCCATAAGGCAGGAATAACTACCTTAATTAAAAGAGGAGGTGGGTGCATTTTTAAGATAATGGGAAGTAGGGGAGAAAAGTTAATCACAGTATTTTGAAACATAGGAACATTTGCTCAAAAGGCCTTAGGGATGAAATAGATGGGAGCCTACTAAAATTCAGTTGATCTATTTAACCAGAAAACTCCAGATCTGGTAGCCAGAAACATAACTCGAATCGCCGTGGTGAGGAGTCACAGCCTCTCATAAGCCAGTTCATAGGCAGAGATCTCTTTGACTGAAGGAGAGACAAGTTCCCCTGGGTAAGAGATCCTGCCGAACTTCCTTAAGAACAAACTGGAAATCTTTCACCCAGCTTTTCCCAAAGGGATTTCTCACCATTTGCTATAGCAACTGTACCCTGGAGAAAAGGAAATGCCTTTCAGGAATTAAAAAACACTGACAGTAATTCCTAGGATTCCAAATGCCACTGTGGTCTAAGTGAAAAGTGGAGCTTCATAGAGCAGTGGCCTAAATTCAAATGTAGTGAACTTAGGAGGTCCCCTGACACACTCCATGGTCATTGGACCTAGAGCTACCTTGTTCAATACAGTCACCACTAGCCACTTACAGCTATTTAAACTTAAATTTTCATTATCTCATTATCACTCAAAGTTTTATTATATAATATAACACTTGTCTATATCAAGATTTGGCAAACTATGGCCTAGGTGAATATGGCCTGTAGCCCTTTTTCCTCCCCTTGGCATAACCTGTGTACTAAAGGTGGTTGCTACCTTCTGGCAAGATTGAGAAAAGGCCAGATGTGTTTATGTATTCCAGCTACTCAGGAGACGGAGGCAGAAGGATCATAAGTTCAAGGCCAGCCTCACAAACATATTGAGATCCTGTTTCAAAATAAAAAATAAAAGGGCTGGGGATGTAACTTAGTGGTAAAATGCCCCTGGGTTCAATCAATCCCCAGTATTTAAAAAAAAAAAAAAAAAAAAGATTGAGAATGAGGAGGAGAGAGTAGGGTGAGGTAGACAACAACAATGTGGCTCACAAAGCCTAAAACATTTACTATCTGGTCCTATACAAATAAGGTTTGCTAAGGGGGTTGGGGTTGAAGCTCAGTGGTAGAGTGCTCGCCTGGCACGTGCAAGACGCTGGGTTTGAGCCTCAGCACCACATAAAAATAAATAGATAGATAGATAGATAAATAAAGGTTTACAAATGTTATTTTTTAAAAAAAAAGTTTTGCTGAGCCCTGACAGTTGGAATAGGCCCAATTGGCAAAAGGCACAATCCCCACATTGGCTTTGTAATACACGGTGCAAGGGCCACCATTATAGAAAAGGCCAAGTGGAAGTCCCTTGAACTTGCTTCTTTAACAGGAGAGTAAATAAAAAACAATATCACACTCTTCGGAGAATTTAAAAGATTTAAAAGATTAGTAACACCAACAAAGAAGTTAAAGTTGCAAAGGGAGGGATACAAATGATATCCTAAGTAATTTACTAGTCTAGCCCAGGCAGGAAGCAGATGGATCTTAGAGAATGTGGATTATTATACACCCAGTAATGATTATGATTGCTATTTCAGATGTACGTAATTTTGTTGTTGTTGCTGTTTGTTTGTTTGCTTGTTTTGATACTGGGGACTGAAACCAGCTACTGAAATGTAGCTCTCCCACTGAGCTACATTTCCAGTTCTTTTTATATTTCATTTCAAGACAGGGTTTGACTAAGTTGCTAAGGCTGACCTTGAACTTGCAATTCTCCTGCCTCAGCCTCCTGAGTCACTGCAATTACAAGAGGGTGCCACTTGTTGCCCACCAGATGTAGTATCTTTCCTAGGACCTGTCAACACATCCTCTGGCACTCAGATGTGACCATTAATGGTAAAAATGCTTCTTCCTTCATATCAGTTTACAAAGACCACCAGAAGCATCTTGCTTTTACCTGGTGTGACTAACAATACACCTGCACAGTTTTGCCTTAGGACTATTTCAACTTGCATGTTCTCTGCAATTGTATAGTCTGAAGTAGTCTTCAACATACTGACATTTACATAACAGCTCACTGATCCATGTCATTCTTGATAGTATGATGATTAAATCTGATGTACAGGAAGTAGCAGAGGTTTTAGATACCTTCAGTAAGAGATATGAATCAGAAAATTAGAGAGGAATCCTATTAAAATACAAGGGCACATAGCCTCAGCAAAACTTCTAATGAAGATTCAGTAATTTGGAGCATTTTTATATGTTCATATTTATATCAAGTATTTCAACTTGTATTTTACCCTCCAAGGTGAAATACAAGTTGAAATACTTGATATAAATATGAACATATAATGCCCTACTTGGTATAAATCTCATGAAATGTATACAAGAGATATATGTCAAACCATGTATATTAAACACAGATGTAAGAAACCAAATCAGATCTAAATAGTAATCAATATTTATGAATTATAAGGCTCAACACTACTAAGCTGTCAATTCTCCCCCAAACTCATCTATAGATTCAATACAGTCTTAGTCAAAATCCCATCAGGATTATTTACAGAAATTGACAACATAATTCCAAAATTTATATGAAAGGCAGAAAAACTTAAAAAGCCAAAACAGTTTTTTTTTTAAAAAAAAAAAAAAAGTAAAATTGAGAAATTCTCATTAACTCATTTATTTACTATACATCTTTTTTTTTTCCTTTTTACTACTATACATCTTTAGTAATCCAGGTAGTGCAAGCATTGGTAAAAGGAGAAACAGAGAGATTAATGGAATGTCATTGATCTTTGACAAAGTCACAAAGGCAATTTAATGGAGAAAGGATGATCTTCTCAAGAAATCATGCTGGGGCAATTGGACATATACAGCAAAGAAAAAGAATTTCAATTCCTACTTCACAGCCCATACAAAAATTAATTCAAAATGGACCACATGCCTGTATAAACCTAAAATTGTAAAACTTCTGGGAGAAGATAGTTATTGATCTTTGATTAGGCAAGTTTTCCTTAGATACAATACAAAAAGCAATACCCACCAAAAAAAATGATAAATTATAGTTCATTGAGTTCACTGAGTTCTGCAAATGGCATCATTAAAAACTAAAATGACAAGCCACAGACTGGAGGAAAATATTTGCAAAGCACAGATCTGATAAAGGACTAAGGTCCAGAATATACAAAGAACTCTCAAAACTCAATAATAAGGAAATCACAACCTAATATAAAAAGGGGCAAAAGATTTGAACGAACGCTTCACACACAAAACAAAATGTAAAGATAGCGAATGAGCACGTACAAAAACAACATTCAATGTCATTGGTCATTAGGAAATGCAATTTAAACCACAGTGACACGCCATTACACACATAGCTCAAATTTTAAATGAATGATCAGACCAAGGGTTGGGAAGGATGTGGATCAAGTGGAATTTCCCACTTTGATAATTTCCTAAAAAGCTAAGCAAAACCTCTACCACATGATTCCACCATTTCACTCCTAGATGTTTACCTAAGAGAAAAGAAAGAATGTGTTCACACCAAGACTTGCAGGTGAGTGTTCACGGAAGGCATTCCTACTGTGTGTCATCTGCCTGGGAGGGGCAGCTCCTGGGGGCACCTAGGGTTTGCATGAAGGGATTACAGCCCATGTCTGGACCCTGGGGGATGGGAAAGAACTATTCAGTAGTGTCCTCTGCAAGAACAAAAGCCCAACCCAATGTTCACCTGAACTTTCTCTGGAAAGGTCCGTTGATTAGGGCATGGCCCTGGTGACGGCCCAGGCAGAAGCTAAGCTCCCCGGGAGTGTGACTAACATGACCTGAAGCACTCCCTTCCCAGAAGGGGAGCCACGGGGATTCTGTTCTCTGCAGCTGTCAGAAATGATGAGGCTCCTTCCATTCCACACAGCAGTCCAGAGCAGCGCCATACTCCCACGGTGCGCAGCCAGGATGCCAGCTCCCCGGGCCCTCCCCCAGGGAGCCCAGCAACAGCTACTGCCACTTCCAGGCCCTGGGCAGGTCACCGCCCATCAGTGGGCCTGTCTCCCATCTCGGAGCAGGGAGGGGGCTGAAGTGGTGGTGTCTCCCGCTCTGGCAGCTCTGGCACCGGATGCTCTGTGCCGTGAGAGTGGGAGGCAGCTCCTCTGTTCTCCTGTCAGCGTTCACTTGAGAAGCCTGCACTCCAGCCCCTGGCGCTCATCTCTCACAGGCTGATACACTTGCCGACAAGAGGCAGCTTTTGTCAGTCGCTGCCAGTTCTGAGCATTTTCTGGCCCGAAGCATTGACTTCCAGTGGCGGGGGGTAAAAGTTTTCTGAATTCTCCTGTCAGGTCTGGCACCTTCCTTCACTCACTTCTCTTGGGAGTGTGTGCAGGTGGCATGGGGTAGGCAGGGAAACCCGGGACTTCTTGTCAGAGCTTGGATGCAGAGATGAGGCAGATGGCCCTCAGCAGGGGACAAGCTATGGCAGAGGCTGAGTCCTCCTTATGAGATTCCTGCGTTTGTTCAGGTGACATTCTCATTCAATATTGGAAGTGGAGTGGGGTTGCACTGGCACACACCTGTAAATCTCAGTTACTCTGGAGGCTGAGGCAGGAGGATTGCAAGTTGGAGGACAGCCTTAGGAACTTAGCGAGACCCTGTCTCAAAAAACAAAGTAGGCCTGGGAGTGTAGCAAAGTGGTAGAGCATCCCTGGGTTCGATCTCAAGTACTGAAAAAAAATAAATACATAAATATTCAAGGTGGAATACCCAACTGGAGGATTTTAGGAGATCAGGGCTTTTCTCTTAGAGATGGAGACACTGAGGCCCACAGCAGCCTCTTAGCTCATCTGTAAGCAGGGAACTAAAGTCGGTGACTCTCCTGGCCCACATTCAGTCCAGTTTACAGGATGTTTCTGTGTTGAGGAAGCTGAGGATGCTGGGAAGGGAAGAAACTATAGTGAGGCTTCTCGTGTGGGCCGGGCTCCCTCCCTCGTCCCTGCCAGGAAGCATGGGGAGGAGAGGTCTGAGGAAAGTAAATAAACAACAACAACAACAAAGTCTCTTGTGTCAAAGCCCAGTACTCCTGTTTCCAGTCCTGGTTCCTGTACAGAGCATCAGGCACTGAGTTTCTGAGGGCCAGGCCTGCCCCAGAACTGCGGATTGCACTACGCCTCCTGGAGACCCACAGCACCTCCTGGTTCTCATCACCCACATGCCCACGCATTCCTGATGGAAGTACCACTTCCATTCAAAAAGGTAAAAAAAAAAAAAAAAAAAAAAACTTAGATTTTAATTATTTAATTTGTATTCTAATTCACACTTGGGCAAATTCCTTTTGGTGTCCAATTCTGTGGGCTTTGACAAATGCAAAGTCATGCAACCACCATCACAGTCAAGCTGCAGAACAGATCCACCACCCTAGAACATTCCCTCCCTCTCACTGGGCTTCTGTGGACCCATACCTTCCCCAACCCCAAACTCCAGCAACCACCGATCTGTTTCCTGTTCCTTTAATGCTTCCTTCTCCAGAATGCCATATAAATGAAATCATATAAATACAAGTAATCTTTTCAGGCTGGCTTCTTTCACCCTGCATAACACATTTAAGATTCATCCATGCTGTGTGTATCCAAGAAAAAAATACTTCTTAAAGACAGAAAAATAAAACTCTGGTGGGAATTCCAACCAGAATTCCTTTTGAGAAATTCCAGCTCTTCCAGAATTCCAGAATTCCACCTCTTCCACGATCACCCTCCACCACCTACTCAACACCATTATTGTCCCAGACCTGCTGTTCATAGCAACACGCAGCTAGTCCAGAGCCCCAAATTCCCAGCCTTTCTCTGGACACGTACCTACTTCTGAACCTAGTTCATGTGGCCACACTGAGTGCTTCAGAATCCTCTTGAACATCTTGACCCTAATCCAAGAGAGAAAAACTCAAATGCCTGCAGGGCAGGCTAAGTATTGTTAATATACATAATACAACCCGGACAGCATACAACCCAGCTGAAGGCAAAGGGTGAACAGACTTAAGATGCCTTGACTGTCAAATTCAATCTATAGCTGGACGCAGATGCACATTTCTGTAATCCCAGTGGCTCAGGAGGCTGAGGCAGGAGGATGAAGAGTTCAAAGCCAACCTCAGCAAAAGCAAGGTGCTAAGCAACCCAAAAGAGGGCTGGAGATGTGGTTCAGTGGCCAGGTGCCCCTGAGTTCAATCCCCAGTACCCACCCCCCAAAAATTTCAATCTCCATATGACTACAATTTGACACATTACCTGCCCCTCAGCACATAGGGATACATCTGTAAAACGAATTCAAGCACCAGGACTCAGTCTGCAGTCTCTGAACCTCAACTTGACCCTCTTCCTCAATATACTGCGGCACTGATGTGAAATATGACAGAATACAAGGTGACCAGGCTGTATCATCTTTATAAAGGTGGAGGAATTCAGGGCGATCATATGTTCGCAATGGCTGCCCTCAGTGGGCTTTTGTGAAATGTGCTTCTGGCAAATACAGTTATCAGAGGCCAGCTGGGCTGAAGGGAGAATGCTGGGGAGACGCCCCCACCCCAGCCACCATAGTCTGGTGTTTCTTACCAACAAAGCTCAAACCCAGGAGGAGTCTATAATGTTCTTTTTCTTATACCTTCCCGATGGGATCTACCAAAAACAACACATTCACCTACAAATACAACAGAAGGCAGAGGGCATGCCTTGGGGAGCTGTCCAGAGCCCCTCTCAGAACCCAGGTCTGGCATTCTTCCAGCTGCTAGAGGTTGGCTCACAGCTGTGCCCCTTTCTGAGCATTGCTCTGGCCTCATGGGAACTGCCTTACCCAAGGCAATAACCCCTCACTAGGAGCAGTCGACTGCCAATGAAGCAAAGAGATAGCCCCTCTCCTGCCTAAAAGTAGGACAATACCCAGGAGTTATCCCAGCTTCAGGGCATCCCAAGGCCTTAGCTGCGGCCGTTGCTATAAATGCATCCAACTTCTCCCTTGCTTAGCCCTGCGTCCCACCCACCCTTTTGGATGTTGGTACTTTTCACTCCATAGAAACCTCCTAGGGGTAAATCTCCATCTCTGGAGTCTGGTTTTAGGGAACCCAATTGAAGGCAAACGGTGAACAGTCTTTAGATATTGTGACTGTCAAATTCAATCTGCAAAACATTTGTTCCACTTAAAAAACACTTTCCTGTGTTATTTCATTTGCTCCTGTCAGTAACTCAATGAAGTGGGTAATTATCCCATCATATATATATGAGTAAAAGAAGGTCCAGAAAGGACCACGTTCATATGGATTCTAAGTGATGGATCTAATCTAGGCTTCTGACACTCCACGCCCCACTCTCTAATTACTACAATGGCCAGAATTGATGAGTAAGAGACAGCATTTTATAAGGAGGAGATAGGATAAGCAAAGGCAGGAGCAGGCTGCCTTGAACAATTGCACATCACGACTTTGGGTTACCATGGACTTTCCTGGTCATCTGAGATTATATCTATTTTTCTCTCAAATATCCAGCAGATGGCAGTCAAGTGTCTTGAGGAGGTGGGGGCTCTTCCTCATTTGCAGACTGGACATGAGGCAGATGGCATCTGATTTGGGCTAAGTGTGCTTGTCAGAGACAGGAGATACCCTCTGACTAGCAGTGGCCCTTCAGATAAGAGCACTAACCTGTCCGTTAATTAGGAGATCAAAATGCCATTCCCCTTTGGCAGCAGGTCACCTCCTTGCCCTTGACCCCTCTCTTTTTCTCTGCCTTTCCTGAGATAGAGGGTCTCAGTTGCTCAGAAACTGAAAATAAAACAAGAATGCTGACAACCCATGAGGGTAGCCTCTGATTACTACCTAATATTATCTGGAGGAGAAACTGACATGGAGGGCCATTGTTCAAGAGATAGCAGAGTAACTGTACCTCTTGAAACTTCACTGAAATGATAGTGAGCTCTTTTTAATAGATATAAACCCCACGAGATGAAAATGAACGGAAGAGGAGCCATCCACAGATAAAACAACAACTTTTTTGGAAGTTTGAGCAGTAACTTAGCAGAGTAGAAAAGGCTAGATTTCAAGCCACTGCAGAGGGAGAGGTCCCCATTTGCCTGGAAAAAGAAGCTTAGGGTACTCATCTCCTGAAACCCTGAAAGTGGGGAGGAGGAGAGAAGCTAAAAAACACAATTGGCAACACAGTCTGTATCCGGAGCAACTGGGCTCCCAGGTATTTCCCCACCCAACACCAGCAGGCTGCAAATGAAAGAAGCCTACAGTTCTGTGCTGAAACAAAGAGTGATATGAAGCTCTCTGTCATCTTGGCCAAAGTCTCAAAATCTCCCAGCCTCACATTTAGGGTGCTCTGAGCACCTTGCCATTGCTCAAAGAGGGAAGGAGCCGAGAGAAGGAAGCCATGAGATCCCGTGGCTCCTGTCCTCTTGTATCAGGAAAGCCAATGCTTTCCCAGAACCACTCTCTTTCTTCCCTGGCTGAGGTGTGGTTATGCCTCTTGGCCATCCTCAAGTTCCACACCACGCTGGATACAGAGAAACAGAAGAGAGACACCATGCATTACTTATAGCCTTTCCAGGAGAGGCAGGCCAGAAAAAGAAGGATGGGGGTGTGGCTTCTTGACAGGTAGCAGCAATGATTGTGGGTGGAGGAGGTATTAGGAGGGGTCTCTTTTCTTGGGCTGGTTGGGTTCTCAATGGGAACTTCTCCAACCCTCTGCCTAACAGGAATGTGCTCATGACAGCCAGAGTTCCAACACCCAACAGAAGTAGGGAGCTAGAAGCCTCCTTACTCTTGCCTCTGATGTGTCAGATGCCCCCTCCCAAAGTCAAGAGACTGAACAGGGGAGGACTCCCTGGCTGGGAGACTGGAGGAGGCATCTCTTTGTCTGCTGATCTTTGTGTGGTTTTCCCCCAGCCCCACCCTGCACCTCCCTCTGCCTTCTAAGATACCTCATGGTCCGGTGTTTCTGGGTTCTAAGACCCTAATACACTTGCTTGTTTGCCCACCTCCACCTCAGGAATTAGCAGAGTGACAAAAATAGAAACAAAACAATTACTACTCTATTCATCCACGTATCAGCTTCAGTCCCTCACCTCTATGGAGAAGGGATAAATAAAGGGTGGTAGATGCATAACATGGAACACTCTGCAGCTATCAGAAGCAAAGAACTGGCTGCCCACACCACACCATGGATTGAGCTCAAAAGCAGAGCATTCGGGGGAAACATAAGAGAAGAATGAAATCTAGAACAATACCCATTTATATAAATGAAAAGTGCATGCACACAAATGGCCAATAAACCATGCAAAAGTGTTCAATTTCATTAGTCATCAGGGAAATGCCAATTAAAACCACAATGTAAAACCTCTGCACACCCACTCAAGTGACTACAATGAAAATGACAAAAATACCAAGTGCTGGAGAATGTAGATGAGCCAGAATTAGGACACATTCACATAACGCATTTTCACTGCTAGTGGAAGGCACAGTGGTAGAACCACTTTGGAAAACTGGCCACGTCCACTATAAGTGAACACTTGCTCTCTGATGACTCGGCAATTGCACTCCCAGGTATGTGCCTGGCAGAAGTGCGTATAAATATTCACCCAAATTCATGCGCTAAAATATGCATAGTGCACTGTTCATAGTGAACCCAGGCTAGAAACTACCCAAACAAACCCTCACCATCAGCAAAGTGGACAAATGTCGATAGATTCCCATGATGACATTCTATATAGCAATGAGAACAAATACACTACAACAAACAGCAATTTGGGTGAATCTCACAAACACAAAGCTGATCCAAAGAATCCAAGCTTAAAAGAGTTGGTGCTTTATGATTCCATTTATTTATTTATTTGGTACCAGAGATTGAACTCTGGGGCACTCAACTACTGAGCCACATCCCCACTCCTATTTTGTATTTTATTTAGAGACAGAGTTTCACTGAGTTGCCTAGTGCCTCACCATTGCCGAGGCTGGCTTTGAATTTATGATCCTCCTGCCTCAGCCTCCCGAGCCACTGGGATTACAGGAGTGTGCCACCACGCCCAGCTCACAATTCCATTTTAAATAAACATCAAAACAAAGAAAAACTAGCAGAGAGAATTTGATGATATCACAGTAGTTAATCCTGGGGAAGG
Organism: Callospermophilus lateralis; assembly: GCF_048772815.1. Taxonomy (NCBI): domain Eukaryota; kingdom Metazoa; phylum Chordata; class Mammalia; order Rodentia; family Sciuridae; genus Callospermophilus; species Callospermophilus lateralis. The sequence continues at coordinate 201,155,704 of NC_135305.1, read as the reverse complement.
GTGGTAACAAAAGTGCAGGAAGAGAGAATGAGAGAGAGATGTAGATTGGCTTCCTTGTGCTGATTTTACAGATGGGTTCTACTGGGGGGAAGCCCTACAGCTGAATATTGAGAATGTACACATTTCCAACTGTAGGTTCAACAGAAGTAAAACATACATAGAAAAGCTGAGGACAGGGAAAAAAAAAAACAAAGTGCACAAACAACACGTATTTTACAAGGGTATGTATGTGCTTAAAGACCTACTTTCATCTATCAGAGAGGACGCCTTGTGTGGGGAGGTAATTAGCAGTGGGGTAACAGTAATGGGAAAGAAATACAGTAATACAAGAGAAGAATCTTGCACAGATCCACGCAACAATACGCTTAATCCACTTCCAGGTCTGAGGTGAGGGGAAGGGTGAGAAATAGGGAATACAGGTTTTAAAAAACCTTTGACCAACTACTAACTGCGGATTCTTCTCACCGCCTTAATTAAATAAGATCTGACACAAAGAGGGGAGCTGGCCAGAGCTTGGCATGGGTTACTTGTTTGAGGCACGGTCTCCAGGTGCCTTGCCCTTTCCTGCACTCTGCAGCTTCTGTCCACCCACCAGATGTGTTTTTATGGCTGACTCTCCACGGGGTCACAGCTTTGATTACTTCTCTTCCGTGGACTTCTCCCCACCTCCTTTAAGTCCCTGGTGAATGCCGATCTCTGGTTTAGTCCAGCTCTCCTGCAGGCTACATCGCATCCTCAGCACTAAGGAGGAATGTGGAAAGCCCACCTGTGCTGGCTTTCAGCACTGCCCCCCACCCCCCAGTACTTCTGTTCCAGCCCTCTCTTCTCCTTGGCCCAATGCCCATTTGCAAGTTTGAATCTTTATTCTGGGTTCAGACATCGGTGGTGGTGGAAGATCTCGGAAAAGGTGGAAGTTTCCTTCTACTGCACTCTCCTCCCTCCTAGTAGGTCTGAGCTTGGGAAGGCGTGTCCCATGTTCGAAACTGAAATGTTGACAAGGACCGAGTTTCTCACTCTCACCGCTAGTGGGAGCTGCTGGCTAACCTGAGGCCAGGCAGGGGCTATAGGCAGGCAGGAGATCTGTGGTCCATCTGTCTGACCGCCAGACATCCCGCCCGACTCAGAGCCAAAGGCCTGTGTCCTGAACTTTCCTGAAGACCGACTTTCTTACTGATCCCTTCTGCAAGCATGCGCAGCCCTTCTGTATACACATAAGGCATCCAGTGACCCTGAGAGCCCCACACCCAGGTCCCAAAGGGATACTGACACTCTCCCACCCCCACTTCTTCAAAATCCTAATAATAGAAGATCAGGTTCCAGCCTTTGGGCTTCCAAACCCAGCACCTGTTTTGCTCAACAAAACAGAAGCTTCTAGGAGCCTTGAAAATGTCCATAAAAGTAAAAAGTTACTAGAAAAATAATAAAGGCTGTGTGTGTGTGTTCATGTATATGTACATGGGTGTGCTCCTGTGATGGCACTGGGCAGTGGCCCAGTCCCAGGGAGACATGCACTGTCTCCCTGGGAGACAAAACCTGGTGGCCTGTCATTTTAAACAGAAGAGTGCTCCAACGTATTCTGAGTGTTACCCTGTCGATCTGCCTGGGTGTGTAAATTAATGTTTCTCTGTATGTAAATCTGTGCCCACATGTGAATGACTGAATCTCCTATGATAGAGTACTTGAGCGAGCGACTATACATGTCAGTAAGTGACTCTTTATCTCTGTATGTGTGCCAAGGAGAAGGCTGTACCCAGCTCAAGAGTGTATGTGTGTGTTTGTGTCGGGGTAGGTGTCTGTGTTTGTTGGTTACAAGCTTGATTCTGGGTCTGGCTGTGTGTTTGCTTCTGTCAGTACATGTGTGTCAGTGTGCCCATGTAGGTATCAACTATTGTGCAGGTTTCTGTATTGTACTGCATGTCTCTAGGAGAGTGTGGTTCTTTGTGTGTGTGTCAGGGTGCCAGGGGATGTATGTCTGAGCCCTGTGGGTGACACCGAGTTTATCAGTGTGTGACTGGCTCAGTGTCAGTGTGTGTCAATGATGTGTCTGTCTAATTCGGTGTGGGTGTCAGTGTGTATCTCATCTCTCTCAATGTGCATGTACGTGTGTGTGGCGGTGCAGGTATGCAGATGTGTGTCTGTCTCAGAATGGATGTCAGTGTGTGTCCAGTGGATGGGTGTCTGGCGTAGAGGGTCCCCAAGTCAGCGAGGAGATGTGTGTATATACACTCCCGCTTGTGCCAGGGTGCTTGCCGGTGTTTGTCGGCGTGTGCCTGTCCGTGCTTGCGTGGGTGGCTCTCTGTGGCGAAGCGTCCCCAGGTCAGTGTGCGTAAGCCAGCGTGTGTCTGTGTGTCTGTCCGGTGCCCGCGTGGGCGGCTGTCTATGGCAGGGCGTCCCCGGGTCAGCGTGGGGGTGTGCGCCCCGGCGAGTGCCGGCGTGTTCACCCTCCTAGCGGGCGGAGCGCCACGTGCGGAGCCCCGGGCGCGTCGCTCTGGGGCGGAGCCAGCCCGGGGCCCCAAGCCCCAGGCCGAGCCCAGGCGGGGCCCGCCCCCGACCCCGCCCCCAGCCCGAGCCCGCGCCGCCCGCCGAGCCCGGGAGCCCGAGCCGAGCCGCGGAGCCGAGACGGCGGCGGCGCCCGTGGGATGCGGGGATCGCGCCCCCGGGGCCGCTGAGCCTGAGCCCAGTGCCCCAAGCCCGTGCCGAGCCGAGTCCGCGCCGAGCCGCAGCCGCCCACCGCGGGGCCGGGCCGGGGGACCAGCAGGTGAGCGAGCGCCCCGGCTCCTGGCAGCCCTGGCCCGGCCGGAGCCCCCTGCGCCTGCCGCCGCCCAACTTTCCTCCCCGAGGGCCGGAGCTCCAGCCTCTGCGCGCCCCCTTCCCTGCCCAGGGTCCGGCTGGTCGCTCCCTCCCCGATCGGTGCTCCTGAGAGTGGAAACGGGGAAGAAGGGGCACAGGTCGCCCTGGCTGGAGGGGATCCCCCGGGGGCGTCTCTGATAGCCGGGTGCCTCCTTCCCCTTCCCTTTCCTTCCGGGTTTCCCTGTGCGCTGTCGAGGGCCGGGGGAGGGGGAGCTCCGGCCCCGGCTTCCCGGCCATCCCTGGCGCAGGCTCGGGGACAGTCTAGGTTTGGGACCCGGATTCCCGAGGCCGGAGACCCCAAGGTCAGAGCGGCGATGAGGCGCGCAATGAATGTGTTTCCAGAGACCGGGGGTGAGGGGGCTGACAGGATAGTACTGGGGATGGGGGGAGAAGGCCAAGCACCCTCTTTCCTTGGGCCCAGGGGATCCGTCCGCTGGGGCTATTCTCTCTGTTGGACGAGATCTCTGAGCGTCTTGAAAGGAGATCTCAGTGAGCGCTAATGGGAGAGAGATCTACGTGTGTGCCCCATCTCTGGGCGCTTGGACCACGAAGAGATCTCGGCACCCTCTGACACCCCAAAGTACCCGCATCGCTGCTATCTGATCTCTGCCCTGCGAAAGCGAAGAGATTTCTGGGTGCTGAGATTCGGGAGAGTTCTCTGCCCTCCTAGCTCTGACCTGGACAGATTGACGCTCCCTGACAGGAGGCGGCTCTTGACCTCTGTGCTATTTGATCGTCTCTGGTGGCGCCCTGGGAGAAAGTGGAGGTGCCTAGCCTTGTCTGAGGGGCCAAGGTCTGGTGGGGGCAGAGGTGGGGGTAGGGGTGGCCGCGGCGGTGGTGGTGGTGATGGGGGCAAGGCTGGGGCCAAGGCCCGGCTGTAGGCCTGCCTTGCAGACACCTGTTGGAGGGCAGCGCACAGGCACAGCAGCGGCCATGGCAGAACTCACTCTTCCCTTTCCTGCCTTGAGCCTGGCTGGGCCATGGTATCCAGTTGGGGTCCTGGGATGGCTTTCCGTTCCCCAACTGTTTGCTTACCCCTGAGACTCCAAGCACCTCTCCCGGTGAGCAAGACAGAACCATCCAGACAGACACACCTCATGACCTCCACTATGCCACATCACCACAGCTCTCTCCCAAGTTCCCACCAGGCCTCAGGACCTAGAGGGACCCTGAGCAGCAGAGGTCCAGGCTAAGAAGAGTCAGGGCCCTTGATTCTGCCCTCCACTCCCATCTCCTTGACTTCATCTTCTCCCAGTTAGAATTAGGCAGGTGTACATGAGTGGTGGTAATGAGTGGCAAGGTGGAATTAGGATGAGACAGGTTGCTGTCCCAAGAGCGCACGGCTGGGGCGGGGTGGAGGGGATCTAGAGACAGGGTGTGGAGCAGAGATTCATTGCTAGAATGGACAAAGTGCTGAAAAGAGCTTTTTAAAACTTTTCATCTAACCTTATCACCACCACCACATTGTCAAAGTGGGGAAATCAAAACCCCGAGGGGGTCAAGGACTTATCCAAGGTCACAGAGAAAGCATTAGATTGTGGGCACCACTCAAGGTGAAGATCCCTTGAAGTCCATTTCCCCAGGGGCCCAATGGGCCTAGAACTAACCAATAAGGATCTGAGGAGAAAGAGAAGTGGCCCCAAGGTGCCAAGAACCACATTCAGCCCAGTGTGGCATGGGCAGCTGATGCACTCCAGGGCGCTCAGCCTGGCGTTGTGTGGTGATCAAAGCTACTCTGGAAAAATTCCAGGATTGACTCATTCAGCCTGAAGAACAAGCTTGAAGGAATGGTGGGAAGCACCAGAGACAGCTGGGAATGGAGGAGCAGGGGAGGCTGGTACCCAGGCAATCCAAAGAGCAGGGAGTCCTGAGGGCAGCCTAGGACAGTGATAAATAGCAGTTTCGATTTCACAGGGACTAGTTCCTGTTGATCCTTGGGAAGGTTTCTTGAAGGATTTGCAATGGTAAAAGTATGTCCCCAGAGCCCACTCAAAGGAGGAGTGATTACCTTTGAACAGGAAAATCAGGGTTATCTTTCTAGCAAAAAATAAACCTTCCAAGCATGGTCTGGTGGTGCACACCAGTAATCCCAGCCACTTGCGAGGCTGAGGCAGAAGGATTACAAGTTCAAGACCAGCCTCAGCAACTTATCGAGATCCTATCTTTGCAAGATCCTATCTCAAAAAAAGAAAAAAAATAATAATAACTTTCCACCTGGGTTTTGAAGGGTGAATAGGAGTTTTAAGGTGAGACCAGCACACTTTAGCCATCATAACCAATATGTACAAAAGTACTGAGATGTGAAACAGCACAGTTATTAGTTGAGTGATCTGCTGGGTCCTCTGGTGTGAGGGAGAAAAGAACAAAGTAGAAGCCAAGATCACCGTCACAGGGACCCTTATCACAGGAACCCTTATGAGCTATGTTCAAGAACTGGGAATTTATCCTCAGTAATGGTACTAAAAATAGTAACATTGACTGAGCGCTTTCTCTGGGCCAGGGATGCGCCGTGCACTTTACAAGTGCATAAACCCTGGCAGCCAGGACAACAATAATGGCCATTTTGCAGATGGTGAAACTGGAGGCTCAGAACTTGCTCACTGTCACACATCTACCAAGTGGCAGACCTTGGGTTTGAGCCCCAGTGTCACTGTATCTGCTCTGCAATATGCCAACCTCTCCAGGGCAGACCATAGGTGCCAACCAGAGTCTTTCAGTTGAAGGAGAGGTGACAGGCAAGTTAGCACAGGTGACAGAGCCATCTTCCTTCTCCACTAAGGAATATGCTCTCTGCCATCCCTGACTTTGGCGCTCACCCAGTGAGGTGTACTGTCCCCATATCACCCTGTGAGGCGGGATAGGCAAATGAAGTCTAGTTGACAAACTTGATGGAGAGCAAAGGTAAAGTGACCTCTCAGGCTCTGCCTTGAACCTGTCGTCCTTCTAGGGAGAGATACTAACATCCAGCAGGGAGTTGGAGGGAAGGATCCAAGAAGGAATTGTGTTCCAGAAGGAGATCTGGGCTGGAGGTGGGAACTTGGAGCGGCCAGCAGAGGCTGGTCATTGGAGCCACAGTGGTGAATTAGATTGCCCAGGGAGAGTGCTTGATTCTCAGTCCTGGTGACACTCACCACACTTGGAAAGCTGTATATAACAATACTCGTGCACAGGCTGTTCCCCCAAGCATGCCAGTTCATCTGGTTCTGGAGTGGAGCTTGGGGGCATCCGTAGCTTGAAAGCATCCAGGTGGTTCCAATGGGGTATAGAGAGTGAGAGGAAGGAGAGTGGGGTCAAGAGCCCAGAAGCACTTCAACAATGGAGGCAGAAGTGGGCAGAGGCCGGAAGGAGCAACCAGAGTGGCAGCAGGAAAACCAGGAGTCCCCTGACCTTTCTACTGAGAGACTTCAGAAAATACCTTCTGGAGGCCAGGCATGGTGGTGCACACCTGTAATCCCAGCAGCTTGGGAGGCTGAGGCAGGAGGGTCACAAGTTCAAAGCCAGCCTCAGCAACTTAGTGAGGCCCTAAGCAACTCAGCGAGACCCTGTCTCTAAATAAAAAAATAAAAGGGGACAGGGAATGTGGCTCAGTGGTAAAGCACCCCCTGGTTCAACCCCCAATACAAACAAATAAATAAAAACATATATTTTTTTAAAAAACTGCCTCTGGTGGGAAGTTCATGGATAGATATAAAAAAAAAAAAAAAAGTATAAGTGATTTAAAAAGAAGTTCCCATTAGACTGAGCAACAGTGAAGGTGCTGTTGACCTTGGCAGGAGAAATTCCGCTCCCAGTGCCACAGAACGTGGTGCCCCTCACAGACAGTTCTGGTGAATGAATGAATTGGTGGGAAGGGAAGCCAGATGGAGCGGGTTGAGGAGTGAGAACGAGGTGGAGACAGCATGTGTAGACAGCACTTTCAAGGAGCTTGATGGTTGAAGAGGGAGGAGAAAGATAAAGGGGAGCTGGCCAGAGGTGGGGTCCAGGGAGAGCTTTAGGGAAAGCCTGACGTGGACCCTCTAGCAGGTGTGTTCTGCAGCCTACCCGTGGGCAGGCACTCATGGGGAAAAGCCTTTCCCCCAGATTGAGGGGCCGGATGTCTGCAGCTTAAAACCGTGCACAATCGGTATAAAGTTGTCCTGTTTACTCATGGAGCCAGTCAGGAAGCCCCAGGTTAAGTGTTTCTTCCTGTGAACCCCAAGAAAGGCTGCAATGGTGGGGCTAGGCAGGGGAGCAGCCCTTGCTCTGGTAAGAGAAGGGTATTCCAAAAAAATGTATTCAGAGACAAGGACACGTGATGAGGTTGTCTAGGGCAGGTATCCAGGGTGACAAAACTGGGAATGGAAGGGCTGGGGTAAAAGTCCTGTGGCCGAACCTCAAAGGAGGCAGAGGGAAGAGAAGGCCAGTGAGCTGCCTGCGGGCAGAGGCTCAGGGAGCAGCCAGGGAGCAGATCAACTACCAGGATGGCAGAGGTGGCAGAGTGAGCCTGGGTTGGATGCCCCTGCCTCCTTCTAGCCCAGGATGGCCTAACATGGAGTTCAGCCTGGGGTGGTGAGGGAGAGCCTGGAGAGGACATTCAACACCTACTTTGTGCCATGGAAGATTCTAGAAGGTATCCCAAACAGATAAAATAACTACTCTCATGAGGTTTTTGCATGTTAGTAGAGTAAGACAGACTGGATATCACTAAACAAATAAGTACAGAAGATAATTTTAGTGAGTGCTATCAAGGAAATGAAACAGGGGTTGGAGACAATAGGACTGGCTAACCAGGAAATGCCTCTTGAAGTAGGAAACTGATCTGAGACCTGAATAACAAGAAGGAACCAATACTTAAGAGATCTGGGAAAAGAATTTTGAAGCGGAAACTACCCGTGCAAAGGCCCTGAGGCAGGAACCAGCTAGTGGGCTGGCGGCTGTGGCAGGAGCAGAGGAAATGGGGTGGGGATGAAGAGGTGCTGTGCCTCACTCATAACCCCCACCCTCTCAGTGGACTGCCCCTTCGGCTACACACAGCTTACACCACTCTCCTCCCTGGCAGCAGTTCCTGGGAATGAGTCTATTTTTAGACACAACTCTCCTCTCCGTGGGCCTAGAACATACCGTGTCTTTTTAAGATGATCAATATGGAATGGCACTATTTATAGAGACCCCACGTCAATTCCTGAGGCCTGGGACCCCCCAGATAGGGGAGGAAGTCCAGCGACCAGGCTTTGTGGGGACGGGCACCACAACTGGCACAACCTTGGGGACATCTGACATAGATTCTTTACAACTTGTGTCACCTTCTCTGCTGGGTCTGCCCTCACCTCTTCCCTGCAGAGTCACCTCTGTGGGCGGGGGGGGGGGGGGGGGGGAACCAGGTCCCAAAGCCTCCTCCAACAATTTCATTTCCTGAAGGGGGACTGATATACCCTGTCTCCCCCACCCCAGTTGTGACTGTTAGAGCCACAGTCTGATGTGACAGTTTGTCAGCCGCTTTGGTTCAGCCTCCTCTTTTCTTTCATCTCTGGAGGGGCAGACAAGGATCCTGAGGACCCGCAGGCCCTCCCCGGTTTAACCCCGGGGGCCAGAAGGCGATCCGTCAGGACAGGCAGAATGCAAGGTCACGGTTGGAGGCTTGGGCTCCCCAGTGGGAGGTCTGTGCGGATCAGAGCAGCCAGGAAGGCCTCCCGGAGGAGGTGCGATTGGAGCCCAGCTGTGGAGGAGGCACAGGATTTGGAAAGGGATGGGATTGTGTCTCTGAGGCCGTTGTCGGGAGAGAATGTTTATGATCTGAGGCTGGAGTTCTCTCGCTCCTCTTCAGTGTCTTCTGGTTCAGTCTCCCAGGGAGGCAGTGGAAAGTGGAGTCCCCACAGGAGTATTAGCAGAGGGGCAGGAGGGCGGCGTCTGTGTGCATCCCGGCAGGTCCCTCACCCTCCCGCAGATCCTCTGTCCTAGGTCCTCGCGCTGCTGGCCTCACACCCGGGGGAGGCCGAGGGCCGGCGCTGCCCACCCCGAGGCTCAAGGTCACCCGGGGATGCGGGGGCGGAGCTCAGCCCAGGGCCACGCCCTTTGCCCCGGGAGCCTGAGCTTTCTGGGAATGGATTTTGAACCGTGGGAAGGGCCTTTCTGGCGGGTTATTGATTCCTCGAAGGGAAGGCCTGGTGAAGGAAGGGGCTGGCGCAGAGGCAGGTTTCCAAGAGAGGTAATCTGACTTCAGGCACCGAACCCACTCTCAGGCTACAGTAGCCATCCCCCACACCTACCTGGGACCGGGCTGGGACGTGCCAGGACGATCTAAGGGGTGGATCAGACCAGGGGAGGGACCAGCCCAGCCGATCAATACCGCCTGCCTAACCATCAAAGTCCCAGCCTCCTCCCTCCTCAACCCAGGCAAAAAGCAGCAAGGGGACCCAGACAGCCCCTCCCGGCTGCTCAGCTCTGCCGCCCCTGAGTTCATTCCCTGCTGGGCCAGGGCCCCACCCAGGGGACACCAGCCGGGGTGGGATGGGGGATGCCGGGAGGCTAAGGGACAAAGGCCTGACCACCAAAGTAGAGCTCAGCGGAAGATGCACAGGCTCTCAGCCGCAGGCCGATGGCAGCGCCAGCCCCGCCGCCTTGCTGGGTCGGATTCAGCACAGACTGCCAGTTAAATAAAGCCACAGCTAGTTGCCAACAGAACTGGAAACCCAGGGAAAGCCCCCACTCACTGGCTGAGCCCGGGTGCCTATTAGAGGTATAATTGCTGCACTTCCGTTTCAAGAACTGTCTGAGGGAAGGAGGGGGGGGGAAGACACTCCCTATGAATCCTTGGGGGCCTACCGTCCTCAGAGATAACTGGACTTTGGGCCCCTTCCGGTCCTCGCTTTTTGGATCCAATTAAGAACTTGTCCCCAGAAGAGTTTCTTGTGCTCACATTGCATTGCACAGGTATCTTAGCTGGCACTCGCCAAAAAGAAAAAAAAAAATTGTCAAAAACATTATGTGAAGCAAAAGCAAACTGACACAAAAGAGCCCATATGCGTGAAGTTCTAGAACAGGCAAAACTAATCTGTGGTGCTAGAAATCAGAGCAGGTGTCGGAAAGGGACAGAAGGGGACTTTTAGAGTAAGGGGAGTGTTTACTATCTTAATTGTGGTGGCAGTTAACAGGTTTCGTCGAAACCCATCCAACTCTGTGTCTAAATTGTGCATTTCCTTGCATTTAAGTTATACCTTAATTTAAAGCAGTGTTAAGGAAAAAGGGTTGCATATTGAGTCATACTGTGTTGTGGGACATTTTTGTGGCAGAGATTTAGTGTCTTGGATTGACTTATCTCCCTCTGGGAGATGAGACCCCAAAGGGTAGCCCCCCCCCACCGTTTCCTCTGGGGGTGTGTCTTATCTCCCTCAATGCACACAGTAGGTGCCTCATAAAAGCCTCTGTTGCCATGGCGTCCATGCAGTTCCCCAAAGAAGGCCTTTTTTCAGCTCAGGAATAAAGAAAAATGAGTTGGAAGGAACTGGGCTAGAGAGAGGATGCTGATTGCAGTCTCATGGGCACCAGTGTGCAAGAGTGTTCCATGGGGCCTCTTTCTGGTGGGCACCATTCTGCCCTGACTATGTGTGCTGTGTAAGGGTAGACACCTGGTTTGGGGGTCTAGGGTGAAAGTGCCCCTGGATGGCTGGGCTGCCCCTCCCCCGCCCTGTCACTGTGGTCTCAGCATATTAGATCCTCCAGGTCTCCACCCTGGACCCTCTGGGTCTGGCAATGATGGGTCCTGGCCACAAGTGCGGTGCCATTCAGTGTACTATAGATCCCCGCGGCTGACAGGGAAGACCAGGACCTGGAGGAAGAGGGTGCGGTGTGCCCTGTAGAAGGGTTTCCTGAATACTTGGGGAGGTTGCAGTCCCCTGACCTGGCACCCAGACACTGTTGAACAGTGGATGCAGTGAATGTGCTGCTATCAAGCCCTGACCCTTGACCCCCATTCTTGCTGTGGGGGAAGGGGTGAGGAGGGAAAAGGGGGGCGAGCAGCACTTTAGGGGCACTCAAACCAGTCTGTCCTTTTGAAGTGGACTAAATGCAGGGCTGGGGCTGACAGTGCCAGTTTTCTCCTCAGCTTCCACCCCTCAAGGGGGCTCTGGTCTCCAAGACCCCCCTGTTCATTCCTGTAGGGGAATCACTTGGCAGGGCGAAAATGGGCGGGGTTTTTCCCTGTCTGCTGAATTAGCCAGCGCTACCCAGAGTGTTGGAATAAATGAGATGCAAATGTGTGTAAATGAGGGCATCCCCAGCTTCTGGGGTGGGCGTGTTCGCCTGGGAGAGGGATGGGGGTGATTCTGCAGGACTTCCCAAGATTGCTGGAGGCTGGATTGGGACCCCGGAAGGAAAGCCCCCTCAGAGGGCTCCAGCTCCTCAGGGCAGGCTCCAGACTGCACAGGGTTAATGCTTGTGCAGTCTCAAAGGAATAGAGCCTGCAGGGAGCCGGTTAGCTGAGGCCCTTGTGCAAGGATGTGTCAATGTGCCTTTGATCTGGGAGCAAGGACCTGAATACACAGGCCACGAGCACCAGCTGGCACCCCCACGGAGTCTTTGTCCAAGCTGTTACCCCGGAGAGGAGAGCAGGACGTGCAGATAATTGCCTGGGCAGGAAGGATGGTCTGAACACACTGTGGACCCCTCCCCCTTCCACTGCACCACCCCATCCTGTGGCTTGAGCCTCCATAGCCACCCACAGCCACTGCCAGAAACCAGGTGGCACTTCCTGGTCTGCCTGGACAACTCTCCTTCAACCCATCTCCACCCCTCCGACATCCCCACCCCCACCTCATCCCCAGAGGCCAGCCTGAGGCATGGCTCCAGAGCAGGTGGCTTTCTATACTGGTTTAAGGTCTGGTAGCCCAAACGCTTCATCAGTGGCTTCCAACAGGAATATAACATGAGCCACAAATGCAAGTCACACATGTAATTTTAGATTTTCCTACCAGCCACATTTAGAAAAGTAAAAAGAAACAGGTGAAATCAATTTGAACATGCTTTATTTAATCCAGTATATTATCAAGTTCAATGGTAGCTTTTTTTTTAACTTGTAATCAATATTAAAAATTGTTAATGAGCTGGGCGTGGTAGCACATGCCTATAATCCCAGCAGCTCCAGAGGATGAAGCAGGAGGATTGCAAGTTCAAAGCCAGTCTCAACAATTTAGCGAGGCCCTAAGCAACTCAGCAAGACCCTGTCTCAAAATAAAAAGTAAAAAACCAAGGACTGGCCATGTGACTCAGTGTTGCAGTACCCCTGGATTTAATCCCTCATACAGGAAAAAAAAATATTAATGAATTAGTTGGCATTTTTTGACTCCTACTAAGCCTTCCAATTAATATGGGTTCCCAGCAGCATGTCTCTGTCCCTGCTAGCCATGTTTCAATTGCTTGGTAGCCACACACAGTGAGTGGCTACCCTGTTGGACAGGGTCAGAGCTGGAGAGAAAACTGCTAGGGAATCTTTTCTTTCAGGAAAACTGCTGATTCTGGGCATGGGCAGAAATCGGCCAGGTCTCCCTGGGAGCATCTGCCCGGGCGTGGGCATGGGCCAAGCCAGCCTCCGCTGAGGCCAGTAGCTGACTCTTAGCCTTGGAGTGTGTGTGTGTGTATGTGTGTGTGTGTGTAGGGGGCGGGGAAGGGGGGTCCCAGACCTGCTCAGTCCAAACTGGTGGCCACAAGTAAGCCACACCCCTTCCTCCCAGTTCTGTGCCCTCTGAAGTACAGGCAATGTCGTGCAATAGTTAGACTTCAAACAGACTGAGAGACTGACTTACTCTAAGCATCAGATTTCCCATCTGTAAAAGGAGGATAATGAACACAACCCCCTTCCTAGGATTTTTTTGCGAGGATGAAATGAAGTAATCCACAACAGTGCTTAGTGCCATGCTGGGCTCAGAATGAACATGGAACACTGTTGGGCTAGCCCTTTGTCAGTGCTCACTCCAGCTCAGAGTTGGGGCAACTGAGGTCCAGAAAGGGGATCAGGGTCACAGTGTGGGTTTTCGTTCATTCCGTCATCCATCAGGCTCTTACAGGCACCTCACTGGGTTGGGTTCCCTTTAGGGGCTCAGTACAAACCCCAAAGGGGGAAAGTGTATGTGGAAGCAAACTCTACCCTGCCATAAAATGCATATGGGAATTCAAGTGTGCCAGGAGCTCGGAGAGGAGAAGAGCCAGCCAGGCAGGGAGGGCTGGTGAGGAAGGGAGGCCCTCTGAGCTGGATCTCGTATGAGAATAATAATAGAGCTCTGTGCCACATAACAGTGTCAACAACGGACTACATAAACAGCGGTGGTCCCAGGATTTTGTAATGAAGCTGAAAAATAGCTGTCACCTAGTGGTGTTCATAGCCACCGTTGTATTGGCAGTTCCTGACCTTGAGTGTGCAGAGAGGCTGGAGTGTGTGTACCCGCTGCACCGCCAGGCACATAGAGCACAGCACATACAACTATGTGTAGAGTGTGATACTTGACAACAAAGGGTCGCCTTACTGATTTATGTATTTACCATATTTTTGTCATTATTTTAGAGTGAACGCTTACTTATAGAATAAAGTTTACCATATAACAGTAGGCCGTGTTATGTCGTACAGTTCATGTAAATCTCCTTTCTCTATTGTATCAAGAGGCCATGTTGAGTTCAGGGGCTGAAGGTGTAGCTCAGTGGTATAGCGTGTGCATTAGCATGTTGTGAGGCCCTAGGTTCCACCCCAGCACCAAAGTAAGGGCAGAGGGGAGAGGCCATGTAGAATGATTGATCGTCACCATCTAGGTTTGTGTAAATATAGTCTATGGTGTTCACACAATGACGGAAGTGCCTAATGATGCTTTTCTCAGAACCTATCTTCATTGTTAAGTGACACATGATCGTAATGACAGCCGTAACCACCATGTTAATAGCAACCGATCTATTCAGTGAATGCGCTCTGTGTGCCAAGGTTGGGAGAATATCAATACACTTCTGCCTCACAACAGTCCCGGGAAGTGGGTACTATTAGAAACCCCACTTTGCCAATGGGAAAACTAAGCTGGAGAAAATCAATTCCCCTGCCCGAGAATACAGGCAATTAAGGAGCCAGGACCCAAGTTCACGTAGGCAAACTAGCTTCCAAGACACAGCCCTGACCACTTCCTCCTCCCACATAAGGACAGGAAATCTTCAAGAGAGGGAAGTGGGGGGGCCAGAAGGGGAGGCAGAGACAGATACAGGGGCAGGCTCTCTGGCCCAGGTGTCTTCTCATTGCCATTCTCGGCAAGTGTGCGTGGAATCTCTGGGGACTTCATTTCCTCATCACCACCTGTTGACTTGGGATCTGTCACCTTGAGAAGAAAAGTATTCTATGAAATCATCCGTAGGAACTTGTACACAGATGCTGAGTAAATGTTCCCCTCAACCATTGAGTTAATCCAATGAGCCCCAAGTTGAGGTGTTCATGAGCATGTTCTCCTCAAATAAGACAGGAAGTTGCCTGATGTGTGCAAGGGCTACAGATCTTCATGGGATTTCGGCACTGAGGCCCCAGAGTGAGGAAGGTCCCTAGTTCTCATGTCAGCACTTGGCATCTTGTGGGTGACTTGTCAGACTTCCCTCAATCCCATCCTCCTGTCCCTGGTGTGGTCAGTCTAGAAGTGCCCATCTTCCCAGTGTGTCCCATCAACCTGAGCAGAGGACAAACCCTATGCTCACATGTGGCATGTGACCAGGGTGTTCCCAGGGAACCACCAAGCCTCCACCTTGGGTGGTTCCGTACCTGCTCGGGGGGGCGTTCACACCCTCTCCCTGAACCTCTTCTTTGGGAGCAGAGGAAGGCAGAAGAGAAGTGCCCCAGAATGAGGCAAAAGTGGTCCTGAGGCAGATTGTGGGCCCGGGCTGGTAGGTGCCCCAGTCCAAGGTCACCAGACTGCCAGGCAGGAGAGAGGAACCCAGAGTAGAGGAAGCCAGCAGAGATTTCCGAGGAAGCCTGGGAGCCACTTCCACAGCGCTTTGCATAAATTTACATGGCAAAGAATATTCTTTGCATGCTGGGTTCCAGAGGCTCTGATTCCAAGGCGACCAAAATGCCAGACATGACTCAGGACGCTGGTGTGTGCCTGTCTTGGGGATCTGGGTTTGAAGTGGGCAGGGAGGGGCTGCAAGGAGCTAGAAGACCAGAGCTTGTTCCCAACCATCTTGGCTTGCCCAGAACTGAGAGATAACTTGGGATGCAGGTATTTTAAGTACTAAAACTGGCAAAGTCCCAGGCAAATCTGGACAAGTCAATCATCCTACATCAGTCCCCCAACCCAGACAGTGCCCATGGCTGCACTCCAGGCTGCCAGGCTGATGTGTTCCATGTCACAGCACTGAAAGCACCATCCATGGGTCATTAGCCGCATGCCCACCTCAGCAAGGCTGATTGAGAAGACACTTCAGGAGGCCAGTTCCTGCTGTAAACCATGATCTCCCCCCACCCCCCGCCTCACCCCCGCCCCCAGCCATCTCTGTCTTGGTGATTCCCACCTCATAATGCAATCCAAAGGTTAGAGGAGTTCCCCGCCCCACCCTAAGAAGAGGTGAGGTGAAGACGAGACAGTGAAGATCATCTCCAGGGACTGTCAAGAAGGGGCAAAGCCTGGGTGTGGAGATGTGGAGGAGGCAGGGGGACATGAGTGAGTGGACAGTCAGAGGTATCTGGGAGGAGGTCGGGTAACAAAGAGAGCGGGAGGTAACTCTGCAATCACACAGGGCACAGAGAGTGGAAATGTTGGAGTCACAGAGTGAGGTGGAAGGAAAAGGAAAGGTAGGGGTTACCAGGGGGGCATGGTTGGGTCTAGACAGGGATGAGAAGGCCTGGCCCAGGGCAGTGGCTTTGGGGATGGAAGTGATAACAATAGGTGGGACTGGAGGGCTTGGGGTCAGAGTCAGAAGAAAGGGTGTCAAGAGGAACCAGTTTGAAAAGGAGGATTCACTAACTTTCCAGAGCCAGTGGGACCTAGGGAAAGATGTGCCCAATAACCAGAGGCAGATGAGCATGGGGCAGGAAGGAGTGGGGCTTCCCGAGAGTGAGGCTGAAAGGACTGGGGAAACTTGCCTAAGCAGAGTGGTCAGATGGAAGGGCTGTCCCATCCTAGAGAGCAACTGTGGAGCTGGTGCAGAGGGAGAAGCTGGCGTGGGCCAGGGGAGCAGCATGCAGTGCTGGCATCTAGGGGGAGGGTGGCTGTGGTCTTGGATTCCAATGATCACTGCAGCCTCCCCATTGTGGACCCTTCCTAATCAGCAGGTCTGACCTCCCAGGCCTAAGGGGTGTGGCTGAGCATCCTCTGGCCGCCTGGGCCCTTCTCACCCTGACATCACTGGTAACCCTGCAGCAGCGGGGCTCAGCCAGGCGTGGCCAAAGCAGGGCGTGGGCCCGGGGCTGCTGAAGGAAGAACAGGGCCCGAGCCAGGTGCAGGGAACAGGAGAACAAGGCGGAAATGGATCCTGCCACCCACCAGGAGCAGCCAGGGACAAAGAAGGCTCTTGGCAGGTTTACTTTGGAACCTGAAGCTGCCTGGCTGCTGGGGAGCTGGGAACTTCATCTGGAATCTGGTTTCAGCTGCTTTCCCGGGAGGCCCACACCCCTCCCAGGCCAGGGCCCTGAGAGTGTGGATGTTGTGCTGGAGGCCAGCTGAGACAGACCCTTCTTGGGACCCAGGACCCCATCGTCAGGGCTTCCAGTGAAGGGGAACTAAAGAGGGTGAGGTAGTGCTTGGGCATGTGAACCTACACGCCCCCCATAACCTCTGCGCATCCTCCAAGACCTGGTGCCTGCCTCTACCTCTCCCACGGGGTAATGCAAGCCTCAGAATGGAATCTGTCAGACCCAAGGGGGCGCGGGCTGGGGCCCTGAGGCTAGACTTTCTCCTGGGAGAGCCTTCAGTGCCATTCTCCAGGGTGGCCAAAAGAAAGGCAGAAGAGGGGTGGGGGTGGGGGGATGGTGAAAACATCAGAGAATCCCAGGAATGACTTGAGGGTCTCCTCATTCATCTTCCTCAACACGCAGATAAGGAAAGTGTGGTGTAGAGGAGGGGACCCAAGGGTCAGCCATTCAGCAGGGACTACTGCAGGTGGGTGAAGCTCAGCTCAGAATCACATTTTTCAAGTCAATAAAATACACAGCATAAAATACACAGGAAACCAATTGTATTGAGTGCAACTATCAGAACACTTGAAAACCAATCTTTGTTAATGTGTGTGCTGCTTTATTAATGTCTTAAATAAGATCGAGTTGCTGGCGTAAGTACTATGATTTTAAAGTAGCGGTGAATAATTTTTGATATACAAGCAGCCACTGTGATGGCTCAGAGGAAGCTGCAGTTTCTTTTGGTCACAGATACTGCTAACCCTCTGTTCCATCGCCTGTGTTCATAAATGAAAGAAATTTGAGTTGAAGGTGAATGAGACGGGGATGTGATTTCTCTCCAGAATCCTTTCCCCATCCCTCCAAGGAATCTGTTACCAACCCCTGAACTACGGAGTCGGGCAAAATTCATCCATACCCTTAGCAGTCAGGAGAGTGGTTACCCTTGTTGAAGGAGGGTAGTTAGTAACTGGAAGGGGACCCAGGAGGGAGGGAGTGGGAACCATCTCCTTCTTTGTCAGGGTTCTGGTTACCAGGTGTGTTCAGTTTGTGGAAATTCATCCACCTGTACACTTAATGGGCACCTATCTGCATGGATCGTTTATTTCAATACAAATTACAAACACATCTTTGCTAGAACAGACGTATATGCAGGTGCAAGCTCCCTTCCCCTCTCCCCCTCTCTCTCCATTCACACACACACACACACACACACACACACACACACACACACAACTTTTGCCAGTGTGTACCAGTGAGCCTGTGCACATCCACAGGTGTGTGTGTGTCTCCAGAACCCTTGCAGGCATATGTACACAGATGGATACAGTCAGACAGAGAGCACTATTTTTAACAAATAATTCCAAGCTTAAGGGGTGGCTTCCCAATTTACAGAACCAGTGATTGCTCACAGGGGAGAGGGTTGCCCTGCAAGGGGCTGCTGTCATCCAGCCTGTTTTTTGTGTTTTGTTTTGTTTTTTTTTTTAATAAAAAGAATAATAACCTTAATGTTTTTGCAAGCTCATCATTAAGAAAATCAAGCAATGAAGAAGAGTTTAAAATTACTCAAACTTCTCCCCAACTAAGGCGAAAAAGAGCCATAATTCCCATTCGGTGACAAGTGTTATGGAAGTCTCTGTGTTCACTCAGAGAAGGAAGGTAGACAGGAAAATGCTTTTATGAAGTGGAAACCCACTCCCTCGCCTGCTATTTTTAACGGAGATGCTCCTTTAACTTCATGTGAATGAAACACAAAAAAGATGCAGAGGATGGGATGGTCCATGACTTCCGCCCTCCCGCCTCCCTCCACACATTCCAGGCTGCACTTCCCTGGGGACAGAGGCACCCTTCTGAGGCCAGGCTGTCTTGTTTGCTCCCTGTTTACCTGCCACTTGGCCAAGTGCCTGCAACCCATAGTGCTCAGGGCAGCCCCAGGTCCGGGCCTTTTTTCCGCTCTGTACGGGTTGGATGCCCCAGCAGCTCCTGGGGTCATTGGTGACATGCTTTGCAGGAGTAAGATCAGGGCAAAGCCTTTGGTTGACAGGAAGGGATTCTGTCCTGGCAGAGATCTCCAACAGGTGTCCATCCTGCCCTCTTGAGCTGGTGCCCAGCGTTCCCGGTCTGATGTGGTAATTAGCAGCACAGCCTCCTGGCTTGGTGTCACAGTCAGGAGCCCTCCTGACCACATCCTGTTTTGGTGGGGCAGTAGGGAATGCATTCTTCTGCCTTGCTGTCATTGGCAGAGTGCGTTCACACCAGGTTCTGGATCCTTTGAGGCCACCAGGGGCCACATTCTCCCGGTTTGACGTCACACGCGTGTGCTGGCTGGATGTCCTAGTGGATAGTGGTCACCGCTTTCTGGTTCTGCTGTCCCTTGGGATTGGCATTTATTCGTCTGCTTGGGAGGAGGGGAGTAAGAAGCAGCCTGAGGAGCCCTCAGCACTTCCCATGTTTGGCAGCAGGTTCGTTTGGGAGGATGTAGCACCTTGGGGATTCCTTTGAGAGCTTCAGCAGGAGCTCTGTCACAGCTGTGTACACCAGGCTGCCAACATCTGGATGAGAGCTCCCAGCTGTTTCTAAAAACCTACAGGATATTCCTGGGTTTCCTATGGCAAATGAAAAAGTCCCATCAGTTAATGCCCCAGGTGAGATCTGCCCACAGTGCCCCATAGAGACATGTGATGCTGTGGGGGACCAGACACCATAGCCCTGGAGAGGAGAAGCAGAACTTGGTACCTTCTAATGCCTTAAATGTGTTCTTTGAGTCATTCCCCCATTTGTTCCGGGCCTGCTCTGCCAGGGATATTGGAGTAGAAAGATGACAGGCCCCATTCCTGCCTCACAGAGTAACCTTCCTGAGCCCAGGGGTGTGGGCACCAGTGGTGGGAGTGTCTCCAATGCAGACAGCTAAGGGACCAAAGGGCACGAGCCTTTCCTTCTGGGTTGCATGGGGCAGGATGAAAGTGCTTCGATGCTCTCTTGCACCTAAGCTTGTTAGGGTGGAATAGGGAAACTGATCTCCCTGCCAGTACCCCACAGGCTCTGGATTTTCCCGGGCTAGTGTCAGCCAAGTGTGTGTGTGCTGTGGTTGGTAGCCTGGGGTCTCCAGCCTCTTTGTAAGTCAGGTCCTTTGCTCCACCTGCACAGCCAGCCCTGGCGGGTCTGGCCATCCTGCCTTCTGGCCCTGGCATCCCATCAGGCCCATTATCTGTGTCTTTCAGCTTCCCCCAGGCAGCCTGAGGACAGCCTGTGCCCCAGAAGCAGGATGAGAAGATGGCAAACTTCCTGTTACCTCGGGGCACCAGCAGCTTCCGCAGGTTCACACGGGAGTCCCTGGCGGCCATCGAGAAACGCATGGCGGAGAAGCAAGCCCGCAGCTCGGCCAACTCGCAGGAGAGCCGGGAGGGGCTGCCCGAGGAAGAGGCTCCTCGGCCCCAGCTGGACCTGCAGGCCTCCAAAAAGTTGCCAGATCTCTATGGCAACCCACCCCGAGAGCTCATTGGGGAGCCCCTGGAGGACCTGGACCCCTTCTATAGCACCCAAAAGGTGACTCCCACCTTCCCCACCCCCTTCCCTTCCAGGCACCTCCCTGCAGTGCAGCAGAAGAGAGAGGGCCTTCCCTCCATAAGGACTGTGTCGGGGGCAAGCTCCCCTGGGCTTTGGGGTAATGACTCACTGTCAATCTATATTCCAATCACCTCAGTTTTGGAGTTCTAAAATAAAAGACAGGAATTATGCAGTCCAAGCTGCTGGTCTGGTGCTATGAAGCAAAGATAGAGCAGCTTCTGTTGACATCTTGCCTTCTGGCGGAAGCTTCCTTTGAGAATGACCTGTGGCTGGGTGTTCACCTCCCTCCTTGGGACTCCGTGGAGTCCTCCCTGTCAAGAGGTATACACGTGAATTGGAACTAAACCCTGAGTCCTGTCCTGGATCCAGTGTGGGCACAACATGTGGCCACCTTTCCTAACTAGGGACAGTGCACAGCCCCCACACTCCACCCCTCTGGCAGCATGAAGTCACCAGGCATGGGAGAGGCCCACAGCAGGGCCGTAGCAGCAGCCCCTGAGCCTTGTAGACCTGAAGAGGGGCCATGAAGACCACTGGAAAATCTCGGGGTGGAGGGAGAAAGGATAGTGATTGCTGGGGGTGTAGTATGGTGGGGTAGTTGTTCTGCCCTTGTCCCTCCTGAGAGTAGGGAGAGGAAGCAGCTTTTGTCCATTAGGGCAGGTGACTCCAACTTCCTCCCAGGAGCTAAGTTCCCCAGTCTGGATCTCCTGCCCTGCACTGCCCTAGCCTTCTCTGTGAGGACCATGTGCCCCACCTTGCACCCAGCCACAGACCACAGACACACAGGACTCCTTAGAGGCTTAGACTCCCACCTGCTGCCCACACTTCCAGGCCTCCCTGTTAGAGGGAGGTGGGTTTGGACCTGAGGAGGACCTTTCTCCAGAAAGTACCAAGGATAATGGCGGGTGCTCACATATTCTGCAGCCAGCCTCAGGCTAAGGAGGCACTTGAGGGGCAGACAGGGCAAGTGTGGTCAGTGTGCCCGCGTGTGAGCACACGGCAGGTGTGAGCACACATGCCTGTGTTACCAAGTGCTGAGCGTATGCAGTGGTGGTTTGAGACTGTTTAAAAGCCTGAGAGTGTGTGCGCATGGATGTATACGTGAGTGGACACACGTGTGAAGGGAGTCCCCTCCCCCAGTCTATATAAACAGGAGGAAAGGAAACCTTGACCCTGGTCCTGCTCCCAGGCAGGACCAGATAAACTTCCCCTTGGTTCAAGTGACTGAAGTGGGGTGAGGGTTGGGGGATGGGCAGAGCTGGGGTCAGAGTTATTAGGCTGGAAGGTGGGTGATCTTATGTCATGGTTGGTGAGAGCTGGAAGTAAGAACTGGGGTTGGGGTTGGGCCACAGCAGGCAGTGAGTCAAGGTTACGGGGGCCGATGGATGGTGATTAGGTTGGAGTTAGCTGGGGCAGGCAGGAGTCACTGCAGGTGGACCTGAATGAGTTTGGGTTAAGGGTGGCCTTTCAGAGACTGGTGTCAGCCTGGAAGGAGTTGGGAACACCATCTTTTCTGTCCCTATGTCTGAGAATGTTTGAATAGTGGCTCCAGCTGTGGTCCTGGCCTTGAACTTCCTGTCTCCCCTCGCTGATCCCCTGGCCACTCTGCCTATAGCCCTGTGGGCTGATGGAGGCACTGCAGCAGAACTTTGGGTTCTAATCTATCTGGTCACCTTGTCTCCCCTGCCCAGATAAACTAGAACCTTGTGTCACCAGCTTTGCCCTTGGACAAATGAGATCCCAGACCTGTGCCCATCACACATCTGGGCAGGTTGGGAAGACCTCTGTCCTCTGGGCTGCTGGCCCAGATTCCCACCTGCTGTGCTCACAGCTCCACCTCCAGCCCTCATTGCTCCCACACTGCTTGCTGCGCTGCTCTGTAGGCAGAGATCTTCTAGAAGCCAAGCGATGGGGTTCCCTTGAGCTGCTCATGATTCCCCTAGAGGGAAATGCTAGGTTGTCATTTGCCCTCGACTCCAAGAGACAGGGTCTCAGGAAAAGCTGATGGTTCAGTGTTTTCCCCTTCCCTCCTCCTGAGCCATATGTCCTCCCAGTTTACCCATCCCCCCGGCCATACCCTTATTCCCAGGGAGCCTGGTGGGGAAGCCTTGCAGGTCCAGGAGAGGTCAGTGGAGGAAGAAAGGGATGGAGGAGCCATCCCAGGTCTGGGCCTCTGCTATGACAACAGTGGGGTAAGGACCATGGAAAACCCCTACTTCTTGGGGCTATAATCTTGAAACCAAACTAGGTCTCAACCAACCTGACCTTACCCTTAACTAGGTTGCTCCCCACCTCACCCATGAGTGAGGCAATGGGGATGACTAGCCCGCTGGGTATGCTGGCTGTCCTTTCCCGCTCCTCTTTTTCCCAGCTAGCCATAGTCCTAGGGCTCTGACAGCTTCCCCCAAAAGCCCCTGTCTGCAGGGCCTAGGGGTTGCTGCTCCTGACCTCTCACGGCTCTCTGTCCACAGACCTTCATCGTGCTGAATAAGGGCAAGACCATCTTCCGGTTCAGTGCCACCAACGCCTTGTATGTCCTCAGCCCCTTCCACCCTGTCCGCAGAGCAGCAGTGAAGATTCTGGTTCATTCATATCCTTTGCAGTTAATCCCTGCTGTGTGCACCCAGGGGGACTTCACTGGGACTGTGCATAGGGTGCTTCCCCCACCCATCCCTTCCTAGTTTAGAGCCAGAGGTGGTGCCAACTCCCCACTGCCTCAGACAGACAGCACAGCCACCAAGGAATGGCTGGTTGGAAATGTAGAAACTTGACCCTACCCTAGACCTGCTGAGCCAGCATCTGACAAGATCCCCAGGGCATTCCCGGGCATATGGAAGTTTGAGAAACCCTTCCGATCCTTCAGGAGAAGAGTATCCCAAAAGACAAGCTCCTGAGGACCAGTTAGCATGTCCTGGCTCCACACATTCCCACCCACCATGACCCCTGGGCCTTCTACCATCCCATCCACATGCAGGAGGGACCTTCAAGCAGGTTCCCCAGGCTCAGACAAGGAAAAGCCATTTCCCAGTAAAGAGGCCTCCGGCTTATCTCACGTGGGCATCTTTCGAGGGAGGCAACACTTGCTTTTGGACGAGGTGTTGACAAAATGTTTGCAGTTTCAGAGCATCTGAAAGAACTCTGGTTAGCGTTAAATTACATAAACCACAGCCTAAAAAAGCTCCAGCCTGCAGAGAGTAGTGGAGTGGTGCCGTGGAATAAGGGCCCCGCACTGGCTTTGGGCCTGAGAGGGGCCTCATCCAGGCAGCACAGAGGATGGGGTGCCAGGCTTTACTCATGCCTATTCTCTGAATATCAGAGAAGGGGCCTCACACACAAGCGGAGCTTCACAGAGAGGGAGAGGCATGGACCAGGGCGAGGGCATGCTGCTTGATTCAGCCGGGTGCCTGCTGGTGGGTCTGGTGGGCTAGCCCTACAGAGCTCTCCAAGGTCCCCCTTGGCTCTCCTCTTTGAATGGGCATTCCCCTTGGGAATTTTACAGTTCCCTAAGAGTGATAGGGCAGCTACAAATAGCTGTCATTCCTGCCAGACGGTGGTCACAACGGGGGTGAAAATGACAAGCCAGAAAGGCAAGCTACTTTTGTGCTCTGAGCCTGTCTCCGGCCTCACTGCAGGGGCGTGGCCTCCCTGAAAGCATCCGCGTCTCTCACCTGGGGCTTCTCCTCCAGGTATCTAACCAACCCAGCACTGTTTGGCAGCCACAAAACCCCCCAGGGATGCAGCGGCAATCCCAGAGCCCCTGCCAGGAGCTGGGCTGGGCCACAGGACCAATGAAAGGTCAGGGAGACCGATGGGCAGGCAAGGGAGGCAGGGGGCATGGTGGAGTCCCCAGCCTGGCCAGAGGGTCCACTGAGCAGTGACTTTGAGGCTGGAGGTACTGATTGCATCTGGCAGGACCCATCCTGAGGGCTCTGAGCCAGCCTCTCTCCCCCAAGGCAGCTGCCCCAGGGAGGTGATCAGCATCCTGGAGGCCCTGTGCGCGGGGCTCCCAGTGGCTGCCTTGGCCCTCCACTGCCTAGGGATAACACATTGTTGGTCCTCGCCAGCGCCACCTAGTGGGACTTGTGGGCATTGGGGGAAGAAGGGGCCCAATATTTGTGGGGTTTGCCCCTCTGAGGCCTTGAGTCCTGACATCTTGAGCCACACACCTTGAGTGTATGGTGCTGTCCTAATTATCAGCATCAACACCACTAGGATTTGGTAGGAACTGCCGAATCGGGCCCCACCCCAAAACCTGTTTTAGCAAGATCCTCACTGTGGTTGCTTCCAAATGCCGGCCTGTGAGGGCCACCTCGGTGTCACCCAGGAGGTTTGTTTAAAAGGGAGATTCTTACGCCTTTCCAGACCAGAACCACCAGTGCTAGGCCAAGGAATCTACGAGCTCTTCCCACATTTCCTTTTTTTAACAGTTGAGGTATACTTCCTATATCATACAATGTATCTAAAAGCACACAATTTAGTGGTTTTTAATATATTCAGAAGTTTATGCAGCCATCACCTCTACCTATCATCACCCCCAAAACAACCCTTGTGCCCACTGGCAGTCCCAGCACATTTTTTAATGAACAGTCAGATTTGATGTTTTGAATTGTGGAATTTCACTCTGCTTAAATTTTTATATTCATCCAAACATCTATTGAGTCCCCTGCATGTGCTAAATTCCGTGCCAGGCTCTTTGGAAAGGGCAGGGAGGACAAAGGCACATTTAGAAGAGGGCAGGAACACAGCCTGGTGAGGAAACCTGCTCCCCTAGAACAACCGAGAGCTCCCCCACCTCGCTAGCGCTGCACCGTTTCCATTTCACTTTGCTCTTTGCTCTGTGCTTGCAACGTGTCCCTGGGAAGTTGCTGAAAAAGTAAATAAGGCACGTAGAATTATTTTTTTTTCTTACATATTTTTGTAATAATCCTGCCGAATGTATTCCTGCCGGGATTAAATAAAGGAGACCCACTGGTCTCCAGATTCCACGGCAGTCACATTCAGAGAGGCCTCGTGTTCACAATGAGAAGCATTTTTGCTTTCCTGGGTGCCCAGGATCTGCTCACAAAACCCTCCCACGTTTCTCTACCAGATTCAAAGTGGGCAATCAAACTGTGTGTGTGTGTATGTGTGTGTGTGTGTGTGTGTACGTTTGTTCAGTAGCACACCCTCATGAAAATACCCCCGTGGTTAATTCCCTTCTCTTTAGAAGTCTTTAGACTCCCTGGGATTTGAAGACTTAAGCAGTCCAAGTTTCAGGCATTCCCCACAACCAGCGCTGGCAGTCCTTGCTGGTATTTTAATCATGAGGATGGGAGTGGGTGTTTGGGACAATGACACGACAGGATTGAAGATGTTCAGCTGAGCTCAGGCCTGGAGAGCTGGCCTTTGCCTCTGCCCACACAAAGGACCAGCTTGATCATCGGCCTGAAATTAGCAGGCAGTGCAAACAGGTATGCTTTGGCTGGGCATTCAATTGACTCATCTGTCTGGTATTGGCCGCATGCTGGGCTCCATGGGGGACCTGGGATGCTTTGGGCAGACTCACATGGACTAGGGGCTCAGTCTAGGTAGGAAGAGACCTTGCTCACACCCGCATATGCACATACACACACACACACACACACACAGAGGAATGACTGAAAATAGTGTCTGTGCTGTCCTCAAGATTGGGAAACCAGGCAAGATTCTGAGCTGTCAAGTGGCAGAGGGATGAGAAGCTGCCTCACTTACTCCAAAGCCATGGGTAGGTTTAGAAAAGACAAAACCCAGGTAGAAGACTGAGAATATAACTCAGTGGTACTAGGAGGCATGCGGCCTGGGGTTCAATCCCAGCACTGTACACACAAAAACCCAGATAGACATCTCCTGTGGTTGCCACCACAAGCCCAGCTCTCCCCTTAGCCTCCATGTTGGAGTTCTCCCTCCCCTCTGTGTGTCCAGCCAAGTCCTCTGGTCCTGTCCACCCTTCTCTTTGCAGAAGAGCCTTTACTCCTTGCTAAGGAGAGCTGTGAGCAGTCACCTAGAGCTGGGAGGAGCTGGCTGCCCAGGGAAGGTCTGGTTGTCCTCAGTCCCCACTGCTTCCCCAGGGCCAGCTGGGTGACTGATTGATGGAGGAACTGTGGCCAGTCTTGGTGCCTAACTAAGCTTCCTCTAGAAGCTTCCCTGCCCGGCCCAAACAGAGCTGTGTCTAGTTTCTCATAATATCCCACCTGGGGGCTTTTCAGGGGAATGGCTCTGCAGTCTCTCACACAGGACCAGGCCCTCACGCTCGGGTGAGGTTTGCTCTTAAAAATGACACTCCATTTCACCCCCTTCTGGCTGTCAGTATCCTCACTCTTAATGGAGCCCTTTACCTCATTTGGTGTTCGTATTTCCTGTGGGTAACATAAACCAGATGAGGAATAGCCTACCTGCTTGGCGGATCAGGGTCTGAAGTCATGTGATTCGTGCAGGCCCATCCGTCTGGAGGCAGAGAGTGGACCAGGTGGCCCTGGGTGTCCTTGTGCAGAGAGGGAGCCTCAGAGGTGAGGCCCAAATGGGAGGAGGGATGAGGCTAAGGACTGGCCCTGCCCCCCATCCGCTTTGCACTGTGTACAGTAGTCTCCTGTTGCCGTTGGAACAGATGGCCACAGACCCCAGTCACTTAAAACAGCACACAGTCTGTAGGTTCTCACTGGGCTAAAATCAAAGATGGGTAGGGCTGAGTTCCTTTTTGGTGGCTCTAGGAGAGAACCTGTTTTCTAGGCTCCTCCCCCTCTCTAGAGGCTGTTCACATTCTGTGGACCAGGACTCTTCAAGCCAGCAATGATTAGCTGTGCCTTTCACAAGACTCTGACCCCTGCTCCCCTCTTTCATAAGTACTCTTGTCATCGCATTAGACCCACCTGGAGTATCTAGGATACTCTCTCCACCCCCAAGATACTTAAATTAATCATATTTGCAAAATTGCTTTTGTGATACAAATATGTATTCACAGTTTCCAGGAATTCAGAAGTGGTCAACTTTGGGCAGACTATTATTCTGCCTAGGACAGTAAACTGGAACTTCACGTCTTCACTCAGTTTTCTCATCTCTTAAAATGGAGACAGAGTCCCCACCTCATCGGGTTGTTGAGAGAATCAGTTAACAGGCTCAGAGAGCAGAGGAGGGTCTCAAGATGAGTGCCTGATCCACCTCTGAAATCTGGAAAAGGAGCTAGGCGTGGCCGTGGAGATCCTTGCAGGCAGAGGGCTGGGAAGATGCCCATTGAGGGAGGAACCCCAGTGTGCCCTTCGGCCAGGGTGAAACCAAGGGCTTCCTTGAGGGCACTAGAGCTGAGCATTCCTGTAGGCCATCCCCGATTGGCTGAGAGAGGTTCTCAAAGCCAGATCACCCCCTCAGCTCCCATGAGAAGTAGGAGAATTCGTTATCAACTGGAGGCTGGGTCTCGGAGGCTGACTTCCTGATTGCCTGAACTCCTAGACGGAGGACTGGAGGTGGGAAGAGCATCTGCCCGGTTAGATTCCGTGAGGAGCCACCCTACTCTCTCCAGCCAGGGCAATCGGCACTGGCTACAGAGGCCTCCCCTCCAGATGAGTGGCACCGTGCAAGGGAGGAAAGAGCAGCCCCTGGAGCTCAATTACCGCAGCTCCTGGGCTGCCTGTGGGAATCGCCTTTGGCAGTTGTGTGCTCAGGGCTGAGGCCGGGGCATGGTGGAAAGCACAGCCTCTCCTCTTGGGCTGGGGAGGAGATTTGTGAAGGCAGCATCGGACCCCTGCCCATGGCCAGGCCCCCTGGAAGTCCCCTAGCCCCATGAGGCCCAGGCTCTGCTCCTTGCTTCTCTTCAGGTCTTACAAAAATGAGGAAGAGGTGGAGGAGGTCATGGAGAGTCCTGTCCAGCCTGAGACAGCGGCCAGAGTCAGGGGTTCCACAAGGCCTGGGGCCTTCACTGTAAGGCCAAGAGCCCCCAGGGATGTCCAGGACACAGTCCTGGCATTTGAGGAATTCCCCTTGTGGTGGGGAAACAGGGCTTTGTCATTCCTTGAGCAGCCACACCTAAAAGAGGAGATGGCTAAATGGGGGATGCCTGATGTTCTGGGGGTACTGAGGCCAAAAAAGTCAGGGCAGGATGCTGGGGGCGGGGGTTTCCTGCTGAGAAGGACTTTTCTAGATAGAGCAGAGGACAAGAGTGAAGAGTGGGTGCAGCAGCAGGAAGCAGCCAGGGAAGCAGCCCTCTGCTCCCCAGGATCGGTGAGTCCCCCTGAGGTGAGTTATTTGGCAGCAGAGCATTCCTAAGCAAAAGCCCACCTGGCCTGCTCCCCTAGAAGTGAGGGAGAGAACTTAGGGCCCTGCACACCCGGGCTTTTCCAACCCAAGGAGCAGTTTGTAAATGCCCATCTCCTGCTCACACAACCAGCTAAAAACCTCTGAGGTTTGAGATCTGCCCTTTCTCCTCCCCTTCTTCTATGCTGAACCCTACAGAGTGGTGTCAAGTGTCTGGAGCCTGCTAGGGGCTGTGGAGCAGGATGGGGGTCCTGCAGCAAGTGCCAGGGAGAGGTCAGAGAGTGACCTCGATAGAGAGGCATTGTCATGGACTGGTCACAGAGTCTCTCTTACTCATCTGGCAGCCCTGGGCTACAGTGACAGCCCCACAGGCACAAACCTCGGTGGTGGTGGCGCGGCTGACCCTCTGTCCACAGATTTCCTTGACCCCTGCGCCACGCTCTTCAGCATGCTCATCATGTGCACCATCCTGACCAACTGCGTGTTCATGGCCCAGCACGACCCTCCGCCTTGGACCAAGTATGTCGAGTGAGTATCTTCCGCACCTGTCCTCCATTTGGCTTCATCCTTTCCTTTTCCACTGCATGCCATGGTCCCTAAAGTCACTCCAGAAGAGGACTGTGTCCAGAGCCAGAGATCACCCCCATCTCCAGGCTTGGACCCATCCTCTTTTGCCTTCGCCAGTCCTGCCAAGCACAGGCTGTAACTCGTTGGGGAGTTTCTCTTGTCAACCCCTAAAGAGAATTGATGACATTGGAGAAGCCTCTGAAATAATAAGAGTAATTCATTGAGTACTTAGCGCAGGCCAGGCACTGTGAAAAGAACAATAAACATCACCTCCTTCAACCCTCTGGCAATCCAACAGTGTAAGTGCAGCCCCTGTCCCCATTTGACAGATGAGCAGACTGAGCGTTGGAGCAGTAACTGGCCTGACATCATGCAGTGAGGCAGCATGGCAGCAGGAAAAGGCCAGGGCTGTCCCCACTTTGGTACCATATTCTGCTGCCTTTTTCAAGTTTTTTTCTTCTAGAACCATTTGCACAATTTGAGAAAAGTGCTTCTGGCCTTTCTTTCCCAAGTAAGAGGGGGAAAATGTTTCTAAGAAGGTTCTAAGCATTTGACTAAGCACTTTGAGAATTATTGCACCTGGCTCCTGTTTTTCAGAGACTGACAGAATGTCCAATGCCCTTCATTATAGAAGTGACTTGCCAGGTTGCTCTCCATGTTTACAAAGGACCACGTCATGCTGGAGGTGCCGGGGCTGTGTCCAGCTGCTCCGAGACCTGGGATGTGGTCCTCTCCCATTCTAGCCTTGTGAGACAGTACCAGCATCTAGACATTTTAGATCCTGCAGGCTTCTCCAAGCAGATTGAGTACCCCCCACTCAGCCTCATGTACTGGAATATCAACACCCTTCAAGTTCAGGGTGGACAGCTGGACCCACCTACTTTATAGGCAGTTGAGGAGGGACCAGGTTCCCTTTGCTAGCTACTGAAGATCCATACACCTGGGTGAGAAGCAGCGACTCTGCCTGTCTATGGTATATCATGGTGACCTGGGACCTAGGCACGTGGACCCCCAGGGCTAGGGTAAGGAAATAGGTAGGGATCTTCTTACACCAAGACAACCAAGAGAGAAAAAGGAGAGTTCATTGGACACAGAGAAGGCACTCAATAAAATAAATGGGAAGATGGATTAGTTAGCCAGATATTTGGAACAGAATTGTAGTCCCCAACTGCAGATCTGCCATGGGATATTATAGAGAGCCTGATATGCTAGCTCCTGGCATGGGGTGTTGATGCAGCTTGTACCAGGAGGAAAACCTGGTGGGACTGGTCTGTGGGCTTCAGCCTCCCTGAGAACCCTGATGGACCTCTCCTTCCCAGGTACACCTTTACTGCCATCTACACCTTTGAGTCTCTGGTCAAGATTCTGGCTCGAGGCTTCTGTCTGCACGCGTTCACCTTCCTTCGGGACCCATGGAACTGGCTGGACTTCAGTGTGATTGTCATGGCGTAAGTATCCTGTTTGCTGCACCATACTGTGCTGTGCCAGGCCACACTGCGGGGTCTACACAACCCCTGCCCAGGCCCCGGGCCTTCTAGGCTTCCCCCCTGCAGGCTTCCTGTAGCTCTGAGCTCAGGTTGTAGAGCAACCAGCCTTGGTGCTATGGCAGCAGGAGGATGGGCGAAGGCTCCTCAGCCCATCCTGGTGGGAAGAGGCAGATCCATGGTAGCTCAGGTGGCCATGGTGGTCAGGCTCCTCGTCTGGGGCCCATGAAAGTTCCATGCTCAAGGGACATCATTAAGTTTCTGTTTTAGCATCCTCTTCCCTTTCCATTAAGAGAAACCAGTATTATAGCCCCAAATCCCAGGCCCACTATGATCAGTGACCTGGATTCCAAGGTGATTAAGAATAAAATTACAGTAAGGGGATCACTTCTCAAGAGAAGTGACTGGATACACCCAGGAGCTCATGCCATGTGGACCAGGGCAACTGCTGTCTCAATTCAGAGGCCCTGCGTTTGGCACATGGTAAAGCACCTGGTCACTGATCCAATCCAGTGGATCCTCACGCTAGCCAGAGACATGGGCTGGAAGAGGCCACTGAGCCTCATTTTACCAATGAGAAAACTAATGCCAAAGATGCACAGGGAGCCCACCAAAAAGTGGACGTGACCCCCGCCTGCCGCAGCCCTGGATGAGGCCTCACTTCCTTTCCCAGGACACCTTTGCATAGGGGTCAGTGTTGAGGAGGTGCTGTGCCCAGGATGTCTCAGGGATCACATGGGACAACTGATCAGGTGGATGACCCTGTCCTGCAGAAGTCCTGATCAGGGGCTCAGCCATTAACTGTTTCTGCAAGCCGAGGACTCAGCATGTGCATCTCACTAAGGAGAGAACTGGGAAGATTCTCCTCCTACCCTGGCAAGCCCTTGATTTCCCGCACGTGAAAGGACAGCGTCATGTTGTTGGGATCAGAGGCTCAGCTAACTCCTACTTTCTGAGATTCTTGCATTCACTGAATCTACCTATTTGTGACAAAGTCTTTAACTCCAGATGGAAGCAACCCTGAGCTCAGCCATCTGTGGTGAAGGGAGACAGGGACTGGACTCTGCTGATGGGGGGGTACTTTCAAGCTTGGTGGAGACCCTGGTTTTTAGAAAATGCATTAGAACCTGTTTCTAGACAGGCTGTTTGTGAACTCGCTCCAGCCCTCCGTTTTACAGTTTGAGAAATGGAGGCAAGACAATGCTGCTTGCCCTTGTGTCGATGTAGCCCCGAGTAGAGCCGAGTGAGCAGGGAAAAGAGTTGTGGGAAATGAAGTTGCAGAATCGTGTGATGGGGGATATGTTACACCGTCCTTATAGGTCATGTTAAGAGAAAGGAGCAATGGTGCTACTGGGGGATACAAGCGGGCAGACCTGTGACCTGATTTACATTCTATAGAGTCCACCCCAGCTACTGTGTGGGCTGCAGAGTGGATGGAGAAGGAATGGAGGGTTTGGAAAATGTTGAGAAGCATCCAGGATGAAATACTGAGTGGGCAACTGGATATTCTCATCTGGAGTTCAGGAAAGAGGTTCAAGGTGGAGGTAGCTACACAGATGGTATACAAATCCAGGGGACCAGGTGAGGTCATATAGGAGTGAACGTGGCTATGGACTGTGCTGTGGGACACGCCAACATCTTGAGTCAGGAAAGAAGAAGTTCAAGCAAAGAAGACTGGAGAGAGTGATATCCAGAAAGACATCCAAAAAAAAAAAGAAAGAAAAAAAAAGCATGATCCAATTGAAATACACCTGGAGGAGGTTGAGGAAGCAGATGGCTAAGGAGGGACTGTTGGGTTTAGAAAGGTCATTGGAGCCCTTGACAAGAGAGGTCCCAGTGGAATGGAAGGATATGCACTTGGTTAAAGAGTGTTCAAGAAAGGGGGGAGGGGAAGCATAGACATATAGACATGGTTTTTATGGGGCTTCTATAAAGCAGAACAGAAAATGGCATGGTAGCCAAAAGGAAAAAATAGGTCAAGGGAGGACTTTGGAAGAAGGTAGGCTAATGGAAATGATCCTGTAGCGAGAGGACATTTGATGGTGTAGGCAAGGGGTAGAGATTGCAGGAACAAAGCCCTTGAGCTTCCAGAGGGAGCAGGAATCCAGTGCCTTGGTAGAAGGTTGACTGACCTTCAGCCTAGGGAAGGCAGAATTTCAGGTGGAGATGGAGATGTATTGATGGAGTTGATGATGAGAGAAGGAACTTCTCTTCTGATTGCTTCTATTTTCTCTGTGAAATAAGCAGGATCATCAGTGAGAATGGGGTGCTTGCCTGAGGCTTGAGACAGGGAGAACCCTGTGTCACAGCCAGAAGGCTGTACCGACTGGGGGACAGAGTCTGCTTGCCAGACTGGGAGCTCTGGCTCTAAGGTGCCCTATGGGCCAGGGGCAGCGGTCTACAGGGCCGTGAGGCCAGGTGACAAAGAAGGAAGGAGGCTTTAGGCAAACAGAGGCCAGTATGTGCCTGAGCCTTTCCTACCTCCCCATCCTGGAGCCTAAGCAAAGCAATGTCACCACAGAGATGCTCCCTACCCAGGCAAAGGAACAGCCTTCCTCACCAAGCACTTCACCAGAACCAGGCACAGCAGCAGAACAAGAACTCAGAGGCTTAGATAGCATCTCGCATCCGTAACACACTCACTCTCCATGAGGCTGCCCGGACACAGTGGAGTTTCAGCTTTGTGCTCTTGGTGGGACTGGCCCCACAGCTTTGGTTGACAGTGATTCTGCCTGACGAAAGCCAGCTCATTCCTGCTTCTGAAGAGCATTCTGTAAAATATGAAAAGGTTTAATACCTTAGGGTACCTGGGATGATCAAAGAAGTCTTGGATGG
Organism: Callospermophilus lateralis; assembly: GCF_048772815.1. Lineage (NCBI taxonomy): Eukaryota > Metazoa > Chordata > Mammalia > Rodentia > Sciuridae > Callospermophilus > Callospermophilus lateralis. Next base: position 201,122,539 of record NC_135305.1, on the reverse strand, counting down.
CAGAAGTTCAATTCAGTGAAACTTCCCATCCACCCTCCATTGTACAGATGGAGAAACTGAGGCTCAGAGAGATCCTACCATGTGCCCAAAATGAATCAGTAGCAGTGCTGGAACCAGAACCAAATGTCCTACCTCCTGGCCAGGGATGGATGGGAGAGGTATCCCCTGTCTGGTGTTTCTGGGCAGCTATCAGCCTGATGCCCCACCCCACCCAATTGAGAGGTGATGGCGGGGTTGGGGGAGTGCTTGGAAGCCTTCCAGGCTCAGCTTGCAACCCTCCAGCCAGAGCTCCTCCTGTGGCCCCCCTCTTGGCTGGGCATTACCTGTTAGTTAGCACAGCCTCCCACCTTCTGGGGTTGTTATGGAAACCAAACCTGGAGGGGAAGGAGGGAGGGTAGAGAGGAGGGGTGGCAGTCACCCGCAATTGCTAGCAGCGTGGGTTTCGCCATCTCAAGACAAGGGTGGAGCAGCATCTGCCCCTCCTCGGCCTTCAAAAAGGCTCCCACGGTGCTGGGGCTGGTGTGCCAGGGTAGAATTCTCAGGCACCAACTCTGCTTTCTCTGAGGCAGGGCCCATAATCTCACCCGACCTGTCTGCCCCTGGCCAGTCGCTTGGCCGTAGCAGAGGAGTGGACTGACTCAGAGGAGGGTTTTGCCATGTCCCATACCGCCCACCCCTTCCCCTTCTTAAAACTGGCCCTGTGCCCTGACACATTCAGGGGCCCCAGGAGAGGGCTCAGTGGGGTCTGGGGTCCCAATATGGGAGGCAGCCAGACACCAAGTTCTAGGTAGAGTGCAGCAGCCAGCAGGTCCCCATGTCATAGACATGGTCCCAGACACACTGTGCCCTCACCCAGCCCTGCCTCCTCCTTCGAGACTCCCTCAAACCCACAGCTGCCCTCCCACACAAACACACCACCAGTCCCACTCCCACTCCCAACCACTTGGCCAGCTTTGGAAGCCTGCCAGGAGCACAGATGTGTTCCTCCCTGTTCTGTCACCCGCCTATCCTTGTCACCTGGGGATCCTGGCTTCTCTGTGCTTGGCATCAGCTGCTGAGGAGGCAGATGATTAAGTGGAGGGCAGGTGCTGTCTGTGCTGAGGACCCTGAAAGTGAGGCAGGTAAGGATAGGCAGGGTCTTCCCTAGAGACACCAGGAAGCCACCAGGGCTCTCAGGGATGGGAGGAGAGAAGCAAAGACAGTTGCTCCCTCTCTGACCTGCACAGTGGTCCACTGACCCCCTGTTACCAGAGGAGCAGTCTTGAAGTCAGTGTTCTGAATGAGAGGATGTGCTGTTCCAAGCCACACCCAGTAGACCAGCAGCAGGAGGCTGAGCCCACAGCCTCTGGGGGCTGACCCATGGCTTCCATGACGTGACAGCGTTGGTGGTATACCAAACTCAAGCTCACAGTCCCATGGCAACTCCATATCTAGACAGAGACTCCAAGAAGAATGTGGGACAGAGGATTTGGGTTCTGAGCCATTGAGGAACATGGAATAACTCTCGAAAGTTGAATTAACGGCACATATGGGCCAGAACAAGGGAGGTGACTTCTGCTCCCCTGTGAACCATGGGGCTGCATCTGACTGCTATGGTAGAATTTGCAAGCTAAAGTGAGTCCAGGAATGGACACTCTGCCACAGGAAGGGTCTGGTGTAACCAGAGGCAGAAAAGCTCTGGGGATGTATCTGCAGACTCCCCATCTCTGTAGGGATAGGTGAGTGAGGAGGGAGAAGGCCCATTTACAGAGCCCCATGAAGATGGATGGGCCCCACAACTGGAAGAGGATGTTGGTGTCAGCCTAGTGTCAGGGCTTGACCCAGTGACACCAGGACATGGAGTCTCTTGACAGCCTGCCAAGTCCTTTCCTGTAGATACCCGTGGCCTGAAGAAGAATTCAGAGGCTCCGAGCAGAGTGGAAGGGCCTAGAGGCCCAGGCTGCTTGGCAGAATGAGTGCCCACTGTCAGGCCATTCCTGACACTTGCCCAGTGTTGCAGGGCTGGTGTCCTGGTCCTGACATCATTCAGACACCTGGGTCAGACACTCTTGGTTAAACATCAGACATCCTATGTTCGATGTTCTTTGTTAAACACTGGACACCTTCAGTTAAATGTCAGACACCCTGGATGCGAGGCCTTTGGTTAAATATCACCGGTCATTTGCCATTGTCCCAATGGCTTTGATCACACACTGTCCATCTGTCTCTCAGACATCCAATCTGATCATGTGGCCTGTCCACTTCATGTCCTCACATTCTGCTTGTGCAGTTCCCTTCCCCCAAGAAACCAATGCCTCCTATGACTGTGGAGCTCGAGATGGACAGCTGTCCAAGTCCTAGATGGGAGCCCCACAGCCACTCAACCCTGAGGACCATCACTCAGACCCATGCAGGATAGACCATGAGAACTGTTCACCTCCCAATGTCACTCCTGTGGAGTCCCAGGGTCATCCCTGGGCAACACCAAGAGTACAAGGATGACCCTGTGGTGGGGCACTGACATCACCAAGGGGACCCTCATTCAGCACCTTTCTCTTCTTGGGTTGGCCATTGCCTGTCAGTAGTTAAAGAACAGATATTCAGGCAACCTCCCTTCCCTTCTTAAATGTCTCTTTTTTCCAATGAGTACTCAATGCCACCTCCACCTTGTGACTTCAAGGCCTCCTGACCACTCCTTGCACAGAGAGATTCATAGCTGGAAGGAGGAAGTGGGCGGCCTTGGAGACCCAGCCACCCCACCCTGGTGGTAATAACCAGGACTGAAGGGTCTCCCGGATCAGAGCAGCCATGCACAAGCTGATAACAGACAGCACAAGATGCAGGAAAAATCAGCACCAGACACTCACTATTCCAATATTACCTCCTGGAAAACAATTTCCCTCTTCCCTCTTCACTTTGATGTGGCCCAAGCCTCAGACCTATCACATGGTTTTGTATCTCAGTTCCTAGTGCCTTAGAGAATGTGTCAGAGTAGTTGCCTCCTAGTGACAGTTGTTCCTGGGAGCATCACAGACAGAGTCACCTGTGAGGCTTGCTGTGTAGACATCCTTGAGTCACCCATGCTGAGTTCTAATACCAGGAGGGTTAAGAGCAAGAAGAAAACCCAGGGGAGGACCCAAGCCATCCACAGCTCCCCTGAGGGACAGGGAGAGGGGAGAGGGCTGGTTGGGGAGGGCAGGCTGAGGTTCTGCTTTGTAATTCCCAATAACTGTGGTTTGATTCTGCAGGTATGTATCAGAAAATATAAAGCTAGGCAATTTGTCGGCTCTTCGAACTTTCAGAGTCTTGAGAGCTCTAAAAACTATTTCAGTTATCCCAGGTAAGATGCCCAGGTTTGCCTCTCAGATCTCAGCTACAAGTGACTCTCTCTCTGTCTCCCCCACCCCTCTCCTCCTACGACCGTGTGTCTCTTATTGGCGTGTTGTCACTGTCTCGTGTGTGAATTTCCCTTGTTACAGATATACAACTGAATTTGTGGACCTGGGCAATGTCTCAGCCTTACGCACCTTCCGAGTCCTCCGGGCCCTGAAAACTATATCAGTCATTTCAGGTGAAAATCAGGTTAAACGCCAAGGCTGGAGGGACCTGCCTGGGACTTTCCAACCACCTGGGAGTCAAGGCGACCCTCAGGAAGGCCCCGTGAATGTGCCTGTCACCAGAATACCTTTTCCCAGAGCTCAGAGTGGTGGATGCACCTGTCACCCCCGCCCCCCCAGAGTCTCAGAATGGGCTTCAGGCTGCCCACCCGAGCCTAGCTCACTCTCAGACACCAGGGGCCACAGAGCACCCCACCGCAGGGCCTGCATTGAACCCTAACTCTTCCCCAAATGGTGAATTTCTCTTCCAGCTGAACTTAGTTGCTTGCAAAGCTAAAAAGCTTGCACATACATTGCAAAAGGACCTCGTTTGAGGGAATTCACATGCACACCCAGATCAGAACAGGAAAGCCCTGGCACCATCTTTTTTGGCTGAGTGCCCGTTCCCAGCCTTGTGCCCCTCTAGTGACGAGTGCACAGCTGAAGCCCCATTTGGTGGAAGGGAGTGTGCTCTGTGGACAGGCACCACTGGGCCATGGCGTCTAACAGCCCTCGCTGCATGGTGCGGTAGAGGTTTAGCAAACCGTGCATGGTAGCCTCGGGAAGAAATCCTCCTCGACAGATGTTGGCAACTGTGCACCCCAAATCTTCTAAGCCCAGAAGGTCTTGCTAGAAACCATTCCACTCATCCATTCAGGAAACTCCAAAGATGGCCAAGTCTTGAGGGACGAGTTGGGTGAGGTGTTAGTACCACCCAGGGGACTCTTAGCCCAAGTCTTTTTTCATTCTCCCCAGAGTAACGAGAGCCAGATTCAAAGTTCCCCCTGTTTTGAGGAACTTTCTCTGGAGAGACAGTGCCCAGAGGCTCCTACCAAACCCTTCTCTAACCAGGTGATCCATCCGCTTCTGATTTGGAATGCTGGTGGTACCCAGGCAAACAGTGTTTGGTTACTGCTGCCCCCAGAGGGCCAGAAGGCCTTTTCTGAAGTCCCTGCCCCGAAAGTTCCCTGAGCAAGTTAATTACCTTGTAAGAGGAGCCCCCAACTATTTTGTTTTCAAACTAAGCTTCCAAACGTGTTTCCTGGTCTCTGAACCCACCATGTTACATGCCCAGGGGCCCTCCCCCCCTCCTCCCCGGCTCTCTCTCTCTGGGCCCATCAGACTGGTTCATACTACCAAGAGCCAGTAACAAGTAGGACAGTCACCCTTCTGCCACTCCTGTGAAGCCACCATTAAGACAGGAAAGGTCTCAGAGGCCATAAGTGCTCAGAGGCCTCCCAGTCCTCCAAGTTTCCAGGGATAGCCTCACAGGGGGTTCCTACCCCAGAGTAGATAACCGCTGACCACAGTAGTTATGAAAAGGCACGTTCTGATCTATTTTAAAGATTTACAAAGGAAAATATTTTTCGGTCCTAGAGAAAAGGAGAAAGACCACTGACCCTAGCCCAGACCACTGCTCTCTTCAAGGCCACCAGCAGCCAGCAGACCCCAGAAGTAGTCATCAGAAGAATGCTGTGGGGGGCATGCAAAAGGACTCCCCAGGGCCATGCCCTCACAGCTTCAGTCCTCTCTGGACCTCAGTCTCCTTTTCTGTAAAAACAGAGTGAAGTCAGAGTGGTAGGTCCCAAGGGCCCTCCCATCTAGCCTGTCCCAACTTCCGTGATAGCAGGACTTCCCGCCTGACTCCCAGGACTTCCCGCCTGACCCCCAGGACTCCCCTTCATAGGCTTTTAAGAAAGAATCTTATGATTCAGATGAAACCATTTATGCCAGAAGTGATAGCCATCATTGATATGAGACAGGAGTAAAGGGATGGGTTAACCTCATCCACTGTCTTCCTAGAACAGAGCAGGGTGCTTTGCTGGCCTCAAACTGGATATTTTTCCAAAATATGTCAGCCTAACAGTTGAGACAGTTTGGGTTTTTAAGCTGCTGCCCACAAACCCTCACTTGTTCCCCACAAGATATGAGCAGTGTCTCCAAGCTGGGGGAGCAGCCCCAGATACATGTCCCACGGGGGGTCCCAGGGCCTCTACAACTGATAATCTCTGAACTACAAAGGGTTGGTGGATCCTACACTGCTCTAGCCCCGACTCCTGCCGGATCCACTCACTGTCCCCAGAGTTGCCAACATCTGCCAGGACAGTTTCCACGGGGTGCTGAGTGCCTGAGCCCTGGGCAGGCAGGAGTGATAGCAGCACCATGGGAAAGCCATCTTCTCCACTCTCCCATGACTGCCCATCACTGCCTCCCCATTTCTGGGCCATGGGTACAGTAGCCATAGGTGCTCCTAACACATTAACCGGCTGGACAGTGGATGGATGGAGCTTAATCTGAGATCTGGCCGCTTGGGCGGGGGCGGGGCCCTGCTGTTGGCAGAGGGGCCCTGGTGCCCTGTGCTCGGCTCGCACTGGTCCTAGGACTATAGCTAAGGGTTGGACTGAATGCGTCTACACGTGCTTCTCCGTCACCCCGCTGTGTGGTGCTGGCTTCCGCAGGGAGCTGGGCCTGCGACTAACAGACCACAGCCTCTCAGCTTTGGGGAATGGGAGGTCTGGGGAGGGTCTCAGAGGAACAAGCCAGTGGGAAAGATGCAACATAGGTCCACCCTTTCTCCACCCTTGAATCCTCCCCAGATACGGGCCCAAACCAGAGCAGGCCTCTTCGGACACCACCCACCACCATCCTGCCAAAGCTGACGCCTCATGTCCCCAGTGCATACACACTAGCCCAGGACAACCCCCAGACCCTGGGTCTCCTAGTTGCCTCTAAATGATTAAAAACCCCTGTGTCATCAAAGGGAGCCTGGGACAGGAGGACCCTCTACCCAGAGAGCTGTTTCTCTCCCCATCTCAGCATCCAGGCTGAAGTTCCTCTATTGCCTGGACTTGGGTCTCTTCCCATGGGCTACAGTAAAAGGGCCAGGGCCAGGGCCAGGGCCAGGCCTAGCATACCTAGGAACCAGCCAAAGTTATCAAGAAAACTGCACTTTCTATACCCATTTCATATATTTGGCTAGTGGAGCGTAAAGAGGACCAGGTCCCTCTGAATACAAGGCCAGGCTGGATTCCTGCCTGGGGGCGGTCAGGATAGAATCTCAGCTAAGGAAAGGGGGCTTTGGTCTTAAAGGTCTAAAGATACCTCCCTCACTCTGTCCCTACTTCATCGTTGCCCTCCCTGACCCCCCCCCCCCCCAGCTCTCGGGACCCCAGGGAAGCCTAGCTCCCTCCCAGAGGATTGTGGAGCAGGGCGCCCATGGGTGACCCTGTGCCTGTTCTCATCTTCGCCAGGCCTGAAGACCATCGTGGGGGCCCTGATCCAGTCCGTGAAGAAGCTGGCTGACGTGATGGTCCTCACGGTCTTCTGCCTCAGCGTCTTTGCCCTCATCGGCCTCCAGCTCTTCATGGGCAACCTGAGGCACAAGTGTGTGCGCAACTTCACGGAGCTCAACGGCACCAACGGCTCCGTGGAGGCCGATGGCCTGGTCTGGGACTCGCTGGACCTCTACCTCAATGATCCAGGTGCAGACTGGCTCTGTGGCCTGCAGACTCTTTGTGAGACAGCCAAGGCCATCCACCTACCCCATGGGCTTCACCAGAGGCCAGGCCCCCCGGGCCTTTCAAAAGGAGACTGGCCTTGAAGTTCCCAGGCTAGGCAGAGAGATGATATTTGAAGAATGAGAAGGATGGAGTTAGATGGAGGGGTAATGTTTGGCAGCAGGGCTGACCTGGGAATGGAGAGGAGAACAGCCTCCCGGCCGAGGAGCATCAGTTTAGGAAAGGGGGCCATGGGGGGCTGGGATCCTTGATGAGGCTTCAGGGTAGAGACCCACCCACTTGGCATGGGGAATTTTCCAGTCTCTGTCGGTGTTCCTTACCAAGTGCTGATTCCACACACGTGTACCCCAGAGCCCTGCGAGAGAATAAGTGGGTGATTGTGGTGCAGCTGTGAGAGCCCCTTGGCTCGCTGTCCCGTGGTTTACACTACGATCCTCCAGGCTTGAGTTCAGGGCCTCTCTTGATTCAAGCCATCAATTTAGATCAAAAGTAGACACTGGGGCAAGGCCAGATGCCAGGCCACAAGCACCCAGAGGGCCATTCTGAAGTTAGGGCCACTTACATGTGCGCCAGCATACCACTCTGGAAAATAGAACCAGACAGAAGATCAATGAGTCAATGTGCCTGTGGTCCAGCTGTGACCTCTCGCAGTGGCTCTAAAACTTCAATGTACTACCTGAGTTACCTAGAGGTCTCCAGAAAACACAGACTGAGGGGTCCCAGCCTGAGTTTCTGGATCCGTCGGCCTGGCTGGCACTCTGGGTGCTATATCTAACCAGTTCCCAGATGCTGCTGAGGTTGCTGGTTGGGGACCACACTTTGACAACTGGTACCTTAGACAAAGGCAGGTAAGGAGGAGTGATGGGGACTGACAAGGGCCTCAGTGAGGAGAGGACAGAGCATGTGTCCTGTGTTTCACCTGGTCCCGCCCCAGGCCTGTCTGAACAGACCAGTGTTTCCATGGCGACTGTGGCAGGCATCTCTTCCACACTTTTATGCAGTGGAAGAGGGTCCAGAGCTGGGCAGTAGCCTGTCAAGGCCATGCTGTGACTCAGCAAGCCAAGCTGGAACTCTGCCCAGGCCCTTGCCTCCTGGTTCATGGCCTCTCTTGACCCCACTCCCCGACCCCCAGCAAGTGGCTGGGAGAAGCTCCCTGTGGAGACCCCTGAGGCCCTGCCCAGGCCTTCCCGTGTCTTCTAGAGTGGGAGGGACAGTGACAGTGGCATGTCTGTGCAAGAGGAGGATGAAGACCAGGGAAGCAACTGGAGTTGCCTGAGGCCTGGCCAGGCCGAGGGTAGGGGTCAGAGCAGGGGCAAAGAAATAGAGAGTAACCACCAACCATGTTTCTACTTCCGCGAAGCCCTGGATACAAAGTGGGAACCCCAGGGGGCTGCCCACTGCGCCCCTTACCTTCTGATGTTTCCCTTATAGAAAACTACCTGATCAAGAACGGCACCTCTGACGTGTTACTGTGCGGGAACAGCTCAGACGCCGGGTAGGTGGCACCCCCTGCCCAGGGACACTTCCCCCAGCCGACTCCTGGTGCTTTCTCAACGAACTGTGCCCTCTCTGAATGTCCCAACCCTACGGACGGGGAGGCCTTCCCTTGTCTTTCTTTCCTGCCAGGACCCTGACACCTCCCCCATCCAATTCCCAGCACAGAGGGGATAACTGGTGAAGAGAGGTCAGGGACAGGTCGGCAGCGAGGGCCAATAGACCCCCGAAGATGGGGGTAGGCTGGGATGCCCTGCAGGGCCTCCTATCAGCCCAACCTTGACTCCACTTTTTTCCATTAGCTCCCCAGGGTCCACCTTCCACCCCAGGCTTTACTCCCTCCCTGCACATCTGCCCCTCAGAGGTGAATGTCCTCCCCCGAAAGCCTGGACTGCCCTCAAGGCCAAGCAGGCCACGATCCTGGCTGCACCTGACTGTGGTCCCAGATACACTTAGAATCCACGTGCAGTTTCCAGGGCTCTGAGCACCCTGGGGTCTGGGGCAAGGTGACTGTGAATGGGTTGTTAAGAAAAGGGACACACGCTTCCCTGGTGGGAGAGGGTCTTAGGACATTAGCAAGGCACAGAACCCCTTGTCTGCGTCCTCCCCTTTACCAAGTGCACCCCTCCCCATCTCTGTCCTCTCTCTCTCTCTCTCTCTCTCTGTGTGTGTGTGTGTCCTCCCTCTCCCCCAACTCTCTCTCTCTCTCACACACACTCTGACCCAGGAAGGCAGCCAGGGCTCCGTCTCTGGGAGAGAGGCTCCCACCTCCAGCTCCATGAGCTGAGCATCTGCCTCCCCGGACAAATGTCTGTGTGTGCCATGACGCAAATGGGCACGTTCTACAGACACGGCTAGGCCCAGCCTGTCCTCCCCAGGGTCATTCCTCCACCCCACAGCCCTGCCTTTACCCCAGGCTTAGCCAAGTCTACTGTGCCCCCTCTCCGGTGCCCATGCTGTGCCCAGCTCCCTGTGGGGTGGGCAGACAGAAGAAAGAACATCAACCAGACCCTTGCACTTCCACTCTGAGGGAAGAAGCAGCTCCGACAGCAGCAGTGTGTTATGTGGGTGGAGGGGGGCTGTATATAGACCTCAGAGAATACAGACAGGTAGAGAGAAGAGGGAGCTGGTGTCCCGGGTGGAGGCACAGCATGAACAGGCATGGAGGCAGGACCCAGCAGTGTGGTACTAGGGCTGTGAAGCTCAGCCTCACAGAGCACTGGGCTACACAGGGAGACGAGCCAGGCCTAGCAAGGGTCTCAGGGCAAAGGAACCCTCACAGCATGGGACACAGTGCATGTCTGACCACAGGACATGTCCCGAGGGCTACCGGTGCCTAAAGGCAGGCGAGAACCCTGACCACGGCTACACCAGCTTCGACTCCTTCGCCTGGGCCTTCCTTGCACTCTTCCGCCTCATGACGCAGGACTGCTGGGAGCGCCTCTACCAGCAGGTACATGGGTTTCCCCGGCCCAGCAGGGGGAGGCCAGATATGGGCTCAGGGCCCAGGCTGCACGCGTGACTAGCCAGAATTGACCCCAGCAACTCCCACAGTGAGAGCCGTGGAGGGGACAGGGGCCAAGGATACTTGCATCTGAGAGAGAGGGGCTCAGCCACAAAGAAACTTTCTTTTGCTGGTGACCAAGTAACCATCCCTTCCTACAGGACTCTGTCTTCTCTGTGAGGGGGACACTCCTCCACCTTCTAGGGTGGGATGTTCTCCTGGGTGAGCACTGCGCTCCCCCCAGGCAGGTAGAATTCTGACCTGTGTGTAGGTTATTCTCCTCTGCAGGTTAGCAATGGCCCTCTCTCTGGGTGGGACAAGCGCTGTACCTTCCCCCCTAGGTTTGGCCCTTTGAAGCCCTGGCACCATCAGACTGGTCACTTGGAAATGCCATAACCCAGAAGGGGCCCCAGTGAGGATGACCTCTTTACCCTTGCTCCTCCAGACCCTGAGGTCCGCAGGGAAGATCTACATGATCTTCTTCATGCTTGTCATCTTCCTGGGCTCCTTCTACCTGGTGAACCTGATTCTGGCCGTGGTCGCCATGGCCTATGAGGAGCAAAACCAAGCCACCATTGCAGAGACCGAGGAGAAGGAAAAGCGCTTCCAGGAGGCCATGGAGATGCTCAAGAAAGAGCATGAGGTAGGTGAGCAGCACAGACAAGGAGCCTCCAGGTCAAGCCCTCGCCTGATCAGGGGTACCTGGAGGCGGGGTGCATGCTGGGTAGAGCTGGTTCTTGGAGGCATCGTGCACACTGGGTAAAAAGCAGTGCCTGCTGGGTAAAGGTATTTCCTGTGAGTGTGGTATCTGCTGGGTAAAGTTATTTTCTGTGGCCATGATGTATTCCAGGTGAAGGTGGTGTCAGCTGGGTAAAAATGGTGCATTCTGGGTAAGGTGGTCCCTGTGAGCACATTACACGCTGGATGAAGAGATCCATGTGTCAGCCGGGCGTGGTGGTGCACACCTGTAATCCCAGCAGCTTGGGAGGCTGAGGCAGGAGGATCACAAGTTCAAAGCCAGCCTCAACAAAAGCAAGGCAGTGAGACCGTCTCTAAATAATAGGGTTGGGGATGTGGCTCAGTGGTCAAGTGCCCCTGAGTTCAATCTCCATTCCCCACCATGAAAAAAAGAAACCCATGTGTCTACTGACATAGTTTATCCTGGTCAAGTGGTTGGGTAGTAAGGAAGAGCCAAGGTTGAGGACCCGAGTAAATTCAAAAAAATAAGACGAGGCAATGCTTCCCTGACTGCCCCCAGTCCCCCACATACTGGCTGCAGGAGACTATTACAGAGCCAGCTATTAGAAGCCAGACCATAGGCATCCACTGGTTCTTCTCACTGCCCCATCTCCAGCACTCTCTTCTTGATCCACTGCCCTTTAGTTCTGCTACTTCCTCTCCTCATCAATATCCCCTTCCACCTGCCCCACACTCTCAGCTCTTCCAAGAGCTGCCCACTTTAGCCATTCCTTTCTTCCTTCAAGGATCTTGATTGTCCTGAGAACACTCTGACTTGGCCTGAAACTATCTCCATGATGCCCCCTGTTTGGGGATAAGTGTGCAAGTCCACTTACTGATGGGGCGGACCAAACTGCCAAGAGTTGCTTGGCCTACCTAAGCCTGAGGTTGCACAGAGTCTCTCAATGACTGAGATGTCCCTTCCTCCACTCTCTTCCAGGCCCTCACCATCAGGGGTGTGGACACTGTGTCCCGTAGCTCCTTGGAGATGTCCCCTTTGGCCCCAGTGTCCAACCACGAGAGAAGGAGCAAGAGGAGAAAACGAATGTCTTCAGGGACGGAGGAGTGTGGGGATGACAGGTTCCCCAAATCTGACTCGGAAGATGGCCCCAGAGCCATGGTAATCCCCAGCGCGTGGTCACAGCCTTTGCAGGGTGGATCGGGCCACAGATGGCCATATTGCTAGGGCTCTGGTAGACGCATCCCTGGGTATCTTTCCAGCTTTTCTTGTTTCCCAGGGACATTCTTGGTATGGAGGAGCCCTGGGCAGAGGAACAAGGTAGATTGGGGTGTTATAATAGCTTCAAACTGGGTCTAGTCCTCCATCATAGGGACTGGGGATGGGTCCTCACATAGTATAGGGTGGTAGGTGCCCAAGAATATGCCCATGTGACAGGCTGGCCTGTCTACACCAGGAGGTTCCTGCCTCCTCCTCCCTTTTCTCAGCCTCAGCCCCACCTTCAGGCCCTGATGAACTTCAGGGTCAAAGCTCCAGAGGCATCGACTTGAGGTGAGGAAAGGAGCCGGAGAGGCCCCTTCTGAGTACCCCCGGGCTCAGCCCACCTAGTTCCTGTGTGACTGGCAAAAGTCCCCAGTGCCACGGGAGTTAGGCTGTGAGCACGTGAAGAGCGTCTTGGTCATGTCACGGCTCCCTGTGTCCTCAGAATCGCCTCAGCCTCACCCACGGCCTCAGCAGGACTTCTGTGAAGCCTCGCTCCAGCCGCGGGAGCATCTTCACCTTTCGCCGGCGAGACTTGGGCTCCGAGACGGATTTCGCAGATGACGAAAACAGCACAGCAGGGGACAGCGAGAGCCACCGCACGTCACTACTGGTGCCCTGGCCCCTGCGCAGGCCCAGTGCCCAGGGACAGCCCAGTCCTGGGGCTGTGGCTCCTGGCCATGCCCTCAATGGCAAAAGAAACAGCACTGTGGACTGCAACGGGGTGGTCTCCCTGCTGGGGGCAGGTGACCCAGAGGCCACATCGCCAGGGAGCCGCCTGCTTCGCCCTATGATGCTGGAGCGCCCCCCAGACACGGTGAGCCAGCCCCACAATGCAGGCAGCAGGGAAGATGTGATCTCCCAAACTGCCCTGGTGCCAGGGGCCAAAGTACTGGCCACGTGTTGATTGAGCACCTATTGTGTGCAGTCCTACCAAGAAATCTCTGCCTGCCTAGCGCTTCCATGTCAGTAAGGGCAGACTGGCGAAAATCAAAGAAAGAAGAAGAGTGGTGTGTGTGTGTGAATGCCTATGAGGTGTGTAATGGTGATAAATGAGGACGACGCTGAAATATTTCACTGGTAAGGTTTAGGCGCCGAGGTGGCACAATAGTGCAAGAGCACTGTCCTGGAGGCCCTGACTGTGCCATGTCATCACCCTTTAAATTGTAGGGTCAGGGAAAAGCCATCCCGGGGGTCCTCCGAGAAGGGTTGGAGAGGCAAGGGGACACTGAAGGGATTCTGGATAACGATTATTCACCAGGTTGGAAATAAGCAGTACTTTACCAAGCGGCAAATCACTATCAGCCCAAGCAATAAGTGCTGTGGGGGTCAGAGCAGGAAAAAAGGGGAGAGGGAACCCATACTCATTTGGAGGCTTTTGAACAAAGACTGGGAGAAGACCAGGAGCCATGCTGCTTTCTGAAACTAGGAGAGTATAGTAGAAACTAGGGTGGTGTAGTAGAGTGGTTAGCACCCTGGCCCTGGAGACACCCTGGGTTCGGATCCCAACTCATAGCTGACCACCTGGATGGCTGTGGACAAGTTACTTTATTTCTCAGTAACTCAAGTGTCTTCATCTATAAAATGGGTGAAAAAATACCCATCTCAGGAAAGCTGTGAGGATGCCATGAGCTAATATGGCAAGGCCCTGCAGACTATGAACATTCTGATATTAGAACACGATAGTGACATGGTCACTACCATCATCTGGGCAAGTGTGCTCCAGACGTAAAGAATAGCAGGTGCAAGGGCCCTGAGGCAGAAGCATGCCGAGGCCGTTGAGTCATGAGGCCAGCGAGGCTAGAAGAGAGGCTGGAGTCACTGTCAGAGGGGTTGGGGAGGGGCCATCCAGGTCATGAAAGGCCACTCAGAGCTTCCGTCACTCAGTCAACAGATCCAGAGACAGACTGATGACTGCCAATCAGCTGTCCCAGTGTCCTTGTGACCTCTACCCGCCATCACAGCGCCAAAACAGCACACCCAGGAATAAACTGAATGTGTGGCTCAGACCCCGAGGCCAGCAGGGGACAAAGGCAGGCCAGCTTTCTGAGGGGAACAGGACTGGACTGGCAGGAAGACGTGGCCAGGATGGTGGACGTGGGGCTGAGGAGGGAGGACCCTGCCACTTGGCCCCATGTGCTCCTGCCCGGACTTGCCCTAGCTGTGGGGCTTGGTACAGGTTAACCTTCTTGTGCCTCCATTACCTCAGCTGTAAAGTGGAAATAAAATTCATAATGTTGGGGCCGGGGCTGGGGCTCAGTGGTAGAGCACTTGCCTAGCACGTGGGAGGCACTGGGTTCAATTCTCAGCACCGCATTAAAAAATAAAATAAAGGTCTCTAAAAAATTAACAATGTCATCAGGTTGTGGTGAGGACCAGGCGAGTTAAAACAGAGCGACGCTTTGGCTAGTTTTTGCCTCCTATTCATTAGTATCTGCCATGAGTATCATTGAATAAAGCCTCCTGGGGTGCCTTGCAGGGCACCTGGGTGGGGCAGGTGTGTGAAGGGGAGGAACTGAGCGGTGCAGCTTCTGGACCCATCACCTGGAGGGTGGGTGTCTGGCTTCCAGGAACATGCAGCAGGCCGGCCCAGTCCTGGAGCCTCGGCCTCGGGGAAGCAGGTTGGAGCGCTAATAGAATTTCCTAATCTCATTAGGGAGCAAATCATCTCATTGTGCAGCACATGTCGGGAGGAATCTAAGTTCAAACACTTCATTACCGGGAACTCTGACTTCACCCCTTCTCACTTCTGTAGGGCCCATTTGTATCCTTAAAGGGATTAGCAGGCCAAGACGGGGTCATTTGCAAAGTTAAAGGAATTATCGACCAAGATGGAGACATTTGAAAAGTCAAGGAGATTAGCAGGCAGCAAACCCTTGGGAATTCCTTCTCCACTTCCACTGGGTCCCCAGTGAGTGGCTTCTGCCCAAAGCAAAGGGTTAGGCCCTGTGGTGCCTGGTCAGGGTGAGAGGCAGGAGGAAGGGCCGGGCCACTGAGGACCCACGTTCAGTTTATCCACACTGCGGGGAAAGGGTGGCGATTCACTTTGTCCCCGTCTGTATGAGTGTTCCTGTCCGGAGAGCCGGACGGAGTCAGGAGAAGCCCGCTGAGTTGCCTTGCAGTCCAGTGTCCTTGTGACCTCTACCTGCCATCACATATGTTAGAACTTCTTCCTCCATATGTTAGAATTTCATCTTCATTTCCCTTGCATCCAGCAAGTTAGGGACAGAGCCGGGCTTCTCACCAGCGCCTCCTGGTTTCCAACTAATTTTTCCATCCACCCACTATTTACCTAGTGCCATCCAGCTGTGTTGAGTGCCAGGTGGCATTGGGGCTCCCATTTTCATAGCCGTGAATAGAATAAACCTGACCTCTGCACTCATGGAGTTCACCTGGAGTCAGGAAAAACAGAGAAATGAGAAATATGTTCAGGTCACAGTAGAAAGTTGCTGGGGAGGGTTGGGAATGGGGGCTATAGGTTAGACCGCTCAGTGAAGGCCTTTTCAAAAAGGTGACCTTCAAACTGACGGGCACATGATTTTAGGGAGCCCAGACACAAAGATGCAAAGGAAACAGGACCAAAGGCTCTGGGGAAAGAATGGGCTTGTCATGTTGAAGGGACGAGAGAGCCTGGTAGGGCCAGGTGGGATGGAAACATCTGAAAGGAACAAGAAATGAGTTTGGAGAGTTAGGATTTGAAGTACACAGGGCCTTGTAGGTCATAGAAAAGTTTGGATCTACTCTGAGAAAGATGGGGAGCAGAGGCGGGAGTTGGACAAAGCAGTGGTGTTATCCAGTTTATGTTTTTAGGGAATTCTTTTCTGCTAGGTAGAGAAGAGAGAGGAGGTAAGGCCAGTTAGTAGGTTATTGCAGTAGTTGTAGCAAAGAGATAATGATGGCTTACGCCAAGATGGTTTATCAGTCAGCTATTGCCATGATAATGTTGTGTAACAAACCATCCCAAAAGTCAATGGACAACAATAAGCCTCAATTATCATGCTCCTTATCTGCACATTGGCCATGATTTGGCCTGTCTAGGTTGGGCCTGGCTGGGCAACTCTGCTTTAGGATACCTCTTGCTTACACTGTGGGTTAGGTTGGGGCTGCTCCGCTTGTCTTTGTTCCAAGGCCTGGGCTGGAAGGGTGGATTCCTGGATTCATGGAAGTTTTCTGGAGCACAAGGGAGGGCAAATAGCCCGGGTATACTTTAGGTTCTGTTCACATTATATCCACTTACATGCTCCTGGCCAAAGTAAATCTGCTTCAGGGGGCAGGAAAGTCTCCTTCATCCTCCGTGGAAAGGGAAAGAGAGAATATTTGCTTGGTGCTAACTCAAACCATCCTAGGTGGTAACAAAGTAGCAGAGAAGTTGGGAGGACTTAAATGTGCTTATGAGTTAAAATGGCTAAATTTATAACTGGGTGTAGTGGCACCTGCCTGTCATCTCAGTGGCTCAGAAGGATCCCAGGCTTCAGGCAACTTAGTGAGGCCCACTTGGCAGCTTAGCAAGACCCTGTCTCAAAATAAAAAGGGCCGCGGAGCTCAGTGGTAAAGCACCCCTGGGTTCAATCCCCGTACCACCACCTCCAAATGGTATTATTATTGTGCCAGCGACTTCAGCCCTTTCCAGAACCTCCACTTGAATGCTTCCATGACTGGGGGCTCACTACCTTCCTGAGCACATTTCACAGAGCTTTTAACCACTTGCAAAGGTTGATCTTAACTTGAGCCCAGGTCTCTTTGGTGCCCACCACACACCCTGGCTCTGCCACATTGGGTGGCCCTCACCTGTCTCCCCCTCTGCCCTGCACAGATTGTAGAGCCCCACTAGTGCCCGCTGAGCAACCTAGTTCACTCCACAGCTCCAGCCCATGGGCTGTGGTTGTACAGGGCCCTGCTCCCATGAAGTTCTTGTGAGCCCTCCTTGATTCTGGGGAGCTCTGTGGAAGCCTGAAGACCACCTGTCAGCCAGCTCCATCCACCAGGCATCTCTGTTTTTAGGACTGTTTTTTTTTTTACTTATACAAATGACATGCGCATGTTGGAATCAAGTCCAGCTGTGCAGAGCTGCTCACAGCGAACAGGGAACTTCTGCCCCTCCCTGCCCCCAATCCAGTTCCCCAGAGAGCTCCACTCTAACAACCAGTATTTGTCTTCCAGACCTTGGTCTTGTTGTTTTTCCTCCAACTGTTTGTCTTGGAGATGCTCCTATGGGATCATACACAGAACCACCTCATTCTCGTTATTGTCTGTATCAGAATCCAGAGTCGGGTTGTATCTATAATTGATTTTTATATTCTTCCTATTGATTGGTTGTTTTGTTTTTATGGTATTCAGAACAGTGCCGCCATGAACGTCATTTATGTATATTTTGGGTGCGTGTGTATAATTATTTATGAAGTTAGATTACTAGACGAGGAATTGCAGGGCCAATTTAAAATTTTCTTGGTAGATACAAACCTGCCTCCACCGAATACATGGCCCCCTACCAGCCACATCTAAGCAGGATTGCTTTATGCTTCTACTGAGGTCATCTTGGAGCATGTTAGATTTCTTTTTTTTTTTTCCAGGCTCTTTTGTGCTCTTGACTCTGGGGAGCTTGTGGTCAATTAAGACTCCCAGATCATTTTTGCATGTACTAATGTATATGACAGCATTTGGCACACAAAGGACCTGTGCTGTACTTGTGTTTTCCTAACCACACTCAAGAATCACTGCCAATGAGAGGTGGTGAAGAATTTTTTTTAAAAAAAAAAAAAAGAAAGAAAGAAAATGAAGGTAATAATGATTGGCAGGAGGCGTGGGAGCCTGAGAATTATTAGCTGGGAGAGAGTTGGATTTAGCTTTTCTAAGCCCGATATCTAATATCCCATCAAGACCTCTATCCTGTCCCCTGTAATGTCCCCAGCCTGAGTCTGGACTGGCTACCCCAGGCCCAGCAGGACTATAGCTGGGAGCAGGACCCCCCCGCCCCATCCAAACCAGATTGACACATATCTTCTGATTGCACTCAGACCACACCATCGGAGGACCCGGGTGGACCCCAGATGCTGACTCCCCAGGCTCCGTGTGTTGATGGCTTTGAGGAGCCAGAAGCACGGCAGCGGGCCCTCAGCGCTGTCAGTATCCTCACCAGCGCACTGGAAGGTCAGTCCCCTGTGTTATGCAAGCACTCCACACTTCCGCTCTAGGGACCCTCGCCTCTGCCCCAGCCTGCACGGGCCTCCTCCATCTGACCGCATTGCACTCAGACTTTTCTATCCTCCGTAGCCTCAAATGTGCTTGCCTGGCCTCCGTGTCTGGTTCTTTCCTAGGCATTCCCATGTCTGTGTATCTTCCCAACATGCCCACATCTGTCCTGGCGTGTCCCAACCTCTTCTCCGTCGCATCCCTGCCTCTCCCAAGCATCCCTAGGCTCCTTAGAATCATCCTACCCCAAGCAGCCCTTCCTGTTTCAGCCCAGCCATTCCCACACTCCTGGCATCCCAGGAAGACACGTGTGACCCAGTCAACAAAACCCAGCTAACTCCCTGGCTGTCCCCCCAGAGTTGGAGGAGTCTCACCGCAAGTGTCCACCATGTTGGAACCGCTTTGCCCAGCGCTACCTGATCTGGGAGTGCTGCCCGCTGTGGATGTCCATCAAGCAGAAAGTGAAGTTCGTGGTCATGGACCCGTTCGCCGACCTCACCATCACCATGTGCATCGTGCTCAACACGCTCTTCATGGCGCTGGAGCACTACAACATGACCACCGAATTTGAGGAGATGCTGCAGGTCGGAAACCTGGTAAGAGCCACCTGCCACCGGTTCTCCAACAGGCGTCCCCAAGCGAAGGGTAGGGGGGAAGGGATCCTGAACACAGAGGGTCTTCCGAGGGCAGGAGGCATCCTGGAAGACCTCAGGGAAGAGGGGGTCTCAGGGTCAGCTTTTAAGGACTGGAGAGATATAGATTTGGAGTGGATTTGGAGGGAGGTTAGGA
Source organism: Callospermophilus lateralis (assembly GCF_048772815.1). Classification (NCBI taxonomy): domain Eukaryota; kingdom Metazoa; phylum Chordata; class Mammalia; order Rodentia; family Sciuridae; genus Callospermophilus; species Callospermophilus lateralis. The sequence goes on along the minus strand of NC_135305.1, from coordinate 201,103,513 downwards.
CAGCTACATGGACAGCTAGATGGATGGACAGATAGCTCGGCACAGTGAGAACATCAGGCAGAGCCAGATTTGAATTCTGACTCAGCTCTTATTGACTATGAGACCTCAAGCAAATCACTTAGTCTTGGTAATTGGCACAATAAGTATTTGTCAAATTTAATAAATGTAAAATTAGTATGACAATATCAACCTCCTAGGAAGCTAATGAGGATTGAATCAGATAATGTGTATTATGTGCTGGGCTCAGAGTCTGATAAACAATAAGCATTCAAAATAAATGATAGCTGTGGTTATTCTCATTATTGTTGTAATTATGGAGACTGACCCTGGAAGTCAGAATGTCTGAGTTCTAATTCTGATTTTTTTTTTTCCCCTTGAGACAAAATTAAGTCTGGCATCTTCACCGGACCAACAGGAAAAACTGAGACCCAGGGATAGGAGGTTGTGACTTAGTCAAGGTAGAGTCAGGCGTGGAGTAACTGTCTCCTGACCCACACGCAAGGGCGATTTTGGCTCTGGCCAGGCAAACACAGCCAGACCTTCTCTAGGGGATCATGGAGCAGGGCTGACCTCAGGAAGCAGCATGATCCTGGGATCCATCACTGAGGCCGGTGGTAAAGGCCCTCTAGCCTATCGGTCTCAGCTTTTCTCTCTTACAGCAGAGCTAGCCCTGTCTCAGATCCAGCTGCTCAGGTGGCCCCCAGAGGCAGGTAGATCTCCCACAATGTAGAGCATGAAAATTTTCTTCTTGTATTACTCTCTAAACCCAGGACTCTAGATAGTTCTCCGCAGGGTGTATTCCAATTCTTTCACTAACTTGAGCCCGTCTGGCTGTGATTTTACTTTTCTTCTTCTCTTTGCAAACAAAAGTAAAAGCTACATCTCAGTCCGTCAGAATCTCCTGGCATTGCTGGGGTGTTGGGTGGTTATGCAGGGTTGGGGTTGATGTGGTTTTATGGGAATGTGACCCCTGGGTTGGACTGAGTCACTTGTGATGCAGAGCCCTGGAGGCTTCCCTGGACCATCAGGCTGTGGTTGAGTGGCAGTTGTATGAAACTCGGTTATTGGCAGCAAGAGATACAGTTGGGTTATAGCTATATTTTGTTCTGTTTGAATAGCTTTATTGTTAATATGTAAGATTTTGGTTTTCTTGCATTTAATATATTGTAAATGGTTTAAATATGAAATGTAAAGACACAAAACCACAAAAATAAACATGGGTAAATAACCTTGATATTGGAAAAGAACGTTCCAAGCTTATCTCTAAAGACAAATTTTATAAAAGAGAAGATTGATAGATTTGAGTCTTTTTTTTTTTTTTTTTTGGCCCATCATATAAAGAAAGGTAGAAGGCAACTGAAACTTCTGTTCTCAACAACATTATGGACAGAAAAAACCTGAAAGGTCTATGATGAAACAATTTAAATGTAATTAAATACATGGAAAGTAACAGAATCTCCAAGTGCCCAGAGCAAAGAGGGGCTCAGAGGCCACACACACAGCATTAAACCCATGAAATGGTTCTATAGTTGCCCTCGGGATGGGCGCTGGGTAGAGAGCTCTGGAGGCTTGGCGTGTCATGGCCAAGTAGACGAGACACAGTCTGGCAAGCGTGGGCAGGGGTTGGGCTGCTATAGTCAGTCTTCCAGAATTTTCTTTTTTTTTGGGGGGGGGGGGCGGCTCATAGATCTTGAGACCGAGAAGTCCAAGACTGAGGGGCTGCATCCGATGAGGGCCTGCATTCTGTGTCCTCACATGGAAGAAGGCACCACATGGCAGGAGAGCAAGAAAGACGGACGAAGGAAAAGGAGGCCGAACTCTCCCCTTTTATAATTAATCCACCCTTCTAATAATGCCCTCTTCTATTCATAAGGGCTGTGCCCCCATGACCCAGTCCTCTCTCGAGAGTCCGACCTCTTCATACCAACACAACGGCACTTAAACTTGAACATGAGTTTTGAAAGGGACCTTCAAACCATAGCAGTGATCATATGTACATTCAGTAAAATGGCAAACCTCTAGCTGAGGCTAGAGAGGGGAAAAGTCACCCCTGGAAGCTTGTGAGCATGGATTTGGCCTTATAGAAAGTCAGGGTTCATATTTATACCGGATTGCTCCCGGAGCCCATACCTGAGAAGATCAACATATAAAATAACCCAGGATGATCTGTGACCCTGAAAGAGGTGAACAGAAATGATCTGGAAAGATATGTCTTTAAACCAGGTCAAGCTAGATTCCCCGAATTATAAACCACTTAAGGAAATATCGCACTGTGAGCAAGAGTCACAAATACACACACACACACACACACACACACACACACAGAGGCTTAACCCCTTAAAATGTCATAAAGCAGAACTCTTGGATAGAGATAGTAAAAACAAGAATATTCATAATAACTAAAGATGTGAGAGAAGGAAATTAAAACATGAAAATAAAATGATTTTGAAGAAGTACCAAACAAGATCTCTAGAAATGAAAAATATGGCCACTGAGATTAAAATCTTAGCGTTCCAATCCAAAGGCACATTAATGCAGCCGAGGAGACCAATGAATATAAATTTATCTGTAAGGAAGCTGCTCAGGATATAGTGCAGAGAGATGAACAGAAACGGATAGAAGAAAGGAAAACAGACCTGACATCATTTTCCAGCTTATGCTGTTGTCTACATAGGTGACCCAAGGAAATCCACAGGGAGGTCTTCAGCTCTAGGAAGAGAGTTCAGCAACGTTGAGGGTTACAAGCTCAATATCACAAAGCGTGCACCTCGTCACCACTGACAATCGATTGGAAAACATGACTTTAAGACAGTTAACACATACCAGGCACAGAGGTGCACACCAGTAATCCCAGCCACTCAGAAAGCCGAGGTAGGAGGATCACAAATTCAAGGCCTTCTTCAACAACTCAGTGAGATCCTGTCACAAAATAAAAAATAAAAAGGAGGACTGGGGTTGTGGTTCCGTGGTAGAGCGCTCACCTAGCACGTGTAAGGCCCTGGGTTCGATTCTCAGCACCACATATAAATAAATGTATTGAGTCCACCTACAACTAAAAAATAAATATAATAAATAAATAAATAGATAAATAAATAAATACATAAAAAGGACTAAAAAGGACTATGGATGTAGTTCAGTGGTCAAGTGACCCTGGGATTAATCCCCAATACCGTGCCCCCCCAAAAAAACAAAAAACCTTAACACACACATATATTACAGTTTATATGAGAAGATTATGAGACTATGGGAAAACATAAGACTTAAAAATTAAAATTATATGCCATTTCTATAGATGAAAGTCTGACTATTGTAGAGATATTAATTTTTTCCAAATTAACCTATAAATTCAGTATAATTCCAATCAAAATCTCATGTAATTTGACAAGGTAATCCCAAAATTTATATAGAAAAGTAAAGCTTATCAAGACAAATTAAGGAATAAGGTAGAGAATTTACTACTATATATTAAGATATATTATAAAGTTAAAAACATTATAGTATTGGAATAGACGTAGAAAAAAAATGGACCAGTGCTATGATAAGTCCTCAGAAATAGAACAATTCATATTTGGAGACTCAATGAATAACAGAAATGCATTATAAGAGGGTAGAAAAGGGTGAACTATTCCCTAAACAATTCTGGAAAGAATAGTTAATCTTATGAAAGAAAATTAATTGAGACCCCTACTCACATCATACTCATAAATTAATGCTGAGTAATTTGATTTAGCACATAAATACAATAAAGCGAAACTTAAAAGCTTTTAGAATAAAATTAAGAGAAAATGATTTAATTACTTGAAAAGTTTATACTATGAAAGAAAAGATTGCTGAATTTACCTGCGTTCACATTTATAATATCGGCACAACAAAAGATACCAAAAGCTAAGTGAAATCACTTTTCCACAAACTAGAAGTTGACCTTAGGAAAAGCATTTGATTGGACAGACATGGAAACTCATGAAATTCAGACAATATTGAAGACTTATACATCAAAGGAAAAAAGAGACAATTTAATGGTTAAAAAACAACATAACAGTGAACAAACAAAATGCCAAGCAAATCAGGTGGTTATAAACGCATGAAATAAGACACAGAGGAAGGAAAACTAGAGGAACTTAATATAGTAGTTCTTACCTATAAGAGGGTACAAAATAAACTCCTGTGGTTGGCAAGAATGTGGTACTGTGGGAACTCTGTGTAAGAGTGAGGATTTGGTACACCCATCATGGGGAACAATTTACAGTATTTGCTTCATAACAGACATCCATACTCTACAACTCAGGAATTTATATTCTTAATAAACTCTGAGACTTCTGTACAGGGAAACAGAAATTTCTTTACAGGATTATTAGCCATAGGGAAATTTGAATCAATATAAATTTCCTCCATCCTTAAAAAAATAAAGAAATAAAATGCAGTGTAATCATAAAATGAAATACTGTACACAATTTAAAATGAATATATATACATGTATTAATATAGCTAAATCTCATAAACATGATGTTAAGAATAAAAGGAAATGGGGTAGTTTTCCTAATTTCTCTTTCAGTAGATTCATCATTGATGTATAGGAATACATTCAATTTATGGGTGTTGATTTTATATCCTGCTACTTTGCTGAATTCATTTATAAGTTCTGGAAGTTTTCTGGTGGAATTTTTTGTTATCTTCTAAATTTAGAATCATGTCATCTGCAAAGAGTAACAGTTTGAGTTCTTCTTTTCCTATTCATTTCCCTTTAATTTCTTTCTCTTGTCTAATTGCTCTGGCTAGAGTTTCAAGGATGATGTTGAATAGAAGTGGTGAAAAAAAGGCATCCTTGTCTTGTTCCAATTTTTAGAGGGAAAACTTTCAATTTTGCTCCATTTAGAATGATGTTGGTCTTGGGCTAAGCATAGATAACATTTGCAGTGTTGAGGTATTTCCTATTATGCCTAGTTTTTCTAGTGTTTTGAACATGAAGGGGTGCTACATTCTGTCAAATGTGTTTTCTGCATCTATTGCAATGATCATCTGGTTCTTATTTTTTAAAATCTATTGATGTGATGAATTACGTTTATTGATTTCTATGTGCTGAACCAACCCTGCATCCCTGGGATGAACCCCACTTGATCATGGTGCACTATCGTTTGAATAAGTTTTTGCATGTGATTTGCCAGAATTTTATAGAGAAGTTTTGCATCTATGTTCATCAGGGATTTTTTTTTTTTTTTTTTTTTTTTGGTCTGAAGTTTTCTTTCCTCGATGTGTCTTTGTCTGATTTGGGGATCAGGACGATATCAGCCTCATAGAATGAGTCGGGGAGGGTTCCCTCCTTTTCTATTTCATGGAATAATTTGGGGAGTATTGGTGTTAATTCTTCTTTGAAGGTCTTGAACACATGAGCATAGTCCATTTAATAATAATCTAATAAATTATTATGTGCATTTAAAATGTAAAAACATGTATGGGAATGATCACCATCAGACTTGGGATGGAGTGAATGCAGGGGACTTCAGTTGTATCTGTGGTGGCACATGGTGGGTCAGAACATGGTGGAAGCCATCGTTGACCTTAGGTCCTTGTTTTAAAGTATATATGTAAATGGCTAAACTTTTCTGTATCTCAGTTTCCCTAGCTAATAATAAATATGGCATATCTCACAGGTTTATCATGAGAATTAAATGGTTTAATATGTGTGAAACACTCAAACAATGCCTGCCATACGGCAAGTGCTTTTTAAGTCTTTATTATTATTATTTTTTGAGGACAAATAAAACAGGATTTGAAACAAATGTGGCAACATGTTAATATTTGGCAGAGTTTGTGGCGAGTACAAAGGTGCCCACTATGGTATTCTATACTTAAAATATACATTCTTATTTTATGATTTAAAACATGTGGTAAAGATAAGTAGCAAATCAGGAAAATCATGGCAATGCATAGAGAAGATAAAATGGTAATATCCTTAATATATAAAGTATATTGATAAATAATTTTTAAAGCAAACATCCTAGTGGAACAATAAGCAATGTATATGAACAACAAATGAAGGCAATTTTACCAAAAAAAAAAAAAAACAAACAAAGAAATAGCAAATAAAATAGCCTTGTCCTGTTGAATTAGAAAAGGTAATAAGAATAGGATACCCAATACTAGCAGAGAGGCAGCTACTCACACATAGCTCATGGAATTGGTGAAAACCTGCCCCTGAGGATCATTTAGCAGTGTGTTGGAAACACTAAAAATGATTATTGACTACACAATTCAATTTCCAGAAATCTGCCCCATGGAAAGAATTGGGAAAGTTGTTTTAAAGTATATATGTAAACGGATACTTATTTGTTTGTGTTTAAGAGGGGAAAAAAGAATGCTCATCACAGGGAAATAGTTAAACGGTTATGGCACTCTACAGGCCACAAAAAAAAAAAAAAAAAAAGAAAGAAAGCAAAGCTGTAGAGTGCATAATTGACACAGAAGCGTGTGCACAGGGTATTCTGGGTTAAGTGCAGATTTACAGCATGTAGAGTGTGATCCCATTAAAGACATGCCAAGGTCAAGAAGAGTCTGGGGTTCCCCAGAAGCCCTTTCACTTGCTGGGACTCCACCATGAGCACTGATGGTGGGCTTCCTGCCAAGAGTCAGAGGAAGTGGGTCCCCACACTCAGAGCCATCTGCCAGATCCCAGTGAGCCTATCAAATATTCAGAGTTGTTTCCATCTGAAGCAGCCCCTGCCCACTCTCAGCAGTCATAATAAATGCCTCTGATGGTCATAACAATCGCCCTCTCATAAAGTGTCCACTTTACATCCATTAGCTCTAACTCTTAGAAACCTTCTATGGAGTTATTATTATCCCCATTTTACATATGGGAACGCTCAAGGCTCAGAGAGAGATGGAGAAACTGGCCCAAGATCACACAGGGCAGACCCTGCTTTATACTGCAGGTCTGACTGCCATCCTCTGCACATCTTAAACCATCAAGCTGTGATCACATGGCCTTAGAACACCTGATCCTGTGGCAGGAGCAGGTACCAGACTTCATGTACTTCTCAAGCTTAGCTGTGCCTTGGAGTCACCTGGGAAGGTTTTTTTTTTTGTTTTGTTTTTTGTTTTTTGTTTTTTTTTTTAATTCCTGTAACTGGAGTCATTTGGATGGGATCCAGGCCTTGGCATTTTCAAAGCTCCCAAGGTGATTCCGGTTCTCAGGTCAGAGAATCCGTGCATTCCAAACATCACTGCCCCAACTTCCAGTAGCCTAAGAATCAGCACCAATGAGGATTCTGATTCAGCACGTCTGGGATCATCCGAGATTCTGCTTCTCTAAAGAGCTCCCAGATGATGCTATTGGTACCCAAAGAATGTTTCATGTATCACTGCCCCAAAGGCATTCCTAAGTGCAAGGCCTTTCCTGAGCTCCAGTCCCCAGAAATAAGTATTAGTTCTCATGGATCTAACAGTCCTTAAGAACACACCCTCCCTCAGGTGTGCCCAGGCAGGTGCTGGGGAGAGTCACAGGTGGGTCTCAAAGGAAGGGACAACACAGACCTCACCACTGGGGACTCTCTGGGAAGCCTGGGGCAGGAGCACTGCTGCCTGAGGGCTCTGAGCACAGGTGCAGGAGACATCAGCTGCGGGGAAAGGTCCCTGAAGTCAGGAAAGAGGACCCATCTGGTGCCAAATAGAGGGACCATGGTGCCTGCAGGTCAAAGGCCCAGCCCTTGTTTATTTAACAAATACTGGTGGGCCACCTATGCCCTGGGCATTATCCTAGGTCTAGTAAGACAGAAAAGTCCTTTCTATCAAGAAGCTTACATTCTGAACAGAGGGGACTTGACGAACATGCAGCTGTCAGATGGTGGTATGTGAGAGAGAGAGAAAGCAAGGAAGGGGACAAGGAGCGGGATGGAGGGCACGTGATTTCAAGCATCAGGAGGCCCCATGGGTTGAGTGGCTTTTGTTCAGAGACCTGAAGGGAGGGAGCCCTGTGGATGAAGGAGAAGATGCTCTAGAGAGAGGGAGCTGTGAGTGCAAAGGCCCTGGGAAGAGAGCATCAAGGAGATGGGGCCCAAGGGATGGAGAAACTATGGAAATAGGCCTGGGTCCTGGGAAAGAAGCAGAGCCCAAGGATGCTTCCTGGGGCCACCCAAGAATTTGGGTGGAGGCTGAAATATTTCAAGTCATTCTCCCTATACACACACACACACACACACACACACACACACACACACTGCAAAGAACTTGGCTGGTGGAAGAATGAACATTTCCATGAGGGCCATGCCTCCCCAAGCCCACTTCTAGGGGCCCTCTTCTGAACAGAAGGGACAGGCAGATGCTGTGGCCACTTACAGATGCCTCTCTCTCTCCTTTTAGCTCAGAGACCCCTCAGGTGCCAAGGCCAGAGTCACCTTCCCTTTTGATTGTTGACCCCAGTGAGCCGGCTCAGCCATGCCTGTCACCGACTCCCATGTTTTCACTGTTGCTGCAGACCCAGCACTGTTCCCAGAGGTTCCCCAGTCCTCTGCCCACAGCATTCCCTCCCCTCCAGAATGCCCTGAGTGCCTCCTCGCCTCCCTTAGGATAGCTCACAGCTCCTCAACAAGACCAAGGAGGCTCAAGTACAGGCCTCTGACTTCCCTTCACATCAGACATCCCCCACTCTTGGAACCATGCCCCTGTTATAGCAATTGGCAGCCTTCAGGACAGCTGGCTATGGTCATGGCAGCCTGGCCCACCACAGTATGAGTTCCTAAACCACAGGCTCCAATGGCCGAGGCCAGGCAGCTTGGGATTCATGAGTCAACAAACCAGGTGAAGCTCAGCCTCCACCCACTCAGGAAGGTCTGCTGGAGAGAAGGGAAGCTCAGAAGCTTGGAGGAAAGAGCTCTGGGTTATTCTCCTGGCTCCTGAACTTGATAGCTTTATGACCCCAAGGATCCGGACTTCAGGAGCCTTCCCTGCCCAGCCTACGCCTCATGCACCTATGCTCAGAGCCCTCAGGCAGAGGCGCCCCTACCCCAGGCTTCCCAGAGAGTTCTTAATGATGAGGCCTGGGTTGTCCCTTCCTCTGAGTCCCACCCGTGACCTTCCCCAGCACCTGCCTGGGCACACGAGGGAGGGTGTGTTCTTAAGGACTGTTAGGTCTATGAGTACTAATACTTATTTCTGGGGCCTGGAGCTCAGGGAAGGCCTGGCACTTAGGAATGCCTTTGGGGGCAGTGATATGTGAAAAATTCTCAGTGCCTCAGTTTCCTTTCCTGTAAATGGGGACAAGGATGTTTTCCTCATGGGGTTGTTGAACGGATTAAAAGCTGCAATACATGCAGAGTATTCTAGTATTGCACCTGGCACATCACCGGTGATCCAGAAATGGCAGGTGGCTAACATTACAGTGGGAAGAGCTCACAGGTGGACAAGGATTGAGGGCATTCTGAGCAGCAGGAACAGCATGGGCTAGTGCTCCCTGGGGAGCACTCCTTGGTCATTCCACCAGGAGTGCTCCCCAGGGAGAAGCGTGCTGGAAGGAGTCTGGGGCTGGGTCACCAACACCCTCCTCTGCCTCCCCCACACCAGGGGCCTCTTACACTGAAGTCTGTAGAGTCCCAGTGGGCCCAGGCTGGTGTCGTGCTTGATGAGCAGCTGAGAGGGCTGGGACACCAGGCTGGAGAAGAGAGCCAGCACTGAGTGAGCAGCACTGGGAGCCCAGGACAAGTCAGAGCTGCCAGCCAAGAGGAAGACCCTGCCAGAGCCAGAGTCAGGAAGTGAAGTGCCCTTGCTGGCCAGAGGGTCTTCCAACCCCCAACCTCAGAAGCCCCTGATTTCTGCTTCCTCTTCAGGTCTTCACCGGAATCTTCACAGCAGAGATGACCTTCAAGATCATTGCCCTTGACCCCTACTACTACTTCCAGCAGGGCTGGAACATCTTTGACAGCATCATCGTCATCCTCAGCCTCATGGAGCTGGGCTTGAGCCGCATGGGCAACCTGTCGGTGCTGCGCTCCTTTCGCCTGGTACCCAGCTGGATCCACTGCAGGGGGGTGGGTGGGTGGCTGGGAACACCCCTCTCTGGGTCACCTCTCAAATGCCCCTGCTTTGATATGTCATGCCTTCAGCCCCAAATCATTCGCTCAGTGCCCCTAGCACCTAGGAGTGGAGGTGGATGAGACAGAGGGAGACATCTCTCCAAAAGAGCAATCGGGGTGATATCTGAATGATTTACAAAGCCCTTCATGGTCCACAGTGTCCCCGTTAGTCCTCATAGGACCCAGGAGTAAGGCTGGTATTTCCACCTCCCCATTTCATAGATGAGGAGATAAAGACTCAGAGAGATGAAATGAAGTTCCCAAAGCCACATGGCAAGTAACAGGTAGAGCCAGATCGGCTGGCCACTCATCCAGGCAGCATTTTTAAAACTTTAATGTACACACAAATCACCAGGGAGTCTTGTTAAAATGCAGAGACTGATTCAGTAGTTCTCAGGTGATGCCAAAGGTGCACATCTGTGAACCACATGTGGAGCTCAAAACACCTGAAAGATCCAGAGGTGGGGCTGGAGTTGTGGTCAAGGAAGGCTTCCTAGAGACAGCTCCTGAGCTCTGCGGGCGGCTCCTCTCGGGGATATAGGAAGGTAGAGTGGTGCAGTAAGTAAAGAAAGTCTGGGATGTGGGTTACAACCCTGATTCCATTGCCATGAGCCAAGGAATTTACAAGTTACTCCACCTGTAAGGATTGTTTTCTTCATCTGTCAAATAAGGTAGTAATAGTGCCAGCCTCAGGCGGTTATTGGGAGTTCTGAATGAAGCAAATCATCCTAAGCCCAGGCATGGCACATGCATTACACATTAGCATGTGCCCTCTTTCTCTGTGGTAACTGAGAGGAGAGAAAGATGGAGGTCATTGGATGAGTCAGAGATGGTTTGAGATGGCCCGAAGGATAGCTGATGAGGACAGATCTGAAAGAGGAAAGATGTTCCAGGTTGGGAGAATCTATATTGGGAAGCTCCTGGATGTGAGACCAAGGAAGGTAGGAAGCTGGTATGGGACAAAGAGGTGATAAGTTGAGGGGCATGCACTGGAGCTGTTGACCTGACTCCCAGAATAGAATCCAGCCAGGTTGCTCTCAGAAATGAGTGCGAGTGCATGCTCTTGGAGAAATGGGGAGAGGTGGGTGTCAGCAACCTCCAAGGCTTCCCTGAGCTTTCAAGCAGGAGCTGGGGGAGGGGAAGGGTGTTCATGAGAAGTGAGAGCCAAAGTCCCTCACAAAGACCTCTCCTCTTCCTCCCTCCCCAGCTGCGGGTCTTCAAGCTGGCCAAATCATGGCCCACCCTGAACACGCTCATCAAGATCATTGGGAACTCAGTGGGGGCGCTGGGGAACCTGACGTTGGTGCTGGCCATCATCGTGTTCATCTTTGCCGTGGTGGGCATGCAGCTCTTTGGCAAGAACTACTCAGAGCTGAGGCACCGCATCAGTGACTCCGGCCTGCTGCCCCGCTGGCATATGATGGACTTCTTCCACGCCTTCCTTATTATCTTCCGCATCCTCTGTGGCGAGTGGATTGAAACGATGTGGGACTGCATGGAGGTGTCTGGGCAGTCATTGTGCTTGCTGGTCTTCTTACTTGTTATGGTCATTGGCAACCTTGTGGTAAGTCGGCTAGGGGTGTCGCACATGCATACCCACCCAACCAACCAACATTTCATCCTCCCAGGTACCCCAAACCCAGTCATCCACTTATCCATTTGCTTACATTTCCTCCTCTCTACCCACTCATCCAGCCATCTATCAAACCACCCACCCCTCAATCTCTCATCCATCCACCTACCCATCCGTTCATCCATCTACTTGTTTACCCATCCTTCCCTCTATTCACTTATCAACTCATCCACCCACCTATGCCCCCACTCACCCATCCGTCTCTGCACTTATTTTTAACCCATATATTCACTTACCCATTCATTCTTTTATCTACAGCCATCTGTCCACTTACCAATCACACTCCCACCATGTGCCTTTCTTATCCGTCTGTCTACTCACTTACCAATCTCCTGTCCATATTCACCCATTCAGTCATCCTTCAACCCCATGTCCTCATCCACTCATCCATCCATCCACTCATTCATCACCCATCTATTCATTTGTCCCTCAACCATCCATTCATGAACCATTTACACACACACACACACACACACACACACACACCCTTCACCCTTTCATGTATCCACCATTTATCCATCCATTCATCTATCACCTATCTGTTCTCTTACCCATCTGTTCCTTAATTCATTTATCCAACTCATCCATCCATCAATCTACCTTTCTATTCACTTATTTACCAGTCCCATCCATTCAGCTAGCTACTCACTCCTTACTCATTGACTCATCTATCCATCCACCTATTTATTTATTTATTTATTTATTTATTTTTGTGCCAGGAATTAAACCCAGGGGCACTGAGCCATATCCCCTCCCCGCCTTTGAGACAGGGTCTCACTAAGTTGCTTAGGGCCTCACTAAGTTGCTCAGGCTGACTTTGCACTTGTGATCCTTCTGCCTCAGCCTCCTGAGTTGCTGGGATTACAGGCATGTGCCACCACGTCCACCTATCACTCACTCTTAATTGAATTTTGCTCATTCGTTCATTCACCCACTTATTTACTCACCTCATTAATTAATTTATTGACTTATCTATACATCCTTTTATGGTCACTACCAATGAATCACCAGATGATTTTCAGTTGAGCTTAGCATATGTTCACTGAGCCCCTGTTGCATGTAAATGTTTCAAACACCAGTAAGCAGACTGAAGCAAAGGTAGCCTAGCCCCAGCCTGGACACTGCTCACTCACCTGAGAGAAATGGGAGGTGGGGAGTTGAAACAGGTCTGAAATAATTCAGACTGGTCAGGTGACCAGAGCACCATGGAGGAGCCCATGGGTATGTTCCCCTCCAGCTAGGGGAATCAAAGAGGGCTTCCTGGAGGAGGGTTTGAAGCTGTCCTGATAACCAGGTAATGCAGAAGAGGTTGACCATTAGGTATGAACAGGTGGTAATCCAGGCGGGTCCAGTAGGAGCTTTTTAAGCTACCTGATTTGGGTGGGAGTTCCTGCTGTCCCATAAAGAGGAGCCAGGCCTTTGTTCCTATGGCTCCCTCTCTGTCCTAGGATCTTGCTTGTGTCCTTAAGCTGTGCAGAAGTTCAGATTTAAGAGAGATCAAGGTCTAAATGCCAGAGGATAGACCTTAGGAAGAAACAAGGTTGAGGCGAGTCTTTGGTTCAGAACCAAGTCAGCATCCACTGTGGACATGGAGCCACCTTCCTGGGCGCTCAGGTGGCCTACTCATGCTCCAACATCACAGCTGCATGGTCTGGCTCTGCTGCTGCTGCTGTGTCTGTCGTGGGCAGCACAGGGTCACATCTGCACATAGAGAGGTTTTAGATCCACTTTTCCAGATTGCTGTGGGATGAAAACTTTGGGCTGTAGATTTCCGAGCCTTTCCCCACACCTGCCTGCTTTTACCTCCATGTGCGTTAACCAGGATAGGATAGGACAAGACTAGTTGTGGTCAAACCTCCACCGTGCAGAGCTCACTGCCCAAAGAGGAGCCAGGGTATCCGTGCCCAAAGAACCCAGCTCTTTTTGCTGCCCCTTGGGTGGGAGCCTCACTTAGCCCCTGACCCAGCCCCAGGGGCTGCCAGACCCTGTCTGTTCTAAGAAGAATACAAGTGTGCTGAGCACCGAGCCCCTGGCCTGGCTGAGCCGCCCCTCACACACAGAGCCCTGCCATTTCTGAGCAGATCTGCCTGGGGATGAGAAGATTAGAGGCTGCTGGAGGAGGGAAGTTAGCGCCGGCCCACGCAACCCCCTCCCTGGCCGCCTCAGGAATTGGGCCGCTGCCGGGCTGGCGTGGGTGGAAGCAAGATTGCCATTGAAATGGGAAGTGAGGATCAGGCAGGGCTAGGGAGCAGCGGCATGATTGACGGGGAAGCACTGGAAGAAGCCGAACTTTGGAAGCCGTAGACAAGGGAGGACTCAGGTCCTGTGTGGGTGGACAAGGCTTCCAGGTGCCCTCCTACCCTGCCCCTAGCCTGGGCCCAGGACTCCTGGGATCAGAAGATGGGGGGGGCCACCTATGCAGTGAGGGCTGGAGTAGGGGACCGCAGAGGTCAGCAGGAACAGAGGCAGGCTGTGCCTGGGCCAGGCCAGCACCTCTGATTCACATCACATGCCTTGCCCCCAGATGACGACAATAAAAGGGCTGCCAGGTGTCAAAGTGGTCATCTGTCAGTGGGATGGCAGGGGAGAGGCTTACTCCGTAACCTTTCCATACCGTTTACATGAATACATGTTACCTGCTACATGAAATCAGAGGCCTGGCCTCGTTTCACCACCACTTTCACCAGAATCTCCTTCACAGCTTTCTGACAAGTGTGGCATCCCTGGATGGGGTGTGTGGCGTCTCTTAGGGGCTTACAAGAAGTCAGAGCAGGAGCTCCGAATGGATCTCTGATAGGCACTGTGCACCCACCTTCACCAGCCACCTGCTACAAGGGCCCTGTTCAACTGCAGTCCCTCCTGAGGGGCTGGGAGGAGCAGACGTCAAGCCCTCAGTGGGGACATTATGTCCCTGGGCTGTCAACCTGGTGATGCCAGTAGGCCAGTCCAAATCATGAGTGCGATAAGCCCACCGCCATCTTCCTTTACCCTCCGTGAGACTGGGAAATGGACTCAAACCCAGCCCCTTGACATACAGCAAACATCCTCATTCCTAGCAAAAAAAAAAAAAAAAAACTTCACATTTTCAGGACGTTTATAACAACAAGCAATTATCCAGAACCATCCAAAGGCTGAGGGGTTTTGTAGACTCTCCTTAAGGAGTCTCTCATCCCTAACCCCTAAGAAATAACTTCAGTAAAGAAGTGTGCCTTCTGGAATCTCTTGAATGCAGACCCGTCCTCTCACCCCCGGCAGCAGAATGGGCCTTAGAACCAGGGCAGATCCCGGCACCAACCTCAGGTCCCCCACCCTATCCCAGTTATGTGGTCCCACTCACAGCACCCATTGGGTGCCCTTACAACCTAGACACAGCCACCTCTGTGGGGCCTGACCCCACAGTGATTTTGAAAGGCCCGAGAGCTTCTCATGACTTTCTTTTCCTATTATTACCCTGTTCTGCTCAATGCCCTGCGTCCCTCACCTGGAAAACACAGACCTAGAACACAGGGAGAATAGGCTTCCATAACAGCAGCTGCAGGTCTTAGAGCAGAGAGCCTGCTTCTGTGGGAGCTCACACAGACCACTGCCCCTCCTTCAGCGACAGACACACCAGCTCCTTTCTTAAGAAAGCCTTGAGAGCTGTGGATTGCTTCTGGGTGGGAATCTGTCTTGTTTCTGGACACCCATTTCCCAGGAAGGAACCCCAGGCACAGCCTGACCCCATTCCCAATGCTGCAGGAAGAGGTGAGAGCAGAGAAAAAAAAGGCCTATGTGTAGAAGTATCTGGAACAGGGATGAGGCTCTGTCCAGCCTCCTGTGTGACCTTAAGCAAGTCCCTCTTTGGAGTTCATTCCCTTCTGTAGCTTTTGATACTAAACTCAAATTCAGACTGCATGGTGAGCACTTGGGAGGAGGAATTTAAATTTCTTTTTCTTTCTTTCTTTTTTTTTTTTTGGTGGGCAGGGGGTACTGGGGATTGAACTGCAGGGGCACTCGACCACTAAGCCACATCTCCAGCCCTATTTTATACTTTACTCAGAGACAGGGTCTCACTGAGTTGCTTAGCGCCTTGCTTTTGCAGAGGCTGGCTTTGAACTTGTGATCCTCCTACCTTGGCCTTCCAAGCCGCTGGGATTATAGGCGTGCACCACTGTATCCAGCAAATTTATTTTTCTTTTACAGACAAACCCTCCACATTCAAGAGAATGGAGGTGGGGGCTAGGATGCAGGCCCTGACCCCGAGTTTTCCCATGGAGCTGAAGCTCAGTGTCCATGGCATGGTTCAGCAGCCAGGTGAGCCTGACCTGTCGCCCCAACAGGTCCTGAACCTCTTCCTGGCCTTGCTGCTCAGCTCCTTCAGTGCAGACAACCTCACGGCCCCGGATGAGGATGGGGAGATGAACAACCTCCAGCTGGCGCTGGCCCGCATCCAGCGGGGCCTGCGCTTTGTCAAGAGGACCACCTGGGACTTCTGCTGCGGACTCCTACGGCGGCGACCTAAGAAGCCTGCAGCTCTTGCCTCCCACGGCCAGCTGCCCAGCTGCATTGCCAACCCCAGCTCCCCACCACCCCCAGAGACGGACAAGGCACCTCCAGCCCGCAAGGAAACAAGGTTTGAGGAAGACAAGCGTCCAGGCCAGGGCACCCCTGGGGACCCAGAGCCTGTGTGTGTGCCCATTGCCGTGGCTGAATCAGACACGGATGACCAGGACGAGGATGAGGAGAACAGCCAGGGAACGGAGGAAGAATCCAGCAAGCAGGTGAGTCCCTGCCTTACATGTTTGCAGCATCTTCTTCTTTAGGGGCCAAGCACTGCTGTCTGGAGGAACCAGCCTCGCTTAGAGCCCCTGCCTCAGTAGTGGAGTGGGTGGGGTAGAAGAGAGGGCCTCTGCCCAACAGCTGATCTCTCAGAGGGGTTCCAAGACCAGCTATTGCTCATTCATGCCCTGGCTGGTCCTAGGCCACTAAGTATTCAGACAGGGAAACTGAGGCATGGCAAGAGAGAGACTGCTAGGAGTTCCTCATGTGTCTAAGGCAGGGCCAGAGCCCCTGGTCCCACAATCCCACCCTGACCTGGCCATTGTCTGTCTCCAGGACTAGCAAGGTGGCAGGTCTTGGCAAAGGAGGGGTGCCGTTTCCTAACCTCCTGACTGCCCCCTTTCCTCCTCCCATGCCCAGGGCTAATTCTGAGATTTAAAAATAAGCATCCCTAAGACGGAGGTGTCAGAGACAGCACTATCTTATCTCCCAACCTGTTATTTTTAACACTTGGGACCAGGGTCTGGACAAAAGAGTCAGTCCCCTCCCCCTCCATTTTCCCTTGGCCTGAGCCAGGCACCAGTGGCTCCTCCTAGGTCTGTAGGCCAAGCAGCCATTGGAGGTTCTCTCCATTTAGCTGGGTTCATTCTGGACGCTTCCTCTGGCCAGCACTGAGGGCGCCTGGCCTAGAGAGCAATGCTCCCCAAGCAGGGAACTTGATCGGAGGCTCTGGGCTTGGTTTTGTCTCCTCCTACCTCCCTATGGTCCCAGAGGCTAGCCTGAGCCCATTGAGTCAGGCTATGGGACAGTGGCAGTGACAGTTGGCGGGGCAGGGAGAGTGGGGTTGCCAGGACTTTCGCCTCCGATTGTCTCCGGTACAGAAGAAGAATTGCACCTATCCCTCTTTTCCTCTCCTTTCCTTCTCTTGAGCCTGTGGGCTCTGGCTCCCTGGGGCCAGCATGGAAGTATGCATGTGTATGTGGGTGTGTTTGGGTGTGCGTGCGTGCGTGTGAGCGTGAGGGAAAGAGAACGAGCAAGCGAGCCAGGGTGCTTGGGTGTAGCTGGGCTATGACGCCCATCAAATTAGTGCTGTTTGATGGGCCTCATAGCCCAGCCACACCCTTCCAGGGAGTTGGGAGTGGAGGATATTTATAGATCTTTTACCTGGACTTACTGGGAGCTTCCCACCCACCTGGTTAGGGCCCCAGGGGAGGGTCTTCAGTGAGATGGAGGCTCTATGAAGAAGGCAGAAGGCAGGGCCCTTGTTAAGTGGGCAGGGTTGGAAGCCCACAAAGTTAAGACTCTGGAGACCCTCTGGTAGGGTGTATGGGCTCAATTCACGGGCTGGGGTCTCTTCAGCAGGAATCCCAGCCTGTGTCCAGTGGCCCAGAGTCCCACCCAGAGCCCAGGGCCTGGAGCCAGGTGTCCGAGACAGCCTCCTCCGAGGCTGAGGCCAGCGCATCTCAGGCAGACTGGCGGCAACAGCAGAAAGCGGAGCCCCGGGCCCCAGGGTGCAGTGAGGTAATGCACGCCTTTGTCCCTGAAGTTGACGGGGCGCTGCCGCTTGGGCTGGACCCAGGCTGGGAGAGGTCCCTGCACCAGCATGTGCCTGCATTTGCTGGTGGAAGACCCATCTTCAGAGAGCAGACTGGGCAACGGGTTCTGACAAGAGAGGGGTGCACAGGGCCATCGGGAAGTGGCCAGCCCGGGACCCTGCTGCAGGACTAACCC
This sequence comes from Callospermophilus lateralis, assembly GCF_048772815.1. Taxonomy (NCBI): domain Eukaryota; kingdom Metazoa; phylum Chordata; class Mammalia; order Rodentia; family Sciuridae; genus Callospermophilus; species Callospermophilus lateralis. The sequence goes on along the minus strand of NC_135305.1, from coordinate 201,085,327 downwards.
AACGCCTCTGTGTGTTCACCCTCTCCTCACTCCGTGTTCCTATGTTCTTGTCCTATTTGGCAACCTGTCCTGTGAATCTCCCATCCAAAGAGACCTTCAGGGAGCTCTGAGAACTGTTTTTGGCACCTTATCACCAGCTTCTTGTCACCTACACTAAAGCAGAGGCCACAAATGGGAGGCCCGCCCAGCCTGCCATAAGAATTTGTTCTGGCCACACACACACACAAAAAGTTTTACTTTCAGCCAGCAGTGGTGGCGCATGCCTATAATCCCAGTGGCTCCAGAGGCTGAGGCAGGAGGATCATGAGTTCAAAGCCAGCCTCAGCATAAGCAAGGTCCTAAGCAACTCAGTGAGACCCTGTCTCTAAATAAAATACAATAAAGGTCTGGGGATGTGGTTTGGTGGTTAAGTGCCCCTGAGTTCAATACTCAGTAACACACACACACACACACAAGTTTTACTTTGATTTAGCTACCACCCCTTCAAATTTGGGAACTTTCATAAAAATCTGCATTCCTGGCTTCTCCTGAAAAACTAGAACTGCTGAAGAAAAGTGGTCACCATGTCCCAGACTCAGGCTGGAGCTCCCTGACTTACTACAGAGCCACCTGCCTGACTGACGGTTACCTGCCTGGCCCCCATAGTCATTGGAGTTTGTGGCCCCTGAGCTAAGGGATCATGGCGTGGCTAACTATACTGCCCAGCTTCGCTCATGTTAAGTAAAATGTAGAGGTCACGTGTGCAGAGAGAGCTCAGTGCTATTGTCCTGCCGCCGGACCAGACAGACAGTCACCGGAGAGCATATAGACCTTGGAGTATTGTCATTTCTTCCTTTCTTCAAATCACTTCATGATGGGCCCTTGTAAAAGGGAGAGAGAAAGAGAGAAAAAGAGGGAGGGGGAGGGGGAGAGAAAGAGAGAGATGCTAGGGTTTTCCCCAGGAAAGGACTTCCACGTCTCGCCTGCAGGAAAGATCCAAAAATGTGTCCTCCAAGTGACAGCCCCGTATATTTTAGGCATCGTCTGTATCTGGACCTTCTTGGCCTACCCCTTTCATAGCCCAGCTGAGCTGGGAAGAGGGAGGAGGGAGCCTTCAAAGTCACAGAGATCATAAAGAATAGAGCCTCACCCCCTCGGGCCGCCCAGAGCAACTGCTTTCCCATCACAAACCTCAGAAGGGCACAAGATGTGGAGATATCAGCAGAGTGATTTTCAGAGGAAGGGACAAACAAGGCAGCCTGGAGGATCAAAGCTGTTTCCACATCGAAGCAGAGTGGCAGCCTCGTGCGTGCGTGGGCCTGGGCTGCTGTGACACGGAGCCAGCTGAGGCGGGGGTTGACCTGGTGGGAGGCCGACGAGGGATTTCCTTTCTTCACAGAAACCCCTGATGACATCTGTCTTTAGCTTGGACTCCCTAGCTGCAGAGCCTGAACTGGGGATGGCTGCGTGTGAGGGGAGGGCTCTCGGGAGAGATCCATGAGGAAGTAGGAGATGCAGCCCAGGTGCAGGAGGGAGCTGTGAAAGTCCTACTCGCTGAGTCCCCTTCATCGTCCTGTCCACGGGGAAGCTCAGAAGTATGAAGTGCGCCACAGGCAGGAGCTGCACTTCCCCAGTCTTGCTGGTCAGGCTCTGGATGTTGGCCACCCAGGGGGTAACCACTGAGACTCTTCCCAGGATGGTAGCTCCCTGGCTAACAGGAGTTTTCTGGAGGAGAGGTCAGCTAAGCCACCAGTCTTCACAGCAGCCACGAATGGGTGCTCTGGCCTAGTCGAGGGGAACTGGGCAGAGCACCAGCAGTGGCCACTGTGACACCTTCATATGCCCACAAGAGACACCCAGACACAAGGGCACACCCGCATGCACGCACCATCAAGTTATCAGGCCTGGGCAGCAATTCCCTGCATGGCCGGTAGAAGGTTGTGGCATGTTCTCAGTCTTACCCCAGGCTCTGCACATCACATCACCATCCATATGGATGGGTCGAGAAGCATGGGCTGGGTTGCTGGCCTGTTCTCTGCATGTCTGACTTGCTGCTGTGTGTGCCTGCGGCCCTCTTCTGACTGTTCTGAATGTGCGTCTGCATTTCCAATATGTGTCCCCTGTGCCCTCCCGGATCTGTTTTGTTCCATCCCAGTGTGCTCCCGGAGCCCTTTCTTATACCACCTCCCAGGTCTAAACCCCAGAAGACCAGAACCACAGACCCAGGAGCTCTGAGGTCCAGCCTTGGCTCAGGCCTGACTGGCCCTAAGTGTCTCTGAAGCGGGTGCCCCCCCTACCCTCCCTCACCTCAGATTCTCAGGGTGTGCAATGGGGGGTGACTGGGGCTCCTCCCCGGAGAGAGCCAAAAGCTTCTCCCAGACCCTGGGCTCGGGGCTGGAGGCTGCTTCTCAGCCCACTCATGCCCTTGCCCTCCCCTGCCCACAGACCCATGAGGACAGTTACTCTGAGGGGAGCACAGCAGACATGACCAACACTGCTGACCTCCTAGAGCAGATCCCTGACTTGGGTGAGGACGTCAAGGATCCGGAAGACTGCTTCACTGAAGGTACTGCTCTGGGAAGCCCTTTGCCCCAGCCCCAACCTCTCCCAGAGGGGCCAGACAGAAGGACCAGCAACTCTAGCATCCAGGGCCATGTCACATCCACACGCTGACCTGGAACCACTCTCCTTCCCCGTTCCTCTGTGACCCTGGGAGTTCTTCCATCCGCCACTGACATGAGTCAGGGCACGTCTGCCCATGGTGTGCAGAGCTGGGCAGCTATAGTACAGCAGCACCAAGGCCTGGTGACACTACGTGGTGTGGTAGCTCAACTGTACATGCCCCCACTGCACCAGTGCCCCAGGCCCTGGCACATAGTAGGCCCTTGGTGAATACTTAAGGTAGGTGTGGCATGTGGCCGGGTTAGTAGTTGACATCTGTAGTTCTCCTGAATTGGTGGCTGGGGACAAAATGAGGGTTTTCCCTTCCTGTGACATTTCAGTAGAGGCTGTCATGGAGAGGTCTACTGTTCCCAAGGCTCTGAAACTGCAAAAGAAGGAGAAGGACGGGGGACAGAGTACCCCAGGAGTTTCTGAGCATTTCTCCAGGGGGAGGGTTTCCCAAATGAGCAGAGAATAAGTTGGAACCCATGCCAACCCCATTCTTGCCCCTGCCCAGCCCCATCAGGCTGTTCACCCACTCTTTGAATGCTTAGTTCATTCAGCCTCTCCACAGAGTACCTGCTGAGTGTGTGTGGCCCCTGTGGGGAATACCGACAATCCTACCCCACCATGAGCCCACCCACCATTTTGCCCTGTTTACGGCCCCATTATTGCAACCTCTTTCTCTCAGTCATTCCCTCAAGTCCACAGCCTTCTGCCCATCAGACATGGGCATTGACAGGCCCTGAGCTGGGCCTATCTGTCACCCTCTCCCATAGGCTGCGTCCGGCGCTGTCCCTGCTGCGCAGTGGACACCACACAGGCCCCAGGCAAGGTCTGGTGGCGACTGCGCAAGACCTGCTACCGCATCGTGGAGCACAGCTGGTTCGAGACATTCATCATCTTCATGATCCTGCTCAGCAGTGGAGCTCTGGTACTCTCCCCGGGATGCAGAGTTGGGGCAGGGAGGGCTGGAGAAGGAGGGGAGGGCAGGAAAATGAGGTCTCCAGCTAGAAAGCCAGGTCAGAAACTGGGGCAGAACCTCTGCTGAAAATGTGCTCCCCAGGCTCCTGGAACAGAGTACCGCTCACAAACTCCATGCCCACAGCATGCGTGGAGGCCAGACCAGGAAGGGATTGCAAAGGCCATGTGTCCAGCCCCCTTCCTTGTTCCACGAAAGAGAAATGGGATGCCCCAGATCACCAGCCTCCCACACTGGAACTCTGGTGACTCACCTGCCTGCATAGAGAGAGCATCAGGCATTCTTTCAGGCCATTATAATAAAGTTAAAACTGAGGGTACAGTGGTTGCTCCATTCAGTTCCTCTTCTAGGGAGGCAGGCCACGTAGTTCACACATTTTCATTAATGCCTACAACAAATCTTTGCGGCAACATTAAGTAATATGTCCAAATTCCCACCCGTCAGGAGCCACAGATCTGGCATGTGAACCCAGGCAGTCAGATTCCACAGCCCTTTGTCTCGACCTTCCATTTATTTGTTCAATAGATTTTTTTCCTATACTCTCCTTGTATCTTTCACAGTGAGCTGTGGGGGAACAACAGGAAAGGGAGACCTCAGCCCTGGCGTCAGGGGCTTCTAGTCTAGTTGGGGAAACCAAATTCAGGAAGTTTGATTCAGCACTGAGCCAGGGGAACTGGAGCAATTAGGGGAGACTTCCCGGAGGCAGCAGGTGGAGCTGAACTGTGGAAGTAGGGAGCTTTATTGAGGCCAGGAGGAGGAGTGAAGCCCTGCAGAGATGCTCTAGCTGGCTTTCAAGCACCCTGCTCTGATCTCTCAGGAGAGCCCTGGAGAGGTTTCTGGTAGGTACTAGTGAACAGGGAGAGGGCTTCCAAAGAAATGGAAAAGTTCCTGGTCCAGGGGGAACAAGCACGTGAGAGCCCCACACAGATGAACAACTAACAGGAAGTACGTTGGGCCACAGAATGGGAGGAAGGGCACTTTAATCCAAAGCTATCTGTGGGGAGGCACTGTGGCTGTCACATCTCAGCCTCTGGCCCTACTACCCGCCCCAAACACTGCCCCTCCCTTATTTCAGAGTGGGCCTAAAGCCATGGTTTTCAGTCTGCCTGCTGTTTTACCATTGGCAACCAGAGCCAAAACTCTGTGGGTTTTAGAGAAGGATGATTTGACAATATGTTAACAAGTTTTGTTTTTAAACAGCCACAAGCAAGGGCAGCCAGAGCCATTTAGTCTGGGCTGTGGAGGAAAATCTCAGCCTGGCGTAAGTGAGGAGAAGTTTTGGCAAGCATCTGGTGAATCTGATCAGGGGAGACACCCAAACACTGTTGTTAAAAAAAAAAAAAAAAAGCACCATGTCAGTGATAGATTGGGAAAAAGAAGTCTTCAGTGTTTTATTTAAAGTTACAAATTTGTTCAGCAGAAAGCAAACTATATCCCTTCCAAATTGCTGAGGGAACTTTTTTAAAAAGCAAAACAAATTTTACAACCAAAAAAAAGAAAAGAAAAAAAAGAAGTAATAATAAAGCATAAAATTGGAAAAGAGAATAGCAGAGGCAAGATCAAACACGTTTTAATAATAAATATAAGTGGGTAAAATTCATTTTTTAAAAAAGAAAAGGACTCTGAATGGATTATAAAAACACACACCCCAGCTATGTGCTCTCAAATGACAAACCTGAAACAAAGAGTCTCAGAAATATTAAACATAAAATAAAAGTTTTACAGGTTGAATATACCTTATTTGAAATACTTGGAACCAGAAGTGTTTCAGATTTTGAATATTTTTCAATTTGGCAACATTTGCATAGACATTACCAGTTGAGCATCCCTAACCCACAATCTGAAGTGGTCCAAAACCCAAAACTTTGAAAGTTATATCAGCAACCAGAAGTTTAGGGAGTATTTTGGATTTTACATTTTGGGAGGCTCAACCTGTATCAAGCAAATGCAAACAATGACAACAAAAAAACAGAGGTTTTGTTTGTTAATATTAAATGTGGTTTAATTTAAATTAAAAACCTTGAGATGAGACAGTGAAGGTCCAAACTACAATAAAAGTATAACTGTAATGAACATCTTAGGATGGCATAGCACTGAAATATATAAAACAAAAACCACCAGGGGAAAAAAACAGGAAAAAATGACACAGTGAAACAGTACTGAGAGATTTACCACACTTCTGTTAGTTTTAGACAAATCAAGTATAAAGAACAAGATAATGAGATATATATGTCTGTGTCTATATATCTATATATCTATATATCTATATATATATATATGTAATTTTATCTAATAAATTAACACCTAAATAGCATTATGTGCCAGAGATTATTCTAAGCATTTTATGAACATTCATTCATTTAATTCTCACAATAAGCCTATAAGATAAGTACAATTACTAAGACAATTTTACAGATAAGGAAATTGCTAGAAATGCCAAAAATAGGGGCTAGGGATGTAGCTCAGTAGTAGAGTACTTGCCTAGCATATGTGAAGCCCTGGGTTCAATCCCCAGCACCACACATAAAATAAATGAATAAATAAAAGATATTTTATTTTAAATATATAATATTTTATTATATTTTATTTTAAAATATAAAAGTCATTCTTAACTAGACCTTGAATAAAACAGAAAATACATTGGTGCTAGGTTCATAAATGCTCAATAAATAAGTAAATGAATAAATAAGTAAAATAAAGAGGATCATTTATGGACCAGTGATGACAGAGTGTAGTGAATCAAAGATTATTATTCCACCAACTTTTCTACATGAAAACTAGGAAAATAAGAAAAGAAAAATAAAGATTGAGGAAAAAACCAATGGGGCCACCTGGAATATAACATATTGAAAATACCGCATGTGGGATGCAGCCAAAGCTGTAATAAGAGGAAAATTCTTAAAGGAACACTTTTATCATTAAATAAAAAGAAAGTAAATAAGAAACATAACAAAATTAGAGAAATTAGAAACATATAAAAAAATCTTAAAGAAATCATGAGAAATAATTATTGAATTAGAAAATAATCAATATAAAATTTCAAACCTTAAAAATTAAAATAATAAGGGCTGGGGTTCTAGCTCAGTGGAAGAGTGCTTGCCTAGCATGCACAAGGCACTGGGTTCAATCCTCAGCACCACATAAACGTAAAATAAAAATATTGTGTCCACCTTTAAAAAAAACCTTAAGAATAAATATTTTTAAAAATTAAAATAATAAAATAAGCCACTAACTAATCTAATCCCAAACATCTCCAAAGGTGAATATCTTCACATTTCCAGGGAAGAAAATAGTTCCAACCTACTTAAAATATTCTAGAATATTAAAAGAGGTGGAGAGTCTACTGATTATTTTTATGAAAACTAAAGAATGCTGGTTTTTAAAATTTCAGTATACCGAAAAGAAAGCAATAGACCACTTTTTCATAGTTCATACTCTGTACTTACAAATAGTAATGCAAAAATCTTGAAAAAAAGAACACATGCAAATATAATCCAGTAATATATTTTAAAGATAAAATATATCATAGTTATATTCTAAAATGTTAGTATGGTGCATATTAGGAAATCTATTTATATGAATAGGATAAAGATTTTAAAAAATACAATTATTTCAATGAATGCCCATTTCAAACTTTGGTGAAAATATAAAGCATACTTTTTTAAATATAGTGAAAAACTCTCCAATTCTATCATCATCATTAGTAGTAAAGCCCTTGAACATTCTCATTAAGGTTAAGAATACAAGAAGGATCATTTAACTACTTCTTAGCTCTCGCTCATTATTAAATAACAGTCTTAAGTACCTGCCAGTGTGATTAATCAAGAAAATTAAACACACAGTGTAAAAATTGGAAAATGGAAGAAAGTGAAGTCAATACGATCAGTTGAGCATAAAAGCAAGAATTAAAAATAATAAAAATTGGGGGCTGGGGATGTGGCTCAAGCGGTAGCGCACGCGCTAGCCTGGCATGCATGCGGCCCGGGTTCAATCCTCAGCACCACATACAAAGAAAGATGTTGTGTCTGCCAAAAACTAAAAAAATAAATATTAAAAAGAAAAAAAATAATAGAAATTGTGGCTGAGGATGTAGCTTGATGGTAGAGCATTTGCCCAGCAATCCTTAACACCACAAAAATAAAAAGGATTTAAAAATAATAGAAATATATCATGGTTTGTGGATAATATGGTCACCTAGAATAATTTAAAAACCTTTCAAAAATGTTATATGTCTAGTTATAAAGTAACAAAGAAATGTTGCTGTTGTTATTATTTTACACTAACAGAAACCACTTAGTCACAAATAATATTTCTCAAATATTCCTTACCTGCCAGACACTGTAAGCATAATAACTGGGAATAAATATAAGAGCTGGGCATGATGATGCACACCTGTAATCCTAGCAACTCAGGTGGCTGAGGCAGGAGGAATCTCAAGTTTAAAGTCAGCCTCAGTGATTTAGCAAGGCCCTAACAACTTAGTGAGACCCTGTCTCTAAATAAGACATATAAGCCAGGCATGGTGGCACATGCCTGCAATCCCAGCAGCTCGAGAAGCTGAGGCAGAAGGATCCTGAGTTCAAAGCTAACCTCAGCAACAGTGAGGCATTAAGCAACTCAGTGAGACCCTGTCTCTAAATAAAATTCAAAATAGGGCTGGGGATGTGGCTTAGTGGTTAAATGCTGCTGGGTTCAATCCCTGGAACAGAAAAAAAAAAAAAAAAAAAAGAAAGAAAGAAAGAAAAAAAGAAATAAAACCAAATATATATATATATAAGTATAAAATTTTGCTAAGAAGCATTTTAAAAAACAGATAGAATTCATACTCCAACCTCAGATAGGAAGACTCTGTATTGGTTTCTAAAGCATTTAATAGATTCCATGTGATAGCAGTAAATTTTATCCCTTTTTAAGTGAACTTGACAAACAAAGCTGAAGTTTATCTTGAAAATTACAAAAAAGGTAATTTTTGAAATTCATGTGATATTAATGCAGGAATAGACATCATCAGACCACACAGAGGAGCCTAGCTCAGTGGCAGAGCACTTCCCTAGCATGCATGGGGTCCTAGGTTCCATCCCCAACATCACAAACAAAACAAAAACACAGACAGAGGGCTGAAATAGATTTAATTTTAAAAAATGTAGCATATGATAAAATTGACTTCTAAACAGTAGTTTTGTTTTTAGTATTAAACCCAGGGGTACTCCACTGCTGAGCCACACCCCCAGCCTTTTTTTTTTTTTTTTTTTTGAGACAGGGTGTCACTGTGTTGTTGAGGCTGGCCTCAAACTTAAGATCCTCCTTCTTCAGCCTGCTGAGTCACAGGGATTATAGGTGTGCGCCAAAGCACTCAGGTCTAATGAATGGATTTTAAGTGGATCACTTAATAAAGTGTTGAGACAGTTGTCAAATCACTTTTAAAATTTGTTAAAATAGGTATTTACTCTTTACCAAAACGTATTGATCTTTAAAATTGGAATACCAAACAATCAAACCACAACACTTTTTAAAAAGTGGGGGACCCATTGGGTGCATTGGCACATGCCTATGATCCCAGCAACTCAGGGGGCCGAGACAGGAAGATCCTAAGTTTGAGACCAACCTCACCAACTGGCCCAAGCAACTTAGTAAGACCCTGTCTCAAAATAAAATAAGAAGTACTGGGGATGTGACTCAGTGGTAAAGCACCCCTGGATTCAATCCCCATTACCAAAAAAAAGGAAAGAAGGATTTTGTAGTCTTGGAGCAAACAAGGGCTTTCTTGGTACACCAAAGATTTTATTAAGTGAAAATTATAACAAATTCTTTAACCATATTAAATAATATACTCATAAATGATACTGACGTGGGGTAAACAAGATTTAAAGGCACACAACAAAGTTAGAATGAAGTATATCAAACAGAGTTAATGTGCCCAAATACATAGCACACTTAAAAATAGGCAAAGGATATGAACAGGCAATTCACAAAAGGAAAACTGCAGATACCCAAGGAAAAATGTCAGCATTACTGGTAGTAAAATAAATTAGAATGTAATGAAATACAGTTTTCATTCATTAGTCTGGGAAAAGCAAAAGAAGGAAAAATAACACCTGTGTTGGTGGAGCAGTTGGGGAAACAGCCACCTCTGTGCTCTGTAGATGGAGTGTAATTGGCTGTCCTTTGGGAACTGGTTTCCCAGTCTATCCAAAAACCACACCTTTGACCTAGCCCCTCTATTCTAGAAATTTATCCTTGACAAGTAATCTGACACATTGTTCACCTCAGTGTTGTTTCCGCTAAGGATAAACTGAAATGTGCACCCATAGGGGTTTAGCTCAATAAATAGTAGAATATGCAGATATTAAAATATATAGCCCTTTAAAAGATTGATAACCATTATATGAGGCATTCACATTATTGAGTGAATAAAGTTTCACCTAATAGACTGTTGGAAAGTAATTTCAAAGCAAACAGTTAGTGTATCTTATAGAAATAATAGTGTATAAATTCTGTGTGTATTGCATATGAGTATGTGTGTGTGTGTGTGTGTGTGTGTGTGTGTGTGTGTATGCATACGTATGCACACTTACACATCAATAGTGTCAAAAAGAGTGTTCACCTAAATGTTAGCCTTGGTTGCTTTAGGGTCATGACATTGGAAATGTCAATTTTTATAATTTCTCTATTATTTAAATTTTATAAGAAGCACACATTTTATTTCAGAATATATGTATTCTGAAATTAAGATATGTGTGTGCATACATGTATTAAGATATACATACGTATCTAAACACACGCAATTATATATATGCCTGCTTTTTATCTTGAACAACTTCCAAAGTCCATTTAGGGACCTGAATTATACCCTTGTGCTATCTACATGGACCCAATTAGCCATATATATGTCTCAGCAGTGCACCTCCAGGCATTGTGAACAGCACTGATCCGCAGTTCAGTGTAGCACACAGAGGCCCTATAGTCAGGTGGGGAGGGCCAATAGTGGCAGGAGGAGGGTGCTCCCCAGGGCCCTCAGTGACGCGTTCAGTTGCCTGGATGGGGAGCCTCAGAGTGCGCTCTGGATGGCGAAGTAACTGGAGAAGAGCAGGTACTTATTGGAAGGCTGGAGGTGGAAGAAGGCAGCTGGCAGCCACGGGAGCGCCCCTGTAGGCTGAGGCCCTTGGGTGGTGGCAAGAATGAGGAAGTGGGGAAAGGCCAACCACCTCAGCATTCTGGAAACTTTGCCTCCTCAATCCCGAGGATAATAGGCGATGTGACTTCATCTAGTCCTACACCTCCTAAACTTCATATCCAAGATCACTCTTACAAACATATATTAAAAATTCTGCTTTAGACCAACTCTCGGTGGGTTTTTTTGGTTTTTTTTTTTTTTTTTTGAGAGAGAGAGAGAATTTTAATATTTATTTTTTTTAGTTTTTGGCAGACACAACATCTTTGTTTGTATGTGGTGCTGAGGCTCGAACCCGGGCCGCACGCATGCCAGGCGAGCGCACTACCACTTGAGCCACATTCCCAGCCCGGGTTTTTTTTCTTAATATATTGTTTTCATTGTCTATTGACACCATATCTTTATTTTATTTATTTATTTTTATGTGGTGCTGAGGATCGAACCCAGGGCCTCACGCATGTGCGGCAAATGCTCCACCACTGAGCTATAATCCCAGCCCTGGGTTTTTTTTTTTTTTTTATTTACATATATTAATTGTCAAAGCAAACTTAATCACTATTACAATTGGAAGCCAATATTACTCCCTATGAATATTAGGGAGCTGTACAAAATAAATGGAATGAATACCTTTCTAATATTAAAACAAAATTGTGCTTCATTTGAGTCCTATGCACTGATATGCATTCTGCTGTCATGTATAACAAATTAGAACAAATAAATTAATTAATTTCTTTAAAAATGAGTTATGAATATTAGACCATTAAAAAAACAAAATAAATTAAATAAGTGGAATGAATACAAAACCAGTTTTAGGGGCTTGGGCTGTGGCTCAGTGGTAGTGCACTTGCCTGGCATGTGTGAGGCACTGGGTTCGATTCTCAGCACCATGTATAAATAAGTAAAATAAAGGTCTATCAACAACTAAAAAAAAAAAACAACAGTTTTACATTGCGTCTGGCAGAAAGCTATAAAAGCTTTCCATGATAAAATTGTTTTGGCAGTGCTGGGGTTGTGGCTCAGTGGTAGAGCGCTTGCCTCACATGCATGAGGCCTTGGGTTCGAGCCTCAGCATCACATAAAAAAACAAACAAATAAATAAAAAATAAAGATATTGTGTCCATCTACAACTAAAATAATATTTTTAAAAATCCTTTTGGACAGGTTAATCTTAAACACACCCTAGACCAGAACTGACACCTGCTCCTTTGTTGTCCACCACTGTGGGACCATTTTCTGTTCTACCATTGGCCCAACCCCACCTGGGAGTGGAATCTAGACCAGCCTTGACGGGAGGAATCACCCCTCAGCCCCACTCCTCTGTTCCTCACCTCTGTCCCCACCCACCTGGCAGCAGCCATTGTTAGCAACAGTGCCTCCTGCAGGATGGAGTTGGTAGTTGGACACTACACCCACCTGTCCTTACCCACAGGCCTTTGAGGACATCTACCTGGAGGAGCGGAAGACCATCAAGGTTCTGCTGGAGTATGCTGACAAGATGTTCACCTACGTGTTCGTGCTGGAGATGCTGCTCAAGTGGGTGGCCTACGGCTTCAAGAAGTACTTCACCAACGCCTGGTGCTGGCTGGACTTCCTCATTGTGGATGTGAGTGTGGCCACGGGGGGGGGGACAGAGGAGGGGGTGGCTCATTGCCCAGAGAGGGATGGAGGAACTGGGCCCGTAAGAGTCAGCAGCCGGAAGTGGAGGTGCTCAGCTTTGCAGTGGGGCAGGCAGAAAGGAAGGAAGCTATGAGACTGAGAGACCCAGGACTTGACCTCGGGGTCCTTGCCATTAAAACCCCCCATTTGGAACAGGAGCAGGAGTGGACCTAGGTCCCTGCTTCTTGGAGTGACGGTTCACTAGCAGTTCAGTCGTCAGCCAGGGAAGAATGGGGGACTCACCCTCTTGGGGTGGCCAAAAGAGGAGGATGAGTAGACAGACCTGATCTGCAGGCCTCCCCATATGGACTGCGGAGTGTCTCAGGCCCGCTAGACAGCCAGCAGTGCAGAGCCTCCCTGCCCACACAGGGGATGGAGGGAGGTCAGGTAATGGATGCTCCAGCTGCAATGGCAGGTACCACTGGGGAGGATAGACCAGGGTGGAGTCACCTGTGAGGAGGAGGGCTGAGGGTGGCTGCCTGGATGGCCAGGAAGCTGGGAGGACTTGCCTATCTGTGAGGTTGCCCTTTCTTCTGAGCACCTAGTTGGAGCACCCAATCTGAGTAGACAAAGTGGGAAGCCCCTGCCCCATAGCTTCCCTGGCCCCAGGACACTTGCCAGGATGACTGTCAGGGACCCTGAGCAAGGTCCAGGCTCAGCCTATGGAAAAGCCCTGTCTGCTCTCCCAGAGGGTGAAGACCAAGGCTCAGAGGGCTCGGGTGGGTGCCATAGAGCAGAGTCGGGTCAGGATTCGCAGACTGCACAGGGCTTTCCAGAAGGTACCAGGTCTGCCAGTGGCTCCTGGGCTTGGCATTGGGCTTTTCATACCAGCCCAGACTTTCTGTGGTTACGGAAGTGGCTATGGCCTGTGCTCAGTCCCTGTACACTACTCAGAGGCCAGAGGGAGAGGCTCAGCACTAGTAGTGGAACCTGACCAGGCCTAGCCAACCAAGCCCGTGCAGGAGGCTCTAGCAGGGGAGGCTCCGTGGGCTGGAGAGTATGCACAGAGACACAAACCCAGGTTCTTGTGCCTCCAGTCCCAGCCTCATTCTATCACCCCAAGAGGCCAAGAGGATGCCATTGCTAGGCTGAGCAGTGCTGGGAGCCCAGGGACAGAGTTCTAGATGCCCAAGCACCCTGGTCCAGCCCTCAGAGCCCTGCAAGTGGAAGAAGGCCCTTGGGAGAGCCTGGGGTCCTGACAACTCAGCCCCGAGGCTGCCTGCCTGCTGTTGCTGCAGCTTCTTGGGAAGTTAGGTCTTCTGAGGAACTCCCCTGAGGCGGCTCAGAGAGGCTGCAAAGACTTCTGGGGAAGCCCACCCACCAGCCACAGGCCACCCACCACTGCCACTGCCACCATGGGGAACTCAGAGCTGAGGCAGAGAGGGTAAAGGAAATTGACAGGCCTGCCTGGCTCAGGCCAAGACAGGAGGATGAGCTGGGAGCAGGCACCTCAGGTGACGGCAAGGTGGGGCCTTGCCTATAGTAGGGCAGAGGAAGCAAATGCAGGAATATGGCTTTCTTTCTTCCTTTCTTTTTTTAAGGGTACTGGGGATTGAATCCAGGGGTGCTTTACCACCAAGCTATATCCCCAACCCTTTTTATTTTTAATTTTGAGACAAGGTCTCATTTAAGTTGCTCAGAGTCTCACTAAATTGCTGAGTTTGGGCCTTGAATTTGTGTTCCTCCTGCCTCAGTCTCCCAAGTTGCATGGAGTGCACCACCATGCCCAGCTGGAATCTGGCTTTCTTGGCACTGGCCATGCTGTCCGGGAAAGGTGGTCTCAGGCTCAGAATCCTGGGTAGGATGTTTCCAGGACCTATTCATGCACATTTTCAGTAAATGCTATTGAGCATCTACTATGTACAAACACTATTGTGAGCTCAGGGAATAAAACAGACAAATACTCCTGCCCACGTGGAGGAAGGTGACAACCAATAATAAGCAGAAGAAATAAGTCCATTTTATTTCATGTCAGAATGTGAGATGTAGCATGGAAAAAAAGGGGGAGGGAAGATTAGGAGTCCCAGGACCAGAGCCAGGCTGGAAGGGAAGGTACAGATCACGACTTTTAAATACTCTGGCAGGAGCTGACCCACAGAGACAGCATTTGAGCAGATTCAAAAGAGGTTGAGGTTAGCCAGGCAGATGTCTTGCAGAATGTTCCCAGCAGAGGTTGGAATAGCAGTGCAAAAGCCCTGTGGCTGGAGAATGCCTAGGCATATTTGAGGAACTGCCAGGAAGCCAGAGTGGCTGGAGCAGAGGGAAGGCAGGAGATGAGGCACAGGAACAAATGGAGAGGGAAAAACATGGACTTTTATTTAGAATGAAATGCAAAGACATCGGAGGGCTTTGAACAGAAGAGGGACATGGACCAGCTTTCATTCTTAAAGGATCGCTCTGTCGTGGGAGGGGCAGGGAGCACAGGTGGGAGCAGGCAGAAGAGTTAGAGGCTCTGGCAGTCACCCAGGGAGAGATGACGTGGCCTGGTCAGGAGGGCGTCAGTCGACGTGGTGATAAATGTTTAGAGGTCTGGAGTATTCTGAAGGCCGAGCCAACAGGAAATCCTGATGGGTTAGACGCAGGGTGTCAGAAACTGAGAGGAGGAAGGGACATCGCCAAGGCTTGTGGCTTGAGCAGCTGGAAGGATGGGGCTATCGTCAACTGGGATGCGGGTGGGGGCTAGGGATGGAGCAAGGGGAGCAAGCCTTGGAAAGAACACAGATGGCGTTTAGGAAGAGGACAGGCAGACTGGCCAGGCTTGGTGCCCTGGAGGCCCTGCCCTCAGGAGGAGGTCCCTGAGAGATGTCCCTCTGCCTCTCCAGGACCGAGGATCCAGAGGCCAACATCCTCAAGGGGTGGGTGGAGGCAGCAAAGAACTTAATCCCAGGGTCTTCTTCCTCCAAGCCCCGTTGGCCAGCCACCTGCCACCTAGTACTTCAAACCTGGGAGGAGGCTGCGTACTCAGGCTCCTGTCCACAGTCACCTATCACGAGAGCCATTTCCAGCCCGTGAGCACAGGCCAGCAGTGCAGTAGGAAGGGAATGGATGACCATGGAGCTTTAGAGAAATGAAATCCACACGGTGGGGATGCTCTGCCAGGGCAGGGGGAAACAGATTGCCGAGGCTCCTGTTGCCACCAAGTCCCCGCTTACACTGTCCTCCTTAGAAGACGCTGGCAAGTTGCAAAGTCCAGCTTTGGGGGAGTGCCCCCGGGCTATTTGTTCACACTCCACCCAGGACTGCCCTTTCCTCTCCACAAGAGGCATCTTAGAGTTTGACTCCAAGGAAAGCATTTGGGAACTCAATGCCTAGGTTTTGTGTCCCTGCTCTGCCCCAGCAGCAGGGTGGCTTCGGAACTCAGTTTTCCGACTTGGAGAGTAGGGGTGACCAAGCCAACACCAGGAAACTAGAGGAGCAATTCAGAGTATGTGTGGCATGCAAATAGTGGGATCTCAGAAGGGCCTAAAGCCAGGACACCCTTGGGTTCTCCCCAAGCCTCTCAGGCTCCAGGACGCCGGGCCCAGTGAGTGGGCCTGCAAAGCTTGGGAGTAATGAAGATTGGACATGGGGAAGGCCCAGCCTGCCTGAGGTGGGCCCAGCTCCCTGCCCTCTGTGTCTTCAGCCACCCCCATCCCCCCACCTCCACTTTCCTCCGCAGGTTTCGCTGGTCAGCCTGGTGGCCAACACCCTGGGCTTTGCCGAGATGGGTCCCATCAAGTCACTGCGGACGTTGCGTGCACTCCGTCCCCTGAGAGCCCTGTCACGGTTTGAAGGCATGAGGGTAAGAGGACCTGCTAGAGGCAGTCACGCTGAGGGAGCAACAGGCTCAGCTAGGGACCCAGCTGAAGCTGGGACAGTGGCCTCAGTGACTTGGCAGGAGCATGATTCAGAATCTCTGGGAGAGTATAACTGGGTTGTGTTGTCGGGGGGGAACCAGGGGACAGAGAGCTAGGTGAGACCACCCCCAGCCTTGCAGCCTTGTGGGGTCCAGTGAGGGCCAGGGACACTGGATAAGGGAGAGGAGGCAACAGCTCACTGGGGCCCAGGAGCCTTGGTGACACCACAGCCACACTGGCACCTGGGCCCCTCCACTTCTGCTCTGCTGCAGGGTCCCATATCCATGTACCCACTGCTTGTAGCCTGCACCCCCTGCCTCCTGGCAAATACAGGCAGCCTTCCCCCCGTGACGGGAACGGGGGAGAGAAGGTGGCACGAAGCCTGCTACACTCTCACATCAGGTGCCAGTTTGCAGAGTGCGAGAGTCACGTGCATGTTAACACCTTTGCGCTGTGTTCCTGGTGCAGCTGCCCATGCATTTCTGGTAATCACATGTCGCCAAAGAATGTGAGCATGGAAGGCAAATGAGCATTAGCTGTGACACACAGCAAGAAAACAAACATGTGTTGGTGTGTGCACTTTGTTAAACAAAATGTACACAATTTTGGGTGACTTCAGAAAACACTTCTATTGTCTATCTGACCCAGCAGGCACCATCACACAGCTTGTCATTTGGTTGGTGGCTTTGGACCTTGGCCACATCTCCCGTTCATGGAGAAATACATCACTTACACCCATTCACAAGTGAATAATCAGACTAGAGTTAAATGTCTCTTTGGAAGCAAGAACATTTGATTCCAGAAGGACACAGGGAGATGGTAGATTCCAGGAATGCCCATTGGCCACTGGCCTCAGAAGCCAACCAAAGGCTCCTACCCTCTCCCCAGGAAGCTTTGTGCCCTTCAGAGCTGGGTCAGGGGACATCATCTCTGCTAGGGAGCAGCCTTTCCTGCCTGGCTTCTAGACCTTCTTGAGCACACCATGGAGTCCCACACCAGCTTCACCTCCAGTGCTGTTCTTACCAGAACCTGGAGAAAATCACAGGCCCCTCCAGACATGAACCTGGGAGTCTTTTGGGTCGACTTTAGGGAAAAACATCCATCCATCCATCCCAGTGGCAGCAACTCTAAAATATACTAAAATTTTAGCTTAGAGGCTGTAAGGACCAGTAAGATTCCTAGGGGGCCCAAAGTCTTGGGGACATGTGCATGGCATCCTCAACTACCAGAGACCCTGCTTATATGAAAGTCAAGTTGTGAAGGTCATGGATGCAAGAAAGGCAGGGCCAAGAAGACAAAGATGTGTATTCTGGAGTTGGATCAGAATTTAGGGTGCAAAGGAAAAGTGTGTTCTCTCTCACGTCCCTTACTCCCCACTAAGGATCCTAGCCATGGAATTGGCCTCTCCCATGGTTGGAGGATTTACAACCCCCACCCCCTCAGCACCTGTAGCCAGGGGAGTTCAGTCCACAAGGGATCTTGAAAAGGGCCTATGTTCCAGGCACCCCCAAGAACTGAATCTCCTCTCTGTCCACTTGAGGTGGTGGTCAATGCCCTGGTGGGCGCCATCCCATCCATCATGAATGTCCTCCTGGTCTGCCTCATCTTCTGGCTCATCTTCAGCATCATGGGCGTGAACCTCTTTGCGGGGAAGTTTGGGAGGTGCATCAATCAGACTGAGGGGGACCTGCCTTTGAACTACACCATCGTGAACAACAAGAGCGAGTGTGAGTCCTTCAATGTGACTGGCGAACTGTACTGGACCAAGGTGAAAGTCAACTTTGACAACGTGGGGGCCGGGTACCTGGCCCTTCTGCAGGTGGTAAGTCCTGGCGAGAAGGAACTTCCTTCCTCCCACTGGCCCTCCATCAGCACAGGCTTTCACCTCCATGGGTGGGAGCAGAGGTGGTGAGGCGCCGTTGGATCCTCACCATACGATCACAGGGTCCAAAGGAAGCTAAGGATTTCCCAGGGACTTGACCCCTTGGCAGGTCTGCCGATTTGCGGTTCTAGAGTAGAGGCCATCTTCTCCAAGATGTATGGCATGTGGGCCAGCCAATAATAATAATAATAATAATAAATAGTAATAATAATAATAAAAAACTCCCCCAGGTACTGAACTATTTGCAAAATTGTGATTCTGACCACCTCTGTTATGGAAGGTAGTGACACCTCTTGAGTTGTTTAAAAGAAAATGTTTGCTTTCATCTTCAATGTACAAGACATGTGATGTTTAAACAGCATCCTTCGAGAGTTTCCATTGATATTTTGAATACAGTAGCTTCAGTGACTATAACATACCCCATAAAATTAACCTACTCTTAACTCTGACAACAGAAATGCAAACAGAACCATAGTGCGTGAAGCTGCAGTTTGCTTGTCTTGCTACCCAATCAGAAATCCAGACACCCATTGCTAGTCCCCAGAGTAGAAGAAGACTCAGCAGAGTATCACCTACAAATTTTGTGCTGCCTCTTACACCTTCATGTACACATAAGTTACACTAGTAGCCCAGAAAGAGTCCCCTGTGGCTCCCGGTGGAGAATGGGATTAGGGCCAAATCTTGAGAGCTGTCCATCCCTGTCACTATCCCTCTGAATGTTAGAACTCTGGAAGGAAAACCCCTTTGTAGAGCAATAACTGCTCACCTTTGCAGCCAGAACCATTCTGTGGCTGGGAAGAATTCGGCCACAAGCACCTCATAACCTTGGGAAGTCCCCAGCAGTTTCCAAAGCACTTCCCAGCCTCTCTTTACCGGTGGGGACTCCTGGCATAGAGAGATGACCTAGTTTGCCCATCTGCCCTGTTGTATGACTAGTCAGCTCTCTGTTAATTGAACAAATACCTGAGATAATGGACTTATAGGCCCCCTTTACCTTTGGGCCTGTGGCAAGGCAGCTCATCATGGCAGAGCTAGGTGGTGGAGCAAGGTGCTCACCTCCTGGGCAGGAAGCAAAAGAAAGGAAGAAGGGGCTGGAGTCCTACTAGCTCCCCCAAGGGGATGCCCTCAGTGACCTGAGAGTCTCCTACTAGGCCCCACCTGTTAAATATCTCACCTCCTCACCAGTTGCACCTTGCTAGGGATGGAACTTTAACACGTGGACCTGTGGGGGCATTCTAGACCCAGACCATAGCTCCTCCCTGTCTCAGGAGGACCTCTAGACACAGTAGGTTTGCGTACTGAGCTTATATGCCATGAAAGGAGGCTCAGAGAGGAGATTTTGCCAAGACCACAAGTAAGATCCACTGGGCAGTTAATCTCACCACCAAGCATGTCTTTTGGGCTCTTTCTGAATCTTAGTAGCCCAGCCTGGGGCCAACCGTGTACCGCACTAGGGCCCCATCTGCATCATTCAGTCTCCCTCCCTCCTTACTCTCTTGGTGTGGAGTGCTGGGGCCAGCCCGTGGCAGCCCACAAGAGCCGATTGGGACATTTGCAGAAATTTTGCAAGCTGGTGGTTAAACACAGCCATTATAAAAAATTAAATATTATAAACATATAATTAACTAAATGATGTTCAAACAAAGATAATAAATACTCAGATCTCAGCATTACTTTGCATTATCATCTGTGCTGTTGAAGTTATTTTCATTGCTTCTGTATGAACAGTAGGAAACGCTGTAATGCTGTTCTCCTGTGTATCTTTTCCTGACTTTGGGTTCAGTCACAACCCTCTGGCAACTTGAAATCAGCCATGGCGAGAATATTTAAGTCAGAGAAATTGGTAAACAGACAGTGAGGAACTTCTTTTTTCCTTCTTGAAATCCATTTGTTAGCCACTTAACAGCACACCATTAGCAAAAGGAACCCCTTAAGTATGAGGCAAGGTTGAGATTCTTCAGGGGCTTCTTCATGGTTCTCTGAGGTGCCTAAACAGGGCAGCACTGAACTGTGAACTGGAACAGAGTTCAAGGCCCATCTCTCCATCCCTCACTCCCACCGTAGGAACTCTGTGTTGGGTCAGAATCCAAACTGTGCACATCTGAAGGGCAGACTCTTGGCCTCAATCATGAAGCTTATTTCACACTGCATGACCTCCCTAGGGTGTCTGCTCAGCTGCTTCCCACCCCGCCCCCCTAGCCCTAAACAAGATCTTTCCCTGGACTGCCCAGCCTTTTGGACACTACTGAATGGGTGAGTGGGGCTCGCTTGCTTCTTATAGGAGAAGCCCGGCCTCATTGGTCCAGACAAGGGCTCTACCTAACTCAAGCAAGATGCAAAGCTAAATAATTTTCTTAATCTTCTCTTTTTCTTCTAGGCAACATTTAAAGGCTGGATGGACATTATGTATGCGGCTGTGGATTCCAGAGGGGTAGGTTGACCTCTCCCACCAAATTAGGCACCTGAAACTCCAGCCTGTTTAGCTTCCAGGGAATCTGTGTCCACATCTAAAAGCTCAGGGCAAGATCTGCAAGGACAATATCTAGTGTGCCAACCTGGGCTTCAGCATCCTGGACATAGCCCCGAGGCAAAGTTGGGTGATCTCCCAAGAAGTCCTCCAAACTCAATATAGTGTACTCAGAATGGGCTGGAAGCCATAGAGGTGTCCTTGGTCCTTTCACCCCACCCAGTCACACTGACAGTTCATTAATGAGAGGCCCCAATATACTCCAGCCTCCCAATGGCCCACAGGCTAAAGCCACATACCGACACAGTGCCAAGCCCCGAGCCCTGCATGCCTGATGTCCTGCCTGCCACCATCCACCCCCTTCGCCTCTGTCCTACCTACCTGGGTCCCCACTCTGTTCACAGACACAGCCACCCACACCTGCACACCTCTTCCTCTGGCCAAACCCTGTCCCCCAGGATGGCTCTCTGCCACACCCCCGGCCTGCCCGATCCCTGAGACCTCAGCCTGTCTGACCTCCCTGTCTGGTTTCTCACCCTTAGTACGAGGAGCAGCCGCAGTGGGAGTACAACCTCTACATGTACATCTACTTTGTCGTCTTCATCATCTTTGGGTCTTTCTTCACCCTGAACCTTTTCATTGGTGTCATCATCGACAACTTCAACCAGCAGAAGAAAAAGATACGTAGAGCTCTGGCTCCACCTGGGCTGGGCAGGGTGCTGGAGACTGAGGAGCCATTCTGGCTCCAGGGCCCATCTTGCCCTCCCCCTTAAGGATGGTCCTTTTTCTGCTCCTGTTAGAATCAGGTGGGGGGTGCTTTCAGGAATATAGCTGTGCCTCGGCCTGTAAGAATATGACAAGGGGCTTTGGTGCGAGGCCTGCCCGAGTCTACCTGAGACAAGGCTCTTGAGAAAGCAGGGCTAAGAGCTGGGGGGTAGTCACCTGATCCGTGATAAGGGGTCCTGGGTGGAGAAATGCAGAGGCTCAGGGTCTTCCTGGAGCTCCATCAGAGGAGCCACAGTTGGGTTGCAGGTAAACCAGGTGGGTAGAAAGAAGCCCAGGGCAGACCGAGCCAAGAAAAGGGAAAGGTCATAGGGAGAATTGGATTTGCAACTCAGAAAGCCAGCAAGAACTCAAGATGAATGAGGACAGGGATCCTGGGGAAGAATTTCTGGTGCAGAAATGTTAGGGACATACTTCCTGCACCATGAGAAGAAGTGAGGAGGTAGCAGAACCTGGCACCCTCATCAAGGAAGCAAGACCCCTATGCCCTCCATGCTGGGCCTCTGAGAACCCCAAAATGAGTCTGGTGCCTGTCTCTCTGCACTTAGGGGGCCAGGACATCTTCATGACAGAGGAACAGAAGAAATACTACAATGCCATGAAGAAGCTGGGCTCCAAGAAGCCCCAGAAGCCCATCCCACGGCCTGTGGTAAGCCAGGTTTCTTAGAGGAGTAGGGAGGGTATTCTGGGGGAACCCTGGCACCCCTACAACAGCCACATAGCAAGCCATTGGGGCCTCCTCACCATCTTTCAGCCCAGCTGAGAGATACTGGCTCAGCCCCACACAGGTGGTGGCAAAAGCACAAGAAGGCTGTGGCCTCCAGGGGACACTACATATCCACTGGAACACGTCTGCTTCTCGTGAGCCTCCTCCTAACGCTAAGGGGGTAGAGGTTTTCCCCAAGGAGAGCAGGCAGTTTCTGCAGCCCCACCTCCATTCATAGCCCCATCCTTGGAGCCCCCTGAGCAGGCAGGGAGCTATAATCAAGTGCCCTGGTGAACGGAGCCAGGAGGGGCTGCTGAGTCCTCGGCTAGGCTGACTCCCTTGGCCCCATCAAGTCATTCCCTGCAAAGGTGGGGGAAGGTGGGAAGAAATACTCAAAAGAATTAGGTGATGTAACCTACATCACTACCTCATTCGTGGCAGACCCACTTTTTAAGATCTCATTCATCACTTTCATCTGTTTACTATGCTTTGTTGTAGGTTAGTTTGGTGTATATGCCTATGCTTAATTAATTATAATATTATTTCTCCCCCCAAATAATCTGGATTGACTTAGAGTTAAAGATACACATAGGGCTGGGGTTGTGGCTCAGTGGTAGAATGCTTGCCTAGCATGTGTGAGGCACTGGGTTCGATTCTCAGCACCACATATAAATAAATGAGTAAAATAAAGGTCTATCCACAACTTAAAATAAATATATTTTTGAAAGATGCATATAAATATAAAATAGTTTTATTTGGCAGAATCAATAAAATCAATTCCATAAAAGAGTAGAGTGTATTAATCTGAGGTCTCATATAATTATTAGGATCGAAGTTTTCATTTGACCTTCAGACTGTGGGAACGAAAAGAAGCACAATGAACAGAATGCTAAGGAAACTCAGGATGGGAAAAACCTCTCCCTGAGGATCCATCAGGGAAGGCCTCATGGAGGGAAGGAGCTTTGCTCAAAGCCCAGAGAGTGTTTAGGCAGGAGAACCAGCTGTTTCCATCTCTGCAGCTTCCTCCTCAGCACTCATCGTGGTGGGATGGTGGGGGCTTTGGCTTCACCCGAGGATGGAGTAGGAGGAGGGGTAGCCTGGGAGAGGGGCAGCGATGGGAGCAGTGTGCTAGCCCATCCGGGAAGCTCATCCCACTCCCTCCTCCTTTCAGAACAAGTACCAGGGCTTCATATTCGACATTGTGACCAAGCAGGCCTTTGACGTCACCATCATGTTTCTCATCTGCTTGAACATGGTGACCATGATGGTGGAGACAGATGACCAAAGCCCTGAGAAGGTCAACATCTTGGCCAAGATCAACCTGCTCTTCGTGGCCATCTTCACGGGCGAGTGTATTGTCAAGATGGCTGCCCTGCGCCACTACTACTTCACCAACAGCTGGAACATCTTCGACTTCGTGGTTGTCATCCTCTCCATCGTGGGTGGGTATGCAAGTCAGCCGGACAGAGAAGCCCGCCCCAGGTCAGGCCTCTCCTCCAGCCCGTTGGTCTCTCCTTAATGACAACACTAGGCTCCTTCCTTCTTTTTTCTCTGCATTCTTCACCCCTCTACACACACACACACACACACACACACACACACACACACACAAACTCACACACCCCTTCAGAGAGTACTTGTCTGGAAGGGCCCACTTAATCCAAAGGAGCCAAGATGGCAGAAAACTCAGTACTCTCTCCTGATCCCACCCTCCAGGGCGCCCTGGTTGTTCAGAGAGCTTCAGGGATGAGTTTAGGAGAGGGAGTAGGCACTGTGGAGGTTCTTCTGACCACCAAAGGAAAGCCCCCACCTTAGGTTGGAGGAGGAAGAGACTCATGTAGGGTGAGCTGAGTTCCCCCCCTGGATGGGAAGTAGGTGACCTGCTAGGGTAAAAATAATACCTGGAAATGGAGAATTCTGGAGTCCACCAAGATGTGAGCCAGCTTCCTTCAGACATCACCTGCTTCATGCAACTCACCTTGTAGGGTCAGCCGTGAGGGAGGAACATCATACAACTAGGGAGCAGCACAGATAGAATCTTCAGCATGTCTGTTTGGACTCCGATTCCAAGTTATTTATGTAATAGCTTTATTGAGATGTAATTCATGTACCATAAAATTCACAGAAAGTTAATTTATAAAATTCAGTTGATAGTATACAATTGGTGTGTTAACAATTTAATAACAGGGAAATATTCTGTGTCATTAGTCAATTCATCACTGAGTGACCATCAGAATATGCTTAATGCAAACCATGATGGCTACAGCATCCCGACACAACATGGGACCACTTTCACATATGTGGTCCTGTCATTGACTAAAATGTTATGTGATGCATGAGTGGATATTCACAGAGCTGTGCAACCATTACCACTAATTTTAGAATATTTTCCTCACCCCCAAGAGAAACTACCCACTTAGTAGCTGTCCATATTTTCTCACCCTCCACCCCTGGCAATCACTAATCTATAATTCAGAGGGACTGCCAAACTTTTCCGAAGTGGCTGTGTCATTTTACATTCCTACCATTGATGTATAAGGATTCCTATTATTCTACCTCATCACCAGTATGTGTTACTGTATTTTTGAAATTATAACCATCCTGGTGGGTATGAAATGCTATCTCACCGAGGTTTTGGTTTATATTTCCCTGGTGACTACTGATGCTGAATATTTTTTCACGTGCTTATCAGTCATTTATATATCTTCCTTAGAGAAATCTCTTTGCACAAATATGCTTTGCACATTAAAAGTTAGGCTATTTATCTTTTTTATTATGGAGTTATAAGAGTCCTTTCTGTGTTCTGTATAATAATCCCTTATCAGATACATGACTTGCAAATATTTTTCCTGGTCTGTGTATGGGAGGTAGTATCTACTGAAGCATGAATTTTTTTTTTTAACTTTTATGAAGTCTAATTTAACATTTTTCTTTTGTCATTTGTGCTCAGAGCCCAAACTCTTGACCCCACTCCTGTTGGAATCTCTGCCTTTAGGGTGACTCTGACCTTTGTCTTTCTGCCATATGCATCCTTCTCTCTCTGGTGAACCCAAACAGTAATGCATGCACTGCTGTTGCTACAGTGATGGGCAGGTGGTTAAAGCATAAAGCAAGGTCAGGAATGCCCTTTGGTTCCAGATGCGGGTGTGGATGACAGTGTGCCTTGTGAGGCTGGAGAGAAGCTTTAGAGAACCTAAGACATCAGAAGCAGGAAGGAACCATTGAAGAATGGCTTCCAGGGGTGCAGCATGTACTTCAGGATCACCTGCTGGTCTCAGAGGTTGGGCCCTACAGAGAGGCATGAGTAAGAGGTCAACTTGGAGCCAGAGTGTCTGGGTCAGATCCCAGCTTCTCACTTAGGTGGCAACTTGAGTAAGTTACTTCGCCTCTCAGTTTCCTCTTCTGGAAAGGGAAGAGGATTATGTCAGCTCACTTTCTTGGGGTGATGAGAAGGACTAAATGAAATGATGGCTATAAAGTGCTCGGCCAGTGCCCTATTGACATGTGTCGGCCAGCAACATTATTATTATATGAGGAGTCCGGAATTGTCACTTGGACCAATAGGAGGCAAGTTTATTTTATTTTATTCTTTCTTCTACAATTTATATCTGTGTTCCTTAAAATTCCAAATCCATGTAGTCACTAGAGAGACAGGGATGGGAAATCCTGGAGGAAGGCAGAGTTGGGAGGTGACAGGAACCATCACAGAGAGGCTGAGAGAAGACAGGCTTGGAGTGATGACAGGAGCACTGATTCAAGGCCACTGTTTCTTGTCCTTCATGCACAAAAATTATCTGGGCTTATTAAAAAGAAATCAGCTGGGGGTGGAGCTGAGATTTTGCATTTCCAATAAGCACCCAGGAGCTACCACAGCTGCTGGTCCTCAGACCACACTTTGTGTAGTGAGGAGCTGAAAGGCCTGAGTTCTTGTCCAAGCTGGGCTGCCAAGATGCTAAGTAAGTCCCCTCTGGCCTCAGAACCTATGATGTAGAAGATGGGCCTAGTTCAGCTCTGTTGTGCAGGTCTACCCTGAAGAGTAAGGAATAAAGGGACCAAGAAGGCATTTTGTAAAGGATATAGGTCCTCCTTCCCTGGATCATAAAGAGGTGAGAGGAGGCAGGGTCCCAGCACTTGATCCAACCTTCCTGGAAGAGCCTTTTCTCCCTGGCTCCTCACTGTACACAGTAATTCTGGCCTGAAAGCAGGACAGAGGTGCCATCAGTGGCCACAGTCTCTTTTGTTTCCCGCAGGTACCGTGCTCTCAGACATCATCCAGAAGTACTTCTTCTCCCCCACGCTCTTCCGCGTCATCCGCCTGGCCCGAATCGGCCGCATCCTCAGACTGATCCGAGGGGCCAAGGGGATCCGCACGCTGCTCTTTGCCCTCATGATGTCCCTGCCTGCCCTCTTCAACATCGGGCTGCTGCTCTTCCTCGTCATGTTCATCTACTCCATCTTCGGCATGGCCAACTTCGCTTACGTCAAGTGGGAGGCCGGGATCGATGACATGTTCAACTTCCAGACCTTCGCCAACAGCATGCTGTGCCTCTTCCAGATCACCACGTCAGCCGGCTGGGACGGCCTCCTCAGCCCCATCCTCAACACAGGGCCCCCCTACTGCGACCCCAATCTGCCCAACAGCAATGGCTCCCGGGGGAACTGTGGGAGCCCAGCGGTGGGCATCCTCTTCTTCACCACCTACATCATCATCTCCTTCCTCATCGTGGTCAACATGTACATCGCCATCATCCTGGAGAACTTCAGCGTGGCCACAGAGGAGAGCACAGAGCCCCTGAGTGAGGACGATTTTGACATGTTCTATGAGATCTGGGAGAAATTCGACCCCGAGGCCACCCAGTTCATTGAGTATTCAGCCCTGTCCGACTTTGCCGATGCCCTCTCTGAGCCGCTCCGAATCGCCAAGCCCAACCAGATAAGCCTCATCAACATGGACCTGCCCATGGTGAGCGGGGACCGGATCCACTGCATGGACATCCTCTTTGCTTTCACCAAGAGGGTCCTGGGAGAGTCTGGGGAGATGGATGCCCTGAAGATCCAGATGGAGGAGAAGTTCATGGCAGCCAACCCATCTAAGATCTCCTATGAGCCCATCACCACCACACTCCGGCGCAAACACGAGGAGGTGTCGGCCACGGTCATCCAGCGGGCCTTCAGGAGGCACTTGCTGCAGCGCTCCGTGAAGCACGCCTCCTTCCTCTTCCGCCAGCGAGTGGGCAGCAGTGGTCTTTCTGAAGAGGATGCCCCTGAGCGAGAGGGTCTCATCGCCTACATGATGAACGAGAATTTCTCCCAGCGTGGTGGCCCACCCTCCAGCTCCTCCATCTCCTCCACGTCCTTCCCACCCTCCTATGACAGTGTCACCAGGGCCACTAGCGATAACCTCCAGCTGCGGGTGTCTGACTACAGCCGCAGCGAAGATCTTGCAGACTTCCCCCCATCCCCGGACAGGGACCGCGAGTCAATAGTGTGAGCCTGGCCCCAGCTGGCCAGGACACACCCTGTTGTATCAGGACACACCTGAATACGGTCAAAATCAGCATCTGCTGGGGCCTTCCCGGCTTTGAGCTTTGGGGGTGAGCAGCGGGTCTCAGCCCCGTGGATCCACAAGGCAGAGTTCTGTGGCAACTGGGTTGACAGTTGGAGGAGCCCGCCATCTTGGGAGGCCTGTCCCTGGAGGCTCTACCCAGCAGTGGCCTCTCTGGTGAGGCAGCACCCTGGGGCTCTGAAAAGCAACTTCATCCCAGCTGCTGAGGCGAAATATCAAACAGACTGTATATGTTGTGAATGGGCTTTCATAAATTTATTATATTTGATATTTTTTTACTTGAGCAAAGAACTAACATTTTTTTTTTTTTCCCATGGGTGAAGGCAGCAATTCCTGCTGCCTCTTCTCAACCCTGAACAAGAGTGTCTACGGAGCTGCCAGAACTCTGTCCTCAAAGCAAAAGTGGAATCCAGTGCGGCTCCCGCAGGCCTTCTCTGCCCAGGGGAGGTCTGGAGTTCCCCTGCTGCTGGGCTGAGGTGCCAGGGAGGCCAAAGTCCCTCACCCACTCACGCACGTGCACACACTCCTCACATACACAGAGGCCAGACGCGGGCCCATGTCAGGCAGCCACCTGTATCCCTGGCCCAAGGCAGAAAGGCCTTTCCTTCTGGCCTCATGGATGGGGTTCTTGTCAGTGGAGCACTCTCTGGCCTTTCATTGTCCCCAAGGTCCCATGCCCCAACTCCCTACCTTTTTTATGCAGGTCACAATGGGGTCAATCCTACAAAAATGAAAAGCTTCCAGAAGGGAGTGGCCTTGGTCCCAGAGCTGAACTTAGTGACGCCCTTTCTTCCCTCCAGTAAGAGTATTAATGTTAAAGCCTAAGGGCACAGGGGAGCCAGCCATTCAAGGCCGGCCCCACAGCTTGTCCCTCCTCCCAGAACCTAGCAGGCCCTGCCCAGTAGGCCAAGGGAAGAGAGGCCAAGTCATACGGGTTTAGAGCTAGGTGGAACCGTGCCCAGATATGGGAGCCTCTCAGCCCATGTGAAGAAAGGAACCTATTGCCATCTCCCAGGCTCTCCTCCCAGCCTTTCTCCTCTGACCATGTGAGGAAGGGACTCCTGTGTGTGCCCCAGCTTGTCTCCAGGCAGAGTGGCATGGAAGTGGAGAGGGTAGCTTGGCCCTGTGCAGGGAAGGGACCTTTGGCCGGTCAGGCCTGGTTCTCTTGCACTAGAAGGGGTTATTCCCCAATGAGCTCCTCTGGGACAGGGAGCATTGTGGCCCAGGGCCAGCTTCTCTGGCTCAGCCCAGGCACTGGTGGCACTCACATACAGGACCTCCTCGGGGGCAGGGTCCTGTGACCCTTGTGAGAAGGCTTTTTCAGGGAAAACTACCTTTACTAGTCCAATCACCCCAGGACCTCTTCAGCTGCTGACAATCCTATTTAGCATATGCAAATCTTTTAACGTAGGGAACTGTTGCCCTGGTGACAGGGTCAGCTGGCAGAGCCTGAGCAGGCAGGGGCCCCCCCACCACTGCCCAATTCCAGCTCTCCAGCAGAGCCACCCTCTGCCGGGGGGCATCCAGCTCACAGGCCACCTCAGTCTCACCTGTACTCTGGGCTGGCTGCTCCTAACCTACCTCGCCGAGCTGTCGGAGGGCTGGAGGTTCCCAACGCTCATGGCACACGCTCGTGGCGGTGCCCAAGGGGGCACTGCTGTCGAGTAAAGTATTATGTTTCTTCTCGTCACCCCAGCTCCCTTGGTGGCAGCCCCAGCCCCCACCCCAAACACCCCCAGAGACTTCTCCCATTTTCCCTTTGAGTCCAGTGTGGGACTTGGTTTTAACTGTCCCCGTGACACTTCTCTGAGTGGAGATTTATTTTTGTAGCTCTCTGTGCTTTGCTCTCAAGGCTTGCAGAGGTGAATGCCCCTCCCTGGCACTCACTGCCCACTGCCCATGCAGGAATGTGGCTGGGCGGCAGGCTGGGCTGCCAGCCCAGCTGGCCGGAAAGAGACTGTGGGTTTTGTGCGTATGGACAGCCCCAGGAGCCTGGCGACAGGTGTCCCGGGGCTGGCTGCAAGCGCTGCGCCTGAGGGCAGGGACAAGGTAGACCTGACTTCGTAGCACAGCATGGCTCTCATTTTTTTCCCCCAGAACTACACAATGACCAGCAGGAGGGAAGAAGAGAGTAGGAAATAGGAGAGAGGGACACGCATCAAGTGCCAGATGTTGTCTGAACTAATTGAGCACTTCTCACCAAACTTCGTGTATAAATAAAATACATATTTTTAAAACAAACCAATAAATGGCTTACATGACCCGGTCTGGGCTCCGTTCTTGTGCTGAGAGTTGACAGGAGTGGTGGCAGACGCTCAGGCAGGCTGTGAGGAGGCCTTGGCCTGAGAAAGTCTGGAGAGCTATTATGTTGGGGTGGGGGAAGGGAGATTACAAAGACCAAGAGTGTGGATCCTTTTCTTGGAAAATAGCCAGAAGCATGGGCCAGACCAGCTCAAGTGGGGTGCAGGCAGAGCAGTGGGTAACGCAGGGGAGGACACCCAGGCTCTGCTTTCCAAGACTTGCAGTCCAGGGCTTGGAGTGGGGCTGGTGGACTGTACCCATGTGACACCTGGCAGTGGCTTCTCCCCCTCGCTCCTCAGCCCACTGTGGCTCCCAGCTGTCTTCCCAACCAGACACCAAAAGGGTACCAGCTGCAGGACCTCTGTGCCACTGACCGCAGTGCTGCTGCCTCCGTCCTCATCTGCATCTCTGACATTTCACTCAGTGGACAGCACCCCCTGGGGGAAAGCCTCCCCTCCCCTGCATTTCCAGTGCCCTCATGGCCACTGTCCACTCCAGCATTTCTTTTCTTTCCCCAAATTTTGAATTTTTGGTAAAATACACACAGCATAAAATTCACCATCCCTCCCATTATTATTAAGTGTGATATTAAATACATCCACATCATTGGGCCACTATCACCACCATGCATCTCCAGGACTCTCTTCATCTTGTAAAATAGGAACACTGTACCCATTAAACACTAATTCCTCAGTCCTCCCTCCTTCCAGCCACTAGCAATGCTGTGTCTGTGAGATACACACACACACACACACACACACACAATTTTTTTTAAATTTATTTTTTGTACCAGGAATTGAACCAGCAGGGTGCTTAGCCACTGAGCCACACCACCAGCCCTTTTTATTTTTTGAGACAGGGTCTCACTAAGTTGCTGAGGCTGACCTCAAACTTGCAATCTTCCTGCCTCAGCCTCCCAAGTCATTGGGATTACAGGTGTGTGCTATCACATCCAGCTTGTATCTAGGATTTTTGACTACTATAAGTGCCTCAAAAATGTGGGCTCACCCAGTATTTGTCTTGTTCTGACTGGTCATTTCGCATAGTGTTCTCAGAGTATGTCCATAACAGCAGGTGTGAGAATGCCCTTCCTTTTTAAATGCCAAATAATATTCCATTGTATGGATATACATTTTGTGTATCTGTGTATCTATTCACCCCACTTGCATTGCTTCCATGTGCTAGCTAGCAATTGTGAATGCTGCTGCTATGAAAATAATATACAAGTATCTCTTGGAGACCCTACTTTCAACCCTTTGGGGCATATGCCCAGAAGGGAAATTGTTGGAGCATGTGATAATTTTGTTTCATCTTTTGGGGAACAGCCATGTCATTTTCCACAGGGGTTGTACTATTTTACATTCCTACCTGCAGTGCACAAGGAGTCCAATTTCTCCATGTCCTTACAACTCTTGTTATTTTCTGTTTGTTGGTTGGTTGGTAGTAGTCATTCTAATGTGTATAAGATTTTACTCATTATAATTTTTTAAAATTTGTTCTAATTAGTTATACATGACAATAGAATGCATTTTGACACATTGTACACAAATGGACCAAACCTTCCTCCTCTGACTGTACATGGTACAGAGTCACATCAGTAATGGAATCATACATGTATATAGGGTGATAATGTCTGTCTCATTCCACTGTCCTTCCCACCCCCACAGCCCCACCCCTCCCCTCACTCCCCTCTGCACAATCCAAAGTTCCTTCATTCTTCCCTTACCCCCCCCCCCCGCCCCATATAGATCAGCATCCGCTTCTCAGAGAAAACATTCGGCCTTTGGTTTGGGGGGTTTGGCTTATTTTGCTTATTTGATTACACTTCCCTAACCATTATTGATGCTGAACATATTTTATACACTTATTGGCCATTTTTATACACTCTTGGAAGAGATTTCTATGTAAGGCCTTTGACTATTTTTAAATTAGGCTCTTTAGGGTTTTTGTTTTAGAAGTTCTTTATTCTCAGCTATATCATTGGCAAATATTTTCTCCTCTCCAGTGGGTTGCCTTTTTGCTTGGTTGATATGGTCTTCGGAGTCACAAAATTCCCCTGTTTTCATGAAATCCAGTCTGTCGGTTTAATCCTTATTGCCTATGCTTCCTCTTGTCCTTTTGATTGTCTTTTCGGCTCCTTCAGGAGCATATCCTCCAGGTCTGACTAAATGTGCAAGCTCTCTGGGCCCCAGGCCCTCTCCTAGGAAGAGTGAAAAATATTCAAAAACATGGGTTTGAAGACAATGTGAATCTCCCTACCACCCCCACTCCTGGCTCCAGTACTGGGATCAAGACCAGGGCCTCATGCATGCTAGGCAAGCCCTCCACCACCGAGTCACATCCCCAGCCCAAGAGTCCCAAATCTTTACCTTGAGCCCTGGCTGCTCCACCACGCCCCAGGCCAGCATATCCAGCTGCCTACTTTGGGCATCTGCAAAGCTTTCAAGGCCAAAGTCTCCAACACTGAGTTCCTCTATCTTACCCTCAAGCCTGGCTGTGAAGACACCCTCAGATGCCATCATCCTGCTGCTCTCCTTCAGCCACTCACCTGTCCAACCAACCCCTGTTGGTTCCACCACCATGGCGTCTTTCAAATCCCACCACACGGTTCCATTTAGTTGCCCTTCCTTTTTGAGGCCCGTGTCTTGCCGCACGGAGACCACCAGGGCAATTTCTTCCTCCAGCTTCATCCATTCCAAACTCTTTACTCAGCTGCCAGAGTGATATTTTAATCCAAGATAATGATCCCCTGGACAAAACCGCCCGGTGGCTTCCTGTGGCCTCAGGATCAAGGCGACCCTCCAAGGCCTCAGCCCTGCCAACCTCTATAACAGCGTCTCCCCAACCCCTCAATGGCTCCAGGATCCTCCTCCAGCCTCTCCAGCTGCTGCTCCCTCCACCTAGAACAGTATTCTCCTTCCTGCTCAGCCTCAGGTCTCACCTGAATGTCCCTTCCTCTGGGAACCTTCCCTGATACTGCCCAGCCCCTTCCCCATTTCTCGCCACACCCCTGAACCCTGGCACCACAGCACCCAATGTCCCTCCTTACAAATGCCTGCAGAGACAGTATGTGAACACAGAGGACCCCTGATGTGAGAGATGTCATTTCTTATTTCTGTCCCTCCCTGTCCCTTTCAGCTTAATTCTGTGGAGAGCATCCTCCTGTCTCTGGATGAGACCCAGGCGGATGGATCCCATAGCTTTAGTCTTGGATTACAGAATAGCAGCCAACAGTCACTTTTCTTGTAAATAGAGTCTCAGCCTGGCTCAGAGTGTCAGCACCATGAATAGACAGAGTGACCAGATGGCTTCTCCTCCCCAGGCCGGGCAGACCATCAGAGGGATTCTCACGCAGGTATTTCTATGGGTTTTCTTAGCAACGACTTATTGAACCTTCTCTCTGAAAGAAAGTGCACCTCTCCTCCAGGGGCATCTTCTCTTGCCTATAGATTCCCATGGTTCCCTCTTCCTGCCCAGGCCCCTGATCCCCCCAGGCAGCCATACTCGGGTGGCACACACTGGTTCTCTCTCTGCCTGCCCACCTCTGGTCCATGGGAAACACTAGGAGTACTTGTTCCCATGCCCTGACAGCAGCACACTCTGCAGCACCTCCAGCCCCCAGAACAGCTGACCCCAGACCCTCCTTCAAAGTTGCCAGGGCCAGAGTCAAACCACAGTCATGCATCCACTTGAGCTTTCTCAAGCCCAGAGAGGTCCAGACCTCCATGTCTATCATATCTCTAACACGCCTCCCTGAGAAGCCCACTGAAGCTCTTACCAGGCCTGGGTTTAGAAGGTGGTGATGTCCCCCACAGCCCCCCTACCAAGAGAAGGCTGCAGGGTCCTAGTGAAAACACAGGAAGCTCTCTCCAAAGAAAACCCACTTGCAGGTTCCCTCAGCCCTAATGTGCTTTCTCAGAACCCTTTTTAAAACCTAAAGTGACTGAGTTTCTTTTGCTATTTCCCTTGTAAACAATCTGCCTATGAGACACATGATGTGAAACCGTGGAACCCTTGACATTGGTCCCTTGGTCAAAACCAAGGCAGGAAAAGTCCATTCTAAAAAGTCCATTTGTGAAACTGCTCTTTCTGATAGATATAAAACTTGGGGCCATGCCTGTATGTATACCTTGGTGAGTGATGGCAAATAAATTTCTTACTAGAAACCCCAGAGGACAGAATATAAAAGAAACACAAGGTCAGGCCCATGTCTGTTTTCCTTAATTGCATGCCGGGACCTCACCCAGAGACTGGCTTATGCTAGGAACTCAATCATGGTCTCCTGAATGTACTGCAGGGGTTGGTGTATGAGACGCAGCACCCACCATGAGCCTGAGAGGGATTGGGGTCTCACTGTAGTGAGAGAAGAGACCCAACTAACTACCCACCTCTATCCAAGGCTTGGAGTCTGGGGTTCTCGGCCCCTCTGTGGGATCTTCCCCAGAAGCTCAAAGTGGGCCTTTGCTGCCCTTGGATGTGGGCAGGCTCACCTGGTCACAGGTATGAGTGTGGTCAGGGACAAGGTCAGAAGGGGAGGCCTGTGCTTGCAGCAATGCTGCAGCTGTCACCGGGCCACACTGGGGTGAGGCTGGGGTCCAGGCGGGTGGCTCTGAGTGACAGATGCCAGCTCCCACGTCAGAGGGAAGGCATGCAGCTCGAGGATCTCAGCCCTTGGCAGGGAGAGATGCTCCTGGACAGACGTCAGCTCTCACCCTGGGGCCAGGGCTTTGGCAGCTCCCCTACCCCCATACCAGCAGCTCCTCCACCACCAGCCATGACAGCCACGAGACTCAGTGCCCGGGAGACTGGGAGGAGCTGGGAGACAGAGGCCCAGGCCCTCTTACAGGTGGAGGCAACAGACAAAGGCAGCGACCCAGAGCAAAGGAAGATCATGGCAGCAGACCCCCAGTGGGCTCAGGGAAGCCTCAAGGACTGGTGTCTTCTGACCCCAGCTGCTTCTCAGGGTCTGCCTGTGCTGACATACTGCCTCTGCACCTGCCACCCCCTAGCTCCAGTGCTCTGAGCACACCGGTCCTGTGCCACTCGCTGGGGCTAAAGAGGGCCAGGCTGTTCACAGCTCAGACTCCAGTCCCCACCACAGTGCCTGGAGCAGATGAGGCATCAGGAATGTTTGCAAAAGACACAGACCTGTCACTCCATCAACCCACTCTGCCAGATTCACCTGGATTCTCCTCTCCATTTGAATCCTTCCTGTCCTCTGAGGTCTCCTGGAGACCAGCAGTCCCACTTTCTACTGTGCGTTTTTCTGGAAGGAAGCCAGATGCAGGGCCATTTGAGATTCTTACCCAGATGGGGAGACACGTATGGACTCACACACGGGCACTCACACACCGGCTAGGCCCAGTGGGTAATCAGGGTCCATGTCGGGCAGGGAGTTGCGGGGCATAGGGAGATATCTAAAGTCCTGGGAATAAACCTCAGGCTTCCTGTCCCAAACCCTCTTGGGCTAGGGCCTCAGGACATTTCCAGGGACAGAGGCAGGCAGACATGCCAAAGGGCCATCAGAGGGGGTAGCGAGGGAATTTGTTCAGAAGTGACACTCAACCCCTGCCAAGCTGTCTAGGGGGATCCCAGAGGGACCCTGGGACCCAGTGGGAGGCCACCCTCCTGTGGGTATCCCAAGTCAGCCTGATCCACAGGGGTCTGGCCAGAGCCATCCTGAGCCAGGCACGTGTAATGACCACCCTGACAAGCACTTCCTCCCATGCCAGCTCACCGGCCTGGCATCCCCGGGCAGCTGCCAGGCACCTGCTGCTGGAGAGAAAAGTCCCATCATCCCAGCCTTTGTGGAGAGACAGGCCAGCTCAGATTCCAGAAAGGCGTGTGTGGTCGTAGCAGAGCCCCCTTTCCCGGATGTGGGTTGACCAGCAGTATGTCCTGTCCTGCCTGCCCTGCCCTGTGGCCACCTCTACGTGGGCTGGAATGTTAAGTACATCTAACAGGGGGCTGAGATTGCCTTCCACTCTTTGTCTTTTTAAAGCCATCTCTCCTGCAGGGGCAGCCATTTTTCTGGAAGGCCAAAGCCAGGCTGCTTCTGTGGCAAGGCTGGAGGAGCCGCTGCAGGGGTGAGGAAGGCTGGGGAGGGCTGGTCCAAGAGGAGAGGTCAGTTGAACAGAGATAATTGGGCCTCCTGTATCCTGTGTCAATCTATCACATTTATAGCCTTCACTCCAGACAGGAGACAACAAGGAAATGACAAAAGCCAATAAGGCCAATAAATAAAGGGTAATGGAATAACCAGAATGTGCAGCCCATTCCCTGAGCCCCAGAGCTGGGAGCAGACCCAGCTGCCCCTCCCTCCTGTCTCCGTCTTGACTTCTCCCACAGGCCCCAGGAGATGGTTAAAACCACTCAACAGTGCCCACGGGGGGTGCCCGGCTGGATTTCCAGCTGCTCAAGCCAAAAACCTTGACGTCACCCTTGCCTCCTCTTTGTCTCACACCCCACATCCCATCCGGCAGGAAATCCTGTTGGCTCTGCCTTCAGAATATATCCCAAGTCCAACCACTCTCAACACCTCCACTGCCACCACACTGTCCGAGCCCCATCATCTCCCCTGGATCTTCACAGCAGCCTCCTAATGGGGCCTTGCTCCCCACTCTTCTCGGCATGTCCGCCAGTGGGACTGTTAAAATCAAGTCATCTCACACCACCCCTTTGCTCAGAACCTTCTCTCTGCCTGGCATGCTCTTCCCCAGGGAGGAGCTGGCCACCCCCTCCTTCTCCAAGACTTTTCACAGATGTCACTTTTGCAATGAGGCCAACCATGACCATTCTATCTTCTAATTTTACTAGTCCACCGTCTTTATTTATTTTTTATGGATTTATTTATTTATTTAGGAACCCAGGATGGAACTCAGAGGTGCTTAACCACGAGCCACATCCCCAGTCTTTTTTTATATTTTATTTAGAAACAGGGTCTCATTGAGTTGCTTAGGGCCTCTCTCAGTTGCTAAGGCTGGCTTTGAACTCATGATCCTCCTGTCTCAGCCTCCCAAGCCGCAGGGATTACAGGCATGCACCACAGTGCCTAGCTGTTTTTATTTTTAAATCAGATTTAGTGAGGTATCATTTACATATAATACAGCTTTTTCCCTTTTTATATGTACATTTTGTTAAGTTTTGACAAATTAATAAGCAGGATAACCACCACCATAAATAAGAAAACAAACATCTCCATGCATAAGAAGGTCTCTCATCTCATTCGAGTTTACAATTTCCCCACCCCCAGCTCCTAGTAACCACTACTCTGCTTTCTGTTCCTCTAGATTTGCATTTTCTGGAGAGTTCACATAAATGAAATAATGTCATATTTAGCCTTTTTGTGCCTGTCTCCATAATGCATTTGCCATCATCAATGCTGTCACCTTCTTCGGTTTGTTCCTTTTTACAAAAGAACAAGTAGAATTCCATTACATGGATGTACCACAGTTTGCTTTCCATTCTATAGTTGATGGACATTTCAGTTGCTCAAATTTTTTTTGCTATGATAAATGAAGCTACCATGAACATTTGCCTGTGGATGTTTGTGCGATTATGTTTTTATCTCTTGAGTAAAAACCTAGGAAACAAATTTTAAAGTTATAAGTGTAAGTGTATATTAAACTTTTGAAGAAAAATATGTTTTCCAAAGTGTATGCTTTTCCTTCAGCAATGAGAGTTCTAGTTGCTCCATATCCAAGCCAACATTTGGTATTATCAGTCTTTTTAAATTTTTCTTTTAACATTAGCCATTCCAGAAAGTCCATTTCCTAACTTTATTTTGCATTTCCATGATGACTAATGTTGCTGAGTGTATTTTCATGTTTACTGGATATTTTATATCTTCTTTGGTGAAATGTCTGCCACTATTTCTAAAGAACTCTAAAAATATGCTTATATACTTAGATCACTGCTCCCAAGGAGCAAGACCATGCCATGGACTTACTGTATAATATGGGGAAACTGACCTCACTGTTCTACTCTCTGGCTCTTCATCTGTAAAATGGGGATAACAAAACAACACTTATTTCCTAGGGTAATGTGAGGATTGTGGAAGTTAAGACATAATTTACAATAACACTAATACACAGTAAGTACTTGATAAATATTCAATACATTGGTGATGATGATTACTAATCCCTATGTGACTTGTTCATCTCAATCCAATTTCCCTCTTCAGACCCTGTTTTCATCTATAAATGACTGCAGGGGTGTGGGGATGCTGCAATCTCTAACTCCCATCCACTGAGTCCTGGAATTACTCTGTTTACTGACACACTGTTCGGGTTCCTTCCTGGCCCCCATGGGCCACCCCAGCAGCCACCTGCAAGTGGGGCACTGGAGTTACACACATCAGGCAGCAGGAAGCTCATTCCTGACTGTTGGCTCAAGGAATGGCCTAGGGCTCAGCTTCCAATGGAAAGGACCACAGAAACTGTAAGGACCAGGGAGATGGAGGAGATGGAAGAGTTGGGAAGGGCAATGACACCAGGGAAGACCAAGAGACACTGGGAGGCTGGGGAAAGCAGTGTGAGGTCCCATCCTGCCCCACAGTGGCTCAGGGTGCTCTCCTCACCCGCCCACCCCCCAGGACCTCTCCCAGGCAGCTCCACAGCTCCGTGGGGCCCAGGCCTCCATCATCTCCACCCTTATCCCCTCTGACCTCTGTGGGAAAGCTGGACCCATGAGCAAAGTGTCTCAAGTCCCTGAGCCCCTCCCTCAGGGGCAGTGGGGTAGGGAGGAGGGCAGGCGTGTTGGGCAATCAGCACACACAGATCTGGGGCTGGCGCCAGGGTGCCACAGGGAGCGAGGAGGAGGTGATGAGAGAAGGGCACAGCAGCTCAGTAGGGCCCAGGCCACCGGCAGGGCAGGAGACGGGTGAAGGTTTGAGTGGGGAAGCGGAGGGGCTGGGAGGGCTGAGGGGTTCAGGGACTGGAGGTTCCCGAGCTCTCGAAGACCAGATCAGGAGAAGCAGAGGCCCCAAGAGACCAGAGAGCATGAGGGTGGGGAAGATGAGAGACAAGGAGCAGGGGCGAGGTCAGGGGGAGACGAACCTCTGCCCTCCCCATCCTCCCAGTCCTTCAAGTCCTCTAAACATGCTCTTGACACTCATTGTCACCTCCTTAATTGTGGGCAGCCCTGCCCAGCCACCACCCCTGCCCAGCCACCACCCCTCGCCAAAAGCCTCTTGGCACCCTGGCCCCTCCTTGTCTTCCTCTCCCTGGGCCAGTCACCACCTGAGTGCCACCCGCACCACCCACTGCCTCTAGGCCTCAGCCACAAAGCCCCTCAGAGTCAATCTGTCTGTCCCTGCACCCCATCTGAAGACTAGGCAGCCTCAAGGATAGCCTCACTGTGCGGCCATGAATCTGCCCCCTGCCAGCCCCACCTGCCATTTGACCAGACTCCTTCTTTCCTGACGTTTGAAGGATAAATGTGTGTCAAGCAGCAGAGCCAAAGCCCAGGTAGCTGGGCTGACCCCAGTGGCCACCTCTAGAGAGAGTGACAGGAGGATCCAGAGCCAGAGGGGGTCTCCTCCCTCCTTCACGGTCACCAAATAAGGTCAGCCAAGGAGGACCAGCTGGGGAAACTGAGCCCATTCCTCATTGAGCAAACACCAATAGAGCTTCTTGTAGATTCTGGAGTTCTAATGAGCAAAAGAGACTCTGACCTCATGTAGCTCACAGTCAAGTTAGGGAGACACAGTAACCTCAAACTCTGTACAAAGAACCCTATGTCTGCAGTTATAAAGTTACTGGGAAGGGAAGACAAAGTGCAATGAGTAAGACTATCCAGGGGACAGGGTCACAGAAGACCACTCTTGAAGATGTGGTACTGGAGTTGACCTGAAGGGGGACACAATCATGTGCACAGATCCCACGTAGGCAGAGCCATTGGAAGAGGTTTAGTTTATTGTTAACACACCTTTTTTTTTTTTTTTTTTTTTTTTTTTTTAATTTGGAGCAAAGGGTGCGACTGCTAATCACACTTGTGCTTTAGAAAGATCCCACCTCCTGCTCTGAGGGAAAGGTTTGAAGGAGACACAAAATGAATGAAAAGAAACCAGCCAGGTGGCCTCTGGGGGGAGAGATGAGTGGCTTAGACCAGGGTAGAGACCATGGAGAGTGAGAAAAGTGGGAGCTATTGCAGATGCGAGAAAGGCAGTGCACTGGGCAGTGGGAAAGGAGGCTCCTGGGGGCTCTGGCTAAGACAGCAGGGAGGTGCCACTAAAGGTCACCTCAGATCACCTCCAGGCAGGCCCTCAGGCCTCCTTCCCATCTGCCCACTGAGCTTTGGCAATGGGTGAATGGGTGACCCCCTGGGGGCTTATTCCATCCAAGAATATGCTCAGGGTCCCCATTCTGCCTCCCAGGGCAGGAACTCTAAAAAGAGCAAGTTCCCAGGACAAGTTGCTGGCAGTGAAGGCACAACTGCTAGGGATGGGCAAAGCACTGGGCTCCTCTGGTGGCTGTGGATGCAGCTGTGTGAACTGTCCCTTGAGCACAAAGCTCAAAAGGTGGCCTCCACCCACTTCTAATTTCTTCTGCTAACCAATCAAGAATTTACATGACATGCAGTCCCTCCTTTGAGGGACTTTTACCTTCTGCTTGAACTAATTAAAAAAAAAAGTGTGGGGGCGGTTGGGATCTAACCAGCACAGCTGTGCCACTGGAGAAGACACCGCATCCTCAGCAGGTCCAGCCCAGGCTACCAGAAGATAGACCCACTCCTGAAAGTCCAGGGGACCCAGGGCTCCCAGTTGGACCCATCTCTAGGTGACACTCCTGTGGATAACCACAATCCCAGGCCAAGAGCACAGGTACAATCTTAGCATGGCAGAGTCTGTGGGACTCTGAACCATGTCCTCGCCCTACTTGTTAACCTCAGCAACTAGACTCTTTTCATCCTTGAGACACTTTTTTTTTTTTCAGAAGCCCCCTGGACCACAGCCTTTAGTATGCCTTCCCAACTCCATGCCAAAAGGTCTTCTGCTCTCCAGTTCTAGGAAGCAGCGGTTGGGTGGTGCTTTCTTCCCTCCCAGAGACTCTGAGGTCCTTACAGAAACTGCTGCACTTGCTCCAGGGACCAGCTCTGCATACCCACGATCTCAGGAACAGGAAGCTTTGATTTGAAAATCAAAACAGTTGACTAAATGGGGAACAAGGCTACCCACTCACTCCACAGTTGCATGATTAAGCTATTCGATTGTACCTGTTACCTGTGCACAGAAGAGTGAGCTGGGCCAGCATTTAAATCCTCCTGACTGGTCCCCAGAATCTTGAGACTCAGTTGGACAGGGACCTCCAACAGCAGCCCATCCCCAGCCTCCACGCAGGCATTGGCCTGAGTGCTTTCATGCAAGAAGAAGGAACATTTCCAGGTGGAAATCTTCCAAATGTGTCTTCCCCAATCACCTTGTCACCAGATTGTTCTAAGCAAAAACTTTCTCGTAAATTATCTTTGCCTTTGGCTGTTCACACATAAAGGTCACATAGTTGTCTGCCTCTGATAACACACATGTGGCTGGGGAAACGGCCTCAGAGATTCCCACACTGGAACCTCTAGAGGAATTCTGACCAAGAAAG
Organism: Callospermophilus lateralis; assembly: GCF_048772815.1. Classification (NCBI taxonomy): domain Eukaryota; kingdom Metazoa; phylum Chordata; class Mammalia; order Rodentia; family Sciuridae; genus Callospermophilus; species Callospermophilus lateralis. Next base: position 201,043,749 of record NC_135305.1, on the reverse strand, counting down.
GGGAGATGAGGTCATGAAGGAGAGAGAAAGAAAGGAAAGAGAAATCAGGAAGGACCCAGAGAGCTGGAGAAGGGGGCTCTCTACGTCGCTCATCTTGCTCCTTTGCCCTATTTCCATCCCTAAGCTAATATTTTCTTCAGTGCCCCCACCCCATTTACATATAAGTAAAGAGATTTTTTAAATGGTCAACAAGAAACAATAGCACACCAGTATTGATGAGCACACCAGCAGCCAAAGCTTGGTTTCTAATTCCATCCTCCATTAAAAAGGAACCAAGACTCATTGGTGAAATGGTTAATTCAGAGCTAGACCAGAGAAAATATCAGATGAGCTTGGAACATCTTGTTGTTCCAGAAAGTGAAGAAAGTGCTCAGGGACTGATGCAGGTATGACAAAGGACACAGGAACCAGTTTGGGCCAACTAGTAAGTTTAGAAGGAAATGATGGAGCAGAAAACCATCAATGGGTGAAAAACATGGTAAAAGTTTGATGAGGAACAATCTTGAAGTGTCCTTCCACAATTATGTATTAGTTACAAAGACAGTTCTTCTCAGCATGGGATTCTGCAGGTGCTACTAAAAATCAAGCGATTTAAAGGTAACACCTCTACCAAGTAGAAAAATCGACATTGCTTGCCTTCTGATGTAATACTCAAAACAGATATAACCTTTGTAGTAATCTTGCTGGAAATGCATAACCTGAAATTGTAATGAGGAAACATGCAACAGAATTTGAGAGTATCATTCTACAAACTAACTGACCTACACCCTTCAAGAAACACCAAGAAAGGCTGATGAACTTTTTCAGAATAAAAAGGCTAAAGGTATATGACAACGAAATGTAATAGGTATCCCTGAGATTACCTAAAAGAAGACATAAAAGAGGTAAGAGGGATACAACTAATGAAATGTGGATATGTACTGCGAACTAGCCAAAAGTACTAGGTCATGAAGCTGAGATTGTGGCTCAGTGGTAAAGCACTCGCCTAGGACGTGTGAGGCCCTGGGCTCGATCCTCAGCACCACATGAAAATAAATAAATAAAGGCATAAAAATAAATAAATAAAGGTATTGTGTCCAATTACAACTAAAAAAAAAAAAAAGTACTAGGTCAATCTTACCTTTTTTGATAATGACTGTGGTTCTGTAAGAGATCCTTGTTTTCACCAGTGAACAATGACATATTTCGGGTTTTAAAAAGGCATTTGTTCTTAAGTAATTCAGAAAAACAATGTGTGCATATGTGTATGGGGACATGGTTTAGTAGTACAGAGCTTGCCTCACACTGCATGAGGCCCTGGCTTTAATCTCTGGCAACACACACACACACACACACACACACACACACACACATAAAATGTGTGTATATGTATATGTTGATGTGTTATGTTTAGTATAAGAAAATATAGAGTACACTACTGACATATGTATATGAGGAAAAAGAGAAAATGATAAATGATCAAAATATAAACAATTGGTAAATGTGCATAGAAGATAAGTGGGGATTTCTTGCAACGTTCTGTAACTTTATCATTATATTAAAATGAAATTTACAAAAATATTAATAAAAAACAAAAGTTAATGGTACTTTTTAGTAGCAGGCACTATTCAAAACCCTTCACAACAGTTCTGCTGTTTTATAGATGGGAAAACCGAGGCACACAGCAGTTAAACTACTTGCCCAACTTCCCACATGGTGAGATAGCAGAGCTAGGATTTGATCTCGGGTCAATCCATCTGGCTCTGAAGTCTGTGCTCATAGCCAGTGTGATCTGATGCTCTGTGGATGTGGAGAATGGAACCCCCAGACAGAAACCACAGGGGAAGACAAGCACTCTTCTCTCTCCCTCTCTCCCTCTCCCACCCGCCTCTCTCTCTCTCTCTCTCTCTCTCACACACACACACACACACACACACACACAACTGATATAGAATGGTTACGGCCTACAAACTCCCCAAAAATCTTCAGATCTGAACAGAGAAGAGAGTCATTCAGAAAGTGAAAGGAAGTTCAGAGCTAAATGCCTTAAGGTTTAGGGACTTGGACTGCAGGGTGATAGGGGTGATAGGGCCCTGAGCAGACCCTCCATACCAGAGAGTTTCCTGTGGCCTCTGGCTTAGTCCTATTTGTCTTCCTTTTCCTTCCCTAGAGTTTCAAGCTTTTTTCCTTTCTTTAAGACTTCTCTGAGCTGGGCACAGTGGCGCAAACCTGTAATCCCAGCAGCTGGGAGGCTGAGATGGGAGGATCATGAGTTCAAAGCAAGCCTCAGCAACAGCAAGGCACTGAAGCAACTCAGTGAGATCCTGTCTCTAAATAAAATACAAAATAGGGCTGGGGATATGGCTCAGTAGTCGAGTGCCCCTGAGTTGAATCCTCAGTACCAAAACAAAACAAAAAACTTCTCTGTGCACCCCCAGGCCACAAACCCAGAAATAAGTAGTTGGGGCCTTCGAAGAAAAAGTAGGGGTGGGTCCACTCAGAGGAGGAGCCCAAAACTGAAGCTGGGGGAGGATGGCTGGAAGCTGATGGCCAAAGGGACTTGAGGAGATGGGGTAAGGACATAAGAAGACCAGCTATTGAGATGCATCAGTTAATAAGAACAGGTCTGCCAGGAGCAGAGGATCACACCTGTAATATCAACAACTGGGGAGACTGAGTCAGGAGGATTGAAAGTTAGAGGTCGGCCTGGGCAAGTTTGCAGAGACCCTGTCTCAAAAGATAAAAAGACTGGGGATGTGGCTCAGTGGTAAAGCACCCCCAGGTAATTGATCCCTAGCACCAAAACAAAAAGCAGCAGCAGCAGAAGCAGCAGCAGCGGCTGCAGGAACAGGCCTGGGAGGGTGGGGGCCATCCTGTTGGGCACTTTGCCAGAGAAGACTGGAGGAGTCTGTTCCCTACCAGATCTCATGGAGTAGGAATTAAGTCTCAGAGCCAGGGCTGAGTGTCAGGAAGGATGCCTAGTTGGTTGGCCTGCCTAATCTGGCAGGCAAATGGGGGTGAGGGGAGAAAGATGCTGACGTCTGAATTCAGAAGTGGAGTGGACCCCCGCCATCACCCTCCCTGCCGAAGGGCCTGTCACAAGGCGGTCGTGGCTCACACCCGCTTATCAGGGCTGGGGTGTGGAGAGGGTGTCTCAGACGGGAGATAGGGCCAGGACAGGCCTGTCCACACCGGCCCTGCTCTGCCTCCCTCATTCACACCTCCTCAGAGGCCCTGGGCCACTCTGCCCCTGTGGCCTCCAGCCTGCCCCACCACGCCTCCTCTGCAAACCATCCCAGCAGGCTGCCTTTCTCAGAGAAGGCTCTGCTCTATGCAATTAAGACACCAAATAGGGAGGGACCCCAAAGATGGTCTAGCCCAACACTTCTCTTTACAGGTAGGGAACTGCTGCTTACCTAAAATCATGTCACAAGTACCCTTAAGAGCCAGAGCCAGAAGATAGGCTCTGACCCCAGACCAGAAGAACGTGCAAGGATCCGAGCCTGAGGACAAGAGCAGAGTCCCAAAGGACATAGTGAAGAAGGATGGCAGGTACATTTATCCCTGAGCAGTGATAGTCTATTTAAGTTTTAGCCTCACGTAGGGAGAAAAGGCGCAATCAGGTCACGTTGTCCTGGGCTCCACTCACCTGAATAAGATCCCCCAGGCCAGGGCTCTTCCATCTCTGCTCCAGACCAGGCCTTCTCCACCTGTGTCTGAATCACAATGGCGGGCAAAGGAATCCAAGGCTCTCTCTGAAGTAAGGTGAGTGGGGGCACAGAGCACATCAATTGGGAGACCAGCAGAAGTCAGCGACCTTTCATGGGTGGTGACATCAAGTGCCCAATCTGATGTTTACCCTCTACCCCTGAAGGGTGTTCTGTTATTTCAACTGACTTTATAATTAGGTCATTTGTGTATATGCTCAGCCCTGCAATGCACTGCTTGGCCTTCCTGGTGGTCTAACAAGGTCTCAGAAGTGTGGCAAGGCTCAGCAAACTCAAGGATACTGCCTGCCACTGTTCCCACCCCCATAGCCTTAGAGGACATTTGGGTAGAAGGGATCCCTGACATTACCAGAAACAGACCTTTCATCTTGTGCCTGTGGAGTAACTTGGGCTGGAAGAGGGAGAGGACATACATTCTGAAATCATGGCTGGGGATGAGTGAGAGGGTGGGGTTTCACACCTGCACACAGTTGGAAAATCTAATTTTAGCTCTGCTTCCCCCAGGCTCAAGCATACAGAAACCCCTGCTCAGCACACTGTCACCTCCTCACTCGCATCCTCCCATAGGGTAGGCTGCCTCAGACCAGACTAGACCGCACAGACGCAGAGCTAATGTGGGAGACACAGGGCAAAGTCCCCTGGAAACCCAGGTATGCTGTCAGCAAAGCTCAGTACCTGGTGTTATCAATCCAAGACACAGATCTGCCCTCAACCACAGAGCCAGGCCCTGGTCCCCACCATCTCTGGTCCCCCCATAGGGAAAATGAATAATTAGGACAGGATACACTCCACTTTTCTGACTTGTTGGGTACCTGTAAGACATTTGATCACCTACTATTTGTAGAACCCTATGGGACCCCAGAGAAGCACACTGCAGGACTGAGTAACTGCATGAATGACTGAATCATAAAGTGAATTGAAATAACGAGTATCCTTCGGGGGTAGAGGGTAAACATTAAGATTTTTGCTTGAAAACTCTGATAAATTCCTTGAGTTTTCATTTCCTCGCTTGTGAAGTAGAATGAATAGCACCTATCCAAGAGGTGGAATGTTACTGGGAAAGTGCTTTACAAACTATAAATGGCTGATATGGTCAATGTGGTGGTAGCAGCATATCAAAGTCTTCGGATTTGGGAAAAGACAGAACTGCTTCAAACTGGTCCACAGCTTAACACCATACTGAGTTCAGGCCCTGTTCTTCAGCCTCTAAGGACAGCATAACCTTCATCAACCACCTGATAATCAACCTCAAGAATGTTTAGTAACTGGCTACCACTTATTAAGAGCTCAATAAACTGCATATGTTATCTATTCAATCCCCAACCAATCCTTCAGGTCATCTAAACCTGTTCCTGGATGAGGAACCTGATGAAGGAGGAGGAAGTCACTGCTCAAGACTGCCCCACTGAAGAGGATGATGAGACAGGCACCCAATCCAAGTGTGGCTCCTTACCTGCTGGATGTGTGTAACGCATTGGCCCAGTCATGCCATGTGAACCTAGAGACGTAGCAGGCACTCTCCCTGTCTTAGAGCGACTCACAGGCAAATTGTCATGAAGATCCATTTCTATACTCTGTAGTCAACATAGTGTTTTTAAACAAACAAATAAATTTGGCAGAAATGATCAGAGCACATCATCACATGAAGCTTTTTGGGTGTGGGATGTGGGCTGCCATGTAAGATGAATGTTTAACCAAAGGGATCTTCTTGGGTTCTGTCTCGTTCAATGTTTTTTAACAAACACACTGGAAGCCTGTTTATACAATCTGCAATCTCAAAGCTGAGAGGCACAGCTAACATGTCAGATGGCCAAATCAGGATCATCATGAATGTGAACTTACTCGAAGATGGGTAGAAAATGCAATAGGAGGACATCTCAACAGTTGGGCATACGTAATATCCCACATTTGTGTTCCAAAACCTGACTATGTAAGTGCACAATGGGGAATTGATTTGACAGTAGATGCTGTGAAAACGACCTTGAGCAGTTAGCTGGAGTGAATCCCACATGAACCAATGGTATAGTGAGGAGAGCAGAGTGTCCCTAAGAAGAGAACTCAATCCTGACCCAATTGCTATTTCCCATCCTGAATGTTTTGCCCAGATGCAACGGCTGCATCATGAGGGGACATAAAATCCATGAGCACTTGAGCATGAAGAGAGATGCCCTGACAGCTTCATGAGCTTCCTGTCTCTAAAGAACTATCAGGTGAAGGCAGGTGCCAGCCACTCTGTCAGGCAGTTTAGGCCTGCCATTGATGAGCAGAAGTTAAGTTTTGGCTCAATTTTATGCTCTACTACAGAGAAAATATGGCAGCTTGGGCCCAAAGGGATGAAAAAGTTCTCCCTCAGAGAGATTCAGGAGCCCAAAGACTACTTGTCTGACAGGGCCCCTAGTAGGGACTGCAGGTGGGGGCAGAGTAGTGAACAGGCTGGCTCCAAACCCCAGGTGACCATCTGAATCACCAGTGTCACTTGTTTAAAAAATAAATTCTAGCCTCACATCAGATCTTATCAATCAACATCTTAAAAGCATGCTTGGACAATCTGTATTCTTTTGACACCAACCAGGTAGTTGGTTCTAGATTAAGAGATGAGTCATGACAATAGAAACTTTGATCAAAACCTACATTTTAAAGAGTCTAAAAGATATTTTGGAACACAATAGCAAATTTTAATGGCAACTATTTATTAGATGATATTGAATCCTTGGTAATTTTTCTAGATTTGATAATATACTTTAGGAAAATAGGGGAATATCCTTGTTCTTAGGTTAATATAAGGTGAAGTATTAAAAAGTGAAGTGTTAAGCCAGGCACAGTGGCGCATGCTTATAATCCCAGCGGCTTGGGAGGCTGAGACAGGAGGATGGAGAGTTCAAAGCCAGCCTCAGCAAAAGCGAGGCAATAAGCAACTCAGTGAAACCCTGTCTCTAAATAAAATACAAAATAGGGCTGGGGATGTGGCTCAGTGATCACTCGCCTGAGTTCAATCCCCAAGGGGGGGGGGGGGATGAACTGTTAGGTCTACAAATTTACTTAAAAAAAAAAAATTACTTTGAAATGGTTCAAGAAAAAAAAAGAGGAAATAAATGAAACAAAATATTAGGGGAAGGAACAATTGCTGTACTTTTCTTCCAATTTTTCTATATGCTTGAAATTTCTCAAAATAAAGTTGGGGAAAATTAAACTACTTCTAGCTATTCTGGTGTAAGTCAAGCAAAAAAATTACTGGAGGAGATAACTCCTGTCTTCCTGAGAGCCTACAGGTTGGCGTCTGAAGCTGGCCGTGTATTTTGGGGCTTGTAGAGCTACAGGTTCTATATTGGAGCTGGGCCACAGCCAAAACTGTCTTGCAGTATGCCATTAGGCCACAGTGACCCCTAGAGGTACTCTGGGCACTAAGGGGCAAACCAGTCCCTAGGACACAGTGTTCTGTTCAGGACTTCCCAAGAGAACCCAATTCACCACCACAACCCTACATCCCATAACTACCTGGGGGTTCACTTCAAAATGCAATTCCTTCTGCTTGACTGACCCTCCCTAATAACCTAAGCGTTGATTCCTGAAGATGGGGGTGATGTAGACAAATCTCCAATGATGACATCAAGAAAAGCAGTCCAGATGGAGAGGCAGGGCATGAAGGCTGGCAGGAGCACCCAATGTGAGGCCAGGCCCTCTCAGCTCCACCAAAATGAACCAGAATGAGGGAGGAAGGTAGAGGTGGACCAGGAGGACCCAGAGCAGGAAGGGCACACCCTGTGAAGGTATAAGAGTGAGCAGGGAACAGAACAGTAGGCTCCAGGCACAGAGAGATTTATGGATGGGCTGCTAACAGGAAGTCTGTTTCATGGAGTTGATGTCAGTGACACATACGCACAAGGATAGAGCCAGGGGACACAGGTGACACACATGGCAATGATCAGGATCATTCCGAGTGTAGGACTGCAAGCTGAGCCTAGCTCTGCAGGAAGCCATTCCCTCCAGATCAGACTGTCTTTCCTGCTGGGCTCTAATCAAAGGCCTAAAGGAGGAACACAAATTTTCAGTTGTTTTAAGGTGCAGGTGCAGAAATGTTAACAGGTATTCAAGAGGCAGACACACCTGCTCTCCTAACTTTTGCAGCTGTTGTATAAGATCTACCTTAGGTCAATCAGCATTCATCCAGAGTCCAAAGATTGTGAAGGTGTCACTGATGATGGAGAAAGATAGGGAATGAATCCCCTCACCCACAGAGGGAACTTCCTGCAGAAGGGCCTGCCCAGCCTCACAGTTCCTCCACAGCAGCTTTCCCCTCTAACCAGGGTCTCTGAGGGTAAAGGGGACAGGAGGCAGAGACCTCAGGTTCATTTTTCACAATGGTCAAGTAGTATTTTTCATAGGAAATAAAAACCTAAGACATTAGTTTCTTGAGCTAAAACATCAACATTGTTCACTATCCCAAGAGGAGCACAGGAGGTAACTCCAAGGCTGCTGAAGGTCAGGGCAGCACAGAGCAAGGCACAGTGATGGGGGAAGGGAGTCGGGCTTAACTGCAAAGAATCACAACAGGTAGCCAGGACTTATCCCACAGACCTGCCCCTTGGGCTCCTGGAGAAACATCCAGACCCCACCATCACCTCTCCACTGAGGAGAGAAAGTAACAGAATTTTTTGGTCACAGTGACATTTTGGCTATATATCCCTAAGAAAAGGACTGGCACAAGCTAATGGGGAACAGTGTGATAAAACAAAATGGAATCAATCAGGCTACTGTGTTCTACCCCCCAACTTTTCCTTTTTACTCAAATAAAGGAGCAGAACAAGGCCATTCATTATCTTTATCTTAAAGCCTTGGCATTTCTATTAGAGACAAACACAAAACACCAAAAAATTGTTCTAATATTACTTGGAAAGGCATCAGCAGTATGCAGATAAGTTCTTGTTCCCTCAAGATATTTTACTGTCTATAACTTATGATAGCCCATAAAAGGATGCTGGGTAAACCCAAATCTGGAGATCTGACTCAGAGTAACAGCCACCCTTCCCTCCAGGGGTAACTGTCTTTGGAGCTTTGGCCCCAAGCTCCACCTGCCCTGTGCCGCTCAGGTCTAGACAACCAGGCGCAGAGGCAGCCAGTCCTGCACTGGTGACTCAGCACACACTCTTGTTAGGTCCCTTAGTCTTGAGAACAAAAGCTCACCTGAGAAGCAAGGAACACATGGACCCAGCTCCACCTGAGCACTAGAAGAGGAAGAATGGCATGCCTGGAGAAGCAGGAGCTTTCAAATACCTACTTTTTCTGTTCCAAAGAGCTAAGGACTATTCACATTAGAGGACATTAAAGTCCCTTTGGCCCATGTAGCATACACAAACTAGACCCTTCTTACCAAGCAGGCTTTAGGACAAATACCCATGAGAGTGGGCAATGCATTTTTTTAGTCAAAAAGTCTTCATGTTGGGAAGATTTAAATCCACCAGTCTTCACTTAGCTCTGTGTGGTGATATCTCTGGAAAGGTGAAAACATGGGTAAGATATGAAGCTCTGTAAGCCTCAATTTCCCCAGATATAAAATGAGGGTAGTGGGATTTACTCCAGAGGATCACTGAGACACAACAGAATTAAAACACTGAGCTTAGCACAAAGAAGACAGAGGTGGAGGAATATGGGGCATAAGAAAAGAAACAATAAAATTATTTATTTGGACAGGATAATAGAGGGTTTCTAAAAGCCTTAAGACCAACTCAGATCCTTGGGAAAGACAACATACAATACTGAGTTCCAAGATAGCAAAGCAGATATATCAAAGACAATGTATGATTTGGATACATAAAAATAAACAATGCCTTCCTTCACACACTGTTCTTCCAGAGAGACATGAACGCAGTGTTAACTAGTGGACACAGTCCTGATAACATGACACAAGACCAGTTCTCGATCTGGAGATATGACAATGCTCTTAGTAATTAGTTCACAAGTCAAAAAGACAATGACAAAAAAAATTGTAGATTTTTCATCCTTCAGAGGAATTTTCAGTTGTAAATTTAGGATTCCATCATTTCTTTAAAGCAAAGCCACGAAATACATCAGCCTGAAGAATGCATGCCTGCCTCATTTCAGCTGATTAGCACGTCTTCTGAGATTAAAAACTAGGATGGCTTTCCTGTCTGGGTTCCTGACTGCTCCTTAGCTTTGAGTTCTTTTAGCTTCTTCTCATAGCGACTCATGAAGTAATCATCTGGTTCAATTCCTGCATTCTTCAAGTTTTCCATGACCTTTTCCAGTCTGAGCACTGAACGGGCTCCCTCAATCTTTCTTGTGCTCAGGTACAGAGTGAACTCTTGGAAATCCAGAAGCTTACAGGTGTCCACAGAACAGATATTTCTGATATCACTGCTTCTATCCAAACGAGGGAAAAACATCAGTCCTGACAACTTCTCTAGGTCCTGGAGGCTCACTTGGAATTCAGTTAACTGGGGTTGGAAACCAATGGCTTCATTGGGCACCACAAAGGCCCCCAGTGCCAGCGGTTCAGTAGACTCTGGGCTTCTGCGAGCCAGTATCACCTTATAAAGGTGTGAGGGGACTGCCACATTGTCCTCACCAATCACCTAAAAATAAAGTGACCATATTAATGATGCTGATTTGTACTCACAGTTCACAAATTTTTTCTCAACTGGCCTTATAAGCCAATCTAATACCCCATCCCAATGAATTCATATTCAAGGCAGACATAATAAGTGGCAATAGAGATCCATCACAGAAAAGAGGAATATGTAACAGATCAACTCTGATCACATTCTTTAAAATAATGCAAACTAAAACAGCAGGGGTCACTGTCTTCTCTGAATGTGGGACAAAGGACAAAGACATGCCATGAGTGAGGTCTAAGTTTTTAATGGACAAGAAAAGTCCTCATTTTCTCTTCATCCCATAGAACTTCTGTTGCTCTAAACATTCAAAAGTCAAAACTGTTAGACTGGGTACTCCCAGCACTAGAAATAAAAATGTGGCCTTGGTTTCTCAAACTCATCAGGAAACTAAATAAACCATCTTCAAAGAAATAGCCAGACACATCAACTTCAGTATCTCCAGTATCACCTAGATTGTGGCTCATTTTTCTAATTAAGTATATGTAAATGCTTTTTCTCTGACTTCTGCACATCTTGGACCATCAAACATGGAACTTCTCAATACGTTGTTAAACCAAACCCTTGGGAAAGGTATTCAGGCAGTGAAAAAGCAAGAGCCAGGGTCAGGAGGAGAAAACAACTAGCTATCTGTGGAGGTTGGCCATATTAATGAAATAACATTATCATGAAACCTTTTCAAATTTCCTTCCAGTAGGCTTAAAAGCCTTATCTGTTGTCTAAAAAAGAAAAATTGAACCATCCATTTACTTAATGGTCCCCAATAACATGACATAATCCAACTAAAATATGTTCATGGCATTTCCGCCACTCCCAGGTCCTTCCTTGGTAAGAGTAGGTTTTCTTTCCTGATCAGATATCTCTGCTGGGTATAGGATTCCCTGTCGGGAGCACAAATACTGCAGAGAGATGAGAACCACAAAGGAGGATTGTTTACTGATTTTCCCAAACTCCTACCTACAAGACACACAGCCTGGGAACTCCAGGATCATCTGCTATCACATGTGGAGGTCCCATAGCCATGACCTATGGAAGGGTTGAGGGGAACACCCATCCACAGGAATGACTTCTAAAAGCAACTGTCTGAACTTCCTGAAAGTGGTTAGTCAGGCTTCAATGTAGACTGAGGTTTATGAAACTACACAATCTACAGGCACAAAAACCTTTACTCCAAAAAGTAAATTCATGCAGCTGGGAACATAAGCACATATCAAAGCTGAAAATAAACCACAGAGGTTCAAAACCAGCCCACAGATTACCAACACATGCTAATTCAACAATGTCACTCAGAAGCCCTGAGCCTGAAACTGCTGGAGATACAAAAAGAAATGAGATTCAAGTCAATGCAGCTGGCCTGCTCTTCAGAAGTCTACCATTGCCAGGCATGGTGACATATGCCTATAATCCCAGGGATTTGGGAGGCTGAAGCAGGAAGATTATAAATTTGAGGCCAGCCTTGGCAACTCAGTGAGGCCCTAAAAGGGCTGGGGATTATGGCTCAGTGGTAAAGTGCCTCTGGGTTCAATCCCCAGTACAAAAAAAAAAAAAAAAAAAAGCAGCAGGCTTCCATCTGGACTAGGTAGGAGAAGCGGGGAGGGCACAATATTTGCAGCTTTCCCTGCAAGCAGAATGTGGCTAGTTGCCAATACTTTGAAGGAGCTCAGGGGAAGCTGGGGGCCAGAACTGAGGGCACAGCTACAGCTGAGCCACACTATTTGCAAGGAGGGAGAAACTGAAATGGGCTTCAAAAGTTCTGGCCACTACTGGGGATCCAACAGTTAAGCAAATTTTTGGTGCCACCTCGTGGGCATTCCATACCACTGCAGCACAATTCTCAGACCAAATTAAGAATCCTTCAACACCACCCCCCTTGGAAGTTTCATGGCCTCATGGACTTCTTGTCTACAAATGGCAATCTTCAAAACAGATTAGCTGATCATGCCTATTCGCTGCCAATAGAGCTTCTATTTAGGTTCATTAAATTCCAGGCAAAAGTAAAGAAGTTTGGCATTTTTATGTTTGACAGTTTTACTTCTCTGACAGTTTGCTTCTCTTTCCTTCCCTTCCTTTTCTTCTGTCCTTCCTTTCTTTTTCTGGTGCTGAGGATGGAACCCAGGGCCTCAAGCATACTAAACACACACTGTACCACTGAGATAAACCCCCAATCCACTATTACTTTTGAGAATCCTTCTGGACACAGGAATTCCTCCTAGGAACCAGATGTGATCCTTCTAGCCATGACCTTCTCAAAATATTCCAAGAGGAATAAAACATTATCCCTAGAAACAAGTAAGAAAATGAAAACTTACCCACTTATTATCTCTTCTATGATTCAATCTGCTATATTCTCAGAAAACATACATCCTTAAAGCTGTCTAAAACAGGAACTGGTTTAATTTAGAAATCTTTAAAACCCACTGTTTGAATTTAAGACCTTTTTAAAAATCTTAAGATATTTTATCTTTTTTGTAGACAACTCAACCTGCATAATTTTTCCCACTTTGGGAAAAATTGGAAAACTTCCAGAAAACATTTCTAGACACTACATGGGTACTGAAGCAAAGGGTTCAGTGGACTGGAAGCCTAGATGTCTGGTCAATTCCTGACATTGCCACTAAGCTGCAAGTAATATTCACCTGTTTCTTGTTTCTTCATTTACAAAACAGGCTCACAAGATTGTTGCCAATCTTCAAGATTGTTGTGGAGACATATTAACATGTTAGTTAAGGAAAAGACTTCAAAACCTGCCAGGCCTATGTTAAAAGCTATCTGGTAATGAATGGCATTCAAAAAAACAGGATATCAACAGGGGGAAAAAAATGTTTTTGCAGTGGGATAGTGACAAAACAGGATCAAGCAAAGTTAGACCAGTTAAAGGTAAACAGTGGGTTATAGGAAAAGAAATCAAGTTGGGCACAAATGATGCCCCAAACAAAGGACTTCTAGGGCTTACCATGAACCAGGTCTTTAATATCAGTAAATCAGCAACAACCCTTTTCATAAAAGATTTAGGTATAAAAATACTACACACACACACACACACACACACAAAAAAAAAACTTTACTGCTATTCAATTACTCAAAAGCACTGAACTCTTGTCAAGACTACAACAAAAATTTGAAATCACCTGGGATTGAATAGAAAATATAATATAATACAACAAACAGCCATAAGCTGGCACTCATTCGTGACCCTAAGTTAGTTTTCTTATATGCTGGCCTGAGCTTGATTTTGTCCATCCAAGAGACAGAAATAACAATTACCACTGCTATCACCAAAACCTCCACTCCAGCCCCCAGAAGAGGACAACAAGAAACAAAACCCAAACAAAGCCTGCCATATATAAAATTACTGTGCCTTAAATAAAATATTAAGCAGTATCTTGAGAAAAAAATGGTTTTGCTAGAATCAGAAATATTTGGTGATATTCCCCTAGTAAGACAAAAAAAGAAATTCCAAAAATAAAACTGCTAGGACATACCAAGAGACCAGGCCCTTAAAAAGTTATGCCAGTCAAGTGAAACAAACCATAGCAGTTTGATAAATAGGGAATTCATACCTAAGAGGACAGAAGGAACAAGAAAAGCGAGGCAGTCACAGGAGGCGGAAGGAGGTCACCCCTCTGTTATCTGCAAAGCCTCAGCAGATGCTAGTGAGGCAGCACAAACCCTACAAGACAGAGCACCCCACACTGGGGCACCTGCTCCAGGCAAGGAGGTGGATGGGAGCCTGCTAAATCACAGCAAAACAAGCACCTTTCCCCAGACTGTCAACTGTCCTTGAAGGCTTAGGGTGGGAGTAAGGAGATAACCAGTAAAATAATTTATTTTTCAACTAAAACAAATAGATAAGGAAATGAACAAATGTTTTCCTGAAATATAAAACAGGAGACTTAAAAAAGATTCCTTTATCCCATCATGTGATGGCTTGGGATTCCTGGGGGCATGTTTTCAATTTCCTCCCCCTCTCAACGTCGTTGGTGGACATCTGGAAAGTGCTGCTTGTTACAGTATAGAGACTGTTCAATACTTCTAACATTACCACCACCATCGAGTTGTAAAATCTGCATGCAGCTCACTCTCTTGTCAGGTCATTTATAATGTCCAAGCCAGAATCTTCAGGTATGTTTCACTTGTCTGGAATCAATCTCTTCTTGAAACAGGCACATCAGAGAAAGCACACGGATGACCTCAGCTATAATAAAGGGGGTGATTCTGATTAGAGCCGTCAGATGACTCACTTCAGATAAAATCACTGCTACCAATCTTCCCTTAGGCTCACATTTACTCAAGTTCTGCAATGCTGTGATCCTCTCCTACATATTCCAACAGACATTTCTGCCTGGCTATAAGGAATCCTCCTCATGGCCCATTTTCTGTTCTTATTTTTGCATGCTAGCAAATATTACTTGTAACTGCTCTCCATCTGCACATTTTTTATTACCTGCTGGCCTTAAGTATTTGTACATGAAGAGCATAGCAGCCCCTATGGTGTAAACTTTTGAGAGCCTCAAAGAACAATGCTACAAATGATTGGCAACAGTTGTAAAAGTCAGACCTATATTTGAATGCCTTCCCTTTTGTTTTTGGTACCAGGGATTGAACCCAGGGGTACTTATCCACTGAACCATACCCCCAGATCTTTAGTTTTTATGTTGAGATAAGGTCTTGCTAAATTGCTAAGGGCCTAAGTTGCTGAGGCTGGCCTCAAACTTTCGACCCTGCTGCCTCAGCCTCCTAAGTCACTGGGATTAGAGGCATGCCCCACCACACCAGGCTTGGATCTCCCCTTTACTAGCACTGGGATTAGAGGCATGCCCCACCACACCAGGCTTGGATCTCCCCTTTACTTACTTGAATCCTCCTAGCCTCAATTTCCTTATCTATAAAGGATAGCCACTAATTTTTTGTAAGGGTTACAATAAGGACTGAATGAGATTAGCACATATAAAGCTATTTATATACCACCTGGAATACAGGCCCTCAATAAATATCAGTTCTTTTGCTTCACTTTCTTCTAAGTATAAACACATATATGATATATTGCCTGAACAGAAAACAAATCAACACCCCATTTTCATTAGGTTACATTCTTCTAAATTAAGGTTCAGAGGATAGCTATAAGCAAGCAATAAATAATGAATGGTTAAATAAGAAAACAAAACACTTTCCGAGCATTCTGAACTGCCATACATAATTGCAAGGCATTCTCTTGGAGATAGGAATTCACGAGTCAAATCACAGACTGATTTAGGGCTGTGCAATGCTATGTCACCTTTCCCAGCATTGCTAAAGAACTTTTAAAAGACTCTGCTTATTAAAGAGTAGCCTGAATTTTTTACCTGGGCATTCAGGTCTCTACCAACAGGCCCAACCTTTCATTTTTGTCTCTTGTAAATCAACATTCTTAGTATTTCTCAGCACACACCCTACCTCTCTGTCTCCTCCCCTTTCCTAATCTTCCCTCCTATGCGTGTTTTCCTTAACCAAATTCTCCCAAGTTTATATGATTTGTGTGTGCATACATATAAAATTTGAGCCAAATTATTATTCTTAAAATGACAAAAATTTCAAGACAAATTTCCCAATTAATAACAGACCATATTTTGCTCTCATGCTAACAGATACACTAAAGACACTTTAAATTTTTTTAGGTTTAAAATCAGGTTTGGCCAGGCACAATAGCACATGCCTGTAATCCCAGCAGCTCAGGAGGCTGAGGCAGGAAGATCAAAAGTTCACAGCCAACCTCAGCAATTTAGAAAGGCCCTAAACAACTCAGTGAGACCCTGTCTCTAAATAAAAAAGGGTTGGCAATGTGGCTCAGTGGTTAAGTGCCCCCTGGATTCAATCAATGATACCACCCCCACGCCCCAAAAAAATTTTTTAAAAAATCATTTAATCTAAAAAATAATGTAAATTTTCACAAAAGCTATATTATTATAAAAAATTGTCAATTAAAAAAACATAAATACATCAAATTATAAGTTGCTTTGATATGCTTCTGAGAAAGACGAAAAACTATGACTCTCTGGGGATATAGATTGTCAACATTAAACTTTATGTATGCAAAAAAAAAAAAAAGAACCCATCTCAATACAGTTATTTGCTTTCTTAGTGACCAGGGTCTATATATCCTCTTCTCAAAAAACACAGGAACAGGGCTGGGGTTGTGTTTCAGTGGTAGAACGCTTGCCTAGTATGCACGAGGCACCAAGTTGGATTCTCAGCACCACATATAAAATAAATAAAGGTCCATCATTGACTGAAAAAAATATTTAAAAAAAAAAAACACAGGAACACAGAAGACAGGGAAGAAAGACCTTCTTGACAGCCACTAAAGACAAGAGAATTCATGTACTACGCTCTTTGGGGCTCTCTCCACCCACCGTAAAAAAAAAAAAAAAAAAAAGGCTAAAAATAAATGTGGTGAACACACATATGACAAGCCAAACAGCAGAACGAGCACTCAAGAATCAACTTGTCATTCAAATGTTGGTTTCTAAATATCAATCGCACTAGAAGGAATCAGGGCTCCTTGGAGAAATGGTTGACGCCAGAGTTTGGCCAAGATGGGGCTGAAACATAGCCCTAAGCCAAAAGCAGGAAATGCTCATTTGTGTGTGGGGGGGGTACTGGGCGTGAAATCCAGGGGCACGCTACCACTGAGCTACATCTTCAGGAGTTGTTTTCTTTTTTATTTTGAAACGGGGTCTTGCTTACTTGCTGAGGCTGGCCTTAAACCTAGCAATCCTTTTGCCTCAGCCTCTGGAGTTGCTGGTATCACAGGCATGTGGCACATTTCATGTGTCCAGCTCAGAAATAAGAAATGCTTTTGAAAAATGATGAGGCCAAAAAACAAAGAAGACAACTTGAAGGGGCACCTAATGGCCAAAGCTGGGCCACCTGAGCACCAAAATCAATACTCACCAAAATCAATACTGAATAAAATAAAGAATCCATGCATTCACACTGATAATAAATTAGAGAGAAAAGTGCTAATGGTGGAATAGTAATTAATAAATAATTAATAAATGTAGCATAAATAAGAATTAGGAAATCATCATTTAGGGAATACTTATAGTTAACAACTAATTCAAGCAATAATCATCAATGGATGATAAAACTACTGCATGAGAGTTTAAAGAGGACTCCCATGGCCTCCAAGTATTCCCAGAGATTACTTACTAATTTCAAAGGGGAAAATGGCATAGAATCCTGATAGATGCCTCTTTACCCAAGTAATTAAAGTTAGTATCGTCAATAATAGGACTAAGA
Organism: Callospermophilus lateralis; assembly: GCF_048772815.1. Taxonomy (NCBI): domain Eukaryota; kingdom Metazoa; phylum Chordata; class Mammalia; order Rodentia; family Sciuridae; genus Callospermophilus; species Callospermophilus lateralis. The sequence continues at coordinate 201,026,135 of NC_135305.1, read as the reverse complement.
TATCAGATGCCTTTTCATGTACAATGCAATCAGCAGGACACAAGATCACTTCTGTGATATTTGGCCAAAACCATAACTATCATGTGAATACAACTGACAAACCCAAATTGAAGGACATTCTACAAAACATCTTGTCTATGTTCTTAAAAAATGTTCATTAAAAATAGCAGAGTGAGAAACTATTTCAGATTAAAGAAGACTACAGAGATATAACAACTAAATGGAATGTACAATCTTGGATTGGATTCTAGATCAGAAAAAAAGACTGCATAAAAGAAATTATTGATGCAACTGGTAAAATTTGAATACAGACTATGTTTGAGATAATATTCTTACATGTTGAATTTCATGAATTTGATAATTATTCTAAGGTTATGTGAGAAAACAGAATATTTAGGAGCAAAGGGACAAGATATTCATAAGCAATTCTTAAATGTTTCACAAAATAATAAAAACAGGTAAATGCATATTCATATGGGGAAGGGAAGGACAAATATGTTGAAATGTTAACAACTACAGAATCTAGGTGACAGATACAGGAGAACTCTTTGTACTGTTCTTACAACACTTTTATAAATATGAAATTATTCCAAATAAAATGTTGAAAATATTAACCTGCTTTTCAAAAAACAAATGAAAAGATTCAAGTGGGTTTCTAAGTCAAGCAATTTGAGCATAGGTTTTTGTGCTTCCTTCTTCCAATTTAAAAATTAACACCCCCCCCCAACACACACAATGGCCACAATGAGGCACAAAATAGAATACACGCATTAAAATGCTAAGCATGGCAGTAGTGTGTTAACAGACTAAGCAAGAACCACCAGCAACTTTGGGAAGATGAAAGATGGATGTGATGAGACCATTAGATAAAACAAAGAGGAAGGAGCCAAAGATCACATTTTTACTGCTCCTGAAGTTAAGTAGCGTTCCACTGCATAAAGGTGTCAAAATCAAGGTGTGTGACCGAAAATTTCATCTGCAGAATTACTGTACAACAAAAGCAGTAGCCAGATGGTGCACTTAAAACTTTAGAGAGTGTATCATACCTGCAGATTCTAAAGTCCTGATGTCAGGATTTTAGAACATTTTCAGACAACCAAGAACTTAGAAAAGTTTACCATCCAGACTTCCAGACAGAATTTGAAGATATACTCTCCCACCACCACCATCACCTGCCCCCCCACCACACACACCACTATAAATAAGAAAGAGGAGGAAGAGGAGATTAAGATAAAGTAGACCTAAATAGTGTCACAAAAACAAATGACAGATGTATAGCTGACTTAAAACCAAGACCACCAATGGGCAGGCTTCTGGGACATAACTCTCCCTTGGTTTTCCTCCCATATTCAAAGGTTGTTCCTGCGACTCTCTTACTGGATGTTAAGTTGCATAAGGCACAACTAAACTGCTGAGGCTGGCCATCCACTTGTGATCCTCCTGCCTCAGCCTTCCAAGTCACTGGGATTACAGGTGTGAACCACCACACCCTCAAATACTCTCAAATTTACATAGCCAAAACACAACCCTCAATTTCTAGCTAATAACCCTGATCCTCTCTAGTCTTCCCCATCTCAAACTCTTTTCCTCCCATTCTACCACTAACCCACCAGGAAGTTCCTTCAGTTCTAGCTTCAAAGCATATACTAAATCAGTGCATTCCTCACCATTTCTACTACATTATCCCATTTAAGTTATGATTTCTCACCTAAGAAAACTCCATTAGCAGGCTGGGGTTACAGCTCAGAGGTAGAGCACTTGTCTAGCATGTATGAGGCACTGGGTTCAATTCTCAGCACCACATATAAATAAATAAAATAAAAATTCATTGACAACTAAAAATATATGAAAAAAAAACCCACCATTATCTTTTTAACTGCCACTCTCCCCACTTCCACCTATTATATTCTTCATAAGCAACCAGCCTGGGCTTCAAAATGTAAACCAGCTGGGTAGAAGAGTACACACCAGTAATTCTAGGTACTTGGAGGCTAAAGGAGGAGGATCACAAACTTGAAGTCAGCCTTGGCAACTCAAGAGACACCATGTTTCAAAACAAAATTTTAAAAAGGTCTAGGGGTGTAGCTCAGTGATAGAGTGCTTGCCTAGTATGCATCAGGCCCCAAGTATTGCTGGGGAAGGGTGAAGTAAACTAGATTATGTCACTATCCTGATCAAAATCCTGCAAGAGTATTTAATCTCAATCAGTCCAGACTCCTTCCCATTGCTGCCTCCTATGATCTACCTCCTTCTCAATGGTGCTTCTGTTCTCACCACTTTGAGCAGAACACTGTTGCTTGAACATGTCAAACTCAGTCTCACCCATCTGTCTTTGTAGCTGCATATCCGCTAGATGGAAAACTCTTCATGTGGCTTGCTCCCTACTTAGGATTCTGCTTGATCTTATTTCCCCTCACTGGCCTGGCCTGTCTTTCTTTCCTACCCCTTCTACAATCCTTTGCTATTCTTTATTTTTCTACATGGCTTTTTGTTTACATCTTATTCACTATAAAAATAATAATAATAAAAAAAAGGCTCCATGAGGGCATGCATTGTCTGTTTTATGGCTATAACACAAGTACCCACAATAGTGCCAGGTACATAATAGAAACCTGATAAAAATTTGCTGTACAGTCAGGCACAGTGTCTCAAAATAAAATATAACAAGGGCTAGGGATGTGGCTCAGTAGCTGAACACCCCTGGTTCAATCTCCAGTACTTTAAAAATAATAATAATAAAAGCATATTATTACATTTTTATAAATAGCAAGTATAATATACATTGCCAACTTTACCTTCCACTTCTATTTTTCATTTGTCATAGTATCTCTCAAGTGGGACAGACTTAATGATATAGAATTACATCTAATTCTTTACAGGTCCAAACATACTACTTATAAAATCATTAATACTATAAATTCTAGTTTTATATTTAATACACCAGGATTACAAACTCAAGAACCAATAATGTTCTTATTCAAGTTATGATTGTAAATAAGTGAAATGGGTCAGAGGACCACTAATGCACTGAAGAACATGTGCTCAATTTAAGGAGAATGCTGAGACTCTTACTAATTAACTGGTGTTTATGAGAATATAAGCCAAATGTGACTGATACATCTGACTTTTTTTTAAAAGAGAACCTAAAATCTGGATTTATATGAGCTCTCCTAATCATTAAACATTACCAACTAATCAAAAAAAAAAAAAAAAAAAAAACCTAATTCCAGTAAAATACCTCTACAGTCTGGCATCAGTTTACAATCTGTGCTAATAGGCAAAGCTCAGACTAAATTATAGTTAGCAAACAAATGGAAATGCTGTGAACTTTGACAATATTTAAGTGATAGATTCTGAGTAAAGATTTAAGTATATCATGTAAAGTCAATGATGTAAAGTTTACTGAAAAAATAAAACTATGTGACTGGTGGAGACTGGAACAATACAAAAAATGAACTAAATAAACAATATATTTCATAGAGATGAATCAACTATTAATAAATGGTGACTCAATGCTTAAAAATAGTTTTAGCTATCATTATTCTAAGATATAGAAATTACCATCACAAGAACTAGAAAATGAACAGTGAGGTTCACACCAGAAGTGGGAGACTTTACCTTTTCATCTTATACCTTCTGTAACTGGTGGAAAGCCATTTTGGGATAAATTTCAAGTAAGACAAAAAGAAATTTCTCTTGTGCTCTGCTACAGGAATTCCTAATTTCTGTACTAATGCCAGCACCCTGTCCCATGCTTTGATAAGAGGAGACATGTCAAAACGAAATATCTTTTAATCATTTGGTCCAAACTGTATGCTACAGATATTAATTGAAATTCTATGATATGGGACTGTTGATATTCCCTGATTTCAGGTGACTGTGATAGCTGCAAAGTGATTTTTATCACTCTTTCATTTATACTGATTTCAATATAAATAAAGTTTCCTTTTCTGTTCATTTGGTATTGCTCATTTTTTGATGGTTCTGAGGATAAGAAAAGCAAATATGTATACTTTCTGTCATGATTTCTGGACACCAGATAGACTGCTGGCCAATAAAACTGAAGACAAAGAAACTCAATAGAAACTGCTGCAATACTGTAGGTGTTCAGATATTAAGAAAGAGAATTAAGCCAGGTGTGGTGGCTCACACCTGTAATCCCGGCTACTCAGGAGAGTAAGGAAGGAAGATAGCAAGTTAAGGCCAGTCTGAGCAACCTAATAAGACTGTCTCAAAATAAAATTTTAAAAAAGGCTGGGGGTATACCACTGGGATAAAGTGCTCCTGGGTTCAATCCCCAGGACCAAAAAAAAAAAAAAGGGAGAGAGAACAAGAATTAATAAAAGTTGTTGAGTCATGGGAAGGGGCTGTGACTCAGCAATAGAGCACTTGCCTAGCATGTGAGAGGCCCTGGGTTCGATCCTCAGCACCACATAAAAATAAATAAAATAAAAATATTGTGTCCAACCATAACTAAAAAATAAACACTAAAAAAAAATTTGTTGAGTCAAAGAAATTAAGAGTAAGAGATGACTCCAGTGGCAAAATGCAGGAAAGAATGGAGAAACTAATCAAGAATACAGTTTAGAGGGGGGCTAGGGTGTGGCTCAGCGGTAGAGCGCTTGCCTAGTATGTGCGAGGCCTGGGTTTGATCCTTAACACCACATGAAATAAATAAATAAAATAAAGATATTGTGTTCAACTACAACTAAAAAATAAATATTAAAAAAAAGAATACAGTTTAGAGATGCCATTTAGCTTCTGCATGCAACTCTGTACACCTTTCCCCCACACATTTGTTGAATTAAAGATCTGCCAGTGTGAACTTGGATAAGTCCTATAAATTAACAGAGACGTGGAAAACTAATGATACTGGCTCAAAGGCCAAAAATCTGAAAGAAATGAAAGACTTAAGACCAGAAAGGCTTTAAAATAAAAACAAAAAAATAAGAGTATTACTCAAAGCATACTTTTCAGGAAGTTAATCCTGACTGACATCACACATTTGAGCACTATGATGCCAAATAAGAATGAGGAAAGCTGACAGGTCTCTTCTGAAACTCTTCAAGGCTACTTGAACATGCTTGAATACCATTCACTGATAAACTATTCAAGAGAACCAAGTTGTCTATTTGATAGTTTCAATAAGTTAAGATTATTTAATAGTTTTTGGTGTAATAAGAATTATAATACAAAAAATGTATTTTTAAAATTCTGAACTAAGACTTAAAATTTGCAAGAACAGCACAATGAACTCCTTTCCTCTCTCAGATTCAGCAAGTTTTACTATTTTGTTTGATTTGCTTTATCACTCTCATTTTCCCTAAATTTTTGAAAATAAGTCACAGACACCCCCTTGGGCCCCTAACACTTCAGGATACACTTCCTAAGAACAAAGACAGAACAATTACCAAAATAAAAAAAAAAAAATACAACTATTTAACCTATAGACCTCAAATGTAGCCAATTCTCCCAATAATGTCCTTTTTAGCAACCTCTGTTTTTCTAGTCTAAGATTATACTATGTGTTTTGTTTTCATGACTCTTTAGTCTCCATTAGTGGGGAAGAGTTGGTTTCTAAGGCTTTGCTTTTTATGACACTATCCCCTCTAGTAAAGTACAAGACTGGTGTTTTAAACTGGGTGCATGCTTATAATCCCAGTGACTTGGGAGGCTAAGGCAAGAGGACTGCAAGTTTGAGGCCAGCCTTGATGTGGGGATGTAGCTCAGTGGTATAGTAACCCTGTGTTCAATCCCCAGTGCCTCGAAAAAAAAAAAAAAAAAAAGATGACAGATGTTTTACAGAATGTCTGACAACTGGGGTTTGACTAATATTTCTACACAATGGGATTCAAAGTTATGCTTCTCAGTGCATCAAACCAGGAAGTATAGCATACCAGCAAATCCCATTCATTATTGGCAATATTAACTTTAATCACTTGGTTAAGGAGGTGACTATGATTTTTATAACTCTTTTCATTCCTGAAAATTTATTCATTGACATTCTTTAGTTAGCAGAAACTTTTTTTTTTTGGCACCAGGGATTGAAGTAGTACCTAACCACTGAGCAACATCCCTAGCCCTTTTTTATACATATATTTTTTTATTTAGAGACAGGTTTCACTGAGTTGCTTAGGGCCTAGCTAAGTTGCTGAGGCTGGCTATGAATTCACAATCCTCCTGCCTCAGTCTCCTGAGCTGCTGGAATCACAGGCATGCACCACAGCACTAAACAGAAACCTTTCTTTATATCCCATGTATTTATTTACTCATTAAAATTATGGATTCTTGTTTAATTCAACAAGTTTATAATCCATTTGCATTTTTATATTAAAATATTCCCAGATATGGTGACTGAGAATTGTTTCAAGCAGACCTCTAAGTCCTTCTGACATGTCCCCACCACATGCCTGAGTAGTCCCTTGCTCCCTGGCACAAGATGATCCATTTTGAACCTTCCCTGTACCAGCCCTGGAATCAGCCATTTCTTTACAGGGCTGGGTCCTTGTAGAAAGAGATGACTTTTTAGAAACCAAGGTTTGTCTCAAGATACACACATTGCTAATAGCATATCATTGCTTCTAGGCCCTCTCAACAGGAAGAATTAGGATATATATATTTGTAAGTCATATTTTTAAAAACTGTATCTAGTATAAGAAAAACAAATCATCTTCCACTGCAGAATTTAAGCAATACAGTTAACAGAAATGTCCATAAACAAACTGTGAAGTACTCTTAATTATTGGTTAATATTTCCTTTGAAACCTTGGGTAAACTGTTCTACTGCACAGTAAGCTAGTCAAATAAATCTTTCAATTTTATGAATATACAACATTCATAAAATTGTAACTTGATCATTTCAGGTTTACAAGTCAAAATTAAAAGAACCTTTTTTCTGGTGATAAGAGTACAAAAAAGATTTAACAAAGCCCCAAATAGTTAGTATTTGACAAGAGAATAAAGAGAGTTTTATGCCATTTTGAGAAATTAATCAGAGAAGAAAAGTTTAAAATAATTAATTTTAAAACACTAATTCATTTGCCATGCCTCACTCTGATAAGAATTACTGGGATTCTCTGACAGTGTGACAGTCATTGGAAACAACTTTTCTACCATTTTCAGCCAACAAACAGATGTAGTTGAACCAGTAACTTCAGGTGAGAAAAAGGAAGCGGGTTATTCATAAAAACCTATGTGAATGTGCTGGATGTAGTCATTGGGTATTTGGTCCACACTGGCTGATCAAAAGCAGGCCAAGCAGGACGGAAAATACTCCACAGTTTTTATGTTTGTTTTCCTAAATCTGTTCCTCAAGTTATGCAATCTTGTCACAGATTTTCTTGAGTAATCATTGAACCTAACCACCTTTATTAAGGACCTACTTAATTCCCAGAACTGAGCAGGTGTTCCCTCGAAGAACATCTCTCTGACTTCACCAGCAAGACCATCAATCCCTCTTTTTACTTACTCTAGCATCTCCTCCTCACTCCACCTCATTCCCTGCCTGAATAGACCCCAAAGTAATAGTGTCTCACTTCAGCCCTGCTCTTGGCAGAACCCTCTCAATGATGAAATTCAGAGTTACATATTTTTTTGGTAAAAACACTGGCTCTTCATGTGCTACTTTGTAAACTGCCTAAGAATTCCCCAGCGACATCAGAAGCTCTCACATCACTAAGTATACTCTCTCACACCTTTTATATGTCTTTCCTTCAGTCTATAAAGGTACACAAATAACTTGCATATATTTAAAAAAATTATCAAAAATCCAAGCTTCTAAAAGAAAAACTCTTCCCCATTTTTTCAATTCATTGCATTCTGGTTGTTATCCTGGACTCTTCCTTCTTCCTCACCCAAAAAAGTTAATGATGGTTATTCTCCCTGGATTCCTCTACTCTTCCCCACTCCAACCACCTGCACTAGCCCCCTCTCTCTTCTCACGTGGACTACCACAGCAGTGAACTAACTTTCTGGCCTCTGAGTCTTCACTAATGCCCCCTTTCCTCTACCTCTGTGTTCACTGCCACCGGAACACTCTTAGTAAGACTCAAAACAAATCACATTTGACCACACATAAAACAAATTCATGGTTTTATAGTACCTAAAAATTAAAACCCAAGTCTTCACCACAGAATACAAAGTCATCTATCAGTTGGCTCCTGACTTACCTGTTGCAGAAATTCCCATTGCCCTTGAGTCATCCGTACTTTTTGGTACGTAAGCTCTAGTCTCTATGAATGACATGTACAGCCTTAAAACCAAGGTGCCAAATGCCCTATGCTCACACTGTGCCACCTTATGGAATTCCCATGATCTCCTCCTGACTCAGTTAACTCTTTACCTACCTACCTGTCAAGCTCTAGTTCAGGTATCTCCCCTGTTAAGCCTTTGAGACTCACATGAATTTGAGGGCTTCTGTGATAGCATTGTATCTATGTATTAATCTCTACTAAGCATAGTACACTTTAAAGTGGTTCATTGTTAATGCATTTATCTCCTACTGTGAGCTCCTTGAAGTCAAAGATTGCTTTTTATCCTTTACTACCTCCTCTATGCCTATAGCCCCAATAGATGTTCAATAAATGCTACTGAATAAATGAAACTAAAAAGTACAACACAAAATAAGATTATAATTTCATACAAATAACATAAGCCTGAATGTTATAAGTTCCTACCTGGTAACTAACTGTTTTTTTCCCATCACTTCTAGTCTGAGGTAAGGTTAAAGGTCCAGACACTACCCAAACATCTTCAAACCTCTCTGTCAGTTCACGACAGTACATTTCTATTCTGAAAAACAAACCAAAAAAATTGACAAACATGCGGAAAAGCACATCACCACATCAGTTCCTAGGAAAGATAATAAAAATACTGCATTTGTGTCAACTTAAATGCAACCATGGCACAAAATGTTATAAGCATATAGGCAATGATGTTCTCAAAGTTTTATTGCAAAAAAAGTTTTTTTAAATCACACCCGTAAACTTAACTATCTACAATCTTCACTGTATACACTTAGCACACATTTTAGAATTGAAATTGTTAACATTTGTCAGGGCTTAGAGTGTCACACTCAGTGGTAGAGCTAACATGCACAAGGCCATTGGTTAGATCCCCCAGCATGGCACACACACAAAAAATCTAAGCCATAGTTTTCAAAAAAATATTTAGCCATTCCTATTGCAGGACAATTTGGTTTATCTTAACATGTCTTATTAATGCAATACTGTATTAAATCCTTAGCATAAATGTCAAGGGCTAGAATAACTGAATAAATATTTTAATGAGGGCTGGGGTTGTGGCCCAGTGGTAGAGCTCTCGTCTAGCGCTTGCGAGGCCCTGGGTTCGATCCTCAGCACCACATAAAAATAAATAAATAAAATAAAGGTACTGTATCTGACTACAACTACAAAATTAATATTAAAAAATATTTTAATGTCTTGATTATATGAAAATCTTAAAACTGATTTTTAATGGAATTCTACGAATTCACTCTAAGTTCCAAAATATGACACAGCAGTTTCACAACAACAAAAAAAATTATTTATTTCAAACTTACCAGATAAAAATGGTAAATGTTATTTTAATCTGCACTTACACTATAGTTGGAAGAGATCTCTAAATGAGATAACAGTACTTGTCATTATTCCTGTTTATCTAAAATGTAAAATTAAATTATTTTTATAGCATATATGTCCAATTACAAGGTAAAATTTTCCTCCTAAAAATTTATCCAGTGGGAAAAGAAAATGTTAAATGTTCTCACAAGTATGTAATCAGCAAATCCAGAACATAGGAAGGAAATATAGGACAAACATTCTAGATCTTCAACAAAGAATTTATAAGAAAAAAGGGAAACCTACAGATTACAAGGAACTGAAGACATACATATATCAACCAAATCTAGATACAGATCTTATTATAATCCTGATTAAACTAGCCAACAAAAATAAAATAAAAGACAATTAGGGAAAGTTGAACCTGGTAATAAAGAACTGCTGTTATATATTTTAGGGGCAAATTTAGGGTATTTTAAAAGAATTTTTATCTTCTAAAAATATACATTGAAATACCTGCAAATAAAACAATATATCTGCAATCTGAAAGGGGAGAAGTATGGTCATGCAGATGAAATGCATGTGCCCACAACTGGTAACTGCTGGAGTCTTCTTTTAGTGTGGTGTGCTTTTAATTCTTTTAAATCATAAAATACTATATGAGGAAAACACAATAGCCTGAAACCACCTTCATCAAAGCCAGTTTTAATGCTTAAAGAAACCATCTGAGAGAACTTAATGTCAGAAAAATGCAGACGGTCCAAAGAATTTTATATTTAAGTTTCATCAAAAACTGCTTAATGGTTATGTTGAGCAGTACCAACCTTTTTATTTAAAAAACAGAAGCACTGGTATACAAGAAAAGAAAAAGAAAAAATGTCCTCTTTGGACACACTAAAAAAAAAAAAAAAAAAAAAAAACAAGAGATGTTACTGCCTCAGTTATTGACAGAAATATCATTAAGTTTCTTTCAAAATTTGACTTTTAAACAATGGCAAATATATCAAAAAGGCAGGCTAAGTTTTGAAGTATATTTATCCACAGAAGCTCTACACACAAAATATAGCAAAGAAAATGGTCCAAGTCTCTAACTTTGGTGGGGTTACTTCTGAAAAACAAAGACAGACAGTACTATACATTCTCCTGTTACATCACTCATCTTCCACAGAATGTATTTTATAAATTTTCCACCTCACCTGTTCCAATATCCAGAATTATTATCAAAATTCTGAGGCACAATATTAGAAAGGTAAAAGGTTTCAGCCATGGCTTTCTGTGAAAAGAAATTAAAACAGTAACTTACACTGAAATATTTTACAAATCAGACATAGAAAAACCAGTTCTTATTAATTATTAGCTCTAGGGAATTAGTGACTACAATTCTTGTTTAGATAAAGGAAAGCCATAGGTATTTGAGGACAGAAAACTCTATTCAAAATAAGCACTATAACAAATAAGTAGTTAAGTGTGCTTAGCTTTGCTTATCATTTACAAAATCAAAACTTATTACGTAAACTCTAAGAACTAAAAGTTTCCAATATAAAGCTTAAAAGTGTTAATTTTGGTTTTAAGTATGTGGCTGAGAATTTCTCAAAAATGGACAACTTTGAGGAATTTAAAAAGTATAGCACAGTTCAAAAGTGCAGAGAAAAATTCCCTTTGTTCCTGGTCACAATAGGTTTACTCACTTCACACCTCTCACTCACATACACAAGGCTCTCCCTCACTGTATTCCTTTTCAAATATCTATACTGTCAATGTCACAATTACCATCTTTTCTTCAAGCAGAGGCTCTCAACCTTAGATGCACAATGGAATAAACCAGGGAGCTTAAAAAACATTGATGCCTACATCCAACATCCAAGATTTCTGATTTAGCAAGTCTAGGGATTTTTGAAACCACTATCTTAAAGATAGTAATCATCAACAATTCACATAATAAAATGCCAGTGTCATGAAAGATACTTCTCCCTTTCTGCAAGGGGTAGGAGCCAGGAAACTATTCAAAATTAAAGGGGACTTGAGAAATTGGACAACAGCCAGGCGCAGTGATGCACACCTGTAATCTCAGCAACTCAGAAGGCTGAGGCAGGAGGATTGCGAATTCAAAGCCAGCCTCAGCAGAAATGAGGTACTAAGCAACTCAATGAGGCCCTGTGTCTAAATAAAATATACAAAATAGGGCTGGGAGATGTGGCTCAGTGGTTGAGTACTCGTGAATTCAATCCCTGGCTCCAGCCCCTCCAAAAAAAAGAAATAGGAAAACAGAATGTAATGTATGATTCATGATTAGATACTGGATCCCCCCCCAAAAAAACTATTATAGACATAATTGGGAGCATTCAGGAAACTTGACCATCAATTGTTTTTTAAATAAGACTCTACAAATATAAAGAAATTCATTTGTACACACTTTTTGGTGTGATACTCTGGCCATAATATATTCTCATTCTTAGATGAATCATGGCCCTGACAATCTATTTAGGAAGAAATTGCAATTTTCTTTTGATGGCTTTAAAACATCTCAGATACATAAAAAGTCTGGCTACTAGATAAACACATACATTACACACATACACATGCACACACACATACATACTTATATCCATATAAAGTCCATGTACCAAAGTGTGATTGTAGTACTATCTTTTTAACTTTTCAAAATAAAAATGAGTGAGTTGGGAGCTGGAAGTGTAGCTCAGGGGTAAAGCACTTGCCTAGCATAGTTGAAGTCCTGGATTTGGATTTCCTAGACACCCCCCACACACACACATGCATGTGGCACACATACAAGGATGAGTGAGAAGCTTTAGTCTCCAGTAGTTTTTCAGTTTCTTTTTATGTAGCATTTAGTTTTCCTCACTCACCCTGCTTAAAAATGTCTTGGCATATGATTTAAAAGAGAGAGAGCGAGAGAGAGAGAGAAGAAAAATAAGAAACAGAGAATGGAAGTTCTCAAATTTTAAGACTGTGGTCCCTAGACTTTTAACCTCTAAGTCCCGTGGTACACATAACATCAGCCCCATATCCCTATCCTGCCCCAAATATGCCTACACTAGAAAATTTGTTATTTCCTGCTGGAGCCATGTGTCCTCGTGACCAGCCGCTTCCAACATAGTCCTCATTGAAGGCACTGAAGACTGGAGGGATGTTGGGATCAGGCTTGAATTTACAATGTTTTCTGTCAGCATCACCTAAGAAAAACACACAAAATGGTTAAGTTGTCAGTGGACAAATATCCCTCGAAGTTCTCTAAACACAGCAAGCTGGCTGCTGCTGGCTGGCATCTCTTCAAGCAGCTAGTACTGGAGACTGCATGCACGTCTCGAGTTCCTGGGATAGTTCAGATACTTCATCTGAATTTAGAAAGGACTGACCCGGGAAAGAATCCTTTCATACAGGGTAGCTCTCTCATGATTTTGATTCTAGCCTTCCAAGTTCAAGGAAGACGATCCTGGATAGTATTTAAGTAAAACAATGATCAATCAAATAACTCAAATACATAAAAAGCTTGGCTACTAGATAAATTCCTGTTTAAAAGAAAACAAAAAAAAACCGTGTGTTTTATAGAATCATATTTTGACAAGTTTATTTGTACTCAAATAATGGATAAATATAGAAACAAAACAATTTGTTCTGGGCAGGCACAGCACGGAGGAGGGGGTGTCTCTGACATATTGCTCATTGCCTCTTAAAGCCATGACAACACAAATGTTTAAGTTATGAACTCCACTCAGGAATTTCTAAAACACAACATTTTAGCATCACAAAGGAAAAAAGAAATTTCACTTTTGCTTATTTTCTGAAGCCTCCAAAATGGTTTGCCACAGAGGACATGAGCAGATTCTAATACTATATTTTCCACTGTCATCAGCTCAGAACTTGTTGAACTACAAGAACTACAGCGCTACAGAATATACTCAATTGTTACTCAAACAAGTGTAAAATGAAGATCAATGAAGTCACTGATTACAGTGTCATTTTTTTGATCCAAGAAAATTTTAGGGGGCTGAGGTTGTGGCTCAGCAGTAAAGTGCTCGCCTAGCATGAGCAAGACCTGGGTTAGATTCTCAGCACCACATAAAAAGAAAGGCATTGTATTTCTGTCTACACCTAAAAATAAATAAATAAATATTTTTTAAAAAATTTTAAAATGATCAGATCCCAAGGTTCATAGGAAAGTACCTAATACCTAGCTTTCTGGAATCACTTCATAAAGAAAAAAAGTAACTGATAATACAGAATTATCATAAATAAACTTCTAAGTGTCAGTAACTTTGGAATTGCCTTCTTTCATGCCAACTTATCTTTGCCTGGCCCTCACTGCCCTTAAATCTCATTTGTGGAAATTTCCAAAGATGCAATAAGATGATCCCTTCCTTGAGGGAAGAGGTAAATTTACTCCTATCAGGCATCCAGCAGCATTACCAGTAGTGACCATATTAAACCAAGTTCAGGAATTAAGGTTCTCTCATCTGCACAGGTTTGGGATACCAGTCTGCAGATGGGACAGTTTGTAGCCTCTGCCTCTCGGAAACAAGCTTCCCATTTGATGCCTCTGCTAATGCCAAGACAACTTTCCATATAGTACCCTACAGCATATAGGCAGGTTAGTTCTGATTTACTCTTCCCCAAGAGTATAGCCCTTTGGAGTTCCAGGTTAATGGGGGAGAAGGGTTTCCTATAAGACAATTTACCCTGGGTGAGCCCTAGGTCTTTCCTTTAATCCTTCTCACCCTATAAGGCTGTGAAATCCAAGGCAAATTTGCAGGGACTGACCTTGTCTCTCTGTCTTTGCCCCAGATTTTGCCTGGCAATTCTCCAATATCCTGTTGGCTCTTTATTTTCTAAAAGTGATTTTTAAAAATTCTTTTATATACTGCTAATAACATTATAATTTTCAGAAAGAGAGTTAGTCTTGATAACTTAGTCTGTCAATACTGAAAACAGAAGACTTTTTACACCAAAGACAAGTAAAATCCAGGTGTACTGCTTTCTTTTTTTCAAATATTAATTGGTTCTATTTTACTACTTTGAAACTATTAATTGGTTCTATTTTACTACTTTGAAACTCAAGGGATTTATAATATAAAATGCACTGCTTTTCTTATATGCTTCTGAAAATGATAATTAATAGGAAAAAAATTAGTAAAGTTGAAATTCCTTCTACATTGGGAACTTTTGCTATAAAAATTTATTATAAAATCAAGCGGGCTTCTCTTGACATAAATTTATAATCAACTTTAAGTTTCTGTGATAAGGTTTTCAACTATATCAGCTTCCCTCTAGCAGCAAGTACATTCCAAGCCTCCTGCCATGCTGTGGGCTGTATACCCTAGAAAAGTACACATTCTTTTTAATATCAGCATTTTAATTTTCAGATATAGCACAGATTTTAAAGCAAAATAAAAGTAACATGTACTACATAGCAAATTCAAATGCAAATAACAAAATAGGAGAACAAAACAACTATAATGAAAGGAATACCCTTAATACGTAACAGAAATACTAAAAAAAAAAAGCTATCCAAACTGAAAATAGATAGAGAACAATTTACAGAAAAGAACAATTCACAAAAATGTTATCCTTCCCTGATAATCAATAAGCACAACTATAATCAGATATTAAACTGATAAAAGTTTAAAAATGCTTATACAGATATGGATGGGGAGGAGGGACAAACAGTAATGGTGGGAGAGTAAATTGGAAGGATCTACCTTGAAACAAATTTGACACTCATCGTCAAATTCTGATAATCTTGGTAGAATGAGAGACATTATTACCTTATATACATGTATGATTACACTATTGGAAGGACTCTGCACTATGTACAACCAAAGGAATGAGAAGTTGTGCTCCATTTGTGTACAATATGTCAAAATGCATTCTGCAGACATATATAACTAATTAGAACAAATTAAAAAAAAAAGATTTGATAAATCTTTTTTTTGGGTACCAGCGATTGAACTCAAACGCACTTAACCACTAAGCCACATCCCTGAGTTGCTCAGGGCCTTGCTGCATTGGAGGCTGGCTCTAAACTCATAATCCTCCTGCCTCGGCCACCCAAACTGCAAGGTCTCATAATCTTAATTAAAGAAATCATGTAAAGACACACAATCAGACCTGCCTACCTCTCCAGTCTCACTTAACATCACATTCTCCCTTCTGGCCTTCTTTTTATTTCCTAAAGGAACAAACTCACCTCTTCACTGAGGCCTTCACAGATGAAAAATGAGCTTCTTTGCACCAAGAATGTTCTTTTCCACATTCTATGGCCAGCCAATCCCTATTATCTAGGTAACATCCGTCTACCCTTTAGTCTACTTTATCAGAGAAGTCTCACTAATCAAAATTATGTTGTCTAGTTATAATTTCTCATCATACTCTTTACTGTTCCTTAATTATACTACCTTAACTTGTAATCACTTCTTTCAGAAAAGTTACCAATTATAATTACATATTCACGATAATTTAATAGGTCAATTTATTCCCCCAACTGAAAGTTTCATAGGGACAGAGACCATCTACTCTGGTCACTGCTATATCCCCAAGAGTTAACACAGTGCCCAACACACAGTAGGCACTTGAGGTAAAAAAAAAAAAAAAAAAAAAAAAAAAGAAGGATGCTCCTTACAGCAACAACAAGACAGAGCTTAGTGTCGGGATTTGGATTCTGTCACCCTCTGAAACAACTGGGAAGGATCTGGGGGCTCCCTGGCTGCCAAGCAGGGTCCATTTAATTAGTAAGCCATATAAGTATCATTTCCTACATGTGCTGTGAGGTTAAAAAAAAAAAAAAAGGTTGAGAATATTGAATAACTTTGTTCAAAATTTAAAAACATGTTTCCCTGATACCTTTACTTCAATTTCTTTTCAACCACTTACCTATGATCTTACTTCTGGATATATGTTCAAGAACCCATCTAGGCACCCGCTTTGTCTGATCATAAGACAAGGCATGATTAGTATAAAACCTAGTCTCTGTTCCAGTTAAAGGAAATCCAAATTGTTCCAATACAGCCTTTTCTGCAGATTCTAAAAATTATAAAGGAGAGAGAAAGAGAGAGAGGACAAAAACAGCAAATAATTAGTGACTCTAATTAAGAACAAAGGATTATAAGAACACATGTGACATTTACAAAGAATTAGCTCAGAATTCTACTCAACCATCCTTTGTTCACCATATGTCTAGCCTGGTACCTGGTACAGAACTGACATTCAAGAAGTAGGGATGGAAGAGGTACTTAGTATCTCTTCTACCCAGTCATCATTTAGGGCAAATAGTTGCAATCAGTTTGTTTCTGCTTTATTTGCAATGTCCTTTGCAGTATATTCTGTCAATGGCAACAGAAAACCTCTATTAAAAGTTATGTATAATATTTTTAAAATATATTTTAAAATAAATGTTTCAGGTGATCAGCCAAATGGTAACATGAGTTATTACATTCTGTAGGTCCTATTTTCACTCCATGTCATTACTGGTAATGAATCATTCCCGTGATTGAAGGGGAAAGAGCCTGCCTCTTTATTTTTAAGACTGAGCGTGGAGTTTAAGAGTGAATGTGGATTAAGTGTGGAGACAAAATCACAGTCTTAGTTTAAGTTTTTTAAAAGACTATCATTCAGGAGCTGGGGATATAGCTCAGTTGGTAGAGTGCTTGCCTTGCATGCACAAGGCCCTAGGTTTCATCCCCAGCAACACACACACACACACACACACACACACACACACATCCAGACTATCATTCACTGACAGTCTCCTACTAAGGACAGAGATGTGCCTTGTAGCAAGACAGTAAAATGGGGTACTGTTTTTTCCTAGGGGAAGAAACCAAGCACACTCTTTAGTGGCGAATCTTTCGGATGACTTCTTCAGTCTTCAACCACCAGATCAGTTCTCTTGCTCAAAAGGAGCAAGTTAGGGATAGGGATATGGCTCAGTGGTAGAGCCCTTGCCTAGCATGTGGGACTGGGGGCCTACGTTCAACCCCAACATTCAAAAAAAAAAAAAAGGAAGTAACAAATTAAATTAAATTAGCATGTCTGGGAAAGTGCAAGAAACAAAACTTTGGTCATATTTTAGCAACAGATAAGGCACCTGGTAATTTGAGGAAAGGCTAGCGTATTATTCACTGGAACAGTGAAAATAAGGGCAGTTAGCTAATCTGCCAAAACTGTGAGTTCATCTCCTTTTCCATCCATACTTCTTGAATGCCAATTCTGTACCGTGCTGGGCATATGGTGAACAAAAAAAAAGACAGTCTCAAGGCTGAGGGGGCTAACGATCTAGTGAAGGACACAGGCATTAAAAAAAAAAAAAAATACATACCCTGGTGAATTCTTCGGGAACGAAGGGAGAGATCTGCAGAGAAAATTAAGGTCGGGAAAGGGGGCAGGGAAGCGGGGCGCGCAAGGTTTGGAGCTGCCACCTGGACCGGGCCCGGAGGGCGGGTCCACAGACTTACCGTCCGGCTCCCTCGCTGCCAACGCTGCCCCAGCGCCCCGGCTCCGAAAAAACTGCAGGGCCGTCAACCCTGCTCCCGCCGCGCCCACTACAGCCCCTGCCAGGAAACCACTCAGAAATCGCCGGGAGCCTTTAAGTCTGGAAGCAAAACTCTTCGCAGCCATCCCTCCTGTGGTGCCAATCTTTTTGCCACTGCGCATGTGCACAGTGGGTCCGAAGCCCGACGACCAATCATAGCCGGAGGATCAAGAGACGCATGCGCGATCCGCAGTGCTGTGTTTCGAGCTTCCCAGAAATGCTAGATCCTGAGCGCAGACACGCCCTCGCAGCTGAAGTCCTCGCGCGCCCCCTGGTGACAAACCTGAAGGACCAGGAGCTACCCCCATCTATATCTGGCCCACCCACCTGGTAGTGTGGGAGTATGACGTCTTGAAGGTGGTGGAGGTGGTGTTACTGGAGATTGAACCCAGGGCCTCGTGCAAGGCAAGCGGCCTACCACGAACCCACATCCCACGTCTTAAGGTCTTAATAGTGTGCATACACAGTCCGAATACCTTTACTCTCATTGACTAGGTGTATACACACTTGCACATGGTCCACTAAGATACCCAGAATGGAGACTTAAATTCGAAATCTGGTTCCAAAATCTATGCCACACTGAATTCTTTATGACACCTGGCTTCAAAGTCATATGGTTTCCAAATTATAACTTCTAAAAATAGCTTTGTACATCCTATAGAGTTTCTTGGCAAGCCAGTTCTCCGTGGTGGCTCAAGATCTTGGACCAGAGTGCAAAAGTTTGGATCCCCCCTCAATTGCTTTCCACCTTGGGTTTGTTGCTTCACCTTTTTAGGCTTCTGCTTCCTTTTTTAAGCCAGAGTACTACAACTACTTAGACCCTAAGGTTCTTATAAGAATTAAAGGAGAGGACACATTAGGGCATTTAGAGAAGTGCCCAGGGCATATCTTTAAGCCCTCTATAAATATTAGTGATTTTTGAGCCACTTTGTCTTGATAGAATTTAAAATTTAGATTGCTGAATGCCTGTTGACAATATGTGTATGTGTGTGTATACACACAATGGATTTTTTTTCATAAATCCCCACTTATAAAAAAAAAAACTCACTGCAACACAATCTCCAGCTTTCCATGTGGACTTAGTTCTTTGCAGAACTTCATGTTTCCCATTTCTTAGACAACTAGCAGCAATCTTTCATCTGATCTCAGTGATGATCACTTAACTGTAGTACAGGCTGTTTTTGCCAGTCTCAAACAGGAGGCTGCCCCTCCCTAGCAGTATCTCTTCTGAAGTCATATTATATAATCCTGTGGGTCTCTGGCTCTGATTATGTAAAAGTTAGGTCAACTAGAGTCATTTCTAGGGACTTTGGATCAGGCAACAAAGCTGTGACTCAAACTACCAGTCTGCAGCATTGTTTTCTGTCAAGTAGACAAATGAACAGATGCATCTGGTCCCATACTGAGCAATAATGGAAAAAATGCTGAGACACAGGTAAGGTCTATGATGCTGTGTCACTGGCTTTCCTGAAGCCCAACCTGCCTTTCCCAAGGCTTAGCTTGTATTTTTTTTTCCCCTAGGATCTTCTATTGGAGCCCCTTTTTGCCTAGTGGTTTCCGTCACTTGCAACAAGAATCCTGAAAATTCAACCAAATACTGTAGATTTCAAGGCTACTTTGGCAGCTTCTACCAGAATGTTATTAAATACAGTCGCTTTAGAATCATTTCTCAAGGCCTTCACTAAATGCTGGGCACTGTGCTAAATTCTAGAAAGAGATAATGGTAGATCATTTTTCCTCATCCAGATCCTGCACTTGGAAGAAATGGTAAATCCATACTTTGACCCCAAGAGGAATTGGTTGGGCTACTTGACATTGGGTAGTCAAAACTTTCTCTGAGCCAGTTTGCTCACCTATAAAATGAGGGGACTATGCCAGTTTTTAAAGTGTTAATGGAAATGGAGGAACCCTAAGTGCTCCATAGGGGTGCTTGAGACCAAATGGCCTGAGCCCTCCCACACTTGCTCTCAGACAAACCTGTTTTTATAAACCACCTCCTGTGTAAAATATCTTTTGGTGAAGGTTTCCTTTGCTGAAGGAAATATATGATCAGATGGGCCCTGAGGTTCAGCCTTTCAGCTTTTCCACCCCCAGGATTCTTTATCAAAAATGTCAGCCTTTTGCCTTCCTGTCATTCATTCTCCAGCTCCTCAGGGGCAATCCCTAACAAAAGGTGAGCTTTCTAAATCTGAAAGAACAGAAAGAGCCAAAGATTTACAAGCGGTCCCTAAATAAAAAGCCCCTTGATCAAAAGTTCCTCCAGAAGTTATCATGCAGGTTGCTTAATCCTAATAAAAGACAAATTAAAAGGGGGACATTAAGCCCACTGGAAAGATTCAAAGGGTCTTTTCTGCACTTCAACATTTAAACACAGCCCTGCAAAATACATTTTTATTGCAGAAAGCAGGTACTTTGAAGCTTTCCTGTTTTCTTGGCTAGGTTGTAGAGGCCATAATTATTTTATTACCAAAGAACCAACCATGTTTCAGTTTAGTGAGACTTAAGTTAGGATCTCCAAAACACAAGATTTGGTTTACTGATTCAGATCTTTTTTTTGTTGTTGTTTTGAGTAGCTCGCTAGTGACTGGGGTACTTAGCCAAGTTTGGCAATGGCAGGACTTGATTTCTGCAAGTTCTGAATACAACTTTCCTTCAAGGCTTCTCTGTTCCACTTATAAAAATATTGCTCAGGGTCATTTGTAAAGTATAGGAATGGGTGGGAGGGTGGGATCTTGATGATCTGGAAAACACACCCCTGCTCTGCAGGAACTTACCCAGAGTCCCAGACCAGTTCATTTATGAGAAGCCTGCAGTGTTCCTAAGTAGGCCCTGGACTTCTAAATTACAGAAATGAAGAACTGTGCTTGGCTCCAGCCCCACCACAGACTAGGTCTGCAGCCACCAACAACGGCATGTGAATCAAGTAGAACTCACAGGCACCAGTCCTGTAAGAAGGGGAACACCATTATTTTTTTTTCTAATTCCCGTGAAAAGAAATTTCAATCCCCTGCCCCATGATTAAAAGAGACAACAAAGTGTTTATTATTATTATTATTTTATTTTCATATACAAAAAGATAAAACTTGAAATAGTTCTAGATTTTTCCTCCTATTCTGTTGGGGTGTGGCTGCTGCTTCACACAGGGGGGAAAAACTACATTCACATCGGTTTATTTGAGGACCCAGTGCAGAGTTCAAGCAGCAAAACCCCAATTTAGCAGATCTAATTTCAAACTTGACACTCATTTCTAAAAGTACCACAGTAAAAAGGAACAAAGATCCACTGCAAATGAATGAACTATGATACAATGTTCTTTCCAAAATGTTTTCATTTCACAACTGTAATTACATGGATGTCTGCTTCAGGCCATTTTAGGGGTGTGTGTGTGTGTGTGTGTGTGTTTGTGTGTGTGTGTAATATATATATGTATGTATATATATATATAAGTCAGCACACTTTTCAAATCCAGACAGGGTAACAGCAACAAGCTTAACTCTGTATATATATATATATATATATATATTTTTTTAAACATGATACTTTAGTATAACTTTTGTTAATTCAGTAGTACAAGCTATTTCTGTTCTACAAAATTTTTATTGTATAGCTACAAGGGTGAAAAATGACCTACTACATTTACATCTCACATATCCTGGTATACAAACAGTACTTATTGAATTTGAGCCAAAAACTATAAGTTTTTAGTTTTAGCACTTGAAAGAGCTTCCTTGCTTCTAGTCTTAAATCATACACTAGTCACAATTCCAGAGTTTGTGATTACTTGTCGTTTTAAACTGTGAGAAACAGGTGAATCCAAACTTTTAATTACAATTTGTATATACAAGTTAGATAACACAGCTCAATAAGACTTAGCTACCATCCTAAGCCCAACACACACATTCTCCACTAGGTTAGACAAGTCTTAGGGTGTTCCTCCTTTTCCTTACAAATAATGTACAAATTCAGAAGCTGGTAAAACTGATATATAAGATGGTAAATAAAAGATGACATTTTCTGTTGGTTCCAAAATTGTTCCTGAAAACTTTGTACTCTGCTGTGTTCTTTAACTGTATGTCTATTATATGCAGAAAGCTCTTTTCACAAGAATTGACATCAAACTCGATGTAAGTTAAATTTATAGTACTGTATAAAGTTATTTAGATTCAAGGACAAATGTGGGAAAGTATTAACAAGTGAAAATTTGGCCTTTGACATTACCATTACAATTATGTCAGATTCAAAAGCAGATTCTTCTGTACAGTTGAAAAATGGCATCATGTGTATTTGTGGCATGGAAATGAAATCTAGAAATATGTTTCTAATCTGCGGTAACTCTCTCCTTCAACTCTAAAGTACCACTCAATTTTCTTTGCATTTTTACAGAATTCTCAAAAAAAATGAGAGGGAAAAGTCGCTGGCATTTTAACACTTGTTCCCCTCACTGGTGGTCTTAGTATTTCAGATGGGGTCTCCCAAAGAATCTCTAACGAATCATTTGCTCCTAGATGGCCTGACAATGACTTGGACACTTTTCAAATTAAAATTCAGATGTTGCCTAATCTTTCCTACTCGCATCTCTGTCATTGTTGTAAAATTTGGATGACTGCATTTTTCCCTTACCAAGAAATTATTTGGCTAAACATACACTTAACTCATGGCAGTGCTCTGAGAAAACCCCACTTGGGCTAAAGCACTTGCAGGGACTGAAGTCAACAGTCCACTGAAAGGGGCAAAGATCAAACACTCAGAGGGCTGAGCCTGGACCCACTGGGAACACAATGACCTTGGTGTCCCATGGTCAGCAGGGCAGCAGGACAGCCCAGGCAGGCAGATGGCATCATTGAGCTACCACTTTTAATCTTGGTCTGCCATCTGTGCCCCAGAGACAAAATTCAGATGTGGTGACTGCTGGTTAATTAAGCTTCTTGAACTGGTAAAAAAGGCTCTTTAAAAAATATATATATATATATATTTATTTAAAATACATCATAATGACAAACAGCCATATCCCAACAAGGCCTAATTTCACAGCAACATATGCTACAGACATCTTCCCAAAATGCACTGTGGTGGATAGTGGGTTTTTATCTTGCCATTTAAAGGAATGTTCTACATGTGAGCTTTTAGAGACTGGAAATGTGTTACAAAGAGCTCATCTTTGGAACTAGTTTGCATGCAAGACCAGCCAGTTAAGTTGCTTCACTTAATCAGACACACAAGAATACTGAAAACGGCAGAATGCAGAGGAGTGCAGGAAGCACCTTCAGATGACACTCCAGACCAACCCCACCACAGCCAGGATGAAATCACCAGAAGCCCTTCTCAGTCCTTGTTTCACTAAAACAAGTTTAAGTGCCCACACTCAGCAGGGTTCCTGCGTGTGTATGTTAAGTCTGCAGTATCAAGAGGACCCAGATGGTGACACCATTCAACATGAGGTCTGAGGTAACTGGTTCTTAAAAGACCTGGATCACACAAGTGCATCCAGAAATTAGAGCTGGGAAAAAGGAAAAAGGCAAGGGATTTGGGGATAGAAAAGACAAGTAGAAAAAAGCTTACAGCAGTTGCTTTTGGAGAAGGAGGGTGACAAAAACAAAGGCACAACAAAATTACATTCCAAGACAGGTGGCTGGAGAGCAGAGAAATGTCCTTTTATGAAAACAGAGAAAGGAGTGACGGGTTGGTTCCTGGAGTGCTACTGGATCTGCTGGAACTACATTTGTTGTAAGTATAAAAGGGTGAAGTGTAAACTACACTCTAAACCAGAAGGAACAGAAAGCACAGCTGGCTTTAAATGACACATCAACTACCTCCAGTGTACCTCTGGAAGCCATGGCCCGAAGCCAGTAGGCAGAGTGTGGGGGGCAGGCCTTTACTTGGGCCTCAAAGCTAGCCATTATGAACACTAGGATTTAGCTTAATTATTCAGTTTCCCTAGATCCCCATCAAAAGTCGCACTCAAATAACCATCCACTCTCTACCCAAAATTAAGAAGGTTATAATGAAACCCCCTTCCACTTGATGGCAGTGATGCTGACCTTTGTGGGAAAAGTGGAAAAAACCTCTGTGGACATGTGAAAGACGCCCTGCTATTACTGGGTTTCTAGTTTCCTCAGTAGGCTCCTGGCTGATTCAACAAATTAAAGCAGTGAGCCAACCACTGACTCTCATCTCCAAAGGTGCTGACCACCGGGGACAAGATATGCCGGTAGCTCTTCATTTAATTTAATCCCTATGTCCACATGCCCTACCCAATTCTGACCATATCCAAGAATTATTCAACTCAATAATTTAGTCCTACGTAATTCAGTTTAGTGGAACTCAAACCAATAAATTCCCATTTTAAAGTTTTTGTAGCCTGAATCTTTTTCTTGTGCATCCTGCCCCAATCTGTGCCCCATAAAATTTCAATTCCCCAAATACCCTCAACACAACTATATTCTATGTCAGGAGCTTACAACCGAATGTTTAACCTCGGAACCCTTTGTTCAGAAATATCAGGAGGAAGCATAAATGTCAAACACACTGCAGGCCCCCCTCCTTCAGGTCTATAAGGAGCCTAGCTGAAGCATCTGTCCTTCACAGCCACAAGTGGGAATTTTGGCCAGGAGAATCATAAACTGACTCTCGGCCACCAGTGTATACAAGAATCTGTGTGAGTGCTAAATAAAAGTTCACACCCCTCATGCTCCAGTGTACATTTATCCTGAAAGGTAAAGCTCAGTAGCTCTGATTACAAAAGCATTCTTATTCAAACTCACTAGACTTTATAAAAATAATCTGTGGTATAAAACAATCTCCACACTGTGTAGAAGAAATCTGTCAGGTGATATAACTAAATATATATGTAGAGCTATAAATTTTTTGAAGTAAAATTTCAAGTGTTATGTCTCTATTATATAACCTATTCTTTTATTTACAATGCTATCTAACAGTACTGATGCAAACATGATTAGGAGAGTCAGGGAATGGGTCCATACCCAACCCAACAGTGGAAGTTCCCAGAACTCAAGACACAACTCATTCATTCAAAAAGACCCATCGTCACTGACTGGGGGCGAGGGGGTAAGCCAACTGACTAATGGGTCACAATTTTCTTAACTGTGAGCTTAACAACATAAACTTTGCAAATGAATGTCACACTTCTGTAGGCATCCAAAATAGCCCTCCTTTAAATAACATACTGCATACATCCATACAGTTACACGTATGTTTCTTTAGTGTCCTGTGACTGCCTAAACCCTAGACTATCAGAAGATACTGCCCCAGAGGAAAAAAGGTCAGCGCAGAGCCCATCACCACACTCAGGTGTTTAGAGAATATGCATTTTAATTCTTAAGGAAAAACCACTTCAGTTATCTCTACAAGCTGCCATAGGAGCAAATAAAGTATCACTGTTTTGGCACTACAGGATATACATGGAGTACCACAATTGAAGTCTTGCTTCATTCATACCTGGAAGATACCGTCATGAAAATGTTAAAACTTGATAAAAACTTAAACAGTGGTAAATACTTTACATTCAAATTCTTGTCCAAACCAAGTTTATAGTAGACCCCCAAACAGGTGTGAAACGTGCACATTCAAAATATCCCACTAAATAACTTGGACTTTTGTTGACAGCTGCTAGGCCTTTTGAACTTACTGTCTTAAAAAATGTGATTGGATCAACTGGATTAAGGGTATTTTAAACTTCAATTTCTTTTTTCCTACAAAACTAAATTATTATCTCAAAAAACTATTCCAAGCCTTCTAAAGGTTTGAGATACATTCATAGGTAGACTGCTGGTTACAAATCAACTACCTGGAATCTTACTTAAAGAACTGTGAATATAACCCTGAATGCATTAAATGTTTAAAATATAGACTGACAAAATACACAGTTCATCAAGTGAATTACTGGGCCTGTTCATCTAAAACATATTGATCAAGTCTTAAATTCCTTATTACTAGGCTGAACATATTAGCTGCCGAGTATTTTATCAGTTTAGCTTTTGCAAACAGCCATTGATCAAGAAGAAGTCATGTCACCCAAGTGTGAAGGAAAGTCCATATTGTCCCCTTTCTGGATGCTCCCCTACCATGTAAATAATAGATGTACTGCACTTCTTGAAAAGGTGTGGTCTAATGCCCCCGAAATGTGTACCAGGCCTAGTCATCTCTCCAAAAGTACACCACTGAAAACCCAACAGGCTGCAATAAAGACAAGATCAAACTGAACTACTGGACACCTTTCCAATTTAGATAAGTTTCTAGTGAACCAAGTTCTTGAGAATAATGATTATTTAACTTCTAGTTCCAATCCTAAAAACTCATATGCTTACTATATTACTTAGCAAAAAACAAGCAAACAAACAAACAATAACAACAGCAAATCCTCATTATTACCAGTAGGTACTAGGAACTTTACATACTAAAAAAGGTAAAATTCTATTTGTAAGAGGGCCACCTAGTCCTCCCATTTTGGATGGGACTATCATTTCCCTGCCTTTGTGGCTCGACCATAGGGGCCACGTGACAGGCTTTTCTGAGACACACAGAGCACATGAAGAACATTCAATACACAGATCAGATTCCCAAGGAAAAAAACCACATATAGCCCAAGGCCAGGGCATAGTTAGCAGGACAGAGAGAATATGAATGTGATCAAATGGAAAGAAAGGCCGTAAAGCAGAACTACAGGATCGAGTGCTATGCTTCCTAAAGCATCAAGCTTGTCAGGAGAGCTGACCTAGCCTCTTGAGGCAAGTTTGGTAGCCTGGAGAGGACAGCCCCTTCCCTTTGCTCAGAATATGTGAGCAGAAGGTGATATTCAAGGTTAGGCAATGTGCTTCTTATTCTGCACAAATGGCCCCAACTGGGGACAAGATAAATTCAGACTCAAGCAGCTGGCACCACTTTGCCTTGTAGCCAGATTTTCCCCTTTCTCCCCAGAACATCCCATCTGCAGTTCTTGTTCCCTCCTGCTAAGGAACAATGGTCCCAGGAGAAAATCCAGCTCATGCCAGCCCAGTATGCTCTGATGATATGTCCATGGCCTACCCTGCTCACCCTATCACTGAGGACACTCTGTAGGACACTGTGACACAGTGGCCTCTGTCTTTACTTGCTTCCTCCTTCTCTGGTTCATTTCCGGATCTCTAGCTAAGGATAAAATCCCAGTTATTACAGGGGTTTTCAACCAGGACATTATCTATGGAAGCCCATCCCCAAAGCCAGGGGCTGCTTAGATGACAGAATACTGGAAAGGAAAGAGCAAGGATCCTTGGCTACTTCTCTTCCCTGATTTGGCCCCCTGTAAACCTACAGGGCTGGGACAGTACCTCCCATGGGCAGGGACAATGAGACCAGGCCTTATTCACAAGTCTTCCACAAAGCTTGGAGCAAAAAAAGTAAAATAAAAATAGCAGTTCTCTGGATGCCCCAAAAGTGGATGTTACATGAAATCTGTGGACAGAAACACAGGCAGAGGCCCTATGATCCAATCACCACCATCACAGATGCATATCAGGACTCTAGGAGTCTCCCAACTCACAGAGCACGTGATAGCAGACAAATGAAACCTTTACCCAGTGGCAAAAGGCCCACCCAAGCTCCCAGAAGGTGGTGGATAGAAATCACCCACCTTCCAGCCAGTAGCAACCAAATGTGCCACCTGGAGCTAAAGGAAGCACCTTGCAGCACAGAGAAGGGGTAGTAGTGGGGTGAAGCCCTGAGAACTGCACAAACCCCCAAACTCTCCCTGTTCCCAGCCACACCAAACAGATACACTGTTTCCATTCTGATGTCAAGGCCCCACAGGGCCACTGCAGGGCCTGGGTGAGGGGTCAGCGAAGAAAAGCCACTCAGAGAAAAGGTATGCCTGCCCTCCTGTACTGCACCCCAACCAGAAGGTCCCACAGAGCCAGGGCTCAATGCTCCTTTGGCCAGGCCAAAAGAATTAAGCCAGTGCACAAAAGAAAACCAACCACCCAGAGGAAATGAAAAACCAAACAGGGAAGTTGGGGTTTAGTGTTTGGCACTGGGTAGAATTAGTGATCTGATTATTCCTGCAGTAAATTAGCTACATTTATTAGTGGTTTATTTGTTTCTTCTGAGGGTGAAAAGTGGAGATGCCCCCATTGCCTGAGGAAAAAGCTAAAAAAAGTAGATATGGCACTTTTCAATAAATATTTTAAAGCTTCTTAAAGAAATAAGTGGAAAAGAAAAGCAACTGCTGTAAGGCCTGTTTGCTGTTAAAAATTATTCCAAGGGAAGAAAAATACCACAGCACAAAATAAAACAGAAAAAAAAAAAAAAAGACATAGCTTACCAATACAAAAAGAAAACCATCTGTCCCAGTAACCACTTGGCCAGTCCACATTTTGACCCATGAAGCAAAAACTGAGCTTGGACAGGGAAGTAAATTGGCCTCCCACAGCATCCCGTACCCACTCAGAGAAAAGGACACCCACAAGCAGAAGGCCCAGATGCCACACACAGCAACTAAGTGGAGCAGCCACCCAAGTGTGAGCTGGTCCATCACACTCGGACTCCCACAAGCTCTACCCCAGACAAGCAGCTCTGGCAACTGCCCTCAGGGCACAGTGTGTGGCCACTGGTGCTATTAATCCCCTCCAGTATCACTACTGCTCATCTACTGAAGGAATTAAATCTCAGGTAAAATTACCTCATTCGGGTATAAGGGTCACAGTTTTACAAGTTAAAGTGGGGTCATAGGTTATTCTGAACATCAACCAATCAAGTTATGGGAAACATCTGACCTTCCAAATAACCCAGGAGGTAGCAGCCCTCTTCAGTCTACCCAGGTCAACCTCTCCCCATCACCTGCCAACTCGCCTACTCTTGAGATTAAGAGACACACTGTTTTAAAATAAAATGATCTAAGGAAACCAGGAGGAGCCTTCACCAACAATAGTGATGAACGCCCAGACTCTGCCCAGCCAGCCAACCTATACTCGATGACAATTATTTACAAGGGGGCTTTATCAAACAAAAATGGTAGTACTCCCTAGAAGACAAACTTTTTTTCTTTTTCCTCTATTTCTTTTAAACATCCTTGTCATAAAAGTCAACTTACATTAAAATATACTTACTACAAGACAACACAACTAACAAAATATATAATAAAACTTACACAAGTAGAAAATTCTGAGGTATTTCTGGTTTGAGGTGGTCTGTGGTCGTGAAGTTTTAATTCTTTTACTTTTTTAAAATTTAAACCTCGGAAGCCACATAGCAAAGCATGTGTGTATATGTGGATGTGTTTTGTCTGAAAAAAAAAATTTAGCTTGTTTTATAAATTAAAAATTTTCAAATGTTGAAACAGCAGCATTAGGAACATTCACTGATTAGAGCAAGGTTATGGCATAATAGAAAACGTTTTTAGAATATGCACCACTTTAAGGGGTCTGGAGAAAGCCATGTCCACAAGCCACAGAATGGGGTCAGTAATGTCACCACATGGGGCTGAGCAAGAGCTGCAGGGCTTGCAAGGTCCCCAGAGAGACAGGGCGTCTTTGTGGAGCCCATCCAGGAATTCTCTTGCCCTAGCTGTGCAGGGCGCCCCCTAAGGGCATTTCCCTAAACTGCCCCAGGAGGAAACAATTTCAATATTTCCTCCATTAGAGATACTTACAAGCATCATATCGCATGAAGAATGTTCACTGAACTGTGATGATTTCTGCCCTCCACATAATCTTAAAATTTGGGCAGCAAAAATGTTTCATCTTAGGCCAAGCCCAGGTCAACAGAAAGAAACTGGTCAGGACCAGCAGGTGGGTCAGAGCTGCCCCTGCTCTCAGACTTTCTCCAAACCCCGCACTTGCCCTTAATGCTCGGCCTCCACAAGGTCCTTGCCCTCAATTCCTGGTTACCTGAGAAGTAGCCTCCACAGCAAAGGATGTTGCTCTGAATGTGCCCAAGTCCAGTGTAGCTCTGTTCCAAACCCTACCCTAGCACCATCCTCCCCTTCCAACCCCAGTCCAAACTCCTCATCCACATCCCAGTTTTTCCTTGATCAGGACAACACCCGTTAAATCCGTGAAAGACACATCTGCTGTTTCTTAAGCTCACTGCCTAAAAAGGGAGAAACAACAACAACAAAAAAATAATAAAGTGGTGGGGAGGAGCGGGTGAGGGCCAAGGAGAGAGGAAATGCCTCTTCTGAGGAAGGTATGTTCTTATGTAACAGTCTTCAAAGGTTCCTCGAGTAGAGTTTGCAGCATTAAGTTTCCTAAGACAGGAGATGGGTTTCTTTGTGTCACAGATTCTGAGACGACAAACAAAGAGAAAGTGGGAAAAATGAATCCCAAAGAACAGGAGGTGGCTGAGGCTCTTCAGCATGGCGCTGGTTCTGCATTCACAGCTCAGCACCTCAACGCCTGCTGACGTGTCCGCTGTTTGCAATACAGTAGAGCAATATGCTGGTAAAAACTGATCCAATCCAAAAAATAATATTAATAATAATAATTATAATAATTATAATAATAATAAAAAGTCAAGGTAAAATAGCAGCTGCATTTTATGTGTTTGTTGGTTTTATGGGATTTCCAAAACAAAACACAACTTTTTTTTTTCCTTTTTTCTTCAGATCCAATGAGTCTGGAGAGACACTCATGTTCTGGGCTTAGATGCTGGACTCCTTAGGGGGCAGGTCCACATTGGTGACAGAGGTCACCAGGGAGACAAGACAGTCCGAGGTAGTGCCGTTGACCGACCTCCGGATCAGGGACACTCGCTCCTCCACGCAGCCTGCAGATAGGCGAGCTTCTGCATCATGGTCCCAGCACTCCTCAATGGTCACACAGAGCTGGGCCAGGCCCTGTACAACAGTGGGAGAATGAGAAAAGACACCTTGTTAAGACCTCTAAGTAAGGACAAGCATGGAAGACACCAAACTTGATGATGATCCCAAGGATCAGTCAAAGCCTATTGGCCAAACCACACAGCAGGTCAATTAACAGATGCCTAGTGGAAACTGCAGCAATCACGATGCTTGCCTTTCTGATAGCCACTACCCTGAGCCCACTGGCTTCCGTCAGCCCCAGAACATTGCTACTCCTCAGCTTACGAAGGGGAGGGATCCAGACCCCTGCTAGAGGAGATACAGCTGCTTACCCTGGAGCAGTGGTATTAAATCAAATTTTATGCAAAGCCCAAACACAAAGGCCCAAAGTGTAACATATGAGTCATAGTGAAAACCAAGAAGAGGGCATCATTCTACCTTACCCTGCACAGCCCCTGGAGCACCTTTCTAGGATCTAAAAAATGGACAAGCTTCCTCTTTGTCCCATTCTCCCTTGATC
This sequence comes from Callospermophilus lateralis, assembly GCF_048772815.1. Lineage (NCBI taxonomy): Eukaryota > Metazoa > Chordata > Mammalia > Rodentia > Sciuridae > Callospermophilus > Callospermophilus lateralis. The sequence goes on along the minus strand of NC_135305.1, from coordinate 200,994,726 downwards.
TCAGGCTCCTGCTATACCCCTGTGGAATCCCTGCACTCAGACCCCTCACCGGGTGCTTTAGCCAATGATCCTTAATGGTGGGTCGCATCTTCTTGTGAACAACCACCTCCTGCAGCTCTTCCAGCGAAGGGTGCTGGCCAATCTCCTCCTCAAAAGGCAGCATATACTCATCCACGGGTCCTGAAGGCAAGAGAGAACCTGGTTGGATGACATGGAGGCCCCTCAGCTCCCAACTCAGGATTCCCAAAGTTGCTATCCCACTCACCATCCGCAGCCTTGCAGCGAGACACAAGCTCCCACAGCACCAGCCCCATAGCATACATGTCAATGCGCAGGAAGGCGTCTCGCTGGAAGTTGATGGCTCCCTCAAGCACCTCAGGGGCCATGTACCGTCTGGTGCCTACCTGCATAAGAACAGAAGAGTGCAGGGTCTCCAGACACTAACCAAGCATAAATGCACACTCAGCCAGGGCACAGAAACCATAACCTGTGTGCACCACAGCAGGATACCAAAGACAGCAAGCCCTGACTCATTGCATTCACAGCAGGGTCATGAACTGTACCTGCGGATGATTTTAAAATATCACACACTGGAGTCAGCAGTGGTAGAAAATGGAATTGCTTTCAAATTCCAACAGCAAGACTACAAGACATTTATATCAATGATGTGTATTTTCTGAGGTTTGAAACAAAAATAAAGCAAGAAGAGAATACTTAAGATCAAAATTGACTGCTATGGGATGATTTGCTAGGTTTAATTTTTTGGCTACTTTTTCTAGATTCTTGGCTTAGAGTCTTAATACTTTTCTATTTTGTTTTTTGATTGATAATTATGACTGGGGAGGGGGGGAGATTGAGACCACAAGGACAAGTGGCCAAAATCTGAACAGGGAATCTAGGTTTCTTAGCTGACTGGCCTGGGGAAGCTTCACAAGCCACCAGGCCTTGACTTCTTTACTGCTAACACAAGCTCTGTTCCCTGAGTTCTTAGCGCCAAAGTCATGCCCCTAGAAGTTGTCAGCTCAATCCCAGAGTATCCACCCTGGTTCAGTCCCCACACTTCCCAGGCCCAGGCTCATTACCTGCCCATGAGTGTCCCCTGGAGGTTTCCCTGGCTCAAACCGAACAGCCAGGCCAAAGTCAGCCAGGACAGCTGTGAGGTCACTCTTCAGCAATACATTCTTGCTTTTAAAATCCCTGCGGAGACAATTGGGCCCCAATAAAGTAGAACATTATGATCCAACATCCCTTGTGCTTGAACATTATGATCTAACTCCCACCTTGGCTCTTAAGATATTTGAGTCTGTGCCCCAGAGCCCCTAGACCAGATCATCCCACCCTATCTGGGGTGCAGGGTCTGTGCCGGGGTGCAGGGTCTGTGCCTGGGTGCAGAGGTAAGGCAGCTTCAGGAGCCCAAACAGGTGTGGGAATCCCTCACTGCCTTTGATAAAAGACTTCTTTCAAGGTTGGCAAAGCAATTCCTACCCCAATGGCTGATCAGACCTTGTCCCAGTCCCCACAGCATCAAAGGCCAGCCCACACATCCTCAGAGGGATTGGGAGACAGGTACACTGGCCTGGGATGCACATTTTCTGGGAAGAAATATTTGGAATGTGAGTGAAAACAGGAATTTAAAATTAGCTTGCCAAAGATCCTGACAGGCCACAAAGGCAGAGTGGAACAGGGTCCTGGAGTGTGCGTTCATTTTCACTCCTTAATAAGAATCACTTTGGTCCTCAATTTCCCCAGCACCTGTCCCAGCATTGCTATGAGGATAAAACTGAGTGAGCAGCAAACAAAATGCTTTGGGCCACCCCACCCCCCGCAAACTTACTATGCATTACTGTTAAGTGGAACCATATTCAAGAGTCTACATTCAACCTTTTGACCTACAAAAATGGCAAGTCTACACAACCTCTATGTCACTACTGTTAATACCCTTAGGGACCTTTTAGTTTAGAAACCTGGACTTTTGAGTCTCATTCCCCTCCCTCATAGTTATGGAGACAAACTAACTAGTTATACGGGACCTTGTCCAAGGCACTCAACCTCTCTGCACTACTGTTCCTTCACCTTTAAGATAAGGAGAAGAAACAGTTTCTACCTTACAAGGTGGTAACTGAGGAGTCAATGGGTTGGTATTTCTCAAGCATTCAGGTATTTCTCAAGCATTACTGCCTGCAATTCAGTAAAGCACAATGGTGACAAGTTAAAAATGGTTCTTAAAGTATGGTTCAAGGGCCTGGTGCAGTGGCGTATCCTATATTCCTAGCAGCTTGGGAGGCTGAGGCAGGAGGATCATGAGTTCAAAGCCAGACTCATCAATTTAGTAAGGCACTAAGCAACTCAGTGAGACCTTGTCTCTAAATAACATATAACACATGGCTTGGGATGTGCCCCTGAGTTCAATCCCCAATACTCCCCTCCACAAAAGGTATGCTTCAAAGACCCCAAAAGATTCCCAAAATTGTTTCAGGAGCTCTCAAGGTCAAATTTTTTCTTTAATTATCTAGCATTTGCCTTTTTAAGTTCTTCCTCTCAGAAATATAGAAAGAGTTCTCCAAGGGCTATATAATAGATGATGTCCTCACTCTAAAAAAGAGTGTGTGTGTGCTCTACTCTAGCAAATATCAACAGACAAACCCCACATATACAAAAATTCCTTTTAAGAGTTAAAGGGGTTCTAACCATAAAGTTCAAGAATTGCTGAACCAACTCTTCAAAGTAACGCAGTCAGCACTTCCTCATATAGCCATCAGAGGGCACCAGAAAACCACTTTAGGAGGCCATACCATCCAAAGGACACAGGTAAAGGCCTGGTTCTGTACCCAGTTGTTATGATACAACACAGGCAGACTAGGCATGTATAGAAAATTGAGACACCCCTTACACCCTCCTCTCACCCACCAACCCTCTCCAGTTCCAGGCCAAGCACAGAGAGAGCACCTGCTAGCCCAGGTACCTGTGGGCAATAGACGGCTTGTGGCCCTCACCACGGCACCAGGGTACATCCTCGTGCAGGTACGAAAGGCCTCGTGACATCGTTTCTGCCACATGACACAGTTCGTTCCATGTGATAATGTTCCCCTTGAGGTAATCCGTGAGGGAGCCCTAAGACAAGGAAGCACAAATCTTAGACACAGGCTCTAGGTGAATGGCAAGACCCAATCCAACCAACCCAACCCAGCCCAGCCCAGCCCTAGGAGGGATGTCTTTGAAGGCCAATGGTTGGCCTCCTCTCCTGGGAGTCTATAATGAACAAGAAAGGTAAATGAGACCAGGATAGAAAGTCCAGGGGTAATCATTAAGTCACAACTCTTATTATAGATGTAACCTCAGGGTCAGAGGCTCTTATAGGGACAACCTGGTCCACACCTATGGCAGAATCACCTCATGGGAACCTTTCCATGGCGTATGGATTGACAGCATGGCCCACCTTGTCATGGAAGGCCGTGATGAGCCACAGCTCCACCTCAAGGTTGGAGCCTCGTTTCTCAGCAGCAATGAACTGCAGCAGGTTCTCATGCTTCATGCCAGGCGTGCTGAAGATCTCCCTTTCACTCTGCCACGACTGCTTGTCCTGGAGCACGGAGGCAGCTCAGTCAGGCTATAGCCACACAACCCCACAGCAAGGTGGTTGCACCTTCATCCATCCCCCTCCCACTAGCCTCTCAGTTTCAGCATCCATAAGGGGCCTAGGAGACCAGGACTGAGCCGAGCCACACAATATCAGGCCAGCAGCAACCTCTTAAATCACTTAACATCAGCCATGATTTAAAAATGAAACCACCGGGGGTCCAGAGATGGGAAGCGAGTTGCCCCACATCACCCAACAAGTGAAAGGCACGCCAGGCCAGGCTTTGTTAAGTGTCCTAGGCAAATGCATAGGGTGGCCTGGTGTCCAGAGTTGCTGAGCAGAACATGACATCAAGAACAAAAATGCAGGGGCTGGGGCTGTAGCTCAGTGGCTGAGCGCTCACCTCACATGCATGAGGCACTGGGTTGGATCCTCAGCACCACATACAAAAATAAATAAGACAAAGATTATGTCCATCTACAGCTAAAAAATAATTTAAAAAAAGAACAAAAACCCATCTACCATAGAAGATCAAGGTATAGCAAAGCCCTGCCCTGGTTCTTCAATGCAATTTAACTGCTAAATGCAGTCCCCATATAGCTGAGAGTAACGTAAATGGCAACTTCAATGCAGCTATTTCTTCCTCATCCCACCAGTGACCAGGGTTTGGACTGCCCTTGCGTAGAAGAGTCTCAGCTCAGGCCACAATGAGGGAAGATGACCTGGAGCCCCCACTCACTCACCTGGAGTGGGAAGATCTTGACAGCCACAAAGTCATTCATGAGCTGGGCCTTCCAGACACAGCCAAAGCGGCCACGAGCCTTGATCTCCAATAGCTGCAGTGGCTTCAGACCCACCAGGGGGGATGGGGGTGGAGGCCCAGGATCCTAGCAGAAAGCAAAGTCTTAACCAGTTCTGGCCTAGCCTCATGTCCCCTCCTCACCCCTGCCCCAAGACTGCACTGTCTTACCTCGTGGATGTCCACATGGCCATAGGGAGGCTTACGATGCCGATACATCCAGAAGGCCAGCAGGACGATGAGGGAGAGGCCCCCAATGGGCAGCAGCGAGTAGGCCAGCACCGTGAGCAGGGTAGGGGCTGTCGGGGGTGGCTCGTACGTGACTGGGGGACACACGGAGCCCTGCGTCACATAGCCCGCCCACTCCCACACCTTCACAGGGCCCTGCAGCCATTCCCCATCCAGCTCCAGAGCTGAGCACTCTGGGCCAAGGAGAGGCCCAAGTCTGCTAAGGTCAGATGCCCTCTTCCCACTGGCCCCTCACCTTCTGGGCCCCCAGCCTCTGGCAAGTGGGTGAAGCGCTCATTGCAGAAGTTGCCTTCGCAGCAGCAGAAGTACACCTGCGGGTTCTCCTCGGTGGCCACACACTCCTGCCTGAAAGCAGAGAGCTTTCCTCACACAGGCAGGGGATGCAAGACTCTCTCCCAGGCCTGCCGAGCCAAACCCCTCCCTATAGACAGAGCATCTTCTGGGCAACATCAGCAGGACAGGTGAACCCAACCAAAGTTGGGGAGAGACCACTAGGAGTCAACACACCCTGAAACCCCTCCTCAGAGCTGGAGCAGGGCAAAAATTGTTGCGGAAGAGCGTGGGAGCCTGCTTATCACCTGAAGAGCCCCTTTCTTGCTCAGTTATCCTGAGAGCCACAGGGCCAAGCGGGAAGTGCAAGTATAGGCAGGCTTCAGTAGAAGAAGGGCAAGCCTTGTGGTACCTGTCGTAGCAGTTGAAATCATCCAGCCAGCAGCCCTTCTTGACGAGTTCGATGGTGCCTGAGCTGTTGCGCCAGGAGGCGTAGCAGTGCAGCCTCTTGTCTTGCTCACCCTCACAGCGCTCCAAGCCACTCTGGTTGGTGCGTTCCAGCTCCCAGTTGGCGTTGTAGTAGATGCACTCCCGTGTCTCAGCCTCCCCACGCCCTGAACCTGTGTCCAGAGAACAGACATTGAGCATGCCCCACAGGGCTACTGTCCCAAACCACTCTACTGGGCACCATGCTCCCTCTGTATCCAACACCTCAGCTTACTGTGTGCCAGCCTGCATCATCCCCAGCTCACTTTTCCCACTATAGCTGCCCTAGGCCCAAGCAAGGGGGAAAGGAAGGAAACCTAATACCATGCAGGATGGACAAGCAGCCAGCCACTGGCACAAAAGGTGGCATTAATAGTGCCTGAAGCTGGGTGATGGCAGGCTGCTTCCCTGCAGTACCAGGATTAATGAAGAAGCCCTCAAAAGCCCCAGTGCAAAATCTCTGTAAGTGCAGGGGTGGGACTATAGTATTTAATAAAAACAAACACTCTCAGGCATTGAGTCCAGATCTATCCAATAGGTATAAGGGCAGGATCTCCATTTTTAACCTTCCTGTCTATCTCAGGAGATACTGATGCAGACCTTTAGGACTACATCTGGAGGAACTATAAGGAGAAGCGGCTTCCTACTGCCCCCTCTCTCCTTGGTCACCACAGTGCCCCACCCCCAGATGAGCTGGTATGTCCTCCACAAGAGAACAAGGACCCTCCAGTGTCCCTTCTCACCCAGCATCCATACCTGGTGCTGCAGAATTCTAAAGATAATGAGGCCTGCACAGGTAAACCTCCCAGAATCACCAGCAGGGATATGTGCCTCTAGCAGGAGAAGAGCTGGCTAGTGGCTAAGTTGTAAACACAGATCAATCTCCCATCTGGGCTTGGCCCCTGATGATGACCCCCAGGCAGGCACTCCACTCCTGAACTTCTTTCTATCTCCAGAAGAAATGCCACCCAGGTGGTCAACTGCTTTAACCTTCAACTGCCTTCAAATGCTTTCCTTTAAACATGGCATCAAACATTTACCAAATCCACCTTCTTTACTATCCCTTCAAGATGACCCCCAGACCCAGTCCTAGCTTGTTCCCAATCCCCCATGAACTCTTTTGCCCTGGGATGGAAAAGAATATGCAGATGGCAAAAGAGATTTTGCCTGGGAGTAGTCAGCTATGGCCCCTTCACCAGGCATCCACACGAAGGACTCACTGCCAGAACTCCATGAAGATAACTGAGAGGAAACCAGCAGCAAACATTCACCAGTCTTTCCGCACTCCTTGAGCCTACTGTGGGGTAGTGCCTATCACCACCCCTGGCTGGGCTCCCCGAGTCTCCCCCGACAACTATGCCCACCATAGGAGGAGAAGGAGCCAAAGTCAATCCCAAAAAACCACCAGTCAGTCCATGCGCAGCCTGACTTCACTGACAGCAGGAAAGGCAGGCAAGGAGAAGGAAGCCCACCTGATCCTGGGGAAGGCAGTGCCCTGAGTTCTAGCACAGCCCACGGCTTGATTTCCCAAGGCCTATTCATGGAGGAGAATACTGACTGGTAGAGGGAGGAGCCCCTCTACCACAAGGAGGAACACACTCTGCTCAGACTCACCCTTGCTCTATCTCCCTGCAGCGATAAAAGGTCCTTCCAGGGGGCCTGGCCAAGGCCAAGCATCAAATTCCAAGGCTCCAGGTAGGATCAAATCATCCAGGTAGGTTCAAATTATCACCCAACTAGAATGAAAACATCCAACCATAGCTCTGGCCATCCAAGGCCATGTGGCCTAGACCCTGACACTTGTAAAAGGAAAAAGTGGCCTTATGACAAGCCAAGCAGCTGGGACTCAGCCTGGCCCTCAAAAAAGGGCCTCAGGGTCTACATGGGTACTCACACAGGGGCGTACACTGACTTCCCCCAGTCAGACCCTTCCTCAAATATAGGCTTATAGTGTAGGGGGAGAAGCTGAGGGGACCCAATGCAGGTAGGAGCCAAAGACTGAGCAAGTACAAGGGCCCCTGCCCACTCACAACAGCATCCAGTAGCTTAGCTATGCAAAACCCCCAGTCCACACAGTGCATGCAAACTCTCCCCAACCTGCAGCCCCACTGCCTTCACAACAGCAATTCTAGCGGGGGAAGACTTGAGACTTGCGGGAAAGCCTCCAAGTTGGGCTGCAGACAGAGGAGATATGCACTACCTCATCTACTTCCCTCTCTGCAGCCATATCTCACTGCCAGGTTCTTGAATGTGCTGGGCTTCTAGGCTTAGTACCCATTACCACCTCTGGCTGTAAGATGTTCCCCACTTTATCCCTAGGATTTCAGCCTGGCCTCTCCCCTAAAACTAGGCACACTCTACTTCCATTGGCCTTATATTTCCTCTAGCACCTAATTTACCACCCTTGGTTAATCACCTGTTCTTATTTAAAGGACTATTTCAGACACCCAAAAACTGTATGCTTAACATAACCAAAAATAATTCCCAAGAAGAAATAACAATATTAACATAATCAACACTTGCATAAGAAATAAAATATTCCAAATGTGCTCAACAGTTGCATTACAAATGCCAGCTTCCAAACCCATATAAATACAGCTATCTCATACTAGACAAAGGCAACATAAACATACATTGGAGAAAAGATGGCCTGGTCAACAAATGGTGCTGGGAAAACTGGAAATCCGTATGTAGCAAAATGAAATTAAACCTGTATCTCACCCTAGACAAAAATCAACTCAAAATAGGCACTAGAATACAGACACTACGCCTAATAGAAAAAAAAAGCAGGCCCAAATCTTCATCATGGACCTAACTTAGGACCTAACTTCCTTAACAAGACTCCTAAAGCATAAGAAGTAAAATTAAAGAATCAATAAATGGGGTGGATTCAAACTAAAATGTTTCTTCCTAGCAAAGGAAACAAACAATAACGTGAAGAACCTACAGAATTGGAAGAAATCTTTACCACACACACATGAGACAGAGCACTAATCTCCAGGATATATAAAGAACTCAAAACAAATAACCCAATCAATAAATGGGCTAAGGAACTGAACAGACACTTCACAGAAGAAATATAACTGATCAAAAAACATATGGAAAAATGTTCATCATCTCTAGCAATTAGAGAAATGCAAATCAAAACTACTCTAAGATTTTATCTCACTCTAGTCAGAATGGCAGTTATCAAGAATACAAACAATAATAAGTGTTGGAGAGGATGTGGGGGAGAAAGGCACACTCATACATTGCTGGTGGGACTGCAAATTGGTGCAACCACTCTGGAAAGCAGTTTGAAGATTGCTCAGAAAATGTGGAATAGAACCACCATTTGACCCAGCTATCCCACCCCTCAGTTGATATCCAAAGGACTTAAAATCAACATACTACAGTGATGCAGACATACCAAGGTTTATAGCAGCTCAATTCATAATAACTAAACGGTGGAATCAACCTAGATGCCCTTCAACAGATGAATGGATAAAGAAAATGTGGTATATATATACACAATGGAATGTTACTCAGCCTCAAAGAAAAATGAAATTATGGCATTTGCAGGTAAATGAATGGAACTACAGAACATCATGTTAAGTGAAATAAGCCAATCCCAAAAAAATCAAAGGCCAAATGTTTTTTCTCATAAATGGATGCTTATTCATAGTGGAGAGGGGGGTGGGTAAGAAAGAATGAAGGAACTTTGGATTGTGCAGAGGAGAGTGAGAGGAGGAGTGGGGCTGAGGGGATGGGAAGGACAATAGAATGAGACAGATATTATTACCCTACATATATGTATGATTGCACTACTGGTGTGACTATGCACCACATAAAGCAAGAGGGATGAGAAGTTGTGCTTCATTTGTGTACAATGTGTCAAAATGCAAAAAATGCAATGTGTCAAAATATATATGTGATATATATCTAAATAGGGCAAATTTTAAAAAAATAGAAGGGAGACCAGTAGAAAAGAAGAAGGGGATCAGGGGAAAAGAGGAGAGGGAAAGGGGAGCTAACTGGGAGTGAAATTGAACAAATTATACTATTTTATTGTATGCACATATGAATATAATAACAAATCACACTGTTATGTATAATTATAACACATCAATAAAAAGGGGGGAAAATGCCAGCTTCTTCTACAAGACATGAAAACAGGGCCCTTGCCCATCTTGAGTGTTAGAACCAGTTCCAGACATACAGATGGATGGATGGATACATGGAAAGAAAGAAGGGTGTAGGATGTGTGGCTAGAGCAAGATTTCAAAAGAAGGGAACAAGAAAGAAGGACAGTTTTAGCCTGAAGCCCCTACATTTTTTATTTTTCTTGCTAGAAATGAGAATCAAACTCAAGAGCCTCATACATGTTAGGCAAGGGTTCTACCACTAATCTACACTCCTAGAGCAAGAATTTGGTTAACAAACAACAAGCTCCCTGTTCAGGGTTAGGAGTTCCAACAAAGGAGACCAACAGAGAGTGGCCTAAGGTTGGCCCAGTTCCTCTCACCAAGCCACCATCAGGCAAGGACCCCTCTGGCCACTACCATGGGCAGAACCCAAGTGGAAAGGGCTGGGAGCTCCAAATCAAGGCTCCAGGAAGGACCCAAAGTTTAAGGATGTCACCTGAGCCCCGTATGACCAGATCCTCCCACAAGCAATCCAACAAAATAACAGCCTTAAGCCGCCAGACTTTAAATCCTGCTTTGACACTTCACCACTGTGTGCCCTGGCACTTTACAGAATCAGTTACTCTTTGAGAGGGGTTCATAATAAATCCTAGGGTTGTCACAAATAATAAATGATCACATTTCAAGAGTGGTCAGAAAGGGCCTGGCATGCCACTCATTGTATCAGAGCCATACCCTTCCCTGTTGCCTGTAATAATCCCTTACAGCCAATTCCCCTCAAGCCCCCAGCCCATCAAGTCATACTAGACCCATGAGAGCTTTGTTCTCAGAGCTGAAGTGACATTCCATGCCCCTCCCACACCACACCCAGGCTTTGCTGCCAGCTGGAGATCCAGAGGTCTCCAAGCTTCCTGGCCTCTCCCAGGCTCTGTTTCTTTACATACTTAGCTATTTATAGCCTCTGGCAATACTCCAACCACACACCTCTGCTTTTGAATTGATGAAGGCCTCCTGAACACACTCCTGAGCCAGGGCACTCATGCACAGGAGGCTTCCCTACCCTAGTCTACTATCCCCTTCTGGCAGGAGAGGAAGCAGTCCTCCCAAGATGCGGGGCACTAACCCCTCTTACACTTGCTGTCTTAGAGTACTGAAGAGAGCATCCCCCCCAGATCCAGGACAAAGGACTTGCTACATCCCTGAGCCACAGCCATCTCAATTGCTGCTCTCCAAGGGAACCAGGTAACTCAAGTCTGATTATCCCTAAGAGGCAGTCCTTATGCCCAAGTCCTGGCAGTTTAAAAAGAAATAAGAAAAAAAAATCTAGGCTCTCCAAACCAAATCCTCTATGCAGGCAGGGAAGGAAAAACCTCAGTCCCAGAAACCACCACCCCCCCCCCACACACACACACACACACTCTGTCAGCTAACATGCAGGTTCTGCTCTGAACTGACATTCCATGTAATGGGACATCAAGGGATCCGTTTCAATGCTCAAGGACAAGAACTGGAAGGCTCCTTCCCCTCTGAAGCAACTCAGTCCACTGGTCTTTGGACACATCTCACTATGCCCTGGGGAAAACAGAGGGAAATATCACCAAGGTCCAGCCTGTGAGGCGCTCAAAGTGCAACAGAGAAGGGGGAAGGAATGGAAAATGGGGAAGGTGGCTCAGAACTGGAATGACCATGCCTCCTGTGGGGTTCCCCCAGCTCTGGCTTGGGGTATCCCCAGTCAACTAACATCTCTCAGAACTATGAACTCCAGCTGGGCATAGTGGCACACTCTGTAATCCCAGAAGCTTGGGAGACTGAGACAGGAGGACCATAGGTTCAAAGCCAGCCTCAGCAAAAGTGAGGCACTAAGCAACTCAGTGAGACCCTAACTCTAAATTAAAAAAAAAAAAAAAAAAAAAATAGGGCTGGGGATGTGGCTCAGTGGTTAAGTAGCCCTGAGTTCAATACTCAGTACCCCCCGCCCCCCACAAAAAAAAGATCTGTGAACTCCAGCACCCAGCAGGCCATTATATTCTTGGCTCCTGGAGTCACCTCAGCAGCCACCCTGATAGGGAGCAGGCACCCAGCCTCACCCATATGGTCACTGAAAGAGGTGAGCAACTGCCCCTCACTACTCTATCTACCTACCTCAGGACAACCCCAGCCAGCTGGGCAAGATACACTCTCCCAGATGCCTCCATGCATGAGAAGCTAATAAGGGTGACTTCAGGGAGTTAGTGCTCCCTCCAGTACCCAGCCTCCATGGCTGCCTAGAGGCAGAAGCAGCCTCTCCCCTACTGTCAATGTCCCTAGGAAGATGGCCCCAAGTTTACTGAGCAAATGTTACCCTAGCAGGTCCCTTTAGAAGAGCCAAGGAGGACCATGAGACCTAAAGGTGAGGCTTCTAAACTGTACAGTATCATCCCCTCCACCTCACCAGGACCAGAGTCAAGGTGGATAGGGAGTAAAGACCCAAAAACCTATAAGAGAGGGGGAAGGGGAAGGATAGAGCATGAGAAATATCCAGACACACAGAGTGCACAAGCATTGTGAGTGATGAAGACTCTTTCACACAAGAGAACTAAACACAATCTTGATAAATTTGGATTCTTTTCATTTTTTGCAGTACTGGGGATCAAACCAGGGCTATAATATCAAAATCCTAGATAAATCTGTTTTAACCTTGTCCGTATATTTTTAAACCATCCAGATTAATATCAACTGCATAGTTCATGCCACATCTCAGACACTATACTAAGCGTTTTTTAAATAATATTTAATCCTTATGACAACCCAGAGTCATTATTTTACAGATAAGAAAACTGAGGCACAAGAGGTTGAGTAACTTCCCAAGTCATTTATCAATGACTTCAGCCCATCTCTAGAGTACATGTCTTTATATACTGCTCCCTCTCCAAAGTTCGTAAATGCGCGAATTTCCAAAGCCATGTGACAGTCCCTTGTGTGACTTACTTTCATCCACTCTTGTTGAACTCTTAGGTTATTTATGTTTGTTGATGTAAGCAACATTACTGAGCCCCCCTTGGGTTCATGTGTGGGCATTTCCTCAGGGTACATCCACACAAGCTGGAATAGCTGGGTCACAGGATCTCAGCATCCTTAACTCACTAACTAGTCAAACTGTTCTCCAAAGAGGATATACCAATTTATGTTCCCAACAGTCCACATTGAGCCATACCCTCATCCACTCTGAATTTCGGTGACCTGGCAGAGTATAAAATGTTAATGTGGCTTCAATCTACATTTCTGTGATACTGACTGTATCTTTCTGTGATCACTGACCTCTCCTTCTGCATACTGCCTGTTATATCCTTTCCCATTTTCCTATTGGGTCATTTTTCCTTTAAGCAATATAAAATCTTTATATTTTCTTGGCAATAAAACTTTTCTTACTATATAGTAACTTTCTTCATTTGTAATATTCTTTGTCAAAAAGTCTATTTGTTCGATGCTATAATAGCTATTAACATTTGTTGTGGTTAGTATTTTCTCAATCTTTTCCAATTTTTATTTTAAATCTTTCTGCTTCAGAGGATCACAAGTTCAAGGCCAGCCTGGGCAAATGACAGAGACTGTCTCAAAATAAAAATGAAAAAGGCCTAGGGATTTAGCTCAGTGGTATAGAACATCCCTGGGTTAAATCCCCAGAACCATAAAAACATTTCTGCCTATTTTTATTTTCCCTGATTCAATCAGGGAACTGAGTTCCATTACATTTATGACTACTGCATATGTTTAGATTTGTTTCTTCTCTACTGCTACCTCCATTTATGTTTCTTGTTTGTTTTGTTTCTGTGGTACTGGGGTTCAAACCCAAGGTCCTACACATACATAGCACAGTGTGCTACTATTGAGTCTCATGGGATTATATTTTTATATTTCTTTTTTTAAATTTTATTTTTCTATTTCTTGGTTGTACCTGATGCATGCTAGGAAAGTAATCTACCATTGAGCTATGCCCCCAGCCCTTACAGTTCATATTTTAGTTACTTCTGGTCTGAAGCTACACATTTAATTTCCATTTTAAGTATTTTCAATTTAGATTTAATCTATTACTTGCATTCAGTATTTAATGTTATTGATTTCTTCTTACCTGATTCCCAAGAAAAGATACTACTTGTGTTTTATACACCATCTCAGACCTTTTTTTTGATGCTATAACAGACAGAAACTGGGTAATTTATAAAGAACAGAGACTTATTCTTACAGTTCTGGAGGCTTGATAGTCCAAAGTTGAGGGCCCATATCTGCACAATGTGTTCTCACTGCGCCATCCCATGGTAAAAGGTGGAAGGACAAGAGACAGAATGGATCAAATGTGTCCTTTTACAGGGAACCCACTACTAGGATAACTAACCCACTCTTAGGAAACCCACACTAATTCATTTATAAGGACAGACCCCTCATGACCTAATCACTTCCTTAATCACCTTTTTTTGTTGTTGTTTTTGGTATTGGGGATTGAATCCCAAAGGCACTTTACCACTGAGCTATACCCCAGCCCATTTTTTGTGGGGGAGGGGATACCAGGGATTGAACTCAGGAGCACTCAACCACTGAGCCACATCCCCAGCCCTATTTTGTATTTTTAGAAACAGGGTCTCACTGAGTTGCTTAGCGCCTCACTTTTACTGAGGCTAGCTTTGAACTCGTGATCCTCCTCCCTCAGTCTCCCAAGCCACTGGGATTACAGGTATGCACCACTGCACCTGTCCCATTTTGTTTTTTATTTTGAGACAAGGCCTCACTAAGTTGCTTAGGGCCTCACTAAGTTGCTACGGTTGGCCTTGAACTGTGATTCCCCTGCCTCAGACTCCCAGGTATCTGTTACTACAGGTGTGCAACAACATGTCCTGTTCCTAATCACTTCTTAAAGGTTCTACCACTTAACACTGTTGCACTGGGTACTAAGTTTCTAATACATGAATTCTGGAGACACATTCAATCAGTACCATAGTCAATATTTTTTTAAATTTATCCATACATTCATCAGTTTGTCTGCTCACCCATTCCTCCTTGCATCTCTGTCCTTATTTAAGACCATTGTACTTGCTGAAAAACATACTCCTTCAGGAAACACTTGTTAATCAAAGAGCCTTTGTTTGCTTTTCTGAATTATTATTTTACCTTTCTTCCTAAATCAAAGTTTAAAATGAACATAAAATTTTAGATTCAAGTTATTTTTTTCTCAACATTTTGAAAATACTACTTAGTGGTTATTTTCCAGCTTCCACTATTATTACTTAAAACTCCACTATACTTTATATACATATTCTGTCTTTTCCCCTCTGGCTTTCTTTCTTTTCTTTTTTTTTTTTTTTTTTATAGTTTCACTATAAGGAATGTATCTCAGTATATATTTAAATTTATTTATGCTGACTGGGGTTCACTAAGCTTTTAGAGTCCGATGATTCATGCCACTTATCAATTCTGAGAAACTCTTGGCTATTATCAATTTGAGTATTGCATTGCTCTATCCTGTAATTCTGAAATTCCTATTGCATGAAAATTAAACCTTCATGTTCTGTCCAGTCTCTTAACTCCATGTTATGGTTTATATTCAAAAGCTGGCAACTTAATCCCCTATGCAACAGTACTGAGAAGACCTTTAAGACGTCATTAGATCTTAAGGGCTGTCTTCACAAATAAGACTTCACAAATGTCATCATCAGAGAGTGGGTTAACTGTCTTTGGGAGTGAGTTATAAAAGGCTCCCATTGTTTCTCTCTTTCCTTATGATCCCTTCCACTATGTTAAGATCCCTTGTCCAGGTAAAAAACAAGGATCATAAACAAAAACCTTACCAAATACCAACACCTTACTTTTGGGACTTCCCAACCTCCAGAACAATGAGGCCAACTATATTCCTCCTGTTTATAAATTATCCAGTCTGTGGTATTCTGTTATAACAGCAGAAAACAGACTAAGATGCCCCTGCTTTCATGTTTTCCAATTGTGTCTAAAAACCATTACAAATAATTCCTTAAGATCTAACTTCCAATTCAGTAATTGCCTCTTTCACTGTGTCTAACCTTCTGTATAGCTCTTCTATTTAATTTATACATTCAACTATTCTTGTTTTCATTCCTGTACGTTTTATTTTTTAAAAAAGACAAAACTTGTTCTGGTAGTATATAGCTCAGTGATAAAGTGCTTGCCTAGCATGCAAAAGGCCCTGGGTTTGATCCCTAGTACTATAAAAAATAAAATAAAATAAAACTACCTGGTCAATTATGGCACTTCTGTTCTTTGTCTAATTCCTTCTTATGATTCCATAATTAAACTTCTTGAAAGTCTATTTCTGACATTTCTTATTTCAGATCATTTTCACTCATGGTAGTTTCCTCACATATTTTAGAATTTTGGATAATGAGCTTATGTTCAATGGAACCTTTTCTGTGGGAATATTGTGAGACCAAGTTTGAGGGGGAAACCTTCCAGAGATCATTTATATTTTTTGCTTCTGCCAAACTCCAAATTACTAATTTAGAACCACTTTAATTTCTCAATCTAGAGTTTCCCAGAGAGCAGGATGATACAAACTTCAGCTCCAGACTCATGTATGCACGGGCCTATGGTTATAAACACTCAGGGGAAACTAAACCTAACCTAACCCCCTCCCCTATCAATTTAGTCCAAGAAAATTCATTATCTAATCCCTTTGTCAACAAAAGGATATTTTTTCTAGTCCACACTTATATTGAACTCTGAAGATGTGAAGATTTCAGTCCCATTCCACAATTATGTCCTGACCCTAACACAGCTACAAAACGCACATCTCTAAATTCGAGATGGGCAAAGACTTGAGGGAGTCAGTAATGGCAATTAGTTGAAGCACACAGCTCTACTCCTACCAACTTTTTGCTTTCCCTTATTCTTACAAATGTGGCTATCTAGATGCATTTAAAAAGATATTTACTACACTTTTTCTAGCATTTCTGTTTTGTATGAAGCTTTTCAGATCATTTGTTCACTATAAATGCCAGGAGTGGAAGTCCAGAAGCACTTTCCAAGATGACAGGAGGAGCCCCATCTGCCTTCTGAAGCCTAGCCTAGAAACAAGGAACCAAGCCAGGTCACCTCAAGTCAGTTCCAGATTGGACTTTGTAAACAAGTCCCTGGCACCATCTCCCCACAAAAGGTGTGGCCAAGACCAATTCTCAGAAGTACATCTCTTTCTCCATTCTTTGTCATTCCTGAAGAACATTGGAGAGACAACTTACAGGTAAAGGACAAGGATCATAAAAAAACATTTCCTTTCCCTCTCTTCTGTAATCCCATTAAAACCACAGCAAAGAAAAAATATCTAAGGAATAAACCCATGAAGACAAGAATAGGAGAAAACTACAGAAATGAAATTTCAATGCTGGAAACCAGACAAATAAGTGGTAACTGACCACACAGATTCTTAAATGTTGGCTGTATAGAAAGATGAGGAAGACATGATTTCCACAACACCAGATGTCTCTGGAAATATGGAGTAAAAATGAATCCAAAAATAGAAGGGTCCACTAGGATGGAACAAGCAGATGCTCAGATCCTACCACCAGTCAGGTCCGGGGGCTGCCCCATCCCAAACTAGCAGGCACAAGAAGTTCACTTTCTGAAGATGATAAAACAGATGATAAGCCCTGCAGAGAAAAGTGGGCAAATCTGAGGGCACAAATCACACTCTAAAATAGGAATAAGTACAGAACATATCACACACAGTACCCCAGTTCTCTTCCCTCTGTGGCTTCTAGCATGTTGGCAGTCTAGTCTTTAACCTCCAGACAGAAAAATCATAAGAGACTCTCAGGAGAATCCTACTAGTTCCAATCCAGTTTCCAGACTATTGGCCGGCTTCACTCAAGAGCTCACAGTTTTCAATCAGTATCCAGGTCCATCTTTAAATATGAACAGCTCTATGAAAGCCACTTAGTAAAAACAAAGATAAAAACAGGTAGAAAAAAATAACTTTGAGACTATGCAAAGAGAAGAAAACTTCAAGACTTATCCTCAGACAAAAGGTAATGTATCTATGGGACATTATATACACACATGTGCACGCACGCACAAACACACATGTACACACATGTACACACAATGGCATAAATTAAAATCAACAGAAGGATTAGATGATAAAATCGAAGAAACATCATTAAGAAAGTCAAGTAAGTGGGCTGGGGTTGTGGCTCAGTAGTAGAGCACTTGCCTAGCATGTGTGAGATACTGGGTTTGATTTTCAGAGCCACATATAAATAAATAAATAAATGTCCATTGATAACTAATAAAGTAAGCATACAAAGATATAAAAAAACAGTAGACAAAAAAAAAAAGTCAAGGTGTTTTTGAGGTGCAGTCCAGGAAATCCAAAACCTAAATAACAAGTTCAAGTTCAAAAAAGAGAAAATGGCTGTGTGCACTGGCACATGCCCGTAACTCCAACCATGTAGGAGAATCAAAAGTTCAAGGGGTCGGGGGAGGAGGGAGGTATGGGGGCAGAAAAGATGGTGGAATGAGATGGACATTATTATCCTAAGTACATATATGACTGCACACAGTACAAGGAGAGAAATGAAAAGTTGGCTGCAATTGTGTACAATGAATCAAAATGCATTTTGCTATCATATATACAAAAGTTCAAGGTCGGCCTCAGCTATTTCTTTCTCTGTATCATTCTTCTTTTTGTCTCTCCACGTACATTTTCTTCTACTCTACCATCCAGTTCACTAATCCTCTCTTCAGTTGCACTTAATTTGATAATTTCATGTACGGGGTTCTTAATTTCTGTTATTATATACACATCAGTTCTATAACAGATCTTTCCTGTCCACTGAAATTTTCACTGGTTCACCTCCTAAACCACAGTAAGCATGCTACTTTTAAATATGTACATAATAATTTCAATCTGGAGTTCATTCAGCCCTGATTTAACTGATATTTCTGCTGGCTCTTTATTTCAAATCACCAGCCAGTCACTAAATTTACAAGTTGTTTATAGAAGTAAGTGTGAGGCCAAGGATGCAGAAAGATTTTAAATATGCTTCTGCCAGTATTAAAGATTCTATTAAACACAGAACATTTTGATCCAACTTTAGGGTTTAATTGATTTGGAGTCTACCTCACCCCTAGGTGTTTGGAGTCCCAATCTAAAAGGAGGGGTTAACTCTACCCATCCTCTGCTTAGAATTTCAGTTCCTGTCTTCCTAACCCCACAAGGCTGTCAAATACAATGCTCTGTCTCTCAATTGCCCCATGAATGATTGAAAACACCCCAAACCCCAAAATCATCACCCTGGGTCTTTATTCTCACACAGATCCTGGCCTGATAAATCTATTAATTTTAGCTGTACAATGACTTCAATCAGAAGTCTTCTCTAGTTTATCAGTTTTTTCCAATTGTCTTCAAAAAGGGGTGGGGAGGTTGGTCCTGATTATCAGAAGAGGAAGTCTCCATATCTACTTTTTACTCAGCTTCTAGACATTTTTTTCATGATCATAATATGCTCAAAGGCAAGGACATATCTACAAATACACAGAAACTGAACCCATCAGCATGGGATTGCCCATGGAAAGTATTAAACAAGAACAGAGACCCCCAGAGCAAAGCTCTGGGAAAAAAAAGTAGCTATCATTCCAAAACGTAACTCAGAGGACAATAATTCACTTTCAAACAACTTCATTGTTTCAAGCTGTCATGGGCTGAACTACATCCATTCAAAATTCATTTAGGTTGACATCTTAACCTCCAATGGGTCTGTAGTTAGAGGAGGTTAAGTAAGGTCATAAAGGCAGGCCTCTCATTCAATGGGCCTGTTATAAGAAAAGAGATTCTGGAGTGTACAGAGAGAGAAAGCCATGTAAAGACATAACAAGGAGGTGGTTGCCTGTAATACACAAAGTCCCACCAGAAATCAACTCTGCCAGCACCTTAATCTTGGACTTTAAGCCTCCAGAACTAGCAGAAAACAAGTTTCTGTTAAGTCACCTATGATATTCTATTATAACAACCTGAGCAGACTAAGGCACAAACAGTATACATCACCTAAGCAATGTAGGAAAGTTGATGGGGTGTTATTCATACTAGAAACATTTCCACAAATTCAGTGTCATCTAAATCCCCGAGCAGGGTCTGAAAAGTAGACTTACTCAAAGAATACCAGGACTACAGTACAGAAAAAGTAGGCAACATGCTAAATGGAGAGACTGAGAAACAGGGGGTTTAGAGAATAAGTTATCCTGATCAGTCTTCCCTATTTCTTCTGCCCACTATAACAGGGGGTTATACAAAGGAACAAGTCATACAATCAGACAGGAATAAGAAATACCACCGACTACTGTAAGAAATACCACCGACATATATTTTATCTCCATATATGAAATCAGAATCTTACCATGCCAAGATTTTGTCAAATGCACTATACTCACTATGCCCTGTTACCCAGAGCTCTTTGGCTACCTTCAACAAATGCTTTAGTCCCTCCCAAAGGTGGAGGCGGCAAGGAATATGAAATGATCAAAGAAACACACATGCATATGTACCCTAAACCCAGACCAGCACATCCTAGCTAGTCCACTGTTCTGTCCCTCATCACCTCAGTAATCAGGACACTCAGAAGAGGCTTCGTACTCTCAGGCTCTCCTCAGACAGTAAGCCAATGGAAGTGAGCCCTCTCCTATCACAGCAACTTCAGGATGTAGGGCTATTTCAACCTCTACAATCAGGCATTACAGGATAAAGAGGATGAAGAGTTAGAAGGTTGTACACTGATTGCCACAGAGGGCCAACTGCCATCTCACCTAACTTCTACACATACTGCCATCACCTGAACTGCCTCATATAATAATAATAATAATAGTAATAATAATAATAACAATAATATAGCATTTCCAGTATCTATTAAAATGTAAAATATACACATCATATGACCCAGAAGTTATTCTTCTTGTCATCTCTCTTTAAGAAACAATCTGCATAAATGACATGCAGTGTTCATCAACAGGAAACTAGATAGAATGTAGTCTACATCTAAATTTTTGAATTTACACAGCTATTTAAAAGACCAAAGTAGATCTATATGTATTAGAAAGGTTGACAAAACCAATCTGGGTTTTAAAAGACATGACAACTAGATGAAAATCAAAGAAAAGGTGACCAGAAGATGGGCAAAACCTAGTTCATATGTATGAGTCAAAAAAGCATAAAAACAGGAAAACTAATTTATGCTGGTGGAAGTCAAGATAGTAAACACCCTCAGGGGATGAAGGCAGTGACTGGAATGAACAGGAGAGAGCATGGGGGCCAGAGTATCTCAGTGGTACATCATGTGTTTAGTATGCAGAAGCCGTGGGTTCTAATCCCAGCACCAAAGCAGGGGGGATGGGGGCGGGCCTAATGGTTTGAGGGGAATTATAATCTGGTTCTTGATCTGGACACACCGATGGCATAGACGTATTCAGTTCATGAATATTCACTGAGCACTCACTTATGATAATTACACTATTCTTCTTTGCTAATTTTTGGTGCTGAGGATTGAACCCAGGGCCTTGTACTTTGAAAGCATGTGCTCTATCACTGAGCTACAACTACATCCATAATTACACTATTCTGTAATTTTATACTTCAGTTAAATGCCTGAAAAAGAGTGATATCTTTTTAAGCTAATAAAGAAAACAACAGGGCTAGGGTTGTGGCTCAGTGGTAGAGCGCTTGCCTAGCACATGTGATGCTTTGGTTCAATCCTCAGCACCACAAACAAATAAACAAAAATAAAGATATTATGTCCATGTATAACTAAAAAACTCTCTATTTCCTCTACGTACTTCCTGTAGATGCACAGGTAAAAATGCCTGGAAAAATATACAACCACCTTAAAATTAAAAGGCTTACCTTTGGAGGGGAACAGGGGTGGTAAGAGACCCTGGTTTTAACTGTTCACAGGTAATTTCTGCAATTGAGTATATGTGTGTTATCTATATAAATAAAATTTAAAATGGGAAAAGAAATTAGGGCCACTGTGACTTCTACTCTTCCAACTATACACCAGAGGGGCTGACCAGGAAGGAGATCCTTGGGTAAGGGGAGGTTTGGGTGCAAGTTTTTGAGGGGTAGAGGAAAGAGAATCCTATTCCCTAGCCTTTATTCTACTTTCATATGGCCCTCCAAGACCCACTCTAGGGCTTCTAGAGGGGTCAGAGGATCAGTCAGAAGATAAGAAAAACTAGACACCACCTCTCAAATCCTGAGTTCCTCTACTTTCTAAGCCATAGAGCAGATGAGCCTTGACCTTTATGTTTTCCACACAGGGAGGCTGAACCTCTCCCTGAGGTTTGGGCCACAAGGCTCATCCCATCTAACCCCACTTTAAACTTAGATGAGAAGGAAATTCCCAAAAGTACATCAAATAAAGGTTTCTAAATCCATGCCTGCCAATCCAAAGCTCTGAGAGCCTAAGCATGCTTTCTGAACCAATGGACAGATAGATAATTGTCATGTTGAAGGTAGACAGGAAAAAAGGTTGTCAATGACACTGGCCATCAAAAAAGCATTGTCCTCACACATGAAAACACTATGCACCACGGCTAAGCCTGAAAGAAAAAACATCCTGGCATCAACACTCAAGAGTCAGGTTCCAAATCAGCCTCTGTTTTAATTGGTTCAGGTCAGAGAGTCAAACAAGGACCCCTCTATCTCCCCAGATGGACAGACAACAGCTGGTCTGGTCATATCCTCTGAAATGTTCAGTCACAAACCCAGGGAAGCAGCCTTTTCCATCTTCCAGCCAAGGGCTTGGGTTACCAACCAGCCTTCCTTTTCCTTCCTCAGAACTAATTTTAGCCTCCCTGGTTGTCAAAGTGGAACTGAAATAGTCTGCCGAGGAACACATTTGCAAGCAGGAGTATAAGCTTGCCTCACAAAACACCTCAGCTCCAGCTCAGAAATTGGCCACAAAAGAGAAGCCCCATTGAGGAGGAGCACAGGCCCCTCTAGACAACATTCCCCAGGGTGGAGGTCCACAAATCTGCCCAGTGGGGCAGGCTTCTTTTCCAATACCGGCTTTCATGGATCACATGTCCATGAATGAAAACACCCAGCTGGAGCTGCCAGTCCCAAAGAGGATCTGAAAAAGGCACATGTACGTGTACAGCAAGACGGGAATAACCAGGGCAAAGCATGGGCTATCCAGAGGCAGGAAGCCATTACCGATCCTGAGCCAGGAGGAGGCACAGCTAACCCCCAAATAATCGCAGCCTGTGTGATCCGTTGGTTTCCAGTACCTACCATTGTATTAGGCAGAGATTCCACTGACAACCACCATAAATAAAGACCCAGAAGAGGCAGCAGCATCTCCTCACCCAGCAACCTGGTACCCAGGGGCAGCCCCACAGGACCAAGAGGAGCAGGCACCTCCAGGGCTGGGACCAACCTGGGAGTCTGGTGGAGAACAAGAGACCAAAAAGGAATCCCAGAAAAGGGGTGAGTGTTTGTTCTGGAACAAAAAAAATACTGGTGATGGAACAGGAGGGAAGGGAAAGAAGACAAAGAATTCTAGGAAAGCAAGTCTCCTTGGGAAGAGTCTAAAAGAGAGGACACTATAAGTCTCCACCCCGGCACACACTCCACACAAGTGATATGGAGCGCTTAGAAACTGAGGCTTGTAATAATGCTTCCTCCCACCATAAGGTCCAGTTTGAAATTAGCTCCCAGTGCAGCCAGCTGTGTCTAGCTGAGTTTACAAGTCAGAAAGGAGGAGTTACCCCAAGGCCCCTCCCCAGCACAGGCAGAGGAAGAGAGGGGAGGAGTAGAAAACCAATGTTGGGGCAGCCACAGGGGACCACCGGTCTGATGAGCCCAACACACAGGCCTCCTTAGATATCAACCATGTCCGTCAGGGCCTCCAACACTAGCACCTGTCTCAGGCAGTGCTGCCCACCACACCTCCCCAGGCCCAGAGGAGGAAGCCTGGCCCTGTCCTCAGATTCCATCCGGACACCATACTCTAAGGAGAGGGGAGAGACTTGCACCCATACCTTTGGAAAGAGGCTGCCCCCCTGCCCTGGTGTCCCCGGCCTGGGAGCTCCAGGCCCATAGCCACTGTGGCTCCTCGGAGCGCCACCCAGCAGGCCCACTCGGGGGAAAGGGCATGCCTGAGTCTTGCTACAACCCCAGTGCTCCTCTTGGCAGAATGGGCCAGCCTCGGCTCGTGGGGCTCCCAGGTGAGCAGAGAGGGGGTGCCAGGCAGGAGGAGAGGCCCCACCAACAGGCACTTCCTGACATTCTGTGCGTGCAGGAGGAAAAGGCACTCCTGCCAGCCTCAAGGCGACGGCCAGAGTCAGAGCGGGTAGGCGGGTGCAGGCAGGCAAGCTGCCTGGCCACCCACAACGGACGCCTCCCTGAAACCTGAACCACTTCTGGGAAAACTCAAGGACGCCAGGATTCTTCTTGGTGGCAAGCAGTATACCCAATTTACTAATTTGAGCCAAACTCTCACACATTGTACAGGTTTATCTGGGCAGGAACCTCCTAGGTTTTGAGAAGAATCAAACCTCCAATGCTGCCTGAATCCTAGGGAATAAAGATGAAGGTGCAACCATTAATCCCACTTCTCCCAGCTGTCTATCTCATTAGAAACTAGAGAACATTCTAGACCACTGGTCCTCAACCTGAGAATGATTTTGTCCTCATCTCCACCAAAGAAAATTAGCAATATCTACAACCACTTTTTAAATTTATTTTTTAGTTGTAGTTGGACACAATACCTTTATTTTATTCATTTATTTTTATGTGGTGCTGAGGATCAAACCCAGGGTCTTGCACGTGCGAGGCAAGTGCTCTACTGCTGAGCCACAACTCTAGCTCTACAATCATTTTTGATTGTCTCCATGAGAAATAAGCTACTAGAATTTATGGGCAAAGGCCAGGGTATTGTGCTAAACAACCACAGTCCACAAGATAGCACCCCCACCACCATCACCCCCACACACAACAAAGAATCAAGTCTGGAATGCCAGTAGTATCTAAGGTTGAGAAATTCTGTTTGATAAAGAGATCCATGCAACCAGGACCCTGCCTCAGGGTTCTCTATCCATTCACTCTCAAAGGTATTAAACAGACCTGCTCCTACACCTTCACTTTGAGATCCTATTCCATGGTGATTGGTCAGTATCTTCAAGTGGATCTAAACTCCTGACTCAATGCCCCTTTTATTTCCCAATGGCACTACTTTATCTCCCAAGCAGAGTGCTAAATGCACAGGCAATCAGAGGGGTGGTTTCCTGGTAGAGGAGGAAAAGAAAGGGGAAGGAATCTGAACATCGGGCAATTACAAGAAGCAGAAGTAAAGGAGCTATCCAGTAGCCAGAATAGGGCAAGTAGAGTCAGCAAGGCAGGAACAGGCTCAATGTACACCCATATCCAAGGACCATTTGCCCTTTAGGAGGATAGTTATATGCAGGGCAACCAGAATTTTGAGCCCAATCAAGGTGCAAAACAGTGTGCACATACAATATGCATATGCACACAGAGATACACATGCACACACATAGGTATTTTCCTGGGGGAAGAGCAATAGTTTATTAGATTAGATTATCTCTGACAAAAAGGACCATGTTATAGAATGGGTCTTCTTTGCTGGGTTCCCTGCAAAGGGAGTTCCCTAGGTGAAGTGCTAGGGCTGGTTCAGGGACTTTGGGGAATTCTGAATGCCCACAAAAACCTGTAGAAGAGTACACTAAAGAAGCTAGCTTATCAAAGAAAGGTCATGTTTTCTGTTTCCACCCAGCTGCAGGATCTGAGAGAGTGGGCAAGTGTCTCACATCATCTAAGGGACTCTAAGAAGCTGAGGAGGGTACCACTCCTCCCAAAGAGCAACCCAGACAGTCTGGAATGCAAAGCAGGTAGAACAGGTACCAGAGGACATCCCTCCTAGGGGAGAGGTACCCATAGCCCATGGCTCATAGCTCTATAGCCTACATCTTTGTCCATGACTACACTGGACCACAGAGCTGAAGATCACTTCACTCACTCAAGATAATGGATAAGAAACACTTCTGGGTCAGAAAGTGGTCAACCTATGAGAATGGCTCCTGACACTCAGCTCAGAATAGTGTTCCACCCCACCCCAAAAGGCTCTCTGATCTAAACTCCAAGTACAGAAGAAGACATCAGGAGTTCTTGTAGGATACAGAGAATCTAGGATGTCCACTGCAATGCAAGAGTCAAATGGCTTGGACACTGGGCAAGGTACAGATCACAAAAGACTTACAGAACTCATCTCTGATTACAGAAAAAATTCTGCCTTTTCTTCTAAGCCTGTGCTATTCAATATGATAACCACTAGCCAATGACTACACAGTACTTGAAATGTGGAAAGTCAGAAATGAGACCATCTATAAGTGTAAGATGCACACTAGATTTTAAAGACAGTAGAAAAAAAAAACTCATTAACTTTAAATGTTGAAATTATTCTACATATTAAATAAAATATACTGTTAAAGTTAATTCTTCTCATTATGAAAAAGAATATTTGTGTCCACCCAAAATTCATGTTCAAGTGCTAACCCCAATGTAACAGTATTTGGAGATAGGGCCTTTGGGAGGAATTAGGTTAGATTAGACCATAATGGTGCAGCCCTTATGGTGAGATTAGTACCCTAAAAGGAAGTGACCTCTCACCCGTTCTGTCATGAGAATGCAGTGAGGTGGTAGCTGTCTGCAAGCAAGGAAGAGAGTCTTCACCAAAACCCAACCATGCCAGCATACTGGTCTGACTTCCAGTCTCCAAAACCACAAGAAAATAAACTACTGTTGTTTAAGCCACCCAGTCTATGGCATTTTGTTAGGGCAACCAGAGCAGATTAAGATATGGTTATTAACACAACTACTAGAAAATTTTAATTTAAATATATGGTTCATCCTCTTTTTCTGTTAGACAGCACTATTATAGATCTTCCTTCTACCAGGGCACTGTGTGATGCAGAAGGTGGGCATAATTAAAAACAACAAGCCAGGACTATGAAGAAAAGACCACTTTGAAACCAAAGGTACAGGAAGCCAGCTCTGCCCCAACCTGGACCTAGTGCAAGGCACTGGTCAAAGGACTCGCTGGTGTAACCACAAGAAAAAAACAGTGACTCTACCTTCCTCCCAGGGTAAGAACACAGATCCTTGGAGTCTTACTCCACCTCCCAGCTAGTAGGGTATGCTGCTGCACAAGGCCCAAGAGGAGAAAAGAGGAAAGAAATACATCCCAGGGATCAATCCCACCCTGCCCTGCTTAATGAAGGAGGTGAGACTGACAAACTATGGGGAGGGTGGTCTCCAGATCCCAGATCTTCCGTCCTGAGAGGAGGCCTAGACTTAGAAAAGCCCAGGCTGAGCCAGATGTGGAGGCTGAGGCAGGAGGATCTCAAGTTCAAAGCCAGATTTAGCAACTTAGCAAGACCCTGTCTCAAGATAAAAAAGGACTGAGGTGCTTGCCTCGCATGCACAAGACCCTGGGTTCAATCCTCAGCACCACAAAAAAAAAAAAAAAAAAAAAAAGAAAGAAAAAGGGCTGAGAGTAGGGATCAGTATTTAAGCCCCTCTGGGTTCAATTCCTGGTACAAAAGAAAAAAAAAAAAAAAAAGCCTAGACTGGTCCAGGAGTCCAAGAGGTCTGGGCAGCAGCCAGGTGAGCTGCTGAGTTGCTGAGTATACTTAAGTTGGCCTGTTGCTGCCCTTCCCTTGGCAAGCTAATGCCTTCTCTTTCACTTTGAAGTCCTCCTTTTTGGGGAAAAGTATCTCAAAAGCAGCACATAAGAGAGGCGGAAAAGAGAGAAATAAAATGTTCATCAAGAGCACTGCTTTGCCTCCGCCACACTGGAAGTGGCTTCAAGGGAGCCGGGATGCAGCTTCCCACAAGGTGCCTAGGTACCAGAAGTGGTCTTTGCGGGTCCTTGCACTCGGGTTCCAAGGCTCCCAGGACCACGTGGGAATTCTCTTGTTGTTGGTATTAACAACTAAGCCTCAGTACCTTGCAAATAAAAAAGGAGAGGAGTGAGGATGCGGTTCCGGATTGTCCACACCATCCCCACTCTCACCCAGATTCCCATTCCCGCAGCAGCGCGGGGATCCCAGCCCGTCCCGTGCAAGCCTGGCCCCGCCCCTCGCGGATTTCCCAGACTTCGCACTGCTGCCACCACGGCAGCAGGGGACCCGCGCTGCATGTGTAATGGGGGCTGGGAACAAAGACGCGCAGGACCCACCGCCCTGGCCGCCAGGCACCAGCTGCCCCCACCTCCCAGAGCTTTTCGCCCGATCCTCAATGTCCGGCTCTCAGCGTTTCCCAGCACTACCAGAGCCTGGCAGGCGCGCCCAGAGGCTTGGACACACACACCCCAACACCACTGAGAGGGAAATCGGTGCTTCGGATTTGGGGGAAAGCGCTTTCCCGGCAAAACTCCGCAAGAATACACCTGAACCCACACATCCCAAGCCAAACGCGAGCAAATCGAACACCCCTAACCACACGACAGCGGCCGAGCTGCGTGCGGGTCACCCACGCCTGCCACGTGCCTCAGGGAGGCCCGAGAGAACAGATACCTGTTGTTTTTCCTTCTTGCCCACTCCCACCTTCCCCTCCCAGGTGCCCCAAACAAAACAGTACCACGAAGTGACCGTACTCCGATTTGAGGCTCAGAGCGAGGAAAGCGGGAGCAGGTAGGAGCCAGTGCCAACTGCCAGGCATGCGAGGAAGGCAAGGGAGACTGGAGGGGTAGGATGAAGGGGTTCTGGACTGTGTGAAGTCGCCCCCTTCACTCCGCAACACCTAGTGGCTCGAGGGACCCGCAACCCTCCCTCGGCCGCTACTGCATCTACAAACACGCCGCCCCCCGATTAGATCTGCCCGCCCCGCTTGGCTGCCTTCCCCACGCTCAGGTTTTCCTCACTCTCTCCCTGGGTTCCACGCGCCCACGTAGCCTGAACCCCGACCCTGACGCTCCGGGTCCTGGCCCCCATCGCCGGGCCGCCTCCGTGAACGAGAATCCCGCAGACGACAGCACGGACAAGATCTTCCCCAAGATCTGGGAGGCGGGCGCCCGGCGCGCCCCCACTCTCCGCCCTGAGAGGTGCAGGCTGGGGGCAGGTGGCGCGGCTGCGAGGCCGCGGGCCCGCCCTTTGTTGGTAAACAGCGCGCGGCGCCCGATGCCGGCCCCGCGCGCCCTCCCCGCGCCCCCCACGCCGCGCCCCGTCCTTACCCGCGCACAGCGATCCCCAGAGGAGGGCGAGGGCCGCCCAGGGCGCCGTCATGTTCCGCGGCGCCGCCCCGCGGACACCCGGAGCCCGCGGGCAGGGCCGCGCGGCGCTCCCGGGGCGCGCAGGGCCCGGCGGCGGCTGCGCTCTCCTTCCCGCTCCTTCTTTCGGTCTTGTTCCCCGCGCGTTTCCTGCGCCTTCGTCCACGGGCAGCGTGCGGGCTCGGGCTCAGAGACGCTGCGGGAGGCGCAGACTGCGGCCCGGGCTTCGGGGCGACGCGGGGGCCGGGGGACGGCGGCGGGGCACGGGCCGGGGCGCGCCCGACTCAGGCATAGCGCAGCGGGGCTGGGCCCGGGCCCCGGGCGCAGGGGCCGAGTCCGGAGGGGCCATGAACGGGGGGAGGGGTTGGGGGAGGGGAGCTGAACCGAGTCCAAAATGGCTCCTGAGCAGCGGCCACGGAGCCGAGCCAGCGGGGAAACCCGGATGTTGGATACAAAGAGGCGGGCGAGCTGGGCGGGGAGGGGGAGGGGAGGCGGGCCCTCTGGCCGCGTGGTCCGCGCCCCCCTTGGGGGCGGGGCCCCAGAGAAACAACAACATCGAGGCCCCGCCCAGCAGCCCGCTACCCCTAGGAGGACGCCTGTGCAACCCACCCGCTGGAAGGCCAGGCAAGGCATTGGTTTGGAGGTGGCGGGATTGGAAGGTGGACTACCACTCGGTTCTGCGGACTCTGGAACTCTGGTGGACCCAGCGTTCAACCCATCTAGGATTCCTGCCCTGCTCCCTCGAGCCCAAGCTCCCCAATGCCTGCCCCAGCCTGAAGTCCTCTGTCTTCCAATTCCGCATGAGTAGTGGGCGAGGCATCTTTATTGATGAGCGGATTAATTGGCGGAAAAAGGCTGGCTTCTTGGAATTGATAAGTGGTCCTCCAAGCCAAACACAAAGGCACAGCGGGGGATCCTGGGGAATGATGATTCGTACCCATCCAAAGGAGGACAGAGCTCCGCCACAGAGAGCATCCACAGTTGCAAAGGGGCGACTGGTTTCCAGTGGTCCTCGTACATCCCCCTCTTTAAATCTGTACCTTGAAAACTGTTCTCATTTACCTCCAAACCCCTACATTTGATCTTGTCTAGCAAATGTCTGTGCTTTCCTCGCCCCCAGGTTCCTCCTTGGGGATCACAGTTCCCAGTCTCAGATTCCACACTCTTTATTACACAAGCGGAACTTGTGAAGGTCGTGATGGAAAGAAAGCCCGGCTCAGGGATGAATCTGTAAAATCCTCAGATACATTAATCGTCCTCCAGTTTCTGTTGTCATAAGCCTGCTTGGTGCAGGGCAAATGTATCCTGGAGAGAGGTGGCTCCCAAATGTCTAAATCAGATTTATGGTTTGTTTTGTTTGCCCTTTTTTGGTACTGAGGATTGAACCCAGGGCGTTGCATATGCTAAGCTCCCGTCTACTACCGAGTTACACTTACTGCCTGACTTTCCATTTTTGAATAGCAGAAACCAATTCAAAAGCCATGTAAAAATCCGTCATGTAGGGTCTGGCAAGAGTGGAGCACGCCTTTGGGAGGCTGAGGCAGGGGGATTGCAAATTTAAGGGCAGCCTGGGTTACTTAACCAGACCCTGTGTCAAAAAGGGCTAAGAATGTAGCTCAGTAGTAGAGTGCCCCTGGGTTCAATCGGCAGAACCCCTCCCAAAATAAATGTAGAATGTACATTGCCCTGATTGAAGTTGAAATGGGGATCACCACCTCCAGTCTCCAAAGCACCAGAAACACCACAATATTTTGGAACAATATTTTGGAGTCTCTACCCAGAAAAATTTCTAAGGGCCCTTTGTAGTTCTAGAAAATCCTATGTAACTCCTCCTTGCCACAACCCCTACAGGTGACTCATTATGTAGGCCCTTTTCTACAACATTGGATGCTACTGAGTTCCAAGCATGCTAAGTTCCAAGCAAGAAGTAGTGTTGTATGTAAACATACCTTGGCTATGTTTAATGTAGTATTTGATAATCCCACAGAAGGCCCCTATGATGGACCCACAGTGATAAGGAAGGCGAGTCCATATCCAGCATGAATATCTTTTCTAGGGAAGAAAAATCATTGCCTCCTACATACTGGAAGCAACCAAGTAAAATTCATGAGTCAAAATCGAGATCAGCTGGTTTTGCTCTTCTATTCCACACCAGGTCACTTATAACAGGAAGGACTCGGGGTGGTCCAAGTTGGCCTGCACATCTGTATCTTCCACCCTAAACTTTGTGGAATCTCTGAATTTGTATATCCAACTGCCTCTTTGACAAAAATATATTTTGTCAGCCTCTTAGGCGTCTTGAACTTGATCTAGACAGAGCAAAATTCTTCATTTTCCCCTTAAACCTACTGTGCCCCCAACTATCCCTGTTTAAATCAATGGTATAAATAATTACTCAAATCAAAACTTTATGACTAGCCAGGCATGGTGGCACATGCCCATAATCCCAGCTACTGGGAAGGCTGAGGCAAGAGAATCACAAGTTTAAAACCAGCCTGAGCATCATAGTGAGACCATGTCTCAAAATAAAAGATAATAAAAAAAAAGGGGCATGTTGCTCTGTGGTAAAGCACCCCTGGGTTCAATCCCCAGTACTAAAAAAAGAACTTAAGAGTAGCTTAGTATAGTGGTACACACCTGTAATCTCTGTAACTCCAGAGGCTGAGGCAGGAGGATCACAAGTTCAAGGCCAGCCTGGACAACTTAACAAGATTCTATTGAAGTAAAAAGGGCTAGGGACCATACATGTATGATTTTGTTGGGATGAACCCAACTAATTTGTATAACTAATGCTCTGATAAAAAAAAAAAAAAAAAGGCGTGGTTGGGGGTGAAACAGTGATAGAGCACTTGCCTAGCACACATGAGGCTCTGGGTTCAATTGTTAGTATCACACACACACACACACAAACAAACAAAAAAAAAAATCATGAGTCTTTTTTATTTTTTTAACAGTACCAGCATCACACCCAGATTCTAGCATGTTCTAAGCAAACATTCTACCACTGACCTACACCCCCAGCTATAAGTTGTTCTTGATTTGTCCCATATCCAGTTCCTAGCAAGTTGGCCTTAAGAACATGGCCATCATCTTGCCCTTTTTTCCATATACTGTGTACTACCCTCACCCAACTTCTCATATCAGGACCCCTTTGATAACAGTGAACTGGAAAAGATCTTAATTGGTCACCTGCTTTCATTCTTGCCTAGCTATAATAAATCTTCTGAACAGCAACTGAAGTGAATGGGTTTGTTGTTGTTGTTGTTGTTCTGGGACTAAACCCAGTTGCACTTTCACCACCTAATTACATCCCCAGTACTTTTTATTTTTATTTTTATTTTTTTTTATTTTGAGACAGGCTCTCTCCAAATTGCTTAGGGCCTCACTAAATTGCTGAGATTGACTTCAGATTTGAAATCTGAAGCCTCAACCACCTGGGTTGCTGGGATTACAGGTGTTTGCCACTGTGTCTGGCAAATTTTTTAGAAATGGAACTCACATTACATTACAATAGTATCCCTCTTATCTGTGGTTTCTCTTCCACAAGGTTTTAGCTACCTATGGTCAATCAAGTTCTGAAAATATTCAATGGAAAATTCCATAAATAAATAATTCATAACTTCCAATTTCATCCATCTGACTATCCTGATGAAATCTTTTACCATCCCACTCTGTCCCACCTGGGACATGAATTATTCCTTTATCCAGTGTATCCACACTGTTTGTTACCCACTTAATTGCTGACTTGGTTTTTAGATGAATTGTCATGGTATTACAGTGTTTGTGTTCCAGTAACCCTTATTTCACTTAATAATAGCCCCAACATACAAGAGTAATGATGTTGGAAGTTCAGATGTACCAAAGAGAAAACATAAAGTGCTTCATTTAAGTAAAAAAAGACGAATGTTCTCAATAAGAAATAAAATATATGGAGAAAAAAAATACATGGAGAGGTTGCTAAGATATAAGAACAAATCTTATAGTGAAATTATGAGGAAGGAAAAATTCTAGTTTTACTAACACATCTCAAATTGCAGAAGTTGTGGCCACAATGTGTGTAAATGCTAAGTTAAGATGAAAAAGGCATTAAGTTATAGAGTTTGGTACTATCCACTGGGGTCGTGGAATGTATCCCCTTTCATAAGGGAGGACTAATGTACTGTAAATTAAAAGCATCTTTAATGATAAATGCATGTTTATAGCAACACAATTCACAACAGCCAAACTATGGAACCAGCCTAGGTGTCCCTCAATAGATGAATGGTATTTTAGTTAGCTTTTTCACTGCTGTAACCAAAAGAACTGACAAGAACAATTGTAGAAAAAGAAGAAAAACTTTATTTGGGAGCTCATGGTTTCAGAGGTCTCAGTCCATAGAAGACATAGAATTCCCCAGGGTTCAAGGTGAGACAGAACATCATGGCAGAAGAGTGTGGTAGAGGAAAGCAGCCCACACAATGATCAGAAAGCAGAGCAATTATAAGCTCAATTTACTAAATATATGCTCCAAAGGCACACACCCAGGGACCCACCTCCTCCAGCTACACCCTACCAGCCTGTAGTTACCATTCAGTTAATCCCTGTCAGGGATTAATTCACTGATTGGGTTATACCTCAAGTAACCCAATCATTTCACCACTGAAGGTTGTCATGTTGTCTCACACATGAGTTTTGGGGGACACCTATTAACTAAATCATAACAAATGGATAAAGAAAATATTGTATGTATAAACAATGGGGTTTTATTCAGCCATAAAGAAATTGTTATTTGCAGGAAAATGGATGGAACTTGAGACCATTACGTTAAGTGAAATAAGCCAAACTCAGAAGGTCAAGGGTCAGTAGGTTTTCTCTCATATGTAGAAACTAGAGAGGAAAAGAAAAGACAGGTGTGGGGGAGGGGTGATCTCATGAAAAGCAAAGGGAGATCAACAACGGAGAGGAAAGGGACCAGAGTGGGAGAGCAGGAAGGAGGGAGAAAGTGTAGGGGAGTGATAATGGCCAAATTATATGGTTCTAGTGTGTGTTTGTGTTTGTGTGTATGTGTGTGTGTGTGTGTGTGTGTGTGTGTATGAATATGTAACAACAAATACCACCATTGTGTACAACTATAATGCACCAATTTTAAAAATGTAGGGGAAAAAGTTCTGCCAGTAAGGCATTCTGTATGGGAGGACCTGGTCTTTTCCTTCCTCAACAATCAAGATCAGAAACCAAGGAATTAGAAACAACTGAGCATGGCAACCTTCACTGTCAATTAATGGAAGAAGACAGAACACTATAGCCTTAGAATAAGACTTGGTATCTGTATAATCATCGTGCAGTCTATGATGGGATTAAATGTACTAGTTTATTTCTCTATCTATGTATACACATACATATTCTTTCTCTCTTTCTTTCTTTCTTTTGTTTATTTATTTGTTTGTTGTTTGTTTGTTTGTTTTGCAGTCTTGGGAATTGAACCCAAGGCCTCATGCATGCCAACCAAGTCTCCTACCACAGAGCTACACCCACAAAGCCCTGGCCCTAAAGTATATTTTTAAAGTAGCCAATAATGTTCATATTAAATTTGTAGACTTCTTCAGTTCAGAAAAAAGAGTGGCCCCAGCCCCTCAGCCTCTGAGAGGTCTTGCTTAGACATAAGGTGTAGTGGGTAGTTTAGGTATAGTATCGGGGGTACCATTCACACTGCACAATGGGGGAAAAGGTGCATGGTTTCTTTGGCCATATAATTCCCCACAAAGCTTAATAAACTATTTATTCATTATTTCCTAG
Source organism: Callospermophilus lateralis (assembly GCF_048772815.1). NCBI lineage: Eukaryota > Metazoa > Chordata > Mammalia > Rodentia > Sciuridae > Callospermophilus > Callospermophilus lateralis. Next base: position 200,960,175 of record NC_135305.1, on the reverse strand, counting down.
ACATAGTTCTCAAATTGCTTTTTTCTTTTCCTTATTTCTTTTATTCCTTGACTCCATACTTCTCCTCCCCTGTCTTCTTAATGGTGGCTACCTTGAGGTCAAGTAAATGAATTGGCTTGGGTAGAAAGATAACACTTTCTCTTAAGAAATATTAGATTATACTGTGCTAATGGAAAATCCCCAAACCTTAATGGCTTAAAACAACAAAATTTATTTCTCACTCATATTGCACATCCATTAGGGGTCACCGAACAAGCTCTACTCATTGTAATAACTTGGGGATCCAAGCTAATAGAGGCTACATTTGGGGGCTGGGTTTGTGGCTCAGTGGTAGAGCACTTGCCTATCATGTGTGAGGTACTGGGTTTGATTCTTAGAACCACATATGAATAAATAAAATAAAGATCCATCAACAACTAAAAAAAAAATTACAAATAAATAAAGGCTATATTTTGGTACACACCTTTACAATTGCAGAGACAAGGGGAAGAGAGTATAGTAAATTACATGCTAATTCTTAAAATTTCTACCAGATTTTGAGAAAGTGGTGATTAGGATATTGCTGTCATCGTTTTTAAATCTTTCAAAATCCCCACAAACATAGCCAGGGTTGTGGCTCAGTGGTAGAGCGCTTGCCTGACATATGTGAGGCACTGGGTTTGATTCTCAGCACCACATAGAAATAAAAATGAACAAAATAAAGGCCCATCCAAGAAAAAAAAAAAAAAAATCCCCACAAACACTAAACATCGACATGGAAAAAAAAATACATATTCATGATAAAGTTAGGTGACAAGTTTTCTCTAAAATATCAAAATATAAGCAAATGGAGACCAATGACAAACTACCAACAGCAATAAAAACTGCAGGGACCAGCATGGATGCAAGAGGAAAACAATAGATGCACAGGGTACCTTAGAGTAAAAGAATCCCTGAGTAGCTGAGAGTTATTTGCTGGACAGCATGGGTCAATCACCTGAGAATAGCCAGTGAAACAGGAAGGGGTTTTCCCCAATCTAATAGCAAGTGAATGTAAGGAGATTCTGGTAAAGATAAAAGGATCTGGAACTGTCTGCCCAGTGAAGTCTTAAGATTCACTAGCCCAGGGTCTCCCTTTTGGGTCAGAATCTGACATTGAGGAAAAACTGCTAGAAATGAAATACAATTTGAGCTGAATAAGACTTTTACTTCTGGCCACCATGTAGTTCCTGGGATGGTGTTTTCCCTTCTGCCACAACAAGAAGAAAACTGGACAAAATATAGGAGATAATTAATCTTGGACATTTAAAAAATGCTCTAATACTTGAGAAAAAGACACAAAAGTAAGTCATACGATTGCTCCATGGTTTCTGTCTAGAGACACATTCCACTTCATAATGCAGTGAGGGGATCCCAACTGGAACCTGGCAACCCTGCAGAGCTGAGAGAGAATGGAGACTGGAGATTGAGATAGCTGTTGCAAACTTGTAGGGCAGTGTGCCAGAGAAGAGGGAGCTTTACTCATCTGCAGGAGAGTCTCCTTAGGTCTTCTGTTGAATTCTAAGTTTCGCATACATAGAATGAAACCCCATGTGGTGAGGAAAAGAAAAATAGATAGCTTTATAAACTGAATAGCTCCAAGAACTCAAACAGTTTGGAAAAAATTTTTAGCAGAGAATGGAGATTCTTCATTGAATACCCAGGATATTCAGTGGAAACTCAGAATAATGGAATTAAACTAGCCCTAGAATAAAGAATAAATCCACAATACTAAGCTAAAACAAAACAATCTAATTCTCAAAATTATTGAGCTGATCTATAAGTAACAACCCACCAGAACAAAGACCAACACTTTTGGAGGGGTGGTGGGTAATGGGGATTGAACTCAGAGGCACTCAACCACTGAGCCACATCCCCAGTCCTATTTTGTATTTTTTTTAGAGACAAGGTCTCACTGAGTTGCTTAGCACCTTGTTTTTTGCTGGGGCTGGCTTTGAACTCGAGATCCTCCTGCCTCAGCTTCCTGAGCAGCTGGGATTACAGGTGTGCACCCCTACGCCCAGCAAGACCAACAGTTTTTAAAGGATTCAAGAACAAAAAATTTACAATGTCCAACATCTAATAAAAAATTACTAGGCATGGGGATAGGATTGTAGCTCAGTGGTAGAGTGCTTGCCTAACATGCATAGGCCTTACATTCTATCCCCAGCACCACACACATACACACACACACACACATACACAAATTGCTAAACACAGGCAAAGGCAGAGGAAAATATGAATGACAAACCCCAGAAAAATCAGTGAATAGGGCGCGATGGTGCACACCTATAATCCTAGTGGCTCTATAGGTTTAGGCAGGAGGATCGCAAGTTCAAAGCCAGCCTCAGCAAAAGCAAGGTGCTAAGCAACTCAGTGAGACCCTGTCTCTAAATAAAATATAAAATAGGCCTGGGAATGTGGCTTAGGGGTCGAGTGCCTCTGAGTTTAATCCCTGGTACCAAAAAAAAAAAAAAAAAAAAAAATTAATTAATTGATGGAATTGACTACAGGTTAGACACTACAGAAAAATAAGATCCAGGAAATAGAAGATGTAGTAATATAAAAGCAAAATTAAATATGGGGAGAAAAAAAGACAAGGAAAATGTGAATATAGACTTCATGACCTGTGGAGAAATATCAAATTGTCTGACATGTTTAACTGAAGTCCTAGAGAATATGTTAAGTGAACTGAAGTCTTAGAGAAAAAAAATATCTGTAAAAATAATGGTTGGAATTTTTGCAAATTTGATGAAAACTATAGTCCCTCAAATCCACAAAGTGCAATAAGTCCCATAGTTTTAAACCACAAACCAAGAAACATTATAATCAAATTGCTGAAAATCAGTGATAAAAAGAAAATTGTAAAAGTAGCCAGAGGAAAAAGACATATTATATAGGGAGGAAAAAAGATAAGAAAGATGGAGAACAGAACTCATTAGAAATTTATGCAAGTCACCATGCGAGGTGGCGCATGCCTGTAATCCCTGTGGCTCGGGAGGCTGAGACAGGAGGATCGTGAGTTCAAAGCCAGCAGCAGCAAAAGCAAGGTGCTAAGCAACTAAGTGAGACCCTGTCTTTAAAAAATATATAAAATAGGGCTGGGGATGTGGCTCAGTGGTCAAGTCAACTGAGGTCAATTCCTGGTACCATCCCCCCCTGCCCAAAAAAGCTTGTATTTAAAGTTTTAACTAGGCTATAATTTAAAGGATTTAAAGCAATATATACTATGTAAACACTAATCATACAAATGATGAAAGAGTTATATTACTATAAAAAACGATAGTATGCAGGGATTTTACTTGGGATAAAGGACATTTCTTAATGATAAGTTGGTCAAATCATCAAGAAGACTTAATAGTCCCAAATGTGCATGTCCCAGTAATAGAACTTCAGTGTACATGAAGCAATATGCAAAGAACTGAAAGAAAAAAGAGAAATTCACAATTATAGTTGGATATTTTATTCTTCCCCCTTCAGTAATTGATACAAATATTCAGAAAATAAGTTAGGATATTTTTAAAAACTCAAATAACCTCATCAACCAATTTGACCTTATTCTCATTTACAGTATACTCAACAAGATCAGAAAACTCATTCTTTTAGATTGCTCATGGAATGTTCCCAAAGATTAAAGTATATACTGGGCCAAAAAACAAATATCAATGAATTTTAAAATTCTGAAATCATACAAAGTGCCACAGTCTGGCTGGGCACAAATAACTGGGAGGTCACGAGCCACTTGTAGGTTCAAACAGGAACTACTTTATTGCCAGAACCCCACGGGAACTCTCTAGAACTCAACGGAAACTCTTCGAGAACTCAAAAGTAGCAGGCACCTGAGGTAGCAGGAGCTGCCTTATTGCTGGACAGCAGAGGTTTATATACACAACTGAATACACAGCTTGTTTCAATTTAGCATCATCCAGTTACAGCAATCAGTCATTATCTTAATTATACACAGCTTAACTTTTCCACAGTCTGGCTGGGCACAATTCAGGAGCCACTTGTCAAAAGAAATTAACTTTATTTTTAGAACCACACACACCAAACAAACCGCTCCTCAGGAAAAAACCCTCAGAGCCCAGCTGCCACCACTGGCTTCCCACAAGCCACTCTCACACCCACCAGCCTCTTCACCTCCCACAATCCTCCTGCTCTTGAGGCCGATTGGCTGGGTCGCATGGGCGGAGCCAAAAAAGTCCCCCAACGAGCAGCTCCATGGTCTGAAAGGGCAGGGAAACAGCCCAATGAGCATCACCGCAGAGGAGCCAATCAGCTAGATGTTGCTAGATGTTGCTGGGGCTGCTGTGAGCCAATCATCAGCTGGTAGTCTGAAAGGGCAGGGAAACAGCTCAATGAGCATCTCCAATGAGCATCACTGCAGAGGAGCCAATCAGCTAGATGTTGCTGGGGCCGCAGTGAGCCAATCATCAGCCGGCAGTCTGGAAGTTTGCTGGCCCCTGGAAGTTTGCTGGGGCCCCTTTGGCTGTGGCTCTCAACATAACTTTTTTTTTTTTTTTTAAATGTTAGCTTTTTTTTAAAAAAATTGACTTTATTTATTTATTTTTTAATATTTGGCAGACACAACACTTTGTTTGTATGTGGTGCTGAGGATCGAACCCGGGCCACACGCATGCCAGGCGAGCGCGCTACCGCTTGAGCCACATCTCCAGCCCCTCTTAACATAACTTAATTATCATCATCTTAATGGCTCACTGGCATTACTTCTCAACCACTCTTTCTGGCAAAATGCCAGGCGCCATCTTGACTTGGTTGTGGCTCTCAACAACAAAGTATGTTCTTGGGTCACAGAGACCAATTAAATAACAAAATTAAATTATACCAAGAAGATATTTGGAAAATCTCCTAATAATTGGAAATTAAGTCATTAGTCAAGGAAAAAATCATGAAAATCAGAAAAAAAAATTTGAACTGAATGATAATAGAAACACAGCATATAGAAGTTTTTGGGTGTTGAGGATATAGCTCAATAACAGAGCATTTGTCTAGCATGTATGAGGTCCTGGGTTTGATCCCCAACAACAGACACACACACACATACACCACACAATATGGGATGCAGTTAAAGCAGTACATACAACGAAGTTTATAATATTAAATGCTTATATTAGGAAATAAGAAATGTCTTAAATCTATAATCTTAAGTTTCTACCTTGAAAAGCCAGATAAAGTAGAGTAAATTAAGTAATTAAGCTTTGATATAAAGGGCTAAGAGATGAATCAGGCATGGTGGTATACATCTGTAATCCCAGCTACTCAGGAGGAGCAATATTTTGAGGACACACTCAACAACTGAGACACTGTCTGGAAATACAAACTAAAAAGGGCTGGGCAGGTTGCTCAGTGGTAGAGCGCCGCTGGGTTCAATCCCGGGTACCAAAAACAAACAAACAAATCTGAAATAAATAATAAAGAGTAGGAATCAATAAAGTAGAAAAAGAATATGATCAATAAAATTGATAAACCTCTAGTCTGAGTAAGGAAAAAAAGAAAAGATAGAACTTGCCAATGTCAGAAATGAAAAAAGAGAAGACATCAGTATAGATGATGTAGACATGTAAGGATAATGGAATATTACCATGTGAGATTTCTGTGACAAAATAGCCATGATGACTCAACTTTAAAGGAGCAACAGTTTATCTTGGTTCATGGTCTCAGTCTGGGGTCTCTGGGCCTCAATGCTTTGAGTGTGTGGTGGCACAGAGCATCTTAGGGGGATGCATAACAGAAAAGACTGCTCACCTCATAGCAGCCACAAAACAAAAAGACAGGCTATGTCCCAATATCCTCTTCGACAGCATACCCAGTCATTTAAGGACCTCTCACTAGGTCCCACTTCCCAATGGCTCCATTATTTCCCAATGGCACCATAGGTTAGTAACCAAGCCTCCTTTAATACAAGCTCCAAATCACAGCAATTATGAATAATTTATGCTAATAAACTATATAAGTTAAAAGGGGAGATTCTTGGGGCTGAGGTTGTGACTCAGTGGTAGAGCACTTGCCTGGCATGTGTAAGGCACTGGGTTGGATCCTCACACTACATAAAAATAATATAAAAAATAAAATAAAGGTATTGTGTCCATCTACAAATGAGAAAAAAAATTTATAAAGGGAGATTCTTTGAAAGATGCAAATTATTAAAATGGACACAAAAAAGAATACAGAATAGGAAGGGCCCTATAATTTTAATAAACAATTTGTAACTCTTAACTCCCACAAAGAAAGCATCTAGCTAAAATGGTTTCACTGTCCAATTCTAACAAGCATTTAAGTAATAAAAATAAATAAAAAAGCATTTAAGTAATAAATAAATTCTAACAAGCATTTAAGTAATAAATAAATAAATAAACATTTCAAACTTATTTTAAGGAACAAGTATTCTTTATCTTGTAACAAAACCAGATAAAGATATTTTTTTAAAAACCGTGAAGCCTGGCCCAGTGGCACATACCAGCTACTTGGAGGCTAAGGCAAGAGGATTGCAAATTGGAGTTCAGCCCAGGCAATTTAACAATAGTAAGATAACAAGATCCCTCAAAATATTTTTTTAAACGTTCTTTTTTTTTTTTTTTTTGGTACTGGGGATTGAATCCAGAGGTGCTTTACCACTGAGCTACATTCCCATCCTTTTTCTAAAATACCTTAATTTTATTTACTTATTTTTATGTGGTACTGAGGATCGAACCCAGTGCCTCCATGTGCTAGCCCCTCAAAATATAATTTTTAAAAAGTGCTGAAGACATAGCTCATGGTAAAGCACTTGTCCAGCATGCACAGTGCCCTGGCTTCAATCTTTAATATCACAAAATAACAATAATAACAAAAACCTTGGAAAAATCCTTGAGAACACAGATGAAAATTTCTTAACAAAATAGTATTAAAATAAACCCAGAAATATATAAAAAGTATGACAGCACATAACTAAGTGGAGTTTATTCCTGAAATACAAAGTTGTCTTTAACATCTGAAACCAAATAATGTAATCACCATTTTAACAGCATAAAGGAGAAAAACCATAATCGATGCATATAAAGCATTTGCCAAATGCATGACAAACACACACATTCTCTTCAATGACTCTATCTCTTTTTCTTTTTTCTCAGCAAATTATAAATAGAAGCAAAATTTCTTAATCTAATGAAAGGCATACACATGCATGTATTCACCCCTTGTCACACACACACCCAATATCTAACATGACCCTTAGTGGTTAAAAACAAAACAAAACTGTCCCCTAAGATCCAGAACAGGGCAGGAATTATTGCTTTCTCATTTTTATTCAACATTACACTGGGCATTCTAGCCACTGCAATAAAGCAAGAAAAAGAAAATTCTTACAGATCAGAAAAACAAACAAACAAACAGAAAGTCTGTTTTTTGGTTTGTTTGTTTTACCAAAAATATGTCATAATATGTAGAAATCCTACATTCACTAATACAAATTACTATGGAAGTAATAAGTGAATTTACTAAGGTTGCAAGATACATCAGATAAAAATAAATTTCTATATATTAACAATGAATAATTTTGTACACTGTAGAATATCTCAAGACAATCCTATAGATGACTGAAAATTAAAAAATGAGATATCTTTACAACAGCAGCAAAACAGCAAAATATATACAAATAGCCAATAATAAGCACATGAAAAAATGCTCAACATCAGTAGTCACTAGGGAAACACAAATCAAAACCACAATGAGATTCTACTCATACCTACTAGGATAATGATGATGATGATGATGATGATGTGTGTGTGTGTGTGTGTATAAATAATAAATATTGACAAGGATGTGGAGAATGGAGTCCCTTTTACATTACTGTTAGGAATGTAAGATGGATTTTGAGACATGTAAGGCTTTTCCTAGTCCCAAATTACAAATGAATTCTATCATGTTTTCTTCTAGGATTTGTATTGCTTCACATTTTATATTTAGATCTCTGATCCATTTGAAATTTATTCTGGTATATGACATGAGGCATGATTCTACTACTATATTTTTCCATATGGCTGTCCAATTTCCCTAACATTATGCATCAAAAAATTCCATATTTTCAGTGTTTTAAATCAGCATCTTTTTCATATAGTTCTTGTCCACATGTAATTATGTGTGTTTTTGGACTTACTATTTATTTTGTTCTCTTGAGCTATTTCTAAACCAGCACATTTTTTTTTATAGAAACTTTGTTTCATCATCTAACATGGCTGGTATACCCTCACTGAACTTCTTTTTCAGAATTTTCCTAGCTATTTCTGTTTGTGTGCTTTTCCAAATGAACTTATAATCTCATTGTCTAGATCCAGGCAAACATCCCCTGCCCTACAAAAATTGGTATTTTTATTTGGAACACATAAAATCTTCATGATTCTGAGTAATTCTTTTGCTCAAGTCTATTTTTATACCTTTAAGAAATGTTTGAATATTTTCTTCAAATGTTAGCTCTATTTCTAAGTATCTTAACATTTTGTTGCTATGCAATTGGGCTCTCATCCTTCACAGCATGTAATTTGTATTGACTATATATATCCTACCACTTCACTGAATTTTCTTATTGTTTGCATTAGTTTTAGCATTGATTCTCTTTCATTTTATATCTTCCTTTTCAATTTTTATGTCTTGGTTTTGTCTGCATGCAATGGTTGTTACATTCAAAAAATATTAAGTACTAGTGGAGTAGCTTGTTCCTGATTCTAGCAGGAATGACTCTAGTATTTCCTCCTTAAATACATGCTGACTTTTATTAGCTTTTAAAAATCAGGAATGAGCATTACGTTCTGTCAAAGACCTTTTTGGCAGCTACAATCAAATTGCTTTTCTTCTTAGACCTATTGAAATAAAGAATTACATTCATTGATTTTTCTGATACAGAACCATTTGGTAATAAATTACATTGGTTATGAAACATCATCTTTAATGCCCTAATGGTTTGTTGATATTTTTATTTGAGATTTTTTCACTGATATTAATTTGATAATATTTGACAAATATATCATTTATAAACATAGTTTATACTAATCGATAATTTGATAAAATTATTAATTTTGATATTAATAAGAGATTGATCTAGTTTTATTTTGTATACTATGTATGAGTTTAGGTATTGTCAGTTGTCTATTGTTATAATGCTAACATTCAACAACAAACTCTCAGAGGCCTACAGAGATAAAATATTTATTGTTTATGTGACTGACGATTTTGATATTGGCTGAACTTATATATATGGAATTCAGCTGACTGTTGGCTGGAAGGAACAGCTGGAATAACCAGGTTCTTCTCCACATTTGTCATCCTTCCTTGTCATGTTATCATAGAAATGGTGCTCCTGCAAGAAAGCAAGCTCAACAACACAAGTTGTTTTCAAGCCTCAGCTTGCGTGTTTGCTAACACCCCATTGACTAAACCAAATAGCACCACCAATCTTAAGAGTCGTAACGGAAGGGTACCACCAAGTTATGCAGCAAATTCTGTGGATAAGTTAGGTGTGGCTGTAGTCTGGATCTGGAATGTCCCCTAAAGGCCCATGATTAAAAGCTTGATCTTTAGCCCCTGTTGCTATTGAAAGGTAGTGGAATCCTTAGGAGGTGGGCCCTAGTGGAAGGAAATTAGATCATCAGGGCTATACCCTTGAAGGGGATATTGGAACCCTGGTCCCTCTGGTCTCTTTGCTTCCTGGCCACCATGAGGTGAGGCGTTTCCTCCATACAGGCTTCAGCTAATGAAATACTGCCTCACTGCAGACTCAAAAGCAACGAGGCCAGTCAACCACCAATTGAAACCACTCAAACTGTAAGCCAAAATAAAAGTTTTTCTCTTTTTAAGTTGTTTATCTCAGAGTTTGTTTGTTTGTTGGCTTATTTGTGGAGCTAGAGATTTAATAAGGGCCTCACACATGCTAGGAAAGTGTCCTACACCCCCAATCCTGTTTATCTCAAGTATTTTGCTACTGTAGTGAAAAACTGGCTAACCCAGGTATGAGGCATTTGGGGCCATTTTTGCCAACTGTTTGTCCTCATGACCATTCTTCACATCATTCCTACATATGATATGTGAGCATTCTCATCCCAGCAGCCTCCAAAAATCTCAACTATGACTCAAAATTCAAGATCTCATAATTCCTCCTGTAATGTCTGGAGGTTAATAATCATAATCCAAAGATACACGAATTAGAGGCTGGGGTTGTGGCTCACAGTAGAGCCCTCGCAAGCACATGCGAGGCACCAAATTCAATCCTCAGCACCAGGTTAAAAAAATAAATAAAATAAAATGAAGGTATTGTGTCCAACTACAACTAAAATATATATTTACACACACACACACACAAGATACATGAATTAAAATTAAAATTCAAATTAGGCCAGGCACGGTGGCACACGACTATAATCCCAGAGGATCGGGAGGCTGAAACAAGAGGATCTTGAGTTCAAAACCAGCCTCAGCAAAGCCAAGGTACTAAGCAACTCAGTGAGACCCTGTCTCTAAATAAAATACAAAATAGAACTGGGGATGTGGCTCTGTGGTTGAGTGCCCCTGAATTCAATCCCTGGTACCGCCCCCCCCCAAAAATGGTCAAATTAGTTACCCCCCCCTATGTACCTAACATAAGTCGGTAAAACAAGGACAGGGTAATTACGAAAGCACTTCCATCTGGAAAGCATGAGAATGGAAGGCATCATAACATTCACTTGCTCAAAGCAATTCCAAAATCCCAATGGGAAAGTGATAGCAGGTCTCTGTGCTCTGTAGATGGGCAATGTTTTGCAAATAAGCTCCAGTTCTGTATCCTACATGTATTAGGTATCTATTGCCTGCTAACCACATCAGCATAAAATTAGTGATTTAAAACCACACCCACTTGTAATCTGAGTTTCTGTGGGTCAAAAATTTGAGCATGGTCTAGCTGGGTCCTCTACTTCAGAATCTCTCACAAGACTCCAATTAAGGTGTTAGCCAGGTCTAGGGTCTCATTTGAGGCTTCACTGGGCAAGGATCCTCTTCCAAGCTCATGGGGTTGTTGGCAGGATGCAGCTTCTTGTGGATTACTGGATAAGGGCTGCAGTTATTTGATGGAAATTGGCAAGAAGCTGGCCCCAGTTCCTTGCCATGTGGGTCTCTCTGTAGGGCAGCTTGCTTCATCAAAGCCAGCATGGGAGTCATTACAGCCTGCTAGGAAGATGGAAGTTAAAACCTTACATAACATAATTACAAAAGTGACATTCCATCACCTTTCTCATATCCTAATAGAAGAATATCCCAGATCCCACTTATATTTAAGAGATGGGATTACACAAAGGCATAAATTCCAGGAGGCAAGGATCATTGCAGGCCACAATGGAGTTTGTCTACTCCAATCCATTGCTTTCTTTGGCTCTTGGCTTCACCCTCTTGTACCTTCCACGCTCTATTGTCCTCCTTGGACACTTACGAAGACAACAGTGTAAAATATGCCTTTTCAGCAACTTTCATAGCTTGCTTCCTACCCAGGGGCCCAGAGTCTTTCTATATGTAGTTCCTTTTAGTCTAGGTTAATACCACTTTCATCAGTGTAGCTCTCTAAAGTTTTCTGGGGAAAACTCTGATTGGAGTCCACTCTATGTGCAAAAGGCCACACCCACAATTTATTTGTGAGCTCCCCCCATCAATCTTAATCATTGATACTCTAGGTGTGTCCGATGGCTGTGGAACAATCTTAATCGTTTTTGAAAGCAGCTGGAAGGATCTATTAGATAGTGCCTTGATTCCTTCAGAGGGGTGTATGTAGCTTAATGGGAGGGTGTGTATTTAGCATGCATGAGGACCTGGGTTCAATTCCCAGGATTAAAACCAAAACCAAGCAAAAACCAAAAAAGTCATGGAAAAATATCTCAAAGCCCTTGGTTTAATTTTTTACTTAAAGCCAAGTTTTCATTTCATAATCTTATTCTGGTGTTAAGGGATGGAGATGAGAAAGTTTTTATTCCATTGTAGTACTTTGTAGTCCCTCTAAATTCTTTCTACTTAACATCTGGCTAATTCTTTGGAGTAACAGCAAGCTGACATTTCCAACATTTCACCTAGACATCTCTTTTCCAAGGCTAAATGTTCAGTGGGTACATTTGCTGGCTTCCAAGTCACCTTCAGGCGGTAACACAGGTCACCATTTTTTCTAGTCTCCTTGCATTTTGTTTTTTAGCTTCCTATAATGGTTTTCTCACCATTTTTCCAGTTTCCTTCCGCAGCCTAGTTCCAATGTTAAATATATTAGGTTTTTGTTTTGGCACTAATTTTCATCAGTTATTGCTGTGTAATAAATCAATTTAATCTCAATGCCTTAAAAAATAATTATTTGGCTGGGTAGTCCTGGTCTCCTCTAGGCTCCCTCAAATGTCTGAGATAGTCAACAACCCTAAGGTTGAAACTGAATGGCTTTGGTCAGGTCCATTTAGCTACAGAATTTTCACGACAAAGGCAGAGAGCACAAGTGGGAATAATCCCATTTTGCATCACATTTATAACAATCCCATTGCTAAAGCAAGTCACGTGTATGGCCCAGAATCACACAGGGATGGCACAACAGAATTCCATGGTAGGTTATGAGGTTACAGGGACATGTAAAGATTTGGGCTGTTTTCTGCAACCTACCATATGGGATCAAGTTATGTTTACTTCCTAAAATAATCAGGAGATTTTTTTTTTTTTCTTTTCTTTTCTAGTGTTTTGGTCAGTGAAGATTTGGCAGAATTCCCCATTTAACCTCTTTTTTACAGGGTAAGTTCTTTGATAATTGTTTCTATTTCCTTTATGAAAATGAGTCTATTTAAACTTCTTATCTATTGGAATCACTTTAGTATATTATATTTTTCCTAGATCATTATCCATTTAATTTTGGCGGTCATATTTAATTGTATCCAATTGTGAAAAATAATCTTTAAGATTAAATTTATTTTATTTTTCACTATTTTTTCCATGTATTTCTACATTCTCCCCTTACATAATGGTTTGTCCATGTTTATTATCAAATTTCTATTCATTTATCCTATTTTTTGTTCATTTTCCTAACCTGTGTGTTCTCTTTTTTTAAAAATTTTTATTATTAGTTGTTCAAAACATTACATAGTTCTTGACATACTAACCTGTGTGTCCTCATCCTTATTTTTCCTTTTTCACTTGGTTATTCTTCTTTTCCCTTTTGAGTTGGATATCAATTCATTTCACTTTTCATTTTTATCAGTGTTCCAATATTATAAGCTATATTTCATTTGCTGCTTTAATTACATAACATCAATTTCATTATTAATCATTTTTCTGAGAAGTTCTGAAATTTTGATTTAGCTTCTTCTTTTTCCCCCAAGAACAGTTTAACAGGAAGCTTTTCTCCAGGTAAGATTTTTTTTTAAAAAAAGTGTTCTATTAATTTCTCATTTCGTTGCATTGTAGTTAAAAGTTCTATTACTATTTTGTGCAAGCTACTGGGATTTTCTTTATAATATAATAAATTATCAATTTTGTGAGAATAGATAATATTACCAAGGTGTGAAACTCAATATATATATATTCAGATGATCTACTTTATAGAAACTGTTATTTAGGTCTCTAATATCTTTATGTAGTTCTTGTTGCCTCAACTTCAGTCTTGAATAAGAGTGCTATGTTAAATTTCTCTATTACTTCTAGCTATTTTTCTTTGCAGTTTGTTGTACAAATGTCATATGCTTTGACAAGCCAGAAGCAACACAACTAGAATAATGAAAAACGAAAGGGAAAGAAAAGTACAAAGAACTCTTTGTTACACAGGCAATAGGTGGGAGTTGAAGAATATCATTCAAAGTTCACAAGCCGAGCAGTTCAGACTATAACATTCATAATCAGTGTATCTTTATTTCACATTGATTATCATAATGCTCTTCTTTTCCTGAATTTTACCCTGTTAGAAATGAATTGTATGAGAAATTATATCCCATCTGATTCAAATGGACGATATGTCAAGATCATTGTACTGTCATGTGTACCTAATTAAAACAATTAAAAAAAAAGAAATAAATTGTAAACCTTGCCTTCTGTGGTTTGTTTGTCTGGTATGCTATTGCCTATTCCTTTACGTTTAAGACTTTCTGAATCACTTATTTTAGGTGTGCCTCTTGTAAATAACAGACATGCTGGTTTGTAAGTCAATCTGAAATTCTTTCCAATAGGTGGATGAAGTCCACATACATTTACTGATGGGATTCACATGCTTGGATTTATTATTTACTATGTGAATGATGCTACATTCACTACATTTTCCACTTAGTTATTGTCTCTTTGTATATTGAGGGAGATTTGCATTTTTTATTCTAGTGATGATATTGTTTATATTATACTATTGAAGGTAATAGTATAGTATACTTTAATGCTCTTAATTCCCCTTTTTCCTTACTTAAGCCTCAAACCTTTGGTTTGTCAATTTTAAAAATATGACTCCTACATATTGCTTATGCCATGAAGAACTCTTATACTTTCCTTTTTCCCTCTCCCTTCTTTTCCACTTTTCTAGTTGTCTACCTCTGGACAAAGCATGTATCATTTGAAATTATTCATCCACCCTTATCCCCGCTTGCATTTGGATATCAGATCTACAACTAAAGATGTACTTTTGCTCAAGTTTCCCCAATCATTTCCTACTTGGATGAAGCTTCTCTTTCCGTAGAAGTTATAATATTCTCTGAGCTCTTGCATAATTAAAACTTCCTTCTGTATCTTTGGATTTCAAAGGACAGCTAAACTGGATATAAAAATCCATAGTTCATACTTAAAAAAAAAACTTTTTGAAATTGTTGCTCCATTGCTATTTTGCTTTGTTCAGAAGTCTAACACCAACCTGATCTTCCTCTGTAAGGGACTAGATCTTTGGCCTGGAGAATTTTTCTTTTAGCTTCATAATGTAATAGTTTGCTGCAGTAGGTCTCAGAGTTGATCTTTTGGGGCCAATTTCCACAAGTGACAAGAGTGATTTTTCAAGATCTAGTTTCAGGGGTAGAGATGTAGCTCAGACATGGAGCACTTGCTCAGAGTGTTCAGGAGTTTCTTTGGGGGAATTCTAAATATTAACACCATTTCAATTTCTTTTTCTTTTCTTTTTTCCTTCAGGAGCTCCGATTTACCCATGCTGTCTCTTCTTTGCCTATCTTCTTCTCATTCCTGCCTTCTTTGAGCCTTACCTTACTACAGTGGTTATCTACTTTCATTTGGATGTGTTGGAATTTAGTCTCCATATTGTCATGACTTTATCTTTTTGTTAAAAAATTCTTTCCCACATTAGAAAAGCTTTTTCATTTTGTTTTTGAATTTGTGATCTGTGGTTTTCTTTCACATCCACTAATTTTTAATTGATTTAAAATTTTCTGTTGAAGAGCTGTGTTACAGTTCACTCTGTTTCACGGTCCAAGAGAGCCCTTTTCTATTGATTGATGTAAAATTTCTTTAACAAGCAATATCCAGATGGTGATGAGGGAGTTGTGTTTTCTTCTGTATCTTGGAGTTGCTGTTGTATCTGATAGGCTGTTATCTTTTGATTTTTGCTTCCTTTTCCCCTTTTCACCCACCAACCCCTGAGGGACACCACTCCCTTTCAGGATGGCTTCATCTCTTAACAGAAGTGACGCTCTGGTCCTAGTCCCAGTCTAAGCACCTCCCTTTTGAGCTTCCACCAGTCACTATTCATCCACCAGGCCTCAGACCTGCCTGCAGCATCTTGTCACTCTGGATGAGCCCACAAGTATTTTGGTTTAATTGGAATCAGCAAAGGCCTGTGACAGAAGAAAAATCTGGAGGATTTTAACAGGAGTAAGATCACAAAGGACTTTCTATGGAAGCTTTTGCAAATAACTGATCCAGAAATAGAGAGATATAATGTAAAACAGGAGCAGTGGAGAAGAAGGAAGAAGGAACCCAACATCCATAAAAATATAGGAAGATAACTGAAAGTGAGATCAGTTATTTACCTGATGAAAATACTCCAAATAAGAAAGAAATCAAGAATTTGCAAAATTCTCCCAGAAACATGATAAAATGTCTTCCAAAACTGAACTGCAATGAGAAAGAGAAGAGAGCCCTAAAATCCACCACCTGGGAGATGGCCCAACCAGACCCAGAGTCTAGCAGACTCTGGGCAGAACTGAGGGAAGGCACGGGAAGTGTGTCCACCAGGACTATTAGTTCTTTTCAGGTGGGAAATGGTGAATTATACCAGGTAGGTGTGGGGAGAAACTGGGTGACCCATAAGGGAGGGACAAGTGATGTATGCAGAGAAGGGTGAGCGCATGAAGGAAGGAAGGTGTGAGACAGGAGAGTCCTGGGAAGGCACCTGGGAGGGTGAAATGAACAAGGCAGAAACAGCTGGGAGGGCCAGGGTATAGGAGAGAAGTGTCTGTGGGCTCTGGGTGATGGGAGATGATGGACAGCAGGGTCAAGGTATGGGGTGGGGCATCTGTGCTTGGTGAGCGTAGTCAGGGCTGGGGTAGGTGAGGGAGAAGGCATTATTTCTCTCATTCTGCTGATTAAGGTCCCAAGATCAGCTTTCATTCTGCCTTTGAAAATAGAAAGGTCACAATTTTTAGTGGATATATTCCATAGTCGGTGTTATCCTGCATCCTTGAATGAAAGACAGGAAAGGAGAGATGCTCTCCCGACCTAGGGCGTAGGGCACAGGCAGCCCAAATATCTTCAGGAAGATGTGCTGAAGTCAGCTTCAGGATGATCCTGGATGGGCAGGAGCCCTCTGAGGAGTCAACATGAGCAGGAAGAGCGGCTCAGAACAGGGAAGACAGTCCCTGTTGTTCAGGGCTGTGTCTCCAAGTGGGATCAGTGAATCTGGGCAGGCAGGGGTGGCAGGGGTGCCTGGGCCTGCAGAATTCATTCCAGAGGCCTTTGGGTCCGGAACAAGACTCTCTGTTCAAGTTTAGCATACCGGGAGAGAAGGGCCTCGTAGACCTACAAGGGCAGAAAGAGCAATTTAGGACAGGAGGGGAGGGTGCTCTGACATCTGGTTGCAACTTGCAATTTAAAAATTTTAAATCCTATTAGCTTGCAATTTAGCTTTTTTCCTACACAAAGGAAAGGAAGCATCAATTCATAAAAGAGGAAATGCTAGTCAGTAGGAGCATGGTAGTATGCCTATAATCACAGTGTCTTGGGACCCAGAGTTAGGAGGACCACAAGTTTAAGGCCAGCCTAAGGCAACCTAGGGAGACCCTGTCTCCAAAAAAAAAAAAAAAAAAAAAAAAAAAAAAAAAAAATTTACAAAAAGGGATGGGGATATGGTTCAGAGGTAGAGCACTTTCCTATCATGTGCAAAGCCCTGGGTTCAATTTCCAATACTGAAGAAAATAAAAAGAACTGCTATTAGTTCTCAAACTTGTATTTTAAGACTTTTTAAAAACTGTACATTATGATAAGAAACCAATTTTTGTTATCAAATCTACAAAAGTTAAAAAATTTCTGGTGAAGGTAGTTGGGAATGATTGTCTCACTGTATATCTGGTGAAAATTGATGGGACAACCCTTATGGAAATCAACTTGACTTGATATCTGTATTAAGGGATCCATAGTCTGGGACCTGGTTGTTATACTTCTGTGAAACTCTAGTAAGGAAATAATTCTACATGTAGGGTCTTCAGCCCAGTAGAGGTCCTCTTAGATACCACTAAACATTCAGACTCATATGACTGCCATGGGCCACGTCTTGGCTCTCAGAAGGGTATAGACTAGAGATTCCTTGGCCAGCATTCCTCTTCAATGGGGACCACAATGTGGTCCATCCAGCATTTCCCACAGTGGTCCAGGAGAGGGTCTTTTTACCTGCCCACCTTTCTCCCTTTTGCCTTCCACATACAGTTCAGGTACATTCCAATACCTGCCTCTGAACACAGCTGCATGAGAGCATGATGTTTGAAGCAGCTCTGATATCCTGAGACCACATGGGGCACATCCAGAGCTGCACTATCCAGGAGAGCAGCCACAAGCCACGTGTGCCTTTGCATACCTGAAGCCTGCCTAGAACTTTAAGAGCAAAATACATATCAAATTTCAAAAGCTTCGTACACATACAAAAAAGAATAAAATATCATATTAGTAAATTTTTTCCTTTTTTTTTTTGGTATGGTACTGAGGATTGAACAACAAGGTGCTCTATCATCGAGCTACATTCCCTGTCCTTTTTATTGTATTATTTTGAGATTGGGTCTCACTAAGTTGTCCAGGCTAGTCTCGAATTTACGGTCCTCCTGCTTCAGCTTCCCAAAGAGCTGGGAATACAGCAACTTGTGTGCACAAGTTGGTTACATTAGTAATTCTTCTAACTGGTCACATGTTATTATATTAAATACATATAATATTTTGGATATATTGGATCAAATAAAATATATTATTGATATTAATTTTACTTATTTATTTTTAGTTTTGAAAAATGAGACTATTGGGAAATTTTAAATGACACAGGTGGCTCACATTAGGTTCCCTTTGTCTATTGCTGATCTGGGGAATTGCAAGAAACATTACTCAGGCCTCTGATGTTGAACCACCAAACCAAGACTATCTTCAGAATTCCCATCAGTGTCAGCAATATCTGTGCATTCTAGCTGACAATCTGGCTTCTTTTGTCCCATTTTCTTGATAATTTCAAAACAGGATTTCCTCTTCAGTTGAACACATTAAATTTAATGTATATGATAAAAAAAAAAACTAACCTTTTTGGGAAAAAAATTGGTCTGCTTTCACAGTGCAAATACATGACAAAGTATGATGGTGTCTCACCTGAGAAGCTCCTGGGCTTGGAGTAGCAGCTAGTCTTGGATTTGGGGCTAACTTCACAACCTCTGTAAAGGGCACATCTTTTCCACCTGTAGTTCAAGAAGGGAAAGACCATTTCCTGTTTGGGCATGTTGCAAAGGATCACATTGGGGTGACAAAATGTCCTAAAACTAGGGGTTTGGTTCTAAGTCAAGATCATGTTTAGCATGTTCAAGGCCCTGGGTTTGATCCCCAGCATCAAGACAAAATCAAAACATTCTAAAACTGGATTATGGTGATGGTTGCACAAATCAGCAAATTTACTAAAAATATCACTGAGTTGTACACTTAAAATAGGTAACTTTTGTGTCACATACTGTACCTCAATAAATTTGTTTCTTTTTAATATTTATTTTTTAGTTATAGGCAGACAAAATATCTTTATTTGATTTTTTTTATGTGGTGCTGAGGATTGAACCCAGTGCCTCACATAGGCTAGATGGGCACTCTACCTCTGAGCTACAACCTCAGCCCCTCAATAAATTTGTTTTTAAAAAAAGAAAAAAAATTTCAAGTCAGACTGCTCTTCAGCAGGGGCTTAGTCTGTCTTGCTTGCTGTAGAGTGGCCTTTCATGGCGTGGCCAAGCCAACCCTCAGATAAGACAGAAACAGACAACCTGCCTGTCTTCCCTTGTACTGCTTCACTCTCCCATTGCTCACCATGTTCTGACCACCCTGGTCTTCTTTCCACATGTTTTGCCTTAGAATGTTCTTTCCCTCTTCATGTACCCATTTCCTTCTTAGATAATTTGCTCCTAAGAAGCTCACTAGTTCAGGAGGCCTCCCCCAGCCTCCAGCCCTGAGCACCATCTACTTTTCCTCAGGGCACTTTTTGTAATTTGTTAGGTGATTCTTTGTTTTGTATGGCAATTGAACCCAGGGCCTTGCACTTGTCAGGAAGGCACACTACCAATAAGCCACATTGCCCTGGGTGATCCTTTGTTTAAAGTCCCTCCTTTGCCAAGCTACAATTCCAAGAGGCCAGAGACTGGATCTCTCTGAGTCACCACCGTACCCAAGGAGCCTAGCACATGGTCTGGCACATAGGAGGCACTCAATCATAGCTCATCAAGCAAATTCATAGCAGAGCTGGAAAGAAGGGAAGGCTGCTATGGGTGGGCAAGAAGCAGTATGGAAATCCTAGGCATTTTAAGCAGGGGTGTTAGATGGCCAGAGTAATGCATCAGCACCCTGAGCGAAGGAGGGTCCCCTGAAGATGTAAGAACCAGTTTTCCCAACTAGGTGCTAGAAAATCTCATGCCAGAGGGGTATGGATGAGGGAGTGGGATGGGTGGTGGGTGGCCAGCTGAGAAACAAATCAAAGACTCTGTTCCTGGCTCCACTCACATTCACAACCCTGCTGCAGGAGAGGTTCATTCCCAGACCAGCAAGGGAGAAGAAGGCTCCAAATAAAGCAGCTAACAGGCCTTGAGGTTGAGCTAGGATTCAGATCAGGCTTTGGTTTTGGAGGGCAGAGCAGGGCAACAGACCCAGTACCCTTCAGCAACTAAAGGAGCACAGAAAGGGAAAATAAAATCAAAACAGAGGATAACACAGCAGTGCAGTCCCTAAAGGGTAACTCCTTCCCATTTCTGCAGTAGGAGGAGTATCATATGGACTCTAGACTTCTCCCTGGCAATGCTGAAGGCCAGATTAGGCAACAGCATTATCAAGGTTCTTGGGAAGAGTATTCTGAACTCAGATTCCTTTACCCAGCATTCTTTGGGACAATGAAACCAAAACCTTGCTGGACATGTCAGGCCTCAAAATTATCATTGGCTGGATGCTATCTTAAAATATTCATTTAGAGGATTGGGTGTGTAACTCAGTAGCAGAGTACTTGTCTGGCATGCATGAGGCCTTGGGTTTGATCCCCAGTCAATCAATCAATCAATTCATTTCGTTTGTCAATAAAACTAGCATAGAAATAGAGATGGATATTGAACCTAGGACCTCACACATTCTAGGCAAGTGCCTCTACCAGTGGCTATACCCAGCCTTTAGCATGATTTTAACCCATTACATCCTATCATTCCATATATAGGACACCTATAAAAACACTTCAGTAGGGCAACAGTTATACCACCTATGATCACTTTGAACATTTTCCTAGCATGTTCAAATCCCTGGGTTTGATCCCCAGTGCCAAAACACACACACACACACACACACACACACACACACACACTATTAAACAAACAAACAAAATTAGTAGAGACAAAAGAAAATACAGAGAGTTGAAAGAAAGGAAGAAAGACTCATAGTTAAGTGCAAATAAGAGCTAATATGATGTAAAATATAATTAAAAATACAACAATCTGGAAATAAAACCCCCAGTGATCTTGATATAAGAGGTGGGTTGAGGAAGATGAGGCAAAGGGAGAGGAATAAAGAAGGTTAATTGTTGAGGAAATATCTGTGATTTATTCTCAACATTAAAAGAAAAGTATAAGTCTGAATAAGTATGTTGAAGAGTTGTGAGCAAGCATGCAAAAGACTGGAAGCACTAGAGAGGGAAGGGACAAAGCCCTGGAGGTACACGGCAGCCAGAAGTTCCCTCAGCAGGCAGGAAACAGGGCAAACTGGTCCAAATTGAGGAAGACTGCCCTTGCAGGCAAGAGCTGCTTCCTCCAGAACTTTCCTGGATGAGGATGCTAGCTGGAGGTTTTGCAAAGCCTCAATCAGAGCATACATGGAGCTGTCCAGGGTGCTGGAATGCTTGGTTCTGAAGCCTCCACTATTGTCTCAACATCCTGCTCTTGATGAACGTAGGGCTCAGCTTTATATACCTCTCCTGCCCACCATCTGTCCAGACCCAGGCCATGTCCACTCAAGCATGTCTTGTGCCCTATTCCAGTGTCCCTCTGCAGAGCCAGATTATTACAGAGGACTCATTCAGAGGTGTCCCAGAGCACCCCATGGGACAAAGCTAAAGCAGACTCCAGCCCAGATCTCTGCATCCCTGTCTCGATTTTAAGTAGAGAATAAAGGAATGAAGGGCACAGGTTGGTCCTTGTTTGCTGGGAGAGATAAAGATGAAGCTAAAGTCCCCCAGTTCCCCAAAGTGGGAACACCTTACTTTCCCTTCCCACCCTCCTCAGCCCAGACAGTGCCAGAATGCTTCCAGAGACACCTATCCCTCATTCATCAACCTACCATGAAAAGCTCGGTATGCAGAGCCCACACAGGCTGAGTTGGCAGTGTCTATGACATACACCGGGGCACCAAATACATCTGCAAGCACCTGGGAAGGACACAGAGTTTTTATGGTGGTGAGTCATTCCTCAGAGGACACAGGGACATTTTGGAATAAATTTCCAGACTCTCCTTCCTCATGTCCTCTGATCCCTTCCACTCCACCTCTGCTGCCCTTCAAAGAAGTACACTTGGGCCAAGTGTGGTGGTGCATGCCTGGGATCCCAGCTCCTGAGGCTGGGGCAGGAGGATTACAAGTTCAAGTCAACCTCAGCAACTTAGGGAGATCCTAAGCAACTTAGCAAGACCCTATCTCAAAATAAAAATATAAAAAGGGCTGGGGATGTGACTCAGTAGCTAAGCACCCCTGGGTTCAACCCCAAGTACCAAAAGAAGAAGAAATACACATAGCCACGCCGCCCCAGGGATAACAGAAGAAGGGTGACCTAGGGGAAGTCCCTAGTGGAGGGCAACAGCTCTCTAGGTTATCCCTATACTTTTATTTATTTATTTTTTAATATTTATTTATTTTTTTAGTTATCAGTAGACACAACATCTTTGTTGGTATGTGATTCTGAGGATCGAACCCGGGCCACACGTATGCCAGACAAGCGCGCTACCGCTTGAGCCACATCCCCAGCCCTATCCCTGTACTTTTTTTTTTTTAAAGAGTGAGAGAGAGTGAGGAAAGAGGGAGAGAGAGAGAGAATTTTAATATTTATTTTTTAGTATTTGGCGGACACAACATCTTTGTCTGTATGTGGTGCTGAGGATCGAACCCGGGCCGCACGCATGCCAGGCGAGCGCGCTACCGCTTGAGCCACATCCCCAGCCCTCCCTGTACTTTTAAACCATTTTAACAAGACAAGGCAGGAGATTTAGGAGGCATGATTACTAAATACCACTGTCAGCTGGGAAACAGACTAATGTTAACAAACACAAACTAACAAGGGAACTTTATTTATTTACTTATTTTTGGTACAGGGGATTGGACCCGGGAATACTTTACCACTAAGCTACATATTCAGTCCTTTTTATTTTTCATTTTGAGACAGTTTCTGAGGGTCTAAGTTGCCAAGGCTGGCCTCAAACTTGTGATCTTCCTACCTCAGTAGTACAAGGATTATACTGGGATTATAGGCATGCAGCCAAGGTCACATTTTATAGGGATCATGATGAACCTCTTCATTTAGGTACAAAAATTAAATTGCATAAATTTAGAATGGAGGAACTGTATTAAGACGATTTCACATGGAAAAGACTGGAGGAAGGTCTTATAATTGCCCAGAGGTATTGTAGTAGATGCCACTGGCACCCCATCAGGATTCATTCACTGGACCATGTGTATCCCCCACCCAGCTGCTGAGTATTGGAAGCTAATGGCTCACAGTACTTCCTCCTCATGAGAACAAATTACAGAGGCTACCTCTCAACTCAGCCCTCTCCAAGACAATTAGTTGGCCCCACTGCCCAAGGCAGAACTAGCTCAGGAGTTAATTCATGCTCCAGAGCACCCCAGAGGACAAAGCTAAAGCAGACTCCAGGTCATATCCTTGCTTATTCTTTTTCCCCAACCCTGTCCTGAGTTCTGTACTCCCTTCCTATTGGGAGTACTGTCCACAAACAACTTATAGAAGAAACCTCACTTCAGGCTCTGCTCCTAGATAATCTTACCTAAGACAGGTATGCCAGAGCGAAGCAGTTGAGGTCATTACTCAAATAGCTAAGGCAACCACAGGCTAAACCTCAAAATGTACAGTGTCCCCTTAAGAGGAGCTAATGGCTGTACAATGTGATAGCCTGAGTGTCAGACATGTGTAGATTGATTCTACTTTGGGTCATATATTTCTAGCATAATGGAGGACCAGAGGGATAGAGACAAAGCCTGGAAACTGTGTTACAAGAGGAATAGTTGAAAAGTCAGAGAGTTAAATTGGAAGGGAGAAACATTAAGGAACAAGAACACTGTCTTAGATGTCAGAAGGCTCACACAGGGGAAGGACAGGCACTTCCCATGGGCTTCCAGAGGCCACTGCTGCTATCAGAGAGTGGACTATAAAAGACCAAAGAATTCACCTGGATGTAAGATGGAACCCACTCACAGTGGGAGCTATAAGGCCAAAGAGCTAGCTCCTGAGAGTGTGAATATGGGCTCCCCATTCCTGCAGGTGTGGAAACAGAGGCAGCCCTTCCTGTTGGCTCTTAGACATAACAGACATGGAAGGGGCCATGGCATGGGGTCCACTACCAGCACCTACCTGTAAGATGTCTCTATTGTGAGATGCCCCTCCTGTGGCCAGAATCTTTGTCTTGGGCACTGCAAGGGAAAAAAAAAAAAGTGTAATGGCTGTGACAATTCCCCCACGGCAGAGAGGGCTGTTTTCCAGAGTTCTTCAGTCACTGAGTGATTGTGAGGGAGCAACGCCTCTTGTAATATCCATGACCAGGAAGAGAACCAAAGCTGACTCTGTCCACGTAGGCCTGTCACATGTAATTTGTTAGGGAGACTGCTGTCCATCCACCTTTATTGTCTTACATTTTCATTATTTTTTTAAATCTCTCAAAAAAAAAACAAGAATAGAAAGAAATTTCCTTAGATGATTAAAGGACTGTACAAGACAGAAGAATTCACCAAAATTTACAACAAACACCCTTCTTAATATAAAGGTTAAGAAGTATTATCTTTAAGACTGATATGCCAGCCAGACTCCAAAATGACCTCCAAATGATCCATGCCTCCCAATATCCATGTTCTCATGTAACCTCCTCACACGTTCAACAGGGCTAACTCATGTAACCAACAGGACTTGTGTGCGTGACAGGGTAGGTATGAACTCCAAGACTAGGTCATAAAAGATATTGCAGCTTCCATCTTGCTCTGATGTAGATCATTCTCTCTTAGATTACTCAATTCAAGAGAAGCTAACTGCCATGTCATGAAGATACTCAAGCAGCCCTATGGAGAAGTCTCCATGGTAAGAAACCAAGGTCTTCTGCCAACAGCCATGTGAATATACCATCTTAGAAGCAGATCCTCTAGCTTTCATGGAGTCCTCAGAAGACTTGAGCCCTGGAAGATGGCTCAACTGCAAACTCAAGACAAGACTCTCAGTAAGAACCACCAGGCAGAGCCTGGCTCAGTGGTATGCACCTGTAGTCCCAGCTACCTGGGATACTCTGTTGTGTGCCTAGAGTCCCAGCTACTTGGGATGCTGAAACAGGAGGATCCCTTGAGCCCAGGATTTAGAGGTTATCCTGAGCAACATAAGAAGACACCTTTACAAAAAATGCACAAAAAGAACCACTTGGTTATGCTGACTCAAATTCTTGAACCAAGGGAATTGTGTAAGATAATAAAGGCTGATTATGGTTTTAAGGGACTAAATTTTGAGTTAATTTGTTAAACAGCAATAGATAAATAACAGAATTCAGAAAAGAGCAAAGATACATAGTATGTAGTATTTAACATAGTAAGTGGCATACTCATCAATGCCATAAGATAAACAAAAAAGGTAAAAGGATCAAAGAAAACTATCACTATTTGCAGACAAATAGTGATCTATAGGTCATCTACTTAGAAAAATAAAACAAAAAAGTGAACTAATATTAATAAGGTTAGCAGATACGTTGCATATAACATAATAATCAGTGGCATTTTTAATAATAATAGATAACAAATGCAGTAGAAAATAAATTACCATTCACAAAGGCAACTAGTAATGTAATGTAGCCAGTTAGTTCCTTTGCAAAGAATTCAAAAGTTTCTATGAAGAAAAAATGAAATGCTATTAAAGGACAAAAAATAATATCTAGATAAAGTAAAAGATATTCCACAATCTTGGTTGGGCTTAATTAATATTATGAACATGCTATTTTTTCAAGTGAAAGTATAAATTCAGTGTAACCTAAATAAAAATTAATTTATAACCTAAATAAAAATTCCAATTGGATTTTTGTTTTAGGAACTGAGCCAAATTGTTATAAGATATTAATGGAAAAATAAAGTCCTATAAACAAGAAGAAAAACCAGGAGGAGAATTGATACATTAGGTTTTAAGACATGAGGAATGAGAAGTTATGCTCCATTTGTGTACAATGTATCAAAATGCATTCTACCTTCATGTATAACTAATCAGAACAAATAAAAAATAAACACAAGACATTATTATGGGCTAAATTGCATCTCCCTCCCGAATTCATATGGTAAAGTCCTAGCTGCCAGTATCTCAGAATATAATTATATTTGAAGACAAAGAGCAAGATAAATATCTCTTTTAAAAAGTAATTTAGAGGGCTGGGGTTGTGGCTCAGTGGTAGAGCACTCGCCTAGCACATGAGAGGCCCTGGGTTCGATCCTCAGCACCACATAAAAATAAAGAAAGATATTGTGTCCAACTAAAAAAATAAATATTAAAAAAAAAAGTAATTTAGACCTGGCACAGTGGTACACGCCTATAATCCCAAAGACTCAGGAAGGCAAAACAGAAGGATTATAAGCTTGAGGCCATCCTCAATACCCTTGCCTCTTTGCCTCAAAATACAAAATAAAACTGGTTGCAGTGACCATACCTATAATCCCAGTGTAGAGGGAGACTGAGGCAGGAAGATCACAAGTTCAAAGCTAGACTCAGCAACTTATCGAGACCCAAAATATGAAAAGGGTTAGGGATGTGGCTCAGTGGTTAAGAGCCCCTGGGTTCAATCCCTAGTACAAAAATAAATAAATTAATTAATTAAATACAAAATAAAAAGGTCTGGGGATATAGCTCAGTGGCAAACTGCCCCTGAGTTCAATCCCCTATACCTGCCAAAGGAAAAAAAAAAAAAAAAGAAGGTAATTTAGTTAAAAGAAGTCGTTAAGGTGAGCCCTAATCCAATATGACTGATGTCATTTAAGAAGAGGAAATTAAAATGTAGAGGCACACAGAAGGAGACAAAGAGAGAAGACGGTCATCTACAAGCCAAGGAGAGAGGCCTCAGAAGGAACCAACCCTGCCACCAAATTAATCTCAGATTTTCAGCCTCCAGAATTGTAAGAAAATAAATTTCTGTAGTTTGAGCCACCCAGTCTGATGTTATAGAAGCCCTAGAAGACTAATGCAGACATGCTACAAAGTCATAATAATACAGTTTGTCCCAAGAACAGTCAAACAAACCAATGGAGTAGAAAAGGAAAGGCTGAGAGAGGTCCATGTATATGTAGGAATTTAAAACATGATAAAGAGGCACTAAAAGTAATGGGGAAAAACAGACCAATTAATAGACAGTATTTGGAAAATTAGATCAACTTGTAGAAAAAATTAAATCAGATTCCAATTTATACCATACACAGACTCCTGATGGATAAAAGTTGAAAATAGGGAAGGTAAAATTATAACATTCACAGAATGCAAAACAGCATTTCTGGGACACTGGCATAGGGGAACCCTCTTAATATTGCAAACTCATAAAATATAAGATGAACATGTGATGGCTTTAGTTTGGTGAAAATTCTTTTCCAGTGCCGACACTATAAGATTAACAGAGGTTTGCAACACAAAAAAATGACAAGGACTTAATCTTCAACATATACCAAGAATTTCTGCAAATCAATTTTTAAAAAGTCAATTCAACAGAAAAATGGGAAAGGATAGAAATAAATCAGTTCACAGAGGAAGAAACTAAAGTTACTCAAAGCTGTTCAAACTCATTAATGAAAGAAACATTGATTATACTAACACTGAGATATCTGTTTAGACCCACCCATCAGATGGGCAGCAAATTTAAAGGTGGTTAATGCTAAGTGTTGGTGGTAATATATATATATATATATATATATATATATATATATATATATATATATATATAAAGAAGAAGAAGAAGAAGAAGAAGAAGAAGAAGAAGAAGAACCTTTAAGCACTGCTCCTGGAGTAAACTATCAACTTCCCCAAAGCAGGAATCTGAAAACCCTTGTCTCCATTCCCTGTCCCTGGTCTGACCTCAGGTGAAAAGTGAAGTCTTTAGGGTGCAGTGGACAGAGAAGTAGAACCTGAAGGAACACCAAACTCCTATGGCAGACGGACAGATAGACGTAGACAGATAGACGTGGCTGCACTTATTTACTAGAAAAAGAAGCTGAGCTCATCTTTTAACCAGAATAATATCCTGCTCATTTGAAGACATTGTAGGGAAGACTCCATCTTGACAGCATTTACAGGGATCAAAGGCATCAAGTTAAATCTATCTTTTCACTGTTGTGTGGAAATGAAATGTCCCCCAAGCTCTGGTGTTGAAGGCTCAGTTCCCAATGCAGGAGTGTTCAGAAGTGGGGCCTCTGGTGGGGTGATAGGATCACGAGGTTCTAACCTCATCAATGAACTAATCTACTGACAGATTCACAGCTTAATGGGCTACTGGGAGGTGGTGGGAACCTTAGGAGGTAGGGCCTATTGGAGGAAGTAGGTCACTGGGGTATCCCCTTCAAGGGTAGATTTTGTTCCCAGCCTCTT
Organism: Callospermophilus lateralis; assembly: GCF_048772815.1. Classification (NCBI taxonomy): domain Eukaryota; kingdom Metazoa; phylum Chordata; class Mammalia; order Rodentia; family Sciuridae; genus Callospermophilus; species Callospermophilus lateralis. The sequence goes on along the minus strand of NC_135305.1, from coordinate 200,931,643 downwards.
TCTTTATGATCTCAGCCACCATGAGGTGAATAGCTTTGCTCCACACGGACTCCTTGCTATGACGTTCTGCTTTATTACAGGCCCAGAAACAACAGAGCCAAGTGAACATGAACTGAATGAAATCTCTGAGACTGTGAACCAGTATAAACCTTTCTTCCTTTCAAATTGTTTCTGTCGGGTATTTTGCCACAGTGACAGAAAGTTAACACATTCACCCCAATACATAGCCTGTCTAGGCATCTCTTGTATTTGGGCAGGGAGGAAAGTCCACTAGGAGAAGAGACCTTGCTCCTGAAAAGGAAACCTAAGCTTGTTGTTTCCACTAAGAGATGTGATTCATTTAGTGCCAAGAACCCCCAGTCACTCTGTTCTTGAAAAAGAAAAAACAACCACAACAATAGCAAGAAAGAGAAGGATCGATGTGAACAAATAGAATACCCAAGAAATAAGGTGATAACTCAAGGAATTTAAAAAGCCAATTTGAAATAAATCCTAATATGAATCTTCAGAAATATTTGAAGGAATATAACGTTCCAAAAACAAGGATATAACACTATAAGAAAGAACCAGGAGACAAGAAAGAGTCCTAGAAATTAAAAAATAATGCATGGTTACAAAAATAAAAAACTAAATGGAAAGGCTAAATAGTAAACATGGCAAAGTCAAATTTAATAACCTGAAGGATACAAATCAGGGAATTTCTTAAAACTAGAGTGGTAAACAGAAAAAAATTAGAGAAGACATAGCGCAGAAAATGTGGCAGGTTCAACTTGTTTTATCCTTATATCAGCCCCTATAACCTTCATGAATCCAAGGATCCCTGGCTCCTTGGGTGGAGAAAGGTGTTTAAATTCGTTCTCTGGATGTTCTTTGCTACTGGGATTATGTTGCTCCCAGCCTCTTTCAGTGAGCTGAGCTAAGAAATATAGGGTGCAGACACACTTTCTCTCTCATCCTGCCCCTACAAACTAAAGAAATGGGGAATATATCAAGAGAACAAAGGGCTAGTTTAAAAGAACATTCATTAGAACAGAAAAAGATGAAAATTACTCTTTCTAGAAATGAAAAAAAAAAAGAAAAAAGAAATGCAAAACTGAACACACAACATATTATGGATTTTTTTTTTTTTTTTTTGTACCAGGAAGTGAACCTAGGGGCATTTAACCAGTGAGCCACATCCTTAGTCCTTTAAAAAAATATTTTATTTAGAGACAGGGTCTTGTTAAGTTGCTTAGGGCCTCACTAAGTTGCTGAGAATGGCTTTGACCTGGAACTCCTCCTGCCGCAACCTCCCAAGCCACTGGGATTACAGGCATGCCACCACCAGGCCCAGTGAACATCTAGCCTTTTGAAATGCATTAATCAAAAGACAATACAAAATAGGAATAAATATATTAAAATATAGAAAAGGAAAAGGACTCAAATGACATAGAAGGAAGGAATATAAAAAGATAAAAGTTGAAAAAAAAAAAAAAAGATAAAAGTTGGGCTGGGTCTCCCCAGTCAGAATGCCTATCATCCATCGAGAATACAAATAACATGTTGAGGTGGTGCACCCCTGTAATTCAAGGTACTCAGGAGGCTAAGCAGGAAGAAGGCAAGGTCAAAACAGCTCAAGGCCCTTGTCAAAATAGAAAATAAAAAGGGCTGGAGAGGTACATCAGCAGTAAAGCACCCTGGGTTCAATCCCCAATACTGGAGAAAAAAAAAAAGAATACAAGTAACAATAAATGCTGCAAGCACCTTTTAAACATTGTTGGTGGGAACATAAATTAGCATAGCCATCATGGGAATTGGCTTCTTAAAAAGTTAAAAATAGAACTACTACATATTCAGCTATACCACTCCTGGGTATATAGCTTAAGGAATTAAAGTCAATATACTAGCTGGGCACAGTAGCACACACCTGTAATCTGCTTAGGAGAGTAAGGCAAGAGGATTGCAAGTTTGAGGCCAGCCTCGGCAACTTAGTGAGATCCTGTGTCAAAGTTTTTTTTTTTTTTTTTTTTTTTAATTAAATTTTAAAAAGAGCTGTGGGGGCTAGAATTGTGGCTCAGTGGTAGAGCACTTGCCTAGCATGTGTGAGGCACTGGGTTTGAGCCTCAGCATCACATAAAAAAATAAACAAACAAAATAAAGATATTGTGTTCACTTACAACTAAAAAAGAAATCTTTAAAGAAAATTGTAGCTTAGTAGTAGAATGCCCCTGGTTCAGTCTCCAGTACCACACATAAACAAAAAAGTCAGTATGCTATAAAGATTCCCACATACCCATGTTTATTATAATTCACCATAGGCAAGTTATGGAATCAGCCTAGGTGTCCATTAACATATGAATGGATTTAAAAAATGTGATATATGTACATAATAGAGTATTATTAACCTATAAAGAATAAAATCCTGTCATTTTCAGGAAAGTAAATGAAGTTAGAGAATATGTTAAGTGAAATAAGTCAGACTTAGACAAGTATTTCATGTTTTCTCTCATATGTGAAATCTAGGGGGGAAAAGATGATATAAAATTAGAAGAAAGAATATTTAAAAAAGGAAAAGGATAGAGGAGATAAGGAGGGTTTGGTGATGGGGAGTGGAAATAATCAAAATGTTATACACATATTATACACATGTATAAATATGCCACAGTGAAACTCATTATTCTATGTATTTAATATGCTCTAATAAAAAAGAATTGAGCTGAGTGTAGCTCCATGGTAGAGTGCTTGCCTAGCATGTGCGAGGTCCTGGGCTTGATCAAAAAGATAAAAGAGTGACAGAGAGAGAGAGAGAGAGAGAGAGAGAGAGAGAGAGAGAGAGATATCTTATTTGAGACCCAGCTAAGCTGGAAAGAGGTCTGATTTTGAGTTTGCTAAGGGGATAAATTTCTCTATGCTGTTTTGTACAAGAAATGTCCTGTGTGTGTATGTGTGTGTGTGTGTGTGTGTGTGTGTGTGTGTGTGTGTTACTGGGGTTTGAACTCAGGAGTGCTCTACCACTGAACTACATCCCCAGCCCTTTTTATTTTATTTTGAGTCAGGGTCTTGCTAAGTTGCTGAGTCTGGCCTTGCACTTGTGATCCTCCTGCCTCAGCCTCCCCAGGTGCTGGGATCACAGATAGGTACCACCAAGCCTGGCTTCATTCTCTTTTCTGAAAGGTAACTACTAATTACCCTGACTTCCAACAACAGCAAATAGTTTTGTCAGTCTTGAGTCAGATGTACACAGAATGCTGCCATTTATACTCCAGTGTCTGGCGTCTTCTACTCAGTGCTATTTTTGTGAGATTTACCCATTTAGTTGCAGGTAGCTGAAGCTGGTTCATTTACATTTCTGCTTAGCATCCTGTTGCATGAATAGGCCATAATGCATTCATCCTGTCTACTGTGGATGGGCACTGGACTGCTTCTACCATGGGGCTATTAAGCACATCATGATAAAGGTTCTCATGAACCTCTAAAGAACATGTGTATACATTTCTATTGTGCATTTACATAGAAGTAAGATTGCTGGGAAAGTGGATATCCAGCTTTAGCAGATGCTGTCTAACGGGTTTTCCAAGAGGTTTATCCAGTGCTTATTTTTATAGCATCCTTTTACAGGGTTGGTTCAAAGACATAATAAAGCATATCCTACACAGAACATGAACTGCCCATAAAAGGCTCCTAAGGGAGCCCTCAAGCAAAGTGGCTTCAGAGGTTTTTGACCTTCTCCAGTGACAACAGTTGTTTCTCAGAGGGACAAATACATCTCAGAAACCTGAATTCTATGGTCATCAAGTCTCGTTTCCTCTCAGAACCTCAGGCCATTTCAATACCATCAGTTATGGGAACCCATTGATCTTCTGGAGTCACCTACCCCACAGTTCAAGTTCTCATGAATCCCTTTCTCTTCCTGGTTGCCTCCCTTTGAGCCCTGGGTCACGCCAGTCCTCTGAGTTTTGATGGTGGTACTGAATCCCCACTTGTCCTGGCCCAAGCAGAAAGTCCCAGTCATGGCCCAGAGTAGAGCCTGCCACTTGCACTGCCCATGTCCCTGGGATCCAGAGCTCAGGATGCCTGGTCTGTGGCTAGGCACTCGGGATCCTTTTTGAGTCCTGTGGTTCCTGGCTAAGAAAGCAGGCTCCTGGGGAAGCAGCTGAGAAGCAGGCTAACCGTCTCCTCTTCCACACCTGCCCACGGAGGCAGGCAGACTCATTTTATCACCACCCCCCACCAGGGTCAGGCTCCACCACCCTCCTGTGTGAGGCCCCCTGTAACAGACTTAGACACTGTCCTGCCTGCCCTGGGCCTGAGGTGTGACCTGGGCCCTGGGCCCCTACTCCAGCACACATCCTGCCAGCAGTTCACTTACTGACTCGGTAGCCCAGGCCTTCTGCATGAATCCTCTTGGCCATGAATTGTCCTTCGATCAGTGCTCGAATTTCCACATCTCTGGGGAATGCTGGGACCTGATTCCATGAGAAGGTAGGCACACAGTGAGGAACTCCCAACGCCTACTGGTGTGCAGGTGTGCGTGTGTGTGTATGTGTGTGTGAGAGAGAGAGAGATCTTTTTCAACAACACACCAGAATTAGAGTAGCTGGTCTCTTCAACCACTAATTTCACCTGTCACATGCACAAACAAAAAGAAACACAGAGAGAGAGAGAGAGAGAGAGAGAGAGAGAGAGACTCGCATCTCATGTGTGTAACACTTTAGGGAGTCAGAGGCCTCACAGAGCTCAGTGTCAGGCAGCCAAGGGTTAAAGTCTGACCCCACCAGTCAGTTCTGTGATCTTGATTTGTTTCCATCTTGCTGAGCGTCATTCTCTTTCTTAACAAGACTGAGGTAAGAGGGGCACCTGTTTCTTAGGCTTGTTATAATGATCGTATCAAATGACAGCCTGATAGATGTAGTTAATACTTGATAGGTGAGAGCCATGACTTATGGAGCTGAGGGGCATTGGGCAAGCTGACACTGATGGGTGTCTCCCCCAAGCTCTACCCTGTCTCCCTAGGACCTGAGACCAAGAATAGAACCTGCCGCCTCCCTCCCTCACCAACTACTATGCTCTAGCCTTCCCTCCCTGGAAGCTTACTCCAGCCCACAGTGAGAGCCTCCCCATCCTTCAGGTCTTAGCCTAAGGGCCCTTTTTCAGAGAGGGCCACTCGGATCACACCACATGGGCAAGCCCCAGCCCACCTCCTGCTCTCTCCTGCATCACCCCTGGAGTGGTGTATGTTTTCCTTTACCTGCTTACTGTCCATCTCCTTTCTAGACTGTGGACTCCACAGAGCCAGGACCACCTGTGTCTTGCCCTCCTTTGTGTCCCTGGTGCCTGACACCAATCAGACATGTCTGCTACCTTCTCCTTGCCAAAGCTGGGACTGACATGCCTAAGAGAGCAGACATATCTTCTGTCTCTCTCTCTCTCTTTCAGAGGATCAAGAGGAAGTCCCTTCATTTCATATAAAGTCACTATGGTTTGGGTCATAAAGGTCATGTGCTAGCTAACAGCTTGGTCCCCAGCTGACGGCACTGTTGGAAGGTGGTAGAAACTTTAGGAAATGAGGCCTAGTTAGTGGAAGTAGGTGGTGGTAGAGAAATGCCTTTGAAGGTTTTATTTTGTCCTCACCCCACCCCCTGCTTCTGGGTCACCACAAGGTAAGCAGCTTTACTATATCATGCCTTCCCTGCCAGGATGTTCTGCCTCATCACAGGCCACAGTCAACCAAGCCAAGTAACCATGCGCCAAAACCTCTGAAACAGTGAGCCAAAATAAATTTTTCCTTTTTTAAATAATTTTTCTCAGGTATTTTGTTATAGTGGTGGAAAGTTCATTAATTCGAAAGCTTTCCATTTAAACCAAATATGTTATGCCACTGTCAGCTATCCATTCCAACGCCAACCTGTTACAATGATTATAAATAGAGTGTCTTAAAGAGGTTCATCCACATTTAACGGGATCACAGCAACTCTTAGGTCCAACCCAAAAATGGGATGATGACTCTTGGGTAACTATCAGAAAAGTTAATTCCAAACCCACCGACTAAATCCCTCCTGGGAGAGGCCATGTGGTGAAGGAGAAAGAGAACAGTGGCTTCTGAGGCAGAGAGAATTGGGTCTGTCCCTCCTGCATTCACTGTCACTTTGTGACTTTGGGCAGGTTAAGCCTAAGCCTCAATTTCTCCATCTGTAAAGAGGAATGATCATGCCTACCTCCTGGGATTGCTTTTAAGAAGTAAATGAATGTTGCAGAAAACCACAAACACAGTGCCTGGAACCAAATAGTGCTCAATAAACGTAGTATCTCCCATCCCATAGGCTTTTCTTCTACAAGGAAGCAATTTTTGACTTTAAAATCTATGAGCCATTGGTAGGTGTAGGGTAAGGCTCAACAAAGAAACAAGCTCCGTGACACTCAGTGGCAGCAAGGGAGCGAGTGTTAGCTCAGAGAGCACTCAGGTTTCCCATGCTCCTCCTTGGGAGAAAGGGTGGTGTCTGTCTTAGACCCTGCTACCTCTCCGGCCTCTAGAAGGTGGGCTACACACGCAAAAATTTCTGTTTCACCAGTGGATGGGGGGAAATGAAGTCCCCAAAAGTAGCACAAATTGACAGGCAACTGTTCAATTTAACACTCAGAACTGGAATCAATGCAGCTAGTAACATACCTACCTCATGGTTTTCTGCATTAAACCTATGACGCCCAATAATTTCAGGGGTGATCTCCATTACATCAAAATAAAAACCTGAAACAAAACCAGGAAGAGATCAGCTGTCAGGCATCAAAAACAAAGATTATCTTCTCAACAGTCTTAGAAAAGGGCAAGGCGAAATGACCCATATCCATGTCCACAGATGAGCCTTGGGAATATTTTCAGTTCCTTCTTTCCATCAGAACAAAAGGAGACCCAGAAAGGCCCAAGATAGGTTTTCCTAGAAGTGACTTCCCCTGCCTCCTGGCAGCCCATTTAAAGAAATGTCTACCTAACCCTCCTGAAATACCAACACAGGTTTCACCAAGGGAGGCACATCCTCTCCCTGCTCAGAGGCCTGCCCAGGTGCTGGGTACCTTTCCTAACAGAACCTTGTGTCCACGCAGAAAGCTGTGTATAGGGAAGTACCAGGGTAGGGGAGATATTATGTATGACATTTCTGATGCTGTCACCAGAGGCTTCAAGGAGGTCAGAAGAGGCAGCTATGGCCTGACCTCCACCCAGTACACTGGGCAGTGGCCAACAGCTGTCTCAGGACTCTCACTAGAACATGAGATAACACAGCAGCTTTTGAGGTCTACGGACTAGAAGTATGGACAAACAGGACTCCCCTGGACTTCTCCATGGGCCTCCTCTCCCCCAACTCCTGGGGCTCCAGACCCTACCCCTCCAGCAAACAGCTACTGCCCATTTGTAGGCCCAGGCATCACTAAACAGCCTACCCAGGTTTCCGCCGTTCCCCATCTCTGTGGACTGCAGTGCCTTAGAGAACTCACTCCAGGAACAGGAAGCACATTCATTGCGGATCTTCTCTCTCATGAGGGAGCCATTTTTAAAGCTGCAGAAGTGTACACAACTCTGAGCACTGGACCCATGGGTTTTGGAAGAGTCTCAGGCAGAGAGGCTGTGGGTGAGGCTGGAGCACAGCCTACAGGCAGAACATAGCAGGGAACCAGAACCTCCAATGTCTGAGGCTTTGATCCAAGTTCCAGGATCCTGGCACATCCCTAAGAGGAGCTGGAATCACTTGTCTCAGGCTGTTTACACAGGAGGCTACCATAAAGGAGCCCAGGCAGAGTCAGGGAGCTGGAGTATCTATACAACAGGATGGGGTTGATAGGCTGACTAACCTACAAATCCTCCATAGATCTTGGGGCTTAGCTTCTTAAGGTTTCCAAAGGCTTATGGTCAGATCACAGAGCCCAGGCCTACTACTGTGAGAACGGTCAGGAAGCAGTATGTCCCTCTCACTATTTGATGAGGGTCTACCATGAGCTAGGCACACCACAACACTATCAAGTCAACAATCTTAGTCTCTCCATTTTATGAGGAAGGTATGGCTGAGATATGCCATGGGGTTTGCCCAGCACCACACAGGATATAGAAGTGGTAGGGTCAGAATTTGAACTTAGGTTTGGAGGATCCCAGGTTTTAGGCTCTTCCCCACCCAACTCAGATGTTGGCAAGAGCAGATAGGTCCCGGGGGTCTCAGTTGCCCATCTGAGCCTGCTTAGTGGAATGACTTGAGGTGCCCAAGATGTGCCAGATCTCCCCATCCCTCCTTGACCCCACCCCAGGGAATGGTAACAACCCACACCCAGGCTTACCACAAGAGTGCCATGTAGTGCTGAGGGTCAACTGGATTGCAGAAGATGTGGCCTTCTAGGGCAGGTGAGGGCTCCTGGAGCCAGAGAAAGAGGGTGTCGCTGGTGCCCAGACTGACCTGGGGCAAGAAGGGCAGAGGTGAGAGGGCTTGGGGCTTTGCTTGCAAATGCTTCTTTTCTGCCAGTGATGTACTCTGCACTTCTCCCATCTTGACTGCATCGCTTCACTCCTCATATTGCAGGCCTCACTTGAGATGAAATGCTACTTCCTCAGACACCTCGTCTGACCCTCCCATACCAGATGAGTCAAAAGTCAGCTCCCCAGATGCAGGCTCTGGTGGACCTCCTTTACTAACTTTCTAGAACTTACCATAGCTGCATCAAAATAATGGTGTAGGTGGTGACTTTTCCCAAATGACTTCTCTGCTAGATGCAGGAAGGCATGAGTTACGTCCTCCTCTTCACCTGGGGAGCTCTCAGCCCTCATGTCTGACCCTTGGCCACTTTGCCCACCAGACTGGTCACCACTGAGCAGGCAGGGTTTTGCCTACTCATGAAAGAGTGATGACCTTCTAAGGAAGGAGATGTAGGTCCCCCCATACCCTTTAGGGAACAGAAGACCCTCTGATAGATAGTAAAGATGCGAAGACCCAGCACCCTGGTCCCCAGGGCAGAAAGAGCCTGTGGGAATGAGAAGTCACCTTACCGCAATGTCACCTTCCTCCAGCCTCATGCCTGCCAGTGATGCTGAGAATAGGAGGGGAACCTCTGGTTAGCTGGAGGCCACACAGGAACCACGAAGCAAACCACAGTGCCCCCCCAGACAACAGCACAGACCCCTATCTCCCACTCCAACACAGGAGCAGGGCAAGCTGATGGCTCAGAGGCCCAAGAGAAGGTTGCTGGCGTCAAAGGGTAGAGTCTCTGTGGTCATGAACTCTGATCTGGGCTAGGAAGTCTCTTCCCTAAAGGGGTTCAAACTCCACACCACTGTCAGGCACTCTACAGAGTGCTGAGAAACAAAGGGGCCAGGACGAGACACCAAGAATACACATGGCAGAGAAAGATGAAAGCAAGGCAGAGTGTGGGCAGGAAGGGACCAAGGTTGTGCAGATTGGACCTTAGACGGGAGGACCACAATAACAATCCTCATCTGCATGTTTGCTGGTGTACCCCAGTACTAAAAGAAGACCTGATATATAAGCAGGTGCTCACTACATGCTCAGTGAAGGGACAAACAACTGAACAAGAAGTGGGGGGAAGAACAGGCACACTCAAGCTCTGCCGGTGAGATGCAGTCGGCAGTGGCTGCCAGAAGCCTTGGACCCAGGCCACCTCTGAGACCTGACTCTGTAGTGACAAAGGGACAGGGCAGAACGTGCATCTCAGGCTGTCTGCACTGCCTAAGCACTGGAAGAACACCAACTGCCCATCCACAGGGGATCAATGAAATAAATTCTGGGACAGCTGAACCTTGGACCACCAATAAAATGAGGTTGCCCAAGTTGATGAGAAAAAACAAAACAAAACAAAACAAAAAAAAAACACCGCTGCTTATTTATAAGCATAGGAAGAAACTGGAAGGAGAGGCATCATAATCTTAACCCTAATTTGGTATTTGGTGGCACTTCAGGAAGGGGCTGCTTTACCGAGGGTGGGGCTGAAGGCCAGTGGTCAGGGTGCTACTCAGTGTGGCTCACCTGGTCTTTATCCAGGAACCTCAGAAGCCCCTTTGAGGAAAAGTAGAGAGGCCATGGAAGGAGACAAAGTGTCCAGGTGAGGCAATGAGTCATTTAGAGATCGAATGACCTGGCAGAAACTCAAAACCTGGTCCTAGAGGAGGGGAAGGGGGAGCTGAGGCATTAGCTTGGAATGAAAAGAGGCTGGGGGTGAGGCGGGCACAATGACCTTCTTTCATCACCCCTCACCTGGACGGAGTAGACGGACTGGCAAAGCAGTTCTTGAGGGTAGTCAGGACGCAAATGGGGCAGGGACAAGGAGGCAGATTTTGAAAATCAAAAGGGACAGCACAGAAGGGCTTTTACCAAGAGACTGGACTGGAATTCTCAGAAGCCTAGCACGGACCCTACAGGTCCAGTTGGAGAGGGAAATCCTCCAAAGCACTCACCTGGATTGTCACCAGTGAAGGCCACTACTTTGCATCCTGGAGAAAATCCATAGCGCTGGACATAGTAGGAAGAAATGACTCCCTGAGGAGAAAAAGCACATGTGCTCTGTTGAGATAAATCCCGCCTACTCAGCACAGCTGTCCACACCTCAGGCCATGAGAGTGTTCCGGGGCTCTGGGTCGCTGGAGCTGAAGGAATCTTCTGCAAAGCCTGGGGGTGTATCACTCCCTGTCACAAACCAGGCATGTCCTTCCTATTCACAAATCACTGGAGGAGCCCAATGCAGGTTTGAAATCACAAGCATCAGGACCCACAGAAGACCATTTATTGGATTTTGAGACTCAGGGCAGTTAGAAAAAAAACAGTCCCCAACTTGTACTTGCTTTGTAAGCTCCAAAGTCTAGATACAGCATACAAAAAAAAGTAATACAGCACCAGTTAAAAAAAAAAAAAAAAAAACAACTCATGGAAGTTGATAGTACCTTACACACTTACTTATGATCCCAGCCACTGGATTAACAATAATCAGATATGCTAGTGCAGAGAACAATGTTCTAAAGAAAATAAACCAAAAAATGGCAGTGGTGGGGGAGGGGACCCATCCAGGAACCACAAGACACTATGGGATAAGAGCATAGGATAACCCCCAACAGACGAATATGCTAGAGAAGGCAGTTATAAAATACAGAATATGTTCTCCATTCTTTGACTATATTGTAGCTTCAAAAGTCTAAAATAAATGAAGATTTCCTGGTGTCTGGGAAGAAAATTTTGCTCCAGCCAGAAAAATTTTAGATGCCCATCAGAACAAGCTAATACCTGGGAAAACTGATATCTCTATTTAGACTGCCTCCGAAACCAGAGCCTGAGACAGGGGTTGCATGCAGGTGGTTTGTTTGGGGATGTGATCCCAGGAGGCAGGAGTGGGGACTAGGAAAGACAAACAGGGAAGGAGGGCAAGTTGGCCCAAGGATCATCACTGTGGGCAACTGAGGCTCAGACCACAGAGGAACCTCCAAGAGCTGGAAATGGACAGAGGAATGGCCTCCTGGGGACAGAGAGGGAGGAGTGGTTACCCATCCACAGGCTCCCTCACCTCACCGATGACAGGGGTCCTGTGGGGTGTTAACATCTTGCACCTCCAAGTTCCCAGAACACAAACACAATCAGAGAAGCCCCAGAATGGAAAGCGAGGAGATATAGATCAGCCAGGGGGCAGCAGGGGACACCTGTATGAAGCCACAGTGGCTTCCCCCATTGTGTGATATGTGACAAATGACAATGCACCTTTTCAGAATCAGTTCTCACTGCTTATCTCTGTACAGGCTCCTTCTTGGAGTCACTCATTCCTGGTACACAGCCAACAAAGCCTGTTTCCCTGGACAAAATGTTGCTCTCAATTTCACCTTAAACTTGAAGCCATGCATGGGATGGATGCCAACCCCGGGGATGAGGCTGCTTTGTCCTTCTGACATGCATGACCTGTCTAGCTGGGTCTTGCACCATTGGCTCCTCTGGGGTGAGCTGGTTCTTCCTTCAGTCCTGGGCACTGGCCTCCATGGCACACTTTGTGTTATAGGGGTTTAGCTGTGACATTCTGCCCCATAATGGTAAAGGTGATTTTCAGAATGTCAGTGAGAATCCTCCAAGAAAAGTGCTTCTGTGGTTGAAAGTCCCAGTGGAGAATACTTCCCCAAACTCCATCTTCCTGGTGGCCTGTCCCTCTAAGCTCCATGATTCTCTGCAGGCTTCAGGGCCACTTCTCCTCCCTTCACATCCAACACTCTCACATGGAGTTCTTCCTGCTCATTCTGGCCATGTGGCATGTGCACCCCATCACAGGAGCTCCATAAGAAAAACAGCATTCTTCCCATTGTTCCAGATGAGGGAACTAAGGCACAGATTAAACAGAAGCAGTTCGTGGTAGATCTAGAACTCAGTCCAAGCAGTCTATGCACATCCGGGTTCCCTGGTATATCTATTTCCCCCAAGCCTGCCTGCTTCAAGCCTCAATAGTAGTCCCTAGCCCTAGAATTCCAGCAGTCTGCATTTTTTCCTCAGGTATGCAATCACCCAGAAACTCACCCCTGCTATGAGCCAGCAATCTATACATGCCCCCGAGTCCTGCTATGTGCAAGGTGCTGATCCAGATACTTTACTTTGACGTACATCAAATTCTTGTCTTAGACTAAACTGAAAGCCCCATGTGTCCACGCCTGTGAGTAAAATGATGAATGAGTGTGCCTGCACAGATGTCAGTGCTTCCCTGTAGCTGCCAGCTCTTTCAGGAGCCCCGATGAATAGGTAGGTTAGTCAGATAGTAAGCTACAAGCAGTTATAGCAACAGGCCCCCAAAAGATTTCTCTAAGTAAATGCAAAGTGCGCACTACTGCGTATAAACGGATGGCTCTGTCAAAACATTCCAAGCCTTATTATCACCCCAAATCCTTTGACTCAAGAGAAGTAGGAAAGGGGAAGGTGGGACAGTTTGAAATAGATAATTTCAAACTCAAGGGTTAAAAGAGAACACATCATCAGAATGTCACAGGTCTGACCCATGAACAAGTCACCTTCCAGATACCTAATTATCATAAAAGGACCAATAGGTTTGGCATTCTTTTGGTACCTGATTAGCATAAATATCTGAGCAACATCCCTACCCAGCAGTTATATAAGCCCCTAGATTGGTACACTTTGGTGGCAATCCTCTATTAGGATCTGTCTCACTCAGCGAGAGCTGTCCCCTTGGTCCCTCCTTTGTCCGTGAATTTCATTCTTCCAAGTTTGTGAGAAAAGCACCTGAGAAGGAGTCGCTGATGGCTTGCTATTAACTATAACACTATAGAGCTAAAGAAAAAAGAACACAAATGGGGATTGTAATGGCAGAAAATCCAGTTTAACTGTAGTTAGAAAGGGGGCACCTACCACAACTGAGCATGATGGTACCGGTACGCCGAGCTTCTCCTCTAAATGAGGGGCACAGGCACCAAGGCAAATCTGGGACCAGACTTTGTCTTGGATTTGTAACAAATTCATTCCAGAACCTGAAAAAGGAAGGAAACAGACAAACAAACAACAACAACAACAAAATAGAAACCTGTGAGAAAAGAACCTTTGGTGAAAATTGGCGAAAAGCAGATAATTGTCTTACAGCCAATGGTACCTGGGCCTCTTAATTCATAGAACGTCTGCAACATACCACACTGTTCTTGAACCAGAGAACCAGAGGACAGCAGGATCCCTGGAGCACATGGGGCATCCCTTTCTCCAAATGTCCTCACAGATCAAACACCACAGGCAGCCTGCAAATCTGTTGCTCCACATATTTCTTGGGTTTCTTTTTATTTTAATATTTATTTTTTATTTGGACACAATATCATCTTTATTTTATTTATTGATTGATTTTATGTGGTGCTGAGGATTGAACCCAGGGCCTCGAACATGCCAGGTGAGTACTCTGCCACTGAGTCACAACCTCAGCCCTATTTCTTGGGTTTCAAGGTGCCCCCTCAAAGGCAGCCCCAGAGCTGATATGGATCTGCCCACATGGATTTCACAAGTTCATGAACTGTTTTTTTTTTTTTTGGTACTGGGGATTGAACTCAGGGGCACTCAACCACTGATCCACATCCCCAGCCCTATTTTGTATTTTATTTAGAGACAGGGTCTCACTGAGTTGCTCGATACCTTGCTTTTTGCTGGCTTTGAGGGGGCACCTCATTCTACTGGGATTGCTCAATGTGAACAGCAAAATGAGGCAAAAGCAATAGCTTGTTGCTTCCAAAATTTCCAAGTAAAAGACTATGCAGCTTCTGCCTGACCTCCTCTCTTGCTTCCTTTCTTTCTCTTCCTCTCTAATGTCACTAATAGTCCTACAGAGGAGACACATTGTGAGGAACTATGGCCCCCTGTCAACAGTCCTGTGCAGGATCCTGGAAGGCTCAATCCTGTAGTTAAGCTTTCAAATGACTACCTCCCTGGCTGCCAGTTTGCCTGACACCTTGAGAGAGATCCTGAGCCAGAACCATCCAGCTAAGCCACTCCCACATTCCTGACCCTCAGGCACCGTGTGAGAAAATAAATACTTAAGGTCTTCAGCTACTAAGTGTCAGGGTCCTTTGTTACACAGCAAAGAAAACTAATACACTCCCTTCTTGCCCAATGATGAGACCTGCAAGATTAGCATCCACCCAGGGTGGATGGGGCTCTTACTGCCTGCATACCCACATGCCCACATGCACCCGGAACAAGCACCCAGTCAGCACTCCAGAGGCTTACCATCACTATAGTCAATGGGGGAGTAAGAACCAAGGAATAGGGAGGCAGCAAAGCTACTGACCAAAGAAATTCTCTGAAAAAGAAACAGTAAAAGGTTACTCGCTTCCACATACCTTAAGTTACTGAATACTTCTGACACAACAAGAAGAGAGTTTTAAATTGGGGAGGGAAGTGGAAACTTTGAGCAAAATCCAAGCAAACAGTGGAGACTGAGTATCCCAGATAAGAGCAGCTGGAATTCCAAGAACTGACTCTTGGGGAGAACACTCACCCTCTGCAATTTCTGACAGGCCATGGAACTGTCAAGGTCAATGAAAATACAAACCAAAAGCCCGTGAAAAATCTGTGCATAGAGAAGCTGATTTTCCATATAGAATCCATGGGCTGGGAAACATGTGCCCTGACTTCCTCCTCCACGGGGAAGAGGATGCGACCCCAGGACTCAGAATGAACCAAGACACTCCTGGAGATCTGGGATATAAGCTGGTCCCTAAGAACCCAGACCTTAAAATCATGTGACAGATGGAATCACTGACTGAACTTAAAGTGTCAGCCTGAGGAATCCACACAAGCATCATGGGCTCCAGAACTAGTGGACAGAGTGCTGCCACCTCCTGTCCCCATCAGGCCACCTTTATTCCACACACAGAGCTTGGGGCGGCAATCCCCCATGGCTAATGCAACAGAGTAATCTGGACCTTCAAATCATTAAATAATAGACTGTGTGTGAATTTCCAAGATTAAAAGGGTACTTTGAGTTTATTGTGAGATGGTCATCTTCTTATTACAAGGTAAAAAAAAATCAACAGCCAGGGTGCGGAGCTGCTTCTTGGGTAGCATTAAGTGCTGGCTTTTGGCAACTGGGCTGCCAGGAAGAATCTGGGTTCCTGTGATCCAGGTTGAAGGACCACAGCTGGAGATACAAAGCTCCAGTCCCACCTGTCTACGGAGAAGACCCTGACCCATGCCAATCAAGTGCCCAGCAGCCATGCCATCCTGCATCAACCATACAGGAAAGTGAATGGACAGAGAGCTCCAAGGCACCCAGATCTCCTCCTCAGGTGGTCTCAGAAAGACCCACATTCCCACCACTTCTTCCCTGCCCCTGCTCCGGACTCCTTCTGGTCATGAGAGCCCCTGACTTCTCCTTCTCACAAGGCTGTTGTTTTGGGCAACAGTCTGACAATGAGGGGAAAAAAGCAAGTTGAATACAGTCATGCACTGCTTAATAACAGGGATATGGTTTAAGAAATACGTCATTAGGCAATTTTATCATTGTGCGAACACCATGCAGGATATTTACACAAACCAAGCATACTACATACCCAGGATAGATGGTGGAGCCTACTGCTTGCTTCTAGGCTACAAATCTATACAGCATGTCACCATACTGAATACTGTAGGCAATAGTAACACAATGGTAAATATTTGTGTATCTAAATGTATCTTCTTTTTTGGGTACTGGGGATTGGACCTAGAGGCACTTTATTACTGAGCCATATCCCAGCCCTTTTGACAGGGTCTTATTAAGTTGCTCAGGGCTTCACTAAGTTGTTGAGGCTGGCAATACTCCTAAGTTGAGATCCTCCTGCCTCAGCCTCCTTAGTTGTTGGGACTATAGGTATATGCTACCACATCTGACTTCTAAACATATCTTAACATAGAAAAGGTACAAATATATTTTTTTTGCCTTTATGTTTTTATATAAGCATAGTTTTGGTATCTTCAGAATAACCAATACCAGAAACTCAAAAAATAAAAATAAAAAAAAACACTTTTAAGAGACTGGAAGTATAGCAGTTTTATTTACAGCATCATTGTCACAAACACATGAGAATGCTCTGCAAAGTTAAGACAGCTATAATGTCACTAGACAATAGGAGGTGTTCAGCTCACTGTAATCTTTCTTTTTTTTTTTTTCCCCACAGTACTAGGGAATGAACCCAGGGCCTTGCACATGCTATGCAAGCACTCCACCACTGAACTAGATCCCCAGCCTTATTTATTTTTTACTTTGAGACAGAGTCTTGCTAAGTTGCCTCGGCTGGCCTCAAGTTTGCCACCCTCCTGCCTCAGCCTTCTGAGTATCTGTGACTTTCAATCAAACATGAACATTGAACCAACCTCTGTGCGTGAGTAGGCCTCAGGGTTCTGCTGGTATGTCTTTGCAATCTGGTTTCCTGTAAAACGCTGAAAAAAGAGTGCAAATTCTTAGAAACCAAAATCCTACACAGAATAAATAACTCCGTAAAGAGAGTTTAACATAGCATGCACTGAATATTTGGTGGTAAAATAAAAACTTCTAAAAGGCCCCTAATCTGGAAATGCTTAGTTTCTGCTGAACAATCACACTGTGTATTTTAGTCTTTGGATCCTTAAAATGTTCTAGGTAATCAAATACTCTGGCAATAAACAATCCCCCTGTACCCAAAGGACACAGAAGTAACTTCTGGGCCTTCTGGGAGGGCCTCTCATTTGTCAGGACTGGACAAGCCTTCATGAACTGAGGCACTTTTATGCAGATATTCTCTCCATCCGACTTCCTCTTGTTTCAGGTGGCCTAAGATGGATTGATCCCCTAAACCTTGATTCCAGTGAGGTCACATGATCTATGGTGGCCAATCACTTGATCCCTGGGGCTGGGGCTGAAGTCAGCCAGGCACTGCACGGTCTTATATTCTCTGACTCCTTTCAGCTACAAAAATACCTACAGTGGTGTGCTCAGGTTGTAGCTCAGTGGTAGAACATTTGCCTAGCGTGTGTGAGGCACTGGTTTTAATCCCCAGCACCACATAAAATAAATAAATAAAATAAAGATATTGTGTCCATCTACCACCAAAAAAAAAAAAAAACCATAAAAATAAAAAATACCAACCAACAATGGAAGTGCTATTGCTATGTCCAGGTTTCAGAGAATGAGACTGAGGTTGCCATGATCATACCCATGTACAGTAGTAGCTTGATGTGAGTGAAAAACCAGCCTCTACCTCAGAGCAAAGCCTGTCCAAGGAAGGGACATGACCTTTGTCCTTGGAAAAACCCACAGAGCACTCCTGGGCACATTCCCACCCTGCTAAGTTGTTTATCTACAGGAGAGATCTGCTGCGCCAGGTGTCCCTGACTCAGTCAGGCTAGGTGGGGATCCATAGCAGCCACCAATCAGCATGAGACAGGGAAATACCTAGGATGCCAGATGACCCTCCCAGTGGTTTATGGTGTTGGGAAACCATGTAGTTCAGCATGTACACCCCTCTTGGCTTAAACCAATCAGTTCAAATGAATACCCCTTTTGTACTGACCAATCACCCCTACCCAACTTGTTCCCGCCAGTGAATGTGCTAATCATGTTTTAGAGTTGTTATTTGATTTTCCCGCGGTGTGTGATGATTTGCTATGATGTATGTGAAGTCCCATGTGAAGTCCCTGCCCTCTCCAAAAAAATGTATAAAACTGCTGCAAACCCTGGGCTCGGGGCCTCTCAGGGTCACCAGTTGCTGTGTGTGTGTGCGCGGAGGACCGAGCTAGCTCGCAATCAACACCTTTTTGCTGCTTACATAGATCTTGGGTCTCTGGTGGTCTTTGGGGGTCCCGAATTCGAGCATAACAGTGAGTAGCTTAGCTCGGTTCACATCCCAGCCTGACCTGGGAACTCATGGGAAGAGGCTGCCCTGGCCTGGTACGTGCACAGGGAAGCAGGACAACCTGGATCAGGAGGCCGGGACACCATGTCCCATTCTGGCTCCCTTGGGTAGCACCAGGACCATTTCACATGACTCCCACAGAAGCTGGTTGCCCACTCCACCCTCCTAGACACCCATTTTTAGAGAAAAGATCTGCCCTACTCCCCAGCCCATTGTGGGTGCTGCCCACCTCATAGGCGCGGGACCCTGTGAGGCAGCTGAGAGACTGGGCCCCACCCACGGCGGCCTCCAGCTGGCGGCACTGGGCTGTGGTGCTGGAGTCCATCCACACTGGGCTGTCGCTGATGGAGAAGCAAGTCTGGAAGGAAGCACAAAGGTGTAGACTTGAGCTCCACGGTAGACTCAAAGAGCAGGTATAGCACTTCTTCCCAGGGTGCCCTTGGGAGACCCATCAATGGCAACCCTTTGGCCTGGCCCAGGGGGGTCTCTCCCTGAAGGCCTAAAGGCAAAGGCTCTTCCAGGGAGGGCACCTGAGCACAGCAGACAACACTAGAGACTAGCAGGGAAGAGCTACAGCTCTAGTCAGGTGCAGGTTTTTCAGGGACTTCTGGAACTCAGGAGAAAGGGGGAAGGCAGAGCCCCTGACTTCACAGCATGCACCAAGGGGAGATTCCCAAGGGGCATGCAGAGAATGGCTCAAAGTCATTTTGGGAGGAAGGAACTTATGTGATGCAGGTCATTAGCATCTGACCCCTTGCCCAGACAGTGGGGAAACTCCACCTGGGGAGGCAGGACAGACCACCCACAGAACTACTGCTGAAGCCCACTCCTTATACTCTCAACAATGCATAAAGCCCCAGACTTCCAGGCCCACAGGAGTTGGGGCCCTTCTGCCCTCTCTGTTGAAGTTTCTCAGACTCACAGACATGGTGACAGTTACCTTCAGCTGCTGGTGTAATGGGAGGTCTGGTGACAGTGCCGTCAGTGTCAAGCTGGCCCCAGTCTTCCAGTATATGCTTCCGTGTTGCTGTTGAAGGGAAACCCAAGCACATGCTCATGTGATCACACACTGGTATCACAGCCTCCTGGAGACACAGAAAGTCCCAGACCACACACCAAAGAACTGGGCTCCAAGCCTGTCTCTGCAAAGTCTTAGTTAAAGATCTCATCACCTTTATGAGATTTGGTTTTCATTTCAATAAAATGGGAAAGAACTCTGCCCTGTCACACAAAAACTTATAGTAAGGTTCTAAGAAAGAATTACTCTTCTGTATCTTGGTGCCTGTTGTAAAACTGTATTTAAATGTACTGATTGCAACATTACCTAAAATTCACTCATCCTACTCATTCAATCAATTGAGCCCCTAGATCACACTAGACATGGGACAGATGAAAAGGAGATTATTGACTGTATTTCTCAGGATATTGGAGTTAAGTCAGGGGAAAAGATACAAATGTATAATCACAAAACCCTGTGGAGCTGCAGCAACAGGGCTCTGAGAACACACAGAACCCAACCAGGTTGGAGTATAGATAAGTCAAGTGGGTGCTGAGTGTTAGGACAGAGTTAGGTACATGGGTGCTCCACAGAGAAAGCATGCACAGGTGAGAGCCAGCCTGGCAGGTCTGGTGAACGGTGGCATTCTAAGCAATGGGCCTTTTGCTAGAGCAGGACCTAGGCAATGGGATGGAAGGACAGGAGGCGGCCTGAGCACCCAGGATCTTGAAAACCAGGCTCAGGAGACTGGGATCATCTTGAAGGTGGTAGGAGCCATGGGTCTAGAGGGGAGTGCTGTGGCCAGGGCTGAGAGTATAAAAGGGATCATGGGAGTCAGGGAAAAGTAGGAAGGAGGCAGAGGAGCTGCAGCAGAGGCCTAGAGGGAAGTAATGGATACCTGGCCTGGGACAACAGAGACGGTGCTGGCAGAGACATGGTAGATTCAAGAGTTTCTTACAACTTGGATGTGGAGTGGGAAGATGGAGTAGTAAGGATGACACATGACTTGTACTTGGACAAGGAGTACAAGAGGACAATGAGAATTCCCTGAGAAAGGGAATCTGAAGAGAAGGAAGTATGGGGTGAAGACAGAGTACTCATTCTAGGACATTCTATTTGAGGCACTTGTAGGGTACCTAGTCATGGGGACTGGAGACATTATGGTTTAGAGACAATGCAAGAATTTCCAGAGGTGAAATGATTATGAGCAGTGTGACCTAACAGTGACTTAATCCACAGATAGGGATTAATTGGGCAGTAACTATAGGTAGGCAGGCTGTGGCTGGAGGAGGCAGGTCACTGAGGGTTTATATTTTGTCCCTGGAGAGCAGAGCTCTCTGCTTCCTGCCTGCCGTGTCCTGAACTGATTTCTTCTGTCATGCTCTTCCGCCATGATATTCTGCATCACTTGGGCCCAGAGCTAGGGGACTGAGACCCCTGAAACCGTGAGCCCCAAATAAACTTTCCCTTCTCTATGTTGTTCTTGTCAGGTCTTTTAATCACACTGATAAAAAAGTTGACTAAAACAGATGTCTAGGAAGGCAACAGGTGTCCAGGCCTGGGGTCCAGGTGAGAGGAAATGGATTACCAAGTAATCCTTTTAGTTTAATGAGAAGAAGAACAATAAATTCCTGTTAAGTCAGGTGTGGAGCAAAAGGCCTCTTTAGAAGTCCATCTAGTGAGAAGGTAAAAATCTAGTGACCCAGTGAGAAGTGAAGGGACTCCAGCACAGCACAGGGACTAGAGGATGAGACTGAAGGTGGTACTGACTTCTCTTTCTAACAGCTACATGAGCTTGGGCAGGTGACATCATTTCTGTGTGCCTCAATGTCCTTAGGTAAATGTCAATAATAATAAAAACCATAGATAACATTAAATAAGGTTTATTATGTCCCAGTATTCTCTATAAAATAATGTTCACATAACTCTATGACAGATGAGAATCTGGAGGCACTTAGAAGGCCTGTGACATTCTCCAGGTCACAGCTTGTAAATGACAAAGTTGGGCATGCCCAGAGCTCTTACACTGATCAACATAACCAGTACCCTCATAGAATTGCTACAGGGTCTAAGATAATAGACATGAACTCCTCAGTGCAATCCCTGGCCATACTAAAGGTTCAGTCAGCATTCTTTGATATTATTATGACTATGACTCCTACTACAAAAATTATTGCCATCATTAGTATCGTTTCTTATCTGGCTTTTACTTCCAGGAAACAGAAAAGCAATTTCAGTGCCCCCAAATAGTCATAATGAATTCATGTTGAAAGTTCCATCCTCTTTAGAGGACCTCTATTTGGTTCGCTCACCAAACTGTCCTATTTTACATGCTGCTTCATCATAAGAACTGTCCCAGATCCTTGTTCGATAAAGTAAGTCATACAGTCTCTAAGGTGAAATAGCTGGAGGCACTTTCACTAACGACAAAATGTGTGTCCCCAAAGGAGTCATCATCTTCTCACCCAGGCCATTGTCTCCAATAGCCACCCTCAGAGGACCGACATGACTATTGCACACAAACCTGGCCTGCCCCAGACAAGGCTAGGACTTGAGAGAAGTCAAAACCCGAAGCCTTCATCTTCTCCAAAATGATGTCCAGAGCCTGAGAAGAAGAACAGAATCCACCGTGACTACACTGAACTACTGAATCGGGTAAGCCACAGCCTCAAAATGGAAATGCAGTGCTTGCCATTACAGCAAGGGCTCTGGGCAGAGGAAGAAGGTCCTAAAGACAGGATCTGTAAGCACTAGAATATGTTAATTAAACAAGTAGGCATCAATCAAATAAAAAGGTCAACTATGCTAAAAACGTTTAAAATAAATGGAATCACAAACCACAAACCTTTAAGGTTTGTTCTTCAATTTGGGACTTCCAAGCACTCAGGAGAAGCAAAAACAAATCAGCTCAAATTTAGTTTTTTTTTTTAACCCACCATATTAATGATCTGACTTAACAGAGAAGTGATAAGCAAAGCAGGGGGAGAGCTCTTCCATTAAAGGAGGGCTCCAGGCCCAGACTCCTTGTGTCCAGGAGCCCAAAGTTGAGGATGTGGGTAGAGATGGTGGCCATTTGTCACAAGTCCCCGATCCACCCTCCAATATCTGGTTGCAATTATCTTTACAGCAAGACACCGAAGACATGGGTGGGGTAAATGGTGCGACCAACAGACCTTGACACTACCCCTAAGATTTCACAGCAGGAAGCACAGATTCACCTCAGCCTGTGTCTTCCCTGAGGACAGAGAAATCACTCCAGCTTTTGCTTGATCCTACTGTCCCTGCATCATGCTGGGAGGGCTCCCTCCAGCCCTGACTATGTTGCCAGCTGCGTCCCTGCTTGTCAAACCTTAGGCAGGGTCTAACAAATTAGGAACAGTTCCAGAAATCACCCTGACCCCCAACTGAAGCCTGGATCTTTCTTCTGTGCTTGCCTCCCCAATGAAGGCCTTTGTATATCAGATGCCCTTAATGTCATTTGTGCGACCTCTTAACAGTAAAGCTTGCCTCTAACTCCCTGAACCCCCACTTTGGCTCAGCTCTCTGAAGTACATTCCAGCTCTTCTATTAGATTAAAATCTATCCTTTATCCAATCCTCCAGTATATAAGTCATGGTCAGATGGATAAAAAAGAACTTATACTAGTTACTTTTATCAGGAAGAATTTAATACAGGAATTGGTTAACAGGTATCGGAGGACTCAAAAAAGCTTTTGGCAGATACATCAAATGCTGCCTGTTTGGCCTCTAGTTTCAGAGACTCTGGCCTCCCATGGGAAGTGAGGCAGTCCAAGCCCTATCATGCCTATCTGTGCTGTCTACATCCCTGGTCCTGGAGCCCCATGGGTCACTAGATCCAGCCACAGGCATCTTCCTTTCTTGTTAGTCCTAAGCAGGCAGGCTGATCTGAGCATGATTGGTCAGGCTCTAAGACACTAGTGTGAATGCCCACACCCTAAAGCTGAAGGGTCCAGAGAGAAAAGCATAACATTCCAAGGGCTGTTTGGAATTTAAGGTAGAAGACAGACCACAGCACCTGACTGATATTTCCAATTATCTTGGAAGGCTTTCTCTGTGGTATTTTAAAGATGGCACTGGTGAGCTCAGAGTGGTGGCATAAGCCTACTATTCCAGCTTCTCAGAAGGCTGAAGCAAGAAAAATCACAAGTTCCAGGGCGGCTTGGGAATAATGAGATCCTGTCTCAAATTAAATTTTGAAAAAAGTCTGGGGGTTTAACTCAGGATAGAGTTCTTGTCTAGCATGAATGAGGCCATGGGTTCTATCACCAGTACCAAAAGCAAAAACAAACAAATAAATATGGTACTAGCAGAACTTGGCAGCTGTGTGACTCTGGTACCTGGAAGTCCTTTGTGAGTCCTCTCACAAAGGCTAAGGCTGAACCTGCCCTAGGAACCAAACAGACTCCCTTAAACCATGAGGACCTGGTCTCAATAGATGCTCTCATGAGCTTCCACCTTGGGGCTTCCTAGTAAATCACTAAGACTGTCAGTGAGACAGGCTAGGGACAGAAGGAAAGGATGCCTGTGCTTACCTGGATCCACATCAGGACTGGAGAGGTGACTGTCAGCCTGTCCTTGTGCACATGAACACCACCCTGAGTCCTGCAGGGAGAACAGGAGAGAATGTTGGGGGAGCCTCAGAGCAGAATGACCAAAGTGAAGGGTGGCAGATGCTAGAAACTGGCTGATGAACAACACCCCCCCCCCCAGCTTTAAGTGGAACTCTGAGAGGGAAAGATGGAGAGAGAAGGCATGGAATCACCCAAGGTGGCCCAGAGGTGGCAATTCTTAGAAAGGATCTTCTAGGCATGAGGGTCTGGCCAGGGGAGGCATGGTGCAGAGGCCAGGAAGGAACTGGGAGAATGTGGGGATGAACTAAAAGCCCTCTGAAACCCCATGAGTTTGGAGAAGTCAGGGACAGCTTTACACAGAGATGCTACATATCTGCAGGAAGTTCTCACCTATCACAGCAGCCCCGGAGTGGTGGAGGGGTAGGTATGTGTGTGCACGCACAGTACTGGGGTTTGAACCTGAGGATGCTCTACTGCTGTGCTACATCTCTAGTCCTTTTTTATTTTTTGAGACAAGATCTTGCTAAATTGCTAAAGCTATCCTTGAACTTTGGATCCTCCTGTCTCAGCCTCCCAAATAGCTGGGATTACAGGTGAGTGCCACTGTGCTCCCTTACCAGGGATTCCTTGAACTGGAAGCCCTGGAAGTTTCCTGGAACCTTCTCCTCATCTTCACCCTTATCTCACCCCTAAAGGACCTTCCTGCAAAGAGCTGGTTTAATAAAATCCAACACTTACAATTATAAATTAATATTTTAAAATAGGTTCATAATCCACACCATCTATTAGACATCTTGTGATCTAACCATTCTATCCCTAATAGCTAAGAGAAAGGAAAGTATAAGTCCACAGAACTATTCACACAAGGCCAGGTGTGGTAATGCATGCCTATAATCCAAGCTCTGTCTTCTGGAGACAGGAAGAGTACAAGTTTGATGCCAAAAAAGGGAGAGAGGGAATGTAATGGCTTGAAAGCACTAAGCTCACTTAGCTTACAATTCTGTTGGTCAGACATTGGGCTGGGCTCAGCTGGGCTCACTGGTGCATCTGTGGTCAGCTAACAGTAGCTAGAGGGCTCTGCTGCTAGCTGGTTGGCTCTTGGCTGAGGAAGAGGGCAAGGAGGTGACATGTCTCTTATTCTCCAGCAGGCTAGCCTGATCTTGTTCAGGTGACACTGAGCAGGATTCTAAGAATAAAAGCAGAAGTTTGCAAGGCCTCTAGAAGCTTAGGCTGAGAACAGGGACAGTGTCACCAGCTGAGGAAGTAACTCCCTCTCTCAAGTACTTAGCATGTACAAGATCCTAAATTTGATCCTCAGCACCAAAAGGAAAAAAGAGAGAGAGAGAGAGAGAGGGAGAGAGAGGGAGAAAGTTCCAACACAAATACACAGGCATACTTTTTATCTCTCACATGATATTCTGTGCCACCTCAGGACTCTGAAAACAAGAAGGATGTCACCAGATGTGGCCCTTAGATTTCTGCCAGAACCATAAGCCAAAATAAACTTTTTATCTTTATAACTTACTCAGTCTGTGGCATTATGTCATCAGCAACAGAAAATGGACTGATAACAACCAGCACAGGGTCTGTTACAAAGCAGATTTCAAATGACACTTAAGACATGTAGGAATGAATGAGCAAATGGATGAATAGCATTGGGAAGAAATGGAGAAGAAAGTATTCCAGGTATAGAGAAAAAAGATACTCAGAGATCTGTCAAGATCACCATTCCTAAAATTTTATAAAACCATAACACCGTGGTTCATGAATGTAAATTTTGGAAGAAACCCAAAGCCACCGGCCCCCAACACACACACACACACACACACACACACGCACACACACACCAGGTACATACCCAAATTCTGGAAGGTCTTTGTCAAAATGCACACTGTCCTCATAAAAGACATTCAGCTCTGCATCAATAGCAACAACTTTCACCTGGAAGGCATTAAAAAAAAAAATAGCATAGAGTTTTCCTCAGCTTCTATACTGGCCCAGGAGTTACTAACATCACTAGGCAAGGTTCAGCCTAAACACCCCCTGGGAGGGTCGCTCCCCAAACAGCCAAAAGCCAAGACCCTCTAAAGGTAACCAGTACAGATGAGCTGGTTCCAGTGCCTGGCAAGGAATGGAGACAAAGGGGCAGGTGTCACTCATATCTGCAGAAGTCTGAGATACCAGGCAAGGCCCATGGGCTAGTCTCAACAACCATGATCACGATTTAGACACATTTAATGTCCTGATGACGCATATTTCCAAGCTCGGGAATTTAGTTCCTTTCCTGGACAGATGGGGAAACTGAAGCCTAGCAAGGCAACTGGAGTCCCCTGGACATTCCGCTTAGAGCTATTTGAGGCCTGTTCCCTTGGCCCATTTAAAGACGGGGGTTTTGACTGTATTTATCCCCCAGTACTTATAAAGAGGAGTCCCATGGCACATCCCATGCTCAGTTTGATGGCACATTTTAATTCTGCTCGCCTGTCTGCAGGACCTGAAAGTAGCACAGACCTCCTCTGGCCAGTAGTCCTGGGTCCACAGACCCAAGCACACTGGTGCACCCAAGGGCTGCCAAAGGAAGAAGCAAAGTCCATTTGTACATTGTGCCCATTTCGAAAAAGAAAAAAGAATGGGGGTAGGCGTTTGGAAGGGTGATCCATTTCAGGTCACGGGTTATACACGTAGCACGCACGTCTACCAGACTGTTGGCCTCACTGATTTGAATGTCTTCGAATCCCTACTACTCAGTGCCCAGGTCAGCAGGCGAACCGCCCCTCTCTGGACACGTCCCTGCTACGTGTCAGTTGGGTCCCGCCGGGGGGCGCCCGCCGTTTCCGGAAAGGCTGGAGTCTAGAGCGCACCTCTCAGGCAGGGCATCGCCCCGCAGCCACGCACCAGGAAGGGGCGCTTGAGCCCCGGGAAGCTCCAAAGTGCGGCGCACCCGCTGCTCGGCCCAGGGATCCCAGAGCTCGGTGCCAGCAAGCCCGCGCCGCGTAGCGGAGGCGATGGCCCCGCCCCGCAGGCAGTGGGGTCCTGCGACCGTACCTGCTGCGTGCTGAAGTCCCAGCCTAGGCAGCAGCTACGAGTGACGTGCTCCCCCATGTCCCTGAAAGGTCCGGCTGAGCGATCGTCCGTGAGTCCGTCTCGCGGCGTGACTGTGACCGCGCTCCAACGCCCAGGCTGCCGGGCCCGCCCCTCGCCCCGCCCGGCGGGACTGTGGACCGGAGTCACGAGGCGGGCTTGCGCTCTGGCGCCGCCTGCGGGGGCACAAGAGCTGGGACCGCGTCTGGCCTGGGCCTCTGGCTTCGCACCTGTGCAATAGACCGTCGTGTAGCCTGAGCAGCCCACTTCCCTCCCAGGTTCATGGGGATGCCATCCTCATCTGCTGTCAACACCAGCCTGCCCTAACGCGCCCGGCTTGCCCCGAGAACTCCTGACCCAGAGGTTTCACCTTTAACCTAATTTGTCCCTGCCTGGCCCTCTGGTGGCCCAGGTTCTGAGAATCCTCCAGAGCTGTCTCTTGGGTACTGGAGTAGCTGTTCAATCATGGTGGTGACTCAGGGGTCTCAAGGAAAAGTGCCCTGGAGTTGGAGGTTCTGTGTCCTGGAGGCTCTGTCCAGACTCAGCTCATCAGAGTGTTTCCCCATTGTGTCACATCTCATTCTCTATTTAAAATCAGAGCTGATGAGGCCACCACGGATGGGGCTCATTCATTCCTGTTGCTAGCTGGTATTGATGGTCCAATGTGTGCCTATGGAGAGAGACAAGAACCAAAATCAGACCCACTGCCTTCAGAGAGCTAAAGTACCTTCTTGTTCCAAGGACCAACTTCTTTCTAGAAGCCCTACAAAACACCCACCTGTTTGAAACCTTTCCCGGGCCTCCAGAGCAATGGTCTGTTCGCTGTCTCTCTTACTGGCTGAACTTGAACTGCTTAGCACCCAAATGGAATCCTCCTCCTTGAAGGAACAGGAAGGTACCAAAGTACCTGACCTCCAAGATGTTCACTGCTTGTTGGGGGCACAGGCCCTCCAGTGGTCACCACTTGCTATGACAATAGCCAAATACTGGATACTGGTCAGGAGCAATGATGTGACCTGCTAAGCACATTTCATCCTCACAGTGATGCTAGGAGTTAACTCCATTTTTTTTTTTAGTTTTTAAAAATTTAAATTTATTTTATTTATTTTATATTTATACATGACAGCAGAATGCATTACAATTCTTACTACACATATAGAACACAATTTTTCATGTCTCTAGTTGTATACAAAGTATATTCACACCAATTCATCTTTTCATACCTGTACTTTGGATAATAATGATCATCACATCCCACCATCATTAGTAACCCCAGGCTGCCTCCCTTCCCCTCGCACCCCTCTGCCTATCTAGAGTTCATCTATTCCTCCTATGTTGTCTCTCCCTATCCCACTATGAATCAGCCTCTTTATATATATATAAAAAAAAATCAGCATTTGGTTTTTTGGGATTGGCTAACTTCACTCAGCATTATATTATCTAACTCCATCTATTTACCTGCAAATGCCATGATTTTATTCTCTTTTATTGCTGAGAAATATTCCATTGTGTATATATGCCACATTTTTTTATCCATTCATCTACTAAAGGGTATCTAAATTGGTTCCACAATTTAGCTATTGTGATTTGTGCTGCTATAAACAATGATGTGGTTTTGTCCCTGTAGAATGCTGTTTTTAAGTCCTTTGGGTATAGATCGAGGAGAGGGATAGCTGGGTCAAGTGGTGGTTCCATTCCCAATTTTCCAAGAAATCTCCACACTGCTTTCCATATTGGCTGCACCAATTTGTAGTACCACAGCAGTGTATGGCATTAACTCCATTTTTTAAACTTTCTAATTAAAGTATAAAATAGAGTAAAGGCTATAAAGTACACTAATCTTGACTCTTAAAAATCTATTATAGGTAGATGCAGTGGCACATGCCTGTAGTCTCAACAACTCAAGAGGTTGAAGCAGGAGGGTCACTGAGTCCAGGATTTCAAGGCCACCTGGAAAACAAAGGGAGAACCTGTCTTAAAAAAATTAAATTAAATTAAAAATAGGGCTGGGGATAGAGCTCTGTGGTAGATCTTGCCTATGTGCAAGATCCCTGGGTTTGATCCACAGCACTGCAATCAATCAATCAATTGATAAAAATAAAATATGTATACACCCAAATAAATAGCACCAAGATCAAGGCATAGAAAATGTCCAGCATTCCAGAAGTTTCCTTCATGACCTTTCCCAATCAATAACCCTCAAGATAATTGCTATTCTGGTATCTACCAACACATATTCAGTGTGAACTCCAAATAAATTATGACCCTCATTTTATACAGAATGAGAAACTGAGGCATAGACAAGTTTATTGACTTGGCCCAGATCCCAAGATCAATGGCGGATCTGGGCCTGAAGCTGTGAAACCTGCCTCTAGAATCCCCGTTTGACAACTAAATAATAATTATGCTGCAGCCATTTAGTAGGCAGCCTTATGAGAAGACTCAGCAATCTATGAATGTTTCTGAAATGCCAAGGCTACTGGCTTTCCCCAGCTGCCTCACAGAAAGACCTTGTCTTGTTCAGGGGTGCTTTTCTCTATGGACTGTGGCACCTATCCGTTTCTGGTGACTCATCCCCTCTTTTGATAACAGCCCTTTTACTGTAGTCTTAGGGGAAATGAGGTCATAGAGCTTGTTTGCCAAATTAGGGAGAATGCTGATTTGATCCCTTATCAAGGAAGGAAGACAGATATCTTTGTT
The DNA here is from genome assembly GCF_048772815.1 of Callospermophilus lateralis. Lineage (NCBI taxonomy): Eukaryota > Metazoa > Chordata > Mammalia > Rodentia > Sciuridae > Callospermophilus > Callospermophilus lateralis. Next base: position 200,901,931 of record NC_135305.1, on the reverse strand, counting down.
CCAAGTTGTCAATGCCTCTCAAGTTGTACTCCCTGTTGATCCATGAAAAGGCAACCTAGTAGGTGAGAAGTTTGGAAAACCCTCAGCATTCTGGCTGGAATCCCCACAGCCTGAGGCTGGTGTTTTGCTTACCATTCTTCAGGCCTAAACTTGGCTTATACCCTGAGCCGGAACCTACCTCCCTACCCAGGACCTGTTAAGAACCCCTGCACTAAATTAGTGACAAAGTAGATATTGGGTGGTATTGAGAAACTGATGTGACTTCATTTTTAAGAAACCAGCCTCTACCTCAGAGCAAAGCCTGTCCAAGGAAGGGGGCGTGACCCTTGTCCTTGGAAAAACCCACAGAGCACTCCTAGGCACATACGCACCCTGCTGAGTTGTTTGTCTGCTGCTGAGTTGTTTGTCTGCAAATAACAGGAGAGATCTGCAGCGCCAGGTATCCCTGACTCAACTAGGCTAGGTGAGGACTCATAGCAACCCCCTAGCAACCACCAATAAGCATGAGACAGGGAAAATACCTGGGATGCCAGATGACCCCCCAGTATTTTTTGGTGGTTGATAACATGTTGGGAAACCATGTAGTTTAGCATGTACCCCCCTCACGGATTAAACCAATCAGTTAAAATGAATCTCCCTCTTGTATTAACCAATCTCCTCTACCCAACTTGTTCCTGCCAGTGAATGTGCTAATCAATGTTAAGAGTTGTTGCTTGACTTTTCCGCGGTGTGAAATGATTTGCTGTGTGATGTAGTGACACATAGAGTATCCCCCAAAACCTATAAAATCTCACTGAACAAAGGACCGGGGCTCGCTCCTCGGGACCGCTGTGTCGGAAACAGTTGTGAGTGCAGGCTCAAGGTTGCAATAAAGACTCTTGTGTGATTGCATCGGATTCAGCTCCTGGAGGTCTACTGGGATCCCACGAATCTGGCATTACAGTATCAAAGTGACCAGGGTTGCCTACCTTCCCCAGCAAGGTGCCTTCTCTTATCTAGTCACTGCCTGACAACCTGAGGGTGAAGTAGATGCACATAATAGGATTCCTAGATCTGCACATTAGGAAGTTTGCTCAGGATGCTATGTGCAGAATGGGGGCAACGAGAAAGAAGAGGAAATCCTTAGAACATAATCACAGGAGGCCTCAACTGGAGCACAAGTGCGGAGGATGGAGAGAATTAAATGGATTTGGAAGATCCTTAGGAAGCTCTGAGGACGCTGTGAAGTAGGAAAGGGAGGGATCAAAGGTAATGCCCAGGTTTCTGGTTTAGGTAATCTATTGTGTTTCCAGAGTACTAGGTCAGAGGCCTGACTCTGGGGGTCCCAACAAATCAGGTCTGGCCACTCACCTCAAAACCAAACAGAAAAAGTAATGGTGAAAAGCAGGAAAGCAACTTTAATCAATATGGCCATGTTGGGAAGACAAGAGAGATCAAGTGGCTCATTCCCATCTTCGGAGGGACTGGTGTGAGCTTTAGGTTTAAACAGAGGAAGAAGTGGGTGAGAGGTATGCATATTTAAACAGTCTTGGTCAAACTGTGGTCTGGTTAATCATTCTCTCAGCTCCAGTCACACGGTTTTATGGGTCTCAGGGAAATTGCTGAAGCCTAGGGGGAAATCTCCACTTGCTTCTACAGGATGTTTTTCAGACTTGGATTGGAGGAATTCAGTTACCATGAGTGGATTGCTTCTGCTGCGGGGGGGGGTGGGGGGTGGGGGGTGGGGGGGGTGGGGGGGTGTAGGTGGGGGGTCCATTTCATCATGAGTGGTCTGCCTACAAGGCTTCACTGTTCCTAGAAAGTACCCAGCGATGACTGGAGGCTTCTTGGTACTGCTCCAGGGCATCTGGAATGGATGCTGTAAAAAGCTGGTAGGTGAATGTCCCTGCAAATCTCAAAAAATACTTTCATTACTCTATTGTGGTATTCTCATTCTTGAAGGGGGACAAGATAGGTTAGGTAGGTTTAGGGCTGGTCAGCCTTGTATTAGCATGACTGTGTGCAGAAACAAGCAGGAATCTGACTCAAAACTTTACGGTAATAAAGGAGTCAGATACAAAATGAAGGCAGAAGTTGGACACTTCAGTGCACACCTTTAATCCCAGAGGCTTAGGTGTCTGAGACAGGAAGATTGCAAGTTCAAAGCCAGCCTCAGCAATTTAACAAGGTCCTAAGCAACTTAGCAAGATCCTGTCTCAAAATAAAAAAATCAAAAGGGGATTCATGGTAACTGAATTCCTCCAATCAAGTCTGATAAACATCCTGTAGAAGCAAGTGGAGATTCCCCCCTAGGCTTCAGCAATTTCCATGAGACCCATAAGACTGTGTGATTGGAGCTGAGAGAATAATTAACCAGACCACAGTTTGACCAAGACTGGGGGATGTTGCTCAAGCAGTAGCGCTCGCTGGGGGCACTAGGTTCCATCCTCAGCACCATATAAAAATAAAATAAAGATGTTGTGTCCACTAAAAAATAAATATTAAAAAAAATTTTTTAAAAATCAAAAGGGCTAGACATGTGGCTTAGTGGTTGAGCCCCCCTGGGTTTAATCCCCAGTATAAAAAAAAAAAAAAAAAAAAAAGGCAAAGATGCCAAGTTTTATTCTGCTTTTAGTTACCCACTAGGCATCTGCAGACCTAAGTGAAGAGTTAGTGCTTTTTAGCAAAAGCAACCTAAGACCTTGGAACACCTGGTTAACTACTGACACATAACAAACATCCCTGAACTCAGTAGCCAAAAACAATAACTTTATATTTTTATATACACATACATATGCATATGTATATATATTAGACATGCACCACTATGCCTAACTAAAACAATTATCTTTTGTTTTCACTCATATGTCAGCAGGTCAGGGAGGTCAGCAGTCAGCACATCAAGGCAGGCTCAGTAGGGGGCATTCTGCTTCATGTGTCTATCATCCTCCTCCTAGAACCTGCAAGGTATCCTGGGCATGCTTGTCTCCTGAGAGCAAGAGAGCAGCATAGGACATGGGCAACCGTGTAAGGTTTGTGAAAGTTCGACTTAGAACTGGCGTACTGCACTTCTAACTCCACGGAGCTGGCCAAAGTAAGTCAAGTGGTGGGGTAAGGCCATACCAAGGGTGTGGATGCAAGGAAGGCTCAGGAATTGGAGTAAAAAATATAATCTACCACAGGCCACTACCAGGACAAGGTTCCATTCTCTTAAAAGGAGACATTGAAGGAGGTCTGAGAAAGGAAGGTAGATGGTGTTTAGTCAGGAGATGATAGGCTTGAGGCCTGTGGTGTGTCTGAGAGGAGATGTTGAGCAGGCCAGTCCATTGGATACAGTTCAGAAAAGAGGTCTGGGCTGAAAACAATTATTTGGGAGTTACCAGCTCACAATGGGCATAAGTTAGAAGTCAGAAAGGGCTCAGAGTAGGACAGATGGAGACTCCCAGGAAGAACAAGTCCAAAGCACAGGAAGATACCTTGAAAGGCATGTGGTAGAAGTCACTAGAAGAACTTCCTGGGAGGTAAAGATTTTGACAGGTTTACATACTACCTAGAAACCAGTCTCTCATGCTTAGCAATGAAGAGAGAGAGATCATCGAAACCTCAGTAAAAGCAGACTCAGCAGAGCCCACAGACCTTACTCAAGTGTCTTAGTCAGCGTGTGCTGCTATAACAAAATATCACGGGCTCCTGGCCTAAACAGCACATAACTATTTCTCAAGCCAGGAAAATCTAAGGCCAGAGTGCTGGCAGATTCAGCTCTTGGTAAGGGCTCTTTTCCTGGCTTGTTGACAGATACCTTCTCTCTGTGTGCTCTCATGGCCTTTCCTTCCTGTGTGTGTGCAGAAAGGGAAAACTCTCATATGCCTTCCACTTGAGAGGGCACTAATTCCATTCATGGGGGTTCCACTTCATCTCCCAAAGCCCCCACCTCCTAAGACCATAACAGTGGGAATTAGGGCTTTAATGAATTTTGCAAGGACAGGAACATCCAGCCCACAACAGTTTAAGAACCCACCCCCACATACATACACAGTGTGTGTACACACTGGAGATTGAACCTAGGGGTGTTTTACCTTTTTATTTTTGTTTTTATCTATTTTATTTTATTTATTTTGGTACTGGGGCTTGAACCCAGGGGCACTTTATCACTGAGCCACATCCCCAGCCCTTTTATTTTTATTTTGAGACAGGGTCTCCTTAAGTTGCTTGGGGCCTTATTAAATTACTTAGGCTGGCCTGGAACTTCTGCCTCAGTGTCTGGGATTATAAGCGATCACCATTGCACCTGGCTACAATGAGATTAAAATGACATGCTAAAGATCTAAAGCAATTCTCAGTCACTGTGGCCTGCACTGACCAGTCCTAATTGGAATTTGTTTTCAGATTTTATAGTCAGTGAGCTTTGCCTTTAATTATCCTGTTTCCCTGAGTCTTGGAATCATTGGTTTGTGTAAAGGTCACAAAGGTTCCCTTTTCATCCCTTTTGAACAAGGGTCAGGGTAACTTGTGTTCTTTTTATCAGTGGAAGAGTTTTTGGACATGCATTCCTCAGCCCTCAGAATAACCCTGAGGATAACAGGTTGTTTGTCAAGAAACGTAATATATCCTACTGACTTAAGCCAGAGTCAGAATGGCCTTGAGTAAATAGCTTCTTAAAAGAAAATGCGTAGAGCCCAAACATAGGTTCAGTCTATATAATTGTTCCCTTAACTCTCTGTCCTTGCCACTCATGTCTATCTACTGCATATCAATAGGGGAGACAGAAACAGAGGTGTTGTGTATGCAGATAAAACCTCCCTGGTAATTTCGAGAGCTGCTTCTAAGAGAAGAATCCACTCACTCCTGGTAAATTTTTCCTAGTTATTTGATATGTAGAAAATTAAAAATAAAATTTGAAATTCCTAGGGAGGGAGTTTAAGACAATTGCATTTCTTTTGGAAGAAGTTTTCTCAGTCAGATAAGGAAACTTCAAAAAGAGAGAGAGTCACTCTGAATCTGAGGGAGAAAAAAGGGAAGGTCAGAGAGACCTGGATTCTAAGACTGTTCCTTCAGCTCAGCATGCCAAATGCCACACTTTGGGTGATATTTTTTTTCTGAGACCCCCAAATACTTAACATGCCAGGTACCACGTGAGCAATTAACTTGAAATGTGGTTGAGTTCTAGGACTATCTATCTTCCTTTTCATAGTACATCTTTGAGAAGCTGTATTTTCAGCAATTACTTACCCACCCCCTGAAAACATGACTCTCTCTCACTCTTTGAAGTTCCCTTATCTGACTGAGAAAACTTCTTCCAAAAGAAATGCAATTGTCTCAAAATAAAAAGGGCTGGGGATGTAGTTCAGTGGTAGAGGACCCCTGAATTTAATCCCAGGTAACAAAACAAAAACAACAAATAAAAAACAACCAAAACTAATGACTAAGGCTAGGTGTTGCCAAAGTCACCAGAGGGAGTCTGGGCTCTGTAAACTTAAAGAAAGATTTAGCAGTTAACATCTTAACCATTTAGGGGGCCTCTCTAGAATTTAGAATGCTGGACAAATGGGAAGATACCTAAAAGTATTAGGGAGGGGGAAGCAAAGGACAACTCAAAAGGAGTGGCTTGTTATAGTATTGTTATTGGGACATAAAAATGTATTAAGCTCTTTGGACCTAACTACTTAGAAGAGAACACCAAGATTAACCAAAACTCTTACTTCTTTTGACCAAGGAGCACCTAAAAAAATTGTTGAGACTTTAAGGGTGCCATGCAGGGAAAACATGTGGGAACCCCTGATCTAGTTGATCATATTTGATAGCCAGCTGACCCCACATTTTGTTGCCCAGGACCAGTCCGCATGGGTGAACTCTAGTTCAATGCAAAGAGCACCGCAGGGGGCTGGGGATGTGGCTCAAGCGGTAGCATGCTCGCCTGGCATGCGTGCAGCCAGGGTTCGATCCTCAGCACCACATACAAAGATGTTGTGTCCGCCAAAAACTAAAAAATAAATATATAAAAAAAAATTCTCTCTCTCTCTCTCTTTAAAAAAAAAAAAAAAAAAAAAAAAAAAGAGCACCACAGGGAATGTGCTCCTCCATGGTTATGGACCTGTGTGAAAGAATGTGTCTAGGTTTTACATATGAGATTAGGGTTTATATAATGTTTGCATAACTGATATAACCAAGAGGTTCTGGATTGCCTTTTGAGGTTGGCTGTGCCATGCCAGCAGACACTCCCACCTGGAATGTACAAGGCCCACATCCTACACTTAATATTTAGTATTTCCAGCCTGATAATTTCTTAATATTGCTTTAATTTATAGTTCTCTCATTATTGATTCATTTGGAGATATATATATATATATATATATATATATATATATATATATATATTCCTTAGCCACTTGGGATTTCCCATTTAGTGAATTCCCTGCTTCTGTCCTTTGCCCACACTTTTTTTTTTTTTTTTCTTTTTTGGTACCAGAGGTTGAACTCAGGGGTACTTAAACTGAGCCACATTCTCCAGCCCCTTTTTAATTTTTTAATTTTGAGACAGGTTCTCACTAAATTGCTTAGGGCCTTGCTATGATGCTTAGGGCCTTGCTAAGTTGCAAGGCTGACTTTGAACTTGCCATCCACCTGCCTCAGCCTCCCAAGCAGCTAAAATTATAGGAGTGTGCCACTGCACCTGGTCCTTTGCCCACTTTTTAAATTGAGTATATTTTTCCTTGTGGATTTTCAAAAGTTTCTTAAATCTCAAGATGTAAATTTCCTGTAGGTGTTATATGTTGCAATTCTCTTCTCCCGATTTGCCATTTATCTGTTAGCTTTGTCCATTTTCTCTCTATTGACTAGAAATCTTTAATTTGAATACAATTAAAATCCATATTTTTTTGCCCTGTTTTCCAGGTTATTCCGTCTTGTTTATGAAGTGCTTTACCCACCCTAAGGCCACAAAGATTTGATATTACATATTCTACAAAGACATTAGCCTAAATTTTCTTCTCTTTGCAAAGTCTTTGATTTTGAATTATTGCATTTTCTTCGAATCTGTTGTTTTTCAGCTGAATAAATTACATCAGAACAGAAATCAGTGAGAACTAATTCATCTTGGAGTAAGCACTAGATATAAGCTTTTTGGAGACAGAAAAAGCTTTGTGTTATATATATAATACAAAACTCATTGTAAAATAAGAAAACAGAGATAAACATAAATTCAATTCTTGTTGTCTGGTCTCCAATGAAAACACTAGGATATTCTTCTTTCTTTGAAGATTTTGCAGTCGCATCCAATGGGTTTTACATAAAATGTTTTCTTTGCAAAATTCTTAGGAAAGTGTGCTTTTTTCATAAAGATGCATTTTATATATAATAATAATAAGCTCTGAAGAGAAAAGTGCTTATTTTCCTATTGTGAATATACCTGCAGTTTCTGTGTTTGTACTCACATTAGAGAAAAATTTGGTTTATGAAAATTAAATGTTGTGAATATGTTGAGTTTTTATTTTTCCCTGGGTTTGATCCCCTGGCCTCACTTTCCCCTTTAAATTCCTAATCTTGTATATATATTTATATATACATATATATGTTGTAAATTGACACAGTACCTTTATTTTATTTTATTTTTTTTTAATGTGGTGCCAGGGATCAAACCCAGTGCCTCATGCATACTATGCAAAGCACTCTACCACTGAGCCACAACCCCAGCCCAAGGATGCATTGTTTTATCATTTATTTACTTATTTATTTTTCAACCAGGTTTCTCCTACCTTGCCCAGGCTGGCCTTAAATTCCCAGGTCAAACAATCCTTCTGCCTCAGTCTCCTGACATGCCTTACTATTAATTTTACTATTAATAGAAAAATAGCAGACTAGTTGATGTTTTTACCCTACATATCCCTAAATCTGTGTTAGTATCCATAAATATTGAAACCATCCAGAGTTACATATTTTTTTAATGAATAAGTAGTTCTTAAAGTGAAAAGTTGGGCATATGTTAGTAGTTTTGGTTCCTATCCATTCTACTTCCAAGATAAAGTTACTGAATTAAAATAAGCAGAAATTAGGAAAAGAAATAGATAAATCACTTATAATTCAGATTCATTAATTTATTATATGTATCTGCAATTTTACAACATATGTATATACAGAGGACTTTATCCTGGGATATGTTAGCAATTAAATGTTTCTTCTGTCTGTTCTATCTTAAAGGCAGTAAAATTATCTTTAAAATCAATGGGAAGCTGTTATGAGTGAAAATAAATATTTTGGACTATAGCCCCCAGCAGGGCAAACATCACAGATTTGTTTGTTCAAGTTTGAGGATGGGGGTGTGCCTACCTCTAGTTAAATAAGTAACTCATGCAGCTGAGGATAAGATCTTTAAAAAGCTGATTTTGCATTTATATCTGGAGGAAAGTTGGGTGGACTTTGATGTTTAAACAAACACTCTAAAAGAGCTCTGAAGAGAAAAGTGCTTATTTTACCAGTGCGAATATACCTGCAGTTTGTGTGTTTGTACTCACATTAGAGGCAAATTTGGTTTATGAAAATTAAATGTTGTGAATATGTTGCAGTTTCATTTTTCCCTTAGGATCAACTCTTCCCCCACACCCCAGCACTTAAGGCAGCTAATTAAAGTCAGTAATTCTATATACAGGAAGGAAAGGTTCAAAAAGATAACAATTATCTGTTAGAGCAAGATTTAGAAACCAGTGTCTAGAGAATGTTTGCATTTTAAATTCACTCTGAATTGTTGAATTTTTAACTTTTGGACTAAAAATAAGGAAAAGAAGATAATCACTGAGGGGATGTTGAACTGCTTAGAACTTTTAAGTAACTCTCCTAAATAATGAGTGGGTTGGAGAAGGAAATAAAAATACAGCACACTATTTAGAAAGCAGGAAAATAGCTGGACACTATAGGATTCACCTGCAATCCCAGCTACTCAGGAGGCTGAGCCAGGAGGATCTCAAGGTCAAGGCCTACCTGGGCAATTTAGCAAGACCCTGTCTCAAAAGAAGAATTGAAAAGGGTTGGGGGAGGTTCAGGGCGGGGGGAAGTTGGGGTTGTGGCTCAGTGGTAGAGTGCTCTAACCCGGGTTCTATCCTCAGCACCACACAAAAAAAATACCAATAATAAAATAATAAAGGTATTAAAAAATACTTGAAAAAAGAAAGAAAAAAAGAAAGAAAAGGACTAAGGATGTTGCTCAGTAGTAGATTGCCTGTGGGTTCAATCCCTACTACAGAAAGCAAGAAAATGAAAACATCCTATTAGAACATTTAGAAAATACTACGAGGTAAATGTATATTTTCAATAAAGAGTGAAAGTAAAGGAACTATTGCCATGTAGTGGATAGAATTATGTACCCCCAAAAGATATGTTCGAGTTCTAACTCCTGGTACTATGACTGTCATCTTATTTGGAAATGGAGTCTTCACAGATGAGATCATACTGGATTAGGTTGGGCTCCAATCCAGTGACCAGTGTTCTCATAAGAAGAGAAACACCTGGGGGCTGGGAAGGTAGCCTAGTGGTAGAGCACTCCCCTAGAATGTTTGAGGACCTGGCCTCACTCTCCCTTTCTCATTCCTAATCTTGTTTACTTGTACCTTCACTTATTTTTCTTTAAAAGAACTGAAATTGGGGCTGGGGTGGTGGCTCAGTGGTAGAGTGCTCGCCTAGCATGCATGAGGCACTGGGTTCCATCCTCAGCACCACCTAAAAAAAAACCAAACAAACTAATGTATCCACCTAAAACTAAAAATACGTAAATAAATATTTTTTTTTAAAAAAAGAAATGAAATTGCTAGGTGCAGTGTTACACACACAGTCCCAGCTAGTAAGAGGACTGACGTGAGAGGAAGATCCCAAGAGTTCGAGACCAGCCTAGGCAACAAAATGAGACCCTATCTCATAAAACAAACAAATAAACAAACAAAAAAGAATTGGAATTAGCAGATGTTTTTGTACTTGCCCATATAATTAATCTTTTCAAATAACCAATTTTAGGTCTTTTTTATCTTTGTTTTTTATTTCACTAATCTCTCTCTCTTTGGGTGGGAGGTGGTGCTGGGGATTGAACCCATGGTAAGCACGCACTCTGCACCCCCAAACCCCTGCTCTTATCTACATTATTCCACTTTTGACGTGTTTGAGGAGCAAATTTAGTTATTCTACTCTAACTTCTTAAGTTGAAATCTAGTTGATCATATTTGATAGCGAGCTGATTAATTTTTGGCCTTTCTTCTTTATTAATAAAAGCAAAAAAGACTCTATTTCCTCTTACTATTGTTTTAGCTGTGATCCACAATCTTTTTTTGGTTATCATTTTTTGTTATCATTTATATAATTTCTGTAGTGTTTTATTTTTCTTAAACCTAGAATTGTTTAGAAAAGTTTAAAAATTCCAAATAAATAAAGGTGCTACAATTTATCTTTTTGTTACTGAACTCTAAATAACTTAGTGACTCTCAACCTTGAGCATTTATCAGAATCACCTTGTTAAAATACAGATTTCTGGGGCCCACTTCAGACACTAGTAACAAATGGCCACTTTAAATAAGTTTAAAAATGCAATTTCTCTGTCATATTGTCCGCATTTAAAGTCCTTATAGCCACATGCAGCTATTGGTCACTGAATTGGATAACACGGGTATAAAAACATTGCAGCAGCTTACATGAAATTGTATTGGTGTAGTTGAAAAGGCTTAGGAGATACAATCAAATATTTCCAACGTTTTGTTTTTATTTTTTATGGTTCTAGGGATAGAACCCAGGGCCTTGTGCATGTGAGTCAAGCACTCTACCAACTGAGCCATATCCCCAACCCTCTAAGGTCTTAATAAAGGGTCTTACTGACTTCCTGTTGACCCCTGGGGTCTAGGAATCTATATTGCCAATAGGTGCCTTGGGGAAATCTGTTGAGCTAGGTCCATAGACTTGTCTTTGGGAGCCAGGAGCTCATGCCTCATCCTGTAGGTCTATTTGATCTTGGCCACTTGATTGATTTCCTCAATTCTCTCATATTCCTTCTGCCCACCTCCCAATAGCAGCCAGACCTTATGGAAGGCAATGAAGACTTGGACACTTCAAACCCCTGCTTCAAACCCATCACAGGCCCCTCACTGGTCTCAGGATAAAAACAAAGTCTTTCCTCAGCCTACAGGTGGCCAGAACCCAGCCCCGGTCATTCTGGGCTGCAAAGGGTGGTTTGCTTATTGTCCCTTTCCTCTAGCCTTTGACTCCTGAGGGCAAGCAGTACTGTCTTTGCATCACAAAGGTTCTGGGCACAGACAAGAGGTGGGGCAGCATTGTAGAATGAATGTCCACGTGGTGGCGCTGCGGGGCTGATCATCAGTCAGCCTGGACTTGTCTGGGTCCCAGCAGGCTGAGCTGGTCCAGGGGCTGAGCCAGACTTTGCTGGGCCTACAGGGAGCAAAGAAGGGAAGCAGAACTCAGCTCCAAATGTGAAAGTATCACCTGCTTTTAACAACCTGAGAAGATGCCTTGGCTCTTTAGGAAGGAGGAGGGAGGAGAAAAAGAGAGGAGAAGGAAACCTTATGGCTGACTGATCTATCAACGTAGAGAAGAGCACAAAGTTCTCTGGCAGTGAAGTTGGAAGGGACAGCAGTGGGAGCATATGGTGCCATCCTGGCCTCTTCCCAAGCATAATCATAATTGCCCCTGGCTTTTGATGATGATGTGGACCCTCTGCTACTAGCTATGCTGCTGCCCCGTGCAAGTATGGGTACTTGCAAACAGCAAGGTTTCCTGTGTCCCAGTGACTCGAGCTCAGAGCCTACCAGCAGTGCTCCATTTCCTGCCAAGTCAAAGGCTTTGTCCCCCAGGTGGTGGCCCCGTCAGTCATTGTGGCTGTGCCTAAGCTGTAGCTCTTCAACAGCTAGGTAGACATAAGAACTGTTTTGTGAACCAGCAGAGTCCAGGAAGTCTACCTGATGAATCTCAGCAGCTGAGGACCTACTAGGTCATACTGACGGCCAACTTGCTCATGCTTCTTGTGGAGTTGAGATCAAATCAATTTCTAAAACCATGTGCCCAATCTGTAAAGGCTGGCCCACTAGGGCTACTGCCACCCAGTTGCCTTGCCCGGTGGTGTTGGTAAGACCAAAGGTGACTCCTGAGAGGAGGGCTGACCTGGAGCAAGGGAAGGCTACCAGCATAACAGATGAAGCTGCCTGTGCCCATGTGTGTCTTCCCTTCCTATTGACGCAGGATAGCAGAGTGCCACCCAGAAGGCTGAGGCCTTTGGGGTCCCCCCAAGCAAGTGGGTTTCTGGAGGCATGACCTAACAATGTGACTCCAATATCCATCACCCTGCAAATATTCTTCACTCCTAGGTACAGCTCCTTCCCCCTTCCTTGGCACTGTCACAGAGCTGGGGGCCCCTGCCCATATCTCTAAAAACATCAGCCCCACCCCTCCCACAGGAGCAATGAGCTGTTTGAGTCCACCCTGGTAGTCAAAGATATGCTGGGTGGGGGATTGTGCACCCTAAGGTGCAGAATCCAGGGCCAGGTTCTTACGATGAAAGGTTCCTGGAACTTCACCAGCATTGAGGCTCATCCTACCCCCAACCCCAGACCCAGCCGAGTGAACAAAATGGCACAAGCTGAGGAGCAGGTGTGCTGGGCAGGGACATGGACTGGGGGATACTGAGCAGCTCCTGGGATAAAGGAGCCCCCTCAGGGAAATCATGGATTAGGCCCTGCATCGTAAGTCCCTAGGGCTAACACAAAGGATAGGCCACACCAATGTGGAGACTATGGCAGTTCAGATTCTCTACTCAGATGGAGCACACAGAAGTCCAACAAGGAAAACACCCACCCTTGGAAAAATCCACAGCCACCAAGAGGAGATAACACATGTTTATTATGTCCATTGTACCCTCATTCATGAGGCCACACTTCCCTAGGATTTACATGGGGGCCTTGTGGCCTGGTGACTCACACTGACTTTGTCTGGCCCAGTTAGAGGAGGTCTGGTAGTATGGCCCAACACCCCACATACTCCTGTAGTGTGTCATCTGTGTACACAGTTTCTAAATTAGTTAAAGTGCCTTGATTTGTCCCCATCACCACCACCAGTGCCTAATTTCCCACGTGGATTCGCTTCCCAAGAGTCACTCTCTGGCTGCCAGAGCAGGGCTGTCTGGGTAGTGCCTTGAGCCAGGGACTCAGTTCCCAGGGTATTTGAAGACAGCAGTGGCTCCCATCCCAGTGCCAACGCACATGGACACCACTCCACATGCCCTGGGAAAGGGAACTACTGTGGCTGGGCACAGGCACTCTGTGGGCAGAGGCCCAACAAACAAACCCCCTGACCAAGGCCCTCCTAAACAGAGGATGCAAAACCAGAAGACCAGATCTGTGGGAAATCTGTCTCTTGACTGCCCATCTAGGCACACACTCACTGTAGCAGATGCCCTCAGTAAGCCAGAGGCCCTTTTGAGGCTGACCCTCAGGGACAACAGGGATCATGTCCCTATATGCTCAGTTCAAAGTGCATGTTGAACTCCCAAACCCCCACCCTTTGAAGCCCCAGCTCAACATTCCCCATGACACCCCACAACACCCCATGGGGAGCAGCCTCACCTCTTTCCACAGTACTTCAGCTCGTTGAGCAGTGTGATGACCTGTCGTGCCCCAGTGCGGCCCAGGGCCACTGCTCCTCCTAGAGGGTTCATCTTCTAGGGGGGATTCCTAGCTTCTCCACACAGTAGACAGCCTGGAAGGAGCCAGAGCAGTGCCTGGACATGCTGGCCCTCTCCCCTGCATGGCTTGTCCACTGGCTCCCACTGGGTGCCCAGGGCCCAGTCTATGATTGAATCTAAGACTCACCTGGCTTGCAATGGCCTCATTGATCTCAAAGATGTCCACGTCACTCACTGTCAGCCCTGCAGACGAGGTTCAGACCTGAGCTGACAGAGATGCCTGGGTGGGGAGGCATCCGGGTATTCCCAGACCTCTACCCATACACAGGCCCACAATTGCTTAGTGTGTCTGTTATTTCAGACAGGTGAGTGGGTCACAGCTATGGGTCAGGAAGACCTTGGGTATGGAGTTCTAGCCCCACCTTCACTCTGCAGCACCCTCAGGACCATTCCTAGTACCTCAAGCTGGTCTTGAGGGGACCCAGGTCTAGGGTCTGAAGGAGCCACCTGACCTGCTTTCTCCAAGGCTTCAGGGATGGCATATGCAGGTCCAATGCCCATGACATCAGGTGGGACTCCAACCACTGCACAGGACCTCAGGACCCCCAGGATGGGGAGGGCCAACTCTTTTGCCTTGGACCTCCGGGTCAGCAGGACAGCACCTGCCCCATTGCTAGTGTTTGCTAGGGAGGAAGTATTGGAGGTGAGGAGCAACAGGGCAGAGCAGAGGAGAACCTGCCCTGCCATGGGCTCCTGCCGAGGACGCAGTTGGCTCTTGGATCCCAGAGCAGAAGAGCCAGGTGGTGGCAGTCACTGGTGATAGCTATGTTTCAGTCCTGGTTCCAGACCTGCTCTGGCTCATGCTCACCAGCCGTGGTGGACCCGCAATCTTTGAAAACAGACTTCAGTTTGGCCAGGCCCTCCATGGTGGTGTTGGGGCGGATTCCCTCATCCTGGGACACAGTGATGCTCCTCTTGGTGCCCTTGTCATCATGGATGGTGGTGGTCACAACACTTAGGGGCATTTCAATGGGAGGAACCCAGAGCTTCCAGCAAAGCCCACAGCACAATCTCAGCACGGAAACAACCCATTCTCTGAGCTCTTGCTGCCCTGCCTGCAGCAGACAGACAGGCTCAGGCTCCCCTGGAGCTCCCTTCCTCCTGTCCCCACTCTGGCCCATTGTGGCAGACATGCAACCTCAGCCTGCTAAATTTGGGGACATGTCTGGACCTAGGGGACATTGGAGGGATCAGCTGGAGGTCCTGAGGAAACTCTGTCCTTGGGAAGGGGAACTTTGTTGGGGCTATCCAGAGCCTCCTTTGCTATCAACCCAGGGTGTCCACATCATGGCTAATTCCAAGCTAAATGGGGAAAATGGAGTTTGCAGGTGGTTTTTGCTTCTTAGAGCTTTTTGTCCAAGAACTGAACCTGCAGGTTTCCTCTGCTCCACTGAGGCTGGAGTCCCAGGAACATTTGTAATGACTTCTGCTAGCTTTCCGGGGTGACCCCAACATCTGAATTTCACCCCTTCCTGAGGTTCCCCAAATCTAAAATGAACATTCCAAACTCCTTGATGTCTTTTCCAATTCAGAGTTGAACCCAAGGTATTTTAGGGTTATCCTTACAGCGTAATGCAAACTACAACACTTAGGGGCATTTCAATGGGAGGAACCCAGAGCTTCCAGTAAAGCCCACAAGGCGACCTGACTCAAGAGGCTAATAGTCCCTGCCTTGGAGAAGCCCACCTGGCCCTGGTACCACTCCCTGTCTTTGCTGTCCTTCCTCAGCCTGGTAGGGTTAGCCAACCCTGACTCCTGTTTCCCACAGGCTGAACCCAGGCCTGCTCCAGAAGCTAACATAACAGGCCCACAGCATCATTGGCCCCACACCTCAGGTCCTTAGGAAGCCTCTGGCTACCACGTTAAGTCCCCAAGCCACAGTCAGGTTGGAGTGGTGGCCTTCATTATCCTTCAAATAACAGGCAAAACTGAGGCCCAGGTAAGGAGAAGGCATTCAGAACTCAACATCAACAACAATCAAGTAGGGGACAGTGAAGTACCCCTAGTTCAGAATGGTACTGCCCTCTTTCTGTTCCCCAACTGGGAGGTATAAGGCTTGCAAAACCCTAGTACATAGCTGTAGCCTTGGGACAAGTCCACCTCAAACCTCAGATCACTCAGGATGGTCTTACAGTCTCACCTTCCAGCTCTTTCAAGGTCCCACCCCAGCAACACTCACTTCTGCTGGGAGGCCAGCGCAAAGGTGTCTTGCTTATCAGTTGAAATACCAAACTGCTCAGCCATGTTCTCCAAGGTTATCCTAGGACACAAACAGCACACTGGTTCAGCACTGGTCTGGGAGCCTGGGGGCCAAGGCCAGGCTGTAACACTGTGTTTGTACACTGGGCCCATGGGACTAAAGGCGGGGAGGGCTGGTCAGTGCCACAGAGACAATAGTGAGCACTCTAGAGGTGGCACGCCTTTCCCCAGCCTGGGCATGGAATAGATAGGGAGTCACCATGCTGGTCAGACTCTCTTCCAAGTGGGAGGGTAGGCTGCATGCAGGGCAGAGCAGAAGAGTGTGTTCCCTGGTGAGTTGCCTCAGCTGAAGAAGAGAGTCAAGGGGTTTGTTGGGGGCCCTAATGGCTCCCTATGGCCAGCTTCTAAGGTCTCCAGGTTGTCCTTGGAGGTACTATATATGGTCAATTCCAAGACACAATCCAAGCCTCAACCTCCTCATACATCCATGGGAACCAGGCCTCCCTGCCCACAGGTTCTGCAGATGGCCCCAGCTCAATGGCACTGGCTGCTGACCAAGGTGCTGGGCTGATGCAGCACACATCACAGGTTGCATGTGACAGGCCCCAAGGTCCCTCACCAGCATGTTCAGGGATCAGAAGCTCCCCGCAGTCAACATTCTAGGATCCCATGGTTTCAGGAGATGGCTGTCATTGTCCTCCTCACGATTAAGCACTCAAGGGGGTATGACAAAATGGGCTATATGTGGAAACTCAGAGAAGACTCAGGAGCCTCAGGGACAGGAAATTTATGGCAACATTGAATTCCATGCTCAGAGTCCCTGCAGAGCAGATGTCATTCAAAGGAGAGAGGAAGAGGGTTGGCATTGCCAGAGCTGAGGAGGAGCTGAGGATGGGCACCTACCGCATGGGGATCAGGCAGTCTCTGGCCTTCTGAAAATGGACCTCCAGGCTATCTGGACATGTTTCCTATACTGTGGGGGATACTAGAATGTTTTCTGGTTCCCCTCCACACGGGAAGTAATGTTTTCCAGGGTTCAACTTCCAACCCATAGACATAGACTCCACCCTAGAAGGAGGAAACTGAGGTGAGTCAAACCAGCTAGAGTTCCAGTAGCAATGACTGGACACTGGGCAAGAGATGGAAAAAAACAGGGAGCCTTTAGGAAGTGCAGTGTCTTGGAAGCACCTGGCCAGCAAAGTAGAGCTGGGGCTGGGGCATTGCCAAGCCCTGTCTCTCCTCCACCCCAGGATAGAGCACTGATTCCCAGGGGCCCGGACAGGCTTCTCTATACTTCTGCCAATTGGCTGAACCCGCCAATTGGCAGCTCCTGAGGAAAGCATTCTAGTATCCCCCACAGTACAGGAAACACATCCAGTAAGCCCAGGCCCTGCCCTCAGGGCCCACAAACTCAGAGGAGGAAAGACAAGAAATTTTAAAGTCAGTACAAAGCTCACGTTGAAAGCCAACCTGAGCTGTACAGGCAGGGAGGTGTAACAGGCTGAGAAGGAGGGGAGATGGCCAGTGTGGAGAGGTGTCTCCTCTGTGAGGAGAAGGGAGGCAAAGGCCTCAAAAAGGACAACAGGTGATCTCCATCCAGTGTCCAAGCACTAGGCTGAACTCAAGCAAGAGGGCACTTCAAAAAGGATCAGTCACATGATAAACACCTGCTGGTTTTAGCTTGTTAAAGACTCCATTTAATCCTGTTATGAATCAAGACACAGCTGAGCTACAGATACCCTTTTATAGAGGAGGACACTGAGGTCCTGAGTGGATGGTAACCCAACCTGAATCCCAATTTAGGCAGTCTTGCATCAGAGCTCATTCCCTATTAGAAAGTGCCAGGAAACAGTCCATAGAGTCTAGTAGATGGTCGGTTTGTGATGTGGAAATCCTCCCAGCCCCAAACCTTGGTACCCCAGCAACACAGCTTAAGCTGCTGGGGAATCAGATGCCCACTAGGAAACTCATGAAGTCTCAGTGGTTCAAATTACCTACACCCACGCTTCCCCAGTAAGACAGGAACACCAGGGACACCAAGGGGCCATCTGGGCTATGGCCCTTGCCCTGCCTCTGTTTGTGGTCTTTGGATACCCCCCACCTAAGACATAGGTCAGGCCAAACAAGGGTCAGCCAGGACCTGGCCTGAGACCAGTGATCCTTCCTATCAATAAACATTCTACAAGAGGATCTAAAAGGCAAGCAGAAGCATGCAATTACCCATGCTGGTCACCTTTAAGGCTGCTACAACCTCCCTTACCCTGCTTGACCAGGCCCAGCAGCTGTGCCCAAATTTGTAGACACTGCCCAAAACAACTTCAGAGCTCCATTTTTTCAAGCAAAGATGAAGCCATGGTATGGATAGAGGTGATAGTGGGCAAATCACTAAGATATGAAAATGCCCCTCAGAAACTGGTAGGCATCCAGATATTTCCATCTGAGGACCAAGGTAGGAACAAAGACACAGATACCCCAGGAAAACAAACAGTAATATATAGTAGGAAACTATTCCTGACTTTAGGGAACCAAAGCTGCAAATTATCAGAATCATCAAGAATCAAGTAAAGCCAAGCAAGAAAGTTCAATTGCTATATATTTCCAACCTGCTTCCCAGTTTCCAGCCTCACAGATTTCAAAGAGAGAATGCTAAGAGGTCACCTGCCCTCACCTGCAAGTGCTCAGATGTGAGCTTTTCCTGAGCAGCCAGAGTTGGCTCCAAAAGTCATGTCTCTGCATCTAGAGGGACCCACACCAAGCCAGCTGCCTAAGGAGCAGGGGACAATCCTGAAATCATGGCCTCTGAGAAATGAGGAGAGGGAAAGTAGTTTGATTGTCACCATTGGTTAAGGAGCTCTGGCAGAAAGAAATTCTTACCCACAGGCCATGCCAATGTCATAAGACCCATTTCTGATGACACCTGCAACAAAAGCATTTCATAACTATCCTCGACCAAGGTCTGACTGTCCTGGGAGCAGCAGAGCCCCTGTCCCACCTGCTCTCTAGGTGACACTCAGCCCAGCCCCAGCAATGAAAACACAGGAGTGTCCTGAGAGGCTTGGAGCAGTGGCGAAGGAGAGCTCCTGCCCTCTTTCTGTGCTCTGAGTCCTCTCAGAAATGCTTACTGCTGGTCCAGGAGACTGCAACATCGCAGATCTAATCCTCAGGGACAGGATAAGTCCCTGTCCTGGCAGAGGGCATGACATGGTCCCAACTTACCAACTATGTTGGCCACTGCTTGCATCCCTGATGTGCATTGTCCATTGACAATGGACAGATGCCAGTGAAACAGAAGGTGAGGGGCCTAGTCAATCCCCTGTCCTACAGGCTCTCATGGACCACAGTCTATAGTCCAGGGCCATGTGACTGTTCCTATCAAGGATTATAAAGATCTCGGAGACATCCTGGTAACTGTGAGCCCATGTCAGGTCTGATGCATGTGGCTGGGTGGGAGCTACTCAGCAGTCCTCCTCTCTATTGGTGCATGCTCCCCAGGGCATATGATAAGCATAGGATATTCCATCCTGGGTTTCTCCTTAACCCAAGGCAGAGAAGTCTGTCTGGGCCATGAGAATCCTTTTTTCCCCCCCCTCTGAAGATTCAAGAATGAAAACCAGATATCTCTGTTTCCCCCAGAAAACAGCAGTGGGTTCGTTCTTGGGACAGGCCACCAGAGCAAAAGTCATGTCTCGAATATGAGGCCAGCAACCAACCCCACCCTTCCTAGTAATCACATGGTTATCACATTCTGTTTTCTCTCCAGGAAGGATCAGATGATCAGGGCTCCTCCTGGGCTCCCCCTGACCCAGAGTCCTCCCCATCTCCCAGCCTGTACTAATAATGGGATGGGCCTCTAGTTCCCAGCTTGCTCAATTAGCAAAGAAAGCAAAGTCACCATTCAGGGTGTTCATGTGGTCATCTACCTGACAAAGGAATATAAGAGTCTAAAAGGTAAAGCAAAAGTCAATTTTGGCTACAATTAGTCCATAAAGAACCTTTGCTCCACTCCCCAAACTCTATGTGTCTTGGCTCTCAGCCAAGTAACACCCCCGCATCCCTAATGGAGGGGAAAGGTTGGGTCCAAAGAGCAGGATCCCAAGCACTCTGGTTGCCCTGACATCTTTTGATATTTGGTGTCCTACCTTACCTCCATTAGCCACAGGCTAAGTTCCCTGGGGCCAGGACCCACTCAAGAATCACAATGGGCCAACCCAGAGCTAGAGGCAGAAAAGATTACCTCAGAAACTGGGCAATCCGGGCCATGATGGCTCCACCTCCAGGCTGAAGCACATTTCCTGCGTGGGGCTGGTGGGGAGCCTTTATCCAGTGTCAACATTTGAGTATCAAAGGGGAGACATTCCAGATCTTTCTTCAGAATCATTAGCCCTTGGCAGGCTCCCTTGAGGCTCTGGAATTTCAGGGTCTGCAGCAGGGGGAGCCAGACACAAAACACCTTGTCCAGATCAAGTATGAACCCCTGTGCTGGAAGGTCCCAAGCTCACTTGCCCATGCACCCTACTCTTCGAAAATAGCTCAGACTGGGCAGGAGACCTGCCCTTCCACATAACATGGAAGACATGAGGGAAAGAACATCACAATGCAAAACTTGAAGTCCAATAGTGTTGGCCCTTAGGCAAAGGAAATGAGATTCTGAAAATGTACACTTCCCTGAGTGTCCTCTCTCTGGGCCCTGCTGTCACTACAGAAGAAAAATAGTGAGTTCCAACCTAAGTGAGGCACACAGTGTCCTGTATTATCTTTTATTACATTTCAAGGGAAGAGGTGTAGGAGTGGGAAACTGGATTGGAGCACAGGTTGAGGCCCCATGTTCAATTTCTAACTCTGTTGCAAATGCACAGCCCCCACTCTCTCCATTTGTAAACTGGTGCTGAACTACGTTTTTTAAAAAAATTTAATTTGTTTTAATTAGTTACACATGACAGTAGAATGCATTCGTGCACTTTGATATAGCATACATGGAGGGGATATAATTTCTCATTTTTCCAAGTATTCCTGTTGCAGAATCATATTGGTCATGCAGTCACACATATACACACAGTAATAAAGTCGATTTCATTCTACTATCTTTCCTATCCCCACATCCCCCTCCCCTCCCTTCACTTCCCTCTACCTAATCTAAGGTAGTGCTATTCTTCCCTAGTGCCCGCCCCCCCTTATTGTGAATTAGCATCCACTTATTAGAGAAAACATTCAGTCTTTGGTTTTGTGGGATTGGCTTATTCCTCTTCGCATGATATTCTCCAATCCCAACCATTTACTGGCAAATGCCATAATTTTACTCTTCTTTAAAACGGAGTAATATTTCACTGAATATATGTACCACATTTTGTTTATCCATTTATCTATTGAGGGACACATAGGCTAGCTATTGTGGATTGAGTTGCTATAAACATTGATGTGGCTGCATCACTATATAGTAGCTGATTTTAAGTCCTTTGAGTATAAACCAAGGAGTGGGATAGCTGGATCAAACCTTGGTTCCATTTCCAAGTTTCTGAAGAATCTTCACATTGCTTTCCATAGTGGTTACAGCAATTTGCAGTCACACTAGCAATGTATGAGTGTATCTTTTCCCCCACATCCTCACCAACATTTATTGTTGCCTGTATTCTTTAAGATTGCCATTCTGATAGGAGTGAGATGAAATGACAGGAGTAGTTTTGATTTGCATTTCTCTAATTGCTAGAGATATTGAACACATATATTTGTTGATCAATTGTAATACTTCTATGAAGTGTCTGTTCAGTTTTTTAGCCCATTTATTAAGTTATTTGTTTTTTTTTTTTTTTTGGTGTTAAGTTTTTTGAGTTCTTTATATATCCTAGAGATTAATGCCTTATTGGAGGTGCATGTGGTAAAGATTTTCTCACAATATATAGGTTCCCTCCTCATGTTATTGTTTCCTTTGCTCAGAAGAAGCTTTTTAATTTGAACCCATTCCATTTATTGATTCTTGATTTTACTTCTTGCCCTTTAGGAATCTTATTAAGGATGTCAAATCCTAAGCTGACATGGTGAAGATTTGGGCCTATTTTTTCTTCTATTAGGTGCAGGGTCTCTGTTCTAGTGTCTAAGTCTTTGATCCACTTTGAGTTGATTTTTGTGCAAGATGAGAGAGATAGGTTTAATTTTATTTTGCTACATATGGATTTCCAGTTTTTCCAGCACCATTTGTTGAATAGGCTACCTTTTCTCCAGTGAATGTTTTTGGCACCCTTGTCTAGTAGGATATAACTGTATTTATGTGGGTTTATCTCTGTGTCCTCTATTCTGTACCATTGGTCTATAAGTCTCTTTTGGTGACAATACCATGCTGTTTTTGTTACTATAGCTCTGTAGTACAGTTTAAGGTGTGGTGTTGTGATGCCTCCTGTTTCACTTTTCTTCCTAAGGATTGCTTCAGTTATTCTGGGTCTCTTATTTTTCCAAATAAATTTCATAATTGCTTTTTCTATATCTATGAAGAATGTCATTGGGATTTTAATAGGAATTGCATTAAATCTGTATAACATTTTTGGTATTATGGCCATTTTGACAATATTAATTTTGCCTATCGAGGAGCATCAGAGATCTTTCTATCATCTGAGGTTTTCTTCAATTTCATTTTTTAGTGTTCTGTAGTTTTCATTGTAGAGGTCTTTCACCTCTTTTGTTAGATTGATTCTCAGTTTTTTTTTGTTTTTTTTTTTGAGGCTATTGTGAATGGAGTAGTTTTCCTAATTTCTCTTTTAGAGGATTTATAGGAATATTTTTGATTTATGTATTGATTTTATATCCTACTATTTTGCTGAATTCATTTTTTAGTAGTAGAAGTTTTCTGGCGGAATTTTTTGGATATTCTCGATATAGAATCATGTCATCAGCAAATAGTGATAGTTTGAGTTCTTCTTTACCTATTTGTATTCCCTTAAATTCTTTCTTTTGTTTAATTGCTCTGGCTAGAGTTTCAAGGATGAGGTTGAATAGAAATGGTAAAAGAGGACATTCTTGTCTTGTTCCAGTTTTTAGCTGGAATGGTTTCAATTTTTCTCCATTTAGAATCAATTTGAGATATTTTCCTACTATGCCTAGTTTTTCTAGTGTTCTGAACATGAAGTTGTGCTGTATTTTGTCAAATGCTTTTTCTGCATCTATTGAGATGATCATATGATTCTTGTTTGTAAGTCTATTAATATGATGAATTACATTTACTGATTTCTGTATGTTGAACCAATCCTGTATCCCTTGAATGCATCCCACTTGATCATGGTGCACTATCTTTTTAATCTGTTTTTGTATGCAGTTTGCCAGAATTTTATTGAGAATTTTTGCATCTATGTTCATCACGGATATTAGTCTGAAGTTTTCTTTCCTTGATGTGTCTTTGTTTGGTTTTGGTATCAGGGTGATGCTAGCCTCATAGGATGAGTTTAGAAGGGTTCCCTCCTTTTCTATTTCATGGAATACTTTGAGGAGTATTGGTGTTAATTCTTCTTTCAACGTCTTGTAGAACTCTGCTGAGAATCCCTCTGGTCCTGGACTTTTCTTGGTTGTTAGGCTTTTGATGTTGTTTTCTATTTCATTACTTGAAATTGATGTTTAAAGCATGTATGACCTCCTCAGTCAGTTTGGGTAGGTCATAGGTCTCTAGAAATTTATCAATATCTTTGATATTTACTATTTTATTAGAGTATAAATTTTCAAAATAGTTTCTAATTATCTTCTGAATTTCAGATGTGTCCATTGTGATATTTCCTTCTTCCTTTTGTATTTTAGTAATTTGAGTTTTCTCTCTTTTTCCTCTTTGTTAGCATGGCCAGGGGTTTATTTATTTTATTTAATTTTTCAAAGAACCAACTTTTGTTTTGTCAAATTTTTTCAATTGTTTCCTTTTTTTCAATTTCATTAATTTTAGCTCTGATTTTAATTATTTCCTGTCTTCTACTGCTTTTGGTGTTGATTTGTTCTTCTTTTTCTAGAGCTTTGAGATATAGTTTTAGGTCATTTATTTGTTGACTTTTTATTCTTTTAATGATTGCACTTAACGCAATAAACTTTCTTCTTAGTACTGCCTTCATAGTGTCCCAGAGATTTTGATATGTGGTGTCAATGTTCTCATTTACCTCTAAGAATTTTTTTATTTCATCCTTGATTTCTTCTACTATGTATTCATCATTTAATTGTGTACTATTTAATCTCCATTTGTTACAGTAGCTTCTATTTTTTATTTTACCATTGATTTCTAATTTCATTCCATTGTGGTCTGATAGAATGCAGAGCATTATCTGTTTTTTTTGTTTTGTTTTGTTTTGTTTGTTTGTTTGTATTTACCAAGAGTTTCTTTGTGGCATAACATATAGTCTATTTTAGAGAAGGAGCCATGTGCTGCTGAGAAGTATATTTGCTCGTTAATTGATGAAATATTCTATACATGTCTGTTTAGTCTAAATTATTGATTGTATTATTTAGTTCTATAGTTTCCTTATTTAGTTTTTGTTTGGAAGATCTGTCCAGTAGTGAGAGAGGTGTGTTAAAGTCACCTAGTATTATTGTATTGTGGTCTATTTGACTCTTGAAATTCAGAAGGGCTTGTTTGATGTACGTAGATGCTCCATTGTTTATATTTGTTATATCCTGCTTATATATACTTCCCTTATTTATAATTGTTATGTCCTGCTTATATACTCTTCCCTCACTTATAATTGTTATGTCCTGCTTCTATATACTTCCCTTAAGAAGTAAGGAATGTCCTTTTTTGTCTTTTCTAATTAACTTTGGTTTGAAGTCTATCTAAGATGAGAATGGAAACCCCTGCTTGTGTATGCAATCCATATGAGTGATAAGTTTTTTTCTCAACCTTTCACCTCCAGCCTGTGGATGTCTTCTTTGTCCATGAGGTGAGTCTCTTGAAGACAGCATATTGTTGGGTCTTGCTTTTTAATCTGATCTGCCAATCTATGTCTTTTGATTGATGAGTTAAGGCCATTAACATTCAAGGTTATTATTGAGATATAATTTGTATTCCTTGTCATTTTTATTTATTTCTGCTTTTTGATTTGTCTTAGTTTCTCATCTGGTTGAATGTCCCTTTAGTGTAGATCCTCCCTTTGCTGGTTTTCACTTTTTTTTTCACTTCATCCTCATGGAATATTTTGTAGAGAATGCTCCATATTATAGGCTTTCTAGTTGCGAATTCTTTTAATTTTTTATCATGGAATATTTTAATTTCATCTTCAAATCTGAAACTTAATTTTGCTGGATATAATATTCTTGGTTGGCATCCATTTTCTTTCAGAGCTTGAAATATATTATTTCAGGACCTCTTAGCTTTGAGGGGCTGGGCTGAGTAGTCAGTTGAGATCCGAATTGGTTTCCCCCTATACATAATTTGATTTTTTTCTCTCACATCCTTTAAGATTTTATCTTTTTCTCTGTGTTAGTCATTGTCATTATAATGTGTCTTGGTGGGGGTCTGCTGTAATTTTAAACATTTGGGGGTCCTGAAAGCCTCTTTGTATTTGATTTTCCATTCCATTCTCTAGGCTTGGGAAATCTTCTCCTATTATATCATTGAAAAGATTGTGCATTTCTTTGGTTTATATCTCTGCTCCTTCATCTATTCTGATAACTCTTAAATTTGGTCTTTTCATGTTATCCCATAATTCTTGGATGTTGTACTCATGGTTTCTTACCCTCTCTCCACATGTTCAGCTCTACTTTCAAGATTATATATTTTGTCTTCATTGTCTGAAGCTCTGTCTTCCAAGTAGTCTAATCTGTTGATAATGCTTTCTATTGAATTTATAATTTGGTTTACTGATTCCTTCATTTTGAGGATTTCTGCTTGTTTGTTTTTTCATGATCTCTAACTCTTTATTGAAGTGGTCTTTCACTTCCTATATTTTTTCTTTGATTTCACTCCTTATACTATCTTTTACTTCACATATCAATTTAACTATACACAATCTAAACTCCTTCTTGGGCATTTCTTCTACTGTGTTATCAGTGGCTTCTGTTATTGAAGCATCTTGGTTTGTTTGGGGTGCTTTATTCCCTTGTTTTTTCATGTTCTTAGTGTGTTTTCCCATCTAAAAGTATGGCTCTGAGGCAGGATAAATTCTACCCTGTAGACCTATAGTGTTCCTGAAGGTTTCCAGCACTTGGCCTTTACTGATGAGACCAATATCAACAGCACCCACTATACACAATATATAGCCTTAAACTAAGGCAACTACTGCTTTCTTGCATTAAACCAAATGATGAGTTCAATAACTATCTACAGTACAAACGGAATATTTGTTAAAATGATTTACAATTTCAAATGGTGGATGAGAGAACTGAGGTAGTGTAGTATGCAATATTCACAAGGGAGGAAGAGAGAAGCTAGAAGTAAAAATTCACAGGAAGAGTGGAAGAGGAGCCAACAGAGATTGGCTGTTGGTTGAAGAAAAGTTGGAAAGAAAATAGGCAAGAGAGAGGAAGAAGACAAAGAGAAAAAATTAAACACATAAGAATATAACAAAAATGCAAAACCCCATTCATATATCATTGACCTCCATACATTGATGCATAAAAATCATCCTGTTCCAAATATGCTAGAGAAATTAGTGAATCAAAAAATAATAAAATAAAATAAATCTTGCTGGAAAGTGGAACTGTCTCTGTCAGTGTTCAACAGTTTCTCAGTCCTGTCTCTGACATCTCTTGGGATCACCAAATCCAGATCAGCCCTTGCAAACCGAGTCTATCCCACCGATCTGGGCTTCAGATACATCAGGATCTGCCAGACTGCAGTCCCAAGATCTCAGTGCTGCTCCTACTTGCAGAGAGACCACCAGGGATACACGCATGCAAAGAGCAACCCTGAAATGCAGCAGCAAGACAAGGTCCACCAGCACTCTCAGCAGGAAGCCCCCAGGCTCCTCCAAACTCACAGGCACCCCCACACTGGACCTGCAGGTCCCAGCTGGAGTCACAGACAGAGGGTCTTGTGGTGGTAAACCTGCTAGTACTCTGGCCCCAGGCCCTGGCTGGTGTCCCCAAAGGGGTGCAGCCACGTGCAACCAAACCTGGAATCTCTCCCAAGCAGTACTCTAGGCTGTGGTAGCAGCGGTAGTGGCAGTGGTTTTTGGCAGCTGCAACTTCAGCTGTGGGGGCAGAGTCACCAGGCGACTTCCAGGGGTCAGCAGCAGTGTGGCTTCAGTTGCATTCAGGGCAAGGTTGGTTCCTGCGACAGCAACACCCCGAAAGAAGACCTCCAGGTGATCTCAGGCTGGGAGCAGGAGAATCAGAGGCAGCAGAAATGGCTGTAGGGGTGCAGGAGGCGGTTGATTTATAGGACACTTCCGTTTCAGCTGCAGCGACCACCGAGATAGCAAGGTAGTGTCGGAGGAATTCGCTTCTGAGGTGACCTCAGTGGTGCACAGAGAAGAGACCTCCCTGAACTACATAGTTATTGATGTTCCCTCATCTCCGTCCTGGAATAGACAGGATCTAGGGTGCATAGAGAGCCCTAGTCTCAGGCCTCCTGTCCTGGGACCCTTAGGTGCTAGAATTTCTGCACTTGGGATACCTACTTTCCTCATACTCATTAAGCAGAATGCACGTGAAGGAGGTGCAAAGTGTCTAGGGTTGGAACAGAGACTGGCTCTCGGGAGGAGATCACATTGAAGTCAGTGGACTCCATAGTTCCCTTCAGTGACAACTCAGGAACTGGAGGCATGGAAGCAGGACTTTGGAGGGAAGGGAAGACCAGGAGGCTCCAGCGCAAGGTCTGGGTGGTGCACTCACCCTCAGAGATGTCCCCCAGCTGCTCAGGCCTCAGTTTTACATCCCGGAGGACTGCGGTCAAGACAGCAGACAGAAGCTCATCTGGGGTAGTATCCTGCAGCGGGACTTGCACCTGTGGTGAGCTTGGCTTATGATACCCACAGCAGTAAGTGACTACAGCTTGCGTGCTGCCTCTGGCCCCAGGCCACGGAGCAGATGATGGACCCAGCTCCCATCTGGTCTTACCGCAGGCGCAAACCCTCAGGGGCCTCATCTGCGGCCCTGCAGGGCAGTGCACCCTCCATGCAACAGCACCACATCTGCGGCCTTGCAGGAAGCTACCAAAGCAAGGCACGGTCTGCAGCACGAGAGCTGACTCAGGCAGGCTGGTGAGGTGGCCCCGAAGAACCTGCAGCTTCAACATCAAGCCGCTGGGACCAACTGAGCAGTCTGGGATCTGTGCGCAGATGCGAATCCCACACAGAAACAGAACCTGGGTTCAAACTTAGAAGCCTGGACACTGCCCTCCAAGGGTTCCGCCCACCCCGTCTCAGCCAACCAGAAGGAGCATAACTTGAGGACGCCCACTACGGCCACTGGGTCCCCAGGGCCCAAAATCACCGCGGGGCTGTTCTTTCCATCAAAGTCCTGCCTACCGTGGGTTACCCAGGCCAATCAAGAGGCGGTTCTTTCTGGAGTCCCGCCCACAAACTCAGTTTGGAAATCATTCTACCTATCCAAATTCGGAAGCCCAAACTGAGGCTGGTCCCCAAAGTCTGTACATAAACTGGGCCTCAACCAGAAGACCCTTCCTCCAAAGTTCTGCACCCTGCCTGCTGCAAGACAGAAAGACTCCCATCCTTTGCCTTTTTTTGGTAGGAGTTCGGGACTCTTTAATTCCTGTTCCCCCATCCTAATCTGTTCTGCTCTGTCCCGTGTCCTGTCACCCAATCTGGAGAATCTACATACTTTTCATACTCCCAGCCCAACTCTGAAGGAGTCAGGTTCTCCCAGGAAGTCTTTCTGGAAGAACCAAGCAATTTAATTTCCAGTAGTCGTGGAGAGCAGATTTACAAAGCTGAGGAAGTGTAGCAAGCTCTTTAATTGGACAGAGAACATGCCACACTTCTTAGAACAATTTTACATCTGTTTGGGATGATCCAATTGGTTGTCACTTTCCCCATTAGGAGAGGGCCAAATACTGTTCTATGCCATAGGCAGACATGTGGGCCACAGCCACAGGAAAGTGTGGTGTGCAGAGCATGCATGTTGGAAACGATGGGCTGTGGGTCCTTGGGCAAGCCACTTAACCCTTCTGAACCTTGGTTTCCCCCCCAAATAATAGGGCTACTACTAGTCCTGTCATTATGATGCTCAGAGACTCTCATGAAATGTGTGTGGGTGAAGGCTAACCCAGGGCTAGGCCCTCAGAGACCTCATCTTTCGTCTCCTAAGAAGGGCACTTAGTCTAATCGTGACATCTAGGGATGGGTGTGGAGCCCAGGACCAAGGTTGCCTGGGCAATGAACTCCTGGCTTCTTCACAGCTTCTGTGGTGCACTGACCATCACCTGTGCTCTACTCCCAGGGAAAGTGCAGAGATTTTTTTTTTTTTTTTGGTAGATTCCTTTTTTCGAGGAGGGATTGAATTCTTTTTTCCCCACCCATTTTTTCCTAATATCTTTATTTTATTTTTATATGGTGCTGAGGATCAAACCTAGTGCCTCACACATGCTAGGTGAGCACTCTATCTCTGAGCCACAACCCCAGCTCCTCACACCCGTTTTTTATTGGTACATTATAGTTGTACAACGATGGGATTTATTGTTACATATTCATGCATGCACATGATACAACAATATAATTTGGCCAATATCATTTCCCTGTACTTTCCCCCTCCCTCCCCACTTTCTACATCTTGGTCCCTTTCCTCTACTGATCTCCCTTTTGATTTTCATGAGATCCGCCCCCACCTTTCTTTTCTCTTCCTCTCCGGCTTCCACATAGGAGAGGAAATGTAAGACCCTTCTCCTTTGGAGTTCAACTTATTTTTTCTTAACAGGATGGTCTCTAGTTCTATCCATTTTCCTGCAAATGACATAATTTTATTTTTCTTTATGGCTGAAGAAAACTCCATTGTGTATATATATATATATACCACATTTTCTTTATCCATTCATCCATTGGTGGATGCTGAGACTGGTTCCATAGTTTAGCTATTCTGGATTGTCCTGCTACAATCACAGGTACGTGTGTATCACCACAGAGTGATAACTTTAATTTTTCAGGTATAGTTGGTTGCCGCAGTCTCTCGGCTGGGCACAAATCACGAGTCTCCACACAGCTTGTAGATTCAAACAGCAATTCTTTATTCCCGAACTCACACCGGCTGTCTACAAACACGTTCTGGGGGAATCCACGTTCTCTTTCCAAATCCACACTCTGCCCTAATCCACTCTCTCCCAAATCCACTCTGCATGGGCTTCTGTCTCCCAAAATATACTGTCTGACCCTAAGCACTCAAGAGGAACTCAGCAGCAGGATACGCCCTATTCCAAAAGAGGAACACCCTAATCTCCTATTACTAAACCGCCCTATTCTAAAGGGGAAACACCCTACTCTCCTATTATGCTAAACTGCCCTATTCTAAAGGGGGAACACCCTAAACACGGATCCTGCCCTGGTCCTTGAGCAAGGTCACCTTTCAGAAGTCCTTCCACTAGACAGCATGGGAGTAAGCTGGCAAGGAATTTGTCATACCTACTTGGCTGATGGCTCCCAGCATCTCCCCCCTTCTGATTAATTAAACAACAAGTAATGTGGCTTAAGGACCGTGCCTGGTAGGTTGTCCAGTTCAACATATGGCTCTTACCCGTCATCGGAAAACTGACCTTTAGGTAACTGACCTTTAGGTGTCAGCCTCCTGTCTTAGGTTGATACCATTGCAATTGGATCATACCCGTCACTGACTGCCGGTCCAGCATATAGCCATTGGCCCCCAAATTTAGACCATCACTAGCAGAAGGGAGGAGGATACAGAAATGCCACGACACCAAGCCAATTGACAGTTCCTTTGGAAAAATTGCATCATTGGTGACACCATCAGCAAAGATCACTGGTGACACCATCAGCAAAGATATGCCAGCATTACCACAATTTGCTGCACTAAACGTAGTTACATAGTCCAGGCAAGTTCTGTAAGCAGTTCAAAGGGGAGGAATCTATCAATCTGTCCGTCTCCTCCCAAAGTCCGTTTCCTCCCAAAGTAAGTTGACTCCTTGATTGAGCATACTTGTTGAGTTATATTCATTGGGATGAAGATAGGAATTCTGGCAATGATGCTAAAAAGACATTAACCTGAAAAGAATTATTAAATATAATGAAAAGGAAAGGTGAAAGTAAACAAACAGATCTGTTAACCTACTTAAAAAACAATCCTTAACAGCTGTTTACCTGATTTAAATTAGTAAACAAGCAGATCTGTTAACCACCTTTAAAAAGAATCCTTAACAGCTGTTTACTTAATTTAAATTAAGCCATTTAAATCACGTGAATAAAAAAAAATAATAATAATTTGGATCCATTTTCTCATGAGCGCTCATCATATATGAAATACGCACACACAGACATACAACACAAAACACAAATGTGCAAACAAACGTACAACACATAAGATAATAATAAAGGCCTTGTAGCTTTACCTAGGTGAAATCTCCATTGCAATGTTTAAAAACTCCACAGTCAAAAAATAAAACTGATCAGAAAAACATTAACCTAGGTTTGTATGAGCTCAAAAAATAAAAATAGAACCTTATGATGTGGGAAAAATGCAATAATAAAATAGATATTGAAAAAAGCATCCTTGTTAATCACTGTTGCAGATGTAAGAATGGCCAAGCTGGAGTTCTGGATATCAGCTGTTATGGATTTGAGTCAAATCATCTTCTTTTTGATCTGTAGAAATCGTTTTAGTTAGTCTTTCTGGAATCCAAATCGGCTGCTGTTCTCCCTGTGGAAACACACAAACAGAGCCCCGACTCCAGACAATCACTGGGTCTGGACCTTTCCATTGTCCTGTTAGAATATCTTTCCAAAGAACTTTAGGCTTATGCACATTTTTTGGATACATATGCCTTTCCGCAGCACTAAGTCCTGATGAATCCAAATTTAAAAAGTTTAGAGTAAAAAAGTGTTATTTTAAGTTTATCTTTGGGGGATATATACCCCTTTCCAATTCCCTCTTTTTGTTTTAGTAAGTACGTTTTAATAGTTTGATGAGCTCTTTCAACTATGCCTTGTCCCTGTGGATTGTATGGAATTCCTGTTATATGAGTAATACCAAATGATGAGCAAAATTGTTTAAAAGAGGTAGAGGTATAGCCAGGACCGTTATCAGTTTTTAACTGTTTAGGAACGCCCACAGTGGCAAAATTTTGTAAGCAATGAGCTATAACATCTTTAGTTTTTTCTCCGGCATGAAGGGAGCCCATCAAAAATCCGGAAGAAGTATCAATTGTAACATGTAAATATTTTAATTTTCCAAATTCTGGCAAGTGTGTGACGTCCATCTGCCAAATATGGTTAGGTATCAGTCCTCTAGGATTGACTCCAAGATTAACTTGTGGTAAAAAGGTCACACAATTTTGACATTGTTTTATTATATGTCTGGCTTGTTCCTTAGTTATTTTAAAACGCTTTTGTAAAGTATTAGCATTAACATGGAATTTTTTATGAAAATTCGTAGCTTCTTCTAGTGTAGAGAAAATATGTATGTCATGTGTAGTTTTATCTGCTAAATCATTGCCCAAACTAAGGGCTCCAGGCAATCCTGTATGTGCTCTAATATGTCCTATAAAGAATGGATCTTTTCTGTCCCAGATTAGACTTTGTATAGTGGAAAACAAAGAGAAAACAGTAGAAGAAGGGGAAATCCTACCAGCATCTTCAAGAGATACTATAGCATTAACTACATACTGACTATCAGAAAATAAATTAAATACAGAATCTTTAAACATTAAAAAGGCTTGTAATACTGCATTAAGCTCTACCTTTTGAGCTGATTGTTTGGGTACTAAAAATGTAAAAGTTTGATCAGGGGTAACTACTGCTGCTGTACCATTATTTGACCCATCAGTGAATATATTTGGAGCATTCATGATAGGGGTTTTTCTTGTCATTTTTGGAAAAACTACAGGATGCTTAGACCAAAAAGACAACAAAGGATTAGATGGTAAGTGATTATCAAATGAAACATTAGATTTACACATGATTATTGCCCAAGTATTTAACTCATTAGCTAACTCATCAATTTGATCCATAGTATATGGAGTAATAATTCTATTGGGAGAAATTCCAAACACTCCCTTCGCTGCTTTTATTCCTTTGAGTATTAATTGTCCTACAGCCTCAGGATACCTAGTAAGAATAGTGTTAGGAGAATAAGATAAATGTATCCACAATAATGGACCTTCTTGCCAAAATACTCCTGTAGGAATATTTTTTGTTGGTAGTACAATAAATAATAAAGGCAAACTTATATCAATTCTATCCAAATGTATATTTTCCATATATGTTTCAATAATTTTCAATGCCTTTCTTGCTTCAGGAGTTAACATGCGGGGTGAGTTTGGATCTGATGGACCTTTTAGAATATCAAATAAAGGTCCCAACTCTCCTGTTGGTATGCCTAGATAAGGCCTTATCCAATTTATGTCTCCCAATAACTTTTGAAAGTCGTTAAGTGACTTGAGTTGATCTACTCGTATTTGAATTTTTGGTGGACGGACCATGGTTGAGGATAATAGAACTCCTAAATAATTAATTGGAAAATTTAATTGTACTTTATCTATTGCTATCTCTAGATTATAATTTTTTAATAAGTTTGTAAGTGTGGCATAACATTCCAGCAATATGTTTTTATCTTTATGTGCCAATAATACATCATCCATATAGTGAAATATTTGTAGTTCAGGATTTTGATTTCTAAGTGGCTGGATTGCTTTATTAACATATATTTGACACATAGTTGGACTGTTAGCCATCCCTTGAGGGAGTACTTTCCATTCATATCTCTGATCAGGACCTTCATGATTTAATGCAGGGATAGTAAATGCAAAACGTGGACTATCCTCGGGATGAATTGGAATTGAAAAAAAACAATCTTTAATATCTATGGCTAAAACATGCCAGGTTTTTGGCAAAGCAGACAATTGAGGAATCCCTGATTGAGCAAGTCCCATAATAACCATCTCATTATTAATGGCTCTTAAATCTTGCAATAATCTCCATTTACCAGATTTCTTTTTAATGACAAAAATGGGAGTATTATGGGGAGATATGGAAGGTTGTATATGTCCTTCCGCTAATTGTTGTTTGACCAGATCATGGGCTACTTGTATCTTTTCTTTAGTCAGGGGCCACTGAGGAACCCACACTGGTCTTTCTGATTTCCAAGTAATTTTGATTGTCTCAGTGGCCCTTTCTGAAAATCCAACCCATGTCTGTCTGTTCCTTGATCTATTTGAATTGGTGCTGCTATACCTTGTCCTTGTTTTCCTAATCTTTTTTCTTTCCTAAAACCTTGTCTAGCCCTAGTAGTGGGCGCATTAGGATTGATGTTATTTGTTAATGTCAAACCTAATTGATCTAGGACATCTCGTCCCCATAAATTTATAGGAAGATGATCCAATACATAGGGCTGTATAGTTCCCTCACAACCTTCAGGATCCTTCCAATCTAATATCATTGCACTTCTATGGGGATTAGTCGCCACTCCTAGGCCTCGAAGCGTTTGAGTGGCTTGTTGTAATGGCCAATGTTTTGGCCATTCCTTACTAGATATGATGCTAAGGTCTGCACCTGTGTCCAGTAGCCCATTAAAGTCGTGTCCTTGAATATTTAGTTTTAACATTGGGCGAGAATCTAAATTTAAAGACAACATAGCCCAATCTACACCTGTGGAGCCTAATCCCCTGGAACCTCTTTTTACACTATGACTAGGAAATTTATTATGTAGGCTGGGTATTATTAACAACTGTGCTATTCTGTCTCCAGGTGAAATTACTGATATACCTCTTGGAGAACTAGCTATAATTTTTATTTCACCTACATAATCGGGATCAATTACCCCGGGACTTATCATAAGTCCTTTTAATGTAGATGAACTACGTCCCAATAATAAGCCTACTGTCCCTTGGGGAAGAGGTCCTTTTATTCCTGTGGGAATGATTTGAACTCCCATCTCTGGAGTTAGTACTGCTCTGGCAGAGGCGCATATGTCCAACCCTGCGCTCCCTCGGGTTTGTCTGATGAGGGATTTAATGGACAATGTGTCCTGGGCACTACTCTGATGGTGTTGCTGGGTTCCTCCACTG
Source organism: Callospermophilus lateralis (assembly GCF_048772815.1). Lineage (NCBI taxonomy): Eukaryota > Metazoa > Chordata > Mammalia > Rodentia > Sciuridae > Callospermophilus > Callospermophilus lateralis. Next base: position 200,866,898 of record NC_135305.1, on the reverse strand, counting down.
CCCCGTATATTTGTGGTTGTGGGCCCCGGAGCATTGGGCCCGGCTGTCCGTTTTTTGGCAACGGAGCCTGATGCCTTTCTCCACGGTATCGTGGGTAAATACCTGGTCCTTTTCCGTTTTTTGGTAAGGGAGTACCCTCTATGGTAGTTTGAGAACGGCATTCATTAGCCCAATGTCTCCCTCTACGGCATCGTGGGCAAATACCCGGTATTCTATTTCTTTGATACCTAGTTTTGTTAAATCCTCCTCCTATGGGGCAACTCCTTTTAAAATGTCCTGTTTGTTCACAATCATAGCATGTTTTTGGCCTGGTATCTAAAGCCTGTTGTACTGCAGCTGCCAAGACTTGCCCTTGTTCATTAATATCTCTACATAATTTAATATATGTGTTTAAATCTTCATGTCTCCATGGTCTAATAACCTCTCTGCAGCAACGATTAGCTTGGTCATAAGCCAGTTGTTTTATTAATGGCATTGCTTGTTCCGTATCCCCAAAAATTTTGGCAGCCGTTTGAATTAGCCTATCTACAAAGTCAGCGTAAGGTTCATTAGCTCTCTGTATTACCTTAGATAGCTGACCTTGTAAATCTCCATGTCCTTGTAAAGTCTTCCATGCCCTAACTGCGTCTGCAGCAATTTGTGCATATATAGCAGGATCATATTCAATTTGTTGCCGCTGACCCTCATAAGGTCCTTTTCCTAGCAACATTTCTAAATTTCTTTGAGGGTAACCGGCTGCTGCATTTCTCCTAGCTGTCTCTGCACAAAATTCCTCATTGGCAACCTTCCATAACAAATATTGTCCTCCATTTAGCACAGATTTACACATGCTAGCCCAATCTGCTGGCGTCATGTCCAAGTTAGTAATGGACTCGACCATGCTCACCGTGAAGGGAGCTTGGGGACCATAGGTTGTTACAGCCTCTTTTAACTGCTTCACTGTTTTAAAATCTAAAGCACGGTGAATTCGCTGCCCTCCTGCCTGTTCAAGTACAGGACATGCTAATCTTTGAGGTCCTGTCTCAGGATCCCATTTATCAACTACGGGGTTTGAGGGCCACTCAGCTGTCTCTATCGGTGGGGCTGTTGGTTGAATTAAACCCTCTTGTGATAAAACGGAGTTAGTAACAGCCTCCTGTTGTGGCCTTTTTCCTAACAACCCCTTTTCCTTTAAATTTTCTTCCTCTGTCTGACTAGCTGGAGAGACCTTCTCTTTTGCTTGATCTAAAATGTCTTTCACCATGTTCTGAACCTCTAACAATTTACTTAACATCTTTTCAGTTTGTTTTAATCTACTATAAAGATAACGCAACCCAATAAGATAACACAAAACAAAACCGAAACTGAATGAAGCAAAAACAGAATAAAAAATCGTTGTATCAATTTTCTCTTCCTCAGGGCCGACAAACTTCAAACCTTTAGTCAACCATTTTTTCCAGTTTGCCTGAGAAATTTCTAGGGATAGGCAGCTTGAAAGAAAAACAAAATAAATCAAAAGAAGAACACATTGTTTTCTGAAATGGTCACCCATTCTCTCGCCTTCCCTCAGGTGCGAGCAATTTCACTTACCTCCAAGTTTCAGACGTTCCGCGTAGGAGCCACCAGATGCCACAGTCTCTCGGCTGGGCACAAATCACGAGTCTCCACACAGCTTGTAGATTCAAACAGCAATTCTTTATTCCCGAACTCACACCGGCTGTCTACAAACACGTTCTGGGGGAATCCACGTTCTCTTTCCAAATCCACACTCTGCCCTAATCCACTCTCTCCCAAATCCACTCCGCATGGGCTTCTGTCTCCCAAAATATACTGTCTGACCCTAAGCACTCAAGAGGAACTCAGCAGCAGGATACGCCCTATTCCAAAAGAGGAACACCCTAATCTCCTATTACTAAACCGCCCTATTCTAAAGGGGAAACACCCTACTCTCCTATTATGCTAAACTGCCCTATTCTAAAGGGGGAACACCCTAAACACGGATCCTGCCCTGGTCCTTGAGCAAGGTCACCTTTCAGAAGTCCTTCCACTAGACAGCATGGGAGTAAGCTGGCAAGGAATTTGTCATACCTACTTGGCTGATGGCTCCCAGCAGTTGGTTCATATGTTGGTTCCATGCCTAACATTTTGAGGAACCTCCAGACACACAACAGCTTGCCCAGTTCATATACCAACCCCAATGCTGGAGGGTCCCAAGCTCATTTGCCCAGTCACCTTCCTCTTCCAAATAAGCACAGACTGAGCAGTTGTCCTGCCTTCCAGGTAACATGGAACATAATGCAAAATTATGTTAACATAATTTCTCTTCCAGGGAAAAGAGGAACATAATGCAAAAGGCCAACAATTTGGGCAAGGGAAATGAGAAAACGGAAGTGCACACATCCCCTCAGGTTCTCCTCCAGGCCCTGCTGTCACTGTAGATTCCTAACCTAAATGAGGCACACTCTGATGAAGCAGTGTTTTGTATGATTTTGTTACATTTCAAGAGTAGAGGTGTAGGGTGGGTGTAGAGTTGGAATTAAGGTGAGGTGCTGGGTCCTGATCTAGCTCTAGAGCAAATTCAGCAGCCTCATTCTCAGCCTGTAAATGGTGGGCTGGACCAGGTGTTTTTTGATATTCTGGCCTGACATAGACATAGACAGGACAACAAGGGGCACAGACAACTGTGGGTCTCCTGCCTCAGGGAGTTTCCGGAGGCCTCTGAGGCATGGAGTATCTGCCAGTAGGCATTTCTGCTTTCTATCCTCCGTCATATGCAGAATGTGCCTGGAGGGGGTACAAAGCCTCTGGGGATGGGGGCTCTCTGACTCTCAGGAGGCAATTATGGTGAACTCAGCAGAGTCCACTGTTACTCCCCTCAGTGACAACTTGGGGCCTGAAGGCATGGAAGAAGGACACCAGAGGGATAAGAAGATGGGGAGTTCCCAGAACAGGGTCTGGGGGGTACACTCACCCACAGAGATGTCTCCCAGCTGCTCAAGCCTCAGCTTCCTGTCCTATAGACCCACAGTCAAGACAGCAAACAGAAGCTCATCAGGGTCATCTGCTTGGATTCTTCCTATACCAGAGGTGGCAGTGTATCTAAGCTGTGGTCCCTTGATCTCCTGAACTACAGGACACCACTGTGGATAAGCTTGGGACCCTTCAGCATGGAGAATGGTATATGACCTGGATGGGATCTTGTGTATCTGGCTGCACCTCTCTAGACCTTGAAATTTCAGAATATTAGTGAACTTGCCAAGGACATATAATGAAGAATGATCTGGAATGTCTTCTCTTTGGTACTCACGGCTGTACCTTAGTTCCCAGGATACCAGTTCCAGATACCTGGAACTGAATAATAGCTTTTGTCAATAGAAAATGAGCTCCAGCCTGGAGCTGTGGCCACTGTGGCCTGGATTGCTCAGTTTCTGAGGTAACCTCTTCTACTTCTACCTTTGGGTTAGCTACTGTGAATTTTGAGTGAGTCATAGCCCCTTAAAATTCAGCCCGTTGGAAGCAGGGATCAGGATGGACATCAGATGTCAAAAGATGTCAGGGCAACCAGAGTGCTTGAGATCCTGCTTTTGGACCCAACCTTTCACCTGCTTTTGGAATGGGAAAATGTGTTATCCAGACCAGAGCAAGACATACAGGTCTGTGGGACTGGGGCAAAGGTTTTCTGTGGCCTGATTTTTATTCCAAACAATCTGTTGCTTACTTTTGGAAGTGTGGACTCTCCTCCTCTATCAGGTAAATGACCCATGAAAACCTTGAATCGTTTCTACATGTAGGCTCAGAACCAATTGTCTTTGTCCTTTGAGCTTCATGAAGTCAAAATAATAGGGACATTAGCCACTGAGAGAACAGCAAAGGAAATCAAATCTCTAGGAACTGGCAGAGGCTCAGACTGCTGAACCTGCATTTCAGGGTCTCCCACTCCCTGTCTCCAGAACAACCCTTTAGCCTCATCTCCTGACTTCTCACTCATAACTTTTCTCCTTTCAGTTAAACTATCTGCCTCCTTCTGTCCTCCCTACTGTGACCATTCTGTCCCCATGGAGTGCTGCTCCTACCTGCTCTCTCTGCCCTAGCTAAATCCTGCCCCAAATACAGTCTCACCACTTGCACATGGCTTCCCCAAGCTCTCAGGCTTACAGTGAGAGATCTTCCTCTCCAGTAGGTAGCCTGTGCTTCCCTGTGATGCGACTGTGACACCTGGCCCTGCTATTCATCTCCTGTAGGATACACTCTCTCAAGTATGTTGGTCAGACCTCCTCTAGGGTACAGTACTGTAGCTCCTCAGCATGAAACCAGTGGAGCCCTATGCTCAGAAGGGATTTTGGGAAAACTTAGTGGAACTGGTGAAGGGTGGTAGCCAGTGTTTTGGGATTAGGGCAGCGGGTCTGGGTTGCACAGGCCTAGGGAGCCATCCACCTGGGAGGCCCTCTGCGGAGTCTGGCCTGGGCACTAGCTCAGGGGTTCCCAAGCCTGGCTGCAGCCCAGAACCACCCGGTGCATTCACTCCCTAAGGTTCTAGATATGTATGAGGATGACCTGGAAATGTCCCCAGGTACTGTTGGCCTAAGCAGTTTCCACTGAGAAAGTCAGCCTTCCTAACTGCAAGCTGAGCCCAGTGTGACAGTATGTGAGCCCTAGAGCAAGGGATAGTAGAACAATGGTGCCAAGCAGAGCTTTTTATCCAGGTGGGAGCAAACCCACGGGGAGAGAATGGAATGTGAGAAAAAGACTTCCAGGTTACTAGTAAGGCTGCGGAGGGTGGGGATGGGTGCTGGCCTCATATTTGAGACTTGGCTTTTACTCTGGTGGCCTGTCCCAGGAAAAGCTCACAGTTCTGTTCTCCAGGGGAAACAGAGAGGTCTAGTTGTCTTTGTTCAGTCACCAAAAGGAGAAAAAGAAGGACCTCTATGGCCCCATCAGGCTTCCCCACCTCAGTTGAAGAGAATCATAAGATAGAAGAACATGTGCTTGTAGGGTCCTGGGGAGCATGCACCTGTCCCATGGATCTGGTCTGGCATGGGCACTGGGCTACCAGATTGTTCCAGATCCTTGCACCCTTTGATGAGAGCAGTCACATGGCCCAGGAGCACAGGGCTGCTATCCAAGGGAGCCTGGAAGAACCAGGGATTGACTGTGCCTCTCACCTTCTGTTTCAGTGGCATCCCAGAGACTGTGTCTCTATATACTGTCAACAGACAGTGCTCAGGGCTGCAGTGCTCCAATCGTTTCATGCTGAAGCCAACATAGCTGGTAAGTTGGGACTGGATGGTGCCGTTGGCCAGGGCCTGGGCTTAGTCTTGCCCCTGAGGGTTAGGATCAGTGATGTTGCTGTCTCCTGAGCCAGTAGTAAATATCTGAGAGGTCTCTGAATACAGAAAGAGTACAGGAGCTGCCCTTGCCACTGCCCCACATCTCCAGGACACCCCTGGGTATTTGTCTCTGGGCCTGGGCTGTGTGGTATCTAGAGAGAGAACAGGTGGGACAGGGGCTCTGCTGCTCCCCGGACAGGCAGACCTTGGTCAAGGATGGTTATGAAATGCTTTTGTTGCAGGTGGCATCAGAAATGGGTCTTATGACATTGGTATGGCCTGTGGGTAAGAATTTCTTTCTGCCAGAGCTCCTTAACCAATGGTGACAATCAAACTACTTTCCCTCTGCTCAGTTCTCAGGGGCCATGATTTGAGGATCATTCCCTGGTTCCTATAGGTAGCTGGCTTGGTGTGGGTCCCTCTTGATGCAGCCTAGGAGTGGTCCCTAAATCTGGCTACTCAGGAAAAAACCCTGCCTGAGCACTTGCAGATGAGGACAGATAGCCTCTAAGGTTCTTCTCACAATTTTTTTTTCCTTTTTTTCCTGCTTTGGATAGTGAATGCCAAAGGGTGTGACTACATTCTAGATCTTTTTCGTTTTTGAGGGAAGATCTTGCTAAGATCTTGCTAAGTTCCCCTCACTGATCTGAAACTTGCAAACCTCATCCTTCTTTGGTAGCTGAATTACAGATATGTGCCATCACATCTGGCTCTCTTGAAAACTTTTCAGGCTTGAAAAAGTCTCTGTTCTTTGGAAAAATAAAGCTGAGGAGGCTTTGGCTGCCTCAGGAGATAAGTCACACTGGTTCTGACCTTTTGGGCTGCCTTGGGATCTTCTCTGGATGTTTCTGGACAGAAAGCATCACTGGTCCTTGACCAGGGCTGAGATGACCTCCATTTGGTTACCTGGCCCGTGTCTTAGTTGGAAGAGATCCAAAGTCCACAAACAGGGACTCTGGCAGGGCAAAGGTCACTGCATCCCCTGCCATTTAGTGTCTCTCACCTTCCCTGGTCTCACTGTGCAACAGATGCGAGTGACGTAAGAAGCATGACTGGAGCCTCGTAAGTGCCTCTGGAGGCATTTGATCACCAAGCAGGTTAAGAACTGTGATTCTGAGAAACCTTGGATCTTAGTGTCTGAGGGGCAGGGACAATACCACTGGCACTGGCACATGCTGACCATTGCCAAGAGTTGGAGGGTGAAGTATTGCTCAGGCCATTCTAGCTGGGAACAAGCTCTTGGGCCAGAATGCCTTAATTAGAGTCCAGAATGGGTGACCGTGACAAATTACCCACCATTCAGAACCTCAGAATTCTCCTCTATAAAAGGGGATGCCTACCTCAGTTCTACCAAGGTTTTTAAGAGAATTAAATGGAATGATGGAACACTATGTGGCTCACACTGTAGCACTACTAACACATGAAAATAATTCAAATTAGCATTATAGGCATGGGAACACTATCAGGGCCACCAGTTGTCATTCTATAGGCCATATGCCTCCTCAACTCACAGACCATTTTGAGGACAGTATAGCTGTCTACACTGGCCACTGTGCTTTCCTGTCAATGCCATCACACCTCCTTTTCTGTGCAGTTCAGGTCCCTCTTGGATGTGATTATTGTACTGACTTCAAACACATTTGCAGTCCACATCTGGTGGACTCTGAGGCAGGCAAGGGCTGAAAGGATGTGATCCCCACACTGTAGCCGACACTAGAAGCCTTTCTGTGAGAACTCACAATTTACTGTTTCAGCAGAATTATATAGAACATCATCCTGCCCCTGGGAGTGTGGAGAGTGCAGTGATCAGAACAGACCCAGCTGAGGGAAGGGGATGGCACAAGCTGAGGAGCAGATCAGCGGGGCAGGGACATGGACCCGGAGGTTCTGAACAGCTCCTGGGATGGAGGAGCCCCCTCCAGGGCAATGGTCTTGGCCTAGGCCCTGCACTGTAATTCCCAGAGCTAACACAAAGGATAGGCCACACTACCATGAAAACTATAGCAGTTCAGACTCTCTACTCAGATGAAGCACACAGAAGTCCAACAAGGAAAAGAAACACCCTTGGAAAAATCCACAGCCACCAAGATGAGACAACACATGTTTATTACGTCCATTGTACCCTCATTCATAGGGCCAAAGTTCCCTCGGAATTACATGGGGGCTTTGTGGGCTGGGTGACCCACACTGGCCCAGCTAGAGGGGGCCTGGTGGTAAGACCCAACATCCCGCCCACTCATGTAGTGTGTCATCAGTGTTCACAGTTTCCAAATTAGTTAAAGTGCCTTGATTTGTCCCCATCACCACCACCAGTGCTGAATGTCCCACGTGGATTCGCTTCCTCAGAGTCATTTTCTGGCTGCCAGAGCAGGGCCTTCTGGGTAGCGCCTTGAGCCAGGGACTCAGTTCCCAGGGTATTCGAAGACAGCAGCAGCTCCCATCCCAGTGCCAACGCACATGGACACCACTCCATATGCCCTGGGAAAGGGAACTAGGTTGGCTGGGCACAAGCACTCTGGGCAGAGGCCCAAACCCCCGACCAGAGACCCAACTCCCTGACCAAGGCCCTCCTAAACAGAGGATGCAAAACCAGAAAACCAGATCTGTGGGAAATCTGTCCCCTGACTGCCCACCTAGGCACACACTGAGTGGCAGATGCCCTCTGTAGGCCAGAAGCCTTTTGAGGCTGACCCTCAGGGTCAACAGGGATCATGTCCCTATATGCCCAGTTCAAAGTGCATGTTGAACTCCCAAACCCCCACTCTTCCATGCCCCAGCTCAGCATCCCTCATGACACCCCACAACACCCGAAGGGAACAGCCTCACCTCTTCCCACGGCGCTTCAGCTCGTTGAGCAGTGTGATGACCTGTCGTGCTCCAGTGCAGCCCAGGGGGTGGCCCAGGGCCACCGCTCCTCCCAGAGGGTTCACCTTCTCAGGAGGGATTCCTAGCTTTTCCACACAGTAGACAGCCTGGAAGGAGCCAGAGCAGCACCTGGACGTGCTGACCCCCTCCCCTGCATGGCTTGTCCACTGGCTCCTACTGGGTGCCCAGGGCCCAGGCAATAGGGAGACTAAGACTCACCTGGCTTGCAAAGGCCTCATTGATCTCAAAAATGTCCACATCATTCACTGTCAGTCCTGCAAGCAAGATTTAGACCTGAGATGATAGAGGCCCCCAAGCACAAACCTGGGTCTCCCCAGACCTCCAGCCATGCACAGACCCACAATGCCTAGTAGTATGTCTGTCACTTCTGACAAGTGAATGGGAATCAGCTCTGGGTCATGAAGGCCTTGGGTATGGAGTGCTAGCCTGCCCAACCTCCACTCTGCAGTACCCACAGGGACACCCTAGTAGTCACCCCCAGCCCCAGCAGCAGGGCATGAGGGGACCCAGGTCTAGGGTCTGAAGGAGCCACCTGACCTGCTTTCTCCAAGGCTACAGGGATGGCATATGCAGGTCCGATGCCCATGACATCAGGTGGGACTCCAACCACTGCATAGGACCTCAGGACCCCGAGGATGGGAAGGCCCAACTCTTCTGCCTTGGACCTCCGGGCCAGCAGGACTGCAGCTGCCCCATCGCTCACCTGGCTAGAGTTTCCTAGGGAGGAAGTATTGGGGTAAGGAGGCATCAGGGCAGAGCAGAGGAGATCCAGTTCTCCCACGGGCCCCTTCCAAGGGATCTGGTCTGCCCCAGACTCTATAGCATAAGAGCCAGCCTGGTGACAGTCCCTGGTGGCAGCCCTACTCCAACATCCTGGCCTGAACTCACCAGCCGTGGTGGAGCCGCCATCCTTGAAAGCAGGCTTCAGTTTGGCCAGGCCCTCCATGGTGGTGTTGGGGCGGATTCCCTCATCCTGGGACACAGTGATGCTCTTCTTGGTGCCCTTGTCATCGTGGATGGTGGTGGTCACAGGCACAATCTCAGTGCGGAAACAGCCCCTGCTCTGGGCTCTTGCTGCCCTGCCAGCAGCAGACAGACAGGCTCAGGCTCCCCTGGAGCTCCCTTCCTCCTGTCCCCACTCTGGCCCACTGTGGCAGACATGCAACCTCAGCCTGCTAAATTCAGGGACATGTCTGGTCCTAGGGGACATCAGAGGGATCAGCTGGAGATCCTGAGGAAACCCTGTTGTTGGGAGGGGGAGGCTTGTCTAGGGCCATCCAGAGCATCATTTGCTATCAACTCCAGATGTCCACATCATGGCCCATTTCAAATTCAAGAGGGGAGAAAGGAGCTTGCGGGTGGTGTTTACTTCTTAAAGCCCTTCATCCAAGAGCTGAGCTGTCAGTTTCTTCTGCTCCACTGAGGCTGGAGTCCCAGGAACATTTGTGATGACTTCTGCCAGCTTTCCTGGGTGACCCCACATCTGAATTTCCTCTGTTTCCCAGGTTCCTCAAATCTGAAGTGAAATATCCTAAACTCTCTGATGTCTTTTCCAATTCAAACAGAGTTGAACCCCAAGGCATTTTAGAGTTACCTTTACAACTTTATGCAAACTACAACACTTAGGGGCATTGCAATGGGAGGAACCCAGAGCTTCCTGGAAAGCCCACATGCCACCTGACCCAAGAGGCTAACAGTCCCTGCCTTGGAGAAGCCCACCTGGCTTTTCTGACCTTCCTCAGCTTGGTCAGGGTTGGCCAAACCTGTCTGCTGATGCCCTGAGGCTGAGCCCCAGGTTTTCTGCCCTAGGCTCAGGATGTTTGCCCTGACACAGGCCTGCTCCAGAAACTAGGGTGGCTGGTCCAGAGCATCGTTGACCCCACACTCTAGGTCCCCAGGAAGCCTCTGGCTGCCCCATTCAGTTCCTGAGCAGCAGCTAGACATGATCTGGTCCTCATTATGCCCCAAAGAACAGAGGGTAAACTGAAGCCTAGGTAGGGAGAAGGTACTCAGCCTGGACAGTCAGCAGGGGATCAGGGAAGAGCCACCAGCTCAGAATGGCACTGCCCCCTTTCCATTCCCCAGCTGGGAGGCAGGAGTCTTGTAAACCCCTAGTACATAGCTGTACTCTTGGGACACATCCACCTCAGACCTCAGACCACCCAGGATGGCCTCACAACCTCACCGTCCAGTCTTTTCAAGGTTCCACCCCAAGCAGCACTCACTTCTGCTGGGAGGCCAGCGCAAAGGTATCCTGCTTCTCTCGTGAAATGCCAAACTTCTCAGCCACGTTCTCTGAGGTTATCCTAGGACAAAAGCAGTACCCAGTTGGGCATAAGGATGGCAGCATGGGGACCAGGGCCATTCATGCCACAGAGACAGTACTGAGGAATCAGGCAGTGGCACTCCACCCCCAGCATTGGAATGGAGCAGACAGGGAGTCGCCAATGCTGGCCAAAAGCTCAGAGTTCATACACCAAAGACAACTCCTCACAAAAGAGGGAGGGCAGCCTGCATTGGCAGCAGAGCAGAAGAGAGTGTGTTCTCTGGGTGAGCTGCCTCAGCACAGAGGAGAGCGGAAGGAGAGTTTATCGGGGGGGACCTACTTGTGAATGAACACCTCAGAGGGGGCATGTCAGAGCAGGATATGTTTAGAAACTCAGGCTCAGAGAAGACTTGAGGACCTCAGAAACAGGAAGTACTGAGTGCCATGCTGAGTCTCTGAAGAACAGATGCTACACACAGGAAGCAGGCCAAGTCTTAGCATTGGCAGGCACAGATGAGAAAGTTCCTCAGCCCCGGCTCCTGAAGAGACAGAGCTGAGGGGGCACAGGCACACAGAGCTATGGACAGCCACTCACCCCATGGGGATCAAGCAGTCTCTGGCCTTCTCATTCTCCAGCAAGCGTGAAGTGATATTTCCAGGGTTCCCTCTGTTAGCCAGGGACATGGACTCCACCCTGAGGAGAAGGAGGAGAAGGAGGGAGTTGAGTCCTAACAGGAACACATCCAAGGATAGGGGACATGTGGCAAGTGTTGGGAAACAGCCAGGGAGCCCCTTGGGAACTGCAGTGCCCTGTCTGGGAGGCACAGACAAGCGAGGCAGAGCTGGGGCTGGGGGGCTGCTGAGCCTCGTCTCTATCGCCACCCCAGGACAGTGTACACTGCACAGTCTGCACTCCTGGGTGCAGGGGCATGCTTCCTTATACATCTGCTGAACCAGCCAATTACAAGTTCCTGAGGAAAGCTTTCTAGTATATACCACATTGCTACAAACATATCCAACATGCTCAGGCCCTGTCCCCGCCAGGGCCCACAAATTCAGAGGGGAGAAGACCCAAAAAGCTCATATCAAAGAGCAACCTGACCTGCACAGACAAGGAAGTGCAATGTTCTGAGAGGAAAGTGAGGTGGCTAGTGCAGAAGGATCAAGAAGGACTGGGGAAGGGGAAACCCTAAAAAATGGTAACAGATGACCTTGACTAGTACTTTGTATTCCCAGCATTACTTTGAACTCTTTTCAGGCTTCAAATAGTACCCATGATATGTACCCTATAGTGTTAGCTTGGTTATGATTCCACTTTCTTCATCCTCCTTCTCCTTTTCTTCCTCCCCCCTTCCCCTCCCCCTCCCCCCCTTTTTTTTGGCATTGGGGATTGAATCCAGGAGTGCTTTTAGCACTGAGCTCCATTTCTAGATCTATTTTTTTTTTTTTAAATTTTGAGACAGGGCCTCACTGAGTTGCTGAGGGTCTTGCTGTGTTGTTGAAGCTGGTCTCCAACTTGTGATATTCCTGCCTCAGTCCCCTAAATTGCCGGGATTACAGGTGTGTACCACTGTGCTTAGCCCCAGCCCTCTTTATTTTTTACTTTGAGACAGGGTCTAACTATGTACCTGAAGCTGGCCTCAAACTTACAATCCTCCTCCCTCGGCCTCCAAAGTCACTGGGAGTCTTTGGGATTATAGGCATATGCCACCATACCTGACCTCATTTAATATTCTTATAAGCATTGGCCAAGCTCAGATAGTACCCCCTTTTATAGCTGAGGACACTGAGGTCCAGAGAAATAAGTAATTTGCCCACGGTCATTCAGCCTGGACCCAAATTTATACAGCTTATCCCAGGAACTCCCTTCTACCTAGGATGCCCTAGGCAACACTGAATGTTCAAGCCCTTGGGGACTGTCAGATTATGATATGGGTGTTGTGCAAGCACGAGAATCCTTAGCTTAAGAATCAGAAGCCCCCTATAGAACTCATTAAGGCTTCGGGCCTTTTCCTACTTAAATTTCCAAACTTGCTCTCTTCCCAGTAAGAGTATAACAAGAAACACATCAAAAGGCAGGCTGGGCAGTGACCTGTTTCATAATAAAGTCCCTATTTGTAGTCTTTGCTCTCTTTGAGATATAAATTGGGGCAACCCAGTGCAGGTCAGCTAGGACCCAGTTAGGGACCAGCAATACTTTTCATCAAAAAACATTCTAGAGAGGATTTGAAAGACAGTGGAAAGACATCAGAACCAGGGCTGGTCACCACCTCAGCCTGCCAGTGTCTTCACCAGCCTGCCTACCCAGCATCAGAAGTCCCCAGCCAGGGACATAGCACCCTACCCTTCCTTGGAGGCTCTACCCAAAATTTCTAGCGCTCCATGTGGTACAGGTAAAGATAGAGTCACAGTCTAGGTAAAGGTGACAGTGACCAGATCACCTGAGATCTGACTATGTCCCTGAAAATGTGGTGGGCAATTAGAAGCTTCCATCTTGGTATCAGGGGAGAGATAAAGACATGGTAGGAAAAGGAACAGACATACAGTAGGAACTGTCCCTAGGTTTAGAGAATTGAAACTGCCACTTCTCTTTCAGTAGCAGTGAGAATCAACAAAAGTCACCGACGGCAGTCTCAGTGGTGTATTTTTCCAACATGATGCCCACAGTTTCCAGCCTGACAGATTTTCAAGAGAGAAAGCTTAGAGGCCACCTGCCCTCTCCTGCTAGTGCTCAGTTGTGAACTCTTCTTGATCACCCAGAGTTGGGGGCCACTCCTAGGTTTCATCTAGAGGAACCTACACCAAGCTAGCTGCCTAAAGGAGCCAGGGGATGATACCGAAATCGTGGATTCTGAGAACTGAGGAGAAGGAAATTAATTTATCCCCATTGGTTAAGGAGCTCTGGCAGAAAGAAATTCTTACCCACAGGCCATGCCAATGTCATATGACCCATTTCTGATGCCACCTGCAACAAAAGCATTTCATAATCATCCTCGGCCAAAGTTTGTCTGTCCTGGGAGCAGCAGAGCCCCTGTCCCACCTGCTCTCAGCCTAGGTGCCATTCAGTCCAGTCCCAGAGATAAAGACCCAGGAGTGTTCTGAAGAGGAGTGGGGCAGTGCCAAGGGGAGCTCCTGAACTCTTTCTGTGCTCAGAGTCCTCTCAGAAATGCTTACTGCTGGTCCAGGAGACAGTGACATCACTGACTGTAACCCTCAGGGACAGGACTAAGCCCAGGCCCTGGCCCAGGGCACCACCCAGTCCCAACTTACCAGCTATGTTGGCCAATGCCTGCAGCCCTGATGAGCACTGTCTGTTGACAGTGGACAGAGGCACAGTCTCTGGGATGCCACTGAAACAGAGGGTCAGAGGCATAGTCAATCCCTTGTCCTGCAGGCTCTCATGGAAAGCAGGTCTGTACTCCAGGGCCCTGTGACTGTCCCCATCAGAGGGTGCAAAGATCAGGAGAACAACCTGATAACCCAGTGACCATGCCAGGATAGATCCATTGGATAGGGGTGGGCAGCTCCTGAGCAAACTGTGCCTCTGTATGTACTTGTTCCCCAGGCCCTACAAGAGCATGCCCTTCCATCCTATGAATTTCCTCAATCTAGAAAGAGGGAAGACTGTTTGGGTCACAGGAATCCTTCTTTCTGTCCCTCTGAAAAATTCAACAGTAAAAACTAGTCATCTATTTCCCCAAAATAGAAAGGAGAGGGCATTTTGCTTGGATAAGCTACCAGAGTATGAGGCCAGCAACCATCTCTACCTTCCAGCATATTAGTACCCACATGGCTGGGTATTATGTTTCTATTCTCTCCCCCCAAAGCCTGTTCCCACCAGGAAGAAAAGCTCTGCTAGGCACCATTGTTCTAACATCCCATCCACTGGGAGCTCCCAAGGGTCTCACCATGGGCTTAGCCCTGGAAGGTAGGACAGAGTTGGTCCTTCCAATGAAACCTGCCTTGGCAAACAGTATAAAGCTCTAGTGATATTTTCAGGCCATACTTCAACCCACTTAAAACTTCAGGGAGTTCCCTGAGCATCCTGGTGATTCTAATGGGCAGCCAGGCTTGGTAATCCTGGAGGTACTGACTGGGCCAAACTCTGTAGGGACCCTTAGAAGTACACAGCTTCCTAGGCCTGTTGAACCTTTCCCAGATGTCCTAATTCCATTACACCTGATTCTTACCTCTTTACCCGATCCATTAAGTTTTCACCAAATACCTATTGAGTAAAAGTTCTTAGATGCTTATAGAACTCCTAGAGGATGCCTGACCAACACACAGAAAAGGAATCCACAAGAGGAGAGTGAAGTAGCAGGACCAGATGGCAAGACCACATCAAAGAGTAGCATGAGACTCTTATTCAAGAGGAAGGTCTCTCATTTTCAGCCTGAGAACTTGGAGAAGCAGTGTCTAAGCAATAAGATTGTTTAGGCAGGGTTTAGCTAGGGAAGAGAGAGGGACAACACTCCCCAGGCACAGAATGAAGAGAATAGGGAGGACAGTAGGCAGAGAAGCCAAAAAGAGAAGGAGGAGGGAAAAGAAAGAGGAAAAATCAAGGTGAGTAACCAATTGAGAGATGAGGCTGAAAGATTAGCCTGGAGATAGTGGGAGACACTGAACTGCAGACAAAGCAGTCTGAGGCTTTCCCAGTTCCTAGAAGTTTTCCTGTTCTGTCACTGGCTAATGTCCCTACTATTTCTACTCAATGCAAATAAAAGGACAAAGACAAGTGTGTCTTAAATCTACAAGTGAAAATAACAGAATCACTCCTTGCCCATAGTGGGAGGCAAAGTGCTAAAAGGCAAGATGACCAGGGTGTCTCCGGGGTTCCTCACTGCCCCAGGGTTCTGACTTGGAGTTCCCAGCTTGCTCAACTAGCAAAGGAAGCAAAATCACTCTTCAGCATGTTTATGTGGTTATTTACCTGATAGATGAGGACAGAGTCCACTTTTTCAAAACACAAGCAACAAGTTAGCTTTGGCTACAATCATGCCACAGATAACCACTACCAAAGCCCTGTAGGTCTTGGCTCATAGTCAGTAACATACCAACCTCAAAGTGGGAGAAAGGTTGGGTCCACAAGAGCAGCATTCAGGTTTCCCTGACATCTTTTGACATAGTATCCAATTTTATTCTCCACCACCCACAGAATGAGTTCCCTGGATCCAGGACCCACTCATTAGTCACAGTGGCCAACTCAGAGCTAGTGGTAGAAAAGATTACCTCAGAAACTGGGCGATCCGGGCCATGATAGCCCCAGCCCCAGGCTGAAGAACATTGCCTATGGACAGAAAAGCCTTTATTCAGTGCCAGTTGGTGTCTCAGCAAAAAGGTACAGCTTCAAGTACCCCAGAGGAAACATTCCATATCTTTCTTCAGGAAATGAGTTTATGGCAGGCCCACTTGATGCTCTGGAATTTCAGGGTATAGAGTAAGGACAGCTAGACATATGACAGTGTGTCCAGGTCATATACCAGTCCCCATGCTGGAGGGTTCCAAAATGACTTGCCCATGCACCCTGCTCTTCCAAATCAGCACAGACTTGGCAGGTGTCCTACCCTTCCAAGTAATATGGAAGACTGAAGGGAAAGAGAAACACAAAGCAAAGCCTGAAGGCCAACAGCATTGGTACTTGGGCAAGGGAAATGAGATTCTGAAAATATACATCCCCTTAGTGTCCTCCTCCAGGCCCTGCTGTCACTGCAGAGAGAAGAAACAATGATTCCTGACCTAGTGGTGGCACCTGATGGATGAAACAGTATTACATACTATGTTGTTATATTTCAAGGGAAGAGGTCTGTGGGTAGGAATCAAGTTTGGCCTGAAGGTCCAGACTCTGGGTTCATGTTCTAGCTCTGGAGCAAATACACTGGGCCTCGGTCTCTCCATCTGTAAAGAATGGGTTTTGACATTCTCTTTTGTCCTGGCACAGACAGGATATCAGGACACATTCAGAACACCCATCTGCCTCCCAGAATGACCTGGAACCCCTAGACTGTCTGTGTTTGGGATGTCTGCTTTTTCTCTAACAAGCAGAAGACACGAGGAAGAAGAGCAAAGTGTCGAGGTCTACTATCAGGAGGACAGCACATCGAAGTCAGTGTTCATAGTCCATAGTTCTCCTTAGTGACAACTCTGGGATTGGAGGCGTGGGAGCAGGACTTTGGAGGGATGGGAAGACCAAGAGACTCCACAGCAGGGCCTGGGTGGTGCACTCACCCACGGAAATGTCCCCCAGCTGCTCAGGCCTCAGCTTTACATCCTGTAGAACTGCGGTCAAGACCGCTGACAGAAGCTCGTCGGGGGTGGTGTCCTGCAATGGGACGCGCAGCTGTGGTGACTGGCAGGATATAGCCACCGCAGGGAGACACAGCGACTGCAGTTCGAGTTCTCATTGCCTGCGGCATCCTTGGGTCCACCTAGCAGATGACAGCTCCCCGCCCGCCACCGTGTTACTCCAGGAGCCAGCGCCGGGGGACCTCACCTTGAAGCCCCCGCGCCCCGCTTTGCCGATCGCAGTGCGCCGTCCGTGCACCACCACCACGTCCGCGGCCGAGGCTTGCGGGAAGCTACTGAAGCACGGCGCGGCCTGCAGCGCCGGGCCGGACTCGGGCCGGCCAGTGAGATGACCCAGAACAACCTGCAGCCTCCACATCACGCCGCTGGGACAAGTACACCAACTTTGGGACACACGACCGACCATCGGAAATAAAAAGTCACTCGCGCAAGCGCGGAACCGCCCCTCTCTCCCGGCCCTCCCAAGCCGGACCCAGAGGCACAACCATTCAAAGTCCCGCCTACTTGGCCAATCAGGGTACGGTTCTTTCTGAGGCCACGCCCAGAAATGCCGCCTGGAAACTTACCCCCTTTGGTAGACTTTAGTATCCAAATCCCAGGCGGGACTCTAGAGCTTTGTAAATTTCTTGAAATAACCGGGCCCTCGAACAGGAGCCCCTTCCTCCCACGGCCCGCTCGCTGCCCGCCGCCAGACAGAAGGCTGAACCACCTGGAGCCCGCCTCTTGCTTTGGTTGGAGGAGGTCGGGGCTCTAATTCCAGTTCCCAGGTCCTAGTCTGCTCTGTTCCCCAGCATCCAATCCCAAGGACCTAAATACTTCTGATGCTCCCAATCCTACTCCGAAGGGGTCGGACTCTCCCGGGAAGTCTTTCCAGAACTAGGCAATTTGAGATTCTTGGCCGGTGCTGAGAACGGATTTTCAAATATACGAAAGTGTGACAAGCTCTATAGCTAGAGAGAGAACATCTCACAATTCTGATACCAATTTTACATTGCTTGGAATATCTAATTAGTATCCATCCTCCCCTCTAGAACATCCACACCAAGGTAGAGAGAACCCTATGTTAGAGCGCCTGCAATGTATTTGACACATAGTAAATGATAAATAAATACTTGTTGAATTAATGAAACCAATCAAGGGTCCCTAGATCTGTACTGTGTCCCTAATACTAAAGAGTAAAACCAAATACTCCTTGACGGACAATGGCAAGACCATGCATTTACTAGAGACCTGTGCGAGTAGTCCTGTGTTTTATCCAGATACCAAAGGACCAGGCGCCTTGTAAATCACAACCCTCTGCCTTTTGAGCGCCGAGCCATAGCCTGTCTGAAACTTCAGGCAGTATGTCCTTTTCCACTGCCACTTCGGGATGCAAAACTGGTCTCTTCCCATTCTCCTTCGGACAAGATTGTGTGTTCCCCAGAGAATAGGGAGAACAGTCCTGGTGACCCACTCCCCGCTTTCTCTTCCACCACCCTCAAGGGCAGCACCATCTGAACCTCTTAGATCCCCAGTGAAATGGATGTGACACCGTCAGATCCCATAGAGCTAGGCCGGTTTCCTACAATTCCCGAAATAGGGCCATTCTCTCTGGTCTCTCACTCACCACCACTACCTGACCCCTTGAGGACAAGTCAGACGACCTATCCAAATCTCAAAGGGAAGATTCTTCTGGGTACGGAGGCATATGCCTGTAATCCCTGATATTCCAGAGTTTGAGCTAGAATGATCATAAATTCCAGGCCAGCACACTCAAATTAGCAAGACCCTGACTCAAAATTAAAAGGGGACAAGTTTAATTTTGGTAGAGCGCTTTCCTAGCATAGGAGAGGCTCTGGTTTGGACCCTCAGTATTGAAAGAGAGAGAGAGAGAGAGAGAGAGAGAGAGAGAGAGAGAGAGAGGGAAAGAGAGAAACTCAAAGGGCAGGTTCTGGATTCCTATATTCACCGCCCTTAAGTCTCCAAGTGAGGGGTGGGGCGCTCCAACTTGGCACCCTTGCGTGGGCCTTCAGATTCTACCGCAGGGCGGCGCTTCTCAAAAAGCGAAAGCAGCTGGGGCGACGAGGGGAGGGAGCCGTAGAAGGAGGAAGTGGGACATGCAACGCGACCCTACAAAGCCAAGGATCCTCCAGGACGACCCTGTCATGTCTTCAGGAGTCCCCAGTGATGAGTCTGCACCCCCGGCCATTTCTACATTCTCCCTGCCCCTGGCTGCGCTCAACGTGCGAGTGCGGCGCCGCCTGTCGCTTTTCTTGAACGCACGGACACAGGTGGCCGCCGACTGGACCGTGCTGGCTGAGGAGATGGGTTTCGAGTATTTGGAGATCCGGCAGTTTGAGGCGCGCCCAGACCCAACCGGCAGCCTGCTGGATGCCTGGCAGGGCCGCCCTGGCGCTTCCGTAGGGCGGCTGTTGGAGCTGCTCTCCACGCTGGGCCGTGAAGACGTGCTGGTGGAGCTGCGGCCCAGCATCGGTGAGGCCTTGGATCCAGGGTGTGGGAGGCTGACTTTCTCAGGCCTCAGCAGCCTGTGGGATGGCTCCAGGCGCTGGAAAAGTTAGCAGAGGGAGATGATCTGGTCCCTTGTCAGTATCTTTGACAAGATAAGGATAGAGCAAATGCGGCAAAGGCCCTGGGAGGCAGAGAAGATGGGGGCAAAACTTAGCAGAGGCTCTCAGGTTGGGCCAGATGTTAGTCTGCACTGGAGCCTCTGAGCTGTGTCAGGTAGGGCAACAGGACAACCGAGGGACTGGAAGCTGATGTCTAGAAACTTCAGGTGCCTGGGAAAAGAACCCCTCTGCCACTCACTGGCACTCTTGTAATGTATTGCACAGGAGGTCCAGCTGCCCAGACAGGCACACATTGCTGGGTTGGGGTCACTGCCATCACTGCACCATAACCCTGGGTTCTCAGCCCTCCTCACATGCTCTCATCCCCCTTTCTCACATCTGCCCTGGATCCTGAAAAAAGACCTTCATTCCAATCTCAGGAGCCCTAGAAGCGGGTCAAGGACAAGGGACAGGGGATGCTGCTGGCTTCCCACAAGGCCAGAGCTCCACAATATCCTTTTGGGAGAGTCAAAGCTCTGGTGGTGTGTGGTGGTGGGGGGGGGGGTGGCGAGTACATGTGTGCATGCTCAGCTTGTCAGAGCTGTGGAGCTGCCCATGGCACCAGCAGCTGGAGGCCTAGACTCCAAAGAGCCAAAAGAGGTGAGACAGGCTAGATCCTGTCTGTGGGTGGAGGGCTGGAAAACCTGACATACCCTGTCTCTCTCCTACAGAGGAGGATTGCAAGAAGTACATTTTCAAGCAGCAAGAGCAGGAATCTGAGAAGCCCTTACAGGTGGCCAGAGTAGACAGCAGTGTACCACGGACAGAGGAACTGTCAGGCATCACCACACTTGATGACCCCATGGGTAAGGGCCCAATACTGTTCCTGTAGCACAGGCAGACAGGTGGGCGACAGCCACAGGACAGTGTAATATGCAGAGCATGGATGTTGGAAGCAGATGGGCTGTGAGTCCTTGGGCAAGCCTTGGTTTCTGAGACTTGGTTTTCCCCCTGAAAAAATGGGGCTACTACTAGTTCTACCACTATGTTGCTCAGAGACTCTCATGAAATGATGGTTAACCCAGGGCTTGGCCCCTAGGGCCCCACCTGTCCTCTCCTGAGAAGGGCACTTTCTCTGAGTCATGTCATCTTGGGATGGGTGTAGAGTCCAGGACTAGGTTGCCTGGGCAATGAACTCTTGGCTGGTTTCCTTCACAGCTTCTTTGTTGCTCTGACCATCACCTTGTGCTCTGCTCCCAGGGAAAGTACCTGAACGTTTTGATGCCTTCATCTGTTACTGCCCCAGCGATATCCAGTTTGTGCAGGAGATGATCCGGCAACTAGAACAGACAGAATATCGGCTGAAGTTGTGTGTGTCTGATCGTGATGTCCTGCCAGGCACCTGTGTCTGGTCCATCGCTAGTGAACTCATCGAAAAGAGGTTGACTAGGGCCCAATAGTGGGTGGATGGGTGGGTGGGTGAATGACGACTTGCTCAAAGGTCCAGATGCTGGGCTTTTCCTGCCAGCTGGCCCTGTTTACCCTGGTCACAATGGCCCTCCTCTGAGGCTGCCCCCTGGGAATATGCTCAAGTAAGTTACCATAGTATGTGCAGCCTGCCTTCTCTCCCCTAGGTGTCGCCGGATGGTGGTGGTTGTGTCAGATGATTACTTGCAGAGCAAGGAATGTGACTTCCAGACCAAGTTTGCACTCAGCCTCTCCCCAGGTAAGCTTAGTTCTGCCCTGGCCAGATGCAGATCTCTGCACACCTGAGCTTGTGTGCATCCCTGTGCCTTTGTGTGAGTAAATAGGTGTTTTGTATTTAACTGGGGGTGGTCTGATGTTATCCCTTGACTAGGCCAAGGGCCTGGTGAAATTGCTGTAACACTTGCTTACAGGTGCCCATCAGAAGCGCCTGATCCCCATCAAGTACAAGGCAATGAAGAAGGAGTTCCCCAGCATCCTGCGGTTCATCACTGTCTGTGACTACACCAACCCCTGCACCCAGTCCTGGTTCTGGACACGCCTTGCCAGGGCCTTGTCCCTGCCCTGAAGATGACTCTAGGATCCCTGGGGTGCCTCCATCTGTCTCCCTGTCCATGTGCTTCTGCTGGTGCCTCTTCCTGGGATTGTGGGAGGAATCTGTGCTCCACTTGCCTCTCTGTTCCTAGAGGTGCCAACTCCACAGATACATCTGCACTAATCAGACCTCATGTGGACACCACCTCTCTGTCCTGATGGAACCACCACTAGGATTGGTACCTTCACTTGCTGAGTTATCAGCCAGGACAGTGGAAACCAAGGTCAGCTTGATGAGTAGAAATGAAAAGCAGCACCAGCTGCTCAGGAGTAAGTAAGAAGAGGAGCAGCCAAGTCACCTCTGAGCCATTCACACATCTTCCACCTCACTTTCTCTACCTGAGCAGTACAATGTGGAGTTTTGGTGGGAGCTGTGTTCAAACCACTGCAGGAAAAGGTTGAGTATTGCTCTGGCTCTCTTGGAGGAGATGATCTTGGCTGAGAAAGAGCTGACTGCTGCTAGACCACATGCTGGCCACCATGTGCCTGCTGGGGCAGCTGCTTCCACTGTGATGTCTATTCACCGCCTCACCACCCGCTTCCTCCTCTCTGTAGGGGAGTTGAGGAAGCTGGCTACTCCTTCTAACAGATCCCGCCTTGAGCCTGCTTCTAATGGGTCTTCTCTCAGCTACATCTTTGACTCCCCCAAGCCTCTGCTCCAAAAGACCATCCTGAACAGCTGGTGCTGCTTTTCACTTCTACTCATCCAGATGCCTGTCAGCTCTCCTCAGTTCTTCTTGACCTGGGTTGGCATCCTGGCCTCTGACATATCATCAGATAGGCCTCTGGGGTTGAGTCACCAGGGTCATGTCAACAGAGAACCTTCCTTCCTGGGTCACCCACAGAGAGCTTTCCCACTATCTTTCTATATTTCCATTGCTTTGTTTGCCAACAAACAGAAGCCACATAAGAACAACCTTCCCCAAAATTTGTGGGCACACAGCCACCCATAATCTTCCCCACATGAGCACATACAAGTTGACTCATACACTCTCACCCACAGAGGTACCTACATGTACATGTTTCTTTGGTGCAGCTCCCAGGGACAGCTGCATGGGAAAGAAAGTTCCACCTTCAAGGGGGTCTGACCATCTCCCCGGACAAGAATGGGTGCTCTTGATTCCTTTTTTCTCTTTAAAACCAAAGTCTGGAGAGGGTCCAAGGTGCCAGCGTTTCAATGAAGGGCTGACAGAGTAGGAGGGCTCCTTGGACTGGCATAGCAGGCACGGACATTTTCTTCCTCCCAAGGTGGTTTGTACCTTCTCCTCAAATTCTCTATGAGGGAGAAAATGTCATGGTCCCAGTTCTCTGTGCTCAAGGACAGACCCCAAGGCCCTAAAATAATAGAAAATCACTTCTCTGCTCCACCTTGGCCAGGCTGGGGCAAGGTGCCTTCCCACAGGATTCCAAGAATCCTGTCCTCCCATTGATATTGGGAATTTTACAGCAATTTCAAGAAAGCATTATCCACCCCTTTTTCATATGATTTGTGAGAATTTCAAAGAGATCTGAGAAATGCCTGTGTTTGTCATTTATCTTTCTCTATTTTGGGTTTATAATAAAAATATTCTATTTTGGGAAGGTGTGTATGTGTGGGTATGTGTGTGCACACACACACTCAGGAAAGGAGTTTGGAAGCAGTAAGCTGGGTAGCATTCTCACCAGTAAGAGAGGCTGGCTGGTTGGGTGGGTTCCAGAGGGCTTGGCAGGGGCTCCCTCCTCCTCTTGGGCTCAAATCTCAACAGGGCAGAATGCAGAACCAGGAGCACCCAACCTGAACAAAAAGGCTGGAAAATAATTAACAGAGTCTCAGGAATTTATGAGACTGTGTACAAAAAAGAACTAGTTTGTATGCCACCCAAATCTGAAAGGAGAGGAAAAGAAATTTGAGCTAAAAAAAGTATTCAAGGGTCTGGGGTTGTGGCTCAGTGGTAGAGCGCTTGCCTAGCATGTGTGAGGCACTGGTTTCGATTCTCAGCAGTACATATAAATAAATAAAGGCCCATCAGCAACTAATAAAAAAAGTATTCAAGGAGATATGGTTGAAACTACAAAAATGACAAAAAGCATAAATCAAGAAACTGAGCAAACTCCATCCATGATGAAGCCAAAGAAATCCACACTAAGACATATCAGAGTCCAGCTTTGAAGACCAAAGACAAAGAAAACAATATCTTGAAAGCAGTCAGGACAAATGGGATCTTAGAAATATTTGAACAACCTCAGTTTCCATTCAGCAGCTGCAGGGGTGAGAAAGCAGGGGTTTAACAAGTGCTGGGAAGAAAGAACTGTCACTCAAAATCCTTCACCCCTCTCCAAAAAAAAAAAAAAAAAAAAAAAAAAAATCCTTCATCCAGTGAAAACAGTCTTCAGAAGAGGAAATCAAGACATTCTCAGATCGAAATCTGCAAGATTTCCTAAGAGAAGGGCTATCAGAATTTCTTGGAAAAGATAAGAGGAGGAATCTTAAAACATCAAGAAAGAAGAACTAAAGAAATAATAAAAAATAGGGGCAAGTCCAAAGCCCTTTGCTTTCCTAGATGTTTGGAAGATCTACTTGTTAATTCTTTTCAGTCTATTTTCTGTCTACTTTTCAGTTTGGGGCTGTATACTGTTCAATCCAAAAGACTAGTTAGCAGTTGAGTGCAAGATAGATTGAGAAACAGGAGAAGTGCAGTGAAAATTTCTGCCTTGGGCAACTTCATTAATGAAAAAGGCAAAGGAAATGACTGATTGTGGGGTTCCCAGAACGTCCTCCTTCTTCAAAAGATCAAACTCTACCAGGTCCCCTGTCTTAAGCACTGTGCATTGTGATGTGCCTTCAAATCGTGTAGGGAAAATATTTAAGATGGTTACATGATAAGTGGGGAGAGTCAAGTAGCCCAAAGGGAGCACAGGCCTTCTTATCCCAGTGAACTGTTCTACTGTCAACACAGGTAGAACTGTGACACATTAGCTACAGGGAATGTTCTGCCCAGAGCTATGAAATCCTATACACAGAGACACTCTTACAACACTGCAAATAAACCCAAATTACAGAGATGGAGAAGTAATCAGAAGTGCCAGGGCCTAGAGTTCATCAAGGAGGGGAGGGTGGAATGAATAGATGCCCCAGGCAGAGCTATACAGTTGTAATTGTTAGGGAGTTTGTGGTGTGACAGAATCTACCCATGTGATAAGATGGCCCAGAGCTACACATGCATATTCTACCAATATCACCTTCCTGGTCTTGATATTGTTCTACAGTTACATTCGTTCACTGGGGAAATTGTGAGAAGGATATAGGATCTTCTTCTGGAATAGCTTTGCAATTTCTTTCAAATCTATAAGTATCTAAAAATAAAGTGTTTTTTTTCAATTGTTAATATAGAAAGTAAAAACCAAAGCCACTGGGTCCCTAAGAAATGATTAAAACTTAGTTTTCCATCATGTTTTTTTTTTTTTAAGAACACATCATTATAAAAGTAATCACTGATAATACACATTTATAAAAGTATTGTTTCCCAATACCATTTCATTTCACAAGCTCATTTTTGGAGGAGCTGCTTATTGTATTGGTCTAAACCAAGGCAGAATAGGAAGGAAAACCAAGCATGGTTTTGTCCTCAAGGAAATTAAGACTCAATGGGAGAATCAAGATACAAAGCAAGAACCTAAGTGACTCAAAATCAGACAGCAGAGCCCCCAGCAGCAAGTTTTACAAGTCCCAAGGACAGGCATCTGTGGGCCAAATGCCTTGATAGGGCCTCTGGAGGCAGATGGCCCTGAGGTGGGCTCTAAAAGATGGTGTAATGGGCAGGGTGAACCAAAAGCAGGAGAAGGAGATGCAAGCAGAAAAGGAATAATTTAAGTGAATGGGAAAAACAAGAGGCACATCCGGAAAGGAGAACAAATTAGTGAGACAAGACCCTTGAGGTTTTTTCAGGGATGACCAGGGTCCCAGGAATTTAGGCTTCAACAGGGCTCTGGACTGAGGCTGGCAGCGCAGGGTTGTTGAACCTCAGCACAGAGAGGTTAGCTGGGTGGCTGCATGCAAGGAGGATTAAGGAAGTGGAAAAGCATGGTGGCACTTTCTGCTTCAGGCAATTGTGCAAACAAAAATGAGCAAGGAAGTGACACTGGCTAGCTTGAGGGACTCTGTGGTTTCTGAATTTCCTCTTTCCCTGAGCAAACCCCACTGGGTCCATCCCAGATGCCCTTGCCCAAGGACACCCGTATCAATACCACTTGCCATGACCTGCCCCTGAGGGCCTGAGGGAAAGTGGAGTCCGAGGACCCATGAGGGAAGTCTCCTGTGCTCTCTGGTGTAGATAGGCTGCTCTAGTTCTCACCCTAAGTGGAAATGAAGTGTGGTCAGAGTGTCAGCCTCATTGACTTCAAGAATTACCTCTTTTTAGTGGAGCTCTAGTCAACAGACATGGCATCTGAGCCACATATATGATTTTAAATTTCCTAATAGCCACATTAAAAAGGCAAAAGGAAGCAGATAAAATGAATAATTTATTTAATTCATTATATCTAAAGTAACATATCAACATGTAAACCATATGAAAACAATTGATGAGATTTTACATTTATTTTCCTTATCAAGTCTTAATAATCTGGTTTATATTTTATGCTTTCAGTATATTTCAATCTGAAGTAGCCTTATTCTAAGGGTTCAATCCCTACTGTGGCTAGTAACCACTCTAGGGACAGGACTGAGTGACTAAGGAACTCTACTACCCAGAGTGTAGTCCCTGGGCCAGTAGCATTGACAACCCCTATTAGAAATGAGGACTGGGGGGAGGGGGGTTGTGGCTCAGTGCCTTGCACATGTGAGGCGCTGGGTTCGATTTTCAGCACCACATAAAAATGAATAAACAAAATAAAGATATTGCATTTGTCTATAACTAAAAAATATTTAAAAAAGAAAAGAAAAAAAGAAATGAGGACTCTCAGCTGGGCATGGCAGTGCATGCCTGTAATCTCAGTGGCTCAGGAGGCTGAGTCAGGAGGATCTCAAGTTCAAAACCAGCCTCAGTGATAGTGAGGCCCTAAGCAGCTCAGTGAAACCGTCTAAATAAAATATTTTAAAAAGGGCTGAGGATGTGGCTCAGTGGTTAAGTGCTCCTGGGTTCAATCGCTGATACCAAAAAAAAAAAAAAAAAAAAAAAAAGTAAAAGGTACTCTTTGGTTCTACTCCAGACCTAACTGATCAGATTCTGCACTTTAGTAGGGTCCCCCAGTGTTTCATAGGTGCAGAAAGGTTGAGAAGCTCCATCACATCCATGTGGGGAGGGAGCTGTAGGGTGGTGGCGTTTGGTACCAGTCATCAGTATTCCTCTTCCTCCTTGGAGTTTCCCACCATAATTTTCCTCAGCCCCAGCTTCAGACACAGACCTACATCAAGCAGCACCTCTCCTTCTTCTGAGCTCTCTGATGGGTTCAAGCATGTCATGAAACCCAGCCAGAGTCAATAAGATACACTGCAGCCCTTGACAGATCCCATTGTACTTGAAAAAAAAAGGTTAAGTTCTGTAGCCACTTTGGAACATGATGGGACAACACTGTGTAGGGAACTGCAAAGAGAAACAAGCCAGATACTGATGATGAAGTAGCAGGGCCAAAGAGCAAATGTCCTGGGTCTTAGCTCATAACCTGACAGCCATTTAAAAGGTCTCACCTCAACCTTCAGTTTGTCAGATAGGAAATGTTCTTCATTGCTCCATCCTCAAACAGGACTAGGTGCACCATTAGAGCCAGGGTCCTTTCATTTTCCTCATCAGGGCAAGTCTTACACTTCACCCTTGCGAGCAGCCAATACAATAACACTAGCTTCTTTTGTTGTTGCAGTGGGCCAGGCAGATACCTTCTTGTCCCAGCTGTTTCTTCTCCCAAGAAGAGGTCCCAATAAAATCTTTGCCTGACTTGATTTTATTTCTCTTCTTGTTGAGTCAAAGTTCCCAGGGTCTGGCACCAATGACACCATGTGAACCCCTACTTCTAGTCTTACTGCTGGGATTTTCAGGTAGGTGAGACAGCAAATTCCCTGTTTGTTTAAACTAGATGGGCTCATGTGCTAATATTAATATTGTCTTTCTTCTCCTCCACAACTCCTCCCCTTGCTCTCCAGCAGGCTCTGTGCTCCCCATGGGCTCTGGTTTGCTATTGGGTTTGGGCCTTGGGTGGAACCAGCTGGAGATCAGAGAGCAGGAAGTGAATGAGGTCAGTGTATTTATCCTCTTGTTTTCTCTACCAAAGATGCAGCTGCTTTCAGGTAGCCTCTCTTTCCCTTTCCCCTACTGGCTCCTGTAGTCCTCTGTTCATTGCTCCCTCAGGGTTCTGTGTGGTCATGGCTCCCCAAGGTCACTAGCCCTGGAGTATAGTATTTGTCCTTTAGGTTTCCCTCCACCTTGCCCTTGACTTTACAAATAGTTTCTTTATGAAACTGATCTCAGATTATCCATTTTGACTTTACAGTTAATTTCCTGTTGACTCCTGACTGGCACAATGATTGATACGAGAAGTGGCCTTAAAATAGGATTTTGGAATTGAGTTGCTCATGTGTTGAGGAAGGCAGGGATAGCCTCCTTACTGGCATCCTGGAAATTCATGGTGTTCACATCATTGCAAATAAGCGGATGATTACTGGTGGTACACAGGTAGAGGACAAGGCTTGGGGATAGCTGGTCAATCCAAAAAGCACCTGTTCTGACCTGGGTGTTACCTGGTGCACTGGTCCATCAGACTGCCCCTCAGTCTCTATGAAATGCATTGTATAAACACTTATGAATTATTCTTCATGTGCACAATTGTGACAAACTAGCCTAAAAAGGAGATCATGTTCCATCATCCAGAACTGGGGCTGCTTTACTGGTACAGAGCAATGGACCCTGACAGAGTGGGGGCTCCCCAGGACCTTAGAGTGGAATTTAAGCTCTGACCTCCCCATTCAGTAGGGTATAATAGGCAAGTTTAAGATTACCCTTCCTACCCAGCTAAACAGAGGCTCATGGGAAACAGATTTTAGGAAGCTAAGAAGCCAAAAGGACAGCTGCAAATCAAATGACCTCAGCTTCTACCTTAAGAAACAGGTCAAGAGGCAGGGGAAGCAGAGAGAATTGATTCAAAATAAGCAAAAGAAATAATAATGAGACCTGTGCTTTCTTTTTCTTCATTATGTGATCAGGTCTGTTCCCTTTGGGGCACAAGTAGAAGGCTGGAGGAGACATAGGCAAGCAGTGGGGTTGCATGTGAGAAGAGGTCACTGTGCCTTTGCACCTACTCAGTGTATACCATATCTCCATTGCACAAGAGTGGGTTGAGGTGCCTGTCCAACCTGATAGACCAGTGCACCAGGTAAAACTGTTTCTTGGTGTCCTAAGATTTCCAACTCAATAGTCAGATAGGCAGAGGAGTCTGATATTTATAGCTCCACAACCTTAATTCAATCATTCATGTTGGGTGCTAAGGGCAAACAAGGCTTCCAATCCACTAGGAATCAAGGAGAAAGTCTTGATTTCCTTAATCAGATTTTGCAATGAGAAATTAAGCAAGCAGTGATACAGCAGCAACTGGTGTGACATCCTGCAGATGGTGGCTGAAACCTGTTTTTCCTCAGTAAGAAGACCTGAGTCAAACCATGTAGCACTGTTGTTCAAACTCTGTCTCCATAATGCTCTTACTCTATTCCCACCAGTTGATTAGTAGCAATTATATTTACAGAGCACTCAAAATAAGACAGGAGCTATGCTCAGCATTTCCAGGAATTTCTGAAGGCAAGTTTTTTTTTAACCTTTCTAAGTTTATTTCCTCACCTATAAAACCTCACAAGGCTATTTTACAGAATAGAAGTATTTATACTGCACATTGCCTGACAGTTTAATTGTTGCCAAGAGGTTTTACTGGGCTTTTTCTCTGAATTTATATTATGAAACTAGGCATGATATTTTATGCTGTCTGACTTTATTCAGTTCCTGAGTTCAGAGATTGGGGGATATCAAGTTATTAGAAGTTAAATGAATATTTAGTTCCTAGTTTAGCTATTGATGGATATCTGTATTTTGGAATTTTTTTTTTTTGTAAATTATGCTCCCTCCCCCTGGATATTCTAATATTCTTGAGGTTCAAACTGGTATATAATATTTTGTCAATTTTTCTAAAAAAAGGAGAGAAAAACAGCTCTTTATAAATTTCCACACTGCCCTTGTGCTGGCATGGCACAGGTGGGCAAAACCCCACAAATGTCATAAAAATTCTTTACTTCTTATCTTAAAATATCCTCACTCCCCACAGGCCACCCACAACCTAATTTGAAATACAGACTATTTACACACACAAAAAGACTATGGGCACAGGGCAGCACAGGCTAAGTGCCCAAAAATGGTCTGAAAGAGGAAGTCAGCACTCAAGATTGTCCTCAGGGCTGGAACAATTTCAGAAAAAGCATTCCTGTGGGCCGGTGGGGTAGGAGGGAGGGTGGAAGAGAAAGTAAGACCCAGATAGGTGGGGCTGAAGTGAAGCGTATTCCTGGAAGGAGGCGTGGCCTGAGTGACAGGCTAAGGCAGGCACCTTGAGACCTCACTGGAGAGTGCTGGCTGAAGTTCCCTAGGTCTGAAAGAGGGGAAGGGCTGAAGCATGGGTGCCATAAACATTGCTACTCCCTGAGATGTGAGAAACCAAACCTTACAAATTGTGAAACTCACCTAAAAAGAGCATATTAATATATATGAATACTTGTGGATTTGAGAAATGAAACATTTGTATCTAGTAAGTCCTCCGTGTGCTCTATTGTGGCTGTACAGCCTTCCTTCCCCCATGGCTAATCAACAAACTGAATTTTGTTCTCTTGCTCTTCTCAAGTATACAATCTAAAAAAATTCATTCAATTGTACCCGCTTTTTATTTATTTATTTTTTTTGTGAATGGACTTGTACCCTATATAGTTTTTTTGTTATTTTTTGAGGTGGGGGATTGAACGCATTGGTTCTACCAATGAACTTCACCCCCATCCTGCTACTTCATTTCTATCAGCATTGTTTTCAGATTTATCCAATTTATTTTGCATAGGGGTCATACATTTCTGCTGGTGTATAGTATTTTTTTTTTTTAAAGAGAGAGAGAGAGAGAGAGAGAGAGAGAGAGAGAATTTTAATATTTATTTTTTAGTTTTCGGCGGACACAACATCTTTGTTTGTACGTGGTGCTGAGGATTGAACCCGGGCCGCACGCATGCCAGGCGAGCGCGCTACCGCTTGAGCCACATCCCCAGCCCTTGGTGTATAGTATTCATCATACGAATATTTTAATATTTTATTCCCCTGGTTTCCTTAGTCATTACAAAACATGCCTGATGATGGTATTCTTGTATGTTACTTAGAATACACATGTACAAGAGTTTATTTTAGGTAAATATTTAGGAGTAGGATTGTTGGGATGTAGGGGCAGCATAGGTAATATCACATTGTTTTCCAAAGACCTTGCATCAATTTACATTCCAAATAGCAGAAGATGGCAGATTCTGTTGTTCTTTATCTTGGCCAACACTTAATATTATGTGGCTTTAATTTTTTTGCCCATCTGGAGGGTTGAAATTTTCTCATTTTAGTTTTAATTTGTACTTTTTTGATTATTAAGGTAGCCAAGGTTTATGTTTATGAGCTCCCAAGATATTTTTGTGGAATTATCTTTTTTGGAAATGGGGTCTCATTATGTTGCCTCCAACTTGTGACCCTCCTGCCTCAGCCTTCCAAGTAGCTGGAATTATAGGCACATACCACCATGCCTGGCTCTCTTCCATTTTTTGGACAATTGATCTTCATATTGTTTGTCAGCCTATATTTAACTAAGAAAAATATATTATTTATGTGATTACTTTTCAAATTAACAAAAAAAGTCATAAAAATGGATCTTTTAATAGGCAATACTTGGACATACAACTTCAAAATGTACAAAAGTCTTTCTACTTTTATCCTCAACAAGCCCTTAACCTGTGCACCACCAAAGTTAGGAGGTGTAGCAAATTGGTTAGCTGCTCACCAGTACCATCAGTTTCTTCTTCCTGAGCACATGGGAAACCATTTCCCAGTTTCCTTGACTTGGGATTTCCTCACAAGTAATGGATACACACACACACACACACACGGATAAAAGTAATGGTCACAGCATCTACTGTTGGCCCATGTTTGTAAGTGTTCTTTGAATTGATGGGCTGGCTAAATGTGGAGGATCTAGTAGAAGATTCCAAAGAGGCCTTATAAGATTGTGGTGTCCACAAAAGCTAAACTATTGAACCAATCAATCAACAGATGAATGGATAAAGAAAATCTGGTACATATATACAATGGAATATTACTCAGCCTTAAAGAAGAATGAAATTATGGCATCTGCAGATAAATGGATGGAAGTAGAAAATATCATGCTAAATGAAATAAGCCAATCCCCCAAAACAAAGGCCAAATGTTTTCTTTAACAAGTGGTTGTTGATCCCTAGTGAGGGGGTGTGTAGGGAAGAATGAAGGAACTTTGGATTGTGCAGAGGGGAGGACTGGGGTGGTGGAGATGGGAAGGATGATAGAATGAGATAGACATTATTACCGTGTGTGTGTGTGTGTGTGTGTGTGTGTATGAAAACCAAGATTTTTAGATTGATTTTTAGGTTGTTACTTCAGCTAGAGTTAAATTACACTCACAAACTTCTTATGCATCCTAAGATATTCCACATAATATATATAATTACCAGTTCTCTTTCAATGGACTCACAGGTTGTTTCTAATTTTCCCCCTTTATAATAATGCTACAATAAATATCTTAATGAAGTAGATTTTTAATCATATTACACTTTTGTGTGTATGTGTATGTTACTGGGGATGAAACCCATGGCCTTACATATGGTAGGCAAGTTCTCTACCATTGAGTCATACTTCAGACCTTTTTCTAAAAATAAAAAAAAAAACATTAATTTTGAGATGAGGTCTACTAAGTTACTCAGGTTAGCCTTGAACTTGTAATCTTCCTGTCTCAGCCTCCCAAGTAGCTGGGATTACAGACATGTACCCCTACCAATGCTGGCACAGACACATGAAACCTTTAAGAGATACTGTTTGAAACATTGATGGCACTTAGGAACCAGCTTTACCTCAGTCAGGTATTTCCTGCCTTCTGCTCAATTCAGCTGAAGCTCATCAAGCTGGCATGTTGTCAGCTTGGGAGACTCTGAAGCTCCTCTCTTGCTCCAAGTCTAGCAATGATAAGATTCCTTGTATTGACTGATTCCCTACTACCCACCTAAAATAATCTATATACCTACCTATCTTATAGGACCTGAGTGCCTGTCACCTTGGACATTCGTTTCTGAATTTATCAAGATGTCAGTTTCTTATGGGCTTCAGATTCTAAGCTTGGATATGTCTTTATACTCTTTAATCAACACTATGACTGAATGTGTGCCTTTACATGGCACTGTTCCAGACACTAAGCAGAGAGTACACTATGCAAGGTTATTGTCCCTTTTCATAACAAGGGATGACATCACACTACAGTTGGCATATGATAGAGGGATTGATGGTAGGAAACATATTTGAAGAGTCTACTGTCAGTGCAGACACTGATAGGGAACTGAGAAAGTCAGTTCATCCCAGAAACATAAAATTGTGATTTTCTTAGTTTCTCACATTTCTATATTAATGTTCAGACTTCAGTTTCTTTCATAAAGGGTCTATAAAGCCAGGCATATAGTAAAACATGTCTGTAATGTAAACATGTCTGTAATTTAGGAGGCTGAGGCAGGATGACTGCAAGTTCAAGGCCAGCCTGGGCAACTCAGTGACTGTTTCAAAAAAAGAAAAAAGAAAAACAGGGATGGGGATAAGGTATAGTGATTTATGTGTGAGGTCCTGGGTTTAATCTCCAGTACCACACACATACACACACAAAGCACCTATAAAACTTGAATTATTATAGCTCTATAATTACTAGTGATTACTAAGGATGTCCCTAGTCTTTTCTTCTCTGTCCTGAAGGTGTAAAAGCAAAATACAAGGCTGATAAGTTGCTTAGGGATGACAGTAAGAAGGCAAAGCATGAATACATTTTCACTCTTGGTTTCTCAATCCAGAGTGATTATCATGTTTTAGGTTTACACAAAATGATAGATGCTGTCTACACCCTGCTCATAGTCTTTGGGCCTGCAGCAAAGATTGCTTTCAGTGTCCTAATACATGAGAACGAGCACCTATGATAGTCTGTATGCTTTTTCTGGTCTTAGAAATGTATTCTTCAGGGGCTGAGGATGTGGCTCAAGTGGTAGCGCGCTCGCCTGGTATGCGTGCGGCCCGGGTTCGAGCCTTAGCACCACATACATAACAAAGATGTTGTGTCTGCCGATAACTAAAAAATAAATATTAAAATTCTCTCTCTCTCTCTCTCTCTTTAAAAAAAAAAAAAAAAAGAAAGAAATGTATTCTTCAAAGTACTGAGCTTCTTTTTTGGTGGTACTGGGGATTAACCCAGGGCCTACTTGCATGCTAGGCAAGCACTACCATTGAGCTACATCTCCAGGCCAAGTGTTAACTTATTAAAGAAGAAAAGGAGTTTGTGGTTTAACAACTCACCTTCTTTGTCAAGTGGGACCATTCTAAGATGTTTTAGTTCTCAGGTGTCTCCTGACATGACTGAGCCATACAGTAACCCCTTGTTAATGTACCCTTTAACAACCATCCTTCCCTTCCTGTCTCACTGCTCCATTCCTACAGAGCACCTCCTGGGGTTACCTCCTGGACAAACTATTTGCACCTAAATCCTGGTCAGTCTCAGAGTCTG
Organism: Callospermophilus lateralis; assembly: GCF_048772815.1. Taxonomy (NCBI): domain Eukaryota; kingdom Metazoa; phylum Chordata; class Mammalia; order Rodentia; family Sciuridae; genus Callospermophilus; species Callospermophilus lateralis. The sequence continues at coordinate 200,832,711 of NC_135305.1, read as the reverse complement.
ATTTTAAGGGAAACTGAACCTAAGTCAGGAACTCTTTTGACAATGAGGGGAAAAACAAGGTGCTTCTCACCAGGAAAATTTGTCATATATTCAAGAATCCTGGGTAAGATCTGAGGAAATTGTGATATAAGGGACAGGGTTCCAGAATTACCCTACTTTCCCTTTCTCTCTTTCCTAAAATAATTACTGAGGGAGCCATATGCAAAAACCAGCAACACAATTGTTTTTTTTTTTTTGAGAGGGGTAATCAGGGAATGAACTCAGGGGCACTCAACCACTGAATCACATCCCCACCCCTATTTTGTATTTTATTTAGAGGCAGGGTCTTAGTTGCTTGGCGCCTCACTGTTGCTGAGGCTGGCTTTCAACTTGTGATCCTCCTGTCTCAGCCTCCTGAGCTGCTGGGATTACAGCACACCTGGCCCAGCAACACAACTGGAATACCAAGTATTATTAATAGCTTCAAATGTGGCTAAATCCCCCTGAATCCTGTTTTTTAAAAACACTCTTAACTGAGTGCGGTGGCACATGTCTATAATCCCAGAGGCTCAGGAGGCTGAGGCAGGAGGACTGAAAATTCAAAGTCAGGCTTAGCAATTTATGGAGGCTCCAAGCAACTTAGTGATAGCTTAGCAAGAGACCCTGTCTCACAATGAAAAGGACTGGGGACGTGGCTCAGTGGCTCTGGGTTCAATCTCTGGTCCAAAACCACCACCACCAGCCACTCTTTGCCTGGCTGGTTTCCTAATTATTCTCTATCACAGTATAACTACCTTTTCCTGCATGTTAATTTGTAACTTAAAATTACTTATCTGTTTGTTGTTTATTCTTCTCTATGAAAACCATTTTCTCTACAAAAAAAGGAACTAAGGCTGTCTTGGTCACCACTGTATTCCGTTTATGACAGCATTCTCACATGGGAAGATACTCCACAGGCTGAGAAAGGGGTTGAGGTTTGGACTTCTGGCCTAGAACAGTCACCAGGTCTTTGTTCATTAAAAATCCTAGTAACCTCTATCAAGCCACAGAGAAAATAAAATGACCAGATCTGCAGAGGAGGTTCTAGTTTGAATAATGCATCAACCCATGTGTGTTCAGGAGGTAGACGACATATATTGACTGCCAACAATGTGGGCCAAATAACATCTTTAATTTTCACCATTGGATTAGTAAGCAGTTCCTTTTCTCGGGGGAGGAAGGAAGGTTTTTCAAATCTTTCCCTGAAGTCTTTACTATTATTCATACGATATCATGGATGTGGAAAAAAAAATCTGGTCTGTTCATGGTCCACACAGCCTAACAATCCCAAGTTAATCTTTGGTTTGGGGGTCTTTCTACTGGCACAAACCTTGAGATTTCTAACTTTTACCATCAGATGTAGCTCCTCTTCTCCCCGCAAAAAGAAAAAAGGTAGCACGTGCAGTAACAAAAGTGTCAGTATTAATGGCTGAAACCGATTTCTATAGTAAGGGCTGTGCCATGCCTTCTGGAAGTCTGGCACCTTTGCTATGATTGCAATGGTCTCTCAAGTTTCCATCTGTTGAAATCATGTTAGCTTTGCACGGTCTGGCTCAAACTCTATTGCATCCATGAAACGTTCTTCAATCCCATCAACCAGGAGGAGACTTGCTACCCTTCAGGGTCAGTAGACTTCCTACCGGAGGGCTCAGCACGGGGTTTCCAATGCGCGGCTCGGTGAAGGTCTGAAGAGACCTTTGTTGGTTGTGTTTGGACTGAGGTGTTCAGTTGAGAAGTTTCGCACCTAGTCCTATCAGCCGAGGCTTGTTTTCTTTTTGGCCATGCTACCAAAGCGTTGTTTAGTAGCTCCATCTAGTAAACCTGAGAAAAGTGAGGTTCAGTGAGGGTGCACAAAATTCAAGGCCTTTGAAACGACCCCAAGCTGCGTGAGCCGGATCTCACTTTAACTGGCCCAGCCGCGTCACGGGGAAAAAATAGATGATCTCGAGGACTGCAAGGAAGGTGCTCGTTTGAGCTCCAGTCCTAAAGCTGAGAACCCACAGAACTCGTTCAATTCAAGAAGACGCTGGAGGGCGCGCCGCGTCGGACGCTGCAGAGAACTTCCGCCTTGAAAAAAAAATGCCGTCACGGGGCAAACTTCCGGTTCCACTCTGGCTGGCAGCTCAAGGCCTTTAATCCTAGTTGGCAGTTATCCACACTCAAAAGGGACCCCACCCAGCCGCTCCCTTGGGTTTCTCCACACCCTCAGGAGCAATTTACACGTCTCCAGAGTGTGACGGTTACGTCGTGACGTCACTGCAGATAAAGGGGTTAGGAGAGCAAAGTACAGAACATCTTGAAGGACTGGAATCCTACCGCCAAGACACTAGCTGAGAGCCTGGAGGCGGGACTAAACTTGTGACTGGCATCCACACACCCCGGTTGCCCTTTTCATTCCTTCTCAAACCAACCAATGAATGTGACGACGGAGACGGCAACGTGCCCCGGCCTCTAGAAGTGGCTCCTCCCTCCTTACTTGGCTTCTCTGGTCGCCATGCTTAGTGTGGCTACCCACTATCTCTGTAGTATTTTTGTCTCTTCTTTGGATTTTTGATGCCCTTGAAGAACTCCTTCCTTCACATTTCTTTCCTTTTACCCTCAACTTACAACTTCTTGGAGTTTTTACTTGCTTGCTAAGTAACCAGCCACACTTGAGATGGCAGCTGGAGGCGGGGCCGAGGCGGGGCGTGACCGGCGCGGTGACGTCAGCGCGCTGCGTGTCGGCAGGTGGAGGGAGAAGGGAAAGTTTGGCCCGTGCGTGGGGCTCGGGTGGAGGGCGGGACAGAGGGGTTGGGCCCAGGAGAACCCTCTGTTGCGGCTGCTGCGGAGGCCGAGGCTGGGACGTGGACCCGGACGAAGAGTGCTGGACGCGGAGGACCAGGAGGCGAGATACGTTGCAGCTGTGAACCCTTGTCGCTTTGCCGTGCAGTGACCTCGCACCCAGGCGCTGTCCGACCGGCGGCTGTTCCCTAGGCAGTTGGTGGGGGCGCGGCGGCGGCGGTTGGGGGCGGGGAGCCGCGCGGCGAGGAGACGAGAGAGGTCAGCGAGTTTGAGGGAGGACCGAGAGCTGCTGCCGCCGTCATGACTGAGGACTCCAGCGCCCTGCCCTGGTCCATCAACAGGGACGATTATGAGCTGCAGGAGGTGATCGGTGAGAGCAGGCGCCGCTGACGGGGGAGGCGTCGCGCTGGGCGGCGGGTGACACGCGGGAACGTGGGGAGCTGCGGGAACTCGAGGATTGCAGCATTCACGGGAATTGGAGGGGCGCTCGTGGGGCCCGAGGTTTGTTAGGCGCGTGTATGAAGCTTGGGGTCGGTAGAGCGCGTGTGAGGCGGGGTGGGGTGGGGCTTGAGGGGCTCGTGGAAGATTTGTGTACATTTGACAGATGCTTGCACGCGAGCGACAGATTGCATTGAAGAGCAAGAAAAGTGCTGGTGTGGGAGAGGCCTTTTGGGGGTCGTGTGAGAAGTGGGATATTGGAGTTGCGGGTTGAGCCCCTTATTTCTGGGATTGTAAGGTAGATTCATTCCTGCATCCTTTAGAGAACCCCGCCAGGAAGTGCCAGATGTTGCTGGGGAAGCTGCAGGTACTGCGCTGAGGAATGTAGACCCAACTTCTGTTTCCTTCCAACGGACTTGCTGGTCAGGGAGGTATACATTACCTAAGTAGTCAAAAAAAAAAAAAAAAAAAAAAGAATTAAAAAGAACAGGTTTTGGCAGGTGATGGGAAGGAAATAAGATGTTCTGATAGAGAATAACCTGGAGACCAAGTTAGGGTGATTTCAGGGAAAATTCTTTTTCTGAAGCAGTGATATTTAAATTGAGCTCTGAAGGATGAGAAGTGAGTCTTAAAGAGCCTAGGGAAGACTTGTTTTTCCCCCTTAACTGAAGGATGAAGAAATGCAAAGGCCCTGGAGAGGGAAAGAGCTTGATATGTTTTAGGACCCGAAGGAAGGCTGGCATAGATAGAGATAAGGGGGAGCCAGATCTTAGGGACCTGTTCAGCCATGTAAGGATTTTGAAATTTTATTTTAAGTGTCACTGGAGGTCTTCAACCAAGGATATGACACGATCTGATAGATCTGACTGCTGTGCTGGAGTGAATTTGAAGGGGGTCCAGGAATACTAGTTGGCAGAGACCAAAACTTTCACAAAGGTGGATTGTAATTTTCAGAGAGGCTTAGTGATAAGGAGGAGGTTGGGGATTGTGGATGAGGGTACTGTTTGTTGGACAGCAATAACTCAAGTGACCTTAGAAATCAAAAGGGGGTGGGTTTAGCTAAACAGAGGCTCAATCCAGCTGACATGAGCAGACCCCTGTGTATTGGAGGAAGAATTGTCTACTTTGCCAGCATGCTGTGCTAAAATTAGTTTTATAACAAAGACTAACTGAAGACTCTTGAGCTGTCTTGGGGGGTGTCAATGTTATCAGCATTGTGTCTGTGTTTTAAAGAAATGTCAAATTTTTTCTTTTTTTTTTTCCCCCACTTTTCTTGCCTCTTGGTTGTTTTGTTTGTTTTGGTACTGGGGATTGAACTCAGTGGCACTTAAACACTGAGCTGCACCCCTAGCCCTTTTTATTTTTTATTTTGAGACAGACAGGGCCTTACTAAGTTGCCGAGGCTGGCTTTGAGCTTGGCAATCCTTCTGCCTCAGCCTCCTGAGCTGCTGGGATTACAGGCATGTGCCACTATGCCTGGCTTTGCCTCTGGTTTTAAAACAGCCTAAGCTAAGTTTTATCTAAAAGATACCATATCTTTTCTTTAAGTCACTTCTTGGGTCTATGTCCTTGCTACATGTTAGGTCTTTGACATGTATTGATTGAGCTAGTTAGATCTTTTTGGGGAGAAGTGCTGGGGATTGAACCTTGGGAGTCTTTAACATTAAGTTACATCCTTAGCCTTTAAAATTTTTTTTTTTTTTTTTAAATTTTGAGACAGGGTCTCCACTAAGTTGCCAGGCTGTCCCCAGATTTGCTATCCTCTTGCTCAGCCTTCTGAGTAGCTGGGATTACAGGCCTGTGCCACCCACTCAACGAGATCTCTGTTTTGATTGATTACTTCTGGGTCCCTTAATCAGGGTTTCATATTGAAGTAAGGGATTAAATGGGAGATTCCAAAATGATAACAGAAAAATAAAGAAAGGGCTCTCTACAGTTACTTTAGAAGAGGAGTTTTGCTTTATTTTCTGGTAGGGATACTTCTTTCTAAGGTGGAAAGGGTGGCTGTAGTCATTCTTAGTATGTTTGTTGTTGAGATGACATGGAATTTCAGAGTTGCAAAGGCTCTAGAGAGTTAGTGATATTATTAATTTGGTGTCTTCAGAACTGTAAATTGTCTGTAAATGGGCAATAGAGAGTGACATCGAGTCCTCCAGGATAGGGTTACTTCTTATCCCATTAACCACAGAGTAGTCCAAGGCTCATCAAAGGTTAAGAACTCTACTGTGATTTGATTAGGTTATTTTTTAAAACAACTTTACAGAGTTATTTTATTTTTTAAAACAACTTTTACACTTAAATACTATAAAATGTTCTTATTTTATTTATAAAATGTAACAGTGTTTTAGTAAATTTGCTGTATAATTGTTGCCATCACCCCATTTTAGGATATTTCTATCAGCCCAATGAGATTCCCTTGTGACTTTTCATAGTTAATCTCTCTTCCCTTCCCCAGTCTCAGGAAACCACAAATCTATTTTTTTCCTCTATAGATTGTGTTTTTTGAACTTTTCACATAAATGGAATCCATATAACATGATTTTTTTAAAAGTCTGCCTGATTAAAGGTAAATTTACAGAGTTGGTCAGTCATCACCAAAGGCAGTTTTAAAATATTTCCTTCATGCCAAAAAGATGTCTCATGTCCATTTGTAGTAACTCCCTATACCCACCCTTAGCCCCAGGCAACCACAAATCCACTTTCTGTCTTTATAGATTTGCTCTGGAGATGTTTAATATAAATGCAATCATATAATATGTAGTCTTTTTTATTTGTATTTTTTTGCATAATTTTTTTGAGGTTCATTGTAGCATGTTGCAGTACATGGTTCCTTTTTTTTGGACATCGGTTCATGGACATTGGATTGTTTCTGCATTTGGCTATTTGGAATAAGGCTGCTATCAGAATTCACATTAAATCTTCATGTGAATGTGTTTCATTTTCCTTGAGTATATCCCAGGAGTGGAATGGCTCGGTCATATGATAAATTTGGTAATTTTTAAAGATACTGCCAGTCTTTTTTCAAAGTAGTTATACCATTTCATATTCTTCTAACTAATGTATGAGAATTCCCATTTGTCAATATTCTGGTCAGCTTTGTTGTCTGTGTGCTATCTTGTATACATTTATGTGGTACTAGGGATTCAACCTGGGACTTCACATGTATTCTACCACTGAGCTATATCCCCAGCCCTGTCTTTTTTTTTTTTTTTAAATATTTTTTTAGTTGTCAATGGGCCTTTATTTTCCTTATTGATACATGGTGCTAAGAATTGAAACCAGTGCCTCACACCTGCTAGGCAAGTGCTCTGCCCCTGAGCTACAACCCCAGCCCTGTCCTGTCTTTTGGATTATGGCCATCCTAGTGGGTATGAAGTGGTATTTCACTGTAGTTTTGATTTCTATTTCTCTAATGACTGATAACAGTATCTTTTGCCTATCTGGATTATCCATTGCTATGTTTTGTTTTCTTACTGATTTATAGGAGAGGGAAAGAGAGTGGTATATGTGTATTCATTCTTCATATAAATCTTTTATCTGGTGTATGATTTCAGTACAAGTATTTTTATTTGTCTTCCTTTTTGTGTGTGTGTGTGTGTGTGGGGGGTGCTGGGAATTGAACCCAGGGTCTCACACATACTAGGCAAGTGCTGTCCCACTGAGCCAACTCAGTCTTGTCTTCATTTTCTTAGTGGTGTCTTTCTTTTTTTAAAAAAATATATACATTTTTTTAGTTGTCAATGGATCTTTTATTTAATTTAATTTATTTATTTATATGTGGTGCTGAGAATTGAACCCAGGGCCTCACACATGTCAGACAAGCATTTTACTACTGAGCACTACTGCAGCCCCCTTAGTGTGGTGTTCTTTTAAAATACAGAAGTTTTGATGAAGTTTGATTTGTCGCTTTTTTATTTTATTTATTTTATTTTTGGACAGTATTGGGATTGAACCTAGGGATTTGTAGCCTCTAAGCAAAGGCTCTACCACTGAGCTACAATCCCTAGTCCATAAACACAGTATTTCATAATTAACTATAATCTTCAAGTGAATCTTTTTTTAAAAAATATTTATTTGTTTTTTAGTTGTAGTTGGACACAATACCTTGATTTCACTTATTTATTTTTATGTGGTGCTGAAGTTGAACCCAGGTTCTCACATGTTCGAGGCAAGCGCTCCACTGCTGAGCCACAACCCTAGCCCTTCAAGTGAATCTTCACAATTCCTTTATATTTCATCAATTTTTTTTTTCAGGAGAAAAATGATTGGAATCTAGAAAAAAAAAGGATTTGAGAAATCATTTAGATTTAATTTTCAAAGGATTATGTTCCAGGGAAATTAGTGTGATTATTTCAAAACCTGTATATTTATTTGGCTTGTAATATTTTTCACATGTGCTACTTAGCACTGTGATATTTAATTATTCTCTCATTCTGTTTTTTTTTTCACCTGTAGGATTTTACCAACATTTTTAGTTGCTTATCCAACATAAATTTCCTCTTCTTTAATAAGAGAACCCCAATCTATTTTGTTTTAAGTAAAAACATATTACTCAGCTAAAAAGCTTCATTTACCAACTTCCCTTGCCCCCTTCCCCTCCCCAAAATATGGAAAAATCCTACAGGCGAAAAAAAATCTCTCCCTAGGAACATATTAAAAGTGTACCAATTGGGAATTCAAAGGACTTGCTTGTAAGAATTGTATCATCCTAAGCATGTTTTTGTAAGATTTTAAAAGTTATCTATGTATAATTATTTGTTTAAAAAAAAAAGGTATGTGCTCTTCTTATAATTAATTATCTTTTTACTATTTGTGAGCTCATTTCTAGCCTGTAGTTTTGTATTGGGATTTTTGAGCCTTTTATACTGTATTTGACATGTATTGAAGTAGTTGTGAAAGTGTGGGCTTTTATTATAAAGGTGTGGACTGACTTGAATTCAAATCTTGGCTCTTACTAGCTTTATTATCTTGGGGGTAAATTATATAACTGGTTTTACTGTTAGCTTTTGTCTAAAATGGTGATAATAGTACCCGTGTCATTGGGGCTTTTACATGGATTGATCATATTAAATGTCCAAAAAGTGGTTGTTATTATATCAGACGTTTTTCCTCCTTTCTTTTTTTGTATTTACAATTTTCAAATTTTGGTATTGACAAAATATAAAATACTATGTGATTTGTAATCTTGTAACACTGTAACACTTCAATATTTTGAATCTATTCTTGTGTATTGGAACATTCCTTCATCTTCCATTTTTTTTCCTTCTTTCTCAGTTCCAGGTCTTATTCAAATTAGATGGATTTAGGGATTCATGTTAGACATGGTAGTATACCTTGTGTAAGTCCTGCCACCATGGTATTGCCAACAGTGCAGTATGATGGCAAAGATGAAAACCAGTCTGCACCATGTGGCTTTTATTGTCATGTCTTGAAAAGTCTCAATAAATATTTAGTATATACCTAAGACTAGGTTTAGAAAATAGAAAATTTCAGACTAGGTTTAAGATTTTTTCTTCTTCTTTAAGATGGGCATGATTCACTTGGCTTTGGTGAAGGCAACCCACAAGCTTTATTCTCTACTCCCCCCGCTTTTTTTTTTGTTTTAGTTTTTAATTAGCTACACATATTGATGTTTAAGTAGTAGTTTCCAAATACAGATTTCAGAACTTCACCTCAAATCCCTTCATAAATGTGAGGATCTTTGTGCTCTTATCAATAGAGTGATGCGTAATGGTATATTTTCCCCTTGATTGGGAGACTCTGCTGAGGTAACATTTTCAGTGAGGGCAACAAGAGTTTCATAGGGTTCTATAAAATAGGGATTATGTTTGTCTGCATGTAATGCAAATGAGGCATAGCAATGGCTTAATAAATACTTTTCCCCTTATGTGACAAGAGAACTGGAGGTGGCAGCCAGTCCAGACTGTCAGGTACCAATGATCCTGGTTTTTCATATCATTACTTTTAGCTCTCATTCTCATGGCTGCAAGATAGTTGTTCCATCTCTAGCTTCATGCTTGCATGTGGGCCAGAAGAAGAATGTGGCAAAAGGACAAAGACACATGACAGCTAAATTGGCTCCTGTTCAAAGGGCTTCGTTTCTTGGGTGCCTTACTCAGTGATTTCCACTTCTATTTATTGGTTTGAACTGTGTAATTTTTATTTTATTTTTTTGGCAAGGGAAGTTGGTAAATGAAGCTTTTTAGCTGAGTAATATGTTTTTACTTCAAACAAAATAGGTTGGAGTTCTCTTATTAAAGAAGAGGAAATTGTATGTTGGATAAGCAACTAAAAATGTTGGCCTTGGGTTTTGTTTTTTAAGTTAAAATATTTAAAAAAGACATTGCAAGCAAATAATTAACCTGACACATAGTAATCATATGTAAGTTACCTTTAATCTAAAGAGGTGACTGGGTGTGGTGGTGCACACCTGTATTCCCAGCAACTCTGGAGGAAAAGTCAGGAGGATTGCAAGCTCGAGGCCAGTCTCAGCAACATAGTGAGCCCTGTGTCAAAAAATCAAATAAGATAAAAAGAACCGGGGTGGGGGGCTGGGGTTGTGGCTCAGTGGTAGAGTGCTTGCCTAGCATGCGTGAGACACTGGGTTCCATCTCCAGCTCCACATAAAAAAGAAAATAAAGGTACTGTGTTCATCTACAACAACAACAAAAATATTTTAAAAAATTTTTAAAAAATCAAAAAGAATTGGGTATAAGTGATATAAGTGCTCCAGGCTGAATCCCCAGTACCAATGGGGGGGGTGTGGTGGTGGAAATTAAAGAGGTAATTGCCTACCAATTAAAAATATAATATTGAAACATCATGTAGTTTGGATTTGTAGGCCCTGTATTGCTTCTTATTAATTCTATGACTTAAGTCTTACCTTTGCTTATATTGTTTGTAAAATCAGTAATACCTAACTCATGGGATTTATTTTAATAGCTAGATGAAAAAAAGGGATACAAGTAAAGAAAGTGCTCAGTATAGTTCTTGGTGTACAGAATAAGTATACAATAAATGTTATCATTCATGATGGTAACAGTGTGGACGTGCTGAAGATGACTGGGTTATTTTGTGTTTGTTCTGACCCAAGCAAGTAGGTATTTTTTCTCCTTGAAAATATATTCTATACTTGATTGATAAATTCATTAAACAAATATTTCTTGAACTGCTGTTATAAGCCAGGCACTGTTCTGAATACTGGAGATAAAGTAGTAAAGCAAATAGATAAAATTCCCACTTTCATGGGGTTCGTAATCTAGTGGTGGTAGTGAAGGAGAAAAATAGAGCAGTGATAGGGACTGGGGACTACTAGGGATGGAGGTGGGGTATGGTTTTAAATAGGTCAGGGAAAGCCATACTGAGAAGGTGACATTTGAATTAAGACCTGAAGTAGGTGAGAAGTGCTTATCTATAGGAACCTTATTCCAATTAGAGGGAACAATGAACACAAAGGCTCTGAAGTAGAAGCATGCTGATGTGAATAAGGAATTGGAAGGAGGTGAGGGAGGCCAGAGCTGGGGGAGACAGGGTGAAGTGACAGGTGAAGAGGTCAGAAAGGTAAGTGGTACAGATGCATGGTCCTTATCAGATAAGTCATTGTCAGAATTTGGTTTTTGCTTTGAGTAAGATTGAAAATCATTGCAGGTTATTGAGCAGAGGTAAAATAGTTGTGAGAATAGTTTTTGTAAGGATGATAGGAGAGGTTATCAAGGGGAGGGGGAAGTGTAGTAATGGAGGTGGTATCCATTAGACTCTGGATATGATATATTTTGAAGTTAAAAGAGAATTTGCTGTTGGATTAGATATGAGAGAAAGGGGAGATAAAATGATTCCAAGCTTTTTGGCTGGAGTGTCAGGAAGATTGGCATTACTGTCCCTTGAGCTGGGAGATCACCAGAATGAGGAGGAGGGTGAGGGATGATTCACTGCAGGACCATCATGCTGTTTGAATAATTACTCAACACATATGGCAATGTATCTTTATTTTCATCTTGTATGAAGAGAAATAGCCTGATTTTTATGATGATGCCTGTTTTTTTTTTGTGTGTGTGTGTGTGTGTGTGCGCCAATTCTAGGAGCCTTAATTTTCAGCGTGACTCTGACCAGATTCTTATTTAGAAAAGGGCTTACTCCACAGTTCAGGTGACGATACCTTGTTTGCCTTTTAGAATGAACAGTCTGGGTTGGTTCATTCCTTTAATAAATGTAAAACCTTACTAAGGATTACTTTAAATAGTTTTTGGAATTTACCTGTTAGAGCTGTGACCAAAATTTTGGGGAAAATATCTTCAATTGATCTGACTTATTTGACTTATATTTTCCTCACAGGTAGGAGTAATATCCATTTTTACCTTCCCTCAATTTCTGGGTCTGGTAAGTTGGAGAGAGACTCAGAACTTTTTTATTTTTAGTTTCCCTCATGTGTGGGTAACTCCTTTTCTTACTCTCCATTTTGAAAGGTTTTAGGAGAAAGCTGCACCTCTATTTTTGCACACAAGTCCATTCTGGTGTGTACACTGACAATGCAGTGAAAGAACTAACTAGGAGAGAACAGAAGTTAGAATACAAACCAGTGCAAAATAATGAAAGTCTGACTTTGGGTGTTGGAAATTGCTTTAAAATTTTCATTATATCAGGTCAGTGCTTAGTGGAGGGCACATCAGGGAGATAGCTTTTCACACTTTGAAATCATTCCTGAGTAGTACTTCTTACCCATATGTATGTGTATTCATACTGAAATGACAGTTTTTACAAAGTAACATTTATGTTTGCTGCCTACAGTGCTTACCCATTCTGTTCATACTAAGAAAAATGATGGTAAGCCCAGTGTAAATAGACTTCTAGTTTAAAAAAACTGCATTCAGAAGCCTGCTTTAAAGAGGAGATAAAGCATTTAAAAATTTTGTTCTGCAATCCTTTTATTACTAGATTTTTGAAAAATATTGGAGATAATAGTTTATTAGAACAGCACAATTCACAATAGCTAAACTGTGGAACCAACCTAGATGCCCTTCAGAAGATGAATGGATAAAGAAAATGTAGTATATGCACACAATGGAATATTATTCAGCAATAAAAGAGAATAAAATTATGTCATTTGCAGGTAAATGGATGGAATTGGAGAATACAATGCCAAATGAAGTTAGCCAATCCCCAAAAACCAAATGCCGAATGTTTTCTCTGATATAAGGAGGCTGATTCATAATGGGATTGGGAGGGGGAACATGGGAGGATTAGATGAACTATAGATAGGGCAAAGGAGTGGGAGGGGAAGAGAGGGGGAATGGGGGTAAAAAAGATGGTGGAATGAGATGGGTATCATTATCCTAAGTACATGTATGAAGACATGAATGATGTGAATATACTTTGTATACAACCAGAGATACGAAAAATCATGCTCCATATGTGTAGTAAGAATTGTAATGCATTCTGCTGTCATATATAATAAATTAGAATAAAAAAAGTTCACTTAAAATAATTATGAATAAAATTTTTTTAGGTATTCTTTTACCCTCCTATTTACATTATTAATTACTATTTTCTTTTTTTAAAAAGAAATATTTGTTTAGTTATACATGGGCACAATATCTTTATTTTGTTTATTTATTTTTATGTGGTGCTGAGGATGGAATCCAGGGTCTCACACATATGAGGCGATCGGTCTACCGCTGAGCCACAACCCCAGCCCACTATTTTCTTTTTGATACTGGAGATTGAACCCAGAGGTGCTTAACCACTGAGCTACTTCCACATCTGTTTTTATTTTTTGAGAGAGGATCTCACTAAGTTGCTTGGGGCCTCACTAAATTGCTGAGGCTGTCTTTGAACTTGTAATCCTCCTTCTTTAGCCTTCCATCTCTGGGATTTCAGATGTGCACCACTATGCCCAGTAAATTACTGTTTTCTATAAAGTAAATTTTTTCTGATGAAAGAACATGGTTGACTATTTCTAATTAATGGTATTGAAAGTATTGAGTTTTTATTGGATTACTGTACTTCTCTATTTTAGAATCTTAAAATATTTTGTTTTTGTTTTGGAAAAAATCATATGATATGATGGATGAAAATGATTGTTGGATAGAACTGGAGCTTGCAAGTCTCTTTTTAATACTGGGTTTGGTGAAACCTTTACAATTTGTCTTTGGTCATTGGTTAAATCACACCAGAACTTAGGAAGATTTATTCATTAAGTGAGTGAATCTTTGAAATAAAGATACTTTAATAGATGAACAATTATGATTGATAATACTTAGGTTTGATGTTTCATTGTTGGTGTAACTAAATTTATTCCTTTATCTGTGCAGTATCTTCCCTTATCTATGGTTTTTTTCCTGCAGTTTCAGTTACTTGCAGTCAACTGAGGTCTGAAAATTTTAAATGGAAAGTTCCAGAAAAAAATAATTCACAAGTTTTGAATTGTGTACTGTTCTGAGTAGCATGATGAAGTATCACATCACCCGTCTCCAGTTTAAACCTGTATGAATCATTCCCTTGACCAGTGTTTCCAAGTGGTATTTGCTACCTGTCCTCTTGCCTGTTTAAATAGCCATCTTGGTTATCATATTTAATGTCATGGTATTGTAGTGCTGATGTTAAAGTAATCTACTCAGTAAACGTGCAAAATGTGGGCAATTTGAATATTCCAAAGAGAAGACACAAAGTGCTTTCTTTATGCAAAAGGGTAAAGATTCCTAATAAGAAAAAAATTGTTACTAAGATATATGATAAGAATGAGTCTTCTGTCTGGGAAACTGTTAAGAACTGGAAAGTATGTTATTAAAATGTTCTTTTATTATTGTTTTACCTATTACTGTGCCTACTTTTAAAAATAAATCTTATCATAAGTATATGCATATAATAAAAATATATATAGGGATTTGTGCTGTGCATGGTTACAAGCATTCTCTAGGGGCCTTGGAAGATGTCCCCTGTAGATAAGGGGAGAGTACTGTATTTTTAACCTTGGCATGGTTTGGGTTTACATATGTATAACATTAATATGTTTAAGGCTGGTATTTCAGGTTTTGTGTATGTAAAATAGTCAATATGGGGTTACCCAGGGGTAGATGTGAAGAATTAACACTGGTTAAAAAGACTAACACCATTTTGTACATTTTTGAAAATTAATAATCAGTGAACACATCTATATATTAGAAGATGTCTGTTATATAGGGTCAAAGGTATCATTAGAGACCACATTGTGTCTTCTGTGATTTGAGAATGCTTCTGCTCCATGATTCGCTTCCTTCTATTCTGTAGTGTTTCCAAGTGTCAAGCAGTGGCTACTTGCTGAAGACAAGAAGAGTCTAGATTTTTTTAGGGCTTCCTCGAAGTGATGTGAGAGGAAGGGAGCTTAATTGCAAGCACTACCATTCTGCTCAACTCTACCTGTATTCATGTGCAATAGAGGATATTCAACCAAGAAGCAGACAAACTAAACAATTTCAGTAGTAGCCTGTTAGATCATTTTTATTAAAGGATTTTAGTGTTCCTAAACAGTTGTGAAAATTGTTCAGTTACAATATTGGATGATGTTATTGAATGTAAATGTGTTCTTAAATATTGGATCTCAATCTAAATTTTGCATTATTTGAGTTTTGTGCAGTTTTTGTTATCATTGGGATTTGGGTTTATCCATGTCAGTATTGACTGTGGTTATGTGTGTGTGGCTTTAGACAAGGATTTTTCAAATGGATTTAAATTTAACACATGTATACTGTTGAATTAGATAGTTGTATATGTGTATCATTTGCAATTTTTAATGTTTGAAACACATTAATTTAGAAATTTGACACACTTGAAGGATTTTAAATAATAGCATTATTGAGATGTAATTTACATACCATAAAATTCAGCCTTTACAAATGTACAATTCAGTATATTTGCAGAGGTGTGTAACCATTACCACTAATTCCAGAACATTTTCATGATTCCAAAAAGAAACTCCATTCCTGTTGACAGTACTTTCCATTTCTCTCTCCCTATAGTCTCTGGAAACGGCTAATTTACTTTCTGCTCCTAATGGATTTGCCTATTCTGGATATTTTATACAATGGAATCATACTATATATGGCCTTTGTGTCTGGTTTCACTTTGTGTGTTCAAAGTTCTTCTGTGGCCTGGGGTTGTGGCTCTGCAGTAGAGCACTTGCCTAGCACGTGCGAGGCCCTGGGTTCAATCCTCAGCACCACATGAAAATAAAGAAATAAATTAAAGGTATTGTGTCCAACTACAACTAAAAGATAAATTTTAAAAAATTCTGTGTTGTAGGATGTATTAGTACTTTATTCCTCTTATTGCCAAATAATTCATTGTATAGCTGTACATTTTACAGTCCTACCAGCAAAGTAGGAGGGTTCCAGTGTTTTTACATCTTTATCAGCACTTATTATTGTCTGTCTTTTTGATTTAGCCATTTAGTGAGTGTAATTTGTAGCTTACAGTTCTGTGAAGGGATTTTTAAAATTGAAAACTCTATTAGGAAGTTTTATATACATATGCATTATATATTAATTATTATTTTGAATGAATAGGAATAATAAAAATAATGAAATGATAGTAACATTGAAAAAAGTAAAATTTTAAATAGTATATTCAATTACTGTATTTGAGTCTAACCCTTTAAGATCTTTACTGTTAGATCATATAAACAAGGTCTCTGCCATGTTTTCATGTTTATCTAAGTTGGCTTGTAATTTAGAAATTATTATAAAAATTATCAAGTTTCTTCTGTTACTGCAATATGGGTTCTTTGCTAGAAATCTAGAATGCTTCTAGAAGATTTGAGTATTTCAATAATATAAATATTTTCTTCTTGTAGTATAAATAAAAATATGGCTTATTAATTGGAAAAAAAAACTTATTTTTTTAAAAAACTTTTTTTTGGTACCATTTATTTATTTGTTTATAATAAGTCAATGCTGAGGATTGAACCCAGAGCTTGCACATGCTAGGTGAGCGCTCTACCGCTGAGCCAAAACCCCAGCCCCAAGAACTTCTTTTTAAATTATGTTTCTGTGCATTAACATTTACAGACAGTACTTTCTTGTCTTTTTGTTTTTGGTGCCAGGGATTGAACCCAGGGCTGTTTAACTACTGAGCCACATCCTCACCATTTTTTATTGAGACAGGGTCTGATAAGTTCCTGAGGTTGACTTCGAATTTGTGATCTTCCTGCCTTAGTGGATAGTACTGTTTTTTAATCTGGTGTTTTGCTGATGAAGAGGTACTCCTTGCCTACTCCTGTTAAACAACTTTAATAGTTTCTTGTATTTCCTTTTAGAAAACTTAAACATGTGTATCCTTTTATGTAGAAGGGGCTTGAGGTGTAGCTCAGTGATAGAGTGCTTGCTTAGCATATGCCAAATCTTGAGTTCAATCCCCAACACTACAACAACAACAACAACAACACTGGCTTCTAACATACTGCTTTGCTTTTTGCTTTTTATCCCTTAGATATTTGAGTTTTAAAGCATATACTTTCTTTTAGATTATGTAATTGTTTTGTTTTTTTAGGCTGGTATAAAAAATCTTCTGAGATAATTTTTTTCTTTTTTCTCTCTCTTCTTCCTCCTCTTCTTCCTCTTCCTGTTCTTCATAATGGTGATTCAACTGAGAGCACTTTGCCACTGAGCTACATCCTTATTAGCACTTTTTATTTTTTTATTGTAGCACAGGGTCTGGCTGTGCTGCTTAGGGCCTCGATAAATTGTTGAGGCTGATTTCAAAATAGCCATCCTTTTGCCTAAGACTCTCAAATCCATGGGATTAAAGGTGTGTGTCACTGTGCCCAGCTAAGGTTCTACCTTTAAAGGAAACAACCACAGATTGCCATGGAAACACTTTGAGGTGATCCTTGGGATTATTAACAATTGGCCCAGAGTTTTGGGCTGAAAATATAACCTCAGATTATTGAAGAGATGCACTATAGATGATCTGCATTAGCTTTACTTGATACGTGAACAGTAGAATCAGAAAGTGATCTGATATAAATACTACCCCCCCCCTTTTTTCTTTTTTTAAATGGTACTGGGGATTGAACCCAGGGGTGCTTTATTCCTGAGATACATCTGAAGCTTTTTATTTTTTATTTTTAAAATTTTTTATTTTTTAAAATTAGTTACACTTATTTTTTATTTTTTTGAAACAGGGTCTTGCTAAGTCATCAGGACTGACTTAGAGCTTGTGATATTGGTATTGGTATTGGATAAACAAGTGAAAAATAAATGCAGCCATTTATTGAGCATTGCTATATCCAGGCACATAGTTCAGGAATTGGAAATTTGCTAATAGTAGTAGAGCTGGAGTTTCAATTTAAGTCTACTTCCCATGGAGTTTCTTGAAGATAGAAAGCAGGGTGAATGCCTTGCACAGAGTCATGGAGGTGGAGATAAAATAAATTGTATTTAGGGTATGGAAAATAAGTTAACTTGTTCAGTTATCAAGTATAATGTCAAGTAGCTGCTATGGTTTAGGGATCTTGAGGTGTGCCATTGTGCAAATGGTGAAGATTATTTCATTAATGGTAGTGGATGAATTGAGACCTAGGCAAAAAAAAAAAAAAAAAAAAAAAGCCATAGGACTTAGATTTTTCTAGTATTTGGTATTGTACGGTAACTCTGCACACATTGTGCACAGATGACCTCAATTGTATGCATTTGTGTATAGTTATATGCACTTTTATTACATGAGTAGTTTCATGTAATTACCATTAAAGTGAAGATAATAGAATTGCATCTCACTGCAGGGCTCTCTTGGGCTATCCCTTTGGAGTCCTATCTGCCCCCACCCCCAACTCTTGACAACCACTGATCTGTTCTCTATTTCTATTGTTTTGTTATTTAAAGAGTAGAATCATAAAATAAAATATGTAACTTTTTGAGAGTACTGTTTTTAACTCAGTAGAACTCACTAGAGGTTCATCCAAGTTATCGTGTGTGCCAGTATTTATACCTTTTTATTGCTGAATTGTATTCCATGGTGTGGCTGTACCATATTTGTTTAACCAGTTACCTGTTGAAGCATATCTGGATAAGTTCCAATTTGAGTTATTTAAAATAAAACTGATGTCAACATTCATATGCAGATTTCCATGTGAATATAAGTTTTCATTTCTCTGGGTTACATGTCTAGGATTACAAATGCTAAGTCATATGAAAAGTCCATCTTTTGTTTTAATAGAAATGGCCAAACTATTTTCCAGAGTGACTGTACCATTTTTTACAATCCTACCAGCAGTATATAAGTGATAATCTAGTTTGACTTCATCCTAATCAGCATTTGGTACTGTTATTATTTTTTAAAGCCGTTTTTGATATTGGGTGGTGATATCTCATTGTAGTTTTAATTTGCATTTCCCTAACGGCTAGGGTGTTGAATGTCTTTTTCTTGTGTTTATTTGTCATCTGTATATCCTCTGATTAAATGTCACATTTCTTTGGCTCATTTCTTTTTTTGTGTATGTGGTATGGAGAATTGAACCAGAGGTGCTTTACCACTGAGAAACATCCCCAGATCTTTTTATTTTATTTTTTTAACACAGGGTCTAACTAAATTGTTAAGGTCGGCTTTGAATTAGTGATCCTCCTGCCTTAGCTAAGATTACAGACATGTACCACTGTTTCAGGCTTTGGGCCCATTTCTTTCTTTTTTCTTTTCTTTTTTTTTAGAGAGAGAGAATTTTAATATTTATTTTTTTTTAGTTTTTTGGCGGACATAACATCTTTGTTTGTATGTGGTGCTGAGGATCGAACCCGGGCCGCGCACACACATGCCAGGCGAGCGCGCTACCGCTTGAGCCACATCCCCAGCCCTGGGCTCATTTCTTAATAGGAATTTTTTTTTTAATAATGACTTTTGAGAATTCTTTCTTTAAAATTTGTATTTAATTATTTTGATTTTGTGGTACTGGGGATTGAATTTGGGGCTTGGTACATGCTAGGTTAGTACTCTGCCACTGAGCTACATCTACAGCCCTTGGGAATTCTTTATACATTCTACATAGAAGTCGTTTGTCAAGTACATTCATATTTTTTACAGGGTCTTTGCAGAGCAAGGGTTTTTAATTAAAAAAAAAATTATTTTTAAGTACTGGGAATTGAACCCAGGAGTGCTTAACCATTGAGCAACATCTTCAATCCTTTTTTTTTTTTTTAATTTTGATACAGGGTCTCACTAATTTGCTTAAGGCCTCATTAAGTTGCTGAGGCTTCTCAAACTTGTGATCCTCCTCCTGTCTCAGCTTCCTTGGTTTTTTTTTTTTTTTTTGTAGATGGACACAACACAATGCCTTTATTTTTATGTGGTGCTGAGAATCGAACCCGGGTCCCTCACACGCTAGGCGAGCGCTCTACTGCTGAGCCACAATCCCATCCCGGTTTTTAATTTTGATAGTTAAATTTATCAGGGTTTCTTTTTATGAATTATGCTTTTGATTTTATGCCTAAGAATTCTGCCTAGTCCTTAGGTTCCAAAGATTTTCTTCTGTGTTCCTTTCTTTAATTTTTATAGTCTTCTGTTTTATATTTAAGTTTGTGATCTATTTTGAGTTGTTTTATTTAAATAAAAGGTTTAGGTTGAAGTTCATTTTTTTTGTCTTTGGATGTCTATCTGCTCCTGTACCATTTATTGACAAGGCTATCTAATTCCATCAAAATAAATGCTTTTGTACCTTTGCTAAAAATGGGGCACATTTATGTGAATCTGTTTGTGGTTTCTATATGTTTTGTGTATCTATCCCTCTGCCAATACCAAACTGTCTTGATTATTGTAACTGTGTAGGTCTTGAAATTGGGTAGTGAATCTTTTTGTTTTTTTTGGTGGTACTAGGAATTAAATCTAAGGCCTCATGCATGCTAGGTGCAACCAATGAGCCACTTCCCCAGACCAGTCTTTCAGCTTCATTAGTGCATTGGCTATTGTGTTAGCTTTTCATTGCAGTGATTAAATATCTGATAAGAACTACTTAGGAGGAAAGGTTAATTTTGGCCCACGGTTTCAGAGGTTCAGTCCATATTCTGCGTATTCCAAGGCAGGAACATCATGGTGGAAGGGTGTTGCGGAGGAAAGCTATCTAGCTGTTGGTGGGTGGAGGTAGGACAGAACGGGCCAGGGACAAAATATATTCTTTCAGGGAACACTGCCAATGATCTGCTTTTCCATCTAAGTCCCATTTCCCAATAATCCATTCCACTATCAATGGATTAATTCACTGATGAGATCAGAGCCCTCATGATCCAGACATTGTCTAAACAGTTTTCCCTCTATGAACCTTGCTGCATTGAGGTCCATACTGTCAACATGTGAGCATTTGGGGAACATTCCAGATCCAAATCATAGCAGTTATTTTAGGGTCTTTCCTTTTCCATATAAACTTTAGAATAAACCTGTCTACAAAATACTTTGGAATTGGATTTAATGCAATTTCTATCCTATCTATCAGTTTGGGGAATATTGATATTTTTACTGTAATGAGCCTTCTAATCCACAAACACAGTTAAATGTCACTAGCTTTTCATCCTGAAAGATTTTTAAGATGAAAGTTTTTCATCAGTATTTTGTAATTTTCAGCATACATGAGATTCTGTACATGTTTTATTAGACTTATACCTAACTATTAAATTTTGGAGGGAGCAATTATAAATGGTATTAACATTTTAAAATTTGCTTTTACTCATTTATTGTTAGTGTATAATGAAATTGATTTTTGTGCATTGATCTTGTATGTTTTAGCCTTGCCAAACTTGCTTACTAATTATATGAACCTTTCTTATAGCTCTGTCATCTGCAAATAGGAATTGTTTTTTTTTTTTTTTTTCCTTTTCTGATATGGGTGACTTTTATTTCTTTCTCTTGATTTATTGTAGTAGATAGGACTTTCAATACTTTGTCAAGTAAGAGTTAAGAATGGATATTCCTGTTGTATTCCTCATCTTAGAGGGAAAATAGTCTTTCATTATTAAATAGGATATAAATTGTAAGTTATTTATTTTTTAGATATTCTTAATGAAGTTGGCCAGAAGTTCTCTATTCCTGGCAAAGGCTTTTTATCATGTTGATGAATTTTTCAAATGCTTTTTCTATTCCAGTTGATGTGATCATGTAATTTTTCTTCTGTAATGTGTTGCTATAGTGTATTACATCGATTTTTAAATATTTTACTAGCTATGCATATCTGGAATCATTTGACTTGGTTGTGATGTATTCTGTGTTGCTGATTCAGTTAGCAAATATTTTATTAAAGATTTTGCATCTTATTTTAAAATACATTTTTTAGTTGTAGATGGATAACAGTATCTTATTTATTTTTATGTGGTACAGGAGGATCACATGTGTGAGGTACTGGGTTTGAGCCACAACCCCAGCCTCAAGATTTTACATCGTGGGGCTGGGGATGTGGCTCAAGCGGTAGCGCGCTCGCCTGGCATGCGTGCGGCCCGGGTTCGATCCTCAGCA
Source organism: Callospermophilus lateralis (assembly GCF_048772815.1). Taxonomy (NCBI): domain Eukaryota; kingdom Metazoa; phylum Chordata; class Mammalia; order Rodentia; family Sciuridae; genus Callospermophilus; species Callospermophilus lateralis. The sequence goes on along the minus strand of NC_135305.1, from coordinate 200,811,018 downwards.
CCACGTACAAACAAAGATGTTGTGTCCGCCGATAACTAAAAAATAAATATTAAAAAAAAAAAATTCTCTCTCTCTCTCTCTCTCTCCTCTCTCACTCTCTCTTAAAAAAAATTAAAAAAAAAAGATTTTACATCTTAAATTCATAACAGATACTGGTGTGTGGTTTTCTTATCTTTATCTGGGTTTAGTATTCGTAAAATGGCCTCTTAAAATGAATTTGGAAGTGCTTTTGCTTCCTGTTTCTAGAAAACATGTGTAAAATGGCTATTAATTCTTTTAAGGCAAAACCATCTGCCTGCAGATTTTGGGGGAACTTTAGAATTACAAATTTAATTTTCAAAGTAGTTATGTTATTGTATTAGCCATATCTTGGCTGAATTTCAGTTGTTTTTGAAGAATTGGTCCATGTTTTCTAATTCATTGAATTACAAGCTAAGTTGTTTGTAGTATTCCCTTATCCTTTTTTTTTCTTAAATTGAGGTAAGATTTTACTATTTTAAAGTACACTTCATTTATTTTTAGTGTATTAAAATCTAATTCCAGAGCATTTCCAGAAAAAGCCCATGTTCATTAAGTAGTAGTTCACCTCCCTCTTTTCCCAGTCCATGACAACCACTGATCTACTTTTTCTTTGGATTTGCCTATTGTGAACATTTCATATAAATGGAATCAAATAGTATGTGATCAAATAGTATGTGAGTGTTTGTGCTTCTCTTACTAATTAAGCATGGTGTTTTCAGGGTTTCTCCACGTTTAGTAGCATGTATTAGTATTTATTCCTTGGCTCATGGCTACATCACTCCAACCTTTGTTTCCATTATTTTATCTCTTTGTCTGACTTTGACCCTCTTGCTCCCTTCTTTCACATTAGGACTCCTGTGAGTACTGTGCCTGCACAGATAATCCAAGGTAATCGCATCTCAAGATCTTTAATTTAATAACATCTGAAAAATCCCTTTGCCATAAGTAACATACTGTCAAGTTTCAAGGATTAGAACACATACATGTTGGGGTGGGAGGCATTATTTTTATATACTACATGGATTTTAGATCTTTTCATCATTATTTCACTGTTCCCTAAGGCTCTGTTCTTTTTTTTGTCTGTTATCTTTGTTGTTTAGATTGAGTAAACTATTTATCTTGTTCCTAAAGTGACTGAATTTATCCTCTGTAATCTCTACTCTCTTATTGAGCCCTTTCAGGAAAGGTTTTATCTCAGTAATTATATAAGTTTTAGTTGTATAATTTCCATTTGATACTTTTAAGAATAAATCTTCTGGGGCTGAGGTATAGCTTAGTACTAGAGCATGTGCATAGTGTGTGTGAGACCCTGGGTGTAATCCCCCAGAAACCCCTCTGCTCAAATTCCATTTCTTTGCTGAGATTTTCTATTTTTTTGTTTCAGTAGAATTCACAATTGTTTATTGAATTATTTTTATGATGACTGCCTTAAAAAAATTTTTTTTTGGGGGGGAGAGAAGTACCAGGGGTTGAACAAGGGGTACTTAACAGTGAACCACCTCCCAGCCCTTAAATTTTTTTTTTTTTTTTTTTTTTTTTTGAGACAGGGTCTTGCTAAGTTGCTTAGGGCCTCAGTAAGTTGCTGGGGCTGGCTTTGAACTTACCATCTTCCTACCTCAATCTCTTGAGCTGCTGGGATTTCACATTGTCACACCCAGTGTACTTTGAAATTTTTGTCATAACATTCCAACATCTGATTGATCTTGGTATTGATGTCAGTATGATGTTTTTTCTTGTTCGGATGTGTTTTTCCTGGTTTTTCATGGACATGTCAATTTTTGATTGTATCCTGGACATTCAGAATATTATGTTAGAACACTCTTGAGTCTATTTTAATCTTCTAATTTAGCAGTTCCCTGTTTAGGTTTAGCGTAGCTTCTGTCCTACTTTTGTGAGCTGTAATTCCTATGGTAATTTAGTTTTCAGAGCTCTTGCAGTTCTATTCTCTTCTAGTTTATTCTCTTGACACCACTGTTCCTTCTTTTTAGATGCTGCCTTGGCTGTCTCGTGGCAGTAGGTCCCTGGCTTTGTTACTGCTAAGGGCAATTTGGCTTGGCATTGCCGCAGGTGTAGGGCAGGGATGCAGCTGCCCTGCAGTGTATCTGGCCTACCACTGTTTTAGGTGTGGGATGGAGGGCCCTGCTGATGCTGTGGGGAAGCTATTGCATCACTGTTTTTCATGAGGACTAGGAAATGTTTCTCTCCATTGGGTCTCTGTTGAGCTGTCCCTTTCATAGTCCTTTGGCCAGAGAGCAGAATTTTCTCATTTGTCTGTCTGTGCATCCACCCGTCCACCCACCTCCCTCACTATTGTTGGTACCTGGTTACAGGCCTCTCTGGTGTGTAGTCTGGGATATGTGGAAGATAGAAGGAAACCCCAGTGAACTCACAGTAGTGCTTTCCTCAAGTCCTGAGTTCCCTAGCTAATCTTCTGCCTCCTTTCTAACTTTCAGGGTCCTTATATAATTGTATGCTGTGTTGTTTTTAGGGTATTCAGTTGTATGATAGAAGAGCAGGGAAATGTGGGCCTGTGCCATCATATTCTAGAACTAGTACCCTAGAAATTTTGAATTTTTGCACTGGTATTTATTTTCAGTAAATATGAAGTGGTTGATGCTTTTATTCACTTTGCTCTTTTAGAGTGTTTCTTTGCATCTGTTGTTTACTCTAGGAATAATATATGACTCTTGTTTAAATAGTATAGGAATTAGAAGTGTCATGTCTCTCTATGTGTACATTTATTTATTTACTCATTTTATGTATTTATTTTTAGGGAGTGGAGCAACTGCTGTGGTCCAAGCAGCTTATTGTACCCCTAAAAAGGAGAAAGTGGCAATCAAACGGATAAATCTTGAAAAATGTCAAACTAGCATGGATGAACTCCTGGTATGCACATCTGATTTCTTAAATGGAGGGGCATACATCTATATATTTATGTGAGAGTGGGAAATAATATGAAGTTTTTGGTTTGTTTCTTAAAAAAAAAGTTTATATTTATTTATTCACTTATTTTGTGGTACTGGGTATTGAACCTAGAGCCTTGTGCATGCTAGACAAGTGTTCTGTCTCTAAACTACATCCTCAGCCCTTTTTATTTTTTTAGTTTTAGACATGGTCTTACTAAGTTGTCTAGGCTGGCCTTGAACTTGCAATCCTCCTGCCTGACCTCTCTAAGTAGCTAGGATTATAGGTGTGCTCCACCATGCTTGGGTGGGACTTACTATTTCTTCATTATTAAATAATGTTTATTGTAAAATGTATAAAACCCAGATAAGTAGAAAAAAATCAGTTATAATCCTCTCACTCCGAGATTAACACTTGCTATGTAATCTTTCAAATTGTGAACATTTAAATCTATTCCAGGCTAGAGATAATAGCTCAGTGGTAAAGCACTTGCCTAGCATGAGCAGGTCCTGGGGTTGATTCTTAGCACCACCAATAAACAAACAAAATACATCTTTTTTTTTAGTGGCAAGATAATTATATATTTATTTTTTTTATTGAAAAATTTATTATTCAACTCATATTCTGTGTCTATAAACGTGGATTTAATGTTGTTTTTTTGTTGTTGTTGATAGATGACTATTTAACTTGTTCTTTGGTACTGGATGATTACCATGTTTCTTCTTTTCTTCTTGGTATAAATAATGCTTGCTTATTTCTCTGTTCCCTTAAATATTATGGTATTGTGATTCCTGGATCAATGGAATATTCCAAAAAGACATAGATTTTCTAAATTTTAGATTCTTAAATACCAATTTGTATTAAGACCATTGATGCAAATTGAGAAAATACCCACTCCCACCCTCCCCCAGACAGCATTGTCTTCTCCGAAGGCTAGGGAAAGGAAGAAGTAATGTGAGTCTCAAAGATTAATAACTGTAAGAGATTAAAATGTCATCATACAATAATTGTTTTATACTTCTTTGTGCACAGTGATGCTTAGAATAGTTTTAAATACGTAATAAGGGTTCAGCAAGGAAAATATGTCAATTATCATTTAATGTTTTGAATCCTCTTTCTTTGGCATTAAATGGAAATAATAATACCTGTTTTGGGTACCTCATGAGGTTTTTCTTGAAACCCACTATAAACTTTAATTTCTTTTATTTAGCTATAAAGCTATACACAGTATTTAAAACCATATAAAATGAACTGGTAATTTTTCTAAGACCATATAAAGCTAGTAAGAGAAAAGGAAGGGCTTAGGACTAGGATGACCTGCCTATCCAAAGTTTTCCACTGACTCAAATTGTTTCTCTTCTTTCTTTTCTTTTTAAAGTTTTTTTTTTTCCTTCTTTTTTTCCTGATGCTGGAGATGATGGAGCCCAGGGCCTCTCATGCTAGGCAAGTGCTCTACCACTGAGCTATATACCTATAGCCTTCCACTGTCCCAAGTCGGATTTAATTTCTGATCTTGTCTGTACAGAGTTTTAGTATTACATAATAATTGAAATGAAAAAGTATGACACATGTATTTCTTCTGGAATTGGTAACACATGCACAGAAGCTGGAGTGAGTTGCTGGAATGATCTTGTCCCATCTTTGGTGAGAGAACATGCACTTGAAATGTGAGGCTGAGTGTAATCCTGTTTGAAGATCTAGATTTACAGTTGCCAGCAATATCATTCAGCAACATTTGAACTGCAGTGATGATAAGGGAAGCCTGCAAATTGTGAACTGTCAAAGCAAAACAAAATTCTAACCTACATATTAATACTAGAGTTTGAGAAGCCCAATTTGAATACTCATTATTTACTATTTATTGTACATTGTGTATAATGATAGAGACAAGAGACAAGGTAAATAAAAAGCCTTATTATTTACTACTTAAGGACTAAAGAAACTGAGGTTCGAAGCCTAAATAACTTGGCTAAGTTCACATGGTGATAATAGCAAACATCTTTCAGTACATTAGCCTCAAACATGTCTGAGATAGGTAGTAGCATTATTTCTTAGATGAGGGAAACAAATCATAGAAGAGGTGGAGTCAGTTTTTCTGACTCAAGTTTATTCTATTTTGTGTAGTATGTTGCTTTTAATCTTAGTTCACAAGTAGAACATCTCTTCTTAAATATCGTAAAACATTCTGGACAGTATTTTTGTTTTTATGTCAAGGCCTTACTTTTAGAGGAATACAAATTGATTTATCAAAAGAAATAAAATTGGTTAGAGATCTCTAAATTTTATCCAGAAGTATATATTTTGGCACCAGGGATTGAACTCAGAAGTGCTTAACCGCTAGACCACATCCCCAGACCTCTTTATTTTTTATTTTGAGATAGGGTCTTGCTAAATTGCTTAGGGCCTTACTAAGCTGCTGAGGCTGGCTTTGAACTGGTGAGGCTCCTGCCTCAGCCTTCTGAGCTGTTGGGATTAACATGTGCCACCATGCTGGCTATCTAAATATTTTAATAAAGTTTTAAATGATAAGTATAGTACATATGTACTATAAGCAAATATGAAAAAGAGCAAAAGTGACTTTTAATAGAACAAGTTAAAAATAATTGCCTTTTGGGGGAGTTGGGGAAATAAGAAAATTCCACTGGACTTGAAGAAATTTCAGGAATATATGGAATGCTGGAATCAGCTAATACTCTAATTTTATAATGAATCATATTTTCTCTGTAGAAATATATATATATATGTATATATATATATCTGTCCATTTCTATTAGATATAATGTTAATGTAATTGAAATAACATTCTTATGGAATAATTCTTGATTGTGTGGAACATACTCTCATTTTCTGTTATTATATTTTTAAATGCAACTTTCTTAATTGATTTTTGTGACCCATAAATAGGTTATAACTCATAATTTGAGGTGTGCTGAGAGGTATTGAGACTGTACATTCAGGTTGTAACAATTGTAAAGGAAAGGAAGACACAGGTTTCTTAGATGCAAAATTTGTTTATAGTCCCAAATAAACTGTCCATGAGGGCAGAGGCTTTATTTATTCTATGTGAATAAAAGAATACAGTAACATTACTTGGGGGACTGGCTGAATTGTGTGAAATGGAGGAAAACTGCCTACTTTTGAGTAATTAGAAAACTGGAGTGTAAATGCTAGAAATCAAGATGAGTTTCACAAAGGAATGAAAAGTCACTATTAAAGGAAGAAGAAAGCTTAGGTGGAGAACTAAGTAGTCTTAACAGAAAGCCTTACATAACAGATTAATAAATGACTTTTAAGAAAGCAGTTTCATTAGTAGGGGTAGAATTTACCCCTACTAATGGTTGTTGAGAAAACTGCTGAGAACTTTGAGTCAGAATGAATATACTACTTCTGGAAAACATTTATATATTTATTTTTCCTTTTGAAAGGAAGAGGGAAAAAATAATTTTAGTGGGAGTTAGGGTTTAAAGGAATAGAGGGGAAGAAAAGAAATATTTAAGTCCCTTTTCATGTTTGAATTTTGTGGGTTTTTTTTTCTAGTTTCCTATTGGAAAACCCTTTGTAGTAAGCCCTTTTCAAGTTAAAGCTCAAAATCCTTAGCTTTATGTTTAAGACCTTCCATAATTTGACCCCAAGTCTTTGCACTATTGTCACCCTCCTGTGTAATTCTTTTTCCCCTTACCTCTCTGTTACTAAGTCACTAAGACCTCTTGTATCTCTTTATTACTACCTCTTGACTCTTCTTCTTCTTCTTCTCTTTTTTTTTTTAATATTTTTTAGTTGTCAATTGACCTTTATTTTATTGATAAATATTCAGTGCTGAGAATTGAATCCAGTGCCTCACACATGCTAGGCAAGCGCTCTACCACTGATCCACCACCCCAGCCCCTCCTTTTTTTTTTTTTTTTTTTTTTTTAAACAGTGCAAGGGATAGAGTACGGCTTATGTGTGTTAGATAAACGCTCCACCACTGGGCTGCACCCTAGCCACTTAAATTTTTAAACCCTTTTATTTATTTATTTATTTTATTTGTTTATTTTTATGAGGTGCTGAGGATTGGACCAGTGCCTCACACGGTCAAGGCAAGTGCTCTGCCACTGAGCCCCAGCCCCAGCCCTTAAACCTTTTATTTTGAGAAAACTTTTAACAGAAAAGTTGTAGAAGTAGTACAAAGAGTTCCCACTTGCTTTTCATCCAACTTCCTCTAATGTTAACATAACTGTAGTACAATTAACAGAATTGAGAAATTTATCATTCCTCCATCATCTCTCACCCAGATGGTGGCAATAGCTTGAAAAGTCTTTGCCTCTAGTCTTGGCTTCATTTACTTCCTATGTTGTAGCAAGAGTGATTTATGAAAAATATATATATGGTTAAATTTTTTATGCCTTCCTATAGCTGTTAAGATGAAGACTAACTTTTTTGACATACTTACAAGGTCATTTATGTTCTGGTTGTAGGTAATTAAACAATCAAAACCTTAAAATCAAAAACCTACTTATCTTTCCTGTTTCAGTGTCAGTGCAGTAAAACTTAAAAGACTTCACTGATTATGACTCCTATGTTTTCTCAATATGTTTCTTCTCTGAATTTATATAATATCTAGTACTTTTCTCTCAAAATTATATTTACTATTCTTGTTGTAACAGTATAACTAGCAAGGTAACTGGCACACAGTTGGTATAGTAGGCACATAAAAAATATCTGTAGAAAACATGAATTGTTTACCGTAGGCAGATTTATTTATTGTGTCTTAAATGTATCTGACATATTTCATCTTATTTAAAAATCACTTTACCTTGCACCTTATACTGTTATCCTTTTTTTCACATCCTATAGAACTAAACCTGGTTCCCACCTCCTTTGTAAAGAATTCTTTGGTCACATTTGCCTGCCTTAACTATTCTTTCCTATGATTTTTGTAACATTTAATATATTTATTACTCACTTAGCACATATGCGCTGTCCTGTCAGTTAGCTCTTTTATGTACATATCTTATTTCTTCAACTCTGTATGTCAGTAGGCAAGTGCTTACTTCAGTTCCTTCTTCCTTTTCTTAGCTTTTAGTGCAGAAGACCATGCAGGTGAATTTGGAGTTTACAAAATACATATGACAAGGTCCTTGACATAAGTGAATTTATATTCAAGTAGAAGTTGAGAAAAAAGAAAACTGGCTTTTGTGTGAACACTTCTTATGAATCAGAAATTATGAGCAACTCACACACTGTGTATCTTATTGAATAGATACCAAGGACCTTGTGCAAGGGCATGAGTAAATGAAAAGCTACATAAAGTGCTGTTGGATTTCATTTACTCAGCAAATATTTATTGAAGGTGTTCTGTGTGCTGGGTGCAATGATGAGTTCCAAGAATAGTCTTAGTTTTCACTGAACTTACAGTTTTGCGGGGGATGCAGAAAATAAATAGGCAATTATAGTATGGTATGGTCAATTCCACAGGGGTTGGGAATCGACTGTTAAGTACTTGCCTTCATGTAGCTCTTAATCTAGGAGTGAGAGATGAATAAGCATACAGTGTAGTATCCTGTACATTATATGAGGTGATGGAATGAAAGACATGGTACTTGGAAGATAAGAGACAGGGAACCTAACAGACTTGGGAGGAAATTTTATCTAGAGTGAGATCAGAAGGAAGAAGCAAATGTCCAGAGTTAGAAGAAGCATGGCAAATTTCAAGTTTTCTGTGGCTGGATCATAGGACTAGGTCAGAGTAGTTAGGAATGAAACCAGAGTGTTAAACAGGGCCCTGATCATACCCAGGGCTTTCTAAGGCATTTTATCATACCAAATCTAATTTAAACTCATAATCTATGGTAGAGTAAACTTGGATATCTGGTTCAGGTTTATACTCTGTTTTAGTATATAACCTTGTCCTATTTCAGTATGTTTTTCTTTAGGGTGAGAATTGTTAATCATTTCTCAAAAATGGGAGTAAAACAATATTTTTTTTTTAAAAAGTATCCCACATAAACAAAAACCCTTATTCTCTGCTTATTAGTAATTACTTTCTGTGGCTATTAAACCATATTTCCCAAGATGGTTCTTTCAGGACACCTTGAAATAAAAATGTTGTCCCAGTGGAGGACTCTTGTGGTATTGTACCAGAGTGTGGTATATAGTGTGTGTTTCAAGTTTCAAAGATGACTACTGAAGTGAATTAAAGGGGTAGGTTGGGGATGTATTGTGGGAAGGCAAGTGGCTTTTTGGCTTAATTATTCTTGAAGAGATCAGGGCTGTGGAGTTTCCAAAAGGTTGTGACAGTATTGGGATCCCTGTCTGTATTTGCTAACTTGCAGTGTATGTGTTAAGCTTGCATATAATGAATTATCATATTTTCTGTTTGTAGAAAGAAATTCAAGCCATGAGTCAGTGCCATCATCCTAATATTGTGTCTTACTACACATCTTTTGTGGTAAAAGATGAGCTGTGGCTAGTCATGAAGCTGCTAAGTGGAGGTGAGTGATGTGCAGTAAAATGTTCTGTTCCACAGGTTGAAAAGTTAAAAATTTCCTTCTTTTTATCCTGATTTGATTTCATGGATATTTGTATTTGGGGAGATACCAAAAATGTATTATCTGTTAAAGAGGCTAGTGTATAAGCTGAGGCAGATTTCACACATTGCATTGGGTTGTTATGCCTCTTAAATCTTTCTTAATTTAGGATGATTCCCTTCCCCTTCCTTCCTTCCATGCCATAAGCTTATTGAAGAGTCTTGATTCAGTTATTTTGTAGAAGGTTCCACATTCTGGATTTATTTGATTTTTCTTCTTGTTGATGTTTAATTTGATCCAGATTTCTCTATTTTTTGAAAATTAGCTGTAAATACTTTATTAAATTCAAGTTAAATATTTTTGGGCAGAATACTTTGTAGGTGATGCTGGACGCTTCGTATTACATCAGGACAGAAAGTGTTTGCTGTCTGGTTGTATCTTTAATAGTGATTTTAATTTTGTTTGCTTAAGATTATGACAGCCAGACCTCTCCATGGGAAAGTTAACTTTTTCTCCCTTTGTATCCAGCAAGTAATCTCTGAAATGATACTCTGGCACTGTGTGAATATCTAGCCCCCATGTCTTTTAAAATGACTTTACCATCCATTAATAATCCTTGTTTGCATTAGTTAGTTCATCAAGGATTTTAAAATGTGATTTTTCTTATTGTATCATTTCTTTTGCATTTATAATTTGTCATTCTTTTGTGAAGAGGAACTTTGCCTTACCAACTGATGCCCTGTACTTAATCTGTACTGTAGTTTAACTGAAAAGGGCAGGTTTTATAAACCAATTTTCAGAGTAAAAAGTTGCTCAAAAATTACCTCCAACAGTAGCAAAGAGAGGGTTTTTTTTCCCTCCTTCTTTTTTCTAGTTGTGTTGGGCCTTCACTTTTTTGCATATCATTATGACTCAAGTTTTTTTATATGTTGGCAGTGTATCAGTCAGTTGTACTGGTTCTCTTTGCTGCTTGGGTTGTCCAGATTTTGTTAGTGAAAATCCGTTAAGATCCCTCTTGTATTCTTTTGACATGAGCCCACTGATCTTTGAGTACATCCTTTCTTTTTAAGTGAACGTTTCTTAGGTTGACATTTATATTCTTTTTTTCCAGACCCAGAATCATTTAATATTCTAAGCAGCTCTGTTATTTTTTTCTGGGGAATGATATTTAGAAAGCATAACTTAGGTACTTGGTATGCTCATTGCTACTGCCCTGTTGGTGCTCCTAAAATTTGGAAATATAATATACATTAAAATAATAATTTGACATTCATATTTCTAATTCAAAGTTTAATATTGTAGACATACAAACTTCTGTAATACTATGCTCGAATCTCTTTCCTCTTACAAAAAGATCTTGGTCCACAATATTAGCATAATTACATGTGTGCTGTATCCTGCAGACAGACACACACATACAACACACACACACGCTATTATTTCTACTTTATTCTTACAATAAAATATAAATATTGCTAATTGCAAAGAAAGGACTTGGGCATGAATAGATTGAAAATTTTGTTTGTTACCTGAAGGTCCATGCCACATGATAAATTAGTCTTTTTGTGGCAACATTGGTAGGACTCAGGAATGCTGACCCTGGAGCCACTCCAGGCTTCTCATTTCTGCCTGTTGGTTTTGTTTGCCTATGTATTTTGTGAGGGAATATGATTTTTCATTTTAGAATGCAGAGTTACAGAAAAAAGAATCCATATTTGTTTAGTTTGTAATTTTAATACTGTCCCTCACTGAACATTGTACTTCTCCAGAGAAGCTCCAAAGGTAAAAAGATAGGCTTTAGAATAAGTTCCGCCTTTCCAGCTTAGCGATTGTAATGTCATTGGGAAAACTGTTTCAACCTTTTGAACCTTTTTTGTATTTTTTAACATGGCTGTTAAATGAGGATACCTTCCTGCAATTCAGTGTATTGGTGAGGAGTAAATAAGATGATAAATGTAAAGCATCTACTATTGTGCTGACGTGTAAGAGTTGCACAAGAAATTTTTATTCATAAGTAGTAATGTTCCCTTGCTATATTTTGATGCTTTTCAGTGTAGCCAGAATCACCTTTTTGTTTCAATCCCATTAGTGACACACTGGAGAAACTGGATTGCTTTGTTAAAGGCCCTGTTCATATGATGGTTGGAAGCCTTGCTAACACCAACCACCTTTCAAGATGGTGGTCAAGCATGGTTCTTTCTGTATGGACAGATATGGGAACATTAGGTAATACTGTATCTTTCCTTATTGATCACCTATGGTATAATTTATTTGTAATTTACAAAAATGTATAATACAGAGTTTTTAATGTTTTGCAGAAAAATTCTCTGCTATAGGAATAAATTGTATACATAATTCTGTCTTCTGTATGCTAGCCCATCTTTTCTGCTACTTCTAAGCAGAAAGACTCTTCTTCTTCTTCTTCTTCTTCTTCTTCTTCTTTTTTTTTTAAAGATTCCTATTCCGGGCTAGGGTTGTGGCTCAGCGGTAGAGCGCTCGCCTTGCACGTGCGGGGCCCTGGGTTTGATCCTCAGCACCACATAAAAATAAATAAGTAAAATAAAGGTATTATGGCCAACTATAACTAAAAAAAAAAAAAAAAAAAAGATTCCTATTCTTTTGTTAATGAGTATATGTTCTGATTACAAAAGGGGTGGACATGTAGATGGGTGAAATGCCTTTTAAAAATAGCTCCTTGTCCCTTCTGGTCTTTGATTTCCTTGGGTAGTGTCTAGTTTTTCCATCCTTATACTCAGAAATTTCCTGAAGTATAATTTTCAATCATGTCCCAGTCATAACTCATAATAATTACTTACATGTTTAAGAACCAACATAATCTTTACATCTAAACTTCTTAAATATTAAAATTTTTGCATTTTTTTTGAAAATGAAATCTTTTGTTAGTATTAAGTGAATAAACATTTAAACAGAAGAGATATCTTAAGCAATATTTAGGGAAACAAAAAGATAGAACTAAGTATATCTTAAAATTTTTTTAAGTAGAGAAAATTACATGAGGGTTTATAGTGCAACTAATACACTATTCATTTCCGCTGTCATATATTTGAAAAATAAAACCAATTAAAAAAAACACTATTTATCAATACTTACTGAACACCACTACTTTGGTAAATACAATAGATAGTTCCTTGCTCTCCATGGGCCTCATAACTGATAATAAATAATAACTAAGTAATTACAAGTGTGTAGAGTGCCATGAAGAAGTACCAAGTGCCATGGGAATATGTTACAGGAAAGCCTAACCTTATTGAGGGGTAATGTATGCACTAGGATTAACAGAGACTTCCCTTAAGAGGTGACATCCAGTTGAGACTTAAAAGAATAAGCAATAATTAGCCAGGTGAAATGAGGGATGGAGGTAGTATAAGGGGAAGGATGAGAGAAGCGATCCAGATAGAGGACATTCTACAAAAGAGGGATGGAATAAAGATGGAGGAGTGTGGAATGTCTCAAGAATCTGGGTATCTGGGTGCCACAGCCACAGGAAGATTTGGGAAGACCTATGGGGGAGGCTATGACAATCTCTTTGAATAATTTAAAAAATATAAATTACCATAAAATGCAAATATGAATATAATATCTTCTTTTATATCAGCTTCTTTAGCCACAGTATTTAAAACAAAAGTATATTTTTGATTTAGCCACATTGTACTAATGTAGAATTTAGTAAACTAAATCGTAAAAATAAATAGTAACTGACACTCTTAAATCATCATCTGGATGAACATCATGGTTAAATAAATTAGCTGGATGTGGTGGCACATTGCCTGTAATCTTAGTTACTTGGGAGGATGAGGCAGGAGATTCATAAGTTTGAGTCCTAACTTGGCAACTTAGTCAACCGTCAAAATGAAATATAAAAGGGCGATGTAGCTTCAGTGGTAGAATACCCCTGGATTCAATTCACAGTAGCACAAAAACAAAACAAAAAGTTTCATTAAATGTCAGTACTGCAATTATTTCATAATGCTTTCTTATAACAGTAATATTCTTATATTTTGCTAGTTAAAACCCTGATGTTGAATGTTGGGATTTGTTAATACTCTAATGAATCTTTAGAAATTAGAAGCATGTTTTGTCTAAATATCTGTTTATACAGTTTATAAGTACCAAACTGTCATGTGAGATTTTTTTTAGAAACACAGATAATTAAGAAAACTTATGAGAGGAAGAGAAAGAAGTACCTGTAGTATATAGAGATGAAGAAATCTAATTTAAATGAACTGCCCTAGAGAGTGAGGTATTTTGTTATTTAGGAGTCCCCCAACTTTGTCATTTTCTAAGGGATAAAAAGTGTGAGTACTTCCTTGATCTACACAAAACCCAGGTACGGTACCAGATATTTATAGATTAGTTCTGAAGGTTCAGTCAATAGTGGAGGGTTTTAAACTTTTGGACCTTCTAGGGGCCTGAAATGGAATAATTAACCAAGCCAATTTTGGCCCCTTTGAAACCTAGCCTAAAGATTGATTAAAACTTCATAGTAGAGACACTTTTAACTAAATCAAATGAGTTGATTTAAAAAAAAAATTTTTTTTTGTAGGTGTAGATGAAAAGAATGCCTTTATTTGTTTATTTTTACATGGTGCTAAGGATGGAACCCAGTGCCTCACACATGCTGGGCAAGCACTCTGCCACTGAGCTACAGCCTCAGTCCAAATTAGTTAATTTTGTATTCGAAGAATGTCTTTTTTTTTTTTTTTTTTTTTAAAAACTTCCCTTTACTAGGTAATGAAACTGGGGTACTCCTTCCCAGCCATTTTAGTTTTTTGAATTTTGAAACAAGGTCTTGCTAAGTTTCCCAGGCTGCCCTTAAAACTTGCAGTCTTCTTCCCCCAGACTCCCAGTCAGCTGGGATTACAGGCTTGTGCCTGTTTGCCTGGCAGAGTGCCTTTTCATAAAAGTAAATGAGGAAATTAATGTGTTGACTGAGTAATTAATTTGAGTTGTAATTGTCAGTTTAACAGGAATCTTAAGCCAGTCAGTACTTCACTACTTTGTCAATATTATTTTATCATAATGATTTTTTTGGACAGTTAAAGCTTTTGCAGTTTTTTTTTGGGTGGAGGTGCGGGTAGAGTGTTGGGAATTGAACCTAGGGGTCCTTTACCACTCATCCACATCCCCAACTCTTTTTGTTTTTTGAGACAGGATCTAGCCTCTGTAGTCACTGAGATCACAAGTGTATGCCACCACACCCAGCATCACATTGTTTTTTAAATGTTCTGTGCCACAGGCTGTGAAGACATAGAATATAATTTTGGAGGGGGGGGATAGATCTGTGTTTTAACTTTTTGCTTTATGTAATAGAATTTTTACTAAATCCCCTTAGTTTTCCATGTGATTTATTTGCCTTTATTTTGAAAAATGCTTAAATTTTAGTGGTGGACAGCTTTTATCAAAGTAGCATAGGTTGTTAAAATGTCTGAAAAAGCACTTTTTGGGCTCAGATATCTTGAATGACAGTCTTTAGGGTCTGCATCTTTTACTTACTTGCCAAGTAATTCCTTTATGTGTTAAGAGTTCAAGATCTGATTATCCTAGCAGAGTATTTGTTTTTCCAGATTGTGCTTGAGAACACAATACTGTCTACACTATTATAACTTTCCCAGTTGTTTCTACTTTTTTTTTAAAAAAAGATATTAATAAAGTCACCAGTGATAATCTGTAGTTTTCTTTTGCTTTAGCATGCTTTACCTTCAACTTTCTCTTAGTTAACATTTAAATTGTATGATTTTGATATTTGAGGAGCAAGTATTGCAAGCATCGTCATTGAGTTTTGGTGCTTTGTAGCATCTTGTGATGCCAGGAAAATCAAACAGATAAGAAGGGTTGGGGGGACTCTAGAAATAATACCTTTCAATTAAGGATGAAGATTTGCCACTTATAAAAATTATTGTTGGAAGGAGACTAAAATGGAAAAGAAATAGTTATACCAAGGAAGGGAGAGTTTTGTCTATGCCTTGTTCAGATGCCTGATTTGGATACTGGGATGTACATTACTCTTAATTTTGATTGTTGGATGATGTGAAATTAATTTGAAAATTTAAAATTTTGAAAAGGAGCTCTTCCTTCACACTCTTCCAAAATATAGAACTAATAATTTTTTTTACACATTTAAAACAGTGTTTATTGAATATCTCAATTTTTAAACAAATATTTATTTATTTACTTTTAGTTATAGGTGGACACAGTATCTTTATTTTACTTTTATGTAGTGCTGAGGATCGAACCTAGAGCCTCATGCATGCTAGGCGAGTGTTCTACCTCTGAGCCACAACCCTAGCCCCTGAATATCTCATTTTTCATTTGGGAGATGTTAGAAGGGCCTGAGGCCCTTCAGCCAGGCTTATTCTGGAGGCAGAAAAAAAGTGGGGCCCAAACCTGGACCCAGAAAGTTCTCTTAAATATATGTTCTTGGCCTAGGCCAAGAACAAGATACTGCTGATTCCTTTTAGAAGTATGTGAGGCTTCAAATCTGCTCAATTAAGATACAGTTTCTGCTTCACTTCTCACTAGTGTCAACATGGTCAGGTCAGGCCTTACTTTTCATTTTCAGTATCCATGTCATACTACACAGGTGCCACATACTAGCCTAGTAGCCACAGAAGGGATTTCAGCTCTGGCATCCTGGGATCACTGCTGCTGAAACACCAAGGAACAGCAGATAGCCTTCTGCTACATGCTGGGCCAGGGACACAGGAAGTGATAGTTGTCAGGAACTGGAAAGTCTAAGATGTTCTTCCTTGCAGCTAACAAGGTAGCCTGCCAGTTTTATGATGCCAATAGAAAACATAAAAACTCCCAGGACATCTTCCTGAAGAGCTGCTGTGGCTGTAAGCCCTTCTCCCACTTTGTGGGATCAGTCATCTGATCATGACTCCTGCCTTTTGAAGCGGTCACAGGTCCCAACCCAGGGGTGGGCTTGAAGGTCATAGGACCCATCTCTAGTGGGGTCCCTAGAGGTCGCAGGTTCCATCCCACTTATCGGTGCCCTCTAGATCACACAGAAGAAATCCTGTTTCTCTTCTGAGCGAGACCCGCAGAAGAAAGGCACAAGTCACCCCACAGCACAGGAGTCTCCTGGCCCTTGCGTCGACCAGCCCTTGTAGGGAGGGCCTGGCCTCCTACCGCTGAACAGCAACCCCAAGACTCTTAACCCGGCCTCATTAAAGAGCGCAAGCTGCCTGGAGTCTTCGATGGCAGCGGATACTGAAGGGACCCAGGAAGGGATCTCAGAGACCAAGAAACTGCATCACCAGCCACAGATACTGCCATGCACGCCCAGAACTAATAATTTTGATGTGCTCTAATATCTTTGTGGCTTCCTTTCTTTGAGCTATCAGTATGGAAATTCCCCAAAAGTACATAGTCATGTCATATATCTCTTGTCATACTCTGTGGCACCCAGTACTAGATCTTGAATATAATAGGGCTTAATTGTTAAGTAAATACACTCTTAATTTTTCTTTTCTTTCTTTCTTTCTATTTTTTTTTTTTTTTTTTTGGTACCAGAGATTGAACCCAAGGACACTTTTCCACTAAGCCAGAGTCTTCCTGAAAAGTTGCTTAGGGTCTCGCTAAGTTGCTGAGGATGGCTTTGAACTTGCGAGCATCCTGCCTTACTCTCCCCAGCTGCTAGAATTACAGGTGTTTACCTCTACTCCTGGCTGTTGTTTAATTTTTTAAAAAACTGTTAATTTTAAGTTCCTAGTAGCAACTTTTTCCTTGGCATTCCTTAATTTAGATATACTTAAAGTTACAAACATGCAGCTTGCTCAGTGATTATATAAGTGTCTTCTTGCTAAGCAGTAAATACTGCTTTTATGTGGGTTGAAATTCTCAGAAGAATGAAACATGGCCCATTTGGTGTAATCATTTTGCTTTAGGGATCAATGTGTGATTGATTAAACTAAACTGAACCAAGTTTCTCCCTTAGGCCTCCCTGCTTCCATATCACAAACATGTGAATCCCAGCAATAAGAGGGGAAAGAACTAGTTTGATAATATGCTAGGAAGTGCTGTCTGAGCTGGTGCAACAGTGCACATCTGTAATCCCAGTGACTCAGGGGACTGAGGCAGGAGGGATTGCAAGTTCGAGGTCAGCTTCAGCAATTTAGGGAGACTCTAAGTAACTTAGTGAGACCCTGTCTCAAAAGAACAATAAAAAGGACTGGGGATATGGCTCAGTGGTAAAGTGCCTCTGAGTTCAATCCCTGGTACCAATAAAACAAGAAAGGGAAACACTGTCTAGAATTTGGAGCCTCTCATCTTGAGAAAATAAACTAACTGAGGCTTTCATAGGAGAGAAAAGATATAAGAATCTTACTCTTTTTCATCTGAATTTTCAACCAGTTTTAGGACTCAGGATATAGCTCAGTGGTATAGTGCTTGCCTAGCACATTCGAGGCTCTGGGTTTGATACCCAGTACTGTGAAGAAAACCAAAGATAAAAATAGTTTTCTCGTTTTCAGTCCTCTCCTTCACTGCCCTCTCACTTCTTATGTGGTATTTGTGTATCATTCTGGCCTTTTTGGAGCCAGAACTCCAGAAGGATCACTTTTTCTTAAATGTATACCTCCTCTGCAGGCATTGAAAGTAAAATTTTTTCACTTTGTTTAGTCAGTTACTTTTTATATTTCTGCTTGCTTTCTTCTATAATATTGTTGCCATTTCCCCCCCTCCTGCCACACAACCTTATTAAAAAATCTCTTTCCTATTCTCTTTGTTCATCCTGGATTTATGCCCCCTCCTTTTAAAAATAAACTTCATCAAGTTATTGTATTTTAAGTGGGAGCTAGAGTGAATTTAAATTCAGTCCTTCATGAGTTCTGGGAATTGCGCTCAGGGTGTCCTACCACTGAGTTATACCCCCAGCCCCAATCCTTTGTGTTTTTGAGGATCTTACCTAGACCACTTCTTTCCATGTATTTGGAATTAGTATTGTTTTTTTTTAAGTGAATGAAATAAAACCATCCAATACGGTATGTTTTCAGCAGGGTTGAGTAAGTGATTTTTAGTCTTGATCATTGAGGTTTTGTACCAAAAAATGGATATTGAATCTTTCTAGTATAGTCTGTCTTCTGTTTCAGACTTCTTGACGTAGTTTCTAATAGTGAGGATTGTTTTGTTTTGGTTCTATGATCTTTATAGGTCAGTATATTCCAGACACCTTAGGAACCAAATCTCTGGCATGCCTTTTTAAAAATAATTATTATTATCAATTTTTGTAGTCAGCATTCTGTGATTTTAATTACTTTCTTTTCCTCTCTCTCCTCTCGTTCTTTAATAGAAGCATTATTTCCTATCCTGGGAAGAATAGGATTGATAAGACATCTGGGGTATTATTTAAAGAGAACTTCATTGTTATTCATGTTTGTCTTTACCTATTTTATTTCTATAATTTATTAACCAGAAAACTTAAGTGTTTAAGTTACTTTGTATACAAATCTGATCTTCATTTTCTAACTTCCCTGTTTTAACTCTATTTCAGTTGTGTTTTTACCTCTCCTTTTTCTCTGTCTCTGTTTCTTGCAGTGTTGGAGATCAATATCTTTAGTCATACAACACTGCTTACTCTTATCTGGTATTGGAGGTCTATATTAGTTTGTGATATCTTACATTTGAATAGTACTGATGGGCATGGTTCACTTACGAAATATACAGATGTGGTTAAAACTCTTTCCCTGCTTCTTCCAAATTCTCATTAGAGGTCTAAAGGAGATGCTGGTCTAACATACTGTTTGGATGATAGCAATTTACTTTGTGTTTTAGATTGGAATTGGGAATAAATGATTACTTTTAAATGTCTCTGTTTCCTCATGTTCACTCTTTTTTCCTTTCTTACATAATTAATTTTATGAAAAGGTTTAAATGTGTTTTGATTCCAAAATGGATCTGAATTATACTGAACAAGTTAAAAATTTTTCATGAACTGTGTTTTCTGTTTTCAGGTTCTGTTTTGGATATTATTAAGCACATCGTGGCAAAGGGGGAACACAAAAGTGGAGTCCTGGATGAACCTACCATTGCTACGATCCTTCGAGAAGTATTAGAAGGGTTGGAATACCTGCATAAAAATGGGCAGATTCACAGGTATATAAAAGATGATATTTTTATCTTTTGGATAGATAGCAGTGCTGTATCATGTTATTGAGGCCAGTCTCATTCTTCTACAGAATTACTCATAGCTGTAATTGTTGTCAAGGCTCTTTGTATCAATAGTTTCAGTACATTGTGGTTAGACCTTTAATTATACATCTGGTGAGTATTAAAAAAATTATAAGTACTTCAATAAAATCAGAAAACATAAAATTAGCAATTTTTTACTGAGAGGCAGTTACTAATAACATTTGGAACATTGTTTTCTATTTTCTTTTATGTGCTTTAAAAGTATCTAAGATAATGATGTGTATATAATTTTGTCTGTTACTTGTTTTCTATTTCCAGTATTTTCCCAAATTATGAAAAGTTCTTTGTAAAATAGCATTGTTTTTATTAAAACTTTTTTTCCCTTTTTTTTCAAATAGATAACATAACCTGGTTCTGGTACTGCTAAATGAATAGTGATAGCTAAGTGAATAATGATAGATTCTGGGTACAGAGTCTTTGAGCACTTTCCCAGGCCCATTATGTGGATTACCATATTTGTGCAGGTGGAGTTCTCATTTAGTCCTATGGAAATTGGAAGTCTTTTTTCTTAGGCCACTTTTTGGTGCTCTTTAGAGTGTTTGGACACTCTGGGCCTACTGTTGTCCTTTCCTATTTGACAAAAGGCTGATAGATACTAGGCCTGGTTTGCCCTCTGCTCTTGAATTGGAGGGCTGTGAGATGGACTGTGCCTACTGATGGTGGTATGGGCCTACCTGCTGCCCTTGGGATGGGGCAGGGTGTAAAGTTTTCTGAGTTGGTCTTCATTGGTGACTCTGGTTCTGGAATAGTGGGCTCTCTTGCAACTGTGGAGTCCAGGGTGAGGCCTCCTGTTAGTACTTTGCCAGGCTGCCCCTTCACTGCTTCTCTGATCAGAGAAAGTATGCATGGGCCTTTTTTTGACCTATGCTTGTAGTTCTCAGTTTCAGGGCCCTCAAGTGCCCAGTCTAGGATATAGAAGATTAAAAGGAAGCTTAGGAAACTTAATGGCCTGTTGCTTTTCATGTCCCAAGGCCCTTAAACACTCTGCTCTTCTCTTTTCACTTTTCAGAGTTCTTTTGTGATTGTTGAATTATGTCTGGGAATTTTAGTTGTATTTAAAGAGAAGGAGCATGGGAAAGTAAATTTATATAATTAAAAATTTTTTTTATTTGCCTGAATTAATTACACTTGACACCAGAATGCACTACAGTTCATTGTACATAAATGGAGCACAGTTTTTCATTTTTCTGGTTATACACGAAGTAGAGTCACACATTAGTGTAGTCATACATGTACCTGGGGTAATGATGTCCCATCTCATTCCACCATCGTTTCTATCCTCATGCCTCCTCCCTACCCCTCTGCCCAATCCAGAATTCCTCCATTCATCCCATGCTCCTCCCCGCATTATGCATCCTCATCCACTTACCAGAGAAAACATTGGGCCTTTGGTTTTTTGGGATTGGTTTACTTCCCTTAGTATGATATTCTCCAACTCCATTCTTTTACCTGCAAATGCCATAATTTTATTCTTTCTTAATGTTGAGTAATATTCTGTTGTGTAAAATTTATATAATTTTTCTGGGGATTGGAACAAATCTCTAGATTTGGGATGGCACTATGATTTGTTTTTAATCTATTTCATTCCTGAGTTAAGATTCTGAGTGTAATATGACAGGTTTTTACATGTTATATGGGCCCATTCTCTGAATATTTTCTATTTATATCGTTATCAACATTGTAATAAACGTCTTCCTCTGTGGTTTTTAATTTTTTTTAAATCTAGCTTTCTATAAAGAGTCAAGGAGTCAAAGGGAAAACATTTTATAAAAAAAAATTGACATATCTTTTCAGAAATGTACAGATTTATGCCCCCGTTAGCAGGTTATGTAAACGGTAGAATTCATTGGACCCGGGCTAGCCTTGCCCATTAAAATTTCAATTTGCTAATTTTGATGAAGGAAGAATGGAATAATTTTAATGTTCTGGATTATTAGTGAGTTTAAATATCGATTTGTATGGAGTAATTGGTATTTCCTCTTGTGAAATGTTTGCTTCTGACTTTTGCCTGTTTTTCTTTGGGATTTCACTGCTACTTTGATTATTCTGAATTTTTTATGTGTTCAGAATGGGCTTTTTTCAGTTTTTGTCTTAGTTTGGCTAAAGGACGTGCTGTTTGGGTCATGGTCAACTTGTAGAATAGAGGGGCAAGAGGGAATGAGGTTGTCAGATTGTGATTAAAATCTGGAAAATAGGATGGGTTGATGGAAAGTCAAGATAGGTTGGCTGATTGGAGATGTACTTACTTCCATACATACACATCATTGAAGTCAAAGAATAGTCATAGTGGAGTGATTGAATGGTTACCTAGAAAAATAGGAGGTTATGGTTAGAGAGTAGTAATTTTGTACTTGACTGCATTTTGATGAAAACAAGATAAAAAACTGAGGAAGGAGATGCCTAAGGGGTGGTGGAAGAGGAGGATGTCTGTAGAGGTGGCATTAGTGAACTGAGAAGGAATGCATTGCATGATCATCTCTGTGATGGTTGAAGTTTCTTAGAATAATGGCAAGATCAATTTGGGCTCAAATAAACAACTGGGAAACTGAATGATGGCAGCAATAAAGACGGTGGATGGCAATGCCCGAAGGGAATTTTTCTTTTTTGTTTTTTTAAAAAATTATGTTTAGTTGTAGAGGGACACAATACCTTTATTTTATTTATTTATTTTTATGTGGTGCTGAAGATTTCAACCTGGCCTTACACCTGCCAGGCAAGGGCTCTACCACTGAGCCACCACCCCAGTCTGGGAATTTTTCTTTTAACTGAATGTTTAATACATTTGTGCTATTCAAATGAATAGAGAAAGGATTAGAATTCTATAATATATATTAGACATTTATGTAAAAGATATTGCCTTTTTTTTCCCCGAGAAGTTTTCCCCTATTTCCCTATCATTCTGTCTTCCTCAGAGCAAAGAATAGTAATTACTACTTTCATGGATAAGCTGCTCCATTGTGTTGGACAGTAATTATATCTTTATGTTTCACATCATCATTTGTACTAATTCACAGTGAAATTGAACTCCACTCAAAGTAGAGCCTAAAGAAATTAGAACAAATAGTAGTCAAATTCATATGAATGAATGCTAAAGGCCTAAGGATTTTTATTTAATTAATTAATTAATTAATTTATTTTTAAAGAGAGAGTGGGAGAGAGAGAGTGGGGGAGGGAGAAAGAGAGAGAGAGAGAATTTTTTAATATTTATTTTTTAGTTCTCGGCGGACACAACATCTTTGTTTGTATGTGGTGCTGAGGATCGAACCCGGGCCACACGCATGCCAGGCGAGCGCGCTACCGCTTGAGCCACATCCCCAGCCCCGCCTAAGGATTTTTAAGTGCTGATTTAGTAATAAAATATCTGCTGGCACAAACCTTATATTTACTCATATTATTAAAACTACAACAATAGAAATGATAGCCATTTTAAGGAAAAAAGAACTCTGGGACAAGGTCATTAAGTAAAATACATTTTAAATATAAATACCATGTATTTCCTGATTAGTGTCAAGTAAATATCTTAATTATCCTGAGTTTATGTCTCAGAGGAAAAAAATCAGAAACAATTACGAAGAAAGTGCTTTGCTTTATATTATCAGATTCATTTTCAAAATAATTGAGATCCAAAAAAAATAATAATAATTGAGATCCATTGGGAAAATTGTTTTAGTTTTTCTTTTTATCAAAGATGTATTGGTCGTTTTTTTGGTAATCCATTTATGTCTGCATTCTTTGTCTACTTTGCCTTCATTTTTATGATTGGATTCTTTTTAAAAAATATTAATTTTTTAGTTATAGTTGGACACAATATCTTTATTTATTTATTTTTATGTAGTGTTGGGGAACGAACCCAGGGCCTTGCCAGTGCTAGTCGAATTCTCTACCACTGAGCCACAACCCCAGCCCCGATTGGATTCTTTTTTAAAAAATCTTTTTAAAATTGTGAATGGACCTTTATTTTATTTATTAATTTATTTATAGGTGGTGCTGAGAATTGAAACCAGTGCCTCAAACATGCTAGGCAAGCACTCTACCGCTGAGCTCAGCTACCTACAAACCTAGCCCTATGGTTGGATTTTCTAGTCTGTATATGACTAACAAAGGGGAAATTGGAGGGTATATGTATGGCTCCACTAAATTTTTATAGATCTAGAACAGAATGGGAGTGATGATATAGAGTATACACTATTATCTCAGGCTTGAACTTCTAAACTGGAAAGTGAGGCTGGCTACAAAGCATGGAGGAAGCCAGAAAAGCAAACCGTGCATGGCTAGGTCTCCATGACCATGAATTTGTGGGACCCTGCTGAACAATGGGAAAGTGCTGTGGTAGCAGCACCTATCTCTACCTTGAACACCCAGTCTGCTGCCTGCCTGGGGCTACTGAAGCTCTGCCCACCCACATCCAGAGTCCAAATGGCAATCTGATTGATATTATATATATATAAAATAGAAGTATATATAAAATAAGAGCAAGGAAAAGCAAATTGAGGCTCTAATCTTTTTCCTCTCTATCTCTTGGATTGATAATTCTATTTTTAGGCTTAATGAGGTTTAATGATTCTTCTGCCATCTTGAACCTGCTGTTAATCTCTGCTGGTAGATTTTTCATTTCAGAAATCATACTCTTTTTTTGATACTGGGGATTGAACTCAGGGGCATTTAACCACTGAGTCACATCCCCAGCTCTATTTTGTTTAGAGTCAGGGTCTCCCTGAGTTGCTTAGTGCTTCTATTTTGCTGAAGCTGACTTTGAACACATGATCCTCCTAGCTTGGCCTCATGAGCTGCTGGGATTATAGGTGTGTGCACCATACCTGGCTCAGTAATCATACTTTTTAATTCCAGAATTTCCTTTGGGCCTTTTTTTATTGGTTACTGGGGATTGAACTCAGGCGCACTCAACCACTGAGCCACATCCCTAGCCCTATTTTGTATTTTATTTAGAAACAGGGTCTCACGGAGTTCCTTAGTGCCTCACTGTTGCTGAGGCTGGCTTTGAACTCACTATCCTCCTGTCTCAGCCTCCAGTGCCGCTGGGATTGCAGGTGTGCGCCACCATGCCCAGCTCCTTTTGGTTCTATTTAAAATGTTTTTATATCAGCATTAAGAATCTTTGTTGCTTCTTTTTCTTTATATATTTTTTATAATTGTAGATGGACCTTTATTTTGTTTGTTTTTATGTAGTGCTGAGGATTGAACCCAGTGCTTCACACATGCCAGCCAAGCACTTTACCACTGAGCCACAACTCCAGCCCCCTTTGTTGCTTCTTTATCTTATACTTTACTTCTTTAAATGTGGTTTCCTTTGATTCTTTGAACATAATTTATTTATAGTAAATGATTTCAAATCTTTCCTAAATCAATATCTGGGAACACTCAGATAATTTCTATTGATCACTTTTTTTTTTCCAGAATATGGGCTACACTTTTCATTTATCTTTGCAAATCTCTTGTTTTTCTGTTGGAGAGCCCTAAATTTTAGATGTAATTTTGTAGAAACTCTGGATTCTGATTTTTTTT
The DNA here is from genome assembly GCF_048772815.1 of Callospermophilus lateralis. Taxonomy (NCBI): domain Eukaryota; kingdom Metazoa; phylum Chordata; class Mammalia; order Rodentia; family Sciuridae; genus Callospermophilus; species Callospermophilus lateralis. The sequence continues at coordinate 200,785,849 of NC_135305.1, read as the reverse complement.
CTCTGAACACTAGTATTCTAATTTTTTTTAACCCCCCTTAATTAACTTGCCTGGGACAAATCTGTGGTAGGTAGTCATTGATGTGATTTCTCTGCTTAGTTTTTTTTTTGTGTGTGTGGTTGTTTAAATTCTTTTTATTTTAAAGTCTGGTTTCCTAGGAATTACCCTATGTCCCTCTGAGTACTCAGCCAGTGAATAACTAGTGATTATGCTTATATATCAGGAGCCACTAAGGCTTTGCTTTACCAGAATCCTTCTATGAATTTTAAAATGAGCATTTTCAAAGTTCTGTTTTCCAATTTACCTAGATTTCAGTTTGAACCAAGCATTTTTTTGTTGGGGGGTAGGGGGGGGTTGAATCAGGGATTGAACTCAGGGGCACTTGACCACTGAGCCACATCCCTAGCCCTGTTTTGTTTTTTATTTAGAGACAAGGTCTTACTGAGTTGCTTAGCATCTCACTTTTGCTGAGCTGGCTTTGAACTTGCGATTCTCCCATCCCAGCCTCCTGAACCACTGGGATTACAGGTGTGTGCCACCATGCCCAACCCTGAACCAGGCCTCTTAAAGTCTTCTGTATTCTTGTGTGTATTCTCAAGGTTGGCCAGAAGTGTTTGACTAGCAAAGGCCTCTTTGTCTCTGTTGTGCATGTGTGTATCTTCAGCCAGGATATTTTTATCTCAATCTGGACTGAAATTACAGGCTACAGAGGCACTCTTGATCCTTTCTTGTTGGCTAGTCTTGAAAAAGTCATTTCCACTCACAGTGTCACTGGGTGTAAGTGTTGTCCACCATTTGTAATCAAGAGAGCACTTCAACTCTGACAGAAGAGCTGCCAGTCATTAAGTTGTGTCTACCTTAAAGGTACTACCTCCATGCAGACTAAGCTGGGCCTGATACCAGACCAGAACACCATGGAATCACACTGTTCTTATCTGTGATGCAGTAGTGTTTTCAAGCATAAATGTTTCTCAGGTTAATTTCCAGAGTACTGAAATGGTTGTTTTGTCCAATTTGTTCAGCTTTAAGGTTGATTTTTAGGGGGGATGTCTATTAATTTCCTCATTGAATTGTATCTAGAAGATCCACCCTTCCACATGTATTTTCTTGTCTTGACATTGACTTAAGAATAAATACATTTTGCAAGTAAATGTATGGATCTGGAGATTCTCGTGCTAAGTGAAATAAGCCAGTCCCTAAAAGCCAAAGGTCAAATGTTTTCACTGATATGTGGAAGCTAATCCATAATAAGGGAGAAGAGGGGAAGAATAGATATTCAGTAGATTAGACAAAAGGGAATGAAGGGAAAGACGGGGGGGGGGTAGGAAAAGGAAAGACAATGGAATGAATCTGAAGTAATTTTCTTAGGTACATATATGAATACACCATAATGAATCCCACCATCCTGTACGTCCGTTAAAATGGGGTTCTAATTAGAATACGATATATTCTAGACTTGTGTAATTATATAAAAGTGAATTCTATGATATATAATTAAAAAGAATCAGTAAAATTTAAAAGGCGGGGCCTGGGGATATAGCTCAGTTGATAGAGTGCTTGCCTTGCATGCACAAGGCGCTGAATTTGATCCCTAGCAACACACACACACACACACACACACATACACACACACACGAGCAAAAATAAAAAATACATTTTCCTTCTATAAAGAAGCCCCTAAATAAAATCTCTAAAGAAAAAAGGTTTTATGGTTATATTTTGTATTCTTAAAACTAATTTCTAAATAAGAAAATTTACATATTGCCACATGCATAGATAATATGTTGCTATTATTAATCTCACTTTGCAAGTGAAGAAAATAAGCCTTGTTAAGTTAGGGGATTTGCTTAAGCTTACAAAACGGGTCTATAAAGAAGTTTTCAGTGGCTTATAAACTAATTTTGAGGACCATTCTGAGTGGGAATTTCAAAGATATTTTTGGCTGTGATTTTATGTCAAAGGTAATACTCTTTAAATGGCAGCCTCTTAGGTAATTGTTAAAAGGGGTAATGCTTAATTAGCTAATCGAGAACTGACACACTGAACAAAATAGATGTTACAGTCATACAAAGTAAAGCTGACTGAACTTCTTTTAACATTTCTTGCAACACAGATATTGAGTTCCTTAATTAAGAGTTTCTTAATTCTTGTCTAAGAAAGTCTTTATTTTACTTTTGAAAGGTAATATCACCGGATATAAATTGGAGGTTGGTGGGGTTTTCTCTCAATACTTTAAATATTTCACTTCCTCTGTCTTCTTGCATGCATGTTTTCTTAAAGAGAAGTTGGATGTAATTCGTTTTTGCTCTCCTACAATGAAGTGTTTTGTTTGGCTTATTTCAAGATTTTTGTCCCTCTTTAGAAGTCTTTGGGTTTCCCCAGAGACTTCTTAAATAAGGTCCAAGACATGAATATCTTTCACTTGCAATCCCTTAAAATTTCACAGAACTATTTGGACAGATTCATAATGCTCAGTTCATCTGGCAGTTGAGGAAAACTTCAGTTTTCACCGTTAACTACCCAAAAGAAGACCTAGCACCCTGTTGAACCCATTAGGTATTAGAGACAGAAAGTACCTCACTTGGGCACTCTACTGGTCCTTCATTTCAGCTAATCTGCAAATTAGCATCCTTTGATGGTGGTCAAAACTATCAGGCTGGGCTGGGGTTGTAGCTCAGTTGTAGAGCGCTTGCCTACCACACATAAGGCACTGCGTTTGATCCCCAGCACTACATAAAAAAACTAAACAAACACAATAAAGGTATTGTGTCCAACCACAACTAAAAATGTTAAAAACACAAAAGTAACAGGCTGTATGTTGGAAGCTATCTAGCAAGCTGTGATAGTTTCTAGTGGGGGCCCTGTAGTTCTAATGATCCCTTTGAATTACAATTCTTTGTGATTGGAGGTATGTAACTGGAACATACATATTCAGGATTGTTATTTTCCTGATGAATGTTTTCTTTTGTTATTACGTAATGATCCCTTTTACTTCTAAAAATGTGCTTATGTTAAAGACAATCATGTTTTATTTTAACATAGCTAAACTAGCTTGCTTTTGTTAAGTATATTTCATGGTGATCAGTCTTCCCTGTGTTCTGGCTTTATTAAAGGTCACACTTAAAAGAGTACCTAGCCTTAAATTAGCCCAGTACTATGTTTAGGTGTAAATTTAAAAATGAGCCCCCTACCCATTTGGGCATTGTCTTGGTTCTATTTCTCAAGATTTACTATTCTGCCTCTTAAATGTCTCTTTCATTTCTTCTTACCATGAGGACTTCTTCTTTGTTTCATGTTCATCTACTTGGTAATTTTTGTTTTCTACTTATTCAGGATTTTTTTGTTTTTAGCAGTGAAGGGTATGTTTTGGGGCAGGAGCCTGGGACTTAGTAATGACAGTCTTTGTTTTCCATGCAGTTGTGCTATATTGTTTGGGATGGGAATTTTCTGTCTCATACCCCACCCCTGCACCTCTACCCACCCACCCACCATGGCTATTGAACCTAGGAGAGCTCTACCATGAGCTCTATCACCAACCCTATTCATTTTTTTTTTTTTTTTTTTTTGAGACAGTGTCTACAAAACAGCAGGGTCTTTTTGCTACTGTGTCCAGGCTGGCTTTGAATTTGTAATCCTCCTGCCACAGCCTCCTGAGTTGCTAGGATTACAGCTGTACACCACCAAGCCCAGCTTCTCACACTTTAAATCAGAGATTCAATCTTTCATATTCAGTGAAATCATCTGGAAAGCTTTAAAAAGTATCGCTGCTTGTCCACTGCCAGAAATTCATTTAATTGGCCTGGAATAAAGCCATGGCACTGAAGCTTTTAAAAACTCCCATGGTAATTCTAACATGCAGCCACGGTAGAGAACTACTACTTAGACTTTAGCAGTGAGCAGTGTGAAATATACAGAGACTTACACAGAGATGGATATTTTTAGTAGGTTTTGCTACTTCTCATATGTTTAAGGTCCAGTTGTTACTGTAGGTGGATTTGTGTGTTAGCCTGCTGAATCAGGTCACATAATTTTCTTCCATTTCTATTGTGTTTTCCCCTGACCCTTTAGCTTTAGAGATTTTTATTAGGATAAACATGTCTCTAAATTAGATTTTTCTTTCTGTGTCTACCTACCCAAATATTTTTCCCATTAAGAAGATTAGCTGTAACAGAAATGTTGGATATTTTAAGATGCTTAAATGTGGTATATTTCCAGCTCTGGTTTTGATTCATTGCTTCTCTTGACCTCTTTTCAATTTTTCCATAAACTGTGCCTATTGATGAGTAATAAAAATGTTATGAGTACAAACTTGTATTATGTACTTATGAGAAGGCCAAGCATTCTTTGATATTCTTTTTAATTTTAGGAGGAATGTGTAACTTTTGGGCAGTGGTGACATGTAAGAAATGACAGTAAGCAGTGAAAAACAAAACTCACTATTCTTGCTAAATAACAGTAGGTGGATGATGGGGCTTCTGAGTTGCTTAGTAATTGTTTATGACAAAGTAAAAAACGTTCTTTAACCTGAAGCCTTAGATTGGTTTTCAGATACATAGTTACAGATCTTTTTCTTTGAAAGGTCCATTGTCCTGTTGTGTGTGAGGACAGACTATGGTGTATTTGATTATTCACTGGATCATGATTTTCCTCTGCTTTTACTCCTGGAGACTGTTCTGCAGATTGCACTTTGGGTTCAAAAGAGAAACATAATTGATTATCAGGAAAAATAAGCAAAAAGTGCAGCTCTACTGAAAATCGGATTGATATGTTTTCATTTATGAAAGACAGAAACTTAAAAAACATTTGTATAGGTAATCCCTATACATGGCTTAAAGCATTCCACCAACACAAGATAGTGTATGATAAAAAGCTTCATCTGTGCTGACTTATGTTGATACCATATACCTTGAGGTGATGTGATAAAAATGACACTCATGAGTTTCCTTTCAAACCCAACACCAGTCTAACAATGAGAAAAATGTCATATAAATTCTTTAGAAGAATGTTTGACAAAATACTTGACTAATGCTTCTCAGAACTGCCAAGAACATCAAAAACAAGGAAAGGATAAAACACAGGTATTCATTCGTTATACATAGTATTTCATGGTATGAATGAGATGTGCCACAGCTTAATTGGTTTCTTACTGATGCAGTGGTTAGGTTTCTCATATTCTTTGACTGAAGTGTATTAGTTTATAACTCTGACATCTGGAACGAAGTAGGAGGTCAAGGATAGGGGTTGGAGTATCAGGGAGGGTACAATCTAGGTTTTTTTTTTTTATGTTGTTGTTGTTTAGTTGAAATTTTTATTTACTTTGTTGATAATCCACTTCTTTACAGAAGAGGATTTGGAGTCAGGTAGTGTCCTGCATAGTTTAGTTGATGGGTATCTGGGACATGCTAAATAAGATATAGATCTAGATGTAATTCAGGATAAAATGGGGAGGCCGACCTGGAAATACAGTCATACAGTAACACACTGTGGTAACATTGTAATACAACCTGCTGTAAAAACAGATGAGGGAGTGGCTAATCTCTACTCCCCACTACTCCCCACAGCTTTTGATGAGCTCAGAAAAGGGAGTTGGAAGTTAGTGGTTGACTCAGTTGAATGGCTTTTGTCACTAAGGGAAGGGAATGTCCTGAATTCTTTCCTATTTGTAGTATCTAAAGTCAAGAGACTCTAGGTTCATGGAGCAAAAGCAAGTCAGCCTCTTCCACTCTATTGAATCAGCCTCTGGGAAAACACTCATAACTTGCTTGGGTTTCTGAGCAATATACAACCTCACGAACACAATTTCCTTATGCTTCAGTATATATCAAGGAAACGCATTATATGCTGTGGTATGATGCTGCTGCCAACAGTTGTGAAACTGTTTGTTTGCCAGCGAATGGTTATGTTTAAAAATGGAGGAAAAAGGGACATGGACAGGAAGGAATGACGTGTGTTTCTCTGACTCGTTTTCCTGACAGACAAAGCTTTCCTCCATGAGCTGGCCTTGCTTTTTTTCTTATCTAGCCTTAAGTACTGCCTTTCTTTTTCTTTTTTTTTAAATATATATATATATATATAAGTTGTAAATGGACTTTTATTTATATGCAGTACTGAGACTCAAACCCAGGGCCTCACACATGCTAGGCAAGTGCTCTACCACTGAGCCACAATCCCAGCCCCTAAGGTACTGCCTTTCTTTTGTTTATTTAGTTATATTTGTTTTAATTGCAAAATGACTACATGAGTACATTCTTAGAAGATATTTGAGCACTGTTCCCCTTGACTTCAGCCCCACTCATCACTATGGAAACCATTAAAGGATGTGTGTGTGTAAGTGTATGTGTGTGTGTGTTTGTGTGTAAATGTAAGTAAAACAGTCATAAAATGCACTCTTATTTGACTTGTTCATTTAAAATGTGTGTTAGAAGGCATTTCGTTTCACAATCTGTTGATGGACATTCTGTTTCATGGATGTAGCAGAATTAATTTAACCTTTCCACTATAGCTGGCTGTCTAGATCATTGCCTTATTTGTTGTTATTGTGCTAGTTATTACAAACAGTGCTGCAGTGGAATCTCTGTATATGTGTATGTGTGTATACACACACACACATACATATATATATATATATATATATATATATATATATATATATAAATTTTTTAGTTGTAGATGGACATAATACCTTTATTTTATTTATTTTTATGTGTTGCTGAGGATTGAACCCAGTGTGTCACATGTGCTAGGTGAGCACTCTACCACTGAGCCACAACCCCAGCCCCCACTGTGAGGCTTTTTCTAGGTTATCAAGAAATGTATTTGCTGTTCTTAGGACTTAGAGGTTTTTAGTATACCAAAGAAAACATGTTGTAGACTTAAATGGATAGTATAATATCATTTATACTGGGGGAAATGTCCAGGTAAGCCATAGGTAATATATTTGTTAATTGGACTAATAACATTTAACAACTTTGGAGATAATACTAGACTTGAGAATGATGGTCAAAGGACTTTGATCTTCTTAGTGATGTGTAAAAAAAATTTTTTTGTAACAAGAATATATTCCTGTATTACTTGCGTTGTTATAAATATCAATAAAAGTATAGTTAGATTGGAATAATTTATATCTGTCTTTATGCTATAAGCTCAGAATAGTCTCTACTTTCAAGTGCATACTGATTATTTTAACAAAATTGATCAGTTAGGAGTTGGTGGGTGGGTATTTGAGGTTCCAGAGAGAGAATGATCTAGTATTTGTAAAAAGTGTTTAGTAGAAAAGTTAGTATTAGGTGAGGGTAGATGCAGGTCATGTTCTTTGGCCAGTCTGATCTCAGTTGAGAATATTTAGTCACCTTAAGTTTTCTCTAGATATTGTAAGAAGAACCTATACCTTATTGTGGTTTTCTGTTCAATGTTTAGATTCTGGTAAAGTGACTAAAATTTTAAAAAGCTTATTGTTGGCCTTAATACCCTTTAATACAAAATAAAACATTTAAATGTTGCTTGTGTTGTGTAAATACAGTAAACAATTGCTTAAATCATATTACTCCAAAGAATATATGTTTTTTGAGATGTGACTTTTTTTCCTTAAAGAGATGTGAAAGCTGGAAATATTCTTCTTGGAGAAGATGGCTCAGTACAGATTGCAGGTAAGGATAAGTGTTCCTTTTTATTCTGATTTAATGGTCAGTAGAACCTCATTACATATCTTTTATGTTAGTCAGTATTTTCTCCTGTTCTCTGGGCCATCTCTATTCAAGCATCCTGTGTTGGTACATCCCTGCTGACTCTCAAGATATCTTCTACCACTCATCCCTCATTTCTGATCTTGGACATTTTTCTGACCATTACTCATTACTTTCCAGTTGTCCACTCCTCATCCTGATGACGGTCTTCTGCTTTGGATTCTCATTGCATTCTGTACTTTGCTTTAAAGGATAAATAGTCAAGAATCCTCACTATGTTTAAGAGTAAATATGCTGTAGAGAGATAATATAGAACTGCTTTTGTCCTAGGAGAAAGTATTTGTTAATTATCAGGAGGAATCTGAGAAGTGGAAGTGTACTTTTGGCAGCTTCATAACTATGGGATAATAAGAGCTGGAGGCCAAGGCCTGCCAAAGGTGGCTATCCTGATGAAACACCGCCTCCTTCAGCTTGGTCCCAAGCTGCTAAAATAGTCAAATATTTGGCAGGGAAAAGGTGGTTACCCAGACCTTAAATTATTTCTTTCACCTTTAGAAGATAATTTAGGCAAACATCTTCATGTCCTTGAGGTTAACCAAGCCACATAATGCTCTAACATAAATTTGAGTCCTTTAAAAATAACAATTCTGGGGCTGGGGATGTGGCTCAAGCGGTAGCATGCTCCCCTGGCATGCGTGCGGCCTGGGTTCGATCCTCAGCACCACATACAAACAAAGATATTGTGTCCGCCGAAAAACTAAAAAAAATAAATATTAAAAATTCTCTCTCTCTCTCTCTTTAAAAAAAAATAGCAATTCTGTTTATCAGAAGAGGAACAAGCAGTTTTATGACTATGGTAAAAAGGCAAGCCATAGAGTAGATGTTTGCAACACGAATAATTAACAGAGATCAAATTTTGAACATATAAATAACTCACTAAGGTAAAAAGAAATAATAAAGTGGGCAAAAAGATTGGCATAGGCACTTCCCAAATGAAGAAATCCAAACATAAATATAAAATCTTATTAAATGAAAAGTACAATCACATTGGAATAATATTCTCAATTGACTGACTTTGTAGAAATACCTGGCAGTACCAGTTATTGGTGATATATTCACTAATGATGGAGTATAAATTAGTTAGAACCATTTATTAAAATTGAAGAGGTGTATATTGTAAGACTATGATTACTGCATATATAGCCCAGAAAAACTCACCTCTATGTTTACCACAGTAATCTTAATCATTATGAGTTTGAAAAAATTCATCACTTCATTAGTAGAGCATATAAATAAATTATGACTAATTTATATATCAGAATACTATATATAGTGAGGGAAATGAACAGATCTACAGCGACATACAAAAACATTAAAAATAAAATTACAATGTAGGATGATAGACTAGATGTGATATCCTTGTCTAGTGTAAATGGCACCAAACAGGAATTCAGGAACAACTTTGTTGCCTGTCTTTCATCTGTGTCCAATCTATCTCCAGGTAGATACTGCCTCCTTAGATAACTTTAAATATTTTTTCATTTTTATATATTTATTTGTTTTTGTATGTATGATGCTAAGTATTGCGCCCACAGCCTAACAAATGCTAGGCAGGTGGGTCCTCTACCATTGAACTACACCTCCAGCCCTATTTGTATTTTTTTTAAATTGTGATAAAATATAACATAAATTTTGCTATTTTAACCATTCTTAAGTATATGGTTCTGTGGCATTAAGTATGTTCATGTTGTGTAGCTGTCACAACCATCCATCTCTGGAACTTTTTCATCTTCTTCCACTAAAACTCTGTACTTATTAAAAAGTAATTTCCCAATACATGTTACCCTGATTCTGAACAACTATGATTTTTACTTTCTGTCTCTATGAATTTAACTACTCTAAGTACATCATAACTAGTCATACAACATTTCTTCTTTTGTGATTGGCTCATTTTATTTAGCATAATATCTTTGAGGTTAATCCATATTATAGCACATTGTGGATTTTCATTACTTTTAAAGACTGAATAATAATTCCATTGTATGCCTATACTATATTCATCCATTTATCCATCAAGGATAATAAAAGCTTGTTTCATCTACCTTTTATCTATTGTGAATAATGCTGCTATGAACACATGTATATGAACATCTGAGTCCCTGTTTTTCATTTCTTTTGAGTATATACTCATAAGTAGAATTATTGGATAATTCTGTGTGTGTGTGTGTGTGTGTGTGATGTTTTTTTTTTTTTTTTTTTTTTTTTGAGGAACTGCCTCAAAAACATGGCAACTGCTGTTTTCCTTTTTTTTTTTTTTTTTGTAGTGGGAGTTGAATCTAGGGTTACTCTACCACTGAGCTATATCCCCAGTCTTTCTTTCCTATTTACTTTTTTTTTTTTTGTGGTGCTGGGGATCAAACCCAGGGGCTTGAACATGCTAAGCAAATGTTCTGCCACTGAGCTATATCCCCATTCCCTATTTTTTTTACTTTGTGATGGGTTTCCCTAAGTTCTCTAGGCTGGCCTCAAACTTGCTAACCTCCTGCCTCAGCCTCCTGGTTGCTGGGATTACAAGCATATGCCATGTGCCCTACTTTTTTTTTTTTTTTTAAATTAATAGTTATAGCTTTTCTAATTGGTGTGAGTTGGTATCTATCTCATTGTGGTTTTGATTCGTATTTGCCTAGCAATTAGAAATATTGAACATCTTTTCATGTATTTATTGACCATTTGCCTTCTTTGATGAAATGTCTACTCAAGTCCTTTGCCATTTTAAAATTGGATTTTTAAAAATTGTTGAAGTGTGAAGTTCTTTATTCTGGATATCAATCCCTTATGAAATTTTTGGTTTACAAATATTTTCTCCCAATTCTTGGGTTACGTTTTGCACTCTGTGAGAGTGACATTTTAAGAAAATTTGATGAAATAAATTTTGGTGAAGTCCAATTTATCTGCGTTTTCTGTTTCCCAGGATTTGGTGTCATATTCAACAAGTTGTCAAATCCAGTATTATAAAGTATTTCCCCTGTGTTTTTTGAATAGTTATTGGGCTTACAGTTATTTTTTTATACTATATAGAATTTAGCATAGTGTATTCTAATTACTTGATTCTACCTTCTATAATGAGAAGTTGCATAAAAGTAGGGAACATGTCTCCCTTGACCTTTACTTTTGGTCCTGTCATTTAGTAGGCACCAAATTCCATTTTGTACTTTATTGAAATTGTTTACAGAGGAGTTAAAATGGTTTATTTCAAATTTTAGTTACTCTTTGTCTTTAGTTGGCAGTTTAAATTGAGGCAAGTAGGGTATTTGCTGCTTGATTTCTTTATAGTTGGAGTAACAGTGGACATTTTAGTAAAGTGGATGCTCTCATTTACATGCCTTAGCTGACTGCTTTAACTCAAGTCTTCAGGGTTGGTAAGTCTTAGGGATAAGAGAATTGTATAAAAGGAAAATCTGAAGATTTTGAATCATTAAATTCTGGATTTAGAATTCTGGATATTTTAAAGATACTAGGTTTTGAGTAAGTTTTAAAAAAATCAGAAGTCTCATAATTGAACCTGAAGATATAGTGTACATAACCTGATTGGTTAGTCTTTTATATTTAAGAATTTTAAGGCATAGGTTTGTTCTATTAGTAAAAATGCCCATACTTAATCAGGTGCTTAGTATTTTACAGGGAATTTTTAATTTACTCCTTAACAACAACCATTTAAAGTTGGCGCTATTATTTACCACTTTTTACAGATGAAGAAACTGTAGAACAAAGATAAAAAAAATTCAGCTAGCAAGTGGCAGAACTGAATGCCTTGAAGTTTTTTTTTTCTTCTTGAATGTACTTTAAATTTTTTTTTATTGATACATATGGACTAACATTTAAAATACCTAGATATTCACCAGTTTAGGAGCATTAAGAATTAAGATAAATTTTTTAAAAACTTGTTTTGTATGGTTGTGCTGTTTTACATAGAGATAAGCCAATAATCACTTCAAGATGAATGAACTAACAGATTTCTAAATCTGGAATTTTAAAGTTTACAGTGCTAGAATTAATCTTTCTCACACTGGGTTTGTCTATAATTTATTCTATTTTCAAGTATAGACCCATTTTACATACCACAGGGTGTTCTGAAATAGCAAGAAGGGAATTGGATAAGCTGTTTACTAAAGTATATAAAACTCTTCACTATATTAGATATTGTTCTTTGGTTGCATCAGAAATTATCATTGGCTAATTTAACAAAGCAGGAATTTTTTGAATATGCTGGGATTGAGTACACAGGAAGAATCAACCAACAACTAAACCTCAGGATGAACAAGAACCCAGTTGTGCTAGTGAACAAGATTCTTCTGTTGACATGACTCGACTCCAGTGACCCCCATTTTTCTTGTTTTTCCATTCAAGCTTCAGGCAAGAGCTATGATTGATCAAGCTTGGATTAAGGTGTCTAAACCTGGCTCAAATCAGCTATGCCCTGGTGTCAACATCACAGAACACAGTTACATGACCAGAACTACTATAAAAGGAGGAATATTGGAGAAACAGGCAGTCCTCCTCATCAGTGACTTTGTTTTCAATATTTTGGAATAAAATCTTTGTGGAGAAAATCCTGAGGCTTGGATAAACTTCAGTTTACCAATGATATACATCTATTAAGAAGTCAAGATGGGATATTAAATTAGAATTACTCTAATTTATTTGCAACCATCTTCTTGTGAACTTTTTGAACCTGTAGGAGTTTTTGAGCTGAAAGAGCCAGATGTTAGAAAAGGAAACGAAAAGAGAGGAAGGAAGGAAGGAAAGATGGATCCCATCCTAGTATGTAGAATGGATTTGAACAAGGAGCAGATTAAGATGATAATTTGTGAGAGTGGAGAGGAATGGAATGAAGGCTCTGTTAAGCTATACCTTAATTTAGCCACAAAGTTCAGCAAATTGGTCTCTCTCTATATGTCTTATATATAGGATGATGACTAACAACATATTAGTTTCCTATTGGTTTATGATTATTACTGACTTTATAATTCTGTGCTGTTGTATTCTATTTCAGACTTTGGGGTTAGTGCTTTTCTAGCAACAGGTGGTGATATTACCCGAAATAAAGTAAGGAAGACCTTTGTTGGCACCCCTTGCTGGATGGCACCTGAAGTTATGGAACAGGTACTATGATTTTTGTCTTTTAAAAAAGTGGCTTAGGTTTTTGTGATGAAACTGAGTAAACTAAATGTTTGCTTTTGTTTAATACATATACCAGGTTATTAAGAAATGTATATTTCTCCTCCTTGGTTAAAACTTAGTCTACTCTTTTTTGTGTGTATATGGTGCAGGGGATTGAACCCAGGGCCTCATGTGTGCTAGGCAAGCACTGTACCGCTGAGTTACATCCCCATCCCCTTTTATTTTTATTTTGAGACAGGGTCTCACTGAGTTTTCCAGATTGGCCTTGAACTTATGATTCTCTTGCCTCAGCCTCCTGAGTACATGATATGATAGGTGTGTACCATAGCTGTAAAATCCCCCAAAAGAATCTAAACAAAAAAGCCAAAGCATAACTCAGAACATAATACAATAACAATTTTAAAAAATTTTTTTCTTAATACAAAATAAATGACCTAGTAGTTTTACATGTTTTCTTTAAAAAATTTATTTTTAGTTGCTGATAGATCTTTATTTTATTTATTCATATGTGGTGCTGAAAATCGAACCCAGTGCCTCACACTATCAGGCAAGTGCGCTACCGCTGAGCCCCAGCCCCAGCCCTAGCCCTAGCCCTAGCCCTAGCCCTAGCCCTAGCCCTAGCCCTTACATTGGTTTTGTTGGTGTTTCTTGAAGGTCTAAGTGATCTCCACATCCCATTTTTTATTTGCATTTCACATATCTACAACCTGTTGTTACTTATTCCATCACTTAAAGAAAACTCCGCTGATTCTCAAATCTAGTGCTTATTTCTTATTCCTTATTTTATTTTTCTCTTTGGTGGCATTTGAAATTGGTAGCATTCCAACTTTCAATACCAGCCTCAGCACCTTAGCAAGGTACTAAGCAACTCAGCGAAACCCTGTTTCTAAATAAAATAAATGCAAAAATAAATACAAAAAAATACATACAAAAATAAATACAAAAAATAATACAAAAAAGGGCTGGGGATGGGGCTCAGTGGCTGAGTGCCCTTGAGTTCAATCCCCAGTACCCCCCCGAAAAAAAAAGAGAGAGAGAGAGATGATGTATCTCTTGTTACTGTTGTCAAACTTTTGACAATTCATATTATTTTTTCTCTTCATAAATGTTTTATCACAAATGGTTTTTCTGTTTTCATGTAGAATTAATAAGCATTGCTTTTAATTGATTATGTAATATTTTTATAAGTTACTATACCATAGTTAACAATTTCTCTTTTTGTGAACATTCAGGTTGCCTCTTTCCCCATTACCAAGTATATTTAGTTTTTGTTTACTTTAGATTATTTTATTCTTTAATGCTTATGAATACTTTTCATTGTTCTTGATGATAATATAGTAGAAACTACCTTTTTTTAAAAAAATTATTTTTTAGTTATAGTTGGACACAATATCTTTATTTATTTATTTTTATGTGGCACTGAGGATGAACCCAGGGCTTCGTGTGTGCTAGGAGAGCGCTCTACTGATGAGCCACAACCCCAGCCCCAATAGAGACTACCTTTTTAAAAGAGCTTTTAGCAAAGAAGAAAAAAAAAATTTAAATATTTATTTTTTTAGTTGTAGTTGGACACAATATCTTTATTTCTTTTATTTATTTTTATGTGGTACTTAGGATTGAACCCAGGGCCCTACGCATGCTAGGTGAGTGCTCTACCGCTGAGCCACAATCCCAGCCCCAAGAAAAAAATTTTTAAAAAGTGCTTTTAAATTGGTTAAAATAATCATGTACATCTTTCTGTTCTTTGCAGGTCCGAGGTTATGATTTCAAAGCTGATATCTGGAGTTTTGGAATCACAGCAATTGAACTGGCTACAGGGGCAGCTCCTTATCATAAGTATCCACCAATGAAGGTGAAGCTCAGATTCAAAATACTATACTCAAGTTCAAGTCCCAGTTTCTTTTCAGAGCTTTTCTTCATTTTCTGGTCTTACCCTGGTTTTCCAGTTTTTTTTTTTTTTTTTGGTGGCAAAATATCTGTAACATTTACCATAAAATTTTCATCTTAACCATTTGTGAGTATACAGTTAAGTGATGTTAAATATATTCATAATGTGAAATATCTTACTGTCAATATCTAAGTGTTTTCTTAAAAATTTTTTTTTTGGTGATACTAGGGGTGTTAGTTATTACATTTAGGTCTTTCCATTTTGAGTTGATTTTTTTTTTTCCCCGCTCAGAGGAAGTACTGGAAATTGAATTTTTTTTTTTTTTTTTTTAAATATGATGAGAGGGTTCTGGTTTTATTCTGCATATGAATGTCCAGTTTTCCCAGCACCTGCATTTTGAAGAAGATGTCCTTTTCCTAATGTGTACTTTTTGCATCTTTGTTGAAAATAAGTTGTAGATGGGTGGGTTTATTTCAGACTTCTCTGTTTTGTTTGATTGGTCTGTATGTGTGTTTTTATGCCAGTACCATTTTATGGTTACTATAGCTTTGTAGTGTGTTGTGAAGTCAGGTATCATGACACCTCCAACTTTATTGAAGTTGCTTTGGCCATTCAGGGTCTTTTTTGATTCTATATGAATTTTAGGATTTTTTTTTCTGTGAAGAATGCCTTTGTTATTTTTTTTATTATTATTAGTTGTTCAAAACATTACAAAGGGGCTGGGGATGTGGCTCAAGCGGTAGCGCGCTCGCCTGGCATGCGTGTGGCCCGGGTTCGATCTTAGCACCACATACAAACAAAGGTGTTGTGTCTGCCAAAAACTAAAAAATAAATATTAAAAAATTCTCTCTCTGTCTCAAAATAAATAAATAAATAAATAAATAAAAGATCCATTGTTTAAAAACAAAACATTACAAAGCTCTTGACATATCATATTTCATACATTTGATTCAAGTGGGTTATGAACTCCCATTTTTACCCCGTATACAGATTGCAGAATCACATCAGTTACACATCCACGTTTTTACATACTGCCATACTAGTGTCTATTGTATTCTGCTGCCTTTCCTATCCTCTACTATCCCCTCTCCCCTCCCCTCCCCTCCCCTCCCATCTTCTCTCTCTACCCCATCTACTGTAATTCATTTCTCTCTCTTGTTTTTTTTTTTTCCCTTTCCCCTCACTTTCTCTTATATGTAATTTTGTATAACAATGAGGGTCTCCTTCCATTTCCATGCAGTTTCCCTTCTCTCTCCCTTTCCCTCCTACCTCTCATCCCTGTTTAATGGTAATCTTCTTCTCATGCTCTTCCTCCCTGCTCTGTTCTTAGTTGCCCTCCTTATATCAAAGAAGACATTTGGCATTTGTTTTTTAGGGATTGGCTAGCTTCATTTAGCATAATCTGCTCTAATGCCATCTATTTCCCTGCAAATGCCATGATTTTGTCATTTTTTAGTGCTGAGTTATACTCCATTGTGTATAAATGCCACATTTTTTTTTTATCCATTCATCTATTGAAGGGCATTTAGGTTGGTTCCACAGTCTAGCTATTGTGAATTGTGCTGCTATGAACATTGATGTAGCTGTATCCCTATAGTACGCTCTTTTAAGGTCTTTGGGGAATAGTCGCCTTTGTTATTTTGGTAGGGATTACATTGAATCTGTAAATTGTTTCATGTGGAATTTACGTGTTAACAGTATTAATTTTTCCAATCCATGATCATGGGATGTTTATCCATTTTTTGCATGTTGTCTTTTATTTTCTACATCAATGTTTTATAATTTTAATTGAAGAGGTAATTCATTTCCTTGGTTAAATTATTCTTAGGTAATTTGTAACTAGTATGAATTGGCTCCCTTCCTCCCTTCCTCCCTTCCTTCCCTCCTCCCCTCCTCCCTCCCTTCCTCCCTCCTCCCTTCCTCTGAGTATTGAACCCAGAGGCCTTCTATCACTGAGGTATACCCCTGGCCCTTTTAAAAAAAATTTATTTTGAGACAGGGTCTCACTTAGTTGCTGAGGCCGGCCTTGAAGTTGTGTATCTCCTGCCTCAGTTTCCCATTTTACAGAGATAATAGGCATGCACCATTGCACCCAACTCTTGATTTCTTTTGCTGCAGGTTTATATTGGTGTATAGAAATGATACTGTCCTGGGTTCAATCCCCAGTACTGCAAAACCCCAACAATAATAGCACCTGCTATGATTTTTGTATCCTCTAGGCTTATTGAATTTAGTAATTCTAACAGTTTTTTTTTTTTTTTTTTTTGGTGAGGTCTTCACATTTTTCCATATATAAGATCATGTCATTTACAGACAGTGTGCTATAGTTCAGATGTTGAATATTATCCAAAAGTATGTGTGCTAAAAGTCTTGTTTCCCAGATTGGTGCTATTAGGAGATGGAGAGACTATTCTTCACAAGATTGGCCTTCATAGGCAGCCTCAAGTTACTGTGCTCTCAAAAGGGATGGTGGGACTCTGATCTGTTCCTCTTCATTTGCTTCCTGGCTCATGAGTTGATTGATTTTCTCTGCCATATGCTCCCATTATAATGTGCCATCCTTTCCAGAGGCCTTAAAGCAAATGAATTGCCTAATCTTTGGTGGGTATCTCTAGAACTGTGAGCCAAAATAGCCTTTTCTCTCTAAGTTAACTAATTTAGGTATTTTTTTAGAGTAATTTGAAGCTGTTGAACACACAGGGATAATTCCTCCTTCCTATTTTGATGTCCTTTATTTCTCTTGCCTAATTGCTCTGGTCAAGATTTCCAATATTATGTTGAAAAAGAGTGGTAAAAGTGGACATCTCTGTCTTCTTTCTGATTTCAGAGAAAATAATTAATCATTTCCATATTCAGTATGATGTTATTATGTTGAGGTATGTTTTTTATGTACCTTGCTGAGTTTTTATCTGGAAGGGATGTTATATTTTATTGAATGATTTTCCTACACCTATTTAGATGATGGTTTTTGTTCTTCATTCAGTCATGTGATATGTTGTTTAATGGTTTGTTGAATTACCCTTGCATCCTTGAGATGAATACCACTTGATCATGGTGCACAATCTTTTTGATGTGCTATTGGATTTGGTTTGCAGGTATTTTATTGAAAAATTTTCTACCTATGTTCTCTAGAGATATTTCTCTACAGTTCTCTTTTGTTGTTGTGTACTGTCTGGTTTTGATATCAGGGTAATAATACTTACTTGCCATGTAGAATGAGTTTGAAAGGGTTTCCTCCCTTTCAGGTTTTTAGAATACTTTGAGAAGAGTTGGAGTTAGTTCTTTTGTAAAAGTTGGTAACATTCAGAAATAAAGACATTGAGTTCTTTGTTGGGAAGTAGTACTGTTGAGTGTTGTTACTTGTTATTGATCTGTGCTATCTTTTCTAGGTCCTCATGGTTCAATTCTGGTAGGGTAAATATTTCTAGAAATTTATTTCTTTCAGGTTTTCCAATTTTTGGTGTATAGTTTGTCATAATAGTCCCTAATGATCTTTCATGGTATCAGTAATGTGTCCTCTTTCATTTTCAATTTTATTTACTTGGATCTTTTCCTTTTTTCTTCATTAGCCTAAATAAAGGTTGATTGATTTTTGTTTATCTTTCAAAAAAATCAACTCTGTTGTTCTTTTGTATCATTTTTTAGCTCCCTTTTATTTATTTCTGATCTGGTCTTTATTATTTCCTTCTACTAATTTTGGGTTTGACTTAATTTTTTTTTCTGGTTTCCTGAGTTGCATCAGTAGTATGTTTATTTGGGATGTTTATGGTTTTTTTAATATATTTTTTTAGTTATAGGTGGACACAATACCTTTATTTTATTTATTTATTTTTATGTATTGCTGAGGATCAAACCCAGTGTCTCACTCATGCTAGGTGAGTGCTCTACCACTGAGCCATAACCCCAGCCCTGCCCTTTTTTGGATGTAGCTACTTTTTGCTATAAATTTTTCTCTTTAGTATTGCTGTTGCTATATTCCATAGGTTTTGATATGTTGTGTTTCCATTTTCATTTGTTTCAAGAAATTTTGTTAATTTCTCTCTTGATTTCTTTTGACCCATTGATTATTCCAGAGCATGTTGTTTAGAAATTATAGCTCCTCTTGTTGGTTTCTAGTCTTATTCCATTTTGTTCAGAGAAGATATGTGATATGATTTCAGGTTTTGAATTTGCTGAGACTCGTTTTGTAGATTAACATGGTTTAATCTGAAGAATATTCCAGTGTGCTGATGAGAAAAAAGTATATTCTCTAGCTATTGAATGAAATGTTATGTAAATATCTGTTAGGTTCATTTAGTCTAATGTAACTTCCATGTTTCTTTTGGTGATTTTTTTTCATTAACGAAAGTAGGTGTTGAATATCTTAATTATTTTTGTATTGTAATCTCTTGCTTTACATCAAATAGTATTAGCTTTCTATAATTTATTGCTTCAGCATTGGGTGCCTATATATTTACAATTATTATAATATCCTATTGTTGAAATAGTCTCTATATCATTATATAGTAACCATCTTTGTCCCTTTTTCCAATTTTTGACTTAAAGTTTGTTTTATCTGTATAGCTGCTCATGTTTGCTTTTGGTTTTTGTTTTTGTGGAATGTTTTTTCTATCTCTTCACTTGTGGTCTGTTTCTTTACTGGAGAGGTGGGTTTATTGTAGGCAGTGTATGATTGGGATTTGTTTTCTAAAATTCATCATCCCAAATCTTTTAACTCTGGGGATTTAATCTATTTACATTCAAGGATTATTATTGACAGGTAAAGACTTATTCCTGTCATTTGATAAATTTTTTTCTGTTGTATAGTACATCCTTTGTTCCTTTCTTTTCTCCTGTTGTTTACCTTTGCAGTGAGGTGGTGATACAGTTTGATACTTTCCTCTTTCGAATATCTGTTCTTCTAGAGGTCATGCTTTCATAATGGCATTTGATCTTTTCAAAAACCAACTTTGATTTCATTGATTTTTCCTTCCTGTTTTTCTGTTCTCTGGTTTCTTCATCTCAGCTGTAACCTTTTATAATTTCCTTTCTTTGGCCAGCTTTGCATTTATTTTTTTCTAGTTCCTTCAGTTGCAAACTTAGGTTGTTGATTTAACATCTTTCTTGTGCTTCTTAAATTTTATTTTTCTAAATCATTTTTTAAAAATATCTTTATTTTTATGTGGTGCTGCTATTGTCTTTTTTGTTTAGTTTTTTTTGTTGTTGTTGTTAGAAACTAATATTTCTTTCTACTTCTTGGTGTGTGTTGTCAAACAGGCATTTTCTTTTTGGTTACCATGAGGATTATATGTAACATCCCAAAACTGTAGCACTCTAATTTGAATTTATCCTAGTTTAATACATACAAAAATGCTGCTCCTTTTCAGCTCTGCCCCTACCACTTTCAATTGTTGATGTCACAAGATTACATCTTTATACATTATACCCCTAATTAATTAAAAACCTGATATTACTTTGAATGCACTAGTCTCTTAAATTAAGTAGAAAACAAATTATAAATCAAGTTACAATAATATTAGCTTCTAGACTAATAATTTAATGTGTTAGTCTCTTGAATCATGTAGAAAAGAAAAATAGAGTAACAAATCATTATTACACTAATGCTATTTTATAATTACCCATTTACATTATTGATACCTTCATTTATTCATAGGACTTCAAAATATTGCCTAGAATCCTTTCTTTTCACCTTGTAGGACTTGTTTAATCATTTCTTCCTGGACAGATGCAGTGGTAATGACATCTGGGAATGTCTTAACTTCTCTCTCACTTATAAGGCACTGTTTTGCTGATTATAAGATTCTTGGTTGATAGTTGATAGATTTTTTTCATTTAGCATTTTGAATATTTTGGCCCTCTGCTTCTGGCCTTCATAGTTCTTAATAAAAATATAAGGACAATCTGCCGATATTTTGTTTATTTGTACCAGGGATTGGACCCAGAGTTTTGTGACTGCTCGATGAGTGTTCTACCACTGAGCTACATCCCCAGCCCATGTGCTGATGTTCTTATTGAGGATCCCTGTATATGAGAAGTCTTGCTGCTTTCAAGATCTTTCTCTTTGGAAAGTTTGATTATGATTTATCTTGGCTTGAATCTCCTTATATTCATCTTACTTGGAATTTATTGATCTTCTTGATTGTTTACATTTATTTCTTTAATAAAATTTGAAAATATTTTAACAGTATTACTTCTGTACTTTTCTCTGGGATCTTTGATATTTCAAATGTCTCTTAGGCTCTGTTTTTTTTTAAATCCTTTTTCTTTCTGTTTCTTAGAAATTTCCATTCAGAGTAATTGATTGTTCCTTTTGCTTACTCAAATCTGCCTTTGAATCATTTAGTGTTGTGGGTTTTTTTTTTTTTTTTTTTTGTGTGTGTGTGTGTGTATGTGTGTTTTAGTTGTACTCAGGTCAGAAAGCTTTTTGGTTTCTTTTGAGTTTTTTAAAAATTTCATCATTGACATTTCTGTTTTGTTCAAGCATTGTTTTCTGATTTTCTTCATATCTTTCTTTAGTTCTTTGAGCATCTTTAAGACAGTTGTTTTTTCTTGAGTTTGGATGATCTCTTTTTAATAATCTCTCTATATGTAGTTTTTTCCTGGTCTTTAATATTTGGCTCTCAAAAAAGAGAAAAAGAAAAATGAAAGGCGGGGATTGACTCTTTCAATCTCCTGGAAGTCACTTTAGCTGGAGAGGAAAGGACTTGTACCACCATTGGCTGCTGACTCTTTATATGCATCTTTGTGATCAAAAGTAATCAGCAGTGAGAGCACCAATCTCCATTAGTTAGAAGACATAGTCTTTTGTTCTTCACTCTGGATCTTCATACTGTGTGTGTTTTAGTCAGCTTTTTCACTGTTTTGACTAAAAGATGTGACAAGCAATTTTAAGGAGGAAAAGTTTATTTTGAGGGCTCCCGGTTTTAGAGGCATCAGTCCATAGACAGCCAGCTCCATTCGTTGGGGGCTCAAGGTGAGGCAGAACATCATGGCAGAGGGAAGTGACTCACATAATCAGGAAGCAGAGAGAGAGAGACTCTACTCATCAGATACAAAATATATACCCCAAAGGCATGCCCCCAGTGACCCACCTTCTCCAGCCACACCCTACCTGCTGTCAGTGACCACTGAAGTAATCAGGGGAGTAATTAACTGATTGAGTTAAGGCTCTTATAATCGATAATTTCTTCTATAAACCTTCTTGCATTGTCTCACACATGAGCTTTGGAGGGACACCTAATATCTAACCATAACAGTGCAGTTGTTCTAGGAATATGTAATAGCTTCCTACCCTAGAGTTGGAAGTTAGGGTGGGTAGCTCTTTCTTTCCTAATAGCTGAAATAACCAAAACTTAACTTACTGTCTAAGCCTTTCTTGGAATTTGTAATCTTTAGTAGAATCCAGAGTTCCAAAATCATTAGTTTAGATTATCCAGTGTAGTTATCTAGGAGTGTGGAAAGAGATTCCTGATACTTCCTATCCCACCATCTTCTCCCTCATAGTGTTCTGGGCTGTATTCCTTCAAACCCCTGTAATGGTTACAATATGAATTAAACATTAAAATACAACCTAGGTGCTTGGCATCGGATGGCTTTATATTATAGTTGACTTTTTTATGTTATGCCTTTCCATCTTTTGAGTCTTAGTTTGATAAAATTATAGACCAACATCTCTCAGTTTCCCATAGTCACCTTTACAGAGCAGCCTCAAAGGGGATGATGATCATTTCTACTTCATAAGGTTGTGAGGAAAATTACATATTTGTGTAAATATAGCTAGCATGTTTTACATGATTTTCTGTGTCAGGCACTGTTTTAATTGCTTTTCAAATAATAAATAATCCATGCATAGTGTTCATATGCCAGATATGCTAATTATTTTCATTATCTTTTGCTTTTCAAATAATGAATAATCCATGCATAGTGTTCATATGCCCGATATGCTAATTATTTTCATTATCTATTGGATAGAAATTAATATAAATTTTTCTTCATGATAGAACACTGTGCACCTTTTATTAACTGGCCTGTCATTGTGTACTGATCTAGAAGTTACCGGAAATGTGGTTATTTCAACATTAGTGACACAATGAGTTTTTGCGTTACAGTATGGTTCTGTCAGGAATGCTCATAACCATATTTATCTGTGTGGCTGTTCTCTGGTTATAATATGTACATGAATTCTGTTTTTCTGTTCATAACTGGTGGTTGTGGTTCTGCTTTTTCACTGCAAAAGATGCCCTGTGGATGGATGACCACCATTGTGAATTGTCATATAGGTATCACAACTGTATCATAGAACCTAAAGAAAAGATATTATTCTGTCCCTACAATACTGTAAATTATAAAGAGGAATAAAACCAGTAAAAGAATGTTGTGAAAACCCTCTATATATCTATTTTTTAAAAGGATATGTTTTTACAGTTGCAAGGTGGGAGGCATTTTTTAGGCCAGATGGCTTACTTTTAAAAAGATGATGGTGAGTGAGGTCTACTTATCCATTGTAGATTATTATTCCTGCAGTTCTAGCTTGACATATGTGTTAACTTATTTGCTAAAAAAAAAAAAAAAAAAAAAAAAAAAAAATTGCCAGCCTTACTGATTCCAATTATGTAAGTATAAATTGAATCGGAAGAGCAAGTAATAACACTGATTCAGGCCTCTTTTTTTGTGTGTGTTGATTTTATATTTTAAAAAATGTTGCATGCTTTTATACAAAAAGTTAAGCAATATAGAAAAACACAAATAACTTGAATCCTTCCATATAAATATGACCTTCATTCCTTATATCTCTATGCATCAAGCTAGTATATTGCCATGAAATCCGAAGCAGGAAGGAATGTATGATGGACAGAATAATCAAAATTGTCAGTTGTTGCAGGGGAGGCAGAAAGAATGTGAACTGAGAACTTACATAGCTTTGTTAATTTGGACATCATTGGTTATATATATATATATATAAATTTTTTTTTTTTAATTGATTGATTGTTGTGGTGCTGGGAATTGAACCCAGGGCCTTGTGCATGCAAGGCAAGTACTCTACCAACTGAGCTATATCCCCAGCCCATTATTGGCGATTTCTGTGGTGGAAGCTCTAGAAAGGGAAGGTCATGGTACAAGGAGTCAAGGTAAAGCAGGCCCATGAATATGTAAAATTAGTGAGGTCACACTCTTAAGTTTGCTGTGGTTTTAATGTTTTTTTTTAAAGGTAATTTGGCAGTATAAGAATTAGGACTGAGGGACATCAGGAAACAAAGGATTCTAACTAAAGAACATCAATGTTGACACAGTAGGCCCTTGTGAGAAAACTATTGGGAGAGCCAGCTGTATACTTTTTATTACTGTGGAAGTCACAAATAAAAATGGGTTCTAGGGCTAGGGGTGTAGCAGTGGTAGCACCACATAAAAACAACTAAATAAAATAAAGACTAATTAAGAAAAAAAAATAACAAATAACTCTGGGTTTTAAACAACTGGCCTAATGTGAACTTTTGTTTGTTTATTTACATATTTAGCAGTGCTGGAAATCAAACCCCAGGCTTTGTGCATGCTAGGCAAGTACTCTACCACTGAGCCCCAGCCCCAGCTCCCTAATTTGTTTTTATTTTGTAGGAAGGAAAGTATGTCTGTATTGAAAAATCTGGACCATAGTTGTTAATTAAATTTCATTGAGTCTTCAGAAGTTTACAGTGTATTGAAAATTTTTACAGGTTTTAATGCTGACACTGCAGAATGATCCTCCTTCTTTGGAAACTGGTGTTCAAGATAAAGAAATGCTGAAAAAATATGGCAAATCATTTAGAAAAATGATTTCATTGTGCCTTCAAAAGGATCCAGAAAAAAGGTAAAATATGAAAGAAACCGTACTTTTCTGTCCATTGATATGTAAACCATTGTGGGTAATCTGAGATTCGTATCTAAAGGGCTAACTATAAAGTTTTAAAAAGTATACAGAGACTATTTTACAAGACAGTTTCACATTGATGGTCTTGATTTCTGTCTTCTTTTTAGTATATAGTGTACCCTAAATAGTTTTAACTATTTCTTAGTGTTCTGGAGCTATAAAATTATATATTGTGAATGCTGTATTAGTAAAAAGCCAGGTTAATGTGAGATGTTTGTATTTACTTTACTCTTAAAATTTTTAAGTAAACAAATATCATTTATAATTTAATAACAAAAGGAATATACATAACAAGTTTATATTTAGTGTCAAATAATAGTACTTCTTTCCATGTTAGAAAGCTTTTAGTAACTGGACCAGAATTTTAAGTTGCTTCTTTGTCAGTTCTAGACAGATTGAATGGCAAGTGAACAAATAAATAAAAATATTCAATGTATATATTTTTGTCTATTAAACAGCATTGTAGAATGTTGGAGATCATTGAGTACAAGCTTTTCTCTGTGGTCACCCAGATGCCTAGTCATAGATGTGGGAACTTGAATTCAAAAGTCTTGAATCATAATTTAGGTCTCTGTTTTATACCTTATTTTTCTGTTTCATATATGTATATCAGTTCTGCATAGAGACAGGTTTTACATTCACAGGTTCAGCCAACCATGGATCAAAAGTATTCTGGAAAAAAAGTAAAACTGTACTGAACACAGACTTTTTCTTGTAATTATTCCATAAGCAGTATAGTATAAAAACTATTTACATAGCACTTACATTTTATTGAATATTATAAGTAATCTGGAGATGGTTTAAAGTACATGGGAGGATTGTATATAGGTTATGTGCAAATACTGTTCATTTTTTATAAGGGACTTTAATATCTACAGATTTTTGATAGTGGTGAGGCGTTCTGGAACCAGTTCTCCTGAGATACCAAGGGACAACTGTGTATTATACTGAGTTTCTTAGCACTAAAAGTTCTTTAATTTTGTTTTCTCTAAAGGTCGACAAAAGTAAGACTTTAACATCCTTGATCATTTCTCTAGTACATATAATGGGGCTTCAGAATTTACTGTTGGAATTATTGGAAAGGGTAAGAAAAATAGGCAGCAAAGTTCATACCTAAAAGTAGGAAATACTTGCTTCTCCCAAGTTAGTGAACAAAAAGAATAAATTCTCTTGTTACAGATAATTAGAAATGCCAGAGAAAAGCTATCAAACTTAAAAATCCCTGGATACCAGAAATAATGAGGTAACCATAGATTAGGGAAGAAGTATTAGGAATTAATCCAGTAACTGCCTTCAGTGGGACTGTTCATTCTAGTAACCTGCTAGGTTTTGGATTTCTAACTCCCTTGTTATGACTAGAATTGAGATCTTGGGCTCCCCACCACAGAGGGGATTTTGCACTGACATGCTGCTTAAGCTAAGATCTTCAGAAGTCTTCATACTCAGTAAAACGGTAGACTAGAATAAAACTGTCCATCATATCATCATCATTAAGAGAAAACAGAGATCTTTCCCAATTAATGTCAAACCCTCAACCTTGATGTTCCACAAGTTGACAGTCTAAATTCATACCCAGGAACCCACATATTAGAAAGTAAAAACAAAATTGTTGCAAAGCCAGTTTTACTCTTGGCTGAAGGAATCTCAGAGAAATGCACTAGAAGCACATTTCCAAATTTCGGGTCCCATGATTCCTGCATATAATGTCCCATTGAAGATAGGATCACAGTCTAAAATTATAATATACTATGAACTGGAGGTGGCAGGTATAAGTAGAAACATTATTTGTTCAAGATATTAAGATAATTCAATGATATAATTAAAATCATAAAAGAAATCAGAACCCACAAGAGTTTGAGCATTACGAAAATGTAAGTAGCACTATTAGAAATGAAAAAATATAGCAATTAAAATTACTTAATGGATTCCCTTGAGTGTGGGTTGGATTGTGATTTGTTTCAGATTAAAGTATGAAAAAGAAAAAATGACAATTTTACAGAGAAGAAATCTGATCATAACTCCATCAAGTGATAAAGGTTAATCACCACCATTAATACAACGAAATGATACTATGTAATTGATTTGATGCAATTAGAAGGGCACATCACCTATGAAGTATTCTTTCTTTGAATTTATAATTTTAGTTAATAACTAGAAAACAGACATCCAAATTGAGGAGTATACTACAAAATACCTGGCCAGTACTTTTTAAAAGTGTCAAGGAAAGGAGAGACTAAGAAGATACTATCACTGACAGGGGGAGATGATGGAGACTGTCAACTCAGTGCAACAAGGTGTCCTGCATTAGATGCTACAGTAGAAAAATGAAAGTAATGAGGGGCTGGGATATAGCTCAGTTGGTAGACTGCTTGCCTCACATGCACAAGACCCTGGGTTCACTCCCCAGCACCACACCAAAAAAAAAAAAAAGAAAGAAAAGAGAGAGAGAGAGAGAGAGAGAAATGAAAGTAATGGAAAAATTGGAGAATCTGAGTAAAGCCTGTAGTTTAGTTAATAGTACTATACCAATGTGAATGTTTTAGTTAATGGCTTAGTAATTAGACCATGGTTATGTAAAATGCTAACATTAATGGAACCTGATGAAAGGTAAGTGGGAACTTTGTACTACCTTTGCAACTCAAATCTATAAGTTTGATATTGTCATAAAGTGGTTTTTTAAAAAGAAAAAAAAACCTTGAGAAGTATTAAAAAATCTAATTTCTGTTATTTAAACCAAAATCAAACTTTGTTTAGGGCATTTCTAATATATATGGCATTTCTAGGATAAAACGAAAGAACCCTAAATGAATGGTTAAATATCTACCTTTTCCTGTGTTGCAAAACATCTCACATTCAGCCTCAGGGAACAGATTACTTACTAAGGAATAGCAGGTAGACTGGAAACCACTTCCCCTTAAAGAGCCTGTAGAAAAGACTATTAACTATTAACTATTGGCTCAGCAAGTACCAGGCACTTTTATAAACATTTAGTGTATGTCATCTCGTTTAATTCTCATGCCATCCATGACGATGGCACTCTTATTTTCTTTGTTTTACCAATAAAAAACCCTGAATCATAGGTTAAGTAACCTTGCCTAAAGTCACACATCTAATAAATGGTGGAGTTAGGATTTTGACCTATGCAATCTGACTTCAGATTGCCTGTTTTCAATCTCATTACACTTTATTGAGGAAATTGTTCAACATATAGCATAGAAAATGAGTGGTATAAATATGAAAGAAAGATAAACATTCCAAGGGTGAGAAAATTCAGAGAGTGAGGGTGTGCTTATGCACATCTGTGTTCAGATTGAATGTCTCTTGTCTGAAATACCTGGGACCAGAGAGTTTTTGGCTTTCAGAGTGTTTTTTTTTTTTTTTAATTTTGTAATATTTGCATTTTTCATAATGAGATATCTTAGAAATGGGATCCAAGTCTAAACACAAAATTGTTTTTATTTCTTGTATAACATATACATAGCCTAAAGATTGTTTCATGCACAAAATGCAATATTGTTGATTTTGTGCATGAAACAGTTTCATGGCATGGAATTTTCTACTTGTGGCATTATGTTAGCACTCAAATTTTGGATTTTGGAGCATTTCAGATTTTAGATTTTTGAATTAGGGATGATTAACCTATATAAATAAACACAAATATTTACATATACACATATATGAACTAGCCAGTAAAGACTAGAGAGAATGTAGGGGAAGCAATAGTCAAAGAAATAATGGCTGAACATTTTTTTATTATTAAACACTATAACCTCAGATTAAAGAACCATTTTCCCCAGGTTCCAGGCATTGTCTACCTTTTTCAGTGTTGCAAAACTTCTTATATTCAGCCTCAGAGAACACATTACCTACTGAGGAATAGCAGGTAGACTGAAAACCACTTCTCTGTAACAATAATTGAGGCCAGCATATAGTTAAATAATGCTGAGAGAAGTTAACTGTTAGCCCAGAATTCACCATCTAGTCTAACTAGTATTAAAGAGTGAGCATGAAGTGAAGATATTTTTCACACAAACATTGTTTTCCAATCACATCCTTTCACTTAACCCTTCAAAAGCTGTACTTTTTGGGCAGGGTGCGATGGTGCACACCTGCAATCCCAGACACAAAGGAGGATTATAAGTTTGGGATGACCCCGGGCAATTTAGCAACATCTTGTCTCAAGATTAAAAATGAAAAGGGCTGGGGATGCAACTCAATGGCAGAGTTCCCCTGGATTCAAACCCCAATACTGGGGAAAAAACTTTAAAAAGAAGGAAATGAACCTAGAAGAAAGAATAGTAAGGAGCCATCTTGGGCAAATTGTTGAAGCAATGAACTCTTTTTTTTTTTTTTTTTTTAATATTTATTTTTTAGGTGTAGATGGACACAACACAATACCTTTATTTTCTTTTTTTATGTGGTGCTCGCGATCGAATTGCGAGCACTCTACCGCTGAGCCACAATCCCAGCCCCAAAACAATGAACTCTTGACTAATTTCACATTTAACTGCTTTCTTAAACGCCCTCTCCCATTAAATCCATGGCCTCAGTCTTTCTAGGCAAGCTTTCTACTACTGAGCTACACTCCTAGCCTTGCTAGTCCTCCAGGGATTGGTTCTTAAGCTTGAATGCACATTTAAATGACCTGGACAGTTAAAAAAAAAAAAAAAAAAAAAAACCCACAAAAACAAAAAACTGCTGATACTAGGTTTTGTTCCAATACATTCTGCTTTCATTGTTCGTTAGGATTTTTAAGCACCTCAGATACTCTAACACACAGCAGTGATTAAGAACTGCTGCTCAGGCTGGGGATGGTGCTTGCCTAGTGTGTGCTGAGGCCCTGTGTTTGATCTGCAGCATGCAAAAACAAAGAAACAACAACCCCCACCCCCACCCCTTAGAGGCTTGACTAGGTAATATTGAACCTTAGGTGAATTGTGATTTTTGTAGAATTACATGTTATGTGTGTGGCATAATCAGGTGTGGGTTTTTTTAAGTGTAAAATTCTTTATTCTGAAATAATGTATTTTTAAAGGTTTTTTAAATTAATGATGAATTTAGTCAAAACTGTAAAAATATCGCTCACAGTTGAATTAAAAATTGACTTTGGTTAAATCTGGGAAATATACTTTTTGGAATTTTCCGGTCTTCCTTCCCCTTCCGTCCCCTTTCTTCCCTCCTCTTTCCTCTTTCTTTCTCATACTGAGATTGAAGTCAGGACCTGGACATGCTAGGCAAGTGCTTTGCTAACTACTGAGCTTCATCCCTGGCCCAAATCTTCAGATTTTTAAGGGAAATTGTGAAATCTGGTTTTTAGAATCTAGTTGCCTTAAGTTGAACTTGTCAGGCAGCCTTGTGACAAGAAGCAGAGTTTTTCCTTTCAATAGGAAACCAATGCCTCGAGGACTAGCAAGGCTAGGAGTGTAACTCGCTTTCCTCTTTGTGATCTTAAATATGTTTTTATGCTTTACTAAAAAATCAGAGTATATAATTTCTCTTGGGAAATAATAATATTAAATAGTAAATATGTTGGAAGTGTTCTTCCAGAAACAGCAGTTCACTAATGAAATTTTCAAAGGATGTCTTAATTATTATCAAAACATTTCTATTTGACTGTTTTATTCTGCTTGATGTCTTATATCCAGGTTATCCTACATTTGTTTTTTAGCAGGTTAAGGAAAGTGGAGCCTACTCAGTTTTTATTTTGCTGCTCAAAAAATAATTTTCTCATTTTTGAAGATATAAACTCACATTGCACTTGAATTAATGCAAAAACTTTTTTTTTTTTCCCCTGCTTTTAGACCAACAGCAGCAGAACTATTAAGGCACAAATTTTTCCAGAAAGCTAAGGTAGGATATTTTATCTTTTAATTTTATATGTGTTTATATGATACTACCATATTATGTTCAGTGTTCATAAGTTGTATTTCTTAAGATGATTCTGTGTGGAAGAATGATAGAAGATAAAATAATAATTACTGAGGGTATTATGAATATAATTTTTGGTATATAAGACACTTGCTTTGGAATTAAATCAATATCTTTTTATGGTATAAATTAAATGTCAAGTTAAACTTATCATAGCAATATTTAATATTAATTTTTTGCCATTATAATTTGTAAAAAATATTGAACTCTCATTTCAAGGTTTACTACTTAATTTGTGAATAATTTATTTCCCAGAGATAGTGGTATGTTATTATAGTTGGAAATTCAGGATCAACAAAGTTTGCCATATAATAAAGCAAACTTTCCATAATGGTTTATTCAACATATTGAAGCTCTGTCTCAGTTTCTAAAACCATGGCAATAATGTACTATAGTAGTTTCATACTACTTCATAAGACATATTAATTGTGAAGAACATTTCTTTGTCAATTTTATTGGTTCAACAAAAAATTTTTATAAAAAGAAAATACTTATTTTTCCCCTCCAGAATAAAGAATTTCTTCAAGAGAAAATATTGCAGAGAGCACCTACCATTTCTGAAAGAGCTAAAAAGGTAAATGGAGGATCTAATAAGTTTTCTTAGGAAATTTCTTAGAGTTGATTTATTTTTGATTTTGAAAGTGTTAATTAATATTTTGTTAACTGAAGCAGGATTATTCATTTTCTCCCAACCTTTTCTAAAGCATTCTTTGGTATATTCATCCAACAAATATCATATGCTAGGGCATTACTCTGCTATCTACTGGAATACAAAGGTATGCTGGACAGTAATCTGTGAGTTAATTCTGACCCCTGTTTAATCATGCTTTCCAGCTTCTTGAGTGAGTTGTGATTTTATGTAGCATTTATAGCTGCAGTACCTGCTAGCTGCAAACTTTTTGTTGCTTTGACTGAAAGACCAAAAGAACCTTGATTCATAAGTCATTTCTAAGAACTTTGGTCAGAATGTGAACATAGAAATGCATGAAGATCTCAGTTTGAGCAAAATTAAGATCTCAATTTTCCCTCCTTTCAGTAGGGAAAAACCCTTTCTTCCCTTTTCCTTCTTTTCCTCAACACAGACTTATCCAGTCTAAAGGAAATGAGGCCAGCTGGCTTCTGCTGATGTTAGACTTGAGGGAGAAGGTAAAGAAAGATATTGTACCTCATGGAGCATGGTGGTAGGATTGTCTGGGAAGTTCGAGTAAATCTAATAAGTGACTTATTCACTTCCATAGGTTTCAGTACTTGGGAATTCTGATATTATTTAGAAAGTTTTTATTGATAAAGAATCAGAAAAGTAGATTTAACACTTTGAAATGATATTCGTAGCACTGGTAGCACAATTAACTCGTCTCTACTTCATAGAGATACATCTTCTGCAGACTTAGATACTTAAATCTTGTTATTAAGGGTCCTTCCTGCTGGGTGTGATGGCACACACCTGTAATTCCAGCAGCTCCAGAGGCTGAGGCAGGAGGATCATGAGTTCAGAGCCAGCCTCAGCAATTGAGTGAGGCCCTAAGTAATTTAGCAAGACCCTGTCTCTAAATAAAATATAAAAAGTGTTGGTGATACGGCTGAGTGGTTAAGTGATCTTGGATTCAATTCCTGGTACCAAGCAACCAATCAACCAACAAATAGACAACCACTCAGGGTCCTTCTTTTCTTTACAAGGAGTTCTTGAGAAGTACCAGGTTACTATTTTCTAACTTTTAAACCTACATTTAAAGAGTAATACTACCTCCCTTCTGGAAAAATTTCCCCTCTTGCCTTAGGATCTTATGACTTGCTATACTCTCCCTGCCCCCCTTTTCAGTGGTTATATCCATTGTTACACATCAGAATTACCTTGAGACTTAAAAAAAACAAAACAAGCATCATAAGTAGTGTAATGCCAAGCCAATTAAGTCATCTCTAGGAAATGGAATCTTGAAGATTACTCTTCTTGGATAGTCACTTGGTCAGACACTCATATGGCTCATTCTTCCATTTCATTCAGGTCTCTACTCAAGCTTCATTTCCTCAAAATAGTTTTTTCTGATTATCTTAAAATAGTCCCCTCCTATCACTTTCTGTTCTTTTATCCTACTTTATATATATATATTTTTAAAGGACTTAATCACCATCTGACATTTACTATCTTTCATTAGAACAAAAGCTTAATGAGATCAAAGACTTTTGTTTGTAGCTGTATCTTCAATAGGCCTAGATCAGTTCCTGACACTCTGTAGATATCCAGTAAATAACTTGAATGCATATTAAAATCTTTATGCTTATAAATCTTTATTGTTTGCAATAAATCCCAATTGAGAGAGATGTTTAATATCTTCAATGTAATTTATTTAGGAAGACGGACCCTCAAAAAGAAAGCACAGTGAATATCTACATTTATTCCCACTCTCTACTTAATAAAAGATATGTTAAGAAAATTAAAAGAAAATCCATAAACCCCAAACTGACAAAATATGAGAGAAATGAAGGCTGCAACCAAGTTTTCAAAATTATGATGTCAATAAGCTAGTGGTAAGGGACTTGGCAAGTCAGAGGACTCCAGTTGCTAAATCATTATTAAAGTTTTAGAACCTGCCTTACACAGCAAAACCCCTAAACCTAGGTGCGGTAGCAATACCAGGTACCTTTAGAGTATAAGTAGGGCCAAAAGCCAGAAGATTGGTTGACAGTTCCTGTCCCTCACTCCATGCTCTACATTAGGCGTTGTATTGAAGTTTATTCTGCAGAAAGATAAAAGAAATGGTATTTATACTAAAGGACACCAAGCATAGTTGAAGATAGAAATAACTTACTGAAAATGGATATTTCATTGAATGTGTACATACTAAATGTTAAAACTCTTCAGTCATATTACTTTATTCAGTTACTTCAACATAAGCATTAAAGCTTATTGTCCTTCAGACAGAATATTGGAAGATCTAATCAAGATCAATCCAACTAGCCCCAGAGGAAAGATTTAAAAGGTACTGATGTTTAGGGTTCTCCTGTGAAATGCCTACCCAGATCTTTTTGCAGCAAAACTCATAGTCAGCAAATTTTACTCCCTTAAAAGCTTAGTGCTTCAAATTGATTTTTTAGTTTCTGGATCTTAATAGTGCAATAGTGCAGGCATCTAGGATCAAAGGGTATATGAGGAAAATTCTTCAAATAAAATCATAACTCTTCAGAGGTAAGAATTTGCCTTCATAAAACAAGAACATGATTATTAAAAAAGAAGCATTTGTGCCAAGATAATTCAATGAGTAAAGAACAATCTTCAACAGATGGTGCTGGGACAACTGGGAGAATGAGGTTGGGTCCTTTCCTCCCACCATGCAAAAAAATTAGCTTAGATTAGATTGTAGACTTAAATGTAAGAGCTAAAGCTTTAACTCTTGAAAGAAAATACAATAGTCCTCTCACCTGCAGTTTTCTTTTCCTTAGCTTTGGTTACCTATGATAAACAGAGTGAAAATATTAAATGGAAAGTTCCAGAAATAATTCATAAGTTGAAAATTCTGCACAATGAAATCTTGCTTTGTCCTGCTCTGTCCCAGGTGTGAACCATCTCTTTGTTCAGCATATCCATGCTGTGTATGCTACAACCCATTAGTCACTTAGTAGCCATCTCAGTTATCAGATTGAACTATCATGGTATTGCAGTTCTTGTGTTTAAGTAACCATTATTTTATTCAATAATAGACCTAAAGCAAAAGAGTAATAATGCTGGCAATTTTATTGAGGAATGTTGTTATAATTATTCCATATTAGTATTAGTTATTATTAATCTAGTAATACAAAATTTTATAAATTAAACTGTCATAGGTATCTTTATAGGAAAAAACAGTATATATAGGATTAGGTACTATCTTTGGTTTCAAGAATCCACTGGGGGTATTGGATTGTATTTACTAGGGAAGGAGAGACTTGTTCATAGGAATAAATCTTTGGGACCTTCCTTGAATTGGGCAAAGCTTTCTAAGCTATGATACCAAAAATACAATAAAAGAAAATAATTGATAAGTTGACTTCATCAGAATGAAAAACTTTTGTGCTTCAGTAGATACCATCAAGAAAGTGAAAAGAAACTTACCAAGTGGGAGAAAATATTTCTAAACCATAATGTGAAATGGGACTTGTATCAGAACTTTATAGAGAACTCCTTCAATTCAATAATGAAAAGACAACTCAGTTGAAAAAAAATGGGCAAAGGATTTGGGTAGAAACCTCTTCAAAGAAGATATACAAATGGCTGATAAACACGTTAAAAGATGCTCAGTATCATTTGCCATCAGAGAAGTGCAAATTAAAGTAACAATAATATACTTTACACCAACTAATAATGGCTATCGTTAAAAAAAAAGTAACAACTGTGGGTAAAGAAGTGAAGAAACTGGAATCCTTATACATTGCTGATGGGCATGTAAAATGAGCAGCAGTTTTGAAAATAGCCTCGGGGTTCCTGAAATGGCCAGAGTTGTTATATAACGCAGCACTTATACTCCTAGGCATACCCAAGAGATTGAAAACATGTACACACAAAAATGTGCATAAGTGCTCATAGCAACATTATTTATAGTAACTGAAAAGTGGACACAAATGTCTGTCAACTGATGAATGAATACATAAAATATGGTATGTCCATACAATGGGATATTATTCAGGAATAAAAATAATGAAGTACAGATGGTGTTCAATTTAGGATTTTTTTCAATTTTGTGATTGTGCTTAAGTAATAAGCACAATGGTTTTCAGTAGAAACCATACGTGATTTTGAAATTTGATCTTTTTCTGCACTAACAATATTTGTATAGTACTCTCTTAAGATGCTGGGAACGGGGTGGTGGGGGTCGTGGGGAGGGTGGGGGTGGTGGGGAGGGTGGGGGGGTGGGGGATATGTCACAAGAAAGATCAGGAGTCACAATAACCTCAGTAAGCCAGAGTGTAGTAGAACAGTTCAAAATCTGGGGGCAGAAAATATTTCTAACTCAGATTCCTTTTCTTTACCAAATCGTGAATGAAATGTGGGAATACAGACAGGATATGTTTAGAAATGCCTGACTTTAATAAATGTGGAGGAAGTACTTAAACTAAAAAGAGGGCAGTTGTATGACCCAGGAAGCACAATCCTCTGCCTTGTGGTAGAGCACCATCTGAATTAGCCCTGATTTGAAACTAGGCTGGCTGGAACAGATGGAGGGAGAGGAGATTTACCCAGCTGAAAGAGGAGATTTTAACTTCAAGGAAAACAAGATACACATCAAAGAGAGCTAATCGTAATTTATAGTAAGGCTCAAAAGTGATATCATGTATGTATAATCATGTGATGTAAATACTAAGTATTGATCTAACAAAGATTACAGCATAACTTGAAAAAAGAGTATGGAGTTGATAATATAGTGAAAATTGTCATCTTCCATAGTGCGACATTCCATAGATAATTCCTAAAACCAAAAAAGTAGTAATGTGATACATTATTTTAAAATAATAAGCTAAAATGAGTTGAAAGTAAACTATTTTCAAGTGTAAT
Organism: Callospermophilus lateralis; assembly: GCF_048772815.1. NCBI lineage: Eukaryota > Metazoa > Chordata > Mammalia > Rodentia > Sciuridae > Callospermophilus > Callospermophilus lateralis. Next base: position 200,749,742 of record NC_135305.1, on the reverse strand, counting down.
TTTGATTTAAGAAATTGAAAAATAAAAGAATACTCTTTATCTTGGTTTTATTTTTGAGATCCAAAACCTTTTATTTCTTAACTGACTCAGGATATTAACACATTAGTCAGATTCGAAGAGGCATAGAAAATGTTTTTATGTTGTTTGGGCTCAGTATAGAAGGTTGTGACTAAAGACTGATAAGTGGAGATTGTGAATAGAGAGCAAGTAAGGTTTGGAGGGTATGAACTTACAAGGGAATACTTACTCATGAGGAAAATAATGATTCATTTAGCAGGTTGAAATGATAGAGGCCGAGTATGGTTGTGTTTTCTGCTTAGTAAATGTTAAACAATCCACATCTGTTTCTAATGAGCAGGTTCGGAGAGTACCAGGTTCCAGTGGCCGTCTTCACAAAACAGAGGATGGAGGCTGGGAATGGAGTGATGATGAATTTGATGAAGAAAGCGAAGAAGGAAAAGCGGCAATTTCACAACTCAGGGCAAGTTTTGTATTTAACTGTATGTGGTTCTTGTTCAGCCTAACCAGCTAAAATGTAGAGTACGAGTGTTAACTGAACGAGTTTCTTTGAAAAACTTAGCAGGTGTCTAATTCATTCTGCATGGAAAATTGGACTTGGTGCATCTGTTTAAGTATGATAATATTCAGGCTATTTAAACATGACCCAAATTTAATCTGGACATAGTGGTGCACACCTGTGATCCCAGTGACCAGAGCTAACCTCAGCAATTTAAAACAAACAAAACAACAACAACAAAAACCAAACCCAAATTTAGAGATGAAAACTATGTTTGAGATGAAAAAATACAGTAGGTAGGATTAATGGCTAATTAGACATTGCAGAAGAGAATAGTGAACTTGAAGGCCTACCAATTTAAAAAAAAAAAAAAAAAAAAAAAAAAAAAAAAAAAACTTTGTCCCTGAAATCTGTGTCCTTCTGCCTGAAGAAGAACAGTGTACTATTCTTTAGTTGGTGTCTTGGATTATCTTTCTGGGGTGTGTGTGTGTGTGTGTTAGTTTTTGTTAGAAGCATCAAAGACAAGGGTCTTCCTTTTAGTTTGTTTCATAATTCTTACTTAAAGTTAGTTAATGCCTCAAGTTGATTGTGGGGACTCATTCCCAAGAACAGAAGCTTGTGTAAAGGTAAGTGTCATACCCTTGCCTGCTCGATCTTTTTTGTGAGATGAATATTGGAATAGTGGTAATACTGCTTACTTTCAGGATCTACTCTACTGTGAATACTTACAACTCTGTTATCAACCTTCAATATTTGTTGAACTTGTTTATCAATTGAAGTCTTGGAGTCTGGTCCTTTTGCTGAGTTATTTGTTAAGACTTTGCCAATGAAAATTGGCAAAACTTTATTACGCTCTAAGCTTGGAAAAGCTCTGTAAAAGATAAGAATTGTAAACATTAGTTAAATGTAATTTAATTTATTATTTAACAAATGTGAGATCATGGCATCCTTTTTTTCCTTATCTTTTCATGTGACTCCTCTCTGGTCACATTGATGCTCTTGTGTAATGTTACATTAAAGCTTCTAATAGAACCTAGAGCTACATGAATATTGTAGTTCTTCCTCCTTGTGAAAGAGATGATGATATTATTTTCCCTCTAACAAATATTTAGAAAGATAAATTGTAGCTTTTCACTCTCTGTTTATTACCTGCTATCTATCAGAAAGAGAAATTTAGTACTTCTAAATTAGTTATACTAGCATTTTCATAACCTAACACACTAGTGTCTAAATATCATAGAAAATTATGGGCTTATCTATTGAATAAGAAAATTTATGTTCAACATTTCTTATATTATATTTATAGATGTTTTTGAGACCATGAATTCTAAGAAAATGAATCTTTTAAAACTAAGTTGAAGTACATTAAGAAAACAATATACCATGATAGAAGCTGAAAGTGTAGCTGAGTGGTAGAGTTTTTAACCTAGCATGAATGAGGCCCTGGGTTCAATCCCTAGCAGGGAGGGGGAAAAAAAAGAATATACTATGATCTGATGGGGACAATGATGGTTCGGTGTTAAGAAACTTATAATATTAACAGGTCTAAGAAGGCAAAAAGTCATATTGTTATTTTCGTAAATTTTTATTTTGTCGAAGCCATTGACAAAGTTCACGTTCAGAATAAGGATTCATATAGATCTAGATTTCCACTTATTACTTTCCTTATTCCCAGAGGACTTCCCTTAATGTGTGTGTGCATATGTATGTGGGGGTCGGGGTGGCGGGGTGGATCTGCTGGTGAGGATTTTTTTAAGGTTTTGTGACTGAAAACATCTCTCATTTACCTTTATTTTTTTTTAAAAAAAAAGTGGGTTTGCAGATTGTAGAATTCTTGATTGACAGCTTTTTCTTCCAGTATTTTTTCAATCAACAAATATTTACTATACCATACATCAGATCCTCTTACAGGTTATTTATTGTTATACCATGTGTCAGATACTCTTACAAGTTTTTGAGTATCAAATATAGTCTTAATTCTTGCTATCAATGTCCTCCTAGTTGACTGAGGAAACAAGTATAGGAAAAGATAAATGTCTTTATAGAGTGTTTGTTCCTTTTCTATTTAATTTTGTATTTGTTATGTGGCAATTTTTTAATGTTTATTGTATTGTGTTGTGAAAATTTATAACTAGAAACTTTAAAATATATTTATTTTGCCTCTGATCTCACTATAAACTATGTTTCTAATTTTATTGTGACTTAAAAATATGTATTTTATTGAGACATAATTATACCTCTTATGGAGTATAGTACAGTATGTGTACAGTGTGTAATGGTTAAATAAGAATACAGGCACTTCCATCTCCTCAAATATTAATCATTTTTATGTATTGGTTTCTTCTAGTTATTTTAAAATACATCATTTGTATTCTGTATTCAGTATTTTAAAGATGTTTTTCCACTATTTTTTATATCTTCCCTGTTTCCACTAAGAAATTTGGCTACATTCTTTCTCTTTCTCTCTCTCTCTCTCTTTTTTTTTTTTTTTTTTTTATATTTTATTAGTCATTGATGTGGTGCTGAGAATCGAACCCAGTGCCTCACACATGCCAGGCAAGCACTCTACCACTGAGCCACAAACCCCAACCCCTCTTTTTTTTTTTTTTTAATAATTTATCTTTTTTTTTTTTTTTTCAGGCTGCTTTGAAGATTTTTTTTCTTTTAAATGGCTTTGAGCAATTTGATTACAATATGCTACATGTATTTTTCTTCATGTTTCTTGTGCTTGGGGTTTGTTGAGTTTCTTGGATCTGTGGATTTATAAGTTTTTGTCAGGTTTGGAAAATTTTCAGCCATTATATATTCAAATAATTTTTCTTTCTTCTAATAACATGTTTATTAAGCTGGTCAAAGTGGTGTCAGAGCTCATTGTCTTTATTTTTTAAAGATTCTTCGTTTGACTGGGGTTGTGGTTCAGTGGTAGAGTGCTTGCCTGGCACATGTGAGGCCTTGGTTTCAATCCTTAGCACCACATAAAAATAAAGATATTATATCCATCTACAACTAAATTTGTTTTTAAATTTTTCTTTTAATTTTTTATAGTTTCTGTGCTATCCTTCAAGTTCATGTATATTTTCTTCTGTAATTTCTAATCTGCTACTTATTCAGTCTATATTGCAGGTGTTCTAATAGTCTAGAAGTTTATTTTTTTTATCTTATATCTTCTACATTTCTACCTTTTAAAGATATGTAATACATTTATAATAACTATTTTAACGGGTTTTTCCTGCTAATTCTAACATCCATATCAGTTCTGGATTGATTTTACTTGTTTTATAACTCTCTTCATATTGGTACAGTGTTTTCCTACATCTTCATACCTGGTGATTTTTGACTGGCTGCCAAACATTGTGAATTTTATCTTGTCACATGGCACTCATTTTGTATTCTGGTAGATCTTCTTGAGCTATATTCTGGATTATATAGAAAAGTAAGTTGAAAATATGTTTTTCCCAGTCTCAGGTTGTTTTCTCACATATATGCATTGATAAGTGTTCTGCTAAATATTCAAAAGGAATCCTCTGCAGATCTCTAGGGTTCCCTCATTATGTAGCTCTTTCTTCCCTAGTACTCTGTCTTATTATCTTTTCTGTCTTGACCTCCTTGGATTTGTAGCTCTGTTTCTTCTATTCATGCAGTTAATTGGATTCCACCTAGGTTCCCCTTCCCTGTGCCACAGCATCCAAAAAACTCTCAAGGTGGTTCCTGTGTTTCAGGAATCACACTCTTTCTTTGTTTTTCAGTATCTTGAAAACATTTATTATTTCTCTTTGCTTTGCTCTACTTTGTTTCCTTTCTCTCTCTCTCTCTCTTTTTTTTTTTTTTTTTTTGGTTATTGTTTCAGACAGAAGGGTAAATCTAGCCCCTTGTTACCTATTGTTGACAGAGGTGGAGCCTACAATTGTATTTTAAGGGAATATGAAACTACTGAATAGGTACAAAAACAACTAATCCAGCTAATTTAGGGACATGGTAATTGACTATCTTCTTTCAGTCATAGAGTTGGTAGAGGAGAGGGAAAACTTCAGATAAATCATAAACTCCTTTTATTATGATTTTTTTTCATATTTCTATATGCAAAGCAGTTTTGAAACTCTTTTGTATAATGAGGTTAAGCAAATGAGTAAATGTCTTAATGTTCTTGGGAGCCAAGATTCTAACCATAAAAGAAGAAGAGACGTACAAATTTGAAATAGGCAAAGTGAGAAAAGGAATCTGTGGAGGTGAATTTGAATTGTAGGCATTGGTGTGGATTCAGGCTTCTGAAGTGTGTGGGATCTGAATATATATGTGCACATGTATGTATGTAAGTATGTATATGCTTGAATGTATTTTCAAGCTTTGTCTACTGAAAGGCCTAGAAACAAAGATACCACAATAACAATGAGCACACCTTATGCCCAGATAATTTTCTCTAATATCATTCCCTACTAAAAGAACTGGGCTTTTTGAAAAATGAGTGGTTCCAGGACAGGGAAAATATTAGATGAATCATGAAGATGTTTTTATACCAGTTTAAAAAAAAAAAAAAAGTCTGAGGGAATAAATGATGCAGAAATCAGCTTGAAGCAGTGTGGTACAATTTAACCATTCAAATAATTTCTTTAAAAATAGGAATCTTTGAGTCTGTACCAATTATAAATAGATAGATAAACGAATGAGGAGAAAGATGTTTTTTCATTACACTGAACTGCCAAGTGCTGTCTGGTAAATGTGGAGATGAGAATTGGAGGTAGAAGAATTATTATTTTATAGCCATTGTCATTGGATCAGGGAAGAATCATCAAATACAGGGGGGAAGTTTTGAGGAGCAGGATATTTTTAAGATTACCTTTTAGTTGCTAGATAAAGAAAAAAAAATAGTAACTATCTACTGGAGAATTTAGAAAACTCTTTGGCCAGGTGATTAAATTAATCTTCACTGGTGGGGGCAGATGAAGATTTCATACCCTATGAAAGACACATCACTATGCAGATATCCAACTGGAAGTTCATGTAAGTCTAATCATGAAGAGACAGTAGACAAATCCCAAGTAAATAATATTCTGTTAAAGTAGTGGTATGGTAGTGCGTACTATATTCTTTAAAAATGTTAATATTCCAGATTTTAAAAATCTAAAGAAACGGTGACAATGTAATTAATACATGATCCTAGACTTCATCCTCAACTGGAAGAAAATCACAAGATTATAAGGAGCATAAGGGTCTGCTGGTGTTTGGATTGTGGATAATAAATTAGATAAAAGTATGGTATCTTTGTTGAATTTACTGAAGCTAAAAAACTGTACTGTGAAACTTTTTAAGAAAATGTCTCTGTTCTTAGGAAACACACATTCTCTTAAGTGGTAAACCATGGTATATGCAGCTTATTCTCACATGGTACAGGAAAAGTGATTTAAATATTTATTATGCACCCAAACTTTACATGGTGGGGAAAAAAAGCATCTTTTGTATTGTTATTATTGTAGCATCTTTTCTGTAAAAGATAGAGAAATAAAACTTGGAATTATTTCCTAATACAGAATCCCCTGCCCCAGTAGTATTGAGGATTGAACCCAGGGCTTGGTTCACATTAAGCAAACACTCTGTCACTAGGGTATACCCTGTTCCCCGTTGTCCCCAGAGTCCTCAAATAGAGAAGTGTTTTAAAAAGGGTTTTGGTTGGCCACTTACTTGCTGTGATAACTTTAGCTATTATCTGAACCTTGATTTTACTTAATACAAGGGGGATGAAAATTATAAAACCTAAATTGGCCTTTCAAGTAGCCTGGCTAAATCCATAGTTAGTAGGATTTGCCATACATTAATATTTGTGTAGAGGTAAGTTCTTTTTGAAATGACAATGTCTGGATCCCAGAATCATTTCCAGCTGTTATGATTTACTAAATAAACAGCTCAGGTTTTCATGTGACAGATTGTAATTGATTATTTTCAAATAAATATTAATCTATACCAGGTACCTGACATCTCACCTTAATTTGTATGAAGATATTAATTTTTTTCTTCTAGCCATTTTTATTTTCAGACAACCCACATTTATTTATGTACCAGATCTCTAAATATCTAGCACTAAGAATAAGGGGTAGTAGGAGGCATCCCCTCCTCCTTACTTTCTCTCTCTCTCCCTGCCCCCTCCCACCTCTCTTTTTTTAATAGTACTGGTGATGGAACCCAGAGCAGCTCTCCCAAGTTCTTTCTCTTTTTTTTTTTTTTTTTTTTTTTTGGAGACAGGTCCTCACTAAATTGCCTAGGCTGGCCCCAAACTTGCTATCCTTCTGCCTCAATCTCCTGCATTGCTGGGATTACAGGATTGTGCCACCATGACCAGCCTCTCCTTACTTTTTAAAAATTATTATTGTAATTGACAAAATTATGGGATACAGTATGATAATTAGATCTATGTGTTTCGAGTATAATGATCAAATCATTAACATTTCATTTCCTTAAGCATTTCTTTTTCAAATTTTTGATTAACACATACTACTTGTATGTATTTATAGGGTGCAGTACAGTATTTCAATACATGTGTATTACATATATTGACTAAATCAGGATGGTTAATGTTTCTGTCTCCTTATCGGTCCTTTGTGTTTCGAGCTTTCAAGCTCTTCTAGTATTATTGCTTATTGTGAACCTTAGCCACTCTACTGTTTTGTGTAACACTAGACTTTAATACCTCTCTTTACTTGTGTTTGGGTAACTTGATCCAGTATCCCTCTATCTGCTGCCTCCATACTACCACAACTTTCCTAATTTCTAGTCATTACTATTATATATATCCCAGTCGAATTTTTTTGTAGGTAGTAGATTCTTGAAAAGTAACTTTCAGGTTATTGTTCTGTAATTTTGTTTTAAGACTTTTCTCCATTAAAGTCCACAATCACTTGTTTCAAATCTCTGCTTTGAGAGTGTGTTGGATAGTTGGCCTGAGGTTTATTTGGTCTAGAATTTTAGGCACATAGTATTTTCATAGTTACTTTGAATGTGACCTCCCTACTGCCTGACAACTAATGACAGTCCCCACCATCTCTTCACTTATATAGCTGAAACTGTAAAAAATTTTAAATACAGTAAGTATATTGATACATTTATTATAGACTAATTAGACGAAGAATACAATTGTATCATAGCAGTTTTCTTTTTTCAGAAGACTCACTGTAGTAACTTATAAGTTAATTTATGAATCAGAATGAAGTAAAGTTGGCTTGCATTCAACATTACTTGAAGTTACCTGGAACTGACTATAAGTAACCTAAGTCTGAGTTAACAAGCATCCTTTTCTGTATTTCTTCTAGTCTCCTCGAGTGAAAGAATCATTAACAAATTCTGAGGTAAGTAATTGCAATTATTAAATCCTTGTTGTTTTATACATGCTTCTATTTTGTTTTAGTTTTAATTTTAAAAGTCTTTATATGTGTGCCTAAGTGGGAATGAGCCTTTATACCAGTTACATTTTAAACGTTGGTTTAAGAGCCTGGAATGTTGGTCCTTGCTTGCTTAACTTCAGAATTTGCTTTTTTGGTTTGCGCTGCTTGAAGTGGGAAGCAATCTTTATGCATTATTCTGCCCTGGAATTTGTTATACATTTTTGAATTTTTTTTCAGCTTTTTCTCTTGTCAGGTAAATTGTATTTTCTGTAATTTGTTTCAGTGTTATAGGAAATATTACTAAACAGAATCCATTTAAGTTGGCTTTCCTTCTTTTCACTACCTGAGAAAAATAATTTCATGGATCCATTCTGTACATATTCTTCCTCTGGCAGCATCTTCCATTCTGAGCTCAGTATTTGGTTTAAAGGCAAGTGTGTCTCTTAAACAATTTTCCCACTTCATTTGTGTACATACCACACAATTTGTATATACAATTATATACATGATTCATGTACATAGAACTTTATAGTTTAGAAATGAGCCAGTGCAATAGCACATACCTCTACTCCCAGCTACTTGGGAGGCTGAGGCAGAAGCATAACCAGTTAAAAGCCAGCCGGAATGTAGCTCAGTGGTAAAGCATCCTGGATTCAAGCCCTAGTACAAAGAAAATAAATTCTGTACCTTAATATATGTATTTTGGTTATATTTCAGTTTCTTATTAGAGCATTATAGTTGGGCTCATCTTGACAAATTTGTACATGCATGATCTTCCTATTGATCTTCTTTCACCCATCTATTTTTGATTGGTATATAAAAGTGAAATTTCCTGTGGTATATGTGTATATGCACATAGTTCAATTAAAAAAAAATCATTCTGCATTTCCTCTCCTTTCCCATCCCTCCTCTCTGCCACTTGATCTTGTTCTTCTGCTCTACTGATCTTCCCTGTGACTTTATGAAATCCTGTCCTCTCCTCCTTCTTTCCATTATTTTGCTCTAGCTTGCACATGGGAGAGAAAACATTTGACCTTGATTTTCTGAGACTGTCTTATTTGACTTAGCATAATCTTCTCCATTTCCATCCAGTTATCAGCAAATGCCATGATTTCATTCTTTTTATGACTCAGTAAAACTACATTGTGTTTGTGTGTGTGTGTGTGTGTGTGTGTGTGTGTGTGTATACGCGTATACACCACATTTCCTCCCTTCGTCTATTGATAGGCATCTGGGTTATTTACATAATTTGGCTATTGTGAATTGTGCTGCTATATTGCTATTGCATGCTGATTTTAGTTCTTTTGGACAAATATCAAGGAATGGAATTGCTGGGTCATTATGGTGGTTTCATTCCTGGTTTTTTGAGGAATCTCCATACTGCTTTCTATAGTGCAGTAGTATGCAGTTCCATCAGCAGTGTACAAGTCTGTACCTCAGGTACATTAGTAGAATTGTATGTCCTTGACCCTTGAAATTATGCATGGTCATGTCAGTTCTTTTGACCAATGTAAAGTTAGCAGAAGAGTCACTCTGTGATTCTGTGTTTCCTTAATCCTGCTGCCATAATCTGCATCCTTGACTGAATGAAGGGATGAACTCATGCTGGTCAGAGATATACTTGAAGTATGCGTAAGAAATAATAAAAAATAAAGTTAAAAATAACGTTGTTTTAATCTGCTGATGTTTTAGAATTATTTGTTACTTCTGATTAAGCCAAACTTGATAATTTCTCAGAAATTGAATGAAAAGGTATTTTATAGATTATTATAGTTTTTCTTTTTAGTGTTCTTCTTGTGCTTTTGCTAAATAACTTCTCCATGTGAATTCTCAGTCATATTCTTATACTCATTACATTGTTTTTTAACTTAATTATGACAAATTTATTTAACATAAAGTTTACTGTCTTAATCATTTTTAGTTTGGTAGCATTAAATATAGTCATCTGGAATACAACCATCACTACCATCTAAAGAACTTTTTAATCTTCCCAAACTAAAATTCTACCCATTGAATAGTAATTCTCCATTTTCTTCCATATTTGTCCTGGCAGCCACCCTTCTACTTCCCGTCTCTGTAAATTTAACTACTCTGGTATTTCATATGAGTGGATTCATACAGTATTTGTCTTTTTCTGACTGGTTTATTTCACTTAGCACAGTGTCCTCTGGGTTCATCCATGTTGTAACGTATGTCAGAATGTCTTTCCATATTAAGGCCAAATATTACTGCATTGTATATATATACTGTTTTGTTTATTCATCTTTTAGTGAACACTTGAACCTCTCTGTCTTTTGGCTGTTGTGCATAATGGTGCTATGAACATGGGTATACAAATATCTGTTCAAAACTTTGCTTTTAATTCTTTTGGGTATACATCTAGAAATAGAATTGCTGGATCATGAGGTAATTCTATGTTTTAGTTTTTTAAGGAACAACCATACTATTTTTCATTAGAACTTCCACCATTTCACATTTCCACTAACAGTGCACTAGGATCCCAGTTTCTGTACATCTTCTTATTGCTTTGTTTTATGTATCCTTTTTTATTATAGATAAACATACATGTACATGCACTTTGGAAGCTAACCTTTTGAAATAGTACATTTTCAAAAGTAATCTTTTTAACTATAATTATCAACTTATTAATTTTATAAATTAATGGGCTTCACTGTAATTTTTACATACATGCATAATTGTGCTTTGATCATACCTAACTTCCCCTCTGTCGTCCTTGCCTTTCTTTCCACTCTACCTCCCTTGCACCTCTACTTCCCCTTCCCTTCCCTGAAAATCCCCCTTCCCTTTGAGGCCAACTAATATTAATGTACTATATTTCTGTCAAACTCTGAAACCAATGAAGAACTTTTTACTTCCTCTTATGTATGAAATTAAATGATATAAAATTTTACTTCTGGTCTCGTTTATTTTACTTTTATCAGCTACTAGACCTCTGTTGTTGCCTTTTGAAAGTTTTTACTCTTTCACTTCTAAATTTTGGCCATTGCCATTGGTATTTTTCCCTAACTTGTAATTTTTAATTTTGTTTTATTCAACAACAGTTTTTTCCCAAAATTGCATAATCAAAATTTTTGAAATAATTCAAAATGCAAGATAATTTATATCATGTCTGTTTGTTATAAAGCTTCACACCCATTTTTGAAATATATTTTTAGATATGTTAAGGAATCATTGGTTGATTATCTTTCTTTATATGTAATAAAAGTCCCCAGGTCATAACCCATTTTATTTTGCTGTAACAAAATACCTAAAGCTGGATAATTTGTAAAGAAAAGAGATTTAATTAGCTCATGATTTCAGAGGCTGAAAGTTAAAGATGATGTGGCCCCCTTTGGTGGGCCTCTAGTGAGGGCTTTCTGGCTGCATTGTAGCATGGCAGATGGCATTAATGGTAGAAACATGGAGTATATATGAGAGATCACATGGCAAGAGATCTGGAGGGGTCATGCTGTCTCTTTTATAATAGCCCACTCTGAACGAAGCTAACCCACTCCAACAAGACCAGCATCAATCCCTTCACAAGGGCAGACATGATTCAGTTACCTCCCACCAGGCCTCTCCTCCTAAAGGTTCCACCCCTTTTCATACCACTGTATTGGGGAATTCAGGGAATTCAGTTAAATCAAAGCACCATGTGTAAAAAAATATAGCTTCAATAATTTCTTACAGAAACACTGTACATACTTTATAAATACTTTACCTACTTAACTTTTTATTTTGGAGAAGCTGTTTTGCTGTGTGAAGGGGATGGAGTAAATGTGGTTAAAAATAAATATGATGGAGACTGGGATTGTAGCTCAGCAGTGAAGTGCTCACCTAGCACGTTCGAGGCCCTGGGTTTGATCATCAGCACCAAATAAAAATAAATAAATCAAATAAAGGCATTGTGACCAACTACACCTAGAAAATAACTTTTTACTTTATAACTATTTCAAACTATTTTGAAAAAATAAAAAAATAAATATGATACAAAGTGAAAAAAGCTACACAAAACACTGTTTGTTAGATGCTCCATTTACACAAAATGCCCAAAAAAGGCAAATTTACAGAGACTGAAAGTAGATTAGTGGTTGTGTAGGGCTGGATATGGAAGCAAGAATTTACTAAAAGGGTTTGTGAACCTTTTGGGGTGATAAAGGGTTCCAAAACTGCATTTGGTGATGGTTGTATAGTTCTTTAATGTGCAAATACCCTTGAATTATACACTTAAAATGGATGAAGCTAAAAGCACATAAATTGTATCGAAAGTCGGTAAAAAACTAAAATGCCTAGATTATTTGACTTCTGTTTGATATGTATATTTGGAGAAATGTTGTCAAGCCAGTACATCATAAAAACTGCTTTGAAAATGTCACCCTGTAAGGCTCTGTTTGACTGTCAGTAAACCTGCTTCTCTTTCCAATCAAGTTAACAGCACTGTATGCATGGTTTCATTATAGCTTTTTTCAACAACTGATCCCATGGGTACTTTGCTCCAAGTTCCAGAACAGATTTCTGCTCATCTACCTCAGCCAGCTGGACAGATGTCTACCCAGCCAACTCAAGTCTCTCTCCCACCACCTGCAGAGCCAGCAAAAACAGCTCAGGTAAAGCAGGGATGTCTTCTAATGGCCACCTAGATTAGAAAAGCAGATATTTATGTGAAATAGCCATGTGCTCAGGTTGTTGTCCTAGTAGATTTTGGACGATGTTAGAAATTATGTCTTCATAGTTTTGAATATTCACCTGAAGGTAAGAGAGTTCATAAGGATCTTAAGCAACAATAAATTAAGTTTGAAAACTGTTGAAACATCAGAATTCTTTGGCTAATTTCTTATTGGCTCTGTGTTAGATCATTATTAACTTAAGATTGCAAATGATGGCATTCATGGTGGGGCTAGGTTATCATCTGCTTTACTGTTTTCTTTTGCTCATTTTTGCTTGTATCATTTATTAGTATTTTTACAGCCCATGGTTTTTCTAAATTACTCTTTTTAAAATACTAATTTTGTGAGAGTTGATTTTATTAAAACTAAGTGATGTATAAACTCAAATAAAATACACACAAACTTCATTAAATTGTATTTATCTGAAAGCAGCTGAATGAGGTCCTCCCTGTGAATCCCAGTATGCTGTGTAACTCCTATGCTCCCTTCAGGAAACTTCTGATAGTACATATGTGACCTTATGCTATATTGCTAAAGTAAGGGTTTTGTGCCGATTTATTAATTGTTAAAAGTTGTCCCCTACCCCCAATAGTTTAGGTGAAAAAGAAATGAAAGTTGTGATTTTTCCTTTTGTAGCGCCATGTATCATGTGTTCTGGCTTTGAAGACCAGTGTACTGGGCATGTCTAGTTAATCATGGAGATAACTTCTTTTAACCTTTTATCCTTCCAGCTTTCCATTTCTGCCATCATAGGGGGAAAAAAGTTCTAATGATTAGAATTATTTTATAAGTAACTTAAAGTTTATGTCTGCCATTAAACAGGAGATAGCTAAACAGTTTTCAGAGAGATTAGTTTAACTATAGAAAGACCTGGGACCTTTGGTTGAATGATCCCTGAGGGGCAGCTGATTTAGGCCCTACTTGTGTGTTGCCAAATGATACAGGCACAGATTTTTTAAAAAGTGATAAACCTAATTTTTCACCTTTGTATAGGGGAACAGGGGCAAGAAAAATATAAAATATGTGGAATTTCATCTGGGTTTGAAAATTATTTAATTATGTTTGATACAGGTTGATATTTAGCTTTTGTTGCTGCTGTGGAGTGCCTGTCCTGCCACAGCAGGGAATGAATGTCTTAGGGAGCAGGATGACCTCAGCTGGAGAGGAAGAGAATTGCTGCCAGTGGATGATTCCTCTGCAGTTACCTCCATGCTTAACATTCACAGGCAATGACTTTATACTTTTCAATGTATTTTAGGCTTTGTCTTCAGGAGCAGGTTCACAAGAAACCAAGGTCCCAATCAGTCTAGTACTAAGATTAAGGTAAGAGGACATTTTCTGTTTTGTGAGTTCCCTGTAGGTGTTGAATAATCTGTGCTGAGAATAGTTAAAGCCATGATTGTGTCCCCCCAGCATCAGTAGGTGTTAATTTACTTGTGTATTATTTTCTTAGAAGTAAATGCAAAGTGTGAGGACCTGGCAGTTAGCAGTTGCTGTGACTAACTGATGCACATACCCTCCTAGTTTGTCCATTAATAGTGACAAATGTGTACATTTGCAGCATAGTTTGAATTAGAAAGTATAGTCTGTAGTTGAGAATGTTTTAGGGGAGCAGCACTCACTGGCTTATCTGAAGTTTAGTGACTATATAAGCATTATGGACTCTGGGATTGACTAACTCAGAAGGGGAGTGCTTTGTGATTGGTAGATCAAATAAAGATGAAAAGGAAAAACTCTAAGTATATTCCTAGTTTTTTTCTCTGTTATATGGCAAATGTTGGTAGTTCTGATGGGGATGTACAGAGTGGTCCTAGCAGACTGCTCAGCAGTAAGCGCCCTGGGTAGCAATCTGTTCATTTTAAACACCCCTCAACCCCTAACCCCTCAACTTCTGCCAGGGGATTAAGAACTCTGGATTAGGATTCCAAAGTTTTCATGTCAAAGTAGTTATTACTGTTATATTGTTCCTGTTAGGTCTCTTTCTACTCATAAATGTATTTGAAAAAAAATTAGTATTGAAAAAATGTCATGTGAGACAGCCCAAACCCTCTTTAAGTATTAATAACATTTTAAAAAAGAGTCCCACTGATTTACTATTGACTAACCCCACTTCTGCCTCTGAATTCTTAGTTGTCTTCCCAATAGGATCATAATAGAGATAGAAGCAGATAGAATTCTTTAGAGGACTTTTAATGACTAATGTTCCAGACTGGCTTTGGAAGTTAAATATCATGTTGTTTGTGCTTACTGTGCCAGTTAAATCAGTAAACTGGTGCTGAACATTTCTATCTTAATTTATTCAGCTGCCAGAAAGAATAGACTAAGGAATTATGTATTAAGAACAGACTATGTTGGGCCCTGTTGGCACACACCCGCAATCCCAGCAGCTTGGGAGGCTGCAGCAAGAAGATCTCTGAGAGCCTCACATTTGATGAAGGCCTTGGTGCTATTTCATCCCATGGTGGAAGAACAAGATAGCAAGTGGCAGCCAAACTCACTTTTATGACAGATTTACTCATGATAATGAACCCACTCCTGCTTTAACAACATTAATCAATCTCATGAGGGCAGTGATTCAGGAGGCCAAGGCAAGAGGATCACAAGTTCAAGGCCAGTCTTATCAATTTATCGAGGCCCTAAGCAACTTAGTGAGACCATGTCTTAAAACCCCAATACCAAGAACTGAAAAAGAAAAAGGGAAAAAAACAAAAAAACCCAGTGCATTGGTAATTAAGTTTTCAGCATGTGAACTTTGTGGGACTTATTCAAACCATAACATCATCTTAGAAGAAATACGGTAGGAGTGGACATATAAGAATCTACCCCAAAGTATGAGATTTTTATGTTCTTCAATGGGAGACGTAAATTCAAAGGCTTAGGACAATTAGAGTATAGTTCTGAATTGTTGGCTCTGAGCCCTGAAGTGTCAGCACACCAGGACAAATCATATAACTTGTGGGAACAGACTAATCTTTCCAAGGCACAGCTTTCCTGATATATATTGGCAGACTCTTATGCATAAATTCACAAATTCTTATTTTATTTAATTCTGTTTTTTTCCCCACAGGAATTCCAAAAAAGAACTAAATGATATTCGATTTGAATTTACTCCTGGGAGAGGTGAGGCATCAAAACCATTAAAAACAGATTAATTTCTAATGTGTTGTTTAATCAAGTGTGAAATTTCTGTCTTTTAGATATATTTTGCTTTTTTAAGAGGATAAAAATTTCTTGGTTTAGGTTTTGGGGGTCAAATGAATAGAATGAAATAAAATGTAGTTTACTTACTACTAAACTCATTTAGAAAATCTAATGTAATAATACAAACAGTAAATGACTGTAGCTCTTTTTTACTGCTTACAATGGGTCAAGTATTTTGCTATACATTACATTAGCTCATTAAATTCTTACAACAGCCTTCTAATGAAAAATTATTATCCCCATTTACTAGATGATGATGTCAAGGATTAGAGAGAGGCAGGGTAACTTGTTCAAGGTCACACAGCTGCAGAAAGGTAGCTAAAGTTCAAACAAGAAATGAGTTCATAGTTCATGTTCTTATCTCACTGTACATGCTCATTCTTTGTGGTTTTAAAGAAGAAGCCACCTCCATTTTCCCTTCTCCTCAGGCAGAACTGAACCTTGGCATGTACTGTTTCTGATTGTGAACTTCACCCTAGAGCAAGGGTTGGTTGGTTTGGTTTGGTTTGGTTTTGCTTTGCTGTTGTTATTCAGTGTTCTGATTTGAGGAGTGGCCAGAAGCTAGCAGTTACCTTTCCTTACATCCCATAGTTGCTGTCTCAGTATTAATATCTGGCCATTAAAGAGAACAGATGTAAATGTACTAAGGTGTATCTGTTTGACTTTTTTAAAGCAATGCAAAACTCACATTTTTAGGAATTAATTGAAACTTCTGGTCATCATGTAAAAGTATATGCACCCCTTCCCATTGGCTCTACTACTCCCACTCAGGGCTTAGTGTCCAGCCCTCAGGAACCAGCACCACTGAGTCAATTGAAAATGAAATAAATTAGGGTAGTCCATCTTCTTCTTTTTTACTTTCTCTTTATACCCATTGCTCAGATTATACCACCTGGGATGACTAGGTAAGGAGAAAATCCACAAGATAAATAAGAAAATGATTTTAACAAAAACTTAAAACATAATACCAAAAAAGAAGAGATTATAATTTGTTCTCTCAAGTTTTAAGAAAGTTTTACTAGCACTTGAGATGTTCTACATTCCACATCATATCTCAGAGCCTGGGTCTAGGATTGTGCTCTGTAGAGTCACTGTTGAAGGTTCTTCTGACATGGGCCTTAACCCTCTATATTCCACCACCATTTTAAAAGTTATCTGTACAATGAGCTGATACTTGACACCTGGTTCATACCAATTCTGCCTTCTAGCCAGACCTAAGAGAATTTCTCAGTTGAGATCATTGCCAGTGGAACAGGACCCTGGTTTTGTGGACTTAGTAGCTCATTTGGGTCCAAGCAATGCTGTCACATATGCTGGCTTTGAGTGTTAGCAATGATGTATGTGCACAAGAAATGGAATGCCTTCTTGTTTGTCCTTTCAGATACAGCAGAAGGTGTCTCTCAGGAACTCATTTCTGCTGGCCTGGTCGACGGAAGGGATTTAGTAATAGGTAACTATACTGTGCTGTGCCTTGTGCCCCATGTCTCTGTCTGTATATTTAGTGCCTAGAAAATCAGGGTCGTGTTCCACTGAATAGATCTGATGATTCTTGAAATGATTCTTGCCTTGGCTGAAACTACAGGTACTGAGGACATTTCCCTTACCAAACAGAAATATCCCACTTTCAAGTTTGCTTTGTGACTTCCAGTGAAATGATGAAAACACACCCAGGTCTCTGGGATACTTTGGTAAAAGTGGTAGTAAAAGTCACAAAACGGGAGCTTGGTCATTTTTCATCTGTTTGGTTTATCTAGTCTGTGGAGCACAGAGGTGAGCAAATATTAGCGATTTAGAAAAGCAAGAAGGAAGGGAAAAGGCACAAGCACAAGCTATAGGTACATTACTGATGGGAAAGACTATCAGGTTGAGAAGGTGAATAGTTTCCCTTCAAAAAGCCAGACAGTGGATCATTTAAGCTTTGTGGGCCACATGTCATCTGTCATTTTAAATCATTCTTAGTTTGCAGACAGAACAAAACCAGACCATAGGTCATACTTTGTTGACTTCCATTCTGGGAATTTCTGGTCCATTAATGGACAAAACATACCTGTCCTTCCCAGGTTAGTTGATAAATTTTAAATGAAGTTAATTTGCCAGTGATTCAAGATTCATTGTGTAGTTTGGGGTTGAATTTAAAAGATGCTTTCATTTGAGGAATGATTGATCTTTCTGCTTCCATTTTGATTGTACAAAGCTTAACCACCATTTAGCCTTTTTGATAGTGGGTTTATGTAACTTCTTATTGCTTTTCTCTGTTTGTATGATTACAGTGGCAGCTAATTTGCAGAAAATTGTGGAAGAACCTCAGTCAAATCGATCTGTCACTTTCAAGCTGGTATTCATCCCTTTCTCTTTATTAAACCATCTTACCATTTACACATCAACAGCCTCTGCAGACCAGATTTTTATATTCCCTGAATAATGAGAATATTAAAATATGGCAGTGTTCTCTCTTTAACTGTCTCTCCCCCACGTCCTCCCACCCCAGTTTTTTTTTTTTTTTCTGCTTTCCAGAACCCTCTAACCCCAAGCCCTTAACTGTTCTCAAGTGAAATTATAAGCCAGTCTGACTTCAGCTGTGTATCCTGTCTTCAGGAAAAAAACACCTTCATCAATCTCCCATTTGTGTCCCAGAGACTCTTCACCCACTGCCTGCCTTCCCATAGTCCCATGTCAATTTTAATTGCTACTGCAGTTTTGTTTATAAATAGCCACAGCTTGTCATTTTGTTTGGTCCTCAGGCATCTGGTGTTGAAGGCTCGGATATTCCTGATGATGGCAAACTAATAGGATTTGCCCAGCTCAGCATCAGCTAAAACACAGCCCCAGAAGAGGCGGCCTAAGGAGATTCCACACATGCGTATCTCTGTTGCTTCTGTTGGCCTAAACCCACTACTGCCAAAGAACCCAGCAACAAACCTCCCGGCTAGGAGCTTTAGAATTCTTTCTTTATGTTCTTCCTGCCATCATTCCCCTTTTTCCCACAGGAAAAGTAAAGTTGGATCACCAGTGGCCAGCATCCCCTCAAAGAGTTCCGTTAGTAAATGTGCTGCACATGTCCCCTTTCTTCTGCCATCTGAGAAGTGGCCCGTGTGCCTCAAGGCTCAGGAGGGAGATCGCTCAGCTCATTCTTGCCTTACTCCAGTAATGGCCCAGGTGGAAAGTAGCAGCTACATTGGGCAACCTCGTCCTGCCTGTTCTCCCACACCTGCCCAGAGGTGGGCATCTTGGGATATCTCTACCACTGAAGTAGCAATTAAAAGTTGATTGTTTAGCTGGAGCCCAGAGAATTTAATTAGTGTTTTTTTCTTTGTATCTGATGTGAATTCTAGCAACCTTTGTTAGGAAAAAAGCACAGCCTCGGAGGAGGCAGCCTAAACTGTGTTCTTGTTTTGTTCATGGTGTCTCTAAGTGTTTTGCTAAAGCTGCTCTCAGGCACCCCCTTCATTGCTCCCTCCAGAAAGGGTTGCTAGCCTTAACTTCAGCTGGTGCAAAACATTTGACTGTAGTCAAACTTCAGCCATCAGATCCTTCAAAGTGGAACTTTGGACTGTTTTTGCAGAAAACATCAAGTAATAGCTTGTAAAAGTAAATTTTGCCAGAGGTGGTTTTTGAACAGGAAAAATAATCATAACTCATATCACTAGGGAAGTATTTATTTTCAAATTTTAAGAAATAAAATTGAAGAAAAACTGCTCCTCGATCCTCCAATGAAAATCAGTGCGCCTGGCCTCTGAGTCATGAGGAAGTGGGTATAAAAGGCTGCGATTACTACAGCAATAACAGAGACTCACACTGGGCTAGAGGCCTGGCTTCAATCCCTCTCCTGCACTGACTCTGTGGAGGGGGACCCTGTGCGCTGAAACTGACTCAAGATGGAAAGTGAAACCACATGTGCCGTGACCTTTAGGTTTTATGAGTAGACAGTGTTCATTTGATTTTCTACAGAAGTTATATAAATTATTCTTTAGGTTTAAAAAAGAGCACTCATAATGCAATATGTGAATAATCAGTGGGTTTGAGTTTTCTTTTTTCCTATTTCATTGTCAAACTTGTCTAATTGCTAATAACCCTGCCAAGTTACCAAGTTTTACAACGATGGGCTGTGGCCCCACGGAGAAGGGAGAGTTGACTTTCACAGAATCTCTTGAGCCCTTTCCAATGTTGTTGGTCTGAACAAGATTACCTGGTTTTCTCTTGGAACACACCTGAAAGTTTTCCCCATAACTGACTTGATATTCCTTTATTTCATTCGTTCTGAATCTGTAGTTTTAGTCATGGGCTTTCTTTACCTGCTCCGGGTGTAAAGGCATGTTGGTAAAGGGGTGGATGTTGGGGAGTGTGAGAGGAGTTGGATTTGGGATGGGGATTGGAAGGAAAGATTAGAAGATTAGATACCAAAGTTCAAGGTCCCAGCATGATTGGTAAAAGAAGGGAGTTTGCTGAATCAGCAGAGAGAAAAGAGATTGACCAGCTTGCTGGAAAAATATTTAGCTTTTCCTTTTCCTTTTTTCGGGGGAGGTGGTGGTCGTCGTGGTAGTCAGCGATGGAGAAGCAAGGATAGGGAGTTGGTAATGAGGTGTGGAAAAGATACAGTGTCCTCTTTGACAACAGGCTAGTTGCTTGCCATAGAGTCCTTTTTTATTTCAAACAAGCCCATTATAATTTAATTATTTATGAACCCATGGTGGGGGTGACATCAATGTTTTAGCTTTTCATTTGGAAGTGGTATGGCCCAGGCTGGGAGTGAGTGGCCTTGTTCACTTTCTCTAGCCCACCAGTAGCTTTGAACTGCAGTGGGATAGGCATGACAATAGAAGGTGGGGGCTGGGGCTTATCTTTTTTTGTTGTTGTTCAGTTCATTGGTTGCCTTGCTGGGAAATAGGAGACAAACACCAAGTCCCATGACAGTGTTATTTCTTCTTCTGCATGTTGTGTAGTGAATTCCCTCTGCCAGCTTGTGCAGTGAAGCTGAGAAAACAGGTGAACAGAAACTGCCCAGGTGCGATAGCATGTGACCTAGGGAGCCTCCTCACTCCTTTCCAGTAGTAGTGGTTCAGGGTGCATCTCTGTTACTAGGTCCCCAGAATACCCCTGTCCCTGGAGTTAGGGACTAACTATAGCACAAGGTAATATGTGCCAATGCTATTTGTGAAAAGTATCGTCTTTCTAAATTACTAATGGATTTGTTTGGGGTTTTTGCTTAAGTTTTAAACCAAATCTTAGAGCCAGCTGATACTGTTTAATAATCTGGAGGATAGAATAATGGTGTATCAATAAGTGGAGGTTCCTCCTTATGACATATGCTAGATTATGGAAGATGTAAAATATTCAACTTTCTCCCCCTTTTTTTGACTTTGTATTTTACTGCATGTTTTCTTCATTTTTAATCAATAAAGAATAAATTGTCCCTTGTGTTGTATGGATCCTTTACTTCAGTGGCTGTTGGTTGAGAGTTGTGGGGACTAGGTCATGGAGTTATTACTGACTTCAATTTTTCATGAAATAAACAGATGCCAAATTGCATATAAGCTATAAAATGTATCTATTGGCCTATAGATTATCTAGAATTGCTTAAAACCATTGACAGTTGAGGAAACTGAAACCCCAAAAGGAAAGGATGAAGTCTGTCCAAGGAAATCTGAGAAGCTGGGATATGGAACTTCTTGTATTATGTTTTGATCTTTTCTGAGTCACTGGGTTTTTTTTGTTCATGCTTCGGGGCAGTGGAAAGATGCCAGGGTCAATCCCTTGGAAATCCCTTTCAGGAAGTATTGAGCAGGACTAAACCTGCCCCTGCTCAGTTTTGATACCAAATGGTTGAGTTCCATGTAAGATTCTAGGCTCCTTTGTATTCGTGTCCTCTAAGGACTAGATGAATCTTCCTGATCGTAATTCTTCCCAAGAGAAGTGGCCAAAATTCATGGTAGGCCTGCTTAAGGGTCCCAGTATTTCAGAGCAGAAGGCTATGGATTGTGGCATTATAGCCCCATATCACCTGCAGCTGATGTGTTTGCTTTCAAGTGAGTTATAAAAATGAACTCAGTATTGTTCGTTACAATTCATATTATACATATAGAGCTCAATTTTTCATATCTCTGGTTGTACACACCATTCATGTCTTCATACATGTACTTAGGGTATAAAATCATGGCATTTGCAGGTAAATGGATGGAGTTGGAGAATATAATGCTAAGTGAAGTTAGCCAATCCCCAAAAAACCAAATGCCAAATGTTTTCTCTGATATAGGGATGCTGATTTATAATGAGATTGGAGGCGGGGGGCGCATGGGAGGATTAGACAAACTCTAGATCAAAGGGGAGAGAGGGGGAAGGGGAGGAGAGGGCATGGGGGTAGGGAAGAGGGTGGATTGAGATGGACATCATTACCCTAATGGGACAGGGAAAAGGTATAAGAAGCTGGGGGAAAAGTAAATTGGACCTCTCCACTTACCCATTCTTTCAAACAGGCTTAGAGCAGCTTACTAGGTTTTACTTCTTGCATGGTTGCTCAATGCAACAGTTCAAGGTTCCTCCTTTGGGGGTCAGATCATTTACCCCATTTGCTTTTATGATAGACTATATTTTTTTAGAACAGTTTTGGTTTCATAGTAAAATTGAATGGAGTCACACTATTCATGTCTTCATACATGTACTTAGGGTAACGATGTCCATCTCATTCCACCCTCTTCCCTACCCCCATGCCCCCTCCTTCCCTTCCCCCTTCTCCCCTTTGCTCTATCTAGAGTTGTCTAATCCTCCCATGCCCCCCCCCCCCGCCCGAATCAGCATCCTTGTATCCGGGAAAACATTTGGCATTTGGTTTTTTGGAGATTGGCTAACTTCACTTAGCATTATAGTCTCCAACTCCATCCATTTGCCTGCAAATGCCACGATTTTATACCCTAAGTACATGTATGAAGACATGAATGGTGTGACTCTAATTTGTGTACAACCAAAGATAAGAAAAATTGAGCTCTATAATGTATAATATGAATTATACTACATTCTGCTGTCATATATAACAGAATAAAAAAAGGCTTGCAATCTAAACTGATATCTTTGACAGCTGAATTAGAAGTAGAATTGGAAAAAAAAAAATTGGATGGAAAGTATAGAGAGTTTCAAATTACCCTCAGATTTCACATACAAACAGCCTTAGCTGCTATCAACATCCCACACCAGAGTGCTACCTTTGGTACAGTTGAGAAACTATATTGACCCATCATTATCACCCAAGGTCAATAGTTTACATTAGGGTTCACTCAATGTAGTTTAGTCTGTGGGTTTTGACAAATATGTAATAACATGTAGCCACCATTCTAATACACAAGAATGATTTCAGAGCCGTCCTCTGTGATATTTTTGTTCATCTCCCTTCCCTGGTTCGCCCCTGGAAACTACTACTGATCCTTTTACTATCCTTGCCTTATCTTATAGTTAGCATCACACTGTATGCAGCCTTTTTAGATTGGCTCCTTTTACTTAGTAATATGCATCCAAAGTTCATGTCTTTTCATAGCTTGCTTACTCTTTTTAGCACTGGATTCCATTGTCTGTACCACAATTTATCTACTGAAGGACATCACAATTGCTTTAAGTTTTAGCAATTATAAATAAATCTGAAAATATCCATGTGCAGGTTTTTGTGTAGTCTTCAACTAATTTGGGTAAATTACCAAAAAGCAGGACTACAGGATCATATTATAATGGTATGTTTAATTTTGTAAGAAACCACCAAATTGACTGTAATTTTGTGTTCCCACCTGCAATGAGTGAGAGTTCCTGATGCTTCATATCCTTGACAGTATTCAGTGTTATCATTATTTTGGATTTGACCATAGTAGTAGGTGCAAATTGGTATATCATTTTAATTTCTTTTTTTATTTTTTCTTTTTCTTTTTTTTTAATATTTATTTTTTAGTTTTCAGCTGACACAACATCTTTGTTTGTATGTGGTGCTGAGGATCGAACCCGGGCCGCACGCATGTCAGGCAAGCGCGCTACTGCTTGAGCCACATCCCCAGCCCATATCATTTTAATTTCTAATTCATAATGTTGTTGAGATCTTTTTGTATGCTCATTTTGCTACCTATATATCTTTGGTGAAGTATGTATTCAGTGAGCTTTTCTCAAATTGTACCTTTTTAAGTATTCTCAGAAAAAACTAATACAAAAACAGTACAAAGAATATTCCTATACCCATCCTCCAGCTTCTCCAAATGTAAACATCTTATATAACAACACACAGTTTTCAAAGTCAGGACATTGACACTGATATGATACCATCTGACTAATCTACAGACCCAATGCTAGTTTTCAGTTGCTCCACTACTGCTCTTTTTTCTGGTCCAAGTTTCAGTCCAGGATCCCATATTGTATTTGGCTGTCATAGTTCTTCAGTCTTCCCATCCATGAACATTTATTTAGCTCTTTGGTGTCTTTCATTAGAGTTTTGTATTTTTTAATACAGAAATTTTCATATTTTGTAGATTTATGCCCATGCATTTCATTTTGTTGGGTGTCAGTGTAAGTGGTTTTGTTAGTTTATTTTTGTGGTGCTGGGGAGCAAACCCAGGGCCACATGCATACTGAGCATAATGTGCTCTACCACTGAGCTTCATCCTTGATGGTATTATGCTTTTAATTTCAAATTGCATTTTCTCTTTGCTGGTATATCGAAGCAATCAACTTTTGTATATTAATCCTGTATTCTGAAACCTTGTTATAGTCTACTCCTTCCAAGAAGTTTTAATTACCATTATTCTTGTGAGTTTTCTATATAAACAATAGTGTCCTCTGTAGTCAAGAAAGGTTTTATTTTTCCTTCCCAATCTGCTCTGGTTTGTGTATAATTTGAGTGTCCTCAAAGGTACATAATCAAGAATTGGCCCTTGGGGTGACTGTGCTATAGGACTTTAGGATGGGGCCTCGTGGGAGGTCCTTAGGTTGGGACTTACCCTTTTAGGGAATAAGGGGAACCCATTCTCTCCTTCTCTGCTTCCTCACTTAAGATGGGACTACTTGCTCTGCCATACACTATTGTCATTGCTATTTGCTTTCCTCACCAGCATTCCAAAGCAGTGGGGGTACCTGATCTTGAACCTCCAAAACTTGAGCTAAATAAACTTTTCTTCACAAGTAACCTTTCTCACATATTTTGTTGTAGTAACACAAAGATGACTACTATACAACTTCTATACATTTTGCTGTATTTTATTACTGCATTACGTAGGACTCAAGTACAATGTGGAAAAGAGTGGTGAGAGTGGACCTTCTTGTGTTATTCCTGACCTTAAAGGAAAGACTTTAGTTTTTCACCATTAAGTATGATGTTAACTGAAGGGTTTTGTTCTTCAACAAATTGACAAAGTTCTCCTCTGTTCCTAGTTTGCCAAATTTTTTATCATGAGTGCATGTTAGATTTTGTCAAATGATTTTTCTCCATCTATTGACATGATCATGTGGTTTTCCTTCTTAAGCCTGTTAGTGGGATGGATCACATTGATTTTCAAGTGTATATACCTGTAAGTCCCACTTGATTGTGATGTATAGTTTTTTTCTATACATTATTGGACTTAATTTGCCAGTATTTCATTGAGGATTTTCCCTTCATGTTCGCGAGAGAGACTGCTCCATATAGTTTTTATCTGATGTCTTTGGTATTGGTATTACAGTAATGCTGGCCACATAAAATGTATTAAGAAGTACTTCCTCTGCTTCTGTCTACTGGAAGAAATTGTAGAGAACTACTATGATTTCTTTCAGTGTTTGGTGGAATTCACTAGTGGAACCATCTGGGCCTGGTGCTTTCTGTTTTGGATGTTATTACTGATTTAATTTCTTTAATAGAAATGGAAATAGAAATAGATATGGGCTTATTCTAATTTTCTATTATTTTGAATATTATTAAGAGACAGGATTTCAAATGTTGCCAATGCTGACCCTGAACTTCTGGACTCAAGCAATCCTCCTGCCTCAATCTTCTAAGTAGCTGGGAATACAGGCATGTACCACTGTGCCTAGCTTAAATTGTCCATTCTTGTATGGGTCTTAACAGATAGTATTTTTTCAAGGGATTAGTCTCTTTTATCTAGGTTATCAAATTTGTGGACATAGAGTTGCTCATGGTATTTCTTTATTATCTCTCTCATGTTTGTGGGATCTATAGAGATGTCCACTTTCTTATTTTTGATGTTAGCAATTTCTGACTTTTTTTTCCTCAATTAGACTGTAGATGCTTACCAATTTGTTGATCTTTCCAAAGAACTAGCTTTTGATCTCTGATTTTCCTGTTTTCAATTTCATTGATTTATTTTTTATTATTTCATTTTTTCTGTTTACTTTAGATATAATTTGCTCTTCCTTTTCTAGTTTCCTAAGGTTGGGAGTTTAGATGGTCGATTAATTTAGGTCTTTTTTTTTTTTTCTATTTTACACATACATGTATTCCGTGCTATATTTCTCTGTAAGCACTATTTTCTCTGTATCCCAAGAATTTTGACGTGTTCTTTTTAAATATTTTTTTGGTTGTCCATGGACCTTTATTTTATTTATTTATTTATATGTGGTGCTGAAAATTGAACCCAGTGCCTCACACATGCTAGGCAAGCACTCTACCACTGAACCACAATACCAGCCCTTGATGTTTTTTAAATTTTGTTCAAATATTATAAAAAAATTTCTCTTTTGAGTTTTTTTAAAAATTGTACCCATGTGTTACTTAGAAGGGTGTATTTGTATTATGGTATTTTCCAGCTATCTTCCTATTTTGATTTCTAGTTTAATTCCATTGTGATCTGAGAACAGACATTGTATGATTTTTAATCTTTTCTATTTGTTCAGATATGTTATATGGTCCATATGTGGCCCAAATTTGGGGAATGTTGCATGTGAACTAAAGAAGTATATGTACTTTATAATTGTTGATTGAAATAATCTACAGATGTCTGTTACGACCAGTTGATCAATGGTTACTTTATAATTGTTGATTGAAATAATCTACAGATGTCTGTTATATCCAATTGATCAATGGTGGTATTGAGTTCCACTGTGCTTCTACTGATTTTTCTGACTATTGAATCTTTCCGTTTCAATAGAAGGTTGATCGAAGTCTCCAAATATAATAGCAGATTCATCTATTTCTACTTGCACTTCGGTCAGTTTTATCTGTATTTTGATAGGCACATACAATTAAGGATTGTAATAGCTTCTTAGAGTATTGATCCTTTTATCATTATGTAATACCTCCTCTTTTTCCTTGATGACTTTCCTTGGTCTGAAATCTTCTCTGCCTGAAATGAATTCAACTGCTTCCACTATGTGTGTGAGAGTGTATGCACATGTGTGCATGTATAGGGTTTGAGCCCAGAGTCTTGCACATGCTAGGCAAGCACTGTACCACTGAGCCCTCTTTAAGATTTTTATTTTGAGACAGAGCCTTATAAAGTTGCCCAGGCTGGCACCAAACATATGATCCTCCTGCCTCAGCATCCTGAGCAGGTGAGATTACAGGTGTGTGCCACCACAGCCAGCCCCAATTCCCCACTCTATTTCTATTTATTTGTTTGTTTATTTATTTACTTAACTTGTAGATGGACACAATGCCTTTTTTTAATGTGATGCTGAGAATTGAACCCAGTGCCTCACATGTTCTAGGCAAGCACACCACCACTGAGTACAACCCCAGCCGCCCCCCACTTTCTTTTAATAGTGTTAAAATGGTTTATCTTTTTCATCCCTTTTAATCTCTATGTGTCTTTATATTAAAAGTGGGTTTCTTGTAGAAAACACTTGGTTGGGTCTTAGTGTTTATTTTGTTTGATCCGGTCTGATAATCTCTTTGTTATTTAATTAATGTATTCAGACTACTACCATTAAGGTAACTATTGATGTAGTTAATATCTACTTTATTTTTACTATTTTTTTTTTGCCCATGTTTTTGTACTTTGTACTTTGCCTTCAACTTTTTCTGCCTTTTGTGGTTTTAATTGAGATTTTCATATGACTTCATTTTCTCTCTTAAGGATGTAATCATCCGACTATACTACTTTTAAAAAGCCTTTATTAGTGGTTGCACTATGGTTTGCAATATATATTTGTAACTAATCCAAGTACCTCCCTTTTTTAATGTTTTTTAGTTGCAGTTGGACACAATACCTTTATTTCACTTATTTATTTTTATGTGGAGCTGAAGATCAAACCCAGGGTCCCGCGTGTGCGAGGCGAATGTTCTGCCACTCAGCCCCAGCCCCAGCCCCAAGTAGCCTTTTATTTTTATTTATTTATCTGGGGTGGGGGGTTGGGGATTAAACTCGGGGGCACCTGACTACTGAGCCACATCCCCAGCCTATTTTTGTATTTTATTTAGAGACAGGGTCTCACTTAGTTGTTTAGCACCTCACTTTTGTGGGGGCTGTCTTTGAACTTGTTATCCTCCTGCCCCAGCCTCCTGAGCTGCTGGGACTACAGGCGTGTGCCACTATGCTCGGCCCAAGTACACTTTTAAATAGCTCTTTTGCTTCACAGAAAATGCCAGTTTAAAATGATCCTATTTCTTTACTCCCAACCTTTGTATCATTGCTGTCATTCATCTCAAGTATACATAACCCCCTCCTTTTCCCCACAACACACATATTATTTGTTGCTATTATCACAGCTAAAAAAAATGTTTTTTGTTTTGCCTTTAATTTATTTTACAGTGTTTTTCCTTTCTTTATGTAGTTCTGAGTTTTTTACCTATATCATTTTTCTTCTCTCTAAAGACCTTCTTTTAACAGTTCTTAAAAAGCAGGTCTACTTACAACAAACTCCCTCAATTTTTGTTCTCCTCAGTCTTAATTTCTCCTATCTTTGGAGGATAAATTTATAGGATATAGGATTCTAAGTTGGTGGCTTTTCCTTCTCAGCACCTTAAATATTTTATTCTACTCTTCTTCTTTTAAAAAAAAAAATATTTTCTTAGTTGTAGATGGATGCAATACTTTTATTTGTTTGTTTATTTTTATGTGGTGCTGAGGATTGAACCCAGTGCCTCACACATAGGAGTCAAGCACTCTACCACTGAGCCACAACCCCAGCCCTATTCTACTCTTGCATAATTTTTGAGGAAAAGTCAGATATAATTCTTAATCTTCATTCTTATATAATTAAGGTGTGGTTTTTCCTCTGACATCTCTCTGAATTTATCTTTGATTTTCTGTAATTTGAAAATGATATGCTTAGAAGTAGGATTTTTTTAATTTGTTTTGTTTTTGACATTTATTTTACGTGGTATTCTCTGAGCTCCTTGGTTTTGTGATTTGGTGTCTTGACATTAATATGGGGAAATTCTAAGTTACTGTTGTTTCAAGTATTACTTCTTTCACTCATTACACATATTTACACCTTTAGTAGTTGTCCCACAGTTCTTGGATAGTCTGTTCTGGTTTGGGTTTTGGCTCCTCACCATCCCATCTCCTGTCACCCCCCACACTTAATTTTTCAATTTGGAAAATTTCTATTAATGATATCCTCAATCTCAGAGATTCTTTCTCAGCCATGTTTAGTCTATCATTAAGTCAATTAGAGGCATTTTTCAGGCCCCATGTGGGGCCATATGCTATAATCCCAGCTGCTTCAAGCTGATGCCAGCCTGGGCAATTTAGCAAGCTCCTGTCTCAAAAAAGCATTTTTCATTTGTTACAATGTTTTTTTGTTTGTTTGTTTTTGTTGTTGTTGTTTATGTCTAGAATTTGGTTCCTTGTTAGAATTTCCAACTCTGCTTATGTTGCCCCTCTGTTCTTTTTATGCTATTTTATCAACTGGATTCTTTAACATCTCAATCAGGGTTTTAAATTCCCAATCTGGAGGAAGGGGCAAGATGGCAGAATGCAGTTAGGTAACAAATCTCTACTCCTCTGCAGTCCAGAATTGAAATAGTGAGAGAATAGCTGGTCAGAGAGGTGGGACAGAGTCTGGCTACTGGAACAGAAAATAGAACAGAATTCATTAAATCCAAACCCTTCTAAGGGTAGGCCATGGGAGAGGGGTAACAAAAAAAGGAGGAGAGGCAGAGAAGATAAGCTTACCTTGGCAACAATAGAAAAGAAAGAAAGAGTTAAACCAGGACAGGAACTACAAAGCCACTTGGCAAAAGTGCACAGCTTATCTCATTGCTAGAAAACTCTGCTGGGCAACCATTTTGTTGAGACAACACGTAAATATACACAACTGCATCTTATCTATACACAGCAGGAAATCCTATCACAGGGAACAACTTTGATATGGGCTGTCGAGTAACCTGCATGGAGAGATAACTTAGTTAAAACTGAAGGAGTGTGGGGTGGAGTAGAACTGGAAAGCAAATCACTTATCAGAGAGTGTGATACCTGGGTAATAGCAAGTGCCTCAGCTGCTGGCCACAGCTGTGTGTTCACAACAGCCAACAGAAGTCCTGCCTACACACACACACACACACACACACAACACCTTAGCAGCTTTGTAAACCCCACAGAAGCAACCCATAAATGCATGCTTCACAGATGCCAGCCTATGCAAAGCATGGGCCCAGCACAGGCAGAATCTGTACAACCCACAGTGGCTGCACAAGCCCCTAACAGCTGGCAGAGCCTGCACCCAGCAACCTTGTATGTTCCACAGAGGTGGATCACCGACAGGCATCCCAGACACCAGCCCTACCAAGTTCCAGATGTTGGCCCATGGCCCACATGTACTCCAACTGGGGGCAGTTGTCATGCACTTCTAACCAGCCACACTGTTGGCCACCCTGTGCCACTATCACAGGAGTGCCATGCCCCTGCTATAGGCCGTTGCACTCCAGGAAATCTGAAACCTAGATAAGCTAGCTTACACTTGTTTGGAGAGCTCCAGGTACATAAACTGTTTCTATAGGTGAGCACATAACCAAAAATAATTACAGGCTGACCCTTCAGAAAGCTAGTATGTGCCTGGAAAAACCGAAGAGCAGATGGATCCTCCTAGATTTACATCGGATGTGGACTGGTGAAATTGCTACCTCTACTCCCAGAGAAAGTTGGAGGCAAAGCCAAGGAGAAGTGGGCATTTACTAAGCCTCCCCAAACCTGATAAAATCCTAATCAGGAAGGCCCACTGAGAAGTCTTTCCATCTCAGATAGCCCAGTATGGAGTAACATAAAACTCTCTAACGTCAGTTTTTTATTTCACAGATGCTATTTTCTATGTTGGTATGATAGATTGTCCCTTATTATTTGATATTACATTCCTTAATCCAATTTTATGTATTTCTTTTTAATGTTTTGAAGTGTTAGTTAGAATTACTCTTTTTTCTCCTTATGTTTCTACTCACTCCTCTGTCTCTCTGTTCTTGCATTATCTGATCCTACTTTACCACTCCTCATTTTTCTTTTTTCCTTTTCATTTCCTATATAGTTGAATAGTAATTTTACTTTTTTAATGCTCAGTTTCTCAGCCTATTTTAGAACATTACTTTCATTTTCCACTTGGATAAATGGAGTTTTAGAGAATGTTTTCAATAAAATTTTAAGGTTTGTTAATACATGGCTTTGTTCTAAAGCGTTTGCAGTTACTAGGATTATTATTTCTTAATCAAAACAGTGTTAGAGACTGAACATAACACAGTGAGTGGGAGTCTTGACACAGATCTACACCCAGCCTGGGGCACATACAACAGAAGAGAGAGAGAATCATTCTAGTAGATGTGCAAAAAATCAACACAGAAATACAGGTAACATAAAAAAATGAGGTAAGAAGACGCCACCAAAAGTTCATAACACTCCAGCAACTGATCACATAGTCAATTAAAGTGAATAAAGGATTTAAAAAGTTGACTGTGAAAATATGAGGCATGAATTAAGGGAGAAAATTCAGGATATGAAAGCATTTCAATAAGGGGATAGACATTCTGAAAAAGAACCAAGCAGAAATCCTGGAAATGAAAAACCCAAATAAAAAGTTGGAAGTCTCATCAATATATTAGGTCACAGAGAAGATGAAACTTCAGACCTTGAAGACAAGGTATGTGAATTTGAACACTCAGAAAGAAAAGAACCATGATTAGAATATACAAGAACTCTGGGACAACATTAAAAGACCAAATTTAAGAATCACTGGTATGGAGGAAGTAGAGATACAGGTTAGTGGCATTGATAATCTATTCAGTTAAATAATAGCAGGAATTTTTTTCAAACCTGGAGAATAATATTGGTGGACATTCAAATACAGGATGCATTGAGAACCCAAATAGTCAAGACCAAAAAAAAAAAAAAAAAACAGTACATGCAAGGCAAGCACTCTACCAATTGAGCTATATTGTTAGCCAACCTAACCAAAAAAAAAGAATATCCAAATTAATAAAATTAAAAGATGAAAAAGAACATATCTTCTACAGGCATTGCTGAAATTCAGAGGATCATTAGGGGCTATTTTGGAAACTGCCGTAGTCTGGCTGGACACAAATCACGAGCCACTGAAGAAGGAACAAACTTTATTTCTGAACTCCACCAGCACGCTTCACACACGCTCCCGGGAACTCCTCCTGAATGCCATGCAGCTCGTCCAGGAACCCGCAGCCGGAAAATCCTCTGGAAATCCCTCCTCCTGCACTTCCCCAACCAATGGGAACTCTCTGGGAATCCCCACGAGAACTCCAATGTAGCGTGAGAACTGCAAAATAGCAGCCAAGGCAGATAGAAATGCCTTGCCTATCAATCAATACTATTGGCAAAATGCCAGGGGCCATTCCGACTCAGCTATGGCTCTCAGCATCTCCCCGCTTCTGTTTAATTAAACAACAAGCAATGTGGCTTAGGGACTGTGCCTGTTAGGTTGTCCAATACAACATATGGTCCTTACCCGTCATCGGATGAGCTGACCTCTAGGCGTCAGCTTCCTGTCTTAGGTTAGTACCACTGCAATTGGATCATACCTGTCACTGACTACCAGTCCAGCATACAGCCATACTTGTGGATAGGCCTTTGCACCAGTGTGTGGGGGGTGAGGTTCTTTGCCTCACCTCTGTTGGCCCCCAAATTTGGCCTTGGTGCCAGTGGAGGGGTGAGGTTCTTTGCCTCACCTCTGTTGGCCCCCAAATTTTAGACCATCACTAGCAGAAGGGAGGAGGATACAGAAATGCCACGACACTAAGCCAATTGATAACTCCTTTAAAAAATTGTACCACCGGTGACACCATCAGCAAAGATACTCTAGCATTACCACAATTTGCTGCACCAACAGATAGTTCACAATATATACAAGTGATACATAGTCCAGGCAAGTTCTGCAAGCAGTTCAAAGCGGAGGAATCTATCAATATGTCCATTTCCTCCCAAAGTAAATCGACTCCTTGATTGAGCATTACTTGTTGAGTTATTAGTCATTGATGCATCAGTTTATAGAGTTTACTGTGATAGCTATCAAAGAAGCTGTAGTTTGGCTTTTTCTTTGTCTTCACCAGCACTAGGATGAAGATAGGAATTCTGGCAATGATGGCTAAAAAAAAAAAAAATTATGTAACATTCTAACAGGCACTAAGAAAACAATTTTCTGAAAAATTTACATTATCCTGAACAGAATTATTAAATATAATGAAAAGGAAAGGTGAAAGTAAACAAACAGATCTGTAAACCTCCTTATTTGTTCACATATTAAAACAATCCTCAACAGCTGTTTACCCCATTTAAATTATGTGAATAAAAAAAATTCGGATCCATTTTTTCATGAGCGCTCCTCATATATGAATATATGAACATATGCACATACAGACATACAACACAAAACAGAAGTGTGCACATGTAACATAATATATATAACACATAACATAATAGTAAAGGCCTTGTAGTTTTTCACAGGTGAAATCTCCATTGCAATGTTTAAAAACTCCACAGTCAAAAAATAAAACTCATCAGAAAAACATTAACCTAGGTCTGTATGAGCTCAAGAAATAAAATAGAACTTTATGATGTGGGAAAAGGCAATAATAAAATAGATATTGACAAAAGCATCCTGGTTAATCACTGTCGCAGATGTAAGAATAGCCAAGCTGGAGCTCTGGATATCAGCTGTTACGGATTTGAGTCAAATCATCTTCTTTTTGGTCTTTAGAAATCGCTTTGGTTAGTCTCTCTGGAATCCAAATCAGCTGCTTTTCTCCCTGTGGAAATGCACAAACAGAACCCCGACTCCAGACAGTCACTGGGTCAGGACCTTTCCATTGTCCTGTTAGAATATCCTTCCAAAGTACCTTAGGCTTATGTACGTTTTTTTGATACATATGCCTTTCCGCAGCACTAAGCCCTGATGAATCCAAATTTTAAAAGTTTAGAGTAAAAAGGGTTATTTTAAGTTTATCTTTTGGGGGATATATACCCCTTTCCAATTCCCTCTTTTTGCTTTAATAAGTACATTTTAATAGTTTGATGAGCTCTTTCAACTATGCCTTGTCCCTGTGGATTGTATGGAATTCCTGTTATGTGAGTAATGCCAAATGATGAGCAAAATTGTTTAAAAGAGGTAGAGGTATAGCCAGGACCATTATCTGTTTTTAACTGTTTTGGAACACCCACAGTGGCAAAATTTTGTAAGCAATGAGCTATAATATCTTTAGTTTTTTCTCTGGCATGAAGAGAGCCCATCAAAAATCCGGAAGAAGTATCAACTGTAACATGCAAATATTTTAACTTTCCAAATTCTGGCAAGTGTGTGACGTCCATCTGCCAAATATGGTTAGGTATCAGTCCTCTAGGATTGACTCCAAGATTAACTTGTGGTAAAAAGGTCACACAATTTTGACATTGTTTTATTATTTGTCTAGCTTGTTCCTTAGTTATTTTAAAACGCTTTTGCAAAGTATTAGCATTGGCATGGAACCTTTTATGAAAATTTGTAGCTGCTTCTAGTGTAGAGAAAATATGTATGTCATGTGTAGTTTTATCTGCTAAATTGTTGCCCAAACTAAGGGCTCCAGGAAATCCTGTATGTGCTCTGATATGTCCTATAAATAACGGATCTTTTCTGTCCCAGATTAGACTTTGTATTAGTGGAAAACAAAGAGAAAACAGTAGAGGAAGGGGAAATCCTACCAGCATCTTCAAGGCATCTATAGCAATAACTATATACTGACTATCAGAAAATAAATTAAATACAGAATCTTTAAACATCACAAAAGCTTGTAAAACTGCATTAAGCTCTACCTTTTGAGCTGATTGTTTGGGTACTAAAAATGTAAAAGTTTGATCAGGGGTAACTACTGCTGCTGTACCATTATTTGACCCATCAGTAAATACATTTGGAGCATTCACGATAGGGGT
The DNA here is from genome assembly GCF_048772815.1 of Callospermophilus lateralis. Lineage (NCBI taxonomy): Eukaryota > Metazoa > Chordata > Mammalia > Rodentia > Sciuridae > Callospermophilus > Callospermophilus lateralis. The sequence goes on along the minus strand of NC_135305.1, from coordinate 200,714,680 downwards.
TTTTCTTGTCATTTTTGGAAAATTACAGGATGCGAAGAGCAAAAAGACAACAAAGGATTAGATGGTAAGTGATTATCAAATGAAACATTAGATTTACACATGATTATCGCCCAAGTATATAACTCATTAGCTACTCATCAATTTGATCCATAGTATATGGAGTAATAATTTTATTGGGAGAAATTCCAAACACTCCCTTTGCTGCTTTTATTCCTTTGAGTATTAATTGTCCTACAGCCTCAGGATACCTAGTAAGAATAGTGTTAGGAGAATAAGATAAATGTATCCACAATAATGGACCTTATTGCCAAAATACTCCTGTAGGAATATTTTTTGTTGATATTACAATAAATAATAAAGGCAAACTTATATCAATAGTATCCAAATGCATATTTTCCATATATGTTTCAATAATTTTTAATGCCTTTCTTGCTTTAGGAGTCAACATGCGAGGTGAATTTGGATCTGATGGACCTTTAAGGATATCAAATAAAGGTCCCAACTCTCCTGTTGGTATGCCTAGATAAGGCCTTATCCAATTTATGTCTCCTAATAACTTTTGAAAGTCATTAAGTGATTTGAGTTGATCTACTTGTATTTGAATTTTTGGTGGACAGACCATGGTTGAGGATAATAGAACTCCTAAATAATTAATTGGAAAATTTAATTGTACTTTATCTATTGCTATCTCTAGATTATAATTTTTTAATAAATTTGTAAGTGTGGCATAACATTCTAGCAATGTGTTTTTACCTTTGTGTGCTAACAATACATCATCCATATAGTGAAATATTTGTAGTTCAGGATTTTGATTTCTAAGTGGCTGGATTGCTTTCTTAACATAAATTTGACACATAGTTGGGCTGTTAGCCATCCCTTGAGGGAGTACTTTCCATTCATATCTCTGATCAGGACCTTCATGATTCAGTGCAGGGATAGTAAATGCAAAACGTGGACTATCCTCAGGATGAATTGGAATTGAAAAAAAAAAACAATCTTTAATATCTATAGCTAAAATGTACCAGGTTTTTGGCAAAGCAGACAATTGAGGAATCCCTGATTGAGCAGGTTCCATAATAACCATCTCATTATTAATGGCTCTTAAATCTTACAATAATCTCCATTTACCAGATTTCTTTTTAATGACAAAAATGGGAGTATTATAGGGAGATATGGAAGGTTGTATATGTCCCTCCACTAATTGTTGTTTGACCAGGTCATGGGCTGCTTGTATCTTTTCTTTAGTCAGGGGCCACTGAGGAACCCATACTGGTATTTCTGATTTCCAAGTAATTTTTATTGCCTCAGTGACCCCTTCTGAAAACCCAATCCATGTCTATTTATTCCTTGATCTATTTGAATTGGTGCTGCTATACCTTATTCTTGTTCTCCTAATCTTTTTTCTTTCCTGAAACCTTGTCTATCCCTAATAGTGGGCGCATTTGGATTGATGTTATTTGTTAATGTCAAACCTAATTGATCTAGGACATCTCGTCCTCATAAATTTATAGGAAGATGATTCAATACATATGGCTGTATAGTTCCTTCACATCCTTCAGGATCCTTCCAATTTAATACCATTGCACTTCTATGGGGATTAGTTGCCACTCCTAGGCCTCAAAGCATTTGAGTGGCTTGTTGTAATGGCCAATGTTTTGGCCATTCTTGACGAGATATGATTCTAAGGTCTGCACCTGTATCCAGTAGCCCATTAAATTCATGTCCTTGAATATTTAGTTTTAGCATTGAGCAAGAATCTAAATTTAAAGACAGCATAGCCCAATCCACACCTGTGGAGCCTAATCCCCTGGAACCTCTTTCTATACTACTACTGGAAAATTTATCATGTAGGCTGGGTATTATTAATAACTGTGCTATTCTATCTCCTGGTGAAATTACTGATATACCCTTTGGAGAACTAGCTATAATTTTTATTTCACCTTCATAATAGGATCAATTACCCCAGGACTTATCATAAGTCCTTTTAGAGTAGAAGAACTGCGTCCTAACAATAAGCCTACTGTTCTTTGGGGAAGAGGTCCTTTTACTCCTGTGGGAATGATTTGAACTCCCATCTCTGGAGTTAGTACTGCTCTGGCAGAGGCGCAGATGTCCAACCCTGTGCTCCCTCTGGTTCGTCTGATGAGAGATCTGATGGATAATGTGTCCTGGGCACTACCCTGATGGTGTTGCTGGGTTCCTCCATGGTGTTTCTGGGTTCCTCTAGTGCCCCGTATATTTGTGGTCATGGGCCCTGGAGCATTGGGCCCCCCTGTCCGTTTTTTGGCAATGGAGCCCGATGCCTTTCTCCACGATATCGTGGGTAAACACCTGGTCCTTGTCCGTTTTTTGATAAGGGAGTACCCTCTATGGTGGTTTGAGAACGGCATTCATTAGCCCAATGTCTCCCTCTATGGCATCGTGGGCAAATACCCGGTATTCTACTCCTTTGATACCTAGCTTTGTTAAACCCTCCCCCTAGGGGGCAATTCCTTTTAAAATGTCCTGTTTGTTCACAATTGTAGCATGTTTTTGGCCTGGCCAAAACATGTGCTGCGGCTGTCAAGACTTGCCCTTGTTCATTAATGTTTCTACATAATTTAATATATGTGTTTAAATCTCCATGTTTCCATGGTCTAATGACCTCTCTGCACCAACGATTTGCTTGGTCATAAGTCAATTGTTTAATTAATGGCATTGCTTGTTCTGTATCCCCAAAAACTCTGGTAGCTGTTTGAATAAGCCTATCTACAAATTCAGCGTAAGGTTCATTAGCTCCCTGTATTACCTTAGATAATTGACCTTGTAAATCTCCATGTCCTTGTAAAGTCTTCCATGCCCTAACTGTGTCTGCAGCAATTTGTGAATATATAGCAGGATCATATTCAATTTGTTGCCATTGACCCTCATAAGGTCCTTTTCCTAACAATATATCTAGATTTCTTTGAGGGTAACCGCTGCTGCATTTCGCCTAGCCATCTCCATGCAAAATTCCTCATTGGCAACCTTCAATAACAAATATTGTCCTCCATTTAGCACAGATTTACACATGCTAGCCCAATCTGCTGGCATCATGTCCAAGTTGGTAATGGATTCGACCATGCTTACAGTGAAGGGTGCTTGAGGACCATAGGTTGTTACAGCCTCCTTTAACTGCTTCACTGTTTTGAAATCTAAAGCACGGTGAATTCGCTGCCTTCCTGCCTGCTCAAGTACAGGGCATGCTAATCTTTGAGGTCCTATCTCAGGATCCCATCTATCAACTACGGGGGTTGAGGGCCACTCACTGTCTCTATAGGTAGAGCTGTTGGTTGAATTATGCCCTCTGGTGATAGAACGGTGTTAGTAGCAGCCTCCTGTTGTAGCTTTTTCCCTAATAGCTGTTTCTCCTCTAAGCTTTCTTCCTTTAAATTTTCTTCCTCTATCTGACTAGCTCGAAAGACCTTCTCTTTTACTTGATCTAAAATGTCTTTCTCCATGGTCTGAACCTCTAACAATTTACTTAACACTCTTTTGGTTTGTTTTTTACTAATTTCTAATCTACTATAAAGATAACACAACCAATTAGATAACACAAAACAAAACCGAAACAGAATGAAACAAAAACGGAACAAAAAATCGTTGTATCAATTTTCCTATTTTCTTGACATGTTCATTTGTGGTCTATTTCTATCTCTTCCTCAGGGGCGAACAACTTCAAACCTTGAGCCAACCATTTTTCCCAGTTTGCCTGAGAAAGTTCTAGGGATAGGCAGCTTGAAACAAAAACAAAACAAATCAAAACAAGAACACATTGTTTTTTGAAATGGTCACCCATTCTCTCACCTTCCCTTAGGGGCGAGCAATTTCACTTACCCCCGAGCTTCAGGGTTCCCCGCATGGGCTGCCAAATGCCGCAGTCTGGCTGGGCACAAATCACGAGCCACTGAAGCAGGAACAAACTTTATTTCTGAACTCCACCAGCACGCTCCACACATGCTCCCGGGAACTCCTCCTGAATGCCACGCGGCTCATCCAAGAACCCGCAGCCAGAAAATCCTCCGGAAATCCCTCCTCCTGCACTTCCCCAACCAATGGGAACTCTCCGGGAATCCCCGGGAATCACCACGAGAACTCCAAAGTAGCATGAGAACTGCAAAGTAGCGGCCGAGGCGGATAGTAATGCCTCGCCTGTCAATCAATACTATTGGCAAAATGCCAGGGGCCATTCCGACTCAGCTATGGCTCTCAGCAATTAGGGGCTATTTTGGAAACTTATATACCAAGACAAGGGAAAATGTGGAAGAAATGGACAAGTTTCTAGACACTCATGGCCAACCAAAATTGAACCAAGAAGATATAGAAAACCTAAACAGACCAAGAACAAGCAATGAGATTGAATCAGTAATAAAAAGCCTTCCAGCCAGGATGGTGGCACATGCCTGTAATCCCAGTGTCCTGAGAGGATGAGGAAGGAGAATTGTAAGTTTGAGGAAAGCCCCAGCAACTTAGCAAAGCCTAAGCAACTTAGTGAGGCCCTGTCTCAAAAAGTAAAAAACCCTGACTCACTGATAAAGCACCACTGGGTTCTATCCTCAGTATCCTCCCCCCAACAAAAAACAATCCTTCCAACAAAGAAAAGGCCAGGACCAGAAGGATTCTCATCTGAATTCTATCATCTCTTTAAAGAAATAATGCAAATACTTCTCTTAAATTATTCCATCAAGTAGAAATGGAATGGGGGACCCTTCCAAACTTACTCTATGAAACCAATATCACCTAGATACCCAAACCAGTTAAGGACATATCACAGAAAGAAATCTATAGAACCATATCCTTGATGAATGCAGATTGAAAAATCCTTAACAAAATATTAACAAACCATATTCAATAACATGTTAAGATTGTACATCATGATCAAGTTGGTTTCATTCCAGGGAGGCAAGGATGACTCAACATATGCAATTCAATAAATGTGACTCACCACTTTATAGAATCAAGGATAAAAATCACATCATCACCTGAATAGTTGCAAAAAAAAAAAAAAAGTCTTGGACAAAATTGAGTACTAGCTGTTCATGATAAAAACACAGAAGGAATCTGGAAATAAGAACTTTCCTTAACAAATAATATATGACAAACCCAAAGCCAACATCATACCAAATGGGGAAAGGCATTCCTCTAAAATGAGAACAGGACAAAGGTGTTCACTCACCACTCCTATTAAATATAGTACTTAAAATTTTGGCCAGAGAATTCTTTAAGAGAAGGAAATAAAAGGGATACCAATAAGTAAATGAGTTGAATTATCACTGTTTGCTCTCCAGGGACAAAGTATAAAACCCAAAGGCCTGGCTCCAGTGACCTACTTCTTCTAGCCATACCCTACCTGCCTACAGTTACCAACAAATATATGAAAAAATGTTGAACATCTTTATCATTCAGGGAAAAGCAAAACAAAATTACATTAAGATTCCATCTCTTTCTGGTTAGAATGACAATCATCAAGAATACAAATAATAACAAATGCTGGCAAGAATGTGGATTAAAAAAACAATTATAATCTGTTTGTGGGACTGTAAACTAGTACAATCACTATGGAAGCCAGTATGGAGGTTCCTCAAAAGACTAGGAATGGAACTACCACATGGCCCCAGCTATACCACTCCTTGGTATTTATCCTAAAAAATTAGAAGTCATCATGGTACAGTGATACGTGAGTACCCATGTTTATAGCTATGGAATTCACTGTAGTCAAGTTATGGAACCAGCCCCAGTATTGTCAACAGACAAATGGATAAAGAAAATGTCACACACACACACACACACACACACACACACACACACGCAATGGAGTCTTATTCAAAGAATGAATTTATGTTATGCAGGAAAATGGATAGAACTAGAGAGCATCATGTTAAGTAAAATAAGCTAGTCTCAGAAAGTCAAGAGTCATATGTTTCTTTCATATGTAGAAGGTAGAAAGAAAAAAGTTAAAAAAAAAAAAAAAAACACCACAAGGAGCTGGGTGTGGTAGTGCATGCCTGTAATCCCAGCAGCTTGGGAGGCTGAGGCAGGAGGATCACGAGTTCAAAGCCAGCTCCAGCAAAAGTGAGGCATTAAGCAACTCAGTGAGACCCTGTTTCTAAATAAAATACAAAATAGGGCTGGGGATGTGGCTCAGTGGTTGAGTGACCTTGAGTTCAATCTCCACCACAAAAAGTCCACCACATTTAAAAATAGAAGAAAGACAAGTAGATCAAAGGAGATCAGAGGAAGTGGCTCAGGAAGAGGGAGGAGGAAAGGGAAAGAGGAGATACATACTGGGGGACTAAATTAACCAAACTGTGTTATGTGAGCAGATGAATATATCATAGTGAATCCACTATTATGTATAATCATAATGCGCCAATAAAAACTTCCCAATCTGATAAATCCCAATATGATATCTATGTCTGGGTTTGTTTCTGATGCTTGTTCTTTCTTCAAACTGTTCTTTCACCTGTTAAAATGACTGGTAAAAATCTTTTATTGAAACTCAACATGATGTTCTGTGTATAAGAAAAATTCCAGTAAATTGTTCTTTAATGATATGGTAAGGTGTGGGGAGCGGGAAGTGTTCTGTAGCCCTGGAATTAGGTCTCAGTCATTTAATGGGCTGTAGCCTTCACTAACTAGTGCCTGTCAGTCTTCCACTCCACCCCCTTAGTTGGGACAGGATGTCTAGACCAGGCATGAGTTAAACGTTTCTCTTCACCCAGATTAGTTAGGGCCTGATAAAACCTCAATCAATTCGGCTCTATTAAAGTAACTTCTCTTGAGGGTAGGCCTTGTTAAGAAAAACAGAAGGCTCTAACTCATTTCAAGTGGTTACTTTCCTCTTCCCCTGCTAGAAACATAAGGAATCCCCCCCAAACACCCTGTTATTTACTGTGAACCCAGGAGAGCCTCTGGAGTAAAATTCGCAGAACTATGGGGGCCCTTCCTTGGACTCTCTGTGTTGTCCATATTGAACCGCCAGTAATTTTTTCATTGACAGTCCAGGTTTCCTTATCCATCCCCTGTTTCCCATGGAGGTTTCTTCTTGTGGATTTTTGCTCAGGTAATTGTCTGTGTCACCTACCTCTCTCCGGTTGGAGGCAGTGACTTCATGTGACTCCACTTTCTCTCCAGATTTAATGTGGTTTTCAGTTTGTTCATATTTTTACCTGTTACAGTTGTATGGTAGGTAGCTCCTTCCATGCCAGACCAGAAACCAAAAGTCCTGCCCCAAGATTTTATTTGCTAAATTTATTCTCAAATTTGGAAGAGTTTGGAGATGCCATTAAGTCCATTGCCACAAGAAATTGTTAAATTTGACCCGAAGTTGCCTCTGTAGGTAGTGAATTTAATATGTAACCAAACCTCAGCCCATCACAGCAGTTGAGCTTTTAGCCCATTGCCAAAACATGTCTAAGTAAAGCAAATGCCTGGCTGTAGCCAATCAGGCTATTTCTGTGGGTGTCTTCCTTTTGTTTGTCTACCCTGCCCACATCATTGGGTGGATCTCTCTGAACTTTTATTGATTCAGGATATGGTCCAATTCATTGTCTTTTTTCCTCCAATACTGTTAAGTTTAATTTGTCTTCTGTTTTTTGCTTTTAATAAGATGTTTGACAACCTCCCTCTGCCTCTACCCCCCACACAAACATCTCCCTCCATTCCATGGAAAGATGATTCCTGGAGAGCTTACTGACTCTTCCTATACAGAAAAGTATTCATTCTACTTAAAAGTGTTACTCCCCTTTTTGGTTTTAGTTGTGCACTAAAGTAGAGACAGCTTCACAAGGAGAAAAGGAGCCATACAAGTTGTTGGCTCTCCCTGAAGGGCCAGAGGCAACCGCACTCCGGTCCCACTGGCAAGAAGGACAACTAGATTGCATGGGGAAGTCAGAGACCTCCAAGCACACTGGGGTTGGGCTCCATCTCTCAGGTTCATGTAGTAGAGAAAGATCCCTGGACAGAGAGTTGAGTGTGATCTCAGAAAGGCTTCCTTCAAGAGGAAACCTGTTCTGGACCTTGAAGCATCATGAGGAGTCTTTGGCGATCTCACTGGGATTGGGAATTGGGGAGGGCAAGGTTAACAGGAGAAAGAAGTAAACAACAACAGCAACAACAAAAAATAGAATTTGAAAACTATTAGAGGCAAAGTGAGACCAGTGATATCCATTGTTATGGTTTGGAGCTCACATGTGAGACAACGCAAAAAGGTTCAGAGGAGAAATGATTAGGTTGTAAGAGCCTTAATCCAATCAGTGGATTAATCCCCTGATAGGGATTAATTGAGTAGTAACGAAGTGATAGGCTGTGGCTGGAGGAAGTGTGTATTGGGGCATGGCTTTGGGGGATGTGTTTGTATTTGGCAAGTGGAATCTCTCTCTCTCTCTCTCTCTCTCTCTCTCTCTCTCTCTCTCTCTCTCTCTGTTTCTGGATCATCATGTGAGCTGTTTCCTTCTGCCACATTCTTCCACCATGATGTCCTGCCTCACCTTAAGCCCTGAAAAATGGAGTCTACAGCCTATTGATTGAGACCTCTGAAATCATGAGCCCCTAAATAAATTTTTCCTCCCCTAAAATTATTCTGGTTCAGTTTGTTAGTCACGGTGGTGAGAATGCTGATAAAACATCCATTGTCTCAGCACCAAGATTTGGGGATCCTACTTCCAACTGGAGATGAGCTCTAGGAAGGTCTTTAGTCATGTCTTGCTTTTCTTTTGGAAGTTTTCTAATCTTTCTTTTTCTGTATCCAAGAAGTGGAAGAATCCTTGGAGATCATCGAGTCCAAACTTTTCCTTTAATTCAGATAGGGAAATTGAGGCTCGGAGGTGGGAAGGGGCAGATTCAGGATGAATCAATAGCAGAACCCAAGCTTCCTACCTCCTAGCAACCATTTTCTTGGCAAGTCAATAGAGGTGATGCAGAGAATGAGAGCACTCAAGCAGGCTAGGAAGAGAAAAAGATAGAGCTGGGGACAGTGATGAGCCTGATCAGGGAGTTTGGGATGAGCCAAGAGGAAAGTGCTCTCCTTTGGCAGCCTATCCCTCACAGTCTACCCTACCTTCAACAGCTGTGCCAGCTAGGTGACCAGTATAGGCACACAGTATCCAGAACTGCCCTGCGCAATCTTTCTTCCTTGTGTTTTTTCCACTAGTGTTCCTCTGCCCATCTTTGTTTTCTTTCTTTCTTTCTTTTGGAGGTGCTGGGGGGACTCTACCAACTGGGCTGTATCCCCAGCCCATCTTTTAAGATGGTTCAAATTCATAGCAGGAAGAACTTTTCCCATACACAAGCAGATTGTGTGTTCATGTGCTATGGTATACATGGGTGCATGTGCCTGGTGTGTGGTGGAGGGAGACTTTGTCCTGTTTTCCTGTTATCACTGAGATTGTTTGAGAACTCTCTTCTCAGCACTAACCTCAGGTAGCTGCATTTATTGTTTTCTTGGAGATGATAATGGTTTCTTCACTGATTAGAGTAGTACTCAAAATGCAACTCATGGTTTTTGCATGTAACTACTTTGCACTCTTGGATTGTGTTTGGTGCTAAACACAACTGTGTGCCTGACACACCTAGCAGTGCCTCCTGGGCTTGGCTTGTGTTGCATACTACCACACACCAGGCATCCATAGGAGAAGAGGAAGTCCATCAGGGTTAAGAGGCTGGGTTAGGTTCTTGGCAGAGTTAATATGCAGGCTGTTTTTGTTTGTTTTTTTCTTTGTTTTGACTAATCACAAGATGTTTATTGACCAGACCTGTTGTTCCTGGAGAGCAAGATGACTCAGAACAAAGGAGACAGATGCCAAATGAAGGCAGAGATGCAGGAAAAACTGAACAGTGGAAGTCCTTCTTACAGGAGTACTTGGCAATGGAGTACCAGGTTATGAATGGGAAATAAATAAGTAAATAGTTATGTCCCATGTGAATGCTTTCCAAAGGGGGACCTCAAGAGAGGAAGCCTTCAATAGTCAAGTGTGCAGGACAACCTGCTTCGCAGTGGCTAACAGTCAGCCTCTCTCCCTAGCAACCTGCGTCACCACCCAAGGAGCTCATCAACAAAGTGGCCATGGTGATAGGGATGGAGGTTATGCATGGGCTCAGCAACATGGATCTCCTCTCACTAAGGCCAACCTGGCCACAGCCGCTGCTGAGGGCCCCATCTGCCAGCAGTGGAGAATGGCACTGAGCCTCCCTGGGACATCATTTCTCAGGTGATCAGCCAGCCACCTGGGGGACAGGTGGATTACATTAGACCACTTCCCTCATGGAAGTGGCAGCATGTTGTTCTTCCTGGAATAGATACTTTGGATTGAGATTTGTCTTGCCTGAATGCACTGCTTCCGCCAAAACCACCATCCATGGATTCATGGATAGCTGTATCCATCATTGTGGTGTTCCGCATAGCACCACTTCTGATGCAGAAACTGGCTTCACAGGAAACAAAGTGCACCGAGGGCACATAGTCATGGCATTCATGGGTCTTTCTGTGTTGGGGATATTATCTCACTGCTTGTACTTCTCTTGCACATTCAGTACTTAATTTGGAGCTCATCATCAGTGCAGACAGGTTTCCCTGAGCTGCCTATAATGCCTCTCTGTACAGATATGCCTCACTGTGTATTCAGGTCTTGGTTCTGGAATCAAGTTCTCACCAATCTTTCACTTTCACTAGAACAATGAATGTCCTTGAACGTCATTCTTTGGAGCACACATGGGAGTGCCCCTAGGCTCCAAGGAGTGGGAGAAATTCATTTCCATTTCCATCTTCCTCATTACAGGTAAAGTGCATTGCTGCTTCTATTACTAAAAGACATGCATAATTCAAGTAAAGCTTTACAGACCCATTGGATGTCTAATGTAGAAGTCACTCTTTGTCCCAACATAACATGGCACCCACCACCACTATTTCTGTGATCCCCAGGAGATGGAGTCTGCAGGCTGGTTTTTCTTGCTGTCCTCCTGACTTACCCTACACTGTCTAATGTGGGCTGGTCTCTAGAGCAGCCTCTTGTTTCTCGGAGACACTTGTCTCAGAATTTGGATTCTCCAGCAAATGGAAATGTTTGAGCTGGTGTGAATTGTTTAGGATGTTGCAATTGGAGGTGGGGCGGGTATGGCTACTGTAAGCTGTATTAATGTTTGGCTAAAGCTCAGGGCCCAAAAAACTGCTCTTAATTCCCCTTGTGAGGCCTGCTCACAGTAAATAAAATAGCCTCAGATGCTACAAGCTAGATGGGATGATTTTTTTTCATTATATTCTGCTCTTCTCAGGTCACAACTAGGAAGCTGTGTGACAGGTGTTTCTAGGCAAGGCTGGATTAAACATTAATGCAGTTGTCACTGCTGTCCAAAGGAACAAGTGCACCAGAGCTAATCTCCAGAGTTACCTGAGGAGTGGTGAACAGCAGTCATGGCTCAATTTGCCCAGGTTCTAGCTGAAATAGGTGACTTTGGTCGCTTCCAGGTACAGTTGACGATCCTGATGAGTATCCCCAACTTCCTGTCCCCCTTCTATATGTTTAGCCAGGTCTTCATGGTCCTGGATGAGGCCCACTACTGTTCAGTGGCCTGGGTCAAGAACCACACTCTCAACCTGAGTGCTGCTGAGCAACTGACACTGAGCGTGCCTCTGGATGCTGAGGGCAGACCTGAGTCCTGCCTCATGTTCGGGCCACCCCCCAATAACGCCAGCCTGGAGGACATCCTCAGCCACCGCTTCAATGAGACACAGCCTTGTGAGACCAGCTGGCACTATCCTGAGAACAAGCCCCGATCGCTGTTGAACGAGGTATGGCTGGCCTTGTGCCTATCTGTCCACTTGTCTTGGTCCCTCTGCCTGACCCTGTACTGACTGTTGCTATCTCTGTAACTCTTCCTGTGTGGTTGACCATTTGTATGCCTGTTTTACTTTTTGCGGTCACCTTTTTTCTCTTTGTCCTCTGCCTGTTGGTCCATCTAGTCTTTATTTTCTCTGTATAGTCTGCCTGCCCAGCTCTCTGTTCAGTTTTGCCTGTCCTTTGTCTCCAGGCTTGTCCTTCTGTCTGTCTGCCCAGGCACCTGCCTTTATGCCTATGCCCTGTTTTCCTGTTCTGATGCTGCCTCTCTCTACCCCGTGTTCCTAGCTGTCTATTTCCCCTTGTCTTTCGGCTCACTCTTGCACGTCGGCCTGATTACCTGTCCTGTGCTTTTCTAACTCATAGGTTGTTGCTTTCTCTGTCCACTTGTTTTCCATCCTGCTTGCTTGACTTGGCTTCCTACTTTCTGGCTTCTCTTGTAGGTCCCTGCCTCTGGGATGCTGGAGAACACTCTCGACTCTTAAGACTCGTCCTGTGGATAATTAAGCACTTGCTCCTACTAACTTCATTCTCTTAGGAGAGACTTGGGTACATTTACAGAAAAATGCTCTCTCTAGCCACTTCGGAGTAAGAGGGGCCCTCAGAAACATCTACCTCCTTGCTGTTGTGGCTTCCTGGGTGGTAAGGGTTAGACACAGAGTCCCTCTCCAAGGACCCCTGGTGGTCAGGGAAGATCTGGATCCCTTGTACTGGAGTAAAGGGCTAGGTGGCCTCTGAGGCCCAGAATTTGCTTTCTCCTGAAGACAACTTTCTAAATGAAGTGGTAATGTGAGCTGGGTAACAAGATGCTCAAAAATGTTGACAGAGAAGAGGTTTTTTTTTGCAGAAAGAGTATCAAAAGAAAGGCCTGGCAGCCAGAAACAGGTGGTTTTCAAGGAGTAGATAACTTGGTGTGCCTGGAATAGGGGTGGCACATGTAAACTAGGACTTGTAGGGGATATTTTCAAGGATCTGGCACCTGTTTTGCTGTTGCTGTTTGTTAAAAAGTAACTTCCCCTTTAAAAAACCAGCAAATTACAAAAAAAATTTTCTTGATTGCTACCTGAGTTTCATCAAGCACTGGATCTACTCAAGGGGGAAAAGAAAAGGCACCTGTCAAGGAATGTTATAGTTTGGATCTCAAATGTTCCCCAAAGCTCATGCTTTGAAGACCTGGCCCCCAGTGCAGTTCAGAGGTATAACTTTGGGGAAGTGATTGGGTTATGAGGGTTCTAAACTCATTAATGTTCTAAACTCATCAATGTTCATTGATGGATTCCTAGCTAAATGGACTCCTATGGAATGGTACAAACTGTAGGAAGTGGGACCTAGTAGAAGGGAGTGAGTGGGTCCTTGGGGGCATGCCTTAGGGATCATGAAATAAATGAGTTTGCTCCACAACATGACCCTTATCAGGACATTCTGCCTCACTACAAGCCCATAGCCATGAGTCCAAATGACTGAAACCATGAGCCACAATAAATGTTTCCTCCTTCAAGTTGATTTCCTCAGGTATTTTGTCATAGCAGATGGAAAATTGACTAACATGAGGAATATATTAATGAATGACAGCACACACCTGAAGCCCTTCTTTAGCTATAAGAGGCTCCAGGGCAACTAATATTACTGTGTCTAACACATTGATTAGGCCTTTCCATGTGAGTGAGAATACCCCATTTGACAGCCCTTTGGTCAAGGACAGCTTTTCTGAAGTCTTCTGTTTGCTCTTGGCAAATTTCTCAATAGGAGAGGGGTCATCTCTGAGATCAATCTGTGTCTCAACAAGCAAGATGGTAGATGCATTATCTCAGGCGCCCCATTATCTTTTATTTCTAGTGAGGTCAGAGGCCCCTGAAAAACAGAAAAGAAACACATTCATTTGTGGATGTTCAACTGCCATAATCTCTCATAATTGGCTTGTCCTACAGTGTCAAAAAGGTCAAGAGTCTGTGGCTCTCCACCAATCCTGTAACTGCATACTTTTCAAAAACAGCACATACTCAGGTGGAGATTTGTTTGTTGTGTTGGAGTCAAGTGTTCCCAATGGCACCACGGCTCCCAGCAACACACTCAGTGGTCTGCCTCACTGAAATTGTTTTGTATCCACTTGATCCGACGTGCACAGACCTGAAACTGACTTCAGCTTCTTCAACAACCTGTGGGCAGCACTCAGAGGCCTCAATTCAGCCTCAGTCAGCAGCCTAGTCCATGCTGGCTGGGTTGGGCCTTGGACCTCTTACCCTTCCACTTCCAACCCTTCCAAGAACTGTGACTCTCAAGGGAATGTACAACATTGGGACTTTGTGACCTGTGCCACAGGACAATCTAAGCTTGGTTCTAGAGCAGAGCTCCTTTGGAATGAGATCTTATGCTTCTGCTTTTTTTTTTTTTTTAAATCTATGAAAAAGAGCTCTGCACACCGATGCAGAAGGTCCTCTCTAAGTGGACACCCCAGTGTCCTTAGTATAACCTGGGCTTCATATTCAAACCAAAATAAAAACCACACTAATCTGAAAAGAAAGAACATGTTTCCTTAAGGCTACATGCCCTTGAAGGTCATAGTACCTGTCTATTTCTTACCTTATCAGTGTAATATTTCCTGGCTCTGTCCATATAGAACTCTGAAGGGGAGGGAAACAGACTGTCAACGAATAGCAGAAACAGCAGCACTTTTCCTGGGATTGTGGACAACGTTGGAATGGCAAAGAATGAGAATCAGAAAAAAACAGTCATTTTTAGGGTCTGGAGGTATAAAAATGTCTGGCATCTTTGAGAAATACTCAAAAAAAGAAGTTTGGAAATTCTTGTAGTGTTACAGGTACAGTGCTGAAGAATATGGGATTTCTGCTAGAGATCCAAGAGGGCCTTGAAGGTTTTAGAATAAGGAAGACATGCTCTAGAAATGAGGGTGGAATTCTGCAAGCCACTCTGGCTGTCCCTGAACAGAACCAAACACTATGGGTGTTAGGGCTGGGGAGGTGGATAAATGGCATCCCAAGTGCAGCCCTAATCATCTCTGCGCCATTTGCAACATGATGACACTATGTGAGTTTGGGTGCACTTTGGCACCTCTCCAAGACACAGTCTCTGCTGCTGCTGAACAATGGACTAAGCGTGAGAATTTAATGATATAAGGGCTATAAACTATAGAGAGGTAGTAGAATTGTGACTGGTGACCAGAGGTGCCAGACTTGGAAGACCCCCATAGCTTGGCATTCATGCCTGCAGAACACTATAGCTCTGAGAGCCTGGTAAGCACAGGGCTAGTGCAGCCATCCTACAGAGCTTTACCGAGCGCGGCCTGTGTAACAGCCACCAAGCCAAGTATGTCACATGTGTTAGTTCCTTTAACCCTATCAGATGGTACATACCATATAGCAGGTTTTATCACCAACTTTGTACGCGTTGAAAACCAAGACACAGATGGATAGACTAACAGGCTCAAGGTTACACAAAGTCACTCAGTTCTGACCCTAGAGCTTGGCAGTTGCAAGCCTTTATTTATTTTAAATGGTATGTTACTACAAAGGCAATCCATAGTTACTAGGAAAAAATAAACAGGATGGACCAACAGTTAAGAGCCCTTCCATGTCCTGTGTCATTCTCAGGGATAATCAGTTAATCATTTGACATCTTCTGAAAGTCCTTAAAAATTAACAGTTGTCCTTGAGAACAGAAGTGTGAGCACAGTGGTAACTCCTGGATTGGTTAATTTCTTGCCAAAGATTATTTAACTGATGGTGATTGACTGGTCATCGATGTTCTGGCCTTGGTTCCTTTGCTCATTTTCAGCAAACATTCCCTTAGACTCCACTCAGTTTCATTCCCTGTCTAGAGCAATAGAAATGTGTCAGTTCCACAAGCTGCCATCCAGCTGTGGGATGCAGGATTAGCTGCTAACCTCCCTCGGAGGAAAATAACAATAAGTCAGTGACTGTTGTGACGGTGATCTGAGGTAATACATGTAAAGCGCTTAGCTCCCTGTGCATGGTACAAAACAGGCACTCAAAGGCATTCTCACAGGAGAAAAGCTGGAGGAGGGTTCACATGGCATGTTCCCCTACAAACACTCATGTGTAAGCTGAGTTGTGTGCAAAGGATGCAGAACGCCCATGAGGGAGTCATGTGTACTTTACGTGCACATGTAGCAGACATGTGTGCAGAGCTGTGCGGATCCACGTGTTTTCTCCACTTCATTTCCTAGACTGTGGATTAGGCTGTCTCTAAGTCTCCAGGTGGGTTGGCAGCTTTTGCCCAGATGTATCTCCCACCCCGCCCTCCCACTATGTGTGTATGTTTCTCTGTCCCAATCAGGTGTGTGTGAATGCTCCTTATTGCCTGTGTTTGGTGAGTGTTTCGGGGGATTTTGCAGCCAGATGAGAAAATTTGGAGAGGCCCAAGTGGGTCACAGGGATGCCTGAGCTGAGGGGAAGAGACCCTACTTGTCAGGATGCAACCATCAGTGGAAGGTCATAGGCTCTCAAATTTTATATCCTTAATGTGTCAGGGATTATACATGGTACCTTTAGGCTAAAAGAAATATGGTTCTATGTATTGTTAAGTCCAAAGAATAACACGTGTTTATGTCCTAACAATTTACTAGTGGTTTGAAAGAATAGTACACCTAAATTCAAAGAAAAAACAAATTTTATTTCATTCTTAAAGAAAGGCAACAACTTATTAATGGGATGTATGTGACTCCTGAGCACACATAGCTTCCCAGCCCTTGGATACTGCCAGGTCCATTTTTGGTTCCCTGATGATTTGTACATGGTTTACTTTTTTTTTTTTCCTACAGCTGTTACCCAAAACAGGACTTCACAGAGATACGATGTCATTGACAGAAAAGTAGGGTGATCTCATGTTGAAGTTCAAACTTATCCTGGGCTGGTAGTTTTGTGTGATGTCAGACAGATGTCAAATTTCACTCTATTTATTTCCCTTTGAATATACTCTGCTGTGCCCAGTGAGTTCACTGTGGTACCCTGGGGTACCTTGGAACACAGTTTGGAAACTATAGGCATGATCCCTAAGAGAGCTGTCAAGGGCTAGGTGGTGAAGAACTTGCCCTCAGCACTTCCCCCAGACTCACATCTGCCCGTGTTTGCCTCAGTTCAACCTGGTGTGCCATCGGAAGCACCTGAAGGAGACCTCGCAGTCGGTGTTCATGTCCGGACTCCTTGCTGGGGCCCTCATCTTTGGGCCCCTCTGTGACTGGTATGAACCTTGATCCGCCCTCCCCTGACCTAGCATGTGTTTAGGCTCCTTAGGGCCCAAGTTTCCCCAAGTGCCCCTCATGCCTGCCTCCAGGAAGAGGCCTGGTTCCCACTACCCTCCTCCATGGGGCTCCCAGAGAAGGGCCATGTCTCCTCCCTCAGACAGCCCAGGTGAGGCCTGTGGGGTTTTCCCTGCTTCCTCCCCAGCAGGGCCCCTTCCCTTTACCACACACAGCTCTGCTTCTTTACCTCAGGATTGGCCGCAAAGCCTCTCTCCTGGTGCAGCTGCTCCTGACTGCCTTCGTGGGCCTGGCCACGGCCTTTGTGCCCAGCTTTGAGTTCTACATGGTCCTGCGTTTTGTTGTGGCTACTACTGTCTCTGGATTTATGATAAGCACTGTTACCCTGAGTGAGTATCTGGGCCAGGCCTGTGGGAGCCTTGTCAGGCACATACCTTGCCCATACCTGAGGCAGTCCCAGGGGAGCTTCTCGTGCAGGGACTGAGGTCCCCATGCTGACCTGGCAGCATCTGGAGAGTGGCGGGGAGTGAAGGGGCAGGGTGTGGCCCAGTCTCACCTTTTCTGTCCCCACAGTTTCAGAGTGGGTGAGCCCCTTGTGGAGGACTCGGGCTGTGATCCTGGCCCAGTTCACCTTCGCCTTGGGACAGATGGTGCTGGCGGGACTTGCATATGGTATCCGCAACTGGAGGCTCCTTCAGATTGCTGGCGCTGTTCCTTTTTTGCTGTTCTTCTCGTACATCTGGTGAGGAGCCACTTGCCAGGAGCAAGCCACCCCTAGGCCAGCTTTGTGGGGTGGAACGCAGTGGTCAC
Organism: Callospermophilus lateralis; assembly: GCF_048772815.1. Classification (NCBI taxonomy): domain Eukaryota; kingdom Metazoa; phylum Chordata; class Mammalia; order Rodentia; family Sciuridae; genus Callospermophilus; species Callospermophilus lateralis. The sequence goes on along the minus strand of NC_135305.1, from coordinate 200,696,785 downwards.
ACTCACCTCCTGGGGCGGTCGGAGGCTGGCCTGGGAGAGGAAGTCTCCAAGTATGGAGGTGCGGAAAGGCTAGGAAGGCTCCACGGGACTTCAGACCCCAAGGTCACAGCTGCTCCTGGCCAACAGGATTCTGCCAGAATCTGCTCGGTGGCTCCTCACCCAGGGGAGGATAGAGGAAGCCAAACAACTAGTTCAGAAGGCAGCCTCAGTCAACAAGCGGAAAATCTCCCCAGAGCTTCTGAACCAGGTACTTCCAGCAAGCCAGGGCTTGTCCCGGCCCCTGATGCTGACCCCCACAGAACCTCTGCATGACCCCTCACCCTGCATCTTCTTTCAGTTGGCCCCAGAGAAGACAGCCTCCTCAGGGAATGCCTTGGATCTTTTCAGACACCCCCATCTCCGGAAGGTGACCCTGATTCTCATCTGTGTCTGGTGAGTTGCCCAGGGCTCATGCCCCTTCCTGAGGACAGTGCCAATACGCTGCCCCTTCCATGGCTACTTTTCCCATGTGTCTACCAAGTGGTGGGATGGTAGCTCTCAGGCTGTGTGCTCTCTCCCTAGCTGTGCCAGTGTCTCCTTTTGTGACACTGACCAAGGCAGGCTCGTCCTCTGGATGTGATGGTGTTGAACACTCAGCAATGACAGGAACCCTTGGGTGCCTTACAGGTTTGTGGACAGTCTTGGGTACTATGGCCTCAGCCTCCAAGTGGGAGACTTTGGCCTGGACATCTACCTGACACAGCTAATATTTGGAGCCTCTGAGGTGCCTGCCCGCCTTCTCAGCATCTTCATGATGGAGAAGTTGGGCCGCAAGTGGAGCCAGATGGGGACTCTGATTCTGGGTGGCCTCATGTGTATTATCATCATCTTTATCCCAGAAGGTATGACTGGATGTTTCCCTCCCTCCCTGAACCCTGCTGCAGGGGCTGGACCAATGGCCATCACTCTCCTGTCGGGAGTAAAGGTTTCCCCAGGGTTTGGGTACAGAAGAGGTGAGGAGTTTGGGTGGACAAGGTGGTGGGCAGGGCTCAAGTGGTGGGCAGCCTACTTTCTGTGTGGTTGACCAGCATCTTCCAGCAGATATGCCCTTGGTGGTCACCGTGCTGGCCGTGGTGGGGAAGTTCGCTACTTCTGCTGGCTTTACCATCTCCTACTTGTACACTATTGAGCTCTTTCCCACCGTCGTCCGGTAAGAGCTACTGATATGCCTCTTGCTCTTCTAGGGCCCTGACTTTGGCCAGTCCTCTGCTACCCTCACCACCAGCCCACAAATAGATAGTGAGGCTGGTTCTGGGGCCCTGACAACCAGAGCTATAGTGCAAGTCCCCAAGTATCTCCAGGCTGGCAGAGGACAGATATGGATGTAGGCCATGGCCTGGCCTTGTCAGGACAGGAATGTGGGGGAAGTTTCAGAATGAATGACCCAGGAGAAGAAACACTCAGATGAGGGAAGGGGTGGTTGGGAGCCATAGCCTTTGACCTTAGATGGGACAGATCAGACAGGGAGCAGGCAGACAGGGAGGCCTGGAGGTGGGAGGTACATGCAGGGGCAGGAGCACTAAATAAGCCAGAGGAGACTGGAGACCTGCTGGCCTTTGGCTGGGGGTGGTGGTGGGTGTTATAATTAGGGGTCTGGGGGTAGGGCTATGGCCCCAGATTGAGGCCAATTCTGCTCAAATTTTACTGGCCTTCCTGCAGGCAAACAGGCATGGGGCTGGTGAGCATCTTTTCAAGAGTAGGTGGCATCCTCACGCCACTTGTGCTCCTGCTGGGCGAGTTCCGCAAGGAGCTCCCTATGCTCATCTATGGCAGCTTCCCCATCGGGGCAGGTATACTCTGTATTCTGCTGCCAGAGACACGTGGCCAGGCCCTGAAGGACACCATCCAGGACCTGGATCAGGGGCCCCACACACGGTGAGCAGCTTGCTAGCTCTGAAGCCCAGGACCTGGGTCCCACATCAGAGGCCCCTCTACCAAAAACCCAGACCTCCTCTTCACCATTAGTCCATCATTGCTTAGAGGCCAATATGGATCCCTGTGGAACCAGGCATCTTACTGACCTTGGGTCAGATTTCCTGTATTTTCAGGAGGGAGATGGTGAAGGGTGATGCCACGGGACCATTTTCTGGACGACAATGACAGCCTTCTTTTCCCTGCAGATCTCCGACGGCAATGCCCCCAGAGAAAGAAATGGAGGCTACGAGAAGAAGTTCTACTCCAGGGGTGACCACTGTGAGCAGCACAGATTTCTGATTGTGGTCTCTAAGAATCAGACCACCAGCAGCAGGAAGCTGCCTACACATCCCTTTGTGTCCCCAAGAGGACACAGATTAGCCTTGTTTATAGAGGCAGCGCACATGACATGGCCCCAGCCCCTGCCACTGCTGAGTCCAATCCTGGAAGCATCTGGGACAGGACTTCCCTCCTTCCTTCACCTCTCTCATTCCCAGAGCCCCACTCCAATGCCCCAAGTTAGGGTCTTGGGTGTGTCATGGGCTTCATTTGTTCTCTGATAGTTTGTGGGGCTATGGCATCCTGGTCCCTCAGTCTGGAGCACCCCCTGCCCCCAAACTCAGTCAAATCCAGAGCAGAGCACTAGATAGGGCCTGTCTGAGTAGTGGGATCAAGTGGAGAGGAAATAAATTTTGAAGTTGTGGACTCTACGCGGCAGGTAGATAAAGGGCTGTCGATGAGGAGAAGGTTGTAGTTTCTTCCAATGGCTGGACCAGGCCCCTCTGGCTAAGGTGCTAGGACCTTCAATCCTGCTAAGAGAAGACTGTCCTACATTAAGTTGCCCCATCCCCTGCCCCACACTTAGCTCTTGCCTAACCTACGTGAGGCTCAGGGATGAGCTCTGCAGAGGGAGACTACATGGCTCTGCCCCTACCCACTGTGCTCTGCTGCTTCTGGCTCTTCTAGGGCCCAGGCAGGGAAGAGAGAAGGGCAGAGGTCTTTATACTTGGCCACTAGTCACTGTTTCCAGGCTTCCACCGATCTTCCAGTGCATTTTGACAGGCTTCTTACCTCTGGCTCTTCCATGGGGCCATATTCATGGGCCTTTCAGAGATCTTCTCTGGGCCACTCACTGTGTTGTTCCTTAATATGAGCAACCTCCTCACAACTGACCTCTTTAGACCCTTCTTCAGTTCCCACCCTAGCGTTGTTCCATATAGTATTACTGCTGGCATCCCCAGACTTTAGAAGACCACCTTGTTGGGTGGGGGACTCCCAGCAAGCTACTTCAAGCCAGGTTACCTTCCCCAGCATCTGTTTGGCCCACAGAACACCATGTATCATTGCTCCACCAAGTGGTGGAAAAAAGAGCTTGCTCATCCATTTTCCCCAATCCTTGCTCCAGCTCACCTCCTGCCAAGCAAAAGATTTTAGTTTTCTTTCTCACAGGCACCCATTAGAAGGGTTTTGTATTAGTCTCTTTTCCATTACTATAATGAGATACCTAAGACTGGGTGATTTGTTTTAAAGAAAAGAACTATATTGAGCTCACAATTCTGGAGGTTCAAGGGCATGGGTGTGGTAAGGACCTCATGGCAGATGGCATTGCAGTGGCAGGAGTGTGGGGGAGAGTGAGAGATCACATCACAAGCCAGAAAGAGCAGAGGGGCCACTGAGCCCCATCTTTGGAAGGTCTTGTCATCTCTCACATTGCCACACTTTGGCCCAACATCCCAAAACATGAACCCTTGGTGCGGATGGCACTGAAACCATTTCCAAACCATGCAGGTTCTTCCAGAAACTTCCTCCCTTGCATTCAACTTTTCTTATATAATGTACAGAGGTGGTCAGAGATGGACCAGTTCTTTGTGCATCCAGCATGGAAGTGTCCAGAGCCTCTCTTTCAAATACATGAATATTTCATACAGTTTTGAAGTGATGGGTAAAAGTTCTATTCAACTTCCTACAGCATACAAACTCATCAAATACCAAGCTAAACTCTCCTTGTAGGGACACACACAGAGTCTTCCTTGATATAATGTGCCACCTAGGTTGAAATTTCCAATATGTGATGGCAAAACAAAACACACCCTGAATAGATTTAGGGAAAGGACCATTTCAGAGTTGCAGGGAGTTTCCTCCCTAAGATTCTGGACACATGTTCCTCAAAGGAGGCAAAGTGCTTGTCATTCCTGGAAGAGCCTTAAAGGGGACCCTTTGTTGATACCAGTGTAAATGCAGAGATTCACCTAATGCTTTTGGGAGTCTTTCGGGATTTTTATTTTTAGGAATTATGGGTGCTTGGAGACAAAAGATCTTTCTCTATGTATTTCTAAGTATCCCCAGGCTTGTTCTGGTTAGTGGGTAAATGTTTGTCTTTTTGCAGTTGCTGATGGGAGGTCACTAGCTGGTACCTGTCGGACGCCTGATCTCGTCTTAGCCCTGAGGAGCACAGCAGGAAGGGGATCTCACTGTGCCAGGCAGTGGCCAGCATGTGCCAAACGGTGGCTGTCCTCCAGAGGGTGTTATTGAATACAGAACAACCCATATTTATGGCATATACTAGCAATGAACCTACCAATATTATGGTTGGTTTTGTAGGGGTTGGTGCAGGACTCAGATCTCAAGCCTAACTGGCAGGAGTACCTCCCATTCTGGGTCTCAGCCTTCTTATTTTAGAATGCTAGCATGTATGAGGCCCTGGGTTCAATCCCTAGCACCCCACCACCCCACAAAAAAGAAAAAGAATGGACGATTTCATAGGTCCCTTTGCACTAATCCTCCAAGATTATAATATTGGGAGCCCTGACTGGGCATGGAGAGCAAAGGAGTCTAGCAATCTGCCCTTGTCAGGGGGACCTCTGAAATTAAAACCACCATTCTTCTCATCTTGTGTTCTCTGCTTCCATTTCCAAAGCCTAAGCTGTCCCCATACTTCCCCAGCCAAACTGCACCTCTACCTTGACACTGTCCCCTATAAACTATCTTCCACCTCACCCAGTTCTATCCACAGGTACAACTTGTGTATATTAGTCAGCTTTGTGTGACAAAATACTTGAGGAAAAAAAAATTACAGGAGGCAAAATTTATTTTGGTTCATGTTTTTAGAGATTTTAGTTCTTAATTGTGGGCGTGTGGTAAGGCAGAGGAAGCATGTGGCAGAATAAAGACACTTACCTGACAGCAGCCAGGAAGCAGAGAGAGAAGAAACAGCTGGGGACAAGCTATCGTCCCCAAAGGCACATCCCAAAGCACTGGCTCTCTTCAACTAGGTCACACCACCGGTAATTCCTTCCTCTCCCGATAATGCCGTCAAGTCACAAATCCAACAATGGATAAATACACTGATGAGGTTAAAGCCCTTGTGATCCAATCTCTTCTCCAAATTTCCACCTCTGAACATTGCTGCACTGGGGACCAGGACTTTGACATAAGTCTTCATATTCAGACCATGATGCTGTATCTCTGGAACTGCCACTCAAAAGCCAGCAGATGTCCCCACATCTTCAGCCCTTCCTGGAAGGTTTTGCATTCCCAGCTTCTTCCTCTGACTCTGAGCTTGCTCACAGCTGGGGAGCTGTGGGAAAGGGCTCTTTACTCTCCACTGCTTCTCCACCATTATGTCCCCCGCCTTTTTGTAAATCCCCTGTTGTGGTGGCCTCTTTCTCTCCCTTGCTCCCACCTCTTGACCTCCAGATCACACAGTCCGATTCATCTAAAACTCCTGCCTGGTTCCGTCACCCCTTCTCCTCCAGTGCTGCCATCCTCATAGGAAAATCCCTCTCCACCTCCAATTCTTAAAGACATTTCTGGCATATAAATGAAAAGATGAATGGCCCTCTAACTCAGACATCTTGCCTTCTGACCACTGCATTCCATCTTGGTCTCTTTGTCTCATTCCCAACTGACCTAGCCATCGAGGGTTGCCACAGCAAAATATCATAGACGTTCCCTTAAAACCAGAAATTTATTTTCTCAAAGTTCTAGATGCTAGAAGTCTAAAATCAGGGTGCAGCATGGTTAGGTTCTGGTGGGGGCCCTCTTCCTGACTTGCAGATGGCCACCTTCTCTCTATGCCCTCACACAGACTTTCCTGGGTGTATGTGCAAGGAAAGAAATTTTTCTCTTTTTTTATGAGGCCACTAATTTCATCTGGAGGGTCCCACTCTTACCTGTGACCTTATCTAAATAACTCCCCATGGTCCCATCTCCAAATACCAGGACATTGGGGGTTAGGGCTTTGAGATGTGAATTTGGAAGCAGGGGAAGATACAAGCATTCTTCCTATAACACTGTCTTTGGTTTCATTGGGCCCTCTGGTCTGCTGACCCTTTGCTTTCTCCCTACCTCCCTCTGTCCTCTCTACTCAGATGAGAGAATGGAGCCAACCTTTTAATTTCTATCGAGAGAGAGCATTTCCATCTCTGGCCCTACACTTTAATTCTTTTACCCTGTGGTTGTGTCCCACTAGCAAAACCACAGCAGCATATGAGCTCAATTATCTGCCTGCTCTTTCTCTGCATCCCCGAACACTGGTCATTGCTAGAGAGTCACATGCTGGGCAAGTCTATTTTCTATGGATTCATGGTCGCCAGCCTCAACCAGATCTGTAAGGGCCCAGGACCCCTAGCTAGCTTACTTTCCATCTCCAGTGGCCATTTCTAATCTCCACTGGGTGTGCTTCCCACCCTCCACTTCCTCACTGAAAGCACCTTCTCCTCCTTTTAGAAATAGGGAGCCACCATGTGGCCATTCCCTAGACTGCCCACCACCTAATCTCTCACCTGCCCCTCACTGTTCCCTGCTGCTGCATGAAGGAACCCTCGTGCACAGAGATGGCAGTGGCACCACTGAGGGCAAGGCCCTTTCCTCTGCTCCCCCCTCCAACCCTCCCACCAAGACCTGGGAGCTGCTGAAGGCAGGGCCTTTTCCTTATCAGCCTCTCTTCTCTATGACCCCCATCTTAGGCAACGGGGTCTGGGCATCAGGCAAGTTTGTGGGGACCTCTGAATTGAATTTGCTTTTGCCCCCAACTTTTCTTTGAGAGATTTCAGCTCCTGAAGTTTCTCCTGATTCCCCTGTCTGATGAGTCACTGGCTCTCAACCACGCCAGGATCACCATTAGCCAGAGATCACCATTAGCCACTTGCCTACAGAGGGGCCTGGGACAGCCCTTGACAGTCATCTGTATTGGGTCTGGGAACAGTCTAGCTTCCAAGTACCCAGGACATGGCCAGGGCCTCCCTAGAGCTGGCCTTTCCACTGCGGGTGGAGGTGGTGGCCTCCCCAGCGCCTGGTTGCCTCGCTCCTCAGAGATTTCGGCAACGGGGACCATCAGTCCTGAGCATTCAGCCCAGGTGAGTAGAAAGACTCTGATATTTACTAACTTTCTCAGTCTCTGATCAAGAAAAAAAAATGACCTCGTGATTTTTAAGTATAGATAATTAACATCTGTTGCTAGTATGAATAAACTCACATGTGTAAGAAATAGTATGTTTCTTTGGATTATGCACCTCTGCCTCACTGAGCTGATGGAACATTCTGTCCAGAGACTGGGCCAAAAGACAGGGGTCTGTTATAACCAGAACAAAGGGGACTCCTCACCCTGGTCATCAGCCTCATGGAAGACTGGTAGGTGCCACCTGCTTGGTCTCTTTGGCCCTAGCAGTGCTGCTAGGGGAATTCAGAGGAGGCTAAGGGGACTAGGACCAGCCGTTCAGGTAACCCACAGACATCAGGGAGGCCTGGTAAAAGAGGGAGGATTGCAGTGCCTGCCCCAACACAGGAAGACTGAAGCCAGAAGTAAATCTCAAAGTCACTGGAGGGAGGTTTCCCCGTGATTAATATTTCAGTGGCTTTCCTCAAATATAGGGAATTCTTCAAAAAGTGTTTTCAATGTACTTTGGTGCCCCAGTTTTGCCAGCATCCAGAGTACATGCTGTGTTTACTGATCAGGGAATCAGGCAGTCCTGGGTTTCAGCCTTCCTTGCTGTTCCTGTCTCTCTGGGCCCTGTGCTGGGCAGTGGGCAGTGGAGAGAGCAGGGCACGTGGGGTCGATGTCCTGCTTGGCTCAGGCTGTTCAGAGATACCAAGGTTCTCTTCTTCAGCAAGGGTTCTTCAATTCCCCTGTAGGGCCTGCCTCCTAATGGGCCCTGTGCTGATTCCCCACCCATACTCCACACCAAGGTTAGAACCATGATCCCACAAACTGGCAGAGGAGGCTTCTGGCTCATGGGGAAATGGTTCAGAGGCAGGTGGCTCTGACCAAGGCTGGTTGGCTGGGGTGTGTCCCAGACAGAACAGAGGTGTTGGGGGCAAGGACAAGCTGTTCCCAGCAGTGGGATCAGGAGGGCTTGAAGGACAGCTGACAACCAAGTGGCATCTCGACAGATGGGAGAATTTCCCTCAGTGGAGGTAGGGCCCTCCTGGGAGGGTGGACGTTGCAGGTACAGGAAATACTTTGCACAAAGTCTCAGAGCTGGTTCATGTGCACAATCTGTCTTGTCCCATTCTGTCCCTAGGGGCTGTGCCAGTTGTGCCCCTGAAGTAGAATGCTCCCCTCACCATTCCCAGCCCACCCTCTCCACCCCATTATGACACCATCCGCTAGCCACCGATGGAACCCAAGGGTTCCGCTTCCAAGGGTCTGGCTGGCCTGGACTGTGGTCAGGTGGGCCCTGGCTTTGGCTGTGGTCCTATCTCCAGGGAGGAGGGCCTGGGAGGGTGTGGAGGGTGTCAATTATGATAACACCCGGCAGTTGCAGGGCCATGTTTTCAGCGCAGATGTGGACAGGAGCTTGCTTGGGCCTGTTCGGCTGTGGGGAGTCTGTGGAAAGAGCAGGCTGCCCTCACGGAAAGCGTGAGTTCTCAGGCATGGCATCTGGCCATTTCCTGTCCTCAGGTGGAGTGTTCCTCCTGGCCATAACTCTTCTAGGCCTCAGCTTCCTTTGTATGTTGAGAGCCAATTGCCTAGGGCCTGCCCACCTGGCAGAGGACTGTTGGGATCAGTTGAGGGAGCGGGGCTCTGGGGCCTTGCAGACTTTCAGCCTCTGTGGGTATTCAGGTGGTGTGAGGGAACACTGAAAGGGACCCTGCAGCAGGAGGCTGGGACAGCTGGGGCTGGTTTAGAAACCAGATCTGTTAGGTTCCCTCCAGGTTTCCCTGGGCAGTCTCCTTCACACACCTCCTCCCCTCTGGTCCCGTCTGCACCCAGTGCCTTGGTTTTCTATGGTCCCTGTAACACACTCTCACACTTGCTAGCTTAAGACAACACACATGGATACCTTATAACACCAGGCTCTAGTCAAGGGGTCAACAGGGCTGTCCTCCTTTCTGGAGGACCTGGGGGAGGCTATTTCCTGACCTTTTGCAGCTTCTCCAGGCTGCTGCCTTCCCTGGCTCATGGCCATCTTCCATCTTCAAAGCCAGCAATGGCCAGTGGAATCTTTTGAATGCTGCCTCTCTCTGATTCTAACCCTCCTGCTGCTTCTTCCACATACATGGGACCCCAAGATTACCTTGGGCCCCCTTGGCTAATCCAGGATAATCTCTTTGTTTTAAAATCAGACCATGAGTAACCTTAATTTCATCTTCAGCTTCAGTCCCCTTAAGTTGACATATTCACAGGTTCTGGGGACTGGGATGTGGACATCTTTGGCATGACCAATCCCCAGCCAATTAACTCCACTCCTATATCCAGACATGTGTGTTCTCTGCTCCTCCTTCTATTCTTATTGATATCAAGGAATTCCAGACTCTGGGGCTGGGAAGGAGATGTAGACAGTGAAAAGGGAAAGAATGATGCCAGGCGCCTCCTATTGGCAGAAATAAGAAATAGCATGACCCATGCGGAAGCAGAGTGGCTCCTCAGTCTGAAGAAGTGGACCCCTGTACAGCTTTACCATGTGGGCATGCCGTCCCATTGGCCAGACTTCACAAAGAAGATGCTGAATTTATGGGAAATCTGTGGGCAGCTAATTCACTCTGTAAGACAGAGAGAGGCATCCATGGGACTAGCCAAAGGACAGGTGTCTGCAGGCTGGATTTGTCCAGTGGGCAACAATCTGGAGACCTCTTGCCTGGATTATGGAATAGCAGAATCATGATCTGGGAGGGAGGCAGCCTTCTAGTGTGGCTGGTAGGAAACTTGGGGGAAAGGGATGTGTCCTTGAGTGTGTGTCCAAGCAGAGAGCGAGCTCCTCTCCATTTCTGTCTACTCTGTCCCAGAGTAGAGTGCAGGGCTTACTGTGGCTCCTGAAAGTGATCCTAGCCGTCGCTGGGATGAGCAGGGTAGCATGGCAACATGCTAGGTGAGGACCACATGAGGGCTGATGACCAGATTGGGCCACTCTTCAAGGACCAGGCTTAAGATTTGGTGTGTGCAGCTTGGTCTTCCTACAGCTTCTCACCCTCTGGCCCCACAACTGTGCAAACCTCAGCCAGGCAAGAGCCATGGTGTCTCAGCAAGACCTTTCTTGAAAGACCTTTCTGGAGAAACCTTCCTGGATGACAGAGAGTCTGCAGGGAGATTGACAGAAATGAGAGAAAGAACTTGGAAGAGATGCCCCAGTTCATCATCTGAACTCTGAATCTGTGTGTCTTATTCAGTACTCAAGAATCAAGTTTCTGCTAAACTAAAGGCCAGAGCACAGGACAAGTGTGAACACATGGAAGGATGTCCCTTCAGAGGACCTGGCCTGATAGTACGGGTATTCAGCCTCCATCAGAATAAAAAGAAATAGCAAGGACAGAGATGGGACAGTGTCCCATCATGTCCATGAAATGACCCCAAATCAATACGAACTATGAAACCCAGGGCTGGTGTAAGGAAACACCATCACAAACAGCTGTGGAATGAAATAGTTTTCTCCTTTTGGGTGATACCCGGACATATAAGGTACAAGAGGCATACGACTAGTCCCAGTTCTTGGACACAAGCCCTGGGGAGAGAGCCCTCTGCTCAGTGATCGGTACAAAAGGGTTACCTGGAATCCCAAGAAGACAATATGGAAACCTGATGCCCAGCAGCATGACAAAGTAAACAATGCCTTAATGAAAACTGCAGCCAGTAATGAGGTCATTGTGAGATGAGTTCAGGCTGTGGAAAATACAGAGAGCAAGGACGGGCAGGCAAAGGCTCACAGGACAAAGCATGCCCTAAATAACAGGTGTCCCTGCCACCTCCATCCATCTCAGAGGGCAAGCGTTCCTGCAGAAAGGATGAGAATGTGAATTTTAGGAAAGGGTCCTTGTGCACCTGCGAACTCAGCACCTAATCAAAGAACCAAAGTATTACCCCAGATCTTCCCTGCTTCCCCCAAGAGGTGATTACCCTGAATTTCATCCTTGCTGTCAAAAAATTTGCAAAGCATACCTAGATCCCACATAGCTTTGCTTGCTTTGGAACTTTATAAAAAGCTCCAACACCCAACTGGTTTTTAGACTCTTCATGTTAATAGAGGGAGCTGAAGTTTATTCATTTTCACTGCTGGATTTCACTATGCAAATATATCACAATTGAGGCCTTCTGCTCTTGATGGGCATTTGAGCTCGTCCTCCCCACGCCCTTATTTGAAACGCGTGGGGACATTTTTGTTCTTATGAGTGAAAAATAGATTCTACCCAGTCAGTATTGTTAAACTCTCAAGTTTTGTCATCAAATCAGTGTAAAAATCTTATGGATTTGCTTTCCCCTCATTGTTAAAGAGGTTGAGCATCTCTTTTTATGATTGCAGGTCACATGAACTTCCTCTTCTTGAAATGCCTGTTCATGGCTCTTGCCCATTTTACTATCATCATCATCTTATTGATTTGTGGAGGTTCTTGACATAGGCTGATCTCCATCCTTTTTAGTTTGTGTGTATACAAATATCTTCTCCCAGTTGTGGCTTGTTTTTTTTTTTTTCTACTTTTAAGATTTTCCTTTTTAAGTAGTGGGATTCATTTTTAAATTTTATTGTTAGCATAAAATAGCATGTCCGGATTCAGAAAATCCTTCCACATCCAAAAGCCAGAAAAACATTCCTCTGTATTTTCTATTGAAAGTATTCATCTTGAAACTTAAGTCCTTAATAGAACTGGAAATTTTATGACATGAGAATCCAATTTTAATTGTTTTTATTTTATTTTAATTATTTATATCTATCATTCCACTTTTTCTGTTTCATATGTTGAAACTTTGCCAAGATATATTTCTGGGCTTTCCATTTAGCTGTTCCTCAGTTAATACCACATTGTCTGTAATTAATATAACTATAACAAATTTGTACAATTTTGATAATGATGGTAAATAATTCCTCTTTAACATTCTTTAGCATTCTCTTAGGTATTAATACACTTTCTTTTTTCCATATAAATTTTAGAAACATCTTGCCAAATGATTTTTTGAAAAATACTATTTGGGTTTTTAAGATTTATTTTTTACATTTTGAGTTTGACTAGAGTTTTAGTGAATCTGTAGATTAATAGAGGGAAAAATTAACAACTTTTATTTATGACAATCAGCTATCTTTTATTTTTCTTCCTTATCACATTCCTGTAGGTTTAATTTTATACTCAGGTCTTGAACATATTTTAAGTCATTTTTTAAAAAATTGTAGTAAAATGTACACAGCATAAAATTGACCACTCATTTATTGATTGGGTTATTTTTTGTTGTTGTTGTTGTTTGGTGTTAAGGTTTTTGAGTGCTTTATATATCCTGGAGATTAGCGCTCTAACTGATGTGCTTGTGGTAAAGATTTGCTCCTATTCTGTAGGCACTCTATTCACCTCACTGATTGTTTCTTTTGCTGAGAAGAAGCTTTTTAGTTTGAATCCACCCAATTTATTGATTCTTGGTTTTAATTCTTGTGTTATAGGAGTCTTATTAAGGAAATTGGGGCCTAATTCGACATGATGGAGACTTGGGCCTACTTTTTCTTCCATTAGGTTCAGGGTCTCTGGTTTAATTCCTATGTCCTTGATCCACTTTGAGTTGAATTTTGTGCATGGTGAAAAATAGAGGTTTAATTTCATTGTGTTACATGTGAATTTCCAGTTTTCCCAGCACCATTTATTGAAGAGGCTATCTTTTCTCCAATATAGATTTTTGGTGCCTTTGTGTAATATGAGATAACTGTAATTATGTGGATTTGTCTCTGTATCCTCTCTTCTGTACCATTGGTTTACAGGTCTATTTTGGTGCCAATACCATGCTGTTTTTGTTACTCTTGCTCTGTAGTATAGTTTAACGTCTGGTATTGTGATGCGCCTCCTGCTTCACTCTTCTTGCTAAGAATTGTTGGTAGGCTTCAGATGGTGTCCTCTATTTTCTTGCTTAAAATTGATCTGTTTAAATTGTGTATATCATCCGATTTAGTTTGGGCATATCATATGCCTCTAGAAATTTGCTGATGCCTTTGATATTTTCTATTTTATTGGAATATAAATTTTCAAAATAATTTCTAATTATCTTCTGTATTTCTTTAGTGTATATTGTGATATTTCCTTTTTCATCATGTGTATGTTAGTAATTTGAGTTTTCTGTCTCCTCTTTGTTTATCAATTTTATTTATTTTTTCAAAGAACCAACTTTTTCTTTTGTCATTTTTTTCAATTGTTTCTTTTGTTTTGATTTCATCTCTGATTTTAATTATTTCCTGTCTTCTGCTGCTTTTGGGTTGATTTGTTCTTCTTTTTCTAGGGCTTTGAGATGTAATGTTAGGTCATTTATTTGTTGACTTTTTCTTCTTTAAAGGAATGAACTCCATAAAATGAAATTTCCTCTTAATATTGCCTTCATAGTGTCCCAGAGATTTCGATGTGTTGTATCAGTGTTCTCATTTACCTCTAAGAATTTTTAATCTCCTCCTTCATGTCTTTTGCAACCCACTGTTCATTAAATAGCATATTATTTAGTTGCCAGCTGTTGGAGTAGCTTTTATTTTTTATTTTATCCTTGATTTCTAATTTCATTCCATTGTGGTCTGATAGAACATAGGGTAGTATTTCTACTTTTTTATATTTACTAAGAATTGCTTTGTGGCATAATATATGGTCTATTTTAGAGAAGGATCCATGTGCTCCTGAAAAGAAAGTATATTCATTTGTTGATGGACAATGTATTCTATATATGTCAGTTAAGTCTAAATTATTGATTGTATTATTGAGTTTTATAGTTTCTTTGTTTAACATTTGTTTGGAAAATTATCCAGTGATTAAAGAGGTGATTTAAAGTCACCCAGAATTATTGTGTTGTGGTCTATTTGACTCTTGACCTTGAGAAGAGTTTGATGAACATAGATGCTCCATTGTTTGGGGCATATATATTTATAACTGTCATGTATTGTTGATGTATATTTCCCTTAATCAGTATGAAATGTCCATCTTTATCCCTTTTGATTAACTTTGGCTTGAAGTCTACTTTATTTGATGTGAGGATGGAAACTCCGGCTTGTATATGCAGAACATGTGAATAGTATATTTTATCCCAACCTTTCACCTTCAGTCTGTGGATATCTTTTCCTATGAGATGAGACTCTTGAAAGCAGAATATTTTGGGTCTTTTTTTTTATTTTTAAAGAGAGAGTGGAGAGAGAGAGAGAGAGAGAAATTTTTAGTATTTATTTTTTAGTTTTTGGTGGACACAACATCTTTGTTTGTATGTGGTGCTGAGGATCGAACCCGGGCCGCACGCATGCCAGGCGAGCGCGCTACCACTTGAGCCACATCCCCAGCCCTGGGTCTTTTTTTTTTAAAAAGTCCAATATACCAGTCTGTCTTTTGATTTTTGAGATTAGGCTATTAACATTTAGGGTTATTATTGAGACATAATTTGTATTTCTGGTAATTTTTGAATTTAACTTGTCTTGGTTTCTCCTTTGGTTGGCTTTTATTTTATTATAGTTTTTTTCTTTGCAGATTTTCATTGTTATTTTTCATTTCCTCCTTGTGGGGTATTTTGCTAAGAATGTTCTATAATGCAGGCTTTTTTGCGGTAAATTCTTTTAGCTTTTGTTTATCATGGAAGGTTTTTATTTCATCATCAAATCTGAAGCTTAATTTTGATGGATATAAGATTCTTGGTTGGCATCCATTATCTTTCAGAGCTTGGAATATGTTGTTCCAGGATCTCCTGGCGTTGAGGGTCTGGGTTGAAAAATCTGCTGAGATCTGAATTGGTCTTCCCTTATAAGTAATATGATTTTTCTCTCTTGTGGCCTTGTATCTTGGCATAGATCTGATGTAATTGTGTACATTTGGTGTCCTGTAGGCCTCCTATATTTGATTTTCTAATTCATTCTTCATGCTTGGGAAATTTTGTGATATTATTTCATTGAAGAGATTGTGCCCTCCTTTGGTTTGAATCTCTGAACCTTCCTCTATCCCAGTAAATCTTAAATTTGGTCTTTTGATGGAATCCCATAATTCTCAGATATTCTGTTCATGGTTTCTTACCATCTTCACTGTGAGGTCAACTTTATTTTCAAGATTGTATATTTTGGGGCTGGGGTTGTGACTCAGTGGTAGAGTTTTGCCTAGCACATGCAAGGCCCTGGGTTAAATACTCAGCACCACATAAAAAATAAATAAACAAACAAGATCCCTTGCAAGAAGAAATCATAATGGAAATTTTTAAAAATTTGAAAATGAGTAATAATACAATTACCACATGTCAACTACAACTGAAAAATCAATATTAAAAAAAGATTGTATATTTTGTCTTCATTGTCTGAGGCCCTATCTTCTAAGTGATAGTGTATTTCTGGTAATTTTTTGTTTATTTTATTTAACTTGACTGAGTTTCTCCTTTGGTTTTTTAACTTGATCTAGTCTGTTGGTGATGCTTTCTATTGAGTTTTTTATTTGGCTTATTGTTTCTTTCATTTCAAGGATTTCTGTGTTTTTTTTTCCCAGAATTTCTCTTTCTTGAAGTAATCTCTTGCTGCCTGTATTTGCTCTCTTATCTTTTTGTTGGTGTGATCTATGGTCGCCTGTATCTATTCTCTTATTTCTTCATTGGAGTGATCGATTTTTGCCTGTATCTGCTCACTTAGGTCATTCTTTAATTCCCAGATCATTTTAGTTATGTATATTCTGAACTCCTTCTCTGACATTTCATCTACTGCACTATCTATGGATTCTATGGTTGTAGTATCTTGGGTTTGTTTGGGGCACTTTCCTTCCTTGTTTTTTCATGATGTCTATGTGTCTTCCTCTCTTGCAGTGTAGATCCAAGGTGTTACAGATTCTGCCCTATTATCTTATAGTGTCCCTACAGGTTACCAAGACCTCACCTTTAAGGGGGAGATCAATATTACAGCATTCAATGTACCCAACATGCAGCTATAGATCCGTTAGCTTCTATTTTTACATTTATAGTTTTGTAGCTACAATCAGAAATGATGAATTTGGTTATCTTCTACCATATAGTCAACAGATTTGCATAATGGTTTACAGTTTCTATGGTAGAAGGGGTCTGGGGGGTTGACTGAGATGTTTATGAATAGGATGTGAGGATAAAGAGGTATTAGATTATGTGATTAGTGAGAGGGTAGTCATAAGAAGTTGGCTGTTAGTAGGAGAAACAAGAGACAGGCAACCCCGTGCAAGACTCCCTGTTACCTTAGCATCAGGATAATTATTATTACAAGATAACCTCTGGTGCAGCCAGGCCCACAGGGACCTTTGGTGATGTCTTACCAGGTCCTTATTGTTGTCCCTTGATAGAAGTGGCAATATCCCATTTTTTTACATATCGGCAGCCTCAAGCCTATGTGTACCCTAATGTTGGGCTGTAGAGCCACGCTTTGGTGAATAAGGAACACCAGCGTGGGGTGGGCCTCTCCGTGCAGTCACAGGACATGTTTCTCTCCTGGTCGCCAGACCATGCAGACTTTCTATTTCTTTAAGCCTTATAGAATCTAACAATCTGTTTTGATTAATTTTGTTTTAGGAATTCAATTTGCCTAAGTTTTCATATGTCTTAGCATAAAGTTAATATTAGTATTCAGTTAATATTTTAAATTTTGCTGTATTTGGATATTCTTTTTTGCATATATAGAAGACTCACTTGTACCTTTTTTTTTTTAATATAACTTTAGAGGTTTGTCTATTTTATGAATTTATTGAAGAACCAAGAATAGGACCTTTTTGATCCTCTTATTATATATTTTTTTCAATTTCCTTTATTTTTGTCTTAACTTTATTATCTCCTTTACTTAGTTTGAATTTATTCTTTTGTTGTTTTTTAATTTCTGTGATGGATGGTTTAGTTGAGCAGTTTTCAGGCTTTCTGGTTTCCTATCAAAAGCAGTGAAAGCTATAAATTTTTCACAAAGTGCCACTTTTTATTACCATTCACAACTTTTGATATGTGGAAATTATATTATTACTCATTTTCAATTTTTTAAAATTTCCACTATGATTCCTTCTTGCAAGGGATCTACAAGGTTTTTTTTTCTTAAAATATATAGAGATATCTATATCTATATTTCATGTCCATGGACTGAACTACTCCTCTTGTTAAAATGGTGATTCTTCCCTGCTGACCTATAGATTCTCTACAGTCCCAATCAAAAGCACAGCAAGTTGTTCTATAGATAACAAACTGGTCCTAAATTTCACATAGTAAATCAAAAGACCTAGGAAAGCCAACTTAATAAGGAACAACCAAGTTAAATGACTCAAAATTACCTGATGTCAAGACTTACTATTATAAAGCCACCACAGTCAAGATTGCATACACAGATTGAGAGTACATACACAGATTTCTGGGACAGAATGGACCCATGCAAGTATAGTCCACCAGTCTTTGACAAGACACAAAAGTGATCCAATAAAGAAAGGGCAGTCATTTCAATAAATGGTAGTGGGATAATTGGAAGTATCTATGTAAAAATATTAACATAGATAGATGTTATGGTAGTGGAATAATTGTGGAAGTACCTGTGTAAAAATATTAACATAGATAGAGATTTTATAGTTTGTTATAAAAATTAACTAAAATTGAATCAGAAAGCTAAATGTAAAACAAAATATAAAACTTTGAGAAGAAAACATAGCAGAAAATATAGATGAACTTGAGTTCCACAATGAGATTTTATCTTTTAATTTTTAAAAAATATTTTTTAGTTGTACATGGACTCAGTATCTTTATTTTCTTTATTTACTTTTATGTGGTGCTGAGGATCCAACCCAGTGCCTCATACATGGGAGGCAAGCACTTTACTTCTGAGCCACACCCCAGCCCCAACACAATGGGGTTTTAGGAAATAACACCACCAAAGACAGAATTAAAGAAAATGTAGATAATTTAGGCTTTATTAAAGTTAAAAACTTCTGCTCTGCAAAAGACACTGTTAGAAGAATGAAAATGCAGGTCACAGGCTGGGAGAAAATCTTTGGGAAACATTCCTGATAAAGGACTTATATAAAAATGTACAAAGACTTCAAAACTCAAATTTAAAAATAGGCAAAAGATCTGAAGAGATAAGCCATCAAAGCAGTTTACAGATGGTAAATAAGCATATGAAAAGACAGTCAACATTATTTGTCACTAGGGAATGCAATTTACTACACAATAAGATACCACCACACATCTCTTAGAACGGATTTTAATCCACTAAATGGACCATACCAGTTTCTGGTCAGGATCCAGAGCAACATGAATGCTTATTCACTGCTGGTACAAATGCAAAGTGGTACAGACAGTTTGGAAGACAGTTGGCAGTTTCTTAACGAAGTTAAACATACTCTTGCCATATGATCCAGCATTCATGAGATATTCACCCAACTGCTTTGAAAATTTATGTCCACACAAGTTTTTGTATTTGTACAGCTTTAGTCACAATTGCCAAACAGTGGAAGCAACCAAGATGTTCTTCAATAGAGATGAAAGGGTGAGAAAACTCTGTGGTACATGGATATGAAAGAGGAGTTTTCAGTGATTTTCTAAAAGTGCTATTAAGCCACAAAAAACATGAATAAACCTTAAATGCATATCACTAAATGAAAGAAGTCAGTCTGCAAGGACTGACTGACATTGTGGAAAAGGCAAAATATGCAGTAAAACTTAAGTAATTGGCAGGGGTTTGAGAAGGGGAGAGGAGTTGAAGGCAGCACAAGGGGTTTGCTACAAAAGGATCCTACAAAAATATCACAAGGGCTGTGATCCTTTTGTAGGATATTTTTTTGGGGTACTGGGGATTAAATCCAGGGACACTTAACCACTGAACCACATCCCCAACCCATTTTATTTTTTATTTAGAGACAGGGCTTGCTAAGTTACTTAGGGCCTTGCTAAGTTGCTGAGGCTGGCTTTGAATTCGTGATCCTCCTGCTTCAGCCTCCTGAGTTGCTGCTGTATGATAGTTTAATGGTAGATATATCACCCTTTGCATTTGCAAAGCCCAAAGGGTAAAACTTTTTGTTTGTTTGTTCTTTTTACTTATATATGGCAGTAGAATCAATTTTGATATATTCATACAAGCATGGAATATACGTTATTCTAATCAGGATCCCAGTCTTGTGGATATACCAATGTTGAGATTCACTGGTGTATTCATATATGTACACAGGAAAGTTACGTTAGATTCATTCCATTATCTTCCTATTCCTATCCCCCATCCCTTACCTTCATTCCCCTTTGTTTAACCCTCTGAACTTCTATTACCCCCACCCCCCAGGGTGAACCTTAATGTATACAAATTTTTACAAAAATCATTGAGGAGGTGGGGAAACCCTAGGATGGAGCTGCAGATTGTGACAAATGAATCTTAACTGTATTTCAAAAGTATAAAAAATACATACAAATTTTAAATCAAGCTCTCTTAAACTGTTTTTGACTTCTAATTTAATTGCACTGTTTCAGAAGACAGGTCTATATATACTTTGAAATTTGTTGAAGCTTGTTTTATTGCCTACTACATAATAAAGTTTTGTAAATGCTCCAAATAACCTGAGGAAAAAATTGTTTTCTCTAGTTATTAGATGAAGAATTTTATAAATGACTATTAGGGTAAGGCTTTCCAATAATGTTATTCAATCTATATGTTTGCTAAATATTTGTATATTTGACCTCTTGAAAGAGATGCATTAAAATCTCTCATTTTTATATTGGAACTGTGTTTCTCCTTTTCTACTTATTACTGTATGAAGTATTTGAAGACATTTATTAGGCCAGATATTTTAAAAATTAACAGTCTTGGTGTATTGAACATTTATCTTTAGGTAGTGAATCTCTCTACTACAAATGATGCTATATCTTGATGTTTATTTTGTTTGCTAGTAAAAGAGGTACATCAGCTGACTTTTGATTCATGTTTGCCTAATATAATTTTTTTCCATCCTTTTACTCCCTGCCTTTTCATGACCTTGTTTTTAAGTGTGTCTTCTTACAGGGTGACCAAATTGTTATCCACATCACAACACTTTTGAGAGGGAAAGCAGCAAGATGGATGACAATACCAGCCCAAGAAGGATACACAGAGTAAGTTCTATGGAAACTGGGAAAAACTAGCCATGATTTAAAAAAAAAACAAAAAAACAAAAAAAACACTGACTTAATTTTTTTTGCTCTTTTATTTTTTTACTTGATTAACATTTTTAATGAACTCATAGCAATTGCACCTATTTATGAGTTGCAGTGTGGCACTTCAGTACATGTATACAATGTGTAATGATTAGATCAGGGTAATGGACATAGCCATCACCTTAGACATATATCATTTCTTTGTACTAGGAACATTCAAAATTTTCTCTATCAGGTATCTTGAAATATTCAATTAATTGTCAGCAACTAAAGTGCTCCTGCTATGCTGTAGAACAATATATGCTATTCTCCTATCCATCCTCTTTGCACTTCTCTCTCCCCACCTGTCCGAGCTCTGGTAACTACTGCTCAGTTCTCTACTTGTTCGAGATCAACTTTGCCTTGAGCTAAAATGAGAACATGAACTGTTTGTCTTTCAGTGCCTGACTTATTTCACCTAATGTAATGTCCTTCAGTTCTACCTATGTCATTGCAACTGATGGAATTTTGTTCTTTTTTGGCTGAATAATATTCCATAGCGATACTCAATGGAACACACATATACTGCATTTTGTTTATCCATTTATTCATTGGTGGACACTGGTCTGATTCCATATCTCAGCTCTTGAGTATAGTGCTGCCATAAACCTGGCAGTGCAGCTGTCTCTTGTCTCTTTGGCATACTGATTTCATTTCCTCTGGGTACATACCCAGTAGTAAATTGTATGCGGTTCTGTTTTTAGTTTTCTGAGGAACTGCATACTGTAATAATTTTTCACAATGGCTGTAATAATTTGCTTTCCTACCAGCAGTGTAGAAGAGTTCCCCTTTCTTGCATCCTCATTGACTTGTAATTTTCCTTTTTTATCTTTTGATTATAGGCATTAACTGGAGTGAGGCATACGTCATTATGGTTTTGATTTGCATTTCCATGATGAAGTGTGTGATGTGGAATGTTTTTTCATATACTTTCGGCCATATGTTTTCTTTCAGATCATTAGCCCATTTTTAATTGGACTAATATTTTGTTCTTGTTGTTGTTGTTGAATGTTTTTAGTTCTTTATATATTCTGGATAATAGCCCCTTAACAGATAAATCTTTTGCAGGCTTTTCTCCCATTCTGTGAGTTTTCTCTTCACTCTGCTGAGTATTTTTTTTTTTTTTTTTGCTATGCAGAAGATTCATTAGTTTGATATGATCTAATTTGTCCATTTTTAAATTTTGTTACCCGTGCAATTTGGGGCTTTATCTAAAAAATATACATATATTTTTCCAGACCGATGTCTTAAAGCATTTCCTTTAGTAATTTCATAGTTCAGCTCATACATTTAGATTTTTTTTATTAGTTTTGAGTTGATTTTTTGTATAAGGGAGACATAGAGGTCGATTTTCATCTGCATTAGATATTCATATTCCCCAGCCCCATTTAGAGTATCTTCTTTCCAATAGATGTATTGCTGCCTTTATTGAAAATTAGGTGGTGGTAAATCCATGAATTTATTTTTTGTCTTCTCTATAATATATCTATTTTTATGCCATTAACATTGCTATTTTGGTCAGTGTGGCTTTGTAGTATATTTTGAAGTCAGATATTATAATAACTCCAGCTTGTTCCTCTGCTCAAGATTGCTTTGACTATTCCATGTCTTATATGGTTCCATATGAATTTTCTTTTTCTATGAAGAATGTCATCAATATTTTGATAGGAATTACATTGAATCTGCAGATCACTTTGAGTACTATGGATGTTTTAACAATATTCTCTTTTTTAACTTTTATTGTTTTTTAATTCTTTTCATTTTTGCATCCTCGATGTTAGCAGAGATCCTGTTGTTAAACAAACATTGGTCAGATAAAAAAAAAGTGGAAAAATTAGGCTCATTTGAGTCATACTTCTCTATGATAAATCTCCTAGTTCAACATATGGATCTAAATAAAACCTTGCCTAGGGGTAGGGAGGAGGAGTGGTAAAGGAAGGTTCTGGGAAGGAGATTGAGGAGATTGGGTAACCCATGTTGTGTGAATGTATGATTAGGGCATAATGAATCCCATTATGTATAATTATAATGCACCACTAAAAAAATTTTTAATAAATCTTGCTTAGATTCTGACCTATAACAAGGTCAGGCACAGTATGATTTCACATAGGCTAACATAGGCCTTAAAGGGGAGCAAGTTCCAGTTCAGTGAAGAGAAAGAATCCACTAGGTGTCTCATCAGGAGATTCAGCATTGAGGGGGTATTCCACCCAATGAGCCTGGTCAGACAGGACATGCCCCCCCATACCCCAGTTTCTATTGAAGCTAAGTATGGGTGCCCATATCCCCATCACTCAATTTGAAGTCAAAAACCTGAAAGTTCTCAATAGTGCATTCTGATGTCACAGACTTGGAAATTCATTTCTCTAGATCTATAACTAGATCAGAACCTGGGCCAAGGAATTTTTTTTTTTTTTTGCTTGCAGCAATCACTTTAATATTGGGGTCTTCCAGTAGTGACCTGGAAGACTTCTGGTTTGGCCCATGGTCTATCTGGAGAGCCCATGGAGCTATAGGGTATGGCAGTGTTGCCCTTGGAGTGATAATGCTGGATCAGTTTCTCCTGGGTGAGGTATGGGTGACACTCGACCTGATTAGTCAGTGGTTTATATTTGAGTCCAGGCTTGTTCAAGATTATTTCCATCTGGAAGTGGTTGAAGTTGGAGACACAGAGGGATTCCACCAACCCCTCATCGACCAGCTCTTCCATGACCTCCCAGGAATCCTAGAATGTTACTTTACTGATAAGGTTGTTGCCTTTATCATCTTTGGGGAGTAAGTCTTTCCCAGACTGAAATCCCTGGGGCCAGTAAGTAAGATAGATACCCAGATAGTCCAGTTTCAGAGCCTGTGGGGGCTCTTCTAATAGGTTTCCTTCAGAAGGTTTCTCTCAAAGAAGGTACACCACAACTTGCTAACAATAAAGAAGTCCTCCTGTGTCACCAGCTTCTCTTGGATCTTCTTCTGGATGGCCTCTCCCACCTCATTTTCATAGAATAGGTACAGTCTATGTGGCAATATCCTGCATCAATGACCACCTTCTTTGACTCTGCCTGGGGGAGACTTCCAGGAACCCAGACTCAAAACGGACATCTTGGCTTTAGTGTTGAGCCTCACAAAGGTGGCCATGGTAGATGTAGAAATGGTTCTCAGAGAGCCGATAGATGTCTAGTGTTAACAGTATTCTTCTAATGTGTGAAAATTGGACATCTTTCCATTTTTTTGTATGTCCTCTTCAATTTCTTTTATCAATATTTTGTGATTTTCATTTTAGAGATCATTCATTTCCTTTATTAATTCATTCTTGTGTATTTTATTTTACTGTATTTTTGAAGATAATGTAAATGGAATCACATCAGTTTCTTTCTCAACTTCATAATTGTTGTATAAAAGTGCTACTTATTTTTGTAGGTTGCTTTTGTATCCTGTGACCTTACTGAACTTGTTTTATAGGTTCTAACAGTATTTTTGGCGGAGTCTTTAGGTTTTTCTCTATATAATATCATGTCTTGTGCAAACAGGGATTATTTGACATCCTCCTTTTCTATTTGGATGCCTCTTGTTTCCTTCTCTTTTCCTATTGCTGTGGCTAAGACTTCTAATGCTATATTAAGTAAGAGTGGTGAAAGTGAGCACCCTGGGCTTGCTCCTGATTTTAGAGGAAATATTTTCAGTTTTTCCCCATTCAGTATGCTATAGGCTGTGGGATTGCCATATATAGGCTTTATTATGCTGAAATACATTCCTTCTATATCTAATTTTTGAAGATTTTTATTATGAAAGAATATTAAATTTTATTAAGTGCTTTATCTGCAACTGATGAGATGATCATACAATTTTTATCCTTCATTTTGTTTATTACATTTACTAATTTGCATATGTTGAATCATCCTTGTATCTCTGGGAGAAATTCCACTTGGTCATGGTGTATATTCTTTTTCATGTGCTGTTGGATTTGATTTGCTAGTGTTTTGTTTAAAATTTTGCATCTATATTCATTGGGGATATTACTAGAAGTTAGCTTTTCTTGTCTTGTTTAGGTATCAGTGTTAAACCCCGATGCAAAGAAAAGACCGCCGACTCCAATTTTAAATCAAATTAAAGCAAGCTTGTATTGGTGTACACTAGAGCTAGCCAGGACTGTCTTTCCTGAAAACCCTGGGCTAGAGATCAGTATCGTAGCTCTTTAGGAACACAGTTTTATAGAACAAAAAGTTGCAAAAGGGGAGTGTCTTGAGAATTTACAGGATTTTGACAAGCATAATACAAAGGCAGATAGTAGGTTAATGATCTATATGGCTTAACATTTAAAGGTACGGAATAAATTTAGATCCCAACATCAGAATTTATATGAGGCACCACTGAGGTTTCAAAGAGGATTTTTATTGGTCAGGGGGAACCAGGACTTATTATTTTCTGTATTCTTGATAACTGCCATTATGACTGGCTTAAGATGAAATCTTAGAGTAGTTTCATTTGCATTTCTCTAATTACTAGTGATATTGAGCATTTTTTTCATATATTTGTTGATCAAATGTATATCTCCTTCTGAGAAGTGTCTGCTCAGCTCCTTAGCCCATTTGTTGACTGGATTGTTTGTTTTTTGTTAAGTTTTTTGAGTTTTTATATATCCTGGAGATTAGTGCTCTAACATGCATGTGGCAAAAATTTGCTTCAAAAATATAGGCTCTCTGTTCACTTTGTTTATTGTTTCTTTGCTGAGAAGAAGCTTTTTAGTTTTAGTCCATCCCATTTATTAATTCTTGATTTTATTTCGTGTACTTTAGGAGTCTTGTTAAGGAAGTCAGGGCCTACTCTGACATGATAGAGATTTGGGCCTACTTTTTCATCTATTAGGCGCAGGGTGTCTGGTTAATTCCTATGTCCTTGATCCACTTTAGTTTTGAGCATGGTGAGAGATAGGGGTTTATTTTCATTTTGCTGTATATGGATTTCCAGTTCTCCTGGCACCATTTGTTGAAGAGGCTATCTTTTCTCCGATGTATGTTTTTGGCACCTTTGTCTGGTAAGAGATAACTGTATTTATGTGTGTTTGTCTCTGTGTCTTCTATTCTGTACCATTAGTCTACATATCTAATTTGGTGCCAATACCATGCTGTTTTTGTTACTAAAGATTTGTAGTATAGTTTAAGGCCTGGTATTATGATGCCTCCTGCTTCATTATTCTTGCTAAGGATTGCAAGAATTGGTTATTCTAGATCTGTTACTTTTCCAAATGAATTTCATGATTTCTTTTTCTATTTCTATAAGAAATGGTGATGGGATTTTAATTGGAATCACATTGAATCTGTATAGTGCTTTGTGGGGTAGTATGGCTATTTTGACGATATTAATTTTGCCTATCCAAGAGCGTAGGAGATCTTTCCAACTTCTAATGTCGTCTTCAATTTCTTTCTTTAGAGTTCTATAGTTTTTCACATAGAGGTCTTTCACTTCTTTTGTTGACTCCTGAGTATTTTATTTCATTTTTTTGAGGCTATTGTGGATTTCCAGTTTTATTCCATTGTGCTCAGAGAAGAGCATGTGTTATGTGTTATGATTACATTTTTTTTTAATTTGCTGTCATGTTTTTGTGTCCTAACATGTCATCTATCCTGGAGAATATTCCTTGTACTAATGAGAATAAAGTGTATTCTGCAGCTGTTGATTGAAATGTTATCTAAATGTTTGTTAGGTCCATTTGGCCTACAGTTTAACTCTGATATTTCTTTGTTGATTTTTTTGTCTTGGTGATCTGTCAAT
Source organism: Callospermophilus lateralis (assembly GCF_048772815.1). Taxonomy (NCBI): domain Eukaryota; kingdom Metazoa; phylum Chordata; class Mammalia; order Rodentia; family Sciuridae; genus Callospermophilus; species Callospermophilus lateralis. Next base: position 200,670,519 of record NC_135305.1, on the reverse strand, counting down.
GGATGAAAGTGGGTGTTGTAGTCACCTTATTGTATTAGTCTATCTCTCCTTTTAGATCTAATATTGTTTGTGTTATGTAATTGGATGCTCCAGTATTGAGTACATATATACATATAATTATTTCTTCCTGACCAATTGATCACTTTATCATTATATAGTAACTTTCTTTGCCTTTTTTATAGTTTTTGAATTAAAGTATAGCTGTTCCTTCCAATTTTTAATTTTCATTTACATGGAATATCTTTTTCTATTTCTTCATTTCAGCCTCTATGCATTTTTACTGGTGAATTTTCTTCTAGGCAGCATATCACTGGATCTCATTTTTTTTAAAAAAACATATTCAGTCAGTCTCTATCTTTTTGTTTTGTTTAGTTTTGTTTTGGGCAGTGCTAGGAATGGAACCGGGGTCTAGCACATGGTAAGCTAGCACTCTACCACTGAACTATTCCCCCAGGTCCAGACAGTCTTTTAAATGGGGAATTGAGTTTGTTTATATTCAAGGTTATTGTTTTGGTTTAGATGTGGTGTTCCCCAAAATCTCACGTGTGAGACCATGAAAGAAGGTTTGGAGGAGAAATGATTGGTTATAGCCTTAACCTAATCAGTGAATTAATCCCTTCTGGGATTAAGTAAGTGGTAACTGGAGTCAGGTGGGGAGTGGCTGGAGGAAGTATCTCATTGGAGGCATGGCTATGGGGTATATATTTTGTATCTGGTGAGTGGAGTCTGTCTTCCTGCTTTCTGATTGAATGTGAGCTGCTTGCCTTTGCCACACTCTTCTTCCATGATGTTATGCCTCAACCTTGAGCCCAGAGGAGTGGAGTCAGCCATTTATGGACTGAACCCTTCTGAAACTGTGAGCCCCTAAATAAACCTTTCCTCCTCTACAATTGTTCTGGTTGGGTGTTTTAGTCACAGCAGTGAATAAGCTGACTAAAACAGAAATTGGTAACAAGAAGTGGGGTTGTTGCTATGACTAACCTGACCATGTGTTTCAGAAGCTTTTTGAGTTTTTTTAAATTGGTGGGAGGAATTTTAAGATATTTAGCAGTGTAAGCTGGAAATGCTTTAGATTGTTGCAAACAGAGCTTAATGGCCAATTCTGGTGGGGGAACTCAGGAACCAGAATGCTAATAGGACCATGGACAGTAAAGAATGGGGCTCAAGAGGGTTCAGAGGAAGGCTCTCTTGGAATTTGGAGTAGAGGCCGTTCTTATTATGTTCTGGCTAAGAAGTTATCTGCATTTTGCCCTTCTCCTGAGACTTTCTGTGATGCTGATTTTAAAAGTGATGGACTTCTTAATCTGATGGAAAAAATTTCTAGCAGCATAGCATTCAGGAGGTAGCATGGATATTCCTGGTGGCTTTTAGCCAAATTTATTGTATTATTCAGGATCAGAAAGTAGAGCAGAAATATTTGAAAAAAAAACTTGGACTTAAAAGATGGGAGTAAAACTAGGGCTAAGAAATTTGCAGTTGTTAAAGACATTGTTGCTCTTAAAGAAATGCTAAAGACTTCACCCAGAGACAAAGTCTTAAGAAAGATGGCTTGAGGCATCTCAGGTGCTAGCAAGATCACATCCATCTCTGGCTAAAGAGAGTAAAAGTGAAAATTCTCTTGAGACAAGACCATTGGGAGAAAACTTCTTGCACAAAGGGGGCTAGGAAGTTTTTTCAATATGCGTAGTCAACCAGGCACTCAAGGGCTGATGCAGCCAGGATTCCTGGAGGCCTGCTCAAAACAGTGGCAGACCTTGGCATCAACAACATGTTGCTGGATCTGGAATGCAAGATGCTGGAATTAGGGGGTCCTGAAGGCTTCCACCAAGTTTTCAAAGGAAGGTCTGGGAGACCAGAAAAGTTCAACAGACTTGGAGTCCCTGCAGGCAGCCCCTTACAGGGCAATGTGTAGAGATTTGAGGAGGAAACCAAAGCTGTAGTGGAGACCCCCAAGATTAAGAAATGCCAGTAACATGGGACATTATCCTAGGAAAGCTGCAGGAATTGAGTAGACAAGTGAACAGAAAGGCCACTTGGGCTGCAACCAACAAGGCCACAGGGGTGGATCTGCAGAAGCCCTTTGGACAGAGCATCACAACGCCATGCACTCCAGGTGCCAGAAGTGGAGCTACAGGACCTGTTTGACCAATTAGGTTTTGCTCTTCCTTTGGTCCTATCCCTTATTTCTATGCCTGTAATTTTGTGAATGGAAATGTCTATTCTGTACCATTATATATTGAATGCTTGTAAATTGCTTTTAATTTTCTAGGACCTTACAATGTAAGATTGCCTCAAGCCTCAGAGAAGAACTTTGGACTTAAACTTTGAGCAATCTTGGAACTGTTAGAGTATGGGCACTCTTGGGAATGGACTTAGTGTATTTTTACATTGTCAGATGAGTGTGAGCTTTGGGGGGCCAGGGGAAGAATGTTATGAATTAAATGTGGTATCCCCCAAAAGCTCATGTGTGAGACAACACAAGAAGGTTTGGAGCAGAAATGGTTGTTAGAGTCTTAACTCAATTAGTGAATTATTCCCTGATGGAATTAATTGAGTGGTAACTGGACTCAGGTGTGGAGTGTGGCTGGAGGAAGTGATTAATTGGGTGTGTAGCTATGGAGTCTATATTTTGTATATGAAGAATGGAGTTTCTCTCTGTGCTTTCTGATCATCATGAGAGCTGCTTCCCTCTGCCACCCTCTTCCACCATGATGTTCAGCCTCACCTTGAGCTCTGAGGAATGAAGCCTGGTGTCTATGGATTGACATCTCTGAAACTGTGAGCCCCTAAGTAAACTTTTCCTTTCCTAAAATTGTTCTGATCTGATCTTTAAGTCACAGCAGTGAAAAAACTGATTAACACAATTATTGTTGATAAATAAGAGCATACGCCTCTCATTCTGTTAAAGTTTTCTTGTTGTTTAGTACATCTTTTATTCCTTTCTTCATCTCATGTTCATCTTTGTAGTTTAGTGGTTTTCTTTATCGATAGTTTGACACTTGTCTCTTTCTCTTTTGTGTGTCTGTTCTAGTGTTAAATTTTGTACTTTGATGTATCTTTGTGATGATAGTTGTCATTCTTTTGCTTCTAATTTAAGACTCCCTTAAACATTTCTGGTCAGGCTAGTCTAATGGTGATAATTTTTTTCAGGTTTGCTTATCATGGATCAGCTTTACTTTTTCAAAGGATGGCTTTGCCTAGGTATAGTATTGTTGGCTGGATCTTTTTTTCCTGTAATTTTAGGACTTCGAATATTTCATTCCATTCTCTGCTACTCTGAAAACATTCTGCTGAGAAAACTACCTTTATTCGAATGGGGATTCCCTTATAAATGACTTGATCATTTTCTCTTTCTGCTTTTAGAATTCTCACTTCTTGTATTTTTGGCAGCTTGACAATAATATACCTCAGAGATCGTCTTTTTGGTCAAATCTATTTTGGATCCTTTGGGCTTTCTGGATCTGCACGTTTATATCTTTTCCAAGATTCTAAAAGTTTCCAGCAATTATTTAACTGAATATGTTTTCTATACCTTTTTTCTTTCTTATATCCTTCTAGAACATCAATAGTATAAATGTTGCTTGTTCTCTGGTGTCCCAAAATCTCAAAGCCTTTTTAATTTAATTTAATCTAATTTTAATTTAATTTAATTTTTAAATTAATTTAAGTCTTTTTTCTTCTTTTAATCTGAGATATTTCAAAAGATCTGCCTTCAAGCTCACAAATTCTTTCTTCTTTCTGATTAAGTCTGTTTTTGAGGCTCTCATCTGTATTTTTTATTTATTGAGTTATTCAGCTCCATAATTTCTAAATGGCTCTTACTTATGATCTCTATTGCTTTTTCTGAATTTCTCACTTATATCACAAATTGCTTTGCTCCCCTCTGTCTAGTCCAAATTACCTCTATTCTTCCTCCCCACCATCCCAATTGTGAATTAGAATCCACATATCAGAGAAAACCTTTGGACTTTTGTTATTTGGGATTGGCTTGTTTTGCTTAACATGATATTCTCCAGTTCCATCCATTTACTGGCAAATGCCATAATTTCATTCTTCTTTAAGGCTGAGTAATATTCAATTGTGTACATACACACCATAGTTTCTTTATCCATTCATCTGTTAAAGGGCACCTATGTTGGTTTTATAGTTTGGCTATTGTGAATTGAGCTGCTATAAACATTGATGTGGCTGGGTCATTGTAGTAAGCTGATTTTATACCTTGGGGTATAAAACTAGGAGTGGGATGACTGGGTCAAATGGTGGTTCCATTCCAAGTTTTCTTAGGAATCTGCTTTCCATAGTGGTCACACCAATTTGCAGTCCCACCATAAATGTATGAGTGTACCTTTTTCTCTACATCCTCACCAACATCTATCATTGCTTGTATTCTTGATGATTGCCATTCTGACTAGAGTCAGATGGAATCTCAGTGTAGTTTTGATTTGCATTTCTCTAATTGCTAGAGATGATGAACTTTTTTATATATTTGTTGACCTATTGTATTTCTTCTTCTGTGAAGTGTCTGTTCAGTTCCTTGACTGATTTATTGATTGGGTTATTTTTTTTTTTTTTTGGTGTTAAGTTTTGAGTTTTTTAAAAAAACGTATCCTGGAGATTAGTGCTCTATCTGAGGTGTGTGTGGTTAAGATTTTTTTCCCTATTATATAGGCTCTCTCCTCACAATATTGATTGTCTCCCTTGCTGTGAAGAAGCTTTTTAGTTTGATTTCATCCCATTTATTGAGTCTTGATTTCACTTCTTGAACTTTGGGAGACTTATTGAGGAAGTCATTTCCTAAGCTGACATGGTGGAGATTTGGGCCTGCTTTTTCTTCTATTAGGTGCAGGGTCTGTTCTAGTGCCTATGTCTTTGATCCACTTTGAGTTGAATTTTGTGTGCAGGGTGAGAGTTAGGGGTTTAATTTCATTTTGCTACATATGGATTTCCAATTTTCCTAGCACCATTTGTTGAAGAGGTTATCTTTTCTCCAATGTATGTTTTTAGTGCCTTTGTCTAGTATGAGATAACTGTATTTAGTGGTTTTCTTTCTGGGTCTTCCCTTCTGTATCATTGGTCTATGTATCTGGTTTTGATGCCAATACCATTCCGTTTTTGTTACTATGGCTCAGTAGTGTAATTTAAGTTCTGTTGTTTTGAAGTCTCCGGCTTCATTTTTCTTGCTAACAATTGCTTTGGCTCTTCTGGATCTCTTATTTTTCAAGATGAATTTCATGATTGCTTTTTCTATTTCTATGAAGAATGTCATTGGGATTTTTGTAGGGATTGCATTAAATCTGAATAGCACTTTTGGTAGTACGGTCATTTGACAATGTTAATTCTGCCTATCCAAGAGCATGGGAGATCTTTCAATCTTCTAAGGTTTTCTTCAATTTCTTTCTTTAGTGTTCTATACTTTTCATTGTAGAGGTCTTTCACCTCTTTTGTTAGATTGATTCTTAAATTTTTTTTGAGGTTATTATGAATCGGGTGGTTTTCCTAATTTCTCTTTCAGTGGATTCATCACTTTTGTGTAAAAACACATTTGATTTATGGGTGTTAATTTTATATCCTGCTGCTTTGCTGAATTCATTTATTAGTTCTAGAATGTTTCTGGTGGAATTTTTTGGATCTTCTAAATAAAGAATCATAATATCGGCAAATAGTGATAGTTTCAGTTCTTCTTTTCCTATTTGTATCCCTTTAATCTTCTTTTAATTGCTTTAGCTAGAGTCAAGGACAATGTTGAACAAAAGTGGTGAAAGAGGGCATGCTTGTCCTGTTCCAGTTTTTAGAGGGAATGCTTTCAATTTTTCTCCATTAGAAGGATGTTGGCCTTGGGCTTAGCATAGATAGCTTTGACAAGGTTGAGGTATGTTTCTGCTACCTCTAGTTTTTCTGATGTTTGGAACATGAAGAGGTGCTGTATTTTGCCAAATGCTTCCTCTACATCTATTGAAATGATTATATGATTCTTGTCTTTAAGACTATTTTTTAATATTTATTATTTAGTTGGAGTTGAACACAATACCTTCATTTATTTATTTTTATGTGGTGCTGAGGATTGAACCTAGGGCTTTGCACGTGCTAAATGAGTGCTCTACTGCTGAGCCACAACCCTAGCCCTCTTTAAGACTATTGATGTAATGTATTACACTTATTGATTTCTATATGTTATACCAACCTTGCATTCCTGGGATGAACTCCACTTGATTGTGATGCACTATTTTTTAATATGTTTTTGTATGCAATTTTTCAGAATTTTATTGAGAATTCTTGCATCTATGTTCATCAGGAATATTGGTCTATAGTTTTCTTTCCTTGATGTGTCTTTGTTTGGTTTTGGTATCAGGGTGATACTGGCTTCATAGAATGAGTTTGGAAGGGTTCACTCCTTTTCTATTTCTTGGTATAATTTGAGAAGTATTGGTGTTAATTCTTCTTTGAAGGTCTTGTAGAATTTGGCTGATAATCTCTCTGGCCCTGGACTTTTCTTAGTTGGTAGGCTTTTGATGGCATCCTCTATTTCATCACTTGAGATTGATCTGTTCAAATTGTGTATATCCTCCTGGTTCAGTTTGTGTATATCTAGAAATTTGTTGATGTCTTCCAGATTTTCTATTTTATTGAAGTATAAATTTTCAAAATAGTTTCTAGTTATCTTCTATATTTCAGTAGTGATATTTCCCTTTTTCATCATGAATTTTATTAATTTGGGTTTTCTCTTTTCATTAGCATGGCTAATGGTTTATCAATTTTATTTATTTTTTCAAAGAACAAACTTTTGTCAATTTTTTGAATTTTTTTTTTGTTTCAGTTTCATTGATTTCAGCTCAGATTTTAATTATTTCCTGTCTCCTGCTGCTTTTTGGGGTTGTTTTGTTCTTCTTTTCTAGGGCTTTGAGGTGTAATGTTAAGTTATTCATTTGTTGAATTTCTATTCTTTTAATGAATGAGCTCAAAGCAAAGCTCAAAGCATGAACTGCCTTCATGGTGTCCCAGAGAGTTTGATGTGTTATATCATTATTCTCATTTACCTGTAAGTATTTTTTATATCATCCCTGATTTCTCTGTCATCCGTTCATCATTCAATAGCTTATTATTTAGTGTCCAGATGTTAGAGTAGCTTCTATTTTTTATTCTATCATTGATTTCTAATTTCATTCCTTTATGATTTGATAGGAGACAGGGTATTATCTATTTGATAAGAGTTGCTTCATGGAATAAGCTATGGTCTATTTTAGAGAAGGATCCATGTGCTGCTGAGAAGAAAGTGTACTCATTCATTGATGGATGAAATATTCTATATATGTCTGTTAAGTCCAAACCATTGATTGCATTATTTAGTTCTGTTTCTTTGTTTAGTTTTTGTTTGGAAGATCTATCCAGTAGTGAGAGGGGTGTCTTAAAGTCACCCAGTATTATTGTGTTGTGGTTTATTTGATTTTTGAAGTTGAGAAAGGTTTGTTTGAGGCACTTAGATGCTCCATTGTTGGGGGCATAAATATTTATGATGGTTAGATCTTGTTGATGTATCATTCCTCAACCCCAGCTCTTGGTCAAGGCCACCAGCTACTGACCTTGGCCTCTGCTCTTGGTCACGGATGCAGATATTTGTTATTTAAGGAAAGGTTCTGTCCTATCTCTTGCAATTCCAGTGGTACATCAGTATGCATGTAAACAAAGTTTCAGTTGTGGGGAAACTGCAAGAGAGTTCCTTAGAATTTACCCATGGCCATAGAAGCACAAACTTTCTAAAACATTAAAAATTTTATTTACACTAAAATCCAGGGATGGTTTAGTCAAAGTGGGTGGGAGACAACACTCTATATGAACTAAGAAACTTTAGAAGAAAAGGAGGAAACCATGGACTCCATGTAGTTCCAAGCCAGAGGCCATGTTCTGGTAAGTGGCTCCCATTGCTGGTGTCTGATGTCTGGGAATTAGTGACAGGAGACTGAACTGCATCCCTTTTTCAAACAGATTTCGAGAGAAAAGGACTCTGGGACAGAGAATGAATTCCAGGTTTCCGGAAGCTCGAACAGGCAGGGGACCTCAGGGTCTTCCTATTCCTGCTCCCTGGACGCTCTGTTACGCAGATTGAGGGCCATGGATACCAAGAAGGATGACAAGTTTGCTGATGTCCTGGATGCAGTGGGGGAGTTTGGCACATTCCAATGGAGGCTAATAGTCCTCACTTTTATTCCCAACATCATGTCGTCCTTCTTCATGTTTGCTGACCACTTTGTGTTCTCAGAAGAGAAGTCCTATTGCAACACCAGCTGGATCCTGGCATTGGACCCCAACCTCTCAGAGGCTGAGCAAATGAACCTGACCCTACCCCGAGCACACAATGGCAGTTTCCTGACATGTCTTATGTACTTGCCCGTGTCCTGGGATCTGGAGTCCATCATTCAGTTTGGCCTCAACATCACAGACCCATGCGAAGATGGATGGATCTACCCTGAGTCCAAGAGGCGATCATTGATCAGTGAGGTATGTTTTGTCTTGGGTTGTCTGAAGCTGTCCCCACACCATGCTATAGACATGGCCCACTCTTACTGAGCAGGTGGGGAAATTGAGGCTCAAAGAGGGTCAGTAATTCTTTGAAGTTTCCCTGCAGAGGTGGGACCTGGGCAGAAAATCAGGATTCCTAACATCCACCCTTGACCATGCCTTGCTTAGACAGGAAGTTAGAGTGCATTTGGGGATAGAGACAGGTGATGGATGGCAGAGTTTTCGATCTGATCAAGGAATTGCTTCCAAGGTTGTGGCTCTGCCTGTGAATTCATAGAAGATAGGGATGGGAAAGAAGCAACTTCTCTCAGGTATCTCTCCCAGGGTTTCATAACCCGAGATCTTTTCCAGCACAGACATGACCAGCACCTGTGTTTTGGAAAGGACCTTCAGTGATCTGTGACTGTGCATGGTTACCTCCCTACCCATACCACTTCTTGGCCTGTGCCTCTGGTCCCTCGCTCCTGGCCTAGCTCCCAGGGTCTGCTAGGCACAGGGTAAGATACAGACATAATGTAGCTGAGGCACTCTGCACACACAATTACCTACCCCTACCACAGGTGCCCTCTGCCTGTAAGTCCACCCAAGCCAGGGTCAGTCTCTGGATTCAAAAGGCTGATCCTGGGTGAGAGGACTGTGGCCAATCCCTATATCTAACCCCCAGTTTGACCTGGTGTGTGGCAAGGAACTGGACAAGGAAACCGTGCAGACCATGTTCATGACGGGCCAACTGATAGGGTCTCTCATCTTCGGGTTATTAAGTGACAAGTGAGTCTCCTGGAGTTCCCTCTGGTCCCTGGGATGCCCTGCCTTCTACCTGAGGGCATTCAGAGTTGAAGAATCCCAGGCTTGGGGAGGCAAAGGTAGGGGTGCTCTGGGGGCCTGGGACAGCTCAGAGCCTGGCTCAGGTGTCCAGCTGGGGGCCAGCCAGGGAGGTGGGCACTTGGTGCAGCCTCCCCTCAATGCTTGTAGGTTGGGCCGCTACCCTACCATCCTACTGTCACTGCTGGGGCTGATGTTCTTTGGCTTCGGGACAGCCTTTGTGAACAGCTTTCACCAGTACCTGTTCTTCCGCTTTGGTGTCTCCCAGGCTGTGATGGGTTATGCCATTGTCAGCCTGACTTTAGGTGAGACTGGGCCTTAAGAGCTGAGTGGGATGGGAGCAGGGACCCCAGGCAAGGTGGGGGTGGGACCAGAGGTGGGCTGGCACCAACCTACTGGAAGCCAAAAGGATTGGGAGCCAACAAGACGTAGGCCTCATCAGGGAAGGTCGGAGTGGAAAGACTCTCCATTCCTGCTGCCTGGAGATGCCAGAGAATCAGTGCTTAGACTACCCTTCCACCCTTGTCCTCCATTCTAGTCCCCTGTGTCCCTCACATTCCCCTTAGGTACCCTGTCCCCCAACACAGCTTATATCTGTGAAACCCTGAAGGGTCAAGGAGCTGCTGAGCCATTTTATCTTCATTGGCTCATTTCATCCCAACAATACTCTTTGGTAGGCACTATTCTATCATTCCTTTAGCTAAAGAGGATATTTGATCTCAGAGTTAACCAACTTTCTCAGGGTCCTACAGGAGTAAGGAGCTGGATTTCAATGCAGGCGAGGTGGTGTTAAAAGTCCCCGGTCTGCATACATTTATATCCTACCCTCATAAGATTTGGTGCCTAGAATCTTATACCTGCAATTCCTGGTATGCTCCAGTTTCTCTGGCAAAAGACTTCTTATTGGAAGCCTGACAGAGGGAACATGTTTAGGTGACCAAAACACTAATGTGCTCTAAGGCAAGATAGTGATTCCTTGCCTGGCTATGAGACAGGCCATGTGAGGCACACAGTACCCAGAACAGGCACTGATCTGGCAGCAGGAGTGGAGGCAACAGGGTGAGAAGAGATGGAAGGCAGGTGTGTATTGGGAAGCCCAGAATGTGCCCTGGTGAGGATTCACAGAGGTGATCTGTCTGGTTGTGAGTGGTGTCTTGGACTTCAGGGAGGAAGGGTGGGCTGGCACCAACCTACTGGAAGCCAACAGGATAGAGTTAGGTCATGAACAGGCCAAAGAACCACTGTTGACCTGCAGGGGCAGCCCCAGGGACCCTGAGCTGAGCCCCATTTTGTCCTTTTACTTCCATACAGTCACTGAGTGGCTTGTGGGGGAACACCGGGCCCATGCCGTCATCCTGGAGCACTGCTTTTTCTCTGTGGGGATCATGTTCCTGACGGGGCTCGCCTACAACCTTCCCCACTGGCGGATGCTGTTTCTGGTGGGCGCGGTACCCGTGTTCCCCCTCATCTCCTACATTTGGTGAGCAAATGAGTTCAGGGCGTGCAGGAGGCTGGGTCTGATGGGCAGAGATGGAGGGGGTGGGGGGTCCTCACGTGGGAATGGCAGTGCTCCCCTGGGAGAAGATGCATGTGGAGGAGATGAGGAGCAGAGCCTCTGGAACCCCAGTGCTCACCCTCCCCTCAGAGGACACCCTCAAAAAGATGTCAGAGAGGTGTTGGGAGACCAGGAGGAAGAGTGCTAAAGGGCAAAGCTCAAGGTCAGGGAATGGTCAGGGTCAAGGCAGGAGAGGTGAGTGAGGAAGGGCGGGCTGGCCTTGGTGACCTTCTTGAGGTGACTTCAATAGAATGGCAGGAGTGGAAGTAAGTGAGCGGAAGTGGAAGGAAGGGAGCCACCTGGGAAACAGCTGATTTGGGAGAGGGGGAGGGGATGGAGTGCATGGGCAGCAGAGGCAGGCAGGAGAGGGTGTCTGGGGTTTTCCACTGTAGAGAGGCACCTGAGAGACTGGAGCTATGAAGGGACCATGGATGGATCAAAGTTGGATAGGTTAGGAGGGGAGTGAAGCAGGAATGAGAGGGCACTGTGGATAGTGGGCAGTGGGTAAAGTACAGGAACAGAAGGCCACAGAGGTGAGAGGACGGGAGCTGAAATAACTCACTTGTTAAGGGTTAGACAGTTCTGTGTGAAGAAATCTCCAAATTTAATATTGAAATTACCACATTTAATCTTTTTTTTTTTTTTTTTTTTTGGTACTGGGGATTGAACTCAGGGACACTCAGCCACTGAGCCACATACCCAGCCCTACTTTATATTTTATTTAGAGACAGGGTCTCAGCGAGTTGCTTAATGCCTTGCTATTGCTGAGGCTGGCTTTGAACTTGCGATCCTCCTGCTTTAGCTCCCAAGCTGCTGGGATTACAGGCGTGTACCACCACGCCTGGCACATTTAATCTTGATAACCCTGAAAGATGAGCATTAGGGTAGATAACTGAGGCTTCAAATAATTTGTCCAAGGTCACATGACTCAAAAGTGGGGGACCTGGGATTTTAACTCAGTTTATCTGGCTCCAAAGCCTCTGTGTTTTAACTACTGTGCTATACACAGAATGGATTATAGGAGTTGGGGTTACTAGTTAGGAGGGAGAGCATGGATGTGGCTCAGAGGCTTTCCCAGTTCTGCAGAAGCTAGAGACCAGCTTTGATAGTCCTTGAGATGCCTAAAGGAATGTGGGAACCATCTGATGCCAGGTGCCATGTCTTCATCTTGTAGCTGGGAAATTGAGGTTCGTGCATAACTTGACCTAAAAAAACATTTTTGGAAATGTTAATTAATGTAACAGAAGAATATGATTACAAACTAAATAATGCAAAAAGGTTTGCAATAAAAAATAAGTTTCTGGTGTCCTCTCCCCACAGTCCCTGGTTCCTTTCTTAGAAGCCATCACTCTGAACTCTTAGCTCTTTCTGTTGGTAGATATCTTTGTAGCCCTACACACTCAGAGTAGCTGGAATTTTTAATGGGTTGAATTCTCTGTGAGATATTTTTCTTCATCTACAGTCTTCAGACATGTCCCACCAGATGTCCCTTCCCTGACATGTGGCAATATTTGGGGCAGATACTATCTCTTTCTAGTCATTCTTAGTTACTAGAATAAGTCTCATTTTAATAATAAAGACTCAATTTCAGACACTAAAAAAATACAGTTCAGTCCAACTTGAAACCTCAGCTTGGGTCAAATCCTCAGCTTTTCCCTGGCCCCTGCTCAGGCTAGTGGCCTAAGGCAATGAGATCTTTCCTCATCATCTTCTTCCTGCTTTGATTTTCCAGGTTCTAGGAAGGGGATGGGGCATCAGAGGAAAGAGACCTAACACTTGCATGATAGGAGCTGTGATGAGCTGTCAGTATCCTCTGGAGGAAAGATGTTCAGATTTCCAGTGGATCTTCTTAGCATTGGCATTTCCTAATGGTCTTGCATTCTTTGTGATCCCCTGCCCCAACTCCTGTTGCTGGCAGTTCAGTCCACACCTTCTTCCTGTAGAAGTCTCCTCACCCTGGCACATGACATGCCTGCAAGACTGCAGGGTTCACTTGGCCAAAAATCTTACTGTCCCTCAGCCCCCTACCTCTGCCATGGTGGCTCTCACCAACTTACTGCCTTCCTCTTAGCCAGATAAGAGATGACACCATTCTCTAAGTCTGTGTAGCCCTCGAACTTCAGGAGACACTTGTTAGTCCTCCCACAAACCCTCTTACTATCTAGAGTACCAGGGCAGGACCTCAAGTTTCTAACTCCAGCCAGAGAGTGGGAGAGTAGACCCCCTTTCTGGAAGAGAATCCCGAATCTACCTACAGAGTTTGCTTGGACTCCCCTGGGCCTGGCTGGAGTGGATGAGAACATGGGGTAGAGAAGATATTCAAGACCCTTTCACTTCCATGAACGGCCACTGGTCCACTGCATCATGTGGCTTTTTTATCTCTCTCTTTTTTAGCAACTCCTCTCCCTAATGTATCTTTAGAATGTGAGGTTTTTGTCCATTGTTCCCAGATTTGGGAGCTGCTGCTGAAATCCCAGAACAGAAAAGTTCTCTTACCATTTGGTTACACTGTGATTCCTTATTCTCTGATTTTTTTTTTCTCAGTAGCATTTGAAACTTCATGAATATGAAATTACAAAACATTCTCAGATGTTCTTGAACAATACAAGTTAGAATTTAATTTTCTTTTTTCCCCCATTCCCTACATTATTTTATTTATTTATTTATTTTTGGTATCAGGGCACCTATTTTGTATTTTATTAGAGACAGGGTCTACACTGAGTTGCTTAGCGCCTTGCCATTGCTGAGGCTGATTTTGAACTCGAGATTCTCCTGTCTCAGCCTCCCAAGCTGCAGGGATTACAGGCGTGCGCCACTGCGCCCAGCTCCCATTCTTCATATTATCTATGCCCTTCTGGATTATTCTTTTCTTTTATGTTTGATTGGTTTGCATCCTCTTAAATTTGGGAGGTTTTCTTCAATATCCAGCCATCCTGGGTCATTCCTTTATATTTAAGAGAGTCACTAAGGAACTAAAGGGAAATCATAAGGAGCAGCGAAGTGGCTGATGGCCTTTAGGGCAATGGATCTTAAATCTGTGTGGAACATCAGCATCATATGGAAGCTTGTTAAGATGTGGGGGTAGGGGCTGGACATCTCTCTCAGTTTCTGCATTTGCAGGCCCAGGTGACGCCTGAGAATCTGCATTGCTCAGGCTGCTCTGATGATCACACTCTGAGAATCACTCCTGTTGGGCGGCTGCTGGTTCTCGGAGGATCCCAAAGCTGGACCATCGCCAGGCTCCAGCTGCTGTGCTCTCCACTGAAACTGGTGGCTGGGACTCTGGCTGTCATTGGAAGAACCTTCTCTTAACTCCTGTATCTGTCCTCGGCCCTTGCCCCCTGCTCTGTGTTTGATTCCTTGGCCTTTCTTATGTTCTAGGTGCACACTGTAGGAGGAATGAACAGTCCCATTTATGGGAACTGGGTGCTCAGAGTCCTGTAGGGCCAGGACAGTCCACTGCATCTCCCACAGCATTCCACATAACATAGGCTGTGCCTGGGTGTCAGTCTGTCAGGCTGCAAAAATACTTTAGACCAGTTTATAAACAAAAGCTTCTCACTTCAGCTTTGGAGGCTGGGAAGCCTGAGATTAAGACCCAGCAGATTTGGGGTATGGTTGGGGCCTGTTTCTCATGGAAAAGAACCATCTATGTGTTTGCCCATGGCAGAAGGAACAAGCAAGCTCCCTTTGGGCCTCTTTTATGAGGCCATTAATTCCATTCATGAGGGTGCTGCCCATATAACCTCGTTGTCTCCTTAAGGTCCCAGCTCTTACTACTCTTGCACTGGGTAAAAGATTCAGTTTGTGAATTTGGAGGACAGAGACATTCAGACCACTCAGTTGGCTCAGTCAGAAGTTCTCTTATCCACTTTTAAGCTTCATTTCACTCTTATCTCTCTCCCACTGCGTCCTTTTCCATTCTCTCTGTCCTTTAGAGTTGATTTTTTTTAATTCTTATTTTCTAGTGGGCATGCCATCGATCCCCTATCTTCTTTGAAGCCATAAAGGCTTTCACAAGATCAGTTCCACAGACTTATAGTAGAAAAGAATGCCTAATTGCTGGACCCTGCTGGAATAGGGTAGGAGCAGCGTAGATAAAGTGGCCTTCAGTGTCCTGGGTGTATTTTCAACAATCAGCTACAGAGTCCATGCTCTGGAGGCAGTGTCAATGTGAGAAGTGGGTAGAGGGCAGTGGCACAGCTCTGTAGAGAATGCCTTAGACAGGGACCCAGGTTTTACCAGCTCAGCCTCTGTGATCTGGGCCAATCCTTACTCCCTGAGGCTGAGAGTCAAATGGGATTATCACGTAGGTCCAGGGCTGGGTAGAGATTAAACAAGATGATACAGACAAAGGCTCAGAGCACAATTCCCAGAACTTCATCTGTGTTTTAGCTGGGAACCTGTGTGAATTCTGACAGCCAAAGAGGATTAGGAAAAAAAGAGTGGGGCAAAGTAGTCTGAGGTCACAGACAGCAAGGTGTGGCAGGGGAGAGATGGGAGGGACATAGCAGAGAGGTTCACTCACCCCTCCATTCACCCAGGTAGGGTGCTCGGCTCTTGGGTCCTGGCCCCTCCCCCATTCTCTCCAGGCTGTTAAGGAGACAGAGAGGGAACAGCAAGAACCCCAACTGTAACAAGGAGGGATCTCATAGAGGATATGGGCATGGAAGACATTGCTCGGCACATGTGGGCAGATGGGGACGACCCCTGAGGTAGAAAAGAAGAGAGCTCTTAGAGATGACTGAGGGTGAAGGCAGCTTGCAGGGCAGAGACAGCAAGTGACTGGGTATCACTGAGCATCTGTGGGGGCTGTGTGTATCTTAGAGGAAGGACTGACTGCCAGGGATGGGCAGAGGGCATCCTGAGGTTGGCAGTGACCTTGGGGGCACCTCAGTCACCCCATGCTGGAGCAAGATGGCCACAGCTGAGGCTAGGATGGGGCCATCTTGGCTCTCTGGGGCATCCTGGAATGACAAGAAGAGGGGTGGGCAACACAGGATTCTCCCAGAGTCCCCACGGTGGCTGATGATGAAAGGAAAGGTGAAAGAGGCCAAGGAGGTGTTGTGCTATGCCGCTGAGGTCAACAAGAAGACCATTCCTCTCAACCTGCTGGAAGAGGTAAGAGGTTTTGGCAGGAGTGGGGCCAGACAATGGGCTAGGGAAAGACCCTCATCCTTCCAGGTGAATGATGATAACAGGGCAAGGCCAGAGCCAGGTTAAGTGGTGATGGGGGTAGGGTGGGCCTTGTGGATCCTGTGGGGGTGGGGAGCCTGCTGGGGGTCTCAGGCTTTCCCCTGGCTATTCCTGCTTATCCTGTAGCTGCAGCTGCCTGGAAAGAAGGTGACTAAGGCCTCTGTCCTAGACTTCTACAGCAATAGATACCTCTGTAAGGTGACCTTGGTGATGGGCTGCGTGTGGTGAGTATTTAAGGCTGGCTGGCAGGGTAGAAAACTGATATTCCAGCCTCAAGCTCTTGGGAGGGCTATAGGGGAGGGTCAGGATGCAAGAGGAGCAGGGCCTAGGGACACTTCTCGCAGATCTCTGTGCTTATTTCTTTTCTCCAATCCTACCCTGCCCCTCTCTGCTCAGCCTCTGCCTCTGTTCCTGGCTCCATCTCTCTCTGCATGTGTGTTCCAGGCTTACCATCAGTTACAGCTATTTTACACTGAGTCTCAAGTTGAGAGATTTTGGAGTGAGCATCCACTTCAGACAGGCGATCCCTGGTATCTTGGAGGTGCCCGCCCGGCTGTGCAGCATCGTTCTCCTTGAACAGATGGGGAGGAAATGGAGCCTGGCTGTGATTCTCATCCAAACCGCCTTCATGTGCTTTCTTACGCTTTTCCTCCCCCAAGGTATAGCCCGCCCTGCCCGGATGGGCCACCTCCAGCTTTCCTGCTTCCTCAAAACCCCTCTGCTGGCTCCTATCCTGGCCAGCCAGCTAGGCACACAGGATTTAGCTTTCTGCAGGCACAGCTTACCCACCCTGAGGAAGCCTAGCCCCTAAGGATCAGGTTGCAAGTGGGAGTCCTCAAGACAGAACACCCATACACTCTCAGAGGCCTTAGAGAGGAGGGTGTGCTGTTCAGAGAAATCATCCCTATGTGGGAGGGCAGACCACCTTCACCACCTGATTCCAGCCCACATCAGAAGCAGATCTAGTGGTTCAATGTGAATGAATGAAGGCAGATACTCCTCCAGTTGCTATCCCAGGCCCTGCCTCTCATTTATAGCCCCTCTGACTGGGAAACACCTGTTGATATCTGTGACTTCAGGAATAACCTACTCACTAAAAACTGGGCACAAATGCAACCCAAAGGAGGCAGGGGATAGCTAGCAGTATTTTCAATATTTCAAAGACATACGAACACGTCCCAGGATCTTGGGTTGCAGCACACAGGACTGCAGGGTCAGTATACACCTGCTTGGACTTGCTGACCCCAGGAAGCCCCTTCAGCGACTGGGGCCCAGGCAGGGAAGGCAATATCTGGGGTCTGCCCTTCCTGGGGCTTCCTCCCTTTCTCTGGGTGCTGGAATTGCATGTCCTCTTTTGAGATTCTTCCCCTCCCAAATGTTGGCAGATGTTGATGGACTAAAACAAAATGATTGAACAAATTTATGATTAGATTTCTACTGCATAGTGGTTTAAAAAAAAAACAAGCAGAAACATTTAAAGTTCTTACACTGTGAGAGTATGGGAGGCCAACTAGCACGTGACTGTGTCTGACTACCCTGCTGACTGGTGCGGCCTCTGGCAGTCACGCTGTGATCTGGATAGCCCCGGTGTTCTAGGGTGTGAGCAACTGTGTCTTCATGCATGGGTGTGCCTTCCTATATCCCCATGGGTAGAGCTAGGCTCACCTGTTCCTTTGTAATATTACCCTTGCCCTGTTTGGGATAGAATGTTCCATGGAAATGCCTTTTGTGTGTCCCTTTCTCTTACTGTTGCCCTTGGGTGTGGTCTTCCTAGATGTCAGCCAACCTGCTGACAGTGGACATCATGAAGCTAGACTCAGCCCCTGAAAACTGATCCCTTGCCTCATTTGAATAGCTTCTCCTCAATAAAAGGGGTCAGCATGTGTGTGTGTGTGTGTGTGTGTGTGTGTGTGTGTGCTCTCTCTCTCTCTCTCTCGCTTCATGATGTCCACTGTCAGCAGGTTGACTGACATCTAGGAAGGCCACACCCAAGGGCACAGTAAGAGAAGGGGACACACAAAAGGCATTTCCATGGAAACATTCTATCCCAAACAGGGCAAGGGTAATATTACAAAGGAACAGGTGAGTGTAGCTCAACCCATGGGGATATAGGAAGTCATGCCCATGCACCAAGACACAGTTGCTCGCACCCTAGAAGACTGGGGCTATCCAGGTTACAGCGTGACCACCAGGGGAATCAGACACGCTCACTTGCTAGTCAGTCTCCCACATGAGAGCACCTAGGAACAGACTCCCTAATAGAGAAAAGTTGTCAATCTTGATTTCATCCCAGAGCCAAGAAAGGTGGGAAGTGGAGCTGGGGCAGGATCCTGCAGGGGGTGACAGGGAAGAGCTGGTAACCTGGCAGGCAGTGAGCAAGGGCTCCAGCCCCACTGCACTTGCTGAGGGACACTCCCCCAGATGCTGAGTCTTTCGTTTCTCCTTCAGAGCACATGTCTAGCTGCCATAGGCAGGCATCCTGGAGTGTTTAGGACCAATCCCAGCCATGCAGACCCCAGGGACCAAACATCCTTGCCCAGGTCACCTTGCAGAGCACAGGTGGGAACCCTGAGTGGGAAGCCTAGTGTGAGTGATGGCCAAGGAGCAGGTGGGTGGGGTATGGTAAGCTACGGCTGTTTGAGGATGTAGAATAAAGACAGCCCTATAGGCAGAGATGTGGGGCCTCGGCCCAACAAGGTGGTGGGTGACCTGAGGGGCCTTTGGGTTTCCACTGTAGTATCTCCGACTTCCTGGTCAATTCTCCTACAGCAGATATGCTAACTTCTGGCCTGGCTGGGCCTCTACAGACTGACCTTCCTCGGACAGAGTGCCTGAGTCTGCTGGACAGCTGACCAGGTGGTAGTAGGGGTAGATTGCTCAGATGCTTTCTGTGAGGGATCAAGGATTGATGGGCACCGAGGGGAAGATGGCCCCAGCCTTAGGTAGCTGTGTTTTCTGGACACAGGTCTAAAATCAGCCATAATCTTGGTGCTTGTGCTTGGACAGTTCAGCCTGGCCACCAGTGTCTCTGTGGTCTTCCTCTACACTGCTGAGCTCTTCCCCACCATCGTCAGGTATGGGGTCTGGTAGATGAGGGAGCCATGGAGACCATGGAGGGGTAGTAGGGGACAATGACAATGTTAATATGGCAGCTAAGATTGGGCGTAATCCTGGTGCCAAGCAGTTCACAAGGATGACCTCACTTAGCCCTCAAAAGATCTCCCAAATGCCACCATTAGCCATGTTTTAAACAATTAAAGCAAAGAGATAAGGGTACTTGTTGTAGGTGAGACACAGCAAGTGGCAGAGCTGGGTTCCAGGTTGGGTGGGTCTGACTCCAGTCTCTGCCTCACACTCACTGGATGGAATGTGTTTGGGCCACCTGAAGCTCAGCCACCACCCTGCAAGAGCTCTCGGTGACAGCAGCTATGTCTTCCTATACACCCAGAACCGCTCCCTGCACATCCACACAGTACCCTGTGGTTCTTACCTCTCTTACTCCCGATACCCATGAAAGGGGGCTAGAATTACTACCTACTTGGAATCCATGGAGAACTAAACTCGCCCTAGCCACCCAGTGAGCTGGGATGGGTGGAGACTGAAGGGTGTGGAGTGTCAGGTAGCTTCTCCCCTATCCTACCTGCTCTGTAGGCCTGAGGAGCCTTCCAGACCAGCTCTCATCACCACTTTTCAGGTCTACAGGTCTGGGGCTGGTGTCTCTGGCCTCATCAGGTGGAGCCATCTTGTCCCTGACGATCATCAGCCAGCTCCCAGCCCTCCTGCCCATTTTCCTCTGCTTCGTCTCCTCTATCGCAGCCTTGTGTTTTTCCGCCCTGCTGCCGGAAACACAAAACCAGCTCCTCTCTGACAGTATGGAGCAATTTTCAAGAGCAAGGTAAGTGTATGAGACCCCCTGATTTAAAGCCCTTGGCAGTGAGAATATGTCAGGCACTGTCCATCCCGGCCTCTTGGCCAGAGGGCCTGGGATAACAGGAATACCCTATGTCCATAGCAGTGTTCCCAGATCTATAGGTACTGCCCTCATTGGGCTCCATCCCAGCCTCTGACAGCTCCTACCCTGCCTGGCTCTCTTCTTCTCTGCTTCATTTGCCCGTCTGGACTGGAGCACTGCTCTCCAGAGATACTCCAGAGGTACCTTGGCATCTTTCCCTCCCCAGACACAGGGGACTGACTTGGAATTGTCTTTCTGAATAACTCTCCTTTTCTGTCTGAGCCCCTACGCCCTCAAGGGAGTAGCCTTGACTAATGATTCTGGATTAAAGAACCCAGCCTTGGTTAATGATTTTGGACTTTTAGCCCCAACAACCCAGGACCCCATTTGGGAACTGAGCTCCACTCCATATCTCCTTAGGCAGTTCTGGTCTCTGATCCCCTAAGTGTCCCCTGGATAAGATTTGTCATAATTGGCAGAACCATCTCTTCTGGGTATTTGGGTCAACAGAGTCCATCGCTGTCTCCCTGGACCTGAGGGGAGCTGAGCAGCAGTGAGGGGCAGAGATCACTTGAGGTCCTATAGTATCCTCTGCTCTATACTGTAGGAGTTGCTGCCTCTGGCTTTCCTCTGCCCTCCTTTCTACTCTTCTCCTTCTCTCCCCATCTCCTTAGACTTTTATTGAACCACCAGTGTAAGGAATTGTCCAAAGGCTGGGCTATCAGAGGTCAAAGGTGGTCACCTTTGAGCAAGCCATAGTTTATAGGCTAGAGGTAGATATGCAAACAGTTATCATGAGTGGTTTCTGACCGTGGATGTATGAGACCTATTGTAATAGTCCAGGGAAGGAAGAACTTTATTTGGGGAGTTGAGGAATGTCACAGAGGAACTGATATTTATGTAGAACCTGAAGTATGGATAGGAGGTTGCCCCACTGAAGTCGAGAAGGGAAACATAATGAATGATAGAGCAGAGCAGTGGAGAATGTGGGTCCTGCAGCCAGAGGGCCTGGATTTCAATTTTTGTGCTAATACTTCCTAGTGTTGTGCACAAGAACATAGTAATAACTAGAGCAAACACTCATTGCATATTTACCATGTGCCAGGTCTCATTTCATGTGTGCCTTCTCTCATTTTGTCCTCAAATGAATAAAGTGTGAAGTGGGACCTGTCACCCTTTTGCAGATGAGGAAATTGAGGCACAGAGAGGTAAAGCCATGTAGTCCAGACTTCCCCTTCCATAGGGCTTTTGAGAGGATTAAACCCATATAAAGCAGTTGGAACAGGGTCTGGTATATGGCAAATGCTCAGTAAGTGCTAGCAAAGAGAAAAGGGGTCTAGCTGGGGCAGGGAGATAGAACCAGCCTGTCCGGGAGGCAAGGGTCCCTCCTGGGCATATGGAAGTGAGAAAGCCCCACTTCCCAGAGTGCAAAACCTGGCATGGCTGAAGGTGCCTCAAAGTAGCCACTTTGTCTCAGCTTACAGAAAGATTCGCTTCAGCATTCTGACAGCAGTTTCAAGAAGAGGAGGAACGATGAGGACACACCTGATGATATGTCTGAGGAAGTGGCAAAGAATACCATTCACAATGCCCAGATTCTGAGAATGGACCCAAACTATTACTCCACCGCTAGCTTGAAGAAATCCAGAGAGGAGAAAACAGACAGTCAGGTTTCCTGAGGGCCAGGCCCCAGACTATCTCGGGTTGGAGATGAGTGGCTGGGTATGAGGCTGTGGATTCCAGGCCATGAATTCCAGGCCCAGCCCAGTGGGAGGGGGCAGGATCAGTCTTGCTCTGAGGCCAGCCCTTGAGATCAAAAAATGGCCCCTTCTAGGGGAGCTTGGCTGTGATTCATTCCAATAAAGGTACCATGTTGGTCTTGAGATGGCTAGGTCCAAGTTGGCAGTATCAGAGAACCCAGAAGCCCTGGCCTGGAGAAAGGGGTTAGATAGGCTTCTCAGACTCCTGAGTGTGTCTTTGGCTAAACTCAGGGACAGTGAAACGCTCTCTAGATGGTGTGGGGGGTAGGGTGGGCAATGTCTCTGTGTGCTAGAGGTAGAGCAAGGGTGAGACTGACTGTGCCTCTGTATCAACCAATCCTTCTGCCTCGACATCTGTCGGTGTACTGGGCTCCTAGCTCAAATGCAAGGTGAGAATAGGCACTTCATGCAGGGGCAGAGTGTAGAGGAATGATGAGAACTTCTCCCATTTGTCCCATTACACAGGGCTTTCTCACTTGTTTTCCTTTGATATTTCCAAATCTCAGTCCTCATCCTGGAGAATGCCTTCCTAGGGGTTCCATTCTCTCTGATCTCTGAGATAAGTCCCACACCCTAGGTCATAGTTCCAACAGCCCTGGGTGAATCTTCCCACCACAGCTAGCATGGGGCTATCCAGGTGGGGCCAGCACTTCTCATTCATTAGCCAGACTGGAAAGCCCTGGAGTCAGGCCCTGACACCATCTTTCCCTGGGCAAGGAAGTTCCTGCGGTCAGTACCTGAGTCATCTCCTCCACTCTTGCCCAGTTTGTTGGAAGATTATGAACTTGTAAGGAGTAGCTCGGATCTAATTCCTAAGGAGCTTCTGAGGAGGAGGAGGATAGAAAAGCCTATCTGGTCTCACAGAGCCAGGATAGCGAGACCCTGGGATATCACACAGTACTCTTACCATACTGGTGTCTTAGTGTAACTACTCTTGACAATTAAATGCCAAAATTCTATGAAATTAGATATCATTAATAAATTATCTCTCCCACAAATATGATGCTTTTCTGATACACTAAATAGTATCAAACATGTCAGCAAGGGTCTCCCTGTGTGCAAAGACAGGTAAGTAATGCTAGAAATTGTGATGGTACATGCAGATACCTGTGAACTCTGGGACTCTCATTTCTTTGGTCACTGATTACTAGCTATGTGAAATTCTCATCTCATCTTCATCTTTCAATGGCTTATATATTTCCATCACTATGAGACCAAGCCCCCTTATCCTATGATATTCCCCACCCCTGACATGGGATGCTGCTCATAATTTACCAGAGCATATGAGCCTGTGGTGTGAGGGATTGTACATGGTGAGAGTGAAGGAGCTCAGCACTGGACTAGGCCCCCAGAACATGGGCAGAAAACTCAGTCTCATGAAAGCAAGCCCCAAACCCGGCAACAAGTGTAAAAACCTGAGAATCCTGCTAAAGTCTTGGTGGAAGCAAACACTAAATCAATTCACAGCAAGGTCGTCACAACAATGCAAACCTCATAGGGTTTTTCCCAGGGAAGACAAACTTCAATGAAAAGAAACTTGTAAGTAAAAATTACTGAGCATGTGAAGAAACAAAAGGATATAAGTGCAGAATCAATAAATGGAGGGTTGCCATCAATGAATAAGTAGTGATGGAGCTCCCTGAAGAGTACACGGCGTGGATTCAGAATGTTCAGAGATGAAAAAAATGCAACTCCTCAGACACAAACTTAAAAACTGACAGGTATAAATCGTAGAAATGAACAATATAGTGACTAAAGTGGAAAGCAACAAAGAAGAGAAATTAAAATAAACACAATGATTGTTTAAATATTCTTTGTGGATTGATTTTTTTAATCAATCTCTGTTTCTATTAATGCTTTTTGCCATAAACACTCTTTTATTTGATACTCTTTCACAACCATCTTTTAAACTTTTAAATTAAAGAATAATATACAAATAAATGTGTGGATCATCTTGTGTATGGTTTTGACTTATCACAAAGTTCATGCCTATATCAGATCTATCACTTATATCAAAAGACAGAAAATTACCAGCCTCTCGAACTCCACCCTTCCTCTTCCAGTCACAGGCCCAGTTCTTTAGAGATAATTATTCACCCCTGACAACATATGTTACTTTTGCTCATATTTGAACTTTGTAAGAGAGGTCTTGTATATGGCTTCTTCCACTCAAAGACTCATCCATGTTGTCACATGCAGTAATTTGTTTCCATGTTGTGCCATGTTCCATCACATGAATGAATCACAGTTTATTCATAAACAAGTTTGGGTTGTTCCCAAATGGTGAAAATGAACTATGATGAATAATCCCTTCTATGAACCTTCCTTTATCTAGATTCTTGACCTGGGAGCAAGATTCCTGGGTCAGAATATACATCACTTCAACCTTGATATGCCAAGCCATTGTCCAAAGTGGTATTTCAATTTATACTACAAAAAGCAGCATAGAAGAATTTCTGTGAGTTGTATCTTGGATAAAACACTTTTCTTATTTTTACACAATCTGTGGCTGAGTATATTTGGGGGTTTAAATTTGTGTTTCCCCAATTCCTAAGGAGGTTGAGCACAGAGTTTGGATGTAATTTAGGTATGATAACCAAAGTTTCCTGTGTTGGAAGCTTGGTGGAACCTTTAAAAGGTGGGACCTTGTGGAAGGTCCTTAAGTCATTGAAGATGTACCCTTGGAAAGGATTAAAGTATTTCTTATAGGATTATGAGTTGGTTCTCCAGAGAAAATTATTATAAAAGGAGCAAACTTGGCCACACCCAGTTCTCTCTTGCTTCCTGACTGGTAATATGATCATTTGTCCTACATCTGTTCCCACCATTGTTATTTCCATGATGTGACACAACTGAGAGAAGAATCCTCATCAGAGCCTGTGCTCTGCCATTTGCACTTTTAGCCTCCAAGACACTGGACTAAATAAACCTCTTTTCCTCAAAAATTGTCTTTCTCAGGTATTTTGTTACATGAAGGAAAACTAATACAAGCATTTTTTTTCATAAATTTATTGGCCACTTGGATTTCTTGTTTTGTAAAGTATCTGTTTACATCTTTCATCCATTTTTACATTGGGTGGTCTGTCCTTGTTCTTTTTTTCATCAATGAAACTTTATTTATGCAGTACTGAGAATCGAACCCAGCACCTTACACATGCTATGCAAGTGCTCTACCACTGAGTTACAACCCCAGCGCCCCCATACTTTTTCTTCAGAGATTCTCAGGAGTACCAGATATTCCTGTCATGGGCCCATTGTCACATGTTACAAAAACGTCACCTCCTTAGATTTGCCTTAATTCTGTTTATTTTTATTTTCATTTTTTTTTCTACTCATAACATTTGTGTATACACATACCTGATTTTTCAAGAATTGATCGTTGGAAAGACAGCCTTTTTCCACTGTTCTCAGTGCTATCATAAATCAAGTGACTGGACAAGTAGGTTTGATTCTGAGTTTTTCATTTTGCTTCATTGATATGTTTGATATTTACTAAATAACACCACATTTTTTAAGTACTATATTGTGTTAAAGTCTTGATATCCAGTAGAGGAAGTATTTCCACATTGTTTTTCTTTAAGAGGGTTCTGTTCTTATCTTTCTATGTTTCCATACAAATCTCAGAGTCAGTTTAATAAGTTCTATGACAAAAATGAAGGAAAAAAAAGCTTGCTGAGATTTTAATCAGGATGATGGTGAGTCTATACACCAATTTACAATGTCAAGTCTTCCAGCTTAAGAACATACTAGATTATCTCTACGTTTATTTTGATCTCTGAAGTTCTTCAATAAAGTTTTAGTTTATATAGTTTTCTCCTTAGAAGACTTGTTCATTTTTAAAATTTATTCCTGGCAACTGATTTTTTAAAAAAAAAAAAATCAATGCCCAAAGGAATTATAAATGATGATTTTATGGTTTTTTTCTTAATTTCATTTTCCACTAGTTGCTAATAGTGAAAAGTGCAATTGACTTTGTTATATGTTGATTTTCTACCCACAACCTTATCAAATACTATCTTGCTTCCTGATGTTCAAGTCTTCAGTTTATTTCTCTTGCCCAACTGCACAAGCTGGTTCGTCCAGAACAGCACAGAAAAGTATCCATGCAAGCAGGCATCTTGCATGACCTCTGGTTTAAAGGGAAAGCAGTTACCATTTCCACGCTGATATGATTTTTGTGGTTTGTGTAGCTAGCCATGATTACAATAAGGAAGTGCTTTGCTATTTCTAATTTTGCATGAGTTTTTTTGTTTTTAATTTTCTCCTTTACATCTTAAATTGTCATATATTGTTCTTTCGGAAGGGGGCCTCCTCCATTGCAGGGGTTGATCCGAGTAGCTGAAGGCCTGAGGTACTAGCTCATCCTCTTCCAATTTTTACCAGACTGCCTTAACCTATGGCCTCATCAAAACTCCTGCCCAGCAGACCTGCTCATAAGTCAGGAGCCATGTTTATTTCCACATCTGGAGACAAGGCAGAGAGGTGGGTAGAGCCTCAGATCTGGCAAGGTAACACCTGTTCTTGCACTAAGAGCCTTGGCCTGCAAGTCAAGTCACAAGGTGTGGGCCTCCTAGCCCAGCACATCTTCACCCTCAGGGTGAATGGTATACCTTATTGCTGAAATGTGCTTTGGCTCTAAAACATGAAATGCATAATAAGCATTAATGAGCTATCCTCTGTGCACACCACCATGTGCAATCTGCCTGAAGGGGAGATGATCTCCCATTGTCCAAAACTGTCGGGGTCCCAGAACCTGGGTGCTTTTCTGCTGAATGACAATGGACCATGACACAGAGGGAGGGATCCCAAGACCTTAGAGTGGAGTTCTAAGCTCTGACCTCCTAATCCAGCAGGCAGAAGGTGTTACCTTTTGGTGCTAAATTGGCCTCTCATAGGTAAATGCTAATCCAATTAGCACCCCGTCCCCATATTGTCTAATGGGGCCTGAGTCATGAGAGCCCCACATAGACCCTTTACATAGAATTATATGAGTGTCCTGCACAATGCTCTGCCCAAGAACTTAACTGCTCTAGATCTCACTGTCCTACCAAACCTGCTCTTTCTTAATCATGGAGCATACAAGAAGACCAGGGATTCTGAGAGTGAGGTCATCGTCACACTGCCACAAAATGTGTCTCTGGGAAGGCAGGTTATGTGAGATATCATGGTAACAGAAAAGGCATTCTGCAATACCACTAACTGGTAGTGCTGGTAAAAATGGTGCAGCCAGGGGAGGCAAATGCATGCCCAAAATATGTGTCTATTCCTGCAAAGACAAACAATTTCCCCAAGAAATTGAAAGGGATCAAGAACCGGGAGTCTGACTGTGTCCAGTGGAAATGGTACCATTTCTAAGCTCAGCACAGCCTGTGAACGAGACAGTTGGACACATAACAGCAAGGGTTTAGGGGAAAACAAATGCCGATTACATAAAAAGGATAGTTGCAAATCAAATGACCTCTGCTTCCATTTTAAGAGAAAAAGAGTAGCTGGAGCTCAAAATAAGTAAAAGAAAAGAATAACAACCAGAGAGGAAATCAATGAAATAGTAAACAAAAATAAAATAGAGAAAATTTAGTAAAATCCAAATCTGATTCTTCTAAAAATCTGTAACGCTGTTAAATCTCTAGCCTGACTGATCGGGAAGAAAGAAAGAGAAGACACAAATGACCAATATCAGAAATGAGAGAGGTGGCATCACTCCAGCTGGGCTGTGCAGATGGTAACTGGGTAAATGGGATTATTGTGAATGACTGTATGGCAATAAATGTAACAACTGAGATGAATAAATGTCTTGCAGAACACAACTGTCAAAACTGTCTTGAGAAGAAATAGGCAACTTAAAAACCTACATTTATTTTAAAAAGGGTTTGTAGTTAAAAAGAAAAAGGTTACAAAGAAAAAGGTACAGTAGCCATATAAGGGTGGTGGGGATAAGCTCATGATGTGATGTCACGTGAGGCTCTTACCTGGATACCATGCATGTTTTGTAAATGGTCTTGTGGAGCTGGCACCAGAGTGCCTGAGGACGCAGCCAACTGATGTCCTCAAGCTGTGCTATCCACCTTATCTGCCTAATGATTAACTCTCCTTCATCACAAATATTCTTGGATGAGCACTTACACAGGACATGATTATGGTCACACTCTGCAGAGTCCATCCATAGATAGATACCTTTCCCCTTGGTGTCTTGTCACCAATCTTCCAGTCTGCTCTTTGCAAATCCCTGACCAGCTGGCCCACTGTGGGGAGCCATTCTCACACGTGACTGGGTGACTCCGGTTTGGATCTGAGGCGTTCTGGCTGTGGGGGTGTGACTGACCACTGACCCCGGGGGGGCCCAATCACTGACCCTGACCTTGGAGTGCAGCCCCCCCTTCAACCTTCATTGGATGGAATTTTCCCCTGAATTTCTTGTTCCCCAATAAAAGGCTACTCCCTGGCATGCTCACTCTCTCTCTCTCCTGCCAGCCCTGAGTAATCCTTGCTGCCCTACTGGGCAGTTAGAGGTGGAAACCAGAGAGGGGAGCCGTCTCGGACCTGGTCATAGAAAAAGGTAACTGAGTCTGTGTGTTTTATTTCGATCTCTGCTAGCTAACTTTTATGCCAAGAACCTCATTAATGAAACCATTGCGCTGGTCGCATGGTGGAATTGGCGCCCACGAGGGGCATTCTAGATTAGTTAGATTGAGTGGGAGCGCGCTATAAAGATAAAGATAAAAATAAAGGAAGTGGTGACAATTTGGGTCACAAAAGTACCTGGAGATATTGAAGGAAAGAGACGTTAAATTAACTAAAATGGGAAATTCAACTTCTACGGATAAGGAAATGTATCTGACTATTTTAGACAGTATAATTAATCAGAAAGGAAAACAGATAAAGAAAGCTCAGTTATTACAATTCTTAAAGATTGTAGTTGAATATTGTCCTTGGTTTTGTGAACAAGAGTCTCCAGATTTACTTACATGGGAAAAATTAGGAAGAAAGTTACAAAAAGTTTGTCTTTCAAATGAATTACCTGGAGGCATAGATAATATTCAGAAAACTTGGACGGCTCTGGAAGTTTGTCTTTTTGAATATATGGGCCAGAGTTCCTGGCCCCCTGAAGACCTGCTAAAAGGCATTCAAAGAGCTATTAAGTCTATTCAAATGGAAAATCCGCCTGTGGCTAAGTTAATTCCCTTTCCCTTAAGCCATTTAAATACAAAGACACAGGGGCTGATATCTCTGTCCTTTCTAGTAGCTTCTGGCCTAGGAACTGGCCCTTACATGTAGCGCCAGCTAACCTAGAGGGAATAGGACAGGTTTCACAGCCCGCTCAAAGTGCCAACTATCTCCGTTGGGAAGATTCTGATGGGAACAGTGGAGTATTTAAGCCTTATGTGTTAGAGTCTTTACCAGCTAACCTATGGGGAAGAGATATTTTAGCCAAAATGGGATTGTTATCAGTTACTCCAAACTCTATAAGGTCAGTTGAGGAAGTTAATCAAAGGTATTTTCCTGGAGATGATAAGGATACCCTTCAAGAAGAGTGTCTGTTTACAAACCAGTCTCCACGACAAAGATTAGTAAATGCTCCAAGCAAAAATTTTTACGAGGGGCCCTGAGTACTTCCCCAATCCCTAAGACAGCTGAAAAAATCACCTGGCTCACAGAGGAGCCTATATGGATTTCTCAGTGGCCCATCTCAGGGGAAAAGCTTAAAATAATTCATAGATTAGTTGAGGAACAACTTCAGGCTGGTCACATTGAACCAACACTTAGTCCTTGGAACACACCTATTTTTGTTATTAAGAAAAAGTCAGGAAATTGGAGATTGCTACAGGATTTAAGGGCGATAAATCATGCAATTCAGCCTATGGGATCATTACAGCCAGGACTTCCCTCCCCCACAGCCATCCCTTTAGATTATAGCTTGATAGTAATAGATTTAAAAGACTGCTTTTTCTCTATAAGGTTACATCCTGGAGATTGTGAAAGATTTGCTTTCACTGTCCCAGCAATTAATTTTAAGGAACCTGTTAAAAGATATTGTTGGAAAGTACTCCCACAGGGAATGCGTAATAGTCCTACCCTGTGCCTAAAATCCAATCCGTTGACCAGGGGATAGATCCCATAAGAAATAGCTTTCCTGATGCATATATTATTCATTTTATGGATGATATATTATTGGCTCATGCTAATCCAGAGGTACTTTCAGAAATGTTTACTCAGTTAGAGACTTCGCTTACAGCAATGGGTTTATGCATAGCTCCTCAAAAAATTCAAAAGGTGTCTCCTTTTCAATATCTAGGTCAGATAATTCAAGGACGTACAATCCGTCCTCAAAATCTTCTAATAAGAGTTCAGGAGTTACATACCCTTAATGATTTTCAAAAGCTATTAGGAGATATTAATTGGCTGAGGCCCTCCTTAAAACTAACTACTTCTGAGTTAAGTCCTTTATTTCAGATATTACAAGGAAATCCTTCTCCAACCTCTCCACGTCAGCTAACCTTAGAAGCTAAAACGGCTTTAAAGAAAGTTGAAAATGCAATTAAAAATGCACAGCTTACTAGAGTTGATCCTAAAGAAATAGTGTATTTATTAATATTTCCAACTGAGCATACCCCAACAGGAGCCATATGGCAAAGATTAGGAGTTATTGAGTGGATTTATTTATCCTACTCCCCTCAAAAAACATTAATTCCTTTTCATGACTCTATAGCTCAATTAGTAATTAAAGGTAGAACTAGGATTTTACAATTAATTGGATCTGAGCCTGATATCATAATTATTCCATTTTCTGTTCAACAGACTAATTGGATTTTTCAAACTTCTAGCTCATGGCAAATAGCTTTTGCTGATTTTCCTGGCCAGATAGATAGCCATTATCCTTGTGATAAGATTATACAATTTGCATCATTAACATCACTTATTTTTCCAAAAATTGTACGTGCACATCCTATAGATGAAGCTTTATCTGTGTTTACTGATGGTTTGAGCTCAGGTAAAGCAGGATTTTATAGTCGTGTTCACACAGAGGTAATACAAACTTCTTATACTTCTGCCCAAAGAGCAGAGTTTCAAGCTCTGATTTGTGCCTTAAATTACTTTTCTAATGAGCCTATTAATATTTATTCTGACAGCTTATATGCAGTCGGAGTTACTAAAAATATTGAAACTTCAGTTATTGGGTATACTTCATCACAAGAGTTATTTAAATTATTTTATAATTTACAAAAGGCAGTGCTAATGCGAAAATACGCATGTTTCATAGGACACATACGGGCTCATACTAATCTTCCAGGACCCTTAGTTTCAGGTAATGACAAAATTGATAAATTAGTAGCTTTTTGTCAACAGATGTCTTCATATGACTGTGCACTAGCTTCCCATTCCTTGCATCATCAAAATGCTTCTAGCTTACGTAAAAAATTTAATATTACTAGAGAACAAGCTTGTCAGATTGTAAGCCAATGCCCTAAGTGTGTTATTCACACTCCATCTCTGCCATCAGGGGTAAATCCCCGTGGATTAAAACCAAATCAAATATGGCAAATGGATGTAACTCATATTCCTCAATTTGGTAAGCAATGTTATGTGCATGTCATAGTGGATACTTATTCTAGATTTATTTTTGCCACAGCACACACTAAGGAAAATACTCAAAATGTAATTTCTCATTGCCTAGCAGCTTTTTCTGTTTTAGGGTGCCCTATGCAAATTAAAACAGATAATGCTCCAGCTTATGTAAGCTCTTCTTTTCAACAATTTTGTCAAGAGTTTCAAATTAATCATAAAACAGAAATTCCTTATAACCCCCAAGGTCAAGCCATTGTGGAACAAGCTCATTTATCTATTAAGCTTCAATTACAAAATTAAAAGGGGGGAATAGGGTTATGACTCCCCAAAATGGCCTTAATCATGCTTTGTTTGTTTTAAATTTTTTAAACTGTGACGCTGAAGGTCACACTGCTGCTGAGAGGCAAATGTCTCCCTCAGTAACAGGCCCTTTAGGTAGAGTTTTGTGGAAAGATTTACAGACTGGTCAGTGGAAAGGCCCAGACCCAGTGATTATATGGGGCAGAGGGCATGCTTGTATTTTCCCAGAAGGCGCTTTTCGTCCTATTTGGGTGCCTGAACGTGCTATCAGACATGGAAGAGATAGAACCCAGATTCAAGCGACTGAGGATCGACCCGGAGGAGCCCCTACCCAGAAGGAGGAGATATCGGAAAAGGATGAAGAAAAACCAGACTGACCCAGCTGAAAAGCTGATTTCATGGGAAGACATGAAGAAGCTAACAACCCAGGTTTCCCGAATACTTAGACACCTAGGAAAGACTAGGACCCCAGTGATGACGGTAGCAACAGTAATTGCCCTGCTGGGCTGTCAGGTAAAGGGGGATCAAGTAGACACTTACTGGGACATATTTCCCAGATCCACCCCTGGTACACCCAGCTGTGTGGACTGGAGAATCTATTCCAGTATTTACTAATGACTCATTCATGATGGGAGGATTTACAGATACTCATATTACTCCCAATCGTGTGACTAGATTTAGTTATTCTGGCTACAGTGTCCAATTACCTTTGTGTTGGTCACATGATAAACATGCTGGCTGTCTGAAAGTATCATTTGAAGAAAAGACAGCGATTGGTAGACCTAGACTGACAAATAATTCTATTTATGGGGACTTAAAACCTTATACTAGATCAGTAATTAAGATGGTACTTTCCCATAACAAGCCAGTCATTTCTGCAAAACCTCCATGGATACACCACTGTCCAAATAGTTCTACAATTGAGATCGGCACCTTTCCTAGATGGATGGATTGTGTAAATACCTTTCCCGTACAACATAAGGTGTCTAAAGATAGTGGGTATATTTTAGACTGGTCTCCAAAAATTGACAAGAGACAATTATGAAAAAATTCTGCTATGACACCTGCAGGATTTGTCAGTAATATTTTGACTTATAGTGAAGGTGGTGTTCAAAGGGCTATTTGGCGTTTGATTGCTGCCTCAGAATTCTTACATTTTACAGACAAACCTTTACCAAAATTTGTTGGCAAGAACTGTAAAGAAGGATCTTGCTATGGCTTACGAGCCTGTGTCCAATCTCCTTATGTTTTGATTATTGGAAATGTAAAAGTTAAATGGATAGATGACAGATATATTGTTACTTGTGATAAATGTAACCTAACCAATTGTATTACTAGGTATAATGGAGGAAAAGGAGTGCTGATACTTCATCAGCCCTCTTTCGTTTTATCACCTGCAAATATTTCAGAGCCATGGTATGCTGATACTGGTTTACGAGTCTTACAGCAAATTCATGCCCAACTAGCAAGACCTAAATGTGCTATTGGAGTTATATTTGTTGGTGTTTTGGCGCTAGTCTCTTTTATTGCCTCAACTGTCTCTGCGTCTCTGACATTGTCTCAGAGTATTCAGCATGCAAAATTTCTTAATAATTTAGCTCAAAATACTTCCAAGGCTCTGCGTAATCAAGTAAATATTGATGAAAAGATTGAAACTAAATTAAACGCCTTAGAGGCGACTGTTATAGACATAGGTAATGAACTTTCAGCCTTAAAATTTAAAGAAAGGCTTAAATGCCATGCTAATTATAAGTATGTGTGTATTACAGCTGCCAAGTACAATGATTCTCTCTGGGATTGGGAGAAGATTAAAAACCATTTGTTGGGTATTTGGCAAAATAGTAATAATAGCTTGGATATTCTGGAACTTCATCACCATATCCAAGACATTCAAAATAATAGAGCTGATTTTTCGGATCCTTCTTCCTTGGCTAACCAAATATTGAAGGAGTTGAATGGATTCAACCCTGGTAATATTCTCAAACACTCAGCCTGGTACATTATTGGATTATTCTGTTTGCTGTTAATTCTCTTTTGTGTTGTAATCATAGGATGGCGAGTCTTTGGAACAAGAATACAGAAACTCCAGAGAATGAACCACCGCCTCATTTTTAAGAAAAGGAAAGGGGAATATGTGGGGAGCCATTCTCACACGTGACTGGGCGACTCCCGGTTTGCGTCTGAGGCGTTCTGGCTGTGTCGGAGCATTCCCGGCCCTCTCCTGATGAGAGAACCCGTCCGTGTGGGGGTGTGACTGACCACTGACCCCGGGGGCCCAATCACTGACCCTGACCTTGGAGTGCGGCCCCTCTGTCAACCTTCATTGGATGGAATTTTCCCCTGAATTTCTTGTTCCCCAATAAAAGGCTACTCCCTGGCATGCTCATTCTCTCTCTCTCCTGCTAGCCCTGAGTAATCCTTGCTGCCCTACTGGGCAGTTAGAGGTGGAAACCAGAGAGGGGAGCCATCTCGGACCTGGTCATAGAAAAAGGTAACTGAGTCTGTGTGTTTTATTTCGATCTCTGCTAGCTAACTTTTATGCCAAGAACCTCATTAATGAAACCATTGCGCTGATCGCATGGTGGAGCCCTCCTATTAGCCACTGCCCTCAAGTCAGGAACTCTGATCTCATGCTGGTTCCTCCCAAGGCCCAAGCCCAACAGCAAACCAGAGGGCAATGGGAGCCTGTGGCTATCTTCCTTGAAGGTCATTAACTTGGGAGTACAGAGCCCACTAGAGTACAAGGGGAGGAGATGTGGAGAAGAAAGACAATATTAGCACATGAGCCCACCATGTGGTTTAAAACAAACAGGGAATTTGCTATCTCATGAAACTGAAAATCTCAGCAGTGAGGCTAGAAGCAGCAGCTCACATTCATTTCTCCTGCTTGCTTTTACTTTTTAAATATGGCTACTGGGAAATTTAAAACCACATGTGTTGCTCAGATGCCATGTTTGTTAATAGAGCTCCACTAGAAAGTGGTAATTCTTGGAGTCGATGAGGCTGGCACTCTGAACACACTTCATTTCCACTTAGCGTGAGAACTAGAGCAGCCTATCTGCACCAAAGACCACAGGAAACTTCCCTCATGGGTCCTCGGGCTCCACCTTCCCTTGGCCCTCAGAGGAAGGTCATGGCAAGTGGTATTGATGCATGTGTCCTTGGGTCAAGGGCATCTGGGATGGACCTAGTAGGGTTTGCTCAGGGAAAGAGGAAATTCAGAAACAACAGTCCCTCCTGCTAGTCAATGTCACTTCCTTGCTCATTTTTTGTTTGCACAACTGCCTGAAGCAGAAAGTACCCCCATGCTTTTCCATTTCCTTAATCCACCTTGCATGCAGCCACCCAGCTAGCCTCTCCATGCTGAGGTTCAACAACCCTGAGCTGCCAGCCTCAGTCCAGGGCCCTGTTGCAGCCTGAATTCCTAATCATCCCTGCCAAACCCTGATGGTCCTATCCCACCAGTCTCTTCTCCAGATGTGCCTCTTGTTTTCCCATTCACTTAAATTATTCCCTTTCTGTTTGAATCTCCTTCTCCCCTCCTTGACCACCCTGCCTATTCCACCATCTTTTAGAGCCCACCTCAGGGCCATCTACCTCCAGAGGCCCTTTCCAGGCATGTGGCCCACAGAGGCCTGTTCTTGGGACTTGTAGGACTTGCTGCCTGGGGCACGAGCAGTACAACTGCTGCCAGGGCTCTGCTGTCTTCCTCCTTGCGTCAGGTTCCTGCTTTGTGTCTTGATTCTCCCACTGAGTCTTAATTTCCTTGAGGACAAAGTCATGCTTGGTTTTCCTTCATTTCTGCCTTGGTTTAGACCAATACAGTAAGCAGTTCCTCCAAAAATGAGTTCATGAAATGAAATGATGTTTGGAGATTATCTATATCTGTATTTATATCTATCTATCTCTATATCTCTCTATATCTACCTATCCATAGATAGATACACACACACATAAATTAGTTATCAGTGATAACTTTTATAATGAAATGTTCATTTTAAAAAATGATGGAAAACTAAGCTTTAATCATTACTTAGGCACCATGGGCTTTGGCTTTTTGCTTTATATATTAACAATTATTTTTTTCAATTTTAGATAATTGTAGATTTGCAGAAAGTTGAAAAGATATCACAGAAGTTCCTGTATTCTTCACACAATCTCCCCCAGTGAATGGTTGAATGTAACTGCAGGACAATACCAAGACCAGGAAGGTGACAGTGGTAGAATGTGTGTGTAGCTCTGGGCCATTATATCACATGGGTAGATTCAGTCACTCTGCAAACTGCTCCCCGCCATTGTGTAATCCTCTTGAATATTTCCTCTACATGAATTGAAGCCACATCACAATACACGGTTCTTAAGATAGGGGAGCTAGTGGGGTTCAATCTTCTGAGGAAGGTTCTCCAGGGACCCCACAGTTCATCATTTCCCTTCTTTTTTCCATTAGTGAAGTTGCCTGAGGCAGAAATTACCACTGTCCTTTAATCTATTTTCTCCTGTTCCTTTATCTATCTTGTACACAACCACTAAACTAGTCTTTTGGATGGAATAGCATACAGACCCCAAGCTGAACAGTAGACAGAAAATTGATTGGAAAAGAATTAACAAGTAGAACTTCCAAAACATCTAGGAAGGGAAAGGACTTTGGACTTGCTCCTATTTTTACTCTTTCTTTAGTTTGTCTTTCTTAATGTTCTAAGAGTCCTCCTCTTTACCTTTCTGTTTCAAGAATTTACTGTAGCTCTTCTCTTAGGGTAGGTCTGCTGTTGGCAAGTCTTGCAGATTTCCATCTGAGAACGTCTCGATTTCCTCTTCATTTCTAAAGACTGTTTTCACTGGGTAAAGGATTTTGAATTGCCAATTCCTTCTTCCCAGCACTTGAGTGATGTTGAGCCCCTGTTTTCTCACAGCTGCCAAATGTAAATATGAGGTTATTCAAATATTTCAAAGACATCATTTGTCACAGGCTGTTATGGAAAATTTTTTTTTCTTTGTCTTCAGTTTTCAAAGCTGGTCTTGGTCTGGATTTCTTTGACTTTATCATGGTTGAAATTTCTGTCTCTTTAGTATTTTTGTCTCTTGTGATATTTCCAAATCCTCAACCATATTTGAGCACTTATTTTAGCTCCAATATCTTTTCCCTCTCCTTTTGAGACTCTGACGGCACACACATTACAGACTGTTAATTTTTCCCAGTCTATGTTCTTTCTGTTATTTTGATTGGGTTCTTCCTACTATTCTATCCTTAAGTTCATGAATTCTTTCCTCTGTATCCATTTGCAGTAGAACCCCATCCAGTGAGGTTTTTATTTTGCTTATTTTACTCTAAGGTCTAAAATATCAATTTAGTTCTTTGTATCTTCTATTTTTTTGCCAAGTTGATGATGATGACGATGACGAAGATTTTGTGGTACTAGTGATCAAACCCACAGCTTCCTCCATGCCAGGCCAAGAATTGAACTACATCCTCAGTCTTTTCTATTTTATTTTGAGATAGGGTCTCATTAAGTTGCTGTGGCTGGCTTCAAACTTGTGATCCTCCTGCCTCAGCCTACAGAGTAGCTGGGATTACAGGCCTGCACTACCACACCTAGCTTGGTCATGTTGTGTTTGTGTTTTTATGATACTGGGGATGGAACCCAGGCCCTGTTTTATTCTGTTCTGAGACTCTGGAGCTTATTTTAAGGTTCTGTTTTTGCTAGTGGTCTCTGAGAACAATGCTTTCAGGTCAGAGAGAGGGTCAGTTTCCTTAGGTGACATCCCAGGTCAGAGCTGTGAAGTAGGGGGAAAGGCACCTTGTTCCTGCTAGGGGAGAGTGGTGCTGCTCAGAGGACCTACTCTGTCCCTACTGACACCAGTGTGGCGGAGGGGAGGGGAATACCTTGTCATTGCTCCCCAAGTGGATTCCACTGAGCCTTGGGGCAGCATGCTACTGCTGAGCAGCTGTGAAAGCCTACTCTTCCCCAACCCTCTTCTGACACTCTAGAAAGGGGAGCAGAGCAACCTGTAGGCTCCCCATTCACCCTTGGCTGGCTGAGTGTAGGTAGTATGGCTACTTCTATGGCTCTGTTGGAGTAGAATGGTTAATGTCCAAAATTTCCTCCCTCCCTCCATTCCTTCTTTCCTTCCTTCCTCCCTCCCTCCCTCCCTCCCTCTCTCTTTCTCTCCCCTCCCCGCTTCCTTCCTTCCTAGTCCTTTCTGGTCCTTTGATTAGAAAGAGCAGACTTTCCTTTCTCCCCTTGTACTCATTACTTTCTGGGTTGTTGCCTTCTGTAGTGCACTCTGAGGAGAAAATAAAATCTGGTAACCTTGCCTGTCCTCACAAGTCCCAGGGTTCCTAACCATTCCATCTTCTCTCCTCCTTTCAGAGATTGTTTGTATTATAAATAATGTTGAAGGTGTTTTCATAGTATACTTCAGAGGAAATAGTGATTGCCCCCAAAACAAAAGTCCTGGGGGGGGGGCGGTTACAGCATTTATTCTGCATCATCCAGCAAACAGCAGCTGGCCATTTGGAAACAATATTCTGCTGAACTGATAGTGAGCTCCCGCTTCTCCTACCACACACAAAGCCTAGTGGCCCTGGCTGTGCTGTGCTCAATGACTCTAAGTGCACCTTGGGAAATCGGGAGTCACTCTTACCTGGTCTGAACAGGCATTCTCCACCTGCCACTGTTTACCAAGTCCCAGTCCCACCACTCAAATTTCTCCATCCACCACAGGCCCAAATGGGCTGTTCCTGCTTTGGTGAGAGAGAAGTCCATTCCTGGATCTGGGGCCAGCTGAGGAGCAAAATTCTCCTTGGCTACATGCAAGGGTCCCAGAGTGATTGTTGAGGAGCCCAGGGTCAGGGGATCTGGTCCTTCTGGCTCCAAGTTCTCACTTCTGAGAGTCTAAGCTAAAAAGTTGGAGGAAAATATTTGACTTAAAAAATGTATTCGGGGGACACTTTTCGCAGGCTTTTAAATTTATGAATGAAAAAACAATTGCATAGTGTCTCAGAAGATATTTTCAAACTTCCCCTCCATTTCCCCACCAGGTAGGAAAAGATTGTTTTCTATTTCTTTCATTCCTAATTAATGATTTTAGTCTAACTACTTTAGGGAAAGTCAGCAAGGGAGATATTTGTTTAAATGGACTATGCGATTTTCAATTTAAAACATTTCTTTTTTCTTTTCTTTTCTTTCTTTGTATTGGGGATTAATCCAGAGGCACTTTATCACTAAGTCACATCCCCAGGCTTTTTAATTGTTTTTAATTTGAGACAAAGTCTAACTAAATTGCTTAGAGCCTTGCCAACTTGCTGAGGTTGACCTCAAACTTACGATCCTCCTGCCTCAGCCTCCAGAGTTACTGAGATTTCAGGCATGTGCCACCACCCCTGGATGAAACAGTTCTTTTTATGATTAAAACCACACAAAAATAGAGACGAAATGATCTCTGATTTAGCAACTAATAATATATGGTCACATTTACTTTATATATCCTTGTAAATTTTTCTCTCCTAATTTGCTAGGTATTTCAAATCCTCAAGTCACAGGGTCATTTCAGACCAATAAACTTTGACAGGCCAATTGGTCTCTGACTATGCTATCATCATGTTTAGCAAAATCTGTCACACTTTTGCATCCCTTAATACCCAAATTTTTCCATTTAACTCAAGAATATATTTTTCATTGTTGTAGCAAAATATGCATAAATTTACCACCTTAACCATTTTAAAATGTACAGCTCATTAGTGTTAAGCATATTAACATTTTTTGACAGTCTCCAGAAGTCTTTTCATCTCGTAAATCTCAAACTATACTGATCGAGCAATAACTCCTCATTCCTCCTTCCCCCAGCCCCTGCCAATCACCACTCAACTTTCTGTCTCTATGAGTTTTCCCTATGCAAGCAGAGCCAGGACTGTCTCCTGGGAAGCACTGGGCAGATGCTGGGGGCAATGTCAGGGTCACACTGTGGCTTTGCTGCTCAGGGGATTCTGGAAAGCAAAGTCATACCTCAGGGCTACCCTGCATACCCAGAGCCCACCCAGGTGTCCCTGAGGGCATAGGGGCATGGCTGGGGAGCTCCCCAGAAGCTAGGTGGCCCAGGAGCCAGTCTGAGGTAACACATGGACCACTGCAGGGAAAGCTGCAGTCACTGATAATGTCTGAGCATGCTGAAATGTTCACTAGTTTGTTTCTGGATTAGGATTATAGATGTTTTTTTAAAAATATACTTTTCAATTTTTCTAGAACGAACAATGAAAAAATAATGTACTTTCCTTAAATAGATCAATAGCTTTATAACAACAGATAATCCTAAGGAAGATGTCAGGACACAGGTGATCTCCACATATCAGAAGATGTGTGGCTGGAACCAGGTCCTCAGATCCTAGAATAGCAGCCCCTGCCTACTGGCAGGGCCAGGACCCAGTACCTGGGACCACCCAGGGACATCCCAACCTGGTGATGGGCAGCAGGCTCCTGAGCAGCTGGAGTTGAGGCTGGTACTCCTGGTTCTGCCCTGTTGAGGCCTGAGCCCACAAGGAGGGGCCCAGCTGTCTGGAAGACCCTGCCAAACCCTTTGGAACCCACTCAATGAGCCAGCTCCTTTCACCTCCAGAGTAGGGATTCACAGGGTACCCTGGTCCTTTGGTATCTAGAGCAAAAGTAGTACAACTCTCCCGGGTCTCAGGTAAACACATGGCTCTCTCATTGGCAGTAGAGGAGCACCTGATCTTGCTCTTTAGAGTTTAAGACATAGTCCAGACTGGAGGAGCCCTGGTTTACTCACTAGTTCATCAGGTATTTATTGATCACCTAGTGTCAAGCACACTAAGGTCCCAGGGACATAGGATCCTTGGTGTGGACCCTTCCGAAGGAGAGGATAGGCACCAATTGAATCATCCCAAACAGATGTAAAATTGACATGAGTGTGGGATGTCCTCTGTCCAGAGAGCTTGTCATACGTCACCACCTTCATAAAACCCTTTTTCTGTGTTGGCCAGGAATCCCAAACTGCCTTCTTTTCTGGAAAAACTTTCCGGAAAAGCCAGAGTCCTTTGGAATAGGTCTAGTTTTCAGAAGTATTCAGGTCTTCAAGGTTGGGTGCTGGGATCCAGAGCAGAACAAAGCACACTAACTAGGATGGGGGAACCGAAATTCACTACCAGCTCTAACCAAAGCAAGAAGCCATAGATGGGGCTCCAGGTGGTCCCACCTTCTGACTGACAGCCGGCAGTCGGCAGGGATTTGGGGGAAGGGGCTCCTGTTGAAGCCCAGTTGATTTCAAGAAATGTGCAGGGTGTTGGGGAAACGCCTCCGTTTGGGTTGCAAAAAATCTGCCAAAGGTGGAAATATTTCCAGAGCATTTATGGGCGGAGCTTCACAATTGTCCGCATCCTGATTGGCCCTGAAGTAGTAGGCGGGACTTTGAGAGGAAAGACGTTCCCCGTGGTGCCTGTGGGCGCGGCTTTCCGAGGGCCAGTGGGAGGCGAGCTTGTCCTCAGAAAACCCTCTTTCTGGTTGGCTGAAGCAGGTTGGGCGGGACCTTAGGAGGACCTATCAAATCCGTCGGGCAGGCTGTTGGCAGTATACAGGCTTTTAAAGGCTGAGGGGCGGGTCCGCGCCTGCGCGGGGGGCAGTCTTTATTTCCTACTCTGTGGGCGAGGCCCAAGACTAGTCGCTCTGTCTCAGCGGCGTAATGTTGAGGCTGCAGGTTGTTCTGGGCCACCTCAATGGCCGACCTAAGTCGCACCCGGCGCTGCAGGCTGCACCGTGCTTCAGTAGCTTCCCGCAAGCCTCGGCTGCGGACGTGGTGGTGGTGCACGGACGGCGCACTGCCATTGGCAAGGCGGGCCGCGGCGGCTTTAAGGTGAGGCCCCCCGGGGAATGGTGCCTGGGGTGAGACAGTGAGGGCTAGGGGCCGTTCATAAACTCGGTAGCCTCCGGGCTGCAGACACGCGTGCTGCAGTGCTTTCTGTGGCCGCGATGGGTATCACAAGCCAGGTTCACCGCAGCTGTGCATCCCGCTGCAGGACACCACCCCAGATGAGCTTCTGTCAGCCGTCTTGACTGCAGTTCTCCAGGACGTAAAGCTCAGGCCTGAGCAGTTGGGGGACATCTCCGTGGGTGAGTGTACCACCCAGGCCCGGCACAGGGTGCCTCCAGTCTTCTCCTCCCTCCAAAGTCCTGCTTCCACGCCTCCAGTCCCGCTTCCAGTCCCCGCTTCCAGTTCCCGAGTTGTCACTGAAGGGAACTGTGGAGTCCACTGACTTCAATGTGATCTCCTCCTGTGAGCCAATACAACCCCCCGCCCAATCGCAGACATTTTGCTGCTCCTCGTGTATTTTGACGAATAAGTATAAGGAAAGTAGGTGTCCCAAGTGCAGAAATTCTAGCACCTAAGGGTTCCAGAGCACTCCGGAGACCTGAAGCCAAGGTTCTCTGTGCCCTGGAACGTATCTATTCCAGAGCAGAGATGAGAGAATGCCAACACTCATCAAGTTCAGTACCTTATTTGCAGATGGAGACACTGGGAATGGGGGTTGGTGGAAGATTTGCAACACAGGATTGAACATAGGGCCTTGAGCTGTGATTCAACACTGTTTTCCACCCCTACACCTCTTCCCTTGAACTATAGCAACATAGTATATAACACCATTTCATCCAATGAGTTCTTTACTTAAGCCACTCCTCTTTACAGTGACAGCAGTTCTTGGAGCAGGATGACTTGGGGAAAGTGTGCATATTCAGAATATTTCACTTGCCTGACTGCCAGTGCTGTTGGCCTGCAAGCTTTGCACTGTGTCCCTCTTTCCCTCATGTTTTTCATGTTATGTGGAAAAGAAGGATAACTGCCCAGCCTTTGCTGATTTTGGAAGAGGAAGGTGCATGAGCATGTGAGCTTGGGACCCTCCAACATTGGGGCTCATATATGAACTGGACAAACTGTTGTTTGTCTGGCTCCCCTTACTCCATATGTTGAAATTCCAGAGCCTCAAGTGAGCCAGTTAATGATTGATATTCCTGAAGAAAGATCTGGAATGTCTTCTTTCAGGTTCACAGCAGCCCCTTAATTCCCAGAACACCATCTAGCATTGAATACAGTTTTTCTTTTTTCTCTCCCACAGGAAATGTGCTTCAGCCTGGAGCTGGGGCCATCATGGCCCGGATTGCCCAGTTTCTGAGGTAAGTTATTTTACTTCTACCTCTGGCGCGGCCATTGTGATTCTTGAGTGGGATCTGCCCCCTGAAAATTCACCTCATTGTAGTGGAGATCAGGATGGAGATCAGATGTCAAAAGATGTCGGTCGAGGCAACCACAGTGCTTGGGATCCTGCTCTTCGGACCCAACCTTTCCCCTGCTTTAGGAGTGGGAAAGGGTGTGTTATCCAGACCAGAGCCAAGACCTGCAGGTCTGTGGGGCTGGGGCAAAGGTTTTCTGTGGCCTGGTTTGTATTAAAAAAAAATGTCTTGCTTACTTTTGGAAGTTTGAACTCTACTCCTCTGTCAGGTAAATGACCCATGAAAACCTTGAACTGTGACTTCCTTTGCTAAGTTGAGTAAGCTAGAAATTCTAGGCCCATCCCATTAGCAGAGGCCTGAAGATGGGGAGGACTCTGGGGTAGAGGAATCCTTGGCAGAGCTCTGATCATCTGGCCCTTCACCATTTACTCTCCCAGATGGGCCCACATGTAGCCTCAGACCCAATTGTCTTTGTCCTTTGAGCTACATGGAATCGAAATAATAGGTACATTAGCCAGTGAGAGAGCAGCAAAGGAAACCCAGCCTCTAGGAACTGACAGAAGCTCAGACTGC
Source organism: Callospermophilus lateralis (assembly GCF_048772815.1). Lineage (NCBI taxonomy): Eukaryota > Metazoa > Chordata > Mammalia > Rodentia > Sciuridae > Callospermophilus > Callospermophilus lateralis. Next base: position 200,627,049 of record NC_135305.1, on the reverse strand, counting down.
TGAACCTGCAGTTTAGGGGTCTACCACTCCCTGTCTCCAGGACAGCCCCCAGCCTCATCTCCCAGCTGCTCACTCATGTGACTTTTCTCTTTTCAATTTAACTGTGTGCCTCCTCCTGTCCTCATGGAGTGCTACCCTTACCTGCTCTCTCTGCTCTAGCTAAACCCTGCCCCAAACACAGTCTCACCGCTTGCACATGGCTTCCCCAAGCTCTCAGGCTTACAGTAAGAAATCTTCCTCTCCAGTAGGTAGCCTGTGCTTCCCTGCAGTGCAGAGTGTGCAGTGTGCCTGTGACACTGACCCTGCTATTAATCTCCACTAGGATACATTCTCTGTGTGTTGGTTGGGCCTTCTCTCAGGCACAGTACTGTAGCTCCTCAGCATGAAACTGGTGGAGCACTGTGCTCAGGAGGAATTTGGGGAAAACTTGATGGAATTGGTGCAACTGGTATTATGGGATTAAGGTGGCTGGTCTAGATTGCACAGGCCTAGGGAGCTATCCTCCCTTTGCAGAGTCTGGCCTGGGCACTAGCTTAGGCTCTCCCAAGCCTGGCTGCACCCCAGCACCATCAAAGGCCTTCACTTCATAAGGTTCTAAATATGTATGAGGAGGGCCTGGAACTGTCCGCAGTTACTGCTGGCCTAGGTAGGTTCCACTGGGAAGACCAGTTCTCTTAAGTCCCAAGCTGAGCCCAGTGTGAGAGAATGAGAGCCCTAGAGCAAGGACTATTAGAACAGTGGTTCCCTGCAGAGCTCTTCATCCAGGTGAGAAGTGGCCCATGGGGAGAGAATGGAATGTGAAGGACCAACCTCGTGGTTATTAGTAAGGCTAGGGAGGGTGGGGATGGGTGCTGGCATATATTTGAGAATTGACTTTTACTCTGGTGACCTGTCCCAGCAACAAGCCCACTGCTCTGTTCTCTGAGGGAAGCAGAGAGGTCTAGTTGTCTTTGTTCAGTCACCAGAAGGAGAAAAAGAAGGACCTCTATGGCCCGATCAGGCTTCCCCACCTCAGCTTGAGGAGAATTATAAGATGGAAGAACATGTGCTTATGGGTCCTAGGGAGTGTGCACCTCTAGAGATGAGGTCTGCCCATCCCTGCCCCATGGATCTGGTCTGGCATGGGCACTGGGCTACCAGGTTGTTCCAGATCTTTGCACCCTTTGATGGGAGCAGTCACATGGCCCAGGAGCACAGGCCTGCTATCCATGGGAGCCTAGCAGGGCAGGGGGATTGACTGATTGTGCCTCTCACCTTCTGTTTAGTGGCATCCCAGAGACTGTGCCTCTGTCCACGGTCAACAGACAGTGCTCATCAGGGCTGCAGGCAGTAGCCAACATAGCTGGTAAGTTGGGACTGGGTTGTACTCTTGGCCAGAGCCTGGACTTATTCCTGCCCCTGAGGGTTAGGTCAGTGATGTTGCTGTCTCTTGAGCCAGCAATAAGCATCTGAGAGGACTCTGAGCACAAAAAGAGTGCAGGAGCTCCCCTTGCCACTGCCCCACACCTTCAGGACACCCCTGGGTATTTGTCTCTGGGGCTGGGCTGTGTGGCACCTAGAGGGAGAACAGATGGGACAGGGGCTCTGCTGCTCCCCGGACAGGCAGACCTTGGTCAAGGATGGTTATGAAATGCTTTTGTTGCAGGTGGCATCAGAAATGGGTCTTATGACATTGGCATGGCCTGTGGGTAAGAATTTCTTTCTGCCAGAGCTCCTTAACCAATGGTGACAATCAAACTAATTTCCCTCTGCTCGGTTCTTTGAGGCCATGATTTGAGAATCATTCCCTGGTTCCTTTAGGCAGCTGGCTTGGTGTGGGTCCCTCTAGATGCAGCCTAGGAGTGGCCCCCAATTCTGGCTGCTCAGAAAAAGCTCACGTGTGAATACTAGCAGGGGAGGAAAGGTGGCCTCTAAGCTTTCTCTCTTGGAAATCTGTCAGGCTGGAAAATGTGGATAGCACACTGGGAAAATATAGCCACTGGACTTTCTTCTCCAGCTCTTACTGATTTTTGATTATATTGAGAGAGAAATGGAAGTTTTAGTTCTCTAAAACCAGGGCAGTCCTTCCTCTATGACTATTTGTTCATTTTCTCAGGTGTCCGTCCTCTGTATTACCTAGGTATCAGGTGGAAACCACTGGCTCCCTACTGGCCTCCGAGGAACAGAATCTGATATCTAATGTCTCCATTAGACATTAATCACTGTCTCCAACACCCAAACTATGACTCCGTCTTTTCTTGCAGGAAATGTAGCTCCAGATTTTTTTTTTTTCTTTTCAGTGCCTTCAGGTTTGGGCCAGGGGATGGGAGTTTCTGATGCTTTTTAAGACAGGCTGAGGGAGCCCTTGGCAGGCTCAGGAGGTGATCAACCTGGGTTGTGACATGCTTCTGCTTCTTTCTGGGTTTATTGTCAGGAAGCATTTCTGGCCTCTATCCAGGTTCATGCTGAGCTGTACTGGGTTGTCCTAACCTATGTCCCAGTTGGAATAGAGCCAACACCACAATCAGGGACTTTAGCAGGGCAAGAGCTACAGCCCAGCCTGCCCTTTGATGTTTCTGGTATCCCTTTCTTACTAAGGTAGAACAGGGGCTGGGGAAGGGGGTAACTGGAGGAGAAGTAGTGTGGTCTTCACGAGTTCCTAAGGGAGCTTCTATTCCCAATAGGGTATGGACTGTGGTACTAGGAGACTGATGATTTGAGCTTTGGCATCGGGCTTGGGAGTGAACTCCGGAGCCAGAATGCCTAACGTGGGATCCAGGTTGGGTGACAATGCACTCAGGACCTCAGTGTTATCATGTATAAAAGGGGATACCTACCTCAGGTCTGTCAAGGATTTTAAGAGAATTAAATGGAACCATGAATATCGCTAACACCATGGGGATGTGTACCTGTAGCTAATACTATAGAGCTTTCATGCTTGAAAAAGATTGGAAACTAGTGTTGTGAGCACCCCAGCACTCTGTCAAGGTCATTTACTGTGAGTCTTGAAGCCTTCTGCTTCCCTCCTCACAGTACTTTTAGAAGCCACCTAGGTTTCCTCTCATACCTCCTATCATGCAAGTCAGGTTGCTCTTAGATGTGATCTTTGCCCTGACTAAAGATATTTGTCTCTTTTTCATCTGAATTGTGGCCCCTGAGGGCAGGGCCTGCATTTACTGCATAAGTTTTCTGGACTGTAATGTCTATCTCAAAGCTTTCTGTGGGAACTACCAATTGGCTGGTTCAGCAGATGTATAGGGAAGCATGCCCCTGCCCCTTGGAGAGTGGACTCTGCAGTGCTCTGTCCTGGGGTGCAGATAGAGACAGGGCTCAGCAGCCCCCTAGCCCCAGCTGTGCCTCACTTGTCTGTGCCTCCCAGACAGGGCACCGCACTTCCCAAGGACTCCCAGGCTATTTCCCAACACTTGCCACATGTCCTGTATCCTTGGGTGTGTTTCTATTAGGGCTCAGCTCCCTCCTCCTTCTCCTCAGGGTGGAGTCCATGTCCCTGGCTGACAGAGGGAACCCTGGAAATATCACTTCACGCTTGCTGGAGAATGAGAAGGCCAGAGACTGCTTGATCCCCATGGGGTGAGTACCCATCCATAGCTCTGTGTACCTGTGCCCCCTTCAGCTCTGTCTCTCCAGGAGCAGCCACTGGCCACACGAGTGGGACATATGTCAGCAGTAGACTCTGGGAATCTTATCCGGTTCCTGCAGAGTGTCTTTCACCCCTGCCTGAAGTCCTATTTGAACATGTATATATGAAGGCTGAGGAATTTTCTCATCTATGACTGGTGATGCCAAGGCTTGGCCTGCTTCCTGTGTGTGGCATCTACTCTTTAGGGACTCTGAGCATGACACATGATGCTGTTTTTGCTTCCTGTTCCTGAGGTCCCCAAATCTCCTCTGAACCCAAGTTTCCAAAAATAGTCCACCCTGTCATGACCCCTCTGAGGTGTTTAGTCATAAGTAGGCAGATAGCAGTATCTCTCCATTCTGTGGGAGCCTAGTGTTGCAAGTGGGGAGTTTTTCATCCCTGACCATGCCGATGAGGGACCTTGGGGCCTGTCAGATGCAACCTATGAAGTATGCTGCATCAGGCCAGTAGCTTGGTCAGCAGCCAGTGCCACCAAGGTCTGTCCATCTCCAGGGGCTGTGGACAGGGAGGCCTGACTCCCACGCATGTTGAGGCTAGAGAGGGCTGTGTCTTAGCCTAGTCCACACACCATATCTCCAAAGATAGTGTGAAGAACAGAAGCTCAGACTGCAAAGCCTAACCATGGATCTGGGCTCCCAGGACAAGGACAGGCCCAGCCATGGTGAGCAGAAAGCCAAGGTTTGGCCTTTCCAGAGGTGACGTGGGCATCCTAATCACCCCACATGAAAGCACTGTCTTTGAGGCATTAGGGAAGCTGGCAAAGGGTGGCAGTTAGTATCCCCAATATACCTTCCTTCCCCTCTCCTCTGTGCTGAGGCAGCTCACCCAGGGAACATACTCTCTTCTGCTCTGCTGCCAATGCAGGCTGCCCTCCCTCTTTTGTGAGAGGTGTCTTTGGTGTATGAACTCTGAGCTTTTGGCCAGCATTGGCGACTCCCTGTCTGCTCCATTCCAATGCTGGGGGTGGAGTGCCACTGCCTGATTCCTCAGTACTGTCTCTGTGGCATGAAAGGCCTTGGTCCCCATGCTGCCAGCCTTATGCCCAGCTGGGTACTACTTTTGTCCTAGGATAACCTCAGAGAACGTGGCTGAGAAGTTTGGCATTTCACGAGAGAAGCAGGATACCTTTGCACTGGCCTCCCAGCAGAAGTGAGTGCTGCTTGGGGTGGAACCTTGAAAAGACTGGACGGTGAGGTTGTGAGGCCATCTTGGGTGGTCTGAGGTCTGAGGTGGATGTGTCCCAAGAGTACAGCTATGTACTAGGGGTTTACAAGCCTCCTGCCTCCCAGCTGGGGAATGGAAAGGGGGCAGTGCCATTCTGAGGTGATGGCTCTTCCCTGTTCTCCTGACTGTCCATGCAGAGTACCTTCTCCCTACCTAGGCCTCAATTCCTCCTTGGTTCTTTGGGGCATAATGAGGAGGAGGATTCGTCTTTACCTGATGCTCAGGAACTGAACATGGTAGCCAGAGGCTTCTCAGGGACCTAGAGTGTGGGGTCAACTATGCTGTGGATCTGCTGTGTTAGCTTCTGGAGCAGGCCTGGGTCTGGGGAAGCATCCTAAGACAGGGCTAGGGCCGATGTCACAGAAATACAGGGGCTCAGGCCTCTGGGGCAACAGCCAACAGGTTTGGACAATCCTGGCCAGACGAAGGAAGGACAGCAAAGACAGGGAGTGAGCTTCTCCAAGGCAGGGACTGTTAGCCTCTTGGGTCAAGTTGCCTTGTGGGTTTTGCTAGAAGCTCTGGTTCCTACTAATGAAATGCCCCTAGGTGCTGTAGTTTACATACGCTGTAAGGGTAACCCTAAAATACCTCAGGGTTCGATTCTGTTTGAATTGGAAAAGACATCAGAGATTAGGATGTGTCATTTTAGATTTGAGGAATCTCAGGAAGGGGTGAAATTCAGATGTTGGCTAACCCCAGAAAACTAGCAGAAGCCATCAGAGGTGTTCCTGGGGCTCCAGCCTCAGACTAGCAGAGGCAACTGACAGACTCAGTTTTGGGCAAAGGGCTCTAAAAAGCAAACACCACCTGCAAACTCCCTTCTCCCTACTGAGTTTGGAATCGGCCATGATGTGGACAGCTGGAGTTGATAGCAAAGGAGGCTCTGGATGGCCCCAGCAAGGTTACCCCTCCACAGGGCAGGTTTCCTCAGGACCGCCAGCTGATCCCTCCAATGTCTCCTAGGACCAGACATGTCCCTGAATTTAGCAGGCTGAGGTTGCATGTCTGCCACAGTGGGCCAGAGTGGGGACAGGAGGAAGGGAGCTCCAAGGGAGCCTGAGCCTGGCTGTCTGCTGCTGGCAGGGCAGCAAGAGCCCAGAGCAGGGGCTGTTTCCGCACTGAGATTGTGCCTGTGACCACCACCATCCACGATGACAAGGGCACCAAGAGGAGCATCACTGTGTCCCAGGATGAGGGAATCCGCCCCAACACCACCATGGAGGGCCTGGCCAAACTGAAGCCTGCTTTCAAAGATGGCGGCTCCACCACAGCTGGTGAGTATGGGCCAGGATGCTGGAGTAGGGCTGCCTCCCGGGACTGTCACCAGGCTGGCTTTTCTGCTCTGGAGTCTGGGGCAGACCAGGTCCCTTGGACACCCTTGGTGGCAGCCTGGGTTGATAGCTAAGAAGACTCTGGATGGCCCCAAGCATCCTCCTCTCCCTAGGGCAGCATTTCCTCAGGACCTCCAGCCAGTCTCTCAAATCTCCTGTAGGACCAGACATATCCCCAGATTTAGTAGGCTAAAGTTGCATGTCTGCCACAGTGGGCTGATTCTCCTCTGCTCTGCCCTGATCCCTCCTCACCCCAACTCTTTCTCCCTAGGAAACTCTAGCCAGGTGAGCGATGGAGCAGCTGCCATCCTCTTGGCCCGGAGGTCAAAGGCAGAAGAGTTGGGCCTCCCCATCCTCGGGGTTCTGAGGTCCTATGCAGTGGTTGGAGTCCCACCTGATGTCATGGGCATTGGACCTGCATATGCCATCCCTGCAGCCTTGGAGAAAGCAGGTCAGATGGCTCCTTCAGACCCTAGACCTGGGTCCCCTCATGCCCTGCTGCTGGGGCTGGGGGTGAGTAATGGGGGTAGAACTGCGGATGCTGCAGAGTAATGATGGGGCAGGCTGGCACTCCATACCCAAGGTCTTTGTGACCCATAGCTGAGACCCACTCACCTGTCTGATGTGACAGCACACTAGGCAATTGTGGGCCTGTGAATAGGTGGGGTCTGGGAAGACCTGGAAGCCTGCCCATGGGCCTCTGTCAGCTCAGATCTGAACCTCATCTGCAGGACTGACAGTGAATGACGTGGACATCTTTGAGATCAATGAGGCCTTTGCAAGCCAGGTGAGTCTTAGTCTCCCCATTGCCTGGGCCCTGGGCACCCAGTGGGAGCCAGTGGACAAGCCATGCAGGGAAGGGGGCCAGCATGTCCAGGCGTTGCTCTGGCTCCTTCCAGGCTGTCTACTGTGTGGAGAAGCTAGGAATCCCCCCTGAGAAGGTGAACCCTCTGGGAGGAGCAGTGGCCCTGGGCCACCCCCTGGGCTGCACTGGGGCACGACAGGTCATCACACTGCTGAATGAGCTGAAGCGCCGTGGAAAGAGGTGAGGCTGTTCCCCTTGGGGTGTTGTGGGTGTCATGAGGGATGCTGAGCTGCGGCATCGAAGGGTGGGAGCTTGGGGAGGTCAGTATGCACAGATGTGCACTTTGAACTGGGCATATAGGGACATGATCTCTATTGTCCCTAAGGGTCAGCCTTGAAAGGGATACCTGGCCTACAGAGGGTATCTGCCACTGAGTGCCTAGGTGGGCAGTCAGGGGACTGATTTCCCACAGATCTGGTCTTCTGGTTTTGTATTCTCTGTTCACGAGGACCTTGGTCAGGGGTTTGGGCCTCTGCCCAGAGTGCCTGTGCCCAGCCAACCTAGTTCCCTCTCCCAGGGCATATGGAGTGGTGTCCATGTGCGTTGGCACTGGGATGGGAGCTGCTGCTGTCTTCGAATACCCTGGGAACTGAGTCCCTGGCTCAAGTCACTACCCAGAAAGTGACTCTAGGGAAGCAAATCCTCGTGGGACATTCATCACTGGTGGTGGGGACAAATCGAGGCACTTCAACTAATTTGGAAACTGTGAACACTGATGACACAGTACAGGAGTGGGTGGGTGTTGGTCCTTACCACCAGGCCCCCTCTAGATGGGCCAGACAAAGCCTGTGTGCATCACCAGGCCCCCATGTAAATCCTAGGGAACTGTGGTCTCATGAATGAGGGTAGAATGGACATAATAAACATGTTATCTCATCTTGATGGCTGTGGTGTTTTCCTTCTAAGTAGTGAGTCTGAACTGCCCTAGTCTCCACAGTGGTATAACTTTTTTTGTGTTAGCTCTGGGGACTTACAATGCAGGTCCTAGGCTAAGACCATTGCCCTGGAGAGGGCTCCTCCATCCCAGGAGCTGTTCAGAACCCCCCAGTCCATGTCCCTACATCCCCTTCCCTCAGCTGGGTCTGTTCTTATCATTGCACTCTCCACACTCCCAGCGGCAGGATGATGTTCTATATAATTCTGCTCAACCAGTGAATTGTTAGTTCTCACAGAAAGGCTTCTGGTGTCTACTGCAGTGTGGGGATCACATCCTCTAAGCCCTTGCCTGCCCTCAGAGTCCACCAGATATAGAGTGCAAATGTGTTTAAAGTCAGCACAATGATCACCTCAAAGAGTGACCTGACCTGCACAGAAAAGTACGTGTGAGGGGGCTAACAGGAAAGCACACTGGCCTGTTCAGAGAGATCTATACTCTCCTCAAAATGGACTGTGAGGAGAAGAAGCATATGGCCTACAGAATAACTTGTGGCCCTGGCAGTTCTTCCATGCTTACAATGCTAATTTGAACTATTTTCATGCATTAGAGCACTACATGTGATTTAATTCTCTTAAAAACCTAGATAGCACTTAGGTAGGGGTCCCCTTTTATAGAGGAGGATACTGAGGTCCTGAATGGTGGGCAATTTGTCATGGTCACCCTAATTAAGGGATTCTAGGCCAAGAGCTTGTTCCTAGCTAGAATGGCCTGAGCAATACTTCACCCTCCAACTCTTGGCAATGGTCAGCATGTGCCAGTGCCAGTGGTATTGTCCCTGCCCCTCAGACACTAAGATCCAAGATTTCCCAGAATCACAGTTCTTAACCTGCTTGGTGATCAAATGCCTCCAGAGGAACTTACGAGGCTCCAGTCATGCTTCTTACGTCACTCGCATCTGTTGCACAGTGAGACCAGGGAAGGTGAGAGACACTAAATGGCAGGGGATGCAGTGACCTTTGCCCTGCCAGAGTCCCTGTTTGTGGACTTTGGATCTCTTCCAACTAAGACACAGGCCAGGCAACTAAGTGGAGGTCATCTCAGCCCTGGTCAAGGACCAGTGATGCTTTCTGTCCAGAAACATCCAGAGAAGATCCCAAGGCAGCCCAAAAGGTCAGAACCAGTGCGGCTTACCTCCTGAGGCAGTCAAAGCCTCCTCAGCTTTATTTTTCCAAAGAACAGAGACTTTTTCAAGCCTGAAAAGTTTTCAAGAGAGCCAGATGCGATGGCACATATCTGTAATTCAGCTACCAAAGAAGTATGAGGTTTGCAAGTTTCAGATCAGTGAGGGGAACTTAGCAAGATCTTCCCTCAAAAACAAAAAAGATCTAGAATGTAGCTCCCTAGTCACACCCTCTGGCATTCACTATCCAAAGCAGTAAAAAAGGGGGAAAAATTGTGAGAAGAACCTTAGAGGCTACCTGTCCTCACCTGCAAGTGCTCAGGCAGGGTTTTTTCCCCTGAGTAGCCAGATTTGGGGGTCACTCCTAGGCTGCATCAAGAGGGACCTACACCAAGCCAGCTACCTAAAGGAACCAGGGAATGATCCTAAAATCATGGCCCCTGAGAACTGACCAGAGAGAAAGTAGTTTGATTGTCACCATTGGTTAAGGAGCTCTGGCAGAAAGCAAGTGTTATCCACAGGCCATACCATTGTCATAAGACATTGGCACCTACTGATGCCATCTGCAACAAAAGCATTTTATAACCATCCTTGGCCACGGTCTGTCTGTCCTGGGAGCAGCAGAGTCCCTGTCCTACCTGATCTCTAGGTGCCACTCAGTCCCCAGAGACAAAAATCCAGGGGTGTACTGGAGGTGTGGGGCAGTGGCAAGGGGAGCTCTTGCACTCACTGTACTCAGAGTCCTCTCAGAAATGCTACTGTTGGCCCAGGAGACAGTGATATCTCTGACCCTAACCCCTAGGGGCAAAACTAAGCCCAGGCCCTGGCCAAGGGCACAGCCCTGTCCCAACTTATGAGCTATGTTGGCCACTGCCTACAGTCCTGATGAGCATTGTCTGTTGACAGTGGATAGAGGCACAGTCTCTGGGATGCCACTGAAACACAAACTGAGAGGCACAATCAGTCAGTCCTCCTGCCCTGCTAGGCGCCCATGGATAGCAGGCCTGTGCTCCTGGGCCATGTGACTGCTCCCATCAAAGGGTGCAAAGATCTGGAACAACATGGTAGTCCAGTGCCCATGCCAGACCAGAACCATGGGACAGGGATGGGCAGACCTCATCTCTAGAGGTGCATACTCCCCAGGACCCTACAAGCCACTTCTCACCTAGATGAAGAGCTCTTCAGGGCACCACTGTTGTAACAGTCCTTGCTCTAGGGCTCCCATTCTCTCACACTGGGCTCAGTTTGTTATAAGGACTGGTCTTCCCAGTGGAATCTGCCCAGGCCAGCAGTAACTGGGGACATTTCCAAGCTATCCACATACATATCTAGAACCTTAGGGAGTGAATGCACCTGGGGGTTCTGGGGTGCAGCCAAGCAAGGGAACCCTTGAGCTAGCACTCAGACTGCACAAGGCCTCCCAGGTAGATGGCTCCCTAGGCCCGTGCAACCCAGACCAGCCACCTTAATCCCATAACACTAGTTATCACCAGTTCCACCAAGTTTTCCTAAAATCCCTCCTGAGCACAGGGCTCCACTGATTTCATGCTGAGTACTATGCCCTAGAGGAGGTCCGACCAACACAGAGTGTATCCTACAGGAGATGAATAGCAGGGCCAGGTGTCACAGTCGCATCACACGGAAGCACAGGCTACCTACTGGAGAGGAAGATCTCTCTCGTTGTAAGCCTGAGAGCTTGGGGAAGCCATGTGCAAGTGGAGTGAGACTGTGTCTGGGGCAGGATTTAGCTAGGGCAGAGAGAGCAAGTAGGAGCACTACTCCATTGGTACAGAATGGGCACAGTAGAGAGGACAACAGGAGGCAGATAATTTGACCGAAAGGAGAAAAGTCACATGAGTGAGCAGCTGGGGGTGAGGCTGAAGAGTTATTCTGTAGACAGGGAGTGGGAGATCCTGAACTGCAGGTTCAGCAGTCTGAGCTTCTGCCAGTTCCTGGAGGTTGGGTTTCCTTTGCTGCTCTCTTACTGGCTAATGTCCCTATTATTTCAATTCCATGCAGCTCAAAGGACAAAGACAATTGGGTCTGTACATGTAGAAACAATGGAACACTCCAGCCCCATCTGGGAGAGCAAGTGGTGAAGGGCCAGATGATCAGAGCTCCACCAAGGATCCCCCTGCCCCAGAATCCTCCCCATCTTCGGCCTCTGCTAATGGGATGGGCCTGGAGTTTCCAGCTTGCTCAACTAGCAAAGGAAGCTAAGTCACAGTTTAAGGTTTTCATGGGTCATTTACCTGACAGAGGAGTAGAGTCCACATTTCCAAAAATAAGCAATAGGTTGTTTTTGAATAAAAATCAGGCCACAGAAAACCTTTGCCCCAGTCCCACAGACCTGTATGTCTTGGCTCTGGTCTGGATAACAAACCCTTTCCCATTCCAAAAGCAGGTGAAAGGTTGGGTCCAAAGAGCAGGATCTCAAGCACTCTGGTTGCCCTGACATCTTTTGACTTCTGATGTCCATCTGGATCCTTGCTTCCAACAGGCTGAATTTTCAGGGGCCATGACTCACTCAAGATTCACAATGGCTTACCCAGAGGTAGAAGTAGAAAAGGTTACCTCAGAAACTGGGTAATCCAGGCCACAGTGGCCCCTGCTCCAGGCTGGATCTCATATCTGATTGACAAAAGTTAGTATTCAGTTCCAGGTAGTATCCTGGCAACTAAGGTACAGCTGTGAGTACCAAAGAGAAGACATTTCAGATCTTTCTTCATCATATATCCTTGGCAAGTTCACTAATATTCTGAAATTTCAAGGTCTAGAGAGGTACAGCCAGATACACAACATTCCATCCAGGTCATATACCATTCTCCATGCTGAAGGGTCCCAAGCTTATCCACAGTGGTGTCCTGTAGTTCAGGAGATCAAGGGACCACAGCTTAGATACACCGCCACCTCTGGTATAGAAAGAATCCAAGCAGATGACCCTGATGAGCTTCTGTTTGCTGTCTTGACTGTGGGTCTATAGGACAGGAAGCTGAGGCTTGAGCAGCTGGGAGAGATCTCTGTGGGTGAGTGCACCCCCCAGACCCTGTTCTGGGAACTCCCTGTCTTCTTATCCCTCTGGTGTCCTTCTTCCATGCCTTCAGAACCCAAGTTGTCACTGAGGGGAGTAACAGTGGACTCTGCTGAGTTCACCATAATTGCCTCCTGAGAGTCAGAGAGCCCCTGTCTCCAGAGGCTTTGTGCCCCCTCCATATTCTGCATATGAAGGCAGATGGAAAGCAGAAATGCCTACTGGCAGACATTCCAAGCCTCAGAGATCTCAGGAAACTCCAGGAGGCAGGAGACCACAGTTGTCTGTGCCCCTTGTTTTCCTGTCTATGTCTATGTCAGGCCAGAATATCAAAAAACACCTGGTCCAGCCCACCATTTACAGACTGAGAATAAGGCTCCTGAATTTGCTATAGAGCTAGGTCTTGACCCAGCACCTCACCCTTAATTCCAACCCTGCCTCCCACCCTACACTTCTACCCTTGAAATGTAACAAAATCTTACAAGACATCCAGAGTGTCTTCATCCAGAGTGTGCCTCGCTTAGGGTGGGAATCATTGTTCCTCCTGTCTGCAGTGACAGCAGGTCCTGGAGGAGGACCTCAGGGGATGTGTGCACTTTCATTATCTCATTTCCATTGTCCAAGTACCACTGCTTTTGGCCTTCAAGCTTTTGCATTATGTTCTTCTTTCCCTCCTGTCTTCCATGTTACCTGGAAGGCAGGACAACTGCCCAGTCTGTGATGATTTGGAAGAAGGGGATGGTGACTGGGCAAGTGAACTTGGGACCTTCTAGCATTGGGGCTGGTATATGAACTGGGCAACCTGATGAATGTCTGGAGGTTCCTCAAAACGTTAGGCATGGAACCAACATATGAACCAGCTGTACCTCAAAAATTAAAGTTATCACTCTGTAGTGATACACACATACCTGTGTTCATAGAAGGACAATCCAGAATAGCTAAACTATGGAACCAACCTCAGAGTCCATCAATGGATGAATGGATAAAGAAAATGTGTATATCACAATGGAGTTTTATTCAGCCATAAAGAAAAATAAAATTATGTCATTTGCAGAAAAATGGATGGAACTAGAGACCGTCATGTTAAGAAAAATTAGTCGAACTCCAGAGGAGAAGGGTCTTACATTTCCTCTCCTGTGTGGAAGCCAGAGAGGAAAGGAAAAGAAAGGTGGGGGCGGATCTCATGAAAATCAAGGGGAGATCAGTAGAGGAAAGGGAACAAGATGTAGGTGATGGGGAGGGCGGGGGGAAGTACAGGGCAATGATATTGGCCAAATTATATTGTTGTATCATGTGCATGCATGAATATGTAACAACGAATCCCATCGTTGTACAACTGTAACATACCAATAAAAAAATGGATGGGAAAAATGAACTCAACCCCTTCCCTAAAAAAAGAATCTACAAAAAATAATTCTCTGCACTTTCCCTGGGAGCACAGCACAGGTGACAGTCAGAGCACAGGTGACAGTGCTTCACAGCACTACAGAAACTCTGAAGAAGCCAGGAGTTTATTGCCCAGGCAACCTTGATCCTGGGCTCTACACCCATCTCTAGATGACACAACTTAGACTAAGTGACCTTCTCAGGAGACAAAAGATGAGGTCCCTGAGGGCCTAATCCTGGGTTAGCCTTCACCCACACATATTTCATGAGAGTCTCTGAGCAACATAATGATAGGACTTGTAGTAGCCCTATTTTGTGGTCGGGAAACCAAGGTTCAGAAAGGTCAAGGGTCTTGCCCAGGGACCCATAGCCCATCTGTCTTCAACATGCATACTCTTCACACAACACTTTCCTGTGGCTATGGCCCACATGTCTGCCTATGGCATGGGAACAGTATTTGGCCATTATGCATGGGGTCATCAAGTGTGATAATGTCTGATAGCTCCACTGTCTATGGGTCAGTGTTGTCTACTCTGGCCACCTGTAATGGCTTCCAGACTCCTGCTGGGGCTTCAAAATGTACTTCTGGCTATTCTATTCTGTGGGGAAAAGACAGGGTGTGTCAGGTTGCACATCCCACAGTTAGGATCAAACCCTGCTCTATTTGACCCTCTTGGGCTCTGGGCCTTCTCCAGCTGATGGTGCCATGGGCAGCTACACAGATATGACAAGCTGGATGTTATGGTTTAGATGTGAGGTGTCTCCCCAGAGCTCATGTGTGAGACAATCCAAGAGGGTTAGAGGTGAAATGATTGGGTGAAGAGAGCTTTACCCAAAAGTGAGTTAATCCCTTAATGTAGATTAATTGGGTGGCAACAGTAGGCAGGTAGGAGATGACTGGAGGAGGTGGGTCACTGAGGGGCATGCCTTTGGGGTATATGTTTTGCTCTGGGTGAGTAGAGCTCTCTCCCTGCTTCCTGGTGGCCAAGTGCTGAGCCACATTCCTCCACCACACTCTTCCTCCATGATGTCCTGCCTTACCTTGGGACCTGATGAATGGAGTCAGCTGTTTATGTACTGAGACCTTTGAAATTGTGAGCATCAAATAAACTTTTCCTCTTCTAAAATTGTTCTTGTGAGATCTTTGGGTCACAGCAGTAAAAAGCTGACTAAAACATTGACCATACTCACAGACACACACACACACACACACACACACACACACACTTCTGACCAGCCCCAAAGGATGTCAGTAGGGTCTGGCCATCTAGATAAGGCAGAAGATAAGGCCTGTGTCCTTCTGTCCCTTGTCCTGAACTCCCATTCTAAGGCTCCTGGGAATGGAATGAAGGTCCAGTGATGGTGCAGTGATGGCAGTGACTTCAACCCAGCAATGTGTGACTGTCTGTGGGCAGCTGGATCTCCTGTGCAAGTACATTACTTGAGTGCCAGAAGTTTTCTAGACCATCAGCTTCCACTCCCTCACTTATCCTGTTGATCTACCTGACACAGCTCAGAAGCTCAAGGGCAGCCTGTGTCTGACACCTGGCCCACCTGAGACTTTTGTTAAGCTTGTCTATCACTTTTACACCTACACTTTTAACCTGGCCCTTCCCAGCCAGGCATCCTGCTTGTCCTGTTGCCTTTGTCTGGACTACCTGCTTTCTCTTTCTGAGAAGCATGGCTCCACCTTAGAATCTAGAGTCCTGTCTGGATTCTGTCTAAATACTGTCCAGATGTAATGAGGTAGGGCACACTCTCTTGACTTGAAGGTCTCAGAACAGCAGATATGAGAACTCAGAAGCCTCCTTTTAGATATGGATAGGTCAGTCCTTGAGGGTCTGGTTGTGGTGGTTGTTTGGGTAGGAGGTAAGGGAGAACAACGTTTTTTTTTTTTTTCTTCAGGGTTTATAGGAAATTGGCTTTGCTCCTTGGTATGTGACAGTGTCCTGTCCCATTTGTTGAAGATCTAGATTGTCCAAAGGTCCTACCCTGGAGGATGTTGGGAAGAAGACACGAGGGGAGACATCTGGTGTGCCCTTCCAAGTGTCTGGGGAGCACACGATTCTGCCAGTAGTAGCATCAGCAGGGATTGGCAGTATGGGCAGGTGACAATGGGAAAGGCATACTGCCTTCAGGAATCTAAGGCATGTGATGGATCTGCAGTTGAAATAGGGAGGGTCACAACCCTATACTCCAGAGTAGGGATGCACAGGGCACCCTGTCCCTTGGTGTCTAGGGCAAATGCAGTACAACATTCCAAGGTCTCAGGTAAACATATGGCCCTGCCATTGGCCGTCAGACAGCACCTGGCCTCCTTAGAGTTGAAGACACAGTCCAGGCGGAGGAGCCCTGGTTAATTCTCTCATTGCTCAGATATATATTGATGACGTACTAAACGTCAAACACATTTCAGGCTCCCAGGACACAGCTTCTTCTCTGCTTCCTAACAGGGAAGGGGACAACCAATTCAATCATCACAAACAGGTGTGACATTGTTCTAGGAAGTGTGGCATGTTCTCTGTCCAGTTAAAGAGCTTGCTGCACTTCCACAGCTTTGTAAATTCACTCTCCGTGATAACTGGGAATCAAATTGCTTGGTTCTTCTAGAAAGACTTGCCGGAAGAACTTGACTCCTTCGGAGGTGAGCTGGAAATATGAAGAGTATGTAGAGTCTCCAGATTGGGTGCCGGGACACGCGACAGAGCAGAACAAACTAGGATGGGGGAACAGGAATTAAGAGTCCCGAATTCCTCCTTCCAAAGAAAGGCCAAGGAAGGGACCCCAGGTGTTCCAGCCTTCTGTCTGGCAGCAGGCAGGGTGTAGGGATTTGGAGGAAGGGGCTTCTGGTTGAGGCCCAGTTTATGTGCAAGATTTTGGGAGCCAGCCTCCGTTTGGGATCCAAAACTTGGAAAGGCGCAATGATTTCCCCATGCCTTTGTGGGCGGGACTCCAGAAAGAACCGCTTCTTGATTGGCCTGGGTAGCCCACAAGAGGGCTGGACTTTGAGTGGAATGAACAGCCCCGCGCGGTGCTTTTGGGGCCTGAGGTAAGAGTGGCTGGGGTGGGCGTGTCCCCAAGTTACGCTCCTTCTGGTTGGCTGAGATTGGGTGGGCGGAACCTTTGGAGGGCGGGCTGTGGGCGGTGTTCGGGTTTCTAAGACTGAGTGGAACTTCCGCTCCGAGCTGCAGAGTGTTTGTTTCCAACTCCGCGCCGATTTCAAACTGCTCTGCGGGTCTCAGCGGCGTGAAGTTGAGGCTGCAGGTAGTTCAGGGCCACCTCACCGGCTGGCCTGAGTCGGGTCCCGCGCTACAGGCCGCTCCTTGCTTTGGTAACTTCAGGCAAGCCTCGGCCGAGGACGTGGCGGTGATGCACGGACGGCGCACGGCCCTTGGCAGAGCGGGCCGCGCCATCTTCAAGGTGAGGCCCCCCGGGGGTTGGCTCCTGGGGTGAGACGCAGGGGTCTCGGGTTCCGTCGTATTTTCCTGGGGCGGGGGCCGGAAGCAGTCGGCAGGTGAGCTGCATTCGCTTTTTCTGCGTGAGGTATCACTAGCCAAGCCCACCGCAGCTTTACATGCCTCTGCAGGACACCACCCAAGATGAGCTTCTGTCTGCCGTCTTGACCGCAGTTCTCCAGGATGTAAAGCTGAGGCCTGAGCAGTTGGGGGACATCTCGTTAGGGGAGTGCACCACCCAGGCCCTGCGCAGGGGCCTCCGGGTCTTCTCATCCCTCCAAAGTCCTGCTTCCATGCCTCTAGTCCCCTAGTTGTCACTGAAGGGAACTATGGAGTCCACTGACTTCAATATGATCTCCTGAGAGCCAGTCTACATCTGTTTCAACCCTAAACACTTTAAACCTCCTCCACGTGCATTCATTCTACTTAATGAGAACTCTACTTAATGAGGAAAGTAGGTATCCCAAGTGCAGAAATTCCAGCACCTGAGGGTACCAGGAGGCCTGAGACCAGGGTTCTCTATGCACCCTAGATCCTGTCTATTCCAGGACAGAGATGAGGGAACGTCAGAAACATCAAGTTCAGCACTGATTTACAAATGGAGAGAGTGGGGACTGTGCATTTGCAACAGAGTTAGAAATTGAACATGGGGCCTCAACCTGTGCTCCAACCCAGTTTCCCACTCCTACACCTCTTCCTTTGAAATGTAATAAAAGATAATACAGGACACTGTGTACCTCATTTAGGTTGGAACTCGCTATTTTTCTTCTGTAGTGACAGCAGGGCCTGGAGAGAGGACACTCAGGGAAGTGTACATTTTCAGAATCTCATTTCTTTTGCCTAAGGGCCAACACTATTGGACTTCAAGTTTTGCATTGTGTTGCTCTTTCCCTCATGTCTTCCATGTTATGTGGAAGGTCAGGTCACCTGCCCAGCCTGTGCTGATTTCAAAGAGTAGGGTGCATGGGCAAGTGAGCTTGGGACCTTCCAGCACAGGGGTCCATATATGATCTGAACAGGCTGTTGTGTGTCTGGCTCCACCTGCTACAGACTCTGAAATTCCAGAGCCTCAGGGGAGCCTGCCAAGGGCTAACAATTTTGAAGAAAGATCTGAAATGTCCTCTCTTTAGTACTTACTACTGTTGACACTAGATAAAGGCATTTCCCCCTGAACAGGAAATGTGCTTCAGCCTGGAGGTGGAGCCATCATGGCCCGGATTGCCCAGTTTCTGAGGTAATCTTTTCTACCTCTAGCTCTGTGTTGGTCATTGTAATTCTTGAGTGGGTTCTGGCTCCAGGGGACTTGGCCTGTGGGTAGTGGAGATGAGGTTGGACACCAGATGTCAAAAGATGTCAGGGCAACCGGAGTGCTTGGGATTCTGCTCTTTGGACCCAACCTTTCCCCTACATTGGGGAGGGGGGTGTTTCTTGGCTGAGAACCAAGACACATAGGCTTCTAGGAGTGGAGCAAAGGTTCTTTGTGGACTAATTATAGCCAAAATTGACTTTTGCTTTAAATTTTAGACTTTCTCTGCCTTTGACAGGTAAATGACCACATGAACACCCTGAATGGTGACTTTGCTTTTTTTTGCTAGTTGAGCAAGCTGGAAACTCCAGATCCATCTCATGAGCAGAGGCTGGGAGATGGGGAGGACTCTGGGTCAGGGGGAACCCAAGAGGAGCCCTGATCATCTGACTCTTTCTGGAGAGTGAATAGAATGTGAAGAACTAACCATGTGGTTACTAGGAAGGGTAGGGATGGATGCTGGCCTCATATGTGAGACATGGCTTTTGCTCTGGTGGCCTGTCCCAAGAACAAGCCCACTGCTATGTTCTCTGGGGGAAACAGAGATGTGTAATTGTCACTGTTGAATCTTCAGAGGGAGAAAAAGATCCCCCCAGCCCAAATGGACTTCTCTGCCTTGGATTGAGGAGAAACATAGGATGGAAGATCATATGCTTGTGTTGGCCCTGAGGAGCATGCGCCTGTAGAGACAGTGTATGCCCCAGTAGTTGCCCACCCTGTTACATGGATGAGACTTGATATGGGTGCAGGGCCCAGGAGTACAGACCTGCTTTCCATGAGAGCCTGGCAGGGCAGGGGTTTGACTGTGCCTTTCACTTTGTTTCAGTGGCATCCCAGAGACTGTGCCTCTGTCCACTGTCAACAGACAGTGCTCATCAGGGCTGTAGGCAGTGGCCAACATAGCTGATAAGTTGGGACTGGGTGGTGCCCTTGACCAGGCCTGGGCTTTCTACCCCTGACCATTAGTGATATTGCTATCTCCTGGATCAGCATTAAAGCGTTTCTGAGAGGACTCTGAGCACAGAAAGAATTCAGGAGCTCCCCTCGCCACTGCTCCAAGCTCTTCAGGACACTCCTGTATCCTGTTTCTGGGGCTGGACTGAGTGGCACCTAGAGAGCAGGTGGGACAGGGGCTCTGCTGCTCCCAAGACAGACAGACCTTGATCAAGGATGGTTATGAAATGCTTTTGTTGCAGGTGGTATCAGAAATGGGTCTTAAAAAAAAATAAAAAAATAAAAGAAATGGGTCTTATGACATTGGCATGGCCTGTGGGTAAGAATTTCTTTCTGTCTGCCAGAGCTCCTTAACCAATGGTGACAATCAAACTAATTTCTTTGAGGCCATGATTTTAGGACCATTCCCTGGTTTCTTTAGGCAGCTGGCTTGGTGTGGATTCCTCTAGATGCAGCCTAGGAATGGCCCCTAATTCTGACTGCTCAGCAAAAGCTCCCATCTAGCACTTGCAGATAAAGTCAAGTGGCCTGTAAGCATTCTGTCTTGGAAATCTGTCAGGCTGGAAAGTGGGCAGCAGGTTGGAAAAATATAGCACTTGGACTTTCTGAGATAATTTGCAGTTTTGGTTCCCTAATGCCAGGGATAGTTTTCCATGTATTACTTTTTGCTTTCCTAGGGTGTTTGTTCCCTTATTCCTATCTTGGTACTCGGGTGGAAATATCTGCCAGCTTCTGAGGACATGTTCAGATCTTGGTGATTTCCCACTATCACTTTTACCTATATCATGGCTCTGTCTTTGCTTACAACAAATGGCAGTGTCTGCAGATTTGGGCTGAGATTCTGGGGCTATTCAGGCAGGGTGGGGGAGGCTGTGGCAACCTTGGAGGTGACCAGCCTTAGTTATTACATGCTTCTGCTTGCCTTTTAGAACCTCTATAGAATGTTTATTGATAGGAAGCATCACTGGTCTCAGGCCAGGTCCTGGCTGACCTTCACTTGTTTAGCCTGACTTATGTCTTAGTTGTAAGATAGCCAAAGACCACAGAGATCCTGGCAGGGCAAGGGCCAAACCCAGACTGCCCCTTGATGCCTTTGGTGTTCCTGTCTTACTGGGGAAGTGTAGGTGTGGGTAATTTGAAGCATTAAGCCTTCATGAGTTTCTTATGGGCATTTGATTCCCCAGCAGCTTAAGCACTGTTTTTCTGGGGTTTGGGGCTGGGAGGATTCCCATATCACAACCGGACCATCCACTAGGCTCTGTGGACTGTTGCCTAGCACTCTCTAATAGGGAATGAGCTCTGTTGCAAGACTGCCTAAATCGGGATTCATCCACTCAGGACCTCAGTGTCCTCCACTATAAAAGGGTATCTGTAGCTCAGCTGTGTCTTGATTCATAACAGGATTAAATGGAGTCTTTAACAAGCTAAAACCAGCAGGTGTTTATCATGTTACTGATCCTTTTTGAAGTGCTCTCTTGAGTTTAGCCTAGTGCTTGGACACTGGATCGAGATCACCTGTTGTCCTTTTTGAGGCCTTTGCCTCCCTTCTCCTCACAGAGGAGACACCTCTCCACACTAACTATCTCCCCTTCTTCTCAGCCTGTTACACCTCCCTGCCTGAACAGCTCAGGTTGACTTTCAATGTGAGCTTTGTACTGACTTGATTTTTGTCTTTTCTCCTCTACATTTGTGGGCCCTGAGGGCAGGGTCTGGACCTAGGCTTACTGGATATGTTTCCTGTACTGTGGGGGATACTAGAATGCTTTCCTCAGGAGCTGCCAATTGGCGGGTTCAAAAGTACAGAGGCACCTGCCCCTGGGAGTACAGTGCTCTGTCCTGGGGTGGAGAAGTGATAGGGCTCAGCAGCGCCCCAGCTCTGCTTTGCTGGCCAGGTGGCTCCCAGACAGTACACTGCACTTCCTAAGGGCTCCCTGGCTCTTCCCATCTCTTGCCAAGTGTCCAGCCATTGTTACTGGAACCCTAGCTGGTTTGACTCAGCTCAGTTTCCTCCTTCTAGGGTGGAGTTTATGTCTATGGGTGGGAAGTTGAACCCTGGAAACATTGCTTTCCGGATGAAGAACAAGGCTAGAGACTGCCTGATCCCCATGGGGTGAGTGCCCATCCTCAGCTCCTCCTCATCTCTGGCAATGCCAATCCTCTTCCTCTCTCCTTTGGATGACATCTGCTCTGCAGAGATTCTGAGCATAGAACTCAATGCTGCTATGATTTCCTTCCCTGAGGCCCCACATTTAGCCCGTTTTGTCATACCCCCTCTGAGTGCTCAATCACAACTAAGACAATGACAGCCATCTCCTAACATGTTGACTATGGGGGAGCTTCTGATCCCTGAACATGCTGGTGAGGGACCTTGGGGCCTGTCGCATGCAAACTGTGATGTGTGCTGCATCAGTCCAGCACCTTAGTCAGCAGCCAGTGCCACTGAAGCCTGGTTCCCATGGATGTATGAGGAGGTTGAGGCTTGGAGTATGTCTTGGAATTGACCACATATAGCACCTCCAAGGGCAACCTGGAGACCTTAGAAGCTGGCCATAGGGAGTCAGTAGGGCCCCCAACAAACCCCTTGACTCTCTTCTTCAGCTGAGGCAACTCACCAGGGAACACACTCTTCTGCTCTGCCCTGCATGCAGCCTACCCTCCCACTTGGAAAGAGTCTGGCCAGCATGGTGGCTCCCTTTCTATTCCATGCCTATGCTGGGGAAAGGTGTGCCACTTCTAGAGTGCTCACTATTCTCTGTGGCATGGACCAGCCCTCCCCGCCTTTAGTCCCATGGGCCCAGTGTACAGTGTTATAGCCTGGCCTTGGCCCCCAGGCCATCTCCAACCAGTGTGCTGTTTGTGTCCTAGGATAACCTTGGAGAACGTGGCTGAGTGGTTTGGCATTTCAAGGGAAAAACAAGAAACCTTTGCGCTGGCCTCCCAGCAGAAGTGAGTGTTGCTGGGGTGGGACCTTGAAAGAGCTGGAGGATAAGACTGTGAGGCCATCCTGAGTAGTCTGAGATGGGACTTGTCCCAAGGGTACAGCTGTGAACTAGGGTTTTGCAAGCCTCATACCTCCCAGGTGGGAACAGAAAGGGGGCAGTACCATTCTGAACTGGTGGCCCTTCACTGTCCTGTACTGACTGTTGAGTCTGAGTGCCTTCTCCCTACCTGAACCTCAGTTCCACCTCTGTTCTTTGAAACATAGGAGGGCCATGACTCCAACCTGACTCTGGCTTGGGCACTGGACTTGGTATCCAGAGGCTTCGAGTGTGAGGACAGTGATTCTGTGGACCAGACATGCTAGCTTCTGGAGTAGGCCTGGGTTTGAACTGATGTCACAAAAATGTCAGGCTCACCTCTGGGCGGCAGCAGGCTAGATCAGCCAGTATTGGCCATACAGGGGAGGGACAGCAAAGATGGAGTGGTGCCTGGTCCAGGTGGGTTTCTCCAAGGCAGGGACTGTTAGCCTCTTGGGTCAGGTTGCCTTGTGGGCTTTGCTGGAAGCTCTGTGTTCCTAATACTGAAATGCTCCTAAGTGTTGTAGTTTGCATAGGGCTGTAAGGGTAACCCTAAAATACCTCAGGGTTCAACTGTTTGAATTGGAAAAAGACATCACAGAAATTAGGATGTGTTGCTTTAGATTTGGGGAACCTCAGGAAGGGGTGAAATTCAGATGTTGGGGTCACTCTGGAAAGCTAGCAGAAGCCATTAGAGATGTTCGTGGGGCTCCAGCCTCAGACTAGCAGGGCAACTAACAGACTCAGTTTTGGGCAAAGGGCTCTAAAAAGCAAATACCACCTGAAAGCTCCCTTCTCCCCACTGAGTTTGGAAGCAGCCATGATGTGGATACCTGGGGTTGATAGCAAAGGAGGCTCTGGACGGCCCCAGCAAGGCTCCCTCTCCACAGGGCAGGATTTCCTCAGGACCTCTAGCCTGTCTCCCCGGACCAGACATGTCCCTAAACGGGGACAGGAGGAAGGGAGCTCCAGGGGAGCCTGAGCCTGGCTGCCTGCTGCTGGCAGCAAGGGCTGTTTCCGCGCTGAAATTGTGCCTGTGACCACCACCATCCACGATGACAAGGGCACCACGAGGAGCATCACTGTGTCCCAGGATGAGGGAATCCACCCCAACACCACCATGGAGGGCCTGGCCAAACTGAAGCCTGCTTTCAAGGATGGTGGCTCCACCACAGCTGGTGAGTACGGGCCAGGATGCTGGAGGACGACTGTCACCAGGCTGGCTTTTCTGCTCTGGAGTCTGGGGCAGACCAGGTCCCTTGGACACCCTTGGTGGCAGCCTGGGTTGATAGCTAAGACAACTCTGGATGGCCCCAAGCATCCTCCTCTCCCTAGGGCAGCATTTCCTCAGGACCTCCAGCCAGTCTCTCAAATGTCCCGTAGGACCAGACATATCCCCAGATTTAGTAGGCTAAAGTTGCATGTCTGCCACAATGGGCTGGTTCTCCTCTGCTCTGATCCCTTCTCACCCCAACTCTTTCTCTCTAGGAAACTCTAGCCAGGTGAGCGATGGGGCAGCTGCCATCCTGCTGGCCCGGATGATGCCTGCCCACTGTCAGCTCAGGGTTGACAGTGAATGACACGGACATCTTTGAGATCAGTGAGGCCAGGTGAGTCTTAATCTCCCCATTGCCTGGTCCCTGGGCACCTAGTGGGAGCGGGCCTGCGTGTCCAGGTGCTACTCTGTCTCCTTCCAGGCTGTCTACTGTGTGGAGAAGCTAGGAATCCCCCCCGAGAAGGTGAACCCTCTGGGAGGAGCGGTAGCCCTGGGCTGCACTGGGGCACGACAGGTCATCACGCTGCTGAATGAGCTGAAGTGCTGTGGGAAGAGGTGAGGCTGTTCCCCTGGGGTGTCGTGGGGGAGGCTGAGCTGGGGCTTCAAAGAGTGTGGCTTGGGGCGGTCAAGATGCACAGATATGTACTTTGAGGCCTGTGAGGACATATAGGGACATGATCTCTCTTGTCCCCAAGGGTCAGCCTTGAAAGGGCTTCTGGCCTACAGAGTGCATCTGCCACTGTGATGCCAAGGTGCGGAGTTAGGGGACTGAATATCCAAGATCGTGTCTTCTGTTTTTTTGTATCCTCTGGTCAGGGGGTTGGGCCTCTTCCCAGCCAACCTAGGTTCCTTTCCCAGGGCGTATGGAGTGGTGTCCGTGTGCATTGGCACTGGGATGGGAGCCGTTGCTGTCTTCGAATACCCTGGGAACTGAATCCCTGGCTCAAGGTACTACCCAAACGGCCCTACTTTGGCAGCCAGAGAGTAGATCTTGGGAAGCAAATCCACGTGGGACATTCAGCATTGGTGGTGGGAACAAATCAAGGCACTTTAAATAATTTGGAAACTGAACACCGATGACATAATACAGGAGGAGGCGGGGTGTTGGGCCTAACCACCAGGCCCCCTCGAGCTGGGCCAGTCAGTGTGGGTCACCCGGCCCCCATGTAAATCCTAGGGAACTGTGGCCTCATGAATGAGGAGGGGACAATGGATGTATAATTGTGTTATCTTGGTGGCTGTGCATTTTTCCAAGGGTGGGTATTTTCCCTGGTGGACTTCTGTGCGCTTCATCTGAGTCTGAACTGCTATTATCTCCACATTGGTGTGGGCTCTCTTTTGTGTTAGCTTTGGGGACTTACAATGCAGGGCCTTAGGCAGGGGGGCTTCTCCATCCCAAGAGCTGTTTAGAAATCCTCAATCCATGTCCCTGCCCCGCGCACCTGTTCATCAACCTGTGCCATCTAGTTCCTTAAGCTAAGTCTGGGGCTGAGGGGTGGGGTGAGCCTCAGAGCTGGTGAGTTTCCATGAATGTCTCATCATAAGAGCCTTGGCCCCGGAGCCGCAGGGTGCAGGACTTCTCTCCCAGCATGCCTTCGACCACCATCGTGGATTCATACAGCTCATTGCTCCTGTGGAAGAGGAGGGGCTGAGATCTGCAGGGCCCTGGGCAGGGGTCCCCAGCCCTGTGGATAGTGCCAGAAGGTGGGGAGGAGCTGTACCTGGGAGTGAAGAACACCTCAAGTGTGATGGAGGTTGGGGGCGCATTGGTGGGTCGTGCCTCCAGCAACCCACTGCTTGGGAAGACAACAAAGTCTTTAGCCTCCTTGGTGGCACTCTGATGACCTACATCAAGGGGAAGGGAAGACACACATGGGCACAGGCAGCTCCAGGTTTTGTCCTGAAAGACTTCACTTGTCCCAGGTCAGCCCGTCCTCTCAAGATTCACCTCTGGTCTTGCCAACACCACAGGACAGGGAAACCTGGGGTCACAGGTTTAGAGGACTGGCTTTTTCTAGAAATTCCAGGTGATATGAGCCCAGAGGTGCCAGTCTAAAGGGACAGGACACACAGATACTGAGAGGGATGGGTTTTACCCAGCCCCACCTGGGCACAGGGGGCAGGTGTGAGGCCCAACATACCCATCAGCACAGCCCAGTAGCTCCGGCAGCTGCTGAGGTTCATCAGGTAGATCTCCCGGGATGTCTGCTGGTTCACAAAGCAGGTTCCAAAGTCCACCCAGCTGCTGGACAGCTGCAGCTCAGGCACAGTCACAATGGCCCGCAGGGGCACAACCTGGAGAACAGATTTCAACTTGATGGGAATGGAGTGACCCGCCCATTGTAGTGGGGTCTGAGCCAAGGTCACTGGATCACATGGAACCCTGGTGCCCCATGAGCACTAATGCTTCTGAGCAGAGCAGTGGTAGCACAGGGGGCTGGCATTGCCATCATAAGCCAGGAGTTGCTGATGAGATTCTGCATATTGACAGGCCAGAACAGCGCCCTCTGCTGTCCCTTCCATTGGTGCCAGCCTTGCTCTCCTGGAGGTCAGCCTCTTCCACTCTTCCTCCTCCCTCCCCAGTCTTCTGTCTCTCAGATCCTGGGCCATCCTGCCTTGGCCCTGACCTTCAGGTTATCCACCCATGCCCTGCCTGCCAGAGCACCTTAGCAGCCCCTGCCGCACTGTCAGCCCCAGCAGCTGCTCAGCTCTGGGCAGCAGTGCTTCAGCTCCCCTGCTTTGCCTCTGGCTTTTGACCTGTTCCTTCTTACACCTGACCCATAGCCCCAGCTCAGCTCCCCTCTGTTCCACATCATGGCCCATGAGCTTCTGGCCAGTGGAGCCCTATGGAGCCTGAGCGTCATCCTTCACAACTGCCTCAGGTACTCATGTCCCACCCACCAGTCCATTTTCTTGACCTGACTGTGGCTTCCCTTCATAGGCTTCACCTGTTACCTCTTCCAGGGAGCCTTCCCTTATTTCCCATCATCCAGCCCCTCACCTGACTCAGCTCCTGAGACAGATGAGGACTCGCCTTGCACAGGGCCTCGGCTCCTCACTCATGAGGACCCTGCCTGGTGATATCTTCCTCCCTCTAGGGAATAGCTCTCAGCTGGTCCCACCCTCCCCCGCCTCAAGGAGCCCTCTTGGGACTAGCCTGTGTAGTCTGGTTGGTGAACTCCAGGAGCAGATCCTGAGTAAACACCATCTCTTTCTCTCCACTTGTGCTCTGCTGGATATCCACTCCAGGCAGCATCTGGTCGTTTGGGAGTTTCTGATAGGAGAGCAGCTCCAGGGAGAGTGAGAAGGACACATCCACCTGTATGGACAGGGATAGGCACTGGT
Organism: Callospermophilus lateralis; assembly: GCF_048772815.1. NCBI lineage: Eukaryota > Metazoa > Chordata > Mammalia > Rodentia > Sciuridae > Callospermophilus > Callospermophilus lateralis. Next base: position 200,600,162 of record NC_135305.1, on the reverse strand, counting down.
TCAAGCTGCTGAAGGCAGGCGCTGCCTCCCCCATCTGGAGCTGTATTCTGCCCCTCCAACCCCCAAGCCTTTGAAGGCCCAGCAAGGTCCCTTCAGCCCCTGGCCCAGTGCAGCCTACAGGGCCCAGACTGCCCAACAAACAGCTCCACAACGCCCCTGCCTGGCACATCCATGCCCTGCACCTATGCTGTGCCCAGCATCCTGTTGGTACCCTCCACAGTCAGAGGCTAGAACAGGACAATAAGCAAACTGCCCTTTTCTACCCAGCATGACCAGAGCTGGGTTCTGGCCACCCATAGGCCAAGGAAGGACTTTGCCTTTATCCTGAGGATAGTGAGGGGCATGTAATGGGTTTGAAGCAGGGGTGTGTCCTTTGCCTTCCACAAGGTCACTCTGGCTGCTAGTGGGAGGTGGGCTGCAGGAGCACAAGTGGTTGAGGACAGCAATCAGGTGGCTGAGACCGAACTTAGGCCAACAGGATGGGGCTTGGACTCCTGGTCCCAGATCGTTCCATGTGCTAGCTCATAAGCATCAACTGAGGCATTTGTTACAAATATAGATTCCTGGGTCTTAGCTGAGATCGTGACATCTCTGAAAGTAGAGCCTGAGAGCTTGTATTTTTAACAAGATTTCTAAAGGCCACTGATGTACTGCTAGGCTTGGAAATAATTGTTATAGAACAAGACATGCATGTAGAGGTGTGGACAAGTGAGAAGCACTGAGAGTTAGGGACATCCATGGGGCTTAGCAGTTGGTTCAAGGAGGTGGAGACAGAGTTCTGATCTAGGCACTAGGTGGCAGGTAGTATTTAATGAGAGAGAAGGCACATATTTGGAGCAGGACAGGGTCTGGAAGGTTATGGGGGAATTCAGTTTTACAGTTTGAATTTGGGTCTAAAACTGAGGAGAGAGTTCTGGTCTGGAGACAGATTCCCAAGCATTATCTACACACAGAGGGTGAGAGGCAATGCCACCGCCACCATGTGATATCTTTTCCCTGTGGCCTCCTCCAAGCTGCCTGAGGGTTTTTAAATACCTAAACTCAGTCTCTTGAGGGATCCCTGGAGCCCCAGCAAAAGGGACCTCTAGCTGTGCTCTGGTCTCCCCTTCTCCCCTCCATGTAGCCCCAGAAGGAGGAACCAAGGCAGAATGATACAGGAGCTCGCCCACCATTCTGCAGATCTGTGTCTGGCTCCTCTACCTCTGTGAGAAGGTTCTTGGGGGGCACAAACCCTTGAGTGAGGGCATGTGAGAAGGAAGGGAGTCTGAGTGTGAAGAGAACACATGGGCCCCAACCAGGCAGTGAGGGAGGCCTGGGTGTGTCTGTAGAACTTGTGTGGCCGGTGCACCCTGTCCAGTCCCTCCACACATGTGAAAGCCCCCTCTGCAGAGAGTGTATGCCTGGGATGGTGTGCAGGTGCTGTCTGGGCAGTGTGAGCATGTACAAAGAGACCAGAGCCATGCACCCCTCTACTGACCAGCATGTTCTCCTGAGGGCGGAGCTCCATCTGCTTGCCCCCTGGGGCCGTCTCCTCATACTCATGCTCCTGGCCAGAGCCAGCTCTGTGGTCCCAAGGAGCCCGGCCTTGAGAAATAAAGAAGGGCCTGGAGACCAGAAGCCAGAAGTACTGTGGTATTTCTGTAGTGTTGATCAGCTTCAGGTGGCGGGTAGTCAGCAGCTCGCTCAGCACCTGGGTGGCCACAGAAGAGGGGTGCTGGGGTTCATCTCACCCTCTCAGTCCTGTGGCTCTGGGGAGGGGATTCAGGACAGAAGGCCTGTGCCCCAGAAGAGCCCCTAGGTACCTTGGAGGTCCAGGTCAATTGGCAGGGCCAGGGGCGGGGAAGCAGCACTTACCCCAGAGCAGGGCTGCTCGGGGATGAGGTCACTGGCCTGACACCAGAACTCCAAGCTGCCGCTGCTGTCCAGTTCCACGCTTAGTCTGCCCAGTGATAGACACTGCTGGGGCATCCAGGGCCTCCTGGCTGTCCCCTCTGCTCACCTGGTCTCTAGCCAGCCTTTCTCTGGGCTTCCCTGCTGGCTTCTCCTCCCCTTAGCCCCCAGCAGGAGGTGGGTCAGCTTGGGGGGGAGCTTTCTCATGGAGTGTTCTACTCTAGAAGTGGATTCCTGTTCTACTCCTGGGAATATCCTACCGTATTCTACTCTAGGAGCCCAAGAAGTAGTTTTGTCCTTTGACTCCAATAACCTTGACTGGCCTCACCAGAGACGGTGAGGGTGTCCCCACAGGGGGATGGAGAGGAATGGGACCACCCAGCACTCACTGCGCATGCCTCACGTGCCCATGCAGGTCCAGTCTCAGGGGTCCCACAGCAAAGTGCTGCAGGCGACGCCTCCTCCCGGGAATCTCTCTTTCCACCTACGGAGCCCAATCAACCGTTGATCACCCTGGTGGTCCCTGGACTGAACAGCAGTGTGCCACCCAGGAGAGAGGCAGTGGCTATGGTCCCCACCCCAGGCCAGGACGTTCACCTCATTGTCCAAGCTCATGAAACCCAGGGCGTAGCCAGTACACTCCACCTTCTGCTGGATGTCGGAGCTGAGCACCGGAGGTGTGAAGGAGATGTAGATGGTGCTACTTCCCCCAGCAGGGACCACCTGGCATGGACACAGCAGCCTCAGCACTGCCCTATGCCTGCTGGGAGGCCAGGGCAGACCCCCAGAGATAGGTCCACCTGGACTCACTCACCACCTGCTGGGGTCTGATATAGTAGGGGAGGTCAGAGGGCACCCCCTCATGCCCCTGCAGGACAACTGAGATGATCTGCGCTGCAGCCCTGTTGCTGGCATTGGAGTAGGCCTCCACCTGTCACCAAGAGTAGCTGAAGCTTATACAGGCTCAGCTGGCCCCTGGGCTGTATTCTCAGCAACCCTGAGTGGCCAGCTCCCCTGCCCCCACAGCCTTGCTCACTGGGAAAGAAGCTGCATGGCTGGACTCGGACACGCTGGAGGGGCTTGGGGACCAGGGTAAGCTGCTGCTCTCAGGGGTCTCGGGGTATACGATCTCATTTCCGGCTTGATCCCGCAGTGGAAATGGTGGTCCATAAAACACTAGCAGGTCCACCAGCTTGTCCTCCTTATCTTCTGGAACATAGGTGACCCAGTCTAGGCGAATGTCTAGGGCAGACATGGGGAGAGGGCAAGGAATAAGGGAGGCACCGATGGTCTCCTTGGGGCTTCCACCTTTCTGTTCTCCCATGCCCATGGTGGAGGGGGCCTCACCGTCTTTCTAATGCCACCTTCAGGCAATTCTTGTTTAAAAAAAAAATAGCCTTTACAGACTTATGCCATCCGGTCCAATCATCTGAAGCTTTCACGACCACAATTCCAGTTCCACCTGGATGAACCTAGACACTCCGCACTCACCACGGCTTCCTCTCCCTCTGGCCTGTTTGCTGTCAGGATGGGCCCTCCAACCCCCGTGTCCTCTACCTTCTCTCCCTCCGTCTGTCAGCCTATGTTTGCTGTTACTTCCTTCCCCAGCCAGATTTGTCTTTGGGGGCCTCCGTTCAGCCTCTGTCTTGCTGGCAACCTCATGTCTTCCTTTGCTCCCCCATCCTCCCACTTACCTAGCCCAGCCTCAATGAACTGCACTGCACCATTCTCTTGGGCACCATGGAGAAAGTCTCTGAGCTGAAGAGATTGACACTTCTGTAGATTTGTCCCCAACATAAACTGGGTCCCTACATTGTCTTCCCTCCCAATCATGACAACATCAAGTTGTCCCTAACACCTCCATCTGCATCCCTAATGCCCTACCTCATCTCCCAGAAGTTCCCTGAAGACCTGTCCCCACACTATGTGTCTGCCTCTGTCCCATCCTCCTGCCTTCAACCCTACTCCTGACCCCCTTTCTTAGGGGCCTGCCATGTCCAGTATGCCCTCTCTTCTGTATAACTAATTTGTATCACTTCTTGCTGTTTTTTTGTTTTGTTTTGTTTTGGTTTTTTTGATTCTGGGGATTGAACCCATCTGCATTTAACCACTGAGCCACATCCCCAGCCCTATTTTGTATTTTATTTAGAGACAGGGTCCGAGTTGGTTAGCACCTTGCTCTTGCTGAGGCTGGCTTTGCACTCACGATCCTCCTGCCTCAGCCTCCTGAGTTGCTGGGATTAAAGGCATGTGCCACTGTGCCCAGCTCTACATCTTGCTATTTTTTGATAGCACTGAAACAAGTTCAGGTCCACCATCATGAACAAGCTTCCCTCTGCCAGCCCCCATCCTCAGTTCCCCCTTTTCCCCTTCACAGAAAGCTGATAGGACCAATTACCCACACTGCCACCTCCTCCCTCTCATCTCTCACCCATTCCCCATTAGCATTTGATTTATTAGAACTTATAATGCCAGCCACTGGGCTGGGCCCTGGTGAATACCCAGTGGACACACACCCACGGCTCCTGATCTTGTTTCTTATGTTTACTATCAACCTAGCACCTGCCTTTTACCAAGGACACCACAACTCTGAAGTCCAGTGGACAATTTTCCAGGTAGAAATAGAGAAATGAGTGTAACTAATTAAAACAAATTAAAAAAAGAAATAGAGAAATGTGCATGTGATTATGAGCCCAAGGAAGGGGAGGAACCACCAGAGGGAAGGGAAGCTGAAAAGAAAGCCCGAAGTAAACAAGGAAGATAGACAAAGGTCACAAAAAGAAGGAACTGAAAAACAAATTATAAAGCAAAATAAATCTTAAAATGAGACGGAAGAATTATATGGATTGACTAACTTTTCCCATTCAAACATTGAGCATGTCAGGGTGTTTAAAAAAAAAACACTAAGCTGTCTACTGTTCACCAGAAACAAAGTCATAAAGGGTGACAATGGAAGAGTGGGCAAGGAGACCCCAGGTGAATGCCAAGGAGAGCAGAAGAAAGTAACATGGAATTTAGCCAACAGTGTTCCATAAAGGAGTAGGAGGAATAATACAAACGACAAGACTCAATTTGAGAAGAATATCCAGTGTCTAAATGCACCAACCAATAGAGCTAAAAGCATAAAGAAAAACAATTGTGAATACAAGGAGACATTGACTTAGAATGTGGGGAGAGGAGAGACTGCCAACACTTCCAGAACTGCAGAGATCTAACTGTCGTAGAGCAGGGCCCTCTCTTGTGGCCATGCCTTCCTGAGATAGCCTGGGCAGCTTAGTTATGATAGTGCCAAGTCCTGCCATCTGACACGGGCTCATTCGGCCCAGGGGTGTCAGCCTGGGGATGCCTCACACACTCCCCAGGGGACTCATTGAGGCCAGGCTGATCCTGCTATCTCCCTCAAGTCTCTGAGCTGCCGATAGCTCTTCTGGTGGCACAGAATACTCTTTGTCACCACTTACCGCCCCAGGCAATGCTGGCTTATTTTCCCTCCAGACTCAGCCTAAGTGCCCCTCCTTGGGACATGCAGGCCCCTTAATCCTCAAGCGCTAGCCTCCATGCACAGTCACACCCACAGGACAGGGTCCTAGGCAGAGACCCTGCTGTCTTATGCCTTTTGTATCCCCAACTCCTTGCTCAGATCCTGGATAGAGTGCAGGTCCTGCCAGCTGAAGGAATGAGCAGCGGGGTCCCCTGGAAGTAGCCCTAGGCCCAGCAACCCTGATGACAGCAAGGCTCTGTGGCTTCTTTGATACTGAGAGACCCAAGGCTAGGCAAGAGCAGATCTCATCCTCTCCCATCCTTGATGATGGGAGAGGCACTTTCTGGCAACCCTGGACTGCCATGGTCAACTCTCCCCTGTGGACCTCCCTCGGTAACCACGGGCCCCCACAACCCGTCCGGGCCATCAGCTTCCCACAGCACCTCCCCAGTTTATCTCACAATCATCTCACCACAGGGGCTGGAGTTATTCAGGCGAAGTTTCCGCGTGACTGTGTCTCCTCCAGAGACCTGGGTCCCAAACCTGGAGGCAAGAGATGGGATTGAGCAAGCCATAGCCGGCATACACCTGGCAGGTGGGGCACTGCAGAGAGGAGTGTGAGATAAGGACCAGGAGGTCCACAGTGGTCTGTCCTCACCTTGGTGACACTGAGACCCAGGGCTGGAGGCCTTCCCTGTGCACTGGTTGAGGGCCTGTAACCTGGGGCTGCTCACTGCTCTGGAAATCCATCCCCTGTCCCGAATTATGCTGATCAAACTGATCCCAGCTCATCTGTTTGAGCAGCCCCAGGTCTGGTACTGACCTTGAGTTACATGGACTACTCACTACTTCTGCCCTCCCACCCCAAAGTCCCTCAGAGACCCATAGGTGGTGGCCACGTCTCCTGAGGCCTCTTTTCCCCAGGGATAACCTAACCTGGGAACCCTTGTGGGTGGCACCAGGTGGCTCTAGGCCATATGGAGAACATTGAGGTGGATGGGAAGCCCAAGCTGGAGGTTGGAGGGTTTGGGGAGCCACCAGGGAGCAGAGGATGAGGGCAAGGGTGGGACACCTGATGATGGGCTCCTTCTGTGACTTGTCAGCCATGTAAGAGGTGGTCCGCTGGGAGCTGATGGGGCAGCCCACCACTGCCATGTGCACTGGGATGACTGCTGGTGGCAGGTCTCCCACCTGCAAATACATCCTTTGTCACCCCTGTTACCAGCTGCCCCTGCATTCCCTCCAACCACCTCAAGCACCCCACAGCTTGGTCCCGGCTTGGCCCAGCCTCATTTCCCACTGACTCCTTCTCCAGAGAGCCCCAGCCTGGGCTCTGCCAGCCTCCATCTGCACAAATCTGTTAACTTTTAAGGGGGAAAAAACCTTATTATTCTTCTCTGTTACTTAAAAGTAATAAATGCTTATTTCTGGAAAAAAAACTTAGTGTACTAATCACCCATAATTCTCCCCCTGCTGGACTCACTGCCGCCATCTTAGCATGTATCTGTCCACCCTTCCTTTGTGTCCATTAAGACAGATACAGGTGGGCAGCATGCCAGACAGGTTGTTCTTTAATAACCTTCTTTTCTCTTAATGATATAATTTTACTAAAACAGATTCATGATATCATAGGCTAGGCTTTGCAGAATTCCACTGTAGGGAAGCAGCCCAATGGCTTATCCAGTCTTCTACAGATGGACACAAATCTATATTTGTTTCCTCCCTGCCATTACAAATAATGTTGAGAAGAAAAGCAGCCTAGTGTGAAGTCATTTGTACATAATCTACAGATGTGTTCTTGGAGGCCCTTTAAATTTGGACATGGCACAGTCCCAAGTGCTTCCAAAGGCCAGAGGCATTCCCTACCTCTGGACCCACCAGGCTGAGACGTTCCCTTTCCCTGCACCTCACCAATAGCTTTCAAACCTTGCTAATCTGACACAAACCAGTATTTTGTAGTTATTGTACTTTGCATTTATTTAACTACTAGTGATGACATTTTTTATATAAGTATCAGCTATTTGGACTTGTCTTTCTTTGAATCACTTATTCAAACCCTTTGCTACTTGCAATACTTTATTTCCCCCTTACTGTTATTTAGTAACTATGTATTAACATAAGCAACCATTTTTCATACATGATACAAGCAACTTAAAGCAAATATCTAGTATAACTAGCCTGTTTAACTTACCAAAGGTTCACAAAAATCTATGCAACAACAGAATGGTGTATAGGATAATGTATGTGTGTTTTACCCTGCCATGGTAAACCAGGGGGCTCCTTGTAGGCCTTATCTCCTGGCTGATCATTGATTTCATTCTTGTATCCCCCATAGTATTAAGGACTGCACAGGAACCTATACACAGTAGGAGCTCCATGTGTGCCGAGTGAAGGAGCAAATGAATGACCCATGGGGTAATAATGGAATACACAGAAGGCTAGGCAAGGGAGGCTGTTATTCCCTCTATTCCTTACTCCCTTCTCTATGTCTCGGGTCATGGCATAGCCTGCTAATTTCTCTGTCCTTACTGTGGTCCCAGCCCTGCCCCTCAAGGGGAAAAGTGTAGAAGGTTCTACTGCTCATGAAGACCCCTCCTACCTAGAACATCCCAGCCTCCATCCCAGAGGTTGTGGCAGGTGTCTAGGATAACCTTGTAACTTGGTGAGTTGAGAGGCTGAGGACTGGGTGTTGGAGAAAGGGAGGTCAGAGGGGTGTGCCCGCCTGTGTGTCCTTACCTTGCAAATAAGGCTGTCCCAGTACTCGCCCCACATGTTGGCACAGCCTGTGATGTCAATGCTCAGCTGCTGGAAAGCCCCCAGCACACCCTTGGAAGTGTGGGGGAAGAATGCAACTCCTCTCCCGTAAGATAACATGCTTTCCATAAAATCTGGGGGAGAATCAGGAATGAGGGCTCAGGAGCCTGGGGTTGAGAGTGAGGTCCAAACCCTCAGGAGTTACCAATGCACTGCCCCTGACCAGCCACCCCATAGCCTCTCTGTGGTCAGGAGGCTAGCTCAGGTACCAGTAGCTTGGGGCCCTGCCTGGCTAACTCTCTTCTCTCCTGAGAGTCCAGAGCTCATCAAGAGCCCTCCTTTATGAGCCACTATGCAGCCCAAATCAAGTTCAGACCCTGTGCATGAGGTTATGCCCTAGCAAGGAAATGACCTCATTCAAGAGTAGGAGATTGTCATGTGAAGAGCCATGGCCATCTTGAGGACCTAGCTAGGAAAGACACTGAGAAGGGGGACTCTGGTCCTGGTTCCCTTCTCTGGCAGCTGCTGGCCCACATCCTCAGAAGGCCAGGTGAAACTCCACTCTGGCCAGGCATCAGCCCGCAGCCCTTACCCCCAACCCTGGTGGCTCTTACCCAGCTGCTCTTTTTTGGCCAAGTGCTCTCGGATCCTCACCGACTTTAGCAGGGCAGGAGGCAAGTCAGGGCTTTACAAATGGAGGCAACAAAAACCCAAAAAAACCAAAAAACTTGGCATCAAAACAGCTAAGCCATGCCCCATGGAAACCAGTATTGCACCCAGCAGAGGAAGGTGGCCCTGCCTGCTTCTCCCAGGGAAAAGCTGGTCAGGTCTCTTCTTCACCTTTTTCTCTGTTCTTTGTCCCCGTTACACCTCTATCATCCAAAGTATCCCCAGCTGCAGGCCACTCCCCAAGTCATACAGATCATCCCCTAAGAAATCCAGGAGGGCTCTAGGGCAGGGATCCTTTGTCCCAGGCTGTGCCCTAGTTACCTAGGATGCAAACCCATCCCAATGTTCCCTCTCTTGCCCAGACTTCTGCAACAGGCCCATTTCCAGTGCACCCTGCCGACCTCTGTGCTGGGTGCACACTAACCCTTTGGAGCAGAGAATTGATGGGTTATCCACTGCTTATGGCTCTCCCTCCTGCACATGGCAGTGGTTTTAAGAGATGAGGCAGTGAGGTCTCACACAGGTGTGTGCTGGCAAACTGCCTCCAAAAAAGATGGCCTAAAATGTAGTTTTGGCCGATATCTGTGGTACAGTGCTCCACGTCTTGCTTCTCCCCTTGACCACAGTGTCTCCACTGACCTTTTGTCTTCCCTCCTGGACATCCTCCCCAGCTCATTTCTCCTAGTCAGCCCAGCCACACCATCCAATTGTCCCAGAAACTCCCCACTCTTGAGTCGTCACTCCCACATCTTTGCCTGGTTCTTTCTGTCCATAGAAACTTCTCCCTCATTCACGGGCCTCTCCTGCCTTATCTCAAAAGCCTGCCGTGTCAGCAGGCCAGGCTGAGGAGGGGGCACATCCCAGCCTTTCCCACAGGCCCAGTCAATATTGAAGAGTGGGTAGCAAAAAGCCATCTCCTCTCTGTGTTTCTCTATATCTCCCTGTAAAGTCTCAGATGCCTCCTTCTACACCTGTCAGCCTCTTGCCACCTAAGCCACAAAGGGGGTAAAACTCCACCCATGCACACCCACCCTGGGGACAGCCTCCAAAAGAAACAAGACTTACAGGCTGATGCTTTTGCTCAGGCTGTTTGGGGGGCTCCCAAAGTAGTCAAAATTGAGAGTGAAAGAGGTCTGCATTGGGGAGCAATTAGTCAGAATGATCTGGCCATTCACACGGGTCCTCAGTGGCACCATTGATCCAAAGTCTAGGTGCAGCTCCTCCAGGTGGCCCGGCCACTGCTTTGTCCTGAAAACATTGCCCCATGTCCATGGACCCTATGTTACCTGCAGTCTTTGGAGCTACTCAGGGAACCACCCTAGGTAGGGGTGCAGGAGCTGCCCAGAAACCTGGCTTCATCTTCGACTCCCTCCTCATGGAGCTGGAACCCCCCGACCCCGCCTTCCTGTATGCCCACCATGCTAACTAACAGAGGCCTGGAACTCTGTTAGACAGTCCCTGGCTAGGGGCAGACTGGCATGTCTCCAGGCCTCATATGGGAAAGCCCAAGGAGCCTGTAGCCCTGGACACCCAGAGGACAGGGGTGGGGTAAAAGGTCTGCTCCTGCAGAAGCAAGTGGTCAGGGCCCATCACAACTCTATGGCCTCTTCCCAGTGGTAGGAATCAGCTGGGAGTGGACTCTCAGTACATTGCCAGTTCTTTGTAAAGCTGCTCCCACCCTAGGCTCACCTGATATCAGAGCCCTCCACAGAGACAGTGATGGTCACTTCCAGTCCCTGGGGCTTCCCAGAGATACCTAGGGCCAGTGGCTTTTTTATTCCTGACACATAACAAGGAAGAGCCAGATCCGTCAATTCTTCCTACAAGAAAACCCATCCAGGGCTTAGTCAGACCAGGGCTTCAGAAGCGGGTTCAGATGGTCTTCCACAGCAGAGGTGGTTTCTGTGAGTGGCCCAATATGAAGGCCTTGACCTTTGTCTGGACTCATCTCTAAGAAAGGGCTCTTGAGTGCTTTTAGTAAGCCCAGTCAGTAGGCCCACATCCTGTCCCCAGAGGCCTGGCCCCATCCCCAGGGTTCATGCTATCTGAGTCTGCCTGAAACATCTGTGCATGTCCACATAAAGGAAAACCTTTCAGAGTGACTTCTGGAGAGCTGCACATTCTTTCTGATGCTGCTACTATAATAGACATCATGCCCTTCTTGAGTGGGATCTGCACCATGCTATGCCTGGGTCTGTCTATCATCCTGGAGCTCAGGATCAGCTGTGTAGGAAAGCTCACTGTCCCATGTTTGCCAGTGAAAAACTGAGACCCGATTCTGCAAGTCTTTGCAAGGAAAAAATTATTTCCCCAACAAGAACCGTGTAGCAATATACAACAATGCTCAAGCACTAGTCATGTTCCACCCAGATGGTCTCCCTCTGGGCCCCTCCAGAGAAAAGCTGTGCCTCCCCCCGGCTGACCCTGGCTATCAGTCACCTCCTCCAGCAGCATCTGGCACAGTGTCTGCCTTGAACAGCACCTCTGCCTTAGGTCTCTGGGCCAACTGGAAAGCTGGACCCCCCCCCCCACCAGCCACAAAGAATGGTCTGGAGAAGGCTAAAGCTGGTGCCAAAGGGGCCAGGGGTCTCAGAGCACATCCAGGCTGCTCCAGGCTCTCTGATCTTGTGTTCTTAGAAAGTTGGCCCAGCTTGAATGAGGATCCTACACCCAAATGCAAAAAATCCCTTCCCTACCCACAAGGACCAGGAGCCAGGGGTAGGACCTCCCTGAGGTACAAGCACAACCTGTTGACAGGTGTCTTAGTCACTCAGGTTCTCATAACACAGTTATCACTGTACTCACCGTGGTATGCACGGTCAACTCCAAGTTGAGCAGGCGCTCCTCACTGGGGCGCAGCAGGCCACGTTTGGGAGAGACTATTGCTGTGCAGAAGGCTGCTTGGTGCCCTAAGAGCTGGTGGACACACAGGTGGGCCTGTTGTGTGAAGCTCCCAGAGGAACCCGAGCCCAGACAGCATGCTCACTGCTGGCTGAGACTCAGACCCACAGTAGGTCCCAAGGTTCCTTCTGTCCTCCCCAACCCTGGAGGGACTTCACCACCTGTCAGTGGGATGCATGGACTAAATGAGCTACCCTGAGAGGCCCAGAGAGTTGGGGAGCAGAAGGCAGTTGCCTTTGATATACAAGGATGTGGCTCCATCTTCCACAGATCTCAGAGCCATGGGGCAGTACCACAACTGGGCTCCTGACAGCTGTGTGGACCAGCCACACACTCTGCTAACTGGAAGGCTCTGTGTTCACCAGAAACTCCTTCTCAGGCAGGAACTGGAATTCCCTAAAGGCAGGACCAAAGCCAGACCAGATGGGCCGCTCCTCTAAGGAGCCAAGCTTTTCTGGGCTCTATGGAGTTATGGACGGGCTGTAGTAGGGAGAGAGGCTGAACAGATGCTGTGGGGGGGATTTGGGGGGCAACATAGGTCTCTGTTGCTGAGGGCTGCAGACTGCTCCTGGATGGTACGGGCTCAGTCACCTTGCCCCAGTGAAACCGCGTGAACAGGAGTGTGCCGTTGACGAGCGTGATGGTTGACTTTGTGGACACCCCCATGTAGAGGTTGCTGACCTCCACCTGGCTGCTCTTCAGGTATACGTGGGGCTCCTGTACCTCAGCATACACAGGAAGGTAGCTGGAACACCAGGAGACAGAAGAAATAAAACTGCCCCTATATACTGTTGACATGATGGTCTATGCAGAAAATTCTGAGGAGTCTATATTTTAAGAACTTCTAGAACTAAGTTCAGCAAAGTTATAGGGGATAAGATCAAAGCACAAAAGTCAAATCATGCTTTTACATACATAATGAACACATGGAATTAAGTGAAAATACAATACTGTTTATAATTACTCCAAATTGAAATGCTGAGGTATAAGAGAAATTATATGGAGAATAATTTAGGCTTATTTTAAAGTGGTTATTTTTCCAGAATGTTTACTTCGTCTCCCCACCCTACCCTGGCAAAACAAGAGAATTTTTCCAGTCTCCACCATGATAACCTAGTGCACCTCCAAGTTTCTACCTATAGCTAGTCTACATTCAGCTCCAGAATTTGCTGAAGCTACTTTTTTTAAGCACTCCTTTCCATTGATGGCCCCAGTAGCTTCTGCTTCAGGTTAACTGATGTGTATTCTGTATTAGCCTCTCCCCCCAGATTTGGGGATTGCAATGTATCCTATGACCTCAATTCTCTGATGGATCTAAGAAGTCAATGATTTTCAGTTTGTTCAATTTTTTCTTGTGGTGAGAGCAGGAGCTCAACAAACAGGTGTTTTGCCTGGATGGACATCTGAAGGTATTTTGCCAGCATGATTAACATTCAGAGTCAGTCCAGGGTAAGCAAAGAAGATTATCCTAGATAATGTGGCTGGGCCTGAGTTAATCAGTTGAAATGAAATTACCCAGAGAAAGACATTCCATGTGTGCTAAGCAGCCTCAGCTCCTGCTTCCTGCAGGCCTGCCCTATGGATTCTGGAATTGCCTGGCCAATCAGTCACATAAGCCAAACCCTTGCAATAAATTTCTAGTGGAACCCTGACTGATACAACTGCATTATATAAAATGTAGGTAAATATAAAGGGCAGAATAAATGTTATTTTATTGAAATTCTTTCCTTCTGATTTAAGAGACAATTACATAAGCCAGAAACTGTAAAACTGTGTTGGTGGAACTTTAGTGTATGAAAATGAAGTTTATATGAAAATAATTTTACAAGGAAGGAAAGAGTTAAACAGTACAATTAACCAAACAACCCAACAGACATATACAGTACTTTGTCTGACAGCAGAATACATATAATTCTTTTTTTGGCAGGGGAGGTAACTAGGGATTTCAGAGGCACTTGATCACTGAGCCACATACTGAGCCCTATTTTGTATTTTATTTCAAGACAGGGTCTCACTGAGTTGCTTGGCACCTAACTTTTTGCTGAGCTGGCCTTGAACTCGAGATCCTCTTGCCTCAGCCTCCCAAGTCACTAGGATTACAGGTGTGTGCTACCACGCCTGGCCAGAATACATGTTCTTTAGGGCATATAAAACATTTCCAGAATGGAAGATAAGAGAGCTCATAAAACAAGCTTCAGTGAGCTTTAAAGGACTGTGATTATATAAAGCATATTCTCCATTAACAACAGAATTCAGTTAGACATCAACAACAGAAAGAAATTAGAGAAACAAAAATATCTGTAAATTAAACAACACACTTATAAATAAAGTAAAAAAATTAGGGTCAAATAGAAAAAAATCACGAGAGAAATTAGAAAATATTTTTATGTCAATGAAATTGAAAACACAACATCTCAAAGCTTATAGGATGCAGCTAAAGCAATGCTCAGAGGTAAATTTATATTTATGAATGCCAATATTAAAAAAAATACCAAAAGCCTCAGCTCCCATCTAAGAAACTAGAGAAAGAGCAAATAAAATCCAAAGAAGAAATAATAGAATAAATTATCTTTGTGCAAATAATATGTCCTTCTCTTTAGAACAATATTAGAATGAATAAATGAGATCAGCATGGTTGCAGGATACACGACCAACATGCAAGAACATTTGTGTTTCTATGCAGGAGTGATGAACAACCAGAAATCAAAGTTAAGAAAATGGTTCTACTTCCAAAAGCATCAAAAAGCATAAAATATTTAGAAATAATTTCATAAAAGAAATATAAGAATTAAAAACAATGAAATATCATAGAACTAAATGAAAAAGAACATAAATGGAAAGACATTTAATACTCATGGAGAACACTGCCAAGATGATGACACTCCCCAAATCGACCTACAGATGCTACTCACTCCCTTACAGAAACCACAGCTGGCTTTTCACAGAAATTAGCCAACTGATTTATATGGAGATGTCATAAAATCATATGGAAATTCAAAGAATTCAGAATGGCTAAAACAATCCTGAAAAAGAAAAAAAGTTGGAGAATTCATATTTCCCAGTTTTCAGATTTACTACAAGGCCACAGTGATCCACACTGTGGCACCTGGCACAAGGACAGACGTGGTTCAGTGAAACAGAATGGAGAATCCAGAAATAAACCCTCACACGTCCATCAGTTGATTTTTGAGTGTGCCAAAACAATTCAGTGGGTAAAAAATAGTGTTTTTAAAAAATGGTACTGGGATAACGGGTTAACTTCATGGAAAGGAATAAAATTGGACCCATTTTTTTCACCGTATGAAAAAATATAGTGCAAAATTGACACAGATGACCTATGAGTGTATGAACAGATGCTCAGCACTGTTCACTGGCCAAAGGGAAACGCAAATTAAATCCTCAGGGAAATACACCTCTCATGCTAGGATGCCTGCCACCAGAAAGAGAGAATCACAAGTGACTAAGGTTGTGGAGGACCAAGAACAGCAGGGAGGATGGAGAGCGGTCAGGACAGGTAGCTATGATATCCAGCACAGGGGCCACCTGCGAAAGCTCACAAAGACGGGTAAAGAGATTGGGGGTGTGGGCACGTGCTTAGCAGAAGGGAAACCCTAAGTTCAATACCCAGCACCAGCACCAAAAGAAAGAAAGGGGTAAATGTAAAGCCATTCCTTGGAAAAAAGGAGGATAAGGAGCAGAAAAGGAGAACAGGATGTGATCAGATTAACTGATACAACAGAAGAGAACAATACTGCTTCCTAAAACCCCCGGAATGAAGGTCCTGTACAGGTGAAGAGAAGTGCTAACACTGTCAATGACAAGAGTCAAAGGGCAGGAGTGGGCCGTGGGGAAAGAACTGGGAACACGCAAGGAGGGTTGGGAGCCTGATCGGCTTGGTCTCCACGGGCCTGGAGCTCAGGCCACATATGGGAGACTGGGCTGTAGTACTTGCCACTCCTGGAGAACATGGGTGTAGGCTGGAGAGAGTCCCCAGTACCCCTGGGCCTCTCAGCTGTCCTGGAGGAAAAACAAACAAATTGTTCCCAGCCCTTCATTGCTATTTATGAAGGAAGCGATGGAAAGGTTTGTATAGCTATCCAACATGGGCTTCCTCTGCGGTCTTGGCTGCTTCCTCCAAAGGCCTCTTCCTCTCAGGGGATTGGGGTTATGGTGTACTCTGGGGCAACATGCTCACCTACTCTCCACTCCTTGGAAGAGGGGTGCTTGCCATTCCTACACCCACTTACTTACTGAGAGGAAACTTACGCCACCAGTTCTGTGTGCAAATCAACTAGATCCTCCATTCAGAAAAAATAATGGACAGCCAACGGTTGCCAGATGTAGAAGAACACTAAAACACGAAGGGAGAAGGTCTCCAGACAAACACCCAAGAAAAGGGAAATCAGATTCCTTGGGGGGGATGCGAGAGGCTTTGTATGTGCAAGACGCTAACACATTTCTATCAAAAAAGAACAACCTCAGAGCCAGGCTCAGTGGCCCATGCCGTTAATCAATCCTAGCAGGTCTAGAGGCTGAGGCAGGAAGATTGGAGTTCAAGAACAGCCTCAGCAAATCAGCCAGGCCCTAAGCAACTCGGTGAGACTCTGTCTCTAAATAAAATGCAAAAAAGGACTGGGGATGTGGCTCAGTGGTTAAGTGCCCCCGAGTTCAATCCCTAGTACCAAAACAAACAAACAAAACAAAACAAAAAAACACCAACCCCCAAAACCTAAAATTTAAAAGTATGATTTCCAAAGAAAGGCATATCACCAAAGGCAGAAAGAGTGAGCCACAAGGGCACCTTCCCTGAGTGAGGAGCAAAGCCATTGGAAAAATGGAAATATAAGAAATCCAGTTAAAATCATGCTGCAAGTTTCCAGCAGGTGTTGAGTGGGTTGTGGGAGCTCAGCAAGCTTTCCCACTCTCTTCTTCTGGAGACAGATGCCCACCTCTCATCCCTATTCCTAACCCCCCACCTGGGGAAGGGGAGGAACATGACCTAGAGAGGACCCATCAGGGTCCATCTCTGGAGAAAGCAGGTTCACTTTTCACAGAGGGAGCCCAGGCTCTAAGGACTGCCTCCCCAAGCAGAGTGGCTAAGGGCCCTCACCAACAGAGGAGGGAAAGGCCCAGAGAGAGAAGCAGAGTTGAGGGTTGGGACTGGGATGGAGGTTGCAAGAGGGAAGAAGGGTAGAGGATGGGAGAAAGCAGAAGAGCCAACAAAGGGAAGAGTTTTGGCCCTTGGGATGGCAAGGCAGGGATGCTTTTTCTTCCTTGCCTGCAGCTCTATCACCTGCAATCCGTAAACATTTTGGTTAATATAAGGTCCTTTCAGAAGAAAGAACAGAGACAGGAAAGGAAAGAAAATAAGACTTCATGGAAGCCATGTTCCCAGAGGTGAACGCAAACTTAGCCTTCATGTTGAAGGCCCACAGAGTGCCCTGCAGGACCAGTGGGAAAGACTCACTCAGACCCGCACTGGTCATCACAGTAAAGGACTTCCAACAAAACACTGGTGGCATCACCCCCGTCAGATGGTCAAATTATTAAATCCAGATAATATCTGTCATCGTAAGAATATGGAGCCAGGCAGGAGGAAGTATAAAATGGTGCAGTGTTTTTGGAGGATAATTCCAGAATATCCTTATAGGTTTTAAATGAGCATTTCAAATGTTTTATAATGAATACACGTGCAAAAATGAATATAAAATATATGCACAGCTTAAATATATAAAAAATAATAGTAAAAAGAAGACAGGTATACTCCCATCCAGCTTCAGACACAAAATATTACCACTAGCCTTAAGGAAATATTTTACTTCAAAGTAATTTTGGAAGGGGTTGGGAGGAGTGGATGGGGGATGTAGATGGAATGTTATTTGCAGTGAGCTGATAACTTTTGAAGGTAGGTGATAGTTCATGGGCACTTATTATACTATACTATTTTTATATAGGTGAGAAACTTTCCACTGGAAAGCAAGAAAGAGAGATGGGAGGGAAAAGGGAAGAGGAGCCAGGAGCAGTGGTGCGTGCCTGTAATTCTGGCTGCTCGGGAGGCTGAAGTAGGAGGATTGTAAGTTCAAAGCCAGAATGAGCAATTTAGCAAGACTCTAAGCAACTTAGTGAGACCCTGTCTCTAAATAAAATATAAAAAGGGTTGGGGATGTGGTTCAGTGGTTAAATGCACCCAGGTTCAATCCCCAGTACAAAAAAGAAAAAACAAGAGAAGAGGAAGAAGAGGACTATTACTACCTTTGACATATCCAGTGTGTTCCCTCCCAGAATACAAGAATATTTGCTCATTGAAATATGTCACGATTTTTGTGCTCATTCTCCTGTTGATGAACATTGGGGTTTCTAGTTTTTCACTGTTATGTCACATCTCACCAGGAAACAGTAAAATGGTTTTGAAGGTGGTTGTACTAATGTACATTCCTTTAGCACACACATCCTAAAAAGACATACTCCAAAATATTATCAGTGAACTATTTCTAGGTAATGGATTATGTATCATCTTAATATTCTTCTGGGTAATTTTCAAATGTTATAGGATAAACATGTATAAGTCAATTTAAATTCAGAAATGTCTCTAGATAAATACATCATTGCACATAGTATAAATAAATATACTGTAAATGTGCACATACTGTCGTCATCTTCCCATCCCCCATAGCCCCGTACCTCCAGGTCCCTTTTTCCACTTCCAGCTCTAGTACAGTCTGCAGACGCTGACAGTGCAAGGCCTCCAAGGTGACAGTCACATGGCACTCCCCCAGAGGGTAAAGGTAACCACTTGAAGGCTCAATGTCCAAGGGAGATGCCTGGTGCCAATCCAGAAGGATGAGGAGTGAGGACATGGAGAATTGCAGAGGCCCTGGGGGCTGGCCATGCCCAACCAGGTGCACCTCCAAGGGCCCCTGGCTCTTTCAGAGCCATCTGGGACCCAGAAAGAGGCAAGCATGTGGGGGACTATGGCTGGGCAAGGGTCTCAGGATTGAGGATTAAAAAGTGAGTCTCCAAGCACAAGAATGCACAAGCCAGGTGCCCCCACCCTGGCCCAGATTTGAGAGGTAGAAGGCAGAGGGAGGCCCCAGGATGTGGGGAGACCAGAGCAGGCAGATGGAGACTCCAGCTGGGGAGCAAGAGGAGAGCCTGTGAGCCCTATGGGGAACCCTAGATCAGGACTCTGACAGCTTCAGTTGAGGAGAGCCATCAGGCCACCAGATTGCAGAAGGGGCCACAATTTCTCCTTTACACCCAGGTGGTCTTTTCTCCACCCTCTCATTTCTTGGAGGATGGGACTCCTTCACCTGGAAGGTCTGTCCCTCCCCTCACATCAGGTATGTTGACCTTGGCTGAGGGGGAGAGGGAAAGGGAAGGAACTTAGGAAGGGGTTCTTTCCATTTTGTTCTTCCCATCTCATGAGAAATGGAACATTCTTCTGACTAAGTAACCCTAGGACCCGGGGTGGGTCACACGGAATAGTGGGGTATCACTAGACATGGAAAGATAAGGTCCCTTCTGATATAACCTTTCTCTTGGTTCTCTCCCATGAGAACCTCACAGTGAGTGCAAGGGTCATGCCTGCCTGGAGGTGCTAAGTGGCCTGGTTTGCCCTCTCCCTCCCCTACCCCACCCAGGCCACCATGCCCAACCATAGGGTCGGCCTGGTGCTGTGGCTTCCTGCTTCTGAGCCTCAGCCTCTCTGGCCTTTAGCAGAGGCTGCACAGGACTTGCTCTCATAGGAAAAGAAGGCTTTGTGCTTGTCAGCATTCAGGCATTGAAGTTTGGGGTCCAAGCTCTGCTACAGAAAGGGCTAAAAAAATGCAAATAAAAACAAAAAAAAACCCAAAACTAGATTTAAGTCTTCATATTTGGGCCACATGCCTGTGCCCAGGCGCCACCTGCTGGCAGTACCCACTGCAGGCACAGGCCCCAGAAGGATCCTAGCCCTGGAGGAACCCAGCAGAACATGACCTCTGCCCAAAGCAGCTGCCCATGTGCTTCCAAACTCAGACTGCTCAGCCAAGGGAGAAGCCCAGGTCCTGTTTTGCATCTGATGGTAGAAAAGAGAACCAGAACCATCTGTTGAATTGGGGTGAGGGAACACATTCTGGGGAGAGGAGCTGCCTCATGGTGGGGAGAGTTAGAGACACGGCCAGGCGACAATTGCCAAGGGTGCCTCCTCTCGCAGCCCCGGAGCTCTGATTGGAAAGCACAGTTCAAGTTTCCCAGTTCAGACCTGAGCCAAGGTGAACTGGCTTCTGGGAGAGGTGGCATCCTAGGAGCCAGCAGCCCCTGACTTACATCTTCATGCCTTTCTTCCAGGCAGACAGGACTCTCTCTCATGTGCCACATGGCTGAAAGCTGGCTGATGTTCCGGATCTGGATGGTCTTCGAGACTTTGTGCCCCAGGCGGAGCAGTCCAAACTGAAGGGCCGAGACGTTGATGACAAGTGCAGGCCCCTGAGATACCCGGAGGGATCTGTTACTGAGCAGCCAGGGAGTGGGCTCTGTGTCCTACCCCTGCCACCTCTCTGGGCCCACCCTGCTACCCAACCCCCCGTCTGCAGCACCTTAAAGGCCGCCTCGATGTGTAACACCACTGGCGAGGGTGAGTCTCTGATCTCACACAGTAGGTCCTGACTTGCTGGGCCAGGGACACCTCCGGTAAAGTTCAACTCAAAATCCCCAACCTCGTTGGGCTCTGGGAAAGAGGGGAAAGTGAGGTGGAGAAGTTTCCTTCTGTGGCTGGGCCCGGACATCTGGCCTGTACTCATTTCTTGCCATGCTGGAGCTGATCACAAGACACCAAGGGCCTTGTGCAGGCCCCCTTGAACCCTAAAACCTCCTCCTGCAGCCACCCCAGGGAGGTCACACCTCCTCGCAGTCCCCAAGGTACCTATGACCCCTGTGCAGGGTTCCACTTCAATGATGTGGCAATGGCTGATCTTCCCCCACGTGTACCTGATGGGTGACTTGCTGTTGTTCCACATCTGAAAGACACACCCCAATCTAGGCTGCCCCAGGACTGCCCTTTCATGCCATGTCTGTACCTGCTGAAGGACTGTGGGATTGAGGGTTCACAAGGGTCCACTTGACTCCCCTCCCAAATAACTTCTGGCCGCCAGAAGCCATAGCCTTCCCAACTCACAGCACCCTCACTCCACGCTGCAGGGATGAGGGTGCCTGCCATATCCTGCCAATGACCTGGGAACCTGGGAGTGAGTTCGGCAGCCCCGACTTCAGAGGACTGTGGAACATTGATAAAACAAAACAGACTCACCTGGCTCTAGGCATCTATGTGAACCCCCGCTGGGTTCAGGGGCCCTCAGGCTCTGTGCAGTGACCGCTCCAGCTCTGTCCTTCCTGCACGCTCACCCAAGGGCCACACTGCTTCAGTCAGCCCACACAGGGGACAGATGATGACCTACCTTAAAATCCTTCTTCACATTTATGCCAATGTAGTTCTCCTCTGGGATGATGAGGGCGTAGGGTTCTAAGAGAACTTGGAAGGGTTCTGCTGAGCCTTTCACCTCAATTTCCATGACAATCACATCATCCACAGAGTATGTGTAGTCCTCCAGATTATTCACCTCTGAACTGAACACAAACCCACCGCGAGCTAGGAGCTGACGCAGCCCGGGACATCACTGCATGTCCCTGCCTCTGTCCCACATGGTTGGCCTTATGAAAAGAAGATTCCACCCTACCCACAGCTCCCAACCTGAGACAAGCAGGAGCATCAGTCAGTGCCCTGGAAGACTATGAATGCCTGTGCTGTGACAGTAGGCCTCAGATAGGGACACTGCCCTGCTGCCTCCAGGGACCAGATGCAGTCCTAGCCTGGGATCTCTGCACTAGGCTGACTGGAGACCCAAACCTAGCCAGTGCATCCTCAGCACCACCTAGATGCCACCAGCTTGGTTATCCAAGGGTAACAGTGAGCCTGGAGCCCCAAGATTCCTAGGGTGGCCTATGGCACTCTATACCCTCCTCCCTGCATCTTGTGCCCACTGTAAGCTGATTGCCAGGGCAATGCAAAAATGCTCATAGCCCTCAGAGCTGCTGGGGTCAAGTTCCTCATCCACCCTGTCTGGAACCTTCCCCAGAAGCATCCCCAGGGGGAGGCTAGGCCCAGCTGCCCACCCTCATCCATAGGCCCTACTCACTTCAAGGGCTCAGGAACTTCTTCCAGCACCATCTGCAGCACACTGTGGTAGTTCCTCAGCTATAAGGAAACACAGGACCCTGAAAATACCACAGGCTGCCTAGAGAAGACAGGTGCGGGCAGGAGCTTCTCCTCCCCTTAGTTGTGCCAGAAATGCTTCCCTGCCACCTCTTGCCCACACTTTAGAAAGTGGGGTTGCTGCCAGGATAGGAGCTATCCCTGACTCACGGAACAACAAAATCATCCCCCGACCCCCACCAGGCTGACATGGGCCCTGGGCAGGGCCTTGGGGTGTCTGAAGCACAAACTCCCAGACAGACAGTGAGGCGGCTGCATGCTGGCTCCAGAGGCAGCCCTGCTCACTCAGGTCCAAGAACCACCAGCAAGGGCTCTGGTCTGGGCCTGTGTTAACCAGACCTTGGGAACCTGCGCCTCCCTTTCTAGGCACTGCCGTAGGATGGGTAGGGATGGTAATGTGCTTTGACACAACCAGGAATGTGGAAATGAGCCCAGGACTTGTTGCAAGTGGGGTGTCTTGGATCAGGACCAGGCAGTAGGATCTGCTTTGTCCTGCTCGCCAGGCATATGGTCCAGTGACATGCTTAGCCATCTAGGTGCCAGTCTTGGCAGGATGCCCAGGTACCTGGTTCAGGCTCAGCTGTGGCTTTAATGTCATTAAAGAACATGGATTCAGGGGCAAAAGATCATGATATGATCTTGTGTGGCTAATGAGATCATGTTAACCTTATAAGGAGAAAAGCTCAGGATGAATTCCTGGTTGTTGTGGGGGCTCAGAACCCCCTTCTCAGGTATGATGGAGAAGGCAGTCTCCCTGTCAGGGTGGTACTTGATGCTGTCCATGCTGTAGGTTTCTCCAGGCATTAGGGGCTGCAGGTTGGGCTTCATGATCTGCCAGTGGAAAGCCAGCTCCACGTGTCTGAGGAGGCAATCATGACAGTGGGCAGCAGATCCAATGCTGTGCTCCAGTCCTTCCAGGACCAGGTCCTCCCACCCCATGCTTGGCCAGCTCTGCTCCAAGAGAAAGCAAGAAAACACCCAGAAACAGGAAGTGACTAGATCAGTCTTCAAGCGCTTCCCATGGAGGAGCCTAGGGAGAACTGCATAAGGACGGTAGGTGGGTCAAGGTCAGGGTGTCCAAACTAGACGCCACGAAAGAGCGCCACCTCTTCCCATCCACAGCTCTGGAGACTGGAACCGCAGCACATCAGGGGAAACGGACAACTCAAGGAATCATTTAATTTAATCATTTAAATCAATTCAATTTAATTTACTTTTAATTGATTTAGATTTAAAATCTAAAAACTAAGCTTTAAACTGAAGGGATCTAGCCCCCTCAGCCCCAACCCCTGGAAAATATTAGGGAAATCCTCTGCACTATCTTCTACCAAGTGAGAGTTTCCACAGTTTGCCACATCCACCTGTCCCTGCCCTCCACCTCCAGCTGTCGCCTCCCAGGACAGCTATGTCCTGAAAGACGTGTGCCCCCTGACTGCCAAGAGAAACAATGAAAACCCCCTGGCAGTAGGAGGGGCAGGTCTCTGGCCATGTTGTAGACAGCGGCTGTCAGCATCTCAGGTCACCAGGTAGCCTGGGCTGGAAGTTCCCCAAGGTAGGTCCCAATAGAAGGGTAATGCTCAGAGGCTGGTCAGAAAATAAATGGCAGTGAGAGCTGAATGGACAGATGTAGGGCTGGGGACCAGGATTACTTCCCCAACCAGGAAGTAAGGTGGAAAACTATTCCTGGCTCAGGGTGGTCTGAAATAGTTTAGAGTAGCACTGTGACAGTGAGATTCTCGAAGCAATGGAAGTCTTAGAGAGCTGCACTAATAGGGTAGCCACTGCTTACCTGTGGATACTGAGCTCTTAGACTGACTAGTACCCTAAAAGGAGACTGTAATTTTATTTGATTTAGATTTAGAAATCCATGTGTGCCTGGTGGCCTTCATGATGGACAGTGTAAATCTGGGTCCTTCCGTTCAGTCTGGGTCTATTCTGAAATCAGAATCCCCAAGGGAAGGAAGCTCCGGCCTGAGCGGAAATTCAGGGTCAGGTGAGGAAGGGGAAGAAAAAGGGGAAGGGGCAGGGGTACGCGTCAGGGGCACGCCCAGGGGCAGCTCACGTAGCATTTCGGATAATCAGCTGTTTCCTTGCTGTAGACCGAATGTTTTCCGGCTTGAAGCGTATGAAGTGCTGGGCCGTTAAGTCTGTGAGCTCTCCAGGGTCCGGTTGACTTTTTTCACCAGAAACATAGATCAGATCCAAAGCGATCAGCTGCCCCCTTCCTGACCAAGTAGGTAGTGTTTAGAGAAGCTCCCGTAAGCTGAAGGCAGGACTCTGATCAATAGCTGCCATAGGACCCATGCCACCACCCTCATTCAGTGGCCCTTGACCATGATTCCCAGAAACACACGCAAGAGGGAAAAGAGGGCCATTAGTACACGTACTTATGTCTCCATCTCTTCACAGACCAAAACGTGGGGATTTTGAGAACTTTGAATATAGCAAGCACTCAATTAATACCTTCCATGTGAAACTGGGTGGGAGGGAGGAGGCAGAGAGGAGGGAGGGGGAGGAGAGAAGGGAGAAAGGCCCTTCTAACCTTCCGGAAACCTAGAGGTGCCCCTGGTGATTTCTGTGTGTTGCTGATAATTCCCCAAATGAGATCACGGGCGAGTTCCAAAGGGAAATTACGAAATGGCACCCCAGGTTTCCATCTGTTCCTCACCAAAAGGCCCCTTGAATTGTCCGGAGGCCACACTAGCTTGGGTATTCAAGATCCAAGAGTGAAGGGCCAAAAGCTAGTGCCTAACACCTGGTGACCCCAGCATCCCCCGCGGCTGCCTGACACAGGGTGCGTGAAGCCCGGCCGCTGTGCAGTGAAAGCAGCTCCCGGAGCAGCGTCTGAACCCGCCAGCCCACCTGTGATCACCAGCTCCCTGACTTGGCAGTTGTCACACACGATGATGAAGGTCTGCTCTACCTTTTCCAGGCTCATTGGGAGGAACAAGACCTGGGGGAGAAGAGGGTGCCCTGTCACCCCCGATCAGGGGCTCCCACCCCTACCTCTCTCCTTCCTCAGACATGCACTCTCCCTTTGCTCTCTGCTCCCCAGCCTCCCTGCCTGAGCCCCCAAGCCTAGAGATTTCAGTGCAGGCCCCATTCCAGAGTAATGCAGGGAGTAGACTGAAAGGGTGTGAAAACAAAGTTCAAAAAACAGATGACAACATGCAACCTCATTTCTAACAAAAGAAACAAATGAAACTACCCAGAAGAACAGGGTTTTTTTTCCCCTGATGATACTGGCACAGAGCAGAAAGCTCACTCTGTGATACATTTTGTACTATATTTTCCCCCAATTTCTCTCCACCCCCAGGCCCTGGTAACTACCATTCTACTTTGTTACTCCAAGCTCTATTTTTTAAGATTCTACAGTTTAGTGAGATCATGCAATATTTGTCTTTCTATGCTTTATGTCACTCAACATAATGTCTTCCAGTTTCATCTATGTCATCCCAAATAACCAAATTTGTACCTTTTTAAAGGCTGAATAATATTCCATTGCATATGGATACCACATTTTCTTTATCCATTCATTCATTGATGGACACTTAGGATGATTCCCTATCTTGGCTTTTGTGAATAGTGCTGCCAAAGACATGGGAGTGCAGATGCCTCTTCGACATACTGATTTCATTTCTTTGGGTATATACCCAGCAGAGGGATGGCTGGATCATGTGGTAGTTCTATTTTTAATTCTGGAGAAACCTCCATAGTGTTTTCTGTAATGGCTGGAGGTGAATCCCAGCTACAGACAAGAGATGTTCAGGGACTACACTGGAAATGACAGCTCCATCTGCTTTGCAAGAGAGGCCATTCATAAGGCTGGGCACAGTGGGGCACACCTGTAGTCTCAGCAGCTCGGGAGGCTGAGACAGGAGGTGTGAGTTCAAAGCCAGCCTCAGCAACAGGGAGGCACTAAGCAACTCAGACCTCACATCCCCACAAAATAGGGGTAAGGATGTGGCTCAGTGGTTAAATGCCCCCGAGTTCAATCCCCAGTACCAAAAAAAAAAAAAGGTCATAAGACAGCCAAATGACAATGGCCTACAAGATGCAGGAACATGTACTTGGGTCATGAAATCACAGGCAAATGCAATCATGCAGCAGCGGAGGAAACAGCCATGAGCAATCATGAAGAGGAAGGACCATGAGCCAGTGTCTCCTTACCCACCTCTATTAACACAGCAAAGCCTGGGGCCAGCTCAAACACGGATGGCATGACTCCAAAGGGAGGCTGCTCAACAAAGCCAGAGGTTGCAACCGCCTTAAAGACAAGCAGATTACACAAAGGTGTGGGGAAGAGTGTAAAGCCCAGTGCTCACGTTGCAGACTTCTATCATTCATGTTGCTATCTGAGGGATCCTGTAAAGAGTCTGTGACGCCCTCATTGGGCATGTGCCGTCTTGCCTTTCATCAGGCGCCAGGCACAAGATTCTGAAGGTTAAAGACGAGGAAGTCACAGAGCATCTTTAAAGAGCTGACCACTGGCAGCAGGTGGCAAGGAATGTCATGGACAAGTGCATGGGACCCAAGCAGGAGTGGGTGAGAAGGTCCTCCTGAGGCACATCGTCCTTTCCCTGCCACAACATCCTGCCGGTGGTGCCGGTGTGTCTGCCTCCATTCCCATCCCACCCTTGGCCCTGTGCTTCTGTTTCATGGGGGCACCTGCCATCCTGTTAGCAGAGCTGCAGCCCCAGTGTCTGCACAAGAAGCCACTGAGCATGCCTGGGATACAAAACCATGCCTGCAAGACCCTGGCGGGTATCTGAAGGGAGTAAAATATGCTCCTTGGGATGTGAGGTCCTCTGGATCTAGCACATGTTTTCTGGACATAAGAGTACAGAGGAATCTCCCTACTAAACACAAAGAACAGCACACTCGTGCTGATCAGAGGTGTCAGGCTGGAGCTGCCCAGGCAATGGAGAAGCCAGGCCAATGGGGCAAGAGCACAGACCCTGCCTTCCAGCCCTGGCTGACAGGGTCACAGTGTTAGTGCCATGACCAGAACTAACACCCTGGTCTCCACACTCATCCTCACTCAGCCATGCCAGGGACACCATTCTGCTTTTGTGCATTTCCAATCATGGGATGCAGTCTAGCAACTCCCTCCAGGGGGTTATTTCCTTTGATGGATTTGCTCTTTTTCCAATCTATTATCACTCACCCTGAAACTTGGTGGTGGCCAACTCTTTTTGGGCATAACGCAGAATTTGCCAGCGCTGAAGCCCACATTTTTGCAGATGAATCTGGTTACCTTTATTCCCCCAATGAGGCAGTAACCACAGTCCAACACTGGAGACACTGCAGCCACAGGAGAAGATGCATGAGAGAGGCAATAGGTCACGCTGAATGGGCCCTGTTGTCATTGTGATCCTGAGGTTCAGCCAGAGCTCATAGCAGCTGCATAAGGATGTGGGGGTCCTAGGCCAGCACCCCAAGCAGAGGGGATAAAGGGGACATGCCTGCCCTGTACCACTTTGGGTTCTGCTCAGGCTGCTATGAGCCACATGGCAGTTGAGCACCATAGGACTCTTGTCTACTCCCGGCCAGGCTGTGGGAGCCAGCACACACTGTGGGCTCCTGCCTTGGTCAGGGCCACCCAGCATGACCTAGGGATTGTGGCAGAAGTGAGGGGGATCAGAGTCCCAAATTTCACCTACACCCAGCTGAAAAGATTTATAACTGAGGGTGTCCAATGGAAGTTCTTCCACGGGAGCTTACCCCATGGCCACAGAGACAACATCCACTGCAAGCTCCTCAGGGTGCCCTGGCACTTGCTTCTTGACTCACTCAGTATGGCGTCAGGGGTGTTCACCAGCTGGCCCCATCTGTGATGGGGTTAGCTAGGCTGCAGGCCTCCCTCCCTCCCATGAGGGTCAACCTCCAGAGGACACCCAAAGTGAACAGTAAGATCAGGTCCTGACATTCTGGAAGATGGTGTGGAAGCTGCTTGGCAGTCCCCCACCCAGAAGCCCAAGAGGACCAAGCTCTATGCTGCTACCCAAGGGGCAGGTAGTCTGATGGGACCAGGGCAGTTTAGCATAATAGGAGATTAGGGTGTTCCCCCTTTAGAATAGGGCGTATCCTGCTGCTGAGTTCCTCTTGAGTTCTTAGGGTCACCTTTCAGTAGTCCTCATGGGGACTCCTGGCCCTAACTGAATCCCTGGGAAGGGTAGCACACACTCACAGGTCAGCACGGGGGGCGGCCTCCGGGCCTGCAGGGGGATCAGGAGCGTATGAGTTGACTGGGTCTCGACTAAAAGGAAATCATCAAAATCCCCGAGACAGTCCGGGATAAACTGTATAGTGTACTGGCAAGTCATGCCCGGAGCCACCATTCCACCTTCTCCTGGGAACATCCCTGTGCAGGACAAAAGCCACCAAAGAGGATCAGGACCAACCACCCTGGCTGAGCCGAGCTGCCTTAGACCAACCAGGGCTGGGTCTGGCTCTGTGAGTGAATCCCTTCTGGGTCAAGGCCAAACAGAACCACCAGGGTGCGCTAGGGGACAGGCTTCAAGGGCAGGGACTCCAGGCCAAAAAAACAACCCTAGGGCCCAAGCTGGGGGTGCCATGATCCATCTGGAATGGTTAGCGTGACATAAAATTTATTTTGTGGGCAGTAGGGAGTCCTTTGAGATTTCTGAGAAAGAGTGACATGAGTGGGGTTGTTATTGAGACCAACACTCCCACCCAATCTGGGAGGTGGCTGCGGGGACATGAGCCAGGAGGAGGGCCTGACCAAGGGCAGTGACAGCGAGAAGCACGGGAGATGGCAGAACCAGTGCCTTGAGGGAGGTGATCAGGAGAGAGGCGCTGGGGCGTCACTGGGAGGCTTTGAGCCGAGCATGAGGGCCTCCAGTGACTGCTGAGGGAGAGGCCCTGAGCCCAGGACAGGGAATCGGCAGGACCCGGAGGCTCAGTCCCGACAACCAGCCCAGCAGGTAATTTTGAAGCCATCTAGAAAGCTACTATGCTGAACTCACCCAATCCCAGAGCAAAGTGTGGGGTAGAAGGCGGGAGGACTCGCAGGTAGCGACTGGCAGACGTGGTGTTCTGCAGCGAGATGACCATCTGTTCAAAGGCAAGGGTGATCTCTTTTAGATAGCAGCATTTAAGGACCGCCCATGTGGTGTCTGGAACTTCAAATAATATGGAAAGGGAGGAGGCATAAATGAATAAACATGGCCATGTGTTAATAAGTATTGGGGCTCAGTGATGAGCATACGGGATTCATTGTTATTCTGTCTACTTTGTTTCAGGAAGTTTCCACAGTAAAAAAAAAATTTAAAAAACCTTAAAGATGAAGAGGGAAGTAGAGGTGATCTATTTTGTCCTATTGCTTAAAACAACTACGATAGTCTCTCTGTGTCCATGGGGGTTGGTTCCAGGACCTGAGCAGATAACTAAAACCTGCAGATCCCTTCCCAAATCCCTTCTATAAAATGGCTCAGTATTGACATACACTCTACACACATCCTCTACCACTTCTCAGCCTTTTGGCGTCTATCATCTCTAGATTACTTACGGTAACTAATACAATGTAAGTTCTATGCAAATAGTTCTTATACTGTATTGTTTAGGGAAGAATGACAAGAAAAATGTCTGTATGTGTTCAGTACAGATGCAAACCTTGTAGGCCTAATTAAATAGTATGTGAACGAGACTCAAGGTGAACAATGCTCAAAGTGAAATGATGGGATACTTTGGCAGGGTCCGCCTATATATTGTTACACCTTCAGGAATTTAGCACAGTACTCAGCACTCAGCAAATCCAAATTCGGCTTTATGGAACTTTCAGAAATCTGGGGAAGAGTGATATTTTCAATCTATTCTTGGTCAAATCCATGGCTATGGAACTTGCAGATTGTCACGATGAGCAAAAGTGTGACCTCTGCAGTGGAGGAGAGAGATAAAGAATGTCCATGCGCTTCTGCTCTTTTCAATGTTTTGCTTACTCACTTAATACAATTTCACTCTGTAGGTTCGTAATCAAGGAATGACAATCCTTAATGCTGGGCATTGCAATAGACAGAATCGATTCAAAGCAAACAATTCTACGTCAATTCTAAACACTGCAAACACACTTAATCATGACAGACCTGTTACAGACATTCCCTCTGCATGCTAAGCTTAAGTGCTAGATTCAAAGTCTTAAGTCTTAGATCTTAAGTCCAGCAGATGCACACTCTTAGACCGCAGCGACCAGTCAGGGACGGACAGAGGAGATGGTCGTAAGGAGAAGTCCTACTCTCACCAGAGTCAAGAGGCTGCTGTAGAGTTTGAGAGTAGTGAGAACAGAGGATCATGCAGATGAAAAGAATTGGGATGTTAGCCCAGGTCCTCATCAGGCTCTCAGGCTTGTGTGCATCAGTGTCAGCTGGCTGAATGTCTGTTCATTTGCTCCATCATTTATGTTAAATTTTTGGGCTTCTGACTGCCCTTTCAATCCCTATCAGCTGTTCTGGGTTTCTCAGTGACATCTTTCATTCTGAGGTCAAGCCATCTGTTCTGTGGTTTCCTGATCTCTCGCCTTTTGCCTTTATCAGGGCGAAGGCAAAAGACAGACACTTCACTCTGAGTTTTATCAGAGTTGTGGAAAGTGACTTATTTTATCAGGCTATGCCTGGTGACCATATTGGAGGGCTCTGTATGTGTGCCTGGTGGGGACTGCAGTTTTATTTCAAAATGGATTCACTTAGGCTGAGGCCCTTCTTAGGTGAAAGCTATCCTTACACAGATACAGAAGGCTGATCACACTATTTACTGAGCATTTACTCTGTGCCTCCTCAACCTCTCAACAACCAGGAAAGGTGAGCACTCTTTCTATTTAACAGGTGAAGAACCTGAGGTGCAAAGAGGCTCCTCAGAGATTCAAATTCAAGACATTTGGATCCAAAGTGTTGACCACCTCACCTCATGTATTGTCTTCTTCCCCACATTTTCCTTTGAGCCACTTCTTCCCACAGGCCCAGTCAAGGTATATTGAGGGCACCTGTGTGTCAGGGCTGTAATTGGGCCTCTCCATCACTCAACCCATCCGGCCCCTTTGAAACCCCACCTCTCTCCCTGCCTCAGAGTGGGAGATCCCTAAGGGTAAGTCCTGGAACTCAACCACAACAGCATCCAGCACAGAGGAGGGAGCCTAAAACATGTACATATCTTTTTATTCTATTTTGTGAAATATAATACTAGAAAAAAATGTATAAATTATAACACAACAAAAGCTATGTTTCTATTACCTAAGAAACATAAATTCAGTTGAAACCCTCTACCAGTTCCCCATCAGATATCATCTACATAGATTTGAAATATGTCTTCATATTTTTATTCAGAGATATATATTCCTAAATCAACTAAGTTCCCCCTCCCCCCAGTGCTTGAGATTAAATCCAGGTCTTGTGCCTGGTAGGCAGGTGCTGTACCACTGAGCTACATCTCCAGCCCCTCTTAAGTCCATTTTTCACCAGCACAACATTTTGATCAATTCACCTGTGAACAAGGCCACAATTTAGAAAGACCCATTTTATAGTTTTAATTTTCATTCCATTCTTGCCATTACAGAGTTTGTTTTTATCTTATTGATTTGTAGGAGTTCTTTATATATGTTGGAAACTAATTCTTTATAAAGTAGATACTATAAACATCTTTAGTTTACAAACTTGCATTATCTTTTGATGTATGGTTCCTAAAATTTGTGTATTTGTGTGTGTGTGTGTGTACACATTCTAGGAGTTGAACTCATGGCCTTATGCATACTAAGCACACACTCTACCTCTGAGCTACATACTCAGCTTCAGTTTCTAAAATTTTAACACAAAATTTATCAGTCGTTTATGGTTTGTGCTTCAGTTTCAGGAAATCTTTCCATACTCGCTATATTTTTTTTTTTTTACTAAAACAGCTCTTTTACCTCGAGCTGTTTACTGGAAACTATTTGATTTGGGATATGGGTATTGGCAGGTTTGCACACATCCACGGATGAACCGTAGCAAGAGCATGCACGGATCCCTTAGTCACAGAGCTAGCTGCAGCCACTACCGTCATTGAGGTGCTCTTGGCAGTAGCTGTTCACTGAGTCATGTCTTGCTTCCAGCCACGCAAGGCAAACCTCCCACTGGGGAAAGGCAGGAGCCAGGGGGTTGTAGGCTTCTCAGGGTATGTCACACTAGACAAGGCAATCGATTGCACTTAAGGGGGTCAGCTCTATAACAGTCTCATATTAGCTCCCTCCTTTATCCCCTTTCCCTCTTCCCTCACTAGAACTGTAAATGATAGTAAATAATATCACCATCTCAGGCTCTGCTATATGGGAAATCTGAGCCCACACAGTACAAGGAGGGTACTAAAACAGTAGACCCAAGGATGCCATTCTGGAGTTGGCTTACCAGGCTGGTGGCAGTAAGAACCCTTTCTGGCAGGAAGCAGGGTATGAGACTCCTAGCATAGTGGCATCACAATTATTAATGCTTCCACCAGTGGTCAGCTGGGATGAGGAACCAGTAGATGGTCAGGCAGTGACAAGTGGTAGCTGGGGAGGCTAGAAGGTCTGAGGCAGTGATAATTATATGGAACATGGAGTGGATTGGCCTTCCTTCCAAAGCACTAGAAGCCTTGGAGGGAAAAATGACAGGCTGAGGCAGCCAGCTGCCAACTCAACCCCCACTGAGACATTCTTTGCATTCCTGAGTTACACTTACTCCTGTGTGTATGTTTTTTAATTCCTGCTCACTTTGGTTTGCTGCTTTTTACCTAGTATTTCTGTACCTATGTTCTTCAGCAAGATCAATTTGCGTTTTTTCATTTAGTGTCATTATCTAATGAGGGCAGGTTCCCTCTTTTTCTAGCATCTAAAACAATTCATATAAAATTTACGTAAGTTAATTTTAAAGCTTATAATTAAAATTTATACACAATAGGCATCAGCTTGAATGTTTGGTAGCCTACATCTTGAATGTATGGTACAATGATGTAGGCCTGGTGTTTTTGTTTTATTTTATATAGAAAGTGCTTTTTAAAGTTATTTTCACCAGAGTGGGACAGCCTCCTAGTTTGAAGAGGCAGAAAGTTCTACGAGGTTTTGAAAATAGAAATCCTTTCCCTGGTCTCCACCCTGCCATTTCCCACCCTCTAAGAGCAAATGCTTTTTCCTCCTTCACCTGATTGTTATCTTATTTATTTCCATGTTTCTGAATTGCACATTATGTTTTCCCCTTCAGTTTTAGGGATTAATGGCAGATGGATCATGTGGCTATGCCCTCTTTCCTCTCCCATATCCAATTCAGTGTGTGACTTTCCCTTCCTATCCCCCATCTTCCCAGCAGAGTTACATCATATTACTGGTTAGGCCAGTAATGAGTGTATTAAAGGCACTCTGTAAATGCTATTCCCAGCTGAGCAGGAGGCAAACTCGGCTTTCTTTCCCTCCCTCACACAAATGTGTATTTTTCTGAAGTTAATAACCAACTCATTTTCAGAGGAAGTAGTGCTGTGTAGCTGCCAAGGTTAGGTCATAAAAGCCATCTGGCTTGCAAGGATCCTCACTTCTTGTTGTCATGCAAGTCTCATTACCTGAGACCGCCACACCGTGAGGCACCCCAGATCAGGTAGAGAAGCTTTAGGTCAGCGCTCTAGTCGACTATCTCAGCATCAGTGCCCATGTGAATGAATAATTCCAGTCCCAAACTTTCAAGTCACCTCCAAACACCAACTTACCAGTCCTGGTCTTAAAACATTGCAGAATAAGCCATTCCCATTGTGCCCTGTTCGACTTTCCAACCCAAAGAATCAATAAGTGGGCTAGGATTGTGGCTCAGTGGCAGAGCACTTGCCTGGCATGTGTGAGGCACTGGGTTCGATCCTCAGCACCACATAAAAATAAAGGGGAAAAAAAGGTATTGTGTCTATCTACAACTAAAAAAGTATTTTTAAAAAAAGAATCAATAAGCACAATAAAAATGGTTGTCACTAAGTTTAGAGAAATTTGCTCTGCAGCAACAGTAACCCCCAAAATTCTCTGACAAGTTTTAAACTGAGGGTTCCTTTTACCCCCTCCTATGTTTGATCTCTTTCCATGTTCCATGTCTTCCTCTACCTTGGTTCACTTATGTCTATGGAGCATGTTCCCTGGAAACTTCAGTGTGCCTGGAACATACATTTTTAAAGGCTCTGGAAATTTGAAACATCCTTAAACTTCATAATGTAGCTGGTTAATACTGTTATGTGCACAGTCACAAGCCCAACAGGCATGATTCCCAAGAGAAATCACTAGATAAAATCCAGATTGGTGGACTGTATTTTCCAAAAATGATTACAGTGATACTTTTTGGTCCCCCATGCTATTCTAGAACCTTGCTACACCCAGTCATTAAGAGGGGTGTGTGTGTGTGTGTGTGTGTGTGTGCGCGCGCGCGTGTGTGTGTGTGCGCGCGCGCGTGCACACACCTTTTGCCATGAGTGGTTGAGAAGTTCCTAAAGATATGGATATGCACAAGATTAAACTCTACAGTGCAATCCACTGCATGTAAAGGGGCTGTTGTTAAGAGGCATTTGCACCTGGTGGGTGGAGCCAAGTGTGGTTGTGACCTGATTCCCCAGAGTGGTGGGAGGCCAGCATGAAGGCAGAAGTTGGGAAGAGAGATAAGAAAATCTCTATGTGTGGCTCTCAGAGGAATTGCTGGGTATGCTGTTAAGGGGCAGAGGAGAGTAAGGAGGAGAGGGACTCAAAAATATATACATGTTTGCTTATGGTTCCAAAAAGAAACAATGGAAGAAACCAAACCAATAGAAATCATAACCTGTCGAGGTAAGGAGAGTACAAGGAAGAGGAGATGAGATTAGAAGTTAGAGGGAAAGTTGGTTTTTTTCCCTCCCAATGGGAAAATCATAGCTGATGAATGCAAAAGGAAAAACAAAACTATAAATCACCATTTTATAACTCCAGTTTTAAAAAAAAGCAGGCAACAATCATCCAACGCTGCTAACCAGGAAGTCGACAGTTGATAAGAACGTTAGAGAGACTTACAACACCTGACCCCAGAGAGAGTGCTTCCTCCTGAGCAATAAGAAATACACAGTACCACCAAAGAAGTATTCTTGCCCAAAAGAAAACAAAATTGAACCTAACCATCTAATCAAAAACCACTACATGTAATTACCAGATTATGTAAAAGGTGGAGAATAAAGGGACATAGTTAATGTCACCAATAAGATGACAACTGGCCAAATCCAGAATGCAAAAAATTAAGTTTCTTCTACAAATAAATGGATTTTTAAAAAACTTAGATTTGGGGGAGGAATTATTTTCAACTAAGGGAGAACAAAGAATTATTTGTACTCAGATGCAATGTTTAGATTCTGATGCGAATAAATCCACTGACTTCTTTTTTTTAATCAAATGGAGCGAGATTAAACATTGATGGGTTATTAGTCTATATTAAGGAATCCTGGCTAGTATGGCCGAGTGTGATAATAGAATTATGGTTGCTTTTTAAAAGTCCTTGTCTGTTAGAGATACTTAACTATTAACTGAAGAAGAATGTGCTGGCTTTCCCTCACAATATGCCAGCTGGTGAATGTGCATGTGGACACACACGAAGAAGTTACGGGGTAACAGATGAAACCAAATTTGCAAAATCTAGATAACTACATTGGATGATGGGCCCATGAGGGTACGTTACCATCTTTTGCCTAGTTTTGTATATGGTTCATATTTTGAAAATTCCATAATAAAGATGTTTTTAATAAGGAAGGAAATGAGGTGGGATCGATAAAGAATCAAGATTTCTACCTCATAAACTGGTCCAATTTCATAATCTGTGAAAAACCCAATTGATGGTTTAGCAAGAAACACTGGAGCATCCATGCAGCTGTGGGAGGGAAACAGGGGAGAGAAAGGCTGTGAGCGTCCTCTACATGACAAAATACCAAGCAGTGACATTAACACAAAAACAAATTCATGCAGCCAGCAAAGATATTCACAGTATGTCACTTGTTGGGGTATTTGATTGCTGTCGCTTAAAGAGGTTACAAAATAATTTAACACATGATCCAGTCCTTATGGAGACATGTGCAGCCATGTATATGGTTTTCAATATGCAGGGGAAACTCTGGAAGCTTAAATGCCAATATGTTAACTAGATTTTTAATAGTTTTTATTTTCAAATGTTAGTAACTTCCAATATTTCTTTATACAAAGATATCAGTTGTCTAATAAAAAATGCTAATAGTTTTAAGTCCATTAAAATGATACACCTAGAAGCAATTTGTTCCCTTCATTAGGACAATTACTGAAAATAGAGACAAAGGTACTGTCTCGAAGAAAGAATCACAATTTGCACTAACTACATTTAATCAAACTGAAAGCACTGGTATTATCCAAGACAC
Organism: Callospermophilus lateralis; assembly: GCF_048772815.1. Lineage (NCBI taxonomy): Eukaryota > Metazoa > Chordata > Mammalia > Rodentia > Sciuridae > Callospermophilus > Callospermophilus lateralis. The sequence continues at coordinate 200,563,830 of NC_135305.1, read as the reverse complement.
ACACGTTCCATGAAAGGAGTACATGGCTATGAAGACTCCTCTCACGTGACCCAAACTGCTCCACTGTCATCAGAGGGCCTACACCACCCCCATTTTTTCTATTCCCCTATTTATGAACCTGACAGATCAGAAAAGTATAAGACCAAGTCTCTGGGGAATGCCCAAAGGCCATGTCTGTGGGTAACCCTGAAGCCCTGCTCTGTATGGATACTGCTACCCTGCCCCCCAAACTCTAGGGGGACCAGACCCAGGACCTTCTGGGTTTACCATAAAGGGTCAGGTTGTCCCACAGTGTAAGTCAGGGAAAGACGTACCTCTGTTCCAGCTCTGCACTCGGGTGTTCTCCCATCAGTTCTGGCTTAATTGGAGGAAAAATAAGGGATTTGCCTCCATGTGGAGTATTAGGAGGGAAAAACCGAGGGTTTCTCAGAAAGTGGTTTCGATTCTCCATTCTGGCAAGAAGTCGCCGCTCCAGTTCTCTCTGGGGCATGCGTAAGTGTTTCATCCAGTTTTTATTCTTCGGTAGACTTGGTTTCTTTGAAACACACAGAAGTATAGTCAATGACAGCCAAAGGGACTGTGCTGTACGTGCTGACATCTTGGCATGACCTGCAGATGCCAACACCAACTCTAATTTGCTGTGAATTCATCACGACTTTTTGTGTCATCTGAACTCTTTTCCCCACACCGCCTCCCCATCTCCACCACCCACACACAGGGCTGTGCACAGGCCTCAAAACTAACCTTGATGGTTTCTTTGGTCGTTCGTTTGGCCTTATGAATTGAGTCCCATTCCTGGCTGTCCACAGTGTAGTCGAACTCATCTCCAAGCTTCTCCTTGTAGGGCACTGCAAGCTTCTTGCCCAATGCTCCTTTGGGGGTGAAACGCTTCTGACTACTGAATGTCAGTTTTGAATATCCAGGTATAGAACTGCCTAGGGCACCAAAGGAACAAACTGAGCTACCTACCATAACTGAGATGAGGAAGTGGGTGCTTCTAAGAGGACCACATAATGCCACAGTCAGCATGAATGTCACATTCTCTGCTTCAGATGTAATCCCTCTTCAGCATGCGAATTACTCTCAGAACTTATTCCTTGTATTTCCAATTTAGAACTACAAGGTTAAAATATCTTTCAATTTTCCAGTCCAAAGAACACGAGTGGACCATTGTCATACTCACATATACACATACCCCAGAACGTGCCTTTTAAAAAGCTTACACGAGGAATCAAAATTTGCATTAGCATTTTTTTTTTTTTTGTATTGGGGACTGAACTCGGGGGCACTCAACCACTGAGCCACATTCTCAGCCCTATTTTGTATATTATTTAGAGACAGGGTCTCAATGAGTTGCTTAGCGCACCGCCATTGCTGAGGCTTAGAACTCACGATCCTCCCGCCTCAGCCTCCCAAGCCGTTGGGATTATGGGCATGTGCCACTGCGCCCAGCTTGCATTAACTTTTTAACATCGATAAGATCATCCTCCAAAAGCGAAATGCATTCTTGCTGCAATGAATGTTCTCAATGAAAATTGGTCCCCCCCCATCCCATTTCTGAGCACAGGTTATTTACCTGCATAAGATAGTGAGTATCCAACTAACTGTAAAATACCGAGTGTAAAATCATGACACTTGATTCTGCTACCCCTTCCTGGCTTTTCTTCCCTATGTGGATCAGGAACTCATCACCGAAACTCTTTTCTCATCACCACCCTCAACTCTCTGGATACCATCTTCCCACCCCGAGATGCCTTCTGAGCTGTAAAACCCCAGGCATCATCACACACTCTCACTGACCAGGTCTGCTGGAGAGCTTGGCACCACTCGGCAATCCTAATGCTTGGCCACAGGGTTCACAGAGACTCTGTTCATCCACACAGTGACTCTTTCAAAATCTGCTTCCTTGCATAAGCCCACGACATACTCATTCTCAGAAGATCTTGCCTCCCTGATCACAGAAAACTGGCCCAATATCTCACACACATGCAAACACACCCTCTCTGCCTCCCAAATCATACTTCTGCCCATTCTCAGTGGGTGAGAAGCTGCTCTTTTTCCCAATGGGGAAGACTTTGTCCACATTGTGCCTAATCAGAACTTGCTCCCCTGCTTATAGATGCCTTCAATCCCTTCCTTTGTAGGTCTATTCAATTACATCCAAAAATCTGGGGGTCTCTTATGATGTTTTCATAGAGTCTGAAAAGTCTGAAACTTCTATCTTACAGGCAGTGAAAGAGTGAGGAAGTGGCACACTCAGATTTGACCCTCCCAACTGTCACTATAAAAATTAAAGAGGAAAAACCCTCTGAGTGATGAAATGGCCACAAAGGTGGCTGATGTGGCCCTGCTACTATGGAATGTCCCTGGAATGATACCCAAAACTCTGAAAAAAACAGAAGCATTACCTTTAGGCGCCGAGCAAAATGGCACGGTGTCACTGTAGTAATCTTCTGGGCTGATCAAATGATGTTTCCGCAACAACTCGCTGTCTACACACCACCTGAAGACAGTCTTAACTGCACAGAGGGGGGAGAGGACAAAGCGAGTCACGCTAGATCTATGTGAGAAAAGCTGCACCCAACTTTCTTCATCCTCTCAACCTAAACTGTCCAAGGAAACTCCTTCTCAGAATCTTGCAGTAGTGTTGAGATATAAGAAACTAATCAGCATATTTATCAGCCACTTAAAAGAGGCCAACCACTGGGCAATGATGCATTGTGGTATTATCTGAGCTTAACACTGTTATGCAGAGAGAAAGTTCTAGAACAAAATAGAATTAAGTATGACATACGGTAATAAATGGCCCCAATTCTTCACCCTTCCCCACACCTTTTGCAACATGACTTTTTTTAGTCCCTCCTGCTAAAGAGTACACATCTTCACCCTTGACCTTGGCCGCCCCATGTACTTTGGCCAATGAGATGATGGTGAGGGTTTGCTTGTGCAGTGAGATTTCTCTTTTGTGCTTTGGCCATCATCAGGGAAGAGTTTCCCTGCCCCTACATCTTGAACACTGGTGTAAATGCATGTGGAGCAAAGCTGAGCCCAACCTACAGCAAGAAGCCAAGCTTGCGGGATCCATAGTTGAAGCGGGTCCAGACAGCCAGGCTCAGGTAGGTCAACCAACCTCCCACTGACCCAAAGACACATGAGAGAGAAAATTTCATTTAATGGAATGGGAAGTTGATCACATCTATAACGATGAATCAAAAACAGCAGTAAAGACACATTGTTTACACAACATACAAATAACATTATTTAGAGGTATCCCGTAACTACCTTGGGCAAGTGGACTGAGACTAGGAAGGATGAGTCAGGGGCTTCTGATAAAATAGACTTTATATTTTAGAGTAGTTATAGGTTTGGCAGAAAAACTAAGAAGAAGATATAGAGAGTTCCGATGCCCATCCCCTGCATCCATACATATACCTCCTCCCCCATTACTGACATCCCTAATCAAAGTGGTACATATGCTACATCGATGAATCTACATCGACACAGCAATCCCACCCAAAGCCCATGTTTCACTCTTAGTACTGTATATTCTATGTTTGCACAGATTTATAGTGCATGTATAGTATAGGTGGAGGCTTTTTATACAGTACTAGGCATTCTAATTTTTTTTAAACCATATATATTGATTACTTTGATAAAATAAGGAAAAATATGATGAATGGAAGATGTGGAAGTTTTTAAACTTTCTTGCTTGCTCCATTAGCCCACATTTTCCTAAGATGGGACACCATCAAACCAACTTTCCCTCTGGCGGTCTCCTCTAACCAAAGTTGAAGATGAGACATGTGAAGAATGCCCATTTCCCCATGAGGCAGGCAAACTGAGGATTCTGAGGTTTGGCCTAATTACTGTAATAATCAGGAACAGAGAAACCACACTGTGAATATTAAACAGAAAGGTTTTTGGGCCCGGGTTGTGGCTCAGTGGTAGAGCGCTGGCCTAGCATGCGTGAGGCACTGGGTTCGATCCCTGGGACCATATAAAAAATAAATAAAATAAAGGTATTGTGATCATCTACAACTAAAAAAAAAATTTAAAAAAAAGAAAGGCTTTTAATACAGGGGATTATGAACTGAGGGAGAACAGGTCGGGGAAGCCATCATTGACAATGTTAGCTGGTGGCACTGAGGCAGGCAGCTTCTCTAGGACTTATCTGGAATCTGCTTCAAAACTGACTTTACTGAATCATCTGCTGTGTGCTGCTGCTTGAGAGTAACGGCCTCCCAGGGCCTCCCTCACCAGTGATCTATCCTGAAACAGCAGGAGAGGTGCATTCCGGGCTACATTGGAGGGAGACTGTGGCAGAGAGTGGCAGCAGTGTCAAGTTGACACAATCCAGCCCCGTTCCCAAGGACTTTGGTGATGGCCTATTTGAAATCTCAAAAGATAAGGGCAAATGTCATGTGATAAGGGATGTGTCCTCTCTCTTCTGAGACTGTTCTCTCCCCAGTCCTCCCCCACTGGACCTGTAGACAATGCTGTACTGGCTTTGTGACCATCTTCCTCCTTCTGAGAAGGGTGGGCTTCCTACGCTGATGCCATGGCTCCTCAACATGGCTCTGCCAGGGATTGGTTGTTGCATTCTCCAAAAGATAACATGGACAAGTCCCCAGCAAGGACAGGAGAGAAAGCACAAGATGTTCTTCAGGGTTCTGATCCTTGTCCCTTTGTCTGGACAATGTATGCATGTTTTCCACCCTGCGATATTTGTATTAGTGGACAGAGAAAAGCTGCCTTGTTCCTCAGATAAGAAAAGTTTGGAGGTGGGGGATGTCCTCAAGTTAGAAGTTTTTGGGTCACCTTGCCCCACCCTGAGAAGCAGGGAGGGACCCGATGACGTCCATGAAGCTGAATTATAAGGTCTCTTTTTCCACCACTTTTATAAAAGACAGAAGAAGGCTGAGAAACCAGGACAGATAATCTCTGATTATAAATTATCTTGGGTGAAAAATAAAATGAGCTGGGCACGGTGGTGCAGGCCTGTAATTCTAGCAATTCAGGAGGCTGAGGCAGGAGGATCCCAAGTTCAAAGCCAGCCTCAGCAATTTAGTGAGGCCCTAGGCAACTTAGAGAGACCCTGTCTCAAAATAAACAATAAAAAGGGGCTGGGGATGTAGCTCAGTGATTAAGCACCTCCATGTGTTCAATACCCCGGTACCAAAATAAATAATAATTAATTAAAAAATAAAATGAATGAAATTCTCCTGATATTTGTCTTCTGCTCTCAATGTTTCGTTTCACTTTCATTTAAAACAACAACAACAAAACAAATAGCTAACTATTTGATCTCCCCTGACCTTTAGCAAAAAAAAGAAAAGAAAAATCCTATCCCAAACAGGACAATATCTGACTCCCAGGGATTAGGGGACATGGAGCAACCAATTAAGCCTCCTAGGAATCTGCTACCAATAATCTCTGCTGAAATCCACATTATTTGATGCTGGAAGGGCCACCATTGAGGGTGGGGTCCTGGGAGCTACCCTCTGTCGCGGTGGAGTGAGAAACAGGGGGAGAGATGGAATATGAGCCGGAGAGTTCACAGTCCAATTGGACCTGAACCTCAGAGGCAGCAACCCTGACCAAAGATAGGAGGAGGAGATGGACTGACACAGAAGACACACTCAAGTTCAGATCCGGGTTTCCCCTTTTCTGAGCTAAGGGACTCTATTGGAGTTATTTGATCATCTAAGTTTAATTCCTGCACCTGAAAAATGGAGAGAAAACCTACCCCACAGCTTGTTGGAAGGATTCAGTGGATAACCTAGGCCAGCATTTGGAGGGTGTGCCCTGTTTATAAAGGACAGTGTCCCAGTTCTGGTGATGCTGTGAATGCTGGAGTGTTTCGAGGTAATGAAACATAAAAACTGCAGCTGGCTCTCCAAACGTTCAGAAAACGAGCGTGGGCAATGGCGCAAATACAGTCACACATCTAATCTGGGGAAACAAGGGCAGGCATAAGAGAACTCAATACACACCTGGGGGCAACTGGAGGGCCTCCAGGACATGCACTTTGGCCTGGTTCATGGCCCGCTCTGTTTCAGCCAGGGCCCGTGCTTGGGCCTGAATGATATGTCTCTCCAACATTTTGACCTCATCCAGTCGCTGCTTATAGAGCTCCCGAATCTGCCAAGGGGACGATTAAATGTACAGAAATATGGTGAGGTCACAGCTTTACTCTGCCCCATCCCCACATCAGGGTTTCCATTGAAGCACAAAAAAGCCAGAGAGCTATTGCAATCATCTGGACCCACTGACCAGCTGTAAGAGACCCATAGAGGAAATGACTTAAAGTTTTCATAGTAAGTCAGTAGAGTCAACCTTGGAAGCCCTTGTCTCCTGGCTTCATGGTAAAGAGAGCTGCCTCTCGTACTGTGAAATCCAAACACAAGTGATTTAGTCAGCTTTTTCACTGCTGTGACTAAAAGACCTGACCAGCACAATTGTAGAGGAGGAAAAGTTTGGGGGCTCACGGTTTCAGAGGTTTCAATCCATGCACAGCAGACTCCATTCCTCAGGACTCAGGGTGAGGCAGAACCTTACGGTGGAAGAGTGTGGCAGAGGGAAGCAGCTCACTTGATGATCAAGAAGCAGAGAGAGACTGTCTCCACTCTCCAGGTACAAAATATATATCCCATAGCCACGCCCCCAATGGGTAGCTTCCTCCAGCCACACTCCACCTGCCTCCAGTTACCACTCAGTGAATCCCATGAGGTATTAATTCACTGATTAGGTTAAGGCTATACCCCCCCAACCATTTATCTTCCAAATTTTCTTACATTGTCTCACATATGAACTTTTCGGGGACAACTCACCCAAACCATAACAAGAAGTTAGCACACTCCCTGTTGGGCCATCCAGAGCTCTGCTCAGGGAAGGTCTTGCTCCCTACCTCTAAGGAACAGTCTCCAGCTGTCAGCCCTGTCAGAGCCTACCTAAACTGCTGGAAGGGGCTGGCCTGAGAGTATGTCCTTTTTGTGGAATTCACATCCAGTGACTGAGAAGCAGGAGTATAGATACAGGCTTGGTCATTTTGACTAAAAATGAAAAACTGAGACAGGCTATACTTTCTTCAATGCAATCTTCTCCATTTGCCATGGCTTACTGGGCCCCCATTAACATTCAGCTGCTTCCTTGGCTCAATGCTGCTTTCTCTCTCTTCCCTTTGTAGGTGTTGATTGCTAGTAAACACCTTGTACCCAAATGTTGTCACAGTATCTGTACCCAGAAATCCAACCTGGATACCCAGCACACATCTCAAGACTTCAGATTGACTGGTCAGCCAACCAAGCTTCTGATCTATATTTTCGAGTTCAGGATCAAAGCAAGAAGCAAAGAGCTCACTGGTGCATGCAATGTTAAAGACAGTTTATGCCAGGTGACACTGATCCTTATTATATTCCTAGAACTGACAGGGCCTCAAACATGTTTACTTAGTTATTTTTAGTGAAGATTTATTGTGAATTTACAATGTACACTTGAGGAGAGAAATACATCAGATATGGTTTCTGCTCTTAAGGAGTTTAAGATTTAGCAGGAGGAGCCAAGGAAAGATATAAATGAGTGGAACAGACTCTTAAAAGTGTAAAAATAGCATAGATGTGAGGATAAAATAATGCTAGGAGGGGGTAGCTAAATGTTATTGAGATCAGGTGGGGGCTGGGGTTGTGGCTCAGCGGTAGAGCGTTCGCCTAGCACGAGCGCGAGGCCCTGGGCTCGATCCTCAGCACCACATAAAAATAAATAAATAAAATAAAGATATTGTGTCCAACTAAAAAAATACATATATTAAAAAAAAAGAGAGAAAGAGAGAGATCAGGTGACCTCCTTGAAAAAGATGGTGGCCAGGGCAGTTCCATACACATGCATTATGTTTTATTATTGTGTCATGTGTTTTATTATTTGGTTCTGTTGATAACAACTAACCCTAATTCTTATATGTAGGAATACCCAAATAATAACAACTATCACTTATTGAGCATCTACCATATTGTAAACAATGTTATAAAGCCTTTACTAAATTGATTCAATCCTATTGAGGTATTATTACCCCCATTTATTAGACAAGGGAAAAAACTTATAGAAGGATTGCCCAGGGTAATACAGGTGGTATGTGGTGGAGCAAGGATTTGAACCCAGGGTGCAAAGTTCCAGGGCATTTGCTCTCAATCATTAGACCTCACAAATCTTCTTGTAGGCAGACTTGGAAAAGACCAGAAGCCAGTGAGACTGTCTGGGGAGACCTCAGTTCAAGAGAGATACTCCATATTAGATGGTGACTATTGATTCCTTCAGAAAGAATGAATTCATGTGCTGCACAGCCAGCATGTTTACTGTTATTTTTAGTGGAGATTTATTGTGAATTCACAATGTACACTTGAGGAGAGAAATACATCAGATATGGTTTCTGCTCTTAAGGAGTTTAAGATTTAGCAGGAGGGGCCAGGGAAAGATATAAATGAGTGGAACAGACTGTCAAAATAGCATAGATGTGAGGATAAAATAAAGCTAGGAGGGGGTAGCTAAATGTTATTGAGATCAGGTGGGGGCTGGGGTTGTGGCTCTGCAGGACAGCGCTTGCCTAGCACTGTGCTAATTACAGATACTAATTACAAAGTTTCTTTTGTACCTACAAAATGAATTCTTGGGCATTGCAAAAGTTCTGAAAATGTAGACATCTGCAAAGAAAAATCTAAATGCTCCCTCAGGAGTGCTGTTTACCTTTTTATAGAAAACTTTTCATCTTCTTTTCCATGCAAATGTGTAGGGTTCTAAATTAATCCTAACTTTTCCAATGACTTTTGTGCTAACTTAATAAATGGCAGGTAGCTGTCTGTGAATATAATATAGGTTTAACTCATGGTTTTTAACAACTTCATAATATTGCATAGTGCAGTAAGTATACCATAATTTATAAAGTCAAACTACCTTTGCATGTGTTGATTTTCTATAGGATCACTCTTTAAACCTTTTTGCATTTGGCAATGTTTGAAATATGTATCACTTTTGTATTAAAAAAATGTAAAGCCTTTTTTTCTTTAAATTGGGATTGCTCTGCCAGTTCAGATGCTGGCTAATCATAGAAGGGATGTTAAAATGGACAATCTAATGAACTGGGTGGCTGGTTGTGGGGTTTATGGATTAACAATGCTCCACATCTTCTGGCTCATGTGAATGACAGGGATGTGAGTTAGATGTTCAAGATCAAGGTTTGGCCTAGGATGGCTAAAGTAAGGAAAGTGAGTGTGATGGTCCAGGAAAAACAGGGCAGTGGGTTCTCATCCAGGGAGTCCTACCTGGATTTCAGGAAGCCTGTGTAACTCATGGAGGGTTGAGGCTAATATCTCACATACTATACAGATACTCGTGTTGATAGACATTATCTGGCCCAGTTAGATGGAAGGCTATAGAGGACAGGGTGTGTGTGTGTGTGTGTGTGTGTGTGTGTGTGTGTGTGTAGGTGTCCATGCACCCATGTTTTCCTTATTGCTGAATCCTCACTGCCTAGAACAGATCATGGCACATAGTAGACACTCAATAAATATGTTAAATAAATGAATGAATAAAGCCAGGAGCAGGGGTACATATCACTTAAAGGGGGTAAAGGACAGAATGGAGTAGAGGAAAATCTGAGAAGCAGTAGGTACACCTGGTAAGGAGGTAGGCTTGGGAGGGGGCAGTTTGCCCACAAGTTGAAGGGAATTGTCATTTGAGGACATGTAAGCACAAAGTACCCAACTTGGCTGGATTCCCTCTTGTACAGATGAACAAATAAGAGTTGCTGTTCCAGAGACTGAGTATGCTTCTGAAAGTGTGGGCATGAATGTCTCAGTCAAGATAGTGGTTGGTGATATAAAGGCACCCCAAAGGATAGTGACCTGACTTTATCACCTCTAGGGAACAACTATTTGCCTGACTGCCAGAGTCATTTAATTTATATATGCAATATATAATGTGCGGGTGTGTGCAGAGAAATATAAATAGGCGCTACAGATCTGTGCCATTTATGTGTAGTGTGTGTGCATTTGTATATGTGTGTGTTTATACAGCGTCCTTCTTCCAGAATGTCCGCTGCAGCATGGACTTGGTCTGCTTTTCCCCAGCTGCATCTCCAGGGCCTGGCACAGTGCCTGGCACGTGGCCAGGTGCTGGTACAGGTCCAGCGCTGAGTCCTGCGGTCCCGTCCCGGGTCCCCGGCACGGTCCGCAGATGCGATGCCACCGCGTGGGGCGCCAGGGCCACGTTACCTGCTGCAACTCGTCCACGAACTGCTCGTGGCGCGCATTATCGCTGCCGCGGGCCTTGATCAAGCTGGCGCTCGCTTCCTCGCCGATCACCTCGGCAGAGTACAAGTTGCGGAAGACGCTGGTGAGCAAGTGCGAGATGTCCTGGGTGCACAGCGAGGAGGGGCGCAGACGCAGCAGCTGCGGCTCGGGTGGCGGCGGGAGCGCCCGCGACCACCCGCGACTGGGCCGGGTCGCGAAGCCGAACTGGAAGCTCTCCACGTAGGCACGGGAGGACGACAAGGGGGACTTTGGGGGGCTTCTGGACATGGCCAGTCGTGAGTCTGGCGCCCATGTTTGCCTTTCGTACTCGGAGGTCCCAGACTCTAAGGAGCTCCGCTCCGCCGTCGGCCCCTTGGTCTCCATGGCAACTGAGACGCTAACTCCTTGCCCCACTTCTACTTCCGGCCCCGCCTCTTCCGCCTTGCTTCCGCCTTGGCGAGCGTCTTCGGCTTCGTCCTCGCAAATCCTTGCATCTTCAGCACCGTCCCTCCTAACGCTGAATTTCCTGTGAGGAAAGGGTTAATTGACAGAACCAGCCTAGTCTGGTTGCAAAATCTTACTCCTGACTACCTGCTTTCATCTATTCAATCTTTTAATTTGCTCAGCAATTGTTCACAATCAACTTATGGTTGATTGTGTAAAACTTCTGTTTCAGGTCCATCCTGGGAACTGAACATACCAAAGGAAGTTAGAACATACCAAAGGAAGTTGCATCTGCCCCTGAGGATCGCACCGTCGTGTGTGTGTGTGTGTGTGTGTGTGTGTGTGTGAGAGAGAGAGAGAGAGAGAGAGAGAGAGAGAGAGAGAGAGATAGGAAGGTAGTGAGTGGAGAGGGAACAGTACAACAACTGCAGGTTAGTGACTTCAGGCCACCTTGGAGGTGTGTGATGTTTGTCTAGAACCATAGTCTGTAGGGTGAGCCGTAGCTTCTTGGAAGAAGTGAAGACCAGGCAGAGATTTAAAAGGAAGAGTAGACTCATCATCATTAGTCAACAGGGGAGTGGAGATTAAAACCACAATGTGGGGCTGGGGATGTGGCTCAAGCGGTAGCGCGCTTGCCTAGCATGCGTGCGGCCCGGGTTCGATCCTCAGCACCACATACAAATAATGATGTTGTGTCCGCCGATAACTAAAAAATAAATAAATAAATATTAAAATTAAAAAAACAAAAAACCACAATGTGTTATCACTGCGAACTTAGTAGAATGGCAAAAAGAAAGAAAGAAAGAAAGACATTCTTGAATAAAGAGACCAAACAAGTGCTAGTGAATATGTGGAGCAACCAGAATTCTCCTATATTGTGAATGAGGATACAAACTGGTTCAGCAACTCTGGAGAACAGTTTGGTAGTTTCCTACACAGTTACACATACAGCAGTCACACTGGAGGTATTTTCTCCAAGTGAAATGAAAACTATGTGCACAAAAAAGCTTGAACATAAACTTTATGGCAGTTTTATTCATCACCTCTCAAACTGGAAAAAAAATCCTCCAATCCTCCATAGACTGATGAATGGATAAACTGTAGTATGTTTATACCAAGGAATAGTGCTCAACAATAGGAAGGAAGCAGACTACTAATATACCCAACAGCATAGATGAATCTATGTTGGGTATATCTAGGCTACCTATGGAATGGTTCCATTTATAGGAACATTCCAGAAAATACATAACAAAAAATAGACCATTGGTTATCAGGAGCTGCAGAATGGGGACTAGGGTTGACTTCAGAGGGAATTTCTTGGAGTGGTGGAATTGTCCTGTAACTTGATTGTGGTTATGCAACTGTATGGATTATCAAACCTCACAGGATTGTACACTGTAAAGGATGGGTTTTACTGTATGTAAATTATACCTCAGTTTTTTAATTAAAAAAAGGATGCGTAGGAAAAGCCAATGGAGAAGGAAAAGAAGGGGTGGGTATGCCATCTCCAGTGGTCTAGGTGTGCAAAAGCTAGGAGAGAGCACAGGCTGGGAGAGAAAGCTACTACAAGTGGGAGGAAATGCAAGAAATGTAAATGTGGAATCAAGAGTTTGAGAGTGAAGGATGAGACTGATAGGAAAGGGCCAGGTCATAAATGGGTTTGAACACCACAATAGGAAATTGGAACTTTATACTGAGGACAGTGGGAAAGCCATCAAGGGTTTTAAGCCGGAGCATGTCATAGTCAGCTCTTTGTTTTATGAAGGTCACTCTGATTGCTGTGAGAATAGATAGCAGGAGGCAACAGGGAGATCAATTAGGAAACTATTACAGAAGTTAGAAAAGAGATAAAGGAGCTTAGATTAGATAAGGGTGAGGGGAAGGGATTGGAGATAGATCTAAACAGTAGAATTGACAGGACTTGCAGGTGGATGATGGGATGTGAGAAAAAGGAACAAAGAATCACTCCTGAGTGTCCTCTGTGTGTAGTTAGGTGGGTGATTCTGTCATCCACTGACATGGGGAAGAGAATTGTCCTTGTTCAGGGTGACAGCTTGAGACCACATTGTCCACTGTCATTGGCACAGCTTGGCTCTGCTCATAAGTGGTATAATAAGCACTTTTTACTCGGGTGAGAGTGCTTGCCTTACAGCCCAAAACCCACTTCCTGAGATGAGTCCCAAGATGTTGCCATCAGACCTGGGCCACTTCCGCCTCCCTTGGTTGAGCCTGGCTACCTCATCTGTACTTTTCTGTCCCGAGAGCTGGGAAGCCAGGGCCCCTGCTCTGGATCTCCTCCAACTGTACCCTTCCCCACAAAGTAAGAATGTGCCTGCCCTGTGCCTGTCCTCCAGGTGCCTGGGAGCCCAAAATTATCCTGAGTCCATTTCCAGAGCCAGAGCAGGCTTCTTCTTTAACTCCCTCCTCCAGGGACTGACTGGTATGTGCAATAAAGGATAGCTTAATGGGGGACAAAACTAGGGCAACATGCCATTGGTCCAAATTTCCAATGCATGTGAGGTCCTGGGTGGTGCAGAAAGGAGCGATGTGTGGGAAGAGAAGTGGGAGAGTCTGGGGAGCCTGCCCTGCCTCTAATTTGCCTCCCACAAATAAATCCTATCCATTAGGAATAGTTCCACATGTGGAGGCTCCCTGGCCCCCTTCTCTGTCCAGAACAGTTCCATGGATTCTTACCATTACTTTTGACTTCTCCATCGTGCCTCCAGATGGCCTCTGGGAAAGTCCCAGGGAGTCTGGCCCAGCCTGGAAGAGGTCCCTCCCAGCAACTCTCGCCTCTGCATGACCCCAGCACAGGCACACCCTCTGGCCTCAGCTCCTCTGATCAGCTGACACTGTCTAACAGGGTTACCCTCGGTACAGCCACTCCATCAGTCCTCACCTGATGTCACTATCATTCCTTCTGACTGACACACTCATCTCTTTTGCTTTCCCCTGTCTGTGCATCACTGTCTCCATCCTCCTGTCCCTCTTCTGCGAGTATCTCTCTGCTTGATAAGCTCAATGCATCCCTGATTCTGCTGCGCCCGGCATTTATTCAGCTAACTGAATAAATGAGTGGCTCTTACCCTGGTGCAGGTCACCTTTGGGACCACTCACTAGTTCCCATCCCATGAGGACTTCCTCAGTGCAAAGAAAATGCCTTGTGGGCGGCCCTCTTCATTTTATCATTTTATAAACTGCTCTGCGGACTGCAGCTTCTGCTTGTTTATCTCTGGGTTTCACACACACTTTTGATCTTTCAACTGTTTTTTTCACTTTTAAATTTCAAAAGTTCTACATTATCATGGTAAAAACAAAAGTAAAGAAAACCTCCAATAGTACACACACACACACAAAAAAAAATTAAAAAATAAGTGTCCTCAGTCCTTTCCTCCAGTTTATCAGATTATTTCCAGATCTTTTCAGCTATTTTTTTTCGGTACAAACATTGATCTCTATATAGTCATTTTTAATATTTAAAAAACAAATGATATTGTCATATATATTCTTCTGCCGTTTGTTATTTTCACTTATTTTCTGTAACAACTCACAAAGGACATCTTTTTTTACTATAAATAATGCTGTAATGAGGCACCTTTTCATATGTGTACATACTTTGCATGGCTTTATAGTGTTTCTGTGGGACAATATCATAAAATTTCTTGGCCAAAGGGTATGCACATTTTAGTATTTGGGATATTGCCATATTGCCCTCCAGAAAGATTATACCAAAGTAGACTCCACCAGCACTATGTGAGAGCTTCTAAGCCTTTTAAACATGTTTTGTCTCATATCCTAAATTTTATCCCTAGCCCACATTTCCCTTCTAAATTTGTACATCCATCTTTTACCTGACATTTCCCCTTGGTTGTCTGAAGACATCTCAGTATGTCCAAAATAAAGTGCCTATTTCTCTTCAACTTTCCCCATTTCTGGGTATGGCAGCTCTGTCCTTCTAGTTGCCCTGGTCAAAACCTTGGAGCCATCCTCGATTCCCCTCTTTCCCTCATAGCCCCACCAATAAATCCTGTTGGCTCTACCTTCAAAAATGTTTCCAGAATCCTACCATTTTATACAACCTCCAGTCCTACGGCCAGGCCTGAGCCACCATACCCTCCCACCTGCATTACAGCCAGAGTCCCTGCCCTGGGCCCCACTTCAGCCTCTGACCCTCCTCTGTGACTTCTTCCAGCAGCCAGAGGGATTCCCTTAAAACATGAATCAGATCATGTCCCTCCTCCACTTGAAACCTTCCAAGTGTCCTCCATTTCTCCCAGAATAAAAGCCCCTACAAGACCAGGTCACTGTTAACCTGACTCCAAGTGTGGCACCCCCTCAGTCTCTTAGCTCCTAGCACACAGCCCCCTTGAAATCCTCCAATTTATCAGAACTGCTCCTGCCTCAGGGCCTTGGTACTGCCCATTGCCTGTGCCTAGAATCCTTTCCCCCAGATAACCCTGAACAACTTACTCTCTCACTTCCTTTGAGTCTGCTCAAATGTCACCTTCAACAGCCAACTGATTTAAAATCTAACCCTGCCCAGGAACTCCTTTACCCTACTTTTTTTTTTTTTTTTTGCATTACTAGAGATCAAACCCCAAACCTCATGCTTGTTAGGCAAACACTGTACCACAGAGCTACATCCTCATCCCCTACCCTACTTGTTTTCATTTCCTTTCATCTTCTAATACAATACACAATTCTCCTCGTATGTTTATGATTATTACAGCATCTCTTCTCTTTCCACTAGAATTTAAGCTCCATGATCACAGGGGGTTTTGGTGAGTTTTATATATGGATGATTCTCTGGACTCTTGAATAGTGCCTTATATACAGTATGTGCTCAATAAATATTTATTGAATAAGCAAAATAGCAGAATAAAGGTTTTGGTGTCTTTAGTTCACACAGGCCTAAGTGTGCCTCCTCCCTCAGATAAGGGTCAGAGGGCAAGTCTCCTGACGGCTGTCCTCACCAAGCACTGCACTTGCCTGTGGGGTGCCATGGGATAAGATGACCCTTGGGACTTAGTCCACAATGAAATGAATACACGGTAAAATCCCATAAATATAATTATGGAAAAATAACTCCAAATAATCCCATACTCTCCCAGGGTTACAAAGAGGCCCAGCAACCTTGTAGTCTATGGTGTAGTCTGTGTGGTCTGGACATCTTCCCCACATGGTCCCAGGGCCTTGGCTTTGCCAAAGCTGCTCTCTTGGGAGAGGCAGCCTTCACTTTTCCTCCAGATATGTCTGGACTTGGGTCCAGGACCCTCTGGAGTGAGCTCAGCTGGGGTTCCACATACCTTGAAAGCACCAGGGGTATGTCCTTAGACAAAGAGCCTCTGTGGCCACCAGGATCTATAGAAGCCAGGTTGGGAACAGTTTTGGGGAGAGGGGACTCTAGCTCAGGCCCCTCATGCAGTGTTTATTTGTTTCTGGTAGTTGACATCTGTTATTTCAGCCTATTCCAGAGATGATGGTAGCTCCTGATCAAGTCACAGATGAAGTGACTTGTTCAAATTCTCACTGCAGGACACTGCAGGGCCCAGATTTAAACAGCACTCACAACCCCCTGTGCCTGGGATGGAGGCACTAAAGACACAGAGGGGCAGAGTAAACCTCTGTTTCACCTACTCAGGCTTGCTGTTTCATGGGGAAAGGTTAAGGCAGGACCAGCCCTGAAGCCACTTAGAGCCTGACCATCCTGAAAGATGGCATTCTTGGGTTGATAATCCCCTCCCCCCACCAGGGCTTCCAGAGACAGTTGGGGGTGGTGAGATGCCTGGAACTCTTGTCATTGGGCAAGTGTGGGCCCTCCGTCACCCAAACTAAGCCTGCCACAGAGCGGATGAGTCACCAGGATCTCAGGGCATCTTACAGAGGTAACTGAGAACTGGGTTTTAAGGAGAGTCATTTAGGCACCTGGCCAGGGCTAAGCCCACACAGGGGAGTTGAGGGCAGAGGGAGCCAAATCCAGCAACTTTGTGGTTCAGTACAAAGCCTCTTGCTGTGTTTTCCCCACCCCCAGCCCTTCCACACACAGATGTACAGTCACAGCACTCAGACTTATATCCAGCAGAAGGAAGCAGTGTCTCCTAGCCTGGGAGAGAGAAGAGGTGCAGAGAGAAGGGAGGGGGAGAGGGCTGGAGTGAGTTCAGGGCTGATCTGCAGGTCAGCACAGAGCAGCGGCCTACTTGCTCTGAGCAAGGTGTGGCCTAGCCCTTTTTTTCTGGCAAAACTTGATTGCATGGGCCAGCTCTGAGTCAGCCCTGCCCATCCTGCTCAACAACCCCAGGCCAGTGGAGGAGGCTTCTAAAGGGGTTTGAGGTGCATTCAGGGTAAGCAAGGGCAGAGGTAGTGCCACCACAGGCATCTCTGGCAGAGGGAAAGTCCAAGGTCGCAGATAATGTCCTCAGAGACAAAAAATAGGAATGATGATTGAGATGAAGCCATGCCAACTGCTGGTGTCAGAATTTCACTGTGTCTGCCTGGGGAAGAGGGTTTGGGCTTGAGGAGATCTGGCTTGCTGAGGAGAGGGGCTAGCAGGCCCCGGGGGTGTCAGAGATCCAGGTGGGAGGCTCCAAGGCTCAAAAAGTTTCTGGGAAGAGAGCAGGGCCTTGGAGAGGGGAGGTAAGGGCAGAGAAGGGAACCCCCCCTCATCCTCTCTGCCCCCAGGCTGGAGGTCCAAAGTGAGGCCTGCCAGTGTGAAACTTGCTCATCCCTCAAAAAACATCGAATATGTCCCTGAGTTTGTTGAAGGGAAATTAAGGAGGGTTCTGAAAACCTGCCCAGGGCAGCAGGACTGGAGTTGAATGTCAGATCAGGACATTCAGCTGTGTTTGTGTGGTGGGGAGAGGGGGCATGCCCAGCTCAGGGGCTCTCTAAAGTCCTGACCCTCTCAGTTCTCAGAACCTGAACGCTGTCTTTCAGCTCTTTCACACCCCTTACTTAGGCCTGATTGGGCCCAGAAGAAATGGGGTGGAGGTGAACCAGGTCTCCTCTGGGAGAGATCACTAGCTTCTGCCAGACTCTCACATTGACTTTATCAGCCCAGATAGCTTCACTGGGGGACCTAGCACACCTCCTCCTCATTTGAGAAAGCTGTCTCCAGTTTCTTCCCAACCTGAGCCCAGCTCTCCCCTAGGGACTTCCAAGTGGGCAGAGGTGGGCAGCAGGATCCCTGGACCTTCCCCAGGAATATCTGAGCACCCTGTAAGGAGTTTCTGGGTCCTGGGCATTGAAGGGCTGATGTTTATGTAGGGGTCTCTTGCTCAGATAAGCCCCTGGGGAGGCCGTCGGGAGAAGGGACCTTAGAGGTCCTCCCCACTGGGCTGCACAGATCACTGGGACTTTTGGGATGTGGGGGACCCAATGGTACACTCCCTGCACCTGTTGGCCACTTTCTCCCACCCCTTATGAAGCACACTCCTGAGGTCAGAAACCTCCCAGCAAGTGGGAAGGGCCTTCCCGTGGACAGGGTCTAGGTATTGCTCCCCAAAGACCTCCGAGTCCGTGGCCCGTGCATTCATATCGCAAAAGGGAAAGCCGATCCTGGGGGAGCTGTCGCTCATGCCTAGACTCCGTGCCTCTCTTTCGCAGCAACTCGGCTGGGTGTCTGACTTTTAAGTGATCCCTTCCCCGGGATGAGGCCGGATTCTTTCCAGCCTCATCCCGATCCGGGCGAGGCTCCCACTGGCAGGGCGTGGGGCTGGCTGTCCGCGCTAATGACAGGGCCCGCGGCCTGTGGGTGGCAGCAGCGGAGGAAGCGGGAGGGATCTGACTATTTCGGGACCAGGCACACCCACTGGCCCGGGCCGGGGTTGGCCGGTCTTCCCGGCCCCTGGCTCTGCCTCCTTCCCGATCCCCAGGAGGGGGCGGGGAGGGACGCGGGTTGGCGGATCCGGAGGGCGGGGGCGCTGGCCTAGGGGGCGGGGCGGTGTCCCGGGCCCACCCCCGTCCTCCACCCACCTCAGTCCATTCTGGTCCCTACACTGCACCGCGCTCGGACCCGGGGCCGCCTGCGCTGTCGCTGCTCACGTGAGTCCCGCGGTGCCCCCTCCCGCCGCGCTGCCGGAGGGGCATGGACTCGGGCCGGGACTTCCTGACCCTGCACGGTGAGTGTCGGGCCCGCGCGAGCGGGGAGATCCTGCAGGGGCCCACGCGGGGAAAGCCGTTCCGCGCACTGGGTAGGGGATCCCAGCTCCTTCAGCCGCCTCGGCAAGGCCCCCGGACGGCTCCTTGCCCGCTTTGCTGGGCTGGGGAAATCTCAGCCCGCGGTTCCCAAATAGGAACCCTGGGTGTTCCAGGCTTGTCCCCAGACCTGGCCCGGGAGGTCGGGAACGGTCAGAAGACTTCTTCTCCCTTGGGGTCTCCCCCTTGTCCGGGTCTGTATTCCACGGTTCAGATCGCTTGAAGGGACCGAGGGGGAAAGGAAGCAGCATCCACGAACCAACCGACTCTTCCCCGCCCGGTGCAACCCATCCTTAGAGGTTCCTCAAAGTCCAGGCGTGCCTGGACCGCGTCAGGCCGCGCGGGTGTGGCACGGTGAGGGTGTCAGGGGGTGGGGCGAGGAGGTGTCCAAGTTTGGCTGAGATCGGGCCCTGCAGCCTTAACTGCCCAGCGCAGAAATCGTAGTCAGCGACCCTCGGGCTTGGAGGAGCAGTCTGATCTCCGCATCGGCGCACCCTCCCGGTGAGGGAGAGCCAGGTCTCAGCTCCAGCCGCCGGCCGCTCCATCCTTTGTCCAGCGAGCTTTGTTTTCTGTCATCTGGGCCAACTACTCACCCTATCACTGTCCTTCCTGCAAAGAGGGGAATCTGGACTCCTGACTGCAAGTTCTGGAGGCCTCTGAGAGGGGAGCGGAGGGGAGCAACTTAGCTTCTTTTTGCTTCAGGTGGGGAACTAACCCACATTTGGGGGGGGCCTTTGTACTCCTGTTCTCTCAGAGCATATACCAGCTCAGCAAACCCTGCTCCTCTCACACCAATCACTGCTCAATTATATATTCCTCTCTTTTTCAGTGCCCTTGGAGTTGGAGTCTTTAGGTTCCACGACCCATCCATCTAAACCATTCAAAGATGGTAAACAGCCTTCCGTCCCTCCACTCCAGTCCCCCGAGAGTTGCAGCCAGCAGTCAGCCCTCAATCTGTTTTGCGTTTCTCTGTTGGCCCAGACCTGGTCCCCAGAGTCCATAGAGACCAATAGCCAGAGTTTCTCAAAGTCATCTTGTCTAGCTGGGTCATGGAATCCCTGCCCCTTCCTCTGTTCCCTCTCTCCTCCCCCAGGCCAGAGATGTCCTGAGTGCTCCTGGCAGACTGGTGGGAATGGACCCAGGGCCACCTGCGCTGGACAGTTCTGTGTTCTCTCTTACCACCCATTAGCTAGTGCTGTATACCCTATGGACTGCCACCCATTCTCTACCCACCTCACACTAAGACCTTCTTAAAGACCTCTGGTTGTCTCTGACACAGCAGCAGCCTGGCTCCTGTTGGAATGGCCTCCATCCCAGATATCTTGTGTCTTTGCTCAGCATTTCTCCTGGGGGGCAGTCCTGGTATCTTTTCCAGCAACAAAGACACATGGAGGGTCAGTCAGAGGCTCCCAGACTGGTGGTATGGGTTTGGCCACCCTGGCTCATCCTGTTTGGGACCAGTCTTCTGAATGCATGACTCAGTCCAGCCCTTCTTCCAGGGATGGCATAACACCGAGACTCCAAACTGTCTTCCCTTAAGGCCCCACCACTTCTAGCTCAGCATCCCAAGTAACCTCCATTAAGTGCCTTCTGTCCACATTGCAAACAAGATGGGGAAGCAAGACCTGTTAAGGAGAATTGATGGTGAGAAGGGTGGTACTGTACCCCATGCTGTTCCAGGTTGTTGACACTTTGATTGGAGAGTTTGCATCCCCTTTACAGTGTGTAGCACAGCATTAGATGTGCTGCTGGACCAAATTTCTAGTGTGGAAAGTTAGGGGTCTGCAGCAGGAATGCCCTCTGAGTTCCCTCCATTTGCCTGACTCACCTAGATATGAAATGTCCCTTTTTTCCCAGAAGCAGTTTACACAAAGGCATCAATTCTGGAAGGAAAATACCTGAGTTTGACTTGGCTTCTTCAGAAAATCCTTTAATTACCCCATCTGTAAAGTGGGGGATAATATACCACCTGCCTCATAGGGTTGTTGTAAAGATTGAATGAAGCATTATCTATAAGGCAGTTAGAATTGCACCTGGTACTCAGTGCTATGGTGTGTTTCTGCAGGATGACCTTCCCCAAGTTGCCAGTTCCAGTGAGTTGTTATCTACACTTCTTTGGGAGATGATGAGGCACCATAAGGTCATCCCTAGCTAAGGAAAGTATGTCCAGAACTGAATGCAAGAACCAAGGGGCTCTTTTTGCTGCCCCGGAAGCCCTCCAACTGATGTTACAGTTCCTATCTTCTTCTACCCACCCTGATTTCTCTGCTGTCTTTATTTTGGCTGGACCTAGACTAGCTTCTCCAGCATGTTCCCAGATGTACTGAAAAGGCATGACCCCTGAGGTCCCCCTTTACTGAACACATTCACCTCCACTAACTTTTCCTATACCTGAGCCCTCCTGTCTCACTGCAAGGACAGGCATTTGTAAAAGTGGAAGGTAGAGGAGCTTCATCTTGGTCCCAGGAGATCTGAGCTCAAATTCTAGTTTTGCTTCTATTTGTCTCTCTGGGCTCATTTTCTCATCCATGGGGTGGATAACAATGCATATTTCACAGGGGATGTCATAAGAATAAAATCATGCATTGGGTGTTCTAGGTTGCCTAAAAAGCAACCTTTTGGTACCCCAGAGCAAGTTGGGGTGACCAGCTCACCTTAGCCACCCCTCAGTTATGTTTCAAAGCTATCTATCCCTGGGGTTCCATACTCACATTACAGACACCCAGTTATTTACACTGCTCTTAACCTCTTGGTGCCATAGGCCATTTTAGCAGTCAAGTAAAACCATTACACCCTCTCAGGATCATGTTTTTAAGTACATAAAATAAAGCACATAAGATTCAAAGGAAACAAATTATATGGAGGTGTGATTCTATCCACAGGTCCTTGGGAGGTCCTGCTTCCAGTAAAAAACCTCTGCATGGTTACTCTATGACACCAGCTACTGTTATACTCTTCTCCTCCCACTCCAAAGGAAGAATAGGTTTTTCTGTGTCCATATTTCAGTTCATTTGCACTAATGAAACTTGCTCATTATTTATTCTCTGTGGTGTGACTTAGGCAAGTCACTCTGCACTTCAGTCTGTTATTATTGCTGTGCTTTGCCAGTGACTCACTGTTGTTGCAGTGAGGCGAATCGGGAACTCTTCAGAGGCTGAAAGTAAAAAGAGGAGTGACTCAGGCCTCTGGGTGGCGTCCTGACCTTGGCACACAGTAGGGGTTCAATAAATAATTGCTGGGTGAATGAAAGGGAAGTTGTGATGCGGGTTGAAAGGACCCACTGTTCCCAAGCACACTGGCAGCCCAGTTTTGTACAAAGTTGCAGCCGTTCTCATCTATTCATCAAGACAGGCCTGCATTCAAGGCAAGCCTGCGTTAATGGGCTCTTTTAAAGTCAGCATGTTTTTTTTTTTCTTTCCAGAATGCCATTTGCATCTGGCTATACCTTGGGGATTACCCCACTCGGATGGGGAAACTGGGGGAACGGATCCGCCTAAGGATCACAAGTGAGGCAACAGCAAAATAAGTCACAATGAACTCATTGAGTAATTGAGATACAATATTTGGCGAGCTCGGTTGCCTGGCCCCGCCCCATTCGATTCTCTGTAGCCCACACGATTCCCCTGAGCCGCTCTGTTCCCCCCTCCCAGACCTGGTGTCCTCTGCCAGTGTCAGGGCTGGAGTAGGACTTCCCGGCTCAGCCCCACACTCCTCCCATCCCTGGCCGGTCCCAGCCGCCAAAAGCCGGGGTTCCGCCCCTCCCCGGCTAGACACCGCCTCTCCAGTGAGGATCCTCCCCGTCTCGCTCCGCCCCTGGCCTGCTTCCTGGAAGGGGTTCTGCCTCCACGTCGCCTCCTGGGCGGTGGCTTCCTTGCTGGAACCCCGCCTTCTGGGCTTGCCTCTTCCCGCGTCCCAGATCGCCTTCACTTCGGGGGCTTTGCCAAAGATGGGCTTCCTAGCCTGGCGCGGTGGTGCACGCCTGCAACCCCAGCGCCTGGGAAGGCTGAGACGGGAGGATCGCAAGTTCAAAGCCAGTCATAGCAAAAGCAAGGTGTTAAGCAACTCAGTGAGACCCTGTCTCTAAATAAAATACAAAATAGGGATGGGGATATGGCTCAGTGGTCAAGTGCCCCTGAGTTCAGTCCCCAGTACAAAAAAAAAATGAATAAATAAAAGATCGGCTTCCTGGGCTGAGTTGGTCCCACTTGTGCCTCCCCAGCTCGACCCCTCCGCCTGTCCTCCTGGGTTCGGGTCCCACCTCCTCCGCCTACTTTCGGCTCTCGCTCTCCACCTACCAGGGGCATAGACCACGCCCCTCCTGGATTGGCCCCGCCCACCTGGGCTTGGCTCTGCTCCTTACGGCCACGCCCCTCCGAGCCCAGCCCCACCTCTTTGGTTTTAGTTCCGCCCCTGAAGGTTGGACTCTCAGTGATTCCTCCTGTTGGAGCCTGCAAGGCTTCTGAATCAGATTTCACAGTGTCAGAGGTACACTGTAAAGCGACATGCAGTGCCTGGGGGTCCCAAGCCGGAGATGGAGCCGGAGCCGCTCCAGGGAGCTTTACCTGCAGGAGCAGAGCCTCAAGGTGGCGGCACTCAATGGGCAAAGGCTGGGTAAGGGACACCAAGAACATTGAGAGCTGTGGGGAATGGGAAAGCAGCTGGAACAGGACACAAACTACTTGTCCCTGAGCTTCCAGCCTTTGATTGCACTTGGAGCCTTTGTTTAATTCTTTTGTGGGGGTGTTTGCCGTGGTGGCACGTGGGGATGAGTACTGTGGGGATTAGTTACCCTTCTGATCTAACTCAGCTCCCCCAAAGTTTTCCAACCCTTGTCACCCCCACTCCCTCCTGTGTATAAATTTCTGAGACATCACTGGAGATATGACCCAGTGTGTAATTGATATGACTCTGTAATCCAATGAGATGGTCCAGGTATGTCCGTATGTGACATGCGACAGTGGGTAACTCAGTGGTGACTGAGTGATGATCACACATGTGGTACTCTGGGGCCACTGTGTAGTGATGATGGTGTGTAATGCTGTGTAACCAAGTGTGTGACACTGTGGTGCCAGGGGTGTCTGCGTGTAACCAACTGTGACGGTGTATGATCTTCTGTGATACTGTGCAACAGAGTGTGACTGTGTATGATAGATGTGACAGTGGGTGACCCAAGGTGACTGAGTGATTCTGTTATTCTGTGTTATGGTGTGTGTATGGGTATATCTTTTCTTTTCTCTTTTTGGATTTTCTGATGTTGATACTCTGTGGCTGTGTGACTCTGAGTGGTGGCTGCATAAAATAATGTTTCGTAGCACTGGCCCTGTGGCCTGCTCCTGAGTCCTGACTTCACCATGCAACTTCCTTCAAGCTCAGTTTCCTCATCTATAAAATGAGACTAATGATACTGCCTTCCTCTTAGGATTGTTGGGGGGATTATATACTCGTGCCAAGAACAGTATCTTATTCAAATATTAACTGTTATTATGGTGGCTGCTATTATTACTGCTATGATAATGATGTTCTAACTCTGTATATTATGTGGCTGTATGTAACTAAGGGTAACACTATGCAACTCCATGTGACAATGTATAGTTTGCTGGGGGGGGGGACAGTGTATCATGTGTGTGGCTCATTGTGTCTTTGATGTTGTATCTGGCGGTGTGATTGTGATAGTGTATCTGTGTGGCTATGTCTCAGTGTACTGCTATGGATTCCAGTGTGTCTTCAATATGTATCACCCTAGGTACATGGGCAGAACTCATAGCACCCCCTGGGTTCCCACTGGCAACTTCAGCACCATCTGTGCCTTCTATATGCCACCTCCTTAAGGCAACTGGCTTGGGCAGGTTAGTGAAGCCACAGGGTAAACCCAAGGCCCCTGAGCTCAGTGCTCCTCCCGGCCCTCCTACAGGCAGAGAAGGTGCTACAGCTGAGTGGGTTGGGCTTGGTAAGGGGTGCCACATGCTTCCTGTGTGCTAAAGGAGCAAGGAAGGTGGGGCATAAGCCCAGAGGGTACCCACTGAGGCTAAAAGATGGAGATACCTGCCTAGATTTCCCAAGGGCCCAGAAGGCAGTGACCGTGATCTTTCTGGAATTATCAAGGTCCACCTTGGGACTGAAGTCTCCCTCCTGGCATCTGTGTCTGCAGCTGGGGACTTATCTCTGCCTGACTGCGGACAGGGCCATAGCCTGGCTCCAGGACAGGATGAGCATGTCATCTCTTCATGGTGTTTTCCAAAATAGGAGGGTGGGGCTCACCTTCTACTTCCTGACAACCCCCCATACCCATCTGATCTATTAGCAGTGGCTTGCCCTGATGTGTACCCAGCTTAGGGAGTGGGGTACTGGCAGATGGTAAGGAGGTGATCCTTTCAGCTGTAGATAGAACAGCCTTAGATAGAAGAGTGAAATCTCCCAGCAGAGGGCAGAGGTGGCTGTCTCCTCCGACACCCTGGGAACTCCCTTACTCTCCCTCTTGTGTTTGGCTGGCCATATACAGCCCGTGGTTTGGAACATTCTGTAGAAGCCCCCTTCTCCTCCACTAGCCTCCCCTTGGGTTGGAGAGGAACTTCTCATGCTAAGGCACAGTGTTTTCTGGAAGTGACTGGACAGACTGGACAGGTATGGGAAGACACGTTAGACTGTTGTTTCTGAAGAAGCCCAGGGATGCCTCCCCGGTCCAGCACTGCTCTCACCCCAGGGCTCATGGGGGAACAGAGGGACAGAGAGAGGAGGAGTTGCCTAACGCCACAGGGGAGTGGGAGTGAATGTTAGCACAGGGCTCGGTCCCTACTAAAAGCAGGAGCTTGGGAGGGATAGAGAACGTGTGGGTGGCTGAGACCTGGGGAAGTTGTTCAGAAGGTTCTGCAGGCCCTGCAGATGTGTGGGACAGGCTACCTAGGGACATGGGACATGGATAAAGTGGGAGAGGATATCAGAAATTGTGAATCTGGGCTCAGAGAACAAAAGTCTATGGCTTGATGAGGGCTACCCAACATAGGTCTAAGCACAAGTCCCTCATTAGACTTGACCTTTGGGGGTCCCTGATGCCACCACTCTGTTGGAGTAGCAGTACCAAGATGGATGATAGGCCACATAGTTTAGGAAGAAGTGAGGTAGCCAATCAACTTTGAACAGAGATGGCTGCTGAACTCCACGTGCACACACACACACACACACACACACCCCATACACAAACACACACTCACACACGTATAGATGTAACTATATATTAAACTGATGGGTTATTAAGGTGTGGGTTGCAGATCTATTTCATCACAGTTGGCACAGGATTTGCTTGGGACTGAGGGCTTCTGAGAAACCAGGCTTGGTGTCCCCATAGTGCCTCCTGTCAGGACCTGTAGGACAGAAGGCATTGCATCTTTGAGAACCTGTGCTTCAGGCCAGCCTGCATCTCTGAGAGCAGTGGCAGAGTTGAGCAGAAGGTGGGCCAGGCCACCAGGGTTCTGGGTCCTCCCTGTGGGCTCTGCACGAGTCCTTCTGAAGGGACTGCTCTGTGGTTTGTTTCTGTACCTCCAGGGCCCCCAGACCCGGCGCCCTCAGCAATGGGGGTGGAACAGAAAGGACAAGGGCATCCCAGCAGGCCAGACACAGGCCACAGTGGGCTTATCATTCTCTTATGGGGAAAAGGCCAGAGACCTGCTCAAGCAGACTCTAGTCGGGGGTCAGGGTAGCAGGGAAGAGGGTGGCAAGTTAGGCACAAGGGTCCTACATTGACCACAGTGTCCACACCAAGAACCACATTGTGGTTGTCTCCACAGACCTGGGCTTCATCTCACTTGAAGTCAGAGCTCCTGTATGAGATGGGTGGTATTATTATCCCATTTTATAGACGGGAAAGCAGAGGCCCAGCCACATGAAGTCACTTGTTCAGGTCACACAGGGGTCAGGTAGGGTGCCCAAACCCAGGCACTAATTATCCTGGGGCCACTGGAGTTGAGAGGTTGTTTGGCTCCATGGTGCCCTGGGGTCCATTTCCATCTGTGTCTGCTCTCTCTCCCCGCTGTATGGTCTGATCTTTTGATCCCAGATTCTTTTGGTCCACTCTAATCCCTACAGGTGACCAGGAAGGGCCCATCATTTCCTAAGGTTCTGTTCCTCTAGGAACCAGTGCTTCTTGAATTAGTTGCCCCACCCTTTGCCCAGTCAGCTATGGGGGACAGATCTCAGTGTGTGGGTATGGTCTTGGGTGGGCAAGAGTCCTGTGGTTTGCATGACTGCCTCAGCTGCTGTTGGAGGTGACTCCCGCCCGGAAGAGGCAGGCATGGGAGGAGGCTGGAGTGGGGGATACGGTGGGTAAAGAGAACTGAGGAGGAGGCTGGAGAAACGTGGGCTGAGAGGGTCCAGAGGTGGGCATGGCCAGTGTGGAGCCAACGGCAGCAGGGACCCTGGTGGAGGAGGTGTTACCTTTCTGGTGTTGACCCCTCAGGCCTGCAGGATGACAAGGACCTACAGGCCCTGCTGAAGGGCAGCCAGCTCCTGAAGGTGAAGTCCAGCTCATGGCGAAGAGAGCGCTTCTACAAGTTGCAGGAGGACTGTAAGACCATCTGGCAGGAGTCTCGCAAAGTCATGAGGTCCCCAGAGTCACAGCTGTGTGAGTATCCTGGGTCACAGGGGAGGGGGCAGAGTATGGATGGGGTTCAGTGGGAGGAGCCAGTGAAATCACTTGTAGAGAATCTGAGGTCCAGTCTGGGTTGGAGAGGGCAACTGTGTACTCAGGACCACATGCTAGAGTTCCTCAGGTGGGGACGCATAACCCAGACCAGAGAAGGGCAGAGCCAGGCTCAGCAGCAGGGAGGGAGCTGGACAGGGTTGCTTGAATCACAGGTATCCTCCAAGTGTGGGAAGAAGGGAAAGTTGGGCGAGTTAGCATTCCAGGTGTGGTAGTTCAAAAGACAGGCCCAAAGTCCGGACACAGATAAGGCCCTTCCGGGTATCAGAGCCCAGGGTGTGAGGTGGGGCCACAGGAGGCAGATCCTCTGAACCTGGAGCCATAAGAAGTTGGGGTGGAGCAGGGCTAGGATACACAGAGAAAGGCCACTACTGGGGCACTCCCTCAAGGAGGATGTGGGTGTGAAGGCTTTCTGGAAACTTCTGAAAAGGCCTAAGAACCCAAGGCTTAGGCCGCAGATTCTGTGAAATGAGATGTTCTTGTCTACATTTGTACTTAGTGGAGAAAATGTTAGATGAATTCCACCCAATAGAACGATCTGCAATGAAGGAAACGTTATCTGTTCTGTCCATTATGGCAGCCACCAGCCACACGTGGCCGTTGAGCCCATGAAGCATAGCTAGTGTGACTAAGGAACTGAGTTTTAAATCGTATTTCATTTTACCTAAATTATATTTAAATATCCACAGGCAGATCTAGTGGCTACTCAATTGGATAGTGCAGATAGATCATTCCAGTCTCTGGGCATATGGATGGGGTCACTGGCAAGTCTGGAGAGAGCAAGACTAGACTTGGTGACTAGAAGGTAGGAAAGGTTCCACCCACGGAGAGGGCTTCTAGTAGGGTGCCTTTAGGGTGTGAGTCATGCAGGTCTCTGAGTAGGGCAGGGCAGGGTCTGAGGGGGATCGAGCTCTTCTGTGTTCTCAAAAATCTCCCTGAGCCTGTGTCTGCCCCAGCCCAGCCTCCTGCTTTCTAGTACGGGAGTGACGCCCTGACCTTGCCTCTATGGCGCCAGACAGGCTCCTTCACTGGGCTCCTGCCCTGATACAGGGTTTCCTGTTAGAGGCTAGTGGGGGGTGGGGGGGTGGGAACAGGGATCTTACACTGAGAGCCCTGGGAATTCCTTGAACCCCGCCACCCCCACCTGCCAATACACTTACATGACTCCCAGTGTGGCCTAGTGCTTGGTGGGGAGCCTGTGGGACAGGGGTCAGGTAGAGGAGTAAGAGACACAGGCCCTTCCAGCAGGAACCCCCATCTGGGCTGGTGAGACCAGAATCTCATACTGGGACAGCCATGAGCAAAAAGGCAGGAACAGCATTCAGGCAGGTGACCCCGTGTGAGCAAAGGTGCACAGGTGAGTCTGAGGGGCTGTGCCCTGAGAGGAGGTGCCGCTGGAGTAACAGGGTCAGGAGGACAGGTGCTCTTGGGTAAGGAGCATGGCCCCAAGAGGCTTTCGTCCAGGTCAGACACACAAGACAGGCCTCCTGCTGAGCATGCCTGTTGGTGCTCCCTTCTCCGGGTGAGCAGTGGGATTGTTGTTCTTACCTGTTCTTGACCCCTGGGGAAACTGAGGCCAGGCAATGGAGGGCTGGCGCATCTCCCATTTCTCTTTGGCTCTGGTTTCTGCTCTCTGTCTCCCTGTGGTCACTGGTTCTCAGCAGAGAGGGTGTTATCAGCAGTGGGGACAGCTGGACTTTATCTCTGGGCTTGGGGGTTTCCATGCTGTAGGCTTCCTGTTTTCAATCCCAGCTGGGGGCAGCTGCAGCTATACCTGCTGTGGGGCCTCATGGGGAACCTCAGGATTAAGCAGGGGTATGCTCTGCACCCCAGATGGCTGGGGCTCACATGTCCCCATTCCTCAGAGCCTGTGGCCAGGGTTAGGTACCTGCCACGCATGTGGTCGGCAGGTGGCTAGGAGGCCCCTGACACTCAGGGTGGTGTTGGGCTCAGGGAAGGACAGGCAGGTCTTCCGTCAGAGGCAGTCTAGGACCCAGCATAGATGGATGAGTGTGGCTCAGGATGGGTGTGTGGCAGGATCCTGCCTGGATCCTGCTGCTGAGAGGCTCAGCATGCGCCTGTCTAGTGGGACTGGTTCTCTGTGAGGCCAGTGGCATGGCAGGTACCTAGGGTCTTGTCTCCCCCTGAAGTTTGGAAGGCTAGGCTCTGACAGAGCTCTCTCTGGCTCCGGAGGGCTGAATTTTGTAATCTCTCAGACCCTTGAGGACACACTTCATCCTGCCTCTTGGGATTCTGGAGGGCAGGGCCTTCCTGCAGCCCCTCAGAACACGTACAGACTCAGGACAAGGCTTTGATACACTTCTGTCCCTGTCTTTGGCCCTCTGTCCCCACACCCCAGGCCAGGGCTGACTAACAGCCCCAGTCTCCTAAATGGTCAGGAGAGGGGCCTGGAAGCTCTCATAGTAGTGGGGGAAAGGACAGGCCCAAAGTCCAGCACAATCAGGAAGGTGCATGACCCCTCCCTCTCACAGGTGTCAAGCTCCAGGGTGGCCTCCCTCTCCCCATCCCAAAGACCCCTGCTCTACCCCAGTCCTCTCCCCAGGGCCTACCCCTTGCATCACCGAGTTGGGGGTTCCGGGGTCCCGCTTGCCCTTCCCCCTCTGAGATCTCTGTCTCTGTCTCTCCCTGTGCATTTCCACTCTATGACTGTCTCATGCTGTCTCTACCCCAGTTTGTCTTTCTCCCACTTTTTGTCCCTCCTCTGCCCTCCTGTCCTCCTCCCTTCCTTCTCTCTGGACTCAAGGCCTCAACCCTGGTCCTGGTGGCGTCTCAAAGCAGTTCCCCCCGCCCCCGCATTGCAATCTTGGTCACATCAGAGGCAGGGACTGACCTCACGGCATGCTCTGCCTCCACTACCACCGTACCCCTCTTGCAGTCTCCATCGAGGACATTCAGGAGGTACGGATGGGGCACCGCACAGAGGGACTGGAGAAGTTCGCCCGAGATGTGCCCGAGGATCGCTGCTTCTCCATTGTCTTCAAGGACCAGCGCAACACACTAGACCTCATCGCCCCGACACCAGCCGACGCCCAACACTGGGTACTGGGTCTACGCAAGATCATCCACCACTCGGGCTCCATGGATCAGCGACAGAAGCTGCAGCAGTATCCTCTTGGTGGCTGTGAGTCCAGGCCCGGCCTGTGGACAGGCTGTAGTTGTCCCTGGGCAGCCTGGGCATGGAAGATGGCTTAGTCGGTTGTGGCTGCTGTAACTAAATAGCATAGTTTGAGTGGCTTAAACAACAGAAGTTTATTTCTACTATCTGAAAGCTGTAAGTTGGAGGTGAAGGGGCCAGTAGGGTCGAGGCCTAGGGAGGGCCCTCTCCTGTGTTTGCAGATGTGTGCCTTGGCAGTGCGTTCTCACGTGGCAGGAAGGAGACTAGGGCTCTCTGGTGTCTCTCCTGTAAGGGTACTAATGCCATCTTAAGGGCTTCACCCCTTATGACCTTATCTACACGAATTACTTCCCATCTCCAAATACCATCACACTGGAGGTCAGGGTTCAACATATGACGTTTGTTGTCTAAATGTCAATTCGGTCTATAGCAGAAGGGAATAAGGGAAGGTGCATGGCGCCTCCTTTGGTCTACTCTGACCCAAGGCCAGACAGATTTGGAGCCCCTGACACTCCCTAGAGCCCCTCTGTAAAGCGTGGAGATGGGAGATCGGGAAGGCTCAGGGGAGCAGCTTAAATCAGTGGGAGACTTCGTGTGGGGAGTTCTAATCATGTTTTCTAGAGTTACCATACTTATCACCTCTGGGAATTGAGAGACTGTGGTACCTACCTGTGCGCTGTTGTAGGCAGTGGTCAGGTTCCCCTGAGCCTGGTGTTCAAGCCAGCTGTGGGCTTAAAGTAACTTCAAAATCTAGTTGCACAACAACATACTAGTGTATGATCCAAAGTGCTCAGGCTTCTGTCACATAAGGATCTAGGTAGAACCAGTTCAGCCTCCCCCCTTTTTAATGACAACTTTATTGATGCATAATTCACAATCCATGCAATTAACCTTTAACACGTTGAACCTGATTCAGTGCTTTTTGGTATATTCACAGTTCCACAACCATCCTCACAATCAATTCTAGAACATTTTTATCACTTCAAAAAAGAAACCCTGTACTCTTTATCTGCCACTTCCCATTTCCCCTCAGCTCCAGGGGTAGACAGCCACTGATCTACTTCCTGTCTCTGTTTGCCTGTTCTGGACATAGCATATAAGTGGAATCACACAGTCTTTTGAGACTAGCTGCTTTTATCTAGCATAATTATGTTTTCAACTTGCATCCATGTTGTAGCACGTATCCATAGTTGTTCCTGCTAATATTCCATTGTATGGATATGCCATGCTTTATTTATCCATTCATCAACTGATGGATATTTAAGTTATTTCCATTTTGTGGCTTTTATCTAATTTGCTCTTCACACGGTAGAATAAGTTTTGTGTGGACATATGTTTTCATTTCTCTCAAGTGAATTCTATATTTAACCTTCTAAGGAACTGCCGAACTGTTTGCCAAAGAGGTTGCACTAATTTACATTCTCACCAGCAGTATGTAAGGGTTTCAGTTGTTCACATCCTTGACAACACTTGTCATTTGAACTTTGTGGTCCTTCCTTTTCATAGCTGAATTTTTATTTTTTATTTTTTTTTTGGTACTGGGCATTGAACCCAGGGTCACTTAACCACTGAGCCACATCCCTAGTCTCCTTTTGTATTTTATTTAGAGACAGGGTCTCACTGAGTTGCTTAGGGCCTCACTTTAGTATATTCACATACTCAGGATCCTCCTGCCTCAGCCTCCTGAGCCGCTGAGATTACAGCTGTGCACCACCACACCCATCTGTGTTGAATGTTTTATTAGAGATACTCTTGTGGATGTGAAGTAGTATCTTATTATGGTTTTCTTTGCAATTCCTTGATGGCAAATAATGTCCAGCATCTTTACATGTTTATTGGCCATTATATTTCTTCTTTGGAGAAATAGCTACTCAAATCCTTTGCCCATTTTTATTGTTGATGAGCTCTTTTTAAATGGATCTACTTATTTATTTATTTATTTTGGTACTGGGGATTTAACTCAGGGGCACTTTACCACTGAGCCACATCCCCAGCCCTTTTTTATTTTTTTTTTTATTTTGAGACAGGGTCTCACTAAATTGCTGAGGGACTCACTAAATTACTGAAACTGGCCTTGAACTTGGAATCCTCCTGCCTTAGACACCAGAGTCACTGGGATTACAGGCATGCCTCTAGACCTGGCTATTTATTTTATTTTATTTATTTATTTTTAATGTATATTTTTAGTTGTTGATGGACCTTTATTTTATTCATTTATGTATATGCAGTGCCGAGAATCAAACCCAGTGTGTCACACATGCTAGGCAAGGGCTCTATGATAAAATACCCACAATGTAATACACATACCCTCTTAACCATTTTAAAGTGTACAGTTCAGTAGTGCTAAGTATATTCACATTGCTGCATAAGCAGCTTCCAGAGCTCTTTTTGTTTTGCAAAACTGAAACTCTATATCCTTCAAATGAAAACTCCTCATTCTTCCCCTACCCCCACTCCTGTCCCTGGCAATCACCATTCTATTTTCTGTTTCTATGAATCTGTCTACCCTAGGTTCCTCATATAAGTTGAAATCAGACAATTTTTGTCTTTTATGACTGATTTATATCACTTAACATAATGATCTCAAGTTTCATTCATATTATAGAATGTGTTAGAATGTCCTTTTAAAAATTTTTTTCAGCTGTAGATGGACTCAATATCTTTATTGTTTTTATTTATTTTTATGTGGTGCTGAGGATGGAGCCCAGGGCCTCATGCATGCAAGGCAAGTGCTCTACCACTGAGCTACAATCCCAGCTCCTAGAATGCCCTTTTAAAATAATATCCCATCGTATGTATGTGCCACATTATGTTTGTTCATTTATCTACTAATAGAACTTGGATTTTTGTCTTGCCTTCTGGCTGTTGTAAATAATACTTCTATGAACATGGGTGCACAAATAAATCTCTTTGAGAACCTCTTTCTATTTGGGGGATATATATCTACAGGTAATATTGCTGGATCACATGGTAATTTTATATGCATTTTTTAAAGGAATTATCATAATGTTTTACACAGCAGTGGTACCATTTTACATTCTAATCAACAGTGTGTAAAGGTTCCAATTTCTCCACATCCTTGCTAATACTAGTTTTTTCTGCTTTTTTTGTTTTTATAGTGGTATTATCCTAATGAGTGTGAAGTATGATCTCATCATGGTTTTGATTTATTTGCATTTCCTTAATGATTAATGATGCTGAGCATTTTTTCATGTGCTTTTTGTCTGTCTTCTTTGGAGAAATACCTATTTAGACCCTTTGCCCATCTTTTGATTGAGTTGTTTGTCTTTTTATAATCAAGTCGTAAGAGCTCTTTATAGATTCTAGATGCAAGTCTCTTATGCAAATAATTTCTCCCATCCTATGGGTGCCTCTTTCCTGATGGTATTCTTTGAAGCATCAAGTTCTTAGTTTTGATAAGTGTAGTTCATCTACTTTTTTTTTTAGTTATTTGTGCTTATCATATTGAAGAAGGCTTTGTTCAAAGTCAAGAACATTTTTTTTCCTATTTTCTTCTAGAGTTTTATCATTTTAGCTCGTACATTTAAGAATTTGATCAATTTTGAGCTAATTTTTGTATATAGTGTGAGGTAGGAGATGCAGTTTCTTTTTTCTTTTTATATGTCGATAGGCAATTGTTCCAGCACCATCACCCGACAGGAGCTAGTTGAAAAGAGATTATTCATGTCCCATTGAATCGTCTTGGTATCCTTATAAGAAATCAATTGACTGTAAACATGAGAATTTATTCTGGACTCTCGAGTCTTTTCCATTTGTCTGTGTATTTACACTTGCACCAGCACCACAGTGTCTTGGTTAGGTAATTTTATAGGAAGTTTTGAAATCGAAAGTGTGAGTCCTCTAAAATTGTTCCTTTTTTTTCCAAAATTACTATGGTTATTCTAGGTCTCTTGAATTTCCAAATGAATATTAGGAAGAACTTGCCAGTTTCTGCAAAGAAGCCAGCAGGATTCTGATACGGATTGTGTGTGAACTTGGAGAGTATTTCCAGCATAGCAATATCAAGTCTTCTGATCCAGGAACATAGATGTCTTTGTATTTGCTTATATCTTGTTTCATTTCTTTTTCTTTCTTTCTTTCTTTTTGGTACTAGGACAATTTTTTTTTGTGGCTTTTCGCAGGATAAGTTTTGCACTTTAAAACTTTTTATTTCAAATTATTTTATTCATTTTGATGCTGTTGTATATTGTTTTCTTAATTTCCCTTTTGGATTGCTCATTGCTACTGTAGATGTAGTTCCTTTGGAGGATACATTTATGAAACCTGTTAGCTTCCTTTTCTGTGTGCTTTCCAGCATTTGAAGAATTTTAAGCATTTTTTCATAAGGCTACATCTGCCTGATTTTGAGCTTTCTAAAAAGCCCAATTCTGGGGTACTTTTTCCACAGTCATCCCTCTTGTATAGCCTCTTTCTTAGACATCTCATGCCCTGCAGCATGAGACCTCAAGATTGTAAAGCCGTCTCTCCTGCTGAGTAGCCTTCAGCTCAGAGAATTTGTGGACTTGATGGTTTCATTTGGCATTCTGCCATGACTAATATACATATGTGTGTGTGTGTGTGTGTGTGTATATATATATATATATATATATATATTTTTAACATATAAGTTATATAAAAATATATACATATAAGTAAAATATATATACATATATGTGCATAAAAATTGGATCTATATATATATGTAAAATTTAGAAATTATGGATGTTAGAATGATGTTTGAAAGAACCTACAAGATGCACCTCCTCCAGAAATTGCCAATTGCACTCTCCTAATCTTTTTTTCTGCGTTTGAATTTGCCTAATGATGACTTTGCCAAAAATAGTAGAGATCATACATTTGTGATGCATTTGCAGTGTAACATTATATCATAATTATTTCCCTAGTGAAGTCCCCATAGATGGCTTTAATTACTATAATATTCCACCGAGTAGATGCATTCTAAACTATAAATCTATTCCTGTAATGCTGGAAATTTATTTTAGTCTTTCACTAATATGAATAACACTTCAAAGAACTGTGTTCATAAAAACCTTCCAGTATTTAGAATTTTCCTACCAGTATTTAGGATTCCTAGAAGTGGAATGAAATGATCCAATAGTTGTTTTAGTCTCTTTTTCATTACTGTAATGAAATACTTGAGGCTGGCTAAGTTTATAAAGAAGGGAGATCTATTTAGCCTACAGTTTTGGAGACTCAAGGGCATGGTGCTGCTATCAGCTTGGCTCTGTTGAGGTCCTCGTGGCTGATGGCATCACAGTAGTGGCCTGGGAATAGATCACATTACCAGACAGGAGCTAGAATGAGACTGGAGTCCCAGAAGCTCTTCCAAGGGCACATCTTCAGTTGACCTACAGACCTCCTACCTGGCCCCACTTCTTAAAGGTCCACACTACCACCTCCCATCATTGCCACCCTAAAGACCAAGACCCCGCCATGTGAACCTTTGGGGGGACAAACCACATCCAAACCTCAGCAATATTTTAAACCTTTAGCTGTCCCTAGATGACTCTCCTAAAGGTTGTACCCATTTACCTTGCCCAAGCCATGGATGAGTACCCACTCCACTGGACCTTTACCTGCACTGGGTATTATGTTTGCAGAAGCCTAGTTTATATTTTATATTTGAAAAAGCTTAGTTTATATTTTCTCATTAGTGTCATCATATTATTTTCTTTTTAATTAATCTTTTTCTAAGCCTGTGTTGTACAAGTTTCCTTTAGTCTGCCAAATAGATGAGTTTTTACTTATTTGGTTGTTAGTTTTTATTTATTTATTTATTTTTGGTATTGGGGATTGAACACAGGTCCTCGTGAATGCTAAGCAAGCGCTCTATGACTGAGCTACACCCCCAGCCCCCATTTCTTCGTAATTCCTTCTAAAACCGTGCTGCTGGGTTTTTTTCCACAGTGTTCTACCGTGTTCTTCTACCGTTCATTTTTTTTTTCCTACTGAAGCGAGGTTTCCTCTTCTTTGTTCTATTTAGTACTCTGATTTCTGTGGAACGTACTGGGCAGCTTCCCCCTTCTCTAGTTCCTCAAGGTCAAGCAGGAGAGGGGCCAGCAGTGGGGACAGGATTGCCCCAATCATTAGAACTTAACCTGGGCTTGGCTCTGCATGGGATGTCCCCATCCTCTGACCTCTGGCTGAAAATTTGCTGTTTCCTACAGAGGAAACAAGTCCGCGTCAGGTTGGCTGGCAGTTACATACTGGACACCAGAAGCACCTCCTTTGCAGTGTTGGGGACGGAGCTATTGCACGCTTTGTTTGCTTTTTTTGGTATTTTTTAGCTTGTCTACTATGAGCCTTTTTTAATATTTATTTTTTAGTTTTAGGTGGACACAATATCTTTATTTTATATATATGTGGTGCTGAGGATCGAACCCAGTGCCTCGTGCATGCTAGGCAAGCCCTCTACCACTGAGCCACAACCCCAGCCCCTACTGTGAGCCTTTTTTTACATTAAGAAATTTCTTAAACATTTTGAATGTTTCAAAACCAGCCAACAGAACAGGAATCCTTGATGGGAAGTAGTGTTTTCCTCCAGAGAGGCCACCAGGCCTCGCCCTACAGTGTGGAACACAGGAGCTACCCAGACCGGTAGGGAGACGTGGGCAGCTTTAGCTTGAACCTTGCTGGGCTCTTGGGTTCTTTCCTTACTGCTTGCCCAGCTGGATTCACTCTTGCTTACGGAAGGCTGACAAGAACAAGGACAACAAGATGAGCTTCAAGGAGCTGCAGAACTTCCTGAAGGAGCTCAACATCCAGGTGGACGACAGCTATGCCCGGAAGATCTTCAGGGTGCGTCTGGGTCTACGGTGGCAGTGGGGTCCTGGGTCCCCATCTGTGGCCTGCTCTGAGCCCCGGCTTCCTGCTGTCCTGGCTTTGCAGGAATGTGACCACTCCCAGACAGACTCCCTGGAGGATGAGGAGATTGAGGCTTTCTACAAGATGCTGACCCAGCGGGAGGAGATCGACCGCGCCTTTGCTGAGGCTGCAGGCTCAGCGGAGACGCTTTCGGTGGATCAGTTGGTGACCTTCTTGCAGCACCAGCAGCGGGAGGAGGCAGCAGGGCCAGCGCTGGCTCTCTCCCTCATCGAGCGCTATGAGCCCAATGAGACTGGTGAGGGCCTGGCAGCCCCAGGGCCACTCTGCACTGGGAGACACCTAAGGAGACTGCAGACAGAGAAGGGGGCTAAAGGGCAGGGGTTCTCAGCCAGCCTCAGGGCGCTTGGTCAATGCTTGCCTGACCCATGAAATCAGGCAGATGGGGGAGAGGACTCCAGTGTCACTTCCTCAGTTTCCCCTTGATTCCTCCTTCAGGGGGCTTTGAGGTCCTCCTCCCCCAAGAAATAGAGAGGTGACTGGAGAAGCCAAAGCAATTCCTGTCCCTTCATGTCCATTCTGGGCCCACCTTTGAGATGTAACTGGGCAGAGAAAATGGAGCCCTTTTCCAGAGGGCACTCCTGTCTGGTGCATGGAGGGGATGAGACCCTGTCCTCAAGGGCTTCAGGGTTCCAGGACAGAGTCAGAGAAAGTGACAGAGCCTCACTCTGTGGTCACAAGTCTCTGGCTGAGAGCCTCAGACTTATCCTGCTTCCCAGAACTGTGGAGGACCAGCTCAGGATGGGCAGGCGGAGGGAATAGAGGGTCCCTTTTCCAGATTGGTGGGGAGCCAGGAGGAGGTCTGGGGCAGCCACCTCTGACGGTCTCCTCCCTCCCCAGCCAAGGCGCAGCGGCAGATGACCAAGGATGGCTTCCTCATGTACCTGCTATCAGCTGATGGCAGCGCCTTCAGCCTGGCGCACCGGAGGGTCTACCAGGATATGAGCCAGCCACTCAGCCACTACCTGGTGTCCTCCTCACACAACACTTACCTGCTGGAGGACCAGCTCACAGGGCCCAGCAGTACCGAAGCCTACATCCGGTGAGGTCCAGGGAGGCCTTGTGGGCGGGAATCAGGAGGGGAACCCAGAACAGGACCTAGAGGGTCCTAGCCACCACCCTTACCCTCAGGGCCCTGTGCAAAGGCTGCCGCTGCTTGGAGCTCGACTGCTGGGATGGGCCCAACCTCGAGCCAATCATCTACCATGGCTACACATTCACGTCCAAGATCCTCTTGTGCGACGTGCTCAGGGCCATCCGGGACTATGCCTTCAAGGTAGATGCTGAGCTCCCGGGGGATGAGGAGGAGGGGCCTAGGGGTGGCCAGCCTGTCCTAACATGCCCTTGGGCCTCCAGGTGTCCCCCTACCCGGTCATCCTGTCCCTGGAGAACCACTGCAGCTTGGAGCAGCAGCGCGTGATGGCAAGACACCTGCGCACCATCCTGGGGCCCATGCTGCTGGACCGGCCACTCGATGGGGTCACCACTAGCCTGCCTTCCCCCGAGGTACGTGGTGGGGATGGGGGTGCCCAGAAGAGAGGGCAGGGACTGACTGGGAGGCCAGGGGGGTCCTGATGAGTTGTCTCTTCGTCTCTAGCAATTGAAGGGGAAGATCCTGCTGAAGGGGAAGAAGCTTGGGGGGTTGCTGCCCCTGGGAGGGGAAAGCAGCCCCGAGGCCACGGTTGTGTCGGACGAAGATGAAGCTGCAGAGATGGAGGACGAGGCAGTGAGGAGCCGAGTGGAGCACAAGCCCAGGGTTCGAGAGGGAGCTGTGGGGTGGGAGGCCCTGGGGTACCTCCTTCCCCCGCCCCCTGGGACATTAGCCTTATCTCAGTTCTCTGGCTGCCATTCAGAACCTCTGCCCCCTCTCTCTGTCTTCCTCTGTCTCTCTGTGTCTGGGCTTCTGGCTCTCAGTGCCCACCCCACCCCAACCTCTGACTCTAACCCGGGCCTCCCCACGGCCCCCAGGAGGACAAGCTCAGGCTGGTGCAGGAGCTCTCCGACATGGTCATTTACTGCAAGAGTGTCCACTTTGGGGGCTTTTCCAGTTCTGGCACCTCCGGGCAGGCTTTCTATGAGATGGCGTCCTTCTCAGAGAACCGTGCCCTCCGAATGCTCCAAGAGTCAGGTGAGTCCCTCTGCAGGCAGAGGGTGCGGGCCATCTGTCTGACCATCTGGGCCAGCCAGGGCCAGGCCTGGCTGCTCTGCTCGTGCTCAGGCCTGGAGTTGGGGCTGCCTTCTCTGTTACCAGAGAGAACTGGTGGGAGGGCCGTGGGTTCCCTGGGAGGCCTCCACTGCTGACTGAGCCACACCTCCCCTCAGGAAACAGCTTTGTCCGTCACAACGAGGGGCACCTGAGCAGGATCTACCCAGCCGGGTGGAGAACAGACTCTTCCAACTACAGCCCCGTGGAGATGTGGAACGGGGGCTGCCAGATTGGTATGGGCTGGCTGGGGTTGGAGGACACCTGGGGAGGGTTTCAGCCCAGAGCCTTGAATGCCCCACAGTGAGAGGTCTGGGGAGCTGAGCAGGGCAGGACGCAGGGGCTCATGGAACTGGTAAACTCTGGAAATATCTCCCCACTAGCATCTGGAATCCCGTCATTAGCGTACTAGCCCTTTGAGTTCTGACACCAGAAGCATAATATAACCCATTAACAAGTGGTCAGTATGCTGGGTCAGTTAGAGTGGAGAAGGCAGTGGGCATTGGAGTGGTATTGGGTCCTGGCTTCTTACTGTGCAACCCTAGGCCTCAGTGTACCCGAGGAGGCTGGCTCTAGGGCCCTGAGGTCAGCCCAGCCTGTGAGTGCTCTGTCCTGCTTGTAGTGGCCCTGAACTTCCAGACACCTGGGCCAGAGATGGACGTGTACCAGGGTCGTTTCCAGGACAATGGGGCCTGTGGGTATGTGCTGAAGCCTGCATTCCTGAGAGACCCCAACACCACCTTCAACTCACGCGCCCTGACTCAAGGGCCCTGGTGGTCCCGGAAGCAGCTCAGCATCAGGGTATGGACAGACCCAGGAGGGACCCAGTGCCCATGGACCTCCCTGACCCCCATCACTTCCATTCCTGAACTCTTCATTGTCCCCCACCTGTCCTCAGGTCATCTCTGGACAGCAGCTGCCAAAAGTCAACAAGAGTAAGAATTCAATTGTGGACCCCAAGGTGACAGTGGAGATCCATGGCGTGGGCCGAGACATGGCCAGTCGCCAGACTGCTGTAATCACCAATAACGGTAAGTCCTGGGCCTCAGCCGGGCCCAGCTCCTGGTAATGCTGGTGGGCATGCTGTTGATACGGTGCCTATCCCCCAGGTTTCAACCCGTGGTGGGACACGGAGTTTGAGTTTGAGGTGGTTGTGCCTGAGCTGGCGCTGGTCCGCTTTGTGGTGGAAGACTATGACGCCTCCTCCAAGAATGACTTCATCGGCCAGAGCACCATCCCCTGGAACAGCCTCAAGCAGGGTGAGTGTGTGGCGAGGGCAGAGGACAGCCTGGATGGGGTCTCTCTTGTGTAGGACTTGGATGTGCCATGGCACACCCTCCCTGAGTGACCAGAACTCTCCTTCCTGCCTGCCAGGGTACCGCCACGTCCACCTCCTATCTAAGAACGGAGACCAGCATCCATCAGCCACCCTCTTTGTGAAGATCTCCGTCCGGGACTAGGCCTCTGGGGTCAGGTGGGGTCCACCCTGAGTCCGTCAGGCCCTCTGTCCACACCTGGAGGCAGGGCTGGTGTGGCTGCTCCCAACCTCCACCGCGGAGCCAGAGGTCCCTGAACGGCCTTCAACGCTAACATACTGTCTGTGCTGCTGCCTCTCTGGGGTTCCAGGAGCTGCCCCGGGCCCTGGAACTGTCCTCATTTCCGTTAGCAACAACACTGCAGCCCTCTCCGCCCTCTGGCCAATGTTAGGTCAAGGGTTTTTATAAAAATCACAGTAAGACTAAGCCTGGTGGTCTCCCTTTCTGGGATATAAAATCCCCCGTGAAGGGCATGTCCCTTCCCCATGCTCCTAGGGGTGGTCTGGAGAGAGCAGCAAGAAGCACACTGAGAGATCTGGGTCTGAAGGCACACATACGACACCTGGTGCACACCACTGCCTTTTATTGGCAAAGGTGAGGGGGCCTCGGGGTGGGAGCAGAGGCCCCCGGACTCAGAAGAAGCCCAGCTTCTTTTTCTCCTGCTGCTGCTTCCACTTGGCCATGCCGTAGAACTCCTTCTTGGATTTCCCAAAGATGTCTTGGAAGTCAGCGTCTGAGAGATAGAACTGGGGGAGGGATGTAGGGGAGGTTGTCATGAGCGCCCAGAGTCCTGTCCTACCTAGAGATGTCATCAGGGCACTGCCACCCATCTGGGACATGCCTCCCAGCCCTGCACAATGGGCTGATGGTGTCCTGGGCTCCTCCAGCCCAGCGTTAGGTGTGGGGCAGTAAATGGCCACCCACCTCCTTGCGGGTGGGGTCCACACCCTGTGGCAGGTCCTCAACGGCCCGGTACCTCAGCCGTTCGGGGGGCAGGCTCTCACTGTCGACCAAGCTGACACTGCTGCTGCTGTTGCTGGCGCTTCTGCCGCCTACCCTGGGCCCCAGCTCCATCTCTGAGATGTCCTGGGTGTCTTTGATGGCTGGCAGGTCTGGAGGACCTGCTCTGCTCTCGCCTGGCCACTGGGATAGCTGGAAATTGTTGATTTCCTGTCCAGAGAGGGGACCTCACGCTGGGGAAGATTGGAAATAGGCACTCCTCGGGGAGGTGACATTGAACCCACTTGCCTTTTGCCCCCGGCTGCCACCCCGGCCACCTACCAGGCCCCTGCCCACTCTGGATCATGCTATCCAAGCCGACACCACTGTGGGCACTGCCACGGTAGGGTTCCCAGTACTCACTGCTGGGATCCCAGAGATGGCAGATTCTGTTCCCAAGTGGGAGACCCCACTCTTCACCACCTCCTCACAGGACTGGTTGTTCTGGGGGCAAGAATGAGGTCAATTATCAGGGCTGGGCAGGATGAAGGGGCACCCCCGGGATAAGGCCAGTGAGAACACGGGTTGGAGGTCCTCAGCCAGACCAGCACCTCCTCCTCCAGTTGGCTCAGGGAGGTCCCGCTCCCCGCAAATGAGGATGGGGCTAGGGGTCTGGGGCCTCGCTCACCGACCACATGTAGGGGTCCCAAGTGGAGAACCATCCTGTGAAAGTGGGCGGCTCGTGGCCTTGCTTGACCAGCACCATGGGCGTGGCCAGGCTTCTCCCTGCTGGATGGGTCCTCAGGTACTCCTGGCCCCAGGCCACCGCGTCCTTCTGCTCACTGGCGGCAGCACCGAGCCACAGGAATATCTGGGCCACAGAGGGGGCCTGGTCTGGGACATGTGGAGGGGCTGCCTGGAGCCACACACCTCCTCCCGGCTCCCTGTCTATATGAGGACCTCAGAACCCCACCCACACAGCCCTGGCCAACCGGACACACCCAGCACGCTGCCACCCACACAACATGCATGCATTCGACCCACAGATATTTGTTGAGCACCCACTGTATGCCAGGCACTGGGGAGTCCACAATTTAAAAAATAGATAAAAATCCCTGACTTTTTTTTTTTTTTTATGAGGGAGCAAGTCACATGTATGTCTGAGGAGACAATGAAGCAGAAGCCACCAGTGCAAAGGCCCTGAAGTGACCATGCGCCTGGCATGTTCCAGGAGCAGCAAGCAGAACCAGCAAGGGGAGGGTGGGAGGAAATCAGGTCAGAGAGCTGGGGCTGACCTGGTCCCGCGCAGCTGAAGAAAGGGCTTGTGTTTTTCTGAGGTGCGTGCCCACAGCCTTGCCACCAACCCACATGCTGCCGCAGACATGGCCTCCACAGGCACAGTGATACAAAGGCACACAAGCCTCCCTTGTCATCCAGCCCGACGGCAAATCACAGCCACGTATTGCCATCCACTGTTGTCCAACACATGGTGTGACAGTCACACGTGATCAGCCACTTAACACCACTTTGGAAAGTCACACAGAAACACAGTGGCACACACACACAGAGTCACTTGGTTGCTCACACCCACCTCTGGTCCTGTGGTTCCTTTCTATCTGCCACATACGTGTGTATGCAAGTGAGCGTGCGCACACACACACACACACACACACACACGTACACGAGTCTCATGGTAGAGTCCCCAAGGTCTGGCCAGTTCTAGCCAGTTACTCGACCCCACAGTCACTGACACGTCAGCCTCCCACCCAGCCGCATATCCAAGAGCAATAGTCACAGGAATCACCCCACGCGCCCGCGGTCAGTCCATCCACTGACAGTTACTCACTCCACCCTGACAGGTTCGGCCAAGGTGTGCCGTCATCTGGAGCCACACACAGCATTGTAAGACACTCAGGGTTTCACACAACTACACACATGGTCCCAGTCAGACGAGAC
Source organism: Callospermophilus lateralis (assembly GCF_048772815.1). Taxonomy (NCBI): domain Eukaryota; kingdom Metazoa; phylum Chordata; class Mammalia; order Rodentia; family Sciuridae; genus Callospermophilus; species Callospermophilus lateralis. The sequence continues at coordinate 200,519,768 of NC_135305.1, read as the reverse complement.
CCATAGAAGACTCAGTACTGTCACACACTGACACAGACAGCCACATGACTGCACCATCAGTGTCATAGTCACTCATTCACAGCTTATGTGGAGTCATACCCAGTTACACAAATACAGAGACACCCCCATTCACACTCCAGCCAGGCAGGAGGGGCCGCTTACCTCCTGCCAGGTGTCCAGCAACATGATGTCATACTTGTCCAGATCCCCTTGACGGAAGAACACCACTTCTGAGAGAACCAGGCAGCCTTCCTGGCTGGAGCACTCAAACAGCCGTGGCTGGAAGCTGGCGGCCTCCTCCGGGAGCCTGGCCAGCACGGAGCATGGGGCACAGAGGTGCTGCACCTCTGCAGCCTGGGCCCTGCCCGCCCTCAGCACACAGCACCCACCCCAGGGCCAGGAGGCAACTTCTCTGGGGTAGGAGACTGGGCCTTCCTCTTAGCTTCACCCACCCCATAATTCTCTCCAGGAGCACCCTGCTTTTCCCTGGGCTGCAACATTCCTTTCTGTCCATGGAGAACGCAGACTAGGTGATCTATCTGTCCCCAGCCAGCTGTGACACCAGCTGTCCCATGAATTTCCCTGGAATGGACACCGGGGAAGGGTATGACAGCACCCTCTCTGGGAAGGGAGAGTCCCTAGGCTCATCCTGGGTGGAGTGGCCTCAGGCCCTGGGTCAGGAAGGGAAGGTAGGCTAGGCTGGGTGAGGGGATGATCACACTGAGCCCAGGAGACTCAGCAGGTGTGGTGCAAAAACAAGACCCCACAGTCACACCAGCAAGGCCTGGAACTTAGCCACCTTTTCCCTCAAGGTCTAACTCTGCCCTTTCCTCCAACATATACCTCATTCAGTCACCCAGGGGTGGACCAGGAGGGGAATGTTGAGGAACAGTGCCTTTGCCCAGGACAGTGACACTGCAGGGAGAGGATTACGCCAGCAGAGGGCACCACTTCCCCTAGCTCCTGGAATCTTCTGATCCCAGTTACCCAGGCCTGGCGAATGAAGGGTGAGCTTTGTTCCTGAGCCTCTGGGGGGTAGATTTGAGAGTCCTCAGCCCTAGTCATCTCTCTAGCTCTCTGTGTGACCCTTGATTAGTCACCCACCCCCCTATGGGCTTCAATTCCTCCTTGGGATAAGAACACTCTCCTCCCAATCCCGTTACCTCTTGCTGCTGGGGTAGGGGGCCCGGCCCCCTAGGGCCTCCCAGAAGTGGGGAGGCTCCTGACCCTCTAGCACGGTTTCCTTGTCATTCCCGGAAATGACAGTGACCACTGTCCGTGCCATCTCACGCTGGTCACCGTTACAGCCCTGGCAAGCATAAAGCTGGGTCAAGCCCCACAGAGGGCAGGCCTTCCTTGGCCTCTAGTCCTACATCCCACCCACCCGGCCTGTGGAAAGTTGGGCCTGAGCCACAGGAGACCCAGGCTGATGGCAGGGCATGTGTGAGCAAGGGATCTATCTCCATTCTTTCCCTCTAAGACTCAGTTTTTCTGGCTGATCAGGGTCACACGTTCTGGATCCCCCCTCTGCATCCAGAGTATGAATGGGGATTCCCAGGCTTGGGGGTGATTCATGGTTCATGCTGAAGTTCATAGAAAACTCCAGCAAACCAGAGTAGGCCTTCCCCTTTTCCCAAGAAACTTGGGATGGGCTATGTCCTCTGCTTAAGGCAGAAAGGAAGGGAGGGACCCTGGGCCAGGCCTGGCTCCAACCCATGGATTTGCACATCCACCTGTTGCTCTGTGACTTCCTCCCAGTTCCATCAGGAATGCTGTGGCTCTTCACCCTCACCCCTAACCTCACCCCCATTGGCCTATTTTGGGCCTGTCCCCAGGTACGAGTCTAGCAGTCAGTCCTACAGGTACCTTCCCGAACCAGAGGTAGCAGACGCCAGCTGTGACTAGCAAGAAGACCTCACTGGAGTTGAGGGACGAAGCTCGGGCTGACACCTCCATAGTCCTGGTGTTGTAGCCGTCAGTGCCTTGCACGTGGAAGAGCCTGGGGACAGAGGCTGGCTGCCCCTTCCCGTGGTGCCCAGTGCTTCCCTAGAAGAGTGCTAGGCCTCAGGCTCCTGGGGGAGGGGGTTGCCTCTCTGTCCCAATAGGGACAAACTGCCACAAGACTTAGGCCAACAATGTCTTCTGGACCCTCTGAATGTGGAGTGTGGGGATCCATCAGTCTAGGACAGGAAAGCAAGCCCTTTGTAAGTGGACCCCTCACCCCTTCTCTGCAGTCAGGGCACAATGCCCGGGCCTTGAAGGTGGAACATGGGGAGCAGTTCTACCCATGTATGACATCACTGGGTCCCTTTTAACTCAGTTTCCTTGCCTGTGCTCCTGTTCCATGCTTATCTGTGGGACTAGGGGAAGAAACTCGAGTGGGGGTCACCCTTGGGATTCCTGGGCCTTGGACAAGCACCAGGAAACCACGTGCTGGAATGCTGGACCCCAGATCTGAAGAGGTGTTTAGCAAGTTCATGCAAGGGCTACGGCCACGTCGAGGCCTGGGGTGGGGGGGGCCGGGAAGCTGCCCCTGCAGCAGCAGAGTGGGCCCTACCTGGAAGATCACCAGCTGGCCTTGGAAGATGGCAAGGAAGTGGGGAGGCTCACTGCCCACTGTCACATGCTCCTGCACCAGAGCTCCCTGGTACAGGTGGTCCAGCTCCTCAGCATTAGAGTGCAGGGCCTTGATCTCTTCTTCTGTAGCCTGGTGGCCCTGTAGGGTTTGGGGAGACAGTGATGGCCCAAGGCAGCTCTCACATTTCCTTCTCTAGCTCTAGCTCTTAGACTTTAAGGTGTGCACCACCCCCCTCCAGCCGCTGCACCTGCCATAAGTACAAGATGTACTGGATGCGGCCCAGTTTCTGGTATGTGTAGAGGACGAGGTAGCAGTTGCTTGAGCACAACTGTCCATGATGCTTGGAATCCACGGGCTGCCTGCGTGAGTCCTGGATGCACCACATCTGAGGAGAAGGGAACCAGTGGGCAAAGGTAGCTCCTCTACCTGAACCAGCCTGCCTATCCACACCTACCCAGAAAGCTCTCTTTCATTCCTCATCTTGTGTAGGTAAGGAGCTCACCCCAGCTCTGCACCCTCCCCATACTCTGTGCTGAATCTGCAGGTGACCCTTTTCCCCCATGGACCCTGGAACCCATCACACCTGAGCTGATCTGCTCTCAGCCAAGACTGAGTTTGCATGAGGTACTTGAGTAAACGAGTGGCAAGGACTTCAAAGGATGTGACATGGACCACCCTGCCCCACACTTATCCCAAGTCCCAGCCCCGCCAGCCACAGCCCTGGTCAGGGGCAGACAGGACCTCACACAGACACTGTTCAGGCCAGGTCAGCAGAAGTCAGGCCTCGAAACATTAGGGAACATGCCCTTTTGGCTTTCAAGTGTCATTAAAACAACAACAACAACAACAAAGCCTGCTTGAAATCTGAGAGGAAAACACTTCCTCACATTTGTCAGTGTTCCCTGTTCCCCCAGGTAGCCACCCTTTGGAGCCAGGTAGACAGACTGGTCAATTTGCAGGTCTGAGTGGTTAGCAGTGAGGCCTTCAAAGCTTTAGGTTTTCCCACCTGCAAATTGGGGATCCCAGCACCTACTTCACTTTGCCTCTACAGGCCAGGAAACAACGTCTGGGCATCCTTTACCCACACAAAGCCCAAAAGCTTCTCTGGGGGAACTTTCCCTCCAGACTAGAGGATCCAGAACCCTGCCTTTTGCAGAAGATGCTCATCTGGGCCACACACCACCCAAGAGTGGCACTTACCTGGCAACCAGGCCTCCTGTCTCAGGCCTCTCTGCCTGCTGCCCACTGCCTCCTCTCCCTGTCCCTGTGCTTGGAGCCTGGGTCCCATACTCTCCTTCCCTCGCTCCCTTGCCTACCTATGGACTTCCCTGCCTTGCTCTCTCCCTGCTGGCCCCTCTGTCTCTCTCAATGCACCCCTTTTCCCCACCTACTTTTTCCTTGCCCTGAACCCCCAATTCTTCCTGCTTGTCCTGCACCCCATCTCTTCCTCCTCTCTCCATCTCCGCCCCACTCCCTGCCTTTCCCAGTCTCCTTACCCACCCCGCATCCCATCTTCCCTTCTTGGTGCTTCTCCTCCTCCTCCTCTCTTTGTCTCCCACCACTCACCTCCTCTGCCCATCTCTATTAGGGCAAATGTAGGAGGCATCTTGTATTCCTCTGACCTCAACCTTCCTCGAGAACTAGGACCCCTCACCAGTGGTCCCGTTTCTGTAATCTCACAGCATCCCCACATCAGCCTTGGGACCAGATGGGACCAACTTCTGCCCTCACTTTATAGATTTAACAACGGAGGTCCAAAGGATACCAAGGCCTCTACTTGAGGGTCAGCCAGCAGATCAGTGTGCAGTCGTGTGCTGCATGGAGCCTGGAAGTGGCCTTCCACACCTGCGGCTCCCAGCACACTGGTCTGAGACCAGATGAGTGGTTCACAGTTGATGACTGTGTAGGGGGCTGAGTATAGGGGGCTGAGATAGATTATATGTGGCTGTGCATCTGTGTTGGTGTGGACCATTGTGTGACTGCAGTCATGTGTGATACAGAGTTCATGCAATTTCTTATTTGCACTTGTGCACCTGGCTATGATGATGTGATTACAAAGTATGAGTACCTGTGTCTGTATTGCCATATGTATGGGCTTGTCAAACATATAACTATGTATGATTAGGCTTGACTGTATCAGTCAGCTGTCAGACAGTGTGTGTGTATGTGCACGGGTTACTGGTTGTCCCCAGTTGTGTGTGGATGTGTATTCAGGTGTCCCAGGGTCACTTTAGATAGCACCTGTATGGTTTACCAGTGGACAAAGCATAGCCAGTTAAATCAAGGCCCCTCACCTCCACCTTCCCAGAGCCGTCGTCCACCATCCTGAGCTGGGCCGCTAGCTCTGGCTGGCTGTGCAGCTTGCCCACGTCCAGCTTTACCTGAATGGATTTACCTGAAGATGGGACAGGGGATGTCAACGGAGCTCAGGTCCCAGCCTCCACCAGCCCGGCCCCACCCACTCTTCCCGGTCCCTCCTAGACTCCAGGGCCCTCCCTGGTCAGTCCGGACGCTCCGGCCACGCCCCTTCACTCCTGGTGCTGACGTTCTGTCCAGCACCCCTCGGGCCAGGCCACGCCCGCTCCCGCTCTCGCGTCACGTCCCACCACCTGTTCCTGCCAGGCCCCGCCCCTCTCCCGGCAGGCCCCGCCCCTCTCCCGGCAGGCCCCGCCCCTCCAGCCGCGTCTCCCCGGCGCACCTGTCCGGTCGAGCTTTTTCCTGCCCAGCTCGCGAGTCCACGTTCGGAAGAGCTGCTTGAACGCGGCGGACTCGGCGCCGTCGTTCACCACCTCCACGTTGGTGTAGGTCGGGTAGCCCTTGGCCCGGATGAAGCCCTGGGGCGGGGACTCGGTCAGGCCTGCGGGCTTCGGGCGTCCATTGCGCTCCACCTCCCAGGGGCCGCCCCCCACTACAGCGGCAAAAGCAGCTCAGCTCTGAGACGCGTTAATTAACAAGTTTGTGACCCATTTAACAAGCCGACACTGTCATTACCGACTTCTCTGAGGTCCCTGTGGGCAGACTGAGGTCCCCAAGTCCCAGCCTAGAGAAGAGCTGGCCATGACAATTCATGCAGACCCAGGCCAAACCACTTCTACCCCCCACCCCAGAAAGGAGGGGACACCCAGTGCAGAAGGCTCCCAGACCTCAAGGCTGGGCCATGTGATATATATATATATATATATATATACATACATACATATATATATCAGGGCAGGGTGCATCCACTTTCTGGTTCCAGGTTAGGGTTTCCTCTCCTTTGGGACCCCAGGATGTGGATATTTCCCAACTCAAAGTTCTAAGTTCCCCCTCCCTTAGATCCCCAGGGAAGGGAACCCCCTGCCAGATTTCAGGGCTGGTCCCCTCCCTAATCAGATCCCAGAGCTATGCTGTGTCTCTCAGACAGGGACCCAGGGCCTCACCACAGCCCTGCTGAAGGCAGCCTTTTTCTCCTCCACGTTGGACATACGACCCTGCCATAAGTAGATCTTAAAGCCACCCTGGTCCAGAATGTAGCAATCCTAGGAGCCAGGATAGGTCTGGTCAGTAGGTGGTCCAGACAGCTGGGGTTGTGGAGTAGGGATGAATCAAGGGGCTGGGAGCTTTCCTCACCTCCTCCTGCAGCAGGTCCTGGGTTAGGGGGCGGGTTGCCAATTCCTGTATCACCAAGTCCTTGCCTTTCTCATAGACACTGGGGGACAGGCATCCAGGTTATGGGCAGCCCAGTCCCTCCTTGGCCTGGCTTTACCCCACCCCTGTTTAGAACTTCCACTTCCCCAAAGACAGAAGGCACGGGTGCTGGAGGGAATTGTGGCCTTGCCGTAGAGCCTTACAGAGCTCCTTGACCTTCATGGGGCCTCATTCCCTCATCCGCACAAAGGGTTTCCCAGTAGGGTTGCCACACATCATTCGGGAGTATAGTATAGACCCAAGGTCCCACATGCCAGGTCCCAGAAATCCATCTGCTTTTACTGGAGGGCTTTCTAGAGTTGCTGTGCTATTGCAGTAATGCTGGACAAGCAGTCCTGGACTGTTCTGCCCACCCTGTCCTCCCTCACTTCTGCTCACTGGTAGAGGCGGACATTGGCCTTCTGCAGCTGGTTAATACTCTTGGTGGGCATGGCTGCGTGCAGACTGCCCACTCTGCAACCCAGCACAGCCTCCATGATATGCGTGGGGTCAGTGACTTCAACTCCATCATCCACTATGCCAATCTGTGCACGACCACCACGTTCCCTGTCCCGGATGCTGCAGGTCAGAACCAGGCCCTGTGGAGAGGAAATGGCAGTCAGGCTTCCCAGGTGTGCCCTCACTCTGGCAGCCCAGCTCAGATCTTTCCTGTCACTGCTCAGCTCCCAGAGGCAGGGATGGAGGGAAGGGAAAGCTGTTGTCTCCTCCCTCTGGCATCTGGGGGGCCATCACCAGTGCAGGAGGCTGAACTCAGCTTGTACCTAGTAGGTTCTTCTCAGATTGAAGTGGAGAGTCCAGCCCACTTCTTGGGGTAGACAGAGGATAGAAACCTGTAGGACCAAGCCCTGCACCCCCAGTTCCAAGGGCAGACACTGACCCGAGACTTCTCAGAAATGCTGGTCTTGGACCCATTCCACTGGATCATCACCATGCCCAGGTCCAACAGGAAGATGTCTCCTTTATTAAAGCTGTTCCAGGATAGTTCCACCTGCCAGAGTCAGGAGGAACAGGGAAGAAAACAAGTTTGTCATACCAGAAGCACCCAGCCAAAGGGGGAATAGCTGGAGTGTGTCACTTAGACACATGAAGCCCTGTGACTGTAACAACACCTATCACCATGTGCAGGCATGCATCTATGTAATCAAAAGTGACCTGGAGGGTGGCTCTCTGTGTCTGTGTACATCTCTAGGCATGCATGCCTGTAGACAATGCTATATCCTCAGGGTGAACATGACTAAGCATGACATTTTTCATTCAAAGTATGTCTAAAGCTGCACATGTGTATACAGATGGGGTGTATGCATTTACTCTGTGTATATGTACATGTGTGGGAGTATATCAAATATGAGCAAGTTTGTGTGCTCATGGTGACAGTGCACATGTGCTTGTGTGGGGACAGTGTGTATCTATGGATAGTTATCATCCAAATGGAAACACTCTTGAGGATAAAAGGGGGAACACTAAATAATTATACCAGGATAATAGTGAAACTTAATACTGTATGGTGTCCCAGCATGATCAGGGATGCATGGTCACTGGATCTCTGTGGGAGACAGTGCAGAGCCTGTGGAGGGCTGCCACATACTATGCAGACTGAAGGACCTTGGTTCACACTGTTGACATTGTACTCCTGAGTGATCACTACACCACATTCCGGCCTGATGGCAGTATAATGACTTGATCTAACAAGATCAGTATCTTCCTTAAATTTCTTGACATCTGGATGCAAGGGGTTCTCTGTGCTGATTTGCACATGGATATCATATGGACTAGAGTAGCCCTGAGGGTGTAGGGAGAGACAGTGTGGGTGCCTGTGGGTGACAGTGACAGCATGTGAGAGAGCCTGAGACTCTGCACTCCTTCACAAATGTGTCACCTCCCATTGTGCTGCTTACAAGGACCCAGATGCACAGTCTTATCTGCCGTACCTGCCCAAATTTTTAACATGCCCATGAGACAGGTGAGGAAGAGGGTCCAGGGAGCCGTGGCAGAGGTGGGGCTGGAAGACTGGCTCTGCCTTCTCTTCTTATTCGAGACAGGCCTTCCGGGAATGCTGACAGCTCATCCCCACCCCCACATTCCCTGCCAACTTCCACACTTCCTTATGCTTCAGTATACTCAGTCCAAGCTGAGTCCAGAGGTCAAGTGCATTCTTGGCGACCCTCACCTCGGTGGCAGACACGTGCTTCCTCGCTTTGATGTGCAGCAGTCGCTGGATGTTGTACATGTTGGTCTCCACATGCTTGACGTCAGAGGCTAGGCCCCCCTTCCTGTAGCTGAGAAGGGAACGGGTCCCACTTAGAAACGCACCCTGCCATGTGTAGGAATGAGTGAAAAAATGAGCACATGCACACATGCATAGGGGATGTCATGTGCCTGTTTAGTATATGTTAGAGTAAACATGAGGCATGAATGTGTGTTTTATCCATGTGTAGAGATGTGGACATCTGTGCATCTATGTATATGTGTATTCTTTTGGAGGTTCAGTGTGTATATCTATTTACCCATGTAAGTATGGATGGAAGTACGTGGAAATGAGTAACAACATAGATGTGTTCAGGAGGACATGACTATTTACACAGGTGGACATGCACAGGGGGTGGTATGTGTTTCTGCATATGCATGTATACTTGTATGCAAGTGTTCATGTATATACTAAATGAACAAGTGTAGGCCCAACTGTATGAAGCAGACATGGTCAGATATTGACAAGTTCCTATGTTCAACTTAAATATATCACAATCATTAATTTTAAAAACATTAAAGTAATTTGTAGCAAAAGACATTTCTTTACATATATATGTATACAAATATACACACACACACACATATATATATAGTTGTAGATGGACATAATTCCTTTATTTTATTTATTTATTTTTATGGGGTGCTGAGGCTCGAACCCAGTGCCTCACTCATACTAGGCCAGCACTCTACCACTGAGTCACAACCCCAGCACCCTCCAAAAGACATTTCTACCAGCACAGCAACATAGAAGAAAACTCAAAACAATGTTGGTGTCCACTCCTAGGTATATACCCCAGAGAAATAAAAACATTTGTCCACACAAAAACTTGTATACAAATGTTCATGGTGGAAACAGCCCAAATGTCCATTAAGTGAATAAATAAAATATGGCATATTCATACAATGGAATAGTATTTGATAACAAAATAAATTATTAATAATGCCTGATACAACATGGGTGAACCTTGAAAACAGCATGCTAATTGAAAAAAGCCTGTTATGAAGGACCACTTGTTGTAAGGGTGATAAAAACGTTCTCAAACTGGTCATGGTGCTGGTTGGGAAAGCCTGTGAAAATCACTGAATGGCATATTGAAATGGGTGCCTGGTATGGTATGTGGGTCGTATCTCAACAAAGTGTGCTCTATCTCTCTCTCACATACACTGTCTCTCTCTCTCTCACACACACAGGCACGCGCACATGCACACACATTCCATTTAGCAAATGGCGGTAGTCATCCCAAGGCAGCCCCAGCCCGAGCACTGCATCCACCACTGGGGCCTCCCAGTCCCCGTTCCTCCCTACTCTGCCCCGCACTCACATGACTCCCGGGTGGAAGTAGCTGTGGAAACACTCGGACTCATGGCCCTGCACTTCCCGATGTTGCACTGTCCGGTCCCCCAGCTCCTCTTGCAGGTGCTGCACAAAGGTGCTTGCAGCGCCCTCAGCCTCCGTGCTTGCCTCCTTCCCGATCCAGTAGTGCAGGTCGCTGGATGCTTCCTGTGTGGCCTTTGGGCTCTGGGGGATCTAGGGCCCATGTGTTTGTGTATGTGGGGGTGGGCAGGCAGAGGAGCAGGAGCAGGGAGGAGTCCAGGCATCAAGGCCCAGGTGGAAAACGAGGTAAAGGGTGTACTGAGGGCCGTGGAGGAGATGGTGGGCAGATGCTCTGTGGACAGATCATGAAGGGGCAGCAGGGGCTAAGAGGGCTCAGGGCAGCAGCCCCCCTTGGGGGAGGTGATTCTGGGGCTCTCAGCTTGCCTCTTTCTAGGGCAGAGATGGTGTCTGCACCTTGGAGTATCCAGTGCTGGGCCATGTCACCCCTCTGTCCCAAACACAATCCCCATGTGACTCACATGGAGGATGATATAGCAGTGTTTCTCAAAGAAGTTCCCGTAAGCCTTCTCAGGTACTGGCACCATCTTTAGGTTCTGGGAGAAAAGGATGCCATGTGACAACTCAGAGACCTCCCTCCACCTACAAACTCCACCTCCTGTGTAGGAGAGAGAGCTCTGGGTTGGGGGCGGGAGGAGCCTGGTTTCTGAAACCCCACACCTTCCATGTCACCATCTGTGCCATGTGTCAGACCCCTTACCTCGATGATCCATATGTGGAGGTCTCTGTGGCTGTCGATGGCTGGGAGGCCCTTGTTATTGTTCATCCTAAACCAGGCAGAAAAGAGAGAGGACACAGGAACAAGAGCCAGAGTTCTCAAGTGGTAGGTCCACCTTCTGGCCACCTGTTCTCCGGGCTCCAAGCAAGAATTCTTCCCACCTACAGCTCTCCAAAGCACCTTCGTCATGAAGTGTGACTTTCATTAGGAGGGCTCTGTAAACACACAGACATCAGAAAACCAGGACAGGCACTGTAGCCCAGTATATGGAGACTTTACAAACAGAGACCTGGGTGTGCTCTTAGAACAGGGCTGAGCTCTCTGGGCAGGGGCAGGCTTTGAAGCCAGCAACCGCTGCAAATAGGGAGCTAGAAACAGGCTATGCAGACAGATGCAGGATCTGCTTTCAGGGGCACTTGCTGCAGAGAATGGTAGGTTTTACAATCAGGCAAAAGCTCTGCCAGTAGGAACAGATTCAACAGGCGGGGACAGACGGCCAACAGGGACAGGCTCTTGAAATAGAACTCAATCCTGTAGACAAAGACAAAGGCTCCGCACACAATCGAGCTACAAATAGACATAGGTTTTCCAGGCAAAGGTAGGATCAGGCTATGCCAACAGCAGGGACCTACATGGTGACAGGCTCTGTGGACAGAAAAAGGCTTGCAAACAGGCAAAGGCTTGGCAAGCAGACACAGTTTTCTCAGACTGAAGAAAGGGTTGCAAAGTCTCCGGTTCTCTTGATGGAAATGACGGTGTGTGTGTGTGCAAGGACAGCCTGTACAGCAGACACAGGCACAGCCCAGGACAATTGAGACAGGCTGCGCAAACCAGCATGACTGTGAACACTGACAAAGGCTTTACGAACAGTTATGGGTGTTGCAGGCATGTGGGAGCTTTGCAAACTGGGAAAGGCTCTGCCAACGTGGATGGGGACAAGCTTCAAGACAGGGACTCTTTGTATAAGGGACAGACTCTGCAGACATGGACAAGTTCATAGATGGGCAAGGCTCTGCAAACAGGTGTCCCATTTTTGGCCAGAGAAAGGCCTCACAGATGGAGGCAGGCTCTCTTTGGCATGAGCGTGCTCTGTATGCAGGGTAGGCTCTGCAAACAGACTCAATTCCTACTTACAGGGAGATGGGAATAGGCCAGGAAAATAATCATGAGCTCTAAAAAGAGATCAGGCTCTGAAAAAAGACTCAGGCCCTGTAAACAGAAAAATCGAGAGATGCGATTTGCAGATAAGAGATTTTACAAGCCAACACAGGGTCTTCAGACAGACAGGTTCTGTAAACAGTGGTGGTTCCTCCAGGGAAGGAGGAGCTGCTGAAGGAGTGGCAGGAGTCAACTTTGTGTGCCAGCACATCTACTCCACATGTAGGCAAGACTGAAGCAGGGCTGGGTTCTGCGGAGGGCCCTACGCCCTGTGCCCTGCAAACGGGATGGGCTTTACAGAAGAAGATCAGTTTTGAGACAGGTAAATGTTCTGTAAATAGGGAAAGGGTCTCTAACAGGTACACATGGAAATAGGAATAGAGTTTTGCAGATAAAGGCTCTGAAGATAGGGTTGTGCTTTGCAGAAAGACACCTATGCTCCCAGACAGAGCCCTCCCACCCCCAACAGAGTAAACTTCATCAGAAAAAATCCTACAAGAAGACAGTTTCTACCCAGGGAAATTCAGATAGGCTGGGCAAACAGGCACAAGTCCTGACAAATGCCAAGGATGCTACCCATAGACCACAGAGAGAACCCAGGCCTGAAATAGAAAGAGGCTCTGTCATCAGGGACACAGTCTGAGGTAGAGACACTCACGTGGAGGGAATTGTTTCTGCTAAGGGGGACAGGTGCTGCTTGAACAGACAAAGCTTTGCAAACAGGAGCAGTGTCTTTATGTACAAAAATGTGTCCCAGACAAAGGCACCAGACAAGTTCTGCAGACAGGGATGAGCTGAGCGTGCACAACAGCTTCTGCAGGGAAAGCGAATCTTATGCCCAGGAAAACTGGGATCCACTGTTGAAAGAGCCCCGGAGGGCTGGGGATGTGGCTCAAGCGGTAGCGCGCTTGCCTGGCATGCATGCGGCCCGGGTTCGATCCTCAGCACCACATACAAACAAAGATGTTGTGCCTGCCGAAAAACTAAAAAATAAATATTAAAAAAAAAAAAAAAAAGAAAAAGAAAGAGCCCCGGAGTCTGAAAACAGAGGCTTCGGGCAAAACCAGGCTCTGCAGAGAGACAAAGTTCTATAAATCCAAGACAGAGTGCACACAACAGGAACTGTCTCTGAAGACTGTGACAGAGTGCAGCAAGTGACAAGCTCAGCTGGCCTGAGCATTGGGCAAATGAGGCATAAGCACTCTTGACAGATTCTTGAAACTGGGCTGACCTCTAACACAAAGACTCTGCAAACTGACCTGGGTCACTTTGGACTCTGTGGGTTCTGAGTGTGCAGAGGAGGGAGAGAAACATGAGGTATTAGAGGAAGGCAGGCTCTCTGTTCTGTTGATTTTCTTACAATCTCAGCAGATTGCCATCGACCCCCTGTGGCTCCCCTGCACAACTCCTTCAGAAATGGGTGTGTGAGGTTTGGTCATTCTTTCCTGCACAGAAGTCTTTGTGCATTTAACTTAAACCCTGCCAGCTGCAGCTTTCTCTCCTTGCTGCTGCTTTGCTGAATAGACATCCAAGTCACTTCTTTCTGAGTCTCTCCCTTGGGCCCCTGGTGTGATAGTGACTCTGCTACTCTGGCCCCTGCACTCCTCCCTGGCAGAGCGAGGGTGAGCAAGGGCAGAGGCACAGAGCTACTGGCAGAGCGGCTCTTACTCTGCTGTGGTGTCCAGGGCCTCCAAGGGCTGATCAGGCCCTGGTGTGCTCACAGTGCACCGTGCAAGGTGGTCGTGGGAAGGGAGATGAGGACTGTCCAGGGCTGAGTCAGTTAGCAGTCAGCCAGGGGGTAAGAGCTGTGTTCATCACACACAGCTCCTCCTAGCACCCCATGGAAACCATGCATGGTGTTGGCTTTGGCTTCCCACACAGGAGCGGAAGATTCCTGAAGCAGGGGCTTGTCCTCTTATGTACCACAGAATCCCAGCTGCCTGGTGCCCATCAGGTGCCCAGCTAACGGGTGGTAAATGAATGAAGTGTGTTGCTAGTGGTGACTGAGTGAATGTGGATGCAGAAGAGAGTCACCTGTACATCTAACTGTCCTTAGATGTCCCTAACCTATACATCTAGAACTGTTGTAGGTGATGGCCTGTTGGTGTGACAATGACGTGTGACAGACAGACACGGTGGCCATGAAATGGTGATTTTGAGCAACTGAAAATGTGACACTATTGTACATAGTTACGTGCAATGGTGACCTGCAGCAGGACTCTGAGTGACAGGCAGAAATAGTGATCAGTGACAGTGACCAGGGACCTAAGCAAGCAATAAGCAGAAGTCTAGGACCTACGGGATGTAGTTCACCTAAAAGTATGGCAGCCTTAGAGGGACAGGAAGGCTACATGTGAGACAGGGAAGATAGACAAGCAGCCAGAAGATTGGGACTAGGCTGGTTTCACGGGGGCAGGGGGCAGCATTACCCCGAGTTCAGCCCGGGGAGCCAGACTCTCAGGCTGCCAGGGCTGAGGCCCCAACCCAGGTCACCAGTGTTCACCATCTTTCAACTGGTTTCTGGGGGAGATAGGAGGAAGGGATGCTTAAAAAGTGGGGGTTTCCCTTTCTCCCCAATACCCTCTTCTTTCATCCAGGCTGTCTCTTTCTCCTCAGGGGACGGCTTCCTCCCCAGGGCAAGGTCCCCAGTCCCACAAGACCCCCACTTGTGTATTTTACCTCTCCTTTCTACCACATCCTGTGGTTGGGACCCCTCCCCCCCCCCCCGCCCCGTCCACCCCCGTGTCCTCTCCTCCTTCCAGGAAGCTCCCTTCTCTTCCTGGGGTGCCCCCTCTACTCAGGGCCCTCTTTCTTTTTGGGTGCCCCTTCTTCTCGAGGGTCCCTTTCTCACCTTTCCTCCTTTCCCAAGGTGCCCTCTTCCCCCAGCCCCTCCCTGTTGGCCTCCTCTTCTCTGCCCTGGGTCACCCACCCCCACTCCTTCCTCCTCCAGACACTCCCTTCTCCCTCACAGTGCCCCCTCCTGTCCCTGACTTCCCCTTTCTCCCTCTAGGCGCCCCTCCCTTCACCAGGGCCCTTTTCTCTCCCCCAGGTGCCTCCTTCCTTCCAGACTCTGGGGTGACTTCAAGTTCCAGGAAGGGGGAGGGGCACTGCCTGCTGCAGGAGGACGGGGGAGCCTGGCCAGGGGGAGGGGAGGGGTCTTAGGCAAACTGATATGGGTGTCAGAGACCCCACTCACCCACAGAATCTGCCGCTTTCCTCCCTCTGGACTGCCTGGCCACAGTTGCCCTGCCCCCTGGGTGATCTCACCTCCTGGGCTCACCAGTTCTGCTGGCCTCTGCTCTGGGACTCCATGCCCTCCACCTGGGCTAGCAGCAACCCCTCTCCACCTGGTGGGTGCCCCTCTGCCCAGGCTTACCTGCTGGAAATGCTCGCACCTTCTCCCTGCCTGTGGGCAGTGCTAGTCTGGCAAGGGGCCAGGCTCTGCCCACTGCCCCACCTCCCCCACCGTAACTCAATCCCAGCTCCCGCCCTGCAGGACACACCCGACCACTCAGTACTCAGAGGGCTGGGCATTCAAACTTAATCAGTTAGTCAGTCCACAAATATTGACCGAGTTGTCTGAGAGCCAACCCCCTCCCCAAGGCCTGGCAGACTCACCTCCTGGGTACCAGTGGCCTGGGAAAGTAGGGGAATGGAGACCTGGACCTAGACCTCAGAGCTAGGCTGAGAGGTGGAATATACTGTGATTTCCTTCTCTGGAGCCCAGGTGGGCTCCTCTTGGGCCAGGCCACTGAAGCAAACTTTAGAAGGAAATAGAACCAAGGCCGGGAGTGGTGGGTTAGGCTCTGTGAGATCCAGGTCACTGCGGGAGACGGGGAAGGGGGCCACAGCTCCCTCTAGGTATCTCTGTTCTCTCCACCCCCATCTCTGAATTTGGGCTGGCTGCCCGGCACAGCCCTCCCCAGGGAATCTGATACCCATCGTGGGAGAGGCCATTCCAGCCCTTGCAGAGAAGTCGGCTCTCCCATACCTCAGACCACACCTCCCTTGCTTTCCCACTGATTGTGGGGTGCAGGAGGTGCTGGAAATAGTGCCTTCTAGAAACTCCTAAGGCACAGCCTACCCTTACCTTAGGCTACAGGCCTCAATCCCAGCCAAGGCCCCGCCAGTGTAGGCAGCCCTTCAAGGACATGCACTGGCCTCAAGACAGGTTTCCTGTGCCCACTCTTCATCCTACTAAGGTTCCTGTCATAGTGGTGAGGGGATCCAGGAACTCTGGGCCAGTCTGTGCCTAGTAGGACCACATCCAGAGCAGGCCTGTGTTTAACAAATGCAGCATCCCTGGGTCCCTATGTGTGAAGGATGCCTATGACACAGGGTGGTCCCTGTTTCTCAATGTATATGTTTAATACCCACATGTGACAATATGCCTGTCTGTCCCTGTACCTGACAGTGAGCTTTTGGCCCCATCTGTCCATACCTGACTGCCTGTCCTTGGTTTTAGCAAAATTCCGTGTCCTTACTCTTCCCCACTTCCTCGTCTCCTGATTCCTCCTTGATACCTTATTGGTCTCTGTTCCCACATTCCCTGGACGTGACTCTTTCCTAGATCACCAGTGGTGGCTGGTCCTGTTACCATCGCCCCCTCCCTCTCATTCCATCTCTTTCCTTTGGGCTTCTAAATGTCAGGGGGCACAGAGCTCGAGCCGTAGCTCCTGTCCCTTTCTAGTTGCAGTCCCCAGGTGGTAAATACCATGGCAACACTGGTGCCTCTCCTCTCCCCCTCCTACTCCTCTCCCCCACCCTCCTCCCAGCCTCTGTCGGTCACATCTCTTGGGCACACCCAGTCTGGCACATATACCCCAGGCCTCTCAGACCTACCTTCGCTGAGCCTGAGGAACGTGTTCGATGGACATCCAGAGGGTGGTTCAGCCCCAAACCTGGAGCTGTCCCAAGGTTCTTTTCCCTCACACCCACCATAGGGCAGCCTCTGGACTGTCGGTAGCTGGTTCTGCATGGATCCTGGCCAGCCCTCTCCCCACTCTGACCCCGTTCCAGGAGCCAGCCTCCACCAATAGGTAGCACGAGCTGCCCTCTCTGTCTCTGTCCCGCCTGGCAGGATGTTCATCGTCTCACAATAGCCAGGAAGATGTTTTTTCCAAACTTATAAAAATTATGGTAAAATAAGTCATTCCTTGGTATCCATAGGAAGATTGCTCCTGGATTCAATGCGAATACCATAACCTGTGGAGGCTTAAAACCCTTAGGTAAAATGGAGTCATAGTTGCCCATAACCTGCACAATCTTCCCATGTACTTTCCGTGTCTCTAGACTACTTATACCTAATGTAATGTCAACATCACGGAAACACTTTTTATCCTATATGGTTTACAGAATAATGACAAGAAAAAGGCCTCTATAAGTTCAGTACAAAAAATTTTTTTCTCAATTATTTTCTATCCAGGGTTGGTTGACTCCCTAGATTGTGGAATCCATGGGCTTGGACAGCCAAATGTGTGCTTAGTAAATGATTGTTGCCATGTTCCTGTGGCTTGTGTGGCCCAGAGTGTGTGTGCGTGTGCGTGTGCGTGCGTGTGCGTGCATGTACTTTGTGGGGCTCCAGCCTGCAGCAGGGCCTACAGTTGAGTTAGAGCTGTGATGTGGAGTCTTCTCTGCAGTCGGGCTCCTGTCCCTGCCCTGGCACCTACTGGCCGAGTGACTTTGGAGACATTTCTCAGACTCTTTGAGCTATTTCCTCCTCTGAGAGGCCACAGAGATGACACCACTGCAAACCCCATTCTGGGTAGGACATCCCACCTGGCATAGTCCCAGCAGCTTAAGGAAGGCACTAGGACCTCTCCAAGTCCCCTCCCCTCAGAATTATTTGGACCCTGGGACCCAGGGGACACCGCCTGGGCAGACCTACCCCATCCCAGAATCACATCAGTAGACCACCTGTGATCCCAGCCCAAGAGAGATAGCAGGAGGGCAGAGGGCCTGGTCTTTTGTGTCTGCCCTGAGTAATCTCTGTCTCCATCACACCTTGGCACAGAGGGGAAAACTGAGACTCAGAGTAGGCTCACAGGCAGAACGAGAGGGACGGTGCCCTAGCCTCTCCCTTTCCCCTTTCCCAGGGTCTGCTTGCTCACAGTCCCACGAACATCCTCCCCTATCCCAACCTCCCCTATGGAAATGAACTGGCGCTGAGTACCTAGTCTCCCAACCTCTTCCTGTCTATGGTGCTTAGGGATCTACCACCAACCTCACCTGGCAGGTTCCCAGAGCTACTTTGTTCCTGCCAAGTCCAACCCACTCTGTGTCAATATTGACCCAGGTGGGGGAGTGGTCCTGGGAAAACCCACCCCTCCCAGCCTCCCTCAGGTACCCTGGGTCCCACTCCCTAGTGGTGTCCTGGTCTTATCCCAGCTCTTCCAAGGTACTTCCTCCCCAGGAGACCCTCCTGAGGGACAGGGAAGGGGAGCGGGAACTGCTGACTGGGGTTCTGGAGCCGACTGCCTGCAGATGTCCTGGGCCCTAGCTCTGCAGTGGAGCAGCAAGGGGCCCATGGGAGGGGGGCTGCAGGTTGTGGGAGAAGCAGTGACTCAGTCCCCAGAGGGGGACCACCAAGGAGCAATTCTGTGGGAATCCCAGGGTGTTCAGAACTGACCAAAGGCTGGCCCTTGGCCCCTGCAAGGGGGTGTCACTCACTTGCCCATGTGACAAGGGGTGTGTGGTATTGCCTGGCAGCACACCCAACAGACAGGCTTGGGTCAGAACAGTCACCCGCCCTTGTACAGGAGGTTCCACAGCTGGGTTCTGTTCCTGGGCAGTGTGACCAGGGCTCAGATGTGCAGTGGAGATCTACCCTGCTATCCACCTCATGTGACAGCACAGTGCTGTCAGAACCAGGGCTCTCATCAGGCCCCTTCCTCATTCTCACTTTGGGAGAAGCTCCCGGTGCCCAGGTGAGGCTTTCTCTACTTTTCTGGATTTCCCTAATTCTTAGCAATGAATACGTATGACCTTTTAGGGAAAGCAACCCAGGCCGTTCCCCATGCCCATAGATCCTTTGCCATAGCTGGGCATCAGGCCTGGAAGTTTTAGGCAACTTGCTTTTCCTCCATATCATTACTGCAACTCTGGATGCATGATCTGGTCCTCTGAGGGGCTTAAAATAAGCACAATGCAAGTGCTGGCCCTCAGAAATTTGAATTTAAGTGGTTGGATCTGAATCTCTAAGACTTCCAGTGATATTGTGTGTGTGTGTGTGTGTGTGTGTGTGTGTGAGAGAGAGAGAGAGAGAGAGAGAGAGAGAGAGAGAGAGAGAGAGAGAGATGCTAGGGATGGAACCCACCATCTGGTGATTTAACATGCAGCCAGAGCTAGAGCTTTAAAGGAGGTTTGGGTGGAAAGCTCTGGGGCCCATTTCCGTTTGTCCTCCATCTGACAGCTTGGGATCCAGTCTGTTCTGAGATCAGGCTGGCTGGCTGTACCAGTGGGTGGCCCTGGACCTCCAGCGGCCTGTTGATCCATAGCTGTCTATGGCACGGGATTTACCACACAAGCATCCCTGATGAACCTGGGAGCTCTGCCACTAGCCCCAGTGCATTACTTATCTGTAGGTTCAACAGACTGTTGCTCAGCTAACCTGATGTCACGGTTCTTGTCTTTTCCCAGTGGCTCTTTTCCATCCTCCCCGGCTTCCTCTCGTTCCTTGGTCCTGTGTTACAGATGAGCCGTGTTTAGTCTGGAAAATTTCAGGAGGGGAAATCTCAGTGTGCCCCAGTGCCAAATAAGTATCCTCTTGTGACCTTTGATGCTTACTAGGACATGCAGTCTGGGGCTGCCACCACTCTCAGCCATTAATGCTTGCATGCTAAGTTATGAAGCCACTCTGGGGATGGAGCTGATGGCAGAGAAGTCGAGAGGAGGGAAAGAGAAGGCTAGGGAGCAGAGTGAAGGAAAGACATAGGACAAGGGACCCAGCCAAGGAGTTGTAACCAGAAGTGACTTCTCTCTGGCTGCCCCACTGTGAAGACTGAAGTAGGACACAGCACAGACTAGCAGTGGGATACTTGCCGTAGAGTCTCCTGGACCTGACACACACTGGTATGGTCTAGATCTGGATGTCCTCAAAGGCTCATGTGTTGAGGGCTTGGTCCCCAGTGCTGCAGTGTGCAGTGGTGGATCATGAGGGCTCTGACTTCCTCCGTGGATTAACCCAGTGAGGGACTCATAATGGGAATGGACTACTGGGAGGGAGTGGAAACTGCAGAAGGTGGAAGGGAGGGAGTGCAACCTAGGGAGTGTGCTCTTGGGGACTGTATCTTGTCCCCAGCTCCTTCATCTCTGCTTCCTGGCATGAGGTAAGCAGCCTTTCCTCTGCCAAAGCCCTCTGGCCATGATGTTCTGCCTCCATTCAGCCCAAAGCAATGAAGCCAGTGACCACAGACTGAAACCACTGAAACCATGAGCCAAAATAATTTTTTTCTCCTTTCTTTTTTTCTCAGGTACTCTGTTCCAGAGAGAGAAAGCTGACCAACACACATACTGTGCCTGGGTTGTCAGGGATGAAGAGAGCCATCCCTCTGTATCTGCAGGGGATTGGTTTTAGGACTCCTCTTGGGTACCCAAATCAAGCCCCTTAAATAAAGTGGAATTTTTGCAAGTAACCTATGCACATCCTTGTGTATACTTTAAATCATCCCTTGATTACACCTAATATAAATGCTATGTAAATAGTTGTTATTTAGGAAATCATGACACCTGTACAGGTTCCATACTGATGTAGTTTTCTGAATCTTTCTGATCTCTGGTCGGCTGAAAGACGATACAACACCCCATGGTTGTGAGGGCTGACTGGAGGTGTCTGGCAGAACCTAGTGTCCTGTGACAGAGCAGAGATTGCCGAGCTTTGTCTCAGTGGCTTATCTGATGAGATGGTGGACACTGGTGTTGTTTTCTGAATTAAATATCATTATGAAGAAACAAGGTCCTGAGAGTGATGAGGCCATGCCAGGAGTCCTGAGAGAGGCCCTTGCTGCTTCTCTCACCTTCACACAGAGAAGGCTGGGCTGAGGGTAAATCTGCAGGATGTCTCACTGTGAGCAAATTGTCTGCTACATCCCTGCTTTTCTGACTCCTCGCCATTCTTCTTCTAGTAAGCACAGTATCTCAGCTAGTGTCCTCGAGGAGTATGTGTCTGTGTATATATACAACGCCTGTGGCTCTTATGGCACAGGGGGTGGGGGACTACGAATCTCTCATGTTGTATCTAGAAGCCTCTTGGTGGGGCTGGAATCCTTGTGGGAGGATGGTGAGCCAGACTGCTTCCATCTGGGGAGAGGAAGCCAGGGGGCCAAACAGCTGTCACTTTTTGGATGACAGGCAATTTGGTTTTCTAGCTTCCCCTGGGGTCTTGCAGCCTGGCTCCCATCCACCCTGCTCTCCAGAAGTGGTGACACTAGGAGACTCAAGGTGCTGGCATGAGGGAGGAGAGGCGCTGCCAATGGAGAAGGAGTCCATCCACAAGAGAGTGTAGTTTCACGTGTTTATTTTTGGCAGGAAGGAAATCATTGCAAACCTCTTGATTGACAACACTCGCCCCTGGAAACGTGCACAGTCCAAAGTAATGCTGGATTGTTCATCACGTTCAAATGTCCATCAGAAACCCATGACTACCCAGACACCAACATCTCTGCTGTTTGCGGGGATGGGGGGTTAGTCTGCAGAGAAGCTCCTGGGAGAATGGACCTGGAACAGACACCATCAGATTTACAGTAAAATAGGAACAGAGGCAGCCAGTCCATTTTGTACAGGTAACTGCAAATGCATCAAGCCATCCGTTCTTCTCAACCCCTGGCATGCCAACTGTCCAGCACAGCACCTTTAGAAGCAGAGGCATAAACGTCACGAGTGTTTGACCATAGGGCTGTGTGTTTCTGGATTTTATTAGAAAGCCATCTTTAAAATACAGGGTTGTAAATTGTTGCCAACACATAGACTTACAGACTTCTCCTTTACACCCAAAGTTCAAATGCTGCAACCGTGACAAGTCAGTGTCATTGGGGCACCATGTCCCCAAAGTCATCTCATCAAAATTGCACCATGTCAAAGGAGCTTCCCCACCAACCATCAACCATGACAGGTGGTGTTTATTATTAGTATACAAATGCATTGTTTAAAAACAGCTAGTGTGTGAAACCACAGACCAACACATAGGATTCCAGAGCAATGGAAGACAGAGCCTTAACGTTATCAGGAGTGCCTGGGCACCCCCAGCTCTAGGCCTGGCCAGAGATGTAACATCATAGTGGGCGGGAGTCCACAAACCCAAGGAATCCTGTCCCAGATCTTAATGTAAAAAATACTTGCCCAGGAGGCTACATTGTAATCTGGTACTGAGAGAACCATGGAAACTGGAGGTCAGACTTCATCATTGTAGCTAAAAAAAAGTCTGAGCATTTGGTAACGTGGGAAATATATGGCACGGAGAAGTAGATAATAGGTTTCATTAGGTTTTAAAGCCCACAATTTAATAAAAGGTAATAATTAAAAACAATACCCGTATTTACCTTTAAAAACCATAAACCCCATTTGCCTCATTTCTTGGCCTTGTTAGAATTCTATTGCTTCATTTACATGTAGATGATTAAAAATATATATATAGATATAGATAATTTGATTATGTACACAGAGCAGAATCAAGGATTAAAATAAAAACGGAATTTTGGAGTGTGGTCAAATAAGGTGCACAGATTCCAGAACCCTCAGAGGTTTTGGTCGCCCTCCCATGACATTCTGTCTGTGGTGGCAGGAACTGGGCTCCCTTCCCAATAGCTCCACACTGGATTAGTGCAATGGCATGAACTGCGCTCCCAGGTGCAGGAGCTGGGAGGTGAAGGGTTTGGCTCAAGCCTGACATGTGTTTAACTCCACTTGCCAGAAGGGGAGCACTCCCCTGAAATATTCTGGAATTTTAATCCTCTCTGCCCCTCTTCTAAGTGAGGCCCTGTGCTGCCAACATGGAAGGGGGCATGGTGGAGGGCTAAGGCTCCTTAGGGCCTAGTTCTGGGTGGATATCAACACCTGACAGACATTTGACTGGAACATTCAAGACATTTAAGGCAGTGGGGTCATTTAATGACTGTTTTTCTAAATGAAGGTTTATGACATGGACAGATCTGCCATGTAACTGTCATTATCTGTGGCAATGTCTAGCAAGGGGCTGTTTCTATTTTAATTGGCATATGGATTACTGGGTTTGGAACACTTCAAATGTCAGGAGACCTGGTTACCCCTGAATATTCTCTCCTGAATGCACAGCACTCAACAGACCAAAGTGCTGTGGGGAGGATACGACTGGTAGCTGGCTTCATTATTTTCTGAGTGGAAAGCACAAGAAGAATCTTACTCTGACCCCTAGTTTTGCGCCTTGCTAGAGCCAGTCACTCCCACCAGCACTCTGGCTGAGGACAACCCACAGAGGACTAAGGCAATGGTGCCAAAACAAAAGGGTTCTTTTTAATTATTTTGAAAAGCAATACTTTATAGACTGTCTTGTTGTCAAACAAGGAACATGGCACTGCTTAAACACCAAACTGGGAGAGGCTGAGAAGAGAGCCTGGCTCGGAAGAGGAGCCCTTCTTCTCCCTGGTTTGGAGTGGGTCTCCCAGTTAGACAGACTCCCCCACTTTTGGCTCAAAATAGCTGTGCTTCCAAGGAGACCAAGAGATGGACTCGGGCCACATAAAACTGGTGGCTGGTTGAGGCCACTGGTTCTCCAGTGAAAACAGCTCATCAGAGGACCTGATGTTGACTGCAGTTCAAAGTTAAATGTTACAGCTGTGTGGTGCTCTGGCCCTTGTGCCTCCGTACACTTCTGTATTCCTGGCGGCCAGTGCCAGGGAAGGGACACGGTTGGTGCAGTCTGCCATGGGGTGGGACACCCGTTTTTGACCCTGTCCAAGTTTGCAGCTTAGCAGTGAGCATGTTCTGAGCATAGGCACAGTGGCAAAGAACAGTGTAACAGCCGCTGGTCAATTCCATTTGGTGGCAGCACGATAGCAGCAAAGAAAATTCCCAAACAGCTCCATGTATATCCAGCTTTTGGAAAGGAAAGGAATTAAAATTCAATAAACAGGCATTTTTTTTTTGTATCCAAGGGTTTCAGGGTTTCTCGTAACTGTTCTACCAAAACCAATAACAGCAGAACAGCAAAAAACACACAGAAGATATGGCAGTAGTGTGAAAGCAGAAGTGACGTGATGTCACTTTTCAAGGGTGTGATGTCACTTTTAAGGGGAAAATGTGACCTCAAGACAATATTTGTCATCATCAGAAATCATAATATAAAAGAATATTGTTTCCTAAAATGTTGAGCCACACAATTGCAGATACATTCCAAACTGGGTCAGAAATGAGTGGAGACAATGACATAATCACAAAAAACTCCTGTCAATGGGAGCCTGACCCTGCAGCATGCCATGGGTCATCAGAGCAAAGTCACACCTGTTGGAAACAGGCATCAATGACTCTCCCTCCCTCACCCGCCCCCCCATTATACACACACTACCAGGTTCTAGAAAATTGTCATGTTCATCTTCTCAGAGTATCTAAGACAATAAAAGGCTAAAAGATGTCTGGAAATATGTTTGTGTAGAAAAATTAACTCTCAGCTTAAAATAACATTCAAAAAGGCACTTCATCCTGTAGGAAAGAGATTCTGAGTTGGGTCAGCTGCTCTGAGCTGGGACAGAAGGGGACAGGTTGTCTGTTTGGAGGGGAGAACAGTTGAAAGGAAGTCTGATAGATATCAAGCTTTTTACCCCCCATTTTTTTTTTTCTTTTTGGTATGTTTTAAGAAAAGCAAATCCAGTAAAATGCATGTCGCTTTATGAAATTTGTTAAAAGAGTTCTTTTTAAAATAGTTGTTTCTGTTCTTAAAAAACAAAACAGGTAGGCATGGCCACATTCACCCTGTGGCCTGGAGCATGGAGTCTCCTCACTTTCAGCTCCAGGGAGCTGAGGCCAGGCAGGTCCCCTGAGGCCAGAGGTTCCAGAGTGCAGAGGCAGGAGGTGGGCTGAGGCCGGGGCTACCTATTGCAGAGCCTCTGCAGCATGCTGTACACGTCGTCCTCACGGCTCAGGCCCTCGAAGAAGGGGATGAGGTCCAGCAGCTCCGTGTCCGTCATGTCATCGAACCAGGACTGCACAGGCACCTGGAAGACAGTGGGTGGGGCAGGTAGCACAACTGTACCCAGGGGCTGGGGCTGCTCCCAACCTGACTGGGTCCCCAGACTTTTATCATATGTTTTGGTAAAGAGGATTAGTATCTAGAAATCATCATCATCAACTTCATGACCATCATTCTGCTTGTTCCCCTGTTCTAAACAAGGTCCGTCCAGAGCTATGTGGCTTCAGGATCACTCAAGAGGCAAAGTGTACCCAGTCCGTGTGCATTTGCCTGTTTTATTCTCCTGCCACAGGACAGGCAGCCAAAGCACTAGGCTTGCCACTTGCAGTTTCATAAAGCTCTTTATATGGCACCAAGTCAGCTCCTTGCACCTGGGAGCAAGCGGATCCAGAGGTGATGTGCCAACTCTCCTGAAACCAGGAGGCGCCGTCCAAGCACAGGAGGCTTCTACTTAAAGTTGTGCTGTGCTGCATGGCAAAGACAGGGGTGCATTTCCCCCATGCTTAGCAATGAAAAGGTAAAAGTGAAAGCATAAGATTCCAGGGCATTCTGAAGGACGGGCAAAGGCAGGATTTCTCCTTAATTTTAGGCTGAGAAGCAGAGGGGGGTGGTGGTTGGTGGCAGCCAGGGGTGTAGAGAAAAGATTTTAAAAGAAATTTAAGAAAACTGAAAAGGTGTACAAGCCACATTTTTTTATAAAATCAAATTCTATAAACAGAAACATAAAAATTCATGTAATTTTGAAAGATAAACAATATAAGAATTAATAGAAAAATGAACACTTCTAGGAGGAAGAGAGAGAATGGAGGAGGGCAGAAAAAATGACTTCTCTAAATGGAAGATTCTCTAGATCTTCACTGATAGTTTTGATGACAGAATCATGTAAATGTGTTACATAATTAAAAGAAAATCAAACCATTAGGAGAAAGGCAATTAACAAATGAACCTAAGTTATATAAGGCTAGTGGGTGACATGATCACACAGAGAATTACTTCAAGTGATTTTTTTTTTTTGTTCCCCAAGTGCTGGGGATCAACTGCAGAGCCTTGTAGATGCCAGGACAGTGTCCTACTACTGAGTATAACCCAGTGATTTCAAACATGGTGTCTGACTGTACATCTCTCCCAAAACCCCTAAGCTGCATTCAATTTTTACTATCCGTAATTAATATCAGAACTGCTATTTTGACTTAAATATATAGTATAGAAAAAAATCAAACATGTAATTATGTTAATATCTTTAGAAATCAAGCATTTCAGCATGAGAGAGATTCACATACAAAAACAAAGAAGTAAAATAAAAGTTCTGTAATCTTAACGTTGAATTGGAAAAACCAGTATGAATTTATAATTTATTTTTCTTTCTAAGAAATAAGTATTTTGGTTCTTTTTTTTGAAAGCTCCGATTTGTAGTATGATTAAAAGTAAAGGACATGCCATCCCAATTGTGACCTCTAAACACCATTTCCACTAACGGGGACCAAGATTCACAGAAAACTGGCTGATTTCAGGACTGAACTAAGAAATGTTCAAGAATAGCCTGGAACGTCTCTTCTTCTTTTTGTGCTGGGGATGGAACCCAGAGCCTTGTGAATATTAAGTACACAATCTACTAAGAAACTACACTCCCAGTCCCTGTCCTGGAACATCTGGTATCAGAAAGCAAAGCAGGCTATCAAATATTGTTGTTATTTGGAGGAGTCTCCGTTGGTCAAAGGCAAAAATGTGAGTATCCAAAATAATAATGAACAGATTAGACTGAAACAATAAAAAAAATCTATGAGCACATATAATACTAAAATTCACCGGCTACTTCTGGAGATTGTTAGAGCTCATTACTCTAATATACACACACGTGTGTGTGTGTGTGTGCGCGCACATACACACATAAACTTATTAGCCTAAAACTGCAAAATTAAAGGAAAAAAACTAAGACTTTATACTGCTTTCCCTATTCAAACATTCAAACTGTATTTTAGGGAAAGCAAACAGACAACATGGCCAGTTATATTTTATTTTTTTAGAAGATGTCTGGCCAAAAAAGGCATAAGGAATGATAAGATTTAGAAATCAAACATTTTGCAATTCTGAATGAAATAGTGGATTTACACAACAACTGCTATGATTATGAGGTGAAAGATTAATAGGGAACTTTATAATGGATGAACCCAATGACCAATTTTAAATCTTTAAGGGCAATCTGACATTATATGCCTCCTGGTATGATTTCATAGGAAGTATGCAATATCACCTATGATGTATTTGTGGACAAAAAAAAAAAAAAAAGAGAGAGAAGAAATGAGCCTGAATCTAACCAAATAGTATACAGAGATCTAAATTCTTGTTTAAAGGATATAGGGCAGCTGGGAAAATATACTTAACACCACCAAACCACAGCAAATAGGCAGTCTCAGAATGCAGAAAATTTCTATAAGAAAAATAAGCAAACCTTCAACAAACCAATGGCATAGAAGAATGAGACAGAAAGGAAGAGATGTTCAAATTACAAAAGAATTAACCAATGCAATGCATGGGCCTTTTTTGGATCCTGATTCAAACAATTCAGATGAAAGAAAACATTTTGTGATGATGGGACACAATGAATATAGTGTGAATAGTAGATAATGTAAGAAGCTACTGTTTTGGATCACAAATTGAAGGCCAGCCTGGGAAACTTAGTAAGACCCTGCCTCAAAATAAAAATAAAAAGGGCTGGAGATGCAGCTCTGTCCATCCCCAGTACTCAAAGAAGAAAAAAAAATACCTTTAAAAAAAAATCTTATCTATTATCTCTTTTTAAAATCTATCTTTTATCCCTTATCTGACACAGCCAAATGTACTATGTTGAATTTGATTTACTTGTTAAAGTATTATATGTAAAACAATACATTTTGAAAGTATTCAAACAACAATATCACACCAGCTAAGTAATCATTTGAATTTTTTTTGTTACTAAGTGTGGCTAGAGTTCTGGACCTGAGGAGGGGACCTCTGTAAGTCTGGACGAGTCTGAGAGGCGTGTGTGTGTGTGTGTGTGTGTGTGTGTGTGTGTGTGTAGATTCCCCAGGGGAATCACCAGAGCAGAAGGTCTGGTTGTTGCAGGCACTGCTGAGAGGCCAGCAGTGGCTGATTTCTGTTCCTCTGGAAGAGCACTGGGCGGGTGAAGGGAGGCTGTCCCCCACTGAGGAGGCACTGGGAGCTGCCGTGCTCCAGGGGGTTTATGTAAGAACTGTTCCCACGGGGTGCTTCTCAGACATCATTATGAGGTATAAGCCGACAGTCTTATTGAAGTGTTTTATTCATTCTTGTTTAAGGTATACTTGTGCTGTAGGGGTCACCCAGCCTGTTGAATCTGCTGCAGGGGTCACGAAGTGCTGGGCAGCAGCCAGCTGAGTGAGGTTAACAGCAGACAACCCTCCACAAGTACCCTCCCTGGAGTACTAAGGAGAAATGCTTAGGTGGAGTGCTTACCAGGGCAAGCCCTGCTCTAGCAGCTGCTTTTCACCTACTGCCCACCAAATCCCCTATCAACCCTACAAGATCGGCATTCCCAGAATTCCCACTTGACAGGTGATGCAACTGAGGCTCAGTGAGGTGAGATAACTTGACTGATGTCCTGCAACTGCTAAGAGGCTGAGCTGGCATTTAACCAAGAAAAGGCTCCAAGACCTTCTCGTGGGGGTGCTCGCCTGCCAAGACAGCTCAGATGCAGCCCTGCAATCTTGTACTCTAGGGCTACTTACTGCATTCTCAGGATGGAAGATGTAGGAGGCAGGAGAATTGTCCACGATGATCACTTTGCTCAGCTCCCGACCCAGGCGACTCAGGTCCTTCACGTAGTTCCCACGATGGAAAACACAGGACTCTCTGAAGAGCCGGGCCCGGAACACACCCCAGCGGTCTAGGAGGTCAGCCACAGGGTCTGCATACTAGAAAGAAGGTGTCGCGAATTAAGGCTGGGTGCCCAGAAGAGCCAGAGACCCTGGCCTACTGCAGCAATACCCAGACTATTTTTTTTTTTTTAAAAAGGTGATTTAATAACTGAAAGTGTTTTAGGATCCTGGTTATTTTTCTCTCCATGTATTAAGATGCACTGGACTCTTCCATTTCTTACATCTAGTCCACAGAATATCTTTAGCAGTTTTACCTTCAAAAATATCCGAACTCCACCTGCATTTCTCTAGTTTTACTGCTACCACCCTAGGCCAGGCTCTACTCTCTGGCCTGGGAGACGTTTTTCCTGCTGGACCTCCCTTCCTAGCCCATTTACCTCAAAGCTGTTAGAATAGTCAATGGAAAACATACTTCCCCTCACATCAGCCCCTTGCTTAACATTCTCCACTGTCTATTGCTGCACCTCCTGGAGTGAGGCCCATGTCCTCTAGGATGATGTGAGGATAGGCCTCACCATCAAGACCAAAGTGAGGGCACAGCTAGGCATTGCTGGGGATCTGTGACTTTGCCAGGAACACTGGAGTACCTGCAGCTGTTGGGAAGGCCAGCAGTGAGATGCATAGCATCTGAGTCCATGGGCAAGTCTTTTCCTCTCCAAGATACCCTGAGGGAGGCAGAGTCCAGGAACAGCTCTATCTCTTACTAACCAAGTGGGGTGAGAGTTCAGCGCACTGTTCCAATGAGGCCAAACAAACATCAGTGGGTGGACTACTAGGGGTTGGCTCTGGATGGGAAAAGATGGTTAACTGCCTCATAATCATTGCTGCTGATGGCGTTGGCACTCATCTTTCAGGGAAGTGAATGAATCCGGGGACCACAGGCCTGAGAGATGAATGTGAAGAATGTAGGCCTCAGAAGGTCAGGGACTGTGTCTCCTTGTTCTTTGCTACATTCACAGTGCCTAGTACTGTTTGGCATACAATAAGTACTGAGTAAATATGCACTGGGGGAATAAATGGTTGTGTGACAAGGATGCGGGTCCTAGAGGGCACTGACAGCCAATGCTTTCAGCAGGAAGCTGAGCTGAGCTGAGCCCAGAGCCCAGAGCTGAAGCAATGACCACCATAGTGAAACTTGGACATCAGGGAGGAAAGGGGCTGTAAGGCTGCCCTTGGGAACTGATTCCGCTCAGCCAGCCTGGAGTAGCAGCGACAAAAGGACTGGAAAGACAGATGGAGGGGCAGGAAGAGAAGCCCAACAAGGATGTTTAAGCAAATACTGGGGACAATGCCAAGGAAATGTTTTCAATTTTGCCAAAGAAAAAAACAGCTCCTGGTCCAGGGCATCAGTGCAAGCTTCCTGTTTGTTATTTCTGTGATTATTACTTCAGGTTCCTCAGCATCCCAGAGCACTGTCAGAAGAGCCATCGAAGATGCAGATGCAATTAGTCTTGGTACCTCTCATCTGAAAGATTACCCACTAGGGAAGACTTTGTCTTCCCCAAGGCCTCCCTCTCTTCTTGGTATGCAAAACTAAAGCCCACGTTTTGGATTCCCTCTCCAGAGGTGCAGGCTCTGTGCTGGGATGAGACTGGCAGAATGCTGTGCAGGTGGGGCTCTCTCTCACCTTGCTCAGCACAGAGATGGACCTGGCCAGGAATGCCTAGGCTGGCAAAGCAGAGTGCCCAGGATCTGGAGCCAGAAGCTCCAACACACAGAGCAGGAGCATGGGCACCAGGGGATGGGGAGCCATCCAGAGGCTGGCCACACTGGGGCAAGCTACTGTGTGTGTTTCCTTGGAGCAGGTCTGCACACAGGCAGATGGCTAACTTAGGCCCCACAAAATGCATCTTTGGGGACACTCAAGAGTCCCCAGGGTACCCAAGAAGACACTGGTGGTGCCACCAAGTGGATGGCACTGGTCTCACGAGAATCAGGGTTTGAAAGATGTCACGGTAAGGACCTTGGAGGAGAAGCAAGGGCCCACCCTGCCTGCTTTAGAAACAGCACAGCACCTTGTTTCATCTGTGAAGGGGGAATTGAAACCTGACCGGGGGTCTTAAGAACCCATTTACTTCCTTAAATAGTGGAAGAGGACAAAGAAACCTCTTTGGTCAGATGAAGGTAGCTGATGGGTAAGAGATTCAAACTAAGTTGTAAGATCAAAATACGTCTGAATGATTTTATCACCATTAACACTTACGATACTAAATACTGACCATCAGGAGCACCAGACTGTGACAATGACCAGCATCGTACACGGAGCCCAGCCAAGTGCTTGCTGAGTACTTGCCCAGCATGTCAGATGCCCTGCTAAGCCCTTTACACAGGCAGTTTAACTTAATCCTCCCTATGAGGCAGAAGGAATTATCCCCACTTATAGAGGAGGAAACCAAGATGCCAAAAGTGAAGTGACTTACCTGAGATCACACAGCAACTTAGGGCAGAGCCAGAACTTTCACCAGCCCATGTCTGTGGGTGACTGTCCACATGTCTCTCTCATTTGTCCCTCCCCTAAGCCAGTGTAACCCAAACTCAAGGTGTGGGTTCTCTAGCATTTGGATGCCAGTCAGTGGACGAGAAGGCACCAATGTGCCTGCAGCAGGCGGCCATCCTTTCACAGCCACACTGGACATTTGTGATTTTCTCATCCGTGGACAACCAGCTTCAGGCGGCTGTGTACAGCAACTTCATGGAACATTTGTTCTAAGTGCTCCCTGTTACCATGGTAACCAGAAGCCTTTCAGCCTGGCAGTGTGCACATGGCCTGTGTCTGTCCCATCTGGGTGGGAACCTGTCACCATAAAAACAGCTTTCCCCACCTTAACAAAGGCTTGTGACAGATCAGAGTTAGAGGTGGGGGAGGGGAGTGGAAAGCTGGGGCTGGGAGTTGGGTGAGGAATAGGACGCACCTTGGCCAAGCTGGCAGTAAAGAGCACACACTCAAAGAGCTGCCCCATCCTCTGGAGGAATTCGTCCACATGTGGCCTCTTCAGCACGTACACCTGCAACGGCAGGAAGCAGCAAGCTGGTCAGTCATGGCAGCTGCTAGGATGCCTGGGCCCAAGCGCCCACTGTAGGAAGAATTGCCCCAAAGGTATCTGCCTCCCATCACCATGTCCATGTGTGGCCTGCAGAGGCCCAGACTACAGCATCAGAGGGCACACTTCCCAGGTGGGGGTCCAGGTCTAAGTTCATTGTAGATGACCCTTTTAAGGGGGAAAGGGAAGCTGACCATAGAATGGAGGGGCTTGGGGATTTTTCAGAGCCAGTGAGTAGAATGCAGGTCCCATGTCTGTGTAAACCACTCATTCATTTCACATGTGTTTCTTGGCACCTGTTGTGGGATAGGCCCCATGTGGATAAAGGCCATGGTCTGGGTGCTGTCCTTTTGGAAATGAATGGCAGATCTAGGATTGCTCCAGCTGCCACCTTACTCTGAACAGAACCCTTCCCCTCAATAGAAGGTGAGGGGCAAAAAGGATCTTCCTTATCAGCATGAGAACTGCCTACTTGAAACCACAGGGTTGCTCTGCTGGGCGTGATATAGAAAGACGTTTTGGGAGATGTGAAGCCAGCTTCAGGGACTCATAAACAAGCCACCTTGGGGGCCTCTGAGTAAAGAGTAGCCTTTTCTAGAATGGCTGGGCTCTATGCAGCCTTTTGGCCAGACAGGCTGGGTAGGGCTGCACAGCAGTGAGGCTTCAGCTCACACATGGGCTCTGGACTAGGGAGCCTGAAGAACTCAGAAGAAATTAGGAGATGGGAGAGAAGGCCAAGCTGGTGAGAGGACAAAGGAAATGGGAGAAGGGAGGAACCCATTAAAACCTGAATAAATTCCTTTTGAAATTAGCTACTTCACTAAATAAATCAAACTCTTCAAAATTCAATTCAACATATTTACTGAGCTGCAGCTCTGTGCTCAGCTTGATGTGGTTACAAAGACGAATCAAACACAGGCCTTGCCCTTGAAGGGCTCACAGTCTACAGCAGATGCATGCAGAAGTATAAAAGAAAACATGGCATAATGAAAGTCACAGCAGGGGGATAAATTAAAGAGAGTTAACTCCCATTCAGGGGAGGGAATCACAGAAGGCAACATTTGGCCCAGATCCTGAAGGATGAATATGCATTCGCCAGGCCTGTAAGAATGAGAGTAGCAAGTTTTCAGGGAGAGGAAAGTATAAGCCAGAGACCTGAATTACTTAATGTGTCAGATGATGCCCAGCTCAGCGAGGTTATGAGAGAAGACAGGGAGGTGGGCAGGAGGTGGCTGAAGACTGAGAGGCAGGTCACAGCACATGTAAGGCCTTAAATGGCAGATGGAACAGGGTGGATAAACTGCAGATGTAGCAGAGGTGAGGCGGAGGGCTCTGTACTCCACGCTGGACACACTGCTGGCAGAGGATTTCTACCTAGAACCGAGTAACTTTCAATATGCCAGATACAGGGATGGGGAGGACCAGGACTTGGTGGGAAACTCATGACTAACAGAGTAGGGTGGACACAGGTCACAGCAGGGCACAAAGGAACAGGGTGGCCTAGACACAGGGTGCCAACACAGCTCTGAGGAGCTGGGAGGCTGGGGTGGGAGTTGAGAACAGGGCTTGTGGCTGTAGTGATCCATGCCCCACAGTGCCCAGGAGATTCCTTGGTACCAGTGCTAGCGACAGACTGCAGCCTGTGGTTCTGTGTCCTTGGGAGTACTGTTTGAACAGCAAGCTGTGTTACATGCAAAGGATTGATTTGGGAACTCTGGCGTTGGTGCCTCTGGCAGAGAGGAGGATCCTGGGCCTGGATGCCGGCGTCCAGGCTCGCGTCCCCGTGCAAGTAACCAAGAATAGGCCCATTGGGACCTGCACAGCCTATCCTGGATTACTTGAACGAGGCCACGGCCTTCGCCAAGGCCTTGGTCCTCCTGTTCTTGGCGCCTGTGGCTTCCTTCCCTCAGGAGACTTTCTGACCCCAGCCCAGGGACCCTGGGGTGTCTACTGCCAAGCAAGTCAAAGCATGGACAGGAGGGAGGTTAGGGGTGGCTCCTGTAGGTCAGGCATGCTCACAGTCACATGGTGTGAAGGATTAATTCCTCTCCTAAAGCTTGCATGCCATTGGGAAGCTCTCCTTTGTCTTTCTCATCACAAGCACTCTGCAACAGGAGCCAAGATGCAGAAGTCTTAATTGCTTCTCAGATGCTGAGTTAATTCAGTTGATTTTTTTTTTTTTTTTTTTGCAAATGTTAAATGCCCAGGTGCTTGCAGTTTTGGCCCCATGATGACTTTTACAAGCATGAAGTGTAGAGACAGTCCCTATTCACCCTTCCCAGGGATTGTTTCCTGGCAGGATCTCCTGGAGAACAGGCCAGAAAGCAAGGAGTGGGTGGGGAGGGGAGGGGAACCTGAGTATGAGGCAAGAGCCCTGGGCCAGGAGGCAGGAGACTGGAATTCTCATTTTAGTTCTTCCCATTGCATATGACCTTGAACCAACATTCTCCTTGGCTAAGTCTCAATCTCCCCATCTGGGCAATGAGGTGGCTGGGCCAGCTGGTTTCCAAGGCTGCAACAGTTTTAATACCTGCACTTGAGAGCTGGAGAGCACGGACATTGTTAAGGAAAGACATCCTGTTGTGGCCCGTGGCCCAGGTACCAAGAGAGATTTTCCTTCCTGCAATACGAGGCCAGAAACTCTCCCTTTAAGACCCTGAAGCTGGCAAGGAAGATGGTCAGATCATCCCTGTAGAAAACCTGACAAAAGCCACCCGCTTCAACCTTCAAGGCCAGTTTTCCTGCAATGTTTCCAATATGTTCATAAATGAAGCTATTTCCGGAAGAGTTTTATGCAGATAAGGGAAAAAATTACAAAGAATGAAGATGACGCATGCCAACTGACTATGGCATCTTTATTCACAGCAGCCTGCTGATCCAAAAACCTTCTCCCTTTTTCTTTAGGGTTGGGTATTTGCTAAAGATCCACTGGAGAATTCAGGAGTGACAAGATCAGTCTGGAGCAGCTGGTATTGGAAAAGAACACCTTTCCCCAAGAATTCACTGTCAGTGGGTACCTGGTGATTTTCCTGTTGCCTGCTAGGAGAGTAGCCAAAAGCAATTACATGAGGAAGTTAATTAGATTATCAAGCTAGGCCAGTGGGGGAGATGGAAACTTCTGAAAGTCTGCATCAAATCAAAGAACTATTTGAACTTGCAGGCACATCAAATATTTATGAACAGATAGTTTTCCTTATAAAATCAGTATAAACAAATTCGAGTAGGAAAGAAAAGCAGAAAAATCATTGTATTTATTATTCAAAGTCTGTTTGTTTTGTACTGAATAATATTATCACTGAAATAGAAATTAAGAAATAAAGTTCATAGGAAATATAATTAAAAGAAATGCTCACTGAAACTCAAATTTAGCTTTGATTTTCTTACCTGATGTATAGTTCCATCGATTTCAACCGGAACAATAAAATCAGCATTACTAATAGGCTAGAGAGAAAAGAGACTATAATTAATATATCTGAAAGAACAAGATAAAATTGGAAATTTTAGCAAGAAAAAAGCTTGCCTGGACCAACGTTTTGATAATTGGAAAAAACAGTTCAGGAGAAGGATGTTGAAGCATGCCTTGGTTCCTTGAAATAAGCACAAGCAGGAAAGCACATTCTTTTCTGTTCTGAATGTCGTGACGTTTCCAGCATCCTGGTCCAACCTCTGGATCACCTGCCTGGCCTCAACCACAAAGGGTGGCACAGCCTGGCGAGAGAATGGGGTTCCTCAGAAACTCCAGCCCTTGCCCAGAGCCCTGCCAGGATGAGGGGACCACTGATGGCCACCAGGGGGAGAAGATGAGAGCCTGACGGCCAGTAGCCAGGGCCACCAGGGAAACAACTTGGATTTAAGACCCACAGTGCTGAGTGGCTAGACAGGAGATGTTCAGCACACAGACCCACAACAGGGTCAGGGACATGCGGGGCAAAGTCAGAGGCCACAAACCACAACCTTGGGCAGGTTCTTCCCCTCTCTGGACTTCAGTGTCTCCTCTCTTCCATAGCTATAGTGACAGGTTTGATGAATAACTGAGGCTCCATCCAGTCCTGAGAATCAGTGATCTCAGGCCCTGCCTGGTAGTCTGGCACAGTCTCCTGTCCTGGGGGTAGAAGTGAGGGCAGCCCTCCCTCAGTTGTTCTAAGGAACACAATACCCAGCATATCCACAAACTTCTAGATACTTAATATAACTCTTGGACAATATTAATAACACTTAAAAATCAAATACAACTCTTCAACAGTCATTACATTCTCAATGATGAACTTATACACAGTTCTAAATGGAATTCCACAAATTAGGTAGAAATGAAGAGGCCAAAAGAATCCTCAGCCAACAGACTCTTAGGACAAGACGAGACAGAGGGAAGGGGAAGGTGTATGGGGTGGTTGCTGGATGGGGGGCAGGGTATGAAGACTCTCATAGAGCCTGAACTGGAGTCTGCCTTTAAGTCCATCACTGTGCACATAAACATTTTCTTTGATTTGTAAATTGAAAAAAAAAAAATGTGAAAAATGCTTGGTTGTAGCACCATTAATAAGCATGCAGTTGTTCAGAGTGCTACTGAAACTTAAGATCACAGTTTACTCCCGGTTACAAGGCCAAGGATGAGCATGGTATTTTATAATTTCACAACTGAAGTATAGAATTATACTAAAACACCAAAAAGACAAGGGAAAAACTCTCACAAGGCATTGGATGTGAAAGCCTATTTCACAGAACATATAAAATGCGGCAACCCATTCCCCGCCCCCACAAGCATGGTCCTTAATCTCTAAGCACTGGTGTAAAGGGAGCCATAAAGCCAGGGCTCTTATCTGGGGTCCAGAGTCTGTGTGTCACATTTTCTATTGTTGTCTATTTTCTAGGGAAGGGCTCACAGCTTTCAGATTCTAAAAAAGTCTCTGATCCACCCAGAATGTTAAAAACTTTATGCTAAAGAACATGCTGCTTGCAAATTAAAAGGCAGGCCCGAGGAGGAAGAGCCAGGAAATGCTGACTACAGCTGGTGGTTATCAAAGCCCTCTGGGCAAGCTCTGGGGACACCAGGGGCTGCCAAGGCTCTGCTTCTGGAGCTCAGAACCCTCAGGAACCTGGGGCAGTCTGATTAGCGTTACCCACACTCCCAGAGCTGCTTGGGAAGATGCTCTCTATGCTGCCACAGTAACTGACCCCTGCTCTGAAGGGCTTTTCCCCAGAGGGACTAAAAAGTCCTGAACATGCCCACAGGGGAGAAAATGCTTCCACTGATGTTCAGAGCACAGCTGGGACACAAGGCCACAGTGGCCCCAAAACCAACCCAGGCCCCAGCCCTCAGGGTGCTAGAATGAGGAGGTCCCTGCATGTGCCACTTGCCAGAAGGAGGCCATTTCTCACTGCTAGAAGCCAGTGTGGTCCTTCCTCCACTCTCTGAAGGACTCAAAGACAACCTTCTGGCCTTGTTCTATCACATGAGAAACAGGCAGAAGGATCAATGTTTCTGGCAGGAAGATGTTCAGGCAAAATTTGATGGCTCTTCTGCTTGCCATACAACCTGCCAGGACCAACAACAGCTCATGTGAGATATGAAGCTTCTTGTAGATGGTGCCTTTCACATCTCTCAGCAAAGTAAAGGGAGTCCCAGGCTGGGGGCAAGGAGAGAAATGGAGTAGTACTGGCCAGCAATAGAGCAGTTCCTTTGCCAGAAATAACCCA
Organism: Callospermophilus lateralis; assembly: GCF_048772815.1. Lineage (NCBI taxonomy): Eukaryota > Metazoa > Chordata > Mammalia > Rodentia > Sciuridae > Callospermophilus > Callospermophilus lateralis. The sequence continues at coordinate 200,482,203 of NC_135305.1, read as the reverse complement.
AGACAAAAAGGACCATAACTTTAAAGACCTGCTGTTTCTTCTCAACACATCAACTTCTTGCTTCACTTTTTTCATCATTTGCCTCTTTTAAAAAACAGTTTATTCCATTTAAAAAATGGTTAATTATCTTTTTTTTCTTTTTTTAAATATAAGGGATTGAAGCAGGGGTACGTAACCACTGAGCCACATCCCCCAGCCCTTCTTGAGACTGGGTCTTGCTAAGTTTCTCACGGCCTCACTAAGTTGCTGAGGCTGGCCTTGAACTTTCAATCCTCCTGCCTCAGCCTCCTAAGTCAATGAGATTACACTATATGCTACCATGGCTGGCTGGGTATCTCATTTCTTAATAGGATAGTCACTAGTATCCTGCATAGAGGCCTTTTGGTGACCTGTCATTTTTGCTGGGGAGATGGAGAGTGAGAAAGATGACAAGAAAGACTTTCTGCACTCCATTTTGATATCACTGCAGCTCTGCACCCTTCATGAGGGAGGGTGCTCATTTATTTAGCCCACCCTCCAAATCCTAGCAACCTCTTGCCATGAAAATGGTCAGAATAAATGGCTGAATTTGTTCAGAGGCTGTTAACTTTAAAAGAGCTTTTTCAGAGTTGGATATCTTTCAAGAATGGATCCAGGAGCATTCTAGGACAGCAGGGTGCCTGACAGCTTGCAAGAGTGCCTCCCACCCCTCCCAATACGACACAGAGCGCTCGCTTGGTTACCTTGAGAAGTCTAGAATCCTGGGGCACAACGCGCTGACTGCCTGTGCCACCTTAAAGTACTCTTGCAGGGGTTAGTGTTGGAAAACTCCAACCTCCTAAGTACAAGGAGGCCTTGGTGGTATTGGCAACCCAGTGCTTTCTTTTCCTAACTGATGTTAATATTCAACTACTTTAGCTAATGTTTACCTGGGTTAGTGAGCAGCTGTTGGGATTTCTGGAGAAAGAATACAGTCATACACTAACAACCAGGAACTTCCATTCTCTTTATTTTTCCTTTCCAATACAATTGTGTCTAAATCACAAAGACCATAAAAGGTTTTTTATGTTGATTTACCTTAAATGAACTGTGCACCAAGGTTTCATCTAAATCAATGACCACACATTTCTTTCCATAGTCAAGCACCGTCACCTCTGGAAGGAGGTATTTAGCTGGTGGCTAAAGGGAAAACAAAAATTGCAATTATTACTTCTATGTAAGAGAAAAGTCAATTCCCTTATTCTTGCAGTATACTTTGTTAATGAGGGCATAAGTGAAGGCAAATATTTATATGCCTGGTAAAGTATATCATTTAATTTTATTAAGAACAACAGTAATAAGAAGTCCACAAGGTGAGTTTTACCAAACCCAACTGCCATGATGTGACTAACTACTGTAAGGCTTTGGCACCAGAAAACTCTGGGTCTAAACATCAACTCAGGAACTTTCTTGGCCATAAGTTTGGATAATAATACTTACTGTGAAAGGCTGCTGTCATTGTTATAAAGGCAGTAAAATGCCCAACATTTTGACTGCAAATGTAATATGGCTACTGTTGTTATTAACACAGATTACTCAAGAATGAGTATTTAATTAAAACAGCTATTCTGACTACACGTATTTTGCCTGAAATTTACTGTGGCATTTAAGACCTGTGTTGAATCCAGTTTTTTTTTTTTTCCTCCTCCTCCTCCTTTTTTTTTTTTTGGTGACTGACATTTTCATATATATGAAGAGAATTACCAGCAAAATTCAACCTAAAGTTACCCTTAAGACAAGGAAACAAATAAAACTGGTCCAAATACAGTGCCTGCCCCACTGTGGTATAATATTGAGCAAATGTGACATTTTTTGACCCTTGGGCTCTCTTTCTCTGAAAGTTACATTTCAACCCACAGGCTATGTATTCACCAGAATCAGTTTAGATGTCTCTGTAGTAGCTGTCTCGTAATAAAGAAGCCATAGAGTGTTAATAAAATCTGGGTATCTTCAGCCAACCCCGCACAGTTTGGAGTACTTATTTTTTTGGGCCTTGCCTCATTCCAGAAATTATTTGAAGTATTTCAGTCTCCTTGGTGGCATTTTTGGTGTCCAATGTTAAATGGTTAATTTTCTGTCATGCAGGGTCAAACTCTGTTTAATATTTGATGCAAAACAAAACACAAGAAAATATCCCTAATCACTGAAGAGTGGAGAAATTACCAAGTAAGAAAACATGAAATCAAGAGGTATTCTCTTTTAAGTGGCTGGTTCCTTTTTTTTTTTTTTTTTGGTTTAAATGAACATGAACATTAGTCAATGATCAAGAGCTTATTTTGAACTTTGGCTGGTTCAATAGTGAATGTAAACAGGCGGTCAACAGGGCAGGTGAATTTGCAAGAAAGAGGCTACCTGTGGGGACCAAGCACTGCGGCATCCTTTTCCACAATCACCCAGAGGAAAAAGTCTTTAATGTTTCTCATTCTCTTGGCTCTAAGTAAAGCCAGGCAAGCAGTCCTTCCTGACCTTGGCAGTACTGGAAAGAAAGGTGGCATGTGCCTTGGAGACTGGCATGAAATTTGGGGACCTAGAAAGGACTCTCTCACTATACATTAGTGAGTCAGTAGGTTATTTTTTAAAAATGAAACTTGCAAGAAGTTTTTAATCAAAAAGTGTTTTAAAAAGGCTGGATGTGATCTTTCTAAAGCTCTGCAAGTGACCACAACAGAGAGGGCTAGGATTATTTGTTTTCTGGGCAACAGCAAAAAGCATGTGCATGACCAGCACAAAATTTATTTTAATTTTTATTACACAATTAAGTTAGAAAAACACATTCTCCCTGTAAAGAATAAAGACACAAGACAGTAAAACACAATTATTCTCTTGTTTGTGTCCTTTCTTTTTTAGTCTAGCATTTATCCATCCAGTTCTTCCCCCATGTGTTTATGTTCTACCAAAACAACATTTTAACTTAGTAATTTAATTGCTAGCATGGAAAATAAGGACATAGAAATTCTATCCCTGGTATATCTGAAAACATCAAAGATTTGCCAAAAGATGTTCAGTTTTTTTCCTAGCCCAAGAGTAAAAATTACTTTCTTAGCATATTTAACTCACACTTTACTAGCATTCTTTGAGTTAAATGTAAGTAAAAGACATCCCTAACTGTACTGTCCAGCAGAGAAAAGATCAGAAAACATGAGACTCCTATTAGGCAAGCTATTGATTTTGCATTTGTGCTGCAGAGAACAAGGCCAGGCTGGAGGGCAATGGGCAAGGAGTTTTCTATTAATCCTCTGCCCATTTCCAAAATGCACACAGCTTTTCTGAGAGCCAGATGTTAGATAAACGCAAATTCCTCAGTGCACTGGTGAGAGTTCTGAACAGCAGGGATGTCTTCAGCCAAATTTTCTCTGAGGCCATCATGAGGCTCAAGAATGAAAAATACAAGTTTTATCAAGAAGGGCCTTTTCTATACAAAGTTGCTTGGCAAATGCATGTAGGGAGCATGGCCAGGGGGTTGGGGGGCAGAAATCTATGGTGTGTGTGGATTGGGGAGAGAAGGTACCATGGCTTACCACCCAAGGTTTGGGAATGGTGTTCATTCCAGTTCTCTTCCTGGGAGTAAATCTGAAATTTCCTCTCCCTGGCGCTAACCTAACAGTCATAAATAGTTAACACTGAGGTTTTTTCCTGTGGAGTACCTGCCCCACAAATCCTCATAAACCTTCCAGAGTTAGTACCTCTTCTTAGTACAATAGATATTGTTTTCTTACTGAAGATTTCTTTGACTCAGGGTCTGCACACTGCTCCCCAAGCCACAGAGTTCTGTGCAGAGATCTCAGGGCCTGAGGCAGAGAGGAAAGCCCAGGCTGGTTTTAACCAGCACAGTCACCCTCCTTATATGTTCTTCATGATGTTTGGTGGAAAACAGTGTACTCTCACTTTATTAAATGCCTTAGGCAAATAGCTCAGGAACCTGTTAAAATAAATCCTGCTCTCCCCTCCTTTCTCAGAACGTTCATGGCTCAGCTACATTGCCAACCCTGAGTTTGTGAGCATCATGTGGTGTGTGACTTAGGCAAGCGTGGGAACAGTAGGACTCAGGCTGCAGCGCCTACAGCACTTCTTACTGATAATGCCATCTTTTGTGCACTCACCTCAAGTCATGACTATTCAAACTTCAGTAATGTTGACACTTTTTATCCCTCTGCCACATTTCCTTACCCTTTAATACCTGACTTTAACCAAGCACCTCCTGAAGCTTTCCCATGAGGAAGGTTCTAAATCCCAGCCTATAGCTGGAACTTTCAATAGTCCAGGTAAAGAGGTCACCTCCAACAGGTGAGTCAAAGATGATTACTTAATAAATAAATGGTGCTGGGACACTGGAGTTACCACTTGGAAAATAAATAAGTTGGGCTGCTACTCCATGCCTTCCATGAACATTTATTTCAAAAAGATTAAAGATCTAAGTGTAATGATGAAAAACATCAAAATATAGAAGAAAATATGGGTCACAGCTATAGAATGGGGAGACCATTTTAAGCATAAAATCCAGGAGCCATGAAGAATGAGATCAATACATTTACCCTGTATAAAATTAAAACATTTTTGGCCAAAATAATTACAAACAAGGCCAAAAGATATAAAGTGGGGTGAAAGCACTGCTTTCCTTAAACTTAAAAAAATAAAAAAACATAATAAAGAAATTACTAGGGCAGAGGAAAGACATATGGCCACTGAACTTGTGAAAAGCTGTTCATTCTCATTCACAAAGAAATGCAAATCAAAGCAATAAACCTGCATCATTCTTTACTTTTGGATCAGCAAAGATTAAAATATTTGGTAACCATTTCAGGAAAGGAACTGGGCAATTATGAGGACTTTTTCTGGGAATATAAATTAGCATGGGCTTTTGGAAGAGGATTTGTCTTTAATGTTCTCACAACATAGAACTAGCCCTTGACCTAGCAATTCCAGTTAGAAGCGATCATACTAGACTAGCACAAAAGTCCACATATGCACAGGTTCAAGGATATTCTTTTTTTTTAATATTTTTTAAATTTTTTAGGTGTAGATGGACACAACACAATGTCTTTATTTTTATGTTGTGCTGAGGATCGAACCCGGGTTTTGTCCATACTAGGTGAGCGCTTTACTGCTGAGCCACAATCCCAGCCCTCAAGGATATTCTTAAGAGGAGTGTTTGTTATAGCACAGAAGTGGAAACAAAGTAAATGCCATCAATAATGTGTAAAACAATGAGGTAGATATATACATACTAATATTTGGAAATTCAAGGTGTCTTGTTAAAAGCAGCAAGCAATTTGCAGAATGGTGGGTACAACACAATTTCATTTGTGTAAATATGCTTATGTTTGTCTGGAGAATTTCTGGAAGGATACATAACAAATATTAAAAGTGGTTATTCAATGTAGTGGGATTGAGAGGGAGGTATTTTCTCTTTCTAATCTTTCACCTTTTAAAAAAAAACCCATTGAACTTGAATTATTATTTAGCAAAAGATTTAAGATAAAACCCACGTTCCTAGGTTTGTGAATGAATTAAAAAAGAGATATGAAGTAAGAAGCAGAGATGGGGGACTCTGGCTTGAGCTGTGTTGGGCACTCCCAATTTCCAAGGCAGCCTTCATCTTCGGGGCCTGAGAAAGCAATCAGGAGGCTCAGGAATCTGGTGTGGAGACTCAGCACCAACCTGACTGGATTTCCAATCCCATGGTATAACACTGAAGTTCTTGGGTGCTCCCAGCACTGACCAGGTCCCACTCTGATCCAGAAAGCCTGGGATCATTCTGCTTATGTGATCTGGGGCCTTGGCAGGTGGGTGCAGATCTTGCTGGAGACCCTAAGACTTGAATCCCAGGGCTGAGCTGTTACTAGATGGACTTCAGCTCAGTCCTGCATGCAAAGCAGGCAGTGGAGATCATATGTGCCTGTCAGCAGAACTGCTTTCTGCAGGTTATCATTCAATGATGTAAGTTACTTTTAGCAAGGCTCTGCTTTTCTGCAAGACAGTTCTAGGATTTATATAGCCTGACCCAGTGTCTCACTTTTAGGAGATGGCAGTAGTTTATGGATCTAACACTGAGATAATTACACAAGGAAACTTCTTCTCCTTGTCTGTTTTATTTTGGAACTGTGGGAAAAGGGCCAGTTTCTTTAGTGGGGTTTGAACTAGCTGGCAACTGCTTTCATGTAGCACTTAATTTTATAGATGGCCTTGAATTAACACTGAGAAAAGACAACAGTGACAGTGAAGGCAGGGATGGGGGATGGTGCATACAATCTCCTTAATGGAGGCACTTTTGCAGGAAAAATATATGAAATTACTATGTCAAAGAAAGTTCTCTGGTATTAACCCCACTAGCTATCTCCTGCAAACACTTGGATGAGATAATGCAGTGCCTGATCAATCTTTTTGAGCAAAGCCAGTTTCCCTAACAAAGGCCAACCACCAGGCATGCTGGCATAATCACTCCACAAATTCTTACAACTTGTTAGTTTATGGAGAATTAAAGGTCTTTGTTTTGTTTTGGGGGAGGTACTGGGGATTTAAATCAGGGGCACTCAATCACTGAGCCACGTCCCCAACCCTATTTTGTATTTTATTTAGAGATAGGGTCTCACTGAGTTGCTTAGCACCTTGAGGCTGGCTTTAAACTCACAATACTCCTGCCTCAGCCTCCCAGGCTGCTGGGATTACAGGCGTGTGCCACTGAGAATTAAAGTTTTGAGAAAAAAATTATCAAATGCTTTTTGAGCCAGTTGTAAGTGACATGCGCTACCTAAGCTTCTGGTCAACTGAAACTCACAAAATCCACTCCTTACAGTGTAGGATTATGTGGTCTCTTGGATGTTCCAAAGTCCAAGCAGAAAGAGATGGACAGATTTGAGCCAGGTAATCTGAACCAGATAATCTTCACAAAGTAAAATAGCCACTTATGGACCTATCTGAAAACCTAACTCCTCCCCTGAGGATACAGAATCTTTTGAAAGGTCTTTGATAGGGGTATTTCTACTCAAGTTCCTCTGGGAGTCAGGCCCAGCAGCTACTGAATACACGGCCTCTGGCTGGATGCTCTGCTGGCTGAGCAGTGGGGAGAAGACACAGCTGGGTCAGTGGCTGGCTGAGAATACTGGCACAGTTTCTCTCCCAAATTCCAGGGCTGAAAACAGAACTGGGGTGGCCCTCAAGTGCCCGATGGAGGCAGAGTAGCAGCTCAACTGGCCTGTGGGGTGGGGCCAGTCCTTCAAATTCAGTAAGTCTAAGTAGCAAAATTTCTCTGATACCAGGGCAACTGCCAAGCTACCAACACTATCAAACGAGGTAGAACAGTCTGGTGGCCTAGGAATCTCCACAATTTATGGGGTTAGAGCTACAAGAGGGGGATGCTCCGGGCTACCTCAGGTTATAAAGGCCTAGAGGCCCTTTCCAGAGAGAAAGGAAGGTGAGAATTTAGTTAGTACAGAAGGCTGCTTGTGGTTCCCAAGAAAGAAAACTGTCTCTGTACACAACTTCCTACTCACAGTTTTAAAGTATAGCTTCATTTTCTTTCTCCTTCTCCTTCTTCTTCTTCTTTTTTTTTTTTTTTTTTTTTGGTAAAAGGAATTGAACCTGGGGCACTCAACCATTAAGCCACATCCCCATCCCTTTTTCATTTTTAGACAAGGTCTTACTAAGTTGCTTAGCGCCTTGCTATATTGCTAAGACTGGCTTTGAACTTGCAATCCTCCTGCCTCAGCCTCCTGAACTGCTGGGATTATAGGGGTGCTCCATAGCACCTGGATTCATTTTTCTTAACAGAACTAAGTTGTTTATACCACATGATAAAACTCAACAATATAAGAATAGTTATATTTTTTATATTACTAGGCCCAAAGCCCCAAGAATCTACCAATGTTTCAATAAAATTGGATAAATATACATACACTTGGTATGGGAATGACCTGCCTCTGGTCACCCTGAGGAAAAAGGAAAAAAAAAAATCATTGTCAGGTTTGAAAAGAAAGAGATCACATTATCAAAAGAAACTTCCAAACACTCAAGTACAGCTTCCCACTCTCCATACCTTGGTGGTGTTTAAGGAACCCAAGGACCTTTCACAGAGTGGGCACCAGGCCCCATGCTACCAACCAGATGCTCCTCCCCGACAACAGAGTCTCCTTGTATATTTAAATAGTGCCTCCCTTACTCCGAGGAAATTAACCCCTAACTTAAACATAAAAATGAAAACTCATACTTTACTTTGATTCTTGATTTCCTCTAATAATTAGTTTGTTTCTTGTTTTAAGCAAGTTTTCCCCTAAAAAGACTAAGTCAATGTAACGTGCAAGGAAAGGGAGACAACTTCACAGCTGACAAGAAACTTCCTGGTTACTCAAGGTCCTCCTCTAGGGGGTAGACCGGGAGAGGGTAAAAGCAAAGTACAAGAAGTTTCCTCCCAGGCCATAAGCACATACAATTCCTCCTTTAAAACAGGGAACAGAAACAGTATTCATGGAGAGTGTTAAGGAAGTTCAGGGGAGGGCCTCAGATATTCCTCAGCCAGGCATGCCTGCCATTTCAAACCTGGTTCACAGAAACACCTCATTTTAGACTAGCAAATGCTCATAAAAGAACAAATTTATTTTCATGAAGCATTTCCACTTTCTGTGTTGCTTCTTTTTCAGATGGTCTTATAGGGAGATGTTCTGCTTCACACCATAACATTGAGGATTTGTGAAAAGATGTGTCCATTGCTACTGAGGTGGGGTCACCAGTGATAGGGTCTTACGTGAAGGTCAACCTTGATGGTCAGCAATGGCAGGTGGCTGGCTAAGAACCACTGAGCACCTTCCTGGGCCTCTACTCACTTGATGCCAATAGCACTGCCCAGGGCTGTGACAATCAAGTTTCCAGAGGGAAAAATCATCCTCAGTTAAGGAGTACTGCTTTATTAATTTATTTAATTTGGTCTTTTTAAATATACATGACAGAATATTGTATTTATAGTGTATTTTGCCACATTATACATGCATGGAGTTTCACTGTTGGTATATTCATTTATGAACATGGGAAAGTTATGTCCGATTCATTCTACTGTTTTTCCTATTTCCATCCTCCCTCCCTTCCCTTCATTTCCTTTTGTTTAATTCACTGAACTTCTACTCTTCCTTTTCCCACCCTTCTTGTGTTGCATTTGCATATCAGAGAGAACATATGACCTTTGATTTTTGGGGATTGGCTTAATTTCACTTAGCATGATTGTCTCCAGTTCCATCCATTTATCAGCAAGTCATAAAGTCATTCTTTTGTTATGGCTGAGTAATATTCCATTGTGTATATATGCCACATTTTCTTCATTCATCTGTTAAGGGGCACCTAGGTTGATTCCATAGTTTAACTATTGTGAATTGAGCTGCTATAAACATTGATGTGGCTGCACCACTGCATGCTGATATTGAGTCATTTGGGTATATACCAAGGAGTGGGATAACTGGGTCAAATGGTGGTTCCATTCCAAGTTTTCTGAGGAATCTCCATACTGCTTTCCAGAGTGGCTGTACCAATTTGCAGTCCCACCAACAATATATGAGTGTACCTTTTCCCCCATATCCTCAACAACCTTATTATTACTTGTATTCTTGACAATTGCCATTCTGCCTGGAGTGAGATGAAATAGCAGTGTAATTTTAATTAGCATTTCTCTAACTGCTAGAGATGTTGAATATTTTTTTCATATATTTATTTAAAATTCATATTTCTTCTGTGAAGTACCTGTTCAGTTTCTCAGCCCATTTATTGATTAGGTTATTATTTTTTGGTGTTATATTTTTTGAATTCTTTATATATTCTGGAGATTAATGCTCTATCTGAGGTGCTCGTAGCAAAGGTTTTCTCCCATTCTTTAGGTTCTCTCTTCATACTCTTGATTGCTTCCTTTGCTGTGAAGAAGCTTTTTAGTTTGATACCATCCTATTTATTGATTCTTGATTTTTGTGCTTTAGGAGTCTTGTGGAGGAAGTCAATTCCTAAGTTGACATGACAGAAAGTCGGGCCTGCATTTTCTTCTATTAGGTGCAGGGAGAAAGTACTGCTTTAGTGGGAGACCACAGATACTTCCTAAGAGGTGCAGCAGCTTCAGAACCACATTTTTGATGAGATGAGCAAACCAGTGATGAGAGAGACCACAAGAACACATCTGAGAGGCAAGACAAAATGATGAGCAGGCACGGTGCTGATGGAGATAGGTTCTTGGGCTTGGAGATTCCCTGAGAGGCTGGCATGCCATGCACATATGTGTGTGTGTGTCCATCAGGTATGCACATACTTGTGAGCACAGAAATCCATTTTACTCTGTCCTGGCCTTCCTTATGGTCTCTGCCATTGGCATCTTCTGGGTAAGAACTCCTTTAAGCTCCTAGAGGCTACTAGTCTGCAAGTCCGGGATGCAGCAGTGATGGCAGCAATGGTTGCCGCTTTCAAACTGCAGAAGCAATTTGAAACCAGAAGGTCCAAATCTTCATCTCTCCAAGGCTAAGTAAATGGGCAGGATGCCTGGGTCCCTTGAGGTCACCTGTCCCATTCTGCCCATGGCCTTCCCTCTTCCTCTCTCATGCTGAGTTCCAAGAGGCAAAGATGCCTGGGGATGTGATGTAGCAGTAGAGTCAGGCCTAGAATTTCTTCCACATCTATTGGGCCTGGGCTTTGTGTTTTCTAGGTGCTGATCAGGCTGAGTGCAAGGGCAGAGGGTCCTTCTCTGGGGATTAGTTGCCCCTCTGACATGATGGTTCTTTGGGGCCTGTTCTCACAGATGGGCTTGTTGAATGTTATGCAAATAATGGATCTCCCCATTTCAGATTTAACTGTTAACTGAAATTAACTTAATTCTTTAAAAAGCCCTTTTTGACAAATGTTAATAGAAGGAAGTCATGAATGAACACTAAGCCCAAGTGAGCTCAGCTCTGCCAAAGGAAGTCCCTTTAAAAGTGTTTATCCCTGATAGAGACAGCTGGCTACTCCAGGAAACTTTGGGGTGCAACATCATTTCCTCATGTCATTTCATCTAGACAATATTACTTTTTAATTAATTTTTACCATGACAGCAGAATTCTTCTCTTTTTTTCATTCTTCTACAGTCTATCTCCCCTTCACTATGGGCAATCTCTACCCTGATAATTTTTAAGTTGAGGGGGGATTTGTGGAGAGCACACTCAGAGGAGATCCCAGAATCTGGGTCTGGGGCACAGGTCACCCTGCATATCCCACTGATATATTTGTCCACATGTATGTACAGTAAAGCTTAATGTCTGTCCAGGCAGGCAAGTTGTCTCATGGTTTTCTAAAACTTTCTCAGTTGGTCTTTGAATTCTTCTTCTTTATGAACTTAGTTTCTCTATTCAGAAGCATAGCAAGTTTCTCTATATACAAAAGTTTCTATATCAAAATCTTTTAATGATTCTAAATAGTTTTTTGTAGACCCTTTTAGGTTTTCTATGTAAATAACCATGTCATCTGCAAATATGTTTTCCATAGTTATACCAATTGTTTCAGCTTTTGGTTTTATTCCATTAGCCAAAAACCTACCAATGTTTTTCCTATGTTGTTTGCTGTTAATTTTTAGTCATACCTTTTTATTTCATTTAAGCAGTTTTCTTCTTGTATCTGGTCGCACTGTTGATTATACACAAAGACTTATGGATTATTACATACTTCATGTATTAGACCATTTATCATTTAAAATGTCCCTTTTTGTTTAATGCTTCCGACTTTTAATTTTGTGCTCAGACTGGTATTAATATTGCCTTGATTTTAAAAACTATTGCTTGCTTTCTGATTGATTTGTCTTATACATTGTGCCTATCTCTTCATTTTCTTCCTTCCTTTATCATGGTATCTCAGAGGCTGTGTTGGAAGTTATCAGTCACCTACCATGATAGCCATGAGCACTATTTCTAAATAATTGCAATTTTCCTTCTGGACTTATTACATGGTAGGATTACACTTCTGTGCTTTTGAATTAGATATAACCATATGGGTTGCTCTGGCCAATAAAATAAGTTGAAATGAGGTGTGTTACTTCTGGGTGAAAACTTCAATAAGAGCTTTTGTTATTCATCATATACCTTTTATCCTATTGAGACAATCATGGAAGCAAAGAGACTGGGCTTTTCTCAGTCTGGGTCCATGAATAAGGATGGGTTATGCTGGCCAATACAGTAGCTCCTAGCTACACATGGCTGCTGAGCACATGAGATGTGGCAAGTCCAAATTAAGACATGCCGTAGGTGCATAATACACATCTGATTTTGATGAACTAATAAAAATAATGTAAATTATCTCAATAAGTTTTAATATTGATTACATGTTGAAACAATATTTTGGATATATCAGATTAAATAAAACACTATTAAAATTAATTTCACTTATTGAAAAAAAAATTTAAATATGGCTAATAGAAAAGTTTAAATATTACATTAAATATTATATATGTGTTTCATGTTATGTTTCTACTGGATAGTGCCACAGAAAGCTGAGCCAGCCCATGATAATCAAGTAGCAAATGGGAAAAAAAACTTAAATTGTTTTAAGCCTCTTAGATTTTGAGGTTGTTACTGCAACATAACTAAACCTGTACTGACTATCACTTCTACTCATTAGTCATTCCTCTTTATTCCTTTGTGAAAGAGCTTTGATTTTGTTAAGAGCAGGAATATGCTGGGCTAGATTCTTCCCTTCCAGGGCCCCCTTGCTGCTGTTGTGTAGCCATGTGACAGAGTTTTGGCAAAAAGACAAAAGCAAAAGTCTCCTGGGGTTTCTGAAAAAGCACTGACTTTCCATAAAAGGGACACACACACACAGCTACTGCCACCTATCCCCGTCTTGTTCCGATGGCTATGGATCTGATGTCTGAAGCTTGCAATTTTGAGAGAATACCTAACAAGTTTGAGGATGAAGGTATGCATGCTAAGGTTAGAGGAGCAGAAAGACTCGAAGACAGAAAAACAGGAAGAGTCTAGGTCCTGATGGCATCTTCAACTAGCCCCAACTCCTGCCTAGGTCAGGCCTTTTATGTGGGAAAATAATCCTGTTTGTGTAAGCTACTGTTTATCAGGGTTTTTTTTTTTTTTTTTTTTTTTTTAATTTGCTCCCCAAATCACTCCTGAATGCAGGTATATTCTTGGAAATAGCATATAGCAGAATTTTTCAGACCAATCTCTGATATAGTCTTTATCTTTGGTAGCAGAAACTGGTTTGTTAAACTCGGTCTTATGTCTATTCTTTATGTTATGTTTACTATTTTCTGTTATTTGTTCTTCCCTGTCCTCAATTTTGACAACTTATCCACATTTCTGTTTATTTCTCCTGTGAATTCTGAGGATCTATTTTCCAATCGTGCTACCTGTTACAGTTCTAGTCCCAATAATTATATTTATTCCTATACTTTCCATAATTTTATCATAACTGAATATCAGTCTCATCCAGATTTTTATTTTCTGGCCTCTCTCTGAATTATATAACATGTCTGACAACATACTTTTTTTGCCTCAAAAGATAAAGACTAGCTTGGTCACATAGGGGATTTTTGCTTTGTAATTTTTTTTTCTCAGTGGCCTGCAAACATTTTTCAAAATCTTTTGGCCTTTAGTGTCGCTGATGAGAAATCTGATACTAATCTAATGGTTTTCTCAAATTAATTTGTTCTGGTAGCTTGCAAGATTTTTTTCTATATGTTGCAGAATTTCAGTAGTTTATGTCTAGGCATGCACTCCCTGTCCTGCCCACTCTGATCCTGCTACGGACTTGGTAGTCGCCTTCAATCTGTAGATTCAAACATTCTTTTTCAGCTCAGGAAAAAACTTCTTCTATTATTTTTTTCTTGTTCTGGAGCTTCTTCCATTTGCATGTTAGGTCTCCTAGATACCTTTCTCCTCCCCTCACAATTTCCTTCTTTGTTTCTGGTCTGAATTCTAAGATACTTCTTCCATTTGCTTTTCCAGAACATTAATTCAGTTCTCAGGAGGGGCTATTCTTGTTCTCCTTTTCAAGTTTGTTTACTGAATTTTTATATTTAGAAACCTTAAGTCTTTTAAGTTCCCAAAGTAACTCATAACTGATGTCCTCCACTGTCTGTTAAACTCTCCTCTATTTCTTCGGTTTCTTGTTCCCCAGGAGGAATCTGATTCTAGTTCTTCAACTTGGACTATCTCATTTGAGGTAACATTCTTCCTTCCTTGTACAAGGCTGTGTGTTCCGCTAGTGTCCGTTCAGGTCAGTCCACTGGGATCTCTGGGAGGCAGCAGATGGGGGAAGGTTGCAAAGCCCAGCAAGGAGTGGTTTCCATAGACCAGCAGAGGCCACGCTAACAAACCACAAAGAGATGAAGAAAGCCTCATACTACTGGCTCATCCAGGGCACAGAAAATGAAAGCCATCCGTTCACAAGTGCAGCCCCTTCAGGGCCCATGCACAGCAGGCTGGCAATGTAGGCCTTTTTCAAGGGGATCCATAGGCTCCTGCTGCTGGCTGACCTCAGGGACTGTCCATTTCCAGTCCCTGTCCTAGGACTCTAGTGGAGGGCAAGCATTTTCCTCTGCTAGTGATTCCTTGGTTCTCACTGAATACCAGGATTAAATTCTGTGCCAGCTCTTTCCCCTGGGATGTCAGGAAATGTGGGGGTCTTAATGCACTTTCCAGGCTCCATCAGCAAGACCACCTGGGTCTATGCTGAGAGGGAATTTTAATGATCAAAGCCATGTTCATAGACTGGCATTTTCCCAGAATTCCCTTTCTTACATCCAGATGTACTTTAAAACTAAATTTACTTTATTAAAAAAAAAGTAATTTAAGATTATTTTATGAAAATTGGGGGGAAACAAAGGAAAAGAAGAAAATCCTATATCTAATCTCACCTCTTCATATTTTGGCATACATCCTTCTAGGTTTAGAATGCTTGTGTGAGGAAGCAAGAGAGATGATATATGCTCTGAAAATATACCCTCTTCCCATATTTTAGCCTGCTTTTTTACTAAATGATACATTTAGTCAATGCATAAACATTTCTCTATGTCAATGATATTTATGACATGCCATTTTTTTGGCTATGTGATTTTTAATGGCTACATATTATTTGTATGGTTATTCTGAGATTCTTTTAACCAACTGTTTATTCTCGAACATCAGATTGCTTGCAATTACGCAGTATTATAATCTATGTTGGATAGTCTCTTATGTTTAAATTTTTACATGTTTATCATTATTAATTTCACTATAAAGTGAAATTGCTTTTGTCAACAAAATGACATTTTTTTCTTAGATTTCAGCATATTAAAATGACATATTTTTAAGACTGTAGGATAATACTGCCAAATGCTCCTATAGAAAGGTGTAATAATTCATATTCTCACCAATAATCAATATAATTCCTCTACTTTCCTTCCATATACCTTCCTTCCTACCACCCCATGACAAAGCCAAATATTATCTTTGAAGATACCTTTGACAATTTGTTAGAAAGGGATATGTCATTGTTTTAAAAATTATTATTATTTTAAAATTATTATCATTTAACATGTTGAACATTTTTCTTCAAATATTTTGAATTTTTTCCATGTTTGACATACTGTATTTCTTATATTGTAAATTATGTGTTCATGTCCTCTGCTCATGATGATGGGGAAATAAAGTTTTATGACTTTTGAATTCTCAATCTTTACTCTGTCTCTTTTGGTGATTTTTACCTAAAAATTCTGTTTTGACTGAGATGAATACTGTAACTTTTTTTCTTTTTTCTTTTTGGTACTGGGAATTGAACATGAGGCACTTAACCACTGAGTCACATCATCAGCCCTTTTTTACTTTATTTTTTTATTTTGAGACAGAGTCTTGCTAAGTTCCTGAGGCTGGCTTTGAATATGTGATCTCCTGCCTCAGCTTCCTGAGCTGCTGGGATTATAAGTATGAGCCACCATGCCTGGCATAACCTCTGTTTTTGCCTGTATTTGATGTCTCTTTGCTTATCCTTTGTTTCAGATGTGTCTGTTAGACCTTATTTGGGTGAATTTTGGCTCCTGACCTATTGTGACAATATGACATTTAAACTTATAAAAGAATATACAAAGCATATTGTCTATTATTAAACAAGGTAGTTAACTCATTTATACTTATTGCCAGCTCTTTTTCATGTCTCTCTCACCTCTTGTCTTTGTATTTCTGTGTCTGCTACTGGTTCTTTAACTCTCTATTTCATGCATTCAATTTCCCAAGATAGAATGTCATAAAAATGGGAAGTGACTCTTAGAACTCCTATCAAATATGTTCTATAGCTGCTAAATTGGCATGCCTGAGATAGCCTTTATCAATAAAGATGTGTGTGTATACATATGTATTGTATATATATACAACATACATATGTAAATGTGTGTGTATATATATATATAAAAAATCTTAAGGTAAATGGCTGAACACATACTGTTACATACTCTTACTAAGGCTATCTGTCAAGGATAGGATAGATATGCCACCAATGAAGTTTTATTGCACACGCAGTTCCCCAACAGTACTGACCTTCTGAAGCCCACCATTCTCCTCCACCAGTGGTGGAAGCACACTGGGACTGCTGGATGGAGGGGCCTCCACATTATAATCACGGAAGCAACAGAAAAAGGAGCTAAGGATGCTGCGGTTCCTCTGCTTCTTTAAGCTGACATTGCACTGGGAAGCTGCAAAGAGAAATAGAGCACACTGTGGCCAACTGCAACACATACTGATGCGATGTGAATACTGGAATTGTGGTTGCCCCCCAGGACCCTGATTACAGGGGTTCTGCTCAGGGTAAGGAGATGAGGGGCCCCTGCAGTTCAATCCCACTGACTGGACAAAATCCTTCTGACCTCAGCCCAGTAGGAGCTGCTTGCTCATTAGCTGGACCATCTGCAGGGTCACTGCCATCTGAATTCCTGAGCCCAGCAGATGAAGTATTCTCACTATGCATTAAGTATCACTTCAAAATAAATGTCTTTTAAGATACACATTAGACTTGACATTTCCTGAGAAATATCTCTTCATTACCAGAAACAAAAAAGTGTCAACTTTGAAACTGGCTTCTTGGACACTCCCTGCTCACTATGGAAATGATCAACTTCATGGATTAAGAAATATAACATAATGTGGTGGTGCACACCTGCCATCCTAGCAACTTGGGAGGCTGAGACAAGAAGATCACAAGTTGGAGGCCAGCCTGAGGAACGTAGGGAGACCCTGCCTCAAAATAATAAAAAAAAAATTTTTTAAAAGGGCTGGAGGGGATGGGATGGGGTTGTAGATCAGAGGTAGAGCATTGCCTCACACACATGAGGCACAGGGTTCGATCCTAAGCACAACATAAAAATTAATAAAAAAAAATAAAGATATTGTGTCCATCTACAACTAAGTACTATAAAAAAAAAGGGTTGGAGATGCAGCACAGTAGTAGAGTGTGAGGCCCTGAGTTTGAACCTTAGTACCATAGGAGGAACAAAAGAAAAATATGTAAGGGCTCAAAGGAATTCCCTTCTTAAACTCAGCCATTTGTCAGAAGTTGTTGGGGGCCTGGACCCACCAAGCTCAGGGCTGAAGATTTCCATTATCTTTAATATAAAGTCAGCATGGACAATGTGTGCTTTGGCTGAACAGGATAAAGCCCATCTTTCTGAGATCCAGGGCAATAATGTGCCCTGGTCTGTCCTGGACTGAAACACCAGAGGGAGTGATGGATGCTTTCAGTTTATCCAGGGATCCAGACAAGCTGCCACAAGTCAGAAATGGAGTAGATGGAAAATACACCTCAGGGCAGGGGACTGACAACTTGGAGGGACAGGAGCATTTTGCAGGGGAATGCAGCCAGGGCCGTCCCACTGCATACCATGGTTGGGTGGGTCAGCAGAGCTCTGAGTGAGGCACAGGCAAGGGACCATGTTGAGGGTTAATGAGAAAACTGACAATGCAGGAAATGATTTGAGTCCACAAGATAACTCTTGGGGCTTATCTCTACCAAAAAGCAATTGTGGCATGATTCCTTTTTTTGTGCACTTATGAGTGATTTGTGCAGTACCTTTCCTCCCAAGAGATCACAAAATCTCTGATGAAAGTTTTGGGGGTACTCTTGCTAGCATCAAAACCAAAAGTGCTTAGGTAGGAATTCTGAAAAACTATTTTTTAAAGCAACTCCACAAATATGGGTGGTCTCTATTCAGGGTTTGGCCAAAGGGTCCAGGAAGTTTGAATTTCAGATCCCCACTGAAGATGTGCTTTAGTACTCTCAATCTTTGGGAAAGCTGGCTGTTTCTATTTTCCACATGAATCCTTGGGTACATATCACAGAGTGCTAGTGGTCTCATTTTAGGATACAAATGCTTGGCCAAGCCACTGGAACCAGCAGACAGGATGGTCTTTCAGGAAGCAGTGGTGGAAGAGATAATGACTGCTGCTGACCAAGGGCCAACCCTCTAGGTAACAATACTTCACAAACCTCATCTCACACAATCTTCTGGCTACCCAAGGAGATACTTACATCTCACTGGAGTAGATGTCACTGCTTACATCTCACTGCTGAGAAAACTTTACAGTGACTGTTAATGCCAGGTTTCCAACCCAAGTGGGCCTGCTTCCAAAATGTGTGATTTCCCTGCATGTTATACTGAAGGCAATTTTTTTTTTTTTTTTTTTGTACTGGGGATTGAACTAAGGGGTGAGTTCAATGGGCTACATTTCTAGCCCTTTTTTGTTTTTAATTTTGAGACAGAATCTAAGTTGCTGAGACTGGCCTCGAACTTTTGGTCCTCCTTTTTTGGCTTCCCTAGCTGCTGGGATTACAGGCATGCACCACTGTGCCCAGTTCTGCTGAAAACAATCATGGAACAATTTGGATCAGATTAAGGAGGAAGCATAACAAATGGAGAGAAAAGCACTGGCATAAACTCATATTTAATATAAATGATTGGTAAATTGTTTCATTGTTACTTTGGGTGTTTTAATTTTTGTACCACACTCACATAATTTAGCCAGGGGCAAAGAATGACTTTTCCCTGGCTGAGAGCACATTTCTCTGCAAGCAAACACACTGTTCATGTCTTGGAGATACTGAACAGTCTGAAAAAAGCACCTTCCATGATCATCATTCTTGGATAACACAAATCTTCCCCATAACTAACTAATTAACAAACTAACATATACTAAAAAAAAAAAATTCTAAACTCAGAACCAGTAAGCAACTTAAAATTTCCACTACATGATTCAGTACTGTATAGAAGGTACAAACAGAGCTTCAGGAGTCAGTGAGTTCAAATCACGTGGAGGCCACCATGCCCTGACAGGCAAAAAGCAGCCCATGCACATTCCTCCTTCTTTGTATGAAGAAGTGAAGCTACAGTGGTCTCCCTTCCACAACTGTGGGAGGTTCATGGACTCTTTCTGTTAAATAAGTCTAGATCTACAGTGCGGGCACCTCCAGGAGGCTAGGGCCAAATTTCTGATCATTCTTGGGCTGGTCTGCCACTGGACATTAGACTAGGTGGGAAAATGGAAGGGCTCCTCAGGACCCACACAAGACCCCCACACCCTCAGCATTCACTTGTTCCTAGGGCTCGAGATAGACCGCCAGGGTCCAGAATCCCACTGCCTTCTACCTTACTGCTACCTCTCACCCAGCTGTAATCCAGAAGGCCTGGATTTGCTCATAAACTGGTAAAAGGGTTTTGGCTGATAATTGAAACTAAAATCTGTAGTTTTAGGACAGCTGTTTATAACATTAGCTTAAAAAAATTAGCCTTGCCTAGCACGTAAGAGCCACTGGCACCACATAAAAATAAAAACAAATAAAATAAAGGCATTATGTCCACTACAAATAAAAAATTATTTAAAAAATAACTAGCCTTATAATTATATAAGTATCGGATTTAATCATAATCACACAAAACAAGCTAAAAAAGATTATAATCAGGAAAAATTAACAGTGGTTATCAGACTATGAGTGTTTTACATTTCTTCTTTCTACATTTCCCAAATGTTTTATGGTAATTGTGTAATTGGTCATAAACAATGGGGGAAATAGTAAATAGTCTTATTAAACTTCTTTTCTAGCAACTCTGAGCAGCTCAGGAAAAAACACATACTACTTTTAAACCTAAACCTTCACCTTCAGACTTATCCTGTGCTTTTCCAGCCCAAGTCTATGAGGCAAACAAACCAGGCAAGAAGTGTTTTGAGCCTTGTAAGAAGTCCATGTGGCCTGCATCAACTGCTGGTCTATGACACCAACAAAACAGAGCATAATGAGCAGCTCAAGACCAGAGAAGGCCACATGACAAGCAGTTACCAAAGAAGTGTCCTTTTACCAGTAGAATGCACCCTGCCCATGCCCTCCCCGTACCCACACAAATGGGTCCCACTGCTTCTGTTTTTAAGAATCTGCCTTTTTGCCACCTTTCCCTGGGCACCCCTTTAAGTGATTTCACTAGTAAGACATGTCTGAGAGGTGTTCTGTTGGCCCAGGTATCCAGGAACAAGGTCTTTCAGGATATTAGAGACTAATGAAGCATATAGCTCCCTGTTACATTGGCTTTAAGAATTATTTTAGAGGAAGAAAGGAATAGCAACTCTGAACATTAGTCTAAATCATCTCATAAAGACTTTCATCTTTATCAGACTTAGAAATCATCACCAAAAATCATTTCAAAGCTTTTTGTCACTATGCCTGATAACCTTCCTGTTCATATCTACACCCAGCACCCCCCACCTCACTCCAGCTTCCTCCATGTATATTCCTCATCCTCAGCACACTAACCTCCCTCCTTCCACATGTCCACTTCCTGGAGCATCCCTGCTATGCAGGGGCAGAATCAAAGATAACCTCTCCAGTGGAAGTATTTTGTTCCTTAGCCACTGAACTCCCAAATGCATGTGCTGGGTGATCCCTGAGCCCATACCTCCTTCCTACCTTTCAGGCCAGGTTATTTCCTGTGTGCCTCCCCCTTGGCATGCCTAAATGGGACTCAACATCTTCCTCTTCACCCAGGGAAAGCACCAACCTCCTAGTCAAAACACCTCACCCTCTCTCTAAGATGCTGGGTATGATATGCTAAATGGCTCTTCAATCTTTCCTCAGCAACTCCTTGCCTTTGCCCTATCCATACTGAGGTCCTCATCACTTTGTCCCGGGACCACTGCAATATCTTCCTGACTTGTCTCTCTTGTCCATTTTGTATCCCACAATGAATTCTCAACATGACACTGATAAAGGCTGCACAAAGTTACCAGACTGCGGTGGTTGTAGATGTCTTCTCAGGAAGCCAGCCTGTAAGATGTGAAGGCTGGCTCAACCAGAAACAGTATGGGACCTGGATAAGTTAGGCGACCTCTCTGAGTCTCAGTTTCCTTATTTTTAAACTGAGGACAAAAGAGACAGCCATGTCTTACAAGTCTGTTGTGAGAATTATCTAATTATCTAATTACTCAGAACAGTGCCTCATACAGGGTAAGCAGTCCATAAATGTTAGTTCTTATTATCATTAGTCTCTTAAAAGCTTCTGCTTGGTAAAGGAATAGGGGTTCTGTGGGCAAATCCTGGATCAGGGATGAATTCTATGGGCACAGATTTTTTTTCTCCTAGCATATGACACTGGAAGTCATATTTACCATAACAGATTTTAGTTATATAAACTGTAATTTAAAGGCAAAAAAAACTAGAAAAATATTAGGAAATAATTCCATTCAATTGCTCTAAAAATTGGATGCAGAGATGGGGAAGGAGAAGAGAGGGGTCAAGAGCCAAATGAGCTCTGCTGGATGCTGCTTTACTTAGGAAAAGAACAATGCTCTTGGCCCAGGGGAGAGGCATCCAAGCTCCACCACCCCCTTACTCACTCCCCTCTGGGGCTGCACTTAGCTCTCCTCTGCTGGGCTCTGCTCAGATCTCAGGCATTCCTAGCCCTAAGGTGTGTGTCAGGAAAGAGCACCAAGGAGGCTGGCTGACCCAGGGTCTCCTGGCCCGTTCCCCTACTGGGCCTTTACATGAGGCCTGACAGGATCTGTTTTTTCTTCCTTAGCCCTGCCAATAAAGACATGCCCATGGCTGGCCCCAGCAGCTGCCCTTTTCTCCATACAGATGGTTGGGCCATGGGCCTAAATACCCTGCAGGGTGAGTAAATGGATGAGATCATTGACAGAGGCAGATGAAGTGATAGAAAGGCTTAACTTTCTCCATTTCCCTGAATAGACCTGGGTGGAGCAGAAATTCTGGAGATGATTGTGAACACCTGGAGATGTTAGACAAAGACTGACCTGTTGTCCTTGTGTGCACAGGAAGGACAGTGTGACACTGAGGGAAAACTGGCAGTGGATGTTTTCCTAGGTATGCCTTGGAGATAATGCTTCTATCTAGGTTCCTGGACCTAGTATAACCCCAGTCCTGCAGACCATTTCCTACTCCTGTGTACATCTCTTTTTCTTACTCGAGGGCTAGGGACTTCCTATTTCCCAGCACTGGGCTTATGAAGAGTCTATGAACGAGGTAGCTTAAAGTGGACACATTGATGACTGCCTTCTTCTCAGAATAAATCAGTCCTTGATCCTAAAGACACTATGGGAAATACCTCCCTGATCCTTATGGGCAGAATGTTGACCCAGTAGCAGGAGCCTGCATCTTTAGAGCACCAGTTGCAGATAGGGAATAAAGTATATATAAGACATTTCTGCTGCCAAATCCTATTACCCTTTCTGGCAAAAGTTCCTCAGTTTTCCTCTGGGGAATCACTCTCACTCACTGACTATCAGCTTACTATCAAGGGTTGGCCATGGGATCCAACTTGGGCCAAGGGTTGGCCCTGGGATTCACTGGAGGACGTGGAGATGTCCTCTTTTTGCTAGGTTTTCTAAAGTGGTAGGGTGTGAGACTAGGGCCAGCAGTGGTCACCTTTGCCATCCAATGGTAAGCAACTACCTGAGAAAGAGCCAAAGCAGAGAAAGAAGCAGCTGCAATAGAGAGGATTTTTAGACCAGAACTTTTTGTTCTGTAAAACCACAAATTCTCTTTGTAGGCTCCAACGCTAGGCAGAGCAGAACACAGGTATGACGCCACTGCATGAGGCCCATGTCTAGAGGAACAGACATTAGAAACGTGTAATCTGGAGAGGAAATGAATCTTGTTTTGAGGGAGCTGTGCCTGGCCCTGTTGAGGCCCAAAGAAGAGCACATGGTCCTCACTGGGAGTCAGAAGGTACAGGCATGGCTTCCTGGACGATGAGTCTGTTCAGTAGGTGGTGTTGTAGGGAGAGTAGGAAAGTAGAGAACCAGCCACATGTAAAGGGTCTGATGTGAAAAAAAGCATGAAATAATTTGAGAAATCAAAGCAGTGACAAGCAAGGTGAGATGGGAGTGACTGACAGCAAGGGCCTTGTGAACCACTCCAAAGAATTTGGATTTGATCTTATGAAAATGGGGAGTGACAGAATAAGATCTGTACCACAAATCATTGTTTCCTCCTATGATTGCAACTACTGAGATTAATTTTTTTTTTTTTTTGTACCAAGGATTGAACCCTGGGGGTGCTTTACCACTGAGCTACATCTCAGCACTTTATGTTATTTATTTTGAACAGGGTCTTGCTGAGTTACTTAGGACATTGCTAAATTGCTGAGGTGGCCTTGAATTCATGATCCTCCTGCCTCAGCCTCCTGAGTTGCTGGGATTACAGGCATGTGCCACCATACCTGATTTGAGATTAAATTTTAAATTATGACTAATTCAGGTTATTATTAACCTGTAGCAAGATCCAGGATATTTGCAAATCAGACCTGTGAGTCATTTATGAGCCTAGAATGGAACTTCTTATTTAGAAAACTACTTTAAAAGTACCTATAAATTACATGGAAAGAAAATGGGCTTTGGGATTATACTTGTGTTCAGGTTCCAGTCCTGACACTTGTTAGCTGGTGTGAGTTGGCAACAGTAACATGCGAATAATAATACATACCCCAATGGATAATTGTATGGATGGAGCAAAAACACATATGTTGTGTAAGAGAGAACATACAGGCATCTTAAAATATAATAACAAAAAATTATAATCAGTTTAGATACAGTGCAGTGTCTCTAAATTCTCTGGGAACACTGAGAATTTAGCTGGTATCCAGACAACCATCCTCACAGAAATGCTTCTATCTAGGTTCAGCCTGCCTTTAGGAGAACACATGCAGGCAGACCCATTTGGGTTTGGTTATGTGAATCCTAAACTTAGAACATTGAGTAGCTCTTTCCAACTTTACCTTCTATCCAGTGAAGGTTTCTCTGTGTAACAATAATAACAATGATACAAACTAAACCAATAAAACGCAGCCTCACATGTGAGATTTAAACCCTAGGGATCAGGCCTCTTCTAGGAAATCTTGTATTAAAAATGGTTAGAAAGGAAGTATTGTAACCATAAAGCACCCACAGCAAAGTCCACCAAGGCAGACAGCGGAGTTCGGTCCTTCAGTGGCCCTAGAGGGCCAGTCTAAAGAGCACATGATCAGAGCTCCTAGACATGCTGATGCCAGCAGATGGAAGCCACAATGGAGTGACACGTGCATAGGGGGGCGGGTGCATTTTTGGTCATCCTCTTGTACTTCCTGACTTTACTGCTTTCTTTCAGCATTCAGAAATTGAATGTTATCCCTAAATAGCCAATGTTGCTTAACTAGTGTGATACTGCCCATGCCACATAACCAGTGACCTTTTACATTCTCTTGTTCTGACCTGGTTTAGAGTCAAGATAATAGAGGCTCTGGAACCATTCTAAACCTCTGAGGTCTGCCATGATTCCAAGCTCACCTTCCTGAGCATGCCCCCCCACCTCCACTCCCCAGCACTTTCTTCTGTCCTCTGGTCTCAGTCCATTTCCCAGGGCTCCACAGCTCTGTGTAACCCAGAAGTAACTCAGGACGAAGATCAGATTGTCTGGAACATAGGTGGAATGTTTTCTCCTCACTGTAAATCCATCTCTAATCATTCAAATTCCTCCCCAAGTGAAGAAATTGCCCCTTAACTTTATAGAAGACAAAAGTTTGCCTTCTATAAAAATTTGCCTTTCCATGGTACAAAGTGAACTTCTCACTAGCACAGGAGCCAGATCACCAAAGACTCAGTACAGTATGATTTTCAGGATACTGACGAACACCTTTTGCTTAACCAAACTTCAGTTAGGCTCCAGAACCTTGTCTTAGGTGTATCTATATACTTCCTTGTAGAATCCAAATTTCCAAATTCTAGGACTCTAGACAATCTGGGTTAGTTTAGCAAGAATCCCCATCCTCTTTATGCAATCACTCCTGATATGGCTGGGTCTTCACTTTCCCTCTTCCCCCAGGTAATGCCTCATCACACTGGCCTGAATTCACCAAGAGCCCTGTTTGGGCAGTTTATCCAGAACAGCCTCTTATTCCTGATGTTTCCTCCCACCAAGTTTCTATCCATTGACCTCCAACGTGCTCCTTGGCTATAAATGCCCACTTGTCCATGATGTATTCAGAATTGAGCCAGATTCTAGACTGAGGTATCTTTTCCTCTATTGTAATAGTCTCGAATAAAATCCTTTTTTTGCTGTTTTCACTACTGTCCAGCACTGGTTTCCTTCAACCAAGTCTACTGGCAATTTGTCAAAGCTCCAAAAACCTTCCCTCAAAATTCACTTCTTTCTTGTCACAAAAGCAAAAATTTAAAAGTAATCTACAGCAGATTTACACTGTTTAAGTACTTACAGCAGAACATCAAAAACATATCCTGCATATAGCATCAATGGGGACATCAACACCATTAAGACTATAAAATAGAACAATAAAATCGCCTCAGTGCATTACAACCCTAAAGAGACCATACAGCTGAATTCATAACTATATGATTATGGAAAAAGCTAAACACCTTCTTAAAAAAGAGGGGCAAAGGGGTGTTCTTCCCAGAGGCCAACATTTAAATGAATGCACCATTTCTTCTCTTCTAGAGTTGGGCTCCTATCTCTGGAATGTATCCCAGGGCAGTGGTTTGGAATGGGTGTCTAACAGGAAATTCTGGGCAGTCTATGCATACATTACATTCCTTTCCCACCCTGAAAGAGTGGTCAACAAACACAACTTTCCTCTGTTCGAATAAGAGGGGAGTGTTGGGTGTAGGGAGAAGCCAGGGCATAGACCGCACAGAGTTCAAAAACAGACGTGGCTGCTGAGAATCCAAACAACTTCTTTGCTTAGAAAAAAGACTTAGTTACTAAGAGTCACCTTTTGAGATATCCAATCAGTCCCTATTTCATTTCCATGCAATAAATTTCCCCAGGAATTCTACAGGGCATTCTGAAAGCAAGGACCCCTTGGAAAGCTCATATGCCCTGCAGTTTGGCAGCGGCTCCAGCAGGGCAGAGTATGGCTGGAGCAAGGCTGCGGAAGGCTGGGCAGGAGGAATGCGATCTCCTCCTTCCAGGGTTACCCTTGTCTAACAGCCCACATCTGTTGAGTGTCTCGTTTGTGTGAGGCCCTTGATGTAAATCATCTCTGGTTTCCACAGTGTGCAGTGCTAACATGACCACCCCACTTTCCCATGAGAAAACAGACTCTGTATGTACATCCTCCTGCAGTCACATAGGGTGCTGGGCTTCAAAGTCAGAGCAGCCGACTTTGCTTTATCGCCATCTTCCCTGTGGGGCTCTGCGTGGCACTCTTCGGGTTTAGGTCTCATTTCCAGGGAGAATCCTGGAATCTGAGGTTCTGTGCCACCTGCCTTCACTCCAAATGCCACACATTTGAAAATCCAGAATGAACAGTTAATACTCAAGGACAACCTCACTGTGCAGCCACACAGTGGGTTGAACCACTGCACTCTGCATGTTCCGGGGCCACAGGCCTCTCAGTGACAGCTTCCCAGGACAGCCCCTCTGCTGGGAATGCCCCTCCTTTCCTCAGCACTCTCTCAGCCCAGTGGCCAAGGTCAGAGAGCTCCTAAGTAGCAGGGCTGGATACAAACTATGTCTGTATGAGTCTAGAGTCCAAGAGCTCTTAACCATCACTACTAAGTCCGTTTTTCACACCAAGAGTCAAAATAAGAAATGGAAAAAAGGATTCAAACAGATAATGCACTGCAGAGGAAGTAAAGGTTAAAGTACAACAGTAACCAAATAAATGATTGCTTAAACAACAAAGCCCAGTTTTGTACCCATTTGGTGAACACAAATGATAAAAACATACAGCCAATGGTGGTTAGGCTTTGATGACAGGTTATTCATTCATACATTTCTGGTCAACCTAAACCAGAACAAGTCATTTGAAAAAAAGGCAATCAAATGTCAAAGACCATGAAGTGTTCACATAAACAATCTGAATGTCCAATAGAATAGGAATGGTTTATAAAATTAATGCATAGCAACAGACAGGGTACTATGCAGACAGGAGGAACAATCTTTATAAAGACATACAGGGCAGTATCTGTAGTCTATATTAAATGAAGCATCTCACACATTCTGGAAGCTGGGCTCCTAAGAGATTTTACCTATCTTGTTCATGTCTGTGTCCCTGGACCTATAAACATGCTTGCACAACACAGATCTAACATAATAGATGTTTAATGAATAAATGAACAGAGAGAAACTCTGAACAATGAAAATGACTAATTTAACCAGTCTAGCTCCTGCAATCCCTGAAGAGAGAGTTTGGACAAACTGCAACCCTTGAACCCCTCTTGTCCCTAGTAAACCTTCCTTCTCCAAGTAGTTTTAACCTGTGCCACCCACATATGGTCAGTTTTTCCTCTGCAGAACCAACTCATAGCTCCTGATACTTTTAGCAAAGATGATTAACTTCCACTTCCTGTAAAATAACTAGTGCCAGGTTTTAGGAGAGATTATGTAAAATACATCAACCTGTTCAGTGTGGCTATCTCTAAATTGTAGGATCTATTTCACACTTATTATGGAGAAAATCTAGAGAATTCTATTAAAAATGTTAGTTTCTACTTCATAAATATATATGAACATTTTCACCTATCATTAGACATCCTTCTACAACCTGATTTTGATAGTTTATACATTGTGTTCCACTGTACAAATACGCACTGTGCCATAATTAAATTACTGATGTTTACACTGTGTCCTTCAAAAATATGTGTCACAAGAAACACTGCACTTTGTTTATATTAGCAATGCTGCAAACAACATAGTTGTATATCAATATGGGACTAATCAGACAAAGCAGAATATATATTCATAGCCTGGAATATTATATAGCTCCTAAAATGAAAGTTGCAGCTCCACATGTATTCCTAATAGCTAACACTCAGGTAAGATGTGCCAGGTGCTGTTTTATATACTTTGCACATAGTGACGCATTTAACACTTACAGTAATCCTATGAGGTAGGGATTATTATTTTACCCATTTTCTAGATGGAGAAACTAAGACACAGAGAAGTTAAGAAATTTGCCCAGGATGACATAGGTAATAAATACTAATTTGCTCAAACCCAGGTAGTCTGTGTTCCCAGCCTTGCTTTGCATTGCTTACTGATAATGGAGCAAAGCAAGGGAGAAAAGTGAGAAAAGCAAGGTATAAGTGATGCATATAGCATGCTGCAATTCATTTCTAAACCAAAAATTAAGTACATAAATAAAAAGCACATGCATGTGTGTTCTTATATACACAAAGAGTATCTCTGGAAGGAGTTATAAGTAACTAGATGCCTTCTGGGAGAGAACTTGGGGGAATAGAGGACAGAACTGGGATGGGTAATGATTTTTCACTCTATTCTCTTTTGTATCTTTTGAATTTTGTATCATGTATTAACAAACTATAGAAATGATCCCTAGAAAGCATAGTATTGCATCATGCTAAAATAATAATTCTGTATCAGGTGTCATACATTATACCAAGTGAAAATTCAAAATGCCAGAAATAACACTACAATGAGATTCAGTGCATTTCAGATTATTTCAGATTATCAGTGCATGTCAGATTATCTCTTTAAAAAAGAAATTCCTAGAGTACAAGGGCTGGGACCAAAGTTTTTGAATAAAAGGTCAAGTCTCCTGATGCCTTTGGGCAACGTTCCACCCAGACAGGCAGTACCAATGCATACTCCTCCTAGAGGCACCTCAATGGGAGCACTAGTACCCATGCAGAGATCAGACAGCCTCTACAAATTGAAAGGTGAACCTGGTGGCTCACTGTGGTTTTTTTTTTTTTTTTTTTTTTTTTGTACCGGGGATTGAATTCAGGGGCACTCGACCATTAAGTCAGATCCCCATCCCTATTTTGTATTTTATTTAGAGACAGGGTCTCACTGAGTTGCTTAGTGCCTTGCCTTTGCTGATGCTGGTTTTGAACTCATGATCCTCCTATCTCAGCTTCCCCAGCTGCTGGGATTACAGGTGTGTGCTCCACTGTGCCTGGTTCACTGTGGTTTTAATTTACATTTCTTTGATTGCCGTCCAATTTCTACAATCTCTTGTGGCTTTTTTTGGCCATTTCTACTTCTTTTGAGAACTGTGCTTATATCTTTTTTTTTCTTTTTTTTTTTTTAAATTTGTTCTACTTAGTTGTACATGACAGCAGAATACATTTTAATTCATCATATACAAATGGAGTGCAACATTTCAATTATCTGGTTGGACATGATGTAGAGCCAGAGTTCCTCCATTCTTCCCATGCACTCCCTCCACCATAGATCGGCATCCACTAATCAGAGAAAACATTTGGCCTTTAGTTTTTTGGGGATTGGCTTACTTTGCTTAGCATAATATTCTCCAACTCCATCCATTTACCTGCAAATGCCATAATTTTATTTCTTTTAATGCAGACCTTTTTGCCTATTTTTCCCATTGATGGTGAGGGTTCCCTTGTCATGTATTAGAGGCATAATCCCTTGACTGTTCTGTACACTGGGAATAGTATCTATTTTAGGCTTTTAATTTTGTTTAGAGTGGTTATGGATGTACAAAAGCTTGAAGTTTTTAGGGAGTCAAATCTAACAATCTTTTAAAAATGTTTTCTTTCTATCCTAACATATTATTCACTTAGATTTTCTTTTGGTAAATATCTTTAACGTGAATATTTTATGTTTGGGATTTGTTCTGGTACACAAATTACCATTTTTTTTTCTCCAAAAGATTAATCCTAGTATTTACTGAGCAACTCACCCTCACACACTGATTTTGGCATTCCATCTATTCTACACTATTCTATTCTATTCTCTGCTTGTGCCAGTAAAACAAAGCTTTGCTACTATAGATATTGTTTTATACTTCATAGCACTAGTCCCCCTTTATTATTTTTTTTCAAAAATTTCTTGGCTAGTCTAATCCTCCAGAATCCAGATGAATGTTAAAGGTACTTCATCAAGTTCTTTAATACCACTGGGATTTAGCTGCATCAAACTCATAAAATATATATCTTCTAATGCTAGTTCTATTTAAAATAATTAAATGAAGGCTAAAGTGAAAAAGTTTAAAAAGTCTATTTGTTGTACCTTATACTTAAAAAGATGATGAGTGGCCTTGTATATCAACCTAAAATAGGTGATTATTACTGTAAAATGTTTTATTTAATCCCCATACTAATCACACATAGAAGATAAATGAAAGAAAATGAGAGAAATTAAATCATGTCATCACACACACACAAAAATCAATCAAATACAAGACAGAAAAAGAGGCAACAGGAACAAAAGAGCTGTAAGATAGATAAAAAACAGTTAACAACATGGCAATAGTAAGTCTTTTTCTTCCAATAATTACATTAAGCATAAACGGATTAAACTCCCCAGTCAAAACACATTTGAATGGCTAAATGGAGGGGAAACAAGATCCAATTATCCACAGGAGACTTGCTTTAGACATAAGGGCACACATAGGCTGAAAGCAAAAGAATGGGAAAAGGTATTCCATGCAAAAAGTTCCAAACCAGAGCAGGGTGGCAACACAGATTTGACAAAAGACATTATATGATGATAAAAGGACAAATTCACTGGGAGAATATAACCATTATATTTGCACCTAACAAATACAGAAGTGAAGAGAGAAGTAGCAACACAATAATAGTAGATTTCAAAACCTCACTTTTGATAATGGAAAGAACATTCAGACAGAACATAAATAAGGAAACAAAGACATGAACAATACTACAGACCAAATGACTTACAGACACACACAGGACATTCCAACCAATACTGATTATGTGTTCTTCTCGGATGCATGCAGAACATTCTCCAGGACAGATCACATGTCATCACAAAATAAGCCGTAAAGAATTTAAGAATGAAAACACACCAAGTATCTTTTTTGACCATAATAGAATGAAACTAGTAACCCACAAAAACAAATCCAAACCTGGAAAATTCATAAATATGTGGAAATTAAATAACACATTCTTGAACAACCAGTCAAAGAAAAAAATCAAAGTAACTCTAAAATATCCTAAAAGAGTAACACAAGGCCACAACACACTGAAAGTTATGGGACGCAGCAAAGGGGAATTTTATAGCCATAAGTGCCTGCGTCAAACTAGAAGATTTCAAATAAACAACCTAACTACATTTCTAGGAAGCAGAAAAAGGACAACCTAAGCCCAGAGATAGCAGAAGGAAGAAAGTAATAAAGCCTTAGGAAGCTGGGGGTGGAGCTCAGTGGTAGAGGTGTGCTTAACATGTGTGGCAGGTTCAATACTTGGCATCAGAGTAGAAACAAATGAAACAGAGAAAACAGAACAACAGGAAAAAAACCAATAAAACCAGGCTTTTATGAAAAGATCATCAAAATTGAAAACCTCTATCTCAACTACAGAGTGCAGGGAGACTTTAACAAACGAAATCAAGAAAGATGAGATATTACAATTTGTAACACAGAACGTAACAGGAACCAACTGCATACCAAGAAACTGGGCACTCTACTTCCATGTTGCACCATGATAAAAATACAGCCATTAGCTATGTTCTGCTCTCTATCTGGTCCAAAAATTGTTTGGGAACTGAAAAAAGGAATAGCTGCCTCAAATAATGTCTCAAAAATCCTCAATAAATCCTCCTCAAAGACTGACATCTCCTAGGCCAAAAATAAAATTAATTCTGTAATTGATGGTTTGTTTGCTAGCACTGTCATGGGGTCCATGGTGCGGGTAGGAGTGAAAAAACTCACAGAGGTCCTCGTGAGGCCTGGAACCCTATGATCTTATCCACCAGAGCTGCTGCTCAGGTTCCCTGGTCTGGCTTAGGTTCAGGGCTCGAACTTGCTCAGCTGCTCTGCTCATTTGGGCTCTCCTAGTTTTAGCCTTCACTTGTATGGTGACTTTCAATTTCCCCTTGTCAGCCAGCCTGCTGTCTCCTCTGTGACTTTCCCATGGTCTCACAGACCCCTCCCCAGCTACCACTGTCCCTCCTTTGGTCACCTCAATTGGCAGGACTATCCTTCCCACAGAG
The DNA here is from genome assembly GCF_048772815.1 of Callospermophilus lateralis. NCBI lineage: Eukaryota > Metazoa > Chordata > Mammalia > Rodentia > Sciuridae > Callospermophilus > Callospermophilus lateralis. Next base: position 200,449,785 of record NC_135305.1, on the reverse strand, counting down.
CAGAGAAGTCTTCCAGTGCTTGTTTATCTAGGGTTTACTGTGTGTCAGGGAGTGTTCTCAGTACTGGGGATCAGGGTACTGAACAAGCATACAAATATCCCTGTCCTCACCAAACTCACATTCCACTGAAGCGAAATGATAAATAAAAACATAAAATGTTATGAGAGTATGTTATGTGGTGCTAAGTTTGGATCAAAGGATAGCAGGAAAGAGGTTCTAGCATGTGTGTGTGTGTTGTTTTAAATAGGGTGTTCAGGGAAAACCACACTGACAAGTGACATCTCAGGAAAGGCTGGAAGGAGGAGAGGGTGGGTTGTCTGGGGAAGGGTGTCCCAGGCTGAGAGGAAGCTGATGCATATGCCCTGTGTGGGGCTTTCCTGCTGTGTTCAAGTCCAGCAAGGGGGACTTGAACACAGCAGAATAATCAAGGGACAGTGATAGCAGAAGAGGACAGCAGCAGCAGGTCAGATAAGACTTTCAGGCCACTGGAAAGACTTGGCTTTTCTTCTAAGTGACACAAGATTGTTGGAATAGTGCTATAAGGCAGGATTATGATGGCAGGCGTGGCTGATTAGGGCTAAACTCATGTCTTGTGCAGTCACCACCCCTGAGGGACCTCCCCTCCTGGCTTTCAATATAAGAAAACTGTCCCCCCTGCAAGGAATGTGCTTCACTACAGGTGCATCCCCTCCATGTCTTCTCTGAGGCTGCTGCTCACTCCCCATTGGTCTCCACATGTACTTCACCCAGCATCCCTTCTGTGACATTTCTCACCCCTCCCACCAGCACCTTCTCTGTTCCCAGGATTGAGTGTTTCATTTGTAGGATTCAGCATGAATGAAAATGTAGGTCCAAAAAGGTAGGGAGAATTTCAGGACAGTAGAAGCAGAGTATTAAACCAAGGGTGGGACCCTGTGTGAGGCACACATGGCATGCCCACACAGCCAGCCCTGCTTGTTCCTACTCCACCTGGGAAGGCAGGTGAAGGCCAGGCCCTGTGTGTGCAGGCCCCACTTCCTCCAACCAGTCCCAGTGGGAGATTGAGGCTATCAGCTGCCATTGCCACATTCTACAGAGGGCTGCCTGATCTGAGTAGAGGAAAAGGCCAAGTCCAAGAACCAATGCTGGGAGGGCATGTGGACAAGAACCTGATGCTGAAAGGGAAATGTCTCCTAGGCACCTTGTTTGTGCTGGGCATTGAGGGAAAACAACAGATGGACAGTGCAAATATTCAGACTGGCTTCCCTTGGGCTGGGCACTCTCCCCAGGGAAATGGGACTACAGCTGAGCCTGGATTGTCAGTAGGGATAGGGAAGGATGTTATGTAGGGAAAAATGGAAAGTTACAGTGTGATTAGGAGACAATGAGGAGGCCACTTTGGCAAGTGGTGTACCACCCAGGGAGATCACAGCAGTGAGAAACTTTGGCTTGAAGGTGGCAATAGGGGGACATAGTCAGTGAATTCTTTGAGGAGGAACAGCAATAGGATGAGAGTTGTACTCTTGGAAGTCAGCATCTGAAGGCAGACGGTGGGCTCAGCTCCTCATCATCTGGTGAGGGCAGGGGTGGAAGCCTACCAGAGTTATCCAGGCAGAGTCTTCCCAGTAGCAGCAGCAGGTCTGCACCAATGAGCAGACACAGAGGGGGTTCAGCTGCACATTTCCAAGCAACAACAACAACAACAAGGAAGAGAGCTGCACATCTCTGAGACAAAGTTCTGTGGCAGGATGCCCCAAGCCACGTGCATCCCGCAGCATTTCTAATTTTAGAAACCAGACTGGAACTTATCTGACCAAAATAAACCTGGCCCCAAATATTTACTTTTGTCATTATTTTCCAGTTGTAGAAGCAGGAAGATCAACATGAACTGCAGGGTACTTCATGTGTTACCCACCAGGATTACTTCTTATGGTCTCCTCTTGCACATCCTTGTTGGGAAAGCTGGCAATTACTGTTTTCCAGGCTCTCAAATATCAACCACCTCTGGACTCCACAAACCTCTTGATTTCCTTTTTTACATGGATAAACAAGTCTTCCAATCATGGGACAATAACCAAAATGGACAAAGGAGCAAATGGCAAGCCTAGAGACATTTATTTTCATCATATAAACAGGACACACAGTACTCTTTTCTGTTTAGGACAAATTATAGAAACAGCCTTACTAAGAATATAATGAATTCTGAATTCTTAAAGCAAGAATTTTAAGACAAAGAAAATCCCATTTGGGGATTAAGGATGTAGCTCAGTGGTACCCACTTGCCTAGCATGCACTAGGCCCTAGGTTCAATCTCCAGAATAGGGGTGGAGGGAATCCCACCTTGAAATAGTTTGAATGCTCTAAGACAGGAGGCCTGTTGTCTTTATTCCCAGTTTTGAAACACAGAAACACTTCCCTGTTATGTTTTGTTTCAACAAGAGTAGAAGAGTTTATTCTAATTCAGATAGACATCACCTCTTTTGAATATGCATAGATATTTGCAAAGATGTTAATTTTGAAAATGTCATCGGATTATATCTTTGTGTCCTTTTCTTCCTGCTATCACAGTTCTCTGATGGACTAAATGAGTGATTTCATATTACTTGGATATTTGTGGCATTGGTTTACAAGTATGTTGTTTTATTTTAAAAAACAGAAAAAGTATTCTGAGACATACTTAGAAGGCTTACATCAACTAGCTAACAGGCTAATAATTCAGATGGAAATATGCATTAAAATGTTACCGACAGCCTATAGTTTTTAATCTGTATAATTTGGATTCTTATAAGAGTATGACATTTTAAGAAATGCTATAAAGTCATTTGTTTCTTAAGCAGGAATTTTCTAGGAAGTAATACTTTTATAAATGGAAAAATATATTAACAAATGACCCCAAGAAACCTCTCTAGATAAAATTGCATAAACCACATATTTCAAAATAGATACCACACGTTGGGACCGAACATGGCATAAGAAGTACCACGTGATTCTTCCTACACAGAGCCCCACTCTGCCAAGGAGATCAGATATTTTAAGAACACACTTGAACTATCAGTTGGGATGGCAGTTCTCTGGAAGTCTTCAAAGCATTTGCAGGATTTTCCAAAAGAAGAGCTCAAGATTCCTCTCTCCAGCTGACAACTTCAATGTCACTCCAAGAACACTGAGTGTGGATGCCACCTCAGCTTTTCCTCCTGCATCCCCAGCAGCCAGCCACCAGGCCAAGGCTCTGTTCCCAGTATGCTCTATGGCATCCTGGCCCATGCTGCAGTCCCTCCCTCCCTGGGATCTTTTCAACAGTCTGATTGCAGGTCTCCTCCACTCTTCTAAAGTAATGTTTTCTGAAGAGCAAATGTGGCTGGCTCCCTTAACAGCTTTCAACTCCTTGGTGGTTCTATAAGGTTTGGGCTGGGCTGCTATCATAGGACCATACAGGGTGGGAAAGGAGGGTTAGTACCTTACCCTTTACTGTACATGGTGGCAATGCTGCCCTGGCCAGTCAAATATCCACAGGCCTGATTATCCCTGCCAGGCGTGTAAGCCCAGGAGGAGTTGGGCTGAAGCCTTGCAGGCAGCCCTCATAGAGAAACACATACTTAGCACTGCAGGCTGAGCAGGATGTGTTCATAAGCCTTGCTTGCCAACCACTTGTTTGCAACCTGGAATGCTATTTCCCATAAATACCATGCGATAAAGAGTAATGAGGTGCCATTCTGGCCCAGAGGGGCTGATTAACCCATAACTCAACAGAGCCAGGAGAAGGAACAGCAATCTCTTCAGTAAAGACTAATCTTGCACCTGCTGCAAGTAAACCTTGCTAGCTCCTTTAATAAAATAATGCTCCCATCTTCCCACCATGGACAGAGGACAGAGCATCTCCCCTGAGGTAGAGCAGGAGAAGGTCTTGGTCATTCACCATTCCTTAAGGAATCTTACTATCACTGTTGTCTCTGCTTTCAGGGCTTCAGGGCACCATTTCCCAAACTATTCAGGCCAGATCTGGGAATAGGCCCTACAGGCTCTACAGCACTTCGAGCCTTTAGGTGAAGGACAGCATCTAGGAGTCAAACTCAGAGAGTAACTTACGGGGGCTGCTAGACATGTGGACCTCTCCTCCCCACAGCAGAAGCCTTCGTTCCCATGACCTGGGACAAAGTCCTCAAACACAACTGTGGAGGCAAGGGCCAAGAAAACAAGACCCAGGGAAAGCAAACAGTCTGTGTCCTTGTCCCAAGATGACCAGCATTGGTAATAACCTTCCCTATAGGAGGTCTGCTCCTTACCATAGGTGTTAGGACTCATAGATCTTAAAAAGTCACAAAAGGTCAGCATCAGCACAGAAGCTGCTCACACTGAATGTGTATAAGCAGGGTGGTAGGGCTGAGGATTCTCACACCTACTATGTTCCAGGTGTTGACCTAGGCACTGAGAGATTAAAAACAGTAAAGTAAGAAAATGTTTGGGAACTCCCAAAATAGTGGGAGGAGACTGACACACATCCAAGGACCTATGATAGCCTCTCACTTGGGGGTGTTAACCATGATGTGGGTTGAAGAAGTCTGGCAGTGCAGGCACTGTGCCCTACGCTATGAAAGTCACTAGGCCCAGCTAGAGGTGCCCCCTCCTCAGATGGGAATAGGGAAAGAAACTGGACAGCATGTACTCTCCAACATCCTTTTCCTCAGGCAAGTCGCTGAGTTGGTCAGAGGCTAACCTGTCACCTGGTGGAGAAAAGACCATGGGCTGCCCACCTCCAGAAGATGGAAGAAAATGGTAAGACAATGGGTAAGAAAGTCCTAGGACAGCTATAGTGGGCATGGATGGAGGAGGATGGCTGCTCTGCTCTTTCTCTCCTGGCTGCCCCTGCCCCATGCTGTCCTGAGGGCATTGGCTTGCTGAGGCTCACACAGGCCCTGGAGCCAATGGTTCAACACCATGGCTGGCACAGAGGACTCAGCATGGCCAGATTCTGGCCCTCAGGGCTGAGGAAGTGCCAAGGGAAGTAGGTCTCACAGGTGGTTTGGAGGCAGGGAAGAACTGTGTTATTAGATCAGCTTACACTTAAGTGAACTAAAAAGCCTAAACCATTTGTTTGCTCATTCCCTACAGCCAGTGGATGCACCCACCTTAAATCCCCTAGAGTTTCTGAAAGTTCTGCAGTAAAAGGGTCAAAGTGCATATAACATGTTAAACCAGATGCTATTCTTCCCTAACAGAAGGTCACTTTTTGAGAATACTCCTCTTTAAGATGATGTTTCAAACTGAAAATGCCCCTAGGACCTGGCTGTTCACCATCCATAGCCCAGGTGGGAAAGCAAGGGATTCCCTTACACCTCCTGCAGGGCACCTGGCAGGAGTCTCCAGCCTCCTCCTGGTATGAAACCATCAGGGCAGCTGTTGCACAGCCTGGAGAAATATGGTTAGTTGGAGCAGAAGCAGACCTATAGAACAACCCAAGCTGTCAATTAAAGGAGGAAAATAGTTTCCTTTTAAAGCATTTCTAGCAGCTCACACCCCTGCTCCCTGCCCCAGGCAAGCCAGTTGTGGAGGGAGCTGCACCCACATGCTCAGCCTCACCAAGACTTGGTACACACCACAGAACAGTCCATCAGCTGGAAGGAAGGTCTGGAGACCAATGGCAACAGGCCAACAGCTCAGTCTCCAAGACAGTGCACCCTAGCATGGCCTCAAAGAGCTCAAACAGACATCATGAATCCCTCTTTCATCTACAAATTTTTCCTTTGAACAGTTTTAGGAGACTAAACCCCTCTGTCAGACGGTAGGCTGAATAACACTTCCTCTCAAACACAGCTACATCCTGATCCCCAGAACCTGTGAGTGTTGCTGTCTATGGCAAACAGAACTTAGAGATTTGGTTAAGGGTTCTGAGAGGGGGAGATTATTCTGGATTATCTAAGTGGTCCCTAAATGTAATCACAAGGGTTCTTGTAAATGGGAACCAAGGTCAAAAAGGGAAGTAGAAGATGTGAGATGAAAGTAAAAGGGTGAAGTGATGGGAAGAAGGCCATGAGCCAAAGAATGCAGACAGCCTCCAGACCTGAGTAAAAGGTAAGGAAATAAGATTCTTCTGGAGTCTCCAGAAAGAGCTGGTCCTGCCCATATCTCAGTTTTAACTCAGAAGGCTGCTTTGACTTTGAACCTCTAGAACTGTAAGATAAATTTATGCTTTTTTAAGTCACTGAGTTTGTGGTGGTCTTTTCTAATAGCCAGAGGAAATTTAAGGCCCCAGCGAGAGAGAAGACTCACCCACAGGGCTTCCATAATTTCCCATCCTCTTAGTTTCTGGACCCCTGATTGCTCCAGCTAGCCCCCTTCTCCCACTGAGCTGTAGGCATCGGGTTCATGCTTGCAAACCAAACATCCTTCTCTGTCTCCCCCAGGGCTCTGCCAAGCACTGTTCTTGGAACCCAAGAGAGGCCCCAGAAACAGACTCCATTCTCTTGAGTAAGGGGAGTCCTAGCGCCCTTTCCCATTTCACCCCTGCTCATCCTTCTTCAGCTACAGGCTCTGACCTGCTAATTAATTCTCCAACTCTTGCAACCACTGCTCCCACCAATTCCTCGACTTCTCTAGGACCTAGCTTTGTATTAGAAACAGTCCCCTTAAATAATCTGTCCAGAAACAGCTCCCAACACCTGCCCCACCTAGTTCCTATTCTGGTTTCTATCTCACACTTGAATTTTTAAAAAAGATGGAGGTGAAAATATATTCAGAGAATCTATCCTGTCATGTTGTGTTAATTATCAGCTTGAGGCAAAATTCTAATACTGTTTTCCCAGAGAAGAGAAAGCTTAAATTCTATGTTGGGGAAATCATTCTGTATCATAAGTGAGGGCTCTCAACTCAGAACAGCCCCTGGGAAGCAGGTTCCTCTGCCCACAAGATCCCTAAAGGCCATTTCCCAAGGAAATCCACAGCAAAGTGTCTGCAACAGGAAAGAAGTTTTCAAACTTTACATGTAATCTTTTTAATGGTAAATGATCCCATTGCTGCAAATTCTAGTATAGTTGGAGGCCTCTGCTACTCCTCAAAATGTCCCTATGTTTTCTTCTTTTTTTTTTTCTAAATTTATTTTTAGTTGTAGATGGACACAATACCCTTATTTTATTTATTTTTATGTGGTGCTAAGGATCAAACAGTGCATTGCACATGCTAGGTGAGCACTCTATCACTGAGCTACAACCCCAGACCCCCTTACTGTTCTTTTCTTATCATCCTATGGGGCCCAACTCCCTGGGTAAAACAGGAACTCCCTTGGGGCAGGGAATGGTGTCTGCTTCACTGACTGACCTAACTATGAACAGAGAACCCAGATCACAGACAGTTCTTAATGTTTATTGGCGAATGAATCAATTTGTTTCCAAGCTGCAGCCACTGTCCTTTATTTAAGCCTATATTAAATGCAAACAAACAAAAACCAACCCCCACAGGGTATGGTGGTACACACCTATAATACTACCCAATACCGACTAAGGAGGTTGAGGCAGGGAGACCACAAGTTCAAGGACAACCTGAGCAACTCTGTGAGACCCTATCCTGAATACAATCACTTAGAGTTACTGTAAGGCAGTGTAAGAGAACCATTAAGAGAATGGACTGACACTAAAACAATGTGACTGGAAGGACAGAATGAAAGGGGAGTGTCTCTAATAATGTCAGTCCAGATGACAATCCTAAAGACAGATAATATTTGTAGGCTCCAGGGCTCCAGGAAATATACTAAATGCAAGAAGACTTGGAAATATCTCACATGAGGCCATAAGGACCCCAGCTATCTGGAACAGATAGAGGGTCTTATGAAGCTGGCAAAGGCCTTGACTGATGGCAACGGGAGCAGACTGGATCAGGGCAGAAGGAGTTCCAATAAATTACTCTTTGAGGCATTTTCTGATGCCAGGTGGATTTTTGAGTTCCTTAATAAAGGCACAGACAAACAAAGAAAGCTGCCCTGTGTCAGAGCTGATCAGAGGCAGACAGTAGAATATAACTTGGATCCAGGTACTGAAGCACGTTTCTTTATTCAATGAGCAAGAATTCATGTAACTGAGTACATCAGCATCTGTTCCCCCTGGAGCACTCTTCTGTATACTTCTGGGTTCTTCCATGACTCTGCATCTGCTCCTCTTATCCCCTCAATTAGCACCCCCAGGCCTCCCTAGATCCCCCACCTGTTCTTCCCTCTTAAGAACTAGTGCTATGAAACTTGGAAATTTCTCCCTGAAAACCCCACCCCATGCTTCTCTTCCCTAGTTCCTATTATGCCCTTGGGCCCTTGGCTCATCGAGCTCTTTTCTTGAATATCTGCTGTCAAACACAACAGCAATGAATTTTATACTTTACTCATTCATGTATTATTCAACACCATATCTCCAGTGCTTGGATGCTTAAATTAAGGTTGAATGAATTAAAGAATGAAGGCTTCACTGCTTACAGTTTGTCGGGCTGAGGGGAGAAACTGCCTTTACACCCCTCTAGAAGTTCTAAATAAAAATTTGATGACTGAGTGACACTGTGCACTAAATGGAAACATTTAATAGTAAAATTATATCATTTGCTGGTAAGGCTACATTTTCAATTTAGATGACATCAACTTCATAAGGTCTAAATTTATTCATCTATATTGGGCTACAATTTAGAACATCAGATCAGCAGATAATTTTCCAAAAAATTACAATGAAAGTGTCTCTAATACTTTAGGGCAAAATATGTGCCATAAATATTAAACATATATATATAAATACTTTCTTACTTTTCATTTGTATATAAACCATAGGAAAAACCACTTTATATTTAGAAGGTTGTTCATACTCTGCTAAATTCTAACTTAAAAGCTAAAGTATTGTGGTGTCTCAGTGGTACAGAAAGAAGCAAGACATCCAGACTTTGCTAGCTCATGGCACCAGAGTGTTGAAGCCTCCTCTATGAGCCTCTGTTTTTCTCTCTCTTTTTGGTACTGGGAAGTGAACCCAAGGGTGCTCTACAACTATATTCCCAGCCCTTTTTATTTTTTATTTTGAGATAGGGTCTCACTAAGTTACCTGGGCTGGCCTTGAACAATCCTCCTGCCTTAGCCCCCTAAATAACTGAGATTACAGGCATGTGCCACAGTACCTGGCTATTTCTCTAACTCTATCTCACCCAGCACTCCCTGCCCTCTTGCTTTCCTGCCAGAATATTTGTGGAGAACAAACAAAGTGGTCTATGAGAAAGTACTTTGTACACTAAGAAGCACTGTATTAATTTCCTAGGTTTGCCATAGCAAAGAACCACAAGATGAGTGACTTAAATTTACTGTCTGACAGTTCAAAAGGATATAAGTCTGCAATCAAGCTGTTGGTAGGGTCAGGCCTCTTCCTCGTCTCTCCAAACCTCTGGTGTTTGTCTGCCATCCTTGCCATTCCTTGGCTTATAGGCACTTCACTCTAATCTCTGCCTCCATCACCAAAGGGCCATTTTTTCCCCTGTGTGTCTCTGTTTCTGTGCCTCTTCTCTTCTTTTTGTAGGGACTGAAAAGTCACCTGGGATTGAGGACTCATCTTATTTCCAAATGATCCTACCTTAACCACTTACATCTGCAACAAACCTACTTTCAGACAAGGCCACTTTTAAAGGACTTCTACATATCTTCTTGGAGGACACAGTTCAATCCACAAGTAGCATGGAATAAAAGCACCATATTTAAACCCCACTGAGAAAATGTTAGCCAAGGTAATTCAGACTAATCCTACTGGGAAGGAGAACAGCTGAAAAAAAATTAAAATTCTGCTTGAAGTTATAAAGAATTAACAGGTAGTAAGGAATAAGGGGCCAAGATTAAGAAGAGAGAAATCCAGAGACATGAGTCTGATATTTGGAGATGCTGTTCCCACGGGAATGCCTGACACTTATGGAAGGAATGGCTGAGTCTAAGAAGCTGAACAGCATTTCAAACAACTTGTGAAGTCAGGCAGACTAAAACTGAAGTCCCATTCCCAAAGGACTATACCCTAAGCAGACTGGTTCTCACAGGTACAGAAACCCTCTCAATCCCTAGATTGAAAGGCTAGATTATAGCCATACCAGTTTACTGGTACCCCAGGTGCCTGCCAGAAGAAAGTATAAATTCTGCTTAAAGGAAGATAACCTCATTAAGGCCTCAGGTTATGTCTATAAATTGTCATCTATGATATCTGGCACTTAATCAAAAATTACTAAATATATGAGGATATAGAACAATATAAATGTACTCTAAGTAAAACAACAGGTAATAGAAACAACTCATAAGGGCTACAAATAAATCTGATCAGATGCTAAATTAAGGGGAAAAAAGAGTTTGAAGAGGTAAAAAATAAAATAAGTTTCTCAAGCAACTAGAGTCAGAACAGAACAAAAAGAACATACAACAATTCTAGAGCTTAAAAAAACTAAAATTAAGAATTCAATAGGTTTAATAGCAGTTTCAGTACAATTACAAGAGTAAATTAGTGAACTAAATGATAGAAATAAAGAAAATATATGGTTTGAAACTCAGAGAGACAGAAGGACAGAAAATAAAGAAGAAAGGTTAAGAGATACAGAGGACATAGAGAGAAGGAGTAACAGATATGCAATTACAGTCAAAGGAGAGAAAAGACAACTGGGCAGAAGAAACAGCAGCCAAGAATTTTAAAAAATTGAATAATACCACCAAGCACAGATTCAAGATTTAAGTGAGTGAATTCCACATAGAATAAATAGAAATAAAACTAAATCTAGGCCCATCATGGCAAACTGCTTAGAAACAAAGACAAAAAGAAAATGTTAAAAGAAGTGTGTGTATATGGGATTAACAATAAGATCAACAAATGATTTCTTAATCAAAATACTAAGAGTCAGAAGGTACTGAAATATTACCAAAATATAAAGAAAATATCCAAACATTTAAAGAATATTACCAATGATAAACAAATTCTTTAGAAAGAAGTAATGAATTTTATACAAACTCTTCCAGAAAACAAAATAGAAGGTACTTTCCAACTCATTTTCTGACTTAAAGCTATGATCTAAAAACATAGCAAGGACATTACACAAAAGTAAAATTATAATAAAAAATCCTTTTCATGAGTAAAATACAACATATTAGGAAACCGAATCCAGAATATATAAAAATGATAATATATCATTAACCAATCAGTTTTGTTGCAGGAATGGAAGTTATTATATTAACAGAATGAGGGGGGAATCAAATGATCATATTCATAGATTCAGGGAAAATATTTTATGAAATTCAACATCCATTTATAACTTCTTGCAAAGTAGGACTAGATGGGAGCTTCCTGAATCTGATAAACGGTATTTATGAATAACTCCTACACTCATCATACTTGGTAAAATAGTGAAGGCTTCCTACTGAGATCAAGAACAAGACAAGGAAGACTGCCTTGCCTGTTTTCAACAGCATGCTGGAGAAAAAGAGGTATAAAAGAATCAAGGAAACCCCACATACATAGATGTTTTCATACTGCACATTGAAAATCTGAAAGAGTCTTCATATGAATTTCTAGAATCAGGGCCTGGAGTTGTAGCTCAGTGGTTGTAGCTCAGTGGTAGAGCACTTTTCTGGCATGTGTGAGGCCCTGAGTTTGATCCTCAGGACCATATATAAACAAATAAAACAAAAGATCCATTGACAACTAAAAAATCTTAAAAATTTTTTTTCTAGAATCAACCATCAGTTGGGAGCTATGAGATTAGTTTGAAAATATAATAAATATCTAGACAAGGAAAACATTTTAAAGTTGTAATATACACGAATGTCAAAATATAAAATATGTAGAATGGAAGCAAAAGATATGCAAGACCTCTTACACAGAAAAACTTTAAATGTTACTTGGAGAAGTTTTAAAAATCTATAAACAAATGAAGGGGTATAAATTTGAAGATTCAAAATTATAAAGAAGTTCATGAATTTGAAGATTCAATATTTTAAAGAAGTCTATTCTCCCCCCTACACTGGTCTACAGTCTCTATATAATCTCAATGAAAATCCTAACAGTTTTTGTTTGTTCATTTTCTGGAAACTGGGGCAGACAAACTGATTTCAAAATATATGTGGAAATAAGCACAAAAGACCAATAGTTGACTTATTCCAGTGTTTAATAAAACTCACCACAGAGCCACAGTAATTACAACACTGTTGTTTTGGCAAAATAACTGACAAATAAAGCCACAGAATGAACAGAACAGAAAGCCCAGAAACTGACTCAGGTACAAGTTGTTTGCTGCTGGAGCAACACCTCAATTCTCTATGAAATCCCAGGCAAGGTTCTTCCCTCCTCTGGACCTTGGTTTCTTCATCTCTACTGTGAGGCACTTGGACTAGCTCACCAGAATTCTGATTATAAATCAGAATTAAACAGATTAATAAACATGTACATATTGCAAGGTCTCTCCATTTTTCACTTTCACCCCAAAGCAAGACAGTCTTCTAGGAAATCAATCAATGTTCCCTATTTTCCAGGAAAAAAAAGAAAAGTAGGAATTTTGGCCCTGTGTCCTGCCATGTACAGATCTTACCCCAAAATACTGCAGATAGCCTAAGTCTAGAGGGTCTACCTGCTGAGTCTTGCCTTGGTTGCCCATTTGGAAGGCATGTGAGGCAGAGATGAATCAGGTAGCCCCAGGTTTTAAAATACTGGTTTTCAAATACTGTTTTTCATTTATACGTTTAGCATGTTTCTAACCAAATTACATGAGCTAAGTCTCAGTTTCCTTATCTGTAAGAGGAATGTTACTGTGAAGATTAAATGGAACAATGCTTGCAAGGCACTTAGGACAGTATCAGGTACACAGTAATTATTTAATACCTGGAAGCCATTATGGACAACATACTGGGGCTGAATGTGGGGCTACAATGAAGAGGAAGACAAGATAATGGGAATAATGAACTAGACTTATTGGATTTATTGCATAGTGACTAATGTGTGGTTGAAGCTTTAATAAATATTTGTGGAATGGAAAGTTGTCAGTTCATCACACTCTCACTAATAGAGTCAAGGTCCCCTTGTTTCAAGTGTTAGACTACCTTCAAAATGAAAACTGGATCCCTAATATATATTTTACTCTCCATTACTACTAAAGAGAGAGATTACTCCCATGTCCCTGCCACTGCACACACACACCCTACTGGCCCCAACTAATATCCTTTCCCTCCCTTCCCACCTGTCTCTTGTTGTCATATGCAGCTGGGCGAAGCCCTAGTTGATTTGATGAGCCTGACTCCTTAACTCAAAATTGCCTATAAAGAAATGATCTCAAAACCAAGAGGCTTGATACTACAAAGCCTATTCTAAACCTTGTGCGCTAGGTCTAAAAACACCTGTGTGGAATAAAGATGGTGGCCAGTGATGACTGCAGGAAGGCGCTGGCTTCCTCCCTTCCAGTAAGAGAGACACACCACTCTCAATCATCCCCTACTGGGACAGTGGAGTCACTTCAGAACCCTATCACGGGGGCTGATTAAGGAGGTTAGGTCCCCGTACCCCTCTGAAGACACCATAAATCAAGGTGCTTTTGAAGTCACAGATGAATATGCTAAACTGTAATTAACTGAAGAGGTTTTCCTGTACAGTTTTTGGCTTGTAAGCACATCAGAATCCTGCTCCTCCCTCTCTCTGTAGAGAGGGTTACACCCTTCAAGAAGGTGCTGGGCTGCCTCCTGATTCTTTTTTTTTTTTAAAAAAAGAGAGAGTGAGAGAGAGAGAGGGGAAGAGAGAGAGAGAGAGAGAGAGAGAGAGAATATTTTTAATATTTTTTTTTTTTTAGTTTTCGGCGGACACAACATCTTTGTTTGTATGTGGTGCTGAGGATCGAACCTGGGCTGCACGCATGCCAGGCGAGCGCGCTACCGCTTGAGCCACATCTCCAGCCCAACTGATTCTTGATACTACTCCTGTCTTCCTCATCCAGGTAAGAAATCTGAAACCTGTCTTAGAAATTCATTACCATGTAAATCCAACAAAACAAACATTTTTCTCCCACAAATCTTTTGCCTACAGGTCTTCCTGTTGGGTGTTCAGAGGAATCAGAAGTAGCTAAAGTGCACTCTGGAGACAGTCTTCTATCATTCCCTCATCTCTCAGTCTTCCAAGTTCAATCAACACAGCGACTTTACTTCAGCAAGGTTCTTTCCTCCCAGATCTTGCTGGCCCTGCTCTGAATCCTCTCCCTGTTTTCAGAGTAACAAAAAGGAAGTCATCCCTCTGCAGCTTCAACTTAGTTCTTAAGTTTCAAAAACAAACTGTTACTTAATGTTGTGATCTTCCCCAGTCTGTAAAATCTACAGAATACTATCCTATAATGCACTATTCAGTCACCTTGGCCAACTGCACCATACAGAAGTGAACACAACAGCCACTATAACTGCACCCAGGGCTCACCCCTGCTTTGACTTCCTGAGTACAGCAGTAAACCCAATCAATCTTCTGTGAGAAAGAATTCTGAAGGAAGCCAGGGCATGAAGCGATTTCAATGATGGTGCCTGCTCACTCTAAGCTCTGAATCTCTGCTAGCATCCTTGAAAGACATGGAACAACCATTTCATCCAGCAAACATGTTCAGTTATGAACTAGGCCCATAGTCTGATTTGCCACAGCAGGGCAGGAGCCTCAACTCTGAGACCGGCCAGAACTTGAGAAGAGCTGTCACCTGTCAAATGTCACTCCCTCAGAGAGCAAGGACCACATTCACATGTGGTGAGCTCACAACCTTGTGTCCTCATCCCTGGACCCCACCCTGTGGAATGGAGTAAGTCAGCTTCTATGTACTTCCTTGGGACAAAGGGACATTTATTTTCCCAGTAAGCCACCTTTTCCCCTGAATTTTAAAAACTAAAGCAGATAAAAATATTTATTTTATATTTTAAAACTACCTTTTTAGAAATTCATCTAATAAGCTTTTGCAGATTCAATAACTGTGTACTTCTCATGAGCTGAGAATTTCATCCAATTATCTTTAAAATCAATTTCCAGATCTCTGATCCAAAAAAGGCAGGTTAGCCTCTGAAAGCCAGGGATTTGAATGGAGTTTATCAAGTAAAACCTTGGAGTGCATGCTAACAATTGTGTGGTTGGTTACTATGGGGCTCAAAACTTTGTTAATACTTTACTCATATTACCTTGTTTAATCCTCACAATAACCCTGTGAGGGAGTTACTATTATTCTCTCCATTTCACAGATAAGAAAACTGAAGCATGAAATGTTTAAAGTCACTTGCTCAAAGTCACTTATCTAATAAGTGGTGGGGGTGGTAAGTGAACCCAGGCAGTCTATACCCCCATCGTAACTACTCTTTCAAGAACATGAAAAGAACAGAAATGACTGATGTATTGACTTTGTGGGAAATAAAAGTTTAATGTTTAATCAGCATTATGTTTAAATACCGTCAGTGTTAGTTCATGGGCACCACTAGTTTTGAATTGCGAGCAATGGTGATGTGCTGTCCCTTCACTCCCTCCCCATGTACAGGACCTGGCGTTGTGGCCCTGCTCAAGGTCACAGAACCCCTTAACTGCAGAGTCCCTGGTAGAAAGGGGCAGACTTTCTCACAGTGGGAGGATTAGGGAACAGAGGCTGCCCATGCAGGACTGTTTCTCTCCCTCCTGCTGCTGATTAAAAGAACACCACCACACCAGGAAAAACAGGAAGCTGGTTTCCAGATAGGCCCAAACAACAGCTCCACTGTTAGGAGCTACTGGCAGGAGGCACAGTCACTGCCTGTCCCTGGGCCTCCTGCCTGGAAGGAAATGGTCAGCCTCAGGGCAGCATTGGGCAGGCCACAGGCAGGAGGGGTGAGCACTGCTGCCTGCTTCTCCTATCCAGCCATTAAGTCACCCTGCTTAGCCCGAGGCTGGAGAAGGCAAGGAGCCTCCAGGTTACTGAAAACCCACTAAAGTCAGTGTCTGCTCATGGTCCTAGTCCCACACCTGGATATTGGGTATCTTAACTTTCATGGTTCAAATGCAGACAGCAAGGCTCAGAGCACTTACGTGATCTGCTCAGTGAAGACATCACAGCAGGAGGGAGTAGAACCTGGCTATGTCTACCTCCAAAGCCCCTAATTTTGATGCATTTTTCATTATGCCACACTGTAAAATTTCTTTCTTGAATTTATCCAAAGGGATATCTTGATTTTTATTTTGCTAACAAAATAGACACTCCAATGAACTGGTATCTGTTTCACCATAAAGAAAAACTCAATGTAAATTTTCAAAAATTCTTAGAGAAATAAAGTAGTTGTAGCAGTTATGACAAAGACAAAATATCAATACTGGATAAAGTTGCATATAAATTGCAAAGAAAAACCAATAGTAATCCCTCTAATAGTAATTTCAACAGAAATACTAATCTCTAATAAATGTGGAAAAAATTCCACTTCATTTTTAATCAAAGAAATGTAAAAATAATCTCATATATATGTTAGAGTCTAAAGAAGTTGATCTCATGGAAGCTGAGAGCAGAATGGAGGCTGCCAGAGGCTGGGGAGAGTGAGGGAATGTGCAGGGATGGGGAAAGGAGATCAGTGGGTACTAAGTGACAGATAGACAGGAATAAGAAGTTCTGGTGTGCTAACACAGCAGGGTCACTACAGATCACAATAATGTCTTGTATATTCCAAAACCTAGAAGGATTTTGAAAGTTTTCAACATAAAAAAAAAAATGGATGAGTGTTTGAGAAGATAAGCTTCATCTGATATAAACATTATAGAAGGTATAATGTACTAAGACATAAAATGGCTTCCATTAATATGCATAAATTTTTATGTTTTCATATATTAGAAATTTAAAAAATTTTAAAAACCCAAAGAAGTGCAAAAATACTATTAACATCCATTAGCTAGTATAATGACAAGAACTTATAAAACAAAACATTGGTATAAGAGCAGATTACTAGTGGAAGTTTAAATTGCTACTATTCTTTTGAGAAGCAATTTAGTAATCTGTACCAAGAGTCAGAGATGCTTTTATATATTTCTTTACCCAGTAGTTCAATTTCCTGAGTATCCTAAGGGATTAATTTAAAATATGAAGAAGCTGTATGTAGCATGGGGACTTTCCTCTGTGCATTACTTATCCTGTAAGCAGGATAAGCAGAAAGCAGTCTAAATGTCATAGAGAGAGAGCATGGCTAATAAATGTGGGCATATTATTCAGATATTAAAAATGATGGTGGTAGAATCTACAAAGCAAAACAAAAAACAAAAAGGCAGTTTGCTGCAACACTGGGAAGGAATAATTGGGACAAGGGTGTAGAAATGTGGTTTGTGTAAAAATGTGGTTTGTGATGTAGTGTAGACATGTGATTTATTTAAAAAATTACACGACAAGAAACTAGAAATACACAAAAGAGAGAAAAGAGAGTATATCATTCAATATATTGTACACAGTCTCTTCTTGTAGGTTTACAAGCATTTGCCATAGATTCCACTTTTATCAGGCATTTTTTTTTTTTTTTTTAACAAAAGAGAACTGCATTTGGAATACTCTCTGCTGTGATGGACATTCGCCCACTTGGAGGGTGCTCCCAGGTGGTGAGCTTCCAGAAGCAGGCCTGAAGGGCGGCTCACAGCATCCCTTCTTTCATGTGGTTTCTAGGCAGCGTTTGTGCTGTGTTTGTGTTCCCACCCTACAAAGGGTACTTTTGTTCCATTAACCACTTGTGGTTTAGTTGCTACTCTAAGGGTTATGGGACTACCATGCAAATCAAACAGTAGAAGCTTTCAGGTTTCTTAAGAAAAACTTTCTATTTGTTAGTTTTGCACCTCAGGAATAGAGGCTGCATTTACCATGGTTCCTGGCACATCACTGACACTATCTAGGCAGAAGCCCTATGTGTATATATGCTTTTCATTTCCTTTTATCCCTATAGCCTGCTTCCATCCTCTTAGTCCATGGGCAAACTTTATAATGTGCTTAAATATTTGTGCCAGTGCTCACAAAATGTGCACTGTATACTTATGAGCACCTATTTTTAACTTACAAAAATAACAGTTTGTGCATATTATTCTTACTTTTTCCATTAAGCACTGTTTTCAACATTGACCCAAATTGCTATATGCATAATTCCTAATGTCTGTGTAATAAATATCCTGTGATGGGCATCATTCATGGCATCTCTGGCCACATCCTTTCCAGGCCTGGCTGTCACTCTGTGGTTTTCTCCTTTAGCGCCTCTACTTACCCTACAACACATAACACTCACGCCCTATTTGCATATGGCCTCACATAATCCTAACAGTATCAAATGACAAGGACTAAAATTCTTCATTTTTGTTTTAAAGAGAAAAATTCATGTAACGTGTAATTTTCAAAAATGTCTTTTTCTTTGTGTCAGGAAGTCTCTGTGCAAACTTTAATAATTAAGAACATATCAATAAGAAATCATTGGTTTCCTTCATCCTCCCTTAGACCTACTTTGAAGCAGCTGCTTTCCGAAAAGTCACAAATGGCCACCTAAGACCCTCAAGATCAAAATCTAAATTCCAGAGATGTCAGAAAGTCCTCACTGCCATTCGAAGTCATGATTTCGTAATCTGATCTCTCTGAGGTCATCCTTTGATCCTAAAATTGACACCGTGGGAGCCATGTATGTCTCAGCAATGCACATATCAGGGAAGAGGAAAGGAGGCAGAGGTTTAGCAGGAGTATGTGCAGGGGTAACGGCCTTACTCAGCCAAATGCCCTGTGACCCCTCCATAATATGGGTGCTTGTGACTGAAATGCTCTTCATTTTGCACTACACAAATGCAAATGAAATGCTCTTCATTTTACAGAGCCACACAAGCTTCATATTAACAAAGCGGTTACACATATCTTCATCTAGCCCTCATGGCCAATGGGCATGGCGCAGGATGGGTATTACCCACATTGGGTCAGGAGGGAAGAAGGTAAGGCTCAGAAGGTGAAGTGACCTGTTCACAGTCACAAGTTCAGAAGGGGGTAGGAGTGACGACAGTCCAGCCTCAGTTGGTGTGATGGATGGTCCCTGCCCTCTCCCCTTACCACAGTGGACAGCACCCTTTCTGAGCCTTCTTTGGAAATCAGATTCTGCCAGTCTGTGCCTACCAGGGCACCAGGGACTCCTGTCCTAGGGACTCTTGCTCTGAAGATCATATTTCTAACAGTCCCTCCCTCCCAGGATCTTGGTGAACCATCAGGGTTCACTGATCAGGGAGGCACTGATGAAAAATGGGAGCCCCAGAGGGCTGGCTCCTCCTCTGTGTGCAGTCATCTCTTTTCGGAACGGAAAAGATCTGAGGAACCTTATCCACCAGGGTTCTGGCAGGAAACAGATGGCACTCCCCAAATGGGTAATTTGAGAAGAATTTAATAAGGGGACCATTTATAGAGGGACCAGAGCACAGTGCTCTGGGAGCAGTAATAGTCATGCACTCACACCCCTAGGCCCAAGGGGGTGAGGGAGGAGAGGCCACTGAAGCACAGTGCCCCTAGAAGGGGCACAGGACCTTTGGTGGGGCCAAAGGGTGGGACTGGGAGAGTCAATACTTCTTCTGATCCATGCTCCCCACTGGGCAAAGAGCACAATAGGGAGCCAGGAAGCAAGGGAGCCCATTCATATAGTCTTACTGGTCAGCTTCCAGGGCACAGGGAAGGTGGGGAAGAGTTGGGAGGAACCCTGGAGGGGCAAACAGAAAACATCGTGCATAAGACCCAACTAAAGCAAACTCTTGACTTGAAAGGCGAGGGGAGGGTTGGTGGGCGGGGGGTGGGATGCTGGCCCAGAAAATCAATGGAGAGTTGCAGAACTGGGCTGGGAACTTAATTCCTGGCTGCCAGGCAATACTCTTCCCCTCTCCATTTGATGCAAGGATATCTTTTCCTATACACACTACTGGAGCCTTGAAAACTAACAAATAGACTTTCATGTTAGCCAGACTTTGTAGGTTACTCTGTTTTATGGATGGTACATTCTGAAGCTATTCCTCCATGGTATAGTCTATACTCCCCCAGAGTGACTCCCCAAATGCCTACATGGTTCACATCTAGGTGCTAGGCTTTTGACACAGGAGTCAAGAGTCTCTCAGTTTAAAGGGAATACAACTCAAGAAAAAGACAAAAAAAAAAAAAAAAAAAAACCTGAATGAAGTATAGGTATGTAAACACACGTGGGTCTGGAGAATGCATCTGTGGCTCTACAGAGAAGCCCAGCTGCAGCAAGAAAGGGAAGCAAGGAACACTTCCAACCAACCACCCAGCTCAGAAGACCAGGCCCCTGACCTTCAGTGCACTGACGGCACTCTCCCACCCCATGTACATACAGAAATAGCTGTGCATTGGCCCGCGAGTCGCCCAGGCCTGGAAAAATACTCCAGGATATTTTAAAAATCACATGTTCTTCCAAGCCTTTTTAAACTTGACTGGAGAACAGACTGGCTAAAAAAAGAACGACTCATTGAGATCCTTTTTGTAGGCATTATCTGAGCTACAAATTCAAAATGAAATATCTAAATGTTGATTCTCAATTTTCTTTATGAATTCTATCAACCTTGCCCCCTTTATGAAGTAAGGCACATTTCCCAATTCTTTGGTTAACAGGTTTTTGTAAGAAAACTCTGAAAAAACTATTGATGATTAATCTCATACAGATATTAGCATGATAGCTCTATAACTACAAAAATCAAAATACCAGAGAATTCTTGTTTAGCTTTCTAATTTTTACATTCAATTCTTTCCATCTTTAAATGTTTCCCAAGTCCCTGTGCTTGGAACTGCGGGCAGAACAAAGTAACGAGTTAGCAAGGCAGGCGGGGGCCAATCACTAAGGAAGGTTCTCCCACCTTCTTCTGTTTCCTGTAGGCATTGAGGAGGCACTGAAGGCTTCTGAACAGAGGAGTCATTAGACCACATCGCGTTTTGGCAAGTTATACTTTACAGGATGACGAGGAGATCCAAAGGTAGGAAGCCTGGTGAAGCCTGTTGAGGAGGTTGTTGCAGTTCGGATGTGAGGATGCACACAAAAAGGATTTTCTCAAATCAGAGATTTGGACTAGGTTTTCACAATGCAGAAGGAAGATGTGTCCCAGACACATGAGAATAAAGGGATTTGTGGCCATGAATGTGTTTTTTTCCATAACAAGGAGGCAGAGCAGAGAGCCACTGGGTGAAAGTCAAGACAACAGGAAGTTGTGTCATTCACAGGTTCTAGTCTTGGAGTGTAGTACCCACAGTACTTATGCTTGGGGACCTGGGGTGTGGTAGTTCTCTGGTTAGAGATGAAAGGGGACATCTTGCACGGCAGGGCCCCCTGTCTCTGCTCTGGTGGGTCACCACCTCCTGAGGAGCCATTTTCCCCTCTGTACAACTCTTTATACTGTAAGGTTCCTTCTTGGGGCGGGGGGGTGAAACCAGTACCCTGGGGTTTTCTATCCATAAGGGTTAGGTCCTTTTCTCTAAATCCTGATGTAATCCAATACTTCTGCTGGTGCGTTAGCTTCCTGAGAAGGAGTGAAGTGCAGACCTTCCCCCAAAGGGAATTAGCCCTAAACAGCCCAAATAAATAAAAACTCCATAACCAACTTGGTGCTTCTCAGTAATCAGGCTTTTTTCTCTGCTTAAGTTGTATAATAGGCAGCCAGCCCAAGGAGCATTCTTCACCATAAGATTTGTTCTGCAGCCTCCAGCCCTAGACAGGCTGAAGGAGTCCTACAGACATAGGAGTATGTGGCAGGGATCTTGTAAAGTTATTTTCTGCTTTAACCTGTTATAGCCTTTGCAAAGACTGTTTGAATAAACCAGTAACCTAGTGGAAGTGGCAGTGAAGGCTGCATTGGGGACCAACCAGAAGCAACTGCAGATGGAACAGGCAGGCAGGAACTCTGCCCAGCAGTGGCAGCATCCTGATCCGTTGCAGTTTTTCTGGAGGGAAGTATAAACACAAGGTGGACGAGAAGAGGGCCTACCCAGCTTTCACTCAGAGAGGCTCTGAGCTTGTGCCTGGTACTATGAAGCCACCTCAAAGTCCAAACTGAGAGGAGTCTGGTGGAGTATGTCAGGCTGTGACATTTTTTGCTCAGTCTGTTTGCCTTTATAGGATTGTGATATCCCTTGTGATAGCAAGGACACCTCTGCCTGCTGCTGGCACTTGACCCTGAGGGCCCAGATGTGCTATCTGTATCAAAAATTGCACAAATAACCCAAAACCACTACTGAAGAAACAGAGGAGCATTCTGCATCAGTCTTCCTATGTCCCCTTCCCTGGTCACTGAATGCAAGCTCTCACATCTGTGTTCCAAAAACTCTCCCCCACCCCCTCAAAAGTCAGCCTTATACCTCAGGGTTCAAAGCCGTTTTGCAGCAGCAGCAGCAGCAGCAGCAGCAGCAGCAGCTGTAATAACAGCAACAAGCAGGCCTCTCAAGTGAGTCACTGTTTGGAAGTATGTGCGCACACATTCCCTCATTTGTCCTAATGACTTGCACCTTACCTCTGAGCAGCTTGAGATGAAGGACATGCTAACAGCAGCTTCCTTTTCTAATGACAAGGTCTGCCTCAGGAGTGCCAGCACTCTTTCTGCTCCTTTTCCAAGCTCTAGAACCCACACTTTTGACTGTGCCTGGGGTTGGTAGACCAGTTGGTTGGCCCAGGCTTATGCTTGGCTCTCTAAGAGTCAGAGAAGAAGAAGCCCAATACCATCTCAGTCTCCAATACCCCAGACCCACTGAGGACCAGCATCACCATATTGCTCAGCTTCAGGGGGATGGTGTTTCCTGAAGCACAAACCACTCAGGTTTGTGCTTAAGTTGTGCAATGCTGTGCACTTGAGACTCTGCAGTAATGCACTGGGGAGGCACTTTCTACAGCAACAATGATGGAGAGCACTCACAATGTGTCCTGTGGCCATGGGGCAGCCTGGTGTAAGCCACTGCCTGACTGTTACTCAATGGTGGCTACAGACTAACCTAGACATCATCTTTTCTGGGAAGTCTTAATATGAGATGCAGTAGCGGCAGCAGAGACAGTATTTGGGGTGAGACAAGAGGAAGAAGTGGGCAAAGATACCTGGAAGAATCCCTAGGGTGGGAAGCCATGGGTGCCCAATTCTAAAATGATGGCATGATGGTGGGTCCCCAGAGCTCCCAGCATCTGAACCGAGACACCAATGGGCCCACTAGGAAGTACAGAGACCCATGTAGACTCTAGTTTCCCCACATCCTTGGGAATCGTCACAAGGAGCTCCCATCCCCTGCGGCCAATGAGGTATACTTCTGGTAAGCTGCAAGAGCCTGGCTAGAATAGGGAGATTATTACTGGAGGAAACTGAGCTTCAAAGAGATGAAATGACTTGTTAATTCAGACACTGAAGACTGCTAACCCATCACACATTCCCTCTGCTCCCTTCCTGATAAAACTGATTTCTTCAGGAATGGCAATATGCCCTGCTAAAACTTCTCCCTGGCTTACAGGTGACCATGTGACATGATTTTGGCCAAAGAGGCTTTTGAAAACAGTGTTTGCTCTCCTGAAACAGGGATTGCCCTTTCCCACTTTTTAGCTTGGACCATTTGGAAAAAAGGCCTCAGAATGCACCAGCCACCCTGTACCATGGAAATGAAAGTCATCTGCCAAGGACAATACAGGTAGGAAGATAACAGATTGGGTCTCCTATGAGCCCTGGCCTGGCTTCTTGCAGAATTCTCATTGTGTCATAAAGATAACCACCTACTGGTTTATGCCACTTGTTGTGGTTTGTTCCCAAGGATTCACGTGCTGCAGGCTAGGTCCTCAGTGAAGCAGTATGAGAGGTGATGAAACTATAAGAGGTGGAATCTAGTGGGAGGTCATTAATCATTGGGAATGTTCCCTCAGAAGGGATTGTGGGACCCTAGTCTTTCTGGTTTCCTGTCTGGTGATGTGATTTCTTGTTCCTTCATGTATTCTCACCATGACAGCATCTTCTGAGGGCCTCACTAGAGGCAGAACCAATGAGGCTGCCTGATCTTGGACTTTCAACCTCCACACTGTGAGCTAAAAAAAAAACACTTTATACATAATTAGCCTGCCTCATGTATTTCATTATAGTAAAAAGAAAATGAACTCATATACCACTCCATTGGTTTTTCTAATTTTTGCAGCTAATCCAAATACCTGCCTATACAACAGAGTTGCTGGTAAACAGCAGATCTGCAACTCTATCGAAGGTCTGTAGAACTCTAGCGCTCACTTCCCTTATATCTAAGGGCAACACTATCTCCTGTTCTCAGAACAAAAAGGTCTACAAATTGAACAAGATGCTATAGGTAAAGCACATCTCCATGAACACTCAATAAATATTAATCCCTGTTACCACTGTCATCATTTGGTCGAGTAGGGTCTACGCCACTTAAAACTCCGGTTTTAGCACCTTACATACCACAAATACAAACTCAGAAAGTGTTATCTCTTTCAGAAAGAAAAAACAGAGAAGGACAAGCTAGATCCTTTGGCTTAACAGGGTTCCTGGGAACAGAGGGGTTGTCCTTGAGATAAACTTCTATCCCCATAGCCTGCTTGTCCCCCTGGGAAGAACATGCAGACCCAGAGGCCAGAGTGAACCCTGGTATGATCAGTGGATCTGAATATTCCCTTCCTGTTCCTTCTACCTGGTCTCAGGCCCCTTCAGAGAATGCACAGAAAGTCAGAGCCCCTGAAAAGGGGCCAACCAGGTTCAGTTAGGGGCATCAGATACCCTGGCAAACTCACACATTTCTCCTTCCTAGGCACAGAAGTGTGTCACCTGAAACAAAGGATATTGCTACTTTTACAAGAGGAAAACAATGAAAACAAGCTAAATGTCTAATGAGGTACTGTTAGAAAAAGTGATGTTGTGTCTATAAAATTTAGGGGATACATTGCATCTTTGTATATGATGTTCTCCAGAGGTTTTCCATAATATGAGAAAATTCTCGTGGTATGTATAAAATAGCTGGTAGAGGAGCTGGGGGTGAAGCTCAGCATGCACAAGATCATGGGTTCAATCCCCAGCACCACAAAAATAAAACAACAATAACAAAAAAAAAGATGGCATCATAATCAATATCTGTGGCATATTTCTGATGATTGCTTTATGACACTTATATGCACATACACATATATATAAGAGAAAATAAAAGACAAGATGAAAAAATCTTTTAAAAACCAATGGTGATTAACATCTTTAAGTTGTTTTATCATGGATGTCTGTTTTTTCTTCACATTTTTCTACATTTTATAATATTTGAATAGTACCTTTTATAACCAAAAAAATCCTCATAAATTAGTTTTTTAAAGCAATGTTATGACTTTTCATTAACACACTCCCTTTTCTCTCTTCATATGCTTACATCAATAGAAGCTAAATGTTGTCAAAAGTGACCCTTATTAATCTCAATACAGCATAAACTTCCAAGCTGACTGGAAGAACTGCTGATACTGGTTTTTCACCTGATCTGATCTAAGACTTCTGACAAGGTGGAGGGGATATGATCTACCTCATAGTCTCCCCATTGGCAGTAAGGAAGAGAGAGTCCTTAAGTTATTTAAAGAACAAAAACAGCTAACACTTTTTGAGCATTTTCTGTGTGTTAGCAACTGATTGAATAAATCTGTAAATACTATTATTATCCCCATTTTATAGATGAGGAAACTGAGGTACAAATACATTAGGTAATTCACCCAAGATTACTTAGTAAGTGGCAAAGCTAATGTTAACATTCAAAAAATGTAAATCCAGAGTCCATGCTTTTAACAATCTTACTTTGCAATATCTCATTTCAATTGCCCACATGGTCTGTGCCAAAATTGGAGAGTCTCTGGGAAGCAAGGCCCCTCTGAGTCTTTGCTTCTTCTGGCACATCTATGATGACCTGGCCTCCTCACTTTCTTTTCCACTGTCATCTCTGATCCTCATGTCTTTGGCTTGTGCCTGTCCTCTGCCTTTCTGGGCTCACGTTTTTCTCAAGGCCCAAGTGCTATCATAGTAGATGCCTGAAGCCTAGTCTTTCAGCATCTCAAGACCAAACTTCAGAGGAAACAACCTGACTCTTTCTGTTTTTGCCCAGACCACAGGATGGTCACAGTTCAGGCTGTGAGCTGGCAACTCCTGCAGGTGGTATCCGCCTTGGACCAGACCCTGTGTGTGGCTGAAGGGGGCTGTGGACTAGAGACTGCAGCACTGGCTCTTGGTCCATAGGGACTGACTTCCTAAGGGGCAGAGTCTCCAGCTTTGGGGTGGGCTACTGAAAGCTTGGAAACTCACTTTACAATCTAAATGGCAGCATTCTTCAGGACTGTTTACTCTCTCTCCTATTTGAGCGCCTTCATTCCTGTGAATTTAAATATCATCTGTGCTGGTGGCCTCAAGTTCACATCCCTAGCCTAGACTGCTCCTGCAGGTTCCAGCCCAGAATTTCACTGCCTACTTAGCACTTGTCCCGGAAAGGCTCACAGAGATCTCAACCCCTAAGTATGTAAAACAGAAAGGTCTGCATGGCCCTCTGTAAAAATCCTGACCCCGCCTACCTCTCCAAGTTTACCTCAAGTTACTTTCCTACTCACTCACTCACTGGAATTGAGTTGGCTCCTGGATCACGCCAAGCATTTTCCCACTGCATGGCTTTAGCACCTGCTGTTTTCTCTGCCCTAGAATGCTCCTTCCAAGAGGCTTCCCTGACCACCAGGCAAGACTGAGGGCCTACAATAATATCTATCATAGTTACTGGTTTACGGCTTTCCTAGACCTAATTATATCTGTAATTAATTAATTAATTAAATTTCTGTTTATTTGCTATCATCTGCCCTCCCCACTAAACAGCGAAGTCCATGAGAGCAAGAACTCTGTCCCACTTGTTGTGTATTATTTGGCACACAGCAGATCCTCAGTAATTACTGCTGAATGACCAAATGGAATGTGGGTCAAGCCAGTAATTAAACATATTTAACATAATTGGAATAAGTGAAAGCATTTGTGTAAATCTCTTGGCATGGGGTATATAGTAAGCACTCAGTAGCAGTAATAATATGGCCACTGCTATTGTTGCGTTGAGGCATATGATACAATTAATATTTGAACTTTACCTATAAAACAGCAATTTTATATGGTTCAACCCAATATTGTTACTGTTTGGACAGTGTGACTTCAAACCACACTTTCTGCTACCAGCCAGGAAGCACACACACAATTCAGTGCAACATTTTTCAAATAGAAGGCAACAACCTCTGATGCAGCCCTCTGTTCCCTCAGAGAGGTAATGTGCCTTCTTCCCCAACTGGGGTCTGCTAGTGGTTTGAACACACCTTGATCTGAGACCCCTCCCTCTGGGGTTTCCTAGGAAAAGACTTTCTTTGCCAAATACCCTGGTGCTTCTGAAATCCCTGTGGACTCATCCAATCCATGAACATGAATATTGACTATCTCTGTCCAGTTCTAAGAAAATAAAGAGGTGAAGTTTTTATGTGGTCTTGCATGATGAAGACCAAATGGAAGTGAAGACAAATGTCTTTTCCACAACAGGGATTTCTCTTCTTTATAACCAACAATCCTTAAAGCATCAAACTCGAACTGAGTCTAAGCTAGTCATGAAGCAGAGTGGTAATGGCAAACTTACTAATGACAGTGCTCTGGGCTACTTTTCTTTCTATTTTCCCTCAAAGATTCTATGTTTTCACATCACATAATCTTTCGATTTTTTCAGCATATTGTTCCTTCCCCATGGGATGCGTGACCCAGTGATCTGAAAATATCAGTATTTCCAATGCCTTGCCTTCATTCTTGACACAAGCACATGTCCACCTAGAACTTGATACTTAAGAAATGAAAACTAAAACTAACTTTTCATTACTTATCCAATGGTTCAATACATTGGGACTTACAGTTCTGTGACAAGGATCAAAACATTTTTTATACTAGAGATAATAACATTAATAAAACACACAGTAAGAGTTTTTCTTTTCCCAAAATGAAATGGTGCTTTCCTGTACAATTTTAAGCCCCCACTTCCTTGCACTTGGGAATTGGCATAACACTATAAGAATTTTGTGTTGAGCATCACTTTAAGCAGGGATTACTCAGACTCACCTAAGACATGTGCAGAACTGAGAGGTCCTGCATGAGAGAAAGGGTATAAGCTTTCCTACAACCCCTGTCCAGATGAACAACACAGGCAGCCTTTCTCTCATAGAGGAAGGTTCTGCAGTTTGAAGTGGTACCGCTCTGAAAAGCAAAGGATGCCCAGTGATGGCTCATGAGCTCTGCTCTGAATATGGACTTTGCAATATATCCAACAGTGCAATCCAGATCAACTATGGAGCCAACTAACAGTGAAGCTATATTACAAGTGGAAATATTTTATATGTCTGAGAAAGAAATTTTAAGTAGTCATGCAATCACAGAATGCTGTTGGAAGGACCTGGAGACCCTCTGGGGCAGCTCCTTCAAGTCACAGCCATCCACGCATCACATCAAAAGGGTGTGTTGCAATAAAGCCTCACAGGAGCATGAGAACAGTCTCCCTCCTGTGCTTCCTGCATCTCTATGTCCCAGGTAAATAACTATATGTATTACTAATTAGAACAAATTTTAAAAATAAATAAAATAACTGCATGTAAAGGCATTCATCAAATGTCTCCCACCTCACTTGTGAATAAAACCTGAACCTGTCTTTTAAGGCCCTGGTCCCACCTTTCTAGGTCTATTTTGCATTACCTCAGTTACACAAGTCCTTTCTGCACCTGAGCTGCTCTGCTCCTGTTGAAGTCCTCTGTCCCACTAGTCCCTAAAACACCCTCTCTTCCACTCTGCACCCATGGTTCCTTTACTATTCCCTTACTCTCCTGATCAACACATCAGCTTGTTGGCACTTCTGAGTGGACGAATCACACTCCACATTCAATTATTTGTATATTTGTCTTATATCTTTCATAAGATTGCAGATTTCCAGAGGGCAAGGAAAATATTTGATTCATATTATCATATTGCTTATAGTAGTTCCACGAAACTTAAGAACAAATGTATTCATGACACATTTTTCTTATCCATTTATAAAAGCAGATCCCAATGACATTTCAACCAAATGCATTTCAGTGATTCTGTATATGCAGAATTAACAAGCACTCTTTTTCCTCATTTCTTTTCAACACTTTTTATGAAAAATTTCAAACATACAACAAAGTATGCCTAAGGCCACCTAGACTCTACCATTAACATTTACTGCACCTGCTTTATCACTTATCCATACACACATCCATTCTTCTGCCATCAATCAATCCACATAATCTCACTAATGTATCTCAAAACAAATTGCAGATATTATTTTACTTCCCTTAAATAATTCAGCACATCCATCATTAAATACAGTTCAACATTAATTTCTTTTGAGGTAAAATTCATGTTTGGAGAAGTGGCCACTTAAGTGTAGGTTCATCGAACTTAGACTATTATACACACTTAAGTAAACCCTTACTTCTCCCCATGGGAAATTAGCATTTTGATTTTCCCCTCTTGGTACACATTGGTTTGCCATACTGGACTCTCTTAGAAAAACTATAAATTCTAAACAAAATACAAAGCATAACTATCTGAGGCACTACAGGAAGAAAGCAGGGGGCTGATACCAGGAAAGATGAGAAAAGATCGAGATGTCAATTTTAAGATCTTTAGGCTGGTGACCAGCTGTAATCAGTGCCATGCTGGGTGTCCAAAATGCCATGAGCATGTGTTCCTTGGGATAAACCACAGTCACTAGAATGTGAAGCAGGAACTCAGAGAGTAGAAAAGCATAAAGGAAGAGCCCAAGTTCTGTGTGAAAACTGCCCACAGCTCTGGCCGAGTCATGATGCACAGGGTAGATGCTACACAACCTGGCTGAAAATAAGAAAACAGCCTAAGTGCTGCCCAAGAGATAGGGTTTGTGGTTTTCATTTCACCAAGCTAATTGCTAATACCTAGGACAAACAACATCTCAGTCCCCCTAAAAACCTCCTCAGAGAAATAAAACAGAATTCAGAGTCTCTACAATAGGATATGCACAATGTCCAAAATATAATCCAAAATTATCCAATATGTAAATAGGAAAATGAGACCTATCTTCAAGAGAAAAGGACAGTCAATAGAGATCCCAAGATAACTCAGATGTTGCAATTAACAGATAAGAATTCTTAAAGCAGTTTTTAAATTATATTCAGTGGCACAAAGGAGTATATGAAACATCTAGGAAATTTTGGCAGAGAAATAAACCATAAAAGAGAACCAATCAAGCTCTATAATTAAAAATTACAATATATGGAAACTTTTAAAAATCATTAGGCAAGCTTAACATGATAGAGATGATTATGAAAGCATCAGTGAATGTGAAGGTAGACCAAGAGAAATTATCCTGTCTGAAGATCAGAGAGGTAAAAAGATAAAAACACCTCAGACCTGTAGGACAACATCAAAAGGTCTACCAAGAAGAAGTGCAGTCCCAGAAGAAGGGAACAGGAGCAGAATGGAAAAAATATTCAAAGAAATAATGATGAGAAGTCTTCAATTTTACAAAATCAAGAAGCTCAATGAATTTATGGATTCAAGAACCTCAATTAACTCCAAGCAGGATAAATGCAATGAAATCAATGAAAAAAAATTAAAGAGAAGAAAATCATGAACGCAGCCAGAGAAAAATTGCACAAATAATAAAGGCAACAATGA
This sequence comes from Callospermophilus lateralis, assembly GCF_048772815.1. Lineage (NCBI taxonomy): Eukaryota > Metazoa > Chordata > Mammalia > Rodentia > Sciuridae > Callospermophilus > Callospermophilus lateralis. Next base: position 200,419,114 of record NC_135305.1, on the reverse strand, counting down.
TTTCAGGGACTATTAATTTCTCATCAGAAACCAGTGATGCCAGAAAATAGTATTTAAAAAATCTTCAAACCAATTTGTATATCTAGTGAAAATATCCTTCAAGAATGAAGGTGAAGGGCTAGGGTTGTAGCTCAGTGGTACAGCACTTGCCTAGCATGTGTGAGGCACTCAGCACCACATATAAGTAAATTAAAAAAAAAATAAATAAATAAACGCATGGTATCCATCTACAGCTAAAAAAAAAAATTAAAAAAGAATGAAGGTGAAGTAAATATACGTTAACTTCTTGGTGTCCTTTTGTCAAAACTTTTATACTAAAAGTTGGTTAGCCAAGCATCAGCTTGCACACCAGTTCAAACAAACTTTAAAATACACGTTTTAAAATTGATGGCAACTAAAAATATGTGGGCTGGGGAAAAAATCAGCATAACAATCTGCCTTCAGTTTTTCCTTTAATAGTGAATATATGGGCAAGAAGTTACTTTGATGTGATCTGAACTAAGACTGAGACTCATTTACATTCTGCTAAAGTCTCCTGGTCTAGACTGTCCTGACTACCTCTTTCCTTCCCTCTTTTCTGCAATTACATGTTAAGAAAATGAAGGAATGGTTGTATTTCCTCCTCTAAATGTTATTCAGGCCTAGAGAAAGAATGCAGAACTGACCATTAAAAAGCCCACCTGCTAAGAGTTCAAAATAAAGGGAAGGCAAGTGACCAGACATAAAAGAAAACAGAGAGGCCAAGATGTCCTGAAAAGACACGTTGAAGTCAAGAGAATTAACTGTAAAAGTTGAGACTGAGTCAATATTTGCATTAGAAATCTCAACCTGAATTAACATGTTTGTTGGTCCAGGAACAGCTCCCCTGAGAGCTCTGGAAGTGTGATCTCCTGCACATCTGCTCTGGCCTTTATGAGTTCTCTTAATACTTTTTAAAGCTGCTGCTAAGTGTTAATTTTTGTCCAAAGAAGGATTACTAAACAACCTGTTGGGAACACAAAGATTCCCTTCATACTGTTCTTCTGGCTTTCCTTAAACCTAGAGGCAGACTGTTTTCCAAACTGTTAACAACCGAATTGACTGCCAAACTGTTAACTAGCTCCTGACATCTAAACAACAGCTGTGTTCTGTCCTGTGAAAGGGCAGCCTCACCCAGACAGTGACTCTCCAAAGGTCAGCTGTGTCCTGCAGCAGGAAGTCCATTCCATGGTTGGTGGCACATGCCGGCACAACGGAACAGTCTGTGTTTGTCCCAATTCCCTTTCCTCCTTTTTGGCTACTCTTCACTGGTCATAAATGTTCAGCTCGCCTTGCACAGGAAGTGGGGGCCTTAAACTTCATCCTGCACGTTCACTGCTGCTCTGGCTCTCATATTAAGGCTTTTCACCGAAGACGCCACTGAAAATGGTGCTGGTGGCGAAGGACCACAAAACAAAGTTAAAACCCTCATCTCAGAAGTAAGCACGATTGCTAAGTATTTACTAGCTGTCAGGCACTGTTCAGGGTTTTCCTACACTATCCTCTCACTCCTGTAAGGACCAGCCTTCCTATTCAACAGGTAGGAAAGTCTCAAGGTTCAGTGTTTAAATGAGCTGCCTGTAGCCATGTGGCTTTGGAGGGATGCCAAGAGAGCCTCCAGTTCTATAATTCAAGTTCAAGGGTCTTTCTACACTGGGAACTTTCAGAAGTAGAAATACCATCCACAATTCCAACTGGAGTTTAAAAAAAAAATGTGTCCAATTGATATAAAGTTGGTGTACTGATGATTTTTTAAACAATTTTTTTTAGTTGTTCATGGACCTTTATTTTATTCATTTATTTATATGCGGTGCTGAGAATCAAACATAGTGCTTCACACATGCTAGGCAAATGCTCTACCACTGAGCCACAACCCCAGCCCTGGTGCACTGCTGATTTTAAAATTTAACCTAGAAGAGTAAATGCACAGGAACAGCAAAAGCCATTTTAATAATAATGATGATGGTGCCCTTGTCTTTATAGAAATTAAAAAATATGTTATAAGGCCAAATCACAAACAGGGTGCTATATGTTTACCTACAAAATGGCTGGTTGATAGTGAGAACCTAATAAATATCAGTTATCACTAATATATTATGTTAAATGCATTATATGTATTATTTCACTTAGATTTTTTTCCACTTAGGCACACTGTGAGAACAGTTTCATTCCCATTCTATAAATCAGGAAACTGAGGCACAGAGCGTTTAAATAACTTGCTAATGGTCACAAAGTATATAAACGAAATGCCTAAAATCTGAACTAAGTCTGACTTCAGAGGTAAGCATGTTACTGTAGCACTGACACTAACATCAAGCTCTGGGGGAATCTAAATGCTCATCAATAACAGCGACTATTTAGACAAATTGACATGCATAAGAATAAAGAACATTCCTGAGAATGAGGCAACCTGTAAGTTCTGATATGAAAAAATATCTATGTCAACAGAGAAAACAAGTTGCCATGATATCATTTTTAAACTTGTGAATCATCACAGACACCTGTGAAGGTACATATGTTGCATTCAAATGTTGTGCAAAGTTGCACAGACATATAGACACACCATCCTTTTCCTCTATGGATTGAATTTTTTTTAAATGTGTCCAATTGCTAGGACCTGCAGGGCCACCCTAATACTGTACTTTTAAATGAATTTTTTTTTATTGTTTCAGTAAGTTACAAGCATGCCTTCTGTAATAAACAAGATTTTTAAAGTGACTCATTACTTTAAAAAAAAAGAAAAAAGAAAGAAAGAAAAGAAAGGAATGTTCTTTTCAAAGGAAAATGTTTCCATGAAGAAGTTGAATAGCTAACTGACAGTACAGGGGGTCCTCCCTCAGTAGGATTTCGGTACCATAGTTCCCACTGTAAAATGGCACTCCATGCTTGGAGAAGAGGACAGTCTGGGTTTTAATGCAGCCGTTACCACAAACAGCTGTGTCCTAGCTTGTGGCTGGCCCACTGCCCTGCACACCTGTGCGTAGGAGTAGAGCAGCTCTTCCCTTTACAATCACTTCTTTCAGACAGTGAGGTCAACAGGCGTAGGGGATTCAGATGCGAAGGGCTGCTTGAATGTCCTGTGGTTGGAAGGGGGAGGTTCGATCATAACTGGCCTCAGTGAGCCCAGACATAGATCAGCCTGATCTGGGATAGGTCAAAAACTCAAGATAAGGCACTGCAGTCAGCAGTAGTGATGAATGGAGAGAAGGCCAGCCCAGGGGAGGGGGAGGAATGGAGCGGAACCTGGGACATTCTATGTTCTTAGACTGATTGTTGACCACATCCAATTACCTCTTGCAACAGGGGCAGAAAGGGGAGATTCCAATGTGCTCATGGTCAGCTCTACTCCTGGGGCTGGTCTAGAGATACATATTAAGTCATATCAGGCAAGTTTCGGATGGTGAAGAAGTGGCATTGTCATCTGACGCTATATTCAGCTGGTTGACACATTTTGGATAGAATTTCCCTGGAGTTGTCTCAATAACAAAGTGGCAAATTGTCTTCTAAATCCATCTATGAAAGGAATTTTCTCTTTCCTTCCTTCCTCTTCCCTCCCTTCCTGTTATGAAGCATATACCATACGTGATATGACTCTAACAGGTGATAGTCCAATCACCTCTCAATGGACAGGGGACATCCTTATGACAAAGAATCTCAAGACAGAGAACCTAGATCTGGTCAAGACTTTTTTTTTTTTTTTTTTTTTTTATTCGTTGTTCAAAACATTACAAAGCTCTTGACATATCATATTTCATACATTAGATTCAAGTGGGTTATGAACTCCCATTTTTACCCCAAATACAGATTGCAGAATCACATCGGTTACACATCCACATTTTTACATAATGCCCTATTAGTAACTGTTGTATTCTGCTACCTTTCCTATCCTCTACTATCCCCCCTCCCCTCCCCTCCCATCTTCTCTCCCTACCCCATCTACTGTAATTCATTTCTCTCCTTGTTTATTTTCCCATTCCCCTCACAACCTCTTATATGTAATTTTGTATAACAATGAGGGTCTCCCTCTATTTCCATGCAATTTCCCTTTTCTCTCCCTTTCCCTCCCACCTCATGTCTCTGTTTAATGTTCATCTTTTCTTCCTGCTCTTCTGGTCAAGACTTTTTGTGCAGGGGATACCTGTGGTGGCAAAAACTTTGTGGATGATTTAGGCTTAAGTTTTCTAGGGCCAAATTTTAATCTTTTATTTTAAAAATTATTTTCATTTTATCTCAGTAAATAAAATCACATGGTTTATATCAAATTGCTCAAAAAAAACTTATCCTGAAGCAAACTTTCAACAATTTTAGCTATTTTTAACCAAATAATATGCTGGTGTCACCATTTCTTGATTTATCTATTTTATCCTTTATCTGTAACTTCCTGTTACACTTGTTTACATTTTAACTCTTTATTTGTTTATTCATCTACCACATTTCTCTTCCCTTATATTGCTATAATTAAGAACTGGTCACTAAAAAGCCAACAAATTTTCTTTTATTTTTCCTTGTATAATTTTTTTCTGTTAGCATTAACACCTCTTCTTTATTTGCCTAACATAGGACCTATATCCAAAATTTCCAAATATTCTATGTCAACTATTTTATGTATACATTTATATATATATATATATAAAATACTTATTACATATATTATTTATCTAAAATATATATATAATTTCCCACATCACCAAGCATATCAGATCATCTACAAATTTTAGAGTAGCTGGTCTACTTTACAAACCACTGGGCTGATTTTGGCTGTTTTCCTAGGATTGTTCCCTGCCTCCTGGTTCTGTTTCTCCCTCTTTGTTGATTTATTTCTTCATTTTGCTGAAGTACTTATTCCCGTTACTAACTAGAAAAGGATCCACAGAAAGAAAAATTTGAGTCCTTGCACATTTAAAGATGTGTTTTTTCTATCTTCACACTTGATTGAAATTTCAACAGGGTACACATCTAGATGGAAAATAATGCTTCATCAGAATTCTATGTATTTTATTCTATATTCCAGTTTCCAGTACTGATGTTTGGAAACCTGACAACATTCTGGTTTTCCTTTGTGTTTGTGACAAGTTTCCCCTATTTCAGATGCTTTTATAATTTACTATTTCTAGAATTCTGAATGTCAATCATAAATGTGCCTAGGTATGGGTTATTTTTTTGTATACTGTATTGGGCTCTAGATTGAAAGCATTTTTCAAAAGAAAGTGACTTGACTTTCAGTTCTGAAAATTTTTTTTGCATTATTTATTATTTTTCTTTTCTCTATTTTCTGTGTTCTTTCTACTTAGAATCCTACTACCCAGATACTGAACTTCCTGGATATGCCATTTAAGCTTTTTATTTGTTATTTCTTCTCTATTTTTTTTTTAAATTTCTTCAGCTTTTCATTGTACCTTTTACAAATTCCCTGATTTTGTTTTTTGGCCTTTCCACCATTTTAAAACTCTTTGGTTAGTTGTAGTTTTTATTTTTCAAGATTTCCTTCTTGTTCTCAAATATGCTGTCACCCTTTTTTTTTTTTTTTTTGTAAATTTTTATTTTAGTTGTAGATGGACACAATACTTTTATTTTATTTATTCACTTTTATGTGGTGCTGAGGATCGAACCCAGTGTCCCACATGTGTTAGGCAAGCCCTCTACCACTGAGCTACAACCCCAACCTGGCTGTCACTTTTTAAAAACGTTATTCTGAATAATTCAAACAGTTTGATATTCAAACTAATACCCTGCATACATGTGCTCAGCCAGACTGTTATGGTCACTGTCCTTCCTCTGCAGCACAGTGTGGCCCATGCCCCACACTAAGGAGGCAGTCTGTGATTAAATAAAAACCTGCAGCGAGCTCAGGCTGCCTACCCACTGCCTGCCACCCAGACTTCCAACTAGTGCTCTGATCTCCACACTGCTTCAACAAGCAGCAATGAAAAAGAAAATATTAATTCTGAATTTTGCTCTCATTTGTAAATACTAAAAACTGTTTATTTTATAAGACCCAAAGGTAAGATTATGGGTTTCAATCCAACAAGACTTTTCTGGGCCCCATTCATTCCCAGAGACTAATTCCACAGCAGCTTCTTGCTAAGGCGAATGGCAGGCTGTTCCCTAGTGCTGGGGCAGAGCCAAAGCTTTCGGCCCAGCTCTGTGGGTCACCATCTCCTTAAGTACCCTCCTCACCTGGCTTACAGGGCCCCAGCTTAAGAATCACCTCCAAAAAAGTTTAACAACAATTGGACTGTTCTAGCTACTCCTAGGAGTTGAAGATGATGTTTGGCCTAAAGATTGTTCCAGAAATAAAGCACTTTTCTCTTCTCTAAAAGTTTGAGCCTTATGCGACGATAACGCAGTTTATTTAAACCAGTTAGTTCTTTTTGAGGAGGTACATATGACTCAGACAGGGCTGTCTAAGTATTTTAGTGATCAGCAGACAGGATCACTTATAGCTAAGTGCTCAGATTTGCATCTCCTACCCCCAAAATGAAATAAGCCAAGGGAGCCTGCTTCCTGACACCCTTCCAGGGCTTGAAAGCCAGAGTCCTTGGAATCTGGAGGCTGGCATCACTGTGTCTGAGGCATCAAGGAAGGCTAATTTGGCAATTTGATACGGGAAGATGATGCTTTGGCGACACATAAGTTGAGTGCTTTACAGGAGTTTGATAAACACTCAATTTATTAGATTAATTGAGCTTTCTGTCACTTTAGAGATTGATGCAATCTTAACTGTAGCTTAAAAACATGACCAATGAGTAAGAAAACACTGGTAATATGGCAAATATAAGCACACTTTCATCCCTCCCCTTGATATTTGCCTGACAGTAAATGTCAGGAGATGTCTTCCCTGCCAAGCCAACACGTCTAATGGCACGGGGCGCACGTGGATCTTCTAGACCCACACTTTACCAAGACTGTAGCTGCTGTCTGTCCCTCATCCATCACACCCTTCACCAACATGCGTTTCAAAGCATCCTTTCCCCGACCTTTGGTTCTGCTCATCTGCGTGGTTGCAGTTATGTAACTGCCACCTTATCGAAGCACCAAAATGCAGAAATGCTGTATATGTCTTAAATTATGCAAGGCTTGACCTTCTCACTGGCAAATGCCTAGCATTTTTGTCCTCAGAGGTCTAGGCAGCACTGTGAAGAGCTATTACTACATTGCTCATCATTCCTCTGATGAATGCTCACACAACAAGCAGGGGATTGATAATTTCTAGATGGGTACCTGTGTAGTGCAGTGAGTCATCTCTTTAGAGTCTCATCATTTCTCACAGTCTTCATGAAATAATTATAATAGTAAGACCTCACGGAACACTTACAGTGTGCCAAGTACCTCACATGCATTAATTTGTTATTATTCTACCCTGCTCCATAGAAATTATTTTATTTTTATAATATAACTACAATTATTCTATAACTTTTAACCTCATTTTATAAATGAGGAAACAGAGGCAAAGGGTCAAAGATCATGCTGTTGGAAATGGGGGCACTAGAATACAAACCCAGGGAGTAGGCCCCAGAGTTTACCCCTATCACAACACAAACCATGTCCCCTCCCCTTGGCCAAGGTTGCTTTTGCTGGACTTGAGCTTGAGGCACATATTTGGGTCTGATTTACTTGGCTGTGCAGGAGTGTGATAGTTGGCAGACCAAAGGCTGGGCACCCACACCTCAGAAGGTGCTTACATATACCTGAACAAATGGGAGGTTTCTAACAAGAACTCTACTATACTCAACACTTGGCTCTGGTATGGTTAAAAATACTTTTAAAAGTAATTTGGCTCCTAGAGTCCCTAATAACGGGCAAAGACAGGAGTGGGCCCAGGCCAGTTTGCCTGAGAAGGTGCAACTCGGTTGTTCATCTGTTTGGGAATATGGTTGCAGAGTCACCCAGAGCTGCCCCCATGCACTGGGAATGCTTCCAAAAACCTTAACAGAGTCTGCAAGGGCAGTGAACAGAACCAGAAACCAATGTTAATCTGAGAGCTCCCTATATCAGGATCATCCAGGGAAGTTGTTTTGTTTGCAGATACTTGGGTCCCACCTTAGACTTTATGAATCAAGGCTCTTCTCTATTGTGTTTAAGCCTAGATTGGTAGAAATCTCCTCAGGTAATCCTGATATACTCTGAACTCTGGTAACTTATGGGTCGCTAGGGCTTCATAGCTAGGCATCAGAAAAAAAAAATGTATTACAAATGTAATTTTCAATTCAATAAATAGCATTCAAGTTTGAGAATCAGGGTTCTGGTCTCAGCAATACTAACAGCTTGCTGGTTGACTGTGAGAATGTCCCTCAGCCTTTCCAAATCTCAGGCTTCCTATCAGTGGGATCAGGACATGAGGTTCTTCTCAGCTCTAAATCCTGTGCCTCCCAAGCATTTACTGGAACAGAAGTGATAAAAGTCCCAGGAGTGATGAGTACCCAGAAGGGTGAAGATCAAGGAGTGGTCTGGAAGTGGGTACAGGGCTTTGAGGAACTGGGAGAGTCTGCCCTGGGGTGGCCATGGTGTTAGGGAGGATGTCCTAGCAAGGGGACAGAAACTGTTGTGAGGCTGTGGGAGAAGTAAATTGGAAAGGAAAGGAGAAGGCACAGCTAAGTGGGAAAAAAAAGGCTCGAAACAAGAGTGAGAAGGCAAGAAGGCTCGGGTTACAGATGCCCAGGCAGCCAGGGAGGGGACTTGGAATACCACAGAAACTAAGAAGGGTGACAAAGGAAAAGTGGTGTTTGGGGAAGATGACTGTGGCCACCCACACATGACAGGAAGCCTGGGATGGGGAAAGGGGCACGCACGTGGGCCTCCCAGTTGGGTACAGATGCTAGTAAGCTGGAGGAAAGGCTTATTCTAAGACCTGAAGCTATGGCAGCGGACACTGGAGGGAAAGAACATGTCAGTGGGAAAACCTCCAGGATGGGATTATGGGGAATTCTTCCTGCTTTTTTGTTTACTTGTTTTTGCTTTTGCTTATCTATAATTTCTCTGTAGTGAGCAGATACTGCTTTGTGATTAGAAAAAGAAATATATGGTTCAGCATTTCCTTTAGAAAACCTGCATTACAAATCTCTATCCTTTGCAGTGCAGCCCTTCCTCCCATCAGTCTGTTTCCATTTAGAACCCCCTCAGTCCTCCCTGCCCCACTCATTTGCATCCCACAATCTTTGTCCTTTTGCTAAGGAGTTCTGCAGAGCATCCTCTTTTTCTAGACTATTCCTCCTTCCAGCCTCCTGGACTGCAAACTTGGCTTTGCAGTGTCAAGAGGAAATTTCTTCCAGAGCTCTGACTTTGGGCATATGGGAGTGGTAGCCCAGCACTCTACCAGTTCTCTTCATCAAGCCTTCTCTGAGAAGTCAAGCTTCTTTTCATCTTTGTAGCTACTCTCTTAGGATCTGCCTCAAAATCTTCTCCAAAAGGATATCTATCAGCCAACTGGAAAATGCTCCCATCCATGAGGAAGAACACTGAACCTCCCGCATCTCGAGCTTCTGGCCTGCCCAACTTCTAGCACTGCTCCTTTGCTTCCTAGCTGACTTGGTGCCCGCCCCCCACCCCCAGGATTCCTACAACATGGCAAATTCTGACTTTGACCCCGATCTCCTAACCTTTGGCTTCTTACATATGCATATCCTAACAAAATTATCCAGTCCTTGGCACTCTTTCTAATTCACTTTTATCCCAAACATCTTTGATTCAGAGGCCAATCATTTCAACTGCCCTCATCAGTATCCTGGATTCTCTCATCCTTGGAAGCTCTGCTAAGCCTGCTGTACTCCCCACCCGCAATCCAGAACCAGTCATGCTCTTCCTCCAGAGAAAAGCTGCCCAGCTATGCTGTTGGGCTCCCTTACAAATGCAAGGTTTACAGTTCCAGTAAAGCCCCCTGGTCAGCTCAGCTGCCCACACCCCATTAAATTCCTTTCCTGCTGTCTGTCAGTTCTATTGAAGATCCTCAGCATCCTGTTCTAATTTCACTGTCCCCACACCTGGCAAATCATCACACCTCTGATTTTCACCAAGAGATAGAAAACCAAGTACTCTCATTTCCCCTTCTCTCTAGCTCTGAACATCCCTGTATCTTCAATCATTTCCCTTCTGGAAAGAAATGGTATCCTGCCCTTTTAAGGCTGACTTAGGTACCTGATTCCAGGCCCTCGCCTCTTTCTCAAGCCTTCACTCAATTGATTATCTCTTCTTTCTTGCAGCTTCAAATTTTCCTTCCCTGACTGTTCCCCATGAGGTGACAAAAATGGTGTGACACCCCCCTCCTCTACCACCCTCTCATCTTCTTGCTCTTGCCAAGCTCTTTAGAAAGTTTTGCTATTTTTGTAGGAATGATGCATGCTCATGCAAACATTTTAAATGATACATAAGAGCAAAAAGAAAATAACCATTACCCAACATCCTACCAAGCACAGATAACTGCTGTGAGAATCGTGATCATGCTTCCAAATCATCCTCTACATGCACATTTGTGTGGAGGATGTATCCCATTTCACAGAGAAAAGGCTGCACTTTGTGACCTGATTTTGTAACCAAGAAGGAGTCCCTAGTGCTCTTTCATGTCAATATGTTACATTTTTTGACTACAAGTTATTCAAATCAATATAAATAACAAAATTACTTCCTTGTCCCCTATTGATTTCCATTTCTTCCTACTGTAGATTATGCTGTGTTGAATATTTTTGCATCTAAGAGATAAATAAATATATATGAAAAATTCCTTTAAAGAGGTTGTTTAGACAAAATACACTCACATTTCATGTTTGATACACACTATAGAAGAGTCTTCTAGAAAAGCTATACTAATTAAGACTCCTATCAATGGTTACCATTTCCCTAAACCCCTAAGAACTCTGATATTTATTAATGTTTATGGTTTTAACCTAAATAGAAAATAGGATAGCAGATTCTATAGATGGGAAAGAGGATATTTTGAACAACTTTCACCTATTATTTTTAAAATGCATATGAACTGCAAAAATTCCTGTGAAGAAACTTGCCAAAACTGATATAAGAAGAAATAGAAGATTTGAACAATCTTGTATTCATTAAGTAAATTAAATGTCTATTTAGAAATCTTTCCACAATGAAACTCTAGGCCCCAAGGGCTTCATCAATGTATTCTACTAAATGTGTAAGAAAGAAATAACATTGACTGTAAACAAATTTTTGCAGACACTTAAATCCCCCAATTTGTTATCTGAGGCCAGCATAGCCTTGACACCAAAACTTCACAAGGAATTTCTGTTATTGTTGGTAGTGCTATAGATAGAACCAGGGCCTTGCGCTCTCTAAGCTATACCCCAAACCCCAATAAGGACATAAAAAGAGGAAAACCTCAAGCCAGTCTCTTTTGAACATGATGACAAAGTTACTGGAGTTATTAAATACTATAGTTGGTTGTTGCCTACCTTTAAAATGAGAAAAATGCTAAAATTTTAGTCTGGGGTTAATGAAAATTAAGATGCAATATTTTTTCTGTCCAAATTCATGGACTTCCTGAATTCTATTCATGGACCACTAAGGGAATCTGTGAACTCCAGGTTAAAGATACACAGTGCTGGAGGCAGCCTAGACCACTGGGAACCAGAGCTCCAATCCAAACAGAAATCCCACCAAGTGGAAGCCTTAGTGGGGCTTCTGTGCTAGGGTTGCCACACACCTTCAAACACTTTTCCAGCTGGATTTCTTTTAAGATGACTCCTCTTGATTCTGCATTTTACATATTTCTTTGTTCTCTTTCCAATATGATTTTACTTTGATTAATATAAAGAACTAAAACATTTCAGTTCCTTTATCCCCAAAATTAATTCCCATGATAACAGGGTAGAATTGGCAAATCAAGCAAACCCATTTCCTCTGATGATACCTGTACCATTTAACTACATTCTTGTAAATAGGACATTAAAAACCATTTTGTGGCTAGTACTCTGTACAAAGCCAATTTAGCTTCAGATTAAACCTTCAAGCCACCCTTAGAAGTTCACTTGGAAGAAGCACACCAAGAGTCGGGCCTGATGTGGCTCCAGCCTGCACCTGGCACAGCCTAATGAGCACCAAGGACCTCTTGAATGCCCTTTAGAAAGCTCCATTACTTAGCATTTTTGTTATCTTTCTGGACACTCTCCTATTGGTGAAAAACCAATTAAATGCAGCAACTGCATTTTTACTACTACTTTTAAACTCAGCTCTATGTAAAGGAGGAAATATTTTTAAAAATTTATGCTAATGTTCAACTAGAGTCCAGAACTCATATTTTTCATTATGAAATATTTAAACATACAGAGAAATATAGACAACACATTTAACAACTACGTATTGGACTATTCTACCACCTAACTGTAGCAAATTTTAATGTTGTTTTTTATTTGTCTTAAGAAAAACTCATAAAAAACCAAACATTAAAGGTGCAAATGTGCTATATAGAAAATATTTTGTATGTTTTTCAAACTTTATAAGTATAATATCAATGTGTCATGATGAACTTGTTTTTTGGTTCACCATTACATGTTTTAGTTTTAGCCATGTTAACAGACATGATTCTAATTTATTCCTTTAATTTCATTGGACATGATTTAATTTATTTATTTAGGATTTTGCTCTTATACGATTTCTTCTAAGTAGATCTCAACTCAGCCCTTCAAAAGAGCATATTCCTAAAGACAATCAAGTCAGCCTGTAAGAATTAGTCTTATTTATTTGTAATAATTAAGTTATTTCACTTCTAATAACATAAGGATTAACAGGGAGATATTTTTAAGTTGAATCATAACCAGTTGAACTATTTCACTAGAATAGTTCCATGGTGTAGCTGAGCATATTTTACGGCTGTAGAATAGCCATGTTTGATACTTTGGTCATACCAAAAATCTTCGGAAAAAACTCTTTTTTTTTTTTTTTTGTCTAAAATAGTTAAGTGGATTCCATGGTTTTCAACTAAGAACTCTGACCAATATAACAGAATTCAAGCATCGTTAAGGGCCTCCTTAGTATGTTTCCCTTCTAAAAGCATTTTAAAGCTCCACTTTTATTTAGTTATACACCCAGAAATAGTGTGTGAGTGAGAAGAGTGAGGCCTAGCATGTCTTTCAGTGCTACTGAATTCCTGACTTTTGCGGGAAATTTTGAATTCTCTCACTTCTAGTATTCATAGTATAAAAGTGAGCATGAAGAGTGTCAAAGCAAGACTCAAGGAAACAGGATTTATTATATAAATAACAGAACAACATGCATTGTAAGAAAATGTAGCCTGTCATCTTGGACATGTCCTAGAATATCTCCTGTTACATATATTGCCTATGGCAGAAACAGAAAGAGGCATCCTTTGGGAAAACGCAGTTACTATCTTTCAAGATGTAAATATGAAAGGGCTTGTGACAGTCTCCAAACACTCCTTGAGTTTCCTTGTAACAGACAAACTAGGTTTAACTCCTGGCTCTACTATTTGGTAGGCATGCAGCTACATCATTGGCAAGTTAACCTCTCTGGTATGTAATTTCCTCCTCTGTACAATGTGGTTAAATAGCACCAATATCTTAAAGTGAAGGATGAAATAAGATACACATGTAAAAAACTTGGCACATGATAGTTATAAAATTAGAGCCCTTGTGGCACTTAGAATGTTCTTTCCTTAGAGAACATGCTTAGGCACTTCAAATGCAATGGTCAGGTCTCATTCATATGCATCCCAGGCATCTAGTACAAATGATTTGTGTTGCTCAACAAATGTTTACTGAAAAATTGAATTTGAGATAATATTAATTAACATTAGCTAATTAATATTATATAATAGTAATAGGAAGTGTTTATGTGCTTTGATATGCATTATATATTATAAATCATAATAATAACCATATAAGGTATTTACTGCTATGAAATTAAGGCTCATAGAGGTTCAGTAACTTGTAGAATTCATGTAACTCATAGGTGATGGATGGATGGAATCCATATACAAGCCCATGCCCTGAAATGTTATGCTCTTCTCATCATGTCCTGCATAGATGAGGCAGCAGGTGTCAAAAGAAGGTGACAGGAGTTGGATCTTAGAAGATGACTAAGAATCCATCAGCACATAATAAAAAGGCATCCCAGGAAAGAGAACCAGTACATATAGAGTGGAGTGAAGAAGCACAGTATGTTTGGTTTCAGTAAGTGGTTCACTATGGCATGGAAGGAGATTCCAGGACAGGAGGCTGGACAGGTGGTCTTGGGTTAGTCAATACAATGAAGAACAGTGTAGTGTTTATTGGTCAGTGAACTGTGCAACTGCATGTTTTTATTTGGGGGTCACTGGGAAACAGCTTTAGTCAGTTAGCAGCATGATCAGAGCTATGCTTTAGAAATTCCCGGCCAGCAGCCACAGGAATGAGAGCCATGATGAGGTAGGAGGATAGGTAGATAAGAATGTTAGCCATTTGCCGAGTCTTTGCTATCTCAGAGATTCTGGTTGTCTCTATGTTATTTTTTAGCATCTGTCTTAAAGCTGGTAGAAATCGTGGCTCCATACAAACTGGGTCACATTTCTGATTGAGGAGTGCATTCTCAGGAAAGTTTCACCTGGTTTAAATACCTGGTAGTGCCAGAACTCAAGCCACGGAGAGGATGAGCCTGGTTCTTGTTCTTCCCTTTTCTTTCAGGCTGTGATGTAACCACTTTTTTTTTCTCCCTGCAGACCTTTGTGGACAATCTGAAAGGTGCCCCACATGCCCTCAAGAGCCCAGTCCCTCTCTGCAGAGCTGGGCTTCAGCACATTTATTTCTGTTCAAGTGATATCTGATTCCTTCCTTCTCTTAGACCCTATCAAGACAGTCACTATTTTTGTACTATTGTATAACGATATTTAAACTCAAGTGCCTATTTATCTTATCTTTTACTCTTGTATTAATGTTCTACAGAAGGATACTTGAGATTAGAACAAATTCTCAGCCCCAATGTTAAGCCTGAAAAAACACACTATTACAAAATCTGTTTGGGTAAATTCTCAAAACCAAGAATGGATAAAGTCCTAGGTCTTGCCTTTCAGAATCCCCTCACTGCAAAATGAATAAATCTGCCTTGTCAGATTATAAATGTCTTTGTTTTCGTTTCTGCTTAAATCATGAACAAAATTTACTCAAGAGGGGAAGCTGGGACAATATTAAGTTTCACAGCCCTACACAATAAGGAAGGTAACCATAACTGGAGAAGAGAGTTCATAAGTACATCCACATATATATAGACAATTGATTTTCAACAAAGATTCAAAGTCAATACAATGAAGAACAGTATAGTGTTTATTGGACATCCATGTGCAAACAAATTTACCTTGACCCATACCTCCTATCTTAACCAAAACTTAATCCAAGACGGAATAAATGTAAACCTCCTTTCCCTCTCCCAAAAAAGCATCTAGAAGAAAACACAATAGAAAACTTTGCAATCCTAGTTTAGCAAAGATATCTTAGATACAAAACCATAAGCATGAGCCATAAAAGACAAAACTGGTAAAATGGACATCAAAATTAGAAATTTCTGTTCTTCAAAAGATATTATTAACACCCATTAGGATGGACACCATCAAAAACCAGGAAATAAGAGAGTGGTGAGGATGTGGAGACACTGGAACCTCTGTATACTGTTAGTGGCAAGGCTGTGGAAAACAATATGGAGGTTCCTCAAAACATTACAAACAGAATTACCATGAGGTCCAGCAATTCTATCTATGGGTATAGACCCTAAAATACTGAAAGCAGGGACTTAGATGCCCATATTAATAGCTGCGTAATTCACAAAGGCTAAACTATAGAGGTAACATTGACCAATGAATGGACAAGCAAATTGTGGTATACACATATAAAGGAATGCAATTCAGCTTTAAAAAGGAAGAAAATTCTGACATATGCTACAGCATGGATGAGGCTTGAGGGCATTATGCTGACTGAAACAAGGAGTCACAAAAACACTGTATGAATCCACTTACATGAAGCAACTATAGTGGTTGAATTCACAGAAACAAAGTATGGTGGTGGCTGCCAAGGGCTGGGGAAAAGGGAAAGGGGGAGTTATTGTTCAATGGGTAGCTTCATTTTTGCAATACAAAAGAATTTGGGGGCTAGATGGTGGTGATGGTTGCACAATAGTATAAATATACTTAAAATCTGTGAACTTAATAATAGGATAATAAATTTTATCTTAGGTGTTTTTAAATCACAATACAAAATTAAAAAAAAAAAAGACATTGCTAAGAGAATAAAAAGACAAATCAGAGCCTGGTAGAAAATATTTGCAAAATATATTCAACACAGTACTTGTATACAGAATTTTGTATTTTTTTAAAAACTTTCAGTAATAAGAGATCAAACAATCCAATCAAATTTTTCTTTACTTTTACCAAAGAAGTTGTATGCATGGCAAACCAGCACATAAAAAGAATCTCAGTACCATCAGGGCCCTGGGGTGGAGCTCAGTGGTAAAGTGTGCGCTTAGCATGCACAAGACCTAGGATTCAATCTCCAGCAGGGGTGGAGGGTGGGGCATGGCACTAACAGATGTTTAGGAAAGACAAAAAACCAAAACAAACAAAACAAACCATGACAAGATACCACTGGACAGCCATTAGAATGTCTAAAATATTTTCAAAAAACTGATAATACCAAGTTCTGAAAAGCATGCAGATCCGCTGGAACTGTCATATGTGGCTGATAGAAATGCAAAATGCAGAGCCACAGAGAGTATCTTACGGGTGATAGACACATTCTATCTCAGTTGTGCTGGTGGTTATACGGCCATGTGAATTTGTCAAAACTCACAAAATTTTGTAACCTTGGGTTATACCAAAAAGAGTGATTTTTACTTTGAATCTATCTCAATAAATATATTCAAAACATTTGAGGATTTTACATTTGTTTGTTGACTGCTATGAAATACATTGCTGTAACAAAAACAAAATAAATATGTTCAGCTATTTCCTCAAAAAGGGGAAAGAAAATATGGCCCTGATTGAGGTCTTTGGAACTAAAGTCCATGGTTTTTGACTTGCACACAAGGAGCCAAATACTTAGAACAAATTTATGATATGCTAAGCATGAAAGCTAAATCTTGATCGGAACAGAGAGAGATATACAATTTAAAGCACAGGCTTAATTTTTATTGGTACTAAAAGGCTATATTTATTCAAGCCATGTTGACAAAGTGGTGCCCTTGTGCAGTTTGTTCAAGATACTCTGCAGCACTGAAAGCTTAGGTTAAACTCTAATTTTGAAGAGTAAGAATAGCATCAGTCATCAAATGTTAAGCTGCTTCTTTTCAATTTTTAAAGTGATTTTGTACCAGGATTTTGGAACATTTTGGCAAATAGCCTTAATACAAAGTATAATTACAAAGAAACCTTTCAGTTTTTAACTTGAAGCAGCTACTTAGAATCAACATGAACTGTTACTTATGTGATTACATAATCCTTAGCACCCATAAAGACCACTGTTTATTAGGCCCTGGTTTCAGAAGACTATACCACCAGTGTTTCCAGTCCTGATCCCAAATACAAAAATGTCCACATGCCAATTCAGTGCTACAAGCAGTTCCTGAGCCTTGGCTCCACTGAGTGCTGTTATTTTAGAGTCATAAAGACAAACAGTTGCTAAATTTTATTTTAAATAAAGCACTGAATATGCATTTCCATTTCTTAAAAAAAAAAAAAAAACAAGAGAATGTATGTTAGGGGATAAAGCAAAGAGAGAACTATTTGAAGAAAGTACATTTTAAAAGAAAGGTCATTTAAAATACTTGAACTTTTTAAATGTCTGAAGAGTTAGGATTTTGGATGTGGAAAATAAGTTCTAAAGTATACATTATCCCTTCAATATTACCTAAGAGAATTTCTTTTTGCTTTTTCAGTAGCTAGGTGCTGCTCACCTTAGGATATTACTGCCAAAGGAGGTGAAAAAAATTACAGACGCTGTACGTGTTTCTGGAATCACGTGTGGCCAGAGTGTTTCCTGTTCTCTGCGAGGGTAGGGCTAAAAAGAAAGGCCCAGTGAACCCACGAGCACTATCAGGTAACTCCCTCCCTCCATCCTACTGCCCAGGGAACCAATAGAGAAAAAGCCAATGAGCCTTGGATTAAGCTTGAAGTTGTGTTGTCCTTTCTAAAAAATGCTGCCCTGCCTATCTGAAGAGGATTTCTCCCCAACCTGAGATGCTCTAGTTAAGTGCAGCCTGGGGTAGGTTTCTGGAGCCCACAGATGTGTTTCCAGGGCAGTCCGGACTAGAAGCAGGCCTTTCTAGTCACTGGTCAGCAAGCCCTGTCTGTTTAAATCCAGAGACAAGGTCTTCTGTTTACCCCAAGAAAACATTTCTATTTACTTACATGGATGTTTTCTAACTGAGAAATAAAATGAAAGATATCAGGTTGGACATATTTGCCAAACAAACAGAATAACAGATCAAAATGCATTTAAGTTAGGATACTTATGAACTTGAAGCTAAAACTTTGGTGTTAAGACCAAAGCTTATGAGTGCATCCTTTTAAGACTGGTGAAATAACAGTTGTCACTGAAGCCCTACTGATCTAGACTTGATTTCACTGTTATTTCTCTTTTGAGGAGATAACCAAGAGTCTCAAAGCATTAACTGATTTTGATTTTTACATTGGTCATTAGCACAATATTGAAATAAATCTTTAAAATGATAACTTTCCAGCCCTAGTCTTTAAAATATTTAATTTGGATAGATCTAAAAGTTAACCAAGGAATTAAAAAAATGGAGCAGACATACTTCTTTCTATTCTTTCCACTAAGTGCAACTAAGAACCCTGGACATGATAAACTGAGCAAACATAATAAGACTCTGAAAGGTAAAGAGAAGAAGACAGATCAGCTATGGACCTGTGGCCCAAGGAACAACATGACAGTGATTTCTCTGGATTTTCTCTTTGCCTTTTAGATCTGAGCCCTGGAGTTGAAGAAGTTGGCTATGAGGGAAAACCAACAGTTGCACACAAAAAGCTTTCTACCTATAACCAAGGGGCAATCTAGCAAGACTGAAATTTTTCTGATAATAACCACTCTGCTGCAACCAACTTCCCTGCCCCAAAACTGGAGGCCCATCCTGACCCAAGCCAGCAAACACTTCAAGGGTACTAAGAATTCCACCTTTCTCAGTGTGCAACAAGGTATCCCATCACCCCTGCTGGAGTGCTGTCAAAGAAGGTCTAGGTGTCAGAGCAGGCTGGTGACAAGCCCCCTCCTCTGGCAGCAGTGTTAAGTGGAGAATGTATGGCCAGCTTGAACTTCTACCCCCACATGGCAGTAACCATGTTCCCTGTCCAACTGAGATAGTGTCAGAGGAGGCCTAAGAAGAGTCAGGGCTTTTGCAACACCATTGGCAATGAGATCAGTACCACTGCACTTCAGTAGAAACCTTATGGAGGCTGAACTCCCTTGCCCACCCAGCAAGAAGTC
Source organism: Callospermophilus lateralis (assembly GCF_048772815.1). Classification (NCBI taxonomy): domain Eukaryota; kingdom Metazoa; phylum Chordata; class Mammalia; order Rodentia; family Sciuridae; genus Callospermophilus; species Callospermophilus lateralis. Next base: position 200,399,666 of record NC_135305.1, on the reverse strand, counting down.
AGAGAAGTCGGGGGTGGGGGTGGGGGGCCTTGAGGTCTATCTCTACCTGACAGCAACAAGGCATGGCTTCCTTTCTCTGCTGGAGCCACATCAGAGAAAACCAACTAAAAACAGAAGGTTTAAATAAGCCCCAGAGTCTCATGACATGATACAAAAATACCCAGGCCTCAATTGTAATTCACTTGTTGTAGCAAGAATGGGGAAACCTCAAACTGAACAAGAAAGGACAATCAATGGATGCCAGAGACACTACACTTATCTAGCAAAGATTTTTAAGCAGCCAGGATAAAAATGCTTCAATAAGGAATCAGGAGCATTCTTAAAACAAATGAAAATAGAAAGCCTTAGCAAAGATACAGTTTTAGTAAGGCAGAAGGCATCAAGAATAAACAAATAGAAAATTTAGAACTTCAACTGAACTAAAAAATCTCAGGGTATGAATGCAATAATAAAAAATCAGGAAAAAAAAAAAGAAAAATCAACAAACTTGAAGATAAAACAGAAATTACCCAATTTGAACAAGAGCAACTTCTTCCAAAACTAAACAAAATACTCTTACCATATAATCCAACAACTGGGCTACCTGGCACATAGCCATATGAGTTGAAAACTTATAACTACACAAAATTTGCTGATAAATTTCAATAGCAGAACCTTTATTTATACTTATTAAAACTTAAAAGCAACCAAGATGTCTTTAGGTATAATAAATGGTTGTACATCCATATAATGGGATATTATTTAGCACTAAAAAGAAATGAGTTATCAAATCATGAAAAAACAGGAAACTAAAATGCATATAAATGAAGAAAGCTAACCTGAAAAAACAACATACTGGATGACTGCAGTTTGTATGATAATTCCAGAAAATGAGAAATCAAGCTGGGTGCCAAGGTGCACACCCATAATCTCAATTACTTGGGAGATTAAGGCAGGAGGATTGAAAATTTGAGGCTTACCTAAGTAAGTGATATGAGTTCTCAAAACAACAACAATAAAAAAATGGATTGGGAATGTAGCTCAGTGATAGAGAATCCCTAGGTTCAATCCCTACTACTAAAATAGTGGTTGCTGGGAGTTGGGAGAAGAAAAGGATGAATAAGTGGAACATGGGCAATTCTCTGAAATTATTCTGTAGGGTGGATATATGTCATTATACATTTGTCTAAACCTACAGAATGTATAACATCAACAATAAGCCCCAATAAATACTTTTGGATGTTGGATGTCAGTGTAGATTCATCAACTGTAATAAATGTACCATGCAGGACAGAATGTTGAGTGTTGGGGAGGCTGTGTGGATGTGGGGTCAGGGGCAACAATGAATCCTGCTTTCTGCTCAATTTGGCTGTGACCCTAACCTGCTCTAAAAAATAAAGTTTATTTTAAAAAAATTCACTGAACTGAATGAAAATGAAAATACAATGTATCAAAATTTGTGGGACACCAGATATGGCAGAACTAAAAAATCTGAGGCACTAAATGCATATATTAGGAACCAGAGAAAGTTTCCAATCATCTGAGCTTTCCTCTAAGAACCTAGGTGTGTGTGTGTGGTTGGCGAGGGGGAAATAAACTTAGGGGAGAAAACAAACCCAAATCAAGCAGCAGAAAATAAAGACATAAACAAATCGATAAAATTTAAAACAGAAATAATAATTAAACAAAGAGCTATTTTGTTATGAAGATAAAGAAAATAGAGAGGCTTCTAGTAAGACTGACCAAAAAAAAAAAAAAAAAAAAATGGTGGAAAACACAAATTACCTGTGGGCTTATTACTACAGGTCCTAAATGCCTCAAAAAATAATTACTTAATGAAACCATGAACAACTCTATACATACAAATTTGACAACTTAGATGAAATGGATCACATCTCAAAAAATAAGAACTGTCACAGTGGTGCAAGTCTGTAATCCCAGCGGCTTAGGAGGCTGAGATAGGAAGATCATAAGCTCAAGGACAGCCTCAGCATCTTAGTGAGACACTAAGCAACCTAGTTCTCAAAAAATAAAAAGGACTGGGGATGTAGCTCAGTGATAACACATCTTTGATATAAATCAGTATTTGGTACAAAAAAAAAAAAACTATTGCAATATACCAAATATAAAACAGATTACTTGAAAAGCTCTATAAGTATTTTGAAAACTGAATCTGTAGTTTTAAAACTCTCCCCAGGCCAATATGATTTCACTGAAGAATTAATGCCAATTCTACAAAATCTTTTCAAGAAAATAAAAAAGGAGGGAACAAGTCCTCTTTAATTCCTCTTTAACTGGCTGATATCAAACCAGTTAAAGACAAAGTCAAAACAAGAAAAGTGTTGACCAATACCACCCACAGATGTAAAATCCTTTAACAAAATACTAAGAAATAGAGTTCACCGACAGAATTATATACCACAACCAAGTAAGACTTATTCCAGGAATGCAAGGCTGGTTTGATAACCACAAATTAGTTCAATCTGTTATATTAACAGACTAAAGAAATGGAAAAAAAAAATCACATTATACTTATTTAGGCGAAAAAAAGCATGATAAAACTCAACATCCGTTGTTGATAAAACTCTCTGAAAACTTGGAACAGAGAACCTCCTCAAATTGGTAAAGATATTTAAAAACACCCTAAAGTTGACATTATACTTAAAGGATTGAATGATTTCCCCTTAAAACTGGGAACAAGACATGGATGCCTACTCTTCCAGTATTATTCAATATACTGCTGGACATTCTAATCAGTGAAAGAAAGAAAAAATAAACAAAATCAAGGCATACAAATCAGAAATGAAGCAATGCAATCGGTCTTATTGATGACATGTTTGCCTACATAAAACTCTCAAGGAATCTACAAAATAACCTCTTATAACTAGTAAGTGAGCTCCACAAGAATACAAGTATACAAAAATCTATTGTATTTCTACATATTAACACTGAATAATGGAACATTAAAATTTAAAATACAGTACAATTTGTAACTGTCGGGGGGCATATCCCAGATGTAAATGTAATAAAAAAATTAACAGGACTTGTTTAATGAAAACCATACAACCCTAATGACAGAATCAAAGAAGATATAAATAAATAAAGAGATGTGTTCATTGATTAGAAGACTTAAAATAATAAAGATATCAATTTTTCTCAAACTAATATACATGTTTAATTCGGTTCTTATAAAAATCTCTTTTTTAAAGTATAGACAAGTCTATTATAAAAGGTGTATGAAAATGAAACAATTTTGACAGCTAAAATAATTTTGAAAAAGAACAAGAGTTGGAGGGATCAGTCTACCCTATTTCAAGACTTATTACTTAGCTACAGTAATCAATATTGCATGCTACAGAAAGAAGGATAGATACACAGACCAGTGGAGCAAAATTTAAAAACCCCAAAACAGAACCACACAGATATGCTCAATTGATTTTTGACAAAGATACAAAAAAATTCAGAGGAGGAAAGATAGACAGTTTTTCCAGATATGCAGATGAAGCAACTAGAAATACAAGGGGAAAAACTAAACCTAAGTTTCATAGCTTATTAAAAAACAGACTAAGAAGTCAGGTGTGGTGGCATATGCCTGTAACCTCAACGGCTTGGGAGGATGAGGCAGGAGGATTTTGAGTTCAAAGCCAGCCTCAGCAAAAACAAGGTGCTAAGCAACTCAATGAGACCCTGTCTCTGAATAAAATACAAAATAGGGCTGGGGATATGGCTCACTGATCCAGTGCCCCCGAGTTCAATCCCTGGTATCCCTCCTCTGCCGCAAAAAAAAAAAAAAAACCAGACCAAGAAGCGACTTGGAGGTTCAAACAGTAGAATCAAAAGTTTGAGGCCAGTCTCTAACTTAAGGGGCCCTAATCAACTCAATAAAACCTTGTCTCAAATGTGGTAAGCCATTGTTGTAGATTGTGGCCGCCATTAGAAGATGGCGCCGGCTTCCACTGTGGCCTGTGGTAAACAAATTCTTTTGTGGAGAGTTGGCACGCTATCCCTTGCCACCCTATAAGAAAGATCCACGTAGCGGCTTAAGATTGGTACGTGGGAGGCTTTATTAGGCTGTGCTTGGGCGCTCGGGAGGAGAGAGGGGGTCACTAAAAGATACTTTAATCAAGGCCTGAATAAACTGCTGAAAGAAGATTCCTGAGTTGCGTCTTCCTTGCGGGCAAGGGGTCGCGACACTCAAAATATTTATTAAAAATAATAAAATACAAAGAGCTAGGGATATAGTCCAGCTGTAAAGTGACCCTGGGTTAAGTCCCCAGTACCAAAATAAATTAAACAAACAAAACGGACTCAAAATGGATCATATGCTTACATGTAAAATGTAAAACTACAAAACTTTTGGAAAAAAAGAAAAAAAAACAGTAAAAAATCTTTGGGATCTGGTGCTAAGCAAAGAGTTCTTAGACTTGACACCAGAAGCACAACCAATAAATTGCACCATATCAAATTTAAAAACTTTTGCTCTGTAAAAGACTTTGAAAGAGGAGGAAAGACAAACTACAGGGGAAAATAAACAAGGAGGGAAATGTATTACAGTAGATGGGGTAGAGAGAGAAGATGGGAGGGGAGGGGAGGGGAGGGAGGATAGTAGAGGATAGGAAAGGTAGCAGAATACAACAGTTACTAATAGGGCATTATGTAAAAATGTGGATGTGTAACCGATGTGATTCTGCAATCTGTATTGGGGGTAAAAATGGGAGTTCATAATCCACTTGAATCTAATATATGTAATATGAGATGTCAAGAGCTTTGTAATATTTTGAACAACCAATAAAAAAAAAGGTAAAAAAAAATAAATAAATAAAGTTATAAGTTCTGATGAAAAAAAAAAAAACTACAGATCAGGAGAAATGTTTGCAAACCACATATCTAAGGACTAATATCTAGAATATGTGAAGAATTCTCAAAACTTGACAGTTAAAAAAAGAAGAAAAATCCAATTAGAACACAGGCAAAAGATAGGAGGGGACATCTCACCAAAGACGATATTTAGAAGGAAAATAAGCACACCAAAAGATGTTCAATATCATTAGTCATCAATGAATTGCAAAATAAAACCATAATGAGCTACCCCTACACATCTATTAGGTAGCAAAATGGTACATTTACCCAAGAAAACATTTTGGTAGTTTCTTTAAAAAGTAAACATGCAGCTACCATGTGACCCGGTAACTGACCCGTACTCACTTGTGGTCATTTTACCTCAGAGAAATGAAGACTGGAGTTCACACCTAAAAGTTTATACCAATGTTTATAGCAGTTTTATTCATAGTATCCAAAATCTAGAAAATTAAAAAAAAAAAAACACACACACAGATATCCTTCAAAGGGCGACAGTCAAATAAATTGTGGCATATCCATATCGCTGAACACTACTTAGCAATAAAAAATGAACAAATTCTTAATACAAGTAACAAGCTAGATGCATCTCCAGAGAGTCATGCTGAGGCAAAAAAAAGCAATTCCAAAAGGCTGCATATTGTTTGATTCCGCTTAAACAACATTCTTAAAATGACAACATTTCAGAAATGGAAAATGGAATAATGGTTGCAAGTGGGTTAGGAAGGGGTTAGGGACAGGAAGAGACCAGGTTTGGCTAGAAAGGGCAACATGAAAGATCCTCCAGGTAGTGGAATTTTTCTGTCTTGGCTATGTGAATGTCAACATCCAGACTGTGATGCTGTTATCATTCTGCAAGACGTAAACACTGGGGGAAACTGGGCAGAGAGGATAGGGGAATCTCTGTGTGATCTCTTATAACTGCATGTGAATCCACATGATCTCTAAATAAAAAGTTCAACTTTAAAAAGTTAAATCAAACGGAACCTATTCAGATCTGTTCTGTCATCTGAAATAATCTTTACTTCTAAGAGTCTTCTCTTTGCTATAATTCTGTTGGCATCCAGATGTTAAAGGTTTCTGTTTTAAGGTTAAGAGCTACAAACATTTGCTTGTACCTCCTACCTTGGACCAATGTATCAAACAAACTTGCCTGCAGAAATCTCATCAGGGAAATGTATTAGTTCACCAAATAATTAGCTGTTTAATGAGCACTGATATGTTCTTGCTAATATTGCATACTAATTGAGGTTTCTTGGCTTTGTTTTATTATTGAGCAATTCCCTCAAACTATTTCTTTCCAAAGAGCTATGGGAAATTTCCTATTTATTTATTTATTTATTTATTTATTTAACGTGTTATACATGACAGCAGAATGCATTTCGATCCATATTACACATATAGAGCACAATTTTTCATGTCTCCGGTTGTACACAAAGTAGAATCACACCATTTGTGTCTTTATACATGTACTTAGGGTAATGATGTCTATCTCATTCCATCTTTCTTACCCCCCATGGCCCCTCCTCTCCCTCCTCTTTTCCCTATCCAAATTTCCTTTATTCCTCCCATGCTCTCCTCCCCATCTCCATTATGGATCAGCATCCTCATATCAGAGAAAACATACGGTATTTGGTTTTTTGGAATTGGCTTACTTCACTTAGCATAATATTCTTCAACTCCATCCATTTAGCTGCAAATACCATGATTTTATTCTCTTTTAATGCTGAGTAGTATTCCACTGTGTATATAGACCACATTTTCTTTATCTACTCATCTATTTAAAGGCATCTAGGTTGGTTCCACAATTTAGCTATTGTGAATTGTGCTGCTATAAACATTGGTGTGGCTGCATTTCTGTAGTGTGCTGTTTTTAAGTCCTTTGGATAAAGTGATGCAGCCAATATGGAAATTTCCTCTTTAAACTAAAAAAAAAAATAAAAAAAAAAAAATAAAAGTCAAACACAAGTATATTTTCATTAATATTTAAATAAAAAGGCAAAGTTCTATCACTTCCCAGCCCAGTTCTGTCCCCAGAGATAATGGTAGTTGTCAGTTTATATCCTTTACCAGATTATTTTTGTGTATTTCTTAACATATATACAGTTATAAGTGATTTTTTTAACAGATAGGATCATATGGTTTATATCATTCTTCAAATTCTTTTTCTCCCTTTAAAATGTCTTGGAAATTCACATGTCAGTATGTTTAGATCTAATTTAACTCATTCTTTCCAACAGCCTCATAGAAGTCTGAAGAACTGAGGTACCATGGTCTAATTATTTGCCTGTTGACACAGAATGGTTCCAGTTTTTGCTATTGTTAAGCAATGCAGTCATCATTGAAAATCCTTGCACACACTTCTTTCAGTGAAAATAAGATTATTTCTCTGAGAAACTTAGAAGGAGAACTGGGGCTTCAGTTCAGCCAACTCTGTCAACTGGCTGAACCTGCAACTGTTCCCTCCTGTTTCTAACTTTCTCTCCTGCCTCTTATAAGGAAGGGAAAGCTGGAAACACTTTCCTTACTTTGCTTGCAGCCAGGGGAGGCCATGTGATCCATGAACAAAAATTTGCTGGGCAGTCTCTAGAAATCCTTTTGCTTTCCAGAAAAAAGGGAAAGACGTGACTGGCACTGTCTTTTCCCCTGCCCTGAAGGTGGCTAGTGTTTGGAGGGGTTGCAGCCATGTTACAACTTGAGGGAAAGTCAAAAGAGAATCACTGGGACACTGGCCCTAATAACAATGAGCTGCTAAACCAAAGCCAGCAGTAGCCTACTTCTAGACTGCTTATTATATGAAAGGAAGAAACAACTATTGGTTTAAGCCACAGTTAAGTCTGGCTTTCTATTACTTGCAGCCAAATGCATTCCTAACTAATTCAAAACTAAATTACTCTTTTAAAAGTCTGTACTTGCTTTATTTTATCACAAAGGTCTATTGAGTACCTATTTCACAAACCTTTATCTACTGAACATTGACAGGTTTAAATGTTTATCCAAGCTGACACATGAAAACATTTCACATGAACAGAAGGCCATATATTCATTGGCCTTTCAGATTTTCTCCCCTATTATTTTTTCCTTCATATCTTTTGTCTATTTATCTACTGTACTGTTTGACTTTTTCTCATTGATTTAAAGAGGAAATTTTCAGATAGCAAAATACCCTGAGTTAAACTTTTGGGAAATTCTTCTTTGCATTTTAACTCTATCAGCCAAATCAAACATGACTGTAAGAAATAAATCTTGCATGACAGGCGAGGCTGACAGTGACTGTCATCTCTGAGCGGTGCCACCACCATGTGGCAAAGTGTCAAGAAGAAATTCAACTCATGCAAAACACTATAGCTTGTACTTCATACTTCCTTTGTAAATCTACACTGACAGAAGGGTTTACAGGATAGTGACATATTGGTGAAATAGGCACCGTCCTCAATGGACACATCTCTTTTGACCCTCACATGAAACCCAAAAGATGGTCACTATTATTCCTATTTTACAGAATAAATGATAAAAGTAATGATTTCAAACCAATTGTTTCTTTCCTACCACAAAACTTCCAAACATTCCAGGCCCAATATTTAAATAAAATATTAATATTAAAATAAAATAATTGTTTACTTCCATTTAAAATAATATAAAATATATCATGCCTCTCTGGAGATATAATATACTTAAGCTAGAAACATTGCTGAGCCTGTTCTTTTTTTTTTTTTTTTTTTAGAGACAGATAGAGAATTTTTAAAATATTTTATTCTTTAGTTTTCAGCGGACACAACATCTTTGTTTGTATGTGGTGCTGAGGATCGAACCCGGGCTGCACGCATGCCAGCCGAGCGCGCTTGAGCCACATCCCCAGCCCTGAGCCTGCTCTTATTAATCTGAATAAACTGTTTCAAAATTTCACTCAGGTTTATTGTCACACTACATATAACCAAAATTATACCTATTTTTGAAAGTAAAAATGTTACCTCTTCGGCTGAGTAGAATTTTAATGCTTCAATAGAAGCATCTACTTAGCTAACCACCCCACCCTAGGACAGCAGGTAAGGAATTCCCCTAATCAGTTAACCACCTACCAGTCTGACCCTGGAAAACAAAAATAGGCTATTAAAGATATTTAAAGATTGTTATGAAAAACAATGTAAATACGCTGAAAACAAGCACTATAGAGTTTGGATTGACTGACTCTGCTTTAAAAATCTTAGCAGTCAGAGGAAAAGGGAAATGTGGCAAAGCGCCTGCTCCTGAAGTTAGGTGGGGGCAGCAGCAGGGCTCAGGTTCTAAATATTTCCCTGCATTATGCACACCTCTCCCAACAAGACCTGAGGATCCTCTGGCAAAGCATGACACAAAGCACTCAATCCACACCAAGTAAGGAACACAGGCAGCAAGCATCCTGCCAAACCTTTCCCGGGAGAAACACCCACCTGGGTTCCCCACAACACAGCCCCTGTGGCAGAAGGCCAGACCACCCAGGTGCTACCCACATGGACCCCAGGGGAGACATGGGCTTCACCCAGAGCACCTTCTTGCAAAAATTTTTAGCCTATCTCTAAGACATAGAAAACTACTTGGGAAAGTTTTAATTCTTTATTTTGTATGAAAGAACACCAATCTGCAGACACATCTGTTTACAGTCTACAAAAGTGCGAATGGGTTGACAAATCCCCATCCTGAGGGCATCTCTGATAGTTCCTTCTGTTTCCCTGGTGGTTTGTCTAGGGGCCTCTGTTTGGGAAGAGGCAGTTCAACATTCCTCCCACCCCCACCCAGATTCCTAGTAGGAGACACACTCCTAGCTCACTGGTACAGAAAGGGTGGAAGCATGTGGAAAGAAATCTGACTCTTTTCCAAAGTCCGCTGTGGCCAGGTCAGCCCTGGAGAGGGCAAGGGGCCCTGGAGGGTCCAGGTGTTTGCACAACACAGGGCAGCAAGAGTGAGGCAAGCTTTAGTCAACAGGACAAAAAAAGCCAGATTACTTGGCCCTTCAAAACAGTCTGTCCAAGCCTCAGGACACCAGAGGGACAGTAAGCAAGGCACTTGAGAGAGGGGGGCACCAAGTCTCTAAGGAGGCAGAGACAAACATAAAAAGAGCAGGAAGAAAACAGAAGTGGGGGACTGGGGCCAAAATCAAACCAGATCCTGCAACACAGCACTGGCTGAACCCTTGGTCAGATCTCTGGGAGGGGATACTTCTGGCACCTTAAGGACTCCCCAAGTGCCTGTTAGAGCTGGGTCAATAAAGGACTGTGGGAGGGTTAGGCCTTGTAGATCCTCCCAACAGACTGGTGGCCCCCAGACAAGAGCCCAAAAGAAGGTATGGCTCAGCACTACTCCTCCTCCCCCCACACACTCTAACACTTCCACAGCCAACTAAATATACACTGACACATGGCCTCACTGTCTGATGTGCACATACATCTGTATGCACAGGTTCATAGTTAGACATGTAGATGCATATACAGCCTCACTGTGGATGAGTGACATACACACCCTCCCAGTGAAGGGACATAACACATTCAATCTGCTAGTCAAGTGTTGGGTGCTACAGGCATACAATCACACATATACACAAACTCTGTCGGAAGTGAACACACATACAATGTCACTGTAGGCTCCCACTACTGAACACACATTGCACAAGCTCTTCGACCAGTACATTCAGACCTCTACATAAGATACATGCACAAACTCTCAGCCTGTCAGGCAAACATGCACTCAAAACCTGTTAGGTGCGAGCCCCCAACCCCCACCCCACCCCCGCGCGTGAACGCGCGCGGACACACACACACACACACGCACACACACATATCCTTACAATCTCTATTATGGCATGTGCAAACACACATGTAAGTGCACACACTCAACCTGTCAGATGCTCAGCACACCCACAACCTCTCTATTTAGTGCACACACACCCTTTCCTATGGTTCTGTTAGGTGCACACATGAAATCTACCCGCGCACACACACGATTGATCACAACTTCTCTGCCAGCGCATGCACACGCACACTAGCTCAGTCGGCACACGCACACTCTGCTCCAGGCGCATCCCACACCCACGCACCCTCCTGGCCGGGTGCACCCTCCTCCAGGCCGGTGCCGGCGCACACAGTGAACTCCGACAGAGCGGGTGTGCACACGCCCCCCACCGCAGCTGCCCGGGCCCCTCCTCACCTTTCTCGCCCGCGCCAGGCGCCCGGCCCTCGTCCTCCTTGGGGTTGGTCACCTGGGTGATGATGGCCGGGCCGTCCATGGGTGCGCGGCGCGGCGGCCGCCCGCAGGCCCGGCCCCCCGCAAGCCAGGCGCGCGGGGGCGCGGCGCGGGGGGCGCGCGGGGGCGCGGCGCGGGGGGCCGCTCGCCGCCGCCTCCTGGGCGCGCCAGCCGCCCGGCCCCGCGCTCTGGGAGAGGCGGCCGGGGCCCGCGCCCCAGCTCCCGCCGCCGCCGCCGCCGCCGCCGCTGGGCTTGAGCGGCCGCCGCCTCGTCACCATGAACCCCGGAGCCGCGCCCGGGAGAGCCGCGCACGAGGAGGCGGAGCGGGAGGCCCGGCGCCGCGGGAAGCGGGAGCGGGCGGGCGGCTGAGAGGGAAGGAGCGAGCGAGGAGCGAGGGCGGGCGGGCGGGAGGGAGGGAATGAGGGAGGAAGGGAGGGAGGGAGGGAAGGAAGGAGGGCGGGTGGGTGTATCCCGGCCCGGGGACCGGCCTCCACTGCCGCCGCCGGCGCTGCCCGCCCGCCCGGGGGGAGAGGGGCGCGGGGCCGAGACGCGGGCGGTGAGTGGAGGCGGGAGGGGGCGTCCGCCCGCAGGGGGTGGGGTCTGGGGCAGATGGGTGGGGCGCAGGCTTGGGGTGAGGGGGCGTCAGAGGGGTTCTGGGATGGGTGTCGGGAGATCCGAGCAAACGAATGGAGTGAGGGCTGGGGGATGAGCCTGGGGCAGATGCGTGGGACGAGGGGCGTGGGGGTGGACTGGCAGAGGCCCGCTGGTGTGTGGGTGGCATTCAGCGCGGTGTGGGGGCCCGGGGGCTGAGGCGCAGCGAGGGCACCCGAGACCGGGTGTTTACCCGGACAAGGCCCGAGTCTCGTAGACATCTGGGGTCGGTAGGGGATGCTGGGTGAGGGGCGTCCTGGCACTGTAACCGACCCGCCAGGTGCGTGGGCGCGGAGGCCCGGGCTGCAAGGCGGTGGTCCTTCACACCTAGGCTGCCCGCGGAGGGGTGCGAGCCGGACTCTGGGACACTGAGCATCAGGGGAATGCGGGAAAGTTTCGGTGAGATCCGGGAGTGACGTGGGGTGGTAGAAGGGTCCCCGGATGCGAGAGCCACAAATGTCCCACCGGGAAGTCTGTAGACGAGGGCAGAACCCGCATCAACACTCGAGCCAAGCCCGCTTGCGGGGCGGCAGGACTTCGAGGATCTACCCCCTACCACGTGGGGGCGTCGACACCGAAAAGACCTGGGCAATGGGCATTTCCGGGTGATCCGCAGCTAGGTGGTCTGGGGGCCCTGTTGAGGGCTGAAGAATGAAAGGGGCCTCTGGTGGGCCGCGCTGGGCAAGGAAGGTGCATGTGCTGGGAAACCGTCCACGGTCAGGCCTGGGTCGACGGCCAGAAAGTGGACAGGACACTTTGTCCGCCTCGGAGGGTCTCATCCCTAAGGCATCAGCGCATTCTCGTTCCAACTTGCAGGACACATTCACTGCCCAGTAAGCCAGTGGGCGGGGCAGTGCCGCAGGAGGGCGGGTGGTGTGTGTGTGGGTGCGCTCTCGCTCACTCTCCACCAATCAAGAGAGCTTGGGCGGGCCGGCGGAGTGTGACGTAGGTGGGCGGGGCTGAGTGGGCGGCCTGGCAGAGAACTCCAGGCCTCGGCTCGCTGCCTAGAGCGCGCGCTTTGGGCCTTGAGGGTAAGTCCTGCCTGAGCTCCGGGACTTTAAGCAGGCGAGGCTGACAGGACCTTTCCAAATTTTCCGCCTCCCGCAAGCCTGGATCTAGACTCAGTCCGGTCATGTGCTCCCCCGGGGGAGCAGTGAGCCTTCCCAAAGTTTTAAAGACACTTCCTGAAGCGATTCTGCTAGAGGTCAGACCTCACTCTCCTCTTTGGAGAGACCTGGGACAGGGCTGCAGAGATTAGGCAGGTAGGAAAACACTTAAGCAAACCTGCTGTGAAATGTAATTGTTAGTCAAGAGGTGGTGGGTCAAATCCAAGACCACAGTGGCATTCTGGCACTGCATGGAGGTGGGGATGGAGGGCTGATGACAACTGCCCTTGAGATATGCTCACCCATGAGTAGCTGTTCTTCAAAGGACAACTTTGGGATCCCAGTGAGTAACCTGGGGCAGTTGAGCCAAGAAGATTGAAATGCCTTTTTGGTTAGGAAGAGAAGCCTAGGTTTAAGTAGACTAGGCTCCAGGGCATGACCTCACTAACCTTCCCAATTACAGACTGAATTAGGTTCAGGACACCCAGGACTTCCCTTATCCCAGCTTTTGATGCCCCTTCATGTTCTGAGGGTGTGACTGGCTATGTGGCCTGGTGAACTCAGATGTTCTCTGAATTCAATTGAAAAAGACTACTGATTTCTCTTGTAGGGATACTAGGGTGAGCAGTGAGTGAGGTTGCCCCGAGGAAAGAACACTGGACATTGGGATCAAAATTTGAAATGGCTAGGTTTAGGGTTTTGGTGATGGATAGGGCCCAGATCAAGCAAAGCCTTCTACACCAGGAAACACATCTGGGCTTGATTTAGGGAGTGGGGGATGGAAGTGACATAATCAGACAGTGTTTAGAAAATTTCTGCAGATTAACAGAGTGTGTTGGGACAATGCAAGAGGCAGGGAAACATACAGAAGATGATGCATTAATATATAAAGAAGATGATGACATTTGTGGGGATGGAGAGGGCTGGGTAGACTCCTGATATATTTTGGAGGGAAGATGAACAAGTCTTGCCTACAATTGAGTTTGAGGAATGAGGGATGAGCAAGGAGGAAATGGCCTCCTGTTTTCTGTCTTGGGCACCCAGGTAAAGAGTTGAGGGTCCTCTGAGATGCTCACTGCATCTGTCACTTCCAGACTGCTCCTGACTACCCTCCATACTTGAATTTCTCCTCCATGCTGTTTTTTCCCCTCATCCTGCTATATTTTCTTTAATTAAGTATAAGGCATATCACCTAGAGATCATTTATTTCAACCACTGCTCTGTTTGGTTGTAAGTCTCGTCTCTTTCTTCAGCAATAGTAAGGCAGATTCCTTTTCCTCATGGAAGAGAAATCCATGGTTTGTTTCCTTTGCCAATAACAAAAACGTTGGAGAGCTGGGTGGCAAAGCTGTTGCCACTGGCATCTTTCACATGAACCACATCAAAAGAGCCAGGATCAATCTATTTATCTATATATCTCTGTCTATCTATCTCTTTCTCTTCTTCCCTGCATCCCCCCTCCTCCCTCCCCCCTGCCTTCCCCGCCTTCCTCCCCCTTCCCCCTCCCTCCCTTTTCTCTCTCTTCCTCTCTTTCTCTCAGCAGTCACACCAATTCTTCCCAAATTAGCACCTCCAGTTACCATACACATGTTACCAGTGTCAAACTTGATGAAATCGGTAATCTTGCCAGTCTCCAAATCAATCTGAATGGTATCATTCACTTTGATTAGGGGATCAGGGTAGCAAATGGTTCAAGCATCATGAGTCGCTAGAAGAGGGATTCCTTTTATGCCCACAAAGATCTTTCTCACTTTGCACAATGTGTACTTGGCCTCCTCAGGTGTAATATGATGAACAGAAAAATGACCCTTGGTGTCACAGATCAGACAGAAATTCTTTCCAGTCTTATCAATGCTGATGACATCTATAAAACCGGTGTGGTATGTTATATCAGTTTGGACTTTGCCATCAATCTTAATGAAATGCTGAATGCAAATCTGTCTTACTTCATCTCCTGTCAGGGCATACTTAACTCTGTTCCTTAGAAAAATGATGAGAGGAAGATGTTCTCTCAGCTTGTGGGGACCGATGGATGGATGAGAAGCAAACACACCAGTCGGTTTAATCCAGCATCCAATACTTTGGAGCTGCTACCCACTGCTTCAGATGCTTCTTGGGACCGTGAGCCATGGCTGCTCTAAGCACAGAAAGAGGCCTCCTCCTTCCTGTGTGCTCCATGCTGTTCTTGATCTGCTTTGTCTCTTCTCTGTTTTTTGTGTGTGCTACTCTGTCTTTGTATCTCTGTTTTGCTGACTAGCTTTACTAGACTATCTAGCTGGATTAGTCTTCCCAGATCCTTTCAAGAGGAGGCAGCAGGTCTCCTGCTGAGAAAGGAGGGAAGTAAGATCTAGGCAGAGACTCCTGGTGGTTAGTCAAGTGTTTACACAACAGATCCTGCCCACAGGTCTCTATTTTGGGGTCACTTTTGGACATGAATGAGGTTCTGTAGACAGCAACCCTACTCTCCTGTTGTGCACTAGGCCCAGAGCCTGCAGTCAGTCCCAGAGGGGTATGCATCTGGTGCCTTCAGTGTGCCAGGCTTGGGTCAAATACAGTGCACAAAGCACTCTAAGGGGCCCACAGCTTAGTGGATAGAGTAGGCAGAGGAAAAAATCAGTGGGCAGTAGAGTAGAGCTGATTTATTCTGGCAGTAGAGGGAGTCACCATAGAAGAGATGATGCTAAAAGTCCTTTTCAGAGGTCTCAATTTTCCCAGTGAGAGGAAGTTTTCTATCCAGGATCCACAGAGAAAGCTGCATCAAGGAGCAGTACGACATGATGAAGGAAGAGATTGGGGTCCTAAAGATCCAGTTGACTTTAGAATTTAACCTGCATAATATGGAGCCTCTGATGATTTCCTGAGCAAAGAACAGGTACCATTTAAGAAACTAGAGCAGATCTGTGGGTTGAAGTGAAAACTCAAATCAGTTAAGCAACCGTGGGGATGCTATTAGGTCATGTAACCAAAGAATGGTTATATACCAGGCTGGAATGGTCTGGAAGCAGTGTACCTGAAACAAGGAGGTGGTAGTCCTTGGTGGGTGGGTGAGGGGTGAGAAATTAACTCCAGCTGGACCAGGAAGATTGAAGTGTTGCTAGGAAACCAGACGGATAACCTAGATAACTAGTCTTCCCACTCAAGATTCTATAGGACATCATCTCTAAGGGGTCTCCAACAGCTATTCTTTTGCCCTTGACACCCTTGTTTCTTCAGTATCCCTATCCTTCCTTACCAATACTAGCCCTCACCATCACATACGGGTTCTTTCAATCAAATGCCTATGTCCATGGACACCTAGGGCTTCCTATTTATCTTCTCCTATCCTTGTCACCAAGGATGTCATCCACCTGACCCAGATCTTACTGTTGTACAGCATCCTTCCCACCGACTGATATTACAAAAAACAGGGCCTCAAATGGGTCAGTGGTCCAGCAGGTACAGCCTGCCCCCTGGTGGCTACCATGTTGTAAGGTCTTTGTGGTGTTTAGCTGGATATGGAAAAAGACTTGTCTACCCGCCAGCTCTTAGGGGTATGTCATAGCCAGAGTGGGTCCAGTCATATCTCCCACTCCACCAAGCTGACACACACTTCTCATCTTGTCACTTTTCCCCAGGGTATTAACAGGAAAGACCTCAGGAATGTGAGGACCTGTGTGCTTGTCTGGAAGATTAGAGAGCAGGGGACCTGGAGTGATGTGCCCCATTTGGCAGCCAGTCTTGGAAGAGGGAGTTGAAAAAGAAGCGTGGACGCTGGCTACTGGCATAGGAGAAAAGGGCAGCCAGCCAGGACTCCTGAGCACTGAGGAGAAAAGGACAAAGTGTTTTGGGAATTTGAGGGCAAGACAAAGTCTGATCTGAGATAGACTCTGAACCCTTGGGGCTGAGATGGAACATTATCAGGGTACCCCAAAACTCAAGAAGACTCGATGAAGAATATGCCTTTCTCTTCCCTACTACCCGCAAAATTCCAGCCTTGCCCTACCCAGAGAACTTTTGTACAAAAAAGAGCACTGCCCTAGACTCAGCCCCAGGGACCCTGGCCCCACCCTGAAACCTTATTACAAAGGAATAGCCCCTGGAGCAATGTAGGAAGGCCCTGTGTGCCCTCAGCCCAGGAGTGGTTTAATCTCTTGAAAGAATGGAGTCTTGGTCTGGGGTTGTGGCTCAATGGTAGAGTGCTTGCCTGACATGTGTGAGGCACTGGGTTTGATTCTCAGTACTACATACGAATAAATGAATAAAATAAAGGTCTATCAACAACTTAAAAAAAAAGAACAGAGTCTTTAGTTGATTCTGAGCCCCTTGAGGTGGGACCTCATACTTTTGGCCACCACATGGATTGTCCCTTAATGCCTCTTACATATCTTAGGTACCAGCTATCACCTAGCCAGGATGATAGAGGCTACTGTTGCTTCGCTACTAACATCTATGCTTCTCTCACCCAAACTTCCCAGGTCCTGAGGTCTGGCTCAGTCACAGGTTTCTGGTGGTCTCTGCCAATATGGGCTGGGTTGGATTGCAGGTAGACAGAGCAGATAATGGCCAAAGTTTGCATTATTCCCAGGCTGCTGATAAGCACAATCATAGTGCCATATGTGTGTGTATATGTGTGTGTGTGTGTGTGTGTGTGTGTGTGTGTGTTCGCACGCTTGCACAGCCCCACTGGAAGGAAAGACTGCTGCCTTCTCAAGTCATTTATAGTACCAGCTTTGACAGGAGGCTGCCTGTGGCAGAACCTCCCATTGGCACCATTCCCATGGGTGGGGCCCTGGTCAGGCAGCTTTGGCCTTAGATGCACATCTTGGCACATGCGGCTACATGCTCACTTGCACACAGGCTCATATACATGTCAGGACACAAGGTCCACGTGACAAGTTCGAGTCTGCCCAGGCTGGTTTCTCTATGTTGGTGTTGCCTGTTTCCCTCCCATCTTCCCAAATGGCAGACCTGACAAGCACTATCCTACCCCTTCGGCTGTCCTCAAATGTAGCCTCCTGCCCTCTTGGTTCTGGACAGACTCTCAGAGCCTCCCTTATGTGCATAATCACAAGTGAGAGCAAAGGAGCCATTAAAGACAATGTCTACTTTTCACCAGGACTTACTGGGAGGTCTTAGGGAGAGAGGGCTAGGCCTCTGGGGATGTCCCCTTCATGCCTGCCCACTTTCTCTCACACACATGCAACAATCCTTCTGTGGTTTCCTTCAACACACACTCAGGTACCTCTGTGAACACTGTCCATCCACCCCCACACTCTGCTAAACATGATTCTTAGATGGGGCTCTTAATTCCAATGAATAGACACTGCCTATCCAGCCTGGCTCTGATCTTACTGTGGCCACAGGGGTTGCTCCCTATGATCCACATCTGAGTGTTGGCTGAAATGTGTCAAGAAGGAGGTATAATAGGAATGCAGAACTGAAGAGGCTGTACCTTAGTGAGACAGGCAACAGGCAAGAAGCTTCCTCTCTCTGGGCCTTGCTTCTCCAGGAAGGATCATGCAGATGTTGCCCAGAGCCCTGTGGGAATAGTGTAGAATAGAAGAGGGCACCTGTCCTGTTTTGAACCTGGAGATGGGACCGAGGACATAAATGGACATTCTAGAACCATTAAAAATTATTTTTATGCTGAATATGGTGGCACATGCCTGTAATCCTAGCAACTCAGGAGGCTGAGGCAGGAGGGTCATGAGTTCAAAACCAGCTTCAGCAATATAGCAAGGCCCTAAGCAACTTGGTGAGACCCTATCTCAAAAAATAAAAAGGGGTATAGTTGTAGCTCAATCGTTAAGCACCCCTGGTGAGACCCTGTCTCAAAAAAGGGATATAGATGTAGCTCAATAGTTAAGCACCCCTGGGTTCAATCCACGGTACCAAATCACAAGTGAGAGCAAAGGAGCCACTAAAGACAATGTCTGCTTTTCACCAGGACTTACTGGGAGATCTTAGAGAGTCCTCCCTAAGACCTTCCTATTAAAAACTGCATTTTGGAGAAATGGAGATACTATCCATCTGGATTTTGCTAGACCTTGAGGGTTCCCAGAGCTTTTTAATGTCCATTGTCTATGAGTCCCTGATGGCTTTTGATAAGATAAATGAAGGGAGGTGTGGCATCCATCTACCAGCTTATTGAATACCAAGCTCTGGCTGGGTACCATGTGTCCCCAAAGATGAGAGGCCTCCTTGGCTACAAGGAATGGAGACTCTCAGGGAAGGACCAGTAGGAGGGTCCTGCAGCTCCGGTCTCTGCCCATCCAAGGCCTTCCAGCAACCTAGCACAGACCATGGAGAAACCTATCACCTGTCAGGCTTCAGGGTGACCAGGCCCCACAGCTGAGCTCCGGAAACTGGGTCATTCAGGGCCAGGGCCACTCCTGACCAGAATTCCTGATACCCCAGACAAGTCATTTGTAATGAATGTGACACAGCTGCATCTCGCATTTCTGCTTCTCTTTTGGTCTGACCATTTATCTTCCTGTTAACAACTCAGTAATTTTCCTACTTTAAATTCTGGAGAGAGAGAAAAAAAAATTAGTTTGGCTAAATTCATTACCATTTTTCAAGTGATTATGGATGTGCAAAAAAAAAATTATCCCCAAACTTAGTGCCTTAAAAAAAAAAAAAAAAACTATTTATATGCCTATGGGCTTGCAATTTGGGCAGGGTTGGTGGGGATAGCTCAGCCTCCCAGCACCACAGGTGAGCAGGATGAGCTATCCCCACCAACCCTGCCCAAATGGTCTGGAATCGTCTGAAGCCTTACTTTCTCACATGCCACGCTGATGCTGGCTCTCAGTTGAGACCTTTGGACATTTACTGGGACACCTACAAATGATTGTATTTAGCCAAGTCTTACTTTTCATATGCTGATGTTTTAATATCTTGCAAGTCTTGCTGACCTTGGAGATATTATCCCTTTCAGATGAGCCACTAGATGATTCCTGGCAAACAACTCACCTGTGAGGGTGTCTTTCATATGAAAAGCAACCAATCCAGAGCTCACACTGAAACCACCTTCTTCATCAAACAATTATGTTCCAGGGACCCCTATATTCTTGACCTAGAAACCCCAGGACTGGATAATTTGGGACAACCCTTATGCCCCAGGGCTGCTGAAATGATTTAGACTTGCAGATCCTGAATCTGTACCCTGTCTCACCTGTTCCTTCCTGTGGAAACTGCGGGCTCTTACCCTGATTTCCCCTCCTCTGGCTTCTGGATCAATCCTGATATTTCTTTCCTTGGAGGCCCCCATGGCGTGATGTTCCCTCTTCTTTCAGTGTGTAACGTACTGTCTCTTCAGTGTCTCCTGTTTTCCTGTTGACTTCACCAGATCCGAATAATAACAATAATAAACACTATGTTTTTAAATAGGGGTTTCTCCAGTGGCCTGAGCTTCCTCATGATCTGGTGGCTGAGTTTCAAGGTGGGTGACCTCTGAACAAGAGTCCCAAGTGGAAGCCGTATCACATCTTATAATCAAGGCTCAGAAATTACTCGGTGTCATTTCTGTTGCATTCTGTTCACCAAAACACAAAGCCCTGCCTGGGTTCAGGGGAAGAA
This sequence comes from Callospermophilus lateralis, assembly GCF_048772815.1. Classification (NCBI taxonomy): domain Eukaryota; kingdom Metazoa; phylum Chordata; class Mammalia; order Rodentia; family Sciuridae; genus Callospermophilus; species Callospermophilus lateralis. The sequence goes on along the minus strand of NC_135305.1, from coordinate 200,379,297 downwards.
GTAGCCTCCACCTCCTGAAGGGGTGTGGTGAGGTGTTAGAAGAGCATGTTAATTGAAATATTTGGTCCATTTTGGAAAATACAGTCCAGTTCTCCACTATCCTCTCTGGGAAGAGCTCTTCATGCCAGCCCATCTCAGGGATCACAGGTCAGTTGGTGATTGGGCTGTTTACAAATTAGGTGACTAATCTGATCCCCAGTGTTGCTCTTAGACATGACCAAGGAGGGGTTCATTCAAGCCTTTGTCCTCTTCTTCATGGAATAGGAATTTTGCAGGATACTCTGTGAAGTTTATGCAACCACAGTCCTGTTACAGAATGCACTTTGGTACCCAGACTCTAGAAGCTCCTATCCAAACAGCTCTGAACCCACTTCTAAGAGGGATAGGAATCTCTTCAGCAGATCTGTTTCTTGAAGGGAAATCATACTATGGTGAGGAGAGGTTAAAAGGTGGTTATTCTCAGAGTGGAGCGGGGTGAAGATGCAGCTTGAACATATCTGCTGTGGAAGAGCCTACCTGCATGAGCATAGACTCACATGTCTCCCAGTGCAGCACTCTTAAGAAGTCTGATCATTTTAAGTTTGAACCTGGTCTTTCAGCCTCATTAGATTAGATGGTGTTGGTGGGTCCCACTTAATTCTCTCTTGCCACAAATGACAGAGGTAGTCCAATCAGCATGGTTCAATCAGCTATGGGGAATGGGTGTAGAGAGTATGCTCCCCTGTTTTGGATAGATCCTAAGGCAGCTGGAGATGTATAAAGCCCTGTCATGGGACTCAGCCTTCAATACCCCTCTTCGAGACAGAGATGCATAATGACATTTTACAGATGAGGACACAGACTTAGTGAGGTTAAGTGGCTTGCTCAGTCACACAACTGGCGTGTGGAGATGAGATGACAATGACTACCCTCGTATCTGGGTCTCCTTTCTGTCTAGGAAGCAGCTGCTCAAGATTATAGGCAGGTCTCTGGGAGACTTTCCAGATCTTGCCTCTTAGCTCCTGCCACTATTGTACATTTAAGTAAGGTGGCTTAGAAAAGAAGAAGGGATGGCATTGACAAAAATCTAGAAAATTACTCTGGGATAAATAATAATAGCACCCCTCAACCTGAGTGGAGATGTGTTTATTTGGGGTGAGTAGCAGATAGTCAGGCAGAGATGCATCCTGAAAAAGTAGGCCTAAGACCCAAAATTTAGTATATATGTGCTCACTGGGTTTCGATATCCTCAGGAAGCAAAACTCATAACTCTAGACTGCATATCTGTTGAATTGTCCCCAGAGAAATATGGAGAGAGAGATCTGACAGGCTCAAAGTTATATCCATTGTGTGCTCCCAAGGCCTGGACCATCAGGGAGCCTGGTCTGTGCTCTCCTTGGGCTATGAGCTTGTTAATAAGCTGAAAAGAGTGATTGAAGGCTGGGAAGGGGGAGGTAGCATGAACATCCCCTAGATCAATTTAGCACCTCCTGGCTCTAGCAAATTGGGCTGCATGCACCGAGGTAACCATCTCAAGCTGCACAGGGGCCCTGAAGGAGGCCCTGCTACTCACCTGGGTTTTCTTTCCTCCTCTGAAAGGCTTGATATGCCAAGAACAACATTTCCCTTTTCAATAATAAAAACGACTTTCCTTTTTTCATAACTTTATTCATTCACCTTATAAGTTAAAGTTTCTTTTTCCTCTTTATTTACATAAACATTTTTTTCCTTCAACAGTGGGGCTCTGAAAGATTGGGAGATACCCCTCTAGCACTGTGTGTGTGTCTGAGACCAGAAACCAGAAGGGCAGATTGCTTGCACCTTTCTGAGGCAGCTAATGAAATGCAGGCCTTCCGTGGGGGAAGACTGTCTGGACCGCAGCCGCTTGTTTTCATCCCTGAGGACTGGAGCTGCCTTCAGATTTCAACTGCTTTATTGTCAAATTGATTATTTATATAAGAGCTGTCTCTGCTTCCTCACTGATGCTAGGCTAGTTTAAAAGTTCCAGATGCAGCAAAGCATGCACTGGCAATAGTTGTTATCAGCAAGACTGCTTAAGATCAAATCAAGAAAACAGCTTGAAACCAGAGACTGCCACTGAAGCAAAATCCAGCCCAGCAGTCTGTGCTAGTGGCAGACACAATTTGTTGTTGTTCTTGTTGTTTTTGCCTGTATGGTGCAGACTCTCACAGTGTTTTGTTGTCATTATTCTTTGTTGTCTGTTAGCACTGCTGGGGGAGAACCCAGAGCCTCAGACATGCTAGGCAACACTCTACCACTGAGCCACACCCCTCGCCCCTTTTAAAAAAATAATAATAATTACAGACTAAAGGAAACATTATGAAAATAAAGAATTCCTATAAAATTTAATTAGATTCCCCAAATATCAATGTTTATTCCCCCAGTTTATTATTGAAACTGCTTGAAGATAAGCTATGGACTTACCCTATTTACTTCAAATTTTCCTAAAATACAAAAACAGCCTTTATATAATCACAATACAATTATCAAATCAGGAAACTGATGCAGTGTGATTATCTAATCTATAGACCATATTCCCATTTCACTAATAGACCTACTCTGTCCCTTAAAGCAATAGAGAAAATTCACTTTTTGTGGTTTAGGATCCAATGAGAGATTATGTCGCCAAGTTTCTTTGGTTTCCTTTAATCTGTATTATTATTATTATTTTTGTTGTTGTTATATCTTCATGACTTTGACAATTTTGAAAATTACAAGCTAGTTATTTTGTAGAATATCCCTTAGTATGGGTTTGTCCATTGTTTCCTCAATCTCATGATGACATTAAGGTTATGCATTTGGGCACAGACACTCAACAGTGGTGTGTCATCCTCAGCAGTGTGTAGCTGTGTGGCACTATTGGTGATAATTAACTTTGATCACTTGGTTAAGGCAAAGTCTTTAAGGTTTCTACACTGCAAATTCTGTCCTTTTGTATTCTATCCTTTGTAGCATTTTCTAGGCATGGGGGAGGTACTTTGAGATCACATAAAAATCTTTGTTCTCATTATTCTTGCTTGAATCAGTTATTGTTACCAGATTGACCCAGTTTGTCCAGAGAAATTGGATCAACTTGGCTTTTGAATGTTTTTGGAGTATCCCTTTTCTTTGAGTTCATCCTTACTCTCTGCTATGAGATGCTCTAAGCTCATATTGTCCTTTCCTTCTACTAACCCTGGAATCAGCCATCTCTCCAAGGAACCCCCATTCTGTTTGATGGAGAATGGTATTTAGAAACCAAGAGCTGGGTATGCTCATGGCTACTGCAGTATCATTGATTCTAGGCTTACTTGATGGACACAGCTATGTAAGTTTATATATCATCTATCTGTGTCAATCCATCTATCTGTCTACATCTCTATTAACCAGTCATCTATCTATACTCCACCTCCTAAACCATGAATTTATAAAGACACCTCAAATTCCTATCCCCAAACATGTGATTCATTATAGCTACCACTTTTGCCATATTTGTAACTCCCTTCTGATAGTGAGAAATTGATCCCATTATCTATGGTATATTATTTATACATGTACATATATACTCAGTCTTACTTACAATGTCCAGAAAGTAGCTTCAGAATTGCTAACCCATTTCACTGCATGACAAAAGCAAATCCAAAAAAACTCAACTTGCCTTTTGTCAAAATAATGTATTCAAATGTTATTTGCTTTCGTTCTTCTACCCTTAAACTAGGGTAACTTTTTTCTGTTTATTTTCCATTTTACACCACTGCCCCCAATTCTGTTGATGATTAGTTTTTAGGTAATACCAACTTGGTTCCAAAAGTGAGAGCTACACAGAAAGGTATTCCCAGAGAAATGTTGTTGCCCTTGGACCTCAGCCTCAACCTCACCATCCTCTCTACCCTGCTTCTACCTGACCACTTCAGGTAACCAGTCTTATTAGTTTCTGATTTATCTTGCCTGTGTTTTATTTTGTTGTTGCTCTTCTTCTCATTTCTCACATAAAAGGTAGCATACAATAGATATGCATTTGTGCCTTTTTCACTTAACAATACAATATAGCCTGCAAATCACTCCGTTTTAGTTCAGAGGGATTTTCCTCTTTCTTTCTCTTTATCATTGCATAGCACATACTCCACTGTGTGAATTTACCATAATTTATTCAACCACCCTTCCATGTATGACATTTTGTCTGTTTATCAAGTTTTGCATTAAAAACAACACTGCAGTAACTACTTTCTATGTTGTTGGAAGAGGATCTTAAGGGTAAACTTCTGGAAAACTGGGTCAAAAGGTCAACACATGTATCTTTGCTAAGAATTGCATTTCCTCCAGACATGTTCTGTGGAGTGGCATTTTCACCAGCCTCATAGCAGAGTGCCACTTTCCCCATACCCTATAGAATGTGTGGTTATATTAATTTTTTTGCCAATATCCCAGCAAACGTTTAAAATTGCATTTCCCTTGTAATTTGAACCTTTTTTTTTTTAAAAAAAAAAATAAGCTTAAGCCTACTTTAATCTTTTGTAGTGAACCACTGATTCATGTTGTTTGCTTATTTTCCTATTCCTTTTAAAATCTCACCTCTCCCATTTTTGAAAGTTTTTTTTTCTATATTAACAATTTGTGCCCTTAATCTGTAACATAGACTGAAAATATCTTCTTCCATTTGGTCATTTGACTTTTGATTTTGTTTATGGTGTATTTTGCCCAGAAAAAAAAGTTTTAGTTTTTTGTAGTTAAATCAATCTGTTCCTTTATTGCTACTAGATTTGACTCATAGTTAGAAAGCCTTTCTCTATACCCAGATTTTGCAGGAATCCATACTAGTATTTGTATGTTTTCTCTTTTATAGTTAGATCTTTGTTCCATTTAGATTTTATGAGGTATGAATGTGATTTTTATCTGTTCCATAGCTGCCCACTGTCCCAGCACCACTTATATTAGAGTCAGTCTTTGAGATTGCTACCTATATCGTATGCTACTCTTCTGTATGTATTTGGGTTGAGCTCTAGACTTTTTATTTTGTTCTGCTGCTCTGTCTATTCATGAACTAATACCATACTGTTATAATTATAGAGGGTTTATAATATGTTTTAATATATAGTAGGGCTGGTCTCCTATCTCCATGGTAGCTTTTGTTTTTTTTTAATTTCCCCTCACTATTTTTGTAAATATTCTTGCATATTTGTTTGTTCATACAAACTGTAGTATCACTGGTGGTGTGAACTCTACATCATGTAAAACCACAAGGATGGGGATCCTAACTTGAATAAGTTATACTCTATGTATATAATTTGTCAAAATACACTCTTTTGTCATGTATATCTAAAATGAACAAATAAAAAAAACTTTAGTGTCAACTTGTCTATTCTATTTAAAGAAATAAGTTGTCCTTGAAGTGTTTTTAAATTTTTAAATTAATTTCCAACAGTTAAAATGGGAGAGACGTCACATGAAAATCTGGATTTCTGGTTTTTCTTGAAAATCGAGAAGATCTATCAATACAGACCTTTACTTTCCTCATGACCTAATAGTGTAAGGCCATTAGCTGCTACAGCCCTCACATGGGCCTTGTGTCTTCTGTCCTCCAGTCCCTCTGACTTCTCACCCTGATCCCTCACACATTTAAGGTCCCTCATGGCATCTGAATTGGTGACTCTGCCTTTAAATGATCAGGAAAGAATACCCCATTCCCTCCTTTAGTCCTCCGTCTCTCTATCTTACAATACAGATGTTATAAAGGGGATTTGTGTAAGCTTTGATCACTGCTGCATCTCCAGGGCCTAAGAAGAGGGCATGGGGCATAGTTGGCACTAGGTCGATATTTGTTCAATGAATCAAAGTGAATAGATAGGAAACAAGTAATGATCAAATGTGTTCTATATCTATAAAGTCATTGAAAACATATCAAATAGAACCAGAACACTGTTGGTGGGAGTAAGTCAGTATAGCCCTTAGAAAAGGCAATTTGGCATTATCTGTCAAAATTACAAATGTATCAACCAGCTGTCTTCCCAATTCCATTTTTAGAAATTTCTCCTAAATTATGTTTGCACTCAGGTAAAATGACAGTGTACAGGATTAGTTATTGAAGTAGTAACAAAAGATTGGAAAGAACATAAATTTTCCTCAAAAGGAGGTTGATTGCATAAATTATGGTTTGTTCACATATTAGAACAATGCAATATTACAGTAGTGAAAAAGAATGATGATCCCTATGAACTAAGAGGGAAAACCACAAAGTATAGAATAGTATACATCATAGGCTACTTTTTGTATATAAAATGAACACAGACCAAAAAATCCATATCATATTTGCTTATAAGTACATAAAGAAAATGTGGATGCATTCACAGAAAACAACAGAGAGAGCTGGGGGTGTAGCTCAGTAGTAGAGTGTCTGTTTGGCACACTTGAGACCCTGGGTCAATGACCAGCACCCCCACACAAAGGAAACAATACGGAGAGAGGATGATGAAGAAACTGGGCATATGGAGACAGGGCGGGAGGGAGAATTCCAATTCTCACTCTTTCCAGGATTTGAGGAGTAGGCTTTAAACCAAACACACACACACACACCCACACACACACACACACACACACACACACACACACACACATCATGTAAGTACAAATACATACACCTATAACAACTGTTAAACTAAAGTGACACCAGAAGAAGCCATCAAACTCTGGAGACAACTATCCAGCTGGGACACTATAGACAACTAGATGGTGGAGACTCTGGATCACTCACTGGAATGTTCATCCACTCATGCTACAAGATGATATACTGTGCTTGCTAATTCTAGCTGGACAGAAAAGACAATGAAATATGTTTCCACTCCTATTATCTTGCATCAGATAATCCCAGAGAGCACTTTACAAATTGACAGTTAATAAACCACTTCACCCAGTGGAGAGAGAGGGAGCAGATTCCAAGATGGAATGGTGATACCCTTGCCACGGGATGGCCCTCCAGATGCTTTATGATAATAGAGGGAAATATCCAGCTAGTGAAAACAGCACTGGAAATTTAGCAAAGAAATAATTTATCAAGAAACTATAATTCTAGAATGATAGAAAGCAAGATTTTCTAAACTATTGAAATGCAAATTTAAGAAACCTAAAGAGAATATGTTGTACAGAGTCTAGCACATGGCATATGATAAATGTAAAACAAATAAAAAAAGAAAATTTATTAAATGGAGTGCTGTTGCTCAAATAAATTAAGCAGATGGATCTGTCTCTGTCATAGCATATATAAAATATTTTAAATTAGAAAGCCCAGAGAATAATTAGAGTAAATATTGTGACAGATAATATTTTTGGATGTATGTATGTCTCAATAACTTTTGTCCTTTTGGAATTCATAATTTAATTTTCTTCTGGGATTGCAATAGTTTTTTTGGTGTTACTAGTCTTTAAAAAAAAATCTCAAATGTCAAGTCATACTTTTGCTATGGTCCAGTAAAAACAAAAGTCAACATTTTTGGTAGGCAGAATTCTGGCATTTTAATTCATTATGTCACATCTTAAGGTCATATTGTCAAAATAAAATATTTACATACAATCAAAAGTATTTTAAATGGATAGGCTCAGAGCATACAGTTAAGCATCCACACACACACAAACACAGATGTGTGAAGGAATCTGCACTGAGCACAACAAGAAGAATATAAATAGCTGAGAATCAAAGTATATCTCTTCTGCTTCATGAGATGCATTTAAAATTAACATTTTTTAAAGTAATTCCAACAAAATTGTAGAGAAAATACTGCAAAGAGGTTCCCATTGATTTAAGGCATTTTTCCCATTGTTACAAGCAGATTAAGAATGAATGCCCTTGACAATGATAAAATTGGTGGGGAGGGAATGGGGGGAAAATAGGTTTCACAATGGTATATAGAAAATGGTCTCTTTTCAGAATGGATCATGACTTACACTTCATCGTAATTCTGCATTTCTCAAGAGTTCTGCAACTTGAAATGAATGCTGCATTTTAAAGCTGCTTTTATAAGTTCATGGTTGAAGTATCTTGTTCTTTTAAAAGATACTTGCTTTCTTTTCTTTTCCTGTTGCTACCACTAATTGCATAACTTCATTTTCTTGACTATTGTCCTTCAGCATTACTTCACTGAAGTTTTAGAAAATTAACCCATTATGTCCCATCATCCTATATGTAGGACACCTATAAAAACATCTATAAAATTGCTCGATTTAAGTTTTTATAGGTGTCCTATTTTCAGGTTGACAATGGAACATAATGGGAGAAGTTCTGTTCCCATAAACACCAAACATCCATAGAGTTGGAAAAGCTGCACTGAGGTGTCCTGGCCACCAGGGGACAGCTGGTAGTCAGATTATTTAATTGATAAGGCACTGCATTTGAACAGCTTTTGAACAGGCAGAGAGGTCCTATTCTTGCAGCCACCTGCTAGCATCAAATATGAAGTGAAGGGCTGGGATGTTACCCTGGGAAACCCTGAGCCCATCTTGGATGGACACACTCCCACAGACAAACTTAGAATAAACATATGGACAGATAGAGGATGTTTTACAGGGAAAGCCATGACAATCAGTAGCAACTTTGGTGGCCATGAAATTTGGATGCAGAGGTTTAAGGCCAGATACATCTGTTGCCGATGTAGAGGGCTACACCTCTGGAGCTCAGATGCTGTGGTTAATGAGCCAAGCTCTGTATCAGACACCTCTTCCATGTGGTCCTCCAAGACACTTCTGTGGGCCCTTATCTCATCAGTGTAGCTAGCACCTGGCTCTGGGTTCTGATGAATACTGCAGTGACTTTGTGAGGACTTTGTCTTGCTACTGCTGCTGCCTGTCAATGCTTTAGGACTTAGGCAAGCTTCATGACACAGGACATGGGATCTGACTCTCCAGCAGCTGGTAGAGGAGCTCATATCATCATTTATTCCCAGAGGATGGGAGAGTTAACTTCTAGTAAAGCAGACTGTGACCACTGGATCCAGGAGATGGAAGAGAATCAGACAAATTACCTCTATTTCAAATGCCCTCTGAGCTCCATTGTTAATGCGTTGAGCAGAGGCCACCTCTGTTTATTGCTTTCCTTTCTTTGTGCCACACTCCTTTCCCTTCACGTTTGCTTCCCTGGAATCACACTCCCAGTAAGATGTTCACATATAAATCTCTGCCTCAAGTTCTCTTTTCTGGGGGATCTGGGCTAGGACAGCCCCGCCTCCACACACACTGCAAATGCTCCCTTGCAGAGCTCCCCTGTGACTTGTCCAGGCTCCCAACACTGCACTGCACCTCCATCAGCCAGGCACGCTTTCTTTAGACAGTGCAATTGATTAGACTGACCCTTATTTCATTATAACCGCAAATCTGTCCTGATTCTCAGAGGCCTATGTTAGCCTGTTATAGATAATTCCTTTAGTTTTATCATTTCTTCAGGTAGCTGATAATATCCTTCACAAACAATTTTAAAATTTAGTTATTAACTCTTATAAAAATTACCACAAATTTTAAAGAATCAAGGAATTCTATAAAGTCTGGCACAGATGCCTACCTGCTGTCACCCACTTCCATTCCCCCATTCCCCAGGGGTAATCATTTTCAACTAATATTTAGGTATTTGTGATCATCCTTCTAAATAACGATAGGCATTACCTATTGATTTCCCCAAAAGGAATAAGATTTAGTTCATTTTTACAAACCACATGTCCACCTGTAGTGCACACATGCAGACTTCCTGTCCCCTTTCCTCCTGATATTGCAGTGAAAGTTAGATCAATATTCAGTGTTTGTTTTATTATGACTATAGATAGCTATTCAGAGATGACACAAGTGGTAAACTACGGGTTATTTTTCCTATTCTGTTCAAATTTTTTCTTGAAATTAATAATTGTCTACTTGGGGCTCTAGTCTGGACATTTGTGTCCTCCTAGAGTTCATATGTTGAATACCCATGAGAAGAGCTCTCATGATTGGAATTATAAAAGAAAATCTAGAGAGATGCTTGTGTCTTTCACCATGTGAGGACACAGCTAGAAGCCACCATCTACAAACCAGAAAGTGGTCCCTTACCAGACACCAAATCTATGGGTACCTTGAATTTGAATGTCCTAGGCTTCAGAACAGTGAGAAATACATTTCTATGGCTTATAAGCTGCCTGATTTATGGTGATTTATGGTGTTTTAGCAGCCCAAATGGACTAAGGTACTTGTTTTTTCTCTGTAATTCATCCTTGAATTTAGCTTGGGCGGTATGTATCTTTTTCCTGCCTTTATATCCCACATGTTAGGCATTCTTCATCTTTGATTTCCTGATGAAACAGCATCTCCAGAGCTTCTCCACCTGCTCAGTATGACTGCTTAACTCACCCTAGTGCCCACTACACAGCCAAATTGGGTACTGGTTCTTCCTCAGCACACTGGCCTTTTCTAAAGAATTTTTGTGATTGATGATGTGATTGGCCTCCAGGTGGGTCTGACTTCTCCCAGAGATTTGAAGGCATTGGAGGAGTTAGGTAAGGGGGGGTCACACAAAGAATAGGTGACTGCATTGTTATTTCAGGGTCTTCAGGCAAAATAGGAGTGGCCTCATCATACAGGGGCAGAGGAGGCTCATGGAATCCTCCCACAAATCCCCATCCCCAAATCCCATTCCCACTCATGGTCGCACTCATTTTTTTTTTTTTTTTTTTTAAATCAGTGGCCTACATTTCACATGAAAGATCTGAGGACCTGTGGATTTAAAGAACTTTACAATTTGACCACCCATAGGATTCAGAGTCTAACTTTTGCCAACCTCAATCCTGTGGCTGCATGAGAGATTCTTTTAGCCCCTTCAAACAAGTTTCTTGTTCCCTGAACTCACCCTGAACCAAGAATTTTGAATTTGAGCTGCTTGTTCTTTTTCATTAAGTTGTCCAGGGCAATTAGAAATAACCAGGCTACCCTATAGTCTTTCAGATCCTGGCACTCTCCCTGGAGTTCAGGATAGTGGCCTCTCCAAGCCTTGAGCCCTCTCCAAGCCTTGCCTTCATTCCAGTGGGCTCCTATTTTGATAACCTGCTTCAGGCTTCTGGAATATCACCCTTTGACATCTAATGGATCCTAACTGCTTTCAGGCTCAAGATAAATAACAAGTCCAGATCCCCATCTCCCTGAGGGGCTATCATTTGCCATCACTCCTGGTCCTAGCCTCCAGGTCAGACAGGATTCTGAATTGCAACAAACAGAACACACTTCTGCTAGGTTAAGCACAAAATGATTGTTGACCTAGAGAAAGAGTCTTGATGGCTCCACAGATAGTTCCAAGACCTTGGTTATGCTGCTGAAGAACTTGAGATTTTTTTTTTTCTTTTGCCAGTGCTGGATTTGTGGTACTACTTCAGGAGCCTCTGCCATTGCCAACTCTGAAGGCTTAGTGCTTCTCCACCTTGACCCCTCCTTCCCTATCACCTACTTCCACGTCAAAGCTTTTTCCAGCTGTATTTCACGGGCAGTGTCTGGGTCCTTCAGCTTTAAGAGAGGCTGGAAAAAGTGAGTATCTGGCTTATAATTTGTAGAGGTAATATATAAGATGGAAAATCCCCAAGATGCATCATAAGTAGTTGAAAATCTTTTTTTTAAACATATTTATTTGTAGATAGACACAACATAATGCCTTTATTTTTATGTGGTGCTGAGAATTGAACCCGGGTCCCGCCCGTGCCAGGTGAGCTCTTTACCGCTGAGCCACAATCCCAGCCCCAGTAGTTGAAAATCTTAACAAAATTTCTGCTGTGGTTTAGATTGGGAAAATCCCCCAAAGGTCCACATGTGAAAGGCTTGGTCCCCAGCCCATGGTTCTGTTAGAAGTGATAAACCTTTAGGAAGAGGTGCTTAGTGGAAGGAAGATAGGTCATTAAGGGTATGCCCTGGGAGATAGTGGGACCCTGGCCCCTCAGCTCTCTCCTTTTTTGCTTCCTGATCACCATAAAGTGAACAGGCTTCCTCCTCCATACTCTCCCCACATGATGTGCTGTGATGCCACAGGCTCAAAGCAACAGAGCCATGAAGCCCTGGACTGAAAGCTCTGAAACTGTGAGCCAAAATAAACCTTTCCTCCTTTTAACCTGACTATCTCAAGTACTTTGATACAGTAACAGAAAGCTGACGATCACATACTTCAAGGGCTATATCCTTCAGGTGGACTCATACTTGGATAGAGTGATGTAGGTCTAAATTATTTGCTAAAATCACTGAAGAGCAGATAAAAATCTTGGTGGCCATCACTAGGAGACTGCTGAGCTAAATTAGGGTTCATTCACTCAGTGAAATACTGTGTACTTGTAAAAACCATGAGCATGATCTCTAAGATACGGCGTTAAATGGAAAATGCATGGTGCAGAACAGAATCTAGAGCAGGCAACTCTGGGAAGGAAAAATGGAAATGAAGAAAAGAATAACCATGTGCAGTCACTTATTTAGGCCTAGAATATCTTTGGAAAGACCTCAGAAAACTGGTCAGGTGTGACCTCTGGGAGCTGAGGAAAGGGAGCATATGCTCTCACTGATGAAGCCACTGTTTACCACGATAAAGAAGCTCTTTCAGTGGTCCTCACACTCTCCTGTGGTCACTTCCATGAGGTAGTGAGGATTGTGTTTCTACTGATCAGGGCTCCTCCTTTCTCCCTCAGGGCCCTGGTGGGTGTGGTTCTCTGCTGTCCCTAGGTGCTTCTCTCCTGCTGGGCATTCTCCCATGATCTGTCTACTTCAAAAGCTCATCCTGTCACCCACCCCCACGCTGTACACGTCACACATCTTCATGCCAACAGGTTTGGTCGCAACCTGTGACATGAGAGAATATTTGATATCGCAAGTAGCCTGGGAAGGTCTTGGGTGGAGAGTCCATGGATATCTTGGGAAACAGCCTGTAATTCTGTTATAGAAGGGCTTACTACGCATTTCAATATGTCTTAGAGCTAATGCCTGTCCTGAGAATGTGTGGTCCATTTCGGAAGCTGGATTACTCCTTATACTTGGGTTATGTAATATACATTGTGATTCCCACAACTCAAAGGAGCTAACCTAACAGGCACCAAAAGAGGGCAGAGAACAAGTCTAAAAATGCAAACATAACCAGCAAATCACCTCTGCTTGATCTTTGACACTTTTCAGAGACCTGACCACCATTCACTAGTTGAAGAACAATTCAACACAGAAGCAAAATCACATAATCAGACAACTGTATTCCAAGATACATACTCATTTTCAGCGGTCTAGAGCAACCCAATCCCTGTGGTCCTGAATAAATATTGTTGTACTGCCTCAAGAACCTTCAAGGAGCACTCAAGAAATTATTTGGCATCTATAAGGGTATACTTTCTTAACCCCGTATAGAGAAAGACCATACATTCGTCTGAAATTATGTATCTTTTTCAGGTCCCACCCTTCTTAGACATTTCCAGTAAGTTTGGGTTTCCAATATTTGCTATGGCTGCATGAGCACCATAAAAATCTATCCTAATAATTATTGCTGCTGATATTACACATTGACAAGTGGGATTTTAATTTATACCCTGTTTCCATCAGTTCATATGTTCATATGCATTTCAGCACACAATTAATCACAAGTGTAATATAAAATTAGTTTTACTACAGAGAGCTACTGCCAATAGCTACATCAAGAGCAGCATCATTAATAAAACCCTTAAACTAAAAGGCAGAACTCTAAAATGAAAAAACCCAGAGGAAGCAAATAATTTTAGAAATGTTATACAGTATTTCTCATCTTCTTTGCTTTTGGAATCTGATAAAAATCAGTTTTTACACGTATAAGTCAGAGTTTTACTGAGTAAGTTCTTAATAGGGTACATGAGAATTACTTGATACTAGAAGACATTAGTAGGTTTTCCTTTTATTAGATTAAAAATTATGACATCTTCAGATTTATGGAAAAATACAGACTTTCAGCTCTGACTTACTTGCTGAAATCATCTAAAAGTGAAAGATAAAATCTTATATTTTTTTTTCTTAAATTCCTGGTGAAATGGCAAGGAAATAAGACATCTCAAGCTAAGCACTCAGTTAAAGAGGGTCCCGGGTGGGGGTTGGAGGGGGTTGGTAAGCAGAATGCTAGAGCCAACTTTTCCCCGGGATATTGCAGGACTGAGCAAACCCGAGCGTCAGTTTTCACATCATGGGGCACAAGGAGCTGAGATGCAGTCCTGGAATCACTTAAGGAGGGGAATCTTGAAAGTAGTGTCTTCTTTCCAGAGGGCTGGATCTTCAGTGTGAGGGCAAATCAGAAATAAGCTTCTTGCCACTCCACCTCCAAGATGTATACCAAGGAAACTGCCAAACTAGAACCCTGGTTTTGAACAGAGAGGGAATATCTCCTGAGAGAATTCGAAACCTCAAGCCTTCTCTGACCTCAGTCTTCAGACTGACTAAACATGTCCTGGGTGGTCTGAAAACCTCAAGGCAAGAATTAAGTTGAAAATGGTTTCAGCTTATTAATTCTCTCAGGCACTTTGTAGAAGTAAATGAAAATCTTCTATGGAGAAAACTCTCTCAAATTCCCACAGATATGTTCTAAGGAAAATGAGCAGTTTATAGTAAAAAATCATAAAACATGAAAGGAACAAGGCACTGAGAGCCACAGAATCCAGCAGACAATGACCCCAAAGACATCAGTTCTTGGAAATAACATACATGACGTAAAATAATTAAGCTTAATGTGCTTAAGGCAATAAAAGAAGGGCTTGGGTATAGAGTTCAGTGGCAGAGCACTTGCCCGGCACTGCAAAAAATAAAATAGAATAAAAAATAAATAAATAAAAGAAAAGCTGAACATATGTGCAGGGCAGAAAAACGAAACAAAATAAAAACCCAAGTAGGGTAAAAAAGAATCATTAAGTTACAAAAATGAAAGCTATGATTGCATGAAGAACTCAAATGGATACATAGAAACACTGACATTCAGAGGAAACTACATTCCACCTGAAACTTACTGATATGCATAAATACAACACAAATAAATGGGTGGGGAGAGGGATGTCTAAATCATGGCAAATCAAATATGATAAAATTCTGGTAGACTCTAGATGGTAAGTACAGGTGTTCACTGTAAAACTCTTTCAAATTTTCTGTATACTTGAAAATTTTTGTAATAAAGGAGATGATGAAACTAGATATTTGAAAAGTAGATATTAAGATTTTTTTTTGATTCAGGAATACAGGTAGACCAATACCCCTAATAATATCAACACACACTAAAAATTAAGAACAAAAGATTTTAAGCCACATGTTTTATTTATTTATTTATTTATTTATTTATTTATTTATTTATTTGGTTGCAGAGTTTGAACCCAGGGGCACTCTACCACTGAGCCATATACCCAGCCCACCCTCTCTTAAAAAAAATTTGCTCCTTCTCTGTTTGCAGCTTCGCCTTTTTTTTTTTTTTGGTACAGGGGCTGAACTCAGGGGCACTCAACCACTGAACCACATCCCCAGCCCTATTTTGTATTTTATTTAGAGACAGGGTCTCAATGAGTTGCTAAGTGCCTCACCATTGCTGAGGCTGGCTTTGAACTCACAATCCTCCTGTCTCACTTTTTTTTTTTTTTAACATTTTTTCTTTTTGTTGCAGTTGGACACAATAACTTTATTTTTATGTGGTGCTGAGGATTGAACCTCATACATGCTGGGTGAGCACTCTACCACTGAGCCACAACCCCAGCTCATCCCCAACCCTTTTTATTTTTATTTTGAAACAGGGTCTCACTAAGTTACCAAGGTTGACCTTGAATTTACAAACCTTCTGCCTCAGCCTCCTGAGTTACTGGGAGCAACACATTCTTAAAAGCACTGAAGAGATAACAAAACTGAATTTCTCAAGCCAAAACCGGATGAAGGTGGCCATGCTGAGACCAAAGTGGAGAGCTTCAGTCCCTTTAGTGCTGAGCATACATCAAACCTACCAAAACTGAGGTTTGGTTTGCACAGCCTTGTAGGACCCAGGGGTCATAAAGTGCCACTGTAAGACCCAACCCCCAAAAAGACATGCCATTCTTGCCAGCACTCCTAGAGGATCAAGGGACTTTGAAGAAAGTTGCGTTGGTGCTGAGTCAAGGGTAGGCGGCTGTGGTGAAGGGAAATTCCATCCCTGGGAAGAACCCACCAGGGCGGGTCTTGACATAGATTTGTGGCTCACATTACAGGGGGGTCCATACATGCTCAAGGTTTCATGCCAGATGGGGACCTGGCAGAGGTGGAGGCAAATGATCCCTAAAGAAATACATTTCATCCCAGGCCTCAAAGAATTACCATGAATAATATCCCAAGGAAAACAAGCACTGACAGTAAACAAACAAACAATAACCCACTAGGAACAAAAGGTAAGAAAGCCCCCTGAGTGAGAATCCTCAGGGAATAAAGCTCTGAAAATAGACTCGCATAAACTTTATTGTGCTTATCCAGACACAAAATAGAAACTATGATTATCCTGTTTAAAGAAACAAAATTGAATGGAAATTATAAAAAGTGAGAAATAAAACACAAAGAATTTCCAGTTGTATTTAAAGGAGAACTAATTAGATTGTTTCGATGTAAGAATAAAATAATTGACATTCAAATATCAATAAACAGGTCTAAAAGCAGATTTGACACAGCTGAAAAGACAGTCGATGCAAAAATAGGTCAGATATTCCAGAATGCTGCAAAGAGAGAAAATGAGAAGAACTAGGAACAGAAGGTAAAGAAGCAAGAAGGAAAGTAATAATACAATATTTAATCAGAGTGAAGGAAGGAGAGACAGTGGAGCAGAGATAGTATATGTTTATTTATTTTTATTTTTAAAATATTTTTTATTTGTCCATGGACCTTTATTTTATTTATTCATATGCGGTGCTGAGAATCAAACCCAGTGCCTCACACATGCTAGGTAAGGGCTCTACCACTGAGCCACAACTCCAGCACCCAGAGATAATATTTAAAGAGATGAAGCAAACTGATGAAAGACATCACACCACAGTAGCCCAGTGAATCTCAAGCAGAATAAGTAAAAACAAATTCCACGTGTTTATCCCTTTGTCTCGTTCCCCCCTTATTTTGCTCTAGCTTCCACATATGTGAGAAAACATTAGATCCTTGGCTTTCTGAGTCTTGCTTATTTCACTCATCATGATGTTCCCAGTTCCATCCATTAACCAGCAAATGCCATTATTTCATTCTTCTTTATGGCTGAATAAAAAGCTCCATTGTGTGTGTATACCACGTTTTCTGTATCCAATCATTTGTTGATTGGCACCTGGGTTGGTTCTATAACTTGGCTATCATGAATCATACTGCCAGATGCATTGATGTGATTGTATCACTATAGTATGCATTGGAGCTCTTTTGGATAAATACCAAGGAGTGAGATAGCTGGGTCATATGGCAGTTCCATTCCTAGTCTTTTGAGGAATCTTCACGAAAATAGAAGAGAGATCAGTGGAGTAGAGGAAGGGGATGGAGGGGAGGGAAGAGGCATAGAAAAAAGGAGGAAGGATGGAATAAAATTGACAAAACTAGCCTATGTACACATATGGATGTGCCACAGTGAATTTCACCTTTATTAAAAATTAATTTGAAAAACTATAAATTGATAGAAGGAGTAGAGTAGAGGAAAGGGAACATGGGGAGGTGAAGGGGAAGCACTGGGGACTAAATCAGAGAAAATTATATTCCATGCTTGTATAATTATGTCAAAATGAACCCCAATATTATGTATAACTATAATCCAATAATAAAAAATAAATTCTACCTAACACATCAGGGTGAAACTATAGTGATGAGAGAGAGAGAGAGAGAGAGAGAGAGAGAGAGAGAGAGAGGAATGTTTTAAAAAGCTTCAGAAAAATGACACATCTTTTTAAAAGAAGTGACAAATGGGCTGTCTGATGACTTCTTCTTTTTTTTAAATGTGGTGCTAAGGATGGAGCCCAGGACCTTGCACGTGAGAGGCGAGAGCTCTACCACCCAGCCACAACTCCAGCCCCTGTTTGATGACTTCTTAACAGTAAAAATAGGTGCTACAATGATATATCCCATGCACTGAGAGAAAACTGCTGGTCTAGAATTCCATACAAGCAAAGAGTCAAGAATACAGGCAAATTAAAGACAGCTTCAGATGAAAGTGAAACATTGTCCTCAGCAGAGTCTCACTGAAGGGAGCTCTAAAGCATATAATAGGCATGAGGAAAATGATCCCAGGAAAAATGATCTGAGATGCAAGAAGCCATTAAGAGCAAAGAAAGCAGCAAATACATGGGCAAATCTAGCCAAACTCTTATTACAGAAAAACTATTAAAACAACAGTGTACGTAGCTTAAACATAGAATTTAAATACGTCAAATGATAGCAATTAACTTTAGATTGTGGTCTGTTAAATAAGTGACTGTGAACCTTCAAGTTCTAGAGTATCTGGTGTCTGCTTAAAGAATAAAAGGAGAAGGAATAATGAAGGTGAGGAATAGAATGTGAAAAAAGAAGAGAGGCAGGGAAAAGTAACACAAAAAGATGAATGAAAGAAAACACAAAACAAGATAATAGAAATAAGTCAGATATTTTCATTAATAACAATAAATATAAATAAACTAAATATTTTGGCAAAGTGACAAAGATTGTTAGAGTGGATTTAAAAAAAAATCCAACTATATACTGTTTACAAGTGACATATCCAAAACTTTAGAATGTAGAACTGTTATAATTGAAAGTATGGAAAAAGACATGTTGTGCAAATAGTACCCAAAATAGACTTCAAGACAAGAAAGTGCTACTATATATATAAGGAAAGGAAAACTGCAGAGGGATAGAATGATCAGTTTCATTTGTCAAAAATAACTAATTCTAAACTTTTGGATACACAATAAAATATCCTCCACCCTAAATAAAAGGCAAAAAAAAATGGACAGGTTTAAAAAAAAAGATAAAGAAAAATCCATAGCAATAATGGTACGAACAAAGAAACAGGATTGTGGCTGAATGATCCTGAGAGCTCCTCAGGGCCTGGCCATAAGTTGAAAGGTCCAGATGCTCTGTTTCCCCCAGGAGGAGGGTATCATGGCCTGACTTCTCCAGACGCCAGTAAAGGGTGTTCTATTGTGCAATTCCTCTGAACATTTGTCTCTCAAGCTTGCTTCTACCTCCACTCCCTACTTATACATAGACTCTTGATGGTGCTGTAGAAGGCAGGTGGGTTTGTTCTCCAGGAGCACGATCCATTATTCTTTTAGCCACACCCAGACAAACATGCCTCTTCAAGGGAAGCAGAGAGCCTGGGAGTCTGTACATCCTCTGCCCTCGCTGTGCTATGCCCCAGGCCCTCCTCTCTCTTGTAGGTGGGAGATTTGCACACATCTCTCTGAGTAACTGATAGATCAAGTAGACAAATAGGATTTTGAAGATTTGTTGTAATAAGCACCTATAGAGCAATGCATCCCATAGTGGCAGGATATGTTTTTTTTTAAGTACTCATGGAACAAATATGAAAATTGACTACAAATTGGGTTATAAAGTCTCACCAAATTCCAAAGGATTGCTGTAATACAAATTACCATTTCTAACCACTATGCGATTAAATAAAAATGGCAAACTAGATAAAACCATATGTTTTATGTTTAGAAATTAAGATATTTACTTCTAAATAACTCATGGAACAAAGAAGAAGTCAAAAGGAAAAATAAAAAAAAAAAACAAACATTTGGAATGAGCATATCCAAGTGTGTGGGACACAGCCACAGAGACATATGTAGCATTAAATACCCAATATAGACAAAAAGATGGAAAGTTGACGAGTTAAGCATTCATTTTAAGTTAGAAAAAGAATAAATCCACTAATTCAACCAATTGGCACTGAGTACTTTGATGTGCTATATGCTCCACAGTGTCCTGTGAATACAGTTGTGAACAAAGCAAGGTAGTTGGGTACACCAAGATGGGAGCCATCACCTGGCTTGAGCAAAGGAACAACATGGTGTGACTTGCATCACTAGGACCTGTTGGCTGCTGTTGAGAACACATAGAAGGAGCAGTAGCACAGAGACCACTGAGGGGGTTTGCAATGATATAGAAAAGGGATGACGATGGCTTGGACCAGAGCAGTCATGGTGGATCTAGTGATGTAGTTAGGTTCTGTCTCTATGATTACAGTAAACTTGGCAAGAATTTTCAATGGATTGGATATAGGGTGGAAAGGGATGAGTCAAGGATGACTACAAGGTTTTTGGCCAGAGCCACCAGGAGAATAAAGCTGCTGTTTCCTGAGATGGGGACAGAAGTGGCTCAGTTTAAAAGTTCTGTGGTCTGAGTGAGCAGTTTGATAAGTGAGTTGAGAGTTTTGTCACCAGAGCTAGGCTGGGGACCCATATTTGGTGACAATTCAGGCCAGGAGCTTGGGGGTGGGGATGTGTATGGAACATTAAGCTGGGGTATTCTCCCAACTTAAGAGACTGGGAAGAAGAGTAGGAGCCAGCTGAGAAGTGGCCAGGAAGCTGGAGGGTGTGTGATTCTGGAAATCAAATGGAGAGAGTGTTCAAGAAGGTAAGAGTGTTTCCAGAAGAGGAAACCCAGACGGCTAAGAAGATGAAGAGCCGTTTGTGTATGGCAACCAAAAATGCTCCCACCGAACTGAACTTCATACTTTATACACGGGACTGGCACAAAAGTCATATAATTCATGTTGGGAAAGGATGTAGGAACAGGCACTGCTGTTTGGAGTGCTCACTGTATGTTCATTTGAGAAGGAATATAGCAGAAAAATGACACATTAAGATATAATACATGTCACATGTATCAAGAGAGATCCTGGCTCCATGTACCTGAGAGTCTCACCCTCCATCTTCACCCTAAATAAGGGTTTTCCTCTTGCTTAAATCTTGCCAGACTTGAAGATTTAAAGGTACATGTTTAAAGCTTAGGGCAGCTATTGATTCTGAATATCTTACACATGGTGGGTGTGATAACTGTTAGTTGTCTCCAATACGTACTCTCCTCTTAGTCTTTAATACATTGCCCAGCCTCCTTTGTGGATGGCGCATCTATGATTAATTTCTGACCAATTTATACAAGACTCCTGGGAAGGCTAGTTAAAAAGAAGGGAGCATATGCTATTTTATCCTCCTCGGCTGTTGGCTTGAAATGATGGTTGGTGCCCTAGTAGCCGTATGGAACCAAGAGGCCACCCTGAGGATGGAATCCACATGTGAGAAAGACAGGAGCTGGTGTCCTGATTATCCCTGAGATGGCTATACCAGAACCTGATGACTCACATCTGGTCTTCTTTTATGTGAATGAGGGATACCATCTATGTTTAAACCATTGTTATTTTGGAGTTTTATCTGGAGCCAAATATTCTCCTAACTGATCAGGTGGATTCTGAATAGATGTGGGATTGGACAGAAGTTCATTTTTTCCTCCTCTGCCATTTCTAAGAAGAAAGGTTTCCTAGAGATCCTTTGTGAAATGCCTCTAATTTCTTCACCAGATGGGCGTCTTCTAGAGGCAGTAGTTAAACCTCTACTGAGATTTGTTTTAAATTTTAGAATTTTTTCAATTACTGAAGAGTCAAAGTATGAAATAATTTGGATTAGACTCAGGTGAAGCAGAGCCTGGCAGCAGGCCCAGATTCCAGAGCAGAGCTAGCAATATCACATTATATACTTTCTAGTTGGATGTGCCCCTAGAGTGATCCAACATGATCTTAGGGCCACCTAATGATCTTGCTGATGGAGGGCCTCCTTTTGGTTTGCTAGGGTAGATTCAGCTCTACGTAAGCAGTTGTGTGAATTCTATTACTGAATGCAGTTAGCCTGATGAACAGAAGGACTTTAAGGGTGAGAGGTAACCTGGTGGGCTATAAAATTCTGACTGATCAGGAAGCAGAGCCCTAATGCATGATTTCTCTTCTTCTTAATTTTGTGTCTTTTGATTCCTTTGAGTTTGTTGAGGCCCTTTCTTGGTTTAGGAAAAATGAACTGGGCCAACATAGAGGAGCATGTTTAATTAGTATTAGAGAGGGAGGCATGTTTGTTAAGCCAGGAAGCCCCCGGATTTAAAATGCTTGAAACTATTCACTAGATCAGTGTCCTGAAGGGTCAGGCTCACCCGTGCTCTTTGCTGAAGCATGTTTCCTTTCTTTCCAGACCTACAATTTGGGGTCTCTTTTAGCTCAGCAATTCATATTCTCCTGGATGTAATTTCCTTTCTTCTTTTGTTTGAGGATTGAATCCAGGGCCTCATTCCTATGAGACAAGTACCCTATCACTGAGCCACGTCCCCAGCTCTCCTGGGTGTAATTTTATTTTATTTCTAACCTGAATATACTTCTGTTTAAATAAGATCTGAGATGGGAATGTCATACTTGGTACCGAAAGGCAAAAATCAAATAGGCTTCAAAAGGGAGAGAAAGGTATTGTCTGTGGTTCAAAGGATTCAACCAGAGATAAAATATACACACAAGCATGCATGTAGCTCAAAAAAATAAATAAAAGTAAATAAAAAAATAAATAAATGGATTATTCTAGGTTCTGACTGCTTGTTGGCTTCCTCTCCATATGCATTCCCTGTGCCATTCTGTACATAGATGAACCACAACCAAGGCGGTACAAATGACCACGATATTTGGCATCATCAATGTTTTTCAAACAACATTTCTCTCCCTTTTGAAAAAAGCCATTCTTGTAAGAAATGGATCGGATCCTGTCTGATGTTGTGGTCCTATCCAGCTCTAACTTTTGAGCAACTTGCTATAATCCACTTTTAAGATTGTTTTTTTGCAAAAGAGGTACAGTAGTGAATGCCTGTAACCCCAATGGCTCTGGGGGCTGAGGTAGGAGGATCGTGAGTTCAAAGCCAGCCTCAGCAACTTAGCGAGGCCCTAAGCATCTCAGCAAGACCCTGTCTCAAAATAAAAAGGAATGGGGATGTGGCCAAGTGGTTAAGTGCTCTTAGGTTCAATCCCTAGTATCCCTTCCCCCCCTCCAAAAAAAGATTTTTGCAGCTCTTCATGAGTTATTTCACCTCATAAGTGATAGGAGAAAAACAATTGAAGGATCTCAAAGAAGTCAAGTTCTTCTTTGGGCAAATTAGAGTTGGTCAGGATTTCTGTTCAATAGCCCAAGTCAGTCATGACTTATGAAATGATAACCACTGGACCCCTTCGCAGAGGACCACTCCTGCAATCATTCATAAGAAGTTCTGCAAAGTACTGGGTCTCAATTCCTTCCTCCTCATGTTTCTTAAACTGGATACTACTGGATACTGTAGTACCTCTACAGAACCATTAAACTAAATTTAAAATTAAACTGCCAGGTTGAAGTTCCTGGAGGGTATTCCTTTTGTTCATTCATAAATGTCAGTCCTAGCTGAATTATCTTGAACAAGTCCACATTACACCGCAAAAGCTGGTACCGGTAGTCAGCATTAGTCCTGTATTCCCTCCTGGCTCTTGCAACCACACCTGGCACCTCGGTGCCCATAGCCACTTAATTATGTTTTTGGATAACTTGGCAGATTTTCTTCATCTAGGGTACAAGCCCAAACTTCACAGATCCCTCGACTATGATCTAAAGTTGCTGCAGGCACACTGAGGGCACAGGGAGTCTAGATTCCAAGCAGCAAAATGTTATATTTGATTGCTGAATTGTTTGATAAAATACTTTGTTTTTCATTTGTGTACTTGTGTCTCTGAGCTTGCACTCCTCCTCCTCCTCTTTCTCTTCCTCAAATAGAAGCAGCATCCGGCAGTGGGTGGCAGTGGAGGTATTGGTGGAGACACACACAGACACTGCTTGCCCAGCAACTGGGAAAGGGGAGCCAGAGCTCCACCCCACCGTAGCTTCTTGCACATCCTCCTGGATGCAATTTTATTTAAAAGTAATTTTCTTGTTTCATTGCTACAGAAGAAATAAAATGCTTACTACAAAAAACCAAAACTCAGATGAGTAAAAACAAAACATAAAGCAAAAACATTGACAATCCTGCCTACGTAAAGACAACCAAGCTTAAACTGTGTGTACCTTTTCATACCTCTTTGTGGTGTATGTGTGAATTTTAAAAATAAAGGCAGTTAAAGATTTTAATTCATATAAAAACCATTTAGTGATGAAACAAGGCAAAAACCAGTAGATTTGATTGGTACAGCCAAAGGCGTATTCGAAAAAGACTAATGTAACAGATGGATTTTGTTGGTGCCATCTAAGAAAAAAACAAAAACAAATGAACAATATTTGTGTTAAGAACAAGTTATAACTAGGCAGGTGGAGATTTAAAAAAAAAAAACCTGAGACGATGCAATAGCTATAAATATGAAAGATTACTACCAAAGAGCTTCTGGAGAGATGCTTAGTGACTGGGGGACACACATAGGAGAAGTCTATGAAGAATGAGGAAATCTGCGCATTTAATTTGGACACATTTATCTCCAGATCCAGATCCCAGGTGTAGCCCTTGGGTGGGAGGAGGGTGATAAAGAGAAGGTGGTGGTCACAGCAGGGAGGGCAAGGATTGGGGACACTTCAGCCACATCAAGAGGGTTGTTCATGTGGAATTAGATGGACATTGACATGCTCTTTTAATGCTCCTGTTTTATTACACCTTAGAAAGTTCTTATTAGCAGAGAAATTGCAGACTGAGCTCCTGAATCATTTGCAGCCATTTTTTGTTTATTCCAAACATGTATTTTTGTAAACCTGACATTTCCCAAACAGTGCAAGTAAATTAGAAGTGACTGCATAGACTTTAATAAAGGAGACATCAAACAGAGGAACACCCTTCCCACCAAAATTCCTCCACAGAAATGTACATGATGCCTCAGTAAAGTTCTGTAAGTGGAGAGAGCGTGGGTGCACTGCCATGCAATTAATCACTCTTAAAGCTTTTTAACTTATGCTGCCAATCACACCGTGCACATTAGAATTAAAAACAAAACACCCTAACAAAATCTGAAATCTAGATCATTGTGCTATAAAGCATTGCACCATGTTGGGAAATTTGCTCCTTATCCCTCCCATGTGCTGAAAAGTCAGAAGACATTCTAGAAGGTTCAGTTTGGCCCTATTGGCTCCGTCTCCTCCTTTCAGCTATTATTGCAGAAAATATTCTCAACTGTGTATATTATTACCCTATAGATCAAAACAAGACCAACTAAAACATCAGTTAAAACTGCAATCGTGGGGCACGCTAAATTATGCTCACTTCCTGCCTTCTGTCTGCTAAAGAGCCCATTTCTCCCAAATGGCAAAATTTTTTGTTGTTGTTGTTATGCTGGGGATTGAACCTAAGGCCTTGTGCATGTTAGACAAGTGCTCTGCCACTAAGCTACATCCTTAGCCCATTCCCCAAATAAGAATTCTTTGTAGCACCTATACATTCTGGGAAACTGGAACCAGGAAATCAGGACTGGTTTACCAGGTGTATATTTCACAAATAATCAGGCATAATTGCATTACCTGGCCATAATGCCTCACCCAAAAATAAAAGTCATGAATACCTTTTAAAAAACCACCATGCTGGGGTTCAACAGGTGGCACACAGCACCTGGGTCCTGGGAAGTCCACCATAATTAATTGTGCACGGAAGACAAGCCCCAGGTGTTTTGGGAGTGCCACAGCTTTTCTGTTTCCTGCCAACCTCCTTGCCTTTGCTTCTAGAACAGCAGGCTACCCATGACTCGGTGGAAGAGCACTTTCTAAAAGTTTGTCAAATCTCTAAAAACACTGGTGGTGCCAAGAGAGATTTCCTGAAGCATTGCCAAAGGAAATCTCAGTGACAGTGATTCTGAGTGTGCCACATAGCCATAACCACAAAGCCAGTGGACCCTGCTCCTTCTACTAGTGTCTCCTTGCATCTGAACTTAATGGATACTTCTTGATGACAGGTCCAGGGCTCACTGTATGAATTGAGCATAGGGGAATCTATTTTTGGAAACGGGGCATTATTTTACTCAATTTCTTTTTTTCTAAGTTTTTTTTCATATTTAAAAAGCATGTTAGTCCTTCAATAACTGATTAAAACCTGAAGCAGACTGGAATAATGGTACCCAAGAGAATATGTGAAGATTCCACAATGAACCCATCCATAGAAGCAAGAAGGGTGGAATGGGATACATGGTGGGATTTGGAGAGAATCCTTGGAGAGACAACACAGACACACTAGCCAGTCCTGTCTGCTTCCCAACCCTAAGACTAAGGAGAGCTATGGAGTTGGAATGGAGCAGTGAACTGTCCAGAGCACTTCTTTCTCCATCACTGTGCTAAATTACTACCTCCCGGACTCTGTAGTCCCGCCTGCCACTCAGCAGGATATGACAAACAGAGGCACCATCCTTTCCCAGATGGGTTCTTGGGTGGCTTCCAGTATTTGCTCCTGGTGGTATCAAGTATAGTTCTCCTAAAAACTGCCTGATGGAGTCTGAGTGACCTCCTGAGTATGTAACCACTCAACTGGGTCTACTATTCAGAATCAAGCAGAAGTGCACGGATCCCAGCTCCAGGACTCCCCACAGGGGTCCACAAACGGGGCTTTGCCTTCTAGCTGGCAGAACCATGGACCTTGTGAGTCACCCTTCTACACTGTGATGGATGAGTCTGAACCTTTCTCAGGAAGAAGGTTAGTGGCAATAAATGCATTTGGCCAAAGCTGATAATGGAGCTGTCCTGGGTTTACCACCTAAGAATCTTAAATGATTTGCTAAAGGAAAACATGGTAAAATTAATGAAAGTCCATCCAAGGAAAGTTGCAAATGGAGTCTCATAACAGAATCCACACTCTATACCCATTAAGGGAGGGCCCAACATGCCTGGGTATTCTCTGGGGACCCTCTGGCATCTATCACAGTGCCTGACACACAGCAGGAATCCCATATGTGGCCATTGAAGGAGTGACTAAACCCCACCCCAAGACTTCTTTTCATATCATTTTTTTTTTTTTTAGTCGACAGACTTTTATCTTTTTGTGCGGTGCTGAGAATCAGACCCAGTGGCTCACACATGCTAGGCAAGTGCTTTACCACTGAGCTACAAACCCAGCCCTTCATATTGCTTTGATAAAATTCACAAACTGTGTGAGAACTGGCTTCTTTGCCTGATCCTGCCCTGATCCTACAATTTATCCCACAGTTAAAAAAGCAATATCCCTGACTTCTAGGATCAGTTTAGCTCACGGTTTTTGCTGTCCATTCTCATGTTCACCAGGAAGGAAAGCATGATATTTTCTGCCTGTACCACAATCACTGCAAAATAATAGGAAACCAAAAGACACACGTTCCATGCCAGATTGGCACCTGCCCCAGCACCCACATGATTTGGCCAAAACTTTAGATATATTTGCAAGTACTAGCCAAGAATGTAGATAGAAATGTGTACAGAAAACTTGTGTCCCCTGAAGTTGTCTTTTCAACAGTGTTCAGAGACACCTAGCATGTTAGTGTCCAGTAAACAAGGTCCTAATAAGAAAGATTCTTGATCTTGTATATTGTCTCATTCCCAGATGACACCATCTGTATGTAGCTGGGGCTTCAGCAGGCTCTAATAAGTCATTGAGACCCTTTGTCAGACCCTCTGCCTAGCCCCAATTTCTGTCTTGTTAGACGGTTATCCAGCAGCAGGGACAGCAGCCATAGCTTCTAGTAGCTACCGAGCATTCATCAGGGGCCAGGTGCAGTACTGAGCATGCTCCATCCAGCATCTCAGTGCCCTTTTAGAAATTTGCACCACACTTAGAACTGGGCAGCACAGTGTATCTAACATCAAATACCATCAAGTAGACAGTTTGAACGCTGATGGCCATAACTCAGCATTACCGCATGTGGGAGACCAGGGGCAGATTGATACTATGTTCAGATCTCTGCATCAATTCTTTTGCACCATTTCTATTTTCCTGGGCTGGGGGTGCACCTGTAGCTCTCCTGGGGAGGCGAGAGCCATCTACTCCCAGCCATAGGCTGTGGAAATACTAGTTGTCCCAGTTGGGACAACTCTGAGGCATTATTTGCCCTGAAATGGCCCCTTTGCCTGGCTTCCTCCCTGACAGGTCCTAACCCCACATCCTCCCTCACTGGTATTCACCCTCCTGCTCCCTGAACACTTCCTTAATAAGTTACTTGCAAATGAATCCTGATTTAAGGGTCTACTTCTGGAGAATTCCACCTAAAACATTTGAAATAATAAAAACAATTTTAAAAGAACAGTTGAAAGTCATCTCTAAGAAGGAATCTGTAATCAGCATGAGTTGGGAAAGCAAGAGTAGCAGGAAATGGAGTCCTCTGAACCAAAGCAACCATGGAAAGGCAATGCCTCAGAGCTTTCAGAATCATGTCTTTGTGTGGGGGACACTGATGGAGTCCTGGTCTGGCGTGAACACTGATGCACGATGTCCAGGAGGATATGCCACCTTGAGGTTTACCAGATGACCAACTGGCATTGCTCCAGGCTTTCATCCATCAATTCAAGCAGAAAGAGGGGAAGATGTCTGCTGCATAGAGGTGACGCAGAGTAGACTTGCTGCTAGGAATCAGGTTTTCCATCCAAATTCCTGTTGAGAATCTTCCATTGAAAGGTACAGTTGAAAAAGCAGTTATAATTCTTTAGCACATGACTCCAAAACTTGACTCCAGGCAATAACGATGAGAAGTGTCTTGGGGGGGGGTCTTGCCACATCCACAGTTTCTATGCGGTACTGCTCATTCAGTGGATTTGTTTCATGAGGTTTCTTCAGCTTATTTTATCTGCAAGTTTTTTTTTTCTTTCTTTTTTTTTTTTTTTTAACAGCAAGTTCCAAAGTACAATAAGATTTTTGTCCTTTAAATTTTGTATACAGGTACATGTATTTCCAAGATTTCAGGCCAGATATCAGTGCTTGAGTGAATTATATAACTATTTAATAGAAATAATAAAACATTGATACAAATATAAAGACATAATCAGTATAAAAGGCTTATATTTATAAAAAATACTTTTAGGTAACAGTTTTCCCCTGAGGGTTGACCACGCATGTTGCATCCATAAATATTGCTCGGCTCTGTAGCTCGTTTCCAAAGTTCAGAGTTCATCTTCAGAAGGAAGTGATGGTGGCTTCCGG
Source organism: Callospermophilus lateralis (assembly GCF_048772815.1). Lineage (NCBI taxonomy): Eukaryota > Metazoa > Chordata > Mammalia > Rodentia > Sciuridae > Callospermophilus > Callospermophilus lateralis. Next base: position 200,350,236 of record NC_135305.1, on the reverse strand, counting down.
TCATGGGACCTGGCTGAAGTGGCTGCCTGGGCCTCACACCTGGGCTTTGACACAACGAGGAAGAGAACAGCATCAGTGGGGCCTCCGAAAAATCTGGAGAAGATTTTTTTTTTCTTCCAAATATGGAAGATACAAAGATCAAGGATGACAGGCCAGTGATTGGGTCATGCGAATGGTGTGGCAGGTCACTGGTTTTTCTGGACCCAGTCCCAACTGTCTTCGTTCTCTTTCCGGTTCTTCTCAGCTTCAATAATTTCTTTGTACCTTCTGCGGAAGAAGCCCATCTGAAAGGCAGAGAGAGGAAGAGCCGGATTAGTAATGCTGGAGGATTGGCTATTTTGATTCCAAGACATCCTGGCCTAGGACTGACCAACCCCCTAGGCCCAGGAAGCCTTGAGTACTCCTCAGATGAGAAAACACACTGGCAAACGAAGCATTATATGGAGCCACTTTTCAAAACGCATGGACATTCTGCAGGCTATTTTGTGGCAACCTGTTTGGTCCTTGAAACACGCTTCTGGTATACTGTTTCCCAAGCTGGGTGCTCACAGGAGTTCGGGAGTAAGAAAAGGTCTGATGGTCAAATAAGTTTGGAAAATATTGCATCCTTTCTTCGAGAGATTTGCAATCTACAGTAGAAGAGCAAAGGCTCTCTGGTGGGAAAGAAACTCAGGGGCCTAACATTTCCTCGGCTTATTCAATTTTTGACGAACTTACCAATATCCTGAGAGTTAATACACATGTGTGGGACAATTTGGCAAGTAATGCTCTGATATGATATGCTTTTGAAAGCATCTGCAGGTCCACAGTCTGCCTTGCTGTCATCTAGATCTTTCTCTCATGCCTGCAGCGGAGTCATCAGTGTGGACTCCCTAGAGCTGATTCTAGCTGTGGGGGAAAAACGGCCCCCTCCTCTGATGTCACATTTGGTCTTCTGACTTGTCACATATGCTAAGGCAGTTTCCAGTTTTTCCTCACACGATCATCATAGGAACAATGGCCAAGCATTTAAACAACTTTTTGTAGACCAGAGCTTACCTTTTCTCCCATACCCAGAGAGATCTGGCATCTCTTGTCCTTAGTGAACCAGCATAAGAGGTCTCTGTTTCTCAGGGCAGACATCCCTCCCTGTATCTGCCCTTCACTATGACTCACTATAGAGGGTGCACAAATACCCCAGCTCCCTTTCACCTGGGCCGGCAGAAACCTCCTCAGGAACATGTTCTACACATTTTCCCAGTGACACTTGCCCACAGTGGTGACCAGCTCCATATAGCACACCTTTATTGCTTCCTTCCTGTCCCTGTCTCACTCCCGTCTTCCTGCAAGTGTTTTTTGAGCTCACTTCCTAAATAAATGAGTTGCATTCAAAGCCTTGTTTCAATGCCCTTGAATAGGGAAATCAAACAGTGGTACACACTTGACCTGCCTCTGGCAGAGCTGCTGCACCACAGCGTTCGGCACCACGCTATCATTTAGTTTGTAATTCCCATGGTCATATTTGAAAACCCTGGAGACTAACCATCTCTGCAATCTGCTGCCAACAGTGAGTGCAAATAAAAAGCCTGCCCTCAACAAATCATGCAGCAAAATCAGTTCTCACAGGCACACTTAGCCTCTTTGTTGTGTGTGCACGTGTCCTCTAGCTTCTGCCTTATGAACCAAGCATTCAAGGAAGCATTCATAGTTACTGAATTAGTCCATTTTTTCCTTGCTATAGTGAAATACCTGAGACTAGATCCTGGATAAAGAAAAGGGGTTTATTTAGCCCATAGTTTTGAAGGCTGAAAGTCCAAAAGAGGATAGAACCATTGGTTCAGTCTTTGGCAAGGGCTTCATGGTGAATGGGAGCCCACGCAAGAGGGAGAGATTACGCAAGATAGGAAGCCAGAGAATGAGTAAGGGTCAGGCTTATTCTAATAACCTTCTCATGAGAACTAATAGGCGTCCCACAAGAACGAAAACAATTTTTTTCAAGGGCAGCACCCCCACTGACTCAATCACCTCATTAGGTTCCACCTCTCACCCACTTTTTTTGGGGGGGGGTATCAGGGATCGACCCCAGAGGTGCTTAACCACTGAGATTCATCCTCAGCCTTTTTTATATTTTATTTAGAGACAGGATCTTGCTGAGTTGCTTAGGGCCTTGCTAAGTTGCTGAGGTTGGCTTTGGACTCATGATCTTCCTGCTGCAGCCTCCTGAGCTGCTGGGATTACAGTCATGTGCCACCACGCCCAGCGGGTTCCACTGCTTAAAGGTCCCAATACTTCTACTGGGGACCAGGCTTCCAACATATGAACTCTTGGGGAACACACTCATAGCATATATCCAAACCATAGTAGTTACCCTGATAGCCACAAGTTCCCCCCAAAGTAGAGAAGCAAGGTAGAGATTAGGAATTGCCTGGCTGTACCACTTCCCCTATCATTCAGAAGGGGTGTCACTAGCCTAGCTGAACATGAGAACTGTCAGGAGGCTGCCAGGTACTTCCCACATTGCCAAAGGAACCCCAAGCATTTGCTTTAAGTGGAGTTGCCAAGGCAGCACAATTTGAATGACTCGGGGGAGCAGGGACAGAAGCCTTCTTAAAACACCTGGCCAGAGTCCCATGTCTTGAGGTCACTTCTGTAAAGAGACACTGAATTCCTGGTGTCTCCAGCCCTAGACGTTCCTTCCCAGCATAAGAGCACATTCGTCAGAACCCTACCTTCTGATGTCCCCACTCATACACTTTTCTCTCCTTAAACCTCCACCACCTTCTCTCTTCTGCAGGGGATGAGGAAAGGGGGCTTGATATGAATATTCTGGATCATTAGCAAAAGTTACCGGGTAAGGACCCAGAAATAAAGAGCAAGACTCAATGGGAAGATGAAAAGGTCTCCCTAAGAAGCAACTGCTGGAACTATTTTTAAAAAATTGTTTTGTAGTTGTCAATGGACAGCATGCCTTTATTTTTATGTGGTGCTGAGGATCAAACCCAGTGCCTCACATGTGCCAGGCAAGCACCCTGCCACTGAGTTACTGCCCCAGTCCTTGAATTATTCTTTAGAGATGGAGATGTGTCTAATTGGGCATAATTATATGAGAGGAATATACTCATGAAACTTAGGCTTATACCTCTGGCTGCTGATAGTGTAAAGTCTCAATAATCCCAGCTGACTCCGTTTTAATTGTAGAGAAATAACATATCCCTACAGTGGCATCAATCAAGCCAAATGGCCACAGGCTGCTCCCATGTTAGCTTCTGCATTTGTCTTAGGATTCCTTGAGGGTAGGACTTAGATCATGCTGTCATTGGTACCAGTGATAAGTTGCAAAAATGCCCACAATCCTTCATTCTCTGGCATCCCTGTGCTTGACCATATGTCTGCAGATATTTCCATGGGGCTCCTGACTTGGGCCCAACCAAGGCTTGCTTAGATAGTTGGATGTGAGGGAGGCGTTGCTGTATCTGAAGCACCAAAGGGCCTTGCATACTTCCAGTTATTTTCTCAGAACCTTTCCCTGCCTCCCTGCAAACAGGGGTCCAACTGTTGAAAGATGAGCCCCCAGCAGAGGCCCTCCCTGACCAATAAGCCTCTGTTTGCAAGCACACATGGGAGTTCAGCAAAGACTGAAGAGCTGCCCAGTTGAGCTGGGTCCAGATTGCCAACCATGGAACTGTGAGTTTCCTAGATGGATGCCGCTTTCAGGCCACTGGACTTCAGGGTGGCTGGTTATGCAGCAGAAGTTAGCTGAAACAGAATTCAGTTAGCTGATACAGAATTCAGTTATTTGTTGGTTGACTCACTGAATGAATTGAAGGATTCTAGAAGTAAAGGGCATCAATGTGCCTTGTCCTGCAGAATCAGAATTGTTCATCTTTAGGAAGGAAAAAAATTGGCTTTACTTCTAGCCATGCTAGCTTAAGGATCTGCTATGGAGTATGTGAACCACTAAGTGAGGATTTAGAGCACTTACTTAGTCCAACTAGTGCTTTCACGTGGCTCTTATGTCTCATGCTTTTCTTTCCTTCCTTCTTCCTTTCTTTTATTTTTTTCTTTTTTCATGCTGGGGATTGAACCAGGACCTCATGCATGCCAGGCTTATGTTCATGTTTTTATGGATGTCATTTTTGTTTCCAACACAGTGACGGCTCTGTCATCTCTCATACGCATACAGAAGCAAGCTCTCTTCTCTTAGTGGAATGACGTTGGCATTAGGCCTGAACGCCCCAGCTGGCAGTGCTCTCAGAAAAAAGCTTTGTATGAGGATGTGGGGGGAAATATATACTCATACATTGTTGCGGGGGACTGCAAATTAGTACAACCACTCTGGAAAGCAGTATGGAGACTCCTCATATGGAATGGAACCACCATATGATCCAGCTATCCCACTCCTTGGTATATATCCAAAAGAACTAAAATCAGCAAACTATGGGGATATAGCCACATTGGTGTTTATAGCAGTGCAATTCATGATAGCCAAGTTGTGAAACCAGCTTAGGTGCCTGTCGACAGATGAATGGATAAAGGAAAGAAATATGGCATGTACACAATGGAGTTTTACTCAACTATGAGGAAGAATGAAATTAAATCATTCGCTAGTAAATGAATGGAATTGGAGAATATCACGCTAAGTGAAATAAGCCTAACTCAGAACACTGAGGTTTGAATGTTTTCTTATGTAGAAGCTAGAGAGAAATAAGGAATTAACAAAAAAGAGAGGGATCTCATCTCATGAAAACAGAAGGTCAATAGAGTAGATGGGAAAGGGGAGGAACAGTGGAATGAAATTAACCAAACTATGTTACGTGTATGAACATTTCATAATGAATTTCACTTTTATGTATAACCATAATGCACCAATTACACACACACACACACACACACACACACACACACACACACACGAAACATCCTTGCAAACTTCATATTCCACTCTAGCAGGGTCTCAAGAGTCCTGTTCCCAAACAACCTGCATGTGACCTCTTGGATGGAAGTTAGTTTCTGCTGCTGATGTACATCTGTCTTTGAAATCCAAAGATCATTTCTCAAAATAGGGTGCACTCTTGTGAGTAAAGAGTGCAACTTGGCAGTATAGTCTGAGCACTGTGTAGGCTGGGTAGGGTGCCACTCACCTTAAGGATGTATACGTTTGTTACAACTATTTCCCAACAGATGGCAGTAGAGTGTCTTATTCTAACAAAATCAGTATATGTACTGATTTATTTGACAGATGGAAATAAAGAGTCTTGAAGAAGAGGTTGCTATTGACTAGTTGGCCCAAAAGTGCCATTTGGTCTAGTGGTAGCCTGTCAAATTAACATTGTTTCTTACGTGACAAAACCAATTCTATTTCAGGAAAGGAGCATGTTACTCTTGTGCTTTGGTTTAGAGACTGGTTCTGGCTTTGGTACGGAGCCCATTGACAGAGAGCATTGGTTCCCCAAACATGGTCATCATAGGCTTACCTGATACCATGAAGGCCAAATTACAAGAGATGTAGGAAAGAGATGTGGCAAAGGAGCGCAGAGTCCTGATTACTATACAAGCCCCAACTAATCCTCTCTGCCCCATAGAAGAGGTCATTTTCTTGAGTCCCAGCATCTTTGTTTCTGTCCCCAGAGATCAAGGGCATCCTCAGACCTCTTCCTCCCTGAAAGAGGATGACAGCTCTTTCTGCTGGTCCCCCCAAAAATTCAGAGTTTCTGATTGTAGGCCATAGAACTATATACTCTGGACTCACACAAAGGTTGGACAAGAACCAGGCTCAGTGGCTGGGGAGGATGAGACAGGAGGACTTCGAGTTCAAAGCCAGTTTCAGCCACGACGAGGCACTAAGCAACTCAGTGAGATCCTGGCTCTAAATAAAATACAAAATAGAGCTGGGGATGTGGCTCAGTGGTCAAGTGTCTTAATCCTGGTAGCCACCCCACCTCAAAAAAGAGTTGGACAAAGTGTAGAATTCTTGACCAGTATGGAATTTTCTTAAAGATTTTTAGAAAATTGAAATCTCAGTTTTCCAACAAAACAAGTACAACATAGCTTAATGATATTTTAAGTAATTATGAGGCTTTTGAATGCACAAAACATATGCAGTTATAGTCATTAACTTTTATAGGCTTTTGAATTATAGTGTTTTAATCTCAACTTTACCAATGAGGAAAGTAGACAAGCTTTGAAAGAGTTGAAGCTCTTGAACAGATATAAGTGTCAGAGTTCTATTTAAGACTCTTAGGTAACAGTGACCTATGATTTCATCAGGAATGGGGAAAATATCAATCCTTTTGTAAAAATGTCAGAATGCACAACTTGTGAGAACAAGCCTCCTAAAGTAATGTGCAAGAACCGGAGAGACCTCTAAGTACCCTATAGGTGTAATATTGTGTTCAACTGGTCTTAGTAAGCACAAATCAACAAATCAAGAACAGATCTGCCCAGCTAACATTTTCTAATAAAATGTCAATTAAGAATGGGGCAGTGGAAAACTAAACTTAGCAAGCTTTTGTCATCCCTTGAGATAAATGATAAAGATAAATGACTTCGGCCAGGTTTGGTGGCACATCCCTGTAATCCTGGAGACTTAGGAGGGAGGCCGAGGTAAGAAAACCACAAGTTCAAGGTCAGCCTCAGCGACCTAGCAATTTAGTGAGACCCTGTCTCAAAATAAAAAATAAAAAGGACTGGGGATATAGCTCAGTGATAATGCTCCCGTGAGTTCAATTCTCGGTACTAAAAAGAAAGAAACAAACAAACAACTCTGAATTTAATCATCTAACAAGTACTTCTACCTAAGAGACACTTGTTTTATATCATAGCTCTTAATCTACTGCCAGAGGAGGCTCACAAGACCCTTTGATCTGCTATAGTGTCTCATAGCTACTGCACAGCCATCCCCACCTATTATAGTAGTCAGTATATCCCAAAGTCAAGCATTTGAGAAAGGACATCAGTTCACCTGTCAGGCATGTGTGACTAGAAATATCACCTCCTTCCTTTCCTTTAGCCATCTTCACATCATAAAAGTTTACAAACTGGCTTAGGAACTTATAGACAGTTCCCAAGGATCATAATCAAGAGAGTTCTCTGATAAGCTCTGAGAGCTGGAATATTGAAAGAAGACACAAAAATTAGATATTTATGAATAGGGAAAAAACTGTTGCTAATAGGTAGAGAATCAGGAACACCTTTATCTTCCACAAAATCATCCACCTGCTTTATTGAGGCCCGACTAATAGTTTTTAAAAGTGTAAAATGTGTTGGGCTGGGGATGTGGCTCAAGCGGTAGCGTGCTCGCCTGGCATGCGTGCGGCCCGGGTTTGATCCTCAGCACCACATACAAACAAAGATGTTGTGTCCGCCGAAAACTAAAAAATAAGTATTAAAATTCTCTCTCTCCCTCTCTCTCCCCCTCTCTCTTAAAAAAAAGTGTAAAATGTGATATTTTGCTACATGCATACATTAGGAAATAATGAGTCCAATCAAGATAATTAATATACCCATCACCTCACATGGTAATCCTTTTTTGTGTGTTTGGTGAGAATACTTCAGATCTGCTCTCATAGCCAATTTCCAGTACCCATATATGAGTTATCATCTTTTATATTAAAGTATATATGTATTATAAAGCAGAAAGAATTGTACAATTCTTAACAAGGATGTTAAATCAAGACTTGAAGTACATTTCCCTCCCCCAGGCCTCTCTCAGCACACACACCGGCTTCTGTTAGTATTCTTGGGTATTTGGGAGAAAACTTGGAGAAGTGCTGGGCAAATCTGCCCTTGCTGCCAACTGAGCCTACACCAAGGCTGCCAGGAAATGATTAATAATGAGGTTAAGTTGCACCCACAGCAATCCCACACTTGCCTCCAATCCAATGGAGTCAATGTTTTCCTGAACTTTTTTTGGGAATCTTTTGGGGCTTGTTCTGCTGCTTGAGGGGCAAGAGGCTCTGTTTATGACTATTCTGTTTGTAACAGAAGAAACAGAAACCCTAGATGAGAAGCCTCAAGCCAAGCTTTGCTCGGCTGGAGGCCCAGGGAGCAGCGTGCTTTCTGGTTTTGTGTCTGTACTGATCCTAATGGGGGCCTGCAGCCCAGAGAGCAGCTTCCTAAAACGTCCTGACTTACACAATTTTCTGATACAATCTTGTATTCAAAAGCCTTCCAGAAAACTCCTTGAGAAACAGCAGATTCCCCCTGAATAGCCCCTAAGGGTGGCTGCTGCATGAGGCAGGGGACCTAGGAGATGTGGCCTGATGGGATTCTGGGGGTGCTGGCCTTGGAGCATGAGCCTCTTTCTTCCTAGCCCCCTCTGGATGAACAACTGCAGGACATCTGGTGTCTTGGGGGACATCCCTCCTCCGCTTCCTGGGCAGCCGTTTCAGCGACCTTGGCTTAGTCCTTCTTTGAACTAACTCAAGGCCTAGTGTTTACCAGTCTCTTCAGTTACTCGACTATTTACACAGCATGTCTCTGTCTAGAGATGTTGACAATGCGACATCAGAGCAATATTTACTTCCAAACATAAACAAGCTCCCGCTGAAGGCCTTCGGCACATGGTTTTAATTGAGGCAGTGTTAGGGTGCATATGCACGTGAACACGTGTGTGTGTGTGTGTGGTTTCTCTCTGGGGAAAAAAAGCTAGGATGGCTTTTCACAGGCTGGTCTGGAGGTAAGGTGATAACCTTGGTGACCCATGCAGGTGTCATCAAGCCTTGCACATTCTCTGGGCCATTCTACAGAGGCAGCTCACTAAGGGTTTTCTTTTTTTTTTGAGATCAGAAGTAATGCTGTCAAATACAGACCATGAGCCCAAAGAAAGCCCTTTACACAGCAGGCACTTGGAAGGGCCCCAGCGGATAGAGAGCTGGAGGCAGCCTCGTGTGAGCATCGTGAACATGTTCTACAGCCTGCCTGTTCGCCACTTAAGAAGCAGAACCAGGCCTGTGGGGAAGATAGCCACAGAACTGGCAGAGCAATGGCAATTGGCTCTGTTGCAAGCCATCTTGGTTTGCAAAAGGGTGACGCAGGAGAAAGGGAAAGAGATGGAGGGTCCTTTCGCTAAAAGCAATAGAGGAGGATTTCTGTTTCATTGAGTGAGGGCAAACTGCACACAAACGGGGACAGGAGGAAGAGCAGATGGAGGGACAGAGAGGGGCAGAAAGGGGAAAGGGGTCCCCCAGCATCTCTTTGCTGTGTTGCCATAGAGCCCAGAGGCTGGCTGGTGTAATGAGTTGAAAGCATTTCTTAATGGTGCAGGTTACAAAGTTCTCCTGCTACCTTTGAGCCATTAAACTTTCTCCTCATAAACAGGCCTTTATGAAAGAGGCACAGGGCCCAGGCATCTTCGAACCCAGTCAGGAGCTGGAGGAAAGGAGAGGGGATTCATCTGGATTTTTCTCCCTCAAAAGAGTTTCATATTTCAAAGTTTTCTTCCTGCATGGTGGTTTGGCAGGCTACTGTAATCTTTGCACATAAAATTTAAATTATGGCTCCCAGTGTCTGCTAACATCTCGGCTTTGGGAAGGCTGATTAGGATCCATTTCAGTATTTGAAGAAGGGTCTGGTTAGCTTGGGGGCCCAGTGTGGATTTTGTGTGAAAGCCAGGGATAGTGGACGCCAAGCATGAGAGAGTGCCTGAGATGCCAGCAAGGGGCCTTCTGGAAGGTCCTGGGGGAGCTGCAGAGGCAAGGGGGGAGGCCGGGCTAGCCTGGAGTTCAGCTCCGAAGAAGGCATTGGCTGACCCTACCAGGGGTTTCTGTTGTAGATGAACATGTGTACACGCAGGACGGGCCAGGAACTGGTGTCCCAGGCCAATTCCTGTTTGCCTCTCTAGGGTCTCTGGTCAGTCACCATCTCTAGTCATTAAACTGCCTCTCAGAGGTTTTCAAGACTGTATGAAGCTCTGCTACTCATCTCTGTCCCCTTGCCCGGGCCTGCCACCTGGTAGGGGGCCAAGTGCTGTCTGCTGAATGAAGGCACCAGCCATCTTGTGAGTATCAGGTGTGCAGCCCTGCAGGCCCGTGCATACTCTGAGCGCAGAAGCATGGCCGGCTGCTTTGCTTAGCTTTACTACTGCATCAGGATTCGCTTTTTTTTATGCCACACTTTTGGAACAACCACTTGTGGCTTGACCATGAGGTCAAGGCAGTGGCAGGCAACCACAGGTAGCAATGTTATGAGCTACTCTGAAAGGAAATTCAAGAGGTGTGCCCTATGAAGGGAGGAGGACTTGAACACTGGCCACCCGTCTTCACCTCCCCTCAGTGAAGCCTTCCCGGGCTGGCTGTGGCAGTTGGCTTCCCTTTGAAAGGAAGGGAGGGAATTCGATACACAATAAGGTAATAAGCCAGAACCACTGAGACCACCCACGTGAGTCAAATACTGGGCTGGACTTGAGCCCCACTCGTGGGCAGGTTTCAGGGCACTGCTCTGTCTACGTGGGGTTGGATCTCTACTCGCTGCACATGATACATCATTCTTAAACATAGAAATAGGTGTTGATGAGAGGTCTGTAGCTAAAGCTTTAGGAAGATGCAGGTCTTTAAAATAATACTGCATTTCATTTTCCCTTGTCGACCTCTTCTAAAGTTGTTAGATAGCTGGGCACAGCGGTGCACACCTGTAATCCCAGTGGCTTGGGAGGCTGAGGCAGGAGGACTGTGAGTTCAAAGCCAGCCTCCCCAAAAGTGAGGCGCTAAGCAACTCAGGGAGACCCTGTCTCTAAATAAAATACAAAATAGGGCTGGGATAGGGCTCAGTGGTCGAGTGCCCCCGAGTTCAATCCCTGGTACCAATCAATCAATAATTTGTTATATATTTAGCCCTTTAAGAAATTTTTTTTTTTTCTAAACAGCCCCTTGTGTCCAGCCCCTTACCACCTTTAGCTGTCCCTGAACAGGCTGCCCACTCTGACAGGAATGCTGTTCCAGGACTCACTCTCTTCCTACCTTGTCCCCAAAGGAGTTCAACTATGATCTTTGCCTTTGACACTGTAGAAGACAGGTGACATCTCATCTACTTAAAAACAGAATAAAACTGGTAGTTAAGTGAATCTTCCTTTATAATAATGACTTCTAAAAGAGGAAGATGTTGTCCCTATTGCTGGACATGATGTTTGTAACAGATAAAAGATGACCACAAAGCCTCTGTCACTCTTCCCATTGAGAAGTGGGCCACTGTCCCTTCCCTTGATTGGGCTGGCATGTGACTGCTCTGGCCAAGAGAGTATGGCAGAATGACGCTGAGCCTGTTCCGGGCTGGCCCATGGAGAATGGGCAGCTTTGACTGGGCTCTGTTGGAAGGTCAGCCACCATATACTCTGGGGAGGACCACTTGGAAGGGCCCCGAGTTGACATGGACAGGAAGAAAGGACCTGGTGGTGCCCAGCCTTCCACTGACCCCACCAAGCTACTAGGAACATGAGGTAAGCTGTATTGGACTTTAAGACCATCTCAGCCACAGGGAAATGCACTAAGAGACCCTACTCATTGCCTTGTGGAAAAGCTCCCAGTCAAACCTTTCTTTAATCCCTGGCCCATGAACTTGTGAGACATGACATTATAGTTGTCTTAAGCCACTGGATTTGGAGGGCAGCTTGTTATGCAGCATTACTAACTGGATGATATAAATGCAGTGGCCCCATCACTAACCATGCTGTCCTGCTGGATTGAGCAACTTTGGAGGATCTGTCTTAGTTTCTGTCTTTTCAGAGAGACCCCTGCTATCCTGTACCCTTCTCTGACTCCAGCCTGAGCTGTCTGGGTTTGTGGGAGATAGGCAACCCAAGCTGGGTGACCCAGGCAGATTCTGTCAACTCCTACCTCTAGCCACAGTTGGCAGAGGTGGACAGTAACTTAACCTGGACCAGAGAGATCCTCTCTTCTGGACATGTGGAATTAGAATGGCTGATCCTTTTGTGTCTCTGATTAGGAGTTGCTGAGATGTAAATCAGGAGGGCTGGAGGTAATCATTTTCTAGTGTGTGTAGGGAAATGAATGCAGAGAGAGCCAGTGTGCTCTGGGGGAAGCATGATACGGTGTGCAGAGTAGAGGGGAGGAGCTGGCAGAGAGAAGCAGCGAGGCAGGCAGGCAGCTGGCTGTGGGTTTGGATGTACACATTTCCTTGGGATCTGTAGGGCTGCCCCTGCACCCTTAGAATCTTCTTTCTTTCTCTTGCTTGAGCAGTCTTGAAAGGGTCTTAGTTTTTTTTTTTTTTTTTTCCAACTGGAAAAAATGGCCTCTGTGATGTCTGAGGTAAGTAAGAATGCTCAGCCTTGGAAACAGAAGAGAAGACTGCCCAGGCCAGCGAGGTGACAGCAGTGTCCTTCTATTGGCCTTCCCTCTACAGGACAGGGGTGGTGGTGACTGGGTGCAAGTCAAGCCCTGGTGTTCTGCAGCTGCCGCACAATAGGAAAGCACAACACCACACTTATCCTCTTCCCAAAGGCCTTCCAGTCCTACCCCTGTCCTCTTGGGTGGCTGTCTACTGTCTGACCTAGAAACACGGACAGCTGCTACCTCTCAAGTTCAAATGGTCACCAGACCTAGGACCACAAGGCCCCAGCTCTCATCCACTGCACTGTTCCAAAATGCTCCCTCGTTGTCGAGGTGGGGACTTGCAGTACCTCCTCTATTTCACTACGCAGCACTTGCCACTCTCTCCACTGTGTTCACTAGTCTACCTGGGGAGGGTTCAAGGGCGGGGCAGGGGCATAGTCACCGGTGCACCCCCAATGCCTTGTCCAGTGTTTGGGTCAGAGCCAGAGTTCAAAGAACACGGACTGAATTGAAACACTGCTCTCTGATGACTTTCAAAGCTAATTGACCCATGCGGCCTCACGCGACAGCTTCCTCAAAGCTTTCCTTCCACCCTGGAGCTGGGGCAAGGTCTTGTCAGGGATAAGGCACATAGGGTGACCTCCGATTGCAGTGACCCTGCTCTTTCTCCAAGTCTGTCTCAGTAGGTGATGTCTGGCTTCTCAAATCCTCCCTTTTTGGATTTCACTCAGCTGAGGGACCTCAAGGTTCTGGTCACACTATGACAGAGATCTCCTGCAATTACCCTTTCTTAAGCAAATGTGACAAGAGCAAAGCAAAGCAGATGGCAGGTGGGACCAGGCAGGACAGCACCCACAGGAGATGGGACACCCCTGAGTGAAAGGGGTGTGCACTCCACAAAACAGAAGTGGGACATGGCTATGATGTTCCCTGCTCTGTGTCCCTGTCTGGTCCCCTATGCTCAGCCATGGAGAAGAAAAGCACTGCCTCTCATTTCAAGAACCCATAGAAAGATAGAAGGAAGTCTCCTTCTCTGTCTCTGTCTCTCTCTCACTGTTCAGCTTGAAGCCTGTCTCTGTGGATTCCAAACACTGAGCAGGCTTTGTTCTCTAACGCAGACCAGAGGCCCTCCCGGCGGGAAGGAGTTGGAGTTGAGAAAAGGGAGAATTCAGAATCCATGTGGCAATGCAGATTAAATAAACAACCAATTAGTGGATTAAAACAAAAAGGTAATAAGATTCACTGTTGGCAAGTAGGCAGGAAAATGGACGCTTCAGACACACGGCTCATGGGAGGGAGTCTGTATAACCTTTCCAGAGGGCAATTGGCAACATAAGATAAAAGGCACAGTCATTCCATTTCTAGGGTTTCCTTCTAAGGATATAACAAAGTATTTGTGCAAATATTTGGCTCCAGAGTTATTCACTCTTGAAGGAAGTGTGCAACCAGGAACAACCTAAATTCCAGCCCCAAGGGACCAGATGAATAAACAGCAGACTCTCTGTAGCTTTAAGATGTGGCTGGAAGTGGGCTCTTCACAATATGGAAAGACAGTCACAGTATTATCTTCAGGGGATAATAGCTTGCAAAATAGCACAAAGGGTGCCTAAAAAGCATGGGAAATGCATTTTCAAGTAATGTGCTTAAAATTTCTTCCACACCAAGACACCTTTTCAGGTGAAGTAACCTTAAGTTTAAAGCAATGGTCTGATTGCTAGTCTGAGATAAGTACAGTACATGCATTATTTTTTCCCTTTTTTTCTGGACATTTTGGTTACGCTTCTGAAATATATCTATTATGCTGGGAAAATCTAACGCATTATTCAGAACTAAGTCGATCCTATGAGAACCCCTGGTTTGGGTCTGTATATGCAGAGGAAAAGGTCAAGAGAGACAGTGCTACACTCATTGTGGTTATTTCTGGGATGTGAACATGTAGGTATTTTATATTTTTTCCCTTAATGATATGTTATTATGTTTGATCAATACATAATATTATCTTGTAATCCCAAAGAAATTAATCATTTGAATTTAGTGTATTCATCTATGATAATCTAGGACAACCTGCATGTGAGACCTAGACACTGGAGAAGCATGGGGGCTTTGGTGTCACGAACTCCCAGTGATGGTCCCTGGTGCTGTTTTGGATCCCCTCCACGGGCAGTGTTGGGCCAGGAAATAAGGACAGACAGGCCCCACTCACCTGGCCCAACACTGCCCGTGGAGGGGACAGACCTTCATCAGAGGACAACTCTGATACCATTGTTGATAAAGATGGAGACTCTGACATAAAAAGACTCCAGATCTCAGAGAGTGAAGCAAAGAAATCACCCTAGGCTTAGGGGTGAGGATACCCCTTTTCAACTTGAGAGAATGATGTTTGACATGAATGATGAGTAGGTGAAGTGTGCCCTGGTGACAGGGACAGGGCGATTCTGTACCCTGGCTCAACTCCAAATGGACCACTACAGAGTTGGGGGAACAGAGCTCTAGACCTGTGGCCATCTCAGTTACTGAGTCTTCTGGGCAGAAATCTTTCTCGTATTCCATGGGGGAGGAGGAGGTGGGAAGAAAAAATAAATAGCTCTGTAGTTTCCTTTTTTATTCTTTCTTCAAGCAAATGGTAAACCACCCTTCTCCCAGCTGGTACCTCCCAAGTTTGTTCTGGAGTTGGGTTCCCAACATCCCACATCAGGACTGGTGTAACTCTCTTAGAAAAAAGAGGAGAAGAAACCGAGACCTTTGTTCTCTCTCTAAAGTGGCCCAAATCCTCAGTTGTGCATGGTTCTCAAGAGCAGCAAGATTCCATTCCCTGCCTGAAGAGGACACTGACGTCCCCTGTACCTTGTACCACAAAGGGAGTTCCCTACAGGAAACCTCTTCCAAGGCACACCCACCCTGGAGAGCCAGGAGAGCTGGGTGTCTACCGATGGCGACTCCATGGAGACCTGTGATCTCCAGACTCACCTTCCAGAGCAGCACAGCCAGCAGCAGGAAGATGAGGATCCCCACTAGCAAACTTATGGCAATGATCCACCCCACGACGTAGCCACGGGGCTCCAGATTGTGCAAGGCTTCAAAGACCACCTAGGAGGCAAAGCAAAAATGAAAACATAAACAACAAGTCCCAGGTCTTGAAGGCACTGTAATGACAACCACCTTGATTTAAGTATCACAGAGTGAATACAAGTGTACTGAAAAACTTAAAAACACATGCTTTTTTTTTTTTTTGGTATTGGGGATTAAACTCAGGGGCACTTGATCACTGAACCACATCCCCAGCCCTATTTGTTGCATTTCATTTAGAGACAGGGTGTCACTGAGTTGCTTAGTACCTTGATTTTGCTGAGGCTGGCTTTGAACTCGTGATCCCCCTGCCTCAGCTTCCCGAGCTGCTGGGATTACAGGCGTGCATCACCGCACCAACTACACACTACATTCTCAATTGAGAACAGACAACAACCTTGCATTTTGGTTTTGAAACAAAGAATGTAGGGTGCACTCCATGCAAGATAATATTTCTTTTGGGGTGTGCAGCTCAATGTGTAGTTTAGTGGAATTATCTGACTCATGCCAGTTTTTGGACCCTTCCAGGGTCTGAACGCATTCTGTCTTGCGTCTCATGTTTGTGCCTAACAAACGGAAGGAACTCACTCAGGAAGCCGTGCTGTCTGTGGTTTCTAGAGTGAGCCATATACCAATGGAGCACATGTCTCAATGCGGCAAGTATTTCCAACTTTTATGGAAATTCAGTGGCTCACATCAACTCACGAGAGCCAAGTGTGTGTCTCTTCCCTATTCCATATCGGGAATATTTACACCATGGAAATTGGCAAACAAATCAGGGTTTCCCTACCCTCCTGCCAGAGAACCAATTGCTAAGCATACATCGACTCACCTCTGACAGCATCCTTCAGCTTTGCTTTAGCTCCACTGGCCACAGAGGAGTGTGGTTTGCAGAATTCAAAGCATCTATTGTGCCCTCTGCTGCTAAATAATCCTTCCCAGCTCTCGCTAACACAGGGTCTCGTTCAAGCTCCTTACAGCTGAGGAGACGAAAATCCTAGGCCTGGGCAGTCATCTCTCTTGGCTCTGAACTGGCTGGCCTGACCACAGGCCTCTGCCCAAGGAGTAGCTGTCCTTGGAGCTCCCATCCCCTCTCAGCCTTGCTTGATCCTCAAGGCCAAATGACCTTCCGCCTCTGCCAGGAGGCTCCACTGCTCTCAGGAGACTGGTGGTCCAGTCCCATGCTTAAGTCCAAGCAGTAATATTGCCCTGCTACTGCTGCCCAGGACTGCTCATTTTACCTCTTTAGGGTTTGGCTTCCACTCTTTCTAGCATTTGCCAAATGTTCCTCTGTGCCAGGCTCTGTGCCTCTCTTGGGATCTCTTGTCTAATTCACACAATCACCCCATGATGGTTTTTTTTTTTTTTTTTTTTTTTTTTTGGTACCAGGGATTGAACTCAGGGGCACTTGACCACTGAGCCACATCCCCAGCCCTATTTGTATTTTATTTAGAGATAGGGTCTCACTGAGTTGCTTAATGCCTTGCTTTTGCTCAGACTGGTTTTGAACTCATAATCCTCTGGTCTCACTCTCCTGAGCTGCTGGGATTACAGGCATGTGCAACCACGCCTGGCTCCCCATGAGGTCTTCAACATCTATTTTATAGAGAGGGACATGGACGTTGGGGGGACATGGCTGTAGGCTATGTAGCTTAAGTACAGAGTCAGAATTTGAACCCAGGTCTTGCCAACTTAAAACCCTTAAATCTGAAATTGTAACCAACACCCACAGAGTACCTGGCTGATGGTGGCCCATTTTGTCAATTAAATGGATTATTTACTGGTTCTTCCCTGGTGGTAAGGCAAGAAAATACAGACATCTCCATTTCTCTCTTTGCCCCCCTTCCTATAGCTGGGGTAGCAGGGAGTTTGTATGTGCTGAGGATTAGTGGGGGCAGATAGTCATCTATGAGACAGACAGGCTGCCAGTTTTACCTGTGGATCCTGAATCCAGAATATTATCTTAAGGAAAATGAGGCAGAACATAAACCACACCTTGCTTCATGGAGAAAAATGAGAGAAAGCTGCTTATAAAACATAGCAGGCCCTTCTGAGAACAGACATAAGGACTCTTTATAGAACTTACTAGCTGGGGGATCTTGGGTGAAGTTCCCTCAACTGTGCAACAGGAGCACAACAGCACCTCCCCAGCGGATTAAAAGAAATGATGTGTACAAGCCCCCAACAGCACCTGGCACAGAGCCCATGCTGACAAGTGAGATGTGCTCCTGTTAGCATCATTATCATTGCTTTTGAGGTTATGCATGCCTTGCTATATTTAATTCTTAAAAATTATTGAAGTCTACCTAGAGAAAAATCTACAATTTACTGTGGGGTTCGGATGAGCAATTCCTGTCTTTTAAAGGCAGATAGGTTCATGTTATTGGGTTCTTGCTGTGGATCAAATCACCCCTCCCACACTTAGGATCCCTCATCCTGTCTTTTCCAGATGAGTCTGGAAGCACTACAACCAAGAGAGAAGATGTGGAGGGAGGAGGGCCTGCCTGGACCCTGTTCTGGTGTGACCAAGGGCAACTGGGACACTACTCTGTTTCTTTCCTTGTGAAACAGGGGTCTGGAGGGGAAAATACCATAGTTCTACTAGAGTGCCTGGAGCCTGGTGGTGAACATAAGCCCAATAAGCCTTCCCATCGACAGTGCAGGGCTGGGCCAGGCTGCTGCTTGGGCAGGGGAGAGGGTGAATTGTCAAGCACGGCCACCATGTTAACCCAGATGGCTCAGGGACACTGAAATCCCTGCCCTGGCAAACCCATGTTGGAGGTCTGGCTTTGTGGATACAGAGACAGAGTAGCTGCTACAGTTTAGTCTGGCCAGTTCCACCAGCATGCCCTGTCACTTCCCTGGAATGCGCCTCATCTTTTTGATTATTTTTCAGTGATGTCCCCGGTCCTCTTGGACGCGTGCTGTATGCTTTGGCAAAGCCCAGACTCTCACATCACGACTCTGGCGAGCTCGTCTGCGGGTGATGATCTGAGTGTCTTGCAGTTCTAAGAAGTCATATCTTATGTTGAAACCAAACCAAACAAACAAAACACAGAAGGGTCAGCAGCAGGGACCCCCCGGGGTCCTGACTCCACCACTCAGGAGCCGGGTGATCCTGGCCAAGGCTCTGGGCCTCTCCTCCGCTCTCCATCCTCTGGTTTCCACCCCCAGTTACTGCCCCAGTTCAGAGCCTACCTGCCATGAGAATTGTCTTTCTAAAGCACAGGTCTCACCAGCTCACTTCTCTCAGCTCACTATTGATGACTTCCCTTTTTACTGAGCATCTAATTCAGGACACAAGGCCCTATTGACCTGGTCTTCTTCCTTCCTTGACGGCCCCTCCCAGGACATGAATTCATATTCCAGCCATCTTCCTGTGAGGCCAGCGGTCCCCTGCCTCTCTGCAGGCTGCTTTTGCCATCTGGAATGTCCATCCTGGTCCCTTTGACAGGCTCCATTATAGCTCATCTTTAAAATGTTCATACCTTTCTTTGTTTGGTACCAGGGATTAAACCCAGACCTGCTTACCCACTGAGCCACATCCCCAGCCCCACCTTTTTTTTTAATATAAGATCTCACTAAGTTGCTGAGGCTGGCTTTGAACTTGTGATCTCCCTGCCTCAGCCTTCTGAGCCTCTGGGATTATAGGTGTGCATCATCAAGCCTGGCAATGTTCATATTTTTTGATTCCCTAATTCTGTACTTGAAAACATGCCCCAAGGCAAGAAATATGAACTACAGAAATATAAAACTGCAGAAAAATTTTAATGCTCACTCCAGAATTATCCATACTGATGCAGAATCAGAAATATTCAAAAATAGGGCAATAGAGTAAATTTATGATCAATCAAAATGGAATATCATAGAATGAATAGAAATGATGACAAAAAAACTGGCAAAGCATATTTTTAACAAGTTAAAAACAAGACAAATATACAGTGAATGCATGCTAATGATTTATATAATTCATTATGGAGGCAGTAAAATGGTGAAACTAGGTCAAAGAGGGATCTTAAAAAAACGTACAGTCATAGAAAAAAAGAGAGTTCTGAAATCAGATACAAAACTGTTCAATACCCTACAGGGTGATAAACTATAATCTATGGTATTATGTTTTTGGTCAGACAGAAGTTACTTTTATTTTTACTGGCAAGAGTCATTTATAACCTATTAGTATTCTACGAATTAATGTGTAACATCACAGAATCTGAGCCCTAGAGAACTAGGCAGGCTTGCTAGACCAGTGCTTCTCAAAGTTTACGAATAGCATGAGGTATCTTGTTAAAATGTAGATTCCAGGATGGGCACGGTGGTGCACACATGTAATCCCAGTGGCTTGGGAGGCTAAGGCAGGAGGATTCCAAGTTCAAAGCCAGCTTCAGCAACTTTAGTGAGGCCCTGTGCAACTCAGAGAGACCCTGGTCTCAAAATAAAATATAAAAAAGGGCTAGGGATGTGGCTCAGTAGTTAAGTGCCCCTGGGTTCACTCCCTGGAACCAAAAAGGAAAAAAAAAAAAGATAGTTCTGAGTTGGATGAGACTTGAGAGTCTACATTTCAAACAAGTCGCCCATGATATGGATATTATTGGCCCATGGTCCATGCTTTGAGCAGAAAGGGGACAAGAGAATGCTCCAGTATGTCCATGTAATCATTGTTTTGCTTGATTTTCAAATTTTAGGTACTTCTGAAACCATGGAAATAAAGTAGGAAAAATGATTAGTGTCATGACAATAAGAATTAGAAACATCAATTTAATATATAAAAGTTTTAAGAAAATGGAATGAAATTTAAAACCTAAACAGGCATGTTTTGAGATTGTAGGTAATTTTTTCTCTCTCATAATTTGTACTATTTAGTTTTTTTTTTGAATGGAGCATTTTAAAGTCAAGGCAAAAAAAATTTTCCTTTGAGAGACTCTTCTCTAAGGCAGTAATGACCTTCCTGTCTGTGGGTTCTAGGCAACTGTGCATTCTTACAAGAAGAGGGCTTGACTGCATATATTCTTATCTTCTGGACCAATATAGTGATTCATAAATGTACAGATTAATAAATGCAACATCCTTTCTATTGTAACATCAGATGAAGTATGACTATGACCCAGTCTGCAACCAAAGAGATGACAAGATCTGAAGGTAGAGTATCTGGGTGTGATTTTTTTTCTCTCTCAAAATCTATTTGTTTTTTCTTTTGAGGATGGGGTTTGACCATCCATCTTCTGTCCATCCATCCCTCTATCAGTCCATCCATTAGCCCATTCACCCTGTTCATCTAAGTATTTGTTTGTCCATCCGTCCGTCCGTCCATCCATCCATCCAACAAATGTGTGTGTGGCGCCTATGTGCCAGATACTGTGGAAATTCACCAATGAATAAAACAGGCAGTCTTCAGCCTCATACAACTTCCAGCTCCCAGAGAATACTGGCTAATCAGACAAATAAATGCAAAATTACAATTGTGGAAAGTACAAACAGGGAGAGGATCGTGGTTATGAAAGACTCTGAGATGGGCATGCAGGTCAGAAGAGTTCCTGGAGGAACTGCTTGAGAGATGGCTAAAGGAGAGCTTAAGTTAACCAGTCAAAGAGAGAAGGGAAGCTCATCCCAAGGGAGGGACCACCATGTGCAGAACCCCTTCAGCAGGAGCGAGCTTGGTAAGGGTGAGATGCTGCTCTCAGCCAGCAAACAGAATAGACAAGAAGCCACAGGACAAGGTTCAGAAGAACTGGAAGTGGCATTCAGAATTCTGTTTGAATGGGAGCTGAGGCTCAGTGACAGAATGCTTGCCAAGCATACACGAGATCCTGGATTTAATTCCCAGCATTGCTGAAATGAAAAAAAAAAATGATGTCTATTTGGACATGGTAGCACATGCCCATAGTCTGAGTTACTTAGGAAGCTGATCCCTTGAGCCTACGAGCTCCAGGTCAGCTTGGCAACACCATAAGACCCTGTCAACAACAACAACAACAACAGAATTATATGCTTTATCTTAAGCAGGATGGAAAGACAATGGAGGGTTTCCAATGGCCAAGCAAGGGCATGGTATGATTTCCATTTTGCAAAGCTCACTGCAGCTGCAGAAAGAATCCAGGCTAGAAGGGAGAGGTGGGTATGGGGGTCCAAGGAACAAGCAGCCCAGTGAGAGGGTTGCAGGGAAGTAGTTTCCCCAGGGTAGGTTTCTGCTTCCAATAAGAAAGGAGGTAGTATGAAAGGAGATGAAGAGCTGAGCACTGGAGTGGGGTGTCTGCCAGCACTGGGGGAGCAGCTGGGAGCGTGGTAGGAGGCTGAGAGATGGGAATGGCAGAATTTTGAGTAGCAAAGACGGATAATGACATGGTCATGGACTGTAGCTGAGGGCTTATGGACTGGACACAAACAAAATGAGCAGCCTGAGGCTGTCTCAATGGAGTCTTAGAGGAGCCAGGCACTGGGCATCCTGCCAGCCGCTGTAAAGTTTAATGCACCTGGGATTGGCAAGCTGCTGTCAGGGAATGACCACAACCCAACTTGCAGCCTGAGGCAGCTGGTGAACCTCAACCGTAGCACTTGGTTTACTCCTGTGTTTCTGGGAACTTTTATATTCTGATCACTGCAAATACATTTCATGCAATAGCTAGAAATACCCAGGTCTCCATAAGGTCTGAGAACATAAGCAACATAAGCTGGACAGAGGGTTTCCAGTGATGAAGAAGACACCATGGGCAGCATCGTCAGAGGGGATATTCAAGCCCAATTCCAGGCCTTCAAAAAATCAATTACATGGGCTGGGGATGTGGCTCAAGCGGTAGTGCGCTCGCCTGGCATGCGTGCGGCCCGGGTTCGATTCTCAGCACCATGTACAAAGATGTTGTGTCTGCCGATAACTAAAAAATAAATATTAAAAAAATTCTTTCTCCCCTCTCTCACTCTCTCTTAAAAAAAAATCAATTACAATGGCAAGATGCTCTCAGTGGTGAACATCACATGCTTGTTTCAATAGAAAGCAGGAAATCAGATTTTTTTTTTAAGTAGAAAGAGAAGAATATCTGGGACAAAAAAAAAATTGACATTTTTCACCTGCTTCTGATTACATCCAGTAGCCAGTGGAGGTGTCAGGGAGGGAGGAGGGAGAAAGGGCTGTGGGGGTTGTAAGAAATGTCAGCAGAACAGGTCTTCCATCACTCTCCAAACATAGCTCAGAATGCATGCCAGCTGAGGGGCAGAGAGCGATTAATGGAGATGATCTGAATGAACTGAGCAAAAGGAGCAGGGATTCAAGACAACTCGGGGCTCATATGCGGGCAGTTTGGGTGACCAGTCCTGGCTCTTCCAACGACAAGCTGTGAGATTATAGGCAGGGCCCTTCACGTCCCAGAGCCTCAGTTTCTTCAACAGAAAATGGAAGTAATAGGAGCTATTAGGAAGTGACAGGAGATAATCACATCAGAGAAACTGAGCAGAGACCAGCATATATAAAGCAACAATGGGACACAGCATAGAGCACCCAAGGCCTGAGTACAGAATAGCTCCATATGTAGCACGTGTTCTGCTCAGAGCCTCCTGGGTCCTCTGTGTGGGGTCAGAATGCCCAACCCCAGCTTTCACAGGCTTTCCCTTCTAGGGGCATTCTGCCCCAGACAGGGAGTCAGTCAAGTGCCCCGGAGTTTACCACCTCAGGGACAGCCCCTTGCCAATGACCAACGAATACAGAAATATGAAAGCCCAGGTCCCACACTTCAAGGCAGGATGAACTCCAAAGGGCTATTTGTGCTTCATGGTCCCCTCTAGGATCCAGCAAAGGCTAGAATGTCCCCTCAAATCTCGCTCTTGCTTCTCTCTTCCTTTTCCTATCCTGCCCCCACTTCTTTTTGGATCTCAGCAAGAGCACCTTCCTACTAAACCACACAGGTTGTGCTTCTTGAGAATACATCCCCAAGACACCACCTGACTTTAGTTGAAGAGTCTGCCCTTCCCTGGTCCACCTAGAACATTCCTTCTATACTTATTCAGAGCTCATTTCTCCCAAGAAGTTGACTTGATCTCTTCAGCACAGGTGCTCTAAGCGCATCGGCATACTGTGCTGCAAGGGTGTGTGTGTGTGTGTGTGCGCGTGCGCACATATCTATGTATTGTGTATGAGTGTGGGTCTGTGTGCATCTGTGTGTGTGCTTATGTCCATGTCTGTGCATGTCTGTGTGTCCACGAGTGTGTGTGTCTGTGCATGTGCTTGTGAACCAAATGGTTTTAGAGAACAAGCAGTTGGAACATGCTGTTCTGGCCACTGAGTGCTTGACTGGGCAGGTTTCTTTAGACGTGAGAGCAGGAACGTGGTGCCGAGGCTAATGCTGGGGATCGAACGTGGACTTAGAAGGGAAACCCAAGCTAGGAGGAGAGCCACTTGCAGCCTGGAGGAGCTGGCTGGGCTCCACACAAACCCAAAGAGATTGAATAGAGAGACTTTAACACAAATCTGTTTCCTTTCCACATTGGACACTTTTGCCTCTGACTAGCTCCTTCATCCGGAATGGCTCAGTGCCTTCCTGAGTGACCGAGTGGCTGCAGTGAAGAGGGGAAAGGACCAACATGCTGGGAGCCCAGAGTTCTACCTTATCCTTGTCTCAGCTACCGTAAGACCTTGGGCAGGTCATTTCTTCTCCCCAGGTGTCAGAGACTCTGTGATTCACTAGAGGAAGGGGCTTAGTGGTTCTCACCAGGGAAGGCATAGTGGACTCTCTTAAAATTATGCCTTCTCTAAGTGCAGAGCAAGGGCGACTGATGGCGTGTGATGCATGAAGGAAGCAAATATCTCTCTAGACACATGGTCCCCATGACATTAAAACTTACAAATTTTTTATTTCTGGAGTTTTCTATGTGATATTTTCAGATTGTGATTGACCACAGGTAACTGAAACCGTGAAAAGTGAAAAACTGTGGGTAAGAAGGGGCTCTTGCACCTTTCTGAGATGAATTCCTACTCTTCGTGAGGACCAACTTTCTGGGGGCATAATCAGATGTTTCCTTTGTTCTTACTCTTTATGATATTTGTGAATTCCAATCAGTACTCAGATAGAGGGCAAAGGCCCCCAAATGTTCGCTCCATTAATCAAGAGAGGAGGCGTTGTTCATTTAAGCACATTGCTTCTTAAAAGAGAACAAAGCAAAGAGCTTGCCCCCTCCCCAACTACCTTAGGACAAAGATTTTTGTGTTCTCTCCTTAAGATTGCAACTTGCCCAGGAAGCTGCCATCAAAAAAGAAAAAAAAAAAAAAAAAGGTCGAACTGATTGAACAAAGACTTTCACTCAGGCCTGCTCCTGAACTTCACTAAAACAAAAAGAATGGAAACCAAAAAAACCCCCCAGCACGTCAGAAGAGACAACTGTCGCTTTTCAGCCTGGTATGCAAACCCATTCTGGTGTTGGAGAATCCTCCACTGTGTAAGACACAGGGAAACGAAGGGTCCCTCCTCCCCACTACAAAGTCCAATAATGCTGGTGACCTGGTCCCCTAGGGACAGAGGCCTAATTTTAGTCAGCAAGAGGTTCTAGCCTGACTCTGGAGCAAGAGGTCCAAAGAGGCCAAGATAGCTGGGTCTAATGTCTAGGGTTCTGAATTCTTCTTGGTGCTGGACTCAGTCTGTGGTCCTGACCTCCCACATTTCTTGACCCCTCTTCGTGTCCCCCGTCTGGTTCTCTGGCAATTCTGAGGGCTCCCAGGTATCCTTCTAACCTATTCTGATTCTGCTCAAGCAAGACAGAGGGGATCTCTCCTCTTGTACCTAAGATCTCATATGGTTCTACTCCCGTGGCCACAGTCACTTAGTCATCTGTGGACTTACATGTTTATCGTACCATCTGCTACTGGGAAAATACAAAGAAAATAGCAGAAATTCATGTCAGTTTCTAATACAGACTGAAAAGGGACTTTGAGATGGCGTCTTACACTACTTATTAGAACAAAAATTCTATAGTACAAGACTACGAGAGTTTGCATTGGTGGAATTCCTGGCCACACAGCCGTTGGTCGCTCTTCTTAAAAATATAGGGTACTTGCTGAGTCTCAGTAGCCAATTCAGGAGTTAGAGAAGCCCCCTCCCCAAATCTTTTGATGCCTTTTTAACAACTGTATGATTAGAACTAAACATTTTTGGAACCCATCCTTATTTTCATTCTGTAGGACAACTGTCTCCTTCTCTAGGACCCCCAGTGGGTGCTTGAAACTGTGGATAGGACTGAACCCTATATATACTATTTCTTTCCTATACATACATACTTATGAAAAAGTTTAATTTATAAATTAGGCTCAGTAAAATGATAACAATAAAATAGAGCAATTATAATAATATAGTATGACAAAATATATTTAAAAATTTTGAATTATTTATTTCTGGAATTTTCTATGTGATATTTTCAGATTGTGATTGACCACAGGTAACTGAAACTGTGGAAAGTAAACAATTGTAGATAAGAAGGGACTCCTGCACCTTTCTGAGATGAATTCCTGTTCTTCATGAGGACCAACTTTCTGGGGCATAATCGGCTATGTTTCCCTTGTTCTTAATCTTTATGATATTTGTGAACCCCACCCAGTACCTTTTTCCTTTTCCCTCAGACCTGTAACTCATTCCCTGTCATTTGGATCTTCAACGTCCCCTGAAAAACTCATGTTAGGTAAACACAGGAATGTTCAAGGTGAAATGATTTGATTATGAAAGGTGTAACCTCATCAGTGGATTAATCCACTTGATGGATTAATCATTTGAATGCACTAGTGGGTAGTAACTGTAGGCAGGTGGGGTGTGGCTGGCGGGAGGTCACTGGGGATGCGGCCTGGACTACATCTGTCCATGACCCCTTTCTCACCCCCATCCCTCCCTCCTTTCTCTTTCTTTCTCTGCTTCCTGGCTGCCATGAGCAACTTCCCTCCACCGTGCCCTTCTGCCATGACATTCTGCCTCACCGAGTTCTAGAGCAATGGAGTGGACCCACCATGGATTGAACCTCGGAAGCCATAAGCCCCAAATAATCTTTTCTTCCTCTAAGTTGTTCTTGTCAGGTATTCTGGTCACAGTGACAAAATGCTGGCTACAAAATTCCCTGAAAAGTCAAGTCAGATTGGGTTGAATATGACATTCAAAGAATTATTGGCACCTAACCACCAGCAGTCACAAAGGTCTCATCTGGAATTCTCAGGTTTAGGTCTGTATGAACCAGATGAACTTGCTGTGGTTGGGCCTGGACACATGCTAACATGCTACCTGGGAAGTACCCTGGATGTATATATTAATAAATAAAGCAAATCTAAAACTATGACATGTTTCTATTTAGTTACCCAAATGTAAAAGCACTACTTGTACCATGGTATTTTTTATTAAAAAAAAAATAAAGGACACAAGAATTACAGGAAAATTATTTGGTTTTCCCATCAGTTAAATTTACCACCATGTACACTTTTTGTAATGAAAAAATCGGATTGTTTTCCTCTTCTCACCCACACCCTGCTTGATACCATACACAAATACATTTCCTGTTCATTCCAAGGCCGTAACAATTTGGTGCCTAATCTGAAATCTTGTGAAGCTTTGCCTGATTTGAATCTGGTCACTAGCCTCTGTGGAAATTCCCCTTCGGATGGCTGACAGAGAGCCAGGCATTCAAAAGAGTCACGCAGGGAAGAACGTGCTTGTTCTAAAAATGAAAGCCTTACTACTTAGAAATGATTTCTTTTTTTTTTTTTTCCCTGCTAGGAAAGTTGAGAACAGATTATAGAACTTCACCTTAGCTCACAGATTGAAAAGGCATTTATGCAAAGGAGGGAGAAGGGGGCATTGTGGGATTCCTGGGTGTATTCATTGTTTCTTGGGAGCACAAAGGGGAAAAAAAAATAATCAGCTTCTTCCCCAGAACTCTTGATCACAAAAATATCACCACAGTGCTCAAAATGGAACAGAAACTGATGGAAGTGGTATTTTGGAGGCAGATAGATGACTCAGAATCCTACAGCGGGATGTTAAGCAATGCTTTCCTGGATCCCACAGCTTAGTCCTCTATTAGAAGGCAACGTGCCCAGTGATTTTCATTCAGCTAGCAAAGAATTTCACCTGTAGGAAACCTGTTAGTTATTTCCATTGGCACTTTTTTTTTTGTGAGGGGGGTACCAGGGATTGAACTCAGGGGCACTTCAACCACTGAGCCACATCCCGGCCCTATTTTGTATTTTATTTAGAGACAGGGTCTCACTGAGTTGCTTAGCGCCTCATTGCTGAGGCAGGCTTTGAACTCACGATCCTCCTGCCTCAGCCTCCAGAGCTGCTGGGATTTCAGGCCTGCCCCCTTGTGCCTGGCTTCCATTAGCTCCTGTTAACACAATTAAGGACATTTTAAATCTCTGATGTTGGGCATGTATTTCATTCTATAAGACTTTTTAACCAGAGCTATTGCAACAAGCAGGGAACCACCGATGGCCTTAACTTCACAGGCGATGGTCCCCATCGGTAGTTAAACAGCCAGAAGGTAGGAAGAAAAGACAAAAAGCCAACTCCAAGCGACTGACCTGCCAGAAGAACTGACGCTATGGGGGTGAAGGTCTTGGAAGGCCACTCTGTTCCGTTTCTATTAGTAAAACTAGTGCCTGGGCAATGTCCCCATGTGAATCCAGGAGCACATGTCTACAAATGGCCCTGCATTCCTGTACTGAGCGTGGAGTAGCACTATCGCACCTCACCTGCCCAGGTGTCCCTGCTCATTCCAGGTTCCCTGACGTTCTCATCTCTTACTCACCGACCACAGGAACAGAACTAAGATTTTACTGAGATCTCCAAGGGTTTATTTTCTCGTAGGAATCCCTCCCATCCAGGGTCTTAAAAGCATGGACTTTAGTTTGCTCTGGATCCTGATATTTTAACATGTGGAGTCTCCAATGTTATCAGCAAATAAGTCAATAATCTTTTTGTGGTGTGTATATGTGTGCGTACCTCATATTTATGAATTTATCAATTTTGTAAATTTGCCATAGCAACACTGACTCTTCCCAGAGAAAGCATGTCTCTCTCTCAAGAAGGTATATTTCAGGGAACGGGATGAAAAACAGAAGTGCCCGTGGCAAAGCTGCTCATGGGTTTCTGCCTCCCCTTCCTATTCTCCCAGGATCTGTGTGTGTGGGTCAAACAACAAGTGAGTCCCCCTGTCTAGGAACAAGAATAAAAGCAGAATTCCAAGGCCATCGTCTTCTTCCAGCCTCTCCCTCACCCGACATCTAAGCCTCGAGGTCTGCTGCACCCTCCCTTGTCCCTGATGCCTGCGAGCCAGTTGCACCTTATGGAGGACCAGGGGACAGGCAGAGTGTGAAAGAGAAGGTTCCAGTTCTTGGCAACGTGGATGTGACCTCTTCAAGTTAACCAAACAGCTTGTTTTTAAGACACTCAGTGTTTATCCATGGGGCAATGTGATTGGGAAGGCAGATGAGATTTTGGGGAAATGTCTAAGACAGACAAAAATAGTCCTGGCTTCTGGGTGGAAATCTAGGCCCCACCAAAGGCACTTCCAGACTACATTTCCTTTGGCCAATCATAGCAGGAAACTTTCACCTAACAATGGTGTCCTAAAGAACATGCTAGCGCAACAAGAACAAGCCACAGCTCTCCACGGGAACCGGGAGGCCAAGGCAGGCATGGTCCTGGGTCTACCACTAACCTGACACCTTGGCTCAGAGACTTTTTTCTTCTTCACGTTCCAGCTCCGGGTCTCCAATCACCCAGCTCCCCTGGCTCTCTGAGGAGGGCTATCACCCCGGAGGTGGTACACTCACCGTCATCTCTTCTGGGTTCCCATTAGCTACTTCCACCACCCTTAGGGCGGGATCCACCTTCACCTTGGCTCGAGCCATGAACTGGATGACAGATGAACTGTCCTGTGGAGGAAACAACGGCTCACCGTAAGATTTTCCAATGACAATGACAAATGATTTTTCCTTGAGAGGGACTGGGCAGAACTGAAATTCCAAGATTCCTTATAGACCAGACAAGATTTTTTTTTTTTTTTTTCACTGAACTAAAAACTTTCCCATCCTGGGAATCCACATAAATGTATACTTCCAAAGTTTCTCTTGAGAATTTTTTTTTTTTTTTTTCGGATGGTGGTAGATGCAGAAAAATGACAGTGTTTGCCAGTAATCAACACAGGCAAACTTGTGTGCTGTGGTTTCCAAGTGGTAAGACCCAGATATCTGGATGTTGATATTGATGGATTCACAAAGAGCTGAGGATAAATGAAGCTGTTTGTGTACAGCAAGCCCATGCCTGGCATTCCACTGAAGCCATCTGATTTCTATTTTATAGAATCTTCCTGCCCTGACCACAGCCCTCAAGCGCTTCTTTACAGGAGTTTCTTTAACTCTTTGCTTGCCCTTAAATGAAGCCGTTTTGGGGACAAAGCCATTAGACATTAAAAAGAGGGTATCTGATGGAGAGATTCAGAAGGGAGACACATCTAGCTTATAAATTAGGCCTACTAGAAAGGGAACCAGGGCCAGGGGCCACATCTGAGACTGGGGAATTACCTGCTAGCAGAAACAGAAGCCTTTCATGGGCTCAGATTCAAAGCCACCAATCCAGACAACCAGAAAGGGGCTCCAAAGCAGGGATGGAGAGGGAATTTGGAAAACATCCAGAAGAGGCAAAATCATGGCCCAGGAAAGGTCCAGGATCTTGGGGTTAGTGGTACAAATGGTGCTGCATTGACTGTGGAGCCGAGAGGTAACTGGTTGCCATTGTGGAAATGAAAGGCACAGAACTAGGGTATCTGGCCTCCCCCTCTGGGTGGCCTGCGCTCTGCCAGCAAGCTTATTGACATGTCCACCATATTTACTCAGCTTGCCTGTCACTCTGGAGGCTGCAATGGTTTGGGGATGTCCCCCCAGAATTCCTGTGTTGGAAATGAATTTTATTCTCAAAGTCATATATTAGAGATATTTGGAGGAAAGACTTTGGGAGATAATTAGAATTAGATAAGGTCACGAGGGTGAGGTCTCCATGATGGCATTAGTGGCTTTTTAAGAAGAGACCTGAGCTTGCCCACTTGCTCTGTCTTGCCATGTGATGCCCTTTGTGCCAGGTTATGATGCAGCAAGAAGGCCCTTACTAGATAACAAGCAGATGCCAACACCTTGCTCTTGGACTTCCCAGTCTCCAGAACTATAAATAGACTTGTACTCTTCATAAGTTACCCCATCTCAGGTATTTTGTGACAGCAACAGAGGATGGGCCAGTCAGAGGCTCTCAGATGCCAGCTTTGACTCACTTCTGGCTAAACCTAAGAGAAACAAGAAAGTGGAGGACTCTTCCTCTAGCCTAGTTCCAAAGGGGCTTTTTTCTCATCTCTGCCAAAGAAACCACAAAGGATCTTAGTTTGTGTACTTTTAAATAATTGTTGTTTTTAAAACATAAGACATATTTCTAATTTTTTATAGACATGTATTAATTGTGCATAGCAATGGGGTCCAGTGTGATATTTCTATATATGCATATAGTATAAACTGATCAAATACAACCATTTTACAAACTCTCCTGCAATTAAAAGAAAAAGTGTGTGGGCGCATGCACCCCCCCCCACATATATATGGATACATAAAATACTGGAGATTGAATTCAGAATCATTTGACCTCTGAGTTACAGCTTCAGCTTTTTTATTTTGTTTTGAGGCAAGCTCATGCTAAGTTGCCCAGGTGGGCCTTGAGTTTGTAATCCTTCCCCTAAGAGACTGAGATTACAGTTATGCACCAAAACATATTTTAATGCTTCTGGGAAGCTAGTTCAGAGGATTTACTCCAGTTAACTACTTTAAGTGGCAAATAATTTTACATGCAAGTAATCTTTTAGCAATTTAATAGCAAATATGTGGTTTTAGGTATAGGGCAGACTGTATTTACAATCATGGATCATCATTATCACTTCAGGTATTAATTATGATAATGATGATGATGATGTTTGGCCAAGTCAAAGGCCAAGCCGATGGGAGCCTGGCAGAGAACAGGCCCCTGGTGGTTACAGAGTCAGGGAAGGAATCCTCAAAGACTGAAAGAAGATTTTCAAAGAAATCTGAATCCCCTGAAGCTTTAAAAAATCAGACCCTACATTTCAAATAAAAACTTAAGGTCAAAACAATAAAACCTCAAATTCCCTTGTCTAGGGCCAGACCTCAAGGTCAAAAGGAAAATAAACACAACTCTAGGCCCAGGCAAAACCACAAGGCTGGAGCTGCTCCCTGTCCTTAGGGAGGCTGTGACGGCCCCCTGAAACATCTGGCTCAGCTCCCTGTGGGAGCTGGCGTCAGGGAGACCCACACTTTGCATTTCAAGCTCCCTGAGCAGCCAGGGCCCCATCTGCCTTCCAGGTCAGCTGCATTCTAGGCTCTCCTCTGCACCTGGAATTTCTACTGAAAGGGCACTTAGAAAATAAACCTCCATGGGTCCACGTTCTCAGCTCTCTTGTCTGGGGCTCCACTGGCCTGAATGACATGGGGACAGCTGTCAGTGAGACATGTTCCTTGGCCAAGGATCATCAGAGGTCACTAGGAGAGAGCTGCAGAAGACCCAGCCTGCAGAGCTGCACACATGACTGAAGGGCAAGTGACAGCCATATGGTATCAGGGTGCGGAAGCATCATGGTGGTTTCTTGCCATCAGTACTATCAATAGAACTCGGTGGACAGTGGCAAGAGTGAACGGGAAATTCAACTGTCAGCAATGTCATCCATCCAGAAGACAGACAAAACAGGTAAGTCTACAGAATCACAGGCCCTCCAACCTCAGCTGGGGACCCATGCCAGGAAGGGACACCTGTGACATGGGTCTTCTAGATGATGTGGTGGAAGCCGAGGATGCTAGTGGAGTTCTAGTTCATGCCTGGTCTGTCTCTAATGCTGTCCTTTATAAAGGTTTCACCATGGAAGCACTGTGTGCGAGCCCAACTTCCCCCAAACCAGTTTTTGTCTTCAGCAAACCTGAACCTTACCCAGCTCTCCATGGGCTTATGGAGCCTGCAACAACTAAACGTAGGGAGAAAACATTCCCCCTTGCCTGTCTTTGCAGGTCAGCATGTTATTGCTGTGTTTAATTTAAAAATGACCGCAGAAGGACTACTGTAAGGATATTCATTTACCCACTGATTGGCTTATCACACTAAACACATTTAGTCTGCCCAAAGGAAAATAAATAGAATCTTTGTGGCTAACATGCATATTTTGTTTTATCTTCATATGCAATTATTTTTAGAGCTTCTTGTTGGAAGGGATTTCTCATACTCGGCAGCACTTACCTTAAAACAAATCAGAGTAAATTTATATGATTCTTCAAGGGCCACCAATTCACTGATATAAAGATATAGATATAATATATGTCCCCCCACTCTGCAAAAAAATTTAGATTTCTATGAAACAAGGACCACCAATTCACTGATATATAGATATAGATAGATAGATATCCCCTTGCCCTGAAAAAAAAAAAAAAAGAAAAAATTGGATTTCTCTGAAACAAGTAGTCAGCAAACTACATCTCATGGGTCAAATCCAGTCCTCTGCCTGTTTTTGTAAATAAAGTTTTATTAGAATACATCCATGTCCATTCATTTGAATATTGTCTATGGCTGCTTTTGCAATTTGACAGCAGATTCGAGCAGTTGCAAGAGACTATATGGCCTGTAAAGCCTAAAATAGCTCCCACAAGCCCTTTACAGAAAAGGTTTGCCAACCCTTGATCAAAAACATGTTTGCCAGACCAGCAGTACTGGCATCACCTGGGACCCTATAAGACTTGCAAAACCTCAGACTCTACCCACAAGGAATTAGAATTTTTTTTTTTTCAGGTAATTCTGATGTAATCTAAAGAACAGGGAACAAAATACCTGGGAGGCTTGTTAAAGTCACGATGCTGATTCAGTAAGTCTTAGGGGAGGTATTGGGGGTAGAACCCAGGGGTGCTCTACCACTGAGTCACATCCCTAGCCCTTTTTATTTTTTCTTTTGAGACAGGGTCTTGCTACCAAGGTGCCCAGGCTAGGCCTTAAACTTTCGATCCTCCTGACTCAGCCTCCGGAGCTGCTGGGATTATAGACATGCATCACAGCTCCCAGTTATGATTCTAACAAACTCCCTGATAAACCTATTGTCCTTACAATACATTCTGAGTAGTGAACATCTGATATTTTCCCCTTGCACCATCTGGAGAATTACTGATGGCACATGCCAAAACAAGTTTTAAAAGGAGCAGCCAGAGTGTCATGAGGAAACAAATTCAAATGCTTTTCAATGAAGCCCATGAGTGCAGGTCCTTAGGACTCACCTTCTTTAATATTTCTGTGTTCAGCAGCATGTAAATGTCTAGAGTGCGACTTTCCTCTTTGGTGAGAGCGCTAAGGTTACAGTGCATTGTTAGGCAAGAAATTCCTGGCTTTTCACAATCCTGAGAAGAAAAAAAAAAAATCAGAGAACTGCCAAATGATATAAAAGCAAAGTCAAAGCCACAACCATTTATAAAGCAGCAAGTTCTAGGGCTTCTGTTGTGGTGACTAAGTCAATTCCAGGCAGAGGAAATCAAACAGAAGATTCAGGGCTGAGGGTGTAGCTCAGTAATAAATCGATTGCCTAGCATGTGCGGGGCCCCGGGTTCCATGCCCAGTACTCCAAACAAAAAATAATAATGATAAGGATGAAGATGACAATAACAATGATACAAAAGGCAAATTACTCTTTGTCACCACCAGAGGGCATTCGAGGGATTCCAGTCTGACAGGCACCAGAGCAGGATTCAAGAGTCAAGCAAGTAGGGAAAAAAGCATGTCCCAAGTTAATCCTACCAAAAAGCTGGATTTCACAAAGAGAATAAAATTTTTTTTAAAGAGAAAGAAATTTCTCTTTTACATATTCTATAGTATTGATAGTTTGGAACACAGGCGTATTTCCTATATTATGTAATTTCCGCCTGTGCAGTAGCTGGTGTGTGTTTGTGGCAAATTTTTAGTTACGGGAAATTAGAGGGATTCAAAAGTTATGTGACTCTTGCTCAAGAAAACACAGAAATTATGTAAAAAGAAATAAAAAGAAATTTAAACACATGAAAAGAAAGGTCAACTCCATTTTCTCTTTTGTATTGAAGGATCATCTGCCTTCATGATGCTTCAGTCGCAGGTGAAATTTATAGTTGGATACAGAGTTGTGTCTATCGAGAACACTTGGTGCTTTATCACTACATCTAAGGATTCTAAGAGTTTTTAAAAATAGAAGGACCAGGTAGTGGCACATGCTTGTAATTTCAAGCTCCGGAGGATCGTGAGTTCAAAGCCAGCCTCAGCAACAGCAAAGCGCTAAGCAATTCAATGAGTCTCTGTCTCTGAATAAAATGCAAAATAGAGCTAGGGATGTGGCTCAGTGGCTGAATGCCCCTGAGTTCAATCCCTGGTATCAAAAAAAAAAGAAAGAAAGAAAATGAAAAAGGAAAAGGAAAAAAGAAAGAAAGAAAATGAAAAAGGAAAAGGAAAAATAAAAGTACCATCCTCACTTTGTATGTGAAACAATCCAAACCTTTCAAGTGACCAATAGTTGCACTTCTCCACTGTGGAAGAGAGTGAGGAAGGAAATGATAAATGTGAGATGTGCCAGGATGAAATGAAGAGCTAAAGAAACAAAACCAGGGTTGGGGCGGTGTGCAGCACGTGCCTAACACATGTGAGGCCCTGGGTTCAATCCCTAGCAAAAGACTAAAGATATAGGGAGAGAAGGAACCGAGAAAGCATTTCGATTCCATCTCTACCACCTTCACTCTTTAAAAATGCAGTAAATAGAACAAATCTCAAGTGTATATCTTGATACATTTTTACATATTTTCATACCTAGAGAATCACCACCCTGAACACAATGTAGAACATTTCTGTCAGCTAAGGGGTGCCTTCACACCCCGTCCCCTTGGTATTCCTCCAGAGGAGCTCACTGCCCTGACTCCACTGCCATTGGTAGGGGCCTTCCGTGCTTCCTTTATGGTACAGGGGACTGAACCCAGGGATGCTTTACCTACCACTGAGCTATATCCTCAGTCCTTTTTGAGATCGGGTTCCACTCAAGTTGCCCAGGCTGGCCTGTGATCCTCCTGCCCTAGCCTTTCAAGTAGCTGGGATTACAGGCATGCACCACTGCACCCAGCTTAATTTTTTTTCTATTCCTGAACTTTGTGTATGTCAAATGGTCTAATATATTGGTCCTTTTGTCTTTGGCTTTTTTCATTCAGTAGCATGTCTATGAGATTTACTTATGCTGTTGTGTGCTGCAGTAGTTTCATATATTTCATTGGTGTGTGATATTCCAGGGCATGGATATACCACAACTGTTTACTCATTCTCCTATTGATACTTAACTGAATTGTTCTCCGCTTTGGTTATTATAAAATTGCTATTAACAGTCTTGTCCTAATTGTTCAGAAGATGCATGTGCTTATTTCCCTTGGGGATAGACCCAGGAATGGCAATATATAGCTGGGTCATAGAATGTGTGTGTGTGTGTGTGTGTGGTTTTCCTAAGTGGTTGCACAAGAACAATTACTCTTGTTTAGATTCAGGCTAGTTGGAGAAACATTTTACTTTGTGCTTGGAGATTGAAAAGGTTCTCCCTTTGCCAGGCAATGGAATTTGGAGTATAAATTCAACATTAGGATTGAAACCTCAGGCTTGTGATTTTATAAGTCGATTGATGAGAAGCAGACTTGGGAAATAACAAATACCAAAGAGAAAACTGGCCTCTAATCTCAGACTTGCCTTCTGAGGAGGACCAACCATGTTACCCCAGCCACTGGGCAAATCCTTACCAAGACTTTTCTTCCAGACTTTGTGAAAAAAGCAAATATTGTGTGGAAGATATTTTCTTGTTCTTGAGGGATGATGCAGGGGGTTGGGTTTTTCTGGAAAGAGCAGTTTCCTTTCTCTTGGCCAACCTGAAAATGGAAAGAGGCTTGTCAGTACGACTGATCCCAACAACAGGCCGTGTTCCTGGAGTCCTGTGTCATGAAGAAAGTACCAATTGAGTTTTTTTCCCCCTCCTTGTTCATTCTCTAGTGGACAGGAATGGCTTTTATTTTAAAGATAATGTATTGCCCAGATTGGCCTGGAACTCCTGGGTTTGAGTGATCCTCTGCCTCAGCCTCCTGCATATCTGGAAGGTGCTCACCCTGGGAATGCAGGTGCACACCACTCCACCCGGCTCTGGCTGAAAAGGCTTAGGGCAGAAGCTGAAGCATCAACAGGGCCAAATAATAGAAAATGTGGATCTTACGTCCCTAAATCATTGAGATGAGATGGTACACAACATGTGAATGAGTTGTGACTAGGAAACAATAAGACTTGGAACACAATAAACTTCTTATGCTTCATGATTTCCAAAGTACATTTACAAACATCCTTGCAACAATTCTATTAGGCACTGATATTATAGTAGATGAGGAAAAAGAAATTTAAGTCAAGTCACTTGCCAACACACATACAGTCAAGAGCCCAGGTCTAGAACTCAGGTCCTCTGAGACCTTAAGATCGATAAGAGGACCTTTGCCAGAAGATAGTCCTCTGCTAGAAGTCTTCCTAGACCCCTCAGGGTGCTAGGAGGAGCCCTTCTTGGGAGGGAGAAAGTGTACTAACGCTGCTCTGTGCCCTATCTCTCTGCTCCAACTAGAGTATCAGCCACATATGATGCCACTTAAAATCAGAGTTCTGATTAAAAAAAAAAAAAGCTGGACAGACACTGCACTGAGCCAAACAGGGACTTTAACATTCGGTGAGCTCTTGGTGAGTCATCTGATTTTATTTCTGACAGCCATGGCAATGGTGCTGAGCAACAGCACTACGAAAAAAACAAAACACACCCAAACAGTGGTGTGCAGCCTTTCAGGTGGAGTTCTTGAAGAACAGCGCCTTTTGACATCCACCTGGAGGAACCGTTGAACGAGGTCTTCTTTATCCATCACCATATACCCTGGTGATAGCTAAAGACCGAACAGGATGTAAGGCCAGACCAGAATGTTAGTAATTAGTAATCCATAATTTAGGACTGTGTTTACAATCCCCTTGCTAACTAGAATCATCTGTTTAAACTTTCCTATCTTTGATGCCTGCGAATAAAATATAGTGTGTTTGAACTTTCTCAAGAATGTTTCAACTTCCCATTTGTGCTAGGGTGCAGGGTTTAAAGTTTTTACATAAAGAAACTTCCAACGTAAGAATGATAATCTTTTAATAATGCACTATAAAACGAGACCACCAAAATTCGCTTAATTAATCTCTGCTTTATCTCTGGTCTGAACACATTCCAAAATTTACTATACATGTCTGAAAATAAACAAAATGAAGTTTTATTTCCTCAAGATTAACTATGAGAAAAATGAACGTTGCCTTTGAAACTGTCTCGTCCTTTGGGACCCTCTTGTCCTTTAAAAGTGCTCACAACTTGGGATTCTTTCAATTATTTTATTTGAAATGCAAAATTTGGGGAATATATATCAGCCAGGAATCTCAGGACTCAATCTTAACACTAGTTTGGGATGATTTTAGAAGTTACTAGAGGAACTAATGAAAAGGAGGCACTGAAGTTTAATGCATTTTTGATGATTATTTCATGGATCCGATTGTTTAAAGTTATGATAAATATTTTAAAGTTCATTTTAGAAAGCAATACACATGTTGTTACTGGGGTAAAAATCATGAATATTTGCTTATAAGACAAATGAGAAAAACCACCACTGTGGGGTAAATGAATATTTGTGTGTTGCAATGAAATTTCAGACATGAACTCAAAAAATTCTGCATTTCAAATAAGTAAGATCAAAGATGATATATTCTGGAAAACTTGTCTTTAAAAAGTGGCCTAGCAACAGTGCTCTCAAAGGATGCACATTTGAATAAAAGTATTTGTGAGATGTGAGAAAATGGCCAGATTATTATAAATGAATGCCACTCTTCTACAATTTTGAGTGCACGACTACATAATTAAATATTATAAGTAGTTGACTATTCCTTTTTCGAACACTGTCAACTGAAATAAAATTTAGATTCCCTCTAATGCACAGATTGTAAGTGCAGTTTGATGAACTTTAACAAATGAGATCACCCATTAACCCCCCCCCCCCACACACACACCCATGTAAGTACAGAACATGTCCACGACTCCAGAAAGTTCCCACTGGCCCCTTTCCAGACTCTTATCCAAAAGGCAACCAGGGTTCTGATTGTTATTAAGGGAAAAAAAGGTAATGTTCCCTTTTCGAGGAAGGGAGAGGTTTGTGATACTTGGGGGTGACACTCTGTTCAGGCACATGCAGTACCTGCTGGATGGAAAGCATTTGTCACAGGGCACTTAAAAGTTGGGAAGTGCATGCTCTGGCTCTTAAGCCCCATCCTCTTTCACTCTGAAGCATATGGGGCTCCACTTTTCCTGTTTGACCTCTGGAAGATGGTCTTCCACAACCCTGTGAAGATCACCAGGCCTGGCCACCCAATCCATTTGGTCTGGGGCGAGTCAGACAGAACTTTACAGGATGCATGCGTCCCTAATTGAAATCAGAGATGGGGCAGAGTTCCTCCTTGCTCTACAAACTGGTGCTTTGGGTTTCCAGGCAGAGAGAGGAAGCAGAGCCCCAGTCTGGCCAGCTTCACTCATGTGCTTTGGGTGTGCAGAGCTGGCTCTGCCATCTGTCCCAGATACCAGCAGAGGAGGACAGAGAGCTGGGAGTGGCGGGGGTGGGGGTGGACTAAGCCCAGCATCAACCTGAAGAGACAGAGACAGGCTCCAAGTTTACTTTTCCTCTTCCACGGGGAGTTTCGATGGGGAAAGAGTGGCTATCAAGAGGGAAGTGACCATAAGGTGATGTGATTCCACATGACAATCTGCCCCTGGTGGAATGGAGTCTTGGCCAGTTGTGCGCCTGATTGTGGTTACACAGGAATCATTTTAATTGGGGAAAACTTTCCCCCCACCCCTTCTGGCAGGTTCAGGGTGGTCCCGTTTCACAGGAAGACTGAAGGCTGTTGGGTATTGTATGGGTGTTATTCAGACTGAAACTCAGTCCTTGACCAGGGTCATCGATGGGAGGCACCCTTCTGTGTGCCAGACAGATCACGTGACAGCCAAGATGCTGACATCTAGCACCTGTCCAGCCCTTCCTTCCTGCGTCCTGGCTCTGGATTGCTTTCCACACATGCACATTCAGTCCTCGAAACCACCCCGAGGCAGGGGCCTCATCTCCTGGCTTCCCGTTGTGGAAACTGGGAGGAAGGAGAGGCCAGGTGAGCAGCAGAGGTCTTGCAGATAGCAGGCTGCAGAGTCCCACTGGGACACACACCATCCAGCTCTGGACCTGCCTATAACCACCCTCCTGCACTGCCTCTTAGGTCAGAGGCTGAGAATAGGGCTGCTGATCGATGGGGGAAGGAAACCATCTCTTCCCGTTCTTACCCAGGTCAAAGGAACTATCAGCTGAGAAACCAGGAAACACTAGAGTCCTCCATTCTGGCACATTTCTCCCACTATGTCCCCCCTCCCCCACCCCCCCAAAAAAAAGAAAGAGAAAAAAAGGACTTCTACCCAGACCATGGGAGGTAACAGCGCCTGCAGGCTGTGAGGCCAGGCTGCTCTATCACTGGAAGTCGAACAGAGCACCCTGGAATGTTGTTTCTGGAAGGCCGCTGGGAGATCATGCAGTCCCATGGCCTCAGCTGACAGATAAGGAACCAGAGGCCCCGAGTCCAGTGACTTGTCCAAGGTCACGTGGTTGGCTGTGAGCCTCAGCCGGCACCCAGTGGTGGAATTCGTGGTGAACACTCAAGGGTCCCAGGCTGCAGCCTAGCTGGGCCGACTCAGGTTAGGGCCTCACATTCCTTGTCTACAATATTAGGACGGTGGCCTACATGGCTGTCCTCAGATGCTAACTGCACACTTTGATGACTATCTGTGCGTTTCATTTTCCTTAGAGCATGGGGTCACTTCATCTCCCATCCCATACATACAAACAAATGCTGACTACTCTCCCTACAACCTGGTTTTAAGCAAACTCGGCTCAAAATCAAATGAA
This sequence comes from Callospermophilus lateralis, assembly GCF_048772815.1. Taxonomy (NCBI): domain Eukaryota; kingdom Metazoa; phylum Chordata; class Mammalia; order Rodentia; family Sciuridae; genus Callospermophilus; species Callospermophilus lateralis. Next base: position 200,309,835 of record NC_135305.1, on the reverse strand, counting down.
AGTAATGCTTTCTTCCCATATTGCAAATAATCCAAGCGCCACCCGGCTAGAGTCCACAGCTTCATTTCCTTGGTGGGCTGAGAACATGGTGGCATTGCCCCTCGGACATCTTGGCCCGCTGACTTCTCAATTATTTTCCAGATTGTTTGAGTCCAAATGCTTCCCATGGCACGGCTGCTTATCTTGCAGGACCCCTGGGAGCTGGAAGAGGCCTGTGGCTATTGGAATTTGAACAAAAGAACCTAATTGAGCATACAAATGAGGACAAGAGGACACAGGACCCAGGGACAAGGCTGAATTCTGCCAAGGAAGTTATTAAGGGTTTTCTGTTGGTATCTGTCCTCCCCTCACCCCAACCCCAAAGAAAACATTGTGCAAGCTGAAACCAAGAGATGGTGGTGATTTGGGAAATTGTCAGGAGTCCTGGTTATGGGAGCCCAAGGAGAATTATGGACATCATGTGGTGGCAGAGTCTGGGTCAGCCTTGGTCAGGGGAATCTTTGTGGCTAGAAGCTGCCAAAGTGTCAGGCCTGTTGGCTCCAGGCCTGACAGGATGAAGTGCCCTGTTTGCTCCGTGTGGTCTTACAAGACCCGGCTTCCCAAAATACCAGCTTTGAAGCATGAACTGGGGCTTGGGATGATGCCGCAAAGTCTCCCTTTTGCCTTTTTTTTTGGGGGGGGGACAGGGAATTGAACTTGGGGGCACTCTACCACTGAGCCACATCCCCAGCCCTATTTTGTATTTTATTTAGAGACAGGGTCTCACTGAGTTGCTTAGTACCTCATCATTGCTGAGGCTGGCTTCGAACTTGCAATCCTCCTGCCTCAGCCTCCTGAGCCTCTGGGATTACAGGCATGGGCCACCACGCCCAGCTCCCCTTTGCTTTTAATGTCACCATCACCTGCCCCCAGGTGGGAAAGGGAAGCCTAGAGCTTTTATGGAGGCCTCGTCAAGCTCTGGTGGCTACAGAAAGTGATTGGGAAAACAGGGGCGTTGCCCCTAGGCTCAGGAGGCGGAGCTTCCTTTGCTGACCTAGAGCACAACAGCAGACACAGGTCTCCCCCCTAGTTCTCAGAACAGAGTGGCTCTAACACAGCCCCTGTCCCTGGGCCCAAAGACTGGAGGGACAAAGAAGTTCTCTGGCCATTTCTCTAAGTTTTATGCTCCAAACACATCATCCAGAAAACCCACTTGTTGCCTACAATGCCTCTCTAGGCTGAGGTCACATGTGAAAGGGGAGGGAGCTAGTAGCATGGGGCGCCATTCCAATAGTCGGAGCATACCCCAAATCTGAACACCACCATGTGCAGAAGGCACTATCGTCAGTACCGTGACCTTATGACTCACCATCTGAACCAGGACTTCAAAAACTTTGATACATAAAAATTATACTTATGGAGGATGGTGTGAGTTTTCAATATACATATACAACGTCTAAGGATGGGATCAGATCAAAGTAATTGGCATATCTATCACCTTGGACATTTATTCCTCTTTGTGTTGGGAGCATTTAAAATCCTCTCTACCAACTACTTTGGAATATTCAATTAATTGTTGTCAATCAGGTATCCTGCTGCGCTACGGAACATTACAGGTCACAGGTAACTGCGTCCTATGTACCTGTTAACCACCTTCTCTCCACTCCCCTTCCCAGGCCCTTGGAACCACTATCTCTAATTCTGAGTTCAATATTTTTAGCTTCCACATAAAAACTTCAGGCAGTTTTTGTCTTTCTGTGCCTGGCTCATTTCTCTCAACATAATGTCCCCCAGGCCCATCCATCTTGCTGCAAATGACAGGATTTCATTTTTTTTCATGGCTAACATTCTACTGTCAAGTGGCACAACGGTTTTAGGAGTGAAATTGGGGAATCAGCCCCAGAACAGCAAGACATTTTTCAGATGTATATACCAAAGAAAATGGTGACATCTAGTCTTTTTAACTTTCATCCCCATTTTACAGATGAGAAAACTGAGGTCCAGAGAAGTTAAATAAACTGCCATGTACCCATGAGCTCTGCATGTGTGAGAAGCACATCTCCAAAGTCCTCACCAGGAAACTCCCTCTCCCACTCTGTCTTCTTGGTACCTAGGCCACACAGCAGCTTCACACCCTGCAGCTCCACATACTGCGGGGGGCCAGACACAACCCCACCACCACTGCATTCCTAGGCTTGGGAGCAGGGCTCCTATTGGGATTGTAAATATTTTCTAAGTGTTTCTTCCCCACCAGGAAATCAGGCCCGACAGTGATTTGCCTTCCTCAGAGGAAGTGGTACTTCAGGCTGATCAAAGGATAAAGAGAATGTGCAGGGTTAAAGAGGAGGGAAAGGGAATCCCAGGGAAAAGGGAACAGCATCAGCCAGAGAGCCTGGTGCACCCTGGAGACTTGATCTGCAGAGCCTGGTTCACGTGGGACGAGCAGTGGATGAATGCTGGGTAGCAGTGGCCAGAAGGGAGGCAGGAGGGGTGGGCTTGAACAGTGGAGGACTGATATGGCTTGAAACTGTTCCTCAAATTAGAATCTAGTCCTTAGGATTTAAGAACCAGAGACATAATCCTTAAATTCATATGCTAACAGTATTAGGAGGTGGGGTGGTATTAGGAGGTGGGGGTTTGGGTCATGAGGACTCTGCCTTCATAAATGGATTAATCCATTCACAGATTGATGGATTAATCCAGAATCCAGAACCACGAGCTACATAGACCTCTATTCTTTTTTTTTTTTAATTTTTATTGTTGGTTGTTCAAAACATTACATAGTTCTTGATATATCATATTTCACACTCTGATTCAAGTGGGTTGTGAACTCTCATTTTTACCCCGTATACAGATTGCAGAATCACATCGGTTACACATCCATTGATTTACCTATTGCCATACTAGTGTCTGTTGTATTCTGCTGCCTTTCCTATCCTCTACTATCCCCCCTCCCCTCCCCTCCCCTCTTCTCTCTCTACCCCATCTACTGTAATTCATTTCTCCCCCTTGTTTTTTTATTTTTCCCTTTCCCCTCACTTCCTCTTGTATGTAATTTTGTAAAACCCTGAGGGTCTCCTTCCATTTCCATGCAATTTCCCTTCTCTCTCCCTTTCCTTCCCACCTCTCATCCCTGTTTAATGTTAATCTTTTTCTCATGCTCTTCGTCCCTACTCTGTTCTTAGTTACTCTCCTTATATCAAAGAAGACATTTGGCATTTGTTTTTTAGGGATTGGCTAGCTTCACTTAGCATAATCTGCTCTAATGCCATCCATTTCCCTGCAAAGTCTATGATTTTGTCATTTTTTAATGCAGAGTAATACTCCATTGTGTATAAATGCCACATTTTTTTTTATCCATTCATCTATTGAAGGGCATCTAGGTTGGTTCCACAGTCATGCTATTGTGAATTGTGCTGCTATGAACATCGATGTAGCAGTGTCCCTGTAGTATGCTCTTTTTAGGTCTTTAGGGAATAGACCGAGAAGGGGAATAGCTGGGTCAAATGGTGGTTCCATTCCCAGCTTTCCAAGAAATCTCCATACTGCTTTCCAAATTGGCCGCACCAATTTGCAGTCCCACTAGCAATGTACAAGTGTACCCTTTTCCCCACATCCTCGCCAGCACTTGTTGTTGTTTGACTTCCTAATGGCTGCCAATCTTAATGGAGTGAGATGGTATCTTAGGGTGGTTTTAATTTGCATTCTTTATGAAAGAATACCAGTCTAACAACAGAAAATGTACTGAGACAAGGGTCTCGTAAGCAAATCTTGGAAGTGGAGTGAGTGGAAGTGGTTACCCAGAAGGTGGGGGGAGCCAGGCTTGGAATCAAAGCAGGAGCCTGTATGATTTCAGCCACACAGATCAACACATATCAGAATTAAGGACCCAACTTTAACCTCAGGCGTGTGTTATTGTTAGTGTATTTTTAACAGGGGGAGGCACAGATGCCCCCTTTCTATCAGCAATGGCCTCATCTCTTCACCATAATCCAGCTGGCTGGGGCTTCAGGGAGGGGAAGGATCCTCCAAATGTCCCTGGATTGATGCCCCTTGAATGCTGTGCCCAGCCAACAGCAGGGAACTGGAAGACTGAATTAGCAGAGGAACAAACTCAAATGAGCCATGTTTGGAGTCGTCATCAATGCGGTTCTTGGGTAAGGTCTGATCTAAAAGCTGTGTTTGTTGAATTGACTTGGATTAAAGGGGACAGGGGTTCATTCTCGTCTAACATGTGTTTCGTGTTAACTCCCATTTCTCTGTTAACCATTGACTTTCTGTTCCGTTCCATCTCTGGGCCACGTTTCCATATCGTGTTACATAATCACAGCTGATGGCAACTGGGTAAACCTGACGGGCCCTGACTTACAGCCTGCTTGTCTGAATTCACACGCCCTTTGAGGTCGGAACCCCCGAGAATGTTTTGAATGCCTACCCTGCTAATTCAATTACCTACTGCCTACGCTGGGAACCAAGGCCTCAGAAGACTGCAAGGTCCCCATCCTGTCACCGGAGGCTCCACATTTTCCTCAGTGGCTGTGGTGATATTAGTTTTAGGACTTCAAAGTTTGAAGTAAAAATAATATTCATCAAATGACCAATTGCTTCATTAGGCTGACCTAAGATGTTTACTATTAGGAAAAACTAATACGGGCCTACTTTCCGTTCAGCAAAATGTGAAGTATATTCACAAGTTGTTTGATAGTCTTAAAGTCTTTCACATTATATCTTTTGTTCAATCACATTGCTTTGATTGACTCTTGCATGTTTCCTGGTATTGACTGAAGAACAATAAAAGACATATTTTAATAACAAAATCCTAAGACCAATATTTTCCTGCTTGCCATTTACTTCATGCCTTTGCAATAATGTCAATCCATAATAACCTAGGGAGGTGGACACTCAAAGCTTCCACTTATTTACTGTGATTTTTCCATAGAAAGGATGCTATTTAACATAAGACCAGAGACAGCAATAACAAACTTGGATAGTTCCTCATCGTGGATAGACCTTGCTTTATGTTACCAATGTATTCAAAGGTGGAGAACAAAATGTTGGCATGCTATCTGGCCACTGAAAGGTAATGGGGAGTTCTCATAGGCGTCCTTTGTCATATCCTTCTGAAGAGCGATGGATTCATTTACTCTGTGAAAAGGGAACCCTTGCTTATCGGTTTGGCAAGTTCTGATTTTTTCCTGATATTTATCTCTCTGGGCAGCAAGAAGCTCCAATGTGTTCGTTCAGACAGAAATCTGAAGAAAACCAGTTCTGTGACCACAATAATGCTTGTAAGCTAATACTCGGCTCCAGCTTTGTTTGAGCCCCTCTAGCTTTGACATTCATATTAAGAGCCAAAGGAATGAACAGCTCATAGAAAGAGTTCTGGTTCTGAACTCAAAAGGGAAAAATGAAGCCACGGAACCACCGTCCCCCAATAACAGCCCACTCCAAATCTGCATAGTTGAAGACAGATCATGAAATGAAGAATGACCTAGTGACATTTAATACCAAGATGGAAAAGAGAGTTATGTTAAAAAGCCTGAAAAGTTCATAATTTTAACTCTAGATATCTTCTCTCCTTCTAATTAAAAACTGTCTTCTAAATAAAAGACTTGCTTTCCTTAATCCTTTCCCCACCCCTAAAGGCCACTGCTACTGTGACAAGCTGCATCTGGTCTGGAAAGTTCAGGCTGTGACTAAGACCAAAACTGAAACCTAAAATAAAGGGACAAATCTTCAAAAATCAATGTTCCAGAGGAAAGGGAAAGCATAATCCATTGTATAATTTTGACCTCCGTGTGAGTCAGCCCTTATTTCATGAGCAACTTTGCCTCTTAGGATGAAAGTTGATGGATTTTTGTTTCCATGAGCTTTAGGGTTTGGCTAAATCAGTGCTCTCATCCCCTTGCCCCTGGGTGACAGGCCAGCATGCTGGAGGGTTGGGAGCATGCTGGAGGAAACGTGGTGTGCACCATACCAGGCTCCCTGCAAAACAGAATCCATCTACATTCAATCAGAGAAAGACGGGCCCCCAGAGGAGGCCCATTCACAGACGCGGGGATGGCTTTTGCTGCAGCTAAAGTGATACAGATGGGAAGTAGTTTCAGAGCAGCAGTGACACCAAAGAATTTCCAGATGTGGTGGTCAGATTTTCTTTAGTGAAAAAGCGAGACATAAATATGTTATCTGAGCACTTGACATGCATGCCACAAATGTTTTCCTTCCACAGATAATGAAACATTTTGGAAGTTGAATGGTCTGCTGATTTGGATAATAAATGAGTCAGTAACCCCCAGAAGGGACACAACACAGACCTCAGAATTACATCAGTTTAAATTCCAGTTCTAGCCCTTGGACCCCTCTATGCTAAAGAACAAAGCTCATCTCCTACTTACATTAAAGGGTTCACCGGGTTGGCTCTGCAGGTATTATTTGTATGGCTTGATTATCACTCCTCTATCAAAAGGTAAATGATAATGGCTTTCTGGATGCCAGGCACCACCATCTGCCTGACTTCTCATGCTACTTTCCTAAGGGTATCCGACGCCACAGTCATGAAAGGTGAGACCTAGATGTTGTTCATTAAGTCTAAGATTTCAAGGGCTTCACGGGAGGCCTGAAATGTGCCGCAGGCCTTAAGTTTAGGTAATTAAAAAGAAGTAGGTGAAGTTGGCTCCTGACAGCTGGGGAGATAACTGCCTCTCAGCGTCTAATGATGTTGAGGCAGTTTCTCTGGCTCAAAAGAAACGTGGTGTGCACCTCCAAAAGCCGTTTTCCTTCTTGGCGCTTCTGAAGTGCACACAATTAGCCCTCAGCAGGTTAAATGAGAACCATGTGTTGGTCGGCAGTGTCCGATGAGCTCTGTTTATCCTCAGCCACATTTCCTGTTATTGACTTCGGTAACAATCCATCAGCCCTGCAATGGAAGGGCTCTGTGTCATGCTGCTTTTAAGGAACGAAGGGAAGTCAACTGCATAATCACTAACTTTTAAGGCCTATTCACTTGAGAGACCAGAAAATACAGAGGCATCGGCATTCCAGCTAGCCAGCACACGGGCAGCAAGGCCTTACCACTTCCAGATGTTGTAGCAGCTGTGAGTGCAAGACACTCGGGCTCCTTGATAAGGCCAGGCGCCCCGGTCAGCAGGGAGACGACACTGCTGGCTAGATTTATTCTGTGTCCACACGGTGAAAGGGCAACCTCTGACCTACACCGCCCATGGACAGCCTGAGCCCTGAGCCTGCAGCTTGTCCTCGTGACCAGTGGGGGTGTGTTGAACATGGTCTGTGCACAGAAGCAAACACTTCCTCCCTCTCCGGCTCACTTTGACAAGAGCCCAGGAATGTAACTCCTGCTCCAGAATTCAAGGAGCCATCCCCACCCTCTGTAAAGTGTTTGGCTTTTGTTATAAAATAAATAAATAAACCAAACCTAATCCTGACCCATTTCAGGAACTTGACTGTTCAGCTCACATTCATACATGTGCAAAATGAAGAAGGGGACAAAAAAAAAGTTTGGGGGCCATTGCTGAGATGGGCGGATGTGTATGTGGGCCAGTGGTTGTAGAGGGAATGTTTTCATAATCTCTCTGCCCAAAGTTTGTGGTGTGTACTTTTGCTCTTAGAAGTTCTCATTTAGGATAAGTGATTCAACTTCATTTCAAAGTTTCACCTTCTTACCTTTCTCACATTGAGAAAAGTCGACTTCTGCCGTGGGTTCATGGGATGGGTCCAAATGCCTCCACTTGGAGGATTTTGATTCAAGGCAAATTTCTCAAGTTCTTGGGACACATGAGGTGCTTTGCTGGCTACATTGCAGGGAACCTAAGGACTCACCCCATATGCTAATATGTCTGGCGTTGGGTCTAACAGTGAGGGGAGCCAGTTCTTTCATTTATCTGAGCACAAACTACAGTCCAGACACCCAATGCTAGGGATGCACAGAGAACAAAGGTCATACCCTTTATACTCATGGAAGAAGTCAGAGAATCCAAAATAGTAATAGTACTTAATGATGAGTGCTATGAAGAAAATAACCCACGAGGAAGTGGGACAGAGATGGAACAGAGAGCAATGAGGTTTGCAACTGTAGGGAAATGGTTGGAGAGGACTTGCTGAGAAGGGGAACTATGGGTTCAGACCTGCACTATGAGGAGCCAATTATGCAAAGGCCAGAGGGAGGCGTGTTCTTGGCAGAGGCTGGACCACCTGGGAAGGCATAACGGAAGAGAAGACACGTGAACGGGGTCTGGAGGCACCAGTGGGCTCTTCACAGCAAGAGGGAAGAAAGAAGCCATTAGCAAGGTCAAGGTGCCCAGGGAAGAGCATGGTGGGAGTTCAGCCAGTCTTCACTGTCCAGAGTGGCTGGAAGACATGGTTGGGAGGTTAGGGGGAAGGGGTTATGTAGAAAATGGCAGGGGAAAGCAGAGTTTCAGTCTTACAGTTTTGGCCATTAAGATCTCCCTGATGGCCTAACTCGAGGGTGCACACCTGTAATCCCAGCCGTTTGGGAGGCTGAGGAAGGAGGATCATGAGTTCAAAGCCAGCCTCAGCAAAAGTGAGGTGCTAAGCAACTGGGTGAGACCCTGTCTTTAAATAAAATACAATATAGGGCTGGGGATGTGGCTCAGTGGTTGAGTGCCCCTGAGTTCAATCCCTGGTACCTGCTCCCCCCACCCCTCTTAAAAAAATCTCCTTGATGGTCTTTCCACAGACCCTCAGTGAAGTCTCTGAGTGTGACACAGAAAGATTAAGGCTGGAAGTTGGCACAGATAAGTAATAACAGCTAAAGGTCTTGAGTGGTTTCAGTCAGCTTTTGCATTGCTGTGACCAAAAACACCTGACGGGAACAACTTAGAGAGCCGTTTATCTGCGGCTCAGTTCCAGAGGTCTCAGTCCATAGACAGACAATTCCATTGCTCTGGCTCAAGGTGAGGCAGAGCACGTGGGAAGGGCCCAGCGGAGGAGAGCTTCTCAGGACATGGCAGGGTCAGGAAGCTGAGAGAGGGAGGGGTGGGAAAGGAGCCATAGGGAACATGCACCCTTCCAGAACATGACCCCAGTGACCACCCCTCCTCCAGCCATGCCCCACCCACCTACAGTTACTATACAGGCAGTCCATTGAAACTAGGATGAACTGATGAGGTTTCAGCTCTCACAGTTCGATCATTTTAACCTCTGAACATTCCTACATTAACCCAGGAGCTTTGGGGAGACACCTCATACCCAAACCATCACAAGTGGTAAACCAGGGCTTAACGCCTAGGGGGTAACAGTTTGTGATGAGAAGCGGGCAAAGAGGCATGGTATTTGGGGGCTCCGTTTTTGAAATTTATGGATTTGGCAAATATGGAGAAAGCAAAGAGGATTCACTCGGATGGAGAAAAAGAGAATTAAAGGAATCGTAACACTTTTTTTTGAAAGACAAGGGGGAAGAATGATTACGTAATGTAGCTCAACATCTTCTCTGCAAATAGGGAACTAGGCAACTGCTTTCCATTTTACTAAGGAAAGGTCAGGGGGTGAAATTAGAGCATGAAGAATTGAGCATAGTCATAACAATGAGATTTGAGGGATTCTGGAACGGCTTAAGGAAGAGAACTTGCTGGAAACAGGTTCTGTTGTCCTGGGGAGACATCTTGATTGTATTCTGTACAAAGGTGGAGGATTGGATCCTATAATCCCCCAAAGCTGCTCTGGGGCCATATGTGCATCTGTTCCTGCTGGAGAGGGGTTCCTGAGCCTTGAATTCTCACTGAAAGCAGCCTCTTACCCAGTGAGCTAGTCTGATACAGGGCAAGTCCTTGAATGTCTACAGAAAAAAAAAAAAAAAAAACTGAGGGTAAATGGGGGTAGGGAGGAAGAAGCATGTGTTCATGAAAGAGGACGGTAGTAGAGATTGAAAAAGAAGTTTAAGTTGGAGAATTTTGTTTTGGGTTATTTGCTGGGTTGCTTTCAAGTCCCAGGCTCTGGCTCCTGCACAAGCCGAGTCTCAACTGCAGCAAGCCCTGCTGCAGGGGAGGCTTCTAGTTGCAATTATCCTTCAAGCATGGCTAAGTCGTAAAATCCAGGACTTTTCTCATGTGAAATGTGCTGGCTTAGAAAACCAGTGTCACTGTCAACTGCTATTGCCAGAGAAATAAATGACTCATATTAAGGCAGAAAACTCCCCCGGAGGGAATGCTAGCGAATAAGCACACACACACACAGACTTCTGGATGTCCAGTCTGGATGCCATGTGGGCATGGCCCGGAGGTTGGCATTTCCAAAGACAGAAATCAAATGGGGCTGAAATCAAGGGCAGATACTTGTCAGAAAACACAAACTTGGCAAGGCCTTCGAGCACAAAGAAGATCTCATTACAAGCTCCTGTAAGAGTGCCCTGGTCTCCTTACCCTGAATAAGGCGCACCACAAGACTTTAATCACTCTTTAAAATTACATCTCTCCCCACTTCCCATCCCCTGGCCTCCTTTATTTTCTCCATGGCATTTACCATCATGTAATGAACTACATTTCTTACTTATTATTTATCTTTCCCCACCAGAAGGTACACAAGGGCTGATAATTATTACTTTTGTCTATTTTGTTCTCTGTAGTAACCCAATGCTTGACATATGCTGGGTGTAAAGCATTTGTTGAATGAATGGACATGTGGATTAAAAAAATCCTACCATAGCCCCATGTGGCAAGAATTGTCATCATCATTTTACAGACACGGAAATGGAAGTATGGAGAGATTTAAGCATCAGGCTTTTGACCAGGGCTTCTCAAATATTGATGTGCAAACGAATCACCCAGGATGTTGTTTAAATGCCCACTGGGATTCAGCAGGTCTGGGTGGAGCATCAGTTTCCACATTTCCCCATTTCTGACACCTAGGTAATGCCAGGGGTGCAGGGGAACTGCAGGTTCAGGAAATGATGGCCCAAGCCCTTGAAGGTAGCTGGACAGCCCAGTGGTAAAGAGCAGAGACTGTCAGCCACCTATCCACTGTGATCTCCCATCTCCTCCTTAAATCTAACTCCTTAAATCTTTGTACATCATGAGTCAAACTGAACTGTGCAGCAGGCCACCCCACAAATTCAAGTAGTCTTCCCTTCACAAGCCATAGAGCTGGTGACAGATGTGTTATCTTGGCCCTCTCTTAGACCCACGTTCAGGGGCTCTGCTTCATGTTTAATCTCTGCAGAACTGAAGCCAGGTGAAGTGGTTAAGTTTTTCAGGCGAGTTCTCATCAAACTGTGAGAGAGAAGATATATCCTCAGTTCCAACAGGTATCTTCTCTAAGGAGCAAGTGGCTACAACTTGCCTTACACGGGCCATCTTGCCACAGAGCCACTGCCCTCCGCGGTGGCCTGAGGGTCATTTGCTGACAATGTGCATGGCATGCGTGCAGTTAAACAGCTTTCGGTGACAGGGCATTCGGTTGTCCCTATTCTTAAGTCAGCAGAAATGAAGGCCCAGGCCCACGAGTGTGCTCACATCGTGCACCCAGAATGGGCATTAATTTACCACTATCATAGGACTGACCAAGGGTTAGTACTTCCTGTCATCCTGCCGAGATCTCTGTCTGCTGTACATGCCAAGGAAAGCACAGGGTACAGTCACCTTTGCCTGTCTGTATAAGAGCTATGTGGAAACAATGGAGAACCATAGCTCCAAGTACAGAAGATACACTCACTGTAGTGGCTATGACATCTATCTGGAATGTTCTCTTCTTCGCCTGCTCTCCTGGTGAACTCCTACACATCATCTAGGCATTGACTTCAAAGATTCTGCTTCATGAAGCATTTCCTGCCCCCTCCTCAAGGTGGGCATTCTACCCCTATATGTCCCTTAGGCCTGGATATGCCTCTATGTGGTAATGCAACTGCATATTATATATCTGTCTACTACAAGTAAATTTCTGGAGCAGCTTTGCAACTTGATCTTTTCTTAGAGCCTTGCACATAATAAGTGCTCGCTCAGCCAATATTTCAAGAATTATTTATTATTGGTAATGATGTTACTTTAGACAGACTAAAAAGATCTGTCACTCTTTTCTATGATTTTCATAGTCGTTACAACTTGATTTCCTGATGGACACTAAGTCCACAATGGCCTGTCCACATTTTCTCTTTGCTGTGGGAAATCATTGCATCTCCGCAGGGTTCCACACAACCCCTATGTGTGGAAAGCAAAGGAAATCAATGGCCTTTCCTAAGTCCACCATCATGGCTCTGTCTCTAAATAAAACAAGCAGAGTGCAGGGGCTCAGGGTCACTTCTATGAGGAAAGAAGATCATGAACAGAGGCTTAGAGTGTGGAGTGGTCTCACCTCATTAGAATACTCACTCTTAAAAATGTCTCCTATACAAGCAAAGTTTTCACTCACAAACATCTGTGACTTTAAGACATGCTCCAGACAAGCACAGAAGATGCTCTGGTGATAGAAAACTGTCAGATTCTGGGCCAAAGATGAGGACTAGCCCAGGCCCCAGAGTCAGCAAGAACACCTCTCTATGTGGATGATGACCAGGCAGCATGGATGCCAAGGGCACTGCTGAAGGGAGAGGAACACTCTGAGGGTCCCCTGGGGTGTGGGGAAGGATGACAGATATCTGCTTCTAGGTTTCAGCAGGCTTAACACATGCCTGATGCTCAGTAACCTGTCAAAGGTTGGGAATGGCAGTTGCTAGGAGTGAGGGTGGGAGGGCGTTGAGAGCCAGAGCCAAAGGGGCCCCAGCAAACTTTCAGACTGCCAGCTGATGATTGGCTCACAGCGGCCCCAGCAACATCTAGCTGATTGGCTCCTCTGCGGTGATGCTCATTGGGCTGTTTCCCTGCCCTTTCACACCAGGGAGCTGCTCATTGGGGGACTTTTTTGGCTCCGCCCACACGACCCAGCCAATCGGCCTCAAGAGCAGGAGGATTGTGGGAGGTGGAGAGGCTTGTGATTGTGAGAGAGGCTTGTGGGAAGCCGGTGGTGGCGGTTGGGCTCTGAGGGTTTTTCCTGAGGAGCTGTTTTGTTTGGCGTGTGTGGTTCTAAAAATAAAGTTAGTGTCTTTTGACAAGTGGCTCCTGAATTGTGCCCAGCCAGACTGCGGCATTTGGTGGCTCGCACGGGGAGCGACTGAGGGTAAGTGATAAGGTAAACTGCTCGCCCCTAAGGGCAGGGCGAGAGGATGGGTAGCCATTTTAAGACTCCTCTTTTGTTTTGCTTCACTTTTGTTTTAAGTTGCCTGTCCCTGGAGATGAGTGAGACGGAAGAAAAACCGCTCACATCTGAGGAAAAACTATTTGCATCTGAGGAACAAATAGGAAGAAAGGCTATAATGATTTTTTGTTGTTCCATTTTTATTTCATTCTATCTCGGTTTTGTTTGGTGTTATCTTGTTGGGTTGTATTATGGTAGAAATATGGGATCAGAAATTAGTAAAAAACAAACCGAAAGAGTGTTAAGTAAATTGTTAGAGGAAGGAGGCATCCCAGTAAAATCAAGAGCAGTCAGGGCATACGTTGATACAATACAAAAATGTAGCCCATGGCTTTTTAAGGAGGAGTTGTTAAATATATCACAATGGAACCATCATGGTGAAGATTTAAAAAGAATAGAAAAGAAAAGCCCAGGGACTCTGCCAGTTGGCACATTGCCATTGTGGACATTCGTATCTGGTTTGCTTAGTCCAAAGCCTTCAGTTCAGACAATGGTAGAAGAAGGAGAAGACATATTGATTCAAGTAAAAGAGAAGGTCTCTCAAGTTAGTCAGACAGAGGAAAAAGATTCAAGTAAAAGAGAAGGTCTCTCAAGTTAGTCAGACAGAGGAAAAGATTCAAGTAAAAGAGAAGGTCTCTCGAGCTAGTCAGACAGAGGAAGAAAGTTTAGAGCAGAAAAAGCCATCAGGGGAAAAGTTACAACAGGAGACTGCTACTAACACCTTTCTATCACCAGAGGGTGTAAATGTCCAACTAACAAGGCCACCTCCATATTCTGGGAGGCTCCCAACCCCCGTAGTTGATAGATGGGATCCTGAGATAGGACCTCAAAGATCAGCATGCTCTGTATTTGAACAAGCAGGAGGGCAGCGAATTCACCATGTTTTAGATTTCAAAACAGTGAAGCAGCTAAAAGAGGCTGTAACAACCTATGGTCCTCAAGCACCCTTCACTGTAAGCATGGTTGAATCCATTACCAACTTGAACATGACACCAGCAGATTGGGCTAATATGTGTAAAGCTGTGCTAAATGGAGGACAATAGCTGTTATGGAAGGTTGCCAATGAGGAATTTTGCACGGAGACAGCTAGGCGAAATGCAGCAGCTGGTTATCAGAGAAATATAGATATGTTGTTAGGAAAGGGATCTTATGAGGATCAGCAGCAACAAATTGCATATGATCCTGGTGTATATTTACAAATTGCTGTAGAGGCGGTTAGGGCATGGAAGACTTTACAAGGACATGGAGGTTTACAAGGTCAATTATCTAAGATAATACAGGAGCTAATGAACCTTATGCTGAATTTGTAGATAGGCTTATTCAAACAGCTACCAGAGTTTTGGGGAATACAGAACAAGCAATGCCATTAATAAAACAACTGGCTTATGAGCAAGCGAATCGTTGGTGCAGAGAAGTCATTAGACCATGGAAACATGAAGATTTAAACACATATATTAAATTATGTAGAGACATTAATGAACAAGAGCAAGTCATGGCAGCTGCAGTAAAACAGGCTTTAGATGCCAGAGACATTAATGAACAAGGGCAAATTGTGGCAGCTGCAGGAAAATAGGCTTTAGATGCCAGAGACATTAATGAACAAGGGCAAATTGTGGCAGCTGCAGGAAAACAGGCTTTAGATGCCAGGCCAAAAACATGCTACAATTGTGAACAAACAGGACATTTTAAAAGGAATTGCCCCATAGGAGGAGGGTTTTAACAAAAATAGGTATCAAAGGAGTAGAATACCGGGTATTTGCCCATGATGCCATAGAGGGAGAACAGCAGCTGATTTGGATTCCAGAGAGATTAACTAAGGTCCTGACCCAGTGATTGCCTGGAGTCGGGGGTCTGTTTATGTGTTTCCACAGGGAGAACAGCAGCCGATTTGGATTCCAGAGAGATTAACTAAAGCAATTTCTACAGACCAAAAAGAAGATGATTTGGCTCAAATCCATAACAGCTGATATCCAGAACTCCAGTTTGGCTATTCTTACATCTGTGACAGAACCAGGATGCTTTTTTTCAATATCTATTTTATTATTGCCCTTTCCCATATCATGAAGTTCTATTTTGTTTTTTGAGCTCATACAGACCTAGGTTAATGTTTTGCTGATCAGTTATATTTTTTTTGACTATAGAGTTTTTAAACATTGCAATGGAGATTTCACCTGCAAAAAGTTATAAGGCCTTTACTATTATGTTATGTGTTGTATGTATTATATTATGTGTGCACACTTGTGTTTTGTGTTATATGTTTGAATGTATGTATGTCCATATATCATATATGATGAGCGCTCATGAAAAAATGGATCCAAAATTTTTTTTTATTTCATGTGATTTAAATGGTTTAATTTAAATTAGGTAAACAACTGTTGAGGATTGTTTTAATATGTGAACAAAAAAGGAGGTTAACAGATCTGTTTACTTTCACCTTTCCTTTTCATTATATTTAATAATTCTCTTCAAGATAATGTAAATTGTTAAGAAAATTGTTTTCTTTTAGTGCCTTCTGGAATGTTACATAATTTTTTCTTTAGCCATTATTGCCAGAATTCCTATCTTCATCCCAGTGCCGGTGAAGACAAAGATAAAACCAATCTACAGCTTCTGCAATAGCCATCACTGAACTGCTTGCAGAACTTGCCTGGACTAAGTGTCACTTGTATGCATTGTGAACTCACTTGTATGCATTGTGAACTATCTGTTGGTGCAACGACTTGTGGTAGTGTTGGGGTATTTATGCTGATGGTGTCATTGGTGGTACAATTTTTCCAAAAGGAGCTGTCAATTGGCTTGGTGTATCTTCCTCCCTTCTGCTTGTCATGATCGTTCAGCTAAAATTTGGGGGCCAACAGAGGTGAGGCAAAGAACCTCACCCCCCCCCCCCCGCCGCTGGTACAAAGACCTCTCCACAGGTTATATACTGGACCGGTAGTCAGTGACGGGTAAGATCCAATTGCAATGGTACCAACCTAAGACAGGAGGCTGACGCCTTGAGGTCAGCTCATCCGATAACGGATAAGGACCATATGTACTATTGGACAACCTAAGGCATGCACGGTCCCTAAGCCACATGCTTGTTGTTTAAACAGAGAGGGGGAGATGTTGAGAGCCACAGCCGAAGGGGCCCCAGCAAACTTTCAGACTGCCAGCTGATGATTGGCTCACAGCGGCCCCAGCAACATCTAGCTGATTGGCTCCTCTGCGGTGATGCTCATTGGGCTGTTTCCCTGCCCTTTAAGACCAGGGAGCTGCTCATTGGGGGACTTTTTTGGCTCCGCCCACACGACCCAGCCAATCGGCCTCAAGAGCAGGAGGATTGTGGGAGGTGGAGAGGCTTGTGGTTGTGAGAGAGGCTTGTGGGAAGCCGGTGGTGGCAGTTGGGCTCTGAGGGTTTTTCCTGAGGAGCTGTTTTGTTTGGCATGTGTGGTTCTAAAAATAAAGTTAGTGTCTTTTGACAAGTGGCTCCTGAATTGTGCCCAGCCAGACTGTGGCAGGAGGGAATGCCACCAGGCTCAGGGGCCACATGGAGAAGGAGCCCTGGGTTCTCTAAGAGGAGCGAGTTTGACTAGCACTAAACCAGCCAAATCTACAGATTGAATGCCCTGCTCCATTTAAAGTCTCAGGACGCCAAAGTGGGAGACATCATGAGCTCCATAAGTAGCTCTGGACCCAGTGAGCATTCTCAGGCTCCGACAAGCAAGGGTGGCAGCAGGATTGAGGACTTGGTTGAGGTGGAGGACGCTCTTACTCTTAGAAACTGAAGGCTAAGGGTAAGCCAGCTTCCAGCTTATCAAACAAGCATCCAGGACTCTTGTCCCTCTCACTGCAGCATGTCACCCCATCATGTTTGTGTTTTTGTTTCTGTTCTCATCATTCTGGCCTCCAGTGGCAATTGTTAATAAGGATGAGCCTCGCTACTTGCTCAGGGAGAGCTAACAGTGGATTTGCTTTTCCATAACACAAATGCCATGAGCTGCTCTGCTCATCTGGTTTGGTGCCCTTGAGAATTCTATCACAGGCTTTATGTAGTTTCGAAAATCCAAATCTCTTTTGCAAACAGAGAGAGCAGATAATCGCCAGCTCATACCACATGGAGTCTGAGAGTCCACTCAGCTAGACTGACAGGCAGTGCTGCCAATCTTCAGGAAAACCACGTCTAAGACTTTCCATAAAAGCCAGTCATTTAGAAATACGCTCCAAAGTTCTTTCCAGTGACTCTTCCTTGGCTTGATGATTGGTAAGGAGGAAAAAGGGTGTGCTTGGTTCTCAAATACCTTCAGAATCCAAGCAACTGAAATTTCCTGTTTTGGTCCATGAATGTTTTTGGCCTTTGGAAGCTCTGTCTCTCTACAACATTGTAGAAAGTTTATTGAAAACTCTTAGCATGCCTTATGAGAATATTCCTAGATGCTGGAAGCGGAGGCACAAGGTGGAATGATTAGGATGATTAATAACATTTAAGAAGAAGAGGGCTGAGGGCATAGCTCAGTGGTAGAACGCTTACTTGCCTAGCATGTGTGAGGCCTGGGGTTCCCAGAACATTTTTAAAAAAATTCAGGGGGTAGACAGGCATATGTGGTTTGCTTGAGGGTTATAACCAACTCAATAGGCAACGCAGGCTGGCAGGGAACTTGTTCTACATTCAACATTCACATGGTTCTGGTTTCTGGTCCATGTGACCCAAGAGAGGAGCCATGCCAGAAACCATGACAGTATCACACAATGCTCTCTGGGCCTCCACCCTGTGGGCAGGGTCTTCTTTGACTATGCTCTGATGTGTCACACGCTGTGAGTTTGCTGCCCCAATTTTCAAACACTCCAAGGAGAGACTGTCCCTCTCTCTGGATGTCCCTTCTGTGCTTATATAAAGAGCAATGCTGTCCCGAGTCTCTCAACAGGAGACGCTGCAAGAGCTCCCCTCTTGGTGTCTGTCCCCAGCTCTGTGGCCCATTCTTCCTGGGGGGCTCAGAAGAAGGCACCACCTCATATTGAGTCACTCTGGAGACTGGAACCCAAGGGCTCCCAGAGCACTCTGATAGGAGAACTTGAATTGGACACGTTAAAGCATTTTCAGCAATCAAAAATCAAATTACTTAGCAAAGGGATTCATTCCTATTTGAGATTTTCTTAGGGTTTGGGTCTGGACTGTCCCCCTAAAAGCTCATATGTTAAAGACTTGGTCTCCCATTCAGCAATGTTCAGAAGTGGGGCTGTGGGGGTGTGGTTGGATCATGAAGACTCTGAATTCATCAATAATTTATCCTTCGATGAAGTCAGAGATGCACGATTTATTGGAAGGTTGTAGAAACTTTAAGAGGTGGACCTTGGGGTTGGGGCTCAGTGGAAGAGCACTCACCTAGCACCTGTGAGGCACTGGCTTTGATCCTCAGCACCACATAAAAATAAATAAAATATTGTTTCCATCTACAACTAAAAAAAAAAAATGTAAGAGGTCACTCTTAGTTGAAGGGCGTGAGTCCTTGGGGTCGTGCCTGTAGGGACTATATCTTACTCCCAATTCTTTTTCTATTTCGTGGGCACACTATGTGAGAAGTTCTGCACTACCACATCTTTCTGCCAGATGAGGCCAGAGAGAGACTCATTACAGGTCGTGGGGATAGTGGAGTTGCTAGAAGAATCTGGGGAGAATAAAAGCCACTGGAAGGTTTATACTCTGGAAGGATCACTCTGGGGATGGGTCCAGGGCAGAGGCAGGTGAACTAGTAAGGAGGCTACTGCCAATAACCTGGGTGACAGATGCTGCTGCCTGGGACACCAGGGTGCTGGAAGTAGAGATGTAAACAGTGGTAACCTTCTGGATTTATTGTCAAGGTAGAGACGTTCAGCCTCTGATGGATAGGATGTGAAGAACAGGGAAAAAAAGAGGCATTAAGGATGACCCAGGCTTTTTGATCTAAGCAACTGAGAACGGAGTAGCTATGTGCTGAGCTAGGGAAGTTGTGGGAGGGCAGGTTTGGAGGGGCTGTAGTTTGGGTTTAGCTTGCCCCTTGAGAAACTCTCCTTAGGGTTTGATTTCAACTGTAAGGCATCCAGAGGGTGGAAACTTAATGTGACTATGGTGTTTAGAGGTGGGGAAGAGACTAGGGTTAGATATGGTCATCAAGGGTGACTACTCCCATGACTAAATGCTGGTGGCTTTATAATGAGAAGGGAGGCAGTGGGGACGGACGGACGGACAGACAGACAGACAGACAGGTGCATGCTGTTTCCCACCATATAATGATCTGTATCACCTTAGGACTCTCCTAGCAAGAAGTCCATTGCCAGATGAGACCACTCAACTTTGAACTTCCAGAACCATGAGCCATAAAACTTTCTTTTATAGGCTGCCCAGTGTGTGTATGGTATTACGGTATCAACAACAATTAAAAAAAAAAAAGCACAATGACAGAAGAGTACCATGGGAGCTCACTTTTGGATAAAGCTGAGATACCTGTCAGGCATCCAGGTAGAAATGGGCTGAAAGGTAGTTGGCTGTTCACATCTGGAGTTCATGGGAGAGGTCTGGGCTAGAAACAAGTGGTACTGTCAGCACAGACTGGATTTAAAGCCACGAGTCTGGGTGAGATCTCAGAGACAGGGTGTAGAATAAAGGAGGCCCCAGGCCCCCTAGAAGGTGGAGAGATGAGGACAAAGGCCAGCGAGAAAGGGGAAACTGGGAGAAAGTGATGTCCTAGAAGGAGAAAGGTAGCAATGACCATGTTCCCATTATCAAACCCTTGAGACCAAGTCATCAGGATCAGACAGGGGGGCGTACTCCACATGTAAAATTGAGTTGCAACCTACACTTACATCTGAGGGATTAATCCTTGGGTGTCAGTAGCCCTTTGAGAATCTTTATGAATACTATGGATCTTCTCCTTAGAGAACTGCAGACACATGCAAGACAGTGGACATTCTCTGGGGGTTCCCAGAGCCAGTGAAACCCATCCCAGGAGGCGGGACCACAAACAGCCATTCCCCACCCTATGGCATTAACCAAACTGCCTCACTGAAGAAATTCAGGCATCCCAGGTCCTCCGGCTTCCTCAGATAGGTTTTCAGGGGGTAGAATGAGTTAGGTTCTCTGGGTTGATATGGGGTGGGTGGGGTACAAAATTTGAAGAAGTTGATATAAGGCTCAAAGCAGCTGAGAAAATAAATAGAAAACTCACCATCATCTCCTGCACCAGAAACATCTCTGCACCACCAGATGACAGTCGGTTGGGGAAGGAGATGCTGACAGATGACCCAGGAAGGGTGCTCGGACCAGTGTTATAGACCTGTGGGTGAGGAACACACAGAGCACATTTCAGTGGAAATAAGAGAGCTTCATTTCATGTCCTGAAATATGTACTCCACACACAGATGCTCCAGGGGTTGGAGCTGGGTCATAACTTTAGGTGAAACGAGATGCAGAATGGTGGAGAATTTTAAAACAAGATTCTTAATGAAAATCCTTCAAATAGGCACCTAAAAACCCCAGACTTTCAAAGTACCATTCCCTTTTAACATTTTTCTTATCCTCTTCTTACTAAAAATTATATTTATTTTGACATACCAATAAATTAGACTATTATATTGGGTGGGAAAGCAGACATAATAATTTAGTTCAGTGGTTCTCAAATTTCAGCATAACATCAGAATCACCTAAGGGGCTTTTTAAAACACAGACTTGGTAGTGAGGGGTGAAAGGGGGGTCATGCCAAGAGCTCCTGAGGTAGTAAGCGGGGTGAAGCACCAGCATTTCAAGTAAGTTTCCAGGAACCTGAAAGCCATGGTGCACACCCATAATTCCAGCTACTTAGGAGGCTGAGGCAGGAGGATCATGAGTTCAAGGTCAGCCTCAGCAACTTCAGGAGGCCCCTCTCAAAATACAAATAAAAAGGGCTGGGGTGTACCTCAGTGGTAGAGTGCCCCTGACTGCAGTCCATAGTTAAAAAAAAATTAATTCCAGGAAATGCTGCTGCTGACCCAGAAGCCACTCCTGAGAACCACTAATGTCTACTTCCTTTCTTTTACAGTCTGAGGTAACTGAGACCTTCAAAGACCAAGTGGGTTGTCCTGAAACCAAGTGATCTAATGGATAGAAAGGGCTGTTTTTATTACACTATCCAGCTCATTTAGTTTCTGTGCAATTTATAGCTAGTCATGTGTTAACACTGTTTGATGGCCTCTGTGCCTCTTTTCTATCCTAGCATTTGGTCCTATAAAACTTTCTCCTTCTCCTCTTCTCTATCATCCTTTTTATTTTCTGTCTCTAGAAGCTAGTCATCTCCCAAGAGATGAGGGAAAAGAGGAAAGAAACCAAAAAGGGTGAAGACAGAGCAAAGGCTGATCATAAGTAGAATCTGGAGGAAAAAAAGAAAGAAACAAAAGGTGAGTAGATCTTTGGGGACAGAAAGAAGCTCAGGATTGAGGACAGGGAGAGTAGGGAGGGTTATAGACAAGCAGGTGAACAGGACCTCAAAGATGTCCATGTCCTAATCTGTGGAACCTGTGAACATTATGCTACATGAAAAGATGGAATCACGGTTGCCAATCAGATGACCTCAATTAGATTATTGAGGATTATCCCAGTGGGTACATTTAATCATGAAAGCCCTTATATAGAGAAGAGGGAGGCAGAAAAGTCAGTATCAGAGAAAGAGCCCAAAGAAAGTTTTGACTGGTCTTTGCTCACTTTGAAAATGGAAGGGGCCATGGGCCAACTAATTCACACCACCTCCAGAAACTGGAAAAGGCAAGAGATGAATCCTCCCCAGACCCTCCAGTGAGGAACACAGTCCTGCCAAGACTTTGATTTTAGCTCTGTGAGACCCATTTTGGACTTGTGGATCTCAGAGCTGTACGATAATAAATGTGTGTTGTTTAAAGATGCTAATTATGTGGTAATTGGTTACAGCAGAAATAGGAAATTAATCCAGACCTACCTCACTTTATTATACTTCATTTTACTGTGCTTTGACAACACTGCATTTTTCTTATAAATAAGAAGTTTGGGACAACCCTGCATCAGGAGAGTCCATTGGTGCCAATATGCCCATATGTTGTTAGTGTGTCATATTTTGTTAATTATCACCATATAATAAGTTGTTTCATGATTATTACATCTCTTGTGGTAATGGTGATCTGTGGTCAGAGATTGTTTTTTCCTTTTGCAATACTGGAGACCTGCCCAGGGCCTTGCACATCTGACAAGTGGTCTCTCCCTGAGCTACATGCCCAGCCATATGGTCAGTGATCTTCTGCCATGAAGGGTGTCCACATAGGACAGCAAACTCTTTTGATAAATGTGTGTGTTCTGATGGCTCCACCAACAGCATCTCCCTTCCTCTCCACAGTCCTTACTATTCCCTGAGACTTCCTTCCTTTTATAGCCTGAGGTAACTGAGACCTTCAAAGACCAAGTGGGTTGTCCTAAAACCAAATGATCTAATGTACAGAAAGGGCTGAAATTAGGCCTTCACAATTCTCTAGTGGCCTCTAAATGCTCAAGTGAAAGGAAGAGTCGCACATCACCTAAATCAAAGTTAAACATGATTAAGTACGATGAGGAAGGCATGTCAAAGCCAAGACAGGCCAAAAGCTGGGCCTCTTGACCAGTTGGCCAAGTTATAAATTCAAAGGCAATGTTCCTGAAGGAAATGCAAAGTGCTCTTCCAGCAAACATGTGTACGATTCCTGTAGGGAGAAAACTTCAGTGGTCTAGAGAGATCAACCACCCACAGAATTCCCTTAGGCCAAAGCCTAATCCAGAGCAAGACCATCACTTCCTTCAATTCTTAGGAAGGCTGAGAGAGAGAGAGAGAGAGAGAGGAGGATGCTACAGAAGTACTAGTCTGAAGCTAGCAGAGATTGGTTTGTGAGGTTTAAGAAAAGATGCCATCTCCTTAACATGAAAGCTCAAGTGCGGATGGAGAAGCTGCTGCAAGTTATTCAGATCTATCCATGGTAACCGAAGCAGGTGCTACATCAACAGCACATTTTAATGTAGACAGATGAGTCTTACATTGGGCCATCTAGGACTTTCATAGCTAGAGAAGCAAGGCCAATGCCTGGCTTCAAAACTTTGAAGGCCAGATGACTGTTTTATTAGGCACCCATGCAGCTAGAAACTGGTGACTTAATTTCAAGCCAAGACTCATTTGCCATTCTGGAAATCCTAAGACCTTTAAGAATTACACTAAATCTTCCAGGCATGGTGGTACATGCTTATAATCCCAGTGACTTGGGAGGCCGAGGCAGGTTTGAGGCCAATCTCAGTAACTTAGCAAGACCATATCTCAAAATAAAAAATAAAAATGGCTAGGGATGTGGCTCAGTGGTTAAGTACACCTGGGTTCAATCCCTTGTACAAAAAAAAAAAAAAAAAAAGAAAGAAAGGAAGAAAGAAAAAAAATTACCATTCTATTTAAGTAAACCAAAAAGCCTGTATGAAAGCACATCTGTTCCCAACGTTAACAGAATATATTAAGCCCATTGTCAAAATCTACTGCTCAGAAAAAGAGTTCTCTCAAAATCTCAAAATATTACTGCAAATTGATGATGTATCTGGTCACCGGAGAGCGCTGATGGAGAAGTTCTACAAGATCAATGTTGCTTCCATGACTGGCAACACAGCACCCACTCTGCGGCCCAAGGATCAAGGAGTGATTTCAACTTTCAATCCCTATTAGTTAAGAAATACATTTAATCAGCCTATAAGTTGTCATGGATTGTGATTCCTCTGACCAATCTGGGAAAAGCAAATTGAAAAGCAGGAAAAAGCTTTAAAAAGCAGGATTGACCATTAAGAACATTCATGATTCATGGTAGAAGGTCAAAATACCAACAGTAACAGGAGTCCGGAAGAAGGTGATGCGGACTCCCATGGATGTCTTTGAGGGGTTCCAGACTGCGTTGGGGAAGTAATTGCAGACATGGTCGAAATAGTAAGAGAATTCTCATTTAGAAATTGAGCCTAAAAAGATGACCGAATTGCTGCAAACTCACAAGAAGACTTTAATGGATGAGGGACCACTTCTTATGCATAAGTGTTTCCTGAGACAGAATTCACCCCTGGTGAAGATGCTGTGAAGATCATTGAAATGACAACCAAATATTTAGAATGTTAGATTTAGTTGATAAAGCAGTGGCAGGTTAAAGGGGACTGACTTCAATTTTGAAGCAAGTTACACTGTGGGTAAAATGCTACAAATGCTCACTATAGAAAAATCTTCCATGAACAAGAGTTAATCAACATGCAAACTTCATTGTTGCCTCGTTTTAAGAAACTGCCTCAGCCATGTCCCCCGTTAGCAGAGAACACCCTAATGATCAGTTAGCAGCCATTAACATGGCTTAGATTTAGTTTTATCAACTAAATCTAACAAGACTCTTTACCAGCAAAAAGATTACAACCCACTGAAGGCTCAAAAGACCTTTATCAATTTTTAGCACTCAAGTATTTTTGGGTGGGGTTACTAGGAATTGAGCTCAGGGGTGCTCAACCTTTGAGCCACATCCCCAACCCAGCTTTGCGTTTTATTTAGAGACAGGGTCTCACTGAGTTGCTTAGCACCTTGCCATTGCTGAGGCTGGCTTGGAACTCATGATCCTTCTGCCTCAGCCTCCCGAACTGCTGGATTACAGGTGGGGGTCACTGTACCCGGGACATTCAAGTATGTTTAAGTTAAGGTATGCATGTTATTTTTTAGATATAATGCTATTGCACACTTAATGGAGTACAGTATAGTATACACATAATTTTTATGTGAACTATGAAGCCAAAAAAATCCCTGTAACTTTATTGTGATGTTTGCTTTATTGCAGGGTTCTGGGACAAAACCTGCAATGTTTCCAAGGTACACCTGTATATCACTAATGGGAATAGGGTTTCTTTGGGGGGTGATGAAAATGTTCTAATATTCAATCATGAGGTTGGAAACTGTAAACATACTAAAAATCATTAAATTGTGTACTTGAAATAGATAAACTTTAAGGTGTGTAATAATAGCTCAATAAAGATGTTATTCTTTTAAAAGATGAATAAAAATTATACAAATATTTTTGGGGAGTGCGGGGGTCCCAGATTGAACTCAGGGGCACTCGACCACTGGGCCACATCCCAGCCCTATTTTGTACAATTTTAATGTGTGGGAGATGGAGATGAGTGGGAGAGAGGAGGAAAGGAACTGATGCCTGGCAGTCTGGGGACTAGACAGATTCAGGGTTCAAGGTGACTGTGAAGCTGAAGTCAGAAGGGCAGAGCCAGAGGAAGGGCAGACATCTAATCAGGTCTTCGCATATGACTGGAATAAAGAGCAGCTAGCTCCAGCCAGCCTTTCCCCCAGAACAGTAGCTGGTTTTGTTTCAAAGAATAGATAAACATTGATAGAGCAGATGAACGGTCGTGGCCAACTCTTGATTCAAAAAGAACAAGATTCACCAAAAACAACAGCCCTGAGACACAAGACAGGGAAGGAGTCTCCAACCACAAGTGAAATAACTAATTTGAAGTGAAACATGAGAACACAGAACTGAAAAGAACCCTCTTGACATGTCTGGGAAATCTAAATCAGAGCGTGAATGGGGGTAGGCAAACGAGAAAAAGATTCGCTTGCACCATGTTGCTTATCAGAGCCAGGCCTCGGGGGAGAGTTTCAATTATCATATTTATTTAACAATATCTTAACATTTGATTTTCTGGAAATGTTCATGTGTAACATCTGTATAACTTCTCCCCGTTTCCAGGTGGGGAAATGCTTTGATTTCTAATGCAAAAACAAAACCCCAAGGTCTACCAATGGTCAACTAATTACTGTGTCTCTGTTTAAAAAACAAAAACAAACAACAACAACAACAACAACAACAACAACAAAAAACTAGTAAAATGTAGAAAGCAAAACCCAAGACTAAGTATCTCTTTCTCTCATCTACATTTATGATGGAGTCCTTAAACAATTACATTGTTTATTGAAGAATAGATTTTAAAAGACACCAGAAAATCTGTACTAAGTCTTATGTTCTTCTTCAGAAATGAGGTTTCTAGAAAATGGAAAAAGAAGAATTTTCTCCCTATTCCTGACCCCATTCTCCCCTAGTATCTCCATCTCTTGGTTGTTACCTACCTGCAGGACATTGTAACAACAGCAATTCTACCAAAAAAAATGAGTCATCAGAGACCTCTCAAGGAAATGGTGGACTTTGCTAATACAGAGGCATTACCCTCTCATCAATGGCACCTCTATCAATCTCTCAGACCCAGCCGCCTGGCTCAAACTTGGACTGAATGCTATGCAACTCCTTGGGCATAAACTCCTGGAGCAGTTTACCCAAGGGGCAGGCCAATCACTCATTCCTGGGGACAGGAGTCAGCAGCCTGGGTCTTGTTTCAGGTCAGATGTGAAGAAAAGCTATGGGCTTAAACACCAAACTTAAAACTCCCTGTAAAAATACCTTTAGAGAAATGACTGCAAGATTTCCTTCTTCCAACTCCTATCCCTTCTTCACTACATGGTCTGCATCATTTAAACCATTCTAAACCATTTTCTGGACTCTCATCTTTTATTGCAAGACATCTCAACAATTACAAGAAGAGAATATAAACAATTAAAGTGAAGTAAATCCACTTGGTCTTTATCTGTTTTCTATCCAATTGCAAAAAACAAAGGGAATGATACACAAACTCTGAGAAGCAATTCAGACACACAGAGGTGTGATTCACAGCTCTCAGTCTCCAAAGAAAACCCAAACCCCATCTTTAACTTTCTCCCCTGTAAATCAAGGACAGAGTGTGAAATCTGGAGCTTAACTGGTCAGTAGGCTCATCCTCCCTGAGCCGGGGACATGTGTTATCCATCATGGTTTTGGAGGTCTCCTGCCTGCAAGCGCACTCTGGAGAGAGGGAGACTATTGTCTGCAAGAGCCCACAAACGTTTTATTGCCTCATTCTCTTGCACCCTCGCCCCACCATTATTTGTCAGCCCCTAAATCCACTTAGGAGAGGCCACAGGAAAAGAAAAATAATCATTATTTGGCCACAACAGTGAATACCAGGGTGGGAAACCATCCTCTCCATGGGGGAAGGATGGAAGAGACAGTAAAGAACTCCGAGAGCAGGTACTGGGAGTTGTAAGAGGTGGACTTCAGTGTTCTATGGGTGAAACAAGCCATTTCTACTTTATTTCATCCACAGCTCTGGGTCAAGTGGGGTCTGGTCAAAGCATGACCAGTCCTGGCCCAGTCCTGCCTCACCCAGTTCTGGGACCTCGAGCACATCTTTCTTGCTTGGGTCTACATTTCCTTGTTTGTCCTTTAAGAAGAATGGACTAGATAATACTGATCTCCCTCAAACTTCATATTCACAGAGGCACATGTTGAAAAGCTGGCCTGAGAGTTTATACTTTAAAAGCAGGGATCAGCAAACTGTGGCCTATAGGACAGATCTGGTCCCATGCCTGTTGCATAGCCTGCGCACTAAGAATTGTTTAAGTCATTAAATGGTTGGAAGGGGGAAAAAATCAGAACAATAATGGCATTCATGACATGTAAAAATTATGTGAAATTTGAATTTCAGTGTCCATAAACTAAGTGTTGTTTAGGTAGTGTCCATAGCTGCTGTTATGGTTTGGGTATAAGGTGTCCCCCAAGAGCTCCTATGTTAATGCAAGAATATCTAGAGGTGAAATTATTAGATGATTAAATTGTAACCTAATCAGTTCATCCTGGTTTGAGTGGACTGACTAGGTGGCAACTGCAGGCAGGTGGTGGGGCATGGCTGGAGGACGTGGGTCACTCAGGGCTGTGCCCTAGAAGAGTGCGTTGTCTCTGTGGCCCCTTTCTCTCTTTGCTTCCTGGTTGCAATGAATTGAACAGGATTCCTCCACCACACTCTTCTGCCATGATGTTCTGCCTCACCTCGGGCCCAGAGTAATGGACTCAGTTGACCATGGACTACACCTCTGGAACCATGATCCAAAATAAGTTTTTCCTCTTCCAAGTTGTTCTTGTCAGATATTTTGGCCCCAGTGAGGAAAAGACGACTGACACAGTGTCTTTTGAGCCTCAGTAGGTAGCATGGCTGAAAGGTTGCCACAGAAATTGTGCAGCCCGCAAAGTCTAAACATTTCTTTCTGGCCTTTTTCAGAAAGTTCGCCAACCCCTAATTAAGTGAAGGGACAATGTACTTCATAATGTCCACATTCCGTGGACCTGCTGGAGACGACAGGTGATTGGGATGACCCCACCCTGGCTCAATGAGGGAGCAGCAGGCTTCTTCCATATAGTGGTGGGTGGGGGGGTCACACAGGCTCACGCTGCTTTGCCTCTATAAAACTGCACTTCTGAAAGGCTGTTCCCCTAGGGGAGGATGAGCTTTTGGCTGAGTTTGCATGAAAATCCCAGGAAGAAGAGAAGGCAGCAAACCTTCTGGGGCTCCTCTGAGCCCCAAGGTGAATGAATGACAGAGAAGAGACTATGGAACTCTTGGAGCTGGGAGATAGGCCTAGGTCTCAGCCATCCAAGGCCTTCTTAGGGGAAGCTGCTTTGCCTGGTGGGGCTCTCCTTTCAAGTCTTGAAAAGTAGAGGGGACTGCCTGGGTGGGGTTACAGAGACCACGCACTCACACACACGCACACAGCAGCAAACCAGGCTGGGGTTTCCCCTGAAAGCATCCTGGCCCTTTAGCTGCCTTTCAGAAGGAGACACGTCCTGTGACCTTCTGTTGGCTCCCAGTGACAGAGGGGTTTCTAGGGGTGGGTACCTGAAGGGTGACGTTGAGGGGCTGGAAATGGCACTCCAGGTCATCCAGCTGAATGAAGTTGGAGGCATCCACAGACTCGCCATACACAAAGGAGGTCGGAGATATGATTCTGAAAAGGAAAGCAGGAAGGTTGGCATCCCCACTCACCGTCCACGTCCACGGCACTGCCACCGCAGCCCTGGAACCCATCATCTGTTTGTTTCATCCTGTGTCTCCCACCAGATGCTTCCACCCTGTGACTTTTTTCTCCTGTGAATGGACACAGCCAGTCTGTGCTAACCAGATTGTTCTAGTATATCTTCTCACCTGAGGTCACATTGATAAGCTACATCTACACTATACAATGGGATTACACTTCTAAAATAAAGAGGTTTTTTAAAAAAAAATCGAAGCCATGGCGACTTTTTACAAAACTGGACTCCAAATTTATGTATTTTCTGTTTTGTCACTTGAAAAACATTTTGTGGGTCAAATAGACCTATAATAAGTTTTCAAGAAATAAATGCAAAGGAGAGAAATGAATTACAGTAGATGGGGTAGAGAGAGAAGATGGGAGGGGAGGGGAGGGGGGATAGTAGAGGATAGGAAAGGTAGCAGAATACAACAGTTACTAGTATGGCATTATGTAAAAATGTGGATGTGTAACCGATGTGATTCTGCAATCTTTGTAATGTTTTGAATAACCAATTAAAAAAAAGTTAAAAAAAGAAATAAATGCAAATCAATCGTATATTTGGCATCCTAAGCCCCACCCTGTGACAGATACATTTTAAAAACTTAAATTTGTCAGACTACCACAATCCTAGAAATTGGGCACTTGAGAGCTAAGTCAATTCAAAACAGCATTTCCCCTAAGGTTTCAGACTGTGGCTACCTTAGCAGTGATTAAGAATTCAAGCTCAGTCTGTAGCAATACTTTCACTATTGCTTATGTGAACAGACCCCTGAGAAAAAAAAAGAAGCTCAGACTTACACCCCCAAATAACAAATGCTAGGAGCTTGAAGCTGCTCACCTAAACACAATGGAAGGTTTTGAGGATCAAGTCCAAATAGACAACCACCCATCTATTTTCAAAAGTTAAGCGAATTATTTTAGAAACAGTGAGTTCTCAGCATTGCCAAATGGCAAGAACTGGTTCATTTGAACTCATCCTGTTTTACATTTCTGGAAAGATCAGAGGTTGACTCATTTGTTTAACTGATGGCTTCAGCAGGGGCTGTTAACACCTTACAACGAGGTCTCCCGGAAGACCTGACAACACCATCCAGTGTGTGTGGGAGGTGTTTTCTCTTTATCCCCAAGGATGGGACTGGATCCTGGGTACATTCTCACTGTGCCTTGGGCAGGACAAATAAATAAACCATAGGGTTAAAAATAGAGCTGCGAACAGAGGCAAGTATATGCTAATTTGCGAATATATTCCACCAACGCCTCCTGTCTAAAAAATGCGGTGAAATTGCCAAGAACCAAGGAGCAGAAAGGCAGGGCCACGGCTCTGCTGGCTCCCGACAGAGCAGAAGCCAGGGCAGGATGGCTCCTCCCACGACGGGTCAACGTTTCCACTTGGAGCCAAGACCGAGACCCAGAAGCCCTTAAAAATTGAAAACCGAGAAACTGTGAACCTCCAGAAAGTTCAGCATGCATTTGGGTCAAGGGTTCAATGGGTCCTCATTTGATCTAAACCAACTGTGCAAATCTTTTTTTCCACTATCAAAGAGGTATGCATGCATTCTGTTTGCTGAAGCCGGAAACAGAAACGGAGTTTCTCATTTTTCCAGGCCTGGGCTTTGGCTGAAAATGGACCCGGATTGTTGCGGATCCCTGCAGACCAGAACCTGCAGCCCTGCTTTCCAATAATGCCAGCAGCCCTGAGCCATAGACCTCATCCAGGCTGGTGGTGTGGCCGCTGTGCTAGGTCCCTGCCTGTTCCAAGCCATGCAGACATCTCAGTTTTACAGAGAGTTCACGGAAACATGGAAAGCCAGCACCAACTGTGAAGCAATTAAGACTGGAAGCCCTCCCATGAGCCAGGACTTTGGGACACATTTGGCTGTAACTTCTGGCCCAACAGGTTTTGGCTGAGATTTTAATCCCAGAACCATATAATCTGCCACCAGATGTCATTCTGTGGTGGGGCTAGGGGCTGAGACTAGAAGTATATAAAGATGTATGGAATGTTCAAAGAAGTTATGGAGTTTAAACTTGTCATCAAACTTCTGTTACCAACCAGGTGGGTGGGTAGCTGTGTCACAGGAGAAATAAGGACAGGAGAGTGTCAGTCACTACAGCTCAAGCTTCATTCTGCTTTTCAAGGCTTGGGGGAGGTGACAGGGCTCCTAGCTCCTAACTGGCTCCATGTGCAGACACAGGAGATGCAGAGCATTCTACTGGAGGGCACCCCTGTGTTCTGGCAACCCAGGGCTGGGCTACTCACCCAGTGATGGACGTGTCCACTTCATGCATCAGTGGTACCGTCAGTGTTAAGGTGTTGTCGTGCAAGGCCTCAGAGCGCTCCACGTTGCCACTGTGTGGGGAGAGAAGAATGAATGAATGCTGGCCAGTGCTAGCCAGCCTGCAGTGGGCTTGCTTGCCCCACACTGGAGCCAAGGACAGATTCAGCATACTTGTCCCCAGTTCCATTTTTGGTAGAGTCCCTTGTTCAGAGACAGTCTACGGAATTAGTTGTGTTCCACTCACAAAAACGTTAAGGGCAAGCAGCTTATTCAGGAGTGGACCCCAGAAAACACCCTGGGGAGGTGAGCTGGGGCTCACCTCCCAGTGGGACCTGGGAATAGTGCAAAGTACACCTCAGCCTTCCCCACTGAGGGAGTGGGAGTTGGGCCTTTATCTACTCAGTCCTGGAGGCTGCTGAGGTGAGGCAAGGAAGGGACTTGAATTCCCTGTACCTCCCTGCCTCACAGGTGAACAGGATCCAGCCAGAGAAACTTTGGCAGGGTGGCAGGAGCCGACAAGAGTCAGTGCTGCCTTGTGGGGGTGCTGGTGGAGCACCTCCTCTGTGAGCTGCATCGTGCTTATCCCACAAAGAGTGGGCCAGTGAGCTTAGTGCTCTGGAGTTGGGGAAGGGTTGCTATTTGCCACCTGGAAGGCTCACCCTTCATCCACGGTCAGTCAAGCCCAGGAGAGAGGCCCTAGCAACCCTGACCCTGCCTCCATAAATATCCTGGACCCTCTTGCAACAGATGCACTATAGCATCTCTCACCAAGGCACCCCCAGGCGAGGAGCAGCTCAGAAAGGTCACAGTCACACTGCAAACTAGACAGAGCTGAGACTCCAACCAACTCGGGCTCTTTCCACTGTGATTCCTTCTCCTGACACCAGACTGGGGGCCAGGGGACAGGAGGAGATGGTAGCAAAGGAGGGAGAGAGAAAGAGAGAGAGAAGACCTAGATTCCCTGTGCTATATTATGAAACTTTAACCTGAATTGTGGCGCGATTCTTCCAGGGAAGCAGCTGGAAAAGGCAGGGCTGTTGGTGCCTATTGCTGAACCAGCACTCAGAGCTGGTTCCACCACAGGAATAGTAGGGGGATCCCAGCCAAAAGCCAAGTTCACCCTCCAGAGGTAGGACCTAAGAGTCCCCAGGTCCTACTGAGGTTCGATCACAGTGGGTCCTGACCGCTCCCCACCACACAGTCCCCTGATCATCTGCTGAGTCCTGCCTGCCCTGTGCCCTCCCTCCACCCCACCACCTTCCTCTTCCATTCAGCAAGTGCTGAATGGCAGCAGTACCTAAATAGCTGTCACATCCTCTCTCCCTCTCTCTATTGTTCTGAAACAATGGTGCTCTGTGACTCTGACCCTGCAGGGCCACAGTCACTGCTCCTGGATCCTCATCTGTCTTCCGAACATGGGATGACATCAGTCCCTCCCAGGGCAGCCACACCATGTAGCAGCAGCAGGGTCAGGTGCCCACCCAGCCTGACTTCCTTGCCTTTCCTTTCCCAGGGGATGTAAAAACCTTGAAGTCATTGCCATGGGCGGAGTAGGGGTGACCCCCCTGTTGATGGGATGGCACCGCCCTGGCCTGATCCCTTTTCCATCCCTCCAGTATCCTGCCAGGTCTGAGCAATTGACTCCTGATGGAACAGCCACCCCTTGCTCTGCCATTTGTCCAGCCACCTGTGGCTGCTGGCAGATCTGGCCCGACAGTCTCATCTGTCATCGGGTAACGGCTCCAGCATGAGCTAAGTTGAAAAGTTGAGATAAAAAGGCCAAACATCAAAAAGGCTCCCTGCCATCCCAAAGCCCATTCTCTGGGATGTGTTCCAGAGGTCTGCAAAGCTAGGCTGCCGGCTGCGGAGAGGAGAGGTCTGAGACACTGTTTAGTCTCCACTTTATGCCCTCCTAAGCCTACAAGTAGGCAAGAGACCTTCCAAGAGTGGTGACGAAAGAGAAGAACGAGTGATATTTTAATTGTGGCTTTCAAGATAAGGAGCTTTAAGGATCTATTGTTGTAACAGGGAGTCAATTGTGAGTGTCCTCGAGGGCGGTGAGATCAGATTTTCACCAAAGCCTGTGCAGAAACAAGTGCCTGAAGTGTTCTGCTGTGTGTTTAAAAGATAGCGGGGTGTCCTTCACATCTGCGACTCAAGGAAATAGAAACTCTCATGCTTAATCATGTAAGCTATAAATACTAGGTCTCCTGATGCTGTGTCACAGTATCAATGTACATTAGGGAATGTTCTTGAATTCAGTAGGTTATTGGCATTTTCTGACATGACCCACACTTAGTGGTGCCACTGGTAAATAGTCAGTGCTTGAGAGAGAGTTACTGAGTGACAATGTGTCCAACACAGAATAAGGGACAACAGTGGCCCTTAGCTTCGGCCGCTCATTAGAATCATATGCTGGGCCTTTTCAAAAATCCTAATGCCAGTGGGGTGTACATGCCTGAAATCCCAGCAGCTCAGGAGGCTGAGGCAGGAAGATAGCGAGTTCGAAGCCAGCCTCAGCAACTTAGCAAGGCCCTAAGCAACACAGCAAGAATCTGTCTCAAATAAAGTATAAAAAAGGGCTGGGAATGTGGCTTGGTGGTTAAGCACCTCTGGGTTCAATCCCTGGCACATAAGTAAATAAAGAAAGAAATAAAACCCCAATGCCCACTTCTCACCACAGAGCAATTAGATCATAATCTCAGGGCCAGGAGGGGAATCAGGCACCAGTAGTTCTTAAAGCTCCGCAGATGATTCCAACGTGCATCCAAGACCAGAGTACCACTGCTTTATGGGCACATGATTCTAAAATACAAATCTTTCCCCATCATGATCTGGGTTCCACATCCTCTCTGATCAGCCATGAATGAGGCTGGGCAGGAGGTGGTTCCCTCTTTTTTTGACAAGGGAAGTCCTTTCCATGTTATGTTCCTTCCCAGGAAAACTGGCTGCCCCAGGTTTTGAAGGACTGAGAGAGCACCATGATGGGGTGAGTTTTCAGTAGATCCAAGAAACGGTGGGAGAACGAGAGTTTTCAGATTTGAATGGACACCTGCCTTCTATATTAAATTCAACCACCTCATGCTCTATGACAAGCCATTCTATTCTGTCACATTCCTCTTAAAAAGCGTTCAATAGGTCCTCCCTGCTGTCAGAATGCAGCCCACACTCTCCGAGAGAACCTTTGCTGCCCCCATGGTGCCCAGCCCAGCTCCTCTTCCAGCCTCATCTTGCACCACCCATGTAGGATCCCACCCTTCCGCTCCCATCCTGACCCACTCCCATTCTCCAGCCTCCAGAGTTGTGACACAGCAGGATACACCATGAACCCTCTGACTGCTGTGCCCATCTGCTATCTCCCCAGAAGCCCCTCTGGATTCCAGCCATGGAAATGGAGTCTGCTTTCTCTATTCTTTGCATGCGTTCCTATTAGGTCACAGTTGTGCTTTGTACGGACATGAATTAAGCAATCTTCAAAATAAAATTAGAAAATAACCAAGTCTTGTGGACCAGTGAGAAAGTGGCTAAAAAGATATTATTGGGATGATGGGCATGATTGAAATATGAATGTAGTCTAGATAATTGTACGGTATCAAGGCTTAATTTCCAGAACTGGATAACTATGGTGGCAACTTAAGAGCCTCATTCTTGGAGAATACATGCTGGGTAGCAATGGATGGAGGGACATGGTTTCTGAAACTGTCAGGTGGTTAAAAAAATTTATATATAGAAAGAGAATGATAAACGAGGCAACATGCTAACATTGAGTGGATATAAGGGCATGAAAGAGTTTCTTGCATTATTCTTGTAAGATTTCTGTTTAAAATCATTCCCCCCGCAAATTTTAAATAAATAGGTTGCCTTGGGTGTTCTATCACCACCCCTGTCAAAGCTTGAATCCTCCTATTCACCACCTAAATGGCTCTCCTTGCATCTGAGTTTCCGGCCTATCACTACCTAGCTGCGGCTGGTCGAGGGCTAGCAACTGGAGGCTGGTCATCCCCTTCCCCATCTGTCCACTCAATTTCCAGGACAATCCCTCTGTCAAGGAGCATCACTTGGGGGCCTCTTCCAGCCTAAGGCATGGCCACCTCAGGCTGCAGGTGCCCTTCCCACTATTAAGGGGGTGCACTGGCATGTCCTTGAGAAGCAACTGAGCCAACCCAACAACACACAGAAGACATCTGTCTGATTTGTAAAACATGTGGCCAAGTGGGAACTGACTAACTATGTAACCCTGGACTAGAGCTTCACCTCTGCAAGACTGTCTCTCCTCAGGAAAGAATCATTACTTCTCACTAGTCAATAAGCAGTCCCTCCCAGCTCAGTGGAAAGTGGTGACAGTGCAAGAAGAACTAGCCAACCACCATCCTCCAGGTCTAATCCCACCTGGTTGGGTGGTCGGCTTTATCATTGAACAACTGGTGCTCTCTCCTCCCCAACCTGGGGAATCATCAAAGCGTGACCAGGGCATGTCCTCTCCTGGTCCTACAAGTCTTTTATCCTTAAGAAAAAAAAATGTTTAAGTCCCCTCACCTCTGAGCAGTGATGATGAAGCTGAGAACTTCCTCTTCCCCAGACAGGTGGCTCGTATCAAAGATCACACTGAATTCATACTAGTGAAAAAGAAAGTGACATTTGGCAACAGAAGTATTCCATATTTATGTGTTTGCTACAAAATTCTGCAGCCTGTGATCCCTAGAGGCTCATCAGCATGACCAGCTTTATTTTCTATGCATGATTTTCACAGAAAAGTCCAGCCTGATGCCCACTCAGTGAGAGGTACACGGTCCTTTTCAGGTGTGAAGTCCCCTCTTAAGGAGGTAACATTTGAACTGCCAAACCAGGTCTTTCTAGATTTCTCTTGCATCATCTTCCCAATTTTTGTGACATCTGCACATCAGCTGGTGATGTTCACTACAGCCCCAGCCCCCAAATAATCTTAAGAACCACCTAAAATCACCTTAGTGCCCCAACCCAGTGGTGAGCACCCAGTGATTTGGGGAAGAGTATCCTAAACAAATGGTCTTCGCTATATGCACATTAGGCATATGCAGGAGCATGGGAGGTACCCATGGGTGGGGCTTATAGAACCAGGCTCTACCACAAACTGTGATCTTGGCTAAGAAACTTAATCTCTCTGATAAAAAGAGGAGATCAGACAAAATGGTTCTTAAGTTATAGACTCTCCGAGCTCAGTGGGACTTATTTAATGTATTTAAATGACTTGGGTTCTACCATGATGAATTGCAGGCACTGGTCTCATTTTTGTGACACTGGATCCCACTGAACTGAACGCTGCTTGAGAGTAAGGGGCAGTGGACCATCACATTGGAACTGTCTCCTGCAGTGGGACGTGTCAGTTTACAGGGAGGGTGGGGCATAGAGACAGGGCCGGAGGACACAGAGGAAGGGAAGAGTCAGTGTCTTGTTCCAGGAGAGTCAGAACTGGCAGGCGACCTGAATTAAATTATGTATGCCACAGATCAAGGGGACGGGAGAGGCAAATGATTGGGGTGGCAAGTTAAAATCAGAGATGAAAGCCTGAATCTGTGCAGGGTAGCCACAAGTGACAGAAGCATATAGACAACCCAAGAGAGCCAAGTGTAGCCATGAGGCTTGACAGGTAGTCTGGGGCCTGATGCCCCTCAGGGTCTGCAGGACAGGGGAGATCAAGTGGGGCCATAGATAAGACCATCATCTTAGTGTACCCACCTCAGTGGTGAGCACCCAGAGATTTGGAGAAGAGTGCCTTAAAAAAAGGGTTTGCATCACATAAATGTTAAGCATGTGTGGGAGCTCTGTTCCTGCTGGTCATGTGCTGGGGTTTTCTTACCCTCTAGTTCCATGCCCCACCTCCGGGTTTAGTCTCACTGCACCTTCTATGTGCAGGAGAAAAGTTGTAGTATTGCCAACCAAACAAAATAACCTAACTTTCCTATATTCTGTGGGTTCCATGAGTATTTTGAGAGTTAATAAATTTCAGTAAAATCTCACACTCCACTGGAGATAGGAGGACACATATTAGGTTTGATTTGTGCCATAGGTAAGATTTTACAATGAAATGGCAGGTGTTAAATTTTCTCAGGTAAGTCTATTTTCTGTTGCTCAAAAGGATTTCAATTCACTGAGCATGTGTTGTGGGGAGGGGGTGGTTGCCCATGCTTTACTCTGGTCAGAGCTATTCAAGGATCAGGGTCTTCCTCCTTCATTCCCGTCAGCATTCAGCCTGGAGATTAATGGGACATGGCCTATACTTGGCCAGGTATGTATAAATATAAATCCACTTTCTAAGGGTAGCCACTTCTTGAGGTTCCCCTTCACCTACAGCAAAAGTGGCAAGAATTGAGGAATGGAGCCGGACAAAGACTGAGGAATCATGGACCCAACAGCCACTATTGTTTGGAGCAGGTATGTTCAATGGGGTTGACGGGCTGGAGAATGATTTGCAAAGAAATGAGCAAATCTCCCTCCTCACTAGAACATTCTTACTACTGCTTTACAAAACAGCTGCTAGGTACTGGGACCAAAAAGCCTGAGAAATTAAAATGACCGGCTTCCATAAACTAGGTAGGCAGGAAAGAAAGATAAAGATTTTTTTTCTTTCCTTTTTTTTTTTTTTTTTTTTGGTTTAAAGGGGGAAAAACTATAGACAAAGTATTTTTTCCCTCCCAAATCAGAGCAGGGGAAAACAGCTTTCATTTCAAATGTCAGAGCTGGTTTTATAGGTTCTAGTTTTGTCTCCTCAAATCAATCTTCTATTCATCTTTGTATCTTCTTATGACCCTGGCACATACTAGAAAGTTCTATGAAGGACTGGATCTGCTTTATATACAGCATTACTGCTGGAGCTTAGGAAATCTGTCTCTTTATAAATACCACAGTGACTGTAATATCTTTTATTTTTCAAAAAATGAAGTGTAATACATTGTCTGAGAATTTTGAGAGGTCTCCAGAAATTTTTGAGTGCCTAGGGGAGCGACAGAGGCAGGACTGTGGGTCACTGGCTCACACCACATCTTTTCCTGGGTTACATTGGAGGCTCAGAGTGGTATGGAATGTTCCAGACGAAAACATTTCAGGAAGGCCAACTGAGTGCTGCTTGCCAATGCAAAGTGGTGTTTTCTCCCATTTCTTTGGAGAGAACATCATGTGGATCCAAGAGAAAGACAACAGGACCGCAGTCCCTCTGGAATATACGACCAGTGACAGGAGCATGGCAGGGCCTCAGGGCCATCCCAGCTGTGGTGGGAGGCAAAAATGTGGGGAAAACCATGGGGGAGACAGTTGCAGAGTCAGAGGCTGCAGCCAAGAAGTGACCCATCTCTGCCCTTACCTTCGACTTTGACCTCATGAAAGGAAACCCCACGCTGCATTTGAGGAAGTCCGATTCCAGCAGCTCACAGGAAATGCCCATCTCCTCCTGAAAGAGAAAACACACAGACAAATGGGTGGACTGCATGGAAGACAGAAGTGTGGCAGTATTTCAGAGCAATTTCCAGACAGCAGTCCCCGGGGCTGTTGGTGGGCTAAGCCCTGTGACCCAGCCCAGTCCCCAGTCCTCCTCTGGCTGCCCACTATCCCAGGGGTCCTCCAAGAAGACAAATACAGAGCACAAAAGTACTGTTCACTCTAATGTTTGGGGTCCAAACCACAGGATTGGCCTGGTCAATTGGGCTGAGTTGGAAGCCTCCTGATGTTAAGACTAAAAAGCAACCAAATCATCTTTGTGGCACTTTTTCCTAAGTCCACTCCCAGATCCTGTCTTTCAAGATGTTGCTAATTTAGGGAAGACAAATTCTAAGAAAATCACACCAAAGAAAAGAAGGCTGCTTTCTACAGCCTGAAGCAATGAGGTTCAGCTGGCCCCTTGCAAGTCTTCCCAGGTTGGGATGGGTGGCAGGGTGAGAAGAAGTTTCTGGCATGGCTGGACTCTGCACACCGTGGCTTGAGAAAGCCCAGGGAGAATGCAGGGAGCTGCCATCTCCCCACCCAGGTGTACAGTTTCTCCGTCACAGGAAAGCCAGGAGCTCTTAATAACTAACAGGGCCCCTCTAAGCCACAAAGCCAAATCAAGACTTCCAAGAGGAGACAGCATGTTTGCAGATTTTGGAGAAGGAACAGGTACAGAACTAACTCTTGTGTCTACCTTCTATCCAAAGCCAGGACACTGAAGTTCAGTGAGAAGATCATGTAACTTCCTCAAGGTCATTTAGCTGATGGGGCAAAGTTAAAAAAAAAAATTGGGTTAAGTTTGGCTAACTCTAAAATCTATCTCTTTGTCCCCTCTATGGCCCAGAATTTCTAGAGAATGAGCAGAACCAATGACAATAGCAGCCCAAAGGAACCAACTCATAGATCGTGGCACTGAAATGCTGCCCCATGCTGTTTCCTCCAATTTCCAAGCCCATATCTCAGCTCAGACATCAATTCCAGCACTTCAGATTGGCAGAATGAGATTTTTTTTAATTGTGCAATCAATTGGCAAGAAAACAAACATTTGCCACGATATATCTATTTAAATTATATCATTATTCTAATATATTCTGAACATTATCAAATGTACAAAAAATAGAAATGACAAAAGATGAATATATTCTTTAAGGATGAGTAATATTCCATTGTGTATATATACCACATTTTCTTTACTCATTCATGTGTTGAAGGGTATCTAGGTTGGTTCCATAGTTTGAATATTGTGAATTGAACTGCTATAAACACTGATGTGGCTACATCACTGTACTATGCAGATTTTAAGTCCTTTGAGTATAAACTGCAGAATGAGGAAGCTGGGTTAAATGGTGGTTCCAGTCCAAGTTTTCTGAGGAATTTCCATACTGCTTTCCATAATGGTTGCACCAATTTGTAGTCCCACCAGCAATATATGAATGAAACATTTTCCCCACATCCTTACTAACATTATTGCTTGTGTTTTGGATAATTGCCATTCTTACTGAAATAAGATGAAATCTTAGAGTAGTTTTGATTTGCATTGCTCTAATTGCTAGAGATGTTGAGCATTTTTTTATATACTTGTTGATTGACTGCATTTCTTCTTCTGTGAAATGTCCATTTTCTTAGCCTATTTATTGATTGGGTTATTTGTTTTTTTGGTGTTAAGTTTTTTGAGTTATTTATATATCTTGGAGATTAATGATCTATCTGAAGTGCAGGTGGTAAATATTTTCTCCTATTCTGTGGGTAAATGGATGGATTTGAAGAATATCATGCTAAGTGAAATAAGCCAGTCCCCCAACCCAAAGGCCTAATGTTTTCTCTGATATGAAGAAGCTAATTTACAATAAGGGGGTGGGGGCTAGGAAAGAATAGAGGTACTTTGGGTTAGACAGAGGGGAGTGAAGGGAAGGGAGGGGATATGGAGGTAGGTAATAGAATGAATTGGACATCACTACCCTATGTGTATATATGAGTACATGAACATTGTGAATCACATTGTATACAACTAGAAGAGTAAGAAGTTGTACTCCATTTATGTATGATGTATCAAAATGCATTTTACTGTCATGTATAACTAATTAGAACAAAAATTTTAAAAAAGATGAATATGTAACATATAGGATTAGAAATCAAGTCAGTAATTAGGGAGGCAATAAGCAGAAGGGGGCTCTTAGGGTGCTGGGAACGTCCTCTTGATTTGAGTGTTGGTTACATGCGTGTGATCATTTTGTGAAAATGCACCTAGTTGGGCATTTAATGATTTATGTACTTTATGTATGAAAGGCCAAGACAACTTTACTCAGAAAACAGCAATAAAAAAAAATCTAAAATACAATTGAAAAAACAACAGGAGACAAACAAAAGGAAACTACAGTATCTTTTTGGACATCTGATCTTAGAAATGATTGATATCAATGGTTATTATTTCCCAGTGGATCTTCATGCTGCCCTTCACCAGCATTCCCACATGGAGACCCAGGATCAGCTTCTCAGTATCACGCTGGGAATGTCTTTTAAAATGTAGACCCTGGGCTTCTTTTGAGTAATTGTAAAGTGTTTTCAATAAATGTTAAGGGACAAAAGAAGCAATTCTGATGTGCAATTGCTGAATTTGCTTTCCTTTCTTACAGGCTTCCAGAAGAACCTTCTTAAAACATGCCTCTTCCTACTGCAAAGGGAACAAAGTTCAAAACCCTGATCCTGGCTTCCACATTGGCCCATGCTTTTCTTTGTTGTCCCTATCCCTGCCCCATCTCACACATGCATTTCTATTCACAGACCCTCTGCCTGACATCCTTTCTACAGTGTTTAAATCCTCACTGTCAAGACGCCAAAGGTTTTTTCCTCCACCTCACAGGCGTGAGTGCACATATGGAAAGGGAAACGCTCAGGATTCAGGATGCACCCTGAGCACCCAGGTCATCGAATTATGCTTGGCACTGAGGATGCGGGTCTGAACAGCATTAGTTCCTGTCCTTGTTGAGCCCAGAGCTGAGAAGGGCAGACCTCTCAGCACAGAGACATTCACGATGGCAGTGTGACAGCAAATGTGAGGGCAGCTCTCGGAACTAGAGGACGGGCATTGGCGATTTCAATAAGACAAACTAGAGAATAATTTCTCAAGTGCTATCCCAAGGCCTGCATGTCTCAAAGATGGTCACTGGTGATTCACTGCTGTGACCCTTGCCACAGTCTTCTTCCTTCAGTTACTCCTGCTAGAAGCAATAGTGCACAAATGACCCTATTTGAAGATACTGCAAATCCTAGCTAATTGGTCCAGAGGTAGGAAGCCCAAGTCTAGGGTGACCTTAGCTTTCTTGTTTTTTTCTGGGACATTCCTGGTGTAATTACTCTGAAGAGCATTCCACATTTAAACTCACATACCCCATTTATCCAACTCAGTTCCCTAACTCCTCTTGTAATGATCAGTACTTCATTGGGAATCTCTTTCAAACCAGGAGAGAGATTTTTCAATTTACGTCACAGGTCTATCTGTTCTTGAAGTAAAATTTATTGCCCCAAAGCCTTCAGTTTTTGCATAGGTGTGAAAGAATGACTATAGCTTCAAAATCTACTCTGGAACTCAAGGGAACCTCAGTTTACTTAGCTTTGACCTAAGGCTAATTATCATTATTAAAGAGCTGTAGTACTTTGTTACTGTTAATTCCAAAATGCTAAAAAATAACATTGATTGTGGATTCTTTTTTAGCACTGGGCTTTACACGTTAGCAGGCGCTCTGCTACGCAGCTACATCCCCAGCTAAAAATAACATTTAAACCAGAGTTATTTCACCATTCCAAATCTTCTTCCACCAATTCTGGTTGGATCTTGATGAGGAGAAGCAAAAAGAGCAAAGGTGTCTCTAGGAACCAGAGAACAGACCATCTGGCTTCTGCCTCTCATGCTTCCATGATGCTGCTACAGGAAGGAATCCGATGGTGTCCCTTCTGCACTGTTAGCACCGACACAGCCGCCTGCAGCCACTGAAGCTTCCCTAGCCAAAGGTCTTTGATTCCACACCTGTCTCTCCTAGAACAGCTGTTCTGCACAGCAGAACATGGACTTTGGCAAATACCAGGACTCCTGTGTAGATGGTGTCAGTGCTTCCCCAGAACTATGCCCAGCTGCATGGGAGTCACTTTGCCTGGGAGGTTATAAAGTCCTCCCCAGCAAGCATTTGGCAACCTGGCTGACGTGGGTACCAAAGGACCTCCTGTTGCCTCAAGATGGGACCAACTCTGTGGTGCAATTCCTGTTCCAGATCCAAGGAACTGAGCCAAAGCAGTCGCTAGCTGAGACTTCATTCTTGTATGTTTCCCTCCTTTGCCTCATTCTGTCCCTCCACTCCTCTTCTCCCAAGGTAATTTCTCCAATAACCACTTGCATAGGAATCCCCATCTCATGTGATGCTTCTGGGTAACCTGATCTCAAGGAATACCCTTCCCAGGTGGGGCTCCCAGCACTGGCACTGAGAGCCATCGGGACATGCTGGGCATTTGCTCCCAGGGAGGAGAGGGAATGAATGAGGAATAAAGGAATACTTTTGTGTTTATTAATGCTAAATTGGTTGATTCCATACTTAAAAAAAAGGGGAGGGAGGGAGAAACTGTTTTAACCGCAGTTTATAAAAATCCACATGGCTCTAGCCTATGAGGAAGACAATTTGAGTCAAGGCAACTCCAGTACCTCTTTGTTCTCTAGGGTTCAGGTTACGTCCAAGCATAGCTTTAAAATAACAGGGTCATTATAGAGACATGCATTTCTTTGGCAACCAGGTGGGCACCCTAGAGTCACAGGAAGACCCTGAATTTTTTAAAAATCTAAATAAAAACATCAAATTTAATTTTAAAAAATCAATTTAAAAATCAATTCAATTATAAAATTGACTCTGGGGAGATGTGGCTAAACTTAGCTGTGCTCTGGCTTTAAAAAGCATGTCAGTGGATGGTATTTGGGTAGAGGTTGCTCATTACTTCTACTAGGCATTTGATACTGGCCAGAAAGTATACAGGAAAGATTTTAGGGACCAGGCTACTCCTGTTCTGGTTTCTTCTGTGTTCCAATCATTGCTTACCCTGACTTTAGAGAACTCAACTTTAGCATTTATGCCAGCTTTCTGATTCTAAATTCTCAGTGGACTAGGAATGCAGATCAGTGAACCATCTGTCTAACCAATATCCCTGATTGCCAGGCAATGCTGACATCTCATTATCTGATTCAAGCAAAATGCAAATCTACTGCAGAGTGAAATTGAAACCTTTTGCCAAAAAAAAAATAAAATAAAAAATGCAGGATTGCACAAATGTAATGAAAGCAGTGCTGGAAAACCGGTCCAATCTCACAAAGCCACTGTTACATCTGGACCTTGCTATTATATCAGTTAACTGTTGGGGCAGTCAAAAATTATCCTGGATGCTCTGATGCTTTCAAATACAAAGATTTAAGTGAAAGAGATCAAGAGTAGTTCTTGGAAAATAAGTTGTTGTAAGAGATGATACTTTTGTGACTGTACTAAAAAAGAGAGAGAGAGAGAGAGAGAGAGAGAGAGAGAGAGAGAGAGAGAGGGAGGAGAAGAGAAGAGAAGAGAAGAGAAGAGAAGAGAAGAGAAGAGATGAGAAGAGAAGAGAAGAGGGTGGGAAGTAAAAAATGATACCTTGGCAAAATTCACATACTTCAACTGTCTGGCATTTAATTCCTTCTTTTGTTCCAGAAATCAGGCACAGTTATTTTAAAGATGCTAACAAAGCAAATAAGCTTTTTGCCTTTGCTCTAAGATACCTTTGACAATCCTACTTATGATGTTACAAGTGCTATTAAATGTAGAATAAAATAAACCTACAATATTTTAGTTTCACTTTTCAAGCGAAGTCCCAATGAAAACTTTCAAAAACATTTTGACTATGAAACTTTGGATCCTAATCTAAAAGGATCCACTCACTGGCCTTTTTCCCAGCCCCGTTTTTCCTTGGCTAGC
Organism: Callospermophilus lateralis; assembly: GCF_048772815.1. Classification (NCBI taxonomy): domain Eukaryota; kingdom Metazoa; phylum Chordata; class Mammalia; order Rodentia; family Sciuridae; genus Callospermophilus; species Callospermophilus lateralis. The sequence continues at coordinate 200,265,021 of NC_135305.1, read as the reverse complement.
CAAGTCAGCCAATACTATAAAACACCATCAGGAGCCCTCCCTGGAGATGACAGGTAATTCAATTTAAATTTTCTACCAATACATGTTACTCCCAGGATCAGGAAACCATCAATTTACATTTTTCAAAACACAATGATGAAGAGCGTGTTTGGTCTGTGTGCATCTGCTTCCAGATTCTCAGTGCCTGGCACATGGGAGCCCCCTGAGTTTACATGTACTAAATGAACGGACCTTGGCTCATGGGAGGATTTGGACGAGGGGTCTGCAAGAAGCAACTCATTTGCTGGTCTGCCTGGCATGAGGGATGCTTGCCTTGGCAAAGTTCTTCTCTTTTCCAGACATACCTCGGCTGCCCAGCCTGGGGAGCTTGGTCAGTAGAGCCAGGCTCTAGCCCTCTTTGGAACGTGAGGTGGTTGGAAGAATCAGATAATGAACTTAATGTGCCTCTTTGGCCTTCAGCCCCTTCCTCTCATTCATATGAGCATCTGATCTCAGACTGGAGAAGGGCTTTTTTGACCACCAGTGCAGCGGTTCTTTGGGAACAGAAAAACTGTGGGGTCAATAATGGGTTTTCTCTTAGCATCAGGTGGAGTTTGAGGTTGGACCCCCCGTTTTCCAGCTCCCATGTTTTTGTTACACTGAAGGTGACCCTCAGGTTTCTGTAACTGGCAGTCAGTTCTTCCAAGACCCTCTCCTTCTTTTAGATACCAGGAGCAATCTCCGTGAGCTTGTGAGCAACTCATTTGGTTGATACAGAATTCAGCACTATGGAAATGCTTTTTTCAAATCTCTGAGAGTCAGAGCAGAGTAGAGGTAATAATACCCAGGTCCTGGGAGTCAACGAAAAGAGCATTTATTCCCAGAGAATACTTCATTGGCCCCACTTGGCCGTGAGGCAGCATAAGTCTCACCAGAGAAGTCCAAGTTCCAGAAGGGCATTCTTTGGAACAGAGTCCAAAAAAATCACTACCACGGATAAACGAATGTGGGCTTGTTGCTTAGAAAGTACACATACTTTGGCATTAGTGTGCACACTTAGATTATCAGTTCAGATACCCATCTTCAAACAACTTTTCTTTCTGCTCCTGGGGACTGAACCCTGTGCCTCAGGCCTGCCAGCCCAGCGCTCTACCACTGAGCCACACTCCCAGCCTCTGTCCTGTGAGCATCCTTTCTACACGCCTCCACTTTCTCATTTGTAAAATGCAGTCATAACACCTATCTGATATGAGTATGGCTGGAGCGCCAGGGCTGATGGGTGCAAGATGGAGTACCTAGGTGACCCTGACTCCAATGGCTATGTCAGGCAGTGAGCCATTATGTAAGGACTCCACGCAGTGGCTTCCTCTGTATGCCCATTTTACAAGGAGGAAACTGAAGCTCACAGAAATTACATCATTTGCCTAGAGTTTCCCAGCTGGCAAAGGATAGAGCCAGAATTTGAGGAAGCATATCCCTTCCCAAAGCCTGTGCTTATAACTGCCTCTCTACATGTGTTTCTTCTTCTTCTTCTTTTTTTTTTTGTGATAATGTTGGGGATTGAACCCAGGACCTTGTACATGGTAGGCAAATGTTCGACCACTAAGCTACATCCCCAGTTCTACATGTTCGGTGTTTTTTTTTTTTTTTTTGTGGGAGGGTACAGGGGATTGAACTCAGGGGCACTCAACTACTGAGCCACAGCCTTGGGCCTATTTTGTATTTTATTTAAAGACAGGGTCTCACTAAATTGCTTAGTGCCTCACCTTTGCTGAGGCTGGCTTTGAACTCTTGATCTTCCCGCCTCAGCCTCCAAAGGTGCTGGGATTATAGGTGTGCAGCACTGCACCCAGCCTAAATGTTATTTTTAGATGTTAACTTCTTTCTTCTGACCACCCTCCACCCAAAATTCCCTGTGGAACAAACACGTGCTTTGAATACACACGGGTGTGGGGAAGAAACTTATAGTACAGACTTCAGCTGTCAAGGTCCACTCTTCTGTGTGCCACACTCCCATAATGTCCTGCTGTTTGCTATGAATTATGCCTCCTTAGCTGAGGGTTTGGAAAGTCCTGGAGTCAGAATGCCCACAGGTCACGGCACTCCCAAGTCAAGAGTATGTGGTGCAGACCTGTAACAACGTGGATCTCCCACTGCTTAAAGCCACCGGAGCCAGCACTCCTGCAGATGCCTGCTCTCGGGGCAGCCAGGTGCTCTTTGAACAAAGTGGTCCAAAGCATTCTTGGGCAGAGATGCAGAGGATAAACCGTTTTGTTGATTACCTGGTCAAACTTCTAAAAGAGGCTCTCAGGGCCCTTGAAGTCACTCATCATGGAACATGGAGCATGAGAAACAGACGGAACCCGAGAAGTCATGATGGGGGTGTTTTTCTTTGAATCCAGAATGATGGCAACCTGACCATCGAGTCAAAGCCTTCCCAGGTCCTTCACATAAATCTTCCCTGGATAAGACTCACACATCATCCATCCATGAATTCACTCACTCCCTTGTCATTTACCTGGTGAACACCTACAGAATGCCAGATGCAGAGCGGAGGACACAAGTGACAGATAAGAAGGGATCTTTGCTTTTGAGGAGATAGCACTTGGTGAGCCGAAGACTCTTAAGTCCAGGCCTTTTAACCCAGAGGGAAACGACCCAGTGTCCCCAAATGATGAAGAAACACAATGGGGTCCGTCCAGACAGTGGGGTATCATTAAGCCACAGGAAGGTGTGAAGGGATGGTGGATGCCACCTCTGAGGGAACCCGGGAAGCATGACACTAGACCAAAGAAGCCAGTCACAAAAGGACTGACTGCACTGCATATAAATCAGACTGATCATATGAAGCGTCCAGAACGGGCAAGTTGAGAAGACAGTTGCCTCACTGGCTTCCCCAGACTGGGAGGAGATAGGGGATTGCAGGTGGTAGCCCAAGGGAACGGGATTCTTCTTCAGGTGAGAAAATGTTCTAAAATTGATTACGGCAGCTGTCTTCCAATCTGTTCCACAAATGGGCCCAGATGAATCTTAACATGTAAGTTTGTTTCTGCTCAAAAGCCTTTAAAGGTTATTAACAATCAACACTCTTCACTGATTCCTAACAGGGAGTGTGCCCGGTACCACCCTGGAGCCAGAGATGCCATGTACAGGTATGCTGTTGTGTACTGCACACAAGATCCGGCTGAGGACTGAGGCTGAATCCCATTGCATGCCACTCTCACCAAGCCCTGGCTCAAGGCTGGGAACCACCAGAGGGGGCACCTCTCCAACTTGTGTAACGCTGTTGGAGGGATGATGATGACCCAGTGCAAAGCTTTATAAAAAGACCCCGTGGAGGCCCCACTGTGGACCCACCAAATCAAAGCATGCAGCCCAGGTGTGCTTTCGCCATCAGCTCCTCAGGTGGTTCTGATATGAACCCACGTTAAGAAACTTCAAAAATCAGACTGCATTAAAATTCTCTGGCTTGTTAGACTGCAGATTGCAGGCCCCACCCTCCAGAGTGGAAGTCTTTAGGGCAGAATCCTGTGAATCATTGGCCTTGAAGGCTGGTGCCAGCACAGCCATATGGAGGTTAAGGCATTGAGACGCAGAGTGTTTAAGGGAAGATACTCTGGTGAGGACCAAGGACCATGCCATTATGATCCTGCCTGTTAGTCCTCAGGCTGTAGCCTCACACAACATACCCAGGTATGATCATGGCTGGCTCCAACACTGATGCCCACCAGCTGCCCCCCAGAGAGAGCCTGCCCATCCATCCATCCATCCATCTACCTACCCACGCCTTGAACAAATGTTTCTTATTTTGCCTCAAAAGGAAAAAGCTTTTGTAGAATGATTCTTGTGTTCAAGAGAATTTTCTGTCATGTTACATTCATCTGTTCATTCTCTCATTCAATAATTACCTGTTGGGTAGCCACAGAGCCCTTCATTGGGCCCTATGCCTTTGCAACACAGTCCTTGCTGTCTCCAGGGAAGAGACCCCAGCCTGGCAGAAAGGAAGAGGACCAAATGGTTCAAAGAACGATGGGCAGGTCCTCTGCTGGGGCTTAATCAAACTGCGTACAGGGCTGAAATGAGCATCTTTTCATCTCCCCAGCCCCACCCATAAGTCTTACTTTCTAACTCAATATCACTACCATTCTCTTGCCTTTTAACTAGCTAAAAAGTCTACAAGTTCTCAAAGTTATGGAATCCAAGACTGGACACAGTGGTCTACCAGTTATACTATTGCTCACTTTCACAGAAGAATTAGCTCATCATTTGAATGCACAGGTCAAGAGCATTACTAATAAATGATAGTAACAACAAAAAACATTCCCAAACTGCATAATGTAGCTTAAAGTCCACTTACTCAGGACTCTATCTAGCAGACTCAAAGACTATACACAGACCCTATGGCTAGTGTAGAACCTGTGCTCTGCCATCAATTTATTCAACAGAATAAGCTCTTGTCACATCCAGGCATGGAGGTGCATTAGATACACCCCTATCTCAGCAAGCTTTTCTGTTAAATACCAGTGTGGAGGGGGCATAGGGGGAGGAAAGACGGTAGAATGCAATGGTTATCATTACCATAAGTACATGTATGAAGACGTGAAGGATGTGACTCTACTTTGTGTACCAGAGAGATGAAAAACTGTGCTCTATATGTGTAATATGAATTATAATGCATTCTGTCACATAGAATAATTAAAATTAATAAAAAAAATACCAGTGTGCTAGTCAGCCTTCCACCACTGAGACAATAATCAACTTAAAAGGACAAAAAGTTTATTTTGGCTCATGATTTCAGTCGATGGTAATTGGTCCACTGCTTTGGAGTCTGTGGTGAGGTAACCCATCATGGCAGAGTGTGCGCAATGGAGAAAAGCTGCTTACCTCATGGTGGCCAGGAAGCAAAGGCAAGAGGAAGGGGCTAATGTCCCACACCCCCTATGACCTCACTTACTTCTACTGATTCTGGTCTCTTAAAGGTTCCACCACCTCTCAATAATGCCATGGGCTGAGGCCCAAGTCTTCAACACATGGGCCTTCTGGGGATAGTCCATGTGGATACTATGGCAACCAGACATAAAGTAATTGCCTTGGAAGCTGATGTAACAGAGGATCATGTACCAGCTGAGGGCTTGAGCTTTCAAAAATGCCCATTAGGGCAGAGAAGAGAGTAGAGGCCACACCTTAGGTGTTCATGTGGTGCAATCACCAAGGAAAAGCCCAAAGCCAAGGACTTTGGTGATCAATACACAATGAGAACATCTGCAAGACAGTTTTACAGGAGCCCTGAAATAACAAAGACCCACAAATACAATCAAATGCTGAAGTTATGCATCCCTTACGTATGTTTTCAGATTCAGAGATTAAGCTTCATTGTTCTCCAGGATTACACGTGGTTCTCTTCTCTATTTGGTTTTAGCATTTTCGGTCCATTATCCAGTTGTTTAAAATAACTTGCACATACGAAGAGTCAAGGGTTGCTTTTGGTTGTTCTAATGGCTAGGTTTTAAATTCACTCTCGTTAAGCATTGTTTGCAGAAAATTAATGACTTTTCCTGGTCCTCTGAAGATGAGGCCAAGCCATGGGGTCAGGAGATAGCCCAAGACCCGTGTTTTCTCTCAGAACTTTGTGCATTTGTATGTGAATATATTACATGTCTGATTATGTGAGGAGCTGCCTTATATGGTGGGGAGAGATGAATGTGCACTGGTTTATTTATGACATCCCTGGCTCTGACCCTGCAGTGGTAACTGATGAGTCAATATCTTCTGCTTCCATAGGTCGTCTTCTACATGTCTCCCCCACACAGGATGGTTTTGCTCCTTTTAAACATGTTTTCATGGATTGTGCTTCCCATATACTGGTTTTTAGTCCTGCTGCAAATGGCTCTACTGACCACACGCCATCTCTCTCTGGGTAGGTGTGGGAAGGACAGCCATCCCCACTGGCAGAGCTCCACCATCGTCCCCACAGTGCTCTCCTCCATATGTGGCCCTGCACACCAACTTCCCAAATGCTGGTGCCAGTGTGCTGTTTGTTGGAGATGACCCTTGGGCTGCTGGAACCCACCTTAGCTGGGAACATGGAAGTGTTTGGAAATTTCCATTCCTTTGGGAGACATTTAATCAAGCTCCCCTGTCCCTGACTGGGCCCCTGAAGTGTGATCTATTTATTGGATTGTACCAAAGTTACCCACCTTGGTTCTTCCCTCTCAAGATATTTTTGGGGTATCGTGTTCTAGCTTGGCCTCCTTCCCTTCCAAGCCCTACTTTCCCACTCCTCTGGGAACACTTCATTCCTACACGACATCTTAGGATATTGTTTTAGGGAACTCAGTCTAGGAGAGTGGAAAAGAGACCCACACAGAAATATCCAGAGTCCCTTTCCTCTCTGTGTCTCAGCTCTGGGGACGCCATCCTGGTGTCAGGCTCTGAGAAGATGGTCTCCTAGGCCTTGTAAATGTCTCATCCTCTCTAATGCATGCTGCCGGGTAGAGTTGCTTCACTGGGAATGCCAGTTACAAGATGGGGATCTTTTAAAACAAAGAATTCCACCCATGAATTAAGGATGTCAGCTAACATGGCTTCACAGCCTCACTTGACTACATATTGATTTTAATCCACTTAAGTGCCTCTTAAACATGGACTCATTTAATTATCATTCCTGTGTGTTTTTTTCTTTGTCCACTTTGGGAAGGATGCCCCCTGCATGGTCTACGCCAGGCTCTAGGGAATGAGGGCAGAGGCCCTGAACAGCTGGCTAAAACCACTTTCCTCTTTACAAAGTTCCCCAGGGGACCCTGGAAATTCTTCAATTTATGATCAATGATCCCCCCCTCCCCAAGCTAACATGTGTTCAGGTCTTAACTTTACCATTTACTAAGTAGTATCTTAAGTTCATCCCAGTAAAACACAATGGTAGCTGGGCACAGTGGCACATGCCTGTAATCTCTGTGGTTTGGGAGGCTGAGGTCGGAGAATTACGAGTTCAAAGCCAGTCTCAGCAACTTAGTGAGGTCCTAAGCAACTTAGTGAGACCCTGTCCCTAAATTAAATACAAAAAAGGCTGGAGATGGGGCTCAGTGGTTGAGTTCAATCCCTGGTACCCCCTCCCAAAAAAAAAAAAGAAACCACAGTGGAATTCCTACCCTATGGTATTGCTGTTAAGGATTTAACGAGTTGCTATGGAGGCTGCCACCGCAGTCACTGTTGTTGCTATTTAGTCTCTATAGAGAGGATTTCCAAGGTTTTCTTTGCTCTTCTACAGATAGCTGCTGGTGAATGTTTTGGCTGTTCAAAGCTCCCTTCAACCTGGCTGGGCTGCCCATAAACTAAGATGACGGAGCCAGAGCCAGCGTGCATGAACTCTGACCACGCAGTAGGCGCTGTCCTAAGCATTTTGCTACAATGAACCAATTTATGCTTCTGAACAATCTTACATAACTAAGCGACAGGATCGTCCCTTTTATTTGTTCTTTTTAGTTGCACATGACAGCCGAGTGTATTTTGACATTTTACATACACATGGAACATAACTTCCTGTTCTTATAGCTGTACGTGGTGTGGAGTTACACTGGTTGTGTATTCATATATGAACATAGGGAAGTTATGTCGGATTCAGTCTACTGTCCTTCCTATTCCTCTCCTACCTCTTCAATCCTCTGTGTCTAATCCAGTGAACTCCTATTCTCCCTCACTCCCCACCCCTCCCAGTATGTATTAGCATCTGCATATCAGAAAGAACATTTGGTCTTTGTTTTTTTTGGGGGATTGGATTATTGGATTATTTCACTTAGCATGAGAGTCTCCAGTTCCATCCATTTACCAGCAAATGTCATAATGTCTTCTTTATGGCTAATATTTCATTGTGTATATATACTACATTTTCTTTATCCATTCATCTGTTGAAGGATACCTAGGTTGATTCCATAGCTTAGCTATTGTGAATGGAGCTGCTATAACATTGATGTGGCTGTGTCACTGGAGTATGCTGATTTTAAGTCCTTTGGTATAGACCGGGAAGTGGGATAGTGGGGGTCACGTGGTGGTTCCATTCCAAGTTTTCTGAGGAACCTCCATACTTCTTTCCAGACTGATCGCACCACTTTGCAGTGCCACCAGCAATTTTTGCGTGAGCCTTTTCCCCACATATTCCATTTTCCAAGTGAGGACTCGGGTCCACTGAGTGGGAAGGAACTAGTCAAGGAAGCCCTCACATGGAAGAGCTAGAGCGTAGTCTGACCATCTAACCTCAGAGTGCTTGCTGCCTTTCTGGTGCTACTATATGAGGGCCTTCCCAGGGCCCAGGGCAGAGTGTTCTTTCCCCGCTCTGCAGTCACCTCCCTGTAGCACAGTGGTTCTCAAAATTCCGTGTGCCTCAGTCACCTGGAGGGAGGCTCATCAAAACAGTGGGCTTAGAACTCACTCTAGAGTTTCTAATTCAAGAGGAATCCATGATTGTGCTTTTCCAACTGGGTCCCCGCCCACGTGGATGCTGGTGGTCAGGAGACCATGCTGTGTGTGGTGCTAATCTAGATTCTAAGAAATACTGGTGGCTTCCTTCCCTTGGGAGGGGAGCCTGCCCACAGGAAATGGTGGGCATCAGCCTGCTGAGCCAGTGGACGCCTGAGTACCTCTTCTGGCCTGGAGCAGGGTATGCTGGGAAGTCTGCAGGGCCCTGGCCAGTTTACCAGCAGTCACTGTGCTATGGGGTGTCCCCTTTCTCTAAGCTGCAGAACTACTTTATGATGGTGCTGTGGTGGGGAAGTGCTAAAGGAGGAACCCAGAGGAAGCGGGGAACAAACATTTGTGGAGTCTGGGGGGAGCATTCTGAATCGGAAAATCTGAAATGATCCCAAATTCAAAGCTTTCTCAATACTGTCCATCTGCTCAAAGAGTTTCATATTTTGAAGCATTTTGGATTGCGGGTTTTTGTATTAGGGATTCTCAACTAGGTAAAAATCTGCAAATATTCCAAAATCCAGAAAAACCTCTGAAATCAGAAACACTTCTGGTCCCAAGCATTTCAGATAAGAGATGCCCATCTGATTTAATCCTGACACCGAGGTAGCTCTTAGAACCCACTGCACAGATAAGGAAAACAAGGCTCTGAAAAATTGGGCAACTTGCAAAAAATGGCTATTAATTATCTGAAACCAGAATTCTAATCCAGGTCAGGGTGGGTCTGCAGCCCGACATGTGATCTAGCCCTGGCTGCTCCTCTGACTATCCTGATGGTGGACACCCCACCGGGGGACATAACCACACAGCTATCTTTTGCCAGGGCCCTGTGAGGCCTGCAGAGGGAGGCCTGTGGCTCAAAGCTATGTTTCTGCCAGAAAACAAACTGTTTTGTGTGCAGCATTTCAACCATGAAGCAGACTGTGTGTGGGACTTCCAAAATCAAAAGTTGGGGTGGTGTCTCATCCACCTAGAGCACCCACAGCGCACCCTCAGCTCAGATGGAAGCAGCAGTATGACCCTTGGCAGAATGGTCGTCAATGCAGCTGGCCAGGAGACCTTTTGCTGATGGCTAGTGTTCCCATCTATGGGTCCTGAGCATCAGCAAACTCATGAAGGCGGCTCAACAGGCTTTTTTGTAAAAAAAAAAAAAAAAAAAAAAAAGCAAAGCGTTTTCTTTGGCACGAGAGTCAGATTTCCTGCCCTGCTCCATGACCTCACAAAGGAGGGTTGAGAGTACCTCCCATCACCCCACCTGGCTCTGGAGTCAGCTGCACAGCTCAGACTTTCTGCTTATGTGAAGAGAGAGTTTGCTTCTTTTCTGAGCGACACCTGGCTAGGAATTCTGCGTTCAAATCTTGTAGTTAGGCAGCATTAAAAGGCAAAAAGAAGAGAGAACTTTTGTTGTCCAGGGCCCCGGTTCTTCAAAGGATTTCCGAAGAGACAGAAATTCTACCCCCACACTGCTGTCTCCAGCCTGGAGGGTGTAACTTGGTCACCTCCAGAGCCACTGACCATGCCCTAGAGTTTCAAGTGGACACCTAAGATGACCAAAGAGCATTGAGGAATAGGGGCTGGGGTGGAGAGAACATCTTCCTTCATCAATATGAGCGGGGCAGGAGGAGAAGGATCCCTCGCCTGTAACTGAGCTGGCCACTTACTTGCCTGCTGAGTCCCATAATCTTCCTTGGGGAATGGGGCCACAGTACTATAGCAGACCCACGTCTGAATGCTCGTCCCTCAGGGGAACCACCTATTCCCCGCTCTTAGCCCACTAACTGGGGGGCACTCCCACCCCCATAAGAGGGGCATATGACCTAGGCTTAAGTCAACTGGAAATGAAACTCGATGACATTTTTCCTAGAACTTCTGTCAAATGACAGTCCTTGTTCACTGTGCATCTTGCAACCCCGAGGGGACAGCCTGTCTTAAACTGGAACCAAAACAAGAAAGAGAAGCTGACAGGGAGAGAGAGACACAGTGACAACGTCTGGAGGCCCAACAGGAAGCGGTGGCCCAAGCCAACTCTTGGTTTTCAATTTGCAAAACAATCAATTCTCTGTTTTCTTGGGTCGGTGCGGTTTGGGTTTTCTATTGCTTGTCACTGAAAGAGCTAAAACAGAACAAATACCTCACAGTGTTCCGAGGCCCCTAAAAGGGCCTGGCTCAGTGGGCTGGAGAATGTCCCCCTAGGGCAGCCCTTGCACTGGAGGTCTGAGGCCCGGCTGCCCTCAGTGGGAAGGAGAAGCAGGCAGGATGGCTTCGAGCACCGAAGGGCAGGCAGGGGTGCTCACCAGCGGGTTTCAGCATGACTCCTGGGAAAGTCTGAGCCCAGGCAGGATGCTCTGTGGCCACCTGGACCTCACTGAGTAGTGACCTCATCCGAGGAAGCCTGAGATCTGGCCTTTGTCCTCGGGCCTTCAGCCGGGAAGGTGACCTGGGCTCCTCTAGACCCAGCAGGACTGCTAGGCTGACTGCCCATCAGCATTCAGGAAAGAGCTGCTGGGTCTCAGATTCTGTTTTCAATGGGTGCCAGGGGGGCTGCAGGTCCCCCGCACACAGTACTTCACTCGTTAAGTTCAGAACATCAACCCAAACAACGGTGACTGCAAGATGGGCCCCAGAATATGTGATGATTCTCCTTCCCAAAGGCGGAGCCCAGTTCTCTTCCCCTGGCTTGTGGGATAGACTTGGTGACTTGCTTCTGGAGAACAGAATGTGGCAGAAACAGTGGCATGTGGCTTCCGAGAGTGGGTCGTGAAAGGCCGGCTGCTGCCTGGTTCTCACTCTCTTTATGGGTCACATGGGGGGAGAGAGTCACTGTATTATGTGTCACTAACGTTACCTGTTGGAGGGGGTCCACGTGAAGATGAAAAAGGCCCCGGCCAACTGGTCAGCCATGTGAGGAGCCTGGGGCCATGCGCGTGACTATGCCTAACACAGTGTGTCCCTCCCCTTCCCAGCACAGTGCTGGGCTGAGCATTTGTGAAAATAAATCCAGAGCAGGAAACACAATGCTAGACTTTGTTTCCTCGATCACAAGAAAGAGTCGGAATCCTTTCTTCTTCCTCGTGTTGGAATGGGAGTTAATCCCGTATATAGAAATGCTAAATTCATACTCTCAACTCTAGATTTTCCCAAACCTATCTTCTCACAACTTCCCACCCCATAAGCTCTCAAATTAAGGATGAAGAGTGAAGGTGATGCAGCCCCCTGTTATGATGTGTCACCACTCAAACTCACGTTGAGGCTAAATTCCTCAACGTGGCAGTGTTGGCAGGTAGGGTCCAGTGGGAGATGTCTGGGTTAAGGGGGAAGAGCCCTAGTGAATGGCTTATGCCCTTCTCTTGAGAATGGGTTAGTTATCCCCAGTCCAGCCACCTTTCCTTCCTCCACAAGTACCTGCTTGCCCTTCAACTTTCTGCTAGGAGTTGATATAGCGTAAGGTCCTCACCAGCACATTGTTTTGAGACTTTCCAGCCTCCAGAACTGTGATCCAAAAGAAAGCTCTTTTCTTTCATAAGTCATTGGTCTCAGGTATTCTGTTATAGCAACAGAAAACAGACCAATACACTCCTCACCCCATGTTGTTCATGTTCTGATGTCACCATTTCCAAAGCACGGACTAATTCATGTGGTCCCCGTTTTGTCCCTGATCTCAATGACCTGGCAGAGGTTTTGAAAAAAAAAAAAAAAAAAAAAGGTGATGATCAAAAATGATTTGCATGGTTCAGGGTCTACTCTGGAAGGCATTGATCTGTATTATATGCAGATCTCCGAGGCTGAGGGTTGTAGGAAATGACCACCATTCTTACCCCTCCCGGTCTCCACATTTTTTTGCAGTTTGGATTTCTTTTTCCACCTTGAATTTGAGAAAGATTCATGATTTGCTCTCACCAATCAAACTCAGCAGAAGTGATGCTGTGCCAGTTCTGAGCCCAGGACTCATGAGACCTTGGAACTTCTCAGTCACTCGCTGTTCATTCTTTCAGTCTCAGTCTTGGAACCCTGCTGAGGTCACACGAGCTGGGGCTAGTGTGCTGAGGGGCGCAGCTCAGTCACTCCCCTGTTCCAGACAACAGCTGGGCTCCAGCTGATCTGCCAGCTAACCAGAGACACATGAGCAAGGCCAGCCAAACATCCAAGCCTGGCCCAGAGCCCAAACACTGCCTCGCTACCTCCTAGAGCCATGAGCAAGAATGGTTGTTGTATTAAGCCAATAAATTTTAGGATGGTTGTTACTTTGATGGATACAGAATTGTTGTAGAGAGTAAATGAGAGCACCTTTGAGCTCCCTAGGCCCTACGCAGCCCGCAGGAAGCACTTGGGAAGGGATAGCCTTGATGATGAAGCCACCTGCCGCTTACAAAGCCTGTGCACTCTGCTTTCTAAGGTGCTAATGTTAACCCTTCCGTTTTGGTTCAAGCATCCAGAAGTAGAATGGACAACCAACGTGAGTAGAGAGAAAGAACAAGAAAACTGCTGACAGTAGCATGGATTTTATCAGCCTCCAAGGACTGAGACCACAGGACCGAGTTCACCTACTAACAAGAAGGGAAGACCTGGGGAGATGTGGAATGCACACAGGAACCCCTGACCTGGCTTCATTTCCCTTTGTCATTGTGTCCCCTGGGGCTGAGGAACGAACTCCTGAACACTGAGAAACATGCCAACTCAGAGGATGGATGCCAAAAAATGACCATCCATTTTATGCCCTGTCCCTAAATCTTCAAAGTACTCGAGGGTAGTGCAAATAAAACGAAATATAAGAAGAACACAAACATAATAAAATCAAGGGAGGCGTTTCATAAACTCCTTCAAAGAACTTTTATTTTTTCTCTCTCTCTCTCCCGTGGAAGGTACAGCCACTCCCCGAGAGCCTACTTGACCTTTAGAAAAGAGCTTCTTGGTAAAATTGCTCCTTAACCAAATATTTGTAAATTACTGAAGCACATTTATTTTTTATTTGAATTGCACTGAACTGTGTTAGGAAGTTTGTTTTTTTTTTTTTTAAATTTCATATGATTCATTTTGTAAGCAGAAAGAATTTGTGATGAAAGTCAATTCCTCGTTTACCTTTTCTGAAGTCCGGATTGTAGTTGTTTAGCTCAACATTTCTTTAAACGGTACAGTCTAAATGTCCTAACTTTTCAGACAATTTTAACATTTAAAAGTTTTCTTAATTTATATCCAGTGTCAAGAACAATGATCAGAAGAGCCCCATGCAGCTCTCCCCAGAGCACAAACTCTGTCTGCTCACTTCTACTTAGTATGTACAGGGGTCTCTCTTATTCACAGGGGATTTGTTCCAACACATCCAGCAGATCCATGAAATGCACACAAGAAAAAGAAAAATGGCCAATTTGGACAAACCCTGTAAAGATTCTATTTTTTCCTGTATGTCCTGTAGCATTATCACCTAGTACCAGAGTTAATCAGTTCTTCCAGGTTTTCCGCCCTGGTGCTAACTTTGCATTGCTGCTCCTATACATGGGGGACACTCTTAAGTAAAATAAGGATTACTTGAACATAAGCACTATGAGACTGCAACCATTGATTTGTAGAAGTAATCCAGAGGGCCGTTAAGTAACTAACGGGTGGGTAGTGGATACGGTGTGGATACTCTGGACAAAGGGATGATTTACATCCTGGAATGGATCGCACTCAGAATGGCATGTGAAATTAAAAACTGAACAACTGTTATTTCTGGAATCTTCCATTTAATATTATCAGACTGCAATTGATCATGGGTAACTGAAACTAAAAGAAAGTGAAACATAGACAAGTGGGGGGATTCTACAGATTGCTTTCCCTTGGGGTTTGTAAAAAAAAAAAAAAATCTCAGTAAACCAGTTGTGGCTGGGAAAAGAGCTGACTGATGCTTTTGCACAACTGCAGAAATCAATTACTGTTTGAATTCATGTTTCTGAGAGGCCAAGCTGTGGCTGATTTAGAAATGGTTTTAGTGTATGCATCAGATGCCGCATAGCTTCCTCCTGACCCAACTCTGATTCCAGCTCAGTGCCGTCTTTCAGTAGTTCCAGGGGCACTCACTCATGCCAGGGCAGGACTGACCTTTCCTTTGGAGCAGTCCTCAACCAACAAGGAATGGAGCTGGTGAATGGATGCTCTAGTCTCTGTCCTTCAGGTGAACATTTCTGGGTGACTTTCTGTATTCTTCTCAAAAGTCCCAGCACCACCACAAGGGACCTCAAAAACAAGCCCCTATGTTGGCTTTTCTTTCCTCCTTCCTGGGACCACTATTCCACTTTAGGCTTTGCAAATGGAAGGCACCATATGTCATTGAGTCAGTAACTCTTAAGAAAAGTTCTGAAAAATAGCACTTTGGGAAGAAGCTGAATCCAAGATCCCAGACTGTCCAACTGAGATGGACAGGGTGATGGCCAAGGGAGTAGGTGGGCACGGGACACCCTGAGAGCTTGAAAGGCCAGCAGAGAAGATTCTCACAGACCAGGAGACCTCCTGGGGCAGCCCAGCAGGTGGGTGGTGGGAAGGAGAAAGCCAGAGTGTAGGAAGTAAATTAGCCTGGGTCCTTGTTCTGCAAAGTCAAACTTCCTCGAGTTTCACTTCCACCTACATCTCCATCTTACCCCCACAGGCACACCCACCCCATGGAAATTGCTGCACTATTGGTTGGCCTTTCTATTTTCTGCTGCCCCATACTGAAATCCCCATAAAGAAGAGAATAAATGGATTACTTTAAAAAAGAAGAAGAAGAAGAAGAAAAGAAGATACCACAGGGGACCTGGTCCTTCTAGAATCTTTCTTCCTTCCAGATGGAGGAGTGGGAGGGTTGAGTGGCTAGTGAGCTCACTCAGGCCAGGTCAGAGGGAGAATAGGAAATCTGAGTGAATCATGCTTTAAAAAAGCCCAAAAGCTCAATATACACTCTTTCCTCTCACTGCCTAGCTAATTCATAAAGCAACATGAAATAAAATGGCTGCTATGTACTTCCAGCCAAGTAAAAGAAACTTCATTTCCCAAAGCCAAAGCTAATATTGCACACTGGAGCTGGCTGGAAAATTGATCCTGAGAGCAGGTAGAGCATTTCAGGGCCTACACATCATAACCCTGGGCTGAGAGGGAGTCCCACGTTCTCCTGCACCAACAGCACACTCCAGGAGGCCAAAGAAAGAAGGTATTATTCAGAACCTAGATTAAGTTTTCTTAAAAAAAAAATAAGAACCATATTTTTTGATATACTATTTGGCTTTATGATTTCAATAGACCATGTCCATTACCCGGAGTGAGTCCATCTGGAAAACGATTTTAAGGTTTTTTATAACTTGAGCTTCTATCTTCTTATGACAAGGTTCAGATTTAAAACTTGGATCCAAACTCTGGGTCATGACCATCAGCAGTGACCAAATGTATGTGTGTGTGTGTGTGTGTGTGTGTGTGTGTGTGTGTGTGAGAGAGAGAGAGAGAGAGAGAGAGAGAGAGAGAGAGTGTGTGTGTGTGTGTGTTTTAATGACCATTCTGGTCTCAATTAAAAAGCTTCTATTTTCATTAAGAAGTTTCTGGGCTTTTATTGGGGGGAATTATCTTCTAAAGTGAGGAAAAATAACAAGTATATACCCTTTCTTCATCAGATTTCACTGTTGGACTAGAACTTTATAATAAATAAATATTCATAAACATTTTTTGTGTTTTGGTACTGGGGATTGAACTCAGGGGCACTCAACCACTGAGCCCCATCCCCAGCCCTATTTTGTATTTTATTTAGAGACTCACTGAGGCTGGCTTTGAACTCATGATCCTCCTGCCTCAGCCTCCCAAGCCAGGATTACAGGTGTGTACCACTGCGCCCAGCTTTATCAACACTTTTATTGCATTTACTAAACATATTGGGGGCTTAAATACACAGGCAAAATGGAAGCTGTCACACACATGTGACATACTTATTCACACAGACACCCTATCATGACCTTGCAAGGCCTGCACCATCTGGCCCCCACCTGGGCCTTCAGCCTGGTCTCAGCTTCTCCTCTTGCTCACTCCATTTCAGTCACACTGTCCTTTCCTGCAGTGGCCTGTATTCCTCCTAGTCTCAGCATTTTTCCACTCTCTGAAAAGCTTCCACAATGGACTTCTTCCCTAGCATTTAATAAGGGATTTTTATAAAAAATGTTTTTTTTTAGTTGTAGATGGACACATTACCTTTATTATATTTGTTTTTATTTTTATGTGGTGCCAGGGATCGAATCCAGTACCTCACACATGCTAGGCAAGTGCTTTACCACTGAGCCACAACCCAGCCCCTAGTAAGGGCTTTTATCTCATGAAAATTGCCAGTTGAATCTACCACCCAATACTGCCACACTACATCTTTATACACCAGCAAATTAGGACACTGGATTCTAGTTGCAACATGATAAAATTAATACTTTCATAACCTATCAATTTCCTTGATTTCTAGAGGGATTTCAAACCCACTGTGCCCAGAATACAAAGCCATCAGCATCTAACAAGTTGCTCATGTATTTATTAAGCTGGGAGATTTGGGGGTTTTATAACAATATCTGGAACTGAGTTGGGACAATGGTGGACCCAACGTGGTCCAATCCTGGCTTGGGTCCACCAATGTTTGGACCTTGAGTCAGGGACAGAGCAAGACAATTCAAGCCAGATCCCAGACAAGAATGTGCGACTCCATCTCTTCCTACCTTTCCAACCATTCAGAGTGCAACAGGCAGGTGGGAAACCAGGATGGACCTTCCCAGCCCCATTCAAGGGCAAAGCTCTCCGGTGTGATCTTCCCTTTATTTGAGTTCACCTGGGGACAATTTAATTCCAGAGAGGAAAACGGAAAGGTGAGCCTGCTTCCAGCTTCCCAGGACCCAGTGTGGAGACATGTGACCACTGCAGGGGGAGCAAGGTGTGGGGGGCAGGAAAGCTCACTGCAGAGTGAGCAAGGTGTGGGAGCAGGGTCTGCATGCCAACATCCTTGGGGTATTAAAGAGAACCTTCTTCAGACAAATCACAGCTGCCCTAGAAAATTCATCGATGCTTCCCTGACTGCCACTAACTGCACAAAAAATGGGCCAGGATATATTGAGAAATATCTAATTCATGAAGGGCCTGCCTGGCATCCAGAGGGTAATATTCATGAAGCCACGTGTGCAGCCAGCTCACCTGTCAAACATGCAAATGAGCCTCTTTATGCAAAAGAAGATGCATCAGAGCCATTGGAGTCCTCCACCTGTGCCTGAACCCCAGCTAATGATTTACCAGCTGTGCCTTCCTCAGCCTTGCTAAGACTCCTTTTCCTCATCAGGAAAACAGAGATCTTCCTGGGACACACCCCATTGGGTTGCTGTGAGGATTAAACATGCTAATAAGTGTTAAGTGTTGAGCACAGAGTCTGGCATAGAATTAAGCACTCGCTAAGGGCTGGCACCTATTGCTTGCTGCTGTGACTATACCAGTTACATGTTTCCAGAGGGAGAAGGCAAGCTTTCTGCTTATTTTCACAAATTCTAGCAAAATTCTAACACCAACACTTAACACCACACAAGAAAGCAAACCATAAACAAATATTGTTTATGACTACAAATGCAAATATACTAAATAAAATACTAGTAAATTGAACCCAGGAACATACCTAAAGGATGTTTTTTACACAATGATAAAGAAGACACATATGACAGTAGAGTGTATTTTGACAGATTATACATACATGGAGTATAACTTTCCATTCTTATGGTTGTAATGATGTGGAGTTTCACTGGTTGTGAATTCATATATGAACATAGGAAAGTTATGTCCAAATCATTCTACCACCTTTCCTGTTCCCATCTCACTCCCTTCCCTCCCTTCCCCTTTGTCTAATCCAGGGAATTTCTATTCTCCCTCCCATACCCTTTTTGTGAGTTAGCATCCCTATATCGGAGAGAACATTTGGCCTTTGGTTTTTTGGATTGGCTTATTTCACTTAGCATGATAGTCTCCAGTTCCATCCATTTACTGGCAAATGCCTAATTTCATCAAGAAGGGGGAACTTTTAAAATAGAGTTCATCTTATTAAAAGGTCAAAAAAGAAGCTCTGTTAACAGCTTAACATATCAACATTTTAAGAATTAGAAGTTCATAAAAAAGAAAGCTGCCGTTGCCCAAAAATTTCAGATTTAACTGAAACAGATTGGACCTCATTGGAATAAGTAATCTTGCAGAACAAATGCTTACAAAGTAAACTGAGGTTGAATCATAAAGACAAGACTCTCTATCTAGAGTCATGTGAGGGAAGACTGTGGTCACACACATACACACAAAATCAAAACATACTGATGGTCCAGAGCAGTAGTTTGGGAAGTTTTCGCTGTAATGAACCAACCCGACATATAAAACAGGGACCCACTTTAGATCTGGCTCCCCAGAACCAGACAACAAAAGATGTACAAAAAATTGTGTCCCCAAGAAGGATATCAAGGGAGTGGAGGATGCAAGACAGTGATGGGGAAGTCCCCATAGTGTCACGCCTCAGAGCCTGCCTGACCTAGGGTGCTGGGCTCTCGTATGGCTGCACCAGGCCTTGAGGGGGCCCAGGGCCGGGCACTTGCAGCTGTTTATGACTCCAGAGAAATCAGCTCCAGTGGCCTCAGTCAGCTTTCCAAAGAAAAGTCAAGGTACTGGGTGTTAAGAGAAAATCCAACCAAGCTGGAGGGGCAAAAATGATGAGAAGGGACTGGAGGAGATCAGACACCGACATTCATGGTGACTCTGGCCAACTGGATAGTGGACCCAGGACCCCATCTCTGACACCAGCCCTCGTCCACACCTCAGGTTAAGAAGGTAACCCTAACTCTTCTGGGAAAGTCAGCACAAGTAAAGCCCCAGGAGGCCAAAATGAGTATCAGGACAGAGATAATAAATAAATTAAAATCCCCGATATTAACACTTAGGTATTTGGCATTTAGCGTTAGCCTATTGATCAGTGAATCAGGAGTTTGCCTTTTAAGGCACTAAAGCTTTAAGAGAGTCTGAGGCTTATTTTAAAAATTCGATTATTGGCTTGCATTCAAAGGTAAAATGGGAAAATCTATTAGGTATGAAGCATATGAAATTGCCCATATTTGGCTATCTTTGACATGCAGTAGTATCAATTTCATATGGTTCCACCTAAACCTCCAAAATTCATGTTTTAATCTACAAGTTATGTAAACACTATGGGAATATGTGTGAAATGATAGTTGTTTCAAAATAGATGAATGGGATATTACACATACTACTAACAGAAGTGACCATTCCTTTTCAAGCACAAAAGCCCCTCAAATAAGGAAGGACCTTACCAATGGACTGCAAGCAAATATGACAAGATGTTAGCTCCATCTGTGATAGCGCCACCTCTTGGGCATATGCTTGCCCCAGGAGCAGCTCTCAATCAATGACGACTGGGAGTTGGTGGATGAAGACCTCAGCCTTGTCCACCGTGTAACTCTGGGTGCTAGTTACACGGAGGCAGAGCTAGATGCAGATACGGGAGTCCCCAGTTGCCCACAGAAGTACCTGGCTGGATAACCTGACCTTTTTGAGCTACTTGCTCTCTGCCTTTACATTTCCTATCTCCCCACCTTCAGCTCCCAACCAAACCCCTGCACTGGAATTCTTAAGCTTGGAGCTTACTTCTTTGGAAACCTAACCAAGACATAGGTGTTTCCTGTCATTCTTTTAAGAACCCATTACACAACTGATTTTTAAGTTCAAAGGACTCACATCCCAGCCTTACCACAGACTGCAAACCTGGGGCCACCCAAGAAACCAATGTTAACATAGGGTTCCTCTGGTGGGAAAGAGATGCTGGCTTCAACTGAGGAGGGGGTACAGAGAATTCGTAGGCATGGCCTTGGTCCACTGCCTGTCTCCCCCTGAAAGGCATGGACACGAGATTGCCCCTCAGGGATGAGTTTCAGCACCAAAAGATTTAACCCCCCCCCCACTTTTCAGCTTGACTCAACTCAGCAAGACACCATTAACAGGGGGAAGCATTTCTCCATTTCTCTGATTCCTGGTAGTTTCCCTCTCTAGGGAGATTAAAAAAAAAATAGCATGTTTCTCCAAACCACTCCTCCATTTTATCCTTAAAATCTAACAGTACAATATAAAACTTATTAAAAATAATGATAACTGAGAGTAATCATAAAAGGACAGAGAAAGATGGAAACATCTATCATCTATCCACATACCTATCACCATCCATTTATTCATTCAATAAATACTGGGGTCCTGCCACATCCCAGGTACTGCTGTAACTAGCAGGTATGAATCAGCACATAAAAATTCATTCCATGTTGCAGGGAGCTTCCATTCCTATAGGAGAACTAGGCCATTCAGCACCAAACCAACAATAAGCCAGATGACAATAAATTCTATGGAGAAAGCAGAATAAAGGAGTTGAGGTAGGGATATATGAGCGATAGGGTGTTTCTAATCAGGTGACACATGATCAAAGACAAGAAGAAAGGAAGGAAGTGTGCCATGTGACAATGTGGGCAAAGACCCAGTGCAAAGGCACTGAGACAGAAATAAACTGGTTTGCTGTAAGAAACAGCAAGGAGGCCAGCATAGCCACAGAAAAGGTGGCGGGGGGAGAGCAATAGGTGATATGTTCAGAGAGGCAGAAATAGTATGAGGTCTTATGGGGCTCTCCAGGTATTGTAAAGAACTAAGATTTCCAAAGAGATGAGAAGCACCAGAGGGTTCTGAGCAGAGGAGTATAAGGCAGCAAGGGCGGAAGTAGGAAGATCAACTATGAAGGAGGCTACTGTTAATCAGTAACCAAGTGAAAGATGAGGACTTGGGCCAGGGTGGAAGCAATGTTGGTGGGAGGAAAAGGGCTGGATATGGACATAACCCTGCGGGTTCAGCCAACAGGTTGTTGGTGGAATAGATATGGAGTTCAAGAGGAAGCAGGGAGCCAAGGAGGATGGTGATGTTTCCCTACACATGGAGCATGTTTGGGGGCATTAGGATCCCATTTTGGACACCCTACTTGTGAGAAACCTGTTAGACATCAAGCGGAAGATGGTGAGCAGGCCGTTTGATACCCATGCCTCTGAAGTTCAGCGATGAGGTCTGGGTTGGAGACAGACACTTGGGACTTGACAAGTTTATCTCAGGAATGATGACAGACAGAAGAGCAGGATGTCAAGGACTGTACCTTGGGGCTCTCTAATGTTAAAAGATTGGAAAGATGAGGAGGAAGGAAGCAGAGAAGGCGTGTCCAATGAGGTAGGGGGAACAGAGGATGGGGTAGGAGCATCCTCATGTCCAGAAGACGACTTGAATAGATATTTTACAAAATAAGTGAAAAGCACATGGAGAAGTTTATTAACCACCTTGCAGAGGAAAATCCAAACCACAAAGCATTTGAGAGATTTCCCACGTGGATAATAAGTCTGTGAAAGACGGGTCAAAAGGTATGCTCAGCACCAGCTCAGCCACCTGTTGTGTAAACTCAGTCTTGTTAACCTTTATGCGTCTTGAGCCCAAAATTATTGTGTTCTCTTAACCCTGGCAAGTCTTTGTTTTCTCATCTATGCATTGGGAATCAAAGTCCATGTGAAGGTAGGCTAAGAGGAGAGACTAGTTATACTCAGATGCCCCAGTAAGAACCACAGCAGAAGTCATCCATAAGTCTGGCCTTCGTGGGATGAAATGACAGCTCAAGGACTGTAATGGTCTGCAGGTGTGCATTCAGGGTCTTTGTTAAATTCGGTGGGTGTCTGCCTATGTCAACTCCCCAAATCAGAGGCTGGCAGTAATACCCTGTGTCCAAGTGATACTGAGACTATCAGTGTCTGTAACAGACCCTTCAGAACAGGGAGGAGACCAGTTGATGGTAAACCTACTCTAGTAAACATTTTCAGGGTTCTACTTCTATACTCTGGGTCCCCTAAAGGGGTTCAAGTTGCATTTGCTTCCAAGAGCCAGCACCATGTGTCAACTTTGGAGACCTTCCCTTGGCTCCTGGAGCCACCCTGTGGGGGTGGAAATGACTAGGAACTTTTATTCTGCCCTAGGTGACCCTTAACCAATGCCTGCTAATTGTGAAACAATAAAAGCCACACACTCTGGTCCTGAGATGGGACAATGCTAGTTCAGAGCTCGGGTGCAGGATCAAGTTGAGGCCGAGCTCTGAGAGATTTTGCTGAGATTGTACCCTGCCCTGCCCTGCTTCACCCTGCCCGCTGCCTGTCTCCCTTGGGAACACACCCTTCATAAACCACTTGCACTTGAATCTTCATCTGGGTATCTGCTCCAGGGAAACAGCCGAGTCCTGGATACTTTGAGTTGTCTTTTATTTGCCTCAGCTCAGCAGTCTACTTTCATGGCTTTCTTTTTTAAGAGGTGCTCTATTGCTTCATGAAAAAGATTTAGAACCCAGGACACTCCCCTTTCTCCCTTAAAAGAAGAAATTATTAAATTGTTGTTTTACAACTAACTCGGGGGGGGGGGGACCCAGAAGTTTAACCATACACTTTCTAGACGCCTCTCGAAAATTTGCCCAAGTCGCGTGGCTCTGGGAAATGTTGTTCTTTACAGCTACGGCTCTGTTGACATTTCTAAAGCAAAAAGCTACCTTCCTTTCAAACGCAGTGAATACACAAATGAATCTTTTCATGCCCATGAAAACTGAGCCTGCCAAGGAATACTGAGGCCACTCTGAGACTCGAAATGGACATCTGGGTTTCTCCACCACTTCCTCACTGCCAACCGCCACAGAAAGTACCCATGTTCTCTCAGGCCCTTTTACTCTGAATTACAAATATGACCTCAGAGCACCTGCTCCCCACCACCTTCTCTAGTTCCCTTAAGGACAAAGGTCAGGGTCTGCAGCAGTAACTCCAACACTGAAGGGTCTAGAGAGAACATGGGATTTACTTTTGATGAGGGCTAGAAAGGCCAATATTGTAAGATAAGGAGCTGGGTCTGTGCCGGAGCTCAACTGGGCCAAGAGCCAGGTGAGGGGTTTTTGCCTGGCATTATGCAGGAAATTCAAGGTAAAGTCACCAGGGTTTGGGGCACCGGATTAAAGCAGGAGAGGGCGGAAAAGACTTATTATTTACGGAGTATAGATATCCGCCCTCAGGGTTCTCTTACAAGGGCAAGCAGTAAGTTCATTCATCATCTTAAAGTTCATTCATCATCTTAATGGCTGGGCCAAGATAACTATTAAGATCAGAGGGTTGCATTTGCCTGTAGGCTACTATTAACTTGACAAGAGACACCGGAGAAAGCCCAACACAATGGAAATCAGTTCCGGCCTCAGAGGAGAACAGCGAGACTATTTGTAACCGGCTTACACACATTGAAGGATCCCAGTGCAACTCTGCCTTCAAACCACTCTGACTCCCTACATGTGACTTCCTGGCTGTGCTGTCACATTGGGTTTTGTTCACATGCACAAATGCACAGGTCTCTGTGTGGAATCCTCTGTCTGGGTACAGGACAGGTCCCTCAAATACAAAGGTATACAAGTGTGCACCCCCTTCCTCCTCTCTCCAGATTGGAAAGAGGATCCAATCTTATCTCCTGGTGCCATCTTGAATGGGGAGCCTTGAAAGTGAGAAGAGAGACCCCTGAAAGGGAATACCCTGTCCGTGGTGAAGGTAGACATAAACTGGAAGAATCCTTTCATAACAAAAACAAACTCGCCAGTCCTCCATGTCACCTGTCCTAAAAAATAACTTCTAAGACCCAGCTTGGAGGCCCAGTTTAGTTTGGAATTCAAACCACTGGCTCCTCCAAACAGCAAAAATGAGTTTACCTTCTAACATGTGTGCACACCTCCCACCACAGGCCTTGTCATGGAGGAAATAAAAGGACATAGCCTCCCTCTCCACCTCAGTCTCTCTAGGAGATTAGATGATGATGCTGTAACTCCTTGGCCACATTTAGCAACTACCAGCCAAACAACACTGAGCATGAACTCCGTCTCTAAGAGCCTTGGAAGTGCTCTGCTGGTTCTCCCCGCTGAATGCAGGACCCTTCTTCCTCACTGGCTCCCTTCTTCCAGAGGTCTCAATGCCGATTCTCACCTTCTAACCTCCCTAGCCTGGTTGCTCTGCCTCTAAGATGTCACTGGCACCGCCCAGCATCACAAGGAGTTACTGCATACTACTAGAGCAGGAAAAGGTCAAAGTTCAAAACTGGAAGCAGAGTTTCTCCTGCACCATCATAAGTTTGAAAGGTGAGCCACCATAAGTTGGAGACCACCTGTGTACCTTCTGAGTAAGTGAACAAGCTATACAGTAATGGCTTAGGTGTGGTGGTAGTCAGGGCTCACTGTAGGTATGCTTCATGTTGGTGACTAGCTTGCTGCAACCTCATTTAATCCTCAGAAAAATCCCACTTTATAGAAAAAGAAACTCAAGTGCAAAAGACGACCTTTGGCCCCAGGTCACACTGATGACAGACACAGGGCTGGGACTTCCTCTGTATCTGCTGGTGGCCAGAGTCACACATTCCCTCCACTACATTCTGGAGCCTATTCCTTACTTCCACTTTTGAAATCCAAACTCCAGATTAGTTGCTTCTTAAAATTGCTGCAAAGTATACATATCCCAGCCTCATGTGGTTTTCAAAACATCATTAGCTTTAAAAATTCCACGAACATTACTTTTGGATTGAACCCCTCCAGGGTCCTCCCTCCCCCCAGACACGCACACACACCTGAAGCCCCCACACTCCAGTCTTCTTGGCGGGCTTATCTGCTGCCAAGGGAAAGACACGAGACACAACAAGGCTGCAGACAGACTTAAGTTCTACCAGAAACGCACATCCGTGCGACAGCCAGGCGGGCGAGAGAATGGACCAGAACATATGGGAAACAGCTAGGCTGGGGGTCACAGGCTCGTGGCCTACAGGCTGGATGTGGTCAGCGGACATGTTTTGTTTGGCTCAAACAATGTTCAGAGGACATTTTAATTAGCTGCCAGAGTCATGAGGCTTCACATAAAAATGTGGATTTCTAGTTTTTCTTTCTTTTTGGAAAACAGGGCCTGGCAGCATCCTCCTCACTCCTACCTGCAATGCTTGGGTACTGCCGTGAGTCTAGAGCCCTCGTTTTCCCATACCTGGTCCTCCTCACCTGTATACACACCTGCCTTGCCCCAGCCCTGCAGACCGTGAGGTGTGCACCACTAGTTCTTGCACTAGAACCTCAATGGGGTTCCATCAGGACAGCATGCAACTTCTCGGCACCTAGAAAGTAAGGTGTTTGCTAGCAGATGCTGGTGAGCCCCTGCCACGTGGCTGGTACCTTTTACAGCGTTTCAGCCCACTCTTTATTATTTTTTTCGTTGTTAATGGTCTTTTATATTTATTTTTATGTGGGAACTGAGAATCAGACTCAGTGCCTCACACATGCCAGGCAAGTGCTCTATCTAAACCACCACCCCAGCCCCTCCAGCCCACTTTTTAATTGTAGATGGACACAACACCTTTACTTTATGTGATGCTGAGGATCGAACCCAGTGCCCCACGCATTCAAGGCAAGCGCTCTACCACTGAACCACAAACTCAACCCCTCCAGCCCACTCTTGATGGGGTGGTATGTAAATCCTGTGGATCCCTCACCCCCTATTCTAGACTGTTTTCAGAGATACCCTCCAGGATTAACCCAAACTGCCCATTGGGGAAGCTGGCTAACAGCTCACTTTTGATTCACTGCCTTTTCTTGACTGTTATCACCTTTCCTCCCACTCCCCACCTTTTTTTCTGCATCTCCCAAATAAACCAACTGCTTTCAGTTCCTTGCCTCCAGGTCAGCACCTCACCCTGTGTGGAAGAGCCAGGTCCAGGAGCCTGATCCTTCTCTTTGGGCACAACCTCCTCGGTGACTCTTCAGCAAATGGCTGCATCCCCTCGGGGTTACCCAAACTCAGCTAGGAGCCCTCTTGCACTTGGCTTGAAACTTGTACATTCAAGTCCAGGTTTGTTCCCTTGTGGATCACGGATTGGGTTAAACCATGAAAGTGTGTGCCTAAGCCTAGCCCCTTTTTATATGGTTTATGGTTTGGAGCTTCAATGTCCCATGTGTTGGAGGCTTGGTTCCCAACGCAGCCATGTTCAGAGATTGGGCCCTTTAGGAGGTAATTGGATGAGAGCTCTGACCTCATGAGTAGATTAATGCATTTATGAATTCATAGCTCAATGGGCTACAGAGAGGTGGTAGAAACTTTAGGAGACGGGGCCTCATTGGAGGAAGTAGGTATTATGGTTTAGATATAAGGGGGCTTCCGAAAGCTTACGTTTGAGACAATGCAAGAAGTTTTCAAGGTGAAATGATTAGATTATGAGAGTCTTAACTTATCAGTGTGGTAGGCAGGTGGGATGTGCCTTGGGGGATTGCATTCTGTCCCTGTTAAATAAAGCACTCTGTCTCTCTCTCCTTCCTGGTTACCATGTCCTGAGCTGCTTTTCTCCTTTTGCCATGATGTTCTGCCTCACCCAGGGTCCAGAGCTATGGAGGCCACAGGCTATGTATGGACTGAACCTCTGAAACCGTGAGCCAAAATAAACTTTTCCTCCTCTAATTGTCCTTAGGTCTTTTGGTCCATAGTGACGAACAGTTGACTAAAGCAGTAGGTCCCTGGGAGCTGTGCCCTTGAATGGTATATTTTGTCCCCAGTCATTTCCTTTCTCTCTGCTTTCTGGCCACCATTAACTAAGCAGTTTGGCTCCACCACACACTCCCCACCATGATGCTCTGACTCATCACAGGCCCCAAAACAAAGGAACCAAGTGCCCAGGGATCGGAACCTCTGAAATTGTTTTTTTAAAAAAAAAAAAAGTATATCTTTC
The DNA here is from genome assembly GCF_048772815.1 of Callospermophilus lateralis. Taxonomy (NCBI): domain Eukaryota; kingdom Metazoa; phylum Chordata; class Mammalia; order Rodentia; family Sciuridae; genus Callospermophilus; species Callospermophilus lateralis. Next base: position 200,237,757 of record NC_135305.1, on the reverse strand, counting down.
CTCCTTTTAAGTTATCTCAGGTGTTTTGTCACAGCGACAGAAAGCCAAAGGACACATACACAGTGCCTCTCCCCCCATCAACCCCTTATAGTCACCTGAAGGCAGGAGTCCTAACTGCCAAGCCTAGAACTGCTGGCATCATTATTCCTAAAATGTTCTGAAGTCACCTGCTGCCAGGAATGTTACTGGCCCTTGGTCCATGGGGCAGCCTCTTCTACCGGGCTGCCCCTCCTCTTCTGCCCTCTCACTCCTGATCCAGCCCAGTTCCCTCCTCCATCAGCTAAATAAGTGGGCCCAATCGGTGCCAGTTCCTCACCATCAGCCCTGCTCACCCCAGCTCTTCCTGAAGTCATTCATCTCCCCGAAGCATTTATCCAAGGATTTTGCCCAACATGGGGCTATTCACAGAAATGGCTTATTTCACCTTGTCACATCGGGGCTTCTAATCAACCTTTCAGTGCCTCTGTAGGACAGTAGGCACCTCGTACTTTAATTACTTGCTGACATGCCTTGGCCCCAGCAGACTGTGACCCCTGGGAGCGGGGACTAGATCTTTTGCACACTTTTGACTCCCACTGCTGGTATAGTTCCTGGTGACTTGCAGATACACAATAAATGTTGTCCAAAGATATTCCTGTTTCAGAGGGGCTAGAAGAGCCAAGGCCGTAGGTGTCAAGCAGCCCTACAGCAAGAACAAAAATATGACTTTATTTTGACTAAAGGGTCACAGAGCAGTATAGCTTTAAGGGCACCACACACATCATATCAGCGGAGTTGGGTCCTGGGGATGTTGCTCACAAAGAACCCAATGAGAACAGCGACCCCAGAGCCGTGCAATGTGGTGGTCACCTATTCTTCCTTGGTCTCCCTTTTAACTGGACACCCTTCATCCACTCCCACAGGGGACCCCAGGAATAATCCCACTCTCTGGTGAGGCTTTCCCTGGGCCACCCCTGTTTCTTGTCTGGCAGGGAACACGGTCCTCGGTTGCTGTTAATTCTACAGCCACCAATCAATTAGCCAAATGAGCAGTGTGTTTTCAAGTTAGCTTTACTTAGGTGAGAGAAAGTCAGCAGGTGGTCAACCATGTAATCCCCATATATTTATAAACAGCCTCCCCTTAAAGGAAAAAAATAACCCAGAATAAATCTATGAAAGCAGCCTTGCATTACAAGAGCATAGAAAAACCAATTTCAGGGGTGTTATAGTTTGGATCTAGAGTGACCTCCAAAGGATTAAATGCTTGGTCTCCATCCAGCCTCGGGTGTTGCTGGAAGCTGGTGGATCTTTGGGAATTAGTGTTATTGGAAGGAAGTTAGGTGATTGGCAGAGTATCCTTGGGGTGGGTATTGGAATGTTGGTCTCTCTCTGCTGCTTGGCCTCCATGAGGTGAGCAGCTCTGCTCCACACATGCTCCTGCCATGATGTGCTGCCTTGCCACAGGCCCCCAAACGATGGAGCCAACCAACGAGGGGCTGAAACCAAGATAAACCTTTCCTCTTCTAAGTTGATTTTACTTAGATGTTTTGTCACAGCAATGGAAACCTGACTAATACAAGTTATATCAGTTGTATCAGTTGGAATGGGTTTTTCTATGCCTCTTATAACGCAAGGCTGCTTTCATAGTGTTGTTGTTGATTCTCAGAAGCTAACATGTCATTTATTGACTACAGTGACAGAAGAGACTGGAGACCCTGAAGACCTGTGCTCTGACTTTCTCTGTGACTTTGGACAAGAGTAATACCCCTCTATTCACCCACCTGTTAGGGGACGGGTCCCATGAAGCCAGGTAAGTAACCTACATAGGTAACACCTAAGCTTTCAGGAAGAATAGTTCATTAAACAAAAACAGGGGCTTGGAGGTACCTGGGTAAAAGCAGCTTCAGTAATAAATGAGGACTGATTCTCTGTGTTCATCCAAGGGGACAGAGTGAGCAATGAGTCTGGGCATAAAGGAAGCTGGGAAGGCCCAGGTAACAGAGGATATAGCCTCACAGAAACAGCTGAGGCGTCTGATCTCCACCCTGAAGAATGTGAATCAGGATGGGGGACAAAAAGTCATCCTTATCAAATCTGTATTAGATAAATGAGATCAGAGGCCTTTTTAAAAATTACTCTTTTAGATTATACATTATAGAAAAATCGAGGGGCCTTTGTTTACTACTTTAAACATTTGTAAAGTTATTTTTGTTTCATTCTGTGTGTATCTTTACCACACTTTCTATGCAACAATTTTCATGTTCCTGAGTGGTTTACCTGTCCGTAACCATTTTTCAGGAAGTTTTGTGGTGACTGCAGTAGATACCACAAGTACCCTACTCTCAGAAGTCCCTAAAGGCAACCAGGGCACTGGCGTCCTGAAGTCAGTACCCGCCAGGTCTAAAGTTTCCTACATCTTTCTGCCTCAGTTGCTTCCTGGCCCAGGGAATATGGGCCATAGTTGGGGAAGGCTGGACATTTCCGAGAGTTAAAGTCCTGGAACCATCCTCCATGATGAGTGACAGGAGGGGTACTCCTCTAGCAGCCTTGTCACCTCTGAGGGGAACGATTCTGGGGTGTTTTATACCCAGGTTCTCAGAGGATCTGCAGAAGATGAAGCCAAGTTGCTCACTGTGGTCATGAATGCATGGTTTTCTGTGTTCTCTCTCTTCTTTGTCTAAGTTCTCCACTCCCACACAGCAGCTCCTGAGATCACTCCCAAATAAACCACCTGCACCTACATCATTGTATCAGTATTTGCTTTGAGGGAAATCCAAACTAGGAGATCCAAGAGAATATGAATCCTCATGTAACTAAGAATCTCTATTTGGATGTCACAAAGGAGGGCAAGTTAGCTAGGTTACAGAATTTTGGATTGCCCTCAGGATTTGGAGGATCGTCTTCCTATCTGCTTTTCTGGTTGGTCCTGACTCTTACAGCCACATGATGTCTCTGAAATGGGAATATACTGTTCTAATGTTTGATACTAATGTTATGGAAAAGTTTCTAGAAAACTTGTTTTCGATTAAGTATTTGTAGTATCATTTTCATGTGAAAATTGAAAATTTCATGAAGCTATATGTATATATCTTTTTAATATCTGTGTCTGGTGTTTGCAGCACCCATTTAAGACAATGGAGATGCTGCTTCCATGTCTAAGGAATGATGTCTACTCTCGTCTTCTCTTCCAATTTTCCTGGAACCATTTTTGCTGACCCCCCAGCTTCCATCTTCCACATTACCATCTCCACACTGTCAGCTTTCTTCCTTGGTTTGTTCTTCTCCATATTCTCACAGATTCTCTACAATAATGAATAAGTTTCTGATGCTTCTGCTCTTTCCTGATTATCACACAACACTAGTTCTGCCATCGCTTTCTTGGTCTCAGTAGAACAGTTCCTTGCCCCATCCACAAGCTTTATTTTTGCTTGACCTTCAGTTCATACCATGTTCAGCCATTTCATGGTTCAACTATCTGATCCTTCATTGTCCTCATTTCTTCTTGAATTTCCTCAAGGACAAAAGTGTATGTTCTGGAAATTTGACTTTAGTTCTCTATTAATAATCGTAAAAGTTATACCTTCCCTCTGTCTCCTGAGTTATGCTTTTCTTGGTTTGTGCCTTAGGATCTTTGTGGAGGGATATACTGCTTCAATTAGGTCTATGCATTGTTACACAGGTGGGATGAGCTCTCTTGGTTCCCTTCATTATCCACGGACGCATGTGTTCTTAGAATCTTACCCTGAGCACGGTGAGGCCACTTATATCCCCGGGTGATCAACCTTTCAGAATAGTCATTGTCATGGGAAGGGAGTTTTTGTTTCTTTTCCTACAGCCCCATGATGTCTCTGTGCCCTGCCCGACTCTCACACTAACCCTTACCACATCCCGCAGGGCCCCTGCCACCTTGTCAACTTTCTGCCAAAATGAAACCTAAGATTTCCTGTGCTAAAGATTTTACAGGATGCTGGAATTCAATGGCAAAGAGATCAAAATGGGGTGTTCCCATTTTCCCAGGGCCAGCTACAGAGGTGAGGACTCGTTCCTGTGGCCTTCTGAGATATATTGTCCTTGACTGACCAGAGCCTCTTTGTCCAGAATGCCTGGGAGGCTACAAACCATCCCCCATGCCCTGTGCCCACAATGATACAGAGGTAGAAAATGGTGCTGTCCCCTGCAACTTCAAAGGGGGATAAGTCTGCTGAGTGACTTATGCTCTTTGATGTTCCCCCCCTTCTTTCCACCCCATGGAACAGATCAAGGCTAGGTGTGACCTGACAGCACACTCCTGCACAGCCTTTCCTTTCCTATCTTGCTTCTCTCACTGCTCTTCTCCCGAGAGCAAGCCTTCAATAAATCACATGCACTGCATCTCACGCAGGGAGGAAGGAATGGAGAAATGTTTGTGACGTCCCTGGGCATTGCAGGTGCTCATTAATGCTCATGAGCTCCCCCCGAAAAAAACTAAGGATATGATCATTTGTTAATACTACTATCTGTAAAAGATGTTTGTTGCAAGATTATTTTTAAAAAGAATAAAAAAAACTGGCTGGGTGCAGTGGTGCACACCTGCAATCCCAGCAGCTCAGGAGGCTGAGATACGAGAATCACAAGTTCAAAGCCAGACTCAGCAACTGGGAGGTGCTAAGAAACTCAGCGAGACCCTGTCTCTAAATAAAATACAAAATAGGGCTGGGATGTGGCTCAGTGGTCCAGTGCCCCTGAATTCAAGCCCCGGTACCAAAAAAAAAAAAGAATAAAAAACTGAAAATCATTTAAATACTTAGTAAGAGGAATTTGTAGATATATCCATTTGGTAAAATATTATGCAGCCTACAAGCTAATAAAAAACTGGAAATAATCTATCTATGCAATAAGAGAAATTTGTAGGTGATAGAATATTGTTCAGTCTCCAAGCCCAAAGAAGAAAACACAGTGAAGGGGAGCACAGCAAGAGTCAAGTGATTACTTAATTCATAAAATAATACTCCAAGTCCTACATATTGGCAGAAGCCAGCTCTGAATTTTCTAGCAACCGGTAAGAGAGAATGGAGTCACAAAACTGTTTTCAGAGGTAAAGACAAACACCATGCCCAAGAAAGGCATAGCTATCTCTAAGCCTGAGAAAGAGGAGAAATTTCTCCCATAGGTTCTGAGTGAGAGGAAACCATGTAATTTAATGACCCAGTCACCAGAGACGAGCTTCACAGGTCTGGTCCCTGAGTAAACCTCTCCCCCTCAGCTGCCCTCCCACCCCACACAGGGAAATGGCATCAGGGCACATGCAATTAGGAGTGGTCAGAGATGCTGGAACCGACAGCTTACTTGGTTCTCTCTTGACTGGGTTTAACTCAGGATAATGTTTAGGGTGGAGATGGTGGATGGAATCCATGCCTTCCCATAGTCCTTGGTTGCTTTTTTGGCCTCCTCTAATCTAGTAGCTGCCGAGAGCTATTAAGCAGCAGGGATTTGAGGTGACTTCTTGGAAAGTTCTTGGAGTAACTCCATTATGGTGGCTCCGGGAGCTTCACTTGTCCTCTAGGCCAAGTAAGTTTGGCACAGTCCTGTCAAAACCATTGAGCCTGGCAGGGTAGGTGCCTGAACAGAAGGCTGCCCACTTGCTCAAAGGTGCACCTATGGGCACAAATGGGCTCGTTCAGGGGCTAAGATGTTTTCCTCAGAAAGCAATTTGGGTTCTATTTTAACACAGAGCCCAGGGCAGCCCAGTTCAATGCTGCACATTTTTTGAAAAGCTGCAAAAATTCCCATTTGAACAGCTCTCAACAGAGCAACTGGACAGAGTGGTCAGCCTGGGTCACTCCCTGCTCCTGCTGAGCAGCCTGTCCCTCTTCCTCTACAAAGGCAGTGCCTTGAAGGGTTCTCTGGGAGAGAAGAAGTATCCACTCCTTTTTTTTTTTTCCTTGAGTCACACTTACATATATTTCAATTCATTCAAATAAATTAACCCACTCTATAAACCCTCACCTAACTCATGGACACAAGTTCATTCCCCTAATATCCTCAAATACAGCAGGAAAAATAAATATGTCAAAGTATATGCTGATAGAAATGACGAATAGAAAACATCAAGAAATTTATTGGTGATAACAAGCATGATCAGCAGTGATCTGTCCTTATTTCTTAAGTTTCACAACAATATTGCTTAAAACTGGAGTTTTTTAGAATGCACGCGTGCCAGGAAAGGTGACTATAGCGTCTCAGAGAAGGGGCAGAGATTAGCCATACGGGAGGGTCCATAAGAGAAAAGGGATGGGAGACAAAGATATAGACACTTCTCCAAGGTATTTACGGCTGCTTCTTCGGCTATACCAACAAATTCTCTAAGGTCGGGATGGAAAAAAAATTCTAATTCCAAATAACGTTCTTTGTGAACGAATGGTCCTTGTAGAATCATTGTGTAGTCCAAGCTATGAAGAAAGTCAGCGAGTGCACTGACTTTCTTTGGGGTTGGCCCCCTTACCTTCTGCCACATGTTGATGAAGAAGAGCTCCCGGGACACATTGAAGGACACATTGGCATCATAGGCATCGTCCCCGAGGTTGGAGATGGAGATGTTTAGGGAGATATTCTTCACAGCTCCCAAAGCTAGATATGGGGTTTTCTCATCAATACTGCAATGGAAAACAAACAAACAGAAATTAGTACTCTGAAGCTTACATTAATATAACTTAAAACATCAGGGGATAGTTGAGTGCAGGTATCATAAAACTGGGATCAGAACTACAAGTGCCAGGTAGCTCATTAACCAGCCATGTGTCCTTAGGGAATCAGGGGCCCCAGCCCCCTCACCTAAAACACTGCCTCACTCACTCACTAGACTCCCACGAGGGCCATAGGAAATCTTAGACATCAAACTTGGAAAACTGTAACACATTTAATAACCTATACATGGAATTAATTCATCTAGTTATTTGGGGGTATTTACTCTGTTCTGGTCACTATGCTACATGCTAGGGAGACAGCAGTGAACCAGAGTTCTTGCAGCTTCAGGAAACACAGAAAGAAGCAAACATAAATACCAGATCAGAGAAACTTAGCGTAAGGAAGTTAGAAACTGCCAGGTTTGGAGGGGGAGTGGGTTGCAGTTTTAAACAAAATGGTCAGGGAAGCCTTCATTACGAGGTCACCCTCTCAAACCTGGAAGAAGAAAGGGAACAAGACAGGCAGAAATTCAGGGCCTACCAAAGGAAAAGTCCTTAGGGTGTGTTCAGGAAACAGAAAGGAAGCCAGTGTGGCTGGAGAGGAGTGTGTGAGCAGCAGAGTGGGAGGAAATGAGCTTAGGGGGTGTTATGGTTTAGATGTGAGGTGTCCCCCCAAAGCTCACACGTGAGACAGTACAAGAAGGTTCAGAGGAGAAATGATTGAGTTGAAAATGACTCGTGTCTTGACCCAATCAGTGAATTAATCCCCTGATAGGGATTAACTGCGTGGTAACTGAAGTGGTAGAGAGTGGCTGGAGGAGGTGGGAATTGGGGCCTGACTATGGGATATGTATTTTGTATATGGAGGATGAAGACTTCTGTCACTCTGCCTCCTGGTCCCCATGATGTGAGCTGCTTCCCTCTGCCACACTCTTCCACCATGATGCTCAGCCTCACCTTGAGCCCTGAGGAATGGAGCTGGCCTTCTATGGACTAAGGCCTCTGAAACCGTGAGCCCTCAGATACACATTTCCTCCTCTACAATTGTGCTGGTTGGGTTCTTTAGTCACAGAAGCTAAAAAGCTCACTAAAACAGGAGATGAATGGCAGTGGAGTCCGTGGGTCCTGCAGGGCCTTTCAGGCCACCATCAGGACCTTGGTTTAACTGTGCTAGAGATGCGAGGACCTGCCGGGCTGTGAGCCCAGGGGAATCACGACTTGGCATCCACGAGGAGATGATATTGTGCACAGGTTGGGCACAGTGCGTGGAGTGGTCAGGGGAGAATCAGGGAGCCCAGCGAGGAGGCTCCTGCAATAACCCAGGCATGAGCAGATGATCAAGCGCTCAAACCAGGTCAGGGCAGCCGAGGTCACAGGCAGAAGTCATGTTCTGAAGATGCTTCAAAGGTCACCCAGGAGATTTTTCTCATGGATTGGATGAGGGGTGTTCAGGAGAGAGAAGTCTAGAAGGGCTCCAGGTTCAACAATCAGAAACGAAGGGCTGTCATTCAGTGAGAAGAGAAAGACTACGGTAAAGAAGATTGAGCAGAAGAAAAATAAATGCCAGCTGGATTTTAAAGGAGCTATGGAGGTAGTTGGATGCAATATTCTGGAGTTCAAGGCGGCCTCTGGGCTGGAGATCCACCTCGGGGAAGGACCAGATAGGACACCAGGGAACAAGTGTAGGTAAATAAGAGGTGTCACAGGAGCTGAAGACGAGGAGCAGCCGGCAAAGGAGACTGAGAGAAGCCAGGGGGGAAAACCATGGAAAATGGCTCCCGGGGACCACAGGAGACATGTTCCAAGGAAGGAGTGGTCAATTCTGTCACATGTGGCAATAGGCTGAAATTATCTGAAGAATCGGAACTGGCCACTGGAATTAGCTATCTCGAGGTCACTGATATAAAGTGCCTAAGTGGAGTCATGGGGCGGGGAGTCTGACTGGAGTGAGTTTAAGAGACATAGGAAGAGAGTAAATGGGAACAGTGAGTACAGATGACTATTTAAAGGTTTTCTTTTCTTCTTCTTCTCCCCCTTTGTAAAGAGGAACAGAGAAATCGGATGGTGGCGGTGGGGGGAAGTCAGCTCCTGGGAGATAGTTATTTTCTAAAGAGGGGAATTATCATTGTATATTTGCAAGCTAATGGGAAGGATCCACCAGAGAGGGAACAAATTAATAAAGACGGGATGGGGGACAGTTGCTGGCGGGGGCCTGGAGAACAAATGGAAAGGCTGGTGGGAGGTAAGGAAGTGGTGCTTATGGGCAGCTGCAGATGGGTGGGTAGAAGTGGTGGGAACATGTGGCTTCCTTCTTGATTGCTTCCACTTTGGGTGAAACAGAAGCAGAATTAAGGAGGGGGAGAGAGAGGAAAAGGGTGGACATTTGAGGGGCAATGAAATGGAAGAATCGCTCAGGAGAGCAGGGGAGTGAACAGGCCAAGGGTAATCATGGGGATGAGGATCGGCGCATGAGACTGAAGATTACTATGTGACATGAGATTTGGACAAAATAAACTCATGTCAGCAGCCAGTCTCTAATGAGAGCTGTAGTGGAAGCATTAAGAGGGTTGATGTAATGGAAAGTCATTATTTTCAGTCACTCAGTCTCCTGATCTCTTCCTGATTTGGGGGACTTGAGATAGATGGGAGGGGTACATCAACAGAAAGGAGGCAGACCCTCCCCTCCCTTTCTTGTGTTATGCTGTGGGCACCTAAGTGCACTCATGTGACCTAAGGATGGTCGGTGGCCCTAAGATGCTGACAGACGCTCCCATACAGGGCTATGAATTTTGAGTGCTGAGCAAAGACCTGGGGACCTTACGAGATCCTCTGAAGTGGCTGCTTGAAGGTCGAGTGTTTCCCAGCTTCCTGCCTGAGTTGGTTCTCTGGCCTTCCGGCCTCTGCTCTGAACTAGCCTATGTCTTTCCAATAAATTCCTTTTCTGCTTAAATTAACCAGCATGTGTTTTGGTTGTTTGCAATCATTAATACAGCTAATACGGCATGAAAGAGAACTATTTGGACTCTCAATAGGCTATGATAATTTGAACTACACATTTTGGGGGAAAGGAATCATCATTTCCCATCCACGGAAAGAGGACCTTGCTCTCCTGCCTGTCTGGCACGTCAACAAGAATAATATGTGCAATGGAGCAATCTGATGGCCTTGCTGTGGAAGCAAGAGCTCGGAGGATCCAAACAAGATGTGAAACATTAACTCAAAGAAGAGTTTCAAATTCTTGAATGGCCTCCAATAAATTAAGACCCTGACCTCAAGCTATTGTGGCAATTATTTATTATTGTTGGCCATTTTAGTTTTAAACAATTGATGGGTTATTTCTGTCCTCCTGTTTGCTTTTGTAAGATTAAAGGAGTAATTGCCAGACCTTGAGTTAGAAGAGAGGGCTAACCCAGGTTTATCTGGAGAAGGAATTGCATGTACGCTCACAATTAGCCAGTCTCTACAGAGTGACCATAGTCTGTATGGCAGAGGAAGCAGAGAGACGATATGAGATGAGCAGAGGACCACTGGGTAGGGGCCACAGTCTTCTTCCAGTGCTGTTGTTCACATGACCAGTCCTGTCTATCATGTCCAAATGTCAAGGGCTCAGGCCAGGGATGGCTCAACCTCCACCAATCCCTCACACTTGGGCCTCGGTCACTTAGTCATACTGCAAGGTCATTTTCCTGGGGGGTTTCACAGTCAAATGATTCAAATGTGGCTCTGTGATAAAGAGCAGCCAGGGCAGAATGGGAACTCTGCTGTTTTAAAAAGAAGCCTCCACATTGTTTTCATTCTTTCTCCAAAGCTAAAACTCCATGACCAAAACAGTACATTTCTGCTTCCAGAGTTATTCTCAGAAATGAAATGAAAATGTAACCTGCCAGCATGGTGCTGGGTACTATCAAACGCGTTACCCTTTGGAAACCTCACAGGAACTGTCAAAAGGACCTGACACGGGTCCCGTTTTCAGAGATGAGGAAATCATGAAGCAGAGAGACAAGGCAACTGGCCAAGGGGTTGTTCTGGCCGAGAATCCAGTGGCTCCCATGCTTTCAAAGCCTGTTCCTCTCCAGGTCCCCTCCATGGTCCCCACATTCCCACCTTGCTTCTCATGACCTCAGGAAGCCCTTCCTGTCTCCCTGTTGGATGAAATCAACCTGTCCTGAGATCCCCACCTGTGTGCCCCCATCAGCCCTTCATGCGCTGACTGAGGCCGTGGGCCTACGTTTACTTGTGTGGCTCTTTGATTAAGGCCCATCTCTCCTCACACTGGAACACCAGGGAGCGGGGACCTTTGTCTGGTTTTGCTCCTCACTAGACTCTCAGAGACAGAAATGTGGCGCAAAAATTTTCAGGGAATAAAATTCCTTGAGAATCAGAAAGGTTTTTTTGGTTTTTTTTCCCCATAAATAAATAAGCCTCCGTGAAATGTTTGGCAGGAAACCTCTGAGCCTGATCATTTTAGTCTTTCAGCAGGACTGCCACAGAGGTTGGTCTCTCATGTGGGTGTCCTAAAGAACTCTAGTTGCACAAATGAATGAAAGTCTGTGATGTCCCCACAACGTATCAGCTCCACCTTCCCATTTCTCAGAGAAGCAGCTGAGCCGCAGAGAGGGGATCCCACTCAATGGAGGTCACGCAGCCACTCAGGGCATGAGCTGAAGCCAGCACCAAACTTCTTTAGACACGAAGGCCATTCCAGCTATGGCTCGTCCATAGATGCTAAGTCAGGAAGGGCTTCCACAAGAATGCTCTTTTAATGACATCTGAAAAGAACAGAATTCCACGAGGACCAGCCTCTCTGACAGCCCTGCCAAAAGATTAAAACGACCAGGCACAGGGGTTTCCTGCCCAACATTCCACGGGTGCTGATTTATTTATTCAAGAACAATCTTTCTGATTCTCAAGGAATTTTATCCTCCGATACATTTTCCCATTTAATTCTAATTTGTGCAGCCTTTTCCATGGGTCATATTACTTTATATCTAGATATCGTTGGTGTATTTTTATATGGAAAGCATCATTAATAGTCAATGTAAGATATGATCTGTACTGTTTTGGATGATAGCAGCAAGTCATGTGTCTGTCCTTCCTTCTTTCCTTCCTCCTCTCATTCTTTCTTATCTGCATCCTCCTTAATCATTAATCCATTCATTAATTTTAAAAATTAATGCATTATGGATATACTTAATTATGGAGTTCATTTTGACATATTCATAAATGTGTATGACAGAAGTTGCTCCATTTCAAACCCCAGTACTACCCGCTTCCTTCCCCTCATTCATTACTTTTTAAAAACTCTTTTACTGCTCTATACCCACTTAAAAAAAAAAAAAAAAACACAAAGTAAAAGTTGCAGAGGATGTGGAGAAATCGGAATTCTCATGTACTGTTAGAGGGAATATAAAAGAGAACAGTCACTTGAAAAACAGAATGAAAATTCCTCAAAAAAATTAAACATAGAATACTCATGTGATTCGGTAATTCCAAAAGGAAAAACAAGGACTCAGAGATTTGTATACATGTGTTCCTAGCAGTGCCACTCATAACAGCCAAGATGGAAGCAAGTCAAGTACCTAAATTCAATCTAAACTCAATCCCTGGTTAAAAAAAAATAGTATACAACTTATGTAAAATTTACTTGGCTATCGTCATAAGATTAGAAATGAAACTGCATTTGCATTCTTAGAATTTAGAATACTTAAAATATGGGATACACCATCTACAAAAGCTAAATGAGGCAGGGCTGGGGTTGTGGCTCAGTGGTAGAGCACTCGCCTAGCATGTGCGAGGCCCTGGGTTCGATCCTCAGCACCACATAAAAATAGATAAATAAAGGCTTGTGTATAGATGCCTTCTAAGTCAGGAAGGGCTATTGTGTCCAACTATAACTAAAAAAATATTTAAAAAAAAAACACTAACTGAGGTGCTTCGTTTTCTTCCTGACAACTTTTCTCGAAATTGGTAGAGACATTTGGGATGAGTCCAGACGGCTTTAGCAGCTCTCAGGGGCAATCTCCTCTCTTGGTACTTTATTGACCACTGTCAAGGCTTTTCAATTACTAGAGCTCACCATTACAAACACGAGTAAACCACACAACTACAATTACTCATTTAATGTCTTCCTATAAAGGATGTGATCACAAAGTACCAAATGTATTGATTGTTACATGAATAATTAAGAAATAGGTATTAATAAAGCCCCAAGGAATGGGCAGGAACTGTCAGGCATCTCCTGAGTGCATGCTAGTGAGTTACCTGGGAAATACATCACAAAGTTGATAGGAGTCACCAAAGGACAGGTACAAAATTAGATGCAAGAGAAACTCAGGGGAAGGGTCCAGGTAGACTGAAGTTCTCCGAGAGAAGTAGGAATTGAGCCACATCGTAAAGAATGAGGAGTACATGAGTAGGCAGGGAAACGGGAAGTACATTCCAGCAGAGAGAAAAATAAACAGAAACTGAGGATAGGGGTGAGTCAGAAATAATATGGAAAGTAGCAGGAAAAGGATGCTCTTAGCATTGAGGTTGGTGGGAGGTAAGTAGAACACGCAGATTCCCTTCAATTTTGAATGTCAGACTTTGGGGTTGATTCTTTAGGCCAGGGAACTTAACTGGGATACCTCAGTCACCAATGCCAGGTACATTACAAGCAGTGTGTTAATGATAAGGCACAAGAGTGAGATCATGACTAAATGTAGTAGGCCATAGTGGGTTCACCCCTGTCCCTGGCTTTTATCTCTGTTGCCTGCATAGGCTATAGTTCCATCCACCAGCATTCCTATTTCTTTGCTAGAAGGCTCCTCCCTGCCATCTAGCAGAGTGCTTAAGAATGGAGTCTCTGATGGCCCTGCAGCAGCTCTCAACCAATGCCTGATGGGAGCGTGTGCATAACTACCCAGCTCCCTCATGGATTGGATGGAACAATTCTGAAGTCCATGTTCTAGACCTGTGTCATTTAATATGGTAGCCGCTAGTCATATGTGGCATTAAGCACTGGTCTAGTTGGATGCCATGACACAAGCCTATAATCCCAGCTACTTGGAGTAATCCCAGAGGCAGGTCTACAGGCAGCTGTCCCAAGGACACATCCCAAGTGTCATAGTTTCAATTTTTACCAATGCTTGCAGTCTACACAGACCTCATGGTCCTGCCATATATGGGTGTGGGTGACCAACCACACCCCTGAGCCAGGACTGACCATCAGTGGGTTGCATCAGTGAAGTTGTACTCGTTATCTATGGCTGTGGTACAATGGTTCTTACAGGCAGGTACACCCATGTTGTACAGGTTGGTCATTATTTTGAATACTGCCCCTGACTTAAACTAGTTAAGGATAAGAGACAAGATACCCTTTGTGGATTCTGTCTTGTGTATACTTCTGTGCTTCCTCAGGGCGACTCACTCTGTGTACAATGACCAGAATCCATTTGAGAAGACAGAGATGGCATTAATTACATATTTCTGAGCCCATCTCCAGGGAACATGCACTCTAGAGAGGGCCTGCTTTCAGTCTCCCACCTGGGAGGCATCTTCAGGTAACCTCCAAAACACAAGAGTATTCATATATTTTGGTTCCCAGAATGTGGTTGTAGTGTTTACTCTTCAGCCTCAGTTTACCTCTGAGGGCTCAGAGCTCCTACAGTCAAGTCTACCATTGTATTTGAGAGTTATTACACAGCCCCCCAGGTTCCCCACAGATGCTTTCCAAAGAGCCAGGTTGGCGGGGGGTCCTCTCCTTTGTGACAGTAGCAACTTCTCTTCATAGAAAGTTAGTGATCTATGTCGAACTATATAAAAACTCATTTTAAAAGACACTTTTATTCTATATTTACCTCAAATAATAAAGTTGCCAATCTCAGCCTTTAGTGATAAGATACTAGGGTCAATCCCTCATCAAATCCTGCACACATCATATATGATACAGGTTAAGGCCACATCTTGGATGTAAACAATAAAAACTGTCTACAACATAAAGGTTAAAAAAATTACAACATTTAAATGACTATGTATTAGGAGATCAAAGTTTAGAGACTCACGGACTTTCATGTCTAAAAGGGACCTTGAATCAACCTCCTCCCCATTTTTGCAGATGAAAATTTTGAGGACTAAACCAGGCAAGTGGCTTGTTAACTTCTGTGGTTACTAGTGGTAGGACCATTTCCTAGTAGCAGTCAGTACCAAGATTCAAACCCACTGTGCATCATTTAGGGTCCAGACAGGAAAGCAACCTTACACCAGCTAGTTCACTAGAAGGGATTAAAATGGGAAACTTCGTACAAAGGCCTAAGAGGAGCCAGAAAAGTAAAGGAGGGGAGATGAGGAAAACCAGAGATGGGAAGAAACACCCCTAGGACTGGAGCCATAGAGGAAGGAGGTGGATGGCTGGAGGTGAACTTCAAAGAAGGGGCCAGGACCACCAAGGAGAAAGCTGCATTCCTGGGGATGCTGTTTGAAGAAGGTGGGGCTGGGGAGAAAACCCTGACCCTTTCTCCCCCCAATCACTGCTGGCTAAACAGAACAGGAAGCCTGTGGGCAAGGAGCCTGGGAAATGTAGTTTTCCCTGAAAGCTGAGGGAAAGGGTGGTGAACAGATCCACATACCAGTTTTCACATTGTGAGTCCATTACGCTCAGCATGTAAGTTAAAGAAGTTTCTCTTTCCCCAACTTATCACAGTCATTCACGTGAGATAGGAACTGGGTAAGGAAAGCTTAAAGTATAGCCAAGAATCGTAGTGGAGTCAGTCCTTATAGATTTTTCCAGCAGAAGCTCCAAAATTTCTCTTTTCCATAGGGGTGGGAAACTTTTTGTCCTGCTGTTTTAGCTGCTAGTGACTGCCTATTACTTTGTATTCCTGCAGATTTCATTTAAACAACAGATTACTGAGAACCCAAATATCAATTTTCATTTCATGAAAGCTTCCCGATTTATAAGGTTCTAGCTAAGGTGGTAAATATTTAGGATTTAATTAACCAAGAACTCCAAAGGATAACACTTCTTTTTTATTGTAAGGACAAAGATCATCAAGAAATATTTAAAACAGGGGCTTAGTGGTAAGATATGTATTTACCATGGCCTGATCTCCACCCCCAGTGGGAAGGCAATGGGATAGTCAAAGAGAAGATGGTACAAAAAGGGTACAATTCTAAATATAGTTAAGAAATCAAGTCTCATTTTATTCTGTATTCTAATATACTCTAGATTGAAGGAAACTGTTATTTCTCCCCAACTATTGATTGGTCTTATCCTGTGGTTAAGACTTTTTTTTTTTCCCCTTATCCAATAGCTTGCTCCATATAAACATAGGCAGCCTCCTGAGGTTACAGTCTCAGTCCTGGACCTTCTGCTCTAACCCTTCTGAGGTCCTTCTTCCTGATAAGCTCAGGGGCCTTTCATTTTATATCCCACAACATGCTTCCCTTTGTTCAAAACTTAGTGCTATATCTGAGACCTGCCCACTTCTCTGGTATGTCCATCCCACCCTACCTCTGTGAAGTCAGTGGATATTATATAGAAACGTTAAATGGAAAAAATTCAATAAACAATTCACAAGTTTTAAATAAAGTAATATTCTGAGTAGCAGGATGAAATTTCAAGTCATACCATTTCATCCTGCTTGGGATATACATCATCTCTGACCAGTGTGTCCACACTGTATATTCTACCCACCAGATAATCATTTAGTAGCTTTTTTGGTTTTGAATATGACAGTCCAAAAGTTCATGTAACCGTTGTTTTATTTAATACTGACCCCAAAGTGCAAGAGGAGTGATGCTGGCAACTTTGCTACACTATATTGTCATGATTCTTCTATTTTATTATCATTGTTAACCTCTCATTGTGCCTAATTTATAAATTAAACTTCATCATAGCAGATATGTATAGAAAAAAACATAATATATAAAGTTTGAAACTATTCTACTATTAGTCTTGGAACATATCTCTTCTGAATGTGGGGAGGGGGATACAGTAGCTTTAATTCTCATATCCTCAAATACCACAGAAACCAGAAATACTATCATTTAACAGAATATGCCATACATTTATATAAGTATACTCCAACTATGGGTTATTATTCCATACAGTTTGAGATTTGCCTTACATCTAACTGTGTTCTATAAATCTCTTCCAATCTTGTAAAAGAAACCCACATAATTATTGGCTCCAGATAGAGATTGGGAGGTACACTCTATAAGGCACCTCAATTAAAAGTGACCTTGGGTCAGGGAAATGAGTCCTGGGACTGAGTTCCTGGGTTGAAAACCCAAGTATATGAAGGCAGAAACACCTCACCTCCTTCCTATTGAGTATCCACCTGGGATAGTGCTGTGCTCATAGAATGAGAGAAAGAGAAAAACATTCACGGAGGTGATCTGAGTCAAAATTGTGGTATTTCTAGCAATATTCCAATAATTGAGGTAAACAAGTGTTGCTTCAAAAAATAAATAACATGCCTATGTCCCTGCTGACTTTGGCCCCAGCTTTGATTCTTTTAACCACTCACATAATGGCAGAATCAGTATTGGCTTTAAAGGTCATCTTCTAACAAGGCAAACAAGCAGGAACAGGGTCCTTCCCTGTCCCTCTAAGCGGCTAGGGGTCCCTCCCGCTCCATCTATGCAACCGTGCAAAGAAATACTGATTCCTGGCAAACAGAGGAATTCAAATCCTCTTCATCCTTTCGGAGCAGTCTCCTGGATCACTAAATCTCAGGACATCTGGAACAAATCAGGTTCATTCACTGTAACCACTGCATTAAAGACAAAGAATACTTTGAGGGGCAGAGGAATTCCCAAGATCTGTGGGCTGCTCAGAGGTTTGATGTCATACGACAGGGATGGAGGGCGTGATGCTCGAGTTGACCCAGCCCTGGCACACTGCCACACTGTGCCACACGCACGTTGCCCTGGAACCTGGCTAGGCTCACCATAGCGAGAAGCCCACCTGCATGTCACAGAAGGCAGCAAGCCAGACAACCCCAGAGAACTCACATCAGGAGGGCCATAGTGGTCCCTGGATGGATAACTCTGCAGTAGCCGCAACGTTTCCCCGCTTCTAGTTCAAGAGCCAAGTGGGAGCTGTAAATGGTTCCAGGCAAGAAAATATACTGAAATTACTAGTCTCCCTGGATTGTGTATCCTTTTTCCTTTACAGCCAGTCAGTCGCAGGGCTGGAGAAAGCCGCTCTTTCCACCTGGGTCTCTGCGTCTCTGGAGGTCCCTGAAGGTAAAAACAGGTCTACACTACCCAGACGTAGCACCTCCAATATCAATGTATTTTGTTCACATGGACCAGATGCCAGCTTTCTCTGCTTTGGGCCTGAAGCACTCGTTTTCTTGAGCTCATCAAAGCCCTGGAGTTCCTGGTGTCTTTAATAAGCAAGCAACAAGGAGTGAATGTTGACCTTGTATCAGGGTCACTACGAAGGTTAGGAGCCACACAGGGAGGGGGAACACTTTCTCCAGAGGCTTCTAAATTTTGTCTTATAATGTATGCCTATAATCCCAGCAACTCAGGAGGCTGAGGCAGGAGGATCCCTCAATCCCTAAACCATATTCCCAACCCTTCTGCTTATATCTTAGAGACAGGGTCTAGTTGAGTTGCTTAGGCCCTCACTAATTTGCCGAGGCTGGCTTTGAACTTGCGATCCTCCTGCCTTAGCCTCCCAAGCTGTTGGGATTACAGGTGTGCACCACCACGCCCAGCTCACAGAAAACTTTCTGAAGAAGAGCCCAGGGACCCTGGAGAGGAAGTCCGGCCATTCTGACTGAGTGTCCTGTGTTCCTTTATGCTACAGGAACAGTTTCTGGTCCCCTGCCTGTGAAAACGTTTTGCTGAGGAAGCCATCTCTCACAGGGTGCCCCTCTCCCTTTATCTCTTGGGTCCCCTCTAAAAGCAAAATCCCAGGGAAAAAGCATCCAGAAGCAATCCCTAGGATCCAAGTCCCAGGATGACCTGAAGAGATCCCCCCATCACTCCTTGGCCTGGTTTTCAAACAAACACCACCATCTTCTGATTCCAAGAGGGAAAACAAAAAGCACACCAGCAACTGTCTCATCATTAATGTTTGATAGATATAGGTAACTTGATTTGCTTTTGAAACTCAACAGTCCTAAAAACAAAACAAAACAAAAAACAACAAGATCAGTCTGCCTGGCCAGAAGAGGTAAGGACAGACACACACAGCGTGAGTGCAAGTCCTACAGTATCTCAGGATGGGCTCCCAGATGTGGCATCTATGACACGCAGTGGGGGTTTGCTGGGGAACCAGGGAAGCTGGCTGGGCAAGGCTGTGGCCTCAGGTGAAGTCCAGCCCTGGCCTGGTCCACGAGAGGGTTTGGAGCACAAAGTGCCACACGTGCATCTGCACTTGAGATCATGGCTGGCCTCCTGCACCCCAACCAGCCAGCCAGCGCCTGAGGGCTGCCCCCTGGGGAGGCGGGGTGTGACCTCCCAGGAAAGGCAGTCTCAGGACACCAGTGACTCCCCCAGTCAGATGAGGGGCAGCTGTGAGTCTTTGGCTGCCAACATGGCAGGAGGGAACAGGCACCTGCACTGTGAGGGACCTGGGTGTGGAACCAACTGCACCCACCCAGCTCGTCATGTTTGGATCAAGAACACCTGGAATGATGTCAGGAAAGACGGCTCATAAAATCTAGATGTTTCTATGTGGTACCTCCCCTCTCACTGTAGCTGCAGGGACTCTGACTTCAGGGAAGCTCATGGTAAACCTAAGCCTCACCTTTGGATGTGGCGGGTAGGGACAGTGACCACTGGAGACACCCCCCCTCCAAAAAAAAAAAAGGTTAATCCTTGCTTGGCCACAGCTGTCCTTGGCTTTTCATCCATGGACAGCCCACAGGGAATCCTGACCCTCCCAGGGTTGTATCGGGGGCTCAGAACAAACTTTGAAGAGATGCTGCATGTCAAGGTACAAGCAGGGCAATATGAAAAGTGTGCAGAGAGCAAAGCAACTGCGGCGCAGCTTCAGATCTGGCCTTCGGTCACAGCAACGAGTCCCCTCTGGGATGGGTGAGTCTAGTATTCAGTGGCAAGAGACCAAGGAACATAGTCACACGAAATAAACTGCAAAAATCTTAGCGAAGAAACAGCACATGGCTTCCCATCTGAGAGAAGGGAGGGATCTAGGGGCTGCATTCTCTTGATAGGTCCTTTCCTTGGGGCTGATCAGAAGGAAAACTGTCATATCACCACCACCCTGCTGGAAAGACTCTGTCTGACACGTAATAGATCTCCAGTGGGTGGCTATATTTGCAAGACAAGGAAAATACTACTGAATAGAATTTTATTAGGCTCACAGTGAGGTAGACCCAGACTTCCTGGGAGTCTCAGGAAGCAGGCCCCCGTGAGCATACCCCTTCTGTGGTTGCCATGGTTTCCTCCTAGGTCCCGCCTCTCACACCCCTCTGTGGGTCCCCATGGTCTTACTCTCCAGAAAGCTACAGCTGGAAAATCTTGATGAGTGTCTGCTTAGCAGTGGGAGGGCTGTCCCTGAAACATGCTCTTTGTTGGGACAGATCTGTGGCTCATGTGTTCTGGTGGGGCCTTGGAGAGCTCCCTCAGCACTTTGAATCTGTCCAACAAAGGAAAAGGGTCAGTTCCTTGGGTGGTGGCCTCTCCGTCCCCAGTCTCATACTCAGGAAGCCACAAATCAGATCCTCCCTGCCATAGAAGAGAAATTCCAAAAGTCATTTCCACCCAGAGATAGGCCAGGCTCTCCGAGCTGTGATGGCTATTTAAAGACAAAGGCCACCGGTGGAACTGCTGGAACGCGGAGCTCTGGAGCTGCCCACCAGGTGTTTTTCTTGCCTCGGCTGGCTGGTTGACTTTCTTTTTGATCTCCGATAAGTGACTCAAATTCCTATCAGCTTCCTGATCTGCCCCAGAAATGCCGTGGATCCAGGAACATGGATAAAACACACCAATCTCAAAAGAACAACAAAAAAACATGCTGGGTTTGTTTCCAGCCAGCTGGATTACATATATGACAAATGAAGTGGCCTCATGGAGCCACAGGCTGTGCTTATTCCTGGGCTCTCAAGAAACAGTGTTCTGGCTGCAAGAATGAGCCTGGACCACATCAATTCCAGGATGCTGGAGGGCTCTGGAGTCTCATCCTCTCTGCTTGGGATCAGCTGTGGACAAACCCTTCACCTGTCCTTGCTGCCATCCTTCAGGAAGCAAGAAGAAAGTTTTTGGCCCTACCCTTGGCTAGTGGGTCTGCCCTAAAGAAAAAGCCCTTCTGTGTGTCGGTGATGGCTGTTATGCTGGGTAGGGATGGGGGAGGAAACAAGACACAGAAAAAGTGCAATGGGAATTACCGTTGCCACAGTCAGGAAGTGCTTGGGTGTTTGGCAAAACGTGGAGTAAGAACATTCTCAGGAAGTTCATGGGAAGAGGCATCCACATCAAAGGTGATTTAACACTCCTTTTAACACTCATGCAGGAAACTCCATGGTAAATTCATCAACTGAAAATCTTTAAGAAAGTGGGCATAGGAGACAGCGTACTTGTCCCTGGCCATTGCCCCTCAGACTCTTCCCAATGCACTGGCTGACTTCCAGCTACTGCATCTTTCTGAGGGTCTTTTTCCAGGACTAGACAAAGCTGTTGCATCCCAAGCATTAATTGCCCCCCAAGTGGCCCTCAACCCACAGGTCACAGGAGCTGTTTTTCCAGTTCTTAGATGCGGTCATTCTAAGAGCCCCATTCTGTGGGATCCCCACAGGTCTGCTCCCTGGCATTGTCCTGCGTGATGAATCTCAGTCGGCCGCTGTGCCAGCTGGGTCTGGAGGCCTGCTTGACAGTCTCTGTGAAGTCACACCCTGTGTTCTGCGGCTTCACAGCTCCTCCCAACAGGAAGCAGAATCTAGTTCCCCACCCCTTAATCAGATTGATCCTGTGACTTGATTTTGGCCAACCAAATATAGGAAAGTGACAGTATACCAGTTTTGTAACCAGGCCTCACGAAGTCTTGTGTGCTGTTGTTCCTTTTAGGATCCCTGACACACTATAAGAATAATTATGGCTGGGCATGTTGGTGCTTACCTGTAAACCCAGCGACTCAGGAGCTGAGGCAGAAGGTTCATGAGTTCAAAGCCAACCTCAGCAAGACCCTGTCTGTAAACATAAAAACAGCTGGGGATGTGGCTCAGTGGTTTAGCACCCCTGGGTTCAATTCCCTAGCACCAAAAAAAAAAAAAAAAAAAAAGAACTGTGGGCTGACATACTAGAGAATGAGACCACATGGAGGGAAACAGAGGAGCCCCAGTGAACAAGTGCCAGAAACAAAGGCTACTAGACAACCTGAATCTGGATGCAGACACACAAGGGAGCCCAGACTGAACCGCCGAGCCGTAGAATCACAAGTAAACACATGGTGGTTATTTTAAGGCATGAAGTTCTGGGGTGATTTGCTGCACAGCAATAAATAACCGATATGCTGGTGTTACGGCGCACCCTTATTGGCAAGCTTCCCTGTCGATACTTCCTTACTCTTTACCTTTGCTTCCTGCACATTTCACATAAATTATTTGCACTCGAATCCTCGTCTCCGGTCAGCATTGAGGGGAACTCAGACCATATGGAGCACTTCCTCCCCTGCGCCTCCAGGGAACTCCCTCACATTGCCGTCATATGATGATCATGGTAATGACGACGCGTTGCTGGCATGCACATCTGCATCTGGACTGAGAGCACTGTGACGCAGCAGTGTGTCCCTATTTACTTCCATCAAGCTAGACACATCCACAGCAAGTGTCCCAGTCACCTTCCCTCACAAAATGGTAATAATAATTGTTCTAGTTAGCTTCACATCACCGTGGCTAAAAAATACCCAGCAAGAGCAACTTAGCAGAGGAAAA
Source organism: Callospermophilus lateralis (assembly GCF_048772815.1). NCBI lineage: Eukaryota > Metazoa > Chordata > Mammalia > Rodentia > Sciuridae > Callospermophilus > Callospermophilus lateralis. Next base: position 200,215,229 of record NC_135305.1, on the reverse strand, counting down.
GTTTCTATGGGGCTCATGATTTCAGAGGTCTCAGTCCACAGACCACCGACTCCATTGCCTTGGGCCCAAGATGAGGCAAATCATCACGGTGAAAGGGCCCAGTAGAGGAAGGCTTCTCAGCTCATGTGTCAAATAAACGAATATATTAGCACCGTGTCACCTCGACAGGTGTGCAGAATCTGGGCTCTCCAGAAGGATCTCACCTTCAGTATCTCTTCCAGAGCATGACTGACTGTCCCTGACGCTCCTGACACCACTGATCGCCCACCCTAGGGCCTGAATCCCACCCTTGGCTAGGTGACTCACCTACATGCTATTCACCCTTGAAATGCTCCCGCAGGGTGAGGAGAGATATCTGCTGCCTCCTCTTAGGGACCCACATCAGAGCAAGGGCCAAGACGTGTTCTGACGCGGGAGGAGGATGGCTTCAGCCCTCATTCAGAAAGTTCCAGCCACCAGAGCATTCCACCCTGATTTCAAGAATATACCATTGAGAAAACCAGAAAGAACTACACAGGCCAGCTGCTCCCAATCAACAAACCTTGCTTTTTTTTTTTTTTTTTTTTTTTTGCCCTTAAGTGGCTGCGTTCAATGAAGGGGGCGGGTGGGGAAATCACATGGCTAACGTTCTGACAACCGCAAAAAGTTTTCCAGCCTTGTGATCAGCTCCCAGTCACCTTCCCTCACAAAATGGTAACAATAATTGTTCTAGTTAGTGTCGCATCACCGTGGCTAAAAAAAAAAATACCCAGCAAAAGCAACTTAGCAGAGGAAAAGTTTCTATGGGGCTCCTGATTTCAGAGGTCTCAGTCCACAGACGGCTGACTCAATTGCCTTGGGCCCAAGATGAGGCAAATCATCACAGTGGAAGGGCCCAGTAGAGGAAGGCTTCTCAGCTCATGTGGAGTTAGGAAGCAGAAAGATAAGGGGGAGAAAGGGCCACAGGGATGATGCATCCTTCCAGTGCATGCCCCCCAATGACCTAACTCCCCCAGCATACCCAGCCTGCCTACAGTCTGTTCATTCCAGTTTGAATGGGCTGATTAGGTTACAGCTCTCCCAATCAATCATTTCACCTTCGCACATTCCTGCATTAATAAAGGAGCTTTGGAAGACACCTCATATCCAAACCCCGGTGGTAACTACACTCATGGTGATGATGTTGTTACCTTTGAGGAATCTGCTGGCACGCCAGCTACAAGTTCATGGTCAAACTTGAGTTCTCCGAGGAGAGAACATTGATCCTACACATCAAAAGAATGCAGGGTCTGCCACTGACCCAGTTGACAGGTGGCTCACGTCTCCAGTGGGAAAGTCACTGCACATCCTCCAAGTCACGTGGCACATGGGGAGGGTGCGAGGGAATAGAAGGAAGCCATCTTTGATCATTGGCTTTTTCCCCAACCACCTCCCTCCTGAACTGGGGTTTTTACAAAGAGGACTCTCAGCGTCTCCACCTTGGTACTTCTGGTGCACAGCCAGCTGATACAAAAACTCAGCATCAATTGAGACCAATATAGAGCAGAATGCAGAACCAGGCACTCCCCACTTTGATTTCCTCCAGAACATGAGCCCTTGAGCAAGTAACCTGGCCTCCCTAGCCTCCATATCATAAGCATTAAAAAGCATGTAACCATATCTACTTCTCAGTGTTATCAAGAGGATTAAGTGGGAAAAAAATGAAGCTCTCGTTTACTATGTGCCAAGCACTTTTAGAAGCAGTTAAATACATATAAATTCATTACTTATAACCCTATAAGATGCTGGAATTATTTTTTCATCTTACAGAGAAGGAAACAGAGGCATAGAGATGTTAAGCAATCCGCCCCATGGTAAATAGCTGGTGAGACACTACGGTGCTTTTCTATATACCAAGTACTCTGTAGAGTACTCAATGCACAGAGGGGCAGAAAATATTTTCCTGTCCCTTGACTTTGGGTATGGCCATGTACCTTGCTATGGACAATAGAAAAGTCTGGTATAATAGTGGGGCAATTGTGTCCCTAGGCCTTAAGAGCCATTGCACCATGAATAATACTCTCTTCCCCTTCATAATCCAAGACACTGTTCCTTTCCACCTTTTGTGATGCAGTTGATGATTCTGACCACTTTTGAGAAGGAAAACAATTTGATTTGAGCTAAATCACTCTCTAAGTGAAGTGGCCCTCTTCTAGAAGGTTGGTCATTCGTAGATGGTGCCAGCCATCTCCCAGCTAGTCATAGGTTTTGGGGGGAACCTACTGCACTCCACCCCCAATTCCTGTGATAGTAGCCGTATGACAGTTACATGTGGCTACGAGATGATTCCAACTTCACAAATATTCCACTCTTTACTTCTCCTAAAAGATTTTTTGAAATTATTTTTTATTGAATATGAAATATATTTTGTTCAGCCAGGAGACAGAAACATTCCACTGATCTCCAATGAGATGCATCAGGAAAAGAAAATTTGCTCGACTGCAATAACGTATGTTTTTCTTGATCTTGATCACATGTGATGCTATCTTAGATACTGTGAGCCTTCAGACAGAAAAAAAAAAAAAAACATAAGCGCATCCTTTTATAAATGGAAGTCTCTACTAAACAGGACTGAAAACATCTAAACCGCTTCCTCCCTATTCCTGGATAGTTTAGAAATGGCATGTTCTAGAACTAGGTTCAACTCATTGAAGATCATGGCCTTTGTTTTTAAGTTATAGATGGACACAATACATTTATGCATGTATTCACGTATGTATGGTGGTGCTGAGGATTGAGCCCAGGGTCTCTTACATGCCAGGCAAGTGTTCTACCACTGAGCCACAAACCCAGCCCCAAGATCATGAACTTTTAGAGTTGAATGTTTTAAGTAATAACAGATCCTGCCAAAATTCATACTCTCTGGGGAGAAAGATAAAAACATCCATGAGTGTCACAGGGAGCGCTTCCTGGCTTGATCCCTGGTCACTCTGGGTGACCCCCTCCCTCCCAGATGTCTTTCCCTCTGTCGTAAGACTCAGGCTCCTCCATCTGGTGGGTGTTCTGCCTCCAGCCCCGAACTTCACACAGCCTGTCTACACAGTCACTGAAGTCGTCTCTCCCTTATCCCCCTTTTCAACATAGTGAGGGTACAGCTGACATGAGAGATAGGTCCTAAAGACAGCATGAAAGGCCAAAACTGCGTCCAAATTGCCATGTTGAAGCCCTGGGGGAGCGTGATGGTGGAGAGCCACCCGGCATCCCTCCAAAAGCCCATCCCTGCCAAGGGCACTCCTTCACTGAGACAAGTGGCAGTGGCCCCACAGAGCTATGTCAGGGAAGTAGGAGCTGAGATGGATGGAAAGAGGGACATACTCAGAACTCAAGCTGGAACATGCCTTTCATTGGTGGAGGAGCTGGACCGACCCACATCATCCCTCCCCCTGGAGCGTATCTAGTTGCATTCCTGTAAAGTTACATGTACCTAAGCTGGGACTCGGCTCTACCGCACTGGCTTGGAGATGCAGCCCCAAATCACAGGTGTGTCACAATCCAGCTTCTTTCTTTCTTTCTTTCACACTCTGTTCTCTTCGATTGCAGACACCTGAGGTTCCTCATGGGAGTCCTCTGCTCACCTTTTTCCTCTGCCTAGAGTACCTAAGTCGTCCTCCCTCCCCTTAATACAGCCTCCTGGAAGTCACCCCATGCCCTGCAAGGACCCACTCACCTCTCTTCCCATACGAGGTCATGCCACACTGTCCAGTCTCCCGACCCTGACCAGGCTGTGCACACCAGAGGAGTGGGCCACATATGGTTCACATCTCCAGTGGTGCCCAGTACTTGCTTGAACAATGAAGGAGTACACATCCCATCCCAGGCAACAATGACTCAGAGCTAAATATTAGCTAAAGCTGCTCACCCACAGTTCAGGCTCCTAAAACACCCTCAACCAAATCCAGACCCTGTTTCTGCTACAGTTTGCTGCACATTGTGCCTGGCTCTGCAGAGTGAGCGTTCCAAGTCTAGGGCCATCCGGTGCAACTGAAACCACAGGTTTAGCTTTATATCTGCACTTATCCAATTACCAATCAACATTTCCCTGATGGCTCCTGTGGGGACAGCTATGGGTCCAAGAGTATAACGAAAGTTTCTTAATGGAGGATCCTGCCAAAAGGCTATTTTGAGAGATGGGGAGACCTCCTGGGAAATAACTCATCCTTCAGAAAGGCTGAGAGGTCCTCTCATCCAAGAACATTGATTTTGAGGTTCAGGAAAACTCCTCTAGTCTCCAGGGCTCATGTCTGAGTTCTAGGAAGATGGAATTGCAAGAAAGGCTGAAATGGCCCTGGAACCTACAAGGCACCAGGAGGAGTGACAGGGCTCCCCAGGACTCACGTGCTGTAGGAGATGGCCTTGTTGGTCCCAGTCCTTTACCCTACATTCATGCCCTTTGCAGTGCAAATTTGTAGCTCTCACTAAAGGGGCAGATGATATTTTCCTATCCCTCGACTTCGGGTATGGCCGTAACAAGGCACATGGCCATACCCCAAAATTGCATATTTCTGCTTGTCCTTGAGCAATCTCATCATGCAGTGAGAATATGCCCATGCTAGACCACTGGTTCCTCAGGGGCAATTAAAGACACATGGGACAGAGTTAAACTGGGCCACCCAAGACTGGAGTTTACCTTCCACTGAACCCAGATGCATGAACAAGTCAGCCAACATCCAGCTGAATCCAGCCAATCTACCTGACCTGAGACTAAATGATTGCTGACTTATGCCATGTGTTTGAGGTTGGTTTGTTATGCAGCATCTTTGGTAGCAATAGCTAGCTGATACATGTGGGGTCTGGTCCCTGGCCACCACATTAGTTATTCTGGCATTATTGATTGGATCCACAGAGTACACCTGATACTAATCACACTTCTGAAAGATCAAGTTGGGGCAGAGGTGGCAGCTTTAGTCATACGGTGCTTTACTGACCATGAGCCTTGATTTTTATATCTTAATCCATAGAAAGCACAACTAAAAAAAAAAAAGCTGGATTTGTCTACCCACTAATGGGTAGCAAGAGCAATAGGATTTTCCTTACTTAAAATTTAACCTTGGATCAAGTAAATTATTATCCCACATCAAATTTTCTATGATCTAAAATAAATTTCCAGCATTTATAGTCTGCTTTGAAGTTAAAAAAAATCCATGTAATTTTGTTTATTACTCTTTCCCTAAAACACTTTTTGGAAGATCTCCTCAAAATTAAAATTAATGAGCTGATAATTTATGAAATTTCTTTAGAATTGGTTTTTCTAGTATCCCTGAAAGGCCTTTCTAAGTTACACAATCCCAATATCTACTTCATGAGTTTAAAGTAATTTTTTAAGATTGGCAAAGAATATGCTACTTTAAGCTGCCATTTTTTCCCCCCAGCGTAAAAGTGAAGTTAATGAATTAATATTTAAGTGGTTTGGAAGAGTATTTGTGTGTATGTTGCCGTTGGGAGAAGGCAGTTGGGGAGATACACCTTCCTGTAAAAATTCAAAACAGAAGAAAAGGCATCTTAGCATTGATGAATAAAAGACTGTTTATTTTTGGTACTGAGAACTGAACCTAGGGACACTTAACCGCTGAGCCACATCCCCAGGCCTTTTAAAATTTATTTTGAGACAGGGTCTAGCTAAGTTTCTTAGGGCCTCATTAACTTGCTGAGGCTGGCTTCTAACCTATGATCATCCTAAAAGATTATTTATCATTAAAAAAAAAGCAAAAATGCCCTAGTGTAGTTACTCATTCATGATGGGATATTTCTTTAATTCCATCCCAATTTAACTCTGGGCAATGCAAGTAAGGGACATGTATGGCATTTTAGAGACTAGCTATCAAAACGGAGGACTGCTTTGAGAAATGGTAATAAATCTTACAGAGGGGTTTCTGGCCCCAAGGCTAACGACGATCTTTCAGAAGGTATTGTTCCAAAAGGAAACCATTCTTGAAATGTGGCTAAATGATTCAGGACCAGCACCTTCATCCTAAAAGAAGTCTAAAATAAAAGGTTGGCAAAGAGGAAACAGAAAGCCTCTGTACTGTTCACCTTTAGCCTAGGGGGACTTGCATACTGCAGGAGGAAACCCTGGAATAATAAAGAGACAGTCTGCTTGGATCAGATCAGCCCGCCCCCCGACTCCACCCCTGTCCTGCTACAGAAACAAGACTGTCTGCTAAAGCCAGAAAGACACCACTGTTCAGTATGTGGGGATGGGGGAGGGGGGGAACTTTTATGTAGTAAGAGGTTAAATCATGACATCATCCCCAAAGGTCCAACGTTGGCAATACCATATGGTTCAACTTAATAGGATGAGAAAACATAAAACATCCTCCCAGTGCACGAATACTCTTAAAAATTAGAAATCTAAAATGTGAGATATGTGAAATTGCAAACAATATCCAAACTCTCTTCCCCAAATCATAGCTATTTTTAAAATTATAACATACTTCACAAAAACATGCACACACACACACACAGTATAGGACCATAACCCACCAGCACTGTTTACCTTTTTGGTGGGGAAATCTGAACATTCAGGTTTGGGGCCTGGAATTAAGAAAAACTGAACTTCTCAGGACAATGTCATAAAAGGAACATTGACATACCTGGAGAGCAGCAGTTTACCCCGGAGCTGCAGGTCGGCTGCACAGTCCTCAGATCGGCAATTCCTTTCAAAAACAGTCTGTGAAAGAAATGATACAAAGGTTGGAATAGGGTTTAAGGGCAAAGCAGTAAGTGATGGCCTACTGCCTCTTGCCAAGCAGTAGAAATTCTTCCTTCAGGCCCTCCAAGCCTCTCCTCCCACCTCCAAGAAGCCGGCTCCCTGGCAGAGGGAGGGAAGCTTCTCGAGGTTCCACAGAAGCCTAAATCAACAGTGGTCTTGATTCATGAGTGCCTTCCTTACTTGATTCACTTCTCAGTCTCCTGAAGCACTTCTTCAGGAAGCATACATGACTGGTGTCCGTTTGTCTGTGCTTTTCTGACCAAAACCTTTTAGATGCTCTTGGACATGCATGAATAATCATTCCATGAAGTAAATGATCCTTAGATTACAGTCAGGTCATTTTCCCTATTTGTTCTCTTGGGGAAGAGAAAAAAATCTGCATTGGAGATAGGCTCGGCATAAGCAATGGGACCATATTAAATGGTTAGGGCCAAAGGGAAATGTCAAAGGCCACCAGGCCATTAGACAGAGGGCAGCATAATGGGACATAAGAGATGCTTTCTAGTTTCTGGGGGAAGCAGCTAGTGGTTAGCAGGGAATAGTGGCTTTTCTCTAACGGAGACTAGGCCTCCACAGTCAAAGCCCCACCCAGTGCTGGGGCCTGAGGCTCTGTGGTTAAAACCCACATTACTTGCAGAGAGCTTGCCCAAATGTGTAAGGAAGCTTCATGGAGGGTGGCCAGGGAATCAGGAACAGCACTTTGTTGTAAGGGACAGAGTTTTCTTCTCTCTGCAGCACATGGACAGCTTGTTAGTATGTCCCTCCATCTGATCTCCACCTCTCTGAGGTTTCTGATGTAGAGACAGCAGTCTCCCTATGCTTCGGACGATGGAGACGCTTCACTATTGTTAAGATGGCTTTGATCATCTCAGTGGGATTTGGAGAAAAGAACCTGATGCCCTCGTTTGTTGTTGTGATTTATTGTCACTCCTCATGGCTGCGAGGGCTTTTTTTTTTCCTCCCCGGTAGCAGAGTTTGGGGTAACAGCCCATAGCAGAAGCGTAGGTGGCTTCCCAGAGTGCCAGCGTGGACTCCAACAAACTTGCTGGCCAATGGACAGTCTAGACTCCACCAGACAGGGTAATTTTGCCTATGGAAATTCATATTCCTGTGCCACGTTTCCAAAAGAATAGAGTGTCCCAGCCAACATTCCCTTCCTTGATTATAGGAGGGAAAAATCATGGAATTCCTGGGCAATATGAGGAAATTCCTATGTTCTTTTGGACACTAACGGGGGCAAGGAAAGAGCCAGATCTCCAGAAGACTTCAGAGTAAGACTTTTGTGCTTTCTTTGCAATCTCGACCAGGCTCAAAGCAGGAGGAAGAGGGCTTAGGAGCTGCAACATCCCAGGCAAAAAATGCTTTGTGAGCCTAGAACTAACAAAGCAGCACCAAGGGTGGCCTCCCCACCAACCGGATCCAACTTACACTTGAAGGTCCCCACAGGACCCCTGCATGGCCTTGAACCTAACTTTGTATTCACAATTCTACATTCTTTCCTTCAAACCCTTCCCTCCCTCTCAACTGTATAGACTTTGGGCCCCACAAAACCCAGATGTGCCCCTGGGTTAGTCTCTTCCACACACGTGCCTCCCATCACAGAGGTTGGTCACAGTCTGACCCCTGGGCTTTGGAGGTGGGATGGAGGGGTGTGATGGGTGGGGGAGGAAGCAGGTGAGAACTGAAGCGGAAGATGTCACCTAAACCCCTCCTGTGACATTCAGGCTGCGAGTTCCGGGCCCTGCCCTCCCCATCTCTGTCATCCTGGCTCTCGTGCCAGCCGTGCCCTGGACTGGCCTTGCAATTTCCTCACTCCATATAAGTGAACACCACCGGGGCCTCCTGGGTGATAGGGACGAGAAAGGGCAATGGAGATGAAGAGCAGATGTGACTCCATGTCTCTACAGACGACTGTGCTTTCCACGTCCCAAAACGACACTTCCCAGTGTGACTTTGACAACCCCATCACGGAGAGGCAGAATCTAATGCTTCCTTCACCTGCCATGGGGAGGATCTGTGGTTACGGTGGAAATAACGTTATGTGACTTCCAAGGCTCAGCCATAAAAAGCAATAGAGCTTTCACCTCTTTCACTTGGGGCTTTTTTCTTGGAGCTTGGCTACTCTGCGCAGAGAAAGCCCAGCTGGCCCGGAGAGGCTCATATGGAGAGAATAGGCAATCCCTCAGCTCGAAGGCCCAGTGAGCCATCAAGGAAGTGGGACCCTCAGGGGTCCTGACAGGCACCTGGTGGAGCAAAGATGAGTCCTACCAAATTACCAATTCACAATTTTCCTTTTTTTTTTTTTCCTGTTAACCAATTTCTTGCTCATTCCCTTGTGCTTAGGAAATTTGTTAAGATTTGTTTTGTGACCCAACACCTGTTCCACCCTGAAAGTGTTCCTTGTGCACTTGGAAAACCTGTATTCTCAACAGTCACTAATATGCCATTATGTAAAAATGTGTGTGTGTAACCGATGTGATACTGCAATTTGTATTTGGGGTAAAAATGGGAGTTCATAACCCAATTGAGTCAAATGTATGAAAGATGATATATCATGAGCTTTGCAATGTTTTGAACAACCAATAAAAAATAAATAAAAAAGAAAACTTGTATTCTGTCGGGGCAAAGTTTCATATGTGTCCATTAGGTTGTCTGATCTACAAACATTGTTCAAATCTGCTCTGCCTTTTATTGATTTTCTGTCTAGATGCTTTATTCGTTGTTGAAAGTGAGGCCCTGAAATCTATTCCTGTACCGCTGTCAAGTTCTCCTTTCGGATCTGTCAATATTTGCTTTAGGTATGCAAGTATTCTGATGTTGGGTGCATCCATATTGATAACCGTTGTATCTCCTTGTTGACCCTTTAATCCCTTCTTTGTGTCTGGAGAAGCTTTTAACTGCAAGTCCACTTTGATGTGAGTGAGTAGAAGCTGCCCCTGCTTTCTCTGGTTTATCATTGCCTGGACTCTTCTCCCATTCCTCTGTACATCCCTGAATCTAAAGTGAGTGAGCCTCTTGTAGACAGCACACATTGGACATACACGTGTGTACATGTGTGTATGTGTGTTTAATCCATTCAGTCACCACGCAGCCTTTTATTGAGGAGTTTAGCCAATTTACATTTAAAGTAAGTATGAATATGGAATATGGAAGGGTTTTCTAGGCTGGGCATGGTGGTGCATGCCTATAATCCCAGTGACTCAAGGGGCTGAGGCAAGAGGATTGCAAGTTTGAGGCCAGTCTCAGCAACACAGTGAGACTGTGTCTCAAAATAAAAAGGACGGGAGATATGGCTCAGTGGTAAAGCAGGCTTAGGTTCAATCTCTAATACAAAATAAATAAATAAATAAATAAATAAATAAAGGAAGGAATTCCTGTCATTTTGGTAGTTTTTTTCCTGTATGCCTTATAGTTCTTGTGGCACCTTTTTCTCTCTCGCTGTTTTCATCCATGTTATCCCCCCACCTTTTTTTTTTTTTTTTTTTTTTGGTAACTTCTATGTGTATTTGTAGTTACCAATGGGCTTACATAAAGTATCTTCTGTAATAAGGTCTCTTCTGACCGTCTGTTAGAAGCTGAGAGCTTCACCTATACAAAGGAACTCCGAGTTTCCCCTACATCATATGCTGTGGATGCCCCAATTTACCACAACTAGCACAATTTTTAGTTCCTTTTATCTTTTAACGGCTACCATAGAATTTCAGGTGATGGTCTCACCCTTCTACAGTGGTATGATGTTATGTTTCTGTCCATATCTGCCTTTGCCAACAAGTTTCCTATCTCCTCATTTCTCTTATTGCTGCTTAGAGACCTTTCATTTCAACTTGAACCCCTTTAAGCCTTTCTGGTGAAGCAGGCCTAGGGGCAAAAGAAGTCTGTACACCCCCCTCACTGCTGAAGGGCAGGTTTTCTAGATAAAGAATTCTGGGTTGGCATTTTCTTTCCTCCAACTTTGAGTATGTCACTCCACACCTTTCTGTTCTGCAAGGTTTCTGCTGGAAAAGCCACACTGTGGAAATGCAAATCAAAACCACCTTGCCATAGGATGGCTATTGTCAGAGAAGAGGTCGCCAGGGTCGGGTGAGGCTGTGGAGAAAAGGGAGCCCTTATATGTGACTGACAGAACATGAATGGGTTCAGCTGAGATGAAAACTGATATGAAAGTTCCTCAAAACACTGAAAATAGAGCTACCATATGATTCGGCAAGACTAAAGGAAATGAAATCAGCACCTTTTAGGGATATCTGCACTCCCAGGTTTATTAGAGCACCATTCACACTTGCTAACATAGGAAGCAACCCATCTGTCAACAGGTAAATGGATGAAGAGGTTTCATAAGTACAAATGTTCCTCCTCTCCTAAGGGGGCCAAAACCTGAAATCCACTCTTAAGATGAAAATATCTTAAGTGAAAAATGCATTTCATACACCTAGCCTGCCAAACATCATAGCTCAGCCTCACCTACCTTAAACACGCCCAGAACACTTACATTAGCCTCCAGTTGGACAAAATCATCTAACATGAAACCTATTATATAATGAAGTGTTGAACATCTTAAGTAACTTACTGAATACCATACCAAACGTGGAGAAAATAAAAACAGAATGGTTATGTGGGCACACTTTCACACCATCATAAAGAAGAAAAAGCATAAGTCTAACCATTGTAAGTGGAGGAATGCATATCTGCCATGGAATATTATTCAGTCTTAAAAAGGAGATCCTGGGCTGGGGTTGTAGCTCAGAGGTAGAGCGCTTGCCTAGCATGTGTGAAGCACTGGGTTCAATCCTCAGCACCACATAAAAATAAAGACATTGTGTCCACCTATAACTAAAAAATGAATATCAAATAAAAAAAGGAGATCCTAACATTTTGGACAACATAAAGGGACCTGCAGGATATTATGCAAAGTGAAATAAGCCAGACTACAGAAAGAAAAGTACTGCATGTTCTCACTTATGTGTGCACTCTAAAAAAGCTCAAGAACCAGAAACAGAGAACACAATTTTGTTGGTTACCAAGGGTGAGGGATGAGGGAAGGGAATGGGGTGATGTTGGTCAAAGGTACATAGTTATATTGGATAAGTCTAAAGACTTATTCTAAGGTACAGCATGACCATTCTAGTTAATAACATTGTATTGTATACTGGAAATTTGCCAAGAGAGTAGATTCCAAGTGCTCTTCCCACAAGTAGGGGTTGGGGTAGGGGGGAGTAACTAGAGAGGAAACAGATATGTTTCTGCACCGTAGTCATCATTTCACTATGGATATGTTTATTAAAACATGACTCTGTGCACCTTAAATATGCACAGACACGAGAAAAGAAATTCCTGAGTGGTTTGTTATGCAGCCATAGATTTAACAATCCATTCATGGAGTGTTCTAGAATGAACACTCCACCCGCCTATAAGCTTTCCTTAACTAGGGCAACACTACAGACAAAAGTAAGCTGTACAATCTAAGCTCTGGCTCAGGCAAGGCTGGGAATGCAATTGTTTTGAGGGTAGAATGCAAGATACCCGGGGAATCAAGAGACCTGTGCCATGCACCGGAGGCGCCAAGGCTGAAACTCAAATCCTGTGCCCGGGTCTGAATTAGTCTCTAGGCAAAAGGCCAAGCTATTCCTAAGGAGCTGAGAAACCTGTCTCTGAGGCAGGAGTGCAGGCACGAGCACTCTCAAAATACTAGACGACAGCATGTTTTCCAGGAACAAGTAGAAACGACTTTTCTTTTGTGCAAAGTACAAAGAGTCCAGCTTCTCCATGAAGCCAAGGGGCCACCCTCCTGATTTTCCTCTGGTGAACAATCCCAACAGCTGCAAGCTGGACCTCCAAAAACCTCCTCCATCTGCTTTTACCACATCCCCCCTGGTCTTCTAGGCCAACACAGGCTTGGCCGCCTCTATCAGACAAATCCCAGTCCTGCTTGGAAGCCGTCTCTCTCTGCTGTCCCCTCCAGCCTCTACCTGCAGGTTGGCAAAAGCCAGCTGTTGGCATCCCTGAAAGCAGCTTTTCCAGGACATGCCTAAAGGTCTCAGACTCCATCATGTCCCAACCCTCCCTGGGGGCAGGAGGCTGAAACCTCTAGGGAGAGCGGCTGCTTCCTGCCTCGGGCCTCCAAGAGCCAAGGAATGGCCACCCAGCAGCCTCCTCAGCCTCACAGACTGGATTTACATGGGGGCTCCTTCCTCGCCTGCTCTTCACCTTGGGTGTCCCAGGAGAATACAGTTTTCTTTTGGAAAGTCCTCTAGTTTCTCACCAAATCCTTTTTCTACTTGCTTTAGAACAGGGTTGGCAAGCTTTGGCGCCAGAGAGTCAGATAGTAAAGCGGGGTGTGGTGGTGCACACCTACAATCTCAGCCACTTAGGAGACTGAGACGGGAGGATCACAAGTTTCAGGCCAGGCTGGACAACTTAAGACCCTGCCTCAAAGATAAAAATTTTAAAAAGGACTGGGGCTATAGGTCAGGGATAGAGTGTCCCTGGGCTCAAGCCCCAGCCACACAGACACAAAGTCAAACCAGGGGCTACAATTCTTCTGAACAGGAAAAAAAAAAAAAAAAAGGATGATACATAAAGGGGATGGTCAAGAACATACTCCCACGAAACTTTGTTTAGAAAATTAGGTAGCCTGAATGTGGCCTGGGGGTCAATAGTTCACTGAATCCTGGTTCCTTGGCTCCCTTTGGGCCAGAAAAAAAATCCAACCTAAGTCCATTTCCCTCTGAGCCAGAGCCCAAGGCTGCAGTGGGCCTTTCTCACAATACCACCAAGGCCAGGGCAGCCTTGGGGACGTTTGATGCCGGGTCTGGCAACTCAGAATCTGCTCCTGGGTGAGGGCGACTTCAGACAGGAAGTCATCCAGGTGCTCAGGCCTTAGGGGACGCGTTTCTTCTACTCAAATCCTTACTAGAAAGTCCGCCCTTCTGACCTAACAGGAAGGGGGATTCTCACTTCCCGCCGTCACCTTCAGAGGACAACTGGTTTTATGGATTTGGTTATATTTGTTTAAAAAACACACACACACACATAATTATCCACATGGATTGGATGCTTGTTTATAGGGTTGCCATGGCAACCAAGCCCCAGGCGAAGCCTTGAGAAAAGGAGAATTAGACTAGGTGGGGGATAAGTGCTGTTCAAATCCCACCCCAGGGGACTCCCTGGGAAGGCTATTTTAAGCTGAAATGAGCAAAGACACTTCCTGCTGAGCAATGTGACTTCACAGAAGGTCTCTGCCCTGGAGTGTGGCACTCTGCCTGGATGTCCCCAGTGACACCTCTGAGCTGGTGCTCCCCTAGTCCTGCAAGAGTTCCTAGAAGCCCAGCCACGGGGAGTTCATGCCTGCAACCCTCATGACCCAGCCCAGAACTCAAAAACCTTTTTGTATAACTGCCATGACCTGAGTGTAAGAGGTTCCTCCCTCCGGATTCTGTTCCTTTTTCCAGAACCCAGCACCACCCTTCACGTGGCACATGGTAAGAACGTAGGGCGGTCCCAGGAATTTCAGCTCTCCTTCAGCCTGCGCCCAGCTGAAGGAAGGAAAAGGCTCCTGGCCTGGTATGTGAAACCAGCCATGCAGAATATCATGTCCTCGAGAGTAAAGGAAACCCCAGCAACTTTGTGAAATCAAAGCTGTGAAAAGCCTTCTATCCCAAGGTCTGTACAGATTGTCTCTTAGGGTTTGTGATCATGGGAGCAGAAAGTGCTCTGTGGGTCTCCCTCTAAACACAAGCACGGCACCAATTTGGCGTCATGCCCGTGTGGACACTGGAGGTGAGGAGTTTCCCTGTCTTGGCATCTTCTGGCTTATTCCACGGCTCTGAACATTGGGCAATGACATCTTTAAATGATCCAGGTCATCCTCCGTGATAACTGCAGGGGAGCTGACCGCTCAGGCTAGATGCTACCAACTACTGTGGTTTGGACAAATGTCCCTCAAAGGCCCAGCCATTAAAGGCTTGGTCCCCAGCCCATACACTATTGGAAGGCCAGGAGGGGGCCTAGCAGGAGGAGGTTAGGTCACTGGGGGTGTGCCCTTGAAGGAGATATTGGGACCTCAGTCCCTTCCTACTTCTCGCTCCCAGTCATGGAGTGAATGAGTCTCCCCTTCCTGAGCTCTCCCCCATGATGTCCGATGCCACCACGGATTCAAAGTAACAGGTTAACAGGTTATGGACCAACACTCCAAAATTGTGAGCCAAAATAAACCTTTTCTCTGTTTAAGTTGATTTATCTTGGGTACTTGTTTTAGTAACAAAGTTGATCAACACCAAAACTTAATCCCCTAAGTCATGTGTTAATGGCATCTGCAGTAGGTACCTTTGGGAGGTAATTAGCATTAGATGAAGTCACGAGAATGGGGACCTCCTCATGGCATTAGTGGCTTTTTAAAAGACCCACATTTTGCTTTATCTTACCACGTGATGCCTCCAGTATGCTATGATACGCAAGAAGGCCCTCTTGAGATTCAAAGCAGATGCCAGAGTTATGCTCCTGGATTTCCCCACCTCCGGAGCTATATGTCAAATAAACCTTTTTTTTTTTTTTTTTTAAATAAATTACCCAGTCTCAGATATTTTGACCTAGGAACAGAAAATGAACCAAGAAAGAAGTCTAATCCACTTTCAACTCCCAGCATAGTGCCCTTCTGAGATCCGCCTGGGATTGGATGGCCTTTTACGGACCATATTTCACATCCCTCTACAACACCCAACTTTTAATATCAACCATAAACTTTCTTCTAGGGAACTTCTGCCTCAGGAGATGAAAATTTTCCTCCACGATTTTCATCCTTTTGTGTTCTGTTTTTTTTTTTTTTTTTTTTTTAAAGTTGCTATTAATAATTCACAAAAAGGAAAAAAAGAGAAAGTGAACAAGGGGCTGGGTTTGTGGCTCAGTGTTAGAGCACTTGCCTGGCACGTGTGAGGCCCTGGGTTGGATCTCAGCACCACATATAAATAAACAAGCAAATAAAAATAAAGATCCATTGACAACTAAAAAAAATATTTTTTTTTAAAAAAGAGAACAAGTTCAAATAAAGGGACTGGTGCCATCAGAGAGAAGGAAAAACTATGTACATTTGCTCTGTTTCAAGAAACTGCTCAGCCAGATGTGAGCAGGCAACTTGGGGTGAGAAAGATGGCTCCCAAACTGGAGAGGACCCAGTCAGGCCTCTCTCACCCCCCTGGAAGGACACCTCCTAGTATGGGCCCAGTAAACTGCCGAGAACAAGGGCCTTACATTTGACTCCTAAAACATCCCAGAAGATGAAAAAAGAGGTTCTAATGTTTGTGGCCCAGCCAGAGACTGATTACTGGATGTGTTCCCTGGATCATTCACATATCCACCGCTACGTGCTCTCAGGCAAAGTTTCAGTAAGACCAGACAATACAGAAGAAAACCAGCAGGCTTGAAGAGTTTGGGAAAACCCACTATTTTCTTCTAAAAAGACTCCCAGAAGAGCAGGAGACATTTTCTCCATAAATTGTAAAGATACAATATAACACTAAAAATTTTTTTTGCAAATTTAACAGGTCACTTCAGGACACAGCCCAGCCTTTGACAGTAGAAGCCCCCTCTCTCCTTTGCCCTTGGGATTAACCTTGGAGAAGAGGCCTTATGGCATAGACACACAGCCAGACTTCTCTAGTTCACCAAGAAAGTTGGTCTACTTGTGTTTTTCTCACTCATACTTCAAATGAGATGGTTTTCACACCTGCTGCACCATAGTGCCCTTCTAGAAAGAAGTATTGGCCCAGAAGCAGATGCCTATAAAAGTAGGATGATCTAGTTGAAACGGGGATGCCGGGTAGGAACTTCCTCCTCTAACATCCCTTCCTCTCCTCCTTCCTTTCTTGGTGCATCCAAACTGCTCCCTGGCTCCCAAGTGTGCAATCTGGGGAACTCCAGGCTGAGTGGTCTTGGGATCCTCTCTGGTTCTGATGTCTGGAGTTACTCTTCTCTTGTCTTCCCTTTCAACCCCTCAGTTTTCCAGTCCTTCTGCAGAGACATTTGTATCTGCTAAGGAAAATAAGCCTTGGAGTTGTACATAATGGCATTTTAAGCCAGCCGGGCACCTCAGTTGGGAAAGTATTATTTAATGTCCAGGCTGTGCAAAAAGTGGGTTTTCACAGGCATGTGGCTATATTCATGCACACTGAGGCCCTGAGGGGCCTGAGGTGGGAGGAACCAACGCTAATTTCTAGCACAATGAAGACCCAAAGCTTATGCCTTCAACACGGTTAAAAATTAACATTAGGGTAAAACACCTTGATTTTTTTCATTTGAGAGATAACCAAGTGGGGATTCCCAACCAATGTCACCAGTCATACAGGTTTCATTTTGTTTTTGAAAAGCAGGCTCTTGTGCACACACGTACTGTGTTTTAAGTCAACGAAAGACCTCATCACCGTCTCTGGTCCATGGTAAATTCCCAGGGGGATCATGGAGAACTTTTTTTCTTTCTTTCTTTCTTTCTTTTTTTTTTTTTTTTAAAAACAATAGAGCTTTGTTGAATCTGTCAGTGAAGAAACTCTGATGTCCAAACTTTGAAGAATGGCCTAACCTTATATTCTTTCAGAAGGGCTTTATATTTATTAAGCACTATCATAAGCCAGACAAGATATTAGGGATCAATGGCCAATAAGGTAAAGTAGACCTCTGCTCTCACTGGCCTTCCGTTCTAGAGAAGGACACAGAAAAGCAAGTGGATGAGAGAATAAACTGTAATTGGTGTCATGAAGGAATGAAATAGGCAGCTAGGTCAAGGAATACAGGATAGATGAGAGATGGCTCTGCGAGGAGGTCAGATTTAGGTTGAAAACCTAAAACATGAAAAATTGGTCATTAAAAAAATGAAAAATTGTGCTATATATATGTGTAATAAGAATTGTAATGCATTCCACTATCATATATAAATAAAAAGAAAGAAGGAAATTTTTTAAAAGCAGGATGAGGAGCTTTAGAGAAACACTGTTGGCATGTACAAAGGTCCTGAGACAGGAAAGGGCTTGGTAAGTTTGAAGTACTGTAATGGATGGCACTAGACAATTCTGGAGAGGTAAGGGCCCCATTGAGTAGTCTTGTGGACCTTACAAAGAGGAAAAGCCATTGGAGGGGGTTAAGCAGGGAAGTGACCTGGTCTAGGTGACCAATAATGATGGCCTAGCCTGGGGGAGGGGAGTAGAAACAGAAATGGAACAAAGAGGAGGGATTCAACTTCTATTTGGGGTGCAGCTGGCTCTTGAGTTCTCATTAAAAATCAGCTCTGCTTCCTGGAGTGGGCCTAGCTCTCAACTGCTCTGCCCCTTAAACTGAGCCAACATCTGGAAGACACATGGAGGAATCATGGAAGAATATCATTAAACTATCCCCTCCCCCCTCTTTTTTTTTTTTTTTTTTAATTAGGAAAAGCAGAACAAGCAAGAATTGCTCTCTCAGAACACTTCTCGGGCTCCTGGACAATATTCCCAATCCAGCAACAATATATATATTTTTTTATCTTTAAATTTCAAGAGGAATTACATGGTTTAAAAAAAAAAATAGCCCCCGGCCGCATACCTCCCATAACTGTGCCCTCTTCTCAGGGGAAACTACTATCGCACGTCTGTGTTTCTTTTGTTGATTGTTTCCACGTCTCTAGAAAACACGCTGACAGGATGGTCCCTTGGTTTACCAGATGAAGATGCTCTCACGGAATTCCCACCACGAAAGATAAGAACTGGTCTCAGGGACATAAGGGCTCTCCCCCTCCCTCCTGATGTGACAGGCAAATCCCTCCCTTCAGCTTCTTGATTGCCACGTTGGCTGAATCAGAACCCCAGGTCAGCATGCTCCCACAGACTGTGGGACCCACCCCAGGAGTTTCTGGGTGTTTTTTTTTTCGGGGTGGGGACTGGGTTGGCCCCAAATGTTCCTTTCTCAACACACAAGATCCCATGAGAGGCTGCAGCTGCTGGTTCAGGGACCACACTTTAAGAAGCGATGCTCTCCTGGTGACCTCTGCAGTAATAGACAGCTATTTCTCATTTCATCAAGTTTTACCGTATCTCTTGACTCACCCATTTCAACGATTAAGGTATTAAGAGAACATCTGTCATTCTTCTTTTATCTCTATACACTTGAATTTGATGACATCTGCATTTTATGCTATCACCACAGCTCTGATTTTAGCTCGACTGTAAAGACTGATAACCCACAGTGCTAATGTTGTGATGGTTACCTATTATTTTTTCACAGCAGAGACAAGACAGCTGTCATGGTTACATACCCTTCTCTACGGAGACAAAGGTACAGTCCAGGAAGATCTGATTACTACTTATGGGAGAATGTTCTGCTACAAAGGTCCTTTTCTTCCTCATACTCTTCTACTCATTCAAAATCCCACATTTTGATGGAACTCGAGAATCATGCTAAATGAAATAAGCCAATCCTGAAGAACCAAAGGCTGAGGTTAATTCACCATAAGGGGGGTAGCGAGGGACGAAGAGAGGTACTTTGGATTAGACAGAGGGGAGTGAAGGGAGGGGAGGGGACATGGGGGTAGGAATGATAGAAGAATGAATCGGACACTATTACCCTATGTACACACTTGATTACACAACCTGTATAACTACATCATGTACAACCAGAAGAATGAGAAATTATATTCCACTTATGTATGATGTCTCAAAATGCATTCTACTTTATAATTAAAATTAAAAATTCATTTAAAACAAAAAAATCCCACATTTTAACTTGCTTGATACTTGAACCATGATACATTGATCATCTCTCTATTTTTCTAGGAGTTTTTATTTTTCCTTATATGTGTAAATAATTTTGTTTACCTTACTTATAAATCAATGGGCCCTTAAATTTCCTTTTTAAAAAAAATTATTTCTCTTTAAGCCTAGGAAATTTTATTCCATTTTATCTCTTGTAATTTCTTTTTTCTTTTGTTTCTATCATTCACTTTTTCTGGTTTTCTCATCACTTGGACGTGGAGTTTTAGAGATTTATCCTTTTGGTTGTTCTGAGATTTCTTACCATTGTCTTCTAATCCTTTCACTGAATATTTGGCTCTGGAGTTATTTCCTTGTTCTCGGATTCTTCTTTTGAAAAGGAAATAGAGGCTGTGCATGCTGGTGCAGGCCTATAGTCCCATCAACTCGGGAGGCTAAGGCAGGAGGATCACAAATTCAAAGCCAGCCTCAGTGAGGCCATAAGCTACTTAGCAAGGCCCTTTCTCACTATAAAAAACAAAAAGGGCTGGGGATGTAGCTCAGTAGTTAAGTGCCTCTGGGTTCAAACCCTGGTATCAAAAGAAAAAAGAAATAGAGGTTTGGGGATGTAGCTCAGTGGTAGAGCCCCTGCCTAGCATGAACAAGGCCCTGGGTTCATACAAGCAAGAACCATCAAAACAGAAAAAGAAATAGGATCCCTCCCATTTACCAATGAATACGATATATTCTTAAATCTTTGTGTTCACTGCATAGAATTTAGGATTTCTTTTAAATTTTTATGGTTTCTTTTATTCCCTGAATAATCTGGTTTTTTCTAAGTCAATCATGCTCTTTCTTTAGATTTATACTGATCTTTCTTTTCATGCATCACCTTCCTTCCAATCTGTTTTCTTTGGTTGTCCATTCATATTCAAGAATAAGGTAAAGGGCTGATTGGGAAGCCCAGGGGTGTGCTTGGGTAGGTGGATCGAGGGAAAGCTAACTCCCTTGGAGACTTCAGATGCCAGGGGTGAGGCTTTCCTCCTGGAGTCAGCTCATGCTCACGTCTCAAGCAGTGTGTTCAACTCTTCAGCCAGCTGGTGAGTGAATGACCTGCATGCTGCCTGCTGGTCTGCAGCATGCAGAAGGGGTACAGAAGTGGATCACTCCTCCACATACCAATCTCCAGGTAACACTCCTCCCCTGACCCCATTTTCAGTCCTGTTCTCTCTCCTGTCCCCTCTGCAGCTGCTGGCCCGGCTACGGCTGCAGCTTTTCCAGTTCCACATGAAGGAACCCCACCCCTCCGTGCATGGTTCAAATTCACCAACGGACACTCTTCCACCTTCCACTTACTCCAGAAAATCAACCTGAGCTGATTCCTCTTCCCCAGAGTTCTCCCTGTTCCAATTGACTTCTCTATAATTCTTGCAGTGGAGTCTCAGGAGGCACAGAGACATTTGTGCTTGGTCAGTCATCTTGAACTCAAAATGACTAAGAACAGTATTTAAAAATACATGTTTGTATATATGTTATATTTTTAGTTGTAGATGGACACGATGCAAGTATTTATTTTTATGTGGTGCTGAGAATCAAACCCAGTGCCTCACACGTGCTAGGCAAGCGCTGTACCACTGAGCTACAACTCCAGCCCAAGAACAGTATTTCGATACTAATCTATCCCCGGATTTCTGGCTTTGATTAGGCTGCTTGATTCAAAATGTCAGTAAAGGTTTGATCTAAAATGTCCACTAAAGGTTCTAAGATGCTCTTCACTAGAGAAGATCCACTTTTGTGCCCTGTTTGAATGTATAGGAACAAGAATTGGGTTCAGGGCGCTGGGGTTGTGACTCGGTGGTAGCGCGCTTGCCTAACACTCGATTCCCAGCACCACATACAAATAAATAAAGGTTCATCAACAACTAAAAAATACTTTAAAAAAAAAAAATTAAAGAGTCGGGTTCATGGTAGAAACTGTGCCCCAGGCTTGAGAGACACTGAACTGCGCAGGCAGCTACCTCATTGGGTCAGTTCAGAGATACAGAGTTTTAAAATGAGTCCTGTACCCCCTGCTTAGACCATTTCTATAACACATATAGGAATGTCTATCAGGTCAGCAAGATTCTGCTTTTGAAAGCACAGTGATCCTAGCACGAGGAAACACCTTCCTGGAGTTATCATAATATTCTGATTTACTAGGTCTCCAGCCTGGCCTCTTCCTCCCATTTCAACATCGGAGAAGGACATAAAGCTATAATTCCCAGGGGTCTTCTCCCTCTCCTCTCCTCCCCGCCTCCTTCATGCTGCACGCGAAGGCCAGCCCTCCCCTCTGCCCCATCTGGTACCTTCAGTCCTTTCATTTCTCCCCTTATTCTACCGGAGCCTGTTCCAAGCGTCAGTGACCAGAAGGACCTGCAGGCCGCCCTCTCATGGCACTTATGCTTTAAGTCAAAAGCAGCAGCATGAAAGTGAGACCAGTCTTGAAAGTCAGGATTGGGTCCTATTTTCCCCCTCCCCACCCCACAAAAGACAGGGAGCTGATTATCAAAAAAAGGAGGTAGGTAGGTAGCAGTCCCCGGTCACCTAACAGCCTCTGGGGGAGGGAAAGGATCACATTTTCCAACACAAGCCCAATTACCCCCTGGATGGCTCTCTTGCTGGACTTTTGGTTACCATGTAGGCAGGATGGGAGGGGGGGTCATGAGAAGAAAGGAAGCCTGCATTTTATAAAAGGGGCAAGACACCCCCACTCCCTTGGGCACCAGATCGGGACGCCTCCTCTCCAGAGGAGTCTCTCTCTCTGTTCTATCCTTTAAATCAAACATTTTGCTCTTGCCTCAATGTTTCTTGGGTGTTTGATCTTCAACACCAGGGAACAGGGACCCCATCCTGATGTTTAAGACCAGTCTCAAAAGGTAGTAGTGCCCAGGGTGCCTGTGTGTGCAGCAGGCACTGACCACTGCAGGCCCTTCTCCAGTGGACATGAGTGGAGGCACCAATGGTCACCTGCACATCATTCCACAGAGAACTGTCCTCAGCTGGGAGTCCAAAGAGGGCTGCACTCTCCTTCCACCCCACCCCCAGGGCCAGCCAACACTGACTCATACAGGGTACAAAAGGTGCCAGCATCATCGCCTCAGAGGAGGATAATTCTCAGGTGTCATTTACGCTCCTGGGTCTCCCTGAGCTTCCATTTGCCACTCAAATCTGCAAGACAGGGGTCACTGTTCTGCAGTTCCCCCCTCTGTTCAGGGCAATCTAAAGAACTGCAAAGGCAGGTGGTTCTGAAAGGCTCTGCCCCTGCCCTGCCCAGAGGATTGGATTACCCCTCCCTAAAACAGTTTTTCTGATCCTGCCCAGGGTCTCGGACCATGGTGAGTTTGTGTTTTAAGGAAAGATTTAGAGCACATTTCAGATCACACATTCCTTGCATGTTTCCTTGTACCGATCTCTGTGGGGCCCATCTCACTGATGGCTCACGGCAGACTGAATCAGTTCCCAGGCTCACCTCTAGTTCAGGTGCCCTGCCTCCAATGTCACTTCAAAGCTCCTCCACAGAGCAACCCATCCCAGAATCTGATGAGCATGGAACAGGTCAGGTCCCCACCGGCATTTGTAGGGGGCTCTGGCTTCAGGGGCATGTGGGTCAGGCATGTTTAACTCTGCCACCATTACAGTAAGATGCAATTCTTGCTTCTTCTTTACTGCATTCCCTCCCCCACCAGTAAAACATTCATAGAGTACCTACTGTATACCCATCTAAACTCTGCCAACAGTCTCGAAACAGCTGGTGTATCATTTTGCAGATCTGAAAGGGAAGCCCAGCGAGGGGGTGTGCCCTGGCCATTATTCTGGGTCATTTCTGTGGGCTTTCAGGGTCTGACCTGATTCTTTTGGGCAATCTTTTGTCCCTTCTTCCAGCGCAGAACTGGAGTCAAAGCCGGCAGCTCCCTCTCCTCCTCGCCAGTCACATGTGCTCCGAGGCTGTAGGCGGCTTCGAACACTATGGGGCTGATGACGTCCTGCACCCTCCGCTGCAAGGACAAACAAACAGGCAGGTTAACCACGGGTCCCCACCGACAGCCACGGAGATTCCTGTTCACATAGGGCTTTCACAAGAATTGACTCACAGGATCCTCACAGCCACCCTTGTGAGGTCAAGTCTGATAACTTTGGTTTTTCAGATGAGGTTAGCCCAGCCTCTGCAGTTATCATCTTGCCCCACTCTGAAAATGCGGGGCGGGGGGTTTGATCCACCTTTCGTGGTGCTAAATCATCTCCTCTTGGGCATGTGAAGGACATTACTTTACTCATCTTCCAGAAATTCCTAGGTGGGAAAGCACTGGCACTCTACAGCTAACCCTCTGCATTTGTGGCACTGGGATGATGGAGGCTCTTTTGCATTGAGATTATGGATTTGTTGTTAGGGCAGGGGACTCAGACACCAGTGTACCTCCACCCCAAGTCAGTTATCAGGGATAAAAGTCTGACTTCTGGCCTTGTGTTCTTTCCTCTTCCACCAAGTTAAATGAAGTTAAAGAGGATTCGACTCTGCCTCACTCATTGTTTTTATTGCACTTGCCTCTGAGAAGCAGGTATGGCCCCCGGGTTTACTGGGCCATGGAACCCTGTGTTTCCTCAGACTTCCTTGGGCTCAGTGTTGAGAAGAACATGCTCAGGGATGCGGGCTGGTAGATTAGAAATCTCTTACAGCAGCCCAGGAGGGGAGAAGGGAGCATAGAGACCAGGACAGCGTGAGTTGGGGGGTGCAGATGTGGCTGGGCCCATGGCTCCGTAGCTGTGAGGGACGGGGCAGAGGGGCACAGATGACTTCAGGAGTGGATTGCTGAGTGACTAACAGATGATTGTATCTGTGCTCAACAAAGCATTTGCATAAATAGCACAGGGGACCTCTCTAGGAGGGTGATAGAGGCAGCTTTGGATTAACTCTTTCCAGAATATTCTCAGGAACTCCAGATTCTAGGAGCAGATTTTAGATTCTCATCCTTTCCAGGAGTGAGTCACACACTCACTCTCCAGCACCTTCCTGCCTGCTGGCTCTGCTTACCAGACCTTGAAGATGCTGGGTGATATGGAGAAGAATGAACGAATGCAATCCTAACATGTTTATAAGTAAATTATCTTTCTTTAAGCCTGTCTCAAGTTTTAGCATTTTAGTTATTCATGTCAAAGTACGTGAGCTCTGGGCTGGGGATGCAGCACAGCGGTACTACACTGTTGTTCTCAGGGAGGATGGAAAGATGGCAGTGGGGGACTGCGATCACTTCACATTTCCCCGTTCCTAGCTGTATTTCAGGGACTGGTCTAAGCCCTTTCTCCTAGACATTTGACTGAATCCTCACAGCCCCTGAGCTGGTAGATTACTGTCTCCATTTTACAGAGACGGTAACTGAGGTACGATAAATAAATTCCCTCCATCCCAAAGCGAGTTAAGTGGTAGAAGCAGACTTACTCTTAGAACCGCAAGCCAAAAGACCTTCCTTGTCCATTAAATACTATTTTTAAAAAAGCATTCCAACCACTTTCAGTTCCTGAATAACTCTAAAAAATGACTTATTTGCTTAAGAGCATATTGAGCAAAGAGGGAAGGGAATGTGTCACACACTCTAGGCTGAAGGTGAATGAATGACAAAGAACTAGAAAACGGGCAGTTTTCAAACATGCAGTCCTTCAAGCCGTGGCTGATGGGGAGGGAACCTTTACCCAGGGCCTATCTTATTTTGGGTGAGTATTTTGACATCTAGGGGCGTGGACGCTGCTCTCTGGAAATGACAGGATGAACCTGTCTTAATTAAGAAATTGGAAAAACAGCTTCCTATTCCATGGAGCAGACAGGAAGTCAAACCCCGCGGAGCTATGGGTGGGGACAGAGGAGGGTGAAGCACTTAGAAATGGGCTGACACCCCCAGAAGCACAGCCTCTCCTTCCTGGACTGGGCTTGTTTTCTTAGAGCTGTGGAGGAAAAGTAGCGGCCCCATTTAGTGGTTTCCTGGTCATTTTTGGAAGCACAGATTCCCTCTGCTCAGCAATTAAGTGGAAGAGCTCCTCAGGCTGGGGAGAGGCCTAGGGCTCTGGCACAGACCACCGTTACCGAAATTTTACTACTTAAAGTCACTTTTACTACGAACTGAAACTTCTGAAGGTGAACATGTTCTGACCAATGGGAAGGTCAGAATCTACCTCTTCCTGTTAAAAATCTACAGGAGTCTCTCGCTTTGAACATTGCAGGAGCCCCCATGGAGAAGAACACCCAGACTGGAAGCAGAACTGGCAGTGGCTAAGGTTTTATAGGGAACTTAACATACACTCCATTTGGAATTTATTGGGTGCTTACTTTATGCCAGGCAATGTGCTGGGCCACGGGGAGTCAGACATGAAAGACCTTCTGGGAATTACTGGTCACAGGGGACACAGGCACGCAGTGACAGTGCAGAGCACAGGCAGCAGGGCAGAGGTGGCTTTGGGGACACAAAGCAAGGACACCTGGTTCATACTGCGCTGGCAGGTTTCCCAGAGGAGGTTCCCCTGGGCTAAGTTAGAAGACAGGAGGGCAGCCAGAGAGCGGGCAGGAGGCCCAGCTGGCACAGCAGTGGACAGAGGGCACTAGGTGTCTGGCGGACTATATATGACTCCCAGAGGTGGGAAGGTCAGGCTGGCCAGCCAGAGTGGAGAGGAGGCTCAGGCCCAAACCAGATCCAAGGCAGCCTGGAAAGCTGTGTGAACGTCATCGTCAAGTTCTGGAGGATGGGGGAGGGGGTTAACATGGTGACAGCGGCTATGTTCTAGAAAGATCCTTCTAGCTGCAGCATGGAAGTGAGCTGATGGTGGTAGGGTACAGGAGAGGAGGCAAGGGAGGAGTCTACCAATGGGAAAAGGTAATGAGGGTCTGAATCAATGGGATAGAGAAAAGGGGACCTGGCTACCTGGCCAAAGGCAGGCAGGTGCAGCTGATTGGGAGAAATACCCAGGTGACTGGGTTGCACCCCTGGCTCTATGACTCTAGGCAAGCTGGACCTGCAGCCTGTGGCACCGCTGCCTGGCCGTGGGACTTAGCAACCTGCTCCACAGCTGCTTTTCCCCACTGAGAAATGAAGGGCTCTTCTCTTCCCCAGCTCACCAGCAATGACAGTGAAATGAAAACAGGAAGAGCTGGCCTCACTTTAAATTTGCAAATAACACAGAAGGTCAGCAAATAAGCAGTTAGCATTAAGCCAGATAACTGCGTTGGGGAAAATCCTCTAAGTGTTTTTTTTTTTTTTTTAAAAGAGGCCACACCATTTTTTCCCCCCAAAACTTGTGATCCTTTTGTCCCCTCCAGCCTGTGTCCTATTGCTCTGTATCCAACCCCACTAGGATGACCTTGCAGACTCCTGGAAATGAGAAATCTTCACACACTAGATGCCCTTTCCTTCATCAGTATGATCAGGTCCCTCCACAGACCACATGTTCAACAGTGGCCCCACAAGACTGTACCGCCAGTGACCTTCCAACTGTCTTTGTGTAACTACACTCTCCTGTGCTACAGGGTGGCAAATCTCCTACTCAGGCCTTTCTCAGAACATCCTCCTCATTCAGTGACTCATGGCTGTAATTAGAATGGCACTTGTATGTCAGGGGCTATTTTAAAATTCTCATACACTCCAAGATTCTTTTAAAAGCAAACTGAGAATTTCGCACTTCCAGAAATACAAGGACTTACTAAAGATGGATCCTCCCAGTGGCCACTGGAAATGATGAACATGCAAACGTGCACCCTTATTTAAAAGTATCAAGGAACCATCAAGACAGCCAGGACTTCAGAGTTCAGGGTCCCCCCAAAAAAGGACAGAACATAGAGGTGGCCCCAACCGCTGGTGAGTCTCCAGATCTGGGAGCAAGCAGTGTGGGATGAAGCTGAACACGACGGAATGGCCAAGAGGTCCAGGGTCTGGGCTTCTGAGCTCAGCTTCAGGTAGTCTTGGGACTCTGTGGCGATGGCACTTAGAGCTCTGGATTCCAGAGGACAAGTCATGGAGAAAAACAAGCATACTGAGGTGAGGCCAAGGTTGATGCCACATTTCTCCACCAGGCACTGGGTAATTCCACAGCAGCCCATGAGAACAAGCAGCCCACAGGGCCACAAGACCAAGATACCAAGCCGAAGGCAGAGGCCCAAGTTCTGAGAAGGCAAGAGAGTTTAACTGGAGACCGGAAAGCAGAAGAGAGGACCTGTGACCTAAAAGGGTGCGCCAATAGGAAATATCCAGGTCCAAGTGGAGAAGAATAGAAAATGAACCTGAGAAACTTACATGATTACATAATATACCTAGCACAGTGACGATCATAACATAGATGAGAAGTAAGCGGTGGCTATTATTATCTTTACTGTAATTTTAAAAATGACTTCATAAGAAAATTTGTCAAAACTGCCGAATTGCTAAAGGAATTCTTATGATGAGCTGTGCATGCAGCAGGACCTATTTTTTCATCCCATAAGAAAATAAGTTGAGACCCACTGTGGTTTTACAATGAATTAAAAAAAAAAACTGACAAATGAAAACCCAGGGAAAAAAATTCTAGAAATAATCTTACAGAAAACTTTATGAAAGGCACCGCTGACTACAATAGTTTTCCAACACAGGATTTATGCTGGGCAAAGGCGACAAAGCTTTGTCTTCAGATGAGTTCAGTTATAAACACTGGCTAGACAGAGAGAGCTCCAAATCCAGTTGAATTCAACCAACTCTAGTAAGCAAATCAGTATATCTGGTTTCTGAAAGTTTCTCATTGAGTTTAGACATTTTAATTATGGCCACATTAATTTATATGCAATACCATATTACATTAACGGATATCATCAGTCTAACACATATGACCCTTTGGCAAGCATTAGTGCTCAGTAAGGGTAAGAAAGCTCTCTGATTAACATATTTACATAAATTATTCTACCGGACTATGTAATTCAAAAACCCCACCAATGATTTAGACTCTTTGAAAATAAATCAACATCTAACTGGATATTTGGAAAATGGTTTGCTTCTGTGGTTTTTTTGTTTGTTTGTTTGTTTTTTGGGGGGTAGGGCAGACTGTGGCTGTGGGAACAGGATCTCAGCTCTGCCTTGAGCTCCCATCTCCTGGACAATATGGAGCATGTTCCTATCTGAAAGGGTGGAATGCAGCAGCAGTGTCCGGGACACAGAGCAAAAGGCAGGGCTGGGAATGACAGGTGTGTGGAGTGGCTGAGCAGTGTGAGGGGCAGATAAGGCAGTGACCATCCATGAGAAACATTCACGGGTGGCCTTCTGCCAACACTTGGCTGCTGTGTGCCTTCTTCCTGGCACCACACAAGGCACAGGGAAGCAGAGAGGATGCAAGCAGGGAGAGATGAGAGTGAAGAACAGAAATGCAGATGAGAAGGAGCCCAAGCAAGAACTGTGGGGACCGGATGAGGGAGGAATCGCACCTGACCCAGAGGGGGAATGGATGTGGGAGTATCGAGGTCTTGGAGAGCAGGTATCCCTGCAAGGAGAACTGAAAGTTCAGCAGGTTGACAGGGGAATGGGAATGAGGGCCATGGCAGCAGTTACTGAAGACAATATGGACGCCTAATGGACAGTCCCAAGGAATGGGGGAAGCATGATAATAGGGAAAGCGAGGACTTTGAAATCAGATGGTGCTTGGTCTGAAGGAGACCCAAGCTGTGGGATCTTGGTCACCTCGCTTCCTCCCCAAACCTGTTTTCTGAGATGTAAAGTGGGTTGTCAGAATCAACCTTGCCTAATTGCTTTGAAGATCAGACACACTAAGCTACTCATCAAGCACCTTGGAGAGCTCCAGGCACCCTGGGGAAACTAGGGACTGCATCCTCCTGATCACCACCACCTCTACCTGAGAAGAGGCAGCCAGGCAAGACCACAAGGTGGAGGGCAGAGAGGTTGGGAGAGACGAAGGGAAAGCAAGGAACAGCAGGTCTCAGGGCCTCAGAGGAAGGAGCTGGCCTTTCATCCTATGGCAATGAAGATAACCATGAATTTTTTGTTACCCTTAAGGAAAGAACGCCAGAGGCAACCCGAAGGAATGACAGAGGTGGAAGAGAGTAAGGACAGGCTCTTTACAGGGTGCGCGCAGTCCAGCTGCATGCACTCCAGATGCATGCTCGTAGTCATCAGCAGGCCACACCCCCTGTGCAGGGGACTGTCCTTGGTCAAGTGAGAGTCATCTCACCTAGGGTTATATTCCTCACTCCTTCCCACAGGGCCACCCCCAAGCCTGACTGGCTGCATAGGGGCACAGAAAGGACCCCACACCTCAACTGGGACAACTCTGAGGTACAATCTGTTTTCCAGAGCTTTCTGGGGTTAGCATGAGGCTCATCTCCAGCCAAAAGCTAGTTCTTACTCAGCTCCTTCTCCTTCCCCTCTCTGGCTTCCCTGGTTCTCCTTCTGAGACCACACACACACACACACACCTGTGTGAACTTCAATCCCTCTCTCAGGTTCTGCTTCTAGGCAGCAACCTAATGTTACCCAAAACTGTGGCAACAAAACACACTCACAATATATAGATAAAATATGAACGGTTGGAGGTAGGGGGAGAGAGAGTGCGCTCCTAGACTCTAAAGGACACCAAGAATGCAGCAGGGATCTGAGGAGGCAGCTGCAGCCAGGGAGGTCTTTGAATCAAAGAGGAGAGGGATGCCCCCTCTGCCCTGTGAACCCCAGCCTCTTCTCAGGAAGGAAGCATGGCTAAAGATGGCTGCAAATGGTCTCGAAAATGAACCAGTCAGGCCCGGACAGCTCCTAAGAGACGCTGGTCTGCAGGAGACAAATTCCTCCTGTTCAGACTGCGGCCTGCACACCCAGCATTGAGTGTGTCATGTATCACATAATGACCGGTCCTCATGCCCATCTCTACCACCACCACACTCTAAGATCAAAGTGGTTTGATCAGATTCTGAAGGCAGCTCATTCCACATCTGCTCAGACCTCTATTGTGGGGGAGAGGGGCAATAGGCCTGAGATAATAGTGTACCGCATGTCTACTGCATTCTGGACTCAGTGTTGTGTGATTTACACAGGTAATAAACTAAGTCCATTTCCCCCATATTTGATCGGTGCATTATAGTTGTATGTAATGGGGGGGATTTGTTATGTATTTATACATGCACACAATGTAACAATATTATTTGGCCAATATCATTCCCCAGTATTTTTCCCTTTCTCTTCTATCTCTCGCTGTGGTCTCTTTCCTCTATTCTACTGATCTCCCTTCAATTTTCATGAGAGCCCCCCACCTTTCTTTTCCTTTTTCCTCTGTAGCTTCCACATGATCCATGTGACCCTTGACGTTCTGGGTTTGGCTTATTTCACTTAACATAATGCACTCGAGTTCCATCCACTCTCCTGTAAGTGACAATTTCATTTTCCTTTATGGCTGAATAAAACTCCATTGTGTACATTTACCACATTTTCTTTATCCATTAATCCACTGATGGACACCTAAGTTGGTTCCATAGTTTGGCTATTGTGAACTATGCGACTATAAACATGGGTATACATGTGTTACTGTAGTGTGATGACTTTAATTCCTTAGAATAAATACCAAGGTGGTACAGCTGGGTCAGACCTCTATTTTGAAAGTCACAGATGTCAGGAGATTCCCATATACAGCAGCCACTGTCAGTGCCCTGGACAAAGGCCCTTGATCAGCTGGCGTACCTATTCCTAGCTGCTAAGAGCTTTGGCCGTCAACATCTCACACCTTAGAACTGCCCTGGGAAGGTAGGTACCATCTCTAGAGTAAGCCTTCAAAGAGATGCCCTGTGACAGGGAGAGTTCAAAGATGACTCCAAAGTCCCTTGCCCCTGTATAATCCCCTCCCCTTGAGGGTAGGAAGGACCGGATGTTGGTGGATGTCACTGCTGTGATTATGTTACATCATTTGGCAAAGGTAAAGAGAGTTTGTAGATGGAATTAAAGTCCTGAATCAGCTGAATTGAGTTAATAATATGGGAGATATTCTGGTGAGCCTATGTGGGTGGCCCCTTGGTGACTGGAAGCAGTAGACAGCCTCCTGATGACCTTAAAAGAAGCCACTCACCATGTGCTCCACAGCTGTAAGGAGCTGAATTCCACCAATAACCAAAGGGGCCTGGAAGACAACCCCCGACTTCAGCCAAGACCCCGGCCCAACACCTGGATTTCAGCCTTGTGAGACCCTGAGCAAGGGACTAGCAACACCCAGACTCCTGATCCATAGAAGCTCTGAGACAATAAGCATGTGTTGTTTCAAGTTGCAAAGTTTGTCATTTCTTGAAGTAACATAGAAAATAAACTCATGCCTCACTCTTCTAACTGGGGGATACAGTGGGGTAACAGCCCACCACCCACATCACTGGGTAGGATGAGCTCTATTTCAGAGTTCCTCCATGGGATAGACTGAGGCTAGACTCTTCCTGAGGCCACATGTCTACTCAACTTTCCCCTGCTTTATTCTGTGGCCCTCCCTCTGACAGCATCCCTCACCAACACCATAGATTCTTGGTGTGTGTATGAGGTACTGTTGTTGATGAAATACAAAGATTTGATACAAAAGGACCAGGGCTGGGCATGGTGGCACATGCCTGTAATCCCAGTAGCTCAGGAGGGTGAGGCAAGAGGACGGCAGGTTTGAAGCCAGCCTCAGCAGCTTAGAGAGGTCATAAGCAACCTAGTGAGACCCTGTCTCAAAATAAAAAGGGCTGGGGATGTGGCTCAGTGGTTGAATGCCCTTGGGTTCAATCCTTCAATCCCTGGTGAAGGAAAGGAAGGAAGAAGGAAAGGGCGAGGACCATCTGCAACGTTTTTAATGAGCTCCTCAACCCTAAAGCTTGGTCTATTACTACAGGTCACATAAATGATATACTGTTCTATTACATTGAACCAAAATTATATCCTCAAGCAGAGGTCAGTAACCTCAGGGAGTCTGTGAACCTAAATGGAGAAAGAAATTACAAGCGTTGTTTTAAATATTCATTTTTAGTTTTAGGTGAACACAATATCTTTATTTTTTATTTTTACATGGTGCTGAGAATCAAACCCAGTGCCTCACGCATGCTAGCGAGCACGCTACCACTTGAGTCACATCCCCAAGAAATTACAACTTTAAAATTTTTTCCAGCAGCAGATGGACACAATACCTCTATTTTATTTATTTTTATGTGGTGCTGAGGATCGAACTCGGTGCCTCACACATGTTAAGCAAGTGCTCTACCACTGAGCTACAATCACAGCCCTAGGTTTTTATTAATACATAATCAAAATTTAATATTTTCTTCCACCACAAATTTAAGCAGCAAACCACAGAAGCCCTAGAAAGTTCTAAGACTCAGTCATCAATAAAATCTTCAATATTTTCACATCATATTACTGTTCTAGATATTTTGAAAGATTGTTGCATAAGTTCTTTAAATTTTCAGATATCACTATGTAATGCATTACTAAAAAGCAGGTAGATTAGTACATCACAAGTTGTGGTTTTTAAAAAACATTCCCATAACTGCATTTCAATATAATTGGATTTCTTTGAAATAGTTCTATCGCATGCATTTAAAAATATTCTTCTGAGAAGGGATCTCTCAACTGTTATAGGAATCCATGCAATGCACAGAAATGGCTAAGAACTTTAAATAGTAAAGGATGATGAAAGGGACCATCCTGTGATCTCTGAAATGCTTCATAATACACTTAATAAGTACACAAAGAAACATGTTGCTTCAGTCTTCATGGGTTAGAGGAATGCCCCAGTCTCAGCAGTTAAAAATATACTGTCCATTACATTTTATGACAGATTCAGGGCCTGAGCTCAAGATCACCCCAGGATCCCTAGGATTTTAAGAACTGGGTCCTGAATAGCTGTGCAGTCTGGATGAAGCGAAGCCACTTGGAAGCTGGGAGCTAGAGGAAAGCATCTGCTCCGCTGTGTGAGCCCACAGGAGGGGAAGGGCAGAGAACGGGCTCTCTGGGCTCCACACAGAGTTGGCTCCTTTTACAAAAAGGATCCTGACCTTCCCAGGGCAGGCCTGCTGCTTCACGAGCCCAAAGAGGGTGTCCAGAAAGCCGAGAAGCTTCCCCTAGACCTTGGTGGTGTGTGAAAATCCTGAACCGTGACTGGAGCAGAGGGGAGTCAAAATACCAACCCTAAGACATTTCCAAGTTACTCAAACCACAGTGGGTCTATATTTGCTCAGCTTTGGGTTAACTGAACCGGGACCCTTGCTCTGAATGATTTGCAGCTCAGCAAGCAAAGAAAGCAGCTCCCCCTAAACCTATAATAAAACAAAGCCATTAAAATTCCGGCAAAAATCATCAAAACTTGCTCTTTCTTTGGTCTAGCCTGTTCTCCTTTTGCCATTCCATTCAGAGTCGCTAAGGACCACCATGCTATCAGATCCAATGGACATTCTTTTTCTGTCCTCACCTTTCTTGACCCCCACAGGCACTTTTTTTTTTCTCTCTCGAAGTCATAGTCAAATTTCTTTCTCTGGAAGCTCATCTTTCCCTGACACCCCAGGAGATGCCTCACTCCTCCTGTCCCCACTGCCTTATCCTTCTGGGGTGACATCTAATGCATCAAATGGCATTCGTTGGCTAACAGAGTTCCCCAACAACTGGACTGAACTCTGGGAATGAGGTCACCCTCCTTCATCTCAGCATGTCCAGTCTTTAGCCGGTGCGTGGAACAGAGTGGATACTCACAAAGACGTTTGCCGAGTTGCACATGAACTGAAATGGACGTTCATCCAATAAAAAGGCCTTGGTAAATTGAGACCACCCCTCCCACGAAAGGCAGCTTTATTCAATAGATCCTGCAGGTGTATTGAATGTACAATATATGTATAAACAGGTTACTAATTTACCTGAAGCTTTTGCTGTTATTTTGTTCTGCCATTACTTCCTTTTGGTGTTTATGTCTTATAACTTGGTTGCTTTTCTTTTCAAATCTTCCTTCCTTTTTAACCTTGGATATTTCAAACATCTTTTATGTTCAGAAGAAGGGGTATCATAGCTACCCATGAAACTTTATTAGACTTCTTAATAGATACTAGTTACTATATCTGTTACCTAGAGCTTCTGTGTTTACCAGATAACATGAGGTTCTAATTCAAAAAGAAAGGTGGGTGCTAGGCTCTTATTTGTAGGAAAGGGTGGAACATTGGCAAACGGATACCCTTCTTTGCTTTGTTCCCCAGAGCACTTGCATCTGTCATATCGGGATTCAACTAATTGCCACTGACCACCAAGGCTCAGGATGGGGCTACCTACTTTTATAGGATATCAGATACAATCTCACCATAGTTTTCCTCCTCCTCGCCAGGCTCAGACAAATTAAGTCTGTGCATGTGCCATTTTATGATCCCAGGAAACTGATAACAGAATCATAGCAGAATATTTTGAACTATCATTACATTTCTGGAATCCCTAAAAATAGGTAATAAAAGAATAGAATCATTTATCATATCTCCTTCTCATTTCTCCCTCCTCTATTTGGGTATGCCTTTGTTTTTTCTAACTTGCCATTAAATAGAAGCTTTGTACAAATTTAAGATTAATTGAGTTTTAATTAAAAAATTTAAAGAACAAAAATATCTCATCTTTCTCATGGGTAAATATGATATTAAATGGTCCTGCCTTCTCAGAAAACTTGGAATGGAACCACCATTTGACCCAGTTATCCCAATCCTCAGTTTATTATAGGAATTAAAATCGGCATACTACAGTAATGCAGCCATGTCAATGTTTATAGCAGCTCAATTAACAGTATCTAAACTATGGAACAAATCTAGGTGTCCCTCAAGAGATGAATGGATAAAGAAAATGTAGCATATACATTCAACGGAATATTACTCAGCTTTAAAGAAGAGTGAAATTATGGCATTTGCCAGTAAATGGATGGAGGTAGAGAATACCATGCTAAGCAAACTAAGCTAATCCCAAAAAACAAAGGCTGAATGTTTTCTCTAATATGCAATGCTAATTCCCAATAAGGCGGGGTGGGATGGGGCACTAGGGGAGAATAGCATTACCTTAGATTAGGTAGAGGGAAGTGAAGGGAGGAGAGGGGATGTGGAGATAGGAAAGATAGAATGAAACAGACATTATTACTGTATGTATATATGTGATTGCATGACCAATATGATTCTACAACATGTACACTCAGAAAAATGAGAAATATCCCATCTATGTATATCAAAGTGCATAAATGCATTCTACTGTCATGTA
Organism: Callospermophilus lateralis; assembly: GCF_048772815.1. Lineage (NCBI taxonomy): Eukaryota > Metazoa > Chordata > Mammalia > Rodentia > Sciuridae > Callospermophilus > Callospermophilus lateralis. The sequence continues at coordinate 200,179,539 of NC_135305.1, read as the reverse complement.
TAATAAATTAAAACAAATTTAAAAATTAAAAGTTTTTGAAATGTTATTTAGGACACACAAGAAACCTCAACTAGCCAGTCATCTGGACCTGTCCCCGGTTGTTCCCAAACAAGACTGTTCATCCTTATTTATGTTCCTTGACTGGGATCCCTCACTCCTCCCCTATCTCTCATCAAAGTGCAAGGTGGATCCCAGTATCCCTTCTTCCAAGACATTTTCCCAAGTGCCTCTCTGTTACCTGGTCACAATCTGTGATGGTGCCACACATTCGGGCATTCACCTCTCATTGCAGACTTTTTTCCCCAAACATAACCAAAATACCTCCCACTCCATGTGCTTTCCTGCAATGTGACCCTGTCACTTCTCTCATCAAGAATCAGGGTCTAATCTCCTCTTCTTGCAAAAAACACTTCCAAGCTAGAAGTGCCAGGCCCAGCTAAGCCTGGCCTTCTAAGCCATCCCTGTCACGATTGGAGATATGTGAATAAAGATGTTCACGTGCGCGTGCACACTCAACACAATGCTTGAACAAAGATTCTCCAGCATCCAGCTCTTCAAGACACCTCAGTTGGAATTCCAGCATTATGGAACAATGACCAGTCATACCTAGTGTTCCCTGTCCAAATGCTTGCCCACAGGTTCTGTAAGATTGATAAATGGCTGTTTACACCATTGAGTTTGGGGTGGTTTGTTACGCAGTAGCACATGATTGAAATATATGGTGTAATGTGTTAGTTACTTAAGAGTGTCATGAGTGGTGGGGACCATGTCATTCTTTGACACATCTTCCACTGTGCCTGGCATGGAAATGTGCACATAGGTGTTAACCAACTCTCAGTCATTCAGTGAACGTTTAGAATATACTCTGAGCAGGGCGGAGTGCAGTAGGGTTTACAAAGGTGAACCAGATATCAACCTGCCTCAAGTGGAGCTTAGAATTTTTCTTTAAATAAGACATGACTTGTTTGCAAATAGTTCCAACCCAAATCTAGGAAAATCCATAGGAAGAAGAAATCCTTCCCTGTTAAATTAAGGGATGGGTGAGAACTGGTAGGAGGAAGTGCGTGGGGGCTGGGGAATGAGAGCAGAGTGCGTAAAGGAGGGTGACCCCCAGCGGAAGAGAGCCAGACAAGCCCAGAGCACAGCCCATCTCTCACAGGAAGGTCAGGGAAAGGACTAGTTATGTTATTTTAGCAAAGAATTTGTTGCTCAGTGGATAAAAAGTATGGGTGTCACGTCACTTACTTTGGGGGAGTCACATTTTCAGAGGACCATGGCCGGTACCTTAGTGCAGAATGGCACCGTGCAGCGGCCCTTCTAAACACACACTGCAGTCTCTGGTTCCAGGACCTTGGAGTTGGGGTCCATCATCTGCCACATCCCCACCCTTAAAATGGGTAACATCAGAATCAGACAATTCAGCTATTTTTACTAACAGAAAATATGTATTAAAAAAACACCAATGCAGAGAATGGGTTTAGTGGAGAAGATGCAAACCAATGAAGACTCCAACAAAAGCCTTGTTGTCATCCTTGGATCTAGTTATCAAGAAGGCTGGTTCACGGATTCCAGATAGCTTGTGAGAACTGGGCCAATCATCTTAGCCACTTTTGTCCTTGGGACCTCGGATCATTCACGGTATCCATGAATCATCTTAGAGGAGCGTATCCTTGGTACCGATAGAACTGCACTGAGATGTTTGGAGATACTCCCCTTTTTTCCAACAAAAGACCTTGACTGCACTGCTCAAAGACATGATGCTGAAGGTATAAATACTAGACGTCAAATTCCAAACGAAAATTAGATGCCATTCACAATGATCACCTCAACGGGAGAGCTTGGGCACTAGGTCACTCTTTCTTTTCTCAAAGACTGAAAAGAAAAACATTGGGTCCAGTGTTTGGGTCCTCAAACGCTGTTTCCCCTCTGCACTAGAAGTCATCTGCCAATTTTCCCTGCATGGACAACAACTGAGCTACCCAATGTCTGGCCATGATTCAAGAGAGCACCGTTAGCTCATCCATCCACCCACCTGCCATCCATCAGAGGCCACCTGAAAACACTCCTGATCCTAAGGAAATGGACAAGCGCACAGAGTTCCTTGTTGAAGGTGAAGGGAGCCACAGGCTTGGTTGCTATTTTACCCCTGCACGTGGTCTTGATCCCCCAGAAAAATTTTATAAGCCAAGAAGTAGGCAAGAGCCAAGAAAGAGCCGACTTTCAAGTGTGTTCGCCAGAGGGACAACATAAATGCCAAGAGTCGAGAATGACAAAAACCCTTCCTGGGGACTTGCTGTCCTTCATAGCCACAGCTGAGCACCCAGAGATCAACCAGGAGCGAAAAAGAGCTGGAGCAGCCTTCAGAGGGGATTCATCCCACCCTGAGGACAGCCTTCTCAATGGTCCCATTTTATACCACTTCAAGAACAATAATAGCCAACCCCCATGACTATCCACCCAAGGATAGATGCTATGGCCTTCCCTGAGCCATGGGAGGTACAGAAACCTGAGGCATGATCTTTATGGGAATTAGGGGAATTTGTAAGCTTGTGCAGTCACAAGATTTAGAGCTAAGAGGAAGGCTCTTCTACAAGAAGAAAAAAGTTCCTCTAGAGCTGTACTGCCCAATCCAACCATGGGTGGCTATTTAAATTAAAATTTTAACAGTTTTAAGTTCCAGTCTTACCAACCACATTTAAACAGCACAGTGGCCACATGTGACTAGTGGCCGTCATACTGAGCAGGGCCCATCTAGCCCATTTCCTCCACTGAAACTCTAGTCCATGAACATTTTCAGTTGATCTCTCTGGGACCAACGGAGACTCTCTTGAGTGACAGGGCAGCAAATCTCAGCCTGTGCTTGGTGCCACCACAGATGATTATGTTTGAAATTGGATATTTCCTTGAAATAAAAAGATTCTGAATGGCCTTGCACACTTGACAAAAGGTGTCCATCTTTGCTTTGTCCAAAGCATAGTAAGTATTATAGGAGCACCTGGGGTAGGAACCTGGCAGCCTGCTGGACTAGGGGACAGGATGGTCCATCAGCACCCGTTGGGTGCTAAAAGTACCAGGCCTCCTGTCAGGGGGAGAGCAACTGTGGTGGCTTCTGGCCTTGCTTAGGGCTGCCGTCACTTTCTCAGCATGTCACACACACACACACTGAATCACAGGCAGGCGTCACCCACAGATGGTGAACAGAGACCATGAAGCTAAAAAAAAAAAAAAAAAAAAAAAAAAAAACACCAAAGGCTCAATCATTCCAAGTTATTACCCAGTAAACGACTACATATAAATGACCACACCATGTGATTTTTAAACCAGCCGCACAGCCTCAGAGAGATATCCCCAGCAGTAAAGAAACAAAAGCATCTTTTTTAGCCTGGAGCCATAATTAAAAAAAAAAAAATGTTGCTCAGACAGAGGCAGCAGAGGGATTTTTCCGACTTCGTAGGAGTCCACCTCCTCCCTCCATGCATCATGCTGAGCTCAGATAAGCATATGGCCTGAGTTTATAGAGGACTTTATGAATACTTATGCCTCCTAGGAGCCACATGAGAAAATACTTGTCCCTATTTTATGAGGGGTGAACAGTTGAATGCCAGAGAGATTAGGAGACCTGCCCAAAGTGCACGGTGATGAAGTGACAGAGGCAGAATTAGAATTCACTCCAGTCCCTTGAGAGGGGAGGTGGTTTCTTGGCCAGCGCTCTCTGCTAGCTCTCCTTCCTGTTTCTTTCCTGTCCGTGCTCCAGGCCAGAGCCAGGGTAATCTTAAAACACCAGCAAGACCACGCTTCCCAAGGCTGAAACCCCTCCGACGGCTTCCCGCTGCTCCTCTAATTAAACCCACCCACTGAGCGTGGCCCACTGGGCGGCAGGAATGGGCTCCATGGACTTCACCACCACCTCCCACCTTCCTTCTTGTCCCCCAAACTACAGCCACATGGGCTTCTATGGATGTTTGCTCCTGCCTCCAGGACACCATGTCTGCTGTCCCCTCCAGACTTGGCGTGAGTGACCCTTTGTCAAATGGTTTAGCCTGGTCATTTCCCTCATAGTACCTGCAACATAGATCTCTACTTACAGAGTACAATGTCTGGCTTCTCTTGCTCCTATTGGCCGATAAGCCCAGACCCCGAGTAGCCAGCCCACCCAAGGACCCAGTCAATGAGCTGAATAAATTCACAAACTGGATGGAGGACGGAGTGCCTCTCTCCTAGGCCTCACAGATGGCCTTTGGCCTGTTCACGGATGGGAGGAGATGAGGAGGTGGGTTCTCTGCACCCGTGAGAACCTCTGCACAATTTCCCTCCCACTTTGGGAAACTAATTCTCCTTTCAGAGGCTGAAAGGGGTGGAGTGAGAACCACCAAAACTCTACCAACGACATCTGCCAAAAACTACATCTTTCGGGTTTCTGTTCAACGGTGAGTAAAGAGAAGGACATTCAGTAAAGGTGAATCATAAAGACTGAGCAGAACTAGAGCCACACGTGATTTCTACGCCATTCCCCAAAGTGACACAAAGCCCCAGTGTGGAAGCCCTCTGGCTACACTGGCTCCAGGGGCAAGGTTTTCCTGAGCGCTTGGCTCATGTGTCTGATCCCACAAGGACCCCGTGTTTCTGCTAGGCTGCGGTTACACCCGAGAAGGTATCAATTCCCATCAACTGCTTTTAAAACATGCCAAAAGGGGCAGCTTCAGCTCTCATAAATCTGAGAGTTCATCTGATGACTAGAATGATCTATCTGTTGTGGGGTTTAATGCAAGTGTAAGGAAGTATAGAAAACTGGGAAAATTTGGATGATGAAATGGGAGGTTCCGCTTCTTAGTGCTCAGTCCTCTCCAAAACCATTACCTGCACTCAGCTAAGGGGTCTCGCCCTGCTCCTTTCTCCATGCAGAGCAAAGATACTAGGGGACTTCAGAGGCTTCAAACAATGTTTTACAACTGAACCGGCATTCAAAAGAAATCCTCAGCCTTTGTCCATTTCCTGGCTGAAGGAGGCAGCCTGCTTTTCAGCCCCAATGGAGAAACTTAGGAAACCAGGACAGTGAGGACTCGGCTCAGACGTGCCTCTGATTGTAGTCGATTCTGTCATTCAGCAGTGGAAGCCCTCCATGACCTGCTCCATGCCAAGGAGACAAAATAATGGCAGCAGTGTGCTGGAAAGAGCTGGGCACTGGCAGAGTCCCTGGGCTTTGAACCCCTTTGGCTGTTGACCACCTAGGTAAAGAATTTACCCTCTCTGAGCCTCAGTTCCAAGGGAAGAGTTGAGAATGAACATGCATCTTACATAGTTCCTGCAACATAAATCTCTACTTACAGAGTACATGTCTGGCTTCTATTGCTCCTGGCACATGGGGTGAAGGAGTCCCTCTTCACATGGCCCCTTGTCTATTACTTATCAGTAAGGAAACTTAGAGATGCCCCATCTAAAGTTTAGCAGCACCCCTTTCATTCTCAGGAAAGATCACATCACTTCCTTCTTATGATAACGTGTTCAGTGGGGAAAAGTACTGGCACACAAACCCCACTTAGTGAGACCCAGACATCAAGGGGCTGAAAAATATGATTCTCCACAAAAATGAGGGAATTGAAAGTGGGTCAAGTGGAGGGTGCTTAGTGACTTTGGCTGCATCCAGACTACACCACAGGTCTAGAGCAAGACATAGTCATGGGAGGGGACTGAGGCATAGAGAAATCCACCCAAGTGTTACATGGAACATTGGAGAGTGAAGGATGAAGTCACAAGTTTTGGAGTAACATGGCCAATCAAGGAACCAGACTGTGAGCCGGGCATGTGGCACACACCTGTAATCCCAGCAACTTCGGGGGCTGAGGCAGGACGATTTCAGGTTGAGACCAGACTCAGCAACTTAGACCAGGCCCTAAGCAAATGAGGAGGAGGAAAAAAAAATCATACTATAAGGACTATGAAGAGCAGCTGAATGCAGTAGGGTATCCATCAAACTTGGGGGGAAAGTATGAATCTATCATTACCAAAACTATACTACGACCTCACTGAGACTCCTTACTTGAATGAGCAAGTAACCCCCATAAAAGATTGGGTGAGCTTGTAGCCAACTTGCACAAGACAGATAAGGCTCAAAACTGATGAGGCAGATACTTTCTTTGATGAGCATACCCTGGGAGACAGTGATGAAAAGAACTCAGCCTTGGGCTGACTTCTCTGGTCACCAAGATAGTGCATGCCCACTGGGGGTCCCTTCACCTTTTCAATAAGTTGGAATTAAATATTTGCTTACATTCTGACACTTGCTCCATTCCCACAAATGAAGAAATTTAGTACCCACCCACCCAAAACAGAAATACACAAATATATTCTGCTAAGTAAGACCGGCTTTCTTCCTTGCCCTTCCCTATTGCCTCTCCATATGTGGCCACTGTTATCAGCCTTACAGAACTTTGAGAATGGGTGTTGTACACGTATATAAATATAAAGTTGTGGGGGCTTTCAAGTGTGTTATTGATGGTATCTATGGTTCTGCAACTCTACTGTCAAGAGCTGGGCGTCAGGGAAGGAGACCAAGATAGGATTAGTGTGCATGGTGATGACTGTATTAGGCAGTGCCTTTGGGGTTAACCTCTGGGGAGGGGAAGGGACAGAGCTGGACTGGGAGGAGGGGGAAGTTGGGCTGCACAGTCTCAGTGGAATCCTCTGCCAAACAGAGTCCCCAGGCAGAATGAACTTTTGGAGTTAAACTGGACCAAGAGGACTGGGCCTTCATTTCTTGAGGACCCCCCACCATTAAATGCAGGTCACTACAGGAAGGGGATGTGAACTTGGGCAAGGCTAAGGGTGGTACACAAAAGGAGATGACAGCCAAAGGCCCTAACCAGAGGGAACAAGTCCATTATATCTGGAGAACGATCTGGACCGAGAGTGGTACATCAGAGAATCTGGCCGGTTGTTTTCATTCTCAAAATAGGGTCTCTAGAGTTTGCTATGTTGGTACCCAGACATTATTTTATTCATTGCATATTATATAGTCCATATATTATTCCATTAGAATTCATATATCACCCCATCTTTGAACATTTAGTTTCAATTTTTTTTTTCTGCTGCTATGAGCAACAATGTACAAATATTTCTATGGAGAAGATTTTAAAAAGTGAATTTTCCCAGTTGAAGGATTGAACAATTAAAATACTTGAAGTCAAAATACACTCTCATCACCGGTAAATGCAAATAACTGTTTCCCCGTTTTCATCCACATTTGCTATTGTTAATTTTCTAAAGATTTTGCCAATGTGATGAGTGCAAAAATGCTATTTCACTGTTTGGTCCTTCCTTGATTTTAAGTGAGAATAAGTATTTTTGTTTGTTTATTGGGCTATTGTATTTTCTGGACTCTGAACTGCCTCTTTATACCACTTGTTTCTTACAGGTGATATATGGTTTTATGGTTTCTAAAAGGTCTGTATATATGTTGGTTAGGAATCTTCTGCCTATCATAATATTATCTATTAGTCATTTTTTTCTTCAAGTCAATTTTACTTTGTTAATGTCATCTTTTTAAGTTTGTTCTTTTTAGATATAAAAATGAATGAATTTTTATGTCCAATTCATTCTACTGTCTTTCCTATTCCCATCCCACCTCCCTCCCCTTCATTCCCCTTTGTTTAATCCAGTGAACTTCTATTCTTCCCTTCCTGTTCCCCCGCTTATTGGGTGTTAGCATCCACATATCAGAGAGACCATTCAGCCTTTGATGTTTTGGGGACTGGCTTATTTCATTTAACATGATAGTCTCCAGATCCACCCATCTACTGGAAAAAGTCAAAGTCATTCTTTTTTTTTTGGATAAACAATATTCCACTGTGTGTGTGTGTGTGTGCGCGCGCGCGTGTGCGTGTGTGTGTGTAGACAATGTTAGGAATATATTGTTGGTTAGGAATCTTCTGCCTATTATAATATTATCTACTAGTCATTTTTTTCTTCAAGTCAATTTTACTTTGTTAATGTCATCTTTTAAATTTTGTTCTTTTTAGATATATGTGAGTAAGAGGAGAAAGATAGACATGACATTAAAGTGTATTTTGACATATTAGGTTATTAGGTATTTTACATTTGTTACTATTGAGAATCTGATTTTTCTAAATTAAATTTTCTGAGTGCTAGTGTACAGGAAGGCTATTTATTTTTATGTATGGTAAGTTGCTAAAATCTACATATCTAACAGCACATCAATATTTTCTAAGTAGGTAATATCATCTATAAATGATGGCAGTGTTATCTTTCACTTTCCATTATTTTATTTTCTTGTTTTATTACATTGGGAAGAACCTTCAATAGACAGTAGCAGTGACATCAAGTACTCTTGCCTACAGTTCCTAATACAAATAATTTCTATATTTCACCACTCAGTATGATGATTGTTGTGGATTTCTGGTTGACATACTTTAATAGAGAAACTTACTTCAGTCCTCAGAGTTTGTGACCCACATTTCAGCTGTGATCCCTGTGCCACTATTACTGCAATGCAATGAGCAGAGACCTCATGATTTCACATGGGTCTTTTCCCCCTAAAACTGTTACTATCTCATAAGAGGTCTCAATTAATGTTAGTTCAACAAATTGATGGCATATAAGAATGAATGTGCTTTTTAAACAATATATTTGGCTATTTCTCTATTTTTAGAAAATAATGCCATCAATTTTGGCTTCAGTTCTGAGATGTGAGATGTGAGAATTTCAATAAAGCATGGGTTTCCAGAGTTCAAGTTTGGTTAATATCAGAAATAAAGTGTAATTTTGTTAACGTTGATGGTTAACAGAAGCCATGGAGTCTGGAAATTATCAATATTTTATCTGGAATCCTTCGCAAAATAAAAAAAAAAACTACATATAAGAAGCTTCTGGAGATTATACAAAACTACCTCAAGAATATGCTGTCTCTGGGAAATTACCCACAGGGACTCGAGTTCCTGGAATGTTAAAATATGGATTCCAAGGCTGATGCCTCATCTTCATTTTCTGTTTCTACCTCCTGGGATCGCCACCTGACTAGTGACAAAGAAACCTCTGCTTTCACAAGATCTTGATTCCTCCTGGCCTCTGGGCTGTCTGTTGGCTGTGACAGTTTCTTTGACAGACAGCTGCTCTGGCCCTATTCACATTGCACCTCCTTCTCCCCACACCCCACCCCACCCCACCCAGCAGACAGAGTCTGGTTTAAGAGCTTGTTTTGCTTAGCAAAGATGTTATGGAGGGAGAAACGGAATCTCCAAGGGAAGGTGGAGGAATGACAGAAAGAAAGAAACTGCTGTTCCCCACTTTCCTCCAATAGGGCTAGGAGGTAAGCAGGAAAGGGGCCTAGAATCTCACGAAGCTGCTGGTGTGTCTTAGAAGAACTGGTGGAGTGGAGGAGAAGAGATCTAGAGTCCCATCATGGGTCCATGGGGAAGCCACACTCAATGCCTCCCTCCAGTCATATGGCTAGTGACTATGGACAACTTCAATTTCTTCCTGCCTTTTAGTCAACTACATCTGCATCGTCCAATAGGCTACCCTTCTCACCCAACAACTGAACACTAACAGAGGAGCGTGGGCCAGGCTATGTAGCCCTTGCTACTCACAGATGCAGGAGTGTGTCTTTGATTAGGAGGTTATCATAGCCTGTGGGGCTCCTAGGGTTGAGGACACTGTCAGGGGGTGAGGATGAAGGCAGAAGACAGTTGATGTCCATGCAACCCTGAAGTTAGATCAGAGTGGATGCAGACCTCTTTGAGGCGGGCAAGTCACTATGAGGTATGCAGGACAGGTGCTGGCTCAGGATCCCCACACTCAGTGCAGGTATCCGTCAGCCTGGCTGCTCTCTATCACCCATCTGCAATTGGGAACCCATTCCTGTTCTGGGCCTGTTAAGAAGAATAAAGCAACACAGGGCATGTTTGGGGCAGAGGGAAGAGTCCACTTTGGCTTGTGTATAGCAGAAAAACAGGACCTAGAGGGAAACCCAGAGGGCAAGGTAAACTGAGACCACAACGTGAAGGGTCACACACACCCTGCTTGAGAACTTGTATGGGCAGTCAGTCCTCAAAGTTTTCTGGAAAAACAATGCAGGGTAATGATGATAATGAAAGCTTTAATGACCTCAGTCTGTCTCTGGTTGCTAACAAAGAGTCTAATATATAATTAGTGCTTGCTTTTACTGTTAAAATTTATTTGGGGGATCACTATTCTTATAATCTTAGGATGTTAGAGTAGTCTTAAAGAAGACTGGAATGAGAAAGGATGAGACGTTCTTCTTCTGTTTGCCTGAAAGACTCACTTTATAGGTTCTCCTACAAAGATAGGAGTCCCCTTCCCCCCTCCTCTAATTTCTCCTTCTCCATTTCCAACATGTTTTCCAGATTACAACTCTGAGTTCATATTACACCAGGATGGGGTGATGATCATTACCTAGCTGTGTCAGAGAAGGGTCATATTTTCCAAACTAATAAAAACAAATGATACAGAATGAGTTTCATGGAAAAATGCAAAATATACAAAAGACATTATTTTTTACTAAGCATCAAGCCTACATGCATTGTGTAATCCTCAAAATGGTCTTTTGAGATAAACACTATCAGCATTTCCCTCTTACAGATAATGGATATAGTTAAGTGAAGAATCCAGCTTGACAGTCTCATGTGACTCTAAACCCAGGCTCTATCCACAGCATATGGCCACAATTTTCCATGGTAGTTCCTATCAAAAGTAGAGTCTAGGGGGCTGGAGATATAGCTCAGTGATAGAGCACTTGCCTGCCATGCATGAAGCCTTGGGTTCAATCCCCAGTATTGCAAGGGGGTCAAAAAAGAAAATGAGAGGTAGAGTCTATTTCTCCCTCCTTTGAACTCCCTTTTTGGCCAGCATAATGCATAAGAAACAGGCCCAGGCCCTTGAAAGACCTTGCTTCCCTCTCACTCTTACAAACATGCCCAACAAGTCCAGGTGCAATACTGACTCATGGTGGTGCTCAATAAATGCTTGCTGACCCACCCAACAAATCAATGAGTGAATTGCAGAAGGAACCCATCCGCAACCAGGAAGCAGTGTATTTCAACCATTCTGCCACGGCGGGAGAAGTGAATGGGGCTTATGATCACTTCTCGGGCCTGGCCAGAAAGGCAGACAAACACACATGCCAGCACTCGGGTCTTACGGAGGGCTAAGTCACTATCCACTGCCACAAAGAGAATGCTCTTAAAAACTGGGGGCAGGAGACTTCCCAGAGCTTCCTTGACCACTGTGCTGGCAAACCCAACACCAGGCCAGGAAAGGAATGGAATGGAGAAGCAGAGCGCCACTGTTTGAACACGGGAAAAGCCAAGTGAGGTCAAGGCGATTGGAGTTGAGCGCCACTCCTACCACATTCCCAGTGCCACTTCTGATTACTAAAATAAAGAGATTAAGTAGCTCGATTTGTTTTGCAGTGTTTATGCTTCTTGGGCATTTTTTGGATTGTGCACTTTGGATGGGGAGAGCAAGTTTTTCAACTCTAAGTCTGTTTGCTTTCAATTATGGTTGTTATTTTCTGTGCAGTTTTCAGACTCCAATCTGGTCACCTGCCATCAGAATTCCCTGCCATCCGCACTTCTTGCTGGTATGGCTTTTTCCTCCCTGTTTTCTTCTCCCTGCTGGCCTGGTCTTGCATTGCCAAGGGCACCACCTGGACTGGCGGTAGGACAGGGTTAGATGCTCATTTGTAGAACATTGACACTCCATTAATGGTTTCAGTCTGGAACAGTGGCCCCAAAGGTTTCAGTTCTATCACCCTATAGAACATTAACCAGCTTCAAATCTAACTTGGAATCTTATTCTAGCATCCTTCCCTGAAACCCCACTACATAGATCTTAGTCTGGCCTGTTCCTTACCCTTGGCCCCTGTGCTCCAAGACTCTCCTCCTCCCCTAACACCTTGCTCTGCACCACATAGTCTATTCGAGAAACAACTCCCACCACCTCGTAGACACACCCCCCCCCACACACACACACACACTTCCAGGCATCACCAGAAAGTAACCTAGAGCCTCACACTGAATCCCAAAGTGCTATAGGAAGGTAGGTAAGTAAGTTGCTTCCCACCTGTTATATATCACCCACTGCCTGATCCTTAGCTATCTGTGTCCCCAAAGTACCCAAAGGCAGTAGAGCTCAATAAACACTGTGGCCTACCACCAAAGCAGGGTTTGGGTTAGGGTTAGGGTTAGCCAGGTGAGAGTCATGGGGAAAGAATGCGACACCAGCAACTGCTCCTCTGCGAATTCGCTGGGGCAAGAGTTGAGTGGCATTTGCAAGGAAACTCTTAGCCAAAAAAAAATTCATCGCTTGAGTTAGGAAACAGTACAATGTTGGATGGGGGAGAATGTTTTGGTGCTCTCTGGCATACACCTGTGGTTCCATTGTCGGGCTAGATTCACCTTAGCTGTGTCCTACACGTGGCTTGTTTTAAGTCGTGAGTATCCCTCCAGTAGGCCTGGACAGCCCCCTCTTCAGATCCTCCTTTTAATCAGATACAATTGCCCTCCCCAGGGGCAGGTGACGTTGCCAGGGTCTGGGGAGTAGAGACTTTGCCCGGCACAGCTAACCTACACAGGGATCTCGGCGTCTGACTTAGAACATTGCTATGGAAACTTTGCCCTTGGACTATAATGCAGAAATCTCGACCCTTCTCCCGCCTGCTTTCTGTCAGATGTGAAAGAGGGACAGCTGAGGCCTGAGAACATGGGACAGCGAGGCAGGGAGAGTGGGAGTATGTGCGACTGTGCTCCTGAACTGGAGGGAAAGAGCCCACTGATTCCTCGGGAGCTGCCACCAGGCTGTTTGGGGGAAATTGCCTGAGATATGAGGCAACCAGATTTGAAGTACATTTGCAGGGTTCCTGGAATCTCCACAACTCTGATTATGGGTTATTCTGAGAACTTTAGGTCTTTCACACCCAATTATGTTCCTCTTCCAAGCCAAAGAAGTTTTTCAAGTCTTCTCTGTGAAGCAGCTACACTATGGGACAATCAGGGTTTGAGTCCTGGATCCTGGACTCTGAGGCTGTAAAATGGACCTAACATTACCAGTCTTCAGGGTTTGGGGTTTTGTTTCGTTTTGTTTGGTTTTAGGATTAAAGGCGATTTAATCCCAAAATAATCCCAGGCAAGCTATCCTTTATTCCCACCCCCTACCCCCAGCAGCAACCTCCCCTGTGCACAGAATGGCAAGACAGCACCGGAGCAGATTGTCATCACCATGCACAGCTGACAAGGGCTGCAAACGTGAGGATGCGTGTCTCCTTGGGGAAGTGACTAGGAGATTCTTGAAGACGACCGGGGAGAACTAGAAATCACCACTGCCATTTATACCCACCCCTCAACAAACTGATAAAAACAGCCGCTTTATTATGTGCCAGGCGCTACTCTAAGCATGTTATAAATATTATCTCATTTGGTCCTCGAAATGCTCTTAGGAGGTGGTACTGTTGCCACCAGTTTACAGGCAGGGAGACTGAGGAATGAGCAGCCCGGTACTTGTCCAGGGTTGTAAGTGGCAGAGTCTAGTCTCAGGCCCAGTTGCCTGGTCCCCACGTCTCCACCCTGCAGCCCCTCATTGCCCAGCCATGTGTCCTGATCTCCTCTGGGGCCAGCTGCGGCCATGGGTCTAGTCCTTACCAATGGAAAGTGAGAGTATGGGATGTGGGCCACCTCTAGGAGGGTTTAAGAGGTGAGTGAGCCATGTCAACAGCTCTTTCTCCTGTCACCAGACAGCCAAAGACTTTAAGGCCCTAAGGAGGGACAGCAGAGCCAGCAGTGAAAGGAACATGGAGTCCCAGAATCACTGGTCGGAGGAGGTAATCTCCAGGGAGGAAAGGCCTTATTCGACTGACACATACGCAATGACCACATTTCTAGAGGATCAAGTCTCTAACGATGGAGGGTTTGTTACAGCAGTTAGTGTGGTGTCAATACAGGTATGTGCAGGGTCATCTCGCTCCTAACAAGGGTTAATAAGCATGTTTAAACAGAGAAATGATGTGAAAGGGAGACATCTCAAGCCACAGGAGGAGGAGAGAGGAGAAGGTGGAGGACGACAGGATGGGCTCTCTACCACCTCCTAACATGGCAGTGCAGAGAGGGAGGCAGGGGTACCCTCCTCGAGGCTATTGTAACCAACTTCAGGGTTCCAAACCCACTGTCTTTGCCTCCTTTTAGAATCCAGGGCAGGTTAAACTTCCAGCCCCCTACAACCCAAGACAATAACCCTTCCTTTGTCCCCCATCAAAGCAAATCCATGTAGACCCAGAGAACTTTTCAAAGTAGAAATCAAGGAACCTCAGGTTGGCAGCCAGATGGAAGGGTGGCCCCCAAGGCCCTACTGCTGGGGACAGCAGGAGTATACAGACAGACTCCAGAGGCCAGCCAGGAAGGAAAGTGCCAGAAACATTTTCCAAATCCTGCAAAGGCTCAAGCAATGATGCTCAGGCTTTTTCCTAAGATCCAGAGACAGGATGCTAGGAAGGATCCAAGCTTTGTACATGAGGACAATCTAACCCCCAAGGCCTGCAGCTTAGGAGCCTCCAAGCAGAACCTGTGAAGTCAGAACCCCACAAAAGCAGTGAGTCTAACTGCAGCTAATTCTTCCTCCATTGGTTCCTTCCACTCCCCAGCTCCCACCTCCAGCAACATGGGGGCAACCTGAACATGGGGAGGGGGTCACCCTCTCATAGGAATGGCTAAGGGCTGGGTGCACAGGGGCCCCCACATGCCAACGGGATTCATTCCATCCCAGGTTACATAACCTCCCCGGCCGCAGCCAAGGTCTGAACTGACTATGAAAATGGAAAAAGCTCCAGCAAATAAATTCCAGGGGCATTAGGCAAATGGTCCTTTTAAATAAACAATAGCTTTCAGTTTTCACACAGACATAATGAAAAAGAGGTGGGAAAACAGGGTGAGGGAAGAGAGAGAGAGAGAAATGGATCACAAAGCTCATAACGTAGCAGAGCACAGGTCTCCGTTTCTCCCCCAAACCCAGAGCCCTAGGGCCTTGGGAGGAGAGGCAGCATAAAAGTTTCCCCCAGGTCGACACTGCCCAGGGGACAGCAGACTGTCCTGCGGGCAGGGCAGCAGGACTGAGGACTTCCTCCTCTGAGCCGCCCTGATAACCCCAGGGTTGTTCAAAGGGAGATGGGTTTCCACTGGCACAGTTGTTCCTGAAGCACAAGTCAGGAGGTGCCCTGCCTGTGCTTGGAGTAGGGGTAGGGTGCGGGCATGGAAGCTCTGACTCAATAGGAAACCCTCTGACCCAGAGGCCACCTCTCATCTCCACCTCGGGGAGCAGGGGGTGCAGCAGGCCCTGACTCCCCTCCTCTCCCCTCTCCTCCCCCAAGGGCCCACCCACAAGGCGGCAAAGAGGGACATCTGTACTTTGGCAAAGGACCCAGAGGAGCCTCCCAGACCAGGCAAGGCCATCCAGGCTGATGCCAAGGGGCAGGGCGGATGTATCTAGGGAGGTGACCAGACTGATGTCTACAGCACAGTTATAAGCAGAACCAGGGCTGGTGTGGCTGTAGCCAAGCATCTAGGCTCGACTATAAACATGCAGAGGAACAACGGGTCTTCAAACTGAGTCCCGAAACCCCGTGGGAGAGACATGATGGGGAACAGGTTAAAGAACAAGGCCCAGCCCTCCTTCCTACTGGCTCCCTAGCACACACATCAGCTGTACTCCACTGGGACCCTCCACCCAGCTCTGGAGTATCTTCCTCCCATGTTCTCTTATTCTATCATTGCTCAGAGGATAAAGCCAGCCAGGAGAACAAGGGCCTGGGGTAGCCTGAGGACAGGCCGTGGCTCCACGGGAGAGCCCAGTCAGAACAAGATTCCTGAAAGGGCAGCCTCCCCAAAATGAGAGAAGCACCTATGTCCTTCAAAGGGGTGGGTGGGTGGACCTAGGATGAGTGGCCACATGCTTGCAGGACTGTCCTGGCTGGGCCATTCTCACACATGCACGGGAGACCAATGCAATGGGGGATGGAGTCAGAAAGGGAAAAAGAGGGTGGTAAGACCTGGGCCAGACCCCAGCCTCCCAGGATGCTATAAGAGTCTATCAGGGTACAAGGACAGAAAAGAGCTTATTTAATATTATTTTGATTTATAACTTTTAAGCATTTAGATGTCCACTAAGAGAAACTCCATTTGCACTTTGGTACAAATGAAGGGGGAGTCCAGACAGAATTAGATTCAAACTTTTTGTTATTGTTGTTTGGGGAGTACTGGCAATTAAACCCAGGGGTACTTTACCACCGAGCTACATCTCCAGTCCTTTCAACTTTTTCCTTTTGAAACAGAGTCTTCCTAAGTTGCCCAGACTGTCCTCAAGCTTACGAACTTAGGATCCTCCTGACTCAGCCTCTCTAGTTTCCAGGATCATGGGTGTGTGCCACTGCACCTGGCTCATATTTCTGAGTGATTGTAAATGGCAAAGCAGAGAAAGGAAAGCGGAGGGTATTTCGTTCACTGACAACAGGAAGATACCCCCAGGGACAGAAGACATGGCAAGCAAGGCCTGTTCCAGCTCTGGCCTGCCACAAGCAGTCACGTACCACATACCAAAGGAAGAGAAGGAGATGCTGCTCTGGTACCAAATGTCTCGGGCCTGCTCCACTTTACCTGCCCAGGTGAGCTGTTGTTCTCTCATAAAACGGAAGATACAATTCTGAGCTCACAAAACTGCTTTAAAGACTGGAGGCTGGCTGACACACACTTATTACTATAAGTGATTATTATTATTATTACTATATTAACGAACCTAGCACATAAACAGTGCCAGGTATTGTGTAGGAGTTATGGAATGAGGGTGAATGGATGCATGAGTGGGGTGGGGTAAATGGATGGGTGGGTTTTGGTTTGGTTCTTTAAAGGACATTATAAGATATGCAGCACTCAGAAATCTCCCCATCCAGGTGTGGGGTATATGCCTGTAATCCCAGTGACTCTGGGGCTTGAGGCGGGAGGATGATAAATTAGAGGCCAGAATGGGGAACATAGTGAGAACCAGTGTTAAAATCTAAAGAATGAATGAATGAATAAATAAATAAATAAATAAGGGCTGGGGGTGTAGCTCAGCTGTGGTTCAGTTCCCAGTGCCCATCCCCCAACAACAACAAAAAAATCTCTCCCCATTCAGTACTGATCCATCCAAAACTGCCCTTGAATTGAACCTCAAATATCATAGCAGAAAAACTTCATCTGTCTTTCAGGAAGAAAAACAATAACCAAAAGCTTGGAATTCATCACTGGATTAGGAATTGGGCTTCAATGCATCCTCCCAACGTAAGTTCGGAGGCAAATGTGCAAGTTCAGTTCTGGAGATGCATGTTTCAGGGTCCTATGGGTCTCAACCACACACCATGCCCTGATCTCAGCCTTGGGAAAATGGAGATTTTTTGAATATATAACATTTAGTGGCTCCATTAATGGAGATTTGAATCTCAGTCAATGCTATTTTAATAGAGAATTTAAAAAATAAATATCAGGTGTATCTTTGCAGATAAACAAGGCAATATATGGTAAAAAGAGAGGTGCTAAAAAATCCAGACCAGGATACCACCACAGATGAGGGTGGTAACAATAAGCACATGGACCTCATAGCTCCTATCCCCCAGCCCATGGGCTTGTATTTATTCAATACTGCCACAGACCCTGCAAAAGGCCGGAAAAAAAAAATTATGCTGATTGGGAATGAAAAAAAAAATGAGAGAACGAAATGTCACAACAGAATGTGTGGGGCAACAGAAAAACAGAAGAGTCCACTCCCCGAGAAAACTCAGCATTGCCAGCAAGACATTTCCTCAGTGGTTCACAGAAGCAAAAACCAGATGATCTCCAATAGGAAGCCCAGGCGGCCCAGAAACCGATTAAAATCCAATAACATGATGCCTTCCCAAATACATCAATTAATAGTTTGAAAAAAAATCTCAGAATACAATAACAATGTATTTGATATCAAAGTCTGCGAAGCCATCAGGCATCTGAGTAAGCATACATTTTCTAGGCATGGTTTTCTGCAGAACTACTACAGAAAAGACATGGCATTCTTAAAGAGAGGTTTCATACCTGTAACAAAGAGCCCTTGTGCCCTTTTTAGGAGGGAACATGGTGCTCCCTTCCAAATCACAGCTGACTGAGATTCCCCTTGCCTAGAGATGTCTGCCTAGAGCCATCTGTCAGAGAAAACCCTCTTCAGAGCTTTCTAGAAACACCTCTTGCATGATCCAGGCATGGAGTGAATTGAACGAATCTTATCAAGAAGTCATTCTATTGTTGTGTATAACTAATTAAAACAAAAATTAAATTTAAAAAAAAATCATGCAGAGGCTCCTGAAGGGTGGGCTGTTTGCCTGGTGCTTTCATATTTATAGCATGACATTTTCTGTATCTTTGCATCTGGTAGTAATTTGGCTATTTCACAAAATTCTGCTAGTACCATTCTTCCCGTTTGATTCTGGTAAAATAATGTTGGCAATGTTAGACAAGAACCAGCCCCAAAAGGGCAAACGTGGTTACGAGACAATACATGTAAAGCCTCAGCAAACTGTACAGTGGCTTTGTAAGTGTCATATACTCTTGTTCACTGCCATTATCATCAGTGGATTTCTCCTTAGCCAACAGATTAACATGTGTGAGAATCGCTAGCCAGGCCCAGAGCTTCCTGCACATGATGAATATGAATTACCTGGGACACACATTGGAAACAGATTCCTAGGCCCAACCCAGGCCCAGGGAACCTGAATTACTGGAAATCTGAATTTTTAACAAACTACAATGTTCATTGGAGGCAGTTTGGGAAATGCCCCCAGGGATTCTCAAACTCCTTCAAGACATTAAAATTTGGGGGCCCTTTTTCTCCTGCTTAAAAAAAAAAAATAAACATACTGTCCTATGGAGTCAGGCACCACAGTGTTTAGCTTCTTCCCCAAATTAAGTGAGGGGATTATTATTGGTGGGTTTTACATACAGTTCCTCATACTGAGCCTTCATTTAACTGCAAACATTTTCTGTATCCCCTTCTGGGAACACGATAGGGCAGAAATCACTTCTGGGACATAAGTTTTCCATAGTTGATGGGGAAGATGTTGCAACCAAGAGAATCCTGCCCCAATTGTCTCAAAGGGTGTGCCAGAATTTCCAGAGAAGGAAAAGAAAAAGATTCTGATGAATTTCCTCTGCTGGGTCCTCGGGAGAGGGATGCTGGCTAGACAAGCATTGGGGGAGGGATCCCGGATCTGACATCCCACGGGGTTTTCAGGCTAGAAGTGACCATTAAGTAGAGACCAGAGTAAAGGAGAAGCAAGGAGGCCTGATAATCTACTGTGCACTTATTGAGCACCTACTCTATCCATGAGGGTCCTAGCCAGAAACAGATGTCTCTTGCAAACAGAAAGACTGAGAAAGGGTCACTAAAGGGACTATTTGCAAAAGAGGGGGCAGGTATAAAAGGGAGACCCCTGTGGTAAAGCACCAGGGAGCTACTACCACCCCATGTCTCCAAGGGGCAATGTTTCTCGCTGTGCGCCACAGTTTCAGGTGGTTTGTTGTTAGGCAGACGCAGCTGACATCAGCCCCCCCCCAGGTAAATAAGCCCTCCCAGTTCATTAACAGAGGATCCAGGTGTCGAGGTTAAAGGGGAAAGGTGAGCATAGTTGACAGAACCAAGCAGGATATGAGAGCTAAAGGTCAGTGGTGTCCAGGAAGGAGAGTCTGTGTGAGTCCCAGGTTTAGATGCGGACCTGTCCAGCACGCACATCCACTCGGGGTGATGACATAACCCTCCTCTCTCAGGGGTACAGATGCTTTGCTTGTGTTTTTAATTCATACGCAGCCTCGTACAAACACGATTCAAGGCTGCTTACCAAAATGCCCCTGATAAAGTGAGCAAGTGGGAAAAGGTCAGTAGCAAGAAAATGACAGAGTGTGAGATCAAGGTATCAAGGAAGCATGTGTGTGCGTGTCCTCTACTGGCCCTGAACTACAGAACTGCCTCAGAGCTTCCCAGAAGGTGAAGATAGAAATAAGAGTCATGGAAACTTGATTAAATTTTCAACGCAATCATAGCTCTTGTCATGGAATGTAACAGTATTTAATGATTTCTTTGTATTTCCGTATGCATCAGAAAATGCATCAGCCTTTTCCGGGCTTTGTTTGGCTATTCCATTAAACTGCCAGAACTGAATTACTATTCGCATATCATCCTTCTTTCCTTCTTTGCTAGAAATTGCTAGAAAAAGTGCATCTGGTACCTAAGATTTCTAACTGTTGTTGAGAAAAATATACATGTTTATGTTTGTGATAGCATTGTATAAACTAACCTATGAATGAGTTCTTCAATCTGCCTAAGCTATTTTCTTATGGCTTATGAAGTTGTATGTGGTTTGTTACACATTGTCCTTAATTTTCCTTTTCCAGTTTGTTCTATATTGTATCATGTGGACTAATTTCTAAGTTAAAGGATTGGTGAAATATTAAATATATAAGTAAATAAAGAAGAGTCATAGCATAAGGTAGTCACTCAGAAAAAGGACAACCGTTTCCTGGCACTGAGATCCAACAGACCTGTCTTTCATGGGGCTTCGGAACAACGTCCTCCACAGAACCTTACAGAAATCACACTAAGGCCACAATGACAGTGACAAGAACAGCTAACACTTCTGCAGTGCTCGCTGTGCCCAGGCAGGTATTTTCTGGGTGCTCAACATGCTACAAATTATTTGACCCTTTCCTTACTGTCCTCAAGGGAAGTGCAGGGACTGTTTCCCAAAAGGACCGAAAGCTCCCTTTGGGAAGACTGGGACCTATGCTTAGCAACCTGAGTCCCTTGAAGGAAGAAGTCTAAACCGGATCTTAGAGAACCCACAAGAACACAGAAATCAAGGTATATCAAAAAAAAAAAAAAAAAAAAAATCCCAGCTTTTAAAATATTGGCCATTGTGTAGGCCTATACCATGCAGGGCCCACAAAACACAACAGTGTGCAAGATTCGGCCTGCAGGACAGTTTCCAACCTCTGGCCTAGAAACAAATGGACACAAGAACCTTCAGGTACAACATCATCCACAGAAATCACTGCAGCCAACTTTCAACAACTACAGAAGGGCCGGGGATGTGAAATCCTACTGGCTGAAGAACTCAGACATGCCCATATTCTTTTGTTGATTTTTTTTGTAGTTCTAGATGGACAGAATGCCTTTGTTTATTTTTTATGTGGTGCTGAGGATTGAACCCAGTACCCCACACATGCTAGGCAAGCGCTCTGCTGCTGATTTACAGCCCCAGCCTGCCAGTATTTTTAAGTATAGATACTCTTTGACTTAAGAGGGAATTTATTCCAGTAAACCCAATGTTAAGTTGAAGATATCTTAAGTTGAAAATGTACCTGGTGAACCTAACCTAGCAAACATCAGAGCTTGGCAACAAGTGCACCTGAGAGTATGGTGGATCTCCCTGGTGATCACACGGCTACCCAGGGTCATGAGACAGTGTTGTTCCACACATTACTAGTCCAGGAATAGATTAAAATTCAAAGTATGATTTTCTACTGCATGCATATAGCTTTGGCACCAAAGAAAGTTGCAAAATCATAAGTCAAACTATCCTAGGTTGAGGACCATCTATATTGAGGCCTGAGGGCTGCTTAGACTAGAAGCAGGTTGAACACCTTTTGTGGGTTGTGGAGCAAGACATTGACCTCATCCCTCACTAGAAATGGGAGAACGAAGGTATGGAAGTCAGCTACTCAGTCTTGGAGAAGTCACACTGCTATTTCTTCAACTGTGAGTTTACTTCTTCCATTTAAAGCGTTTGTGCCGGGCACAGTGGTGCACGCCTGTAATCCCAGTGGCAGAAGGATCTCAGATTCAAAATCAGCCTCAGCAAAAGTGAGGTGCCAAGCAACTCAGGGAGACCCTGTCTCTAAATAAAATATAAAATATGGCTGGGAATATGGTTCACAGTGGTCCAGTGCCCTTGAGTTCAATCCCTGGTATCAAATAAAGGATTTGTGCAAAATCCAGCAAGACCAAACAGTTGGACTCTTGCCACCAGTGCTTGGTCTTGCAGTCATCAAATGCGCCATCCATAAGCAACACCACCAGCATCTCCGAAATCCTGCCACCGGGCAGCCCCACTTCCTCTACTGAGAGAGCCAAACTCTCCTTTCATGCCTAAAAATCAGGCTTGGAGAGTGGAGAGAGAGAGAGAGAGAGTGGAGAGAGAGAGAGAGAGTGGAGAGAGAGAGAGAGAGAGAGAGAGAGAGAGAGGGAGAGAGAGAGAGAGAGAGAACAAGAACAAGAAATACCGTATGCATTCAGACATCTTCCTTCCCTCAAAAATCAATCCCTATTTGGAAATGTTTGCTGCCCTTTCTTAAACAAGACAAATGACCTCAGGCCCAGAGAAATAAAATCCCCTGCCTGTCCCGACTCAACAGGTTCCCTGACAAGCTAAACACAGCTGCACTTGAACTACTATTTTTAGACCCTATAAATTCTGGCCTCCCTTTTTCCCCTCTCTGAAATATTCTCTACAAATTTGCCAAAGACTTTTATCTAGACTAGAACACCACGACAATACATGACTGCGAAATCGTCACTGTGGTGTTCGCTTGCTGCCCTTGCCATGATTTGGGGAGCATGCTCACAAAACACACGTTTCTTCCTAGGGAGGCTACCCGCCTCTAATTGCTTCCAGAGTCTGAAGTATGAGCAGGAAGGGGATGCTGCCACCAAGCTAATTAAAAAAAAAAAAAAAAAAAGAGGAGGAGAAGGAAGAGGAAAAGAACCAGAGTAAGGCCACCCAGAAAACCTTCCAGGACAGTGTTTTTCAAAAGGTTCCAAATCCAGAGATGCATCCGTCCAATTGCAATTCCGGGGGCGCGAGGTCCTGGACCTGCCTGTTACAGTGATGTCACTCTAGCAATCTTTAGGAGATTGCTCAGATTCTAAAGCCCATGCAGATCCTACCCTGGCCCCCTTTCACTTCATTCTTTCTCTTAATGCACCAGAGCCATCTAAAGTGTTAACGAGGTGGATGAATAGCGGGGACCCTATGCCCATCAGGAGTCTGTCACTCCTTGCTCAATACTGTCCAACTCAATTCTGGAAGCTGCTATCTAAATGGGGTAGATGAAAACAGGTTCAAAGGAAGAGCAGAAGTGGAACTTCAGCCAATATTTTGGGGGCATCACTCACAGGCACAGTCCTCTATAACACAGTCCAACAGGCACTGCCCCCTCTTCACACTCAAGGCCAAATCTGGGATTCACGCTTGCTTGTCCTCTTTCGTCCCTTTTCCACGTCTAAGATTTCAGCTATTCCTACAGTCCTCACCTCCAAACACTTTCCAGACCCTTCTGTCCCCACTGTGGTCACACTAGTCCAGCCCCCTTGCCCAGGGTTCTTATATTCTAGTTCAGCTATCTGCTTCCACTCCTGCTCATCCACACCAAACCCACGTTCTCCATAAAGCCCAGAGTGATCTCTTTAAAAAATTCATCATATCACGTCACTGCCTTGCTTCTCAAAGCACCTAAATAAATTCCAACCTCTTAGCATGGCCTATATAGCCCAGCACAATATGGTCTTCATTTCTTTGGATTTTTATTCATTTCATCTAATCTTTGTAACAATCCTTGAAATTAGGAATTAAGGTCAGTTCACAAATGAGGTTCAGAGATTCAGAGAAGTAAAGCAACTTGACCAAACTCTCACAGCCAGTAATGATAAAGCTAGAATGCATATCTATGTCGTTTAAGCACCCAAGTCCAAGTTCTTTCTACTTGACTTCTTAGTTCTTGTGAACTGGGTTCAAAAACAGAAATACGGCAGGCAGACCCCTGGGTTCCTCAATCATGCATTTCCAAAGATCAGACCTGAGTTGCTTTAGGGAGAGCAGAATGGCTGCATACATGAGCACATCTGAATAAAATGGAGAAGAGACAGGAAAGAGAAAGAGAAAGGAGGAAAGAGACAATAAGGAAGAGGAAACATCAGAGCCTACAACCAGTGCTTAAAACAGAATTTACAAAACGTAGCTGCAAACCTCCATCTGCTTTTGGCCAGAGCCGTGTTACGCTTCCAGTGCCAGAGACGGGGGCCAACAATGATTTTCCCCTCTCCCTACAAGTTGCAGTCCCTGGTTACATCACCTCTCCGGAGACCCAGCAGACACAGTGAGTCAGCCAGTCACGTGGTAAGGGCTCATCAAAGACACAACCCACGAGGACGTCCTGGAGCTTCCTCTTCCCACAGTAGAAGGGCAAGCCCTTCCTTCCAGCCATCCTGAGTGGATCTGTCCACAGAGCTTTCTTGCAGTGGAAGAAAAATCTACATAACTAGACTTCCAAGGAGGATTCCCTGCCCTTCCACGAACCTAGTACTGACACACGTGTTCTCAGACACATCCCCCTTCCACGTTGTTAGTTCAAATTCAAACAGAAGTGCGACAAGAAGCAATTTTTAAAATAAATAAAGCTCTCTCCCTAACAGTGACTAGTGGCAAAACCATCTTGTTTTGCCAACATCTGGACTCAGTAGTAAAACTTCGTATCTACCAAGACTGCTTCTATTTCAAGGCCTAGAATGATGCTGTTAATTTAACTGATAACTCCATGACCATTAATAATCTATTAAGTATAAGTAAAAGTATAAGTAATAGCTTTCTGGGAAGGAGTCAGTTTTTAAAAACGCTTAACAAGAAGGCACTTATAATGGCAGATGCACTAAAGGGATGCAGGGGCTGAATCTGACACATTCAAAAGAGATGGCCTGTGAACCAGCCGTCCTACATGCCCTGGGCTGCTACAAGTCTCTGGAATTCCTGGCAGGACATGTTAAGGTTCACACGTGAGGTCTTCCACTACGCTAGACCATAGCAGAGACTGCTGTTTGCCTGGCCGATATTCATCTCCCTTTTTCACTCTCCACTGAACTCCGTTTTATTCTAGTCAGCAAAGTACCTGGCTAAAGGGCAATATTTCCCTGTTTCCCCGGGAAGAAGAGGTGATCAATACGATGTAAGCAGAGACTAACCTATAAGGCTGCCAGGCAAGTTCCATTAAGGGAGACAAACTGTGAAGATATACTCCTGTATTAATCTCTCTTCCTTCTCTTCCCTATCTGGAATTTGGGTATGATGGCTCAAACTCCAACCACCATACTGAGCCACGAGGTCGGAGACTAGCTTTGAGACTAGATGCCGTTTTCTAAGGATGGTGGAACAGAAAGAGAAGGACCCTGGATCCTCAGTGACCATGCAGACACCGTATCAGTGCCAGCTGTTCCTGTGGGAGCATGAAACACATCTGTGTTTTTTAAATTCTTATTTGGGTTTTCTGCAACATGGGATTTTTCTTGGCCTAGAAGATTGGCGGCAGCATGTAGAGGGTAGAAGAGGAATGGAGAGGATGAGAGTGCTTCCCTGGGGCAGCAGGGAGGTACCTGCCAGACACCAGGGGACAGGGTCTCAAACTTCTCTTGGGAAGAGCAGGAAATGGAATGTTGATGGAGGGGACAATGACACACACTCACACCTCTTGCACTGCCCCTCCCCCCCCCCCCCGCACTGTTTATACACCATGGTGGCCTCCCCAGCTCTGCCGCCCCCCCCCTCCTTTCCTGCCCTGGATGACAGCGTGTGATGGCACATGATCAAGCCTTAAGCATATGGAGGAGACGTCTTGGGCTCTTTTCCTTCTTCCTTCCCTCCCACCATGATGAGGCTATTCCCTGCAGGCTCCAGGGACCTGGACACAGAGCCAGGGGAGGACTTGCCGGAGGAGGAACTGTTTTGAGTGTGCTGAGATTTTGGATGATGGGAGGCACCTTCCTTTCATCTCTATTTTTAGGGACTAAAGGATGCCAAGCAAAATTCCTCATGCTATCTAAAGCCAAATCAGAAGAGTGGGCCAGAAACCCAGGAGAACAGTCTCTCCTGTCAAAGTCAGCAGGTGTAACAAAGATGGCCAAGGTCGAGGATCCCCTGTGGTATGGCCAGGCCAAGGAGACCTCAGGATGGGCAAAAGGAAGAAATCCCTAAAGGGGTGCCAAGACAAGACTGGAGGAGGACAGGTGCCACCTTCCTTAAAGCTCATCGCAAGCAGACCAGCTTTGATGTTTCTCACCAAAAAGCAGCAAGGCACTCCATGTCCCTCTAAGGACACAGTCCCTTTTAAAGGAGGCAGTTTTCCCTCCCCTTGCCCTGTGCTGGCTCATAAGATATGTAATTCCTTCTGAAATGAGCTCATCCACAATTTCCCAGCAATGAACCAAAATTTAACAACACTAACCAGCACACTTAAAAGTTCCAAAGTCCAACGTCCTGCCCCCTGACCCCCATCCCCCACACAGGGAACACGAGTTTTTAGTGGAAAAGGAACAGGAGGCAGAGAATCTTCCCCCACAGAACATTTCTTGTACCTTGTAGCCACAGCCACCCCTTCGCCCCTGGAGGCAGGGGGGAAATCTCTCTAGAACTAAAAATACCCAATGTTACTGAATATCTTTTTCCTGACTAGAAACCATGTTTAGGCTTGAGATTAAATAGCCAGAATTCTTTAAAACTACATTATTTTACAAAAGTAAATAATGACCAAGGGGAAAAGAATCCCAGATTTTTCCAATTCAATATAAAGATGATGGTGCAAGATAGTAGTGAAGCCCTTTGGGGAGAAAGACCAACATGCAAATCATTTAGGGCCTATTTATACTCTGAGTGATGGCTCTCAACTAAATAAAACTGGGCATTTCCACAGAACTACTTCTTTTTTGCATGTTCTGTGCACTTAGTCATCTTTTGCAGGAAGAACTTACAAAGCTTCACCATAAATGTGGAAATGGAAGGTTTTGTTAATGGCTCCTTTTGTACTACCATGTGATCAAGTATGAGACAAAAAGATAATTCAGGAAAAGTCACTCATGGGATTGGGGAGTCTAATTATTCCAAAATCAATGAAGCCACTTATCTTTCCAGTCACCGTCCTGCCACTTCTTTATGCCTTTTAAGGATATCTGAGAAATACAAAGGAAAAAGGGTGCAAAAATCTACTTGGTTGATAGACCCAAAGCAGAAATAGCTGGCACTACTGTTGGTCCTTGGGCTTTGTGCAGTCACATCTGGGGGTCTCCAAAGAGCCCAAGGACATAAAAGGACTGTTGCTCTCAACACTGTCACCTGCAAGGGAGAGTACCACACTTGGCTCAGCTGAGGCCAGAAGCATCCCTTGGGTTGTAGGATTACAATCACTGCAGATCCAATCAGAGTCCTCTTATAACCAAGAAAACTAAAACAATGAGGCCTAAGACACTCTCACCTCAGGAAGAAATGGGAAGAAAGGCAGTGGGGCCAAGGCTCGGCCATGCCTACCTAACAGCACGTGAATGTTCGCCTCATCCACAGCCAATGTCGCAGGCAGCACCATGGGAAGCATATGACCCCTCTGGGTGTAACCCTCAATCCCTCTAATCTTCCCAAACCATGACCACCGCATCACATCAGAAAATAGAGCTTAGGGACTGGACAGCCGGGATGTGGTCCTAAAGGGCAGGCGTCAGCCTGTGTCGGACTAGACGATTTCCATCCAGAAGCACAGGTTCCTGAGCTGTGACAGGGGCTGACTTGATTCTGTAATTTGTGCTTTTGTCACAGGGATTGTGGCCGGGATCCACGTGCTTATCTGTGGCTTTCTCAGCATTTCCACACACCTCATGGAGTCCCCCCCTTACTCTCTCCTCATCTTGATCTCCAACCCCAGGTGGGACCTCTCCCGACCTCCCTTGCAGTGGGGCAAATGAAATCCCTCAAAACAAAACCAAGATCTTAACATTGGGAGGCGACTTCCTCATCAATAGCTTGGCCTCCTCTTATTAATGGAAAATATCAGGACTCCATACTTAGCACATCTGCAGAAAGGTTGTGAGCGTCTCCATGAAACGGTGCTAAGAGACTGAGGATGTAGCTTGGTGGTAGAGCACTTCATGCTCAAGGCCCTGGATTCCGGCACCACCATCAACTGAGACATGTTTGGAGGCTGCTCCAGGCCAAGGCCAAATGCATCTTCTCCCCGGTGTTCCCCCAGTCCTGTGTGCCAGTCACCAGAAGGGTTATGACACATGCTGGCAAAGTCGGCTGTGTCTTCCCTGAGGATGAGGACAGAGGATTGGCCATCTCTGCATCCCCAGTGACCAGCAGTACCCAGGGCAGGCATTACACAAATAATGGCCACAGTGAAGCCACCTGAGGCTCCACTGGCTCTGGCAGCAGGACAGTGAGTTTTCCCTGAGGCACTCTGGACCTTTCTATCATTTTTGAGAACAGTCGGTCCAAAAGAAGCCTCCGACTCGACTCTACTGTATTTTCTTGAGACAGATTTTCAGATGATCTGAAATTAGCCCCCTTGGAACTCAATTCTGAAACCTTGACCTATGATCAGGTGGGTGTAGTCAGCATTTGATAAATACTAGCCACCAGCACCAGTGTTATTTTTGCAACTCTTACTACCTTTATTGACCATCAAATAAAGGAAGAGAAAGCCAAACTAAGATGCAGCCTGAGCAAATTCTAGCAGTTATGGATCTAGGAACATGCTGTTAGCCACCTACTGGTGGCCAGCCAATGATCTGGGGCTGCTCCTGGCAGAGCTCTGCACCAGCAAGCAGGATGATATTCGGATCTGTGCCAAATAGGAGTGTATGAAGTGGTGCCACACCAGTAGCAGGGGGCATGGGCACCCCAGGTGACAAGCAGTCTGTGGCTGCCTAAACTTCCTCCCCACCAAGATTCTCACCAATGCATGTTTTTTGTTGCTGTCCAACACTGAAATGCAGCTATGTACAGCTGTTCCCCACCCTCTCTATCAGCCTCGACCTGAAGGGTCTCCTCTGGGAACTGCCTTGAAGAAAATATTCTCTATACACAGATCAAAAAGACCCAAGAAGGCAATTCCAGGGCAGGTTCTTCTGGAAGATTCTGTGAATGTGCTCCAGTTCTGGAAGTCTGAGCCAAATTGCTCACATCCTGCTGGGGTCCCACTACCCAAGTGGACCCACTTTCCCAATGTGACCTCAGACCTGCATCACCGGAAAGGGCCGAGCGTGCCCCGCCAGGAGAGCTGTCCCTCTGCAGCAAAGGAACACAGCTGCAGAGACGGTGACCTTAGAGGCTCACAATTCCTATCCCCCCCTCTGATGGGAAATGACAGAGAAATGTCAGGGAACTTTCCAAAGGCTAAGAAATCAACTACGGGGCTAAGAGGAGACAACACAGGAAGTTTAGGAAAAGGTAACCACATCCCAGGGAGAGTTCAAGAGCTTTATAGCTCACTGGTTTAAAACCCTAAGTTTTAATTTCAGATTGGATCTTAATGTAACAATCCTTGGCTGTGAGACTTGCATGAATGTGGAATAACAGGAAAGAATAATAGGGAAAAAAAATCAGCAAAGGTGACTCTTGGGACTGATACTTTGTTACACCGCACTTGATCCTAACCCAAAGGTCAAAAAGCAATCAGATTTTTACTCTCTACTTAAATTGGAGCTCCTCCAGCCATTATTTAAAGTTAGACACTCTGAGAACATGAACATGATTCAAAAATGAGAGAGCTTATTCTGGGAGGGAGTGGCAAATGAGAAGGAAATACACGATTAACAGGCTTAAAAGAAATACCCACCCTATGAAGAACACCAGGACCAAAAATAAACTTCACATCAATGTAAAATAAACTTTTACAACCCATCTTCTCCGGGTGCTGATTTTTTTCCTTCCCATCTGACTGAAATATAAGCCAGACAGGACATGGGATGAACTTTTCACTTCTTAGATAGTAAATGGAACTTGGTAAGGCCTGCACTAAACATAAATAAATCTTAAAAACGGTCTTCAGCGAGGTCAAATTTTCAATGGGATGAGAATTTACTAGAAAGTCCGAGGACTGCATGTGAAGGGATCGTCTGGAGCACCATGTCTGGGTACCCCTGCTCACTCTGCCTGACTCAGAGACAGACAGAGCAAACACCTGTGGGTGAAGGAATGACCCACCACCAGGTCCTCCAAGCTGACCCGACCCTCCACCCAGGACCCTTACCCGTGGTTCCCTGGGCCTAGAACACATAGGTCATTTTCTCTTCCTTTAACATAAAAATGTATTTCCTCCCTTGCAGTCATCTGCTTTCCTGTAACTCAACCTTGACATTCCTCCCTGAGTGGTGGGGTCCACATGCCTTCCCCTTAAACTTGGGCAATTTATGGATTCCTCAAATAACTAAGTCACGTTCTGTGACTCTGGGGCTGGATCATAAAGGCACCGTACACTTCCACCCTGTTCTTAGGGACTGCCACTAGGAATCCAGCTTCCACGCTCCAAAGGAAGTTCAAGTCAGCCAAGCAGAGGGACCATGCTGAGAGAGGACATGTGGGTATTCTGGCCA
The DNA here is from genome assembly GCF_048772815.1 of Callospermophilus lateralis. NCBI lineage: Eukaryota > Metazoa > Chordata > Mammalia > Rodentia > Sciuridae > Callospermophilus > Callospermophilus lateralis. Next base: position 200,149,065 of record NC_135305.1, on the reverse strand, counting down.
ACAGAACATTTGAGGACTATTGTGAGTGAAGAATCCCGGGTGATTCCAGCTTGGTGGTTGAATCTCCCCAGCAGAGGCTCCTGGTGTCATGTAATACTGACAAGCCATCCTTTGTGTCTGGTCTAAATGACCCACAGAATCCACAAGCAAAACAAAATAGTTGTTTCACACCCTCAAGTCTTGGGGTGGCTTACTATAGAGCAAGAAAAGAGGGGACATCATCCTTCAATGAACAGAATCATTTGAATGAATGAGACTCCGAAGTGACAAAGCAGCTGAGCACTATATCCACACCAGGAAGAAAGGAGCCCCCGAAGCTCATAAGGTTAAAATCCCAGCTCGGTCACTCACCAGCCAGAGAGGCTCTGAAGTCATCACCGTATGACTATAAAATAAGATTCACAGAACCTAAAGAGACCACTGTAAGGTTTAAATGAGACAAAGCACACAAAGACCCTTTGAAAGGAGTCAAGCGTGAGGATAGGGTTAGAGGCGTGTCATCAATGTCACACATGGGGTCTTCAAAATCACATACATCTTCGACTTAGATAAAGGATGTATGACTCAACAATGCTTTGCAAAACTCATTGGAAAATTAGAATAAGAAGCAATGTTGAAGGCAGTAAAAGGTTAAAAACAAAAAACTAGACATGGCTTGGAGAATTTCAGGGCTGTGCCATTTCTCCTCCCTCCAGCTGAATTCCGGTTGCACGCGCACTGGTAACTTACTACAAAACAAGGTCAGAAAACTAAGAACTCTATTCCTAAAAGTACCTGCAGACACATCACACTGCTCAGGTCTCCTAATGCCTCGCGGCTGGCAGTAATGCTCAAGAGCTTCAACTTCCTTCTCTAAGTGCTGGGTGCAGTTCTAATTGCGTGAGGCATGCTACCTTATTTAGTCCTTACAGTAATCCTACTGAGTAGGTTCTACCATTATCTCAACTGTACAGGTGAGGAAATGGAAGAGTGGGAGTGGGGGGTTACATCACTAGCTCAAGTTTGCAGTGAAGGAGAAAAACCAGGATCCTATCTGCTCCCTAATGTCTAGGCAGTGCTTCTGGCCACTTGGATCACTTCCCACCCAGAGCTCCTCTGAGTTTGCTAAGCAGGCTCAGACTTCTTGTCCAATTGTCTTGATTTTACCCCAATTGCCACTTTATTCACTGGCCCTGACCCGTGTGTAATAAGACGTGGTTACACAAGACGAGACCCGAGTCATCCCGATAAAGATGGCTTCAATTCTGCACCTTTTCTCAATCTCGTGGACAACTCACTGTCTTCAGCTGGCCTCCCTGTGCTGGGTGGAACATGGCCAGGGAGCAGCAGCTCCAGGCACTGGCTACTGTCATGGGTCCCCTCCTGCACTTCACAAGCACCTCTGTCGAGACACCTCCCGTCAACCACCACCAATGCCAGGGACTAGCCATTTGGGCGTATTCTTCTGTCTTCAGTTGCCAACCTGAAATCTAACAGCTCCTTCTCAGAACAAGTGAGATACGTTTTTGGCCTGGTGAGCCTCCGTTTCTTAAGCAACCCAGAGAGGGAGGGGCCTAATCTAAAAAGGTCCACTGATCTCTGATACATTCCTAGCACACAATACAAACAGCTCCATTAGAGCCCATATTTGGATCATTAAATTAGGGCTTTTTATTTCTGTTTCATCAGTGGGTTCTCATAACTCAGCTTCTCACTTAACACCACTTCTGAACTATTTTTTCCTAATATTTTCTCATCTCTACTCCCTGTAGTTATTTCATCCCATTAGTATTTCCCTTCACAATTTAAAAACTGGGGGGGTGGGGGGAAGAATTAAAATAACAGCCTTCATATCTTTGGAAACTGAAGGAAGCTCTCAAATGTCAAAGTTTGCCTTGGCGAAAGGTATAAATGTTCCCAGTGGGCCTCACCCAGCTCCACTACAGAGGCAGATTTGCCACCCCTGGGAGCCTTTCAGGCTTTTTGATAGGACATGTAATGAAACACTCCAAGGGATTCTGACAGATGCTACCAAGGGGCAGCAGAAAAAGGAAGGGAGCCACCTGTTATGTGGAAGCCACCAAATCCATTCAGAAATACCAAGCCCCTCCACAGTCCAAAGACACCTGTGAAGCAGCCTGGTCTCCACACTCCTCTTCACATCTCAAAGCTGAATCATTCCCCATTACTAACCCCACTTGCTTCACATAGCTGAGATGCGATTTGTGAATTCTTTGAACCCTGTGTTTTAAAAACAACCAGAATAACCCCCAGGACCCCAAAGCTCTCCAGCAAAAGCTGCCAAGCAATTCAGAGGGGCATCCTATACCCTTTACCTTTCTACCTTTACTGCTCCCTTGAGAAGGAGTTCAGCCAGAACCAGCAGTGGGCAAACCCAGAGCAGAAATGCTGGGACCCGGAAGGATTAAGGCAGCTACTTTGGGATACAGTAAAATCACCAGCTAATCCTATCTCTGTTTTCCACATGGTGTGCTCCTCAGATAGTTAAAAGCCTCTCACTGGCACAACTCAATGGTATACATTCTCCAAGTAACTTCAGCAGCATCAGTATTTTGTAGCAGCAGAAGTTAAGAGGCCAATCTAATCCAGCGTCATGCTCAGCCATTGTCCTTTCCCAGAGACCACAGTCTATCACACAAAGACTTCTCAATGCCTCTGATATAAAACACACAAATGCCATGCCACAGGACTCTGTGGTCCAGCTCCTCTCTCAAACTACTTAGACTAAATCCCAGGAAGGTGATCATTTGGGCAACTACATTGGCATGTAACATGACAGGATTCACAGTCTAATCACTGTTAGCTACAAACTCTGACAAAGCAATTGAGACACAGGATTTTCAAGCACTGGGGGAGTGCTTTATATGATTTGCCCAAATTGAACTCACCTCATCCAAGCCCATTCTCAGGAGACAGAATTCCTATGGCTCATGCTTGAATATCTCAGGTGATGAGAACTTCAGTACCTCATAAGATAGTCAATTCCAAAGGACAAGCTGGATTAGCCACAGGGCATGGGTAATGAACATAGGAAACTGTTCCAGTCTAGATTCTTCTCCTTGGTAACCAAGCTTTGCAGAAGACTTAACAAATCTGTCTCAGAAACCCAGCACTTACCCTGCCTGGCATTACCAAAGTAGGGATAAAGGTAATTAAAACTGATTCCTGACTTTGAGCTCTCCTTTAAAAAAAAAAAAAAAAAAAAAAAAAAAGATAGGACATGTACCTAGTATGTGCAAGGCCCTGTTCAAACCCCAACACCCAAAAATCAAAAAGATTAAATAAGTATTAAATTATCGACTTCCCAGTTTTAATCAAATACTATGAAAAGGAAAAATTTTAACATTGGGAGAAGTTGGGTGAAAGATACATGAAAACTCTATTATTTGTACTTTATTAGTATTAAATGATTAAAATAGTTATTAAAATTAGATATATAGAGGTAAATAGATAATAGGAGCCATGGTCACTGTCCTCAGTTTATGTGCCTGTAATGGAATGCTATGGGCGTGGGTTTGGACATAGTGAGGTTTCTCTAAGGACCTGTGAGAACTACTAAAAAATACTGCAAACAGTGACACTCAGGAGTCCCCAGTATTTCTAGCTAATTGTTTCCAAGGTTACTCAAGGTCATCTGGGGTTCCTCAATGCAGTTCCCAGACTAGCATCAGCATCTGACCATGTGTTACAATGCAGATTCTCAGTGCTTGCTTCAGCAGCACATATACTAAAACTGGAACGATACACAGAAGATTAGCATGACCCCTGCACAAGTATGACATGCAAATTCGTGAAGCGTTCCATATTTTTATTTACACTAAGAGCAGAAGACAGGCATTAAAATCAAAGCTGAAATCAATGAAATCGAAACCAAAAAAAAATTGAAAAAATAGACAAAACTAAAAGTTGGTTCTTTGAAAAAATAAATAAAATTGACCGACCCTTAGCCATGCTAATGAAGAGAAGGAGACAGAAAACTCAAATTACTAACATACATGATTTTAAAAAAGGAAATAACACAATAGACACATAAAATTGACCGACCCTTAGCCATGCTAATGAAGAGAAGGAGACAGAAAACTCAAATTACTAATATACATGATTTTAAAAAAGGAAATAACACAATAGACACTACAGAAATACAGAAGATAATTAGAAATTATTTTGAAAACTTGTTCTCCAATAAAAGGAAAAATATCAAAGGCATCAACAAATTTCTAGAGTCATATGATTTGCCCAAATTGAACCAGGATAATATACACAACTTAAACAAATCAATTTCAAGCAATGAAATAGAAGATGCCATCAGAAGCCTACCAATCAAGAAAAGTCCAGGACTGGATGGACACACAGCTGAGTTCTACAAAACCTTTAAAGAAGAACTAATACCAATACTTTTCAATTTATTTCAGGAAATAGAAAAAGAGGGAGCACTTCCAAACTCATTCTATGAGGCCAATATCACCCTGATTCCAAAACCAGGCAAAGACACATCTAATGAACACACGTAGATATAAACAATGAACATAGATGCAAAAATTCTCAATAAAATTCTGGCAAATCTAATACAAAGACATATCAAAAAGATAGTACACCACGATCAAGTGGGGTTCATTCCAGGGATGAAAGGTTTGTTCAACATATGTAAATCAATAAATGTAATTCATCACATCAATAGAACCATAAGATCATCTCAGTAGATGCAAAAAAAAAAAGCATTTGACAAAATACAGCACCCATTCATATTCAAAACACTAGAGGAAACTAGAAATAACAGGAACATATCTCAATATTGTAAAAGCTATCTATGCTAAGCCCCAGGCCAACATCATTATAAATGGAGAAAAATTCAAAGCATTCTCTCTAAAAACTGGGAACAAGACAGGGATACCCTCTATCACCACTTCTATGTAACATAATTCTTGAAACACTGGCCAGAGCAATTATACAGATGAAAGAAATTAAAGGGACACAAACAGGAAAAGAAATCAAATTAGCACTATTTGCCAACGATATGATTCTATACCCAGAAGAACCAAAAATTCCACCAGAAATATTCTACAACTAGTAAATGAATTCAGCAAAGTAGCAGGATACAAAAATCAACACCCATAAATCAAAGGCATTTCTGTATATCAGTGACAAATCCTCTGAAAGGGAAATGAGGAAAACTACCCCATCTAAAATAGCATTTAAAAAAAAAAACAACTGGGAATCAACAGAAGAGGTGAAATACCTCTACGATTAAAACTACAGAATGATAAAGAAATTAAGGAAGATCTTAGAAGATGGAAAGATCTACCTTATTCTTGGATAGACAGAATTAATATTGTCAAAATGACCATACTACCAAAAGCACTATACAGATTTAATGCAATTGCAATCAAAATCCCAATGACATTCCTCATAGAAACCAAAAAAGCAGTCGTGAAATTCATCTGGAAAAATAAGAGACCCAGAATAGCTAAAGCATTCCTTAGCAAGAAGAGTGAAGCATCACTAAACATCACTATACCAGACCTTAAACTATACTACAGAGCAATAGTAACAAAAACAGCATGTTATTGGCACCAAAATAGACCTATAGATGAATAGGACAGAATAGAGGACACAGAGACTAACCCACATAATCACAGTTATCTTATATTTGACAAAGACTCCAAAAACATGCATTGGAGAAAAGACAGCCTCTTCAACAAATGGTGCTTGGAAAATTGGAAATCCATAGGCAACAAAATGAAATGAAACCTCTTTCTCTCACCATGCACAAAACTCAAAGTGGATTAAGGACCTAAGAATTAAACCAGAGACACTGTATCTATTAGAAGGAAAAGTAGGCTCAAATCTCCATCATGTCAGATTAGACCCCAACTTCCTTAATAAGACTCCTAAAGCGCAAGAATAAACTAGATGAATTCAAACTAAAAAGCTTTTTCCAGCAAAACAATCAGTGAGGTGAATAGAGAGCCTACTAATTGGGAACAAATTATTACCACACGCACGTCAGATAGAGCACTAATCTCTAGAATATATAAAGAACTCAAAAATCTTAACATCAAAAAAAACAACAACAAAACAACCCAAGGATTAATGGGGATAGTTTATCCATTCTGTCAATCCCACTGGGCCAAGGAACTGATCAGACACTTCTCAGAAGATGATGTACAATCAATCAACAAATATATGAAAAACTCTTCAACATCTCTAGCAATTAGAGAAATACAAATCAAAACTACTCTAAGATTTCATCTCACTCCAGCTATTAAGGATACAAACAACAATAAGTGTTGGTGAAGATGTGGGGGGAAAGGCACACTCATACATTGCTGGTGGGACTTCAAATTGGTGCAGCCAATATGGAAAGCAGTATGGAGATTCCTTAAAAAACTGGGAATGGAAACACCATTTGACCCAGCTATTCCACTCCTCAGTACATATCCAAAAAACTTAAACAGCATACTACAGGGGCACATCCACATCAATGTTTATAGCAGCACAATTCATAATAGCTAAACTGTGGAAGCAACCTAGATGCCCTTCAGTAGATGAATGGATAAAGAAAATGTGGTATATATACACAATGGAATATTAGCATTATTCCATTCAGCATTAAGAGAGAATAAAATCATGGCATTTACAGGTAAATGGATGGAGCTGGAGAATATAATGCTAAGTGAAATTAGCCAATCCCCCCAAAAAACAAATGCTGAATGATTTCTGATTTAAGGATGCTGATCCATAATATGCTTTGGAGGGGAGCATAATATGCTTTGGGGAGCTGGGGATGGGAGGATTAAATGAGCTTTAGATAGGGTAAAGGGGAAAAGGGGAGGGAGGGGAAGGGAGGAGATACAGGGGTAGGAAAGACAGTGGAATGCGAAGGTCATCAATACCCTAAGTACATATATGAAGACACGAAGTATATGACTCTACTTTGTGTACAGCCAGAGATATGAAAAATTGTGCTCTATATGTGTTATATGGAATTGTGATGTATTCTATTGTCTCATATAACAAATTAAAACTTAAAAAAAATATATTTTCTCAGGTTTCACAGGGACTCACACTCGGATCCATAGCCTCACCCAGTATATGCCAGTTCTATATCCAGTTATGACCAACACTAATGAACATAAATATTGCCCTGTACTGTTTTTAAAAAATGTACAAAGGCTAGAGAAAAATTACACATGACATGTGTTAAAATAAGTCTGCTAAAAATCTTTCTGAAAATAAAATAAATGCAGATTCTTAGATCTCACCCAGACCTACAGATTAAAACATCTCCACGGATTGGGCCCATACTGTGCTTGGGGAGGGTGTGAGAGGGATAACATAAAATTTGCCATTTTAACCATTTCTAAGTACACAGGTCTGTGGCATTATGCTGACTTACATTATTATACAACCATCTCCACCACCTATCTCCAGAACTGTTTTATCCTCCCCATCTGAAACTCTGTACTCACTGCGAGTGATTATTTTAACAAGTCCCAGGTGATCCTAGGACTGCTGCCCTGTAAAAACCACCCATCACACAACGTTGGCCACATAATGTCTACGGCAATTGTCCTTTTACATCCTTGGCCTCCAAGGCCTCATTTTCTATCTTCAGGCAGGCCTGCCAGCCCCCTAAGACCACCCCAGCCTGAGGCTACACAAAACAGGAGGCGTGACCCTATTCACATTCATCAACCTGACCTTTAACCAGAAGCCCAGGTAATGGTCAAATTCCCTAGGAAACTAGGAAAGTATATGGACCCATTGAGAATGTGAGGCAGAGTTAAGCACCCTCTGGGACAATCTGGATAAACTGTCCCCATTAATGCTCACCACAATCCCATAGCAGCTTTTATCCCCACCACCACTACCACCCCCTCCTCTTTTTTTGGTGGTGAGGGATTGAACCCAGGGCCTGATGCTATACCCTAGGCAGACTCCCTGCTCCTGAGCTAACCTCTTGGCCCTAGGGTTCTTTGTTTTACTGGGGTTAGAAACGTGCCTTGGGTCGTAGCCTGATGGGTGCAGAGGCAGAAGTCATATTCCAGCTCTTTCCTCACTCTCTGCAGGAAAGCCTCAGACCCTTGGACCCTCAGGTCAGCAATTACCTTAGACAGGCCCCAAAGAGCCCAAGAACTTGCCCATTTTGCTCAAACCCTTTAGGTTCCTTTAGGCCTTGAATTCCAGCTCCCATTTCTACTTCCCTCATTAGGGTTGGTCTTTCAGAATTTCTGTCAATCCCTCTGGGCTTATTTTAGCCACTTTCTCCTCATTAAGTCTGGGTGAGGATGGCTGCGGTTACACTATTGGGTGAGCCAGGCTCAAGGCCCATCAGGGAAAGCCCAGGACCAGCCCCACATGGTATCTGTGCACACAAGCATTTGACAGGTGGCTGTTGAATGAAGGAGCAAGTAAGTATATTTGTCTCGATAATATGTCACAATTTTTAAAAAGGCACCCACTTATCCAGTGGCCACTTCCTCAGGTCATAAATCAGTAACAATTTAACAAGGGAGGAGGAAAAAGGATCATATTTTCTTCCATTAAGACCAGCAATCAATCAAACTTGCTAAAAGTCCTGCTAAATTTAACACAAGATATGGGGCTTTCAGAAAGGCTTCTACAGTGTAGGCGGCCACTAAAAATATAACAAAACAATTAAGTCACCATTGGGATTGATTGAAGTCTATAAATAGTGGAGACCCTAGAGATTGGTATTAGGCCCTGTAATATCTTTAAATAGGTTTAACGATGAGAAAGACCTAGAGAAAAATCTTTAATAATGGAAGGACTTAGTGATATTTAAATATCTAAACAACTTTTGCAGCAGGGATCAGGGATTGAACTCAAGGACACTCAACCACTGAGCCATGTCGTCAGCCCTCTTTTGTATTTTATTTAGAGACAGGGTCTCCCCGAGTTGCTTAGTGCCTCACTTTTGCTCAGGCTGGCTTTGAATTCACAATACTCCTGCCTAAGCCTCACAAGCCACTGGGATTACAGGTGCACGCCACCACACCTGGCTAAAAAAAAATTTTAATGGACTTTTATTTATTTATATGTGGTACTGAGAATTGAACTTAGTGCCTCACACATGCTAGGCAAGTGCTCTACCACTGAGCCACAACTCCAGCCCCCCATTACTAAAATTTGAAGCTAGAGTTTCTACATAAACAGAGAGAAAAAGACCCATGAAGACATTAGATCAACTTATTTAGAGAAAACTAATCTGCTTGTAGCAGTATCTCCTAAACCTCAAGTGTTCCATGGTCAAGTACATTAGGGAAACATAAAAACACGTGTCCTCCTTGGGTACACTGGCTTCTGAAGGTCTGCAGGGCCCTGCCATAAAGAAATATGCCCCATGTTAAAAGCAGTGCGTTGGATACAATTTGTTTCAAAATTTGAGCATCCAACTTTATCTGGGTTTTTGATATAAAACTTGCCACCATCCTTATTAAAAAAAAAAAAAACAACACTGGTATACAGAGTAATATTCCTTATGTTGTCAAGTCATTAAAACGGACCTGGGTCTCATCAAGGACTGTTCATAAAAAGGATTAGCTGGTGCATTACCGCTGCCAGGCAAAATGACCAAACACCAGGCGCCGACAGAGAAGGTGTGAGCAGCCCAGTCCAGCCCAGCTCAGCATCTGCTGCTATGGGGCAAGATTCTGGATGGGTGTCAGTGGACAGCACCATTGCCCAAAGCCAACATCCAAGGGAATGTCAATGGCCATAACAGTGACCGAGCAAAGCTACAGCTGGGAATTTGCCCTCCAGAAACAACAGTCAGGGCCCAAAGATGCTTGCTGCAGCACTACGGCAACAGCACTCAACAAAAGGGGATGAGTGGTCAAGTGCAAGTGCATCCAGAATGGGCAAGCGTGAAACCAGGTGTGGCCCGAGTGCCGCCCGTGCCACGACCCTTGAGAAGGGCTGGTAAAAAAGAATGCACTGCTACAGCCCAGTGATGACAATCCCAATTTCAGGGGGCAGAGCAAGTTCCCAGCTGTCCCTTTCCAATGCCATCCTTAAAGTGCAGGAGCTGTCAGGTGACCAAGTGTTTCAAGTTGACCATCAGGTTACATGATCTGACAGGTATTAATCGGCTCATGATGACAACATATTTCTACAACTGTTGAAGAATATCTTGGACGATGCACACACACACACACACAAAAATTTAACTCAAAAAATATATCGCTGACCTAATGCAATAACTAACACTGTAAAACTTTTAGTAGAATATCTTGAGCATATGTTCATCTTGGACATAACCCAGCATCTTCGAACATTCAGTGAATATTTATTGGGCAATTAGTCAATGTCAATTACTCTGCTTGGTGCTGGGGATATGGAAACAAATGAGGTGGTCACTGATGCCAAGCATCTTAAAAATCTTTTTGGAGCTCTTTACGGCTTTATTATTAATAAAATCATCCCAAACTTCTTTGATTCCTTGTATGCTTCTTGCCAGTATTACCTTGGTTGTAACCCAAGTTTGTGGAATTTTGGAGCTCATTAATCAATCAAGTAAGGATACAATCTGCCACATGTTAACAGTCCTCTAACAAGGCTGATGGAAAGAGGAGAATCAAGCCAGGGGAGGGGGAGGATAAAGGAAGAACAAATGTCACTCAGGAGCGCCCATGAAGAAACATCACTGTTGAATTCAGACCGATATGTCACTGCCAACGTGGCGGAAGAATCGCCAGCTGTGGTTCCAAGTGATAGGATTGTATCAACCAACTCCAGGGACCTGGCTAGCAGGAAGGAAATGAAGATATCCATGTACCCAGGCATCTTCCCTACCACTGTTGCTGATGAGAAAGCTGAATTTCTTAGTTGAATTTCTTCTTTATTTTCCCTGACCTTTTTCAGGGGGAGGTGAGGAGAATGTCTAAAAGGTCAACTACAGAGGAAAAGGGGAATAAAAACAACAAGTATGAAAGCATTCACTAGCAGAATAACAAAGTTCTCAGGAACTTAGGATGCTGAGTCTGGGGGAAGCAGGAAGTGGGGATCGGATGAGGGGAGACAGATGCCTGAGGCTGCTGGCGGGTATGATTACACAGAGCTGGACCCTGGCTCAGCCTAAGGAAGGGCTTTCAGATCATTGACACCATCCACTGCCGGTTGGGCTGTCAGATACAGTGGGATCTTCCCACAGCCAGTTGAGCAGAGCTGAAGCTCTGGCCCTCAGTGCCCCATTCAGGGCTCAATGCTTTGAGAACAGGAAGAACCCCCAGAAACAGAAGGCAGAGGGCTTGAGGCGGCTGGTGCTACATTTCCCAGGCATGCAAACAGGTGGGGAGCATTATTTGTGGCACACAGGAAATGCTTATGGTCTGACTTCAGCACAGGAAGCACTCAGCCAGCAATCAGCTCATTTCCTTCATCATCCTGTGCACCCATCAAAGCCTTGATAGTGTTATCAGGGCCTACAAGGAGTGCCTAGAGGGTTTGAACTTGAGCCCCTTGGTAAATGGTGGGCCTCTCTGGCTCCAGGGACTTTTTTTTTTTTTTTTGTATTCAGCCCCATCCCTCTAAAGCAGGACACCAAAAACCCCTATAAGTCATCAAAAGCAAAAACCCCTATAATGTCATAAAAAGTCAAGCAGAAAGCTTGATCTGCGTGGCATCACAAGCAGACCATAATGACAGACACATAGGCCGAGAGCCACAAGGCTGACCTTCTCAGCAACTAGACAGTGACCTCCTGCCAAGCTTTCTGAAGTGCTGAAAAGATTTTTCAGATCCTCGTCCCCATGCTCATGAACTTGGGCTCCAGAAACCCCAGTTTCAGAACCATGCTTCCTAAACTCTCTTGATGTGAATACCAGTTTTATGATACCAAAATGTTCCTCCCAATCTCAACTGATGGAAGGTCCACTTTTAATACTAGTTGGTTTAAGAAATTCAGAGGTCTATACGAATCCACTCAGAGCTCTCTGCAACCATCCCCAGGCACCCCTACTCTCACGTGACTTGTCACCGCAAGTCAAGAAGAGAGGTCTCAGGAGGTTTGGCTCTGGACTTGAACTGTCCAATATGGTAGCCTTATCCACAAGGATTTAGTGAGCATTTGAAATGTGGTTAAAACACATGCCAGATTTCAAAGCCCTAATACAGAATAAAATGTAAATACCTCTTAATACTTTCATATTAACTATAGGGTAAAATAATATTTTGGCTATCCTGGCCTAAGTAATATGTGTTATGGGCTGAAATGTGTTCTCCCGAAATCCATCTGCTGAAGTCCTAACTCCTATGCCTTCTAATGTTGGCTATATTTGGAGATAGGACTTTTTAAAGGGCAACTAAGTGAAATGGGGCCATTAGAGTGGGCCCTTATCCAAAGGGACTGCTATCCTTACCAAGAGAGGAAATCGGGACACAGAGACATCAGGTATGGGTGGAACAGAGGAAAGGCCACATGCAGCCACAGTGAGAAGCCAACACAGCAAGCCAAGGAGACGGACCTCAGGAGAAACCTACCCAGCGACACCCGACCCTGTGGCTTCAGCCTCCAGACCCGTGAGCGAACACATTTCTGATGTTAAGCTACCTAGTCTTAGGCCTTTGCTACGGCGAACTAATTCACATGCCGTTAATTTCTTCTGGTTAACTTTTCCAGTGTGGCTTCTGGAAAATTCGTAACCCCTCTGTGGTTTAAAGGACATTGCACAGTGCTGCTCCGGAGTTCCTGCCATGGGGACAACTCCTCACGCTGGCTAGCAGGGAGCAATGCTGCAGTGAGGCCCTGGGGCCCAGGTACAGCTCCCTTCATTTGGATCAAGGGTCTTACCACTTGCCACCAGGCCCCCCAGCCAGCGAGCTGCCTTTCCACACAGTGGTCTGGTTTTCTTAAAGGCAAAGTAACAGCTTTGAACCGTTTCCTGAAATTGTTTGAGTCACTCCCTCATTCCCTCCAGGGTAAGGAAGCTGGGGAGGCTCAGAACTGAGCCATCACCACCTGGTGGGTCTGTAACTAACTAACAAACCAAATCACAAAGGGTATCCCAGAGGTAGCAAGGACACCTGCCTGGAAACTCCAACTCCGTGGACTCTGCGTGCTGAGCTTAGCTCTCCATAAGCAGTTCCTCACTTCCCGCCTTACACCACCCCCAGGGGTGATGATTTCTGGCCTGTCTTTTCCCTGTATTAGGTTTATACCCAAGGACAGAGATTATCCATAAACAGATTTCATATTGAAGACTCCAAAATGGTTATGTAATGTGTACTCATAGAGTCTTACATACCTAATTCTAGGTTCAAAAAGTTTGATCTATTACCAGGGGTGGGGGTTACGGGGGTGTCAAGTTCAACCCATTACCTCTATCAATTCTTAGAAATGGACAGTAAGGAAGAGGTTAACATTTGCACCTGCTCATTTAACCAGTATTTTCAGGGCCCATGCCCAGACATGGCCCAGGGTGATGGTGCTCACTTCCTAAGCACCCCATCCTACAAGAAACAAACACACAAATCCATGCAGGAAGCAGCTGCCAAGACAGCTATCGTCTGAGTGGGACCAGAGGGCCCCCATACCAGTCCCCTGCAGAATAGGGTGGCAGACAGGAATCAGGGGTCAGACCAGTTGCCCAAGAAGACTAACAGCTCCTGAGAGGTCCCAGTGGTCTCCATCTCCCCAGGGCTCACAGAGTGGCTGGCACACACTGAGTGCTCAGAAAACGGAGTGTCATCCAAACTCGAACACTGGAGAACAAAGCGGGAGCTATCAGCTGGGTCAACTGCCAGCTGAGCGGGCTATGTCACCCATCCTTCACCTGTAACTTTAGGTCCCTATTTCTCCCAGTTCCCTACTTCATGGACCTGCAGCATCAGTGTCACCAGGGAACTTGCTAGAAATTCACCTCAGACATGCTGTCTCAGGATCTGCATTTAACAAGGCCCCCAGGTGCTTGGCGATCATGGTGCCATTTGAGGAATTGTGTCAACGGGCTCACGAAGACAACCGAGAGGCTCTGCCTTGCTCTGTTCCAGATGGAGAATACAGATGTCAGCAAGAAGAGTTGTGTCACTATTTGCCCTCTTCTTTTCCCACAGAGATCATTTACTTTTCATTTTATTTTCACCATCTGCTTCTAATCATTTTTTTTTTTAAAATTCTCCAAAACACCTACGACACAAGTCTTGACTCGTTCCGAATGCAGCAGTCAGGTGGGTAAAAGATACATGGGGTAGAGGTGAGGGGAAAGGGGGATGATGTTTACCAGATGCCTTCTAATAAACCAATATTACAATCATTTTGAGTCTTCCCTTTCTCAGTTTGAGGAAGCTGAAGCTTGGCAATAAAGATGAGAAAACTTGCTCAAGACCAGGAAGTTGACCAGAGAGCATGCTGGCCTGGTCCACCACGCCCAGCCCAGCCCTTGCTATCCCAAGCAGGAAAAGCACTGCAGTTCGTGCTCTTGGCAGATGCTGGGTTGAAGAGGAACGTCTCCATGCAGCAGGAGCATCAGGAAGTAGCACCTTTCTAGACCAACAGGCAATTCCATATTAGGTCTCCATCCTCTTATGTTGCCATCTTTTATGCCACTGAGAAGAGAAGACATCAGACACAAGACTCAAAGTTCTCTAATATGGTTTCCTTCAATGCATGTGCGTCCCATGTATGTCGACACAAGCACTTGTGTGTGAATGTTCCAAAAGAACCATGTTCCACGGTATGGCCCCATGGGTTCAATCCCCACTACCAAAATACACACACCCCAGAATTAGACCACTTCTCACCTTCACTGTGATTAGTCCAGGCAGAGCCCCCAACCTCTCTCCCCTGCAGAGCTCTCTTAGCTAACCAGTGTGCCTGCTTCTGTCCCATGCCTGCAGTCCATTCCAACACAGTATCTGGGGTGTTCTTCAAACACAAAAGTCAGGGCACATCATCTTTCTGCCCAAATTGGTGGGTTTTGATGCTTAATGAAACACGGAAATTCAGGAGTATCTTCCTTTGTACTTGGATTTGACCATTTAATGTTTCTCACTGTACAGCTTTTCATTTAGCACACTTGTCTTATGAATACAATTATATACATATGATTTCATTTTCCAAGCCAAATTGTGTTTAGGTATCAATAATTTGTGTAAAGACTTTTTTTTGTTTAATGAAATGACTTAATTTTTTTTTAAAAAAACATACATTTTTAAACAACTCATGATCAAAACCAACCCAAACAGAAGGACCTTCTATAATGCAACTGACCTGTCCTATTAAAAAATGTCAAGGGCATAGACAGGTAACTCCTAGTAATGGCTCCAGGCTAAAAGTCACAACAACACTTGCTCTGGGGTTCCCTTTCACTAGAAGGACGTGAGGACAACTGGCGAAATGTGAGAAGTTCCATGATGTATATTTAAATTTCCTGACTTCAATAAGCATGCTGATTAAGAATGTCCTTGTTTTGGGGCAATATGCCTGATGTATGTAGAGGAAAAGGAGTCTTGCCAGCAACTTTCCTTCAAGGAAATAGAGTATGATAGATGACAAAGCAAGTATGATAATGATGGTTAACATTTGGGCAACCTCGGGGAAGCATTTATGGCCGTCCTTTGTGCTAGCTCAGTAATTCTTTTCTAAGGCTCATTATTTAAAGATAAAAATATTTTACATAAAACCTGTGAATATATAGACACACATGGAGTGAGACAGATAGGGAGGAAAGGAGGGAGAACATGCACATGGGATGTTTGTCAAAAGTCTGCCCAATTCCAAACCAACTGGAATCCCGTGTTTCTGTGACTTTTTACCCTATTCACTTTACTTCCAGCCAGTCAAATGCTTACTGAGAAAATGACTTTCTTGTTCAAGGGCCTAAAACCACCCTTCCAAAATAAAAAGATGCCATCTTCGTATACTGACCAAAACTAACATCTTCTCTTTAATCATACAGGCAGAAGTAAAATCTATATTTTTATAAAAACAAAAGACAAATAATCCAGTGGTATAACTGCTGAATATAATGGTCCTCTCATCTCATGTGCTAAGGCTTCTGGGGCCAGGCTTGCTTTCCTTAGAGCAGGTGGACAGACTACCAGGGATGTGAGGGAAGGACAAGTGTGAAAGTTTGAGCTGTGCTGGGCCTTCAGCTAAACCTTAGCTGGCTCCAAGTCCTTCCTTAGAAGAGCTGTGGGCAACCCCCGCGCCCCACACTGCCATCCAGACACAGCCCCACAACCAATGCTTTTATCCATGTCCATCTTGACATGGTGCACAGCATGATGGCGCATGGCTGGCCCCCACTTCCCCTTTGGTGATTCCAAGACACATGACTTCCATTATCAGTTCTGCCTCGAAAGCCACTCCCCCTCATCCTCTGCAGCAGGGCCTGGGGACAGCCCAGGATGCATGGGAGGCTGGACCATGGTATGCTTCCTGAGCAGGAACATTACTACCTTCATCTAGGGTTGTCTTAGGCCCTTCCATGTGGAGTTGAAGGTGTCACACACAAGAGCTCTACTTGGGAACCCAGAGTCTGGCAGAAGGTGAGGAGTTCTGATCAAGGTAGCCTATGGGACCAGCTAAGGCGATTCCAAGACCTGCTGCTCCTCCAGCCACATGGGGACTCACTTAGCAGGCCAGAGAATTCCCTGAATGACTTGGGAATGGATGCCTTGGGAAGGGGTGGAGAAGGTAAGGGAGAGAACCATGGCACCATTTGGGCCACCTTGATGTGCTGTGTCTGGTCACAACAATTGGTAAGAAAAGGGTAGGACGAGCCCTTCAGTTTTACTTGATGAAGTCACCAAGCAGGAAGACCAGAAGGCTAAAAAATAAAAGACTCAGAGAATATCCATGCTGCACCAAGGCAGACCTGGCCAAATTCAAGTTCAGGAAAATAACAAATCCTCAGAGTTCAAGCAAACCCAAGGGAGGTCATGTCTGCCCTTTACCAGCCCCTCCCCGCCTCCAAGCGAACACAGGGATCAGCAACTTGCTACTCTTCAGCATGCAGAGGCTGCTGAGCAGAATCCCCACATGCTTGTGTGGGGCCAGGGTGAGGAATAAAGCCTCAATACAGTTAAGTAAAATCTTTTTCTGTTATTTGCAATGTAAACTTCTTACATGAGCTAATAAATTCAGTCAAAACACAAGAGTGCCTCTGCACCAAATGTACAAACATAAAAGCTGTAGTCTAGTGATTAAACTGTCCTCACAAATTTACTTTCCTTTTATTCATCAATTTAAAAAGCCACAGGAAACCAAGATAAAAGACTGTGATAATGACATGGCCGTGGGTTAGACATGGCTGCAGGGATGTGACCAGCTTATTATCACAGCAGACTCAGCGCTGTGCTGGAGCTTGCTGGCACCGGCTTACAACAGTCCACTGTTCAAGTTCCAGAAGGTCATTAAGCCAGTGTTAAACACAGCCATTCAGAAAAGTCAAACTGGGTACTTACAATAAGTTATATTAAGGTAAAGATCATAAATACTTAAAACTCATCACTTCCTAATTATTGTACTGTACTGTTCTAGCATCTATGCTCTGGAGGTTATTTAGATCTGTTGGGAATACAAGAGTGGACTACTGTACCTCTCTTCCTAACTACACACTCAGTGAACTCATGCTGGTAGCTTGAAATCCACCATGAGGAGAATATTGACGACAGGGAAATGGGCAAAATGTTTCAAGTCAGGTGTCCCCTCCCCGAGAGCCAGTTGTTAATCACCAGCAGCACTAGGACACAAACCACCAAAGCTGCCACCTCTGAGCCATGTGCTCTGTGACGCTCACAGGTTTCATTATGGCAAAGACGTGAAGCCTCTCGCTAGCCTTACAACCTTGGGCGAGGTACTTAACTTCTATTCACTCATCACACCCTAGAACAGTACCTGACACACAAGTACTAGTTAGTTCTAGATTATCTCTATGAGCAGTGGTTAAAAACCCAGGTTTGCTAGGTTCAAATCCTGTCTCTACTACTTATCAGCTGTAAAACCAGTCGACCAATTCCTCAGTTCCTCTGCATCTTGACTCCTGAACAATAAAATGAGGCTAAAAACAGCAACAATTCTACATGTAGTAACTGGCACATAGGAACCACTCGGCTAGTGTTAGCTGCTTCCATGACTATCACTCTAAATATTGTAGTTTTTTTGTTGTTTTTTTTTTTTTGGTATTGAGAATTGAACCCAGTGACTATTAAACACTGGATCACATCCCTGATCCTTTTTATTTTTTGAGACAGGGTCTCACTGAGTTGCATAGGGCCTCACTACATTGCTGAGGCTGGCCTTAAACTTGCGATCCTCCTGTCTCAGCTTCCTGAGCTGTTGGGATTACAGGCATGAGCCACGTTGCCCACCTTGAATATTGTAAAAATTCTTTATGAATCATTTCAAAGGGAGATTGACTACTAAATAAATTCCTAGTGCTAATTTCTATATTATCACACCTCACTTTTCCCCAGGCACACTCTCTTATCTACTAACCAGGACCACTGAGAAATATGGCTGTTTACAAAATTCAAATTTCCTCATAAAGAATAAATATTTACCCAAACAAAAGTGAGTAACTATATAAACCATGAAGAAAATTTTTAAATAGGAATGATGATAGGTATGGTGGTGCACACTTGTGATCCCAGTGACTCAGGAGGCTGAGGCAGGAGGATCACAAATTCTAAGCTTGGCACAGTGTTGCACACCTATAATGCCAGTGGCTAGGGAGGCTGAGGCAGGAGGACCACAAGTTCAAAGCCAGCCTCAGAAAAAGCAAGGTGCTAAGCAACTCAGTAAGACCTGTCTCTAAATAAGATACAAAATAGGGTTGGGGATGTGGCTCAGTGTTCGAGTGCCCCTCAGATCAATCCCAGGTCCCCCCATGCCCACCCACCCCCCAAAAACCAAATTCTAGATCAGCCTTTGCAACTTAGCAAGATGTCTCAAAATGAAAAGGGCTGGGTATGTAGCTCAGTGGTAGGGCACCCTAGGTTTAATACCTAGTACCATACATACACCCAAAGAAGGAATAACTAGAAAATGATTACTTTTAAGAGAATCACCTTAATAGATATATAAGTTCCAAGTTTGAGGTGGCAGGATCTTTGTAATCCTTTACAATCACATATTAAATAAAGATAAAACCAGTAAGAGAACACATTTTTATGTGAGACTTCAAAGAATTTTGGTGTTATAAGGGACATCACCAGCAGATGGATAAACTCATTGTAAAAGACGGTAAATAATAGAACAGTGCTTGGGACAATTTCACAAGAAAATTTCACCTACAGCAATGGCTATAAACTTTATCTTACATAAATTGTAAATAAGCTTCTGATAAAACCATTAAAATGTCAATGGCATGACTATTTATATCAGCCCTATTTCAAAAAAAGAATGTGAGGTAAGCAAATCCCTGGATTCAGTTTCTGAGCCTTCCTTTGCTAATCATAATGTCCCCCAAGGCAATGTCCAAATGCAGAATACCAAGAACCCTTCATTCTACCCAAAGAAGAAATCAATGGCCAAACAGCACTTACAGGACAACATCAGATCCCATGTCAAACCTTCTCCACACCCCTCCATTCTTGATCGGTCCCATTTGCTCTCCAGCTCTGCATGACATGGCCTCCCAGAGTAGGTACTCAAGCAACCACACTCAGTGAGCTACCTTCCAGTGTGGTCTCCAAAGCCCTGATGTCTCATTTCCCAATGGCACCCATATAACTAGACCCTATCATGAGCAGCTTTACCTCTGGGCTGGATGATGCTGTGGCTTCTCACTTATCAAATCTATTCCTCCCAGATTTCCCACTCCCCTGTCCTAGTTTCCTGTACCCGTAAGTGAACATTCAAGCCATGTCCACTACCAACAGACCAGGAGAACCTGCCAAAGGTGCAAAGCTAACACAAGAGTCGGGAACATTCCCCCCGCATTTTCCTTGGGTACCCCATGGCTGAGAGGCTTGTCCTTGGAAGGACATGTCCAAGACTACCTCAGAGACCACTAGGGTCCCTCCATGCTGCCCTCTCAGGGGTCCTCACCAATCCTCCATCAGAACACTACAGGTCTGAGACGGGGAGAAGGAGCTGGCTGCAGTAGAGAGGGTATCTCACTCATGTCTAATGACTTCTGCTCCAGTGGGGGCTATCCCCCTTTCCACGGCAAGTTTCAGAGTCTTCTGTAAAAGGACTCTGAACCACTTTTGGAGAAGAAAACTGAGAGTACCAGTCTATAAACTCCAGATAAAGTCAGTTTAGAAATGACATTTAAAGGGTGTCCTGAACAGGATAAATAAATTAAGAGACAGCCTCTTGAGGAGAGTGTCATACAGACGTGAAAAGAACAGGTAAATTCTAATTGCATCAGTACAGAAAAATCTCCAAGGCATTTAAAAAAAAATAAGTTGACTGAAATAGTTAACATAGACTAATATTCACTAATTTTAGGTTTACACTCCAGTGAGCTTTAATAAATGTATTCAGTTACACAACCACCACCACAATCAGCATCTAGCCTTCCATTGCATAGATTTGCCAAAATCTGTATATCCCTTCCACCATTGGACATCTTAAAAGAAAAATTAAGCTTGTTCACACAAGCATGTACACAGCATGCTGCCATTCAGGAAAACAAAAGCAAGTACAGACATTCTAGATTTACTGACAATTTCTTTGTAGACGCATAAGAACTGGAACCATGGCTGCCTCTTGAGGGGCCAAGAGACACCCTTTCTGTGCATAACTCTTAGCTTAAAAACATTTTTAGGCCAGGCATGGTGGCACACACCAGTAATCCCAGCAGCTTGGGAAGCAGAGGCAGGAGGATCACAAGTTCAAAGCCAGCCTCAGCAAAAGTGAGGCACTAAGCAACTCAGGGAGACCCTCTCTCTAAATAAAATACAAAATAGGGCTGGGGATGTGGTTCAGTGGTTGAATGCCCCCGAGTTTAATATCTGGTTACCCTCCCCACACACACACAAAAAAAAAAAACATTTTAACTACTTGCATATACTAGTAATTTAAAAAAAAAAACAGGTTTTAAGACTTCCTGTAGCTAAGTCTATGCCCTTTTTTTGCCAAACCCTGCAACTTTAGTTATGTCTATGAATTATCAAGATGACCAAGACATTTAGCATATTATTCTCCAAATGAGGAAGGAAACTATTTTCCTTTCTCAGAGTTTTTACTCACTCCAACTTAATCTCCCTTAACTATCTGCTTATTATTATTTTTTATTTTTGGTATTGAACTCAAGAGCACTTTATCACTGAGCTATATCCCTAGCCATATTTTTTTTAATCTGAGACTCATTAGGTTGCTGAGGGTCTTATTAAGTTGCTGAAGCTGGCCTCAAACTTGTGATCCTCCTGCCTCAGCCTGCCTGAGTCATGAGGGTTACAGATGTGCACAAGACCTGGCTATCTGCTTCTAAAATAAAAAGCCTCCAGCACCCCTGAAACCCAGGGATCAATGGATCCCAGCACTCTGCACTCGACTCGGCATGCCACGTGGCTGAGCGAGGGTCCTGAGGCATTCTGTGGGATGAGAACATGGAAACAGATTCAAACACCAGGCAAAGCCCCAGGAAACCATGGCCAGTTTGACATCCTGACTAGGCCAGCCAGGGCATCTGCCCACTTCCTCCCAAAGTAATAAAGATACAACAGCAACTTAAGAGTCAAACTCCCCTGAAAACACCTCTAGGAACATAGAATTATCTCATGAACATATGCAATTTCCCAAAAAGCCAAAGTGCATATTCCCTTGTCTGGAGTTTTTTTGTTTAACATCAGTCACTGCTGTTGGCCTTTTTGACAACGTCTGACATGTGGTTCTGCTCAACAAAGGTTTCCTGAAGGCCTGATCAGGGTGTCCCTGATCCTCACAGGAGGCAATGCATGACCTACCTAATGCCCCATACTCAGTTTTGCCTGGTCTTCCCCACCATTAAATTCAACTGCTGCCATGGTTGCTTGGCTCCTGAATGGGCTGCTTGCCTGCCCATCACATGCAAGCTCTTGATCTCACACAAGACTTACTCCCTCGAGGTGAGGTACTGTGCAGGACCGGAGGTGGGAGCACTGCTGTCGTCTGGACAAATACACGTAAGAAAACACCACAGCCACAACGAGGCAGTGGTACCCACTCTTCAGCACGTGCCACACACTGAAATCTCCACCTTCTCACGCCATCACATCCAGCACACAGGGAGGTGAGCAAGCCCTGCTCCCTATCAGAGGCTCCCCACGCTCCCCAACTCCACCTGGCCCAGTTGGTCCCTCCAACAAAGTTCCGTTTGTAAGTATTTATTCTGGGCCTATCATTCCCAAAGCAGGAAACAGGCAGCATGGAACCAGCTCCAAGACAGGAAGATGAAGGTAGCTTCCCAGGGGCTAGGCCAGTGGCTGGCACCAGCCCGTGGACTGACTGAGCCTCTCAAAACAGACAAACCTTCAGCAGGAAAGGTGGGGCGAGGCATTTCTGATCAATGCAGAGCCTGGTTAGGACTTGGGGGGGGCAGGGATCATGAAATGACTTTTGATGATCCATAGACGTGGCTCCATGGAAGGATCCTCCTATTTGAGAAGCTAGTCTCCAGTTGATTCCCCCATCAGTTCTTCTGAGTGCATCAGGGAGAAAGTTCCACTGGGATGGAACACTCTGGCGAGCGTCTTTAATGTTCCCTGGGCCTGGGAATCTCCCTTTCCAACACAAAGGGAGCATGGGTGCTTCTGCAGAAACTGACAAAGGAGAAACTCCCGCTAGAAGTCAGTGACCCTGGTGTCTTCAGTGTGCTTACTTTCACAGTTACTTTATGTTTGGGACATGCAATAATTAACTTTCTGGTCATAGTAGGGTCAAAGTTTTTGTTTCACGAGACTAAAAGGCTGAAAGTCAGCTGGTTAAAAGAAAATATGAAATAAGAAGTATGACAGGAGGCAGAGATTTAAGACACCCGCCCCCCAAAAAAAAGCTAAAATCATGCAGGTGATGCGTGTTTTTTCTACATGGATATACCAAGAACCAGTCCTCTGATATCTACAGAGCAGAGCCACAGGGTGAGTCCAAGAACCAAGACAGGGAAGCACAAGAGGCAGCTTTTAGGAGGAATGGGAAGAGCTCACGGCAAGAGCCCAGGCACATGTGATGTGGGGGCAGATGAGGAGGCTAGAAAGGTAAACCGAGGCCAAGTTGCGAATAACTCTGGGCTGGAGGTAGCTGTCTGGTTTCACCTGTGACTGTGGGGCACAGCAGAGCTCTCCAGCCCTCTTGATAAGTAGAAGGGATTCCATCCCCAAAGATGGACCAATTTGGAGGAGGAGAGGAGATTAGCTGGGGTGCATGGTGTCTGAGGAAAGGTCAAGGAAGCGGCTAGAACTACGTCAGCACTGACCACAGTCAGGCCTTGAAAAGGAGGATGTGGCTTATCACCAACTCAGGAGGCCCCACCAGGGTGGTGAATGGAAGGGAGCACAGGAGGACATGGGCGGCTTGGGAGGCAGGTGTTAGCCCAGGCAGGCTCCTGCAAGAGATAACTCATCACCATATTTGGGATGAAAATTTCTGAGGAATAAAAAAAAAAAAAAAAAATTGGAATAGGCTTAAAGGGGAGGAAAGAAAAAAAAGACCTAAAGATAGCCTAAACAAAACACTCGGCCCCAGTGCCGGCCTCACTGTCTGCTGGCCATATGGCGTGTGATAAGCCAGAATGCGTGTATTTATCTTCCGTGGCTGGTCTATAAAGCTGAACGCCAGCCCCCTGCAGTAGAGACGCTGTTTTGCTCTTCAGCCCCGACTCACAGCTCCCAGTCCTCGGTCCCTGCTCTGGAGGCAATGGCTGTCACCCCCCTTCCCCCATTCTTTCTGCTTGCCTCAGCCCCCACACAAGCCACAGCCTCCACAGCTGTTTTCCCACAACCCGATAAACCACAGGCCTTGCCCGTTTCCTCCTCAGCCAGCCGCACTGTGGGCAGCTAGCTAGCTCCTCAGCATTTGCCTGAGATTGTGCCCTCTGCCATCTCGCAGGTCCTCCACTGTGGCCCCGACTGTGACTGGTAGCAAAACACTTTCTTTGTGGCTGTCGAGGATTAGCACCTTGAACACTCCTTAAGAGCAACGTTGACTCGCAGACCACACAGGGGTTGTATCTTCCTGGTGTAACCCACACCCACCAGCCCTTCTTCTTGCTTTGGAAAATGGCCAAGCAACATCATCATCATCCCAGTCCACTAACACAGGCCTGCTCCCTGGCTCTCCATATCACAACCAAATAACCACATACAGGTCCATTATGGTCCTGCGCCCAGGAGTTCTGTTCTTAGCCTCTTCTCATGGCTACCTAAGTCTTTCCTTTGGTCAGCCAGGGTTTGACTGAGCAGAGAAGTCCTGCTTACAGGATGGAGGAAGATCACTAGAATGCAATCTGCTACCAGGAGGCCAAGTTACAAGTGAATTTCAGATCAATGACACGTTGTTTTTAGTATGTCCCACGCAATATTTGGGACATATAATAACCCTTTACTTTTCCATGTTCCAAAACATTCCATGTATACATGAACCACAGATAGGACTGAACCTTATACATACCTTTTTTTTTTTTTAAAAAGAGAGACAGAGAGAAAAGAGAATTTTTTAATATTTATTTTTTTTAGTTTTTCGGCGGACACAACATCTTTGTTTGTATGTGGTGCTGAGGATCGAACCCGGGCCTCACGCATGCCAGGCGAGCGCGCTACCGCTTGAGCCACATCCCCAGCCCCACATACCGTTTTATGTATATGGGTACATATGTATGTTGTATATGAACCAATGATAAATCTCAATTCACAAATTAGGCATAGTACGAAATAAACCATAATTAATGGCCAGGCGCAGTGGCACATGCCTGTAATCCCAGCAGCTAGGGAGGTTGAGGCAGAAGATAATGAGTTCAAAGCCAGCCTCAGCAAAAGTGAGGCACTAAGCAACTCAGTGAGACCCTATCACTAAATAAATAGGGGTGGGGATGTGGCTCAGTGGCTGAGTGCCTCCCCGCCGCCCCGCAAAAAAAACCCAATAATTAATGGTAAAATACAACCATTATAATGGTCTACAAAATCAATTATTTAAAACTTTTGAATTGGTTATGTCCAGAATTTTCTATTTAATACTTTCAGATCTTGATTGACTTCAGATAACTGAATCCTCAGAAAACAAAACCATGGCTGAGGGGGAACGTCTGTGTGTATGCTAAAAGATATTACTCTTTGCTCAGGTGAAATTCCAGTTGAACTGGGAATCCTATATTTTTTACTTGCCAAATGTGGCAACCCTAGATTATCAGGAAGTGGCAGGACCAACCCTGGGGCAGCCCTGCTCTCACCCAGGAGCCCTCACAGGCCACAGAGCAGCCCTGCTGAGGTCTGTATTTCCCTATTGACCTCCCCGAGTTCATGTCACAAAGACATGCAGGTTCTCTGTGGTCCTGAATTGCAAAGGTGACCCCTGACAGCTATGCACAAAGGATAACTTCTCAGTCAAAGCAAGAAGTTACAAAGAACCCAAAGGAAAGCACGTATGGCATAGACCTGGCACAAGGAAGTGCAGGAGAAGATGCCCTGTCCCCAACAAGTGTGAAAACACCCAGCATGGACTCTCAGTGCCTTTGCACACAAGCCTGTCCTGAGCAGCCTCTCACACACCCCCACGGGCAATCACAAGCCAATGTTATCCAAGAGCAAGAGGGGCAGGGGCTAGGGACTTAACAGGAACATGGGCAGCTTTATAAATGGCTGGCACCTCAAGTGCTGGGGCAGCTGGTCTAGGCAGGTCCCAGCACGAGTCCTGGCAGAGGACAGAACCCAGCCCCAGGGAGAAGCATTTCAGGGGCACAGACTCATAGGCTCTGGGCCAGACTAAGTGCTCTAGATGTGGGGACATTTCTCTATACACACCCCAGAAGCAGCTGTTATTCTCCTGATCTGGCACCATCAACATAATAATAGAAAGAGACTTCATCTCTGATCTATACGCTATTTTTACTATCAGTCAGAAATCCACTGGCTCATAATATCAAATTAAGCTATAAGAAATTACCCTTTTTGTTAAGTCAAAAATATTAGAATATTGGCAGTTCTGTATAGTCCAATCAAATAACACTGAGTACCTACTATTTGTCAGACTCTATGCAAGTGTAGGCTGCACAGAATATAAATTGATCATCATGTGTATATTAATCACACAGAGTTCAATTCACGTGGCCACTTTCGAGGCAAGAACTACTGTGTCCATTTCATAGAGTCAGAGACTGAGTCACAGAGAGGGCACAATGTTCAAGATACACACGAGGCCTGTATGACTCTAAAACCCCCATGCATTCCACCTACCTACCATGAGCCCTGCCATTGATTAGTGGCTGACCATACCTGCAGTATCAAGCACTTCCAGGAGTCCCACCTGGCAAAGGGACCACTCTATACTCAATCAAATTTAGTATTCTGTGTTAGCAGCAAAGTGTATTTAACAATAATTTCAAGAGGAACAAAACATTTGGAAGTTGATTTAGAGATAGGAGGGAAAGGTCAAACATGCACTCCTAAAAGAAACAAAAGTAATCAAGCAAGAAAAATTTGGTCAACCAGTTTTAAAATGCCTTCATTCTGCCTATGAACAAATAGATAGTGGGCTACTGAGAAAGCCATCAGGTAGGGTGAGATTCAGCACAACCGCAAGCCTGGAGGCATGTGCTTCTGAGGCTGCCCTCTGGGAAGACCACTGAACTTCACAGAGGAAAGAGGATGAGAACACTCTCAAAAGTCAGGATCATCACTGGCCTCCTGGCCCCCATAATCCCTCTCAGAGTCTGAGACCAGTACTATCAAACACATAAAAGGGCTGTCAGAAACTTAAAACAGTAAGAAGAAATAAACATCCTTCTCCTTGTGAAATAGAATTTTGGACGATGGAGAACACATAAACACACTCAAAGTAGCTTCTACTAGTTCCAAAAAAAAAAAAAACATTTAACGCCATCAGAATTTGAGGATGAGGAGGAAGAAGGGACTGACCTTCACGTGGGCCACGTAGTGACGACACGTCTCCTCCATGTGGGTCAGCTGTAGTTTCTCCGAGACCTGGCCGGCAGTCTCTCCCAGCAACACAAAGTAGACCCTGGGCAGCTGGCCCTTCTCCTTCTTGGACACATCTGCTGTCAGAACGTAATTGAGGCCTGCCAATAAACAAGAGGTCAAAATGTCAGAAAAGACAGAAGGGCCAGGCCACCTCCCCTCCCCTCCCCTCCCCCTCACAGAATCCACCAACATTTCACAGGACACCTTGCCCTCCAGGGCATGGAGGACTGTGGCCCACGTCAGGACCTGCTGGGACAGACGCAGCCAGATGCTCACAGAATCTAGACAGAACCAGGATGCACTCTGTCTTTCCGGTGACACTCACATATGTGAGTGTCATATATGTGACATGATTACCCAATTTAAACTTCATGCCGCCACGAGGTCCCAGGGGAGCTGCTGACACACTCGTCAACCACTAGCTGTACCAGACCCAGGGCAGTGTTCAGAGAAGCAAGCATCATGGCACATCTGCAGCCGGTCACTAGAAGCTACTGAAATGATGGAGGCACCGTGCAGTGACTATCCTGGGTGATGCGCACCCACATCAAGAATGCCGAGTCCCGCTACTGTGTCCACTGGACTGCAGCACTCACAACTTACTGAGCACTGACTATATGCCAGATGCTGTTGTGGGTAAAGGTGGGACAACACAGGCAAGGACACGCCTTCACGGTGCCCACATGCTTGAAAACCCAGAGGAGGGCTGCAGCAGATCTTGTTCCCAGGGAGCCAAGCATGGTGACCGTGCACTTCAAGGTACCCATCCCTCCACCAAAACCGGGACCACGGTGGGCCTCTGTACCTGAAGGTCTAATGGTAGATGGCAGAATGACTGGGATGTGGAAACAGGAGGGTTACAAGGTCAAAGGCATGCTGGAGAAACCCAAAATGTTTTGCCTCCATCATTTCAGAGTCTAAGTAAATTATAACAGTACGCTTCTTAGGTAAATATGGCTTTAGTATCGACAGACCCCTCTCACCGCTTTTTTGGCACAGAAAAGTGGTAACTCTTTTTTAACTGTTTCGTGGATTCAGAAGATATTGATGGTTTTAAATAAGATAACAGGAAGCTCCACTCCTAAAGCAACCGGATGAGATGGCGGAGCAGTGGGAAAGCAGATGACCCAGCCCAGGCCCATCTCTACACATCCACCTCTTAGAACCCAGGGTCAGGGTACCAGTAAAATGCAGTTCTGTGTCTGCCAGCCATTAGGTCCATGAAACCAGGCAGCGGGCAGCTCTGGCTTTTAACATCAAAGGGGCCAGCCACCAAGGGAGGTCTAAACAGGGTGAGAGGAAGGTGACCTGGGCAGGCTTTCTGCTACATCTAATTGCTTCTCTGGGCTACTGCCACGTCAGGGCTCTTGCCACACCAAGCAGGCGGATTCCTGGTTAGCAAGGGCAAGCCTGCCCCAACTTGTTTGTTCCAGAAACAGCTGATTTCCAAAGCAAGGCTGGGTCAGCAGGAGGGATGGAGGTCATGGATCATCCCAGGATAGTATTACCGTTAAGAAGAATGGTATGAATTGGGTGCAATGGTACAAAGAAGCAGTTACCCCAGCTCCTTGGGAAGCTGAGGTAGGAGGATCGCAAGTTGGAGGCCAGCCTGGGCAGCTTCATGAGACTGTCTCAAAATAAAAAGGGCAGGGAGTGTAGCTCAGTGGTGTAGTACTTACATAGCATGTACGAAGCACTGAGGAGAAAGAGGGAAGGAGAAGAAAAGATGTATATGGGAAACCATTTGAACACAGGAAACATGGGCATCAATACAAGAGTTACACGCCAAGGACTGTGGATTCACAGGCCATTGAAGCTTTGCAACAATGTGGAGACCAACTAGTTTAAACCCTCCATCTTTTAAGATGAGGGGACTGAGGTCCAAAAGGGGAAAAGACTTGTTCCAAGCCAGAGCCATCTCCCAGAGAGAGCAATCTAGAACTCTAATCTCTGGTTTCGGACTAGTCCTACCATGGTGGTTCTTGGTGCTTTTTTTTTTTTTTTTTTTTTAATTACCTGACCTCACCTAAAAACAGAACCAAACACAGAAAGAGATCCAGAACTACTGAACCCAACCAATCTGCTTTCTAGTGATCACAACCCCCCTGACCAATAGTTTAAAAAAAAGTGTGGAGGGTTGTAAGTTGAAATGAAGTGAGACTCCAAGCCCCAGTTAGCTGGAGAGTACACTACTTGCTGGAAGACAAGCGGAAGGATCCTGGCTAGGGAACCCACCCAGGGGGCAGCTGCTGAGCAGCCTGTCCTCGGTGGCCACAGCCTAGCCTTCCTCCCAGGTGAGAGAACTACGGTGCCAGCCTCAGGAAAGGGAGCAATGTAGAGAACAGTAGAACAGAGCTATTGTGCCACAGACAAGTTGGCTGAGCTCAGAGAAAAACCCGGGTGGAAATGAACACAGGAAGACAGAGCGGACGGTATCGATCCCCCACCCATATCCTCTTGGCCTGAACCTTTTATCCGCGGTCCAGCCCAACCTGCAGCTGCCAGCACCTGCGTCCCTTTACCCAGGGCTTTCTCTAGTGGCTCTGCCAACATGCACGGCAGGCCAGAGGGCCTGGGCAGCCCTCCGCGAGGCAGGATCCCTGTTCCCTCAGCCTTTGGATGGGATAGTGGAGAAGGTGCCTCAGAGCTGACTTTCAGGGTTCCCCCACAAGTTCCAACTGCCCACATGGGCAACCTGCTGAGTTATACACCTACATGGCTGCTAGGATAGTTAACTGTATGTGTCAACTTGGCTCAGCTGTACAGAATATCCAGATATTTTGCCAAGCATCAATTTAATGTTACTATGAAGGTATTTGTAAAATGAGATCAACATTTAAATCATACTTTAAATAAAGCAGATTAATCTCTATACTGTGGATGGGCTTCATCCAATCATTAGTCTAAAAAAAAAAAAAAGACCCCACTAAGGTCCCCCTACAGAAAGAAGGAATTCTGCTTCTAGCCCGCTTTGGATTTGATATTCAACTTCAACTATGCCCTGGGTCTCTAGCCTGTTGCCTGCCCTGCAAAATTCAGATGAATCAGCCCCTACAATCTCATTAACTAATTGTTTAAAATCAATCAAACAAGGTCAGGGGCATAGATCAGTGGTAGAGCTCTTCCCTAGCATGTGAGAGGTCCCGCATTCAATCCCCAGCACCAATAATAATAATAATAATCCAACCAACCTCATATCTGTTTTCTGTCTCCCTCCCTCCCTGTTCTGTTTCTCTGACTACAGCTACCCACCCTTGCTGTCTCAGTACCCCATTTCCCTACTGGTGCTGCCAGGGATCACCCCTGGTTTTGCTGGTTTTGTTTTTGTGATGCTGGGGAATGAGCCCAGGGGGTATTCTACCACTGAGCTACATTCCCCAGTCCTTTTTATTTTTATTTTTTTACATTTTGAGACAAAGTCTTGCTAAGTTGCCCAGGCTGGCCTTGAACTTGTGATCCTCCTGCCTCAGCCTCCTGAATTGCTGAGATGACAGGCATGGGCCACCGAGCCCAGCTCAGGGTTTACTCCTGAATCAATGATGTGCACCTGGATCCTTGACTCTAAATCTATTTTGGGGATGACCCAGATTAACACAGGAAAGTCAAGAAAAGGAAATGGATTTGACCTTCAATATGTGCCCAGCACTGGGTTGGGTACTTTAAAAAACACCAACCTCCATCCTCAAAGCCCTACTCACTGCAGAACTGTAGACATGTGGCGTCTCCTGCAACTCAAGGAAGGGGAGGAAGAGCGGCAGCTCAAAGACTGAGCTGAAAATGAGGCACACTGCCCTGCCCCAGGCGGGAGTGTGCATGCCAAAACTCTCACCTCTCAGATTTTTCTGAAATGTTAAACAATCACGGACAGACTGAATTAGCCTATTCACTAAGTGCAATCATTTTGGAAGCATTTCATCTCGAGAACCGTCTACTTATTGCTTCTCCTTGGTTCAAAATTTATTTTGACATTTGAAATGACCCCCCCAAAAAATAGTCAATTCTCTGTCAGACTCTTCTAGAGGCAAGGCACACCATGAGAAATGCTGCCTCAGTGAGGGGGGTCTTGTAGCCGCAGGCAGGAAGAAGAAACAAAGATCATTCTGCAGCTCTGGGCTCCACTGGTAGTTTTAAACAGCACTCACCCAAGTCCCCAGGGGGGCTGGGAAGGGGCTCCCTGGGAAGTGGAGAGCAGCAGCCAATCAGCTCACTTGGTTTGGGGAGTGCTGTAGCTGTCCCTCACGTGAGGCAGACGACCAGCCCCGAGAGGGCGCTGGTTCTGATCCGGGCCCTGCTCCAACAGCACATCTCATGGCTACAGGTTTTCCATTCTGGCAGCTCGTGTTCCTGCCATGTCAAATGATGTCATGTTGATGGAAAAGCTGACGAGCCCCGAGGGATGCTTTCCCTCCCTCCTTCCCCTGCCCCCCAGCTGGTTCTTTAGGACCCCCCTACACCAGCCTGGGTCAGAAGGGAGCCAGCTGTCTCCCATCAACTCTGGCTCTGGTCTCTCCCAGCCAGTTTCGAATCATTCCCATTCTCCATCAGAAGAAGATTTCTGCTGGGAAAAATCTACTCATAAATTCTCCTTCCAGGGTTTCCCTTAGAGTTTCCCAGGAGGAAAGGCAAAAGGGTTATTTCTGCTTTAACAGCTTTCCTACGTTTTCTCCCTCTTTTCCTCAAGGAATGACGCAGTCATTACCAGACTGAAGGTTCCCCCATTCCTCACACATCTTCACCATCCCTTGCTATCCCACCGCCTGCTTCTCAAAAGACCAGGACTCAGAGGATGTCCTCTGCATGCAAACACTCTCCAGAGCAGAAATGCATCCCCAAAGCAGAAAAAGGGCCTATGGTCAAGTTGCTCATTTCCACCCTATGTCCCCTATTGGTGTGAATGGTCAGCTCTCAGGTCCTGGGCTCGATAGCTTGTCCAGAGGCAGGGCAGACACCTCTGCTCACTCACAAGGCTATCTGACAGCCAATGGAAACGCAGCAGCACTGGGTCAGAGTGCCAAACAGAACCATGGAGAGCTCACCCCCCACCCACCCTGGTTTTCATTCAACACTGGTGAGAGTCCGGAGGTGCCAGCCTGGATTCCCAGCCTTCAGGGAGAGAAATGAACAGGCCAGAGAGGAGCAAGGCACTGCCTACCCTTCCTTTGGCCAGCCAGGAGGCTCCATGAGGCCGTAGGCAGCTCCCAGGGAAAGCATGAAGTGATGAATAACACTCCTGGGGACAGGCAGAACTCTTGTTTCTTAACTACTTAAACACATTATGAACTTGCCCTTGGGGGAGTCCACTGTTGGAGTGAGAAATCTGTGTTCACGTACCAGCACAAATCTGCCAACCAAGGAGCCTGCATGTGTCTAGAAGAGAGAGCAAGAAAGACTCCTCCCCCGAAAACAAAAGCCCCATGAGGGCAAGGATTATGCCCATCCTGTCTATTACCCTGTGCCCAGGGCTGCACAGTGTCTGGCCCTTTGTAAGAGCCTCATAACTATTGATGGAACATGGATTTGCCTCACGATCCCATCTCCACGCTTCTCAAGAGACCACGAAGGAAATCAAGAGAACGGGCCTGGCCTGCAAATGCTCTCTGGAAGAGAGACACAGGCTTTTATCGTGTTTTTGTTTGTTCGCGTGGAATTTTTCTCTCTACTCAAATCAGCCTTGCCAAGTACAAACAAAGCACCTATTAATCTACATAATATCCTGGAATCATTTCCTCCAAATGATCCCGTGCTCTGCGTTCTAATCAACACTGACCCTGTCTTGTTCTGGGGCTTCATCCAGTCTCTGGAGGCAGCTTTCCCCCCCAGTCTAAGAAATAGCAGGGACAGCTACCACCTGCTTTCTCTGCGCTGCCAAAGCAGGGCCCCCTCTTTTGAAAACCTAAGCCTTTGAAAACTCCACGTCCTGATCCCACAGTAAATGGAATAATCCCCCCTGACATCTGGCTGATGCTGCAAACTCCACAGGGAGCTTCCAAAGTCCCATCACTTCTTTTTTTTCTAACTGCATGGAATGTTCCATAAGACCCAGGCTCCCTGGCACCACCTTCCCACAGCCCGGCCCGCCCAATGGTCCAGGGAAGTTGAGTCTGGTCCATGTACATTGGGCAAAGGATGCTTGGGGTCCAACATCATGTGTCCTAGAGCTGTGGATGAGCAGGAGAGAGAGGGGAGGGAGCTCTGAGGGGAGGGGTCCAGCCCACCGATCTGCTGCCTGCAAAGCCGGCCGATGCAGGGCAGGAGGAAACTCCGAAACGTCCCACAGCTGCCCACCATCCTGCAATCCTACTCCAGCTAAGACGTGCAACCCGAGCCCTGACTCGGTGACTCATTACCAATTTCTCCCGGAACGTGTCTGCCGTGGAATCTGAAGCAGGCCGTGACGTTCAGGCAGTTCACAGGCTGCTGTCCATCATGACACTGAGGCGCCGTGATGTTGATGGAGCCTGGGAGGAAGATGGAGACGTCCACCGTAATGACCGGCCTGGCCCTGCAGGGCAAGAGGGGAAGATGACTCAGTGGTGGTAAAGAGCAGCTCTCGGGAATCAAACAAGACCTACATAGACAGGATAGATCCCGGGCCTTCAGCCAGCATTTGATTAAAGTATGAAAAAAAAAAAAAAAAACCCAAGAGAGAAGGTCCAGTGTGCTCTGTAAATACTTTTTCTGGTCTTAAAAGTAGCACATTTCCTAATATATTAAGGGTTAGCCTTCTAATAATAAAGGCAAGTTAGTTGTTAATCAAACACATCTGGTTGAAGCCATAAGTGAACCACCAGATGCTGCCGGGTGATTACTTAAAAATTTTTACCAAATAAGTTCTGATTTCCACTTACTAGGGAGCTAGGGGTGTATTTAAGAGGAGTTCCTACACCAGAAGGCAGGGCTTAAGAACTAGGGGCAAGCTCAGGTATCCCCCAAAGCATTCACTGCCACTGTAAGCACAAAGTGCAGTCCCTCCAACTGGCTGAACCGCCTCCTTCATTTATCTCTACCAATTTGGGGACTATTTTTCTCAATGACCTTCATAAATGAAGTCCCTGCTGGTGACAGCAAAGCACTTCAAGGGCAGAAGAAACCAACCCGCCTGGCCTCAGAATCAAATGAAACCCAATAAACATTCACAGTCCTCTCCCTTGACATGGCCCATCCCCCAGGTCTTGATGGATGGTCAGTGTCCATCCAAGCCAACAGATGGACAAAATTTTGCTCTCATGGCAAACATCTGCTCAGGGAGCTTTCACCTAAACCGCCAGCTTAACCTTCTCCCCTGCAGGCCTCGCAAAGAGACCCTTTTACCTCTAAGGAGCCCCAGTGTCAGTCACAGGGGTGACATAATGAGATTAAGGGACATTAGCGGCTTGCGAACAATGACCTCACTTGTATACCATGCTCCCTCAAAGAGAGCCCAGGGTGATGGGCAGATGGGAATGACAATCCACCAACTCCAAGAGAAGGAAGCAGCAAAGAAAACCTTGGTGGGAAAAAGGAAGTGAGGCCTGCGGCAGATGGCGTGAGGGTGATCCAGCGGCTGCCACCACTCCTGGGACAGGAGGGTCAACAGGGGGGCAGCTGTGACCAGGGCAGTGGGACTCCCTGAGCAAATCCGGCTGTAGGGCAAAAGGAAGTGGGACAACAATGGTGCCTGAAGGAGATCAACATCCTGGCCTCTCAGTTTTCTTCTGGGTTCATTCTGAGAAAATGCTAGAATTACCTTAGAAAATGGATAGGCTACCCCTGGTCAGCACGATTGTACAGATGCCAACGAACACTGCAGAAAGCCCCACTGACCTTTCAATAGCCAGCAGCAAGGTCCCTTCTCCCAGGAAGCTCCCAAGAACCCCTGGCTCCCTCGGAGGCCCCAGCTCCACCACCCCTGCTAAGGAGAACAGTGCTAGGTTTTTCCAAATCAGTCCCCCACCAAGAACCAAGATCCCAATGAATTCATCCTTATGCTGGACACTACTGCAGGACAGGAGATGCGCAAAGTAGTATAAACTTTACTGCAGCCCAGGAAACTGAAAATCACAGCAGTGCCCAAAGCTTCGAGAGACACAAGAGAGACCAAGAGGCATCAGATACTGGACAGAGCTGGTTTCTGCCTGGGACAGACAGCCCCACCCTGCAGTCCCTGAGCCGTCTGGTCCTGGAACCCAAGAAATGTCCATCTCCTCCTGGTCCCCTGGGCCAGAGGCCACCTGATCAGAGACCAGGCTGAGTCCCCCTGACATTAGAGAGCTCTGCTGCACAGCGCAAGGCAAGCAGGAGGCAGAAACAAGCTGTCCCCACACGATGACCTTGAAGGTTATGAAACAATCCTTTCAAACAGTCGGCAGGGACCCTCACTGGTACATCTCCTTCCAACATCTGTCAGATCGGTTCCCTCAAACCTTTTTGTTTCAGCTCCAAGTATTGTTTTTGGATGAGGAAAAGCCCAGAAATCTTTCATAGCGTCTCTGATCACTTCCTTTACCCCTCGATGGCAAAGCACCAGGTACCTATCACCCTAACACAGAGCCTGCCCTCCTGAGCAGACTTCCTGAGGGCAGAGCAGGGCCCACTAGCCCGCCCTCCTGGGGCAGGAGATGGCTTTTCACAGTCCTGCCTGCAAATGCACCAGCCTCTAAGATAAAAGCAAAGGGCACCCAAGGACAGCTCTGCAGTACTTTCCAGACTTCCCAGAGGCTGGTAGCTGGAATGCTTGTTTCTTACAACTGACAGTTCAAATCTTAACATTCCATTTCTAGGTGGGTAATAAAAGCAGCAGGGGCACCCTGTGGCACGGTGTTGCTCAAACTTTTTCTTATCTTCTGCAGAGTAGAAACAGGTGGACATATAAAGAGCCTACCCTCTTGGTGACACTTAGCCACCAGCAAGCCCTGGGGCTCTCTACCTCCAGTAGACTTATGTCTGTTTACACAGTGGAAGCCACCCTCGGTCAGGTCTTCTCTGAGCTGCAGCCCAAGCATTCCTAACCTATGCCCTTCTGCAGTCTCTCATTGAAGAGATCAAGTACAGTGTGGACATGGTCCTGGGCCTCCCCCCTTTTCTGGTCCCACCCAAAATCTGAGGTCACTCAAAATCCATTAACTTGCCCAGCACCCAAGTCATGTCTGAGCACCCTACTTAGATCAGCTGAAGCCTCCAGGCCTTCTTGTTCCTTGTCATTCAGTCATATCCCAGGAACTTGATCCTAATGATGCCACCTTAGATGTCCAGTCTACCTGGCCTCTCAGGCAAGCTTGATGGTTCCTTTGCCTGTCCCTCCTTGCTCCCGCCACAGTTCATCTCTGAAACCTCCACTGTTCCCCAAGTCCCCTGAACTCCTGGAATAGACTGGGGGGGTTAGCATCCTCAGCTTCACCCTCATCCCAAGCGGAACCTCCCCTTGACTCCATTCCTATCCTGGGACACCCAGAAGATGAGGCCCCCCACACCCTCCGGCCTGTGTACCAGATTCCCTCTCCAGCAGCCCTGTCCTTCCTTACCCCCCAACACCACCCATGGCAACCTCCCCTTCTCCCTCATGTCCCTCAACCTCTCCAGGCCCCAAGGGAGGAACAGGATCAGGGTAACAGGGCTCAGATAAATGGGGGTACAGCTGAGCTTCACCACCTCGGATCCCTTCCAGGAGGGTTAGGGACTTGGGAGATGAGAAAAGTTCTCACAGATATCCTTGGCCTAACCCCTGCCATCCTTAAAATACCCTCTCTGAACCACCTGCCAATCCCATTTGCTCCTTAGCTGCCCAGCTTCTGGAGAGGCAGTCAAGAGTTGCTCTGTGCTCTCAGCTTCTCCTTCCCTCACCCACCCACAGCCATCTGGCTCAGGCCCCACCACTCCTGCAAAGCTGCCAAAGCCACAGAACCACTGACTTCTGTCACCTCCAATGGGACTCAGCCCTTCCTGAAACCAAAACCAGTGCCCTTGACCTCATGACCCTGCTTTGCTGTCTTCATGGCACACCATCTGTAATTACTTTTTTTTTTAAGTTAATAAAACCTGCATGCCCTTGATCTCTTTACCCATAAAATGGGAATGATAACCATACCTATATCATGGAACTGGTAAGCAGCAGGGAGTCAATGCATATTCTGTCAAGAGAAAAGTGAACAAACCCCAGCACACTCAACACAGCCCAACGCGGAACAATCTTGAGAACATCGCATCGCATTAAAGAAACCGGAATCGAGAGCCCATTCTAACTCCATTTCTGTGAAATTCCAGAACAGGCCAAAGTGATCGAGGGGGACAGAAGTCACAAGAATGCCTGGCTGTCTATCGAGAGAATGGTATAATCAGAAAGAGCACAAGGAAACTAAGTAGTGATGGAAATGCTCTTTATCTTAATGGGAGATAGCAGTTACACAGGTGTGTCTGCTGGTCAAAACTCATGGAGCCATACACTCAAATTGGCACATTTTACTGTTTGCAAATTATACATCCACACCGGAAGAAAATGACCACAAAGAATGAAAACACCAGTCATGTGACACATGCAACATTTCAGGGGGTGGCAGACCGCATGTACAGCAGAGGTCTGGAGGGCATCACCTAGTGAGTCATACGTTCTGTAAGCATATGCTCTGACACTTGCACAGTGACAAAATCACGTAGCCAAGCATTCATGTCTCTGAATATGAATAGTGGTTACTTGATGCAGGACCGTATGTGAAATGCTTAGACAGCGTCTGGCGTATGGTAGGTGTTCATCCAACATTAGTTGCAGTTATTACCCATTTGTATAGGAGCTAGACCATGTCTGTCAAGTTCTCTACCAAATCCCCAGGATCTGACATGTGCGTAGTTGCATCTCAACAGGTCAATATGACTGGCTGAGTAAAGAAGTGAAACGATTCCTGGGATCTCAACATCCCCATGTGCTCCTCCACAGCTGGCCTGGCCTCTGGGCTCTTCCTGGGCTCCTCATTCAGGCTGGGGCTCTCAAGTTTCTTTCTCAGACTCCTTCCTTGGATCTGTGCTCTCTCTGGCATTCTCCCCCCTGGATTTCACATTTGTCCCAAATAAGTTTCACCTCATCAGACTCAAGCCCTCCCCCTGGGCTGGATTCTGAGATCTCAGGTCCACTAAGCAATCCCTTCAACATTCACATCCGTGTAGAAGACAAAAAACACTCACGAAGGAAGAAAAGCCCTTTGGAGCTCGCATGCACCTCCAGCCCCAAAAGAAATTCAACAGACGGAAGGAGGATGATAAAATAACCTACACAAGGGAACTTGAAGCCGGATGCTCCCGGGGTCAAGAAGGCCTATTTTCAACTGAGAAGCCAAGGAACGTGTCATGGTGTATCTGAGAGCAATCTCAACAAATGGGATCAGGCTGCTCCAGAGGTGAAGAGAGTACGAACACATCAAGGAAGGCAAGTGAGAACTACCAGACATAAGTTGAATCTCCTCCATCACCTGGAGCCTCAAAAGTTGTCTTACGCAAGAGGAAAATCATCACCCCAGAGAAAAGGGTGATCAAGTAAAAACCCAGTCAAGATGGAGAATTAAGAACCATAGAGGTTTGATCTCAGTGAATCCCTGCCTGGAGGACATAAATGTTACCTTCACACACTGAAGGGCTGCTGTGCAGAAAACACTAGACCAGGAAGCGGAACCTCAGTGAGGTGAATTTAACCCAATTTACATCCTAAGACTTGCTAACCTGGGGAGAAGGAGGCCAGGCACTGCTAGGAGCGCTTTACACTATTTAACGGAGTTCTGGCCAAGAATATCCGGTTCTGCAGATGAGCATCCTGAGGCAGAAGGTCAGGATCTTGCCTTTCTAAGGACATCGGCAAGGTTTGAATCCAGGCCACCTGGTCCTCAAGGTCACACTCAACCTCAAGGTCATTCTGCCTCTTTAACAATGCAATATTTAAGAGTTACCTGGGGATCAACTGGTTCCTTAGAAGTTCCTAAGCCATGGGCACCTCATTCAGGAGGCTGTGTGTGTCTCTGGGGGAGACTCAGAGAAGGCAGGACTGAATGAGAAGAATCTGAGGCGTGGAACTACGCGGCCTCTGGGATCCCTTCCAGTTCTAAGATCCTATCAGTCTATTTTAGAACGTTCTGCCATGAGGTTACTAACAAAACCTAAGAGTTGGCGCCCACTCCAAAGTGTAATTCTGCCTCCTCTGACTCACACAGACAGAAATACCTAGAGAGGGTTCATGGGTGGCGATGGCGACCACCCCCCACACACCAGTCTTTGAAGGAGAGATCCTGACTCAATGCCTTCAGTGAGCACTGGACTTGAGCTCACAGCCCCCACACTTCTGCTGCCACCAAACAGTGAAGTGCCCCTGATCTCTGGAAGTTGAGAGCTGACTGATATAAAGAAGCTGGGTACAGAGAAAAACGTAGGAAGGACAGTACTTCCCAGCCCTTTGAATATCATAGCACCCATCAAAAATGATAATGTTTATCATTAATATTTATGTTGCTGTTCATGACCACAAGGAAACAGCCCCTGGGTTGAGGTCTCTAAAAATCCTGCTATTGTCTCCCACCTATAAGCCACTCAAGGCCCAACAGCTGGAGGATAAGAATGAGACATTTGCATCCACTAAGCAACTCCCAGCCCCCCCCCAAAAAAAAATCAGCAGAGGGAAAAGCTGCCCAACAGTGAATACACACTGTGCCTCCCCCACCAATCCCACCCCTCCCCACGAAGAACACACCCAAGGAGCAGGGGTGAGGCATCTTACCTTAGAAGAACCACACTGTCGGACATGAAGGCTCCAATAGTGACATCTGAAAACAAGAAGTCACAGTAGTCAGAAACTCATGGAAG
This sequence comes from Callospermophilus lateralis, assembly GCF_048772815.1. Lineage (NCBI taxonomy): Eukaryota > Metazoa > Chordata > Mammalia > Rodentia > Sciuridae > Callospermophilus > Callospermophilus lateralis. The sequence continues at coordinate 200,109,171 of NC_135305.1, read as the reverse complement.
GCCACCCACTGGCCCTGGCATGACACATGACAGCAACAGACACCTCTGACTGCCATTGTCTGCATCATGTAATGATTGTAAGAATCAGAGTCACATTGTCCCAAATGGCAGCCAACCCACATATGGCTAGTAAGACCTTAAATTGTGTCTGCATTGAGATGGGCTCCAAGCGTAAAATGCACACCAGATTTTGAAATCCTAATTTAAAAAAAAAATTAACTCATTAGTGGCTTTTATGATGATTATGTATTAAAATGATAATATGTTGGCCACTTTGGATTAAACATTATAGAAATTAACTTCACTTATTTTGGCTATAACTCTAATGTTGTTAACTAACATATTTCAATTTACATATATAGCTCAGATTTTTTTACTTTTTAATTGGTGAGTTAAAGAGAGGGATACCCTAAATTAAAAAATTCTTAGAAAATGCTCTAGGGTCTCCGAACCATGGAATAATCCCCTTTCACCCTCACTCTATGTGACCTCAGTGTGTCCCTGTGTCCTTTTCTGTGAAGTGTAGAATCATTATTTGCAGGACCATCTTCAAAAGCTGTCAATACTTTATAATACTTGAGAAAAATTATCAAACATGTCAAATATTACTATTACACATGCTAAATTAAAAAATTCATAAAAATACTTGGTAAACTATAAACCAAAACACTGGTTTAACTATTCATGTTTTGTGGTGCAAGAAGAATTCTCTTTTTCCTTTGCCATGCTGGGGATCAAATGCAGGTCATCACATATGCCAGGCAAGCACTCTACCACTGAGTAGCACCCCTGCTGTTAGTAATTTTTATTTATTTCTAAATAACTTTCATTTAGGAAGTATTCACTCATCCAATAGCTGTCTGCCTTTCTTTCTCACCCCCATCCCCACCCCCTTAGCCCTAGGGCTCCATCATAGTTCATAGAAACAAGCCTCTGAGTCCAAGAGTCTAAATTGGAATCTAAATCTGCCCATCATAAACAGAGAACATCTGTACACGCCCTCATTAAGGAAAAACACAGCAAATCCACGAATTAAATTGTTCCTAATGTTTCTGCACGTGGGTGTATTTATTAATTTTGTTGTTCTTCAACTTTTTCTTTTAGCAGACTGGTATTTGAAAATTAAAGAACATGACAAATTTGTCATTTTTCTTAAGAAAAACTTGAAAAAGCCGTTCAGATCCATTGTGAAATGTGAACACATCTGCTTACCATCATGCATTTATAGAGAAGCAGCAAAGCCACCCGGAGACCTGAGTCCCGCCCATTGCTGCAGGCTCCGGTCAGTCCCCAATCCCGAGACAGATGCTAACTATAAAGTGGGGAAATACGCCCCCCCTTCCTCCGTATCCCTATGACATCACTGAGATGGCCCTTGGATATGGCAGCATTCTGCCTATCTTGAAATGTTCAACCCATATGAGATGTTCGGGGATGACCTTAGATCACCCTTAACAAGAACCACCACTTTCCTAAACTTAAAAACAAACGAAAGAAAGATGATCCAGGAGGGTCTATCGCGGGACCAAAGTTTCCACACTAACTCCTCTCTAGTACCACTCCTCTCGGCTCTGTAGTCTCAAGGACATTCAAAACTCCCATTTGTACAAAAAATAGGCATCCTCGATCAGGATGGCATTAGTTTGCACAGATTTGAAAAGAAAAATATTTTTCTCAAAAGATGAGTATATATTTGGGGAAGTGTTTTCAGCACTTCATGACGACTTTGGATATTTTCAAATTCCTGTCTGCCCGTCCTCATCTTCAAACATGCAAAGAACCACTTGACCTAAACCAGGTATCACTTGGGGTGGGTTTTGAAACTGTAATTTTTTATTCAAGTAGCCTCAACCACTACAACACACCAATTAACCCAGAACACCAGCCAGCCAGCCAGCCTTGAACAGTGACGGTCTGCTCTCCATCGACAGAAGAACATGGTTTTCTTCTTACCCAAATCTTTCAGTAATTTTCTTTTGTGTGCATGGGGAGGTGCAAGCTCCTTTTCCCTCTCAAAAATGAGAGATCTCTGAATATGGTCAAATATTTTTGGAAAATGAGGTTTCACTATATAGCATTATAAATGTGGACAATGCTTTCTTTTTTCTTCATTAGAACTGCTACCATAGAAATCACTAAAAAATCCACCTGCCTGCTACTTAACCCTGTCAATCATTTTAAAACTCGGAAAAAAAAAAAAAAAAGAAAAAAAAAAACCTCAACACTATTTTTAACCTTAAAATCAAATGCTAGGCAAAAGACCCCATTCTACTGTGTGAATTGTCCTAATCCCAAATGGATGCAACAACGGCTGTCCAAAGTGAAAATTATTCTATTTCATGAATCTTCATCTCATGTGTTTTTAAAGAAAAAAAAAAGAAAAACAGCTTACCCGGATAGCCATTTCCATCCATATCAATGCCTCCAGATATGGACTGCCCAAACATCCGCAGAACAGGGTTAATCTTCCTCCCAGACAGTTTCTAAAACAGATAATAGGGAAATGGAGTCACCGGAAAGAAGCAGAGTCACATACAAGAACATGGGATTCCTTGAACCCAGCTTCCCCAGGGAACCTGGTATTAGGTTGAAAAGGAAAAAAAAAAAAAAAAATCACAGCCCGAATTTGATCAGATAGGGGGTCTCTGGTAGGCTGAAGACCACACACTGCTTTATTATTTGCCTTGGCCAAAAGTCATCATTCTGAAATTTTGCTTAAAAAAAAAAAAAAATCTGCCTACACCAGCGCAATAGTTTGATATGTAAAGTTGACATGATGGATGAAACTTCCATTTCTAACAGGTTCTGTTTCCTTTTGACTTAGGTATACCTGGCTGAAATAGGAATAGCATATTTCCCTCCTTTCTACCCAAATAGTTGCCAGATAACACTTCCCCCAAGATGCACCCAATAATGGTCTCTTCCCTAAATGGCCAGTTAATTAACCCATCTCGCTGGAAAGATGGCCACGTGGAAACCACCCCAGGAGGTCTACGGTCTCCCAAGCTTCACAGACAGGATTAAACAGCTTTGTCTAGTAAACAACTAGGTTCACAACTCCACCACCACAGGACACGTTAGCACCTGTGCTTATCATCACATGAATTAAGAATACTTGAGGTACAACCAGCCCGCCTCACACCAGAGCTGTGTACTGACGATCGATCGTGTGGCAGGGTTCCTCACAGGACACCAAACTTCCTCAATCAGAAAAGTCCCATCTTCTGGGACCTGACCAGCCTCTCCTTCCCTGGATCCAGCCTCCCTGGGGAGGCTCACCTCCCGATACCCACATTGTGGATGACAAGAGACACGCTTAGTTTTCATGTATCATAGCAAAATCCACAATGGGACCAGGTTTGTGGATACCAGGGGCTCACACAGCCTTTCCTTTCTTTCCCTTCTCACCAAGTCATCCTGCAGAGAAATTATGAGTGTGTGCAGGGGGAGTTTCCACAGGAACTACAGAAGGAGATGAGGATATCCCCACTCTCCAGCAGCTGATAACTGCCAATAACCCTCCCAGAAATGATCCGGGAGGGCCGCTTGCCACCTTCAGTTAAGCCATCCCACAGGAAACATGAGAGCATTGCAGGAACAGTACGGCAGCACTATAGGCAACACTCTCGCAGAACGGCTTCTCGCAAACAGCCCATGGGGCTGTCTGAACAGACATGCATGCGAGTCTGCATACCTCTTAAAAGCCATGCTTTGGAGCAGACCATCTTGGCTCCAAAGGCCAAGAACGCTAGTAGCAGCTCATCCTGGGTTTGCATTTCTAAGGTATGCTCTGGCTGGGACCTGGGGGAGAGTGAAGGGGTGGTCCATTTGGGGGTGGCAACGTAGGCTTAAGTTATCCGCAGACATCTGCAGGCCATTATGCTATAAAGCCAGGAAGATAAGTCTGCTCAGGGCTAATAACCCTAAATGGAAACCAGGAACCTTGGAAAACCTCCACTTGACCAGGTTTATATGCAGTGTCCGTTATGGCGAGAGAAAAGATCAGAGGGGCCGCCATGACATGCCCCGAGGGCTCTCAAATCGAGAAAGGCACACAAGGATCTTAAAATCAACACTTTTCAGGGTAAACTCAAGAAAGAGGAATGCGCTAAAGAGTAATGTGGAAGAAGTTGAGGAGGCCCTGATCTCACAATTTAGCCAGCAGAAATAATACCAATCTGGGCCAAAGAAAAGCGATCCCGTTGCCCGGATTCGTTTCTGATTTCTCCCTCTAGTTCCTTCACACAATGCCGGCTCTGTCCAGGACCTGGGCCCGGAAGAATCCGTCATTAAAGAATTTTTTTTTTTAACCCTTTTAAATCACTGACCTTATCATATACACATTAGCAAAATAGGAAAGTATAATCAGAGGGATGTATGTGTCTTTTTTTTTTTTTTTTTTTTAAAAAAAGAAAAAAAGCTCCAAACCACTTCTCTGTCAAGGCTAAGGAGCCAGCATATGCTGACAAAGGCCGGGCGGTCCAGCTGCTGACCCCTGCTTCCTACTACAGTCACTCCATGCTAACCACAAAATGTATGCTGCAGCTTTCTGCAGGGATTCCACCCAGCAACCAAACAAAACACTGCAGGGCGCTGGGCGGAAGGGAAGCAGGGGTCTCCACAGGTCGCCTCCCTGTGTGATTAGACTCCCAAGTCCAGGAGGATGCCTGGGGAATGACCCTGACCCCCACTGAGGACAGGGTTCCTTAGATGACTTTCACCTTGTCACACTGGGAACAGCATCCCTGAACCACATCAGCGTAGCTCTTGGGGCACAGATGTGACTTCCACACAGTTCCCAAAGCCTCTCCCTGTTGCATGTCAGCCAGATCACCTGAGATTCTCTTGCTCCCACTATTACTTATTTCTAATGAAAAGAGCCCGACCTGTGCGGCTAGATGCTCCTTGGCCTAAGCATGCCTCGTGGCAAAATAAGTTTCCACATTCCTAAACCGTCCTCCTAAGCTGCCTTGAGGGGGACTTTTCCCAGTGTGGAGTGGAGGACGGTGGTCATGATCAACATTTGGGAGTCAGAAATGGTGAACTGTGAATGGTCACATTGTCGCCTATAACCTTGGGCATGCAAAACACCTTCCCCGAGTCACATTTGCCTCATGGAAGAACAAAGGGTCATCAAGACACCCACTTCACATAGTTGCTGGGAGGAACCATAGTATGGAAAGGGCAGAGACGTCCCCCAGGAAACAGTCCCTTCTGTCCCAGCACCTCCCTAAGCACCTGTCTGTCACAGGCAGGTCACCTAACTAAGTAGGAGGCCAGCAGAGAGGAAACACAGGGTTCAGCTGGCCACAAACCCACCACCCCAAACTTATACCTGTTTTAGAACAATTACAAATGTATCAACTGTACTTATATTTACATACTGCCTCTTAATCTACACAATGAAAAAAAAAAGTACATAGCATGTAAATATTCAGTAATAAATATTCACAGATAGGAAGTTTCTCAATGTGTGCTCTATCTCTGTCACTACTCCACTGGGACAAAGACACAAACCAATGCCCCTCTACACACATCCACAAATATCCTGACCGTGCTGTCGAGAGCGTGACTTCCTTTTTTCCCATAGGCTGGGCTTGATGCCATCAGCAAGATTAAACACCAAGCTGATACGGCGAAAAACAGAACTCGCCACTTCCACGTTCCCGCGTCTGGGGTGTGAGGCCAGACTCTGACTAGCTCCTAGTTCTCATGCCAATTGTGACAACAGCCCATAAAAACTTCCAGGACCTCCTCTGAATCACTCACTCTCTAGATTGTATTTTAAAACATATTCCTAAGGCTTAGCAGCACAGAGATAGTTGACAAAAGAGTCGCCAAAAAACTAAGATTCTCTCTTAAGTAGGTCTAATTCTGGATAAGAATTTGGATATGACTTTTTATAGGCAGAATGTATCCCTGAATGTGAGCAAACTCGGGATCTATGAATACTTCTCTGCACTTAATATAGCAATATCACATGTTTTTCTCTTCCACTAGAGGGTGGGCAGTCTGAAGACAAGACAGATGTGTTTTCATTTGTACCCCCAGGACCTGGGGCATAATGAGGGTTTCAAACACATTTGTGGAATGAACGTATCAACAGTTACCATATCACTCTCACACCAATTACCATTGAGTACTGGGGGACTATCCCACCAGCATCTCCATGATAGATATAGATGGCCCCTGCGAAGTCATCTTCTTTGGGTGCGCCAACTGCCACATCTGGGGGAATAAAAAAGACACGGTTAGAAAAGCCACATGGAATAACATTCAGTGTGGCTTCCCTAATTCTCCTTATCACATCTGAGACCTCAGCCAGGAATTTGGGGCTGTTGATTATTCAAGCATTCAATCAGGCATCTAGTCTTAGGTCAGTTTCTACCTCATCCTCACAAGAAAAAGGGCTGAAGTATTAAAAGAAAAAATTTTAAAAAAAAATTCAAACGTAAACTTCCTATCCTAATCTCTGACCAAGGGGAATTCCACTGCCAATGGGAAAAGGCAACTCAATTCCTAGATAAATACATGGAATGGCATTCCCTACACACACACACACACACACACACACACACACTCAACATTACTCTCACAAACTGATAACTCCTCGAACAAATCCCAATTTTTCTTACTTAACTTTTTCTCATGGCTTCTTAACAGAAGTCATTTGTCTCCAGAAGTGAGGTCAAGGGTGAGGGACATGCATCCCCGTGACCTTGAGAGGTGCTTGCTCTCTCTGAATGAAACCCTAGGTAGTCAGTGGCATGAGGCATCAAAGGTCATGTAGGCCACATAAGAGCTGTACCCCAGCCCTGGGACATACTGTGCCCACGGTGCAGAAAAGAGGTATTAAACAGACCAGAGGCTGTGGAGGATATTGCTGTCCAAACAGGACATCAGGTCTGCATATCTCCATCCCTGCAACATACACACATTCACACACTCACCACCATTATCAGGGGAAATTTCCTTGCTTACTTCCCTAACAACATGGCAGAGCAGCCTGAAGCATCTGAGACTCAAAAGCAAGAAGAATTTGCCGCAGAGGAAGCTAAGTCACACTTATCTACCATGAGAAGCCCCCAGTGGACCCACCCCAAGGTTCGCTTCCCCTGCAAACACATAGCAGAGCCCTTAGCTGGAGAAAGGATTATCCAGAAGCAAACCCGCAGTGGGCTTCAGCACTTGGCTCCGAGCGTCTACGAGGAGAACACCTCTAGGAGCTGTACTTTCTTCCCTCAGAACTTCCATGGGCCTGCAGGGACAGCCAGGAGGTCCTGGAGAGTCTCGCTACAGATGGACAGTGGAGGGCAGGCTGCCAGTCTGACAGAGGAAAGTCGGCTATACCTGGAGGGCTCTACGGCCCGGCGTGACCTCACTCACCTGGGAACCCGTCATCATCAAGATCCTCCAGGCTGGCAATGCTCTCCCCAAAGTGTGCATTGTAAGCACCATCCCCATTCAGGGTCAGCTGCTCCTCCAGGGCTCCCTGGGAAACAGGATGGAGGAAAAAGTAGGATGAAAAAAAGAAAACAATAAAAACACAGGGCTCAGAGGGCCACCCTCCTACAGAACACCCATCAGCAGGAAACACCTGGGCAGAATCACAGGAACACAAACTCCTCTCTTCTGGGGGCAATATGAGTCCCTCACCTGTGCAGCAAGAGGGTCTCCCAGAGCCCAAGATGCATTCTAGAGGCCAGGGAACTATCACGTTGACAATGACTACACCTTCCCATCCTATCGCTCCACAGACCAGCAAGCCACCTGCCTGCCTGTCCCCACAGTAACCCCTCAGCCTTTCCTCTGACATAACGATTTCCTCAAAGTTGTTTTCAAGGGGTAAGCATTCTTCTATTTGTTTTCTCCTGTGCCTTTTGGTACCAGTTCATATCGCTGTTTTGCAAGATGCACATTATTAGCAATCTCAATGGAAAGGGATCATAGTTCGGAAAATCCAGGAACCCAGTAGTTCCTGGTCATGGGGTGGAGGGTGGTAAGATACCTAACCATGCCGTCGTCTTTCATGGCTCAGGAATGAAATTCCCAAGCAACCATTAACAGAGAGAAAGGGATCAGGGGTGTATAGTGGCAATAAAAGCCATCTAAGAATACCTACTCTCCCCAAATCATTGACATGTGAATACCAGAAGGTTAAAATGCAATCAGGTTTAAAGGCATAAGAATATATAAACCTTCCCCGTTGTAGAGGCATTTTGGACACACCATATACCCACAAACCATCCCACGAGTGTCTGGCTTTTGTCTTGACAAAAATCTTTCCCTATAAACACACCCTGCAATGTGGAAATAATAAAGATGTGATGATTTCTTGAGTCAGTGAAATCCCCACCCCAAAACACAAAAGAGTTGTCACTTAGTATCTGTGGGGTATTGGTGCCGGGACCCCTTTAATTCTAAAATCTGCAGATGTTCAAGTTCTTTATATAAACTGGCATGGTATTTGCATATGACCTATGCACACTCTCCTGTGTACTTTAAATTATTTCTAGAGTACTTATAAGATCTAATGCAATGTTAATGCTATACAAATAGTTGCTGTACTGTATCATTCAGGGAATGATGACAAGAAGAAAGTCTGTACATGGTCAATACAGATACAATTTTTTGTGCACATATTTTCAATCTGCAGTTTGAGTCTGCAAAACCCACAGATACAGAGGACCAACTGCATGTGACTTCTTCCTAGTCATGTGATGGGGAAGAGGAAAGACACCAGCAGGCGATTCCTTCTATGTACCAAGCATTGTCTGTCCATCTCCTCATTCAGATCTGAGGTCCTTTCCCCTTTCACAGATGAAGAAAACTGAGGCGCCAATTATAAGCCACCTGCTCATGTCACCAGCTAGGAACTGACAAAACCAAGATTCAAACTCAGGCCTATCATTTTTCCACTTTTCCATACGGCTTTATAATCACGAATCAACTGGAATAAGGTTGAGAGAAGTAATAGGATAACCTACGACATTCAGGTATATTGGGTGAGGAAAGTTGGGGGGCAAGGACACACGTGGTTGTGACATGCCCAGAGGAAGTCTAGGGGGGATTATCATGCTCCAAGATCCCACCTCCTTGCCAGGTATGTTGGAACATGCCTGAATTCCAGTGGCTCAGGAGGCGGAGACAGGAGGACCTGGAGTTCAAAATCAGCCTCAGCAACTTAGCAAGACCTTGTCTCTAAATAAAATATAAGAAAGGGCTGGAGATGTGGCTCCATGGTTAAGCACCCCGGGTCTATCCGTGGTACCAAAACAAAACAAAAAACAAAAAACTGCACCTGCTACTCTGGACACACAGTCAAGCTGTTGGGCTTGAAATCCATGCAAATGCTTCCTCCTGCAAATACGTCAGCAGCCACAAAGTGCCCATTGCTCTCACCTACAGAATCATGTCAGTCCTCTCTGCTCTTCCTCCCAGAATGTTAGTGGGGCTGCAGTGCCGAGAGCATCTTCCCACCCAGGTTTTAGATCCACCTTCCCCCAAAATCTGCAAATATCACAGGCAGCGCAAGGCTTAACATCCCTGGCTCTCCTCCCGCTGGTGGCCCTTCCTCCTGGCATCTTCCCACCTGATGAAAGTTAAACACCACCCTCTCCCAGCACTACCATGTTGGTCACTGCTTAACAGTACACTCTTTTTTTGTTTTTGTTTTTTGCAGGGGGCATGTACCATGGATCACATGCAGGGGCACTTAACCACCAAGCCCCTTTTTGTATTTTATTTAGAGACAGGGCCTTACTGTTGCTGAGGCTTTGAACTCGTGATGCCTCAGCCTCCCAAGACACTGGGATTACGGGCGGGTACCATCATGCCCAGCAGATTTTTTTTTTTATTATGAAAGATTGCAATTTCACCCTTTGGATAAAAATCAAACAAAATCTACCCAAGCATCTCCACCCAGAGAGTTGTTATGAACATTCTCTCTGTATACCACATGTATTAAGGTTATTTGTAACATATAATAATTTTCACTATTTTAAAAAATATTTTTGTCAGGGCTGGGGATGTGGCTCAAGCGGTAGCGCACTCGCCTGGTGTGCGTGCAGCCCGGGTTCGATCCTCAGCACCACATACAAACAAAAATGTTGTGTCCGCCAAGAACTAAAAATAAATACTAAAAAATTCTCTCTCTCTCCGACTCTCTCTTAAAATATATATATATATATATATTTTTGTAGTTGTAGATGGACCAAATGGCTTTTTTTTTGCCCCCTCAAATTTTTATATGGTCCTAAGGATCAAACCCAGTACCTCAAACGTGCTAGGAAAGCACTCTGCCACTGTGCCCCAGCCTTCATCCTGGCTTTTTAAAACACTAAGCCTTGTGTCATGCTTCCTAAGGCGTGGGATCAGAATGCATTTATTGAACCCTTTCCTTCTCTTTGAACACTCCAATTCTAGATCCTGAGATGCCGCTCTCTCATGGCCCCTCCACCCACTCACCTTCCCTTGGCTACAGAGGGACAGAAGCATCTTTCTGAATCTGTCCCATCCCTTTCATGGCTGTGCACAATATGGGACATCATGATTACAGCCAGAGGCCACGTCATCAGCCTCCACCATGAATTAGGGGCCCTTCCACCTCACACCTCAACCCACTTGCCCAGTCCTCTGCTGGGAGTTCTGCCCGAGCCCAGCCCGTCTGCCTCTTTCCTCTAGATTCCTCCCAGCTATCAGAGCCACTGCTTCCCCAGAGCACATGTCTACATACACTCTCAGAAAGGCAGCATAACCTAGAGACCAAACATGGCAGCTCTGAAGCCAGCTTACCAAGGTTTGAATCCCAGCCTCACCACGACTTAGCTATGTGATTTGGGGCATGTGACTTAACCTCTCTGGGCCTCAATGTTTCATCTGAAAAATGAGAACCCTGGACATCATGTGTATGTAGCATTGAAATCACTCATAGGAAATAAGGAAAAATAGTCCCTGGTAGAGAGTCAGCCCTCAGTAGTCTTCCTGGCCCCCGCATGTTTGCAGTTATAACATTGTACAAGACTCTCCATTAATGGATCATTAAGCTTCTTCACGGCAGGAATTAGGTCTTTACACCTCCTGGGTAGTGGCCCAGTGCATGCCCAGAGGGTGCTCAGCCACTTCCCCACCCCCCACCTTGCCCAGCACCATACTCACGTTTCCTTTGTTGATGTAGACGGTGACCTGCCCCTCGTCTCTGATCTCAGAAAACATGGGGGCCCCCACCAGCAGGTCAGAGAGGCCGTCCCCGTTCAGGTCAACTGCGCATAAGGAGGAGCCGAAGTAAGAGCCCATCTGCAACCAAGTCGATCGCAACAGAGCATTCAGTGTCCGCCCTCGCACACGAGGCCCTCGCTCTCCTCTGGCAGTGCTGGCTGTGCTGCCCACGAGGCAGGATGCCTAGGCCAACAGGGAAGGCTGGCTCCCTGGGGCCTTCTGAGCCTCAGGACACCAAAGTTCACAGGCTCAGCAGGCCCCTGTCCTGTCGCCCCATTCAGGGAAGGCTAAGAGGCCAGTCCCTGGAGGACGTAGCACTATTTCTTTAAATCAAGCTGAGGTTGCAAATACAGGTTACAACCAGGAAAAAGTACCCACTATCAGACATTTAACAAGGCCAAGCTAGCAGGAGTATGGAATTTCACAACATGAGGTGGACACGAAATGATTGTTACAGGTCCGGCCTGGTGGTGCATGCCTATTAATTCCAGCGGCTCAGGAGGCTGAGGCAGAAGGATCGCAAGCTCAAAGCCAGCCTCAGCAAAAGCAAGATGCAAAGCAACTCGGTGAGACCCTGTCTCTTAATAAAAATACAAAATAGGGCTGGGGATGTGGCTCAGTGGTGGATTACCCCTGAATTCAATCCCTAGTACCCACCCCCCACCTAAAAAAAAATGATTGTTTCAGGGGAAAATGGGTTATCCTCCCCCCATTCCACCCCATTGCTGTGCATACTAGAGACTGGTCAGGAAGGAATGATCTGAAGAGACAGAAAAAGGTACAACTCAAAGCCGGTTGGATGAGGGCACAGCACCAGCTTCCCTCAGGCATAATTCATCCAGTACCTGTGGTTTTAAATCCAGAGTCTCAAACCCAAACACCACTGGGGTCCAGGCAGGTGAGAGAACAGGTGATAGAACAGTGTGCTTACAGGTGGCAAGGGACAATTGTCCTCAGTGTCTGAGAACAACAGGAAGTAGAAGAGACTGCGGCAGGCTGGGGCCCACAGGGCTGCATCCCATTTTCCCAAAATTCAAAACTTTATTTGAAGGACCTGTTTTATAAATGCTGACAATTTATTTGTATTAAAAATGATCAATGAATACTGTACAGGCCAAATAAAAACGTGTGCAGGCTGTCATCTTCCTAGAGACAGCTAGCTTGTAACTTTTTTTTTTTTTTTTTTTTTTAAGTCTGGCCTTTTAAAATAAAGGACAGGGCTCTGGCTCTGCTGACCTGAAGAGCACTTTCTCTGGCTGTCGGAGTTGTTGTCAGTCCACTCAGGGGAGGTGCAGAGAGGTGGGAGCACTCCAGTCGACTTCCTGCAGCTAACGCTGGCCCTGGAGGGCTTTGAGGAAGTCACGCAAACCTTTCCCATTCCTGGGACAAAGCCAATCGCCCCACTCTCCACGGAGGAGGACGACATCGGAAAGATTTGAGGAGGATGGGGAGGATAGAAACCAAGTTGCCAGTCACTAATCCAACAGCCTCGCCCATCTCCCCAGCTGAGCTTTAGTAGAAGAAACTGGTAAGACACAGGCAAGGCCAGGATGAGCAGAGCCAAGGGCTGCTCTCTCTGGCTGAGCCCCAGGGGAACTGCTTGCTTCATTCCAGTGGGCTATTTAACTTGGCATCTTCCTGGATGTTAGATCAGAAACCCCTGTCGGTGAAGTTTCCCATCTCAGTTTTGAAATGCAAACACATCTCCAGTTAATTCAACAGGACATCCACACAGCTATGACAGGCTTTGGGGTGAGCAATCCTTGACCCCACCTCCCCATCAATCTGGAGGTACAGGGGCGTGCATTTGTGTTAACATCTGAACTGCACGCATATTCATCATTTCTTATGTGCACCATTTGTGGGATATTAATCCATAGAGGCCAGAATCTGTTTTTCTTTTCTTTTTTTTTTCTTCCTAACAGGATACAAAACAACCTGACCAAATTCTAGGCAAATAAAAACTGGAGTGAACTGGGGGCTGAGGGGAAACTCTCCTCTCTGGGTGTGGCACAGGGGTAAAGCCAAAGCACCCTTGGAAAGCCTGGGCATCATGTCCTCTCCCTAGGAGATAATAGAGAAGTCAGAGAAACAGGAATATCGCATTTCTTCAGGCAAAAAAAAAAAAGCAGAATAAGATGCAGAAAGAGAGGTGAGGACCTATTTCAAAATCAGAAGGCTGATGAGGCGTGTAAAGCAAGCTGGAGAAATTGGCAAAAGAAAGGGAAAGCCACAGAGCCAGGAGGGTGAGGCCGGATAAGGAGAAACTACAGAGTGGGGCAAAGGTTCTGGAAAGATGAGGCAGAAGGCTGGGGGGAAAAAAGGCAGATGGCTATGCAGCTGAGGGCCCGGAGGGTAAACATCTGGACGCTTCTGTCCCTGAAGCGGGGAACCTAACGTATCTTGTCACAATCAGGGAACCTATAATTTATCTTGTCACAATCAGGCATGTCCCTTTTGGAACCAGATGGCATTAAGTTCTAAGTTTGGACAAGGAAAAGTTCGGAAAGATTTCCCTGACATCTACCCCCCATAACCTGACCAACACCTGAGAACAGGTGGGTGGCCATGGAAGTTATCATCCAAAGTGGGAGGTTTTCAAGGAGAGGGGTGCAATCAATTGCTAATTAGGCCATGACATACACCAGGACCCCAGGCACAAATGGGGGCCCCTGTGCTGGGCAGAGAGTGGAGGAGGAAGATACCAGGAGGCACTGCCACAATTGAACAGAAAGATGCTCAGTGAAGACACCACCACATGGGGCTGGGGATGTGGCTCAAGCGGTAGCGCGCTCGCCTGGCATGCGTGCGGCCCGGGTTCGAGCCTCAGCACCACATACAAAGATGTTGTGTCTGCCAAATACTAAAAAAATAAATATTAAAATTCTCTCTCTCATTCTCTCTCACTCTTTCTTTAAAAAAAAAAAAAAAAAAAAAAAAAAAGACACCACCACAAGCTTTCAAACCCAGTACCTTTAAGGGGAGGTACAGTTTGTACAGTAGACACACACACCCCCATTCATTGGGAGGTTGTTTTGGAGAAAGATCTAAAAACGTTAGGCTTAGTAGTATTCACACCCACCATGCTTGCTGGGGCTGTTTTGATCCACAGCGGTATGGAGCTATTTCTTTTCTAACTTTAGGGGCAGTTGGAAAGTCTTCTGCAGAATAGCACACTAGTCCCTTTTCAATGCTGTTGCCTTTGGGGTTTTGGAAATGTTAAAACAACACAAGTCAGCGTGGTTCTCGGGGGAATAAAAAACCATTCTGAGGGAAAAAATGCAAAACCAAGTTAGATACTGCATTTTTTTTTAATTTTAAAGGTCATGACAACTATATACTAAGTGTGCTTATTAAGGTTGTTAGAATTGCAGTGGTGTGCAATTTCAGTCTCAACCACTCAGAAGACTGAGGCAGGAAGATCACCTGAGCCCAGGAGTTGGAGGTCAGCCTGGGTAAGGTAGTGAGACCCCCCATCTCAAAAAAATAATTGCAAAAAGGCCTACTGGTGGAACGAGATGGACATTATTACCCTAGGTACATGTCTCAAGACAAGAATGATGCAACTCTACTTTGTGTACAGCCATAAAAATGAAAAATCGTGCTTCATTTACTATGAATCAAAATGCATTCTGCTGTTATGTATAACAAATTAGAATAATTAATTTTAAACGAAAAGAAAAATAAGAAGGCCTACTTGTGAGATTTTTAGATCTCAGAATATGGTTTACACCAGAATAGCATGAAATGATCCCAGGCTGTCATTCAGCAAGTTTCACTTAACAACAGGGAATAGAACTGGGGCCAGAGGCATGTGGCTCAAGAAGGAAATGATCATTTTCCCCCTTCAGGATAATGTTAAGTAAAATCACCTTTTGGCATTCTCCCGTCTCCTAGAGTCTCCCTCCCTACATCCCAGGCCTGCTGTGCGTCTTCCCAAAAGCCCATTGAGGCCTCCAAATTACACCACACCCCACCCCGCCTCCACTGCGCCTCCTAGAGCAGCCAGTCTCAGCCAAACCATCCTACTCTCCTAAAGCCACGCACAGCTGTGCAGAGCCGAGAAGCCTGCAGAAGAGCAGAGGTTATGAGTCAGAAGCCTCTCTAACCAGCTTCTTTTACTATACTGCAATACAAGGTAATCCTGTAGGAAACAGAGGACCAGGGACAGGGTGGGAACAACATATGCAGATGAACCTTCTCCAGGACTCTGGTCAGGCAGCTTCCTGAGCTAATTCTATATCAAGGTTCCAGGAGGAATTGGATGATGTCTGGGTTTTCTTTGTATGACAACGGTTCTCCCAGCAGTGACAGAGGAGGGCAGAGGGTGCAGGAAGAGGGGGCAGCCTCAGGCTGGTGAGAGAGACACTGAGCAGCATTTTTCCTCCTGCACCCTTTAAACAGGATCACCGGTGTCTAATGGGTTTGCTCCCTAAACCTAAGGAGTGAGAAAACAATCTAGTTAGGATGCAAGCAACGACTCAGCTGTACCTGACCTCTCTGGAGGCGTAGATGAGAGGCAGATGGAAGGGGGCTAAGGTGAGAGGTGGAGAAAGGCAGAGATGGAGCAGGCAGCACTTGGATGAAGTGTCTAGACTTCAGCAACCTTTTAAAATGCTATGTGTGTATAAACTCATCTTGCTGCATTGACAGTTCCTAAAATGAGCATGAATCCCCTTAAAGCCTACAGGTCACACACAGGACCGAGAAAGTAAAGGCACCAACACACAAGCAGAGCTGTCGTGTAAGCATAGGGCTCAGGCAGGGTCGTTACTGGATTGTCTAAAAGGAACCTGCTCCCACATGATCTAATCTCTCAAACAAATAGTCACTTACACCAAGAACCTCACCTTTTTACCTGATGCCTGAAAAATCTTAATCAAGGTGCCTGATCTTCGGTCCACTCTAAAAATATAAACCTAAGGAATAAAAAAAAAAAAATGGAATTAGGACGAAGCAATGACCAATGATATTGACCAGCATCTTCCTGGGAGGCAGTCACACCTGTAGCTGTGTTTAAATCAGCTGATGACAATGAAGACATCACCATAAGCTCTTGTCTAACCAACCCTGCCCAAAAAGTGTCCTTCAGACCTGAGGCAAAAGTGTCACGGGCACTGATCTGGAGCAGCCACGTCTGATAAGACCAAGGAATACCCAAATTACTAGTAAACAACTCAACACTCAGGAAAAAAAGGCTTTTCTTCCTGAAAATGGTCCTTCAATCCCCTTAGTTACACCTTTAACAGGTATAAGACAAAGGGCTGAAAGAGAGCATTTTAGCCAAAGTTATTCTCCAAAGTGATTCCACATAATATTAGTGCCATAGAGTCTATGTGGGTAAATATGAGTTGAGGCTAGAAAATGCAAAGTTAAGCATTAAATAAATTCCTGCATTGTGTAATGTCTTAGAGCCTTTAGCATGGGGATTTAAATAACAATGAACCTCACCGACATTTAACTTTCTAAGTATACCCAAATATGAACTTCTTTTTCAAGTTACATCTTATGGAAAGACTATCTCATGAGACACAGGGTAGGGGCCTCTCCCCTGGGTAAGGAACTGCCATATTAGTGTGAAGGCTTTTGCACCCCAACATGGGAAATGGATATCAAAATCCTGAAGGCCAGAGGTCTGTTTGGGGGTCCTTGGAGAGCAATTCTGCATGAGCCCTGGTCCCTGGGCATGTGAGATAATGAGCAACTCTGTCCACTACAACCAATTTCCCCAGTGACTCTCAGGTCAAGCAATTGAAAGAAGCCTTTTCTATTCTTTTTTTGTTAAGTAGATCCAGGACTCCTTTCTGGCGCTCTCGGTTGTAAATAACCATCCTTGCCTTCAGACCTGACAGGGACCATGCAACATCCCTGTCATCTGAAGGAGAAACAATACAACCAAAGCAAGTTTTCTGCAATTACTGAGAAAAGAAAGTCGCTGTCATCAGCACAAAGGTATCTGTGAACCAGGAGGTAAGCAATTTTACCGCCTGACAGAGAAGCCTAGTGACAGACAGTTCCTCCCCGGGAGACGCCACTGAGGCGGAGACAGCTCCGAGTGCTCTTCCCTCCACCATGAAGAGGAATTCGTGTGACTCAGACTTGAAGTTATCAGAGTTCATGTGCATGATTCCTTATCCACCAATCAGGGCCCTGGTTTATCTGATTCGACCTCTCTCCACAGTATCAGCCTAGGGGGGAGGGAGGCATACTCTGCAGAAATATGAGCAGTGGCTCCCAAGCCCTGCCCAGGAGGGTCCACAGAAACGGCCCTCATGAACACACCTCTGTCATGCCCATCAACTGCACGGTCTCTCTGATCTGCCTACCAGCCTAGCTGCAGGGTCCCAGTAACAGTGGTCTCAGCCCATTTGGCCTCTCTAGAATTCAGAGCCCATTTCTCCAAGCCACAGAAGCAGCAGCCAGACTCTACCACAGGTCCAGCCTTGGGGCTGTGGATCCAAAATTCAAGCCACCCGCTCAGTCTTCCCCATCAGACAAAAATGCAGATCCCTTGCCCATGTAGACATCCCCATTCTATGATTCCTATACCCTGAAGCTAAACAATGAACATAGTCCCCTTGGAGGCCATGATTCCCAAAGTGAGTGGGACAGACCAAGACCCACAGGTCTGTTCTACACTGTGGACAGACTTTAGAGAATGTCAGACCCACATATTGCTAGAATAGCCTTGGGTTCCACCAGTCTTGGGAACCCAATGTTCCTTCTGAAACACTGGGGAAATAAATAGGAATCCAAACATTAAAAAAAAAAAAAAAGGCCTAAAGGTAGCTGGGACTATCCTGGTTCTATTTAGTCAAAGCCAAATCTGGTAAAGTCAGGAAGGTGGGGGATTTAAAGTTGGACAGCATTGAATACTTCTTCGAAGGGCACCCTGATGCCAAGGGAGACTTACAAATCATTCTCTCTCTCTCTCTCTCTCTCTCTCTCTCTCTCTCTCTCACACACACACACACACACACACACACACACACACACACTTAAAGAAAAAAACATCATGAGAGCCTAGACAGTGTGAATAGTATTCACACTCTGGTGATGCTTTCAAGGTCATCTCTCCAAAGTTGCTGGAATGAGACTGTCAAAGGGTTCCTCATGATTTTGTCTCTCACCCACCAGTCACCCAAGAGAATATTCAGGTCAAAGTCAGTTGGCAAACCCCTACGACAAGGCAGCATGCTCTCCTCCTCTGATCCCAGGTGTTTCTCCTCACCTTTCCAATGCCTTCATCCTGTGGGGCACCTCCTACCACATCGGTGGTAGAGGGGTGAGAGAAGCGGCCAGCGGTCACTGCATAGCCTAAACAGGATGGATGGAAACCAAGGACAAGGTTGAAGAAGGCAGCAAGAGAAAATATGCATTGGATTAAAAAGAAAGAAAGAAAAAACATTTTTCAAGCAAGTTTCATTATCTGGGCAGCTATGGTCCAGTTATTCTTAGAACATAAATAGAACCGTGGAAAAAATGACAGCTGTCAGTCTCCTCATGTTTAAATGGCACATATCACAAAAAAGCCACATTCACAAGGACCCTGGGGCAGGAAAGAGTGCTGAGTACCCTCTCCAGGACTGGTACTGTGCTAACAGTCTGTTTTTGCTTTTTGAGATGTAATTTTCATAAAGAATATGTGTCTGAAGTGTAGACCTTAAGGAGTTTGTACACACATGACCATGCTAGCGCCACCCGGATCAAGAAAGTGAACATAAACCAAGAACCACAACCCTGGAAGGTTCCCCAGCCCCATAGGTGGCCATTATTCTGATTTTTATTATTTATGATACTTGATACTCATCCATGCTGTTGCCTGTAGTAATGTGTTTTCATTTCTTTTCATTTTTGAGTCCTTTCCTACTGGATGAACATACCATCTCTTTCTCCTCCTGTTACTTGGGGCAAGTAAAGCTGTTGTGAGCCATTTTTATATATCTTTGGGTGACAGTTATTTCAATATAAAAACTCTATGAAGAATGCGTGATCGTTTCTTCTGTTTACAGATTTGCAGATAGATAAAACATGTCCAAATTCACAGTCCAAATGTCTCCTGCCTTCTGAGGGCCTTGCTTTACAGGCTGAAGGCACTCCTCTGGCAGGCAGAAATGCTAGACAGGTTGCCTGCATTATGTTCCCTGGTCTCGCCATCATCTTTGAACTCTAATGCTGTGATCATAAGTTATTTGAGTTTTGTGATGATTCATATCATCCAGGATCTCCATGTGGCCGATTTCTCTCAAACCGATGATTTACATTGCCTGAGAGTATCCCGAGTGACATACTCTCAACTGTCCCCTGTTAAATTCTTGCAGCAGATAAGGGGCTCCGTTTTGTACACAGGGAGAGACCACAGACCCCAAGGTTCATAACACCTGTCTGAGGCCCAAAAACCCCCATCCAAAGTGGGCTCTCTTCTGCCCTCTTCATTCCGAGTCAGCAAGCATGTGTTCAGCTCCTGCCGTACACCAGGTGCTGTATATACCAGCTCCCGGGGCTGAGAGAAGAACTCCCACCTTGGACGTGCGCACAGCCCAGTGAGGGGTTTGGTACCAGTGGCAGATGCTGTTCTGGTAGTACACAGAGAGGCAGCTCAGCGTTTAGACCCTGTCTCAGAAACAACAGATTTATACCCAACTCTGGGGCTTATGACCTTGGAAAGTTACGTCATGTAATGGTCAGCTGCTTCACCTACAAAGTACGGATAATAATGGCAAACTCAATTTCAGAATTAAAAGAAATAATATACAAAACCCAGCATAGATAATATGCTTAATAAATAGACCGAGGAGCTACGTGAGCACGGTAGCAAATGCCCCAAAGACTTATTAAAGTACTGTTGGGTCTGTGCTGCCTCGGGGCACACTAACGGTCAGAAGGGAAAAGGTGACTCACCAACTCTCTGACCCCATCTAACAAAGATATTTCACCCTATGCCCAAAGGGTGGCAGGGCCTCCCCTGATTAGAGTTATATGTACTGAATGTGAAAGAAGATCGTTTTGTTATTATGAGACCTTCCTAAATATAGTTCCAATTCCAGTCCGGAATGGCAGCACTCAGGGCCTGGGTTGAATCCTGTGACCGTCCTCTCCCTAAGCAAACACAGTTTATCTCTGTCTTTAAATGGGCACCGTTTTGCCCCAGCATCTTCTTTGCCTGATGGCTGCTCAATTAAATTGTACCTATCTTCTGTTCTAGAAGACTAAGAGGGTTCAGAAAAGTAAGAAAATTTCTGAGCCTTCAATTAAACTTCAACCTGGGGTGCTACCTGTCATGATAATTTCTGGTAATTATTTCTATTTGTGACCAGAAAGCAGAGACTCCATCCCCAAGGGATGTCCAAAGAATACTACTAGGATTCTATTGAACTCATTTTGCATCTGATCATCTGAATTTGAGTGATTGCTAAAACAAGGAGATAAGACACTTGAGCCTCCAGAGAAGGTTTTTTAATTAAATCAGTTTTAATTCAGCTCCCTCTTCTGTCTTCTATGTGAGTTGCTAGAGGTTCAGGTGTTCTAATTAAAGAACCAGAGATTGGAAAGTAAAAGCCAACTAACTCTCCCTTCCACCAACAGAGCGATAACCGGTAATGGCTCCCATTTGCCCCTCCTTATCTCGCCTCTCCCCCAGCTACTCACCCAGGTAGGTGTACCGCCTGTTCATGATGGCTTCATCATTCAGCTTCAAATAGGTGTTGTCCGTGAGGTTCAGCACTTTGATCGTCCCAGCCCAATAAAATGACCCGGGGGCGCCCATCACCACCAGCTCCTACCAGAAAAATCCAAATATAAGTGGGAAGCCGAGAAAGGGATGAAGAGATGTAGTAAGACCACAGTCACACAAAGGAGAACTCGGAATGAAATTAAAAATACCTCACCATGGGTTGTTGTTTTTTTGGGTTTTTTTTTCCCAGCATATCCATTTAAAAAAAAAAAATCACCACATTTCCTAGCATTATAGAATCTATTGTCCAGTTGGTATGGTCAGGAATGAAGAGGCGAAGTTAACTGAACAAGGGGACAGGATGAGTGACCCACCAACCACAAATGAGACTATACGCATTTCCTCAATCTTATACCAGGATTAAACATGAAAATGGCAAACAAGGGTGGTGTCCTGCAGAATTCCAGGGAGCACTTGCACAAAGACAGCAAGGCCTCACCTAGCCTGGACCCAGGCCCACTATTCAATGGCTCCGGCTGCCCAGTGCATAGCAGGGCTTTCCAAAAACTGCACTAATGTCCCAGGGAAATCCCCTCTAGGGCTCATCTCAGCTCCTCTTCTCAGGAAGGGCTGCAAAGGTGGGTTTTCTGGCCACAATGGCCCACTGCAAATTCGGAAGGACAAAAACAAGAAACCAAAAAGCCAACTAAGGGAAGTTCATAAACTAGAAAGAGAACAGACCACAGGTAGTAAGAGACAGTAGCCCTAACTAAAAATAGACTCCAGAATACAGAAGACACAGCTCTCGGCATTTAAATGGTGGGAAAATGGTCCTGCAGCCACAAGCCTGTGCTACAAAACCATCTAACGACCAATACTGATGATAATCCTAAATGCTCCAAAACAGTTCAGTTACCTTGGAAAGTCAACAGGGATATCTGCACGATCTTGCCCACAAGAAGATGCATTGTTAACTGTGCCAAGTTAGAAACAACCTGAATGTCAAACAGTAAGGCTTCTAAACTAGAACCCATGCATGCAACAGAACTCAATGCAGTATTAACCACACCACAGAAGACCTAATGGCACCGAGATATTTACAAAGTGCTGTTAAAAAGAATACATAAAGCAATATATATGCTGCCAATCATGTTTTATAAAGAAAAAAAAAAACGAACGAACATGTGCACAAATTCACAAAGACCAGGTGGACAGGTCATAAAACATTTTCCCCAGAGTGCTGGAACTATGGACATCCCTTCTTTCACTCTCTCATAGTTTATTAAAAATTTGAGAACAGACTGTTTTCCAAGAGCACAGGTCTCAGGTAAAAGTCAACCTGTCAACTGTTCCAAACATATCGGCTCCCCTCCTGCCAATTCCCCCTCAGACTGTACACTTGGGACACTCTGCTCTTTGACTCTCCATTCCTGCACGGCCCTCATGCTTCCTCTGCCTGAGTAACTCTTCTGCAATCTACAAAGCCCAGCTCAAGTGTGGGAGAACCTTCGACAAATGTTGGTAGGAAAGAAGAGCACAGGTTAGGAGTCAACTCATAGAAAGTTCCAGAATCAGCCAAAAAAACCCGACTCTATGGTGATAAAATTCAGAACAGTATGAAAGAGGGGCAGTATTATCTGCAAAGGGGCATGAGGAATTTTCTACAGTGGTGGAAATGTTCTCAAGATAGAGATGACATGAGTGTGCACATTTATCAAAATTCATCAAACTATATTTACATGGGTGTGTGTTATCGTATGTATTGAACACAAAAGACTTGATAGTCAAAAGTTCTAGAACAGTTAATTAAACACTGACCAGGAAGTCACCTCACACAAAAAATGCAGAATTGCCAGTGAAATGACATTTTACAAGTGTTCCAGTGAAGCCCCCGAGGACCGAGCCTGCACTGGGATAAGTAGCAGCAAGTTCTTGCACACATTGGAAGTCTCAACAGGGAATCTCCTTTTGATTATTTATATTTTCTAAAGTATCTGCACTGCCAGAAGAAATAAAACTTATTTGTCCAACAAAATCATTTTTTTTTTCTGTACTGGGGATTGAATCCAGGGGTGCATAACCACTGAGCCACATCCTTAGTTTTTTTGTTTCTGTTTTGTTATTTTTGAGACAGGGTCTTGCTAAATTGCAGAGGCTGGCTTTGAACTTGTGATCCTCTGGTCTCAGCCTCCCAACCTGCTGGGATTCCAGGCATACACCACCACGTAAAGTCATTAATTTTTTATTCAACTATATTTACTAAGTACCTACTATCATGTATGTAGAGCTTGTGCTACATACAAAGATAAAGTTCCTTGGCATGACACGCTTAGGATAAGGCAACATGGAAAACCACAAGATAACTGTGTAGGCTGACGAAAGCTGCTGGTTTCTGACAGGTCCCTGGAGGCTAGTCCCTGCCAGAGAGTCATGAGTTTCTGATCATTTATAAAGTCACCAACGGATTCTTGGAGTGCAAGAATCTGCAAAAGCCAGGAAATTGGGGAGAAAAAGAGAGCCCATGGGAAAGAGGGTGAGGCTTTGAACAAGGGAGTCTATCAATCTGGGAAGAATCGGGACAATGACTAGGGAGTGAGTGCAGGTGGAAGGAAAGTCCCTCCCTAGATTCTGGTCTGAATGGCTTGCTTTTCACCCCTCAGGAAGGCGTGGACGAGGCTGTCAGTGAACACTTCATTGAAGGTTCTGAGATTGACACCTCCTCAAAGCACTGCCCAGATAACCCCGGAGGTATCTCTCTGCTTTCTGCACTCAGGACCCATCCCTGGGAACACACACGGTGGGGCACAAGTTCTCTCCTCCTCCTTACACTTGCCTGTTTGGTGTAAGAGACTGTGCTACTTCTAGAAAGCCAGGAGAAAGACAAACCATCGGTTCATCAGAGGACAGAGACTTTTTTCCCTGGCCTCCAGTTTGGAAAGGAATTTGCAATCAGTGCCCAAAAACAAAGGGCGCCGAAGAATGTCATGAGTGATGGCCTCAACACCAGTTGTATACACAGCGTGGAGCGTTCTCCTTCTGCAGCTTTTTACAAGCCAGAGCTCCGAGCATAGGCACGGGCCTGTAAAGGCTCTGCAGGACACGAGGCATGGACAGACTGCTTTCCGATTTTGATTAATCCAGGATCCAAGTGGAGAAATGAGTGTCTCCTGTACCTCTGTGTTCTCTCAAACTACAGAGGGGATAAGGCAAAGTAATCTCATTCCTTAAAAACTTTTGAAACAAATAGTTGTTTTCTTCCTCTGTTCTCTTAGGGTTCACACTGTCTTTCCCTTCAATCCAAATGAGATAAACTGGGACCAAGCCTGTGACCCTCAGGGCCGGGCTGGGAGGCAGAGCGTCTTCTGGGAAATCCCTTGAATTTAGCTACTTCTGTTCATTTTGAAGGTTGTTTTAGTGGCATTCACAAGTGTCAGGAAAATGTGATCAAAGCTTTGCTTCCCATCTCCCAAGGAACAGCCAGTACAAATATCACACCCCAGAACCCAAGCTTCCCCTCAAACAAGGCCACCACTGCCTAATCACATCAGGAGAATCCCATAAAACAGCCTGGGCCTTCTCCCGAGGTGCGTTTTACTAGCAGAATCTCCAGAGGCACTGGGGCCCCTGGGTGTGCCTGAAAGAAGCCACAGGCTCTTCTCTACCCACTCCCCAGAGGGGACCCCAGGAAGGCAGAAGAACGCAGGGATCTACGACAGAAGTCCATGCTTAGGAAAGTTCCCCCCAGTGGTTTCCAATGGCGGGGTCATCCCCAAGTCTTCTGTCGGTGCTTAGAAGTGTCTGTCACCTCTATTGCTCTAGTCTACGAAAATAAATAAAGTCCCCGGGAAACTCTCACCTTCAATGATGGGCTAAAACTCATGTGGTATCCATAACTCAGAGCTTAGATAACCTCAGGGTCACTGACCCGCAGGTCAAGCAGGCCCCTTGGGCCAGAATATTTGGGGCCAAAGTGGCTACGTCCGGGATGGTAGGGAAACCATCCGCCTTGGGACGCAGCTGTGTGCCCCAAGAGGGGGACAGATCAGCTCACAGCACAGGCAAGTGATGAGGTCAGCAGAAGGGCAGAGGAGGGAACCGCGCCTGCTCCACCCCTTCAACCACATTTCCTGCTCAGCCACAAACAGCTGAGGTTCCAGACACAAGGGAGGCAGCGAGTTCAAAGACCTCCTGTTTAAGGAGGCCAAAGGCCTGGGAACCAGAGTGAAGGCTGAAGCCCAGATGGGCCAAGAGACAGCAGGCTGGGGTCAAAGGACTGAACAGCAGCAGGGGGGCCGCCCACGCCTCTCCTGCCCTTCTAGACACTGTGTCCCCACTTCTGTTTGTTCTGAGCCCAGCCAGCACATGCCAAGACACTGTGGCTCCCTTGGGCTCTGAATCCCAGAGGCTGGGGTTTCAACAGGCCTTCTCAGGTCTCTGGTCATCCCAGGCTTGCCCAGCCACCTGGGCTTCCCTTCTATACCCAATGGCCCCCCAACTCCTCCTTCCAAGCCCTCCTTCCACACAGTCCCAAGTCCTGCCTTTCCCGACTTGCCAGCCTGTGGGGCCACACTGACGCCTCCCTCCAATGTTGTGGTGAGTGCTGACTTCTGTGATGAATCAGTCCTCCTCCCACCATCCAAGGTGAAGCATCTCCCCACAGTCCCAGGCTCAGCACACTTATCCCCTCAAAGACCAGCAAGGGCCAAGCCTAACTTCCTGGCTCAGACTAGGGTCTAGTCTCTGTGTCCAAGGCCTCTTATAGGAGCAGCTACGAGCATGTCCCAGCACCTCACACTTGTGCCTGAACCAGAGGTCCTCCTTGGGGGTCCTCTCCACAAGGGGCATCACTCTTCTCCACAAACCCAGCTCAGCACCTCTTTCCTCTGCCCCACAGGGCTCTGGCCACCCAACCCATGGACATGTCCTTAGTATTCTCTAATGACCCCAATCACTTTATTCCAAAAGTGACACTCTACCCTGCCCTGTTGCCTCATGGCTAGAACACATCATGGCCTCCCTGTCTGGCCTCCCTCAAGAGCATCCTAATCCAAAGTCCTGGGCACACCCACCCCAGATAGCCTTACAACACTGCCATCTGCCATGTTGGTCACCCACCTCTGATAGTACAGTGGTTCCCACTGCCTATTGGATGAAGTCATACTGTACTAGACCTGCTGCAGGACCAATGGCCAGGGCAGTTACACAGCCTACATGCTGAGAGGGAAGTGAGTAAAGTCAGTACATGGCAGGGTGGTGTTTTAAATCAATGGGGATAGGAAAAACAATTCAACAAACCAGTGTCAAAACCACCAACTATGCATTTAGGAAAACAATACAGTTTCTACTACGTAAAAAGATATAATAATTTCTGAAAGAGTGAAGATACACATTTCTTTTTTAAAAACCTGTAAAAGGACTAGAAGAAAATATAGGTGAATAATTTCATAATCTTAGAGATAGCCTTTACTAAGTAACAACTCTAGAATCCAGAAAAAGTATATTTGACCAAACATGAGTGTGCAACACTAGTACAACAGAGACACACAAAGCACAGTTAAAAGAAGCTGAGCTGGGCACGGTGACGCACACCTGTGATCCCAGTGGCTCAGGAGGCTGAGGCAGGAGGGTCAGTAATTCAAAGCCAGCCTCAGCAACAGCAAGGTGCTAAGCAACTCAGTGAGACCCTGTCTCTAAATACAAAATAGGGCTGTGATGTTACTCAGTGGTTAAGTGCCCCCAAGTTCAATCCCCGGTACCGCAAAAAGAAAGGGAAAAAAAATAAGACTGATCAGAAATTTTTTTGAAATAAACAAGAATGTTGAAACTATGTAACAAGTTTATACAAATCAGCAAAAAGAACAAAATCAGAACACTGAACTCAGAATATAAACAATTTCCAGAAAAATACAAATGGCCAATATTTAAGAAAGATAACAACTTATACTAATAATCAGCTCATGGGACATTAAAATGAGATTTCTTTTTCCAATGGCAGAAATTGTTAACATTGGTGAGAGCGCGATGGGACAGTTGTGACAGAAGTGGGAAAAGTGTCAATTAGTAAACACTTCTGTAATGCAATTTTCCTGAATGTATCAAAATGTATCAAATTCTGGGTACTGCTGGACCCTCCTACCATCTCCTCTATGCATGCACTTGTGCTCAAAAAGCTGGTCACCAATCTCCAGCACACCACCACAGTGAGACTGTGGCCTGTTCATACAGCATCTCACTCACTGCAGCTGGAGGCAGTGGGCCGAGGCTAGGAATGGAAGAGGCTGGAAAGGCAGGAGGATCCGGGATGCCGGATGAGGGGAGGCATCTGGATTTTCTTATAAGTGGATGGGAAGATACTGGACAGTTCTGAGCAAGAAGCCATGACACTTTTGTGCATAGAAGGTCCCAGAACTCGTCTGTCAGGAGGAAAGGGTGGAAGCAGGACAACAGGAAGGCTCTGTAGTGGGCTAGGAGCAAAACAATCAAAGCTGATTTGTGGGGTGCCAGAGGATGTGGAGAGAAACGTGTGTTTGCACGGTAAGTTTTGAGGGCAAAAGGGGTGGGACGTGCTGGTTGCTGATACCCCAGTGAGAGGGGAATTTTCAAAGCTTTTGGCCTCGCCAGCTAGGACACTGGTGGTACCATTCACGAGGCCCAGGGTGGAATTCTCTGGAGCAGTCACAAAACCAACGCCTGCATGAAGGTTCACAGTAGGAATTGCTGGGGGTTGAGAGGGAGGTGCCTCCCATTTATTGGTTTGAATAAAAGATGATTTAAAAATTCGACTTTCTACCTTTCATTTTTGCTGTTTGCACACTATATTGCCAACTGTCTTTTTATTGACTTTTTTAAAAATATCAATGACAGTGGAATGCATTACAATTCTTATTATATATATATATACAGCACAAATTTTCCATATCTTTGGTTGTATATAAAGTATGTTGACATCAATTCGTGTCTTCATACATGTACTTTGGATAATGATGTCCATCACATTCCACCATCCTTGCTAACCCCCTGCCCCCTCCCTTTCCCTCCCACCCCTCTGCCCTATCTAGAGTTCATCTATTCCTCTCATGCTCCCCCTCCCTACCCCATCTATGAGTCAGCCTCCTTATATCAGAGAAAACATTCAACATTTGGTTTTTTGGGATTGGCTAACTTCACTTAACATTATCTTCTCTAACACAATCCATTTGCCTCAAATGCCATGATTTTATTCTTTTATTGTTGAGTAAAAATTCCATTGTGTATATATGCCACATTTTATTTATTCATTCATCCACTGAAGGGCATCCAGGTTGGCTCCACAGTTTAGCTATTGTGAATTGTGCTGCTATAAACATTGATGTGGCCATGTCCCTGTAGTATGCTGTTTTTAAGTCCTTTGGGTATAGACCAACGAGAGGGATAGCTGGGCCAAACATGAATAGTTCCATCTATTTTCTCTGAATTAAAATAGCCATTTCTAAGATCAAGACGGCCAATTTCACTCCTGACTTAGAAGGGACCCTCTGCAGAAAGCTTTGGAAACCTGACAGTGGGGTCAGAGGCCTTACTCCCCTCCCCTCGATGTCACATGCTGTCTTTCAGCTCTCTTCAGTCCTGTAGCAAAGAAGGGAGAGACAGGTGGCATCAGAGTCAAGCCCTTAGGCCAAGATGTGAAGTTTGGGGTTTAATCTTCCTTGTCATGAGAAGCCAGAGAGTCTACATGAAAGGTCTGACTTTGAAAGAATCCTTAGGCTGGAGTGCAGAAGACATACTGCAAGAGCCAAGCACAGGCACAGCCTGGGACCGAGAAAATGTTTAAGAAGTAGATGACGGTGACAGTTATGTGACACTGCAAATGCACTAAATGTCACCGATCCCACATTTAAAATGGTTAAAGTGCATTGATTCAATGACTATAATAAAATGGACAGGGGAAACCAACTCGGGGCCAGTGTATCGCCAAGTGAGGGCAGTGGCCCTTCCAGACACGTGTGCTGACCGACTTTCTACCCTTTTTCGGTGGCGATACAGAAAAGCCGTCATTCGGGATACATTTGGAGACTTCAAACAGTAAGATTTCAGAAGTACTTTTTATGTGATGCAAGGAACCACACAGACAACGGTGCCACTTCCAGAGCTCAGCAAGGAACTTTGCAGAAGGCAGGCAGTCCTAAAGATGCCCAAGGAACGAGGAGGAGAAGCAAAGAACAAACTCGCAGGAAATGAGAACAAGAAAACAGTAACTAAAAATGAACTACAGGCCAGATGTCACAGGGCCGCTGACAGGGCACATTCAAGTGTAGGGTCTTTGAGAGGTTGAGAAAAGGTCTAGGGTTGTATGTTGAGACCCTCCATAAAGAGGAACACTGTGAGGTGACGAGTGTTCACTTAGGCACCAGCTGCCTGCATGCTGTCTCAGGGATGCTTAACCTCTGAGCCACATACCCAGCCTTTTTTATATTTTATTTACAGTCAGGATTTCACTAGGTTGCTGAAGCTGGCCTTGAACTCACAATCCTCCTGCCTCAGCCTCCCAAGCCACTGGGATTACAGGCGTACACCACCATGCCTGGCCATTGTATCCCTTTAATCAGGTCCTTCCGCAGGTTTCAGCATCAAACTGACATGTTCGGAAATTTGAGTGAGTCAGGCCACCAGCAGCCTCTGCCCAGCCAGTGCCCCTGACCAGGCTTAAATAACGCTCCCCGATGTAAGGACCAGAATCGACTCACCCACAGCTCGAGTGTCTGGGACACTAACAGCACTCCCCTCCGGAGGTCACAAAATATCACAAAAAGCCAGGAAATGAACACCCAAAAGAGGCATCCCCAGGCAGAATCACCCACCTCCGTGAAGAAGCCTGCTATCCCAGCCTGGCAGGAGCCATGTTCCTCTCCATACTTCTTCTTATACTCTGGAGGGGGAGAAGGAAAGAGAAGCAGACCAGACATGTCAGTGTGCGCCAATCGTGCGTGGACCCAGCCCCTTCCCCCAGTGCCTCTGCGAGCTGGGCCAGGGATGCTGACCAGACTCGGGCGCAGAAGGAAAGTCTCAGGAATCCACGAGACCTCAAAAATCCAGGCGCTGGAGCCATCAGGTAGCAAGGCTGCCAAGGGCCTCAGAGGACTTCCTCCGCTCACGTCGGGGAGGGAGCAGCCGCCGCAGCCACAGTGATTAAGTGGGAGGCTGGTGACAATTACTTCAATTACTTCAGAAAGGATCAAGATCCCTAGTGGGTCCTGAGGAGCTGAAAACATGACCCAGAAATGGGAATAATGTGGCCATCCTAGTGTGGAGTCCCCTGGAAGGAGACCAACCTTTCCCCCAAAACACTTGGTACAGCTAGAGGCAGAATGCTCCCAAGCATCCAACCAGAAGCAAGGCATCCACCCCTGGGCTAAGAAAGAGGGGGTCTACCAGGACAGGTCCCAGAATGTGGCCTTGCTCTCCCGCAAGGTCAGAGGTAGCAGACACGTGTATTCCTGTGTGGAAGCAAGAGGGACAGATATCTCCAGACCAAGAGAAAACCCATGGATGATCTCCTTTGTCCCAACACCCTACCCAACAAATGGGAACACTCTGTTGCCCATTTTATTTTCACATTGGCAAGAAAGAAACTTTTGATGAGAGTTTAGTAGTGCCAGGCTTTGTGGTATTGCCTCCACTAGCATCATTTCATTGATTCCCACATCCCTGGGAATCGATCTCCCTATTTGTCAACAGGTAATACTAAGGCTCAGAAAGGTCAGGTGAATTGTCCAGGGTCACCCAGCTAGTGAACGCCTATCTCTTAGATCTGTGGCCTAGGAAAGATTTTGTAAAGTAGTTTCACAAAATCACAAGAAGCGACTGGCGGTTGGAAGTCATTTCAGGGGTGAAGACAAGGAGGGAGGTTTAGAGTGACTCAAATTAATCACATGTGCCACATTGCTGGATAGCCTCAGGCTGGGGCTACCCAGCAAATAACCCAGTGACCTTCTGGGGGTCTTGGCAAGTCTCCTGTACCATTAAAATCTAGTACCATGAAAATATGATTATTTTTGAAACACAAAAATAAATAATCCAAAAGAACAATGAAGCCGTGATTGCAACACAGTGCGCCTTCCTGCAGCTCAAAGTGTCTACTCCAGGCGCAGCGGGGAAGGGGCCCTGGGGAGATAGGCAGAGTAATTCAGTTTCTAACAACACTCACCGCAGAGCCTAGTAACATTTTCCAGTAAGTGGCCATTAACCGACTGCTGAATTACAACAGAAGGTCAATGAGGGACTCCTCTTCCATGAGGGGGGTGCCGTAAGCTCCTCCCACCTTGTCCTGCGACGCTAAGGGAAACTTCCAGCCCTGCCAGAGAGCCACGCACCAGCAACGGAACCCACTTATCCCCAGCAAAATCTTGCACCAAGATTGCGGATAGGGGTGCAAAGAATTAAACAAACCCTGCATCAAATAGCACAAGGACTAGAAAGAGCAAAATGTCCCAAACTGGACAAATGAACCTCATCGGTGCCCCTAACTCCAGGGGTAAACCTCCCATTATAACTCCTACAAAATGAAACAAAGAAGATCCAGACCCCAAGGGCTGAATAAAACTACCATGCCCGACACACCAGTTCAGCCTTATAAATGTGGCATGAATAGGAACTGTGTGGTGTTGTGGTTTGAATACGAGGTGTTCCCCCAAAACTCCTGCGCTAATGCAGGAATGTTCAGAGGGGCCAGGATTAGATTCGGAGTGCCATGACCTAAGCCGTCCATCCTCCTTTGAATGGAGGAAACCGAGTGGTGATGTAGGAGGGGGCGTGGCTGGAGGAGTGGTCATTTCTCTGCACCCCCTTCCCACCCCACCCCCTGCTTCTTGGTCACCAAGAGCAGGACAGCTTCCTTGTCCTGCAGTCACGTTCCTCCTCAGAGCAACAGACTTGGGTGATCATGGACTAGACCTCAGAAACCACCAGCTCAAGTCAAATTTTCCTCCTCCAATTGTCCTTGGGTATTTTTGTCACAAAGAAAAAGCGGACAAACGCATGGAAGTCTCATATCTTTTTAAGTAAATAGTCTTGAGGTCTCTTTTTGACAGGAACTGCAAAAAAAAAAAAAAAAAAAAAAAAACACATTCAACACCTTTCTCAGCCTCCTCCCCACACTGTGCTTGGAGTTCTGTATCCTGGAACAGGACCTGGTGTTTCTGAGGTGGTCGTGGTCTTATTGGAAGCTGGGAGTGCCCCCCGCCTGGCCCAGGCTAGAAGACTGCCAGGGGAAGCCCTTACCAGCACCCTTACCATTTTATATGTGGGACTCCAGTATCCAAGGAGTTTGGGATCTGAGGGGGTCCTGAAACCAGTCTCCCTCAGACACCGAGGGACAATGTCACATAAGGTTATGCTAACTTTTTCCTATCCTAAAAATCTTGATTAGAGCAAAAATAATTTGATTCTTCTTCTCTAGACCTGAGATAGCAAGACACACTAGAGAGTCTGGGAATAAAGATGGGTAGAGAAACAAGGGGCTGCCCCCCAACACCAACCCCGAGAAGCCACGTCAGACATCCTGTCTCCACTGAGAAGTTCAGAAACGCAGGGTGGAGGGATTCAAGAGAGGGCAGGGGACCTCCCGTCTCCTGTTCCCAGGAAGAACTTTGCCTTCACAAACACAAAGGCCATGGGGCCAGAAGCTGGCTGCTCCTGGGCACGTCCACTCGGTCGGCCTTCACACGCCCCCAACGTGATGGCCCAGCAGAGAGGGCTGCAAAGGGCCATCTCCCTCTATGAACAAAGCATTTATCCACTTCAAAGAAGCAGAGCAGAAACCAGGCTTCGCATGGTGACAGCAGCAACTGATGCTGTCACAAACCTATTAAATTGGGAGAAACTGAACCTGGTAAGCAAAAGATGAAGTCCAACAGGGGACCGAGAAATATCTTGGAGGAACCGGGATTCGATGGGAGAATTCCCTGCCACACGTGGGTTTGAATTACTTGGCCTATGTCACAGGCTTCAATATGTTAAGTCGTATGGCTCCTCCATTCCAAAAATGGTAGTATTTTCCTTGGGTTAGCTGCTGGTTTTATTAAACCCTGCCTAAACAGAAGGCAATTCAGAAAGAAGAAAAAAAAATTTACCGATTCCCAAATGTTCAGAATCCGCAACTTCAATGCATGGAGTCAACACTCATGAATTTTAATTCACTCAAGGCGGCCAGTGATTGGGCGTGGTCACTTCTGCACCCTTCCTAAAACTCTGGAATGTGTCAATCCCCCAGAAAGATCGATATATGCACAGTGTAACACTTTCCAAAACACTCTTCCTATTACATACTTGAGAAAGTTTGATCTTTCAAAGCCAGTCTTTTTAATACACTGATTTTAAAATAATTTCTCCATGGTTCCTTAGCTGAGCTATGAAAATACCAGGGAGAAAATAGCTCTGCTGTATTAAATTATTTCTGAATTTCACCAAGGAGAGGCAAATCTAAACAACTGATCATTAAACAGCAATTTAGACAGATCTCTAATAATAAAGGGCATTTAAATACACCCCCAAAAAATGAAAAGATAAAACTACCCATTAGGAGGCATCTCCTTCCAAACGAGGGGGGGGTGGAGTAAATGATCTCAATAACTAGGTTAGAGAGGAAGGGAGAAGAATTTATCAAAATAGCTCATGATTAAACAAAGTGAGCACTAAAATGCAAATTGTACCAAACCAGAGACTTACAATTAAGTGAGAAAGAGGTTTTTAAAGGGGAAATAATCTTCAGAGAATATCTAATAATCCCAACCTTCCCCATTCATTTTATGTCAGTATGTAATTGCTCAGAACAAGTGGTTTATTTAAAGCTACATAGCTAATTAGTCTCAGTCAGCACTGAAGAGCAGGGGCTGCTGGCCTCCCCGCTACTTCAGCCACACAGGCATGCTGCATGAGAACAGGCCCAGTCTCATTATTTTTGTTTAAAAAAAAAAAAAATCATTGTCCATCACCAGATAAATGAAGTATGGTATACACCTATGCTATTCTACCTTTAAAAGGAAGGAAATTCTGACACATGCTACAACATGGCTATTTCCTGAGGACACCACATTAAGTGAAACAAGCCCATCACAAAAGGGCACACACCGTGCGTGTTATGCTTCGGATGTGAAGTGTCCCCCAAAAGCTCATGTGCAAGACAATGCAAGAGGGTTTACAGGAGAAATGATCAGATCATGAAAGCCTTAACCCAATCAGTAAATTATTCCCCATGGGGATTAACTGAGTGGTAAATGAAGGCAGGTAGGGCGTGGCTGGAGAAGGTGGGTCATTGTGGTGTGTATGTGTGTGTGTATATATATATATATATATATATATATATATATATATATATTTAATCTGGTAAGTAGAATCTCTCTGCTTCCTGATCAAGTAAGGCACTTCCTTCTGCCACTCTCTTCTCCCATGATGTTCTGCCTCACTTCAATCTCTGAATAATGAGCCAGCCTTCTAGATATAGACTGAGCCTTTGAAACCGGAAGCCCCTAAATCCTCCTGTACAATTTTTCTGGTTGGATCTTTTAATCAGAGCAGCAAAAAAACTGACTAAAACGATGAGACTCCACTTACATGAGGTCCCTAGAATGGTCAAAGTCAGAGACAGAAAGGAGAATAGTGGTTGCCAGGGGTTGGTGGGGAGGAGGATGAGAGAGTTGTGTGGGTACAGACTCATTTGGAAAGAGGAAAGTTCTGGAAATGAATGGTGGGGAAAGTTGAACAACGTGGATGTACTTAATGCCATAGTACTACATGCTTTAAAATGGTTACAGTGGTAATTTTTATATGCCTTTTTTTAAACAATAATAAGTGACAAAAGAATTTTTTAATAATTGTTAAATAGTTCCTTGCCTCCAGAATCTAGCAAGCCCCATTTTGTTAATTCCCTAACTCAGAATAAGCAACAAGCTATCTTACAGGCACATAATAATGTATTTTCAACTTAGTATATGCTATGTCACATTTCATCCGTCATAGAAACTGACCTGGACAGGGATCAGTCACATTTCAGTGAGAACCCCAGCTCAGAACCAAGTAGAATTCAATCGTGTAACAGAAGCGAAAAGACTCACTGGCACTAAAACACGGACAAACGGCTGTTTGGACATTAAAACCAAATGTCTGGAGTAAGGAGAGACCCAGGACATAGAGCAGATCAGCCCTAGCTACATTTTACCAGGCTAAGGTGAACACCTGCCCCTCCCGCCCTGTACCTGGAGGACTTACCCATGGATTGTTTAAAACAGAAAAACTAAAACATGGCTTGAATAGTCCACAGCATAAGGTCCTAAATACTTAGAAGATTATGACGAAAATAGGAGATTTTCTCTGATGGGTCACAGCACCTAGTCTTGTCATCACAAAGAATCCCAATGTCCCACCAGGTATGATGGCAGATGACTATAATCCCAGAAGCTCAAAGCTGAGGCAGCAGGATTGCAAGTTCAAGGTCAACCTGGGCAACATAATAAGACCCTGCCTCGAAAAATAAGAAGGGCTGAAGATGTAGCTCAGGAGGTAGAACGCCCCTGGGTTCAATCCCCAAGGCTGAAAAAAATGGAGAAAATTAAAAAAAAAAAAAAAAAACAATATCTCAACAGAACAGGTAACACAGATTCCTACTCTAGACTTAAGTCCCCAACCCCACCTCTGTTTAATAATCCTATGACTGTCACCAATCTCCCTGACCCTCAATTTTCTCACCTGTACAATAATAAGAATACCTCAAAATGATGCGATTACCCGGTAAGTTATTGAGCACCAAGAACACTACCTGGCCATTGCTCGATAAATGTCAAGTGAATCTGAACCTGCTAGTTTCTCATAGAACTAACCCCAAGACACCTAGCACCACACAGGAAGTTTTGGAAGAGACTCAAAATTGGACATCCACAGGGGCAATACTAGAAGATGCAGTTTAAGCAATTAATTTCACACAATGCATGGAGACACGTTTGAAACATAGAACATATTTTTGCCTAAGACAAAAGTCCTTGGTACCAAAGGGAAAGCTTAATGGGGTTTCTGAGCCACTACCAGAGATGCTGGGACCTCTTTCCAGCCCTAGCTATCCTTGGGTCATTCTCTCTTTCCCTCTCAGATCCTTCTCTTTAACCGGTCATAATGCAAAACAGTATCCTTTTTTAATATGCTATATTTGCTTAAATGAGATAATGTTTATGA
Source organism: Callospermophilus lateralis (assembly GCF_048772815.1). Taxonomy (NCBI): domain Eukaryota; kingdom Metazoa; phylum Chordata; class Mammalia; order Rodentia; family Sciuridae; genus Callospermophilus; species Callospermophilus lateralis. Next base: position 200,073,083 of record NC_135305.1, on the reverse strand, counting down.
AAGCTCTTGGGAAATCATGAAATCCTATGTAAATGCAGAGGTCTTTATTTAATAAAAATGTATGGGGCTTATTTCTGGATTTTTAAATGGATCAACTCAGCCTTTGATGGTTTTCTCCAAAACAAAATAAAAAACACAACAGAACCTGAACTGCTTTTCATTTGTAAATGGATCGTGATTGATTTTTACCCCCTGTGGAGCCACAGCCTTTAACATTAAAAGGGGAAAAAAATTTCACTTTGAATTAGTGATCTATTTCCTTCCCTAGAAATGATCACTGTCTTGAGAAATGCAAATATGCCTTAGAAATAAAAATCCAGCTGTTCTGACAATAAAGAACACGATATAAAAATCTTTGGAATCAATGGGGCAAAAGACAACAAAATTTGATAAATTCAGACCCCAGCAATTTCAGATTTGAGAACATTTAAACAAGGCATAAGCTAAACCTTAGATCATGCATAAAAAGAGGGGAAGAGAGTTTACCAAAGAAATAAATCTTGCAACTATGATCAAAGGTATTTAAGTAATTTTAATCTTATCAAGGGCTCTTAAAATCATGTTAATGCTACCCAATTTCTATTCTTCCGTGTATATTCACTAAAGCAACCCTGTTAGCTCAGAATATTTAAGAATGTTCTGTCACCTAAAAATTATAAAATTCACATTTATTGAGCACACACTTGGAGCCTGAAACTGCTAAACATTTTAAATACCTCAAATACCTGTGTGTATGTACACGTACACATACGTGTGAGTGCAACACAGAAGATTGAAGCCAGGGGTGCTCTACCACTGAGCTACCATCCACAGCCCTTTTTTAAATTTTAAAATAGGGTCTTGCTAAGTTGCTGAGGCTGGCCTCGGATTTGTACCCTCCTGCCTCAGTCTCCTGTCTTCAGTAGGTATTAACCTCCCCATTTTACAGATGAGGAAGCTGGGGCTTAAGGAGCTTGGCCAAGTTTACCAAGTCTGAAAATAGGGACATATAGGTTCAAATATTGGAATAAATGGAAAAGTCAGAGCCTGCAAGTTAGGTCTAATGTACAATAGTACCATAATTGCCTCTAATTGCATTTCTTTATCAGTGTTTTCTCTTGAACGCTTTTTGTTAATTTAGCCAAGCTACTCCCAAATTATTCCATGCTCATGAGATTTTTCTGTCACAATAAAAAGATGAACTGTTTACAATCTCACTCCTGCCAAGCTCTGCCCCCAGTGGGCTCAAAGGAGAAGGGATGAAAGAAATGTCTGTACTTAATTTTATCACATGCACTGACTTTGGGGATTCTTAAAATATCCTGGCCTGGGGAACAGTACCTAGACGTTTACAGTGCTCCAGTTTACAGATAGTTTTTCCCACATCATCCACTGAAAGTATCGTCTCACACATGAAACCAAATGACATATGGGAGTAGACATGCAGTTTTTGTGTCACACAGTAAATGCAGACTAAGCTTCTACTGAAGGGCATGCACCATGATTTTATTTTATGTCCTAAACTCATTTCTATTTCCCATTCCCTCCACGTTTCCTGGTTTGGACAGGATATTCTGGTAGCCTCTCCCATCCAACCAGAAACAGGAAGCACCTGAGAAGCCACGAGAGAAAGATCCTTGTACCAAACCAAAGACCGGTGCAAAAGCTTGGGGCTGGGCACATGGCTCAGCGGCAGAGGGCTTGCCTGGCGTGTGTCAGGCCCTGGTTCAATCTCTAGCATGGCCCAAAAATAATTTAAAAGCTTGAGACGTTTTTGGAAAAGTGCCCCCACACTTGGGAGGGTTTGCCCAACCAAACCAACCCTCCAGCCTTCTAAAAAGAACCCAATTGGTCCACATTTACAGAACCATCAGTGGGCTTCCTAAGCACTTTGGCCAGCATTTTCTCATGAGCTCCTCACAATAACCAAAAAAGATAAAAAGCGATGGAGACCTGAGAGTGTCCACTGCCCTGCAGGACCCAGCAACTTGTCCAAGCCACAGAGGCGGCCATGTGGACAAGCTAACTTCAACCAATCTCCCCACCAACCCCTCCCTCCCATGTCTGTCTACCACTGCATAAGAAGTACATCTGGAGGCAGCGGTTCCCTCTGCCCCATGCCCATGGACATGACCACCAGTGGATTTCCACCACCCTCTCTTCCACGCCTGCAACAGACCACAGGTTCTAAGAGGGATTCACCTTTTTCCTATTGTAAATGAAAATAACCCTTTCTGCTACCTTGTACTTGGGTGCAGCTGGAGCCTTTGGGGAGAGGTACCCAGCAGTCACACATGGGCAGGGAACTGTCCCCCTTTCAAATAGATACTTTTCCTGCAGATAAGGGACTTCTGAATAGCCAGAACTATGTCCCTTGGGTTTTGACTATCTAGTGCTTTCCAGGAACTTAAAATTAAGTGGACTCTATTCCTGGGACACAAGTCAATCACCCTTCAACAATCTCTTGCTCCGCATACCTCAGAGGCACACAGCAGAAGAACTGGTGCAGACACGCTGAGCATTTAGTATTCTTAGATATAGCCAGGCGCTATTCTAAGAACTCATGGGAATCAACTCAGTCCTTTCCACGACCTTGAGGTAGCAGAGAAACTTAACTCGTCTGAGGACACATTATTAATAAGAGCAAGTGGCAGAGCTGGACTTGAACTCTGGTGTTCTGGGTCCCGAGTCTATCTTCCGAACACCATGCCACTTTGCCTATCCACACGTGAGTATGGCATGTGAATAATACAAGAGGAAAAACCCGGGCTTGGGCAAGTTTCTGAACCTCGGTACAGACAGGAGGTTGGCCTAGGTGACATGTGAGAGGGAATGTCAAACTCTGATATTTCCATTGTACTTAACCACAATGTGATCCCCACCTAGAACAGAGAGCTGGCGTCACTGAGATTTTCCACATTAAGAGAAGATAATGGTTGCTTTAAGAGCCAAAGTAGGTTTGGTTTAGACCACAAAACAGGGAAGTAGAGATCTCCAAAGCCAACAGAGCACAGGCAAGAGCTCTCTATGGGGAGCCTGCCACCCGCCCCACCCTGCCAGCACGGTCCTCTAGAGAAATCTGAGCATCTGCCATCCCCCTCCTTTTATACGGCCAAGAACACAGGAACTTTCTTTTCAGTCCTGTTTCTAAGGGGCTGCTCGTATACCCTAATACTCCCTACTCCTCATTGTTGCCTAGGCCATAGGATAAATTAGGATCTGGAAATGTGTGTGCCCATGAAGAAACAGGAATAAGTGGGAGCAAAATCTTGCTCATTTGTTCACTGGCTCCATTTGGCTTCCATAAAGTCAAGGAACCATCAAAGCAAAGAGACTTGGGCTCACTCCACAGCTGCATGGCATGAGTAATCTAGACTCCTGAGAGGAGTCCTGTATCAGTCAGCTATCACTGCATAACAAGCATGAAAGCTCCATGACCGTAACATACATTGATTTCTCACACATGGGCTCTGGCTGCAGGTTCAGCTCAGGTCTTCTCTACATGATTCTACTCTGGGACTAGCAACCTACGTGGGACAGAGCACATGGTCAGAAGTGCTAAGATGGATGGGTGGAAACACGTTGTCTGGAGCCCATGCACTCTGATGTGCATGAGGGTCACATGCAGCCAACTCAAACTGAACCTGCCCCCTAGACTTGCAGCTACCTGCCTCAGCTCACATGGGTACCCACATTCCTGCCAAGCATCTCATCACAGCCCCCAGCAGAGGAAGGGGAAAACTGGCAAAGCCTCAATGGGGAGCAGTGACATGCAAAATAGTCACACTCCTCTAACTTCATGATTCTACCTTTGAGAAAAGTTCAGTCACCTTTTGTTCTGTGAGTGTTGCAGATTGGCTTTTCTTTTTCCATGTGGAAATTTGTTTTAATTAGATATTTGTTACAGTAGAATGCATTTGATACACATAGCTCGTTTTTCCTGATTGTACATATTATAGAATCACATTGGTCATGCAATCACGTATGTACGTAAGGTAATAATGTCCTTCATTCTACTATCCTTTCTATCCCCATGGCCCCTCCCTTCCTTTCACTCCCCTTTACCTAATCTAAGGTAACTATTCTTCCCTAGTGCCCCCCCATTGTGAATTAGCATCCACATATCAGAGAAAACATCCGGCCTTTGGGGTTTTGGGGGATTGGCTTATTTCACTTAGCATGATATTCTCCATTTACCAGCCATTTCCTTCTTTAAAGCCAAGTAATATTCCATTAAAAAATATGTTATATAAGATATATATGGTGTGTGTATGTGTGTATGTGTGTGTATATATTATAGTGGTATGTATATAAATGTGGTATACATATATTCCATTTTATCCATTCATCTATCGAAGGACACCTAGATTGGAACCATAGTTTAGCTATTGTGAATTGAGCTGCTATAAACATTGACATGGCTGCATCACTGTAGTATGCCAATTTTAAGTCCTTTGGGTATATACCGAGGAGGAGGATAGCTGGGTCAAAAGGTGGTTCCATTCCGAGTCTTTTGAGGAATCTCTATACTGCTTTCCATAGTGATTGAACCAATTTGCAGTCCCACCAGCAATGTATAGTGTGCCTTTTCAACACACCCTTGCCAACATTTATTATTGCCTGCATTCTTGATGATTACCATTCTGACTAGAATGAGATGAAATCTTAATCTTCATTTGCATTTCTCTAATTGCTAGAGATTAACATTTTTTCATATGTTTGTTGACTATATTGGCTTTTAGTTTTGGAGTTTTTTAGTTAAACTGAAAATTAACAAATTGTCTCTACTGGGACACAAAATGGTTTGCTGAGTTAGACAGATGCAAAATTCAAAAGTCAACTCTACCATTTCCTAATTGCCCGAGGATCACAGGCAACTGACTTGGACTTTGAGTCTCTACTCCCTCATCTCTAACAGGAAAAATAGGGACACAGAAGCCATCCTCTGAGTGACCCACCCTGTGCCTCCCCTCACCATGTGCATGATGTAGCCTAATAGCCAACTGCCACCACCCCCATCTCCATGCCTGGGCACTGTTGACAGCCACAGCCAAAAGGGGCCCCAGCAAACTTCCAGCTGCCAGCTGATGATTGGCTCACATCAGCCCCAGCAAACTTCTAGCTGCCAACTGATTGGCTCCTCTGCAGTGATGCTCATTGGGCTGTTTCCCGGCCCTTTCAGACCACGGAGCTGCCCATTGGGGGACTTTTGGCTCTGCCCACACGACCCAACCAATCAGCCTCAAGAGCAGGAGGAGTGGGGGAGGTTGAGAGGCTTGTGGGAAGCTGGTAGTGGCAGTTGGGCTCTGAGGGTTTTTCCTGAGGAGCTGTGTGGTTTGGTGTGTGTGTTCCAAAAACAGAGTTCATTTCTTTTGACAAGTGGCTCCTGAATCATGCCCAGCCAGACTGCGGCATTTGGTGGCTCGCACGGGGAACGACTGAGGGTAAGTGATAAGGTAAACTGCTCGCCCTTGAGGGCAGGATGAGAGGATGGGTAGCCATTTTAAGATTCTTTTGTTTTGCTTCACTTTTAAGTTGCCCGTCCCTGGAGATGTGTAAGATGGAAGAAAAACCGCTCGCATCTGAGGAACAGATAGGGAGAAAGGACGGATGGACATTTCAGGAGGATAGAAAGGCTATAATGATTTTTTTATTGTTCCAATTTTGTTTCACTCTGTTTCAGTTTTGTTTGGCGTTATCTTCTTGGGTTGTATTATAGTTATAGTAGAAATATTCAAGTAAAAGAGAAGGTCTCTCGAGCTAGACAAAGAAAAAAATTCAAATAAAAAAGCTCTCTCGAGCTAGTCAGAGGAAAAAATTCAAGTAAAAGAGAAGTTCTCTCGAACTAGTCAGACAGAGGAAAAAATTCAAGTAAAAGAGAAGGTCTTTCGAGCTAGTCAGAGAAAGAAAGTGTAGAGCAGAAAAAGCCAACAGGGGGAAAGTTACAACAGGAGACTGCTACTAACACCTTTCTATCACCAGAGGATGTAAGTGTCCAACCAACAGCACCACCTCTACAGGAGACTGCTACTAACACCTTTCTATCACCAGAGGACGTAAGTGTCCAACCAACAAGGCCACCTCCATATGCTGGGAGGCCCCCAACCCCTGCAGTTGATAGTTGGGATCCTGAGACAGGACCTCAAATATTAACATGCCCTGTATTTGAGGCAGGAGGGCAGCAAATTCACAATGCTTTAAATTTCAAAACAGTGAAGCAGCTAAAAGAGGCTGTAACAACCTATGGTCCTCAAGCACCCTTCACTGTAAGCTTGGTCAAATCCATTACCAACTTGAACATGACGCCAGCAGATTGGGCTAATATGTGTAAAGCTGTGGTAAATGGAGGACAATACCTGTTATGGAAGGTTGCCAATGAGGAATTTTGCAAGGAGACGGCTAGGCGAAATGCAGCAGCTGGTTATCGTCAGAGAAATCTAGATTTGTTAGGAAAGGGACCTTATGAGGATCAGCAGCAACAAATTGTATATGATCCTGGCGTATACGCACAAATTGCTGCAGATGCAGTTAGGGCATGGAAGACTTTACAAGGACATGGAGGTTTACAAGGTCAATTATCTAAGGTAATAAAAGGAGCTAATGAATCTTACGCTGAATTTGTAGATAGGCTTATTCAAACAGCTACCAGAGTTTTGGGGAATACAGAACAAGCAATGCCATTAATAAAACAACTGGCTTATGAGCAAGCGAATCGTTGGTGCAGAGAAGTCATTAGACAATGGACACATGAAGATTTAAACACATATTAAATTATGTAGTGACATTAATGAACAAGAGCAAGTCATGGCAGCTGCAATAAAACAGGCTTTAGATGCCAGAGACATTAGTGAACAAGGGCAAGTCGTGGCAGCTGCAGTAAAACAGGCTTTAGATGCCAGGCCAAGAACATGCTACAATTGTGAACAAACAGGACATTTTAAAAGGAATTGCCCCATAGGAGGAGGGTTTAACAAAACTAGGTATCAAAGGAGTAGAATACTGGGTATTTGCTCACGATGCCGTAGAGGGAGACATTGGGTTAATGAATGCCGTTCTCAAACCACCATAGAGGGTACTCCATTATCAAAAAATGAACAAGGACCAGGTGTTTATCCACGATATCGTGGAGAAAGGCATCGGGCTCCATTGCCAAAAAAATGGACAGGGGGGCCCAATGCTCCGGGGCCCAAGACCACAAATATACAGAGCACTGGAGGAACCCAGCAACCCCATCAGGGTAGTGCCCAGGACATATTGTCCATCAGATCCCTCATCAGACAAACCAGAGAGAGGGCAGGGTTGGACATCTACGCCTCCACCAGATCAGTACTAACTCCAGAGATGGGAGTTCAAATCATTCCCACAGGGGTAAAAGGACCTCTTCCCAAAGGAACAGTAGGCTTATTATTGGGACGCAGCTTTTCTACTCTAAAAGGACTTGATAAGTCCTGGGGTAATTGATCCCAATTATGAAGGTGAAATAAAAATTATAGCCAGTTCTCCAAAGGGTATATCAGTAATTTCACCAGGAGATAGAATAGCACAGTTACTAATAATACCCAGCCTACATGATAAATTTTCCAGTCGGACTGTAGAAAGAGGTTCCAAGGGATTAGGCTCCACAGGTGTAGATTGAGCTATGCTTTCTTTAAGTTTAGATTCTCGCCCCTTGCTAAAACTAAATATTCAAGGACATGAATTTAATGGGCTACTGGATACAGGTGCAGACCTTAGCATCATATCTCGTCAAGAATGGCCAAAACATTGGCCATTACAACAAGCCACTCAAACGCTTTGAGGCCTAGGATTGGCGACTAATCCCCATAGAAGTGCAATGGTATTAGACTGGAAGGATCCTGAAGGATGTGTAGGAACTATACAGCCATATGTATTGGATCATCTTCCTGTAAATTTATGGGGACGAGATGTCCTAGATCAATTAGGTTTGACATTAACAAATAACATCAACCAAAATGCACCCACTATTATGACTAGACAAGGTTTTAGGAAAGGAAAAAGATTAGAAAAACAAGAACAAGGTATAGCAGCACAAATACAAATAGATCAAGGAATGGACAGACATGGGTTGGATTTTCAGAAAGGGCCACTGAGACAATAAAAATTACTTGGAAATCAGAAAGACCAGTATGGGTTCCTCAGTGGCCCCTTACTAAAGAAAAGATACAAGCAGCCCATGACCTGGTCAAACAACAATTAGCGGAAGGACATATACAACCTTCTGTATCTCCCCATAATACTCCCATTTTTGTCATCAAAAAGAAATCTGATAAATGGAGATTACTGCAAGATTTAAGAGCCATTAATAATGAGATAGTTATTATGGGACCTGCTCAATCGGGGATTCCTCAATTGTCTGCTTTGCCAAAAACTTGGTATGTTTTAGTTATAGATATTAAAGATTGTTTTTTTTTTCAATTCCAATTCATCCCGAGGATAGTCCACATTTTGCATTTACTATCCCTGCACTGAATCATGAAGGTCCTGATCAGAGATATGAATGGAAAGTACTCCCTCAAGGGATGACTAATAGCCCAACTATGTGTCAAATTTATGTTAACAAAGTAATCCAGCCACTTAGAAATCAAAATCCTGAACTACAAATATTTCACCATATGGATGATGTATTATTAGCACAAAAAGATAAAAACACATTGCTAGAATGTTATGCCACACTTACAAATTTATTAAAAAATTATAATCTAGAGATAGCAATAGATAAAGTACAATTAAATTTTCCAATTAATTATTTAGGAGTTCTATTATCCTCAACCATGGTCCGTCCACCAAAAATTCAAATACGAGTGGATCAACTCAAATCACTTAATGACTTTCAAAAGTTATTAGGAGACATAAATTGGATAAGGCCTTATCTAGGTATATACTAACAGGAGAGTTGGGACCTTTATTTGATATCCTTAAAGGTCCATCAGATCCAAATTCACCCCAAATGTTAATGCCTGAAGCAAGAAAGGCATTAAAAATTATTGAAACTTATCTGGAAAATATGCATTTGGATAGAATCGATATAAGTTTGCCTTTATTATTTATTGTACTACCAACAAAAAATATTCCTACAGGAGTATTTTGGCAAAAAGGTCCATTATTATGGATACATTTATCTTATTCTCCTAACACTATTCTTACTAGGTATCCTGAGGCTGTAGGACAATTAATACTCAAAGGAATAAAAGCAGCAAAGGGAGTGTTTGGAATTTCTCCCAATAAAATTATTACTCCATATACTATGAATCAAATTGATGAGTTAGCTAATGAGTTAAATACTTGGGCAATAATCATGTGCAAATCTAATGTTTCATTTGATAACCACTTACCATCTAATCCTTTATTGTCTTTTTGGTCATCACATCCTGTAATTTTTCCAAAAATGACAAGAAAAACACCTATCGGGAATGCTCCAAATATATTCACTGATGGATCTAATAATGGTACAGCAGCAATAGTTACACCTGATCAAACTTTTACATTTTTAGTTCCCAAACAATCAGCTCAAAAGGTAGAGCTTAATGCAGTATTACAAGCTTTTGTGATGTTTAAAGATTCTGTATTTAATTTATTTTCCGATAGTCAGTATATAGTTAATGCTATAGTATCCCTTGAAGATGCTGGTAGGATTTCCCCTTCCTCTACTGTTTTCTCTTTGCTTTCCACTATACAAAGTCTAATCTGGGACAGAAAAGATCCATTCTTTATAGGACATATCAGGGCACATACAGGATTGCCTGGAGCCCTTAGTTTGGGCAATGATTTAGCAGATAAAACTACACATGACATACATATTTTCTCTACACTAGAAGAAGCTACAAATTTTCATAAAAAGTTCCATGTCAATGCTAGTACTTTACAAAAGCGTTTTAAAATAACTAAGGAACAAGCTAGACAAATAATAAAGCAATGTCAAAATTGTGTGACCTTTTTACCACAAGTTAATCTTGGAGTCAATCCTAGAGGACTGATACCTAATCATATTTGGCAGATGGACGTCACACACTTGCCAGAATTTGGAAAATTAAAATATTTGCATGTTACAGTTGATACTTCTGAATTTTTGATGGGCTCCCTTCATGCTGGAGAAAAAACTAAAGATATTATAGCTCCTTGCTTACAAAATTTTGCCACTGTGGGCGTTCCAAAACAGAAACAGATAATGCCCCTGGTTATACTTCTACCTCTTTTAAACAATTTTGCTCATCATTTGGCATTACTCATATAACAGGAATCCCATACAATCCACAGGGACAAGGCATAGTTGAAAGAGCTCATCAAACTATTAAAATGTACTTATTAAAGCAAAAAGAGGGAATTGGGAAGGGTATATATTCCCCAAAGATAAACTTAAAATAACCCTTTTTACTCTAAACTTTTTAAATTTGGATTCATCAGGGCTTAGTGCTACGGAAAGGCATATGTGTCCAAAAAATGTGCATAAGCTCAAGGTACTTTGGAAAGATATTCTAACAGGACAATGGAAAAGTCCTGACCCAGTAACTGTCTGGAGTCGGGGGTCTGTTTGTGTGTTTCCACAGGGAGACAGCAGCCAATTTGGATTCCAGAAAGATTAACTAAAGTGATTTCTACAGACCAAAAAGAAGATGATTTGGCTCAAATCCATAACAACTGATATCCAAAACTCCAGTTTGGCTATTCCATCTGTGACAGAACCAGGATTCTTTTTTCAATATCTATTTTATTATTACCCTTTCCCACATCATGAAGTTCTATTTTGATTTTTGAGCTCATACAGACCTAGGTTAATGTTTTGCTGATCAGTTCTATTTTTTGACTGTGGAGTTTTTAAACATTGCAATGGAGATTTCACCTGTAAAAAGTTATAAGGCCTTTACTATTATGTGTTGTGTGCACACTTGTGTTTTATGTTGTATGTTTGTATGTACGTATGTCCATATATCATATATGATGAGCGCTCATGAAAAAAATGGATCCAAATTTTTTTACTCACATGATTTAAATGGTTTAATTTAAATTGGGTAAACGGCTGTTAAGGATTGTTTTAATATGTGAACAAAAAAGGAGGTTAACAGATCTGTTTACTTTCACCTTTCCTTTTCATTATATTTAATAATTCTGTTCAAGATAATGTAAATTGTTCAGAAAATGGTTTTCTTTTAGTGCCTTCTGGAATGTTACATAATTTTTTTCTTTAGTCATTATTGCCAGAATTCCTATCTTCATCCCAGTGCCAGTGAAGACAAAGAAAACCAATCTACAGCTTCTGCAATGGCCATCACTGAACTGCTTGCAGAACTTGCCTGGACTATGTATCACTTGTATGCATTGTGAACTCACCTGTATGCATTGTGAACTATCTGTTGGTGCAGCGAATTGTGGTAGTGTTGGGGTATTTTTGCTGATGGTGTCATCGGTGGTACAATTTTTCCAAAAGGAGCCGTCAACTGGCTTGGTGTATCCTCCTCCCTTCTGCTTGTGATAGTCGTTCAGCTAAAATTTGGGGGCCAACAGAGGTGAGGCAAAGAACCTCACCCCCCTGATGGTACAAAGACCTATCCACAGGTGTGGCTGTATACTGGACCGGTAGTCAATGACGGGTAAGATCCAATTGCAATGGTACCAACCTAAGACAGGAGGCTGACGCCTTAAGGTCAGCTCATCCAACGATGGGTAAGGACCATATGTAGTATTGGACAACCTAAGGCAGGCACGGTTCCCAAGCCACATGCTTGTTGTTTAAACAGAGAGGGGGAGATGTTGAGAGCCACAGCCAAAAGGGGCCCCAGCAAACTTCCAGCTGCCAGCTGATGATTGGCTCACAGTTGCCCCAGCAAACTTCTAGCTGCCAACTGATTGACTCCCCTGCAGTGATGCTCATTGGGCTGTTTCCCGGCCCTTTCAGACCACGGAGCTGCTCACTGGGGGACTTTTTTTGGCTCTGCCCACGCGACCCAGCCAATCAGCCTCAAGAGCAGGAGGAGTGGGGGAGGTTGAGAGGCTTGTGGGAAGCCGGTGGTGGCAGTTGGGCTCTGAGGGTTTTTCCTGAGGAGCTGTGTGGTTTGGTGTGTGTGTTCCAAAAACAGAGTTCATTTCTTTTGACAAGTGGCTCCTGAATCGTGCCCAGCCAGACTGTGGCAGGCACTTTCCTAACCTATGCACATGGCAGGACAGGGTACGGGTGGAAGAAGACCCCAGGGAGGGTGACTTGAAATGTCTGTTCCACACTAGCCCCAGCATCCCCTACCTAGAGACTGCACCCCAGTTACCAGTGGTGGCGACTTGCTGGTTGGAACCTTCTTCACAAGTTGCCGTCTCTTCTCTATCTCACCCCTACATGGTATTCTCTAGAATCACCTCTAAAATAACTTCTAAAATAAATAACTTGTAATCAAACCCAAGTGAAAAACTTTTTTTCAGGGGGGTTACGACAAAGGAGAGAATGTGAACAGTCCCCAGACTAAACCTGCCTCTGGCCCCTATGTCTGCTAAGTAAATAAGAAGTATGAGCCATGGTGGATGCAGGTATACATGGACATTCGATCCCAGCACCCCCTGCAAGGCTGCAAGGGGCTGATGTCCTTTTGCTTTCTGGTGCTTATGTGGCATGTAGAGGAACCACTGGGGACAGCAATGGGTCCCCTTTCACGATCCATCATTTTTAGTCCTACTGCATGAGTAGATTGGGCTCAGTAATCACCACCTCCATTGCCTCTGTGGATTCTTTTCCCCAGCCCGATGAGCTACCCAACTAGTTGTTCCAGAGGCCTTTCCATTTTCTTCCCGGAAGGAGGAGGAGGAACAAGCTGGGTGGTCACAACAATCCTGATATAGTATCTCAAACTGGGCACCCTCTTGACATGGTTGTTGTTGATTTCATCTATTTTTAAGATGAAAGTTTTCCTTCGACTAGACTGTTACAGAAGTGAAGAGGCTAGAGCTCAAGACGGCCCAGCCAGAGTCCAACAAATGCTCACACAGAGAAAAGTACATAGAAATGGCTCACCTGCACACAGGATGGGTTTGCCCCCTACAAAGACACTGCTGGTTCTTCTGTGGGGGGAAGAACTTTGCTCGGGCCAGCCACCCAAGTCCCCAGAGGGTCCTCCATGAGACAGGAAACTGCAGTGTCCCGACATTGTTTCTCAGAGACCACTTTTGATTCCACCAACGTGAAACCTGGGAAATCCCAGGGAAGCCCAAGGCAGCGTGGATGAAAAATTTTGTGTGTGTATCCAAACAAATGAATTAGGAGGGAATGAATTAAAAAAATAAACAGCCCAGCACTTAGGGAGCAGGTTCCAGTTCACTGAACTAGGATAAGGACCTTAGAGGACAGGCGATCACACTGAAGGAAAGGACAGTCGACTCTGAATCCCTCGAACCAAAATTCCACTAGACTACATAGTGATGGACTCGACTGTCCCCAGTGCCCAGGCATTGGAGGTTCTTCTATGCAGCTACCTGAAAGGACATTTGTTTTTCAGTACCAGAAATTAAACCCAGGGGTACCGCTGAGACACACCCTCAGAACTTATTTTGAGACAGCATCTCACAAAGTTGCTAAGGCTGGCCTCAACTTTGTTATCCTCCTGCCTCAGCTTCCCAAGTCGCTAGACATCCTTTCTTTATAAGACCCCAAATGTCCCTTGATGAGGAACTCTTAAAAACTTATGGAAGGTCTACTCGACTCTCAGGAGTCTACCCAAGTTCCAGGATCACATTATAAGGAAAGCCAGACCTCAGATATCAGGAGATGACTTGATGGGTGGAGGTGTTACATTCCTGCCACAGTGTAGCTTTAGGAGTCCTGGGTCTGCTCTGCACCCTGCCTCAGGCCACTTGTCCCCGGGGCAGCTAGGAGCTTCTGGCACCACCTGGGGCAGTAGAGGTCATCTGGACCTTCTCACCTTTCAGATGAGGAAAATGAAGCCCAGAGACAGTTTCCCAAGGTGCCACAACCTCTGGCAGTGTCAGGACACCAAAGGAACTATTTGAACCCTTGCCTGAGGGTTGGTGAATTTGGGTGTCCGAGGTTCATAAAGGAAGATAGGAAAAGCTGGGAAAGGCCTGGGACTGCTACCCTTTTGTACCCCTGGACAGAGCCTCCGTGCTAGAGGCCATCTGCGGACAAACAGGATGCCCTCTCAATAGCCTGTGGGAGGCTGGGAGAGATGCTTGGGGGAGGGGGTTGAGAAGAAGGGAGCAGGATTTTAAGGCAGGACATGGGCAGGGGCATGAGGGAGAATCACTCCCACACACACTCACCTTCGTAGCAAGGGATCAGCGTCCTGCCTTGGGCCTGGAGGTTGGATGGGATGATGTAGCAGAAACCGTGAGGCAGGATATGGTCTGTTTCATAGTAGATGTTCTTCCACCGGTGGGCACAGGCCTAAAGGGACAGAGACGGGTGAGAGGGAAGAACCACAGTGCCAAGGGATTCTGTGAAAGGAGAGAGGAGCCGAGGGAGAAGCTAGCTACCTCCTTTCCTGCCCAGACACACCAGCCCTTGCCCACATGAACATGCCCCTGGGAGGCTCCTGGGGGGAGGCAGATAGTCAAAGATTGGCAAATGATAATCATAGCAAGTGCAAGCATAAGCTTAAGAAGAATGAGGGTTATGGAATAGCGAATCCGAGGAGGAGGGACTGTTTCCATCTGGTGGCCAGGGAAGGCCTGAAGGAAGAGAAAGACCTAACTACATGGAGCACTTGGGGAAGAGGGTTCCGAGGAAGGGGGACCAACAGTGCAAAGGACAGGAGGTGAGAGACTTGGGGAGGTCCAGAGAAAGAATGGAAGTGGGCAGGGCTGGCCTGGAGAGGCATTGGTAGGAGAGGAAGTCAGAGAGGGAGCCAGGACATGAGGGCGGGTTTCAGAGACTTCGAGGAGCCTGTGATTTCAGCAGACAGACAATGGAAAGCCAGGGGAAAGGCTCACACAGTGGCTGATCCACTTTACAGTTTGTAAAGATCATTTTGCTGCTGCATGGAGGCTGTGGGTGGTCAGGAGAGGAAGTGATCCACCAGGTGAGAGAATGCTGCTGACCTGGACCAGGATGGGCAGGGGGAATGTCGTCAGGACACGGGCTTGAGGTGAAACTAATGAGCCAGGTATGGAGAGTGCTGGAAAGGGAGCACCCACCCACATATAACTCTGCTGTTACCTGCGGAGACACTTGAGCAGGCAACTCCTCAACTTTCTAGTAATAAATGCTTGTCGATAAGGCTTTCTTATTGAAGTAGATTTACATACAGCAAAACACAAACATCAAATATACCACTTAACAAGCTTTGGCAAGTGCACACACTCATGTCACCCAAGCCCTAGCAAGACATCTCTTTCCATTTAACCAGAAAGCTCCCTGGTGCCAGGGCTGGTTTTCACAGGCTGCTCAGGGAGGCCCTCTGAGGGGGGACATGAGACATGAACCAGGGGGGATATTTAGGACAGAGGGGCAGGAGAGAGCTTGGAGAATGGGAGGCCATCAGGGACAGACAGGGCACCTTGGCCAGCTTGGAGAGCAGCCTCCGGGTACATGGCTCACCAGCCTCAGTGTTGGGGACAAACCCGCAGTAAGAGGCTGTGAGTCAGGGCAGTTCCCACCACCAGACAGGGACCAAGTGCCAGCAACTAGAACTCACACCTGGCTATCCTTCTGTCCCATAGAATGTGCCCCTGCCTCCCATTCCAACAGGAGGGTGGTCGCAGTTCTGTGTACCACAATGACAAGGACCCCCCAGAATGTACATCTGCCTGGCCCAGCCCGCCTCTCCTGGGCATGCACCGTTCATGTCTTAGCAGCTTATCTCATTCTGGCCAACGGCTGCATGGTCTTAAAATATTGATTTTTAAAACCATGATTTAATGTCTGTTTCCTTCAAATACACTGATTCCATGGGTTATAATGGTCCACCTTTGACTTCTTCTGGGATTCCAGAAGATGAGCAGAAGAGATGTCCTATAGAATCTCATTTTCTTTACAGTAACACTGAGAATTAGTGCTGGGTCTAAGCCACGGAGCTAGCAAGTGCCGCAAACCAGGCTGGAATCCAGTTTCTAAATCTTGTCTCACTGCAAAGCATTCTGCATCCACGCTCCCAATTCCTACCTGAGGAGTCATCAACACACATCCCCTGAAGCAGATCTGGTACCAGTTTATCCTCTCAGCACCACCCCCCCAAGGTCTTAGGACCCTGAAATAACCACCCTCAGGCAGTTTGGGTGCTCCTGAGTATGTGGGGGACTCCCTAGGGGCACAGATTTCCCAAGGCCATTCTAAGACAAGATCATGGACTCCTAAGCGATCTGCTTTGGATCCCTCCAGGCCAACTGCCATCAGGACCCTTGACAAGCCACTCTGCCCAAAGACAAAAGAGGACACACTCAGAATGATTCTCAAAGCTGGGCAACCACACTTGGTCTCTTGTCTGAAGACATTAAATACAGAAATCAATCTATTATCACTCCTACTGCAAACCACCTTCCTGCCTCATCACTCGATATTGTTCTGTGCTTAAAAAAAAAAAAGATCACACATCTCT
This sequence comes from Callospermophilus lateralis, assembly GCF_048772815.1. Classification (NCBI taxonomy): domain Eukaryota; kingdom Metazoa; phylum Chordata; class Mammalia; order Rodentia; family Sciuridae; genus Callospermophilus; species Callospermophilus lateralis. Next base: position 200,056,557 of record NC_135305.1, on the reverse strand, counting down.
CAAAACATAGAAATAATATGCAGTACAGAACTAAAACATCAATAAACAAAGAACCACTTCATACCACCCCAGAGAGTTGTCCCTTGATACCCAAGGCAGAGTGGCTCTAGAATGCTATTCAGAAACCAAAACTCACAGGTGCTCAAGTCCCTTCTAAAATGGCATAGTATTTACATACAACGTATGCACACCCTCATGCATACCTTCAGTCATCTCTGCCTCACTCATAACACCCCAATACAGTGTAAATGCTATGCAAGTTATTATATTTTTAGTAAATGAGAAGGAAAAAAGTCTATACATGTTCAATGCAGGTGCAATATTTTAAAGATATTTGAGCCAGTTATGTGAATCCACAGATGCAAAAATCCATGGATATCAGCTGTGATTTTTTTTAATTGTCAATTCTGACTCCATTCTGATGGCTTGCACATTGGAATCACATATCACCTGATTCATGGGTAAATTAGTTGTACTGAAGTTGATGGATTCAGCAAAGGCCAGGGCTTAGAGGGCTTACCATGTCCTACTGCATTTCTGGGTTGGAGAGGAGGATGTTTATCACTGCCGACAGCCAGCTGCACACTGACACATATCAGGAAGGACTTGCAGTATTTAATGTCTAGTATATTGTCTACTCTTCTAAGTACCATAAACTATTTAGAGAAGGACCTTGGAGAATTCCTAGAAGTTCCCACTACTGTATTTCACACTAAACAAAACTAAAATTAAGGCATTCTGGGAAGTCAGATCAAAATGTCAAAAGCAGGCTCCATGCAGGGAGACAGCACAAAGTGTCTGAATGTAAATTATAGAAAGAAAACATTGCCTGGAGCCTGATTATCCACTATGTACACACATTCATTTGACCCCTAAACTAAAATAAAATAAAAATTCTGAGGGGCTATCTGCAAAGTATTAATAACTCAATCTCTCCCAGGAGTCATTATGAGGGAAAAGGAGAACATTCTCTGGAAACAGCAGGACCTATTCTGGATGAGGGCCTAGCATACACGAAGCCATCCTGGGTTCAATTCCCAAGTGGGGCAAGGGGTAGAAAAAGAGGACTCACTTAAAATCATTCTACAAAGAGGGAGGAGGGCCTGCCACCATTCCAAATCTTAGAACCAGATGTATTTCAAGCTAGAAGGGTTGCTTTTCCTCCCAAGGAATAAAAAGAGGAAGAAAACCAACAATTTCTTTCAAAGGCCTTTTTTTCTTGTATGGAAACAGCATGTACTTCCTGGGGGGTGGGTACTGAGCCTCTCCAGGTGGCTCAGCCACAGAGATCCACCCTACCCTCCTACACGCTCATCCGCCATGTACAGATGGCCAAAGCCTCTCTCATGCTTCCAGGTCCACGGCTCACAGCCAGCCAGGCCAGGGCCACTGAGAACATCGTGTGCAGTGTGCACAAGATCAAAGTGAGGCTGGGATGCCACAAGGCTCCCCTGAAGGAGTTTCTGGATGGAGGAGGATGCAATGACTGGGGAGGCACCAGGAAGGGACTTGTGTGGCACTGGGAATGTTCAGTGGATGTCCCCCTAATGAACACTCATCAAGGTGCACACCAAAGACTCACACCCTTTTCTGCATGTGCCCCAGCTCAATAAAGAATTCAAAAAACGCACGCACACACACCAGGAAACAGAGCAACAGAAAGTAAATGCAAAAATGTACCCTGTGGCTTTGAAAGAAGTACACACATGGGAAGCGGTCAGGACAGCCCCGATGGCTAGAAAGGAAATGGCAGAGATAGAGCCGGAGAACACTGCTTCACCCAGAAATAATCCACAAGCTCATATCATTTGTTGTTGTCTGAGCCTTGACAACTCTGATCAAAAAGAAAGATACCGGGCTTGAATTTCCCGAGCCACCCTCCACTGTGTGCGAGAAGCATCAGTGCCTGTACTGGGTTCAGCAGTGATGACTGCAAGAAGTGATGACTTTATACCTGGCCTGTTTCTTAAAATATCAACTGCACACTGGGAGGGCAAGGTGTAAGTACAAGAAGGGAAAGGGCTCATTCCCCATTCCTGATGCTGTGTTTACACTGGGGATCATTTGTTCCCTGGGGCAAAACTGGAAGGTACCACACTGCTCAGAGCCCAGATGAACAGGTCTGAAGCCCTGACAGTCTGGGTCTTGCCCGAGCTCATCCAAATGATGCCATTTGTCCATCAGAGGCTTCACTCCCTGTCGCAGCTTTCCAGTTCTCCATCTGTTCCTTACTTTGAAATCAAGACCAGATGCCCTTTTCAAAGCACCCTGCCACCTCTCCCTCTTCAAACCCAACCTTGGAATCTGATGCTGTGCTCCCTAGGGACCTAGTTCTCATCCCTACAGCACCTCCTTACTGGATTTTCAAAATGCATTCAAATGACACAACATCCTTTCTGGTTTTAATTTTAAAATACTTGCCTCCCAGAAAGCTTCAACAGGGAGAATGAAGACATTAAAGAAAAAGCCAATGGATCAAAGGCCTCTGAAACATGAATGTGGACAAGATGGACACTCATTGTACCTTGTTGTCACCTGTCACTTTAGAGCAGTTTGCCTGGTACTTCTATCAATGACTTAGAATCAGCCACCAAGAAAAGATGACAACTTGGTTTCTGAATGTTCTAACAAGGATGCTCAGGCCTCAGGTTATGCAAATACACTTTAAGATACCATTCCTAAGAGATGTCCTCCAGGCATGGAGCGCAAGAGTGGTCTCCGTTCCCAGGTAGGTTCCATAAAAAGGACACAAACACAAAATAAATCAAATGTGCAATATGAGGTAATAATGTCACATCGAGTTCCAAGGACACAAAAGATATTCAGCTTGTTCCATACAGGCTCCAAGGAGGAAGCAGAGCCCAACTGGGGAAGGAGGATTGGGTATCAAGGACACAGGGGACTTAGGAAAAGCTTTTCCTAGAAAAACTGTATAAAATCCCTGAAAGTAAGTCAACAATAAAAGGTACAATTCCATTTTAAAATGAGCAAAGACTTAGCAAAGAAGTACAAATGGCCGAAAAGCAAAGGAAAAGATGCTCAACATTATCAACCATGGGGAAAAGCAAACCAGATCTATAATGAAATATTACTTCAATGCCCACTGGGACAACCTGTATATATTTTAATAGGGAGTTCTGGTGACCCAGAGATGTAACTCAGTGGCAGAGTGATCAGGATGCACAAGGACCCTGGGTTCAATCCCCAATATCACCAAATAGCCAAAGAATAAAACCCTCAAGAATGTGGCAAAACCAGGACCCTTGTGTGCCACTAGTGAGAATACAAAATGGTGCCACTTTGGAAAATAGTATCAAGGTTTCTCTAAAGGTTAAAAATTAAATTACCAAGTGATCCAGAAATCCCACTTCTGGGCAAATACCCAAAAGGATTGAAAACAGGATCTTGGAGAAATATTTGTAGATGCACGTTTACGACAGCATTAGTCACAAGCAGCCACCAGTGGATGAAAAGACAATTTGACTTACATGTATCATGAAATACTATTCAGCCTTAAAAAAAAAAAATCTGTCATATGCTGCAACAAGGCTGAACCTCAAGGACATCAGGCTAAGTGAAGGAAGCCCATCATGAGAGGATAAATACTGGGTGATTCCACTCATATGAAATCTAACAGACTCAGAATAGAAATTAGGAGCAGTTGCCAGGTACCAATGGGGAGGGAATAAAGGGAGTTTTTGTTCAAAGGATAGTGTTTTGAGTTTGCAAGATAGAAAAATTCTAGAGATCTACTTACTGTATAATGTGCATTTAGTTAATATTATATACAATATAAAAAAGATTAAGAGGGCTGGGATTATGGCTCAGCAATACAGTGCTCACCTAGCTTGTGTGAGGTCCTTGGCTCAATCCTTAGCACTACATATATTTTTTAAAAAAAAAAAGTATTTGCGTGTCCACCTACAACTAAAAAAGACAATCTTTTTAAAAAATATTTTTAAAATATAAGATACATTGTGCCAGGAAAGGTAGCACATGCCTATAATCCCTGTGTGTGACTCTGGAGGCTGAGGCAGGAGGATCTCGGGTTCCTAGCCAGCCTCCGCAACTTAGTGAGGGTACTAAGCAACTCAGTGAGACCCCATCTCTAAGTAAAACATAAAAAAGGGTTGGGAATGTGGCTCAGTGGTTAAGCACTCCTGGGTTCAATCCCTGGTACAAAAAAAAAAAGACAATATATTGTTACATTTTTTTTTTTTAACCACAATTGGTAACAAAAGAGGTAAGACCACAGATGCCCCTCTCCTTCTCCAGCACCCATATAGAATGGCTTACTGAATATATGATGTAATCAATGTGCAAGACATTAGAAAAACAGCTCTGCACGCAGTTAATTAAGTGGGATTATCCAAAGCACCACTGTCTACAAATGCTCTGCTCTGCCTTGACATCCTTTGCCAAATCTTCCCCCATGGTTCCCCCTGCTGCTTGTGTCCCCAGAGAGAGCCCCTTCTGGCAGAACCTTTGTCTTGTCCCTTGGAAACAAGTCTCAGCCATAGCAAGATCAACCTTTCACCAGGCACAGTGGCAGCCCTGGAGGCTGAGGTAGGAGGATCACCAGCTCAAGGCCAGCCTCAACAACTGAATGAGAGCCCGTCTCAAAATAAAAACAAAAAGGGCTGGGGATGTAGCTCAGTGACAGAGCACCCCTGAGTTCAATCCCAGTATAAAAAAAAAAAAAATTTATCCTTCCATGAGAAGAGGAAATATCTTCACAGGAGAAGACTCAGCTCTGGGCTCAATGTCCTTGAAAGCATTTTGTGACATGCTGTTGCTAGGCCACTGTCTCCTCTTTCGTTCTGAATCACAACTTCAGACGGTGCTTTGATTTATAGATGGCTGGCCTCTTCCCTTCGTTCTCTCAAAACGGCAGACATGAGTTCTGGCCCTTCTGGGGCCGAGTCCTCCCGTCGAGGTCAGGCCACTAGGCCTGGAAGAATGTGACAGCTTGGCAAGGCTCCAGGGCCAGCAGTGACAGTGATTAAGGACTGGAATCCAAGGCACACATCAGGCCCGGGGAGCTCAAAATCAGGCTCCTCAGAGAAGACGCAAACATTTTATTTAGATCCTCAAGGAAGATCTGCTTCCCTGGGCTCAAATACACCTATAACCCTCCCCCCCTTTATGGCTGGGGGCCCAAAGGAAGCTTGGTGAGTGACAGCCAGTCTCATTTTCCCTTCTCGATCTTGTGCTGTTATAATAAAAACCCTCCTACAGCATTCAAGAAAAACCAGGGGCTGAAGAGACCTGTGGAGTCAAACAGTGATGCTCCGGAAGGGCAGGGGACTGACTGGGAAAGGGCACGAGGACACTGGGTGGTGTGTCAGCAGCAGGACACCTAAGTACATGTCATGAAAAAGTCACCAAGCTGTGCTGGAGTTGTGCATGTTCAGTGCCTTAGTGTTACATCTCAACAGAAAAGTTTCCAAGAAAAAGAGGGGAAATGGGCAAAAATAAAACCCCCATGGTAGTTAAATTTCTTTTTTCTCGAGTCCAATAAAGCTTTCTTGGATGATGGAAGTGTTCTCCTGGCTGTCCGATACACTAAGCAGTGACCATACGTGGTTATGGTGCACTTGAAATGTGGCTAACGTGGCCGAAAGAACTGAATACTTAATTTAATTTTGATACATTTAAATGAATTCAAATGCGGTTGCCTCACTGGGCACTGCAACCCGAGGCCATTAGGAGCCTCAAAGGCAGAGACTTTGTGTCTCCTCCAAAGCACATAATGGATCAGAAGACATCAAATGCATTTTGGAAGCCAAAGAAATGACTAAAATAGCATGCAATTGGGGCTGGGGATATAGCTCAGTTGGTAGAATGCTTGCCTTGCATGCACAAGGCTCTGGGTTCAATCCCCAGCACCACCAAAAAAAAAAAAAAAAAAAAAAAAAAAAAAAAATAGCATGCAGTTCAAGGTCGGCACAGTGATGGGCACCTGTAGTCTCAGCTACTAGGGAGGCTAAGGTAGAAGAATCACTCCAACCCAGGAGTTCAACTTAAGAACCGATCTCAAGAATTTTTGTAAAACAAGTATTTCATAATGTAATATCTAGGAACAAATTGGAATCAACTACTGAAGCCAGATGCAGTGGTGCATGCTGTAATCCCAGACACTCATGAGGCTGAGGCAGGAGGATCACAAGTTCGAGGACAGCTTCAGCAAATCTGCAAGACCCTGTCTCAAAATTTAAAAAGGCTGGGGATATGGCTCAGTGGTAGAGCATCCCAATTAAAAAAAAAAAAAAAGGAATAAACAACTGATACACACAACATGGATGAAACTCAGATCTTCAGAATACTTAAACAAGAGCACATACTGTAGGACTAACATGAAGTTCTATAAAAAGCTAAAATAATATGTGGTACTACCAATCATAGCAGTGGTTGCCTCGGAGTGGGAGGAGTTGACTGGATAGGAAGACAGAACTTTAGGGGACAATGGAAATACTCTATAGCATGGTTGAGAGTGACACAGGTGTGTGCAATTGTCAAAATCCCAAACACAACTAAGAATTGTGTAATTTATGTGAATTATACCTCAAAGACAAACAAAAATTATGTAATGAATGATATTTACAAAGTTCTTTTCACACGTCTTGTCAGTTCTCTACATCCATGTCTCAGCATCTTGGAATGAACATTGACATTTGGCAAATAAAAAATAAAAACAAGGCAAGTCATTTGTCTAAGGACCAGGGCAGAATCTGCAACCTCAAAGTCATTCCTTCTTCTCTGTGCCATCCAGCTTTCCTAACAGGTCAATCACAGTCAGGGAACCATCCCCTGCCCACAGTACCCCAGAAGTCCTTACCAACACACGACCATCGGCCTTGGGCTGCCGAGCCAGGCTCACCCCCATCCACTCATCATCCCGGTCTTCCCGGCAGGTCTTTCCACAGGGCATGCCCCGATTCTTCCCTGGAGAGAAAAAGGAATGTCAGACTTGGGTTGAGGCATGATCTCTACTGGTCACTATTGAAAGGTTGGTGAACAGATGTCTGTTACATGTAAAGAAATAGGGGCCTTATAACAAAATGTAAATCACCTCCATTACTATGCACCATGCTTAATTCAATTTTTGTTTTCATAGGGAGAAGGAATGAAGGAAGCAGTGCATGGATTGATGCTCTGAAGCAACCTTCATTTGTATTGTACCAGTAAGAAACAGTTGGCAACCCAATCTTTCTCAGTAGCACCGGCAGACAGCTGTCCTCTGCTGCTAAAGAAAATCACAGGAACTTTTTTATTTAAACATAATTTTAGAATAAAAATGCTGGCCATGGCTGGCATACACCTGTAATCCCAGCATTTTAGGAGGCCGAAGCAGGAGAACTCCAAGTTCTAGGCCAGCCTCAGCAACTTAACAAGGCCCTAAGGACTTAGAGAGACCCCATCTCAAACAAAAAAAAAGTGGGGGAAGGGTCAGGGATGTGGCTCAATGGTTAAGCAACAGTGAATTCAATTCCCAGTACCAAAATATTATAATTATAATAATTCTTCAAAGATCTTGATGAAAAAGGGCTCTGGAGAAAGTAGAAACTTGAAGCGATCATAAAAATGACTTTTATTCATTGAGCACAGTTTTACATGTGTTCTCCCTTATCTGGCTAATCTCCTCAAGCCAATCCTTGTGAGGTATATATTTTCATCTTGGTTTGACAGGGGGAGAACTGAGGCCCAAGAAGCTACAGGGCATTCCCAGTAAAGTCCAGCTGGGCTTTGAACCCAGCCAGATCCATCCTATTCCAAAGATACTTCTACTGGATCAAAGTGAGCTTTGAAAACCATCCATCAATCATATTGTTCCCCACTTAAAAATCTAAGGCCTAAAATTGATTTTAACATCCTTGCCCTCATACACAGAAAAAACTCCTAACACCTCACCCTGGCCTGCTAGGCCCTGTGTGACCTAGCCCCAGCCCTCCTTTCCAACCTCCTCTGCTTCCGTCTACCCTACCCACCACCCCTGCTACACAGTTCTTGCTCTGCTAACCCCTCTGTTTAGAGGTTCTCCCTCCCAGACCTGCCCGGCTAACAACTATGCATCTTCTAGTCATGTGGAAAGGTCCTCAGGGAGCCGTTCCCCGTCTTTCCAAGATGAGATGAAGTACCCACCTTCCCGCCAGTCCTCTCATTTGTTTTCTCTTCTGACCATTCATGTTCAAAGCCAAGGATGACAGGACCCTTGTTTTGTTCACCAGTACATCCCAGTGCTTAATAACTAAAAGGTACTTAACAGACGTTTGTGGGAGGGAGGGATGACAGACAAGTGGATAAGGATCAGGCCACCCTGGGGAGAAAAAGAGCACACTGTGAAGTTGCCCGTGGAAACCTTGGCAGTGACATCCACCCACCTCGAGCCATGTCCAGTTCGGTGCATCTGCGGTCAGGGTTGGTGTGGACGCGGCACTTAAACACAGCCCCGGGGGACTTCACTGAAGTGCTGTATTTGGAATCTGCTTTTGGTGCACCCACCAGGACCCTGCATATCGAGAGGAAAAGGCATTCTGTCATAACCCAGTACCGGAGAGAACAGGCAGGTGGTTCAATCCTCGCCCAGCCTTGGCAATTCATCTGAATGCTCACTGGGAAATCATTACCCATGTGCTCGAGAGTCCTACAGTTAACCTGTTAGATCTTCTCCGGGTGCATTAAAAGTTTAAGGGCGGGCTGGGAATTGGCTCAGCAGTAGAGCGCTTGCCAAGCATGCATGAGGCCCTGGGTTCCATCCTCAATAGTGGGGAGGTAGGTAGAACGCTTAAAGCATGGTGCTGAGGAGCAGCTCAATGGTAGAACCCTTGTCCCACATGCACAAGGCCCTCGGTTCATACCCAGCCCTGGGGGTTGGTGGGTGGGGGGCGGCAGAATCAGAAGATAGCTGGATGGAAACATGTAAAAACAAAAGGTTCCTCTTCAGAGCACAAACCCGTAACGAACCCATTAGAAAAACACCGACAGACCAATAGAATGAGTCAAAGGCCTGAACAGACACCTCACGAAATGAGATAACCAAATGGACAATAAATACATGAGCAGGTGCTCCCCTGTATTAGTTACCAGTAAATCCAAAAGAGACAGCCCTCCAAACTCCCTAGAAGGCCCAAACCAAAAAAGACTGAAAATGCCAAGCGCTGTCAAGGGTGCAGGGCAACTGGCACCCCCACACGCTGCCGGCAGGAGTGTGGACTGCTAAAACCATTTGGGAAACTAGTCATCAGTTTTTCATAAGGCTGAGCCTCCTCTCTAACCCGATCATTTTATTTCTAAGACTACACCCAACACAGTGCACATGTGGGCTCTCCAGGGGGCATGCACAAAATGTCCCAGCTGAAAGGCCCATCAGTGCCAGACTAGCAAATCTTGGTGCAGTCATGCCTTGAAGCTCTAGGCAGCAACAAAAAATATCCACGGACATCCTCCTGCTGTGGCTGCAAAGCAGCAGCACACAACAGAAGGCCGAGCAAAAGACACAGGACTTAAGAGCTTCCTGCTCCAAATCCACGTATCTGAAGTTCAAAAGCCAGTGAAGTTTAACTATAGCATTAAGGTCAAGAGGATGGTTCTCTCTCCAGGGAGTAGAAAGGGAGATTGTAGCTGGTTTCTGGAGGTGGTTATCACGATTTCACCTGTGCAGTGCTCAAATTCATAATTCATTTAGTTGTGACATGGGTGCTTTCAATTAAAATAAAAGGGGGGAGATTTAAGAATGCCATTTCTCTCCTCTGCCCTCCTCCTCTTGCCACCCCCTCCCAACCTCACAAACATGTCCAACATCAGTGGGAAATCATAAACCACATCCCCTATACCAACAGAGGAGATGGTTTGCCTTCAGACGAAGGCAAGAAAGGAGCCCTGCATGCTTCACTTTGAACCACAAAGCTGCAAAGCTGGGCCATCCCAGTGGGCCCCGCTACAGGGAAAGCAGCACACCATGAGGAGGAAGAGTCAGATCTGAGCCTGGGTGGGTGCAGAACCCAGGGAAAATGGCTGTAAGTCCCCTCCCAATGGTACAAACATCCTCTTGCCCTATAGTTTGGTGCCTTGTTTTTAGAAAGTTGTCAACCAAACATCTACAGCAGAGATTACTAAAAAACACTAATTAGACACAGTTGTACTAAGATGTGAGCCATTTGGAAAAGTCTTGTAGAATGAGACTTTAATCTAAATCCACACTGAGTAGAAAATTCCAAGCCACTGTTTAATGAGAACGTGAGTGGTTCCATATCTCCTGCAGGCTGGAGAGGAAACCAACCTGGCCAAGACACTCATTCCACTCAGGAAATTCATCCTCTCCTCCATGCCTTAGAGGACAACACATCTTCTGCTAAGCATCTGTGGGGAGGTGTCCACCAAAGACTAGAAAGATCCTAGACAGCCTCCCTGAGGACGAAGCAAGCACGCCCAGGCTCCCCTCACTCCGTCCCGAGAGTCACCTTCTTCTGAGGGTCTCATTCACCCAGTCACCCCCACTCTGGCCTCAGAAGGACACTGCTTCCCCACCAACACTCTGGCTAGGCACACAAGGCCTCCCTCCCACAGCAGCCATCGGAGACCCTCAAGCAGGACTGGCAGACATCACAAAGAACCCTGGTGCCAGAGTTCATGGGAAGGCGTGGGGATGCCGTCTCAATTTCCAATGCCCCTGAGCTGAGCTTCCACACCCTGAACCTGAAGGATCCAGAGCACACACACAGACAGGGAGGTGCCAGCAAGTTGGAGCACACCTGTAATCCCAGTGGCTCGGGAGGTTGAGGCAGGAGGATCGCGAGTTCAAAGCCAGCCCCAGAAGCTTAGCAAGGTACTTGGAAACTCAGTGAGACCTCCGTCTAATAAAATATTTAAAAAGGGCTGGGGTTGTGTCTCAGTGGTTAAGCACCCCTGGTTCAAACCCCAGTACCCGCCCCCCCCCCCAAAAAAAAAAAAAAGATTTCCCCCTTTCTCCACCAAAGGATCTCTCTCCAGGTAAGTCTTGGAGGGTGTGTATTTGCTTCTGTGAAGATGCCCAGCTGAAGTTGACATAAGGGAGGCCCTCCACAGTCAGGGTACCCACCTCAGCAGCCCTACCCACTTCAGTAATGCTCTGGGTGCTTCTTGCTGGGCAGCTCACGCTCCTCTGGTCTCACCAGGGTGGACCATGGCTATAGAATTCCCCAACAGAAGCAGGGCTGGAACCCACAGTCCTTTGGAAACCTAACCGAGCACTTGCCCAAACAGACCACACACTGCCTCGCTCACCCGCACAAGGGCAGTTTGTTGGCCCTTGGCTGCTCTAACACAAATGCATAATGACACACAGAACGAAACTCCAGTGAGGAAAAAAAAAACCACATGAAGAGATTCATTTCCCCCCCTTTGCTTCTGGGGCTGAGCCTAGAGCCACTGGGGTAAATTAAGGATTGTGCGCTCTAACACCAGTTGTTTTCACAGGTGAGAAGAATTAGCAGTTGGACATATCAGAACTGCTGGAGCATCGCCAGCAGGCCCCCATGTCGAGTCCTAGGAGCTGGGGACACAGCTCCCTTGAAAACCCCAGGGCCACAGTGCTGGGACCAAATATTCCCAACTCCAAATTCACATCAGCAGGGAGAATAACTGCCATTTGTAATTCACTTTTGAAAAGTCACAACCCCCCCCCACACACACACACACACACGCAGGGCTTGGGACTGGAGCTCAGTGGTAGAGTGCTTGGGGTGCACTGGATTCAATCCAACATCACCCCGTCTCCAAAAAAATAAACAAGAGAAAAATCCATCACCTATGATGGTTGGGTAATGGCTAACGGTTGCAAGAATCAATCTATGATGTGCTGCAACTGTCATGGCGACTCTGGAAACTTCAGATAGCACCACCGCCCTCAATTCACAGATTCCTGCACTGCTTCTGGACCCTAGAGCCACAGTCCAGGGGGGCCAAATCTACATCAAAATATAAAGTAGACCCTTTCCAGCGTTCTCCAGTTCCATCCATTTACCAGCGAATGGATGCGATTTCAATTCTTCTTTATGACTGCATAGATCCCCACTGTATATGTGTGTGTATACCCACACTGAAAAAATACACTAGAATCTAAGTCCAATGTCTAATGTTCTCATGTGTGGAAGCTAGAGGGAAAAAAAAAAAAAATACTAAGAGGAGGATCTCCAGAAACTAGAAGTGAGAACAGTAGAGTTGAAGTCAGAGACGGAGGACAGGGAAGAGGGGAAGCAAAGGGGAAGAACTGGGGAATAAAGTGAACCAAATTATGCCCGAATGACTACCTCAATGCATTCCAGTTTTATATGTAAGTATAATGCACCAGTTAAAAATGAATACATAGAAGGAAGACTGATAGAGAAGAGGTAGAAGATCAGGGGGAGTAGGAAGGAGAAGGGAGGGAAGTGAAGGTGATCATAACCAGGAAAATGAAACAGAAAACTGTTTATAACTATGTCAAAATGAACCACACTGTTAGGTGTAACTACAACGCATTAAAAATTTTTTTTAAACTTTTAATCTAACAGAGAAGGGACCTAATGAATAATTTCTTTCTAAGCCCAAGGTACTTGAGGGTTCTAACAATGGCTGATGGAAACACTGATAATAGCCCTTTAGTTAAAACTTCTGATCAGCTGGCCAGATGAGGGTTTTTTCCCCCAAATCCTGTGCAATGCAAAATAAAGCTGGATAGAGAGACAGGTGTGCACACTTGCAGGACACTCATGGCTGGCACATTAGAGCAGGCATTTGCATCAACATTTACAGAACCCTGTGGCTGGCTCCACCTGAGTCACTTTTGTTTGGCCCAAGGACTGAACCCAGGGGTACTTAACCACTGAGGCCACATTCTCAGGCTCTTTGGAGACAAGGTCTCACTAAGTTACTTAGAGCCTCAGTCACTGAGGCTGGCCTTGAACTTGTGAACCTCCCACCTCAGCCTCTGGGATTACAGGCATGTGCCACCTCTTCCAGCTGAGCATGGCTTTTCTGAAGTTCACTCAACCGGCTATTTGCCAGGCTGATTCTAGGAGATAGAGGACAATGGCTCAGAGGTGAGGACAAGCCACTGAAAAGATGCCAACTGCTTTTTCTCATTGTTCTCGGTTATATTGACACTTCAACCATTCCCCCCAAAATCTTCCCTGATTCACCTAAGACAACATGTCTTTCCTCTCTATGGTCACTATATCAAAGGACTTGTGCATCTCCAGCAGGATCCTGTCAAACCATCAAGCTGATCCTCACCAGCTCCTTCAAGTGCAGTCCCCAGACCAGCAGCGTGGAGAACACGGGGTCCTTAATGAAAGTGCAGAATCCCAGGCCATCCCAAATGGCTAAACCAGAACGTGCACTTAAAGCAGTCTGTAGTCTAGGAAGTGCTATATAACAACCTACCGCGATTACAAATGACCAAGTTCAGTTGGAGCCAGTAGACTGCCCCCGAGAAGTGAGGTTCTCCTCCTATCTCATCCCCAGTTAAAGACGCCACAAACTTCAAAGATCCTTTGGTGTCCTCTCATTAGCCTAGGACTCTGGGTTTCTCATTAGGGCAATTGTAGGTAGCAGGCATTTAGAGCATGCGTGCAGGTTTGGGGCAAGGCTGTGTTGAATTTACTCTCTATAGCAACCCACTGGGACATACTATTATTATCCCTATTTCACAGACAGGGAAGCAGGGGACCAGAGGTGGTCCCTGGATCTGTCCCATTCCACAGCTGCCAAGCTGCAGCATATGCCCCAGCAGCAGAGTGTATTGCCCACTCCAGGTCCTACCCAGCCCACATCAGCAAGAAGGGAAAAGGGAACCATTGTGGATGCAGTGACCTTTCTTCTGGTCATTCACACACATGGCCATGCCTGAGAAAGTCCGAGGAAGGCTCTGTGGGCAGCTCTAAGGTTAGAGCTCGAATCTGGAAACGCCATCAGAGGACAGACCAGGGTTTGGTGGAGAAAAGAAACCTTTCTCTACCACCACCACCAGCTCAAGTGACCCAAGAAATGAATCTCAGTCACCTTGCTTTTCCAAAACACTGGCTTTATAGCACGGTGTTAACTGGAGGTTTAGCCCCTCTTCAGAAGTAGTTAACATCCATGTTGGACACAGGAGCCCATCTGCACATCTGCCAGCACCAGCTATGCTCCCGAGTCTGATTTGCTGCTCAATTCAATCCTAACAGGCGCCTTGTTGCAAGCATTCCACTCGAACGCACTCGGCCACACCTCTGCTACACAACAACTGGGACCTGAGCCCAGGGTGACTGTGTCCAGGGGCATGCTTCTTTTAGTCTCCCCCAAACTTCCTCCTAGCATGGCAGCTTCAATGCCTTGTTTTTGCAATGGAGGTTCTTCCTCAGTTTCCCCATGTGTGTTTGAGTGGCTGCAAAGTTTCCATCCCAGTACCCACCTTGCTCCGAACTCCTCCCTCACTCCTGTAAATTACCTAGAGGTAAGTTTCCTGGAGAGCAGGTGGCAGAGAAGGGCTGAGCCACAGCTGCCTCCCTGGAGAGGCCAGGAAGCAACAGTATCTAAAGGTTTCCTCCCTCCCTGCAAATGCCACAGCAGCCACTCCACAGAGCAAAATTACAGCTAGATCCAGGACAGCAACTGGGGATTACAAACTTTAAGCCCATTAGGTTTGCTTTCATGTATTTGATCCCAAAGCCAAAGTTCCCCCCCCACCAGGGACCCACATTTCAGTTCATGAGTAGAATTCAATCACTGTGTGTCCACCACAGGGAAACCCCAGGAATCCCTCCACATCCCTCACTGGGCACAAAACAGCCAAGGCTTGAGCAGAAGGAGGCTGGTGCCAGAGAGCCACCTCTGACCACAGTGGGCCCTTCATTCCCAGAGAGAGATGATACTCCAGTGTTTACCAACTGGAGCTGAGACTGGTTGCACCTGAATTCTAAGCTCTGTGGCCAGTGCCTCAAGGTGATTATGTGTAAGATGCACAGGGAGTAACATGAGGGTCAAACTCTGCCTCTACAAGCTGTGTGACCTCCAGCAAGTTTCTTACCCACTCTCAGTTTTCCCCTTTTGTAAAATAGGAGGAACAAATCCAAGATGGATTCTTGTGATGTTTAGGCAAGAGGATATTTACAAAGCGCCCTGCATGGTACCTGTTACAAAAACAGGCAAAGTGATGGAATGTTGGGCAGCCATAGGCCAAACACCTTGACAATCCACTGTCCCAGCTCCACCTCTTGGCAGTAACTCAGGAGCTCAGATCTTTAGAACTGTGGTTTCTTCTCTGATGTGCTAGGCAGGAATTGATTCAGACTCTCAGTTTACATAACAAAAATCTGGGAGTGTCCAGGATGATTTCCCCACCAGCCACAATAGAAAAACAGCCACAGTTCTCCACCTGCCCTTTTCAATGTAACGTTGCAGCTTCTTCCATCAAGAAGTATAGTCTGGGGCTGAGGTTTTAGCTCAGTTGCAGAGCACTTGCCTAACACATGGGAAGCACTGGGTTCGATCCTCAACACCACATAGAAATAAAGGTACCGTGTACAACTACCAAAAAAAAAAAAAAAAATGAAAGGTGCAGTCTGTTCCCCTTCCTCACAATGCGGGCCAGCCCTGCAACTCACAGAGGCCAACAGCACACAGGAGCAGAGATATGGTCTGGCCTTTGGACTTAGGCCTCAAGAGATCATGTGTTTCTTCTGATGGTCCCTTTAGCACCCTGCCCAGACACATGTGTACCAGCCCAGGTGAGCCTGGAGAAGGGAAGACAGTACCTAAAGAGATGAGACACCCCAACTAAAGCTGTCCTACCCCAGCCAACCAGTCGACCCAGAAGTGGACAAGATGTGAGAGGGAGCCCAGCTCAGAGCAGAAGAGACACCCAGCTGAGCCCAGCCTCAGAATCATGAGCTGACAGATGATGGCTGGTGATAGGGTGGTTTATTACACAGCAAAATTGTGATAACAGAAAAACGAATATAATCAACCAGCAAGGGAATGCCACTTCTGAAGGAAACTGGGCCACGGGAACTCCATCGCCCACAAGCTGCTCTCAAGTCCAAAACAATTACCCACAACGGAGGCTGAAAACTACTGTCATCCTTCCCCTGGCCACCTGATCTCTCCCCCCCCCCCCCCCCCCCCCCCCCCCCCCCCCCCGCACAAAGGGATCTATGTCACCAGCCAGGACCACAAGCTTTCTTAATGGCCCTGATGTAACAGGCAAGGTAGGGTGGTGGAAATCGCCCTGAGGAGATTGCCTGGAGTCGCACCCAGGAGTAGGCCAGCTCCTCTCCAGCCAGGTGCCCTCAGAAGGTCCCCCTGACTCCCACCCCTATCTCTGGACAAAGACAACAACTGCATGGTTCCCCTCCCTAGGCAGTAATGAGGCACAAAAGGAAATAGGGCAGACAGCAAAGCATTGGGGGGACTGTGCACCCCAGGGTGAGGGGATTAGGGTCTTTCCTCTGCAAGGCCAAGGGCAAAAAAAAAATGCTCCCAGCAGCATGGGGCACCCTTTCTTCCCGATTCCTTGAACAGGAGCTTGATACACATCTGACCCTGAGAACAGTCAGACCGACAGTAAAATAGATTGATCTGAGTTCCTATCACAGCCCTGAAATGTCCTTCCTAAGTATCTTCGACAAGTGACTTGGCCTCTGTGTGCCTCGGCAGTAATCCCCACTGCACCAGGGTGACTGAGCACAACGTCCCCAGCACTTTGCAAGCATTCCTAAAAGGCGGAAAGAAAAAAATCTTACCGTGGGAACTGTAGGTTGCAGTAAATAAGAGAAGGAAGAGCACGATTATACAGGAAAATGCAGAGTTAGAAAATGAATGAAGCCGGTGGAGTTCCACGCCCAGCTTAGGAAGAGTAGGGAGGCCCAGGAAGAGTCCCCTCGGAGGCACTGGCAATGCTTTTACATTTGGTTTATGGTATGTATGTGGATTCCCCCCCACCACCACCTCTACCTCACCTCGGAAACGTACACCTATTTCCCAGACTTATGTGGAGCTGGGGATGGAAACAGAGCACCCAGAACAGGGCTGGGATGGCCTCCCACCAGATCCCTGGCTCTGCAAGATCACAAAGAAAGAGCACATACAACTCTAGGTCTTCTTACAATTCCACAAGTCTCTGATCGAAGGCCCTGATGTCACCCTATGTCCGGCATTAAAACAAGTGTTCTCAGAAAGATGAGGCATTCCAGAATATTCCATGGATTCACCTAACCTTCTTGGACTGCTTTGTCACCACGCCCCACCCACTCCAAGTCTCCTGGCTTCCACCATTTACTTAGGTAGCTCAGCCTGGAGAACAAATGGGCTGCTCCAGTGGCCGACAGTATGTGAGGGAGGAAGATTTATAACCCCAAATATTTGACCACCAAAAAAAAAAAAAAAAAGCAGGAAACTTCCTCCATCTCAGCTCACCCCTTCACTGGGAGGCCGCCTCTCCTACCTGTCGCTTTTGCCAATTCAAATGCACAGAAGCCCCTTTTGCTCACCTAAAAAAAAAAGTTCCAAAGACTAGATTTTTTTTTTTTTTTTTTTTTTTTTTAACCGTCTTAGACTCACTTTAGCTTCCTAAGACTGCCTCTGGCAAAAAGGAAGGTAGGGATAAAAGAATTTATTCTGCTTTGATTGGTAGCCAAATCCACTTGGCTAAAAGGATTTGCAGTTCAGAGAGCTTGATGGCTCACCATGAGGTACAGTCCTGGCCTCAGAAATCCCTCACCTGCGACTTCTGATGTTAGAAAGCTATAACCCGTCAGCTGAAACAAAGATGCGCTGGATTCTGTATCTGGGTCAGTTCCAAGGCCCTGATGTCAAGCCTAACTTTCCACACCCCAACCAGAGTGATATGAGCATAGACAGATGAGCCCAGCCACAGGACAGGCCAGAAGCATATCTCCCAGCTTCCTAAGGCAACTCCTGCATGAAGGGCTCCAGGGCAGCCTGGAGGTGTGCATCACCTCCTGCTTACCGGCAGCCAGGGGCAGTGGGGGACAGTCAGATGAAGCCTTCAGATGCTGCGCCTTTCACATCCTCTGCAGTGGTCGAGCCAAGGCAACCCCTCCTCCCAGACAGCTCCAGCCCATGACTGGTCATGACAGAACATCACCATTTCTGCCCAACAGTCCCCACGGGGTTAACTGAGATTCTAATCAGATCTGCATTACAACCTGAGGCTCTCTGCTTCACCCCCCTTTCTCTTTGGCATACACGCCTCCAACAATTCTCTTACACCTCTGTCAGCATCTGCTTCTTGAAGATGCAAACTAACAAAGTCCCCAATAAAAATGATCTCATAGGATGGGGTGTAACTCTAAGCCACAGCTCCCCAACTGGCAAACTAGAAACCACACGTCAACTTAGCAACCATTCGACTGAAGAACATGATGCCTATGGAAGCATCTGACCCTTCCTAGATGCCCAGAAAATATTTTCTGATGGAAATAAGTTTTGATTTTTAAAGTTACCAGCAATTCCCTCCTAAGTCAATTATTTCAGAGAACACTGTGGCTGCTTTTAATAAACGCAAAAACAACATTTTCCCTGGACAAGTCATAACAGAAGTTATCAGAAGGAGACCATTTCCTGAACAGCAGCATGTCCGCAGGGAATCGGGACTGGCTGGGGCCTGCCCTTCACACCCTCACACCGGGCTGTTATTCACTGGCTGGAGGCAGCTGTCTGCTCACTCCACAAGGCTCTGCCCTAGGCAAGACAGCCGCCTCTGCCTGCCACCTTCAGCACCAGCTCAAGAAACAGCACCCTGGCCACTTCTCAGCATCTCCAGGGAAACACCCCAGAAGCCAGGAGAAGATGCCTTCTGAGTCTTCTTAGAAAGAAGTCCACACATATGTGCGGTCCCTTCCCAAGAGCTTAAGAAAGCAGGTTCTGCAGGGCAAGCGAGGTCAGAGAATTATCATTTCCAGAAAACGCAGCTGAGGAAGTACAACTGCACCTTCCCCTAGGAGCCAACCTGGGACAGAGGAAGTCAGGGAGCACGCCCACAGGGAGGTTATGAGAAGGCAGGCTGCCACCAGCACATCCGGGTGTTTGTGAACAATTGCAAGGCAGGAGCCATGGAGCCCATAACTCCAGGTTCACATGTTTCTCCTTCATATGAGTCTCTCTTCCACCCTTAGAGCCACTCAGGCTGTCTGAGAACCAGCTCCCCCCAAGTGGAGCCTATACCATATCTTAGATTTTGTCTGAGACAGACTAGAACCTCACAATTTTCTCATCTACCCGATTTGCAGGTGGACTTTAAATTCCTGAATCCCCACTCCTAAGCCCAGAACAGGCACTCCAGTGTCTAATGAATGAAAAGAATCTATTCATCTGCTCACAATTTTCAGATTTAAGCACCTCTGTTTGGGTTTCAGCACTCAAAATATGCCAATGGTTGATTTTTCATTT
Source organism: Callospermophilus lateralis (assembly GCF_048772815.1). Lineage (NCBI taxonomy): Eukaryota > Metazoa > Chordata > Mammalia > Rodentia > Sciuridae > Callospermophilus > Callospermophilus lateralis. Next base: position 200,037,150 of record NC_135305.1, on the reverse strand, counting down.
AAAATCTTTTGATCCTTGTCTTGCTCTGACTAAAATCATTGCTCTAAACCCACACTGTCCAACAGACCCTTCTGCAGTGAAAATACCCTCTCTGTAGGCTGTCCAAGACAGTAGCTAGTAGCGACACGTGGCTACTAATGTAAGCCAACACAACTGAGAAACTGAATTCTTTAATAAGAGCTTCAGTTCATTTCAATTTAAATAGCAAGACATCTGGCTAGTGGTGACCACCCTGGGCAGCTCCCCAGAACTGTCCAGTTTGCTCCTTTTTACTCTCAACCTGAATGCAAATTGAGGACACGTTCTCCTTGGCTCTGAACAGCCCATTTCTCACTGAACAATGCTCTAAAGATCTTCTCAAAGCAAAAAGTCAAGTGCGTCTTCCATTTCCGAGCGCTTACTCTGTGCCCGAGAGCAGCCGTCTCGACGTGTCCCAGGAGAGGGGGGCAGGAAGCATGTCTCCAGAAAGGAAGCCAGTGCACCCAACCACTCCAGGCGTCTGGGGTGGGGGTGCACACCAGCAGGGCCACATTTATTTATATCACAAAGTGTTACAGCCAGATGTCAGCTTTGTCCGTGTTCCCTGGCACCTACTGCTGTTGTTTAAAGGATGCCAGAAGATGGGCAGGGGGCAATAGAGGAACCTCTAGGTAGGCAGACATGCTCTAGGTGTCATTAGAAAAAAAGGAAATTGAGTCAATTGCATGTTTGCACTCAAACTGGTAAGAGTGTCATTAGGTTATTCTGGTCCAATTCTCAGTGCTCTGGGCATAGTGACAGAAGGACCATCAAATAAGCACTTTGAGAAAAGCTGAGTGTGTGGCTCTGTTCTCAGAATATGGCCATAGGAATCAGATTCAGCACCAAAGCTCAGAAAAGCAAGATCACCCCCTGCTTTACATAGGCACCTAGGACCTGCTGATCAGTGACAATTTCAGTTTGCAAAAAATTGGTAGAAATGCTGTTACAAGATTGAAGCAGTGATAGTTCTGACAGCACATCCAAATGCTCTGTGATAATGCACTGGGACGGGGGGGACATCTCTGAAAATGTGCTATAGATTGAATCTAGAATGTCCCCCACAGACCCATTTGTTAAAGGTTTAGTTCCCAGCTTGGCATTATTGGGAGGTGGTGGAATCTTGAGGAGGTAGGGCCTTGTACAAGGTCACATGGGATGTCCCCTGAAAAGAGATAGTGGGATCTCAGCCCCATCCTCTCTTTTTGCTCCATGGCTATGAGGTGAACAGCTTTGCTCCTCCATGTACTCCCATTATGATGTACGAACCCACCACAGGCCCCAAAGCAATAGGGTCAACTAGCTGTGAACAGAAACTTGAAACCTCCAGAATTGTGAACTAAGATACACCTTTTCTCTTTAAAACTATATCAGGTGTTTGTTATAGTAACAGAAAGCCAACAGGGGAAACCCTCAGCTCTGCTACCCAGTGTTCCTTCCAGCACATTCCCTCCCCTAAATCCAATACAACCTCTCCCCTATAAAATGAATAATTAGCATAAAGCAAACACGACAAATTACCAGAGACCCAGTTAAGCTAAAGAGTAATTTCTTCCAGCTGGGTAGTGTGGCACACACCTGTATGTATGACACAATCCCAGCAACTCGGGAGGCTGAGGCAGGAAGATTACAAATTTGAAGCTAGCCTGAAGATACAGGGGTTAATTAACAATTGTCATGATTTCCTTTCAAAGTTTCAAAATGCTATTTTCTTTTTTATGTCTAAATTGCTTACCTTCCTCATCTACCTGTGATCACATATTTGCCAGCACCACATATGTGTCTACGCTCTTCCATGACACAACAGCAGCTTTTTGCTATACTACTCCAAAACCCCAGTGCTGGAATAAACTGATGCACGTCCCTAAAGTACACATTTGAGTTCACTGGCACTTGGGTAATTCAAAAGAGATGGCCTCAAACCCTCCATCCTCTGACACAGCAATTCTAAACCCAGGGATTGATTTGAAGGAAATAATTAAGGATGTCCGCAAGGATTTAGTCATAAGGATGTTTACCCCTGCTCTTGTTAATAATTGTGAATAATTAGAAACAACCTACGTGGCCCTGAAGTGGAATTAGAAGAGCCAGGGTTCAAGGACTGCCCCATAGTAAGAGACCAACAATCAATCACTTAATCAACCAAGATTAAAAATTAGAGACTTAGGATAGATGCAGATTTCACAGGACCTGAATCAAGAGAATGGAAATGAAGAACGGCAAAAACTAAGAAATTAAGCAATGTGGGGGGACAACATGCTTCAAAAAGATTTCATTAGAGTGCACCTGAGAAGCTACAGGAACAAGCACTCCAACATAAAGAGCAGCTGGCTTAACATCAGACCAGGAAAGGACACTGGGTTCTCATGGACCCCACAAAGAGCAGTTCCTCTGCTGGCTACAAGGCCAGGCCCTAATTTTACCCCCAGTTGCTCCCTACTATCTACCCAGGGTGCCAAGTTTAAAACTAGACCATCTTTTCCTGCACTTGCCAAATGTATTCACAACACAAAGCTTTTCCTCATCCCTTTTGTAAAAGCAAAGCAAGCCGAGCAACTTCTCTGTCAGGTGTGTTCTTAACTCTACCCACCTGTTCCCATCTGGGGAAATCAGGACCAGTGGGCCCATACAAATCCAGGTGAGGGGAGCTTGGCATCTCTCCCTCTAGCTATGAAAGAGTTGGAGAGCATACCAGGCAGCAGCACCTGCAGATTGCACCCAGAATGCCCTGGCTCACTCAGTTGCCTGCCCTTTCTTCAGCAGCCACTACCCAGAGCAGCCCTGCTGTTTTTGACAGCTCTTCCCACATGTCCAGTGCCAAGGTCACACAGTCTGCGAGCCCAGCCTGGGCTTCTGGGATGTGTTCTCCAACTGCTTCTGCCCAAGTTGTGTCTGTACCAAATCCAAAGCCCACAGTAGACCTGAAGTCTGGAGAACATAGCAGAGGCATTCAGTCTTTGTTTGAAAAGACAGATTTAGCAAGTGTAGGAAGAAAAAGTCCAGTCAAAAACTCAGCAACTGGAGTAAATGTTGGGGTTGGTGGTGCAGAACTAGATAACAGCTGCACAAGGACTTTGAAAACTAGGAGAGCTGCCTCCAAGAAAACCAAACAGCATGATTGTTAAGGAGCCAGCTGGTCAGAGTTCTCTCCTGCAGGAATGCCTACACACCACCCTTTTCCATTAGCCTCTGCTCCATTAGCAGTGGCTCTCCAGCATCTATGTGAATGCACAGTGACACTTATCTCCACCTCCCACCTGCCACCCTGAAGATGCTCACACTGCTGATTAAACAATACAATCAACCCCCTTCCCCCCTCAATAGCTGTCACCTGGACCCACATGGAGGCATGATACTGAAAAGATGAGGAAGAGGGAGGAGCTACTCACAGCCTCTCACTCTGATGGAAAAGTAACCATGGAGTGGTTATTTTATTCTCTCCCATTCAGAGGAGGTGGCCAAAAAGCACCAGTCTCCTTAGTCCTCCAATAAGGCTGGGCACTGAAACTCTGAACACAGCTGATGGTGCCTAATGAGAGGCCCCACCATTTATTCCAACCCACACCTCTGGACTGGGGAGCCAGGGTGCAACTGGACACTCTGGCCTCTACAAAACCTAAGTTCCTCTCCCAAGACACATTGTGGCATTTGCCTCAGATGGTATATGAGAGGATGAGCCAATCCACACAAAATTTGTCACTTAAGGTTCCTCCCTTATTCTTCCCTACACCCCGGCGCCTCTCAGATCAGCTTCCACCGAGGAGGCTTCAGTCCACTGCGCGTATCCTGGAGGACCCCGCTGCCCCCACGTCCCCCACCCACCACACAGAGCCCATTCCCCTCACACAACTCCGGGTTACTGTTTCCTGCATGCAGTGGCGCTGGACAGACTTAAAACTCTCCCCAAGAGTTGCCCTGAGGTCTCCTGGGGTTCCTGCCGAGTTCAGGATGCTCGGCCCTCGGAGGCTGATAGGTTAAGTGACTTTGCGATCGGGAGGGTAAAGCGAACCTGACAACCGGAAAGGTTTCCCCCCACCCCCGGCACGCTGCACCCTGGGACCCCCCAGGGAAGCGCCCGGCCCGGCCCCCTCCGCCTTGGGCGCCGGCCGGGACGTCAGCGGGGCCGGGACCGGGCGTCCTGCCTCCTCCCGCCTTCTCCCGGCCGCAGAGCCGCGCGCAGCGGAGACATTTAAATCGCCCCCTCGGGACCGCAGCGTGGAAGAGGCCGGAAAGGCGGCGACGGCGGCTGGCTCTGGGGCTGGCCGGGCCGGGGTCGGGGAAGCACTCACCAGCGCGTGTTGTCGTGGAAATGCTCCAGCACCGCGTAGCCAAAGAAGGAGCCGGCGGGGCCCTGGAAGCGCACGGGACGCTGCGGATCGAGGTTGTAGGCGCCCGCGGGGACTCCCGCCGCAACCAGCGTCAGGAGCAGTGCGCGGAGCCCCCCGGCGCCCCTCCGTGCGGCCGGGCTGCCCATCCCCAGCCGGCCGCCGCCCTCCCCTCTGCCCGAGAGCGGGGCGCCGAGCGCACGGGCCGCCGACGGCCAGGAGGCTCCCCGGGACTGGAGCGCTGAGCTTGGAAACTGGCGGGATGCGGGCAGCGGGCCGGCACCGGAACGGTGGTTTGATCGAGCGATGAAAGCAAGCACCGGGGAGGCCGCGAGCGGGCGGCGTCCGCAGTCTGGCTGAGAAGCCTGCGCGCTGGGAGAGAGCGGGTCCCGGGCCGGGCGGCGCTGGTCTGCGGAGAGGCGCGCCCGCGGGGTGGGCGGCCCGGACAGCCCGCGGCAGGACGGCGCGCCAGTGCCCCCTGCGGGCCGCAAGTCCCCTGCGCACCGCCCTGTCAGGGAGTTAGTCCCTGGACGCCCCTGGACGTCCGGTGTGTGTCGGATCTCCTAGGCGACCCATCCCTAGCCGCTGCGTGCTCTACGGATCCTTGCATCCCTCTCAGTCTCACACTCACATTCAGGACCAGAGCAACGAGGATGCAGGACAGGGGTCTGTTATAACCCTGCCCATCAGCTGATCCTAATAGCGTGTAGGCAACTAGCGCTCAAGGAATGTCAGGTGTTAATAACCACAATTAGCCACGTGGACACCAGCAGAGCGCCGCTGCGTGCTCTACTCACTTGGTCTCCTAAGCCAGTGATTCCCTAAACGTGGTCTCGGGACCCGCAGCACCGACATCACCTGGTCTCAACCCAGATCTGTCGAATCAGAAGCCAAGCCCAGGGGGTTGGGGGTCTTGCATTGTGTGTACAAGCGCATGTGCGTGTGTGATTGGGATAGAACACACATAAAGTTTATCATCTTAACCAGCTGTTGTACAACCAATACCACCACCCAGCTCCAGAACGCTTTTCATTTTGCAAAGCAAACCACCCATTAAACAATAACCTCTTGGGCTGGGGCGTTGTAGCTCAGAGTTAGAGTGCTTCCTCAGCATGCAAGAGCCCCTAAGCTTGATCCCCGGCAGGGCAACATACAAACAAACAAACAAACAAACAAAAACAGAAATCCCTCTCCAATCCTCCCTCCTCCCAGCCCCTGGCAATCTTCATTCTATCTTCTGTCCCTATGAATATTAACTACTAAAATTTGGGATTCCTACTGAATTGACATTCCTCACTGTGAAGTTTTGCCACCCTTTTGTGCTTTCCCTACCTGAGCTCTGCTTTGGCGGGGGCGGGGAGGGGGTGGTCATCGGGGTAACTGAACCCAGGGACTCACTTGTGCTAAGCACACACTCTGAACTTTTTCTTTATAAATAGCCTATACAAGGCATTTCTTCATAGTATCTAAAAGCAGATTAGTACAAGGACCTTGAGATGGAGAGACGCCCCTGCATTTTCAGGGTGGGCCCAATCTAATCTTTTTTAAAAAAAATTTTTTTTTTTTTTAGTTGTAGTTGGACACAATACCTTCATTTTATTTATTTATTTTTATGTGGTGCTGAGGATAGAACCCAGCACCTCGCATGTGCTAGGCAAACGTTCCCTCAGCAGCTGAGCAACAAACCCAGCCCCCAATCTAATCTTAAAAGCAGAAAACCTGTCCTAGCTGGAGTCAGAGATGAGGGTCAAAGAGATGATATATTGTGGTGTTTGAAGAGAGAAGAAGAAATCTATAGGCAAGAATGCAGGCAGCTCTAGAAACCAGGAAAGGCAATATAATGGCCTTCTGAAGCTGCCTCATAAAGAAACACACCCTTGAGACACCTTGAGTTTAGTCCAGTAAGACCCAGGTTCTGTTTCTGACCTCCAGAAATATAAGGTGTATTTTGTTGTTTTAAGCCAGTATGTTTGTGATTTTTTTGTTATTATACTGGGGATTGAACCCAGGGATGTTCTACTACTTAGCTATATCCCATCCTTTATTATTTCTTTTCTTTTTTCTTTTTTTTTTTTTTTTTTTAGGAGACAGAGAGGGAGAGAGAGAGAGAGAGAGAGAGAGAATTTTAATATTTTTTTTTTTTTTTTAGTTATCGGCGAGCACAACATCTTTGTTTGTATGTGGTGCTGAGGATCGAACCCGGGCCGCACGCATGCCAGGCGAGCGCGCTACCGCTTGAGCCACATCCACAGCCCTTTATTTCTTATTTTGAGACAGGGTCTTGCTAAGTTGCTGTGGCTGGCCTCAAACTTGCAATCTTTACAGGTGTACATCACCTCCCTGTTTCATGATAATTTATTAGAGCAGCAATGGAAAACTAATACACCAACCTTCTATGTAAAAGTGTATATGTATGTTTCTTAAGGAAATAACTCATAGATTTCAATAGTTTATTCAATGATAAGGCAGTTTTTAAAAATTTAGGAACCACTGACCTAAAACACCCTGATTTCTATTTAATAAACTAATCTCTTTGGTCTTTGATTTCACAGAACTGCAGCTTCCAAACCTGACTGTGTATCAGACTCTCAAGTAACCAGTTAAAAATACAGATTCATAAATACCACTCTGCGTTGATTTCTAGGGATGAGACCAGGAAATCTGTATTTCATACTCCTCTCTGGAAATATGCGAAGTAATCAAGTTTAAGAAACATTGTTTTACAAGAAAAAGATTCTGAATTCTGCATTGTGGTCCTAAACATATGGCACCATGATGCTGTAGGAAAATCACAGGCATCCAATGAAGAGGATTTAAATCCCACATCTGACCAGCTGTGTGAGTCAATGAAACCAAGAGACTAATAAACATAAACCTATCAGTGGGCTGCTTGGGGCAGCAATTTTTAACTGTAAAATTCTGAACATTTATTAGTTATTCATATAATCTGACATCAGCAGTAAGCTCAATATTCTAGTTGCCAGAATAAGCTTTTCTGTCTCCAGGGTGACTGGCAAGAGAGCCATTCTATTTCAAACCTGCCCCGATAAATGAAGATTTGCTTCCTGGGACTGTGCCTCCTGAAAACTTGCACCTATTCCATTCTTATCCAATTTTCTCACTGAACTGACCCCTCAATGCTCTCCTTTCCTTTATGAAAATAAAGAACTAATCTGGAAACTGGCATGGTGGTTCATGCCTGTAATCCCAGCGGCAAAGGAGGCTAAGGAAGGAGGATCACAAGTTCAAGGCCAGCTACAGCAGCTTAGCAAGACCATGTTTCAAAATTTAAAAAAAAAATAAATAAATTAAAAGGACTGGGGATGTAACTCAGTGGTTAAGCACCCCTGGGTTCAATCCCAAGTACAACCTCCTCAAAAAAAGAAAAAAATAATCTGAAGATTTTCTGTTAACCTCAGTGGGCATACACTAAACAGCATGCACTATTGACTCACCAATCACTAGCCTTCAGTTTCCCTAGGTACACTTGACTTCCGTGCTGATGAAGGCTGTTGAGAGCATCGTTACCACAACAGGGCAAAAATAATGGTTTTGAAACAGGAGCTCCCTCCCCACCCCAGAGCAGAAAGGAATATTGAAATGACTAGGGACGGAAACAATGTTGGCTTGTCATAAGCCTTGAAAAAAAACCTTAAGGGTAATTGGCCTATTTTTTAATCCTTTATTTCTTTTTCTTCTTTTTTTTTTCTCTTTTTTCCCTCTTGCTTATAAATTGATCAATTCTTATTTTCTTCTTTTTCTTTTTTTTTTAATTTAATTTTTTTATTAGCTACACATGGATCAATTCTTATTTTCTAAACATTTAATTACTGGGTCAAAAGCTAGGAAATCTGAGGCTCTTAATATAAGCTGATTGACTCAGCAACCATCAGGTTCAGAATATAATTTTTCATTACAAAAGCCTTTTTATTACAACAGAAAATAACAGTACTTCCCATTGAGAAGGCCCATAGAGTGTTACCAGGCCCTGTCACTTGGATCCTGTTCTCCTGGAGTGTCCTTCCCCTGCCCTCCAAGTGGAAACTCGTTCCTGCTTGACAGAGCTCCAAACGTGACTCTCCAGCATCGGCCTTGACTCCTGGTCAGTGCTGCCCAGCAGAGCCCTAAGTGGAGGTCTAGACACTTATCAGTGGTGAGGGGAGGCTGGTTTGCACAGACCACATGTGCAACCACAGAAGCAGGGCAGATGCTACATAAAGCTGGCCAGGCTGCCAGCTGCAAGGCGGGCACCTTTGCTGTGTGCACAGGACACTTTATACATTGTTTGATCTCAGCTAAACTTCACAATGGTCCAGTTAGGAGGGCACAGGCTGATTTGATCTCAGTTACCATGGAACTTGCATTTGATTTCACTTACCATGAAGACTTCCCGTCATAACACAGTAAAACTCTTGTGACAGGGAGGTTTCTGAATTCATATTTTTTTCATAGTTTAGAAAATAAGACAGCATACTCACCACTTATTACATACTTAGCCCACAAAACAAACAGAAGCATGTGAGCATTCACACTTGTGATGGGCAGAATGCCCCCTCTCTTCCAAAGATGTCTCCAAAACCAGGTATACCTGAACTTACATGGCAGGAGACTGTAGATCTAATTCTCCACCTCAGGATCTTGAGGAGGAGAAATTGTCCTGGATTATCCAGGTGGGCCCAATGTAATCATAAAGGTCCTTATAAGATCAAGGAGAGTCAGGGTCCAAGAAGATGGCAGAAGCAGAATGATGTCATCAGCCAAAAATTGTAGTGTCTCTTGGGACCAGGAAAGGTGAGGAAATGGATTCCAGAAGAGGGCAGCTTCCAGAAGACCCCTGACTTCCCAAACTGTAAGATAACCAGTTTGTGTTGTGTTAAGCTCCCAAGTTTCTGAAAACTTGTTATATAATCAACTGGAAACATACAGCATTGTTGTATAAGATCAGCTTCGGTAAGGTTTGGCCACCAAGTTATTTTGGAAAAATATTCAGTTCCCAGTTTTTTATCTTTTACAATTGTAAATTTCCTCATCCAACCCCTATCCCAACTGTATACATGGGAAAAACAGAGACCCAGAAAAACCAAGGTGTCATGCAGATATGAATAGTAACACCTGCTAAGTTTTCTATAATGACTAAATCAAAGAATGCAGATTGACCACAGCACAATGTGTATGTAGCACATAAGAAAGCCTGTGTGAATGTTAGCTATTCTTTCATTTTTTTTTTCAAATATTTTTTGAGTGCTTACTATGTGTTACATACTTCTTGAAACTCTGGGAATTAAGAAATGAGCAAAACCACACACACAAAAAAAAAAATTACATTTTATCTCACCAGGCTTACTTTCTATGGGAAGGTGGTGAGCAAAAATAAGATATGTAAGTGATCAGAGAAAAGATGTCATGGTACTGAATGTTACAGAATAAAGAAAACTGGAAAAAAAAGAGGAGGCAGGAGTGTCAATTTTAAATAGAATAGAAGAGGCCACTGAGAAGGGGATAGTTACAGGGATATTTTAGTTACATTACAAGATATATGCAAGGAAGGATGATGTACATTTCTTACTAGTTCTTTTATTCTACTTAGAATTTGATGAGCTTCCTGACTTTAAGGATTGGCATCTTTCCTCGATCCAGGGAAGTTTTCAGCTATTACCTGTTTGAACACTGCTTCTCCCAGTTCTATTCTCTCCTTCTGGAACACTAATTTGATCATTTTTTTAGACCTTCTTGCTCTATCATCCACATCTTTAAACCTTCAATGTTGTCCAGGTTTTGCCTCTTTTGTTTCCATTCTGAGTAATTTCTTCAGTTTTATTTTCAGTTTCACTAATTTTGTCTTCAGCTATGTGTAACCTGTTTAGCCAGTTCTTGGAATTTATAATTTTCATTACATACCTATATTATATTATATATATACACACATACACACACACACACACACATACACAAATATACACATACACACACACTTTCGGAGGGGGAGGATACTGGGGATTGAGCCCAAGAACTCACACCTGCTAGGCAAGCAATCTACTACTGAGCTATATACCCAGCCCTCATAATTATATGTTTTAATCCAAAAATTCTAAATGGGTTTTCTCTCTCTCCTTCTCTCTCTCTCTCTCTCTCTCTCTCTCTCTCTCTCTCTCTCTCTCTCTCTCTCTCTCTTCCTTTTTGTGATGCAGTGCTGGGTTTGAACCCAGGGCTTTGTGTGTGCTATGCATTTGCTCTATCACTGAGCTACATCCCCTGCCCTGTGGTCTTCTTTTGAAAACTGCCTTGTCCTTGTCAACTTTGATAGTCCCCTGTTCCTACATCATACTTTCAACATGTTCCTGAATGCCTTTAAATAAACTCACACTCTGTTTCTGGCCTTTTAAATATCTGCAATCTGTACATGTCCTTCTCCAGCTGGCAGTTTCTGCTTATTCTCTCTCATGGTGGCTTATTTCCTTGTATATTTTGTAATCTTTGACTGTGAGGTCATATTCCTTGGAATTTTATCTTTGCTTAGAATATGTTAAGCCACAGATGATCTGTGTTTTTTCTGCCAGTCGCCCTGGGTATTGCTGATTTGCCACCACTTTAACATAACGATCTGGTTTTGACTTTTTTTCCCCCTAAATGCATGTCATGACACAGACCATGGTTAATATTCTCAAGAGCTACATTTTCCATATATATATATATATATATATATATATATATATATATATATATATATATATATATATATTATTCCACCAAAATTGAAGGCCAAAACAGGAAAGACATCTGTCTTTCTTGGTAGGGCAGATTATCCTCGTTTACCTGCTAATGGGGATCAGCTTGAGTTGAGGTCCTCAAATTGACTACCCCCAGACTTGGGTACCCTGCTTTGTCTGCTATTCCAAGCATATATAAGATCCACTTAAATCCAGATATACCTGAGGCTAATGCTGATTTTGGCATTCACTATTTCTTCTAAATTAGAATTTTTTTCATTATATATGGCCTCTGAACATTTGCTTCATACCATCCAAGCCACACAATTTTTTTTACTTTCATATTTAACTCAGTAACTTTAGGTGTTTTGTACCAAGAGAGAGTTCCAGATATCTGAGCATTTATTCTGCCATATTGCCAAATTTTTAACCTGCTTTTTCTGTGTTATTTCAAATCCATAGAGAGGCCAGAGTAAATGTGGGGCTCTGGAATTTGAAGGTCAGGTCAGACTATCTTCATGAACACTGCACACTTCACAAAACTAACCTCTTTGTAGTTCCTGCCCCTCCAAAAAGTAAGACCCAAAAAATCAGTTCTCCTCTTGCTCTTGGGGCACATAGCATCTCATGCAAAGGCAGGTATTCCCTGGTGCTAATCCTAAAGAATCTTTCAACTGGATTCCTAAGATTATTTAGTTGAATCAGCACTTCACATGATCTTGCTGCAAAAGGATAACAATAATTTTCATATGCCTACGAGGAATGATACCTACAGTATATGCAAGGTAGACTCAACATTCCTTAACACATCCAGGATGATCTGATGCATGTGAATTTTCATACATCTATATGCATATGTGCACATAAAAGGAAATCTGGAAGTTTGCCTCAAATGTTAGCAATGGTTAGAGTTGAGATTATAGGCTATTTTTGCCTGTCTGTCTATTCTCAGTCTATCACCTATCCTTCCATATCTTTTGATTGTCAACAGTTAGCCTGCAGTGGATGTAGAAGATGCTACCTTCATAAAGCCCAAGTCTCTAATCAAACAAAGAACCCAATCAATAAATGGGCTAAGGAACTGAACAGACACTTCACAGAAGAAGAAATACAATTGATCAACAAATATATGAAAAAGTGTTCAACATCTCTAGCAATTAGAGAAATGCAAATTAAAGCTACTCTAAGATTTCATCTCACTGTCAGAATGGCAATCATCAAGAATACAAGAAACAGGGGGCTAGGGCTGGGGCTCAGAGGCAGAGCGCTTGCCTAGCACACGTGAGGCACTAGATTCGATCCTCAGTACCACATAAAGTAAAATAAAGACATTGAGTCCACCTATAACTAAAGAAATTTTTAAAAAATACAAGAAACAATAAATGTTGGCAAGGATGTGGGAGAAAAAGAACACTCATACATTGCTGGTGGGACTGCAAATTGGTGCAACCACTATGGAAAGCAGTATGGAGATTCCTCAGAAAACTAGGAATGGAACCACCATTTGACCCAGCTATTTCACTCCTTGATATATATCCAAAGGATTTAAAATCAGTATACTACAGTGACACAGCCATGTCAGTGTTTATAGCAGCTCAATTCACAATAGCTAAACTATTGTAGAACCAAGCTAGGTGTCCTTCAAGAGGTGAATGGATAAAGAAAATGTGGTTATATGTATATATTCAATGGAATATTACTCAGCTTTAAAGAATAGTGAAACTATGGCATTTGCCAGTAAATGGATGGAGTTGGAGAATAGCATGCTAAGTGAAATAAGCCAATCCCACAAAATCAAAGGCCGAATGTTTTCTCTAATATGTGGATGCTAATTCACAATAAGCGGGGGTGGGGGTGGCACTAGAGAAGAATAGTGTTACCTTAGATTGGGTAGAGGGAAGTGATAGAGGGGAGGGGAAAGGATGTGGGGATAGGAAGATAGTAGAATGAAATATCACTTTATACATACATGTGACTACATGACCAATATGATTCTACAACACGTACACTCAGAAAAATGAGAAATTCTATCCCATCTATGCATGATATATCAAAATGCATAAATGCATTCTACTGTCATGTATAACTAATTAAAACAAATTTACAAATTAATAAAAAAATAAAATAATATTAAAAAAATGAAAGACTGTTAGAAATAGGGAAACAGATCAGAAACAGTACACACAAAACCATCTACTCTCCAAAGAGAAGGAAACTTGACCTTCACAGGACAAGGAAAAAAAAGCAGAGCCAAAGGGCAGCCACCATCATCCATCTACCACGAGCCAGCCCTGAAAACCTGGCCACGGTGGAGGGGCTGACACCCACTTCCTGGGAAGGGACTTTGACAACAGAGCCAAGGAGGAGGCCAGCCAACGTGTAGAAGAAAAGTAGTCAGTTGCCACTGGCTCCTCACAGTATTTTTAAGGGAGGGAGAGAAACATAAAAGGGGTCCAGGTCATTGGCATACCAGATACTCATTTTCTCAGTGATGGACACTTAGCTAAATGAGATACTTGACGGTCACTTCTTTAAAAGTTGCTTGATCTTACTTTTGATACATAAACAGACGATACCTCACATGGTTTTGAAATCCAAAAAGTTCAGGGGAAGGGCAAATACTACCGCCAAACCTTCAACTATAATAGCAGGCAGAGATTTAAGCAAATACTTTCCCACTGAAGTCTTCCATAAGCCAAAGGTCCAACTGTTATTATTGGGTACAAATTTTCCAACCTGTTTGCATGTGCAAAAACTTTTTTTCCAGAAATCTAGATTTAGTGAAACTGCTTTAAGTTAGAATAGACCCGCACACCATAATGCCAAGTTTTAAAAACATTTTTCACCTCAATGTAAATATTAAAACTAGCCTTGTCAAACATAAAAATATAAAATGATGATTCAGGCAGTACCCACTTTATGATGAATCTACTTAGGATTTTTCAACTCTATGATGGTGTACAAGCAAACACAGACCACCATTCTGCTTTCCACTTTCCATATTCAATAAATTACATGAGAAATTCAACAGTTTATTAGAAAATAGGCTTTCTGGTAGATGATTCTGCCCAAGCCCAGACTCACTTAAGTATTTCAAGAGTGTTGAACGTAGGTTAGGCTAAGTTGCAATATTTGGTAGGTTAGATACATGCATTTTCCACTTAAGACATTTTCAGCTTGCAGTTTGTCAGAGGAGGAGCACCTATATTTCTAGGAGGCAGGTTAGCATCATGCATGAGGACTTTGGTGCTTGTATCCCAGTGTGGTGGCTTGTCAGGTATATTGGCCCACTTAGGCTGCCATAGCACACTACTTCAGACTGGGTGGCATAAGCAACAAAAATAAATTTCCTCAGAGCTCTGGAGGCTGGCGGTGTAAGGCCAAGGTATCAGCAGGATTGTCTGGTATGAACTCTCCTTTGTGTTGCAGATGGCCACTTCTTGCTGGATGTCAGGTGACCTCTTCTTTGGGCTTGCATGAGGCATGGGGAGAAAGCACACAAGTGAGCTCATATGAGGACACTAATCCTATCAGATCGGGACCCCACCCTTATGAACTTAGTCCCTTTCTTACTTCAAATACAGCCACACTAAAGTTTATGGCTTCAACATGTAAATCTTGGGAGGATAGAATTTTCAATTTATAGCAATAGGTATGTGACCTTGAGAAGTTATTCAGCCTCTCCGGGCCTCAGCCCTATTTGTAAACCAGTGATCACACAAAGAGGACTGCTGTGAGGATAAACATGAGATCAACCATACAATGCTCACTTCAGCAGCACATATACTAAAATTAGAATGATACAGAGAAGATCAGCGTGGCCCCTGTGCAAGGATAACAGGTAAATTTGTGAAGTGTTCCATATTTTTTGAAATAAGCCAATCCCCAAAAAACCAAAGGCCGAATGTTTTCTCTGATATGCAAATGCTAATTCATAATGGGGGTGGGAGGCTAAGGAAGAATAGAAGTACTTTGGATTAGACAAAGGGGATTGAAGGGAAGAGAGGGGAAATGGGACTAGGAAAGATAGTAGAATTCATAGGCATTACTATCCTAGGAGCATATGTGATTACATGACCAATGTAATCCTACATGATGCACAACCAGAAGAATGAGAAGTTATACCCCATAAATGTATAATATGTCAAAATATATTCTACTGTCATGTATAACTAATTAGAACAAATTTTAAAAATAGGTAAAATTAAAAAAATATAAAGCACATTGCAGAGTGTGGGGCTCATGGGAAACATGATAGATACTAGCAACTTAATGCTACATCATGCTATTTATTGCACTCTTAAAAATGGCTATTTTTATTTGGCATAGAGAAGAAAAATCCAAGTCACTGTTCTAAGGTTTCTTTTTTAATTTTCTTTTGTCTTTTGTTTGTTTCATGGTACTGGGGATTAAACCCAGGAGTGCTCTACCACTAAACTATATCCCCAGCCCTTTTTAAATTTTATCTTGAGACAGCGTCCCACTAAGTTGTTCAGGCCTCAAATTTGCAATCCTCCTGCCTCAGCCTCCAGAGTAGCTGGGATCACAGGTGTGCACACTCACATATGGACACACACAGGTAAGAGAGATTCACTTCTGTCATTTAGATGCAGTGCAACATTAACAAAAATAACCAGAGGGAACTGAACATATCAGAAATTGGCTACCATAATGAAATGTATCTAAAAACTAGGAATGGAGAGTTGGGGGTAGAGAAAGAGGTAGGAGATGAAACTTCAAGAGAAATGGAAGGACAGTTCTAGCTTCTGTGTCTTCCATTAGCCAGACTCTAAGCAGATGCAGACATCTTCAGGGAAGGACAAGTCACTGAACAAGGATTCAAGTCCAGTTTTCACATGCAGGTTCTGGGTTCTTCCTTCTGTTGAATGTCTACACTGGAAGATTCCTTGAATGGCAGGAGGTATTGATGTTTAAGATATAGATAGAGATGCTACACCCTCTGGGCACATCCAGTTTATTCCAAGTTGCAAAAGAGGAAGAAAGAACTTGTAGTGAGACTAGGATGGCCCAGAAGTCAGTGACAGGAAAGGCCCCAAAGTCCCTGCCACGGAAACCAGAGATCCAGCTTCCACACAGGATTGGGGTTGAGGCGGAAAGAGCCAGAGTGAGTCTGAGAGAGGAGAGAGCCAGCCCTGGTGGCAGCCATCGTTCCTGGTGGCAGGCTCACACACGGTCTAGGGCTGGTAAATGGCGGAGTCAGTAGCACCCAGGGCCAGGCCCATGCTTGCTGAGGTGCAGTGGGGAAAGAAGACGGGCCCTCATGCCCCAGGGTGCCTGCTGGCAGTCACGAGGGTGACAGGAGCAAGACACCGGGCCCTGTTCTCATGGCTGGGATGCCAGAAGGCTAAGCTGCACATTGGCATTGCAGCATCCTCTGGCCTCAGCTGGAGGTTCAAAAGCAAGGTGGAAGGAACAGAGTCTGGTAATTTTGGATACAACTCAGCTTTGGGGTCTCCTTTCCTCAGGGGAAAACCCAAGGCATTTCTCAAGACGACAAGATGAGGGCTCAAGCCGTTTCACTGAGATTTTAAAAGAAGATGGGATCTTCTTATATGCTTTAAGACAGAGAAGCATCACATACCGGCCTCTTACCAGTATGGAGAAGGGACTGCCTCTCTGCCCCTTCCCTTTCAGAGTCATAAGCTCTTCAGATAAGCCACTCGTGAATTCCTAACAAAAAGAATTATACTTATTGTATAATTATACTTATTGCAGAATTATACTTATTGTGTTAATCCACTGTGTTTTGAGATACTTTGTTACATAGCAATAAAAGACTAATTCTAGTTTAGGGGTAACTTGTTACCCAGCAATAAACAACTTAAACACACCTCTTTGCCTTGCTGATGGGGATGGGGTGGGGGGGCTGGTGGGTAGAGCCACATGATAGACTTGCACAGCCATTCCTGCCTTTCTGAGGCCATTACGAAGTCAAGGGGATTGTCCCCATATTCCTGATTGTGGGACAGCTTTGTGGTACAGGAACTGACCTAGCTATGGCCTGAGACTTGAGATCTGACTCCAACTCTAGATCTACCACTTACCAGCTGCCAGACACAATGCTAGTTGCTACTTTATAAGGGACCCATTTCCTCATTTGCAGAGATGGAAACAACAGTATCCACCTCACAGTTAGGAGGAAAAGTTAAATGGAAGTGAATATAGGAAAGTAACAACCAGACAGAGAAGCAATTGAACCCAAATGAAGATAGACTAAATATATAGTTGCCAAGGTTGGCCTCAAACTGGTGATCCTCTTGCCTCAGCCTCCCAAGTCACTTAAGAGCACAGCATGTGCCACCATGCCCAGCCTGAAAATTACATTTTTAAAGACATTTAAAGCATGAACAACTAACATGACCGCCATTTGTCCAGTCAGCTGCCCTGTTTGGCCTCATGTTACCAGGAGTCCTATGAACACAGACCCACACAGGCCTGAGAGAAAAGGCCCAGGCTCTCTTCCCTTGGACTCTTAGCTTATCTAAACTACATTCTAGATTGTGACATGCTGAGATTATTTTCATATTTCAAACACACTTGAGGGAGAAGCTTGGAGTTAATTTAGAATTGAAAACATTTTGTGGAAAGTACCTAGACAGCACAGTGGACGTTGTTTTTCTGTCTGTGCCTTTGAGCATCAACCCCTCCCTACCATCCTGGCAAATCCTCAGGCTCCAGCACTTCAACATAGTCTTCTCCTTAAACCAATGGAGAGAGGAGGGTGAGCAGAGGCTCCACCCTCAACACTTGTGAAGCTGAGGAAGGCCCTCCTTGGTGCTGGCTGCTGGAGGTAGCCTCCTGTTCTAACAGCCCCCTCCTTCCTCTCCTTCAAGTCTCCCACCAAACTTCCCATTCTCAAAAAGGCCTGTGCTCTCCAAGTATATGAATGAGAGCAGACAGCAACCAAGATGGAGAGAGAGAAAAACAGAGCCTGAAAGACCTACAAAAACCAGTGGAGGCTCCATTGGAAGGTCAATAAGAACCACGGAGAAGGAAGGGAAGGAAAATGTTCAGATTTCCACTTCTAAAAAATGGTTGTGCTTTTTCCTCAGCAGGTGAGCCCCAGTGGACCTTTCCAAAGGAAATATATGCATCAAAGTCTCAAACAAAGCTTTTGTGACATCACCATAATGTAAGTGTTCTGCACACACAGGCCTTTGAATACCAAGAGATTCTTTGACAGGTGCTAATTTTGCCTGTAGGTTCAGTTCAGGCTAGAGGACTGAGCATCAGTGACAACATCCCTTCACAGCACAGGTCTCTATAAGAGAGACAAAATATGGTTGTGATACACAAGTACATTACAAAACTAGAAGGGGGTTCCCTATAGGTGTGAAATCTTGAAAGTCTCCTGAATATGGAAGGCAGTGGAATCCAGTCCCTGTATTGAAGTATCCACGGGAGATGACTCCAAGGGCACTCCGCCTGGAGGAACAACAGTGGGAACAGGAGCGCCTCTCAGCGCCTGATGGAAAATCAGCTGGGGAGCCAGAGTAGGAGCCGCCAGGTTGATAATCCCTATTCCAGTTGCCCCTTAGACTAGGTGATCGCTGCCGCAGTCTCTGGCTGGGCACAAATCACGAGTCTCCACACAGCTTGTAGATTCAAACAGCAATTCTTTATTCCCGAACTCACACCGGCCGTCTACAAACACGTTCTGGGGGAATCCACGTTCTCTGCCCAAATCCACTTCTGCCCAAATCCACTACTCTGCCCAAATCCACACTCTGCCCAAATCCAATCCGCATGGGCTTCTGTCTCCCAAAATATACTGTCTGACCCTAAGAACTCAAGAGGAACTCAGCAGCAGGATACGCCCTATTCTAAAGGGGGAACACCCTACTCTCCTATTATGCTAAACCGCCCTATTCTAAAGGGGAACACGGATCCGCCCTGGTCCTTGAGCAAGGTCACCTTTCAGAAGTCCTTCCACTAGACAGCATGGGAGTAGCTGGGAAGGAAATTGTCATACCTACTTGGCTGATGGCTCCCAGCATCTCCCCTCTTCTGATTAATTAAACAAGTAATGTGGCTTAAGGACCGTGCCTGGTAGGTTGTCCAGCTCAACATATGGTTCTTACCCGTCATTGGAAAACTGACCTTTAGGCGTCAGCCTCCTGTCTTAGGTTGATACCACTGCAACTGGATCATACCCGTCACTGACTACCGGTCCAGCATACAGCCATACTTGTGGATAGGTCTATGCACCAGTGGGGGGGTGAGGTTCTTTGCCTCACCTCTGTTGGCCCCCAAATTTGGCCTTGGTGCCAGTGGGGGAGTGAGGTTAATGTGGCTTAAGGACCGTGCCTGGTAGGTTGTCCAATTCAACATATGGTTCTTACCCGTCATCGGAAAACTGACCTTTAGGCAACTGACCTTTAGGCGTCTCCCAGCAGATCGCCATAGAGGTGTCTGCCTCCATGTAAGAGCAAGATGAGCCTTTAGGAGGGGGCGGGCTTCTGCGCTTCCCATACAGGCTTTTCCTCAGGAGTCCGCCATTCCTGCCATTCCTGCCATTCAGCTCCAGGTTTTGGTCCGGTACTTAGGATCCCGGGTTGTTCTGCGGCACAGGTGCTGAAGGTCCCCAGGGAGCATGTCTGACTGCTGAGCACCAGGAAATGGTTATTTCAGATGGAATTCCAGGGCTTTTCTTTGGAAATTCTAACAAGAAAAAGAAATAAGGCAAATCTCTCTTCCCTATGACTGCAGAAAAATGAATATATTTTCCCAAAAACACCTGGTACTGAAAGATCTACTGAGAGAACACTGGGCACCTCAAAAACCATTAAGTGATGCTGAGTCTGGCCTTGAACTTGTTCTTCAGTTTCCTGAGTTTCTGGAATTACAGAGCATTGGCCCTAAATGTGGTCTCACTGCCTCCTGGTCTTCTCTGAGATGGTACTGGGACAAAGTTGGGACAGGTGTGAAAACTGGGTCCCAGTGTCCAGACTGAAAGGTCCTGCACTTCAGAGTGTGGTGGCAGGTGGAGGGACCTTTCCCAGTGATAAAGGCAGCAGTGATGGGGGCAGTTAGAGTATTGTCCCAGAATCTTGTTTCCCACTTCTCTTTAGGGGTAGAATTAATGGTTCATAGTGTACGCGTGAATAGATAGCACCACACCATGTTCCTCGTGGCTTTACCTTTTACCTTGCCATGGCAGGCTTGGTAATTCCTATCAATTATCATCTCTGTGGCCGTTAGTCACATATATATTTATTTGTCATTTGAAAGTTTTCTCCTTTGTGAAATCTATTTTTGAAACTTCTCATCTGTGCTGTACTCTGTTGGCATGTCTTTCTTCCCCCTAAAAAATGAATAACACTTCATATATTCTGCACTATAAACACTTTACTAAAAATGTTAACTAAAACATCTTTGACTTTCAACTTTGGAGACACACTGACTTAAAATGACAAAAGTAGTTTTTTTGTTGTTGTTGTTTTTTGTTTTTTGTTTTGTTTTGTTTTGTTTTTGGTACTGGGGATTAAACTCAGGGGCCCTTGACCACCAAGCCCCATTCCCAGCCCTCATTTGTATTTTATGTAGAGATAGGGACTCACCGAGTTGCTTAGCCCCTTGCTATTTCTGAAGGCTGGCCTCCAACTCATGATCCTTTTGCCTCAGCCTTGTAAGCTGCTGGGATTACAGGTGTGTGTTCAGAAAACTAACAATATTCAAGATTTATCAGTTGTTTATGTACAAAAGAAAATGAATATTCAAATTGGAAATTAAACACAATTCTAGTGACAATTATGACAAAAGCAAAATACTTAGGAATATTTTTTAGAAAGTTGTGAAAACTTGAACATTAAAATATAGAGTATATGCTTGTTTTTAGAAGATCTAGTATCATTCCTAAGTCCCTTCCTTCTTTTTGAGGGTTTTAAATTTATAGAAAGAGAACAGAAATTGTGTTTTATTTCATTGGTACTAAGGAGTGGTCTTAAGTATGCTTTACTCGTGAACTATATCACCATCACTTATTATTTTATTTTGAGGTAGGATCTTGCTAAGTTACTGAGAAGGGACTCTAAATTGTGATCCTTCAGACTCAGCCTCCCAAGTAACTGGGATTATGTATGTGTGCCACAAACATGGCAGGGATTTTGTTCTTGACTTTAAAATTATTACACATTGGCTCAGAATAAAAATTAGGTAGTTCTTTTGCCATTTTTATGGCAGAAGATGGAGGCCACAGAGAGAGGATATGGCTTTCCACATCTTTGGAACAGAATACCAAGTATTGATTCACCCTCTTCCCCTTATTCAACATTTAAAGTTTCCACAGACACTACAGAATTGTTTGAGAAAGATCAAGGGCTGTGAGGAAGGGGAACCAGTATTTCAAAGTGTCAGGAAGAGTACTCTAAGAAACAGTGCTGAGCTACCGGGTTATGAAGAATAGAGTCCCTGAGATTTAATTGTAGAAGCCACAGAACATATATAAGAATGTAAACAATACAGTTGATACATTTTTAAAAGATGATCATGGGTAGAACTTGGTCAGTTGTACTCACTCTCCCACCCCATCCACATAACCACAAACATCACACCCCTTTCACCTCACTTACATCACACCTTGCTAGAAGAGAAATGTGTGTGTTAGTGGTACTCTGCTGTTCACCATGGGCAGAACTCTTTGCCTAGCCTGTGGTAGAAATCAGAATGGATCACAAAGTTCAGGACCATCTTTGTCTTTGCATCTCCCCGGCCCTCTCTCTCTCTCACACACACACAAATAACTGAAGATATTAATTATAAATATTTTGATGGATGACATGAACTTGGGAGTATTGGGCCAAATAATTGGAACTTTGAATGTATACATGTGCAGAAAGAGTATGAATGACACATTTCCTATCACACTGATGTTTTATTTCATTATTTTCACAAAAGCAGTTTTTTTCTGTGTAATGTAATATAATGTACTGAACACTGCAAAATTAGTTTAGTGTGTTACAGGTACAAAGAGGATTAACATTTTTATCTTGTTGTTTACTAATAAATTTAAAAGAGACATGTATTTTTTTTCCCATACTTTCGATTGCTTCTTTTCAGTTTGATAAAATTGGGCCAAAGGACAAAAAAAAAAAAAAAAAAGATGAGCCTTTAGAATAGAAAGCCAGAATAGCATCCAGGGGGCTAAGTGACTAAGGAGGAATGAGGAGCTGCTCTCGCCCCAAGAAACCCTCCCCTAGTGTCTGTTTCTGACTCTCATTCTCCATCGTGGAGGTGGACTTCAGTAAACAGCTACAGAAGAGCTAATAAGGAGACTCATGCCCAAAGATGGTCTCTGAGCTAAGAATCACCAGGCAACTGTGGAATCCACTCTGTGCCTGAAACAACATGGTCTTACCAAGTACAGAACTTACACCTGAGGAAATAGAGCTGATAGACCGAGCTGAGCTGAAATACTACTATTGTCAAGGAGATGCACGATTACCATGTTGCGGCATTATGAATGGTTTTTATTTTTAAAATTAAATAAAAATTGATAATTGAGAAAAACTCAAAATATAGGCAGAGTAGGAGAATGGACTGCCAGAGAACAAATTTGTAAGTAGTAATATCAAGTCAAGAAAAACTTCCAGAAAATAACTAAGATTTTTTAAAATGCAAAATAGGGCTTAAGAAATGTAGAATATAAATCATATGTCACCAAAATTGAAAACTTCTGCTCTTGAAAAGACACTGTTGGGACAATGAAAACACAAACCCAGACTTGGAGAAAAATCTTCACAATACATATATCTACTAAAAGACTTATATCCAGAATATGTAAAGAACTCACAAAACTCAATGATAAGGAAAAAAAACAACAACTCACTGGATATGAAGGCTCTGAGTGGCTCTGAGCACCTGATGGAAAATTAGCTGGGGAGTCCAGACTACCATTATCTGGTAGTCCCAGATTTTCCCAGGAAAATCTCACAAGCCCAGGAGTTTGGAGCCAGCCTGAGCAAAGCATTGAGATCTGTCCCTTAAATAGAGAAGAGTTAAAAATATATCAGAGATTTGAATACTTAACTAAAGAAGATATATAGATAGCAAACAAGCACATGAAAACATACTCAATATTATTATCTGTGAGGGAAACATAAATTAATAATTTCAAATTATTAAAATAATAATAAGTTAATATCACCATACAAAAAAAAAACTCTTATTATGGCAAACATTAAGAAGGCTAAGCCAGAGGCAGAAGGTGTGGGGAACTGGGACTCTTCTGCACTGCAGGTGGGAATGTAAAGAGGTACAACCACTTTGGAAAGCAGCTTTACAGTTTCTCTGAAAGTAAACACACACTTAGCATGTGATCTAGTCATTCCCATCTTACTTTATCCAAAAGCTAAGATAGATCATACAAAGACTTGACCACCGACATTGATGGGAACTTCCTTTGTCATAGTTCAAAAGCTGGAAACAACCCAAGTGTTAGATGAACAGATAAACAAATGACTGCTTGTTCCTACAGTGGAATGCCACTTAGCAACATAAAGGAATAAACATACAATAACACGAAGGAACCTCAGAAAAATAATACTGAGTTAAGTGACACAGGCAAAAATAGTGCCTACCTCAGGACTCCATTTATACAAAATTCTAGAAAATGCTGCTAACCCACAGAGACAGAGAGCAGATCAGTGGTTGTCTGGCATCAGGAGTGAGATGACAGGAGGGATGAAAGGAAGGAATTACAGAAGGGCAGGAGGAAATTTTGGAGAGTACTGGGTATGCTCAGCATCTTGATTGTAGGGAGGGTTTCCCAGGAATAGATCTCTGTCAAAATTTATTAAATTGTATGTTTTAAATATTTGTAGTTCATTGAACATAAATTATATTTCAACAAGGCTACTATGGTGTACACGTATGCGTGTGTGCACGTGCATGTGTGTATCTGTGTGTGTGTGTGTGTGTGTGTGTGTGTGTATGTCTGTCTGTATTGGCATTTCTCAAATTTCTTTGGCCATGACACATTTTCCCCACTCACCTGCTAGCCCATTTCTCAGAGCCATGACCTATACAGTGAGGCAGATTTGGGCTGATCCTGGCTCAACTCTCACCTGGCTGTGTGTCCCCCTTTAGTAAGTCATTTAGCTCTCAGAGCTCCGGTTTTCTTGTCCTTAAAATGGAGTGTGGTCAGGATGAAATCAGTGAAAGGCCAATACCTGCTCCATAATGTAGAAGTTTCTTGAAAACTTATTTATTTATTTTTATATTTTTCATACTGGAGATTGCACCCCAGGCTTCTGACATGCTAGGCAAGCTCTCTACCTCTGAGCTACATACCCAGCCTCTTGAAAACTTTCTTTAGTCTACCAACCATCCTAGAAATCAAGCCAGCCACATTTACGGTTTTCCCCAAAGGCATTCCCTTTATTTTTAGCTAAGAAAACTAGCAGCACTCTCAGTCATCTTGAGTCCAAAGGTCCAAAGGGAAAGATGTTGAAATGCTTAGCGCTGCCCAGCAGGCCCATCTGCTCCGCATTAGCCGGCCTTCCTCTGTTTATTATTCCTTGTGTTAAATCACCTCCAATTCTTGTGTGAAAAGTTCGGGCACACAATAACCTCTTTATCACATTTTCAAAATCTGAGCCTGTTCTGGAAAGTTTACACCTTTTTCTTGCTGCCATTGTTTTCCTGGGGACTTGGGTTTCCGAAAAAGGCATTGGGAACATTTTGCTGAAAATGCTTATGTGTAAGTTGGATGCAGATGAGCATCATCAAAAACCAAAAATGAGACATCAGAGGAATTGGACAAGCATGGAGTGGGTCTGTGATGATCTCAACTATTCCTATGCAAGGGGAACCTGAAACCCAGGCTGGTGGTTGGGAGCCTGGGCCTGGGCAGTACCCTCAGCCTGTTTCCATTGGAGGTAGAAATTGAGTATCAAAGAGAAAAACAGAAACATGCCAGGTAGAGGTATACAATAAAAAGGGTGCATAGGGCTAGGGATATAGCTCAGTTGGTAGAGTGCTTGCCCCCTTGCATAAGGCCCTGGGTTCAATCCTTAGCACCATAAAAAGAAAAAATAAATAAAAGGCACATGATTCTGCAAATCAATGCCTTGTGATAACTATATTGCCTACCATGTCAGAAGCCTGGGGTTCAATCTCCAGTATCAAAAATATAATAAACAGAGTTTGTGTGTCAGACTCACTAAGTACTATTTTATTTAAACTTCACGACAAGCCTATAAGGTAGGTATAGAATCAGTGGAAACTGTTTCAACCACAAGTGACAGGAAATCCACCTCCAAGTGACTTACTACATGAAGGCATTTTATTGTTATGTCAGTTAAAAGTCCAGATTTAGTTCTGGTTTCAAGTGAGGCTTGATCAAGTAGTTCCAAAAGATGTTTGCAAAGATCCAGATTCTCTCCCTCTCCCCTCTGCCTTCTTTCTGGCTTTTTCTTTGGGTGTCTTGCAATCAGCTGGTAAGTTCTAGGCTCTGTGGTGGTTGTCAAATGCCTGTGGCTGTTCTGTACCTTATACTACATCAATCAGGAAAAAAAGGAACAAGCCTTAGAATTCCCTTCTTTCAGGGATCCAAAATAGATCATGTGGTCCATCTCTGAACAGAGAATCTGGGTATTTGCAAACATCTTTTGGAGCTACTTGATTAAGCCTCACTTGAAACCAGAACTAAATCTGGACTTTTAACTGACATAACCATAAAATGCCTTCATGTAGCAAGTCACTTGGAGGTGGATTTCCTGTCACTTGTGGTTGAAACAGTCTGAACGGATCACGGTGGTGGTGGTGCGGGGGGAGGTAAGTAAGAGAAGTTGATGCATAAAGCCCATGAGGTAGATGTCACAGGGGAGCCCACACCCAGGAACTAAGAGTAGAACTAATTCCAATCAAAACACCAAGAACAAAACAAAACAGAGAGAAATGGAAACAGGATTGAGGTTGATCAGAAAAGAAAAAAATGAATGCTGGACACACACATCCAGAAAATGCATACAATAGAATTCATTCATTGATTATAAAAATGTGCCCAATACTATATAGGGGCTAGGAGACATTAGAGCATGAAAAAACATAACCCTAATAGCAGATTCTCTTGATGCCCCCACTGCATGTGCCCTTCCAATGCACAAGAACTGTGTGCATCTCTGTTCCTCTACCTGAAGGCCTTCTCTAGCACTGGGAAGCTTGCTCAGGTCCTGTACAAGGCAGCCTGGATTGTACCAGAGGTTTAATAACCCTTGGGGATACCCACAGCCAGGAAGTTTCAGGAATTAGGGACAATACTCCAGTTTTCCTCTCCCCAGACAGGAAATTTCTGAGACCTGTTCAATGAAGATTTTCAGAGGATCTCCAAAGGATTTCCCAGAGCACTAGTGAGCTTATTAATGTGTCTATCATTGATTGATCTCTCTCCCCTGCTCCTTCTTCCCCAGATCCCTCTCTTGGACGTCTCAGGATCACCTCCCAAATGAACAATGTGTACCAAATCCCCTGCCTCAGGTAGAATGGAAACTCAGACCATCACTGTCTTCATGAGCTTACATTCCGGTGGCAGGAGGAGAAATATAACAAATAAAATAAGTAAGAGCAAACTATATAATGTTACATGGAGATGGTGCTATGGGGGAATATAAAAGGAACAGGATAGAGTGATGGTGTCGATGTGGCACAATTTTAAATAGGGAGTAGAAGGCTTTGCACAAAGGGTGACATGAAGAAGGAATATTAGTCAGGTTGACTGAGTCATGCTGAGCTAACAAGCAGCCCCAGATCATAGTGGCTTATACAACAGAGGTTATTTTTTGCTGAAACTGTGGACTGGAAATCTTGTTCTATGTGTCCTCATTTAGTAACTAATGAAGGAAATAGTTACCTGTCGTGGAAGACAGAAAAGAGAATTCTGAAGGACCCATACTCTCGAGTAGAAGTTCAGCCCTGTACTTATACACATCATCAGTTCTACTCATTGCCCATTGCCGAGAACTGGTCGGGTGGCACCACCAAGCACAGGGATGGAGAAGCACAGTTACCAAATATCTGAATGGTAGAGAATTGAAGATAGTCTAAAGTTAGATCTAGCTATATTACAGACAACCATCCTGCTCATCAAATATTCAGACAAAATCTATACACTATCTCTCTAAGGGAAAAAATATGACCATGGAATCTATGCTGATGATATTCTTTCAAAGTCCAAAATAACATATGTACAAGGACATTCATTACCGCCTGATTGCAAAAGACTACGAACAGCTCAACAAATGTTCACCAAATGTTATTCTGATTGATTGAATAAATTATGGTCCATCATGCAATGAAATACCGATGCAGCTACAAAAAGAATGAAGACCTCTGTGAACTGGACTGATCTCTAATATTGCTAAATGAGAAAAGCAAGATGCAGAGCAATGTGTATAATATGCAAACTTCAGTGCAAGGGAAAAAAAAACTGTGTACAGTTGTTTTATTTGTTTGCCAAAGAAACATTGAAAAATAGGATAGTGTTGGGTGATGTATAGGAAAAAAGTGAAACTTTTCTGATAATCCCTTTTACTATTGCTTCGACTTGGAACCATGTAAATGTTATACACGTTCAAAAATAAAATAAAGCCTGGTGCAGCGGCACAAACCTGTAATCCCATTGGCTCAGGAGGCAGAGGTCGGAGGATTACAAGTTCAAAGACAGCCTCAGCAACTTAGCAAGGCCTTAAGCAACTCAGGGAGACCCTTTCTCAAAAAAAAAAAAAAAAATAGAGCTGGGGATGTGGCTCAGTGGTCAAATGCCCCTGAGTTCAATCCCTAGCACACACACACACACACACAAAAAAAAAAAAAAATTAGAAAAATGCAAACCCTAAAACTGAAAGTAACACTGTGAGGATGTGGTGGTCACTGGATGTCATGTAGAAGACACAGGGGTGCAGGCGAGAAACTGGAAGATAATCTTGCCTTGCGCTGTTCCAGGGCAACTGGCGAGGAGCAGACTCGACAGGATAATCAGGCCTAGGTGTTGGTCATGAAGTTCAAGATGCCAGTTAGACATCCATCCAAGTGCAGATGAGAAATACGCAGCTGGATTTGTGAATCTGGGAACCACGGAAGCTGTCTGGGCTGAAGACATAAACATGAGAGTCACTGACATACAGCAGATACTCAAGGCCATACAACGGGATGAGGTTATGCAAGAAAGAGGAAAGGCCTAGAGCCTGAACCTTAGGGTCCCCCAACACCCAGTGATCAGGGAAATGAGGTTGGACCATTTGGCAAGGACAGAGGAGAAGGTCGGAGCAGGTGCCCCAGAGGCCAAGTGCAGGGAGGGTTTCCAGAGGAGAAAGTTCCCACCCACTGAGAATCAGGATAGAGAACCATCACTGGCTTAGCAGCTGACCTTGCCAAGAATCATTTCAGAGGGAGGAAAGAGGGGTCCTGACCAGAGAGGTTTTAAAAGAAGCCCACAGACTGGGGATTGTGAGCCCAGCATCTCTCTTTTTTTTTTTTTTTCAAGCATTCATCTCTACTAAAAAGTAGGAGAGAGATGAAATAATACTTAGAGGGGGACAAGGATTAAGAGATGATCCGTGTTTTAACAGAGGAATGATGATAGGTGTTTGTATACATGACAATGATCCAGTACAGAGGGGAAACTGATGGTGACCGGGAGAAAGCCTTATCCTGTCATTTGTAAAGACAAGGGGCAGATGGCAAAGACAGGTTAGAATGGTGTTGACCAAGGTCACAGAACAGGACATGACCCACACCTCCAGCCCTCTTGTATCCTGGAATGATCACAACAGGCTCTGGCTCTGCCCATACATGGCCACAGACCTATAAGTGGCTTCTGCCCCAGGCCGCCGAGGAGACAGGCTGCCACAGAGGGACAATAAAAGTGAAACCGCCCGCATTAATCAGCTCCTAGGATTAGATAGGAATGGCTGAAGCCCTGCCAACAAGCCGCAACCACAAGAGCTATCCTGGGGGGACTCAGGAGGCCCTTCTGCAAGAACGTGCTGCTGAGAGCCTCGGTGAAGCCCATCTGGGAGAATGTCACCCAGCTCAGAAACCACTGTCTGGCCCAAGGGCAGTGGGCCCAGGACCTCCACGGAACCTGCCACTGCTACAAACAAAGGAGCAGACCAAGGACCTATGAGAAGCAGAAAACAGCCAGGCCCAGAGGTGCAGGCCTGTAATCCCAGCAGCTCGGAGGCTGAGGCAGGAGGATCACGAGCTCAAAGCCAGCCTCAGCAACTTAGTGAGGCCCTAACCAACTTAGTGAGCTCCTGTACCAAAATAAAAATATAAAAAAGAGCTGGGGATGTGGCTCAGTGATTAAATGTTCCCGAGTGCAATCCCCAGTACAAAAAAACAAAAGAGAAAGAACAGGAAAATTTAAGATTCAAGCATGCAGAATCTCTCTCCCCTTCCTCGCTCACAGTTGGGTGGTCTGTACACTGACCCAGTGTGGTCAAGATTCATAAAAAATGACCATAGGTTTCCCCCTTCCTATACCCATGCCCAGTAGCAATCTGCTCCCCAACCCTTGAATCTCGGCCAGTCTGTGGCCTGCTTTGACCTACAGTATATAATACGAGTGATAGAGTGTGGGATCTGAGCCTGGGCCTCAAGGGCAGCCTGAGAGCCCTGCCAGATGACCATGGGAACAAGCCCATGCTGACCTATGGAGTATGGGAGACATGCAAAATAGGGATAAGCCATGACGGCCCCTCAGTGTGGACTTTCCAGCCTCCAGAACCATGAGAAATAAATTTCTATTTATTATAAATTAGCCAAGTGGGCTGGGGAGTAGCTCAGTAGTAGAGAACTTGCCCAGCGTGTGAGAGGCCCTGAGTTCAATCCCCAGCACCACAATAAATAAATAACTCAGGAATAAAGGACCTGGCTATTCTGTTACAGCAGCACAAAATGAGCTACGACACACAGGCAACCCTTCATGCCACATGCCAGGACACAGGCCTGTGACTCCATGCCTCTGCCCATCTACTCCAGCACACACAGACCAGGCTTCCTGGGGCCCTCTGTACCCCTTTCCTTGAGGCAGGACCTCCCTGGAGTGCGCATAGCCGGTGCCCACCTTCTCTCATGCTTACTTCTTCTTAGCCTGATCACCAGGGTCTGGCTGCACACCCTTCCTCCAGCCATGTCACAGGAACACAGGCACTTCCTGCACCCATGCAGAGTGCATTCTGTGGACGTGACTCCCTTACACTGAGGACAGGCCAAGTCACTTACCCAACAACCTTTTCCCTTTCTCCCCTACAAATAGGACAAGTAGCAATGGGGCAGGTAAAGACTGCACAACGCACCTCCCCTGCAGTAAGGGTGGCCACACATATATTCCTCCAGGATTTATTGAATACCTACTGGGATTCAGGCAAGTTCTGGGATCTAGAGGTGCCCCAGTGAACAAAATAGATGAAGTCCTTGTCCTCATGGAGCCACATGCTAGTGAGGAGAGAAGATGGTAATCAGCAAAAAAAAAAAAAAGAGCATATTATATGGAGATGATTACTTTAGAAACCCAAAAATTAGGGTAAGAGAGAGAGTTTACCTAGTAGGGGTGGAAGCACTAATTCTTGTAAGATAGTCAAAACTGGCCTCTCTGAAAATGTCCTATTTGAGCAGATCAAGATGGGGGAAACATAACAATGTAGTATCTAGTGTAAGAGCATTTCAGTGGGATGGAACAGCATGTGCCAAGACCCTGGGATAGGAACATATCTCAAGGAGCTGCCAGCATCTGAGGAAGAAGGAGAAAATAGCAGTAATTAAGAAATCAGAGAGGTGATCATGTAGGGCATTAGTAGCCACTAATAAAAATGGGATCTACTGTGAGCCAGAGGGCTGAACAGAGAGTAATCTGGTCTGACTTACTTTTCAGGGGGATTACTCTTACTGCCATATTGGAAAAATATTTTAGCTGGGCAGGGTGGTACACACCTGAAATCCCAGTGACTCAGGAGGCTGAGGCAGGAGAATCACAAATTTGAGACCAAACTGGGCAACTTAGCAAAATGCAGTCCCCAAACCAAAAAGGGCTGGGAATGTAGGTTGGTGGTAGAGAACGTGCCTAGTGTGCTTCAGGTCCCGAGTACCATCCCCAGTACATAAAAGAAAAATCTAAAAAGAGGGAAGCAACTGGCTGGAGAATGGGAGGGATGAGCATTACCTTATGGAGGGTGCAGATGGTAAGAGCAACAGAGCTAGAAGATTCTAGAAAGAGAGAAGGAGCAGCAGCCTGGAACTGCATGGTAGATATGACTCTACCTTCAAGCCTAGTAATCCAAGAGGACCTGGGTGGGGGAAGCTCCGGCTCTCCCACCCCATGTCCAACCTTGAGAGAGCTGCAGAAGAATCAAGAGTCCCAGAAGGGAAGAAGAGTTTCCCTTAAATAAAGAAGTTAAAAGAAAAGTTCAAAGCAGAGAGGGAAGACATTGGAGATTTTGCTATTGGTTGAATGCATATTTGAGAGGGTCCAGTGATTTGGGAATCACTAAATCTATTATGGACCAGGGTATATGGGCAATGACCAAACAGACTCCATTTTACACTGAGACTCCATGTCCTGCAAGAAATGCTTCTCCCATAGGAAAACTCTGCCTCTGCCATCCTGATCCTGCTCAGCACACCCTCTTAGAAATGCAAATGCTTCTGTTCTTCTTATATAATGTAAAATTGCTCCCATTTTTCTTGAACAGTGTACCCTATCATAGAATGATTGTCTGGACGTTATTACTGGGGTCATTTGACCCACTTCCCCTTTTGCTTATGATTTTAGATCTCATGATATTGGTTTATGGTTTTGAATCATAGCAACAGACACTTATGATTAATGTGGTTTTGGACTATAAAGGTGTACTCTAACCTTGGGAGGGGGTGGAAGGGTGTAGACTTGTAGCCTGTCCCTTGGCCCGCCAGCTGGTGAATCCAGACCACAAGCTGGTGAATAAAGATGGTTCCGTCTCCTGCTTTAAGATCAACTCAGTGATGGATTGCAATCTTGCCATAACAAATCCAGGATCCGATTCCTGCCTTCCCAGTTATTAGCGATGTAATTTGGGGCGCACTTGAGCTCTCAGACTCCTTACCTAAGGCCCTGGTGGAAGTTAAAGAAAACAAGGCACACAAAGTGCCTGGCATAAACTGACATGCAGCCAGGGCCACACTTCTGAGGATCAAAGATGCTTCAATGACCATGTTATCAGCTGTTTTCAAAGCAAGAGCTCTGTCTCCTGACTGCTCTTAGATATGTTCTCTCTCTCTATCTCTCAGTCTCTCCCTCCCTCCTTCCTCCTGTCCCCATCTGCCTGTGATTGAGCAATTCTAATATATCCCATTACTCCTAAGGAAAGAATCCAACTGTATGTTATCACTAGACCTGCACCACAGGGCACCTGACCTTTTTTTTTTTTTTTTTTTTTTTTTTGAGACAAGGTCTCTCTAAGTTGCTGAGACTGGTCTTGAACTTGAAATCTTCCTCCCAAATCACGGGACACAGGCATGTACCATTGTGCCTAGTGGCACCTGACATTTTCTGATCCTTGAGCATTTTCTTGTTGAGGTTTCTATCCTTGTTATGGCTCAATAAAACTCAATTTCAACTTTTTAAAAGTCATTACCTATGGCCAAAGGTGAATCCTTAGAGAAAAATGGGAACAATATCACCTGCACCATCTGGGAGTCCCTGGTGCTGAGCCTGCAGAAAATGCTCCACCATTGCTCCTTTCCTTCTCTGTCCCTCTTAAAAGACAGCAGTGCCCTCTGTGGGTGTCCTGAGGCAAATCTAGCATTAGTGCCTAGAAATGAGAGAAAGATAACTACTCTTGGTGTAGAAAGAGAGGAAGGGGCTGGGAAGAGGAGGAGAGGGGAGTTGGAGGGAAGAAGCATATCCGGGTCAAAATTCCTGATTTCTGCTTAAACATAGAGGTGTCTTCTCCCCGCTCCTCAACATAAAGACTGGGCACTGGGCCATACCAGCACTGAGACCGGGGTCACTGTACCCAAGGAGGCTGTGAACCTGACCTCTTCAGGTGGCCCCAGAAGATGAGCAGGAAGACATTGCTGCTTTGTCCTCTGCATGTATCGCTCTCCTCCTGCCCCTCTCTGCTCCAGGCTCCCTCACCACTGGCTCCCCAGGGAGCCCCTCCGGCTCCTCCACCCACCTTCTATTCCTTGACCTTGGCATCATCCCTGGGGTCCAACTTCCAGTTGGGTCCAACTCCTAGTTCTTTTTCAGAGTTATTTGCCTAGCCTGGTCCTTTTACTTTGAGAGTCTGGAACATTCTCTACATCTCTGTAAATCATTCCCTTGGTTCCCTTTTGGAATTCCCATGACCTGTTTGGACATGTTTGCATCCTCTGTGTCTCTGAACTCTTCTTCTGGATTTTTTTGTTTTGTTTTGTTTTGGTTTTTTTGCTTTTCTATACTAGGTTGCAGGTTAATTCCTCAAACTTTCTCCCCTAATCTTATATTTGCCTAAATTCCAATCTGGACTTTACCCCATTAATATGCACTTTTGTTCCAATAAATAGAGCTTTATTAACTAAGGTAGTGCCAAAATTAAAACCATGAAGATAATAAATTAATAATTGGAACCCCCCCACATCTGGAAATTCGTTACAAGACAGTAGAGCTTCCAATGGGCTATTCTTACCCACTGTGCCGTGATTCTCAGGCAGATGAGGCTCCCCTGAGGGGTGAGTCCCAAGCAATTTCATTCATTTGACAAATGTTTCTTAAGCACCCACTATGTGTCAGAAAATATAGGACAAGACATCTGGAAAAGTTAAATGTCCACAGAGTGTTAACTGCCAGCCAGGGCTACACAGAGAACTAAATGAGATGACTTGGTGGCAGCTGGGTGGCAACTTGGACCTGGTGCTTTGGAAAGGCCTATATGACTGAAATATGAGTTATAAGGAGTTGCCAGCCAAGGTATAGAGAGAAGAGAATTTAAAAACTGTGTTCATATAAAAACTTGTACACAGATGTTCATGGCATCATTGCTTACCACAGCCCCAAAGTGGAAGCAACACTGAATTCAGCAATGGACGGGCAAAATGTGGTGTATCCATACAAGGGACTATTATTGTCAGTGAAGAGGAATGAAGTTGATATACATGTTACAACATGAGCAGGAAGAGACATTGCTATTTTGTACTCTGCATGCATGGGTGAACCTTGAAACATGATGACTGATAAAAGAAGTCATTCACAAAAGACCACATATGATTTCATTTAAATGAAATGCCTCCATGAGGCAGATCTATAGAGATAGAAAGTAGATTAATGGTCATCCTGGGCTGAGGAAGTGGGTGGAGAAAATAAAAATTAACTGCTAGAGGTTGCAGGGTTTTTTTGTTTTTTTTTTTTTGGTGGCAAAAATGTTCTAAAATTAGATTGTGGTGATGGTCATAAAACTTTGAATATAAAACCATTGAATTGTACACTTGAAATGGGTAAAACATGTGGTACTTGAATAATAGCTCAATACAGCAATTTTTTTGAGAATTTTAATATTTACTTTTTTAGTATTTGGTGGACACAACATCTTTGTCTGTATGTGGTGCTGAGGATCGAACCCGGGCCGCACGCATGCCAGGCGAGCGCGCTACCGCTTGAGCCACATCCCCAGCCCCAATACAGCAATTTTTAAAGAAGACTTTATTAATATCTCTCATGACTCTGCTGATGGGCTCAGCCAGGTGGTTCACTTGGGGTCAGAGGGTGGCTGGGACTGGAGTCTTCACTCCCTCCCTTGAGATGGCCAAAATACCTAGAGACTCATCAGGCCTCTCTCTCTCCAAGAGGCTGGCTTGGGCTTCCTTATGAATATGGCCAGTTGAGGGTAGTCAGACTACCTATGTGATGGCTAGTTTCCCTCAAATTGAGCATTCCAAGATGAAAGTGGGAATTACTAATCTTTTGAAAGTCCTGAAATCTGAAACCAGTTTGTTGTCACTATGCCACATTCTATTGATCAAAGCAATCATACAACCCACCTAAACTAAAATGGTGGGGACAACAGATTCACTTCTTGATGGGAGGAGTGTCGAAGAACCTCTGGTCACTGTTACTAGGCCTCAGGATAGGCTAGAGCAGGGTCACTGCACACCTAGGAAGAGAAAGGAAGGCATCTGCCTGGGTTGAGGTAGCCTGGTAGACTTGCTGGTGAAAAGAGTATTTCTGCGAGAAACAGTGTGAAACAGTTATTTTGGAGAGTGAAAGAGAATGTACATTAGGAATGCTCATCTGAGGTGCAGCAGAGGTGACCTTGACAATGTGCCTTTCAGAGCTCTCTTTTGGACAGAGCCTGTCACTCAGAGCCAAGGAGAGCAGTGAGTGACGGTCTCCCAGCTGTGGCACCTTCAGAATCTGCCTGAGCTCTGGAGCCCAGGCTGTGCTCTTCCCAAGCAGCCCCAGCCAATGGCTGAGCAAAGTAGGAAACTAGGGCCCTAGTCTCACTGGGTAGATGTGGGCCACCATGCCAGGGAATTTAAACAGAGGGTGGTAGCTGAAGGCAGACTGCAAAGGCTGAGTCCCTTCCCTCCCACTTGGTCTTTCGCCTTGACCTCCATCTTAATAGAGTATTACTGGGGGAAGGGCCCATGGAGGGAGGGAGAAGGCAAAGCAGAGCCTCAGGGGACCACAATGTCAGCAAAGACCTGGAGGATCAAAGGGGAAGATGGAAAAATAAGTCACCAGCAGGCCCCCTTCCACTGACGTTCCAAGCAAAGCTGGTCCTTGGGCTCCAAGAACAGGATTCTGTAGCAAACTGATCTAGACAAAGAGAGACTCATTCCAGCCACTGAGACTGATCTAGCTGTACTTCACTGTCCACCAAGGACTGCCAGATGCCAGGTACCAGGGAACATCAATGAGTTTTTCTTTTCTTTTTTTCTTTTTTAGATGAACAAACAGAACAACTAGCCCAAAGAAAACAGCCAATTTAGAATAAAGGTTTAAAATATGTTTGTTTGTTTGTTTGTTTGTTTTTAAATTATAAATGGTACCCTCTGGGAGATTTAGGAGAAAATTGTATTAGATTATTTTAGTATAAAAATCATTCAATTTACTAAAATCATGTATTTAGAATTTGTTTAAATTTATGTCCAACTAATATATCTCATTTTTCTAGTTATAAATCTACTTAATGCAAGAAGTGAACTTAAAGTAGGTATTTTTTTTCTTTTATTTTTTTCAGTGCTGGGAATCAAACTTCATATAAATAACTTCATTATGTTCTCTTAATATTTGAAATTGCTCATTTATAAATTAAAATACTGGAGTTCCTTTATGAGAATTTCACTTATTTATCTCACTGAAAAATCTTCCCAAGTACTTAAATAATTCCTTAATTACCAAAGTTGATAAATCTGTTTATATTTTAAAACAACAATCACCTTAAATTTTCAAATGCTGTTTATAAACTTAATAAAATTCAATGTAAAACCACAAATCTAAATCAATTCCTTACTCATAAGTTGTAAAATGAATCATAAAATATATTTGTTAGATAATTTTGCCAAATTATTCACAACTAATCCCCAAAGATTAGGACTACAGATTTGTTCTCTTTGGTGTTTTCATTGTATTTAATTAATGTTTACTTATTGGTACTGGGTATTAAACCCAGGGGCACTTTACCACTGAGCCTCATCCCCAAACCTATTTTTTATTTTTGAGACAGAGTTTTGCTAACTTGTTAAAGTTGGCCTTAAACTTAGGATCTTCCTGCCTCAGCCTTCAGAGTAGCTGGGATTATAGGTGTGTACCACCACACCAGGCTCTTTGATGTTTTTCTTGGATTCTAAATTCAGAATCATCCTTGAAGGTGATCATGTCCTTCTAGAGAGTTTTTGGCTGGGCCTGGATATAGAATTAGCTTCTGGAAGGCTTTGTTTCCTCACCTGGGCATGGATGTCTGAGAAGGTGAAGGGCCTCAGAGCTGAGCCTGGTGTGAACAAGTGCTCAGCATGCTTCAGAGCCACTGGTCAGCTACCGACTGTTCCAGTCTGAGTTGGCTTCCCCAAGAGCCCTGAGATGTTCTGGCTCCTGATTATCAGACTTAGCTAAACCCACATGAGGCCTCTCTTTGGGCTACTCTCTGGGAAAGATACCTGGATTCTCAAACCCACAGACTGAGAAGGCCCTGGTGCCTCTGACTCCTCTTTTTTGCCACTTGCTAGGGTGGGCTCCCTAGACTGGCCAAAAGCCCTTCCACTGCCTTCTATAGCTCCACAAGCAGCCCCCTCCTCACTGCTGATTTGGATCCAGGAGTAACCAACTTCATTGAATGAAAGAATAATTAGAGCCAATAACAATCAGGGAAACACGTTAGAGAGGGCAAGTGCAGGAATAGGGAAAGCAAATAGAAATAAACCATCAGGGATGACCCAAGTAGTTGGGACTGAATCAGAATCTCTGCAGTTGAAGCTTTGGAATCTGTATATTAGAAGTTTGCTAGACCATTCTGGTTCTAAGAATTATTAAACCCGTAACCTGAATTTGGCATTGACTTTCTATGTGGCCAAGGTGAAAAGAGAAACAGAATATGTTGCATGCAAGAGTTCTCATTGTCCATGAAGAGAAAACATAAACATTTCCCTTTCACTTGGCTGTATAATAAATTTCTCACAAATGATTGACACTCATAAAACCATTGTAAAGAACATATAACGAGCCAGGCGCTGTGGGGCACACCTGTAATCCCAACAGTAGGGAGGCTGAGGCAAGGTGGATGGCGAGTTCAAGGCCAGCCTCAGCAACTTAGTGAAGCACTTAAGCAACTAAGCAACTCAGTGAGACCCTGTCTTTAAATAAAATACAAAGAAGGGCTGGGGATGTGGCTCAGTGGTTAATCACCCTGGAGTTCAATCCCCAATACCAAAAAAAAAAAAAAAAAACATATAATGACTGGTTTCCTGAAGTTCTTTCCTATCATGGCCTTTGAGGAGAGCCTAAAACACAGCAAGCAGGAGCCCTTCTGTAGGGACCAAGAAAATCTACACTAAGCAGGCCTCTCTGCCTGTTGATCTGAGTGCATCTAAGGAGTGAGAGCTTGTTCAAGTTTTTTTTTTTTTTTTTTTTTATGGCAGACTCTTCTTTTCAAACAAAAGTGGAGCAAATATAGGTGAGGAGAAGGTCCAGTACCCCTCCTTTCTGTCTTCTCTCTCCCTACACCATCTCTGCCTCTGCAAGGAATCCCTGGGAGCTTCACGAAACCTAGTTTGCAAATCCTGTATTCTAGTTAATGAAAAACAGGTCTAGGCCATGTCTGCCACTTGGGGAGGACTCAATTGAGAAGCGTTTTGGTGAATGGATTGCTTTAAGTGCCCAGTCTTTGGCCCTCCCTGTGGGACACTCCTCAGGCTGTGACTTCCAGGCTCCTCCCCTCAGGAGATGGTCTGCTCCTCCCTGTCCCCACATTCTGAGTTTGGTTAAGATTGTGACATAGAAAAAGCTTCAAAAAGTGCTCTCAGGGGCTGGGGATGTGGCTCAAATGGTAGCGCGCTCGCCTGGCATGCGTGGGGCGCTGGGTTCGATCCTCAGCACCACATAAAAAAAATAAATAAAGATGTGTGTCCACTGAAAACTGAATAAAAAAAAAAAAAGTGCTCTCAGTTCACCATTTCTGCCCCTGCACTTCTGCTTTCCCTATGAGAACATGACTGGCAGCTCTGGAAGAATGACAGACTTTTCCAGAGAGTTTTCCCCTGCCGAGCCAAGGCTCCCTGCAGAGTGTTCAACATCAGCTAAGCCCCCAGACAGGTGAGTTGCTCACTAGCCAACAGCGGCTGCCTCCTAGACCATGGACAGGGGCCGCACAAAGACCAGAGAAGTTCAGCCTAGTCACTGCCCCAAAGAACGTGTGCAGCTACATTGATGCTTGTTTGAAGCTGATGAATTCTGAGTGGCTTGTTATGCAGTGTTTATTGTGGTGACAAAAAATTGAAACAAGTGCTGAGAGTTGTCTGCCACAGGAACCTGGGGGAGCAGCTGTGTCTGTGCCAGGCACTCTGGGAGAAGCAAATGGACGGCACAGACTTCAAATCATTCCCCATATCCTGCCACTCCTGGCCTGCCTGTGTACTACACACCACGGGCAAAAGTCCCACGTCAGAGGCTCACCCACGATCACCCTCCTGACAGTGGAGCCTGAGGCAGGTCCACTCTTGAGCCCCTTTGAGATGCTAGAGAATCAGCAAATGGAAGGGAGGCGGTCCGGCACCTGCTTATCAGCAATCCTTTCATAACCCATGACTGGGCAGAGGGAGGAATGAGTTCTTAAGTTCTTGAAAGGCAGAGACAATCCTCTCCCCTTCTTTAGTCATCCTCCCATCATTCAGCTGGATTAACTGCAGTCATTCACACCCACAGATGGACATGGCACAGATGTCCCATCTCATGAGTGGGATCCATTTGTGGATCAGTTCTGTAAAAACGGAACCATAGGCCAAGTAGCCTGGGGTCTGATCCAAATCCTTGCCTGTGAAGCTGTTTAGACTGTGGGTCTTGGTGGCAAAGGCCAGCTGGCTGTAACCTCATTTACCTGGGCCCAGACAGCAAGCCACGGGGTACACACAACTCCAATAAACAAACCTGACCTCAGGCAGCTCCTTCCTAACCCTCCCTCTGAGAGGCCCAGATTACTCTGTGCACAGCTGGAGCAGTGGAACTCCCCACGTGCATTTCATTTTTCAGAGTCCACACTGGCAAAAGGTGCTCTTGCAAGAGTCTGGCCACAAACTTTCAAGGAAGGAGTTAAATGGCATTGAGCTGAAAACATCCAAGACTGGTTGAAGTTGTCTCATGCTATGTTTAGGATGAAATCTAAGAAATTAGCAAGGAAGATGTGGCCCTGAGCATCTGGCTCCCTCTGCCTCTGGCCTCATTTCCCACCCCCGGCCTCTCACCTTCTGCATCAGCTGCTCTCACTTGCTGTGGGTTCACTTGTTCACACACAAACCCGGCTGTTTCTTACCTCTGAGCTTTACAGTCCCTTCCACCTTGGATGCCTTCCCTGACTTCCCTGCTCTCTCCTGCTCCTCTACAGGACACAGGTCAGCTGCTGTCCTCTCAGGCTCAGCTGGGTGCTCTTCTTCTTTGCTTTCCTCTGTGTGAGTATATTCCAGTCTCTCCCAGATGGTTTTTTCCTCCCCTCTTGCTTGAGATGCAATTGTATTTGTGTCTGCTGCTTCTCCCTCTCATGGATTTGTTTCCTCTTGCTGCTTGGAATCTTTCCTGCCAGCTCATGTGTAGAAAGGTGATTCTCCAAGTAAGTTCCAGCCCCTGGGAAGTGTGGGCTTCCCCATAGGGAAGCTTCTTGCTGGATGGCTCATGCTGGGGTTCCAAGGGCTCCAGAGAAGTGTCTACATGGTTCCTTGTGTGGGGTTCTTGCGTCACTTAGGTGGAGAGAATCTAACTGTCACACACACGGTGCAGGCTCAGCTGTGGAACTCTTGTGAGCAACTCTCTACTGACGTGGGCAAAGGCCAGCTTCTGCTTTCCCAGGCTGGAGAAGAGTTTTTTTGTTTTTAATATTTTTTCTTTAGTTGTAGATGGACACAATAACTTTATTTTTATCTATTCCTTTTTTTTTTTTTTTTTTTTGTGGTGCTGAGGATCAAACCCAGTACCTTACATGTACCAGGTGAAAACTATACCACTGAGCCACAACTCCAGCCCTGGAGAACAATTTTTCTGTTTCTGGTTTTAAATAAATGGTCTGTGTTCTGTGTTTCCCTGGGTTTATGCAAGAAGTTCACATCTACCTTCTCACCTCACAGAAGCCGGTCAGGAGCTCAGAGCAGACCCACCTGGGCTCTAGTCACATCCTCTTGGCCTCATCTGATTCAGCCACAGCTTGAGTGGACAGTTTCATATGCAATTAAGTTCATTTCATACACACAGGCCAGTTCCATTTCCTGCCCCCTGAGCCTCAAGGACTTGGGATGGGCCAGGATGCAGGGTACAGATCCAGACCATGCAGGATGATTTCCTGGGGCAGTTGTGAACGATAGCCAGGAGATCCTGAAGGTTGGAATTAGGTTAACCTGAGAACATGATCAACACAAGGACAATCTTGAGACTGAGCAAAGTGAAGGTAAAAGGAAAGGGCCAAGAAGGCCAATCCTGGTAGTTAAGGCAGGAAAAAGGTAGGTGTGTCCATTCTCACATATTGGCAAGTAGGACTCCTGGGTGGCTGGTCCCTTTGTAGACCTAGGGCAGATCTGTACAAGCCCTGGTTGTCCCAGGGTAATGAAGCAAATAAAGCAGGGACAAATAGAGCTCCTCATGACAACACTGGCTTGCAAGCCCAGAAATCCTGAGTCTTCTCAATAGATGCAAAGCTGCCCTCCAGGCCTGCACCCAGAGATGTCCCAGCTACTCGGATGACCATGGGCTCTGGCTGGTGAACCCCAGCCTGACACAATTCCTCAAGGAGCCCTTCAGCATGGGGTACAGGGAGTTGGGAACAGGCCCACTCAGAGGTGGGTGCTTAAGGGAAAGAGAGGGAAAGGAAAGAAACTGTTCAAAGCAGGGCAGCTGGTGGAGGGTGAGGGCTGGAGTGGACACCCAGATCAGTGAAGCTCCTGCTCATGATGCTTTTTTAATGTCTTGCTACTTCTGGGCAGTGTTTGGCTACCTACTTTGGCTTAGGCTATTCTCTGTGAGGTCTTCCTGATATTGGCTGAGGTTGCTTCATTATCATGGCTAACCACAACCAGGGTCTGGCTTTAGTTTTGGTTGACGTATATTCCACCTGGCACTGTTGCAACCTAATAGTTCATAATAGTCCAATCTCATGTGCTGTTAACAAGAGGTTGGCAATAGGCAATTTTTATTGAGCTCTTACCATGTTTCAGACCCGAGTCTAGGCATTCTATAAGTATTAATTCAATCTTTTGACAACTCTCCGAGGTAACTGCCACTGTTATTCTCATTTTATAGATGAAGAAATGGAGCCTTACAGGTAAAATCCCCTGCCTAGTGAGGAAATGGCCAAGTCATCCCTGGAAGAATGATTGTCTTAGTTCTTTTCGTGCTGCGATAACAGAACACCACACACTAGGTAAGTTTTAAAGAATAGAAATTTCTCACAGTTCTGGAGACTAGAAAATTCAAGATCAATGTGTTATAATTTGGTGGGGGGACTTCTGATTGCATCCTCACATAGCAAAAGGCAGAAGAGCAAGAGAGAGAGCAAACCCAGGTCTGCAAGATCTTTTTATACCAATATTAACCCAGTAATGAGGAGAGAACCCTCATAACCTGAACACCTCCTGTTAGGTCCCACCTCCCAACACCATTGCATTGAGGTTTAAGTTTCCAACACATAAATTTGGGAGGACACATTCAGACCAAAGCACTGGCCACAGGGCCTATACTTCTAGCCAACATACAAGATTGCCTCCTAAAGAGATTAGGAAAAAACATTCTCTTTGGACTGTCTTTCTCTGGGCCTAAGTTAATCTTAGAATCCAAGGGCTCAATGCCAAAAGAAAAACATAATCTAGAAAAGTAGGAATGAAAACCACAGAGGAGGGCTTCTCTCTAGCTCTTCTCATTTTCACTGATGTGTCCTGATCAATTGTGAGAAGATCAATGAGTAATTGATTCCTTAAAATACCAGTATTTATTTGGGCTGGGCGCAGTGGCTACACGCCTGTAATCTCAGCAGCTGGAGAGGCTTAGAGGAGGATCACAAGTTCAAAGTCAGCCTCAGCAACTTCGCAAGGCACTAAGCAACTCAGCGAGACTATCTCTCTAAATAAAATACAAAATGTGGCTGGGGATGTGGCTCAGTGGTTGAGTATCCCTGAGTTCAATTGCTGGTACCAAAAACAAAACAAAACAAAATTAAAAAAAACAGTATTTGGGGCAAAGGTTGTAATTCAATGGTAGAACACTTGCCTAGCACATGTGAAGCACTGGGTTCAATCCTTAGCACCACATAGAAATAAATAAAGGAATTGTATCCATCTACAACTAAAAAATGTTTTTTAAATAGCAGTATTTGCCAAAAAATCAATCGCTTTTCTACATACCAACAATGAATCC
Organism: Callospermophilus lateralis; assembly: GCF_048772815.1. Taxonomy (NCBI): domain Eukaryota; kingdom Metazoa; phylum Chordata; class Mammalia; order Rodentia; family Sciuridae; genus Callospermophilus; species Callospermophilus lateralis. The sequence continues at coordinate 199,994,023 of NC_135305.1, read as the reverse complement.
TCAGAGAAAGAAATCAGGAAACAAACAAATGAATTAGGTCATGTAATAGCAGAGATTAATACAGGTTATACTACTGATTATCTATTCACAGTGGCTTAAAAAAGAACTTGGAAGTAAACCTAACCAAAGAGGTGAAAGAACTCTACAAGGAAAATTACAGGACACTGAAAAAAGAAATTGAAGACGACACCAGAAGATGAAAAGACATCCCATGTTTATGGATAGGCAAAATTAATATTTTTTAAATGGTTTTATTACCAAAGAAGATCTACAAATTCAATTCAATCCCCATAAGAATATCAATGATATTCTGAGAACTAGAAAAACAAACCCTAAAAGTCAAATGAATAACAAAAGACCCAGAGTAGTAAAACTAATCCTGAGCAAAAAGAGCAAAATGGAGGCATCACGATACCAAACTTCAAATTACACTACAGAGTTACAGTAACAAAAACAGCATGGCACTGGCATAAAAACAGACATGTAACCAATGGAATAGAATAGAAGACACAGAGACAAACTCACACAGCTACAGTCATCTGATGCTTTAAAGGAGACATTGGAGAAAAGACAGCTTCTTTAACCGTTGATTCTGGGAAAACTGCATACCCATATGTGGAAGCATGAAATCGGTTCCTAACTCTCATCCTGTACAAAAGTCAATTAAAAATGGATCAAAGACCTAAGTATAAGACCAGAAACTTGGCAACTGTTAGAAGAAAAAGTAAAGGAAACACTTCAACAGAGAGGCACAGGAAAAGACTTCCTGAATAGGACCCAGATAGCTCAGGAAATAAGAGAAAGACCTACATAGAGCGGCATCAAATGAAAGCAAAGGAAACAATTAAAAATCTTCAGAATGGGAGAAAATCTTTGCCAGCTACTCTTCCAACTGAGGAACTAAAAAAAACTCAACATTAAAAAAAAAAAAAACCCAATCAATAAATGGGCAAATCAACTGAAATGATCCTCTCAAAAGAAGCACAAATGGCCAAGAATTATATGCAAAAATGATCAACCCCTTTAGCCATCAGGGAAATGATCTCACTCCAGTTAGAAGAGCACTGATCAAGAAAACAAATAACAATAAAGGAAAGCAAGGATCTGAAGGGGAAAAGAAGTTTATGCAGTTAGTGGAAATGTAAATTAGTACAACCACTGTGGAAATCAATATGAAGTTTCCTTAGAAAGCTAAAAATATAGATGACCCAGCTCTACCACTCCTTGGTATTTATCCAAAAGAATTAAAGTCAGCATACTTTAGGGATACATGAATTCCCATATTTTTCATAGCACAATTCACAATAGCCAAGTTATAGAATCAGACTAGGTATCTGTCAACATATGAATGGACAAAGAAAATGTTATATGTATGTTGATATATTTCACATATATAATGTGATATATTATCTGTATACACACACATACACGTACACACAATGGAGTCTTACTCAGCCGTATCTTCACAAAATTATGTCATTTTTTCATGGCCACATCAATGTTTATAGCAGCTCAATTCACAATAACTGAGCTATGGAACCAATCTAGCTGCCCTTCAACAAATGAATGGATAAAGAAATTGTGATATATTCACAATGGAATATTACTCAGCCATAAAGAAAAATGAAATTGTGGCATTTGCCAATAAATGGATGGAAGTGGAAATTAATCATGCTAAGTGAAATAAGCCAATCCTCCCCAAAACCAAAGGCTGAATGTTCTTTCTGAGAATGCTAACACACAATAAGGGAGGAGAGTGGAGAACAGAAGTTCATCGGGTTAGATAAAGGGAAGGGAGGAAGATGGGAACAGGAAAGACAGTAGAATGAATCAGACATGACTTTCCATGTATTCACATATGAATACATGACCAGTGTAACTTCACATCATGTACAACCATAAGAATGGGAAGTTATACTCCATATATGTACAGTATGTCAAAATATATTCTACTCTCATTTATAACTAAAAAGAAAAAAACTAAAAAAAACATGTCATTTTTTTTTTTGTAGGAAAATATCATGTTTTCTCCCCTATGAAATCTAGGAAATAAAAAAAAAAAAAAAAAAGGATGTCCTGAAGGTAAAGTAGAAGAGCAGAGAAAGGGGATCATTTGGAGAGATCATGTTATGGGACCACATGAAAGATCTAATATTGCACCATTGAAATCGAGAATGAGAGAGTAGGGGTGGAAAAGTACTCAAAGAAATCATAGCTCACAATAGCTAAACTGTGGAAGCAACCTAGATGCCTTTCAATAGACAAATGGATAAAGAAACTATGGGGTATACACACAATATTACTCAGCATTAAGAGAGAATAAAATTATGCCATTTGCAGGTAAATGGATGGAGTTAGAGAATATCATGCTAAGTGAAGTAAACCAATTCCAAAAATCAAAGTCCAAAGTCCAAATGTTCTCTCTGATAAAAGATGGTGGAATTTGATGGACAGTATTACACTAGGTACCCCTATGACTGCACATATGCTGTGATGCTACACTGTATACAACCAGAGAAATGAAAAGTTGTGCTATAATTTTGTACAATGAATCAAAATGCATTCTGATGTCATATATACCTAATTAAAATAAATAAATTTAAAATTTAAATAAAAAAGAAATAATAGCTGAAAACTTCTTAAACTTGACAAAAGACCCACAGATTTAAGAAACCAAGCAAACCATATATACAAAAACACATAATAAATAGTCAAACTTCCAAAAACTAAAGACAATCATTTTGTCTTGCAACTTTTTTTTTTCTTGTCTTACCTACTTCCAACATACAGTGGTGCAAGAAGGGCAGGAACAGACAGGGAACACACTATGCATTCCCTGTTTAAGAGCAGAAAGTAGAATTAATCAGACGTTTCCTGTGTTCCTATATGAACATACGACCAGTTTAACTCCACATCATGTTCAACCATGAAAATGTGAAGTTACTCTCCATGTATATATATACAAACCATCTGAATGTCATGAATATACTAGCTGGCACCCCACACTTCCCCTTCTCTCCCTGCCATGGACAGCATGCTTCAGGAGTTTCTATTTCAAGTCATCTTTGACCCTTCAAATTTGGGTGAAGCCCAGGTCTGACAGGTAATGTTCTAAGAGTTTACGAACTTGAGAGTATTTTTCTGTGCTTCATAGCTTGGAATGTCAGGGAAAATGGTGCCAGACAAACCTGGCACACAGTTAAGTTGAAATGTGCCCACTGGTTGGGTAGCAAAAGCTGCTGAGGGAAAAACAGGCTGTCCTAGTTGATTTATTCAAGTATTTTCAGACTATGAACATTAAGATTATCATGAAGTATTATTCAATGAAGGCGACTACCTGTAACCTAAGTGTTCGAGAATTGATAAACAGGTTAAACAATGGCATATCCATAGAATAAAACACTATGCAATCAAAGACAGCTTCGAAGAAATTTTAATAACCATCAATATAAGCATGCATGTGTACGTATACACACACACACACACACACACACACACACACACACACCCAGCATATGCTTCCATCCATCTCTCATGTATTAGAAAAAGATTCCCATGATTTAATGCACTCAAGTAGTAACAATGACTTCCTGGTACAACATTCTGGAGGACTCTTTTAAAAAAAAAAATGTACTACTCAAATATTCTAAAATTGGGGAGGGCACTGGGGATTGAACCTAGGGGTGCTTCACCAGTAAACTACATCCCTGGTCCCCCCCCACCCGCTTTTTTTTTTTTTAAGACAGGGCCTTGCTAAGTTGCTAAGTCTTTTTTCAAACTTGTAATCCTCCTGCCTCAGCTTTCTGAGTTGCAGGGATTCCAGGCATGTACCACTACCCCCAGCCCATATTTTCTAAAATTTTAAATGTAAAAATTTCATCGAGAATGAGCCTGAATTTCAGAATCAGGGGGAAAAAAAAAGTTTTCTCACCTTCTGTTTGCTTTTTTAAAGAAAAAAATTCAATCCGAACATAGTAGTTGACTGCTTCTGGCCTTGGTCTGAAGAGGATGAGGAAGCCCTACTAGCTGAGGCAACTCTTCTGGGCTGTGTTGCAGGGAAGAGAGAAGACCACCATGGCCTGTGTGTGCTACTCACTCTACAAGGTAGGAATTGGTTTATTTGTTTTTTGTTTTGTGGCTACAGGATTTTTGAAAAGCTTACACTTTTTTCTTTAAAGAGGTAACATCTTAATAGCACTAATACTTTTCAAAGTGAAATGCTTGCTTCTTGGCAAGACATTTTCATAGCCTTCAGTTCCAAGTCCCAGTATCTGGATTTTAGTGCCAGGATCACAGCTTTTCCTCTATGGCGTGGGGCCAAGCCTGCCATCACAGACTTTTTTCCTACTCTGCAGGGATGAGACAGTAAAAGACAAAATACTCAGCAAACCATAATCCATTACGCAAGCATGTCCTATAACTACTCTTGGAAAAACTGTGTCATTTCCCCCAGTATCAATCAGCAACAGTTATAGGGTTCTTAAGAAAAGAACCCAGGTGGGCTTAATGTGGTGACACTGAGGACAATATAAAGCTTCATCTTTCTCATCGGAACAAGTAACACTGAAAGAATGTGACCACAAATCTTCATTAAGGTGATGTGAGCTTGCTATACCCTTACCTGAAGAAGGAGCTGCATACCTGCACTGAGGAAAAATGGGCAACTCTTTACATATTAACTGATTGTCACTCTTCCTTTCACTCCATGTTTGTAATCTAGCTTGTTTGCTTTCTCAGGGGTTAGCAAACTATAGTCTACAAGCCAAATCCAGTCAGCAGCTTGCTATGTAAAACGGTTTATTGGAACACAACTATGCTCATTCATTTACGTTATCCATGGCGCTTTTGCAATGCAATGAAAGAGTTGAGATGCTGCAACAGAAACTATGTGGCCTAGAAGACCAAAAATATTTACTCTCTGGTCCTTTATGAAAAAACTTGCTGATTCACTATTTGTGCATTGTTGTTTCCATAAATGAGTTAAGGAAAAATTATAGAAAGTTGTAAATGGATTTCACTGAGAAGCTGCCATTTCTAGCCTAGAAAAAGGTGTAAAAGGATAAGAAGTCAGGTCTGTTGTCAGAAATTGTTTAGTGGAATGGAATTTTGCCAATATAAGTAAAATATAATTTTTTTGAAAAAATGTAAGATGACCCTGTTCCCTTACAAGAACACTAAAGGAGCTGGCTGCAGGGCATGGTGGACCCCACTGCTCAGCATCTCCTCACCCAGAGCTTCCTATTCTTTATCACAAAATAATATACACCAGGAAAACTAGGGTCCAGCCTGGCTGGGTACTGAGATTCTATCATGGGACAATGTTTCCTAGAGTATGAAGGGTATATGAAACCCTTTGCGTTGTTCCCAACTTTTCTGTCCAGGAATTTGTCAGCAAGATTAAAAAGTAGCTATGATCTCCAGAGAGAGGTGGCATTCCCAAGTTGGCAGAATCTTAAACAAACACCAAGGAGTAGGTTCTTGATTCCATACACCTTCTATTTTGTTTGGACTAATTTTGAACATAAGAAATCATTCTAAATGCTCAGCTTATAGCTATTCTAATAGTTCCTCATTATATACCACCACCCAAATAGAACAAGGATTCTTAACCATTTTGAAAGAGATTTCAACTTAGAAAGCAATACAATAAGAAATGTTATATAGTAAATAAACTTTATTTGTCTGTTCCTCCAAGATGACATTGCCAGTCACAGATTCGTGTACAATACCATTATGTATTGACTATTTACAATTTACAGTAGTATTTTTTCCTCTGAAAAATATAAGTACAAAAGCTAAGTAAACAATGAGGTACTGCCATTTGGGATTTATCATGTGTACATAGCTTAAAGAACTAGTCTTTAACAAATAGTCAACAAATCAATCTAGGTAATAGTCAATTAAATGCTTTAATTATTTTTAAAAATCTGCTGTTTCATCTCAAAATGTATTGCACAAGTCTTTAAAAAAGAAAAAAAATCACTCTAAAAATAAATAAGAAAGACAAGCAATTCTTTAAAGGGAGGAGAAAAAATGGAAGAAAGAAACATTATTGAGTCCATAAATCAGGTTAAGTTATTCAAAATATCTTTTAAACAACATAAAACTCTTCCCAACAGAAACTGAAAAAAAAAAAAAAAAAACTATCACCATTTCTCCACTGATAAAAATCTATTTAAAAAGCAGTCTGCAATATATCTGTGGGCCAATGGCAGTCTTCCAGATGCATGAGGGACCCTGAATGACAGCTTCATTATCAAAGAGGAGCAAATGTGAAAAGTTTCAGAGCAGCAGTTGCCCAAAATCACTCTCCCCATTTCTTCAAGATGAAGATCGGAGCCATGACTAGAAAAGAAAAAGGAAATGATGGTTGATAACAAAGAAAGAAAGAAAAACCCAGCCTTTTAAGGTCTAATTTTTGGGAGACTTGTTTTTTTAAGTTAAAATAAAACAACATCTAGAGTCTGGGGATTGCAATAAAGAAGTAGAAATATTCTAAAAATTAAATCCCAATGGAATCTTCTAGAAATTAATGTCACTGGAATGATTCAAACTAACTGATATAGTCAGCAATCCTGGAAAACGGTGTTTTCAGGTGAAATTTGGAGCTGCAAGCTTCCACCACGTAACAAGCTGAAAAGAATCCCAGAGTACCAGACTGATGTGGAAGACTACCTACCACAAAGATGTAGCTCTTCAAACAGAATTTACAAGGGACAAAGAGCTTATCCCTCTCTCTCAATATGTTGATCTTTGTACATACTGCAATTATTTCAGCATGATGTACATGGCAGCAAAAAAAAAAAAAAAAAAGTGTGAAAAGCTAAACTTCATCTGGAATTAATAAACATAATGTATAAAATTTAAAATGCTATGAGAAATGAAGCCAAAATCTTCCTAGGAAAGTTTTTCAGATTCAAATACAAAAAGCCAGTGTCAAATCAAGTATAAGATTTAAAATGTCATAAAAATAAAGGTTGTGGGGCTGGGGCTGTAGCTCAGTAGCAGAGCACTTGCCTTGCATGCGTGAGGCACTGGGTTCAATCCTCAGCACTACATAAAAATAAAGATATTGTGTCCATCTACAATTAAAAAATATTAAAAAGATAAAAAATAAAGGTTGTGGCTCAGTGGTAGAGCACTTGACTAGCATGTGTGAGGCACTGGGTTTGATTCTCAGCACCATGTACAAATATATAAAATAAAGGTCCAGGGCTGGGGATGTGGCTCAAGCAGTAGCGCACTCGCCTGGCATGTGTGCCACCTGGGTTCGATCCTCAACACCACATACAAATAAAGATGTTGTGTCCACCAAAAACTAAAAAAAATAAAAATTAAAGTTCGTTCTCTCTCTCTCTCTCTCTCTCTCTCTCTCTCTCTCTCTCTCTCTCTCTCTCTCCCCCTAAAAATAAAATAAAATAAAATAAAGATCCATTGATAACGAAATATTTAAAATAAAATACAATAAATGACCAAGTAAGATTAAGTAATAGATATAAACTTTTCATATATATTGAACAGAAAGGGGAAATTTTAAAGTCTTCTCAATTTGGAAATGAACAATATGATCCACTATTCAAGACATACTCCGAATAGTGTTGGTTTTAGGAACCTAAAGAAGACATGAAAAATATCTTTTGCTGTTATTTAATAATTCCTTTGTCAGTTATTATTTTGAACCCTTAGATAGAGCTATTGTAGGAAACTAAATTCTTGGATGATTCAACAATGTAGCATAATATTAATGTCATAAAATACAAAAGGGCCAAGAGATATTTTCTAGTTTAAAAGAAAACCAGAAGCTGGGCACAGTGATGCACGCCTATAATCCAGCTACTCAGGAGGCTTAGGCAGAAGGATCCAAAGTTTCAGACTGGCTTAGGCAACTTAGTGAAACCCTGTGTCAAAATAAAAAATAAAAGGGGATGGTGTTGTGCATCAGTGGCAAGTGCTCTGGGTTCAATTCCCAGTACCACAATATATGTGTGTGTTTGTGTGTGGGGGGTGTGTATATAAAATAAATAGAATAAAATATATGAGAAAAATATGACAACTAGATGCAATGTACAATCTTTATGGATCCAGGATTTTCAAAAACTATGAAAGACATTATTTGAAAAACTGGTAATACCATATATAATGGTAATTCATATAGACACTATATGAATACTATATATTAGATAATATTATGTTTCCTGAGTGTGATAATTACATTGTGAGTACTAGGGAAACATCCTTTTTCTTAAAGATACATTTTAAAGTACTTGTTTGTGTTTGCAAGCGTCAAAAAGTAACTATAAAATGTTATAAAGAGGGAAAAACATATATAGGATCAAGAGTCAGAGTACAAAAATTTGACAAAATGATAATAGCTGGCTAATCTAGGTAAAGGGTATATGGGTGTTCATTACACTATTTTTGAAAAATTTAAAATGTTTCAAACTAAAAGTTGAGCAATCAGGTAATCAATAAAATATTACGCAGTATACATTTCCAGTGATAAGTGATAGTATTTAACTTCAATAATATAATAAGTGTGGTACTTATTATACAAAAAAAGAAAATGTAAGACTTCATGGATTAGATATAGAATTTACTTTTTAATTCAATATTCATATATTTTAAAAGTAACCTAATGGAACCATGCATTTCACTACTAGCCACCATAATGTAGACAGACAGTTCTAGATATCATTAAGGCAAATTAAATGATATACAATAAAATCAAAAAGGAGATCCAAATATAGGCACAAAGGATTTTTAAGGTTTAAAGTTTTAAAAAAAGAAAGGCCATATCTCAGCATTTTAAACCTTGATACTGTTCAGTAAGTACTGGCTGAATCAACAATCACAGCTTTAAATTAATTGCTATTAACTGGGATCCAATTTACTTGTCATCTGTGAAAATTATGGCAAAGTCAGAGTTAAAGATGTACCCTGTTTAAGGGGGTGTTAAATCAAGTTAATAGCAAGAATAATATGTGAAAATACACAACCAGTGTAACTCCACATCAAGAACAACCACAAGAATGGGATCCTAATTAGAAAAAGTTAGACTCCATGTATGTATGTTAAAATACACTCTACTATCATGTATACTAAAAAGAACAAATTAAACAAAAGAATAACGTGTGGAAGGGAGGAGAAGGGTTTTAAAGGGAAAAAACAGATAATTTTGTGGAACATTTTAGATGCTCACATTTCCCTGCAATAATAATCAGAAACAGTCCCATTCAGTTAAAGTGAGCAGCCTTGAGAGTATCTTCAGAACAAATGTGTCATCTTATGTTGAACTGAATGATCCCCAAAAGGAATAAATCCAATTTTATTTTTAATTAACCTTAGTAGTTTTCATTATTTCAAATCTGGCCTTGACTGTAGTTAAGCCAGAATTTTTAATTCTGGATTTGTGAAATATGTCACTTTTATCTAAAAGATTATTTTAAAAAATTTCTTCTTCACAATCTTTATTAATTTTAAAAAACACTGCTGGTGACTATTAATCTATGTATTATTAATCTATGTAACAGAATTAGCAGAAAATATTTATATTAACCCAAAGCATAATCATATGTTCATTAAATGAAAGTAAAAGAATTTCAGCAAAATGGTTAGTACCATGCAATACATTTGATTTACACAAAAGACACAAGACATTTTATTCTCCACTCACCACATGCTAACTAAGCACAGACTGATGGTTTACTCAGAAGATACCACTGCGAGGTGAAGTAAACTACAAAGCCAGGAAGAAAAAAAAGCTTATTGGGTTAGTTTTAAGACTTAGTAGAACACATAGATTATATGTGAATATGAAGTTTACAGGATTAAATAGACTGTACTTAAATTTTTCTCAAATCTCCCCAAATTAAGATATTCAGGCAACATATAAGGAATGTGTAACACTCCCCATACTAAAAATAATATTATGTAGTTCAGATTTTATTTGCAACTTTCATTTAAAAATTTAAACAACATAATGAAAGGTGCACTTGATACTTTAAGTACATATTTAACCACTATATAAATTAGGGAGTGATTATTTCATTATAAAAGGGTTTTAAAAATAACTCCATTAAAGTATACATTAAAATTTGATTTACATAATCTTAGTTTATTCTCAAAAGTACCTGGCAACATGCTGATGAGTTTATAGCATAGTATATATATATATATATAAAAATTAAATTTTCATTCCTAAAATTGTCAATTTCATCACTAAATTACTCTTATAATTCAACAGAAAAGAACAAGAACAGTTTCAAGAATGATGACCCATGCTAAAATTTCAATTTAAAGGAACTCAATCTCAAATATAGTTTTTTACCACAGCAAACTGAAAGATTCTATGTCCTATTTTTGAATGACCATAATCCAAAAATCATTAATTAGTGGTTTGCTTTAAAAATGGCAACACCAAAAACAAAGACTGTTTATAAAAGCTGAGTATTACCAACTTGGGAAGTATCATTTTAATCATATTTTATATTTAATGTGAAGTTAGTAGAAAGCAGCAAAATTAAAACACAAACTCGAAAATAATGTTTTGCAACACAGACAACAAATAAGATTAATATCCTATAGGAAAACTTGCAGAAGTACGCAGAATATATGTAGGATATTCCCTGTGTCTAAAAACAACCTAAGTGAATTAAGAAACCACTGAACTAAACTGTAGGATGGCTATATGTTATATAGAATCTATATAATCATAGAATCAGCCATTAAAAAAGAATGAGGTAGATCAATTTGTAATGAGCTGAGATAATAAAATGACATATTAAGTGAAAAAAATCAAGTTGTTGCACACTCATTTTTATAAGATAAGTGATAAAGGAATAATCGTAAGGTTTAGGGAAAAAAAATGGAGCTATTCACATCATTAGCAGAGATGATCTTGGCATGGTGGAAAGTATGTAGGTGTAGGTTGAACATCATGAAGGACTCTATGTTTCTGAATTCTTCACAATTTCTTTTTTTGTAATGATCCCATTGTACCATATCCAACATCAGAGTCAAAAGCACATTCACAATAATAAATCTGTATTTATAAATGTGGATTCCACATGTAGTATTTTTCACTATAAGCCTTTTTTTTTTTTTCTTTCCAAATCCACCTTGATGCATCTTCTTATACACAAAGGGAAAGGTAAACCTCATGCTGGCATGAAAAACTTTTGTACCTAAAAAATGCTGAAAAATCTTGATGATTTTATTAATTTAGGGGAGACTTTAAAATTTTCAAATAAAGAGAGAAAAGTATGACACAGTATAAGATGGGTCTAGAACAGGAACTAATCAAGAACTAGACACAAGGGCTGGGGATGTGGTTCAGTTGTAGATTGCTTGCCCTGCGTGCTCAAGATCCTGGCTTTGACCCCCAGCACTGCAAAACAAAACAAAAACTAGATAAAACATGAAGGATCAGTGTAAAAGCAAAGCAGAAATAATCAACAGATCAACTGTAAAAAATGAATAGAGGGGATGGGTAATGAAAACAAATCCTTGTTCATTTAAGAATAAAAACATTTTAATGGAATCATCAAGAAAATAGATATATAGATTTCTGTGTCATGAAGTTTTACTAGCACTCTAAGGAGAAAAATATATTCCTAGAGAAACTATTAAAGAGAGGTTTCTTTATAAGAAAGAATGTGTGACGCACTGGGTTCGAGTCTCAGGACCGTATATAAACTAATCCACCACTAAAGAGAAGATGATTGCTTGCTTTAGTGAGGGGAAAGAAGAGAAAAGCAACACTGGGGTCATGAAATAGATTAAGAGATTGGGGGGAGGCTACAGAGAGCTCTGCAAAAAAAAAAAAAAAAAAAAAAAAGGATGCGGAAAGAGAGCTAGGGGCCAGACACAAACTTCACAAGCTTCAGGTTCTACCGAAAGTGGTAACGTTCTTACCGAATTACTAGCCCAAGGCAGAAAGAAATTAAGCATGGGGAATTTTACATAATTTATGAAGTATGTGTTTGTTTCATTCTTCAATCACAGATGATTTCACAGCTTTTAAAGATGTCTGTCTACCTTTCCCTTGTAAGACACCAAAATCTCAAAAATGCTTAAATTCTTTTATCTAGAATTAGTGTATATGGAAATCACTGAAATAAAGAAGTGTAATCTATAAAACATCTCTCATCACAATATAATTTGATTTGAAAAAAAGTTATTACACGATATACCAAAACAAATGCCTTTTCCATCCTTTCCATAAATAGCTCAAGTTCTGGAAATCCTACATAGCACAAATGGGCACCAACCTCAAATATAGAAGACTTCTCTTTCACTTGAAGTCACACATTCACATTTCCCTTGGTTAAACTTTTTTAATGTAAATTCATTCTCACTTTTCAGACTATGGCAAAATCAAGCTTTAGAATTTTTCAATTTCTTTTATCACTCAAAGTCTTTATAAATGAAACAATATAAGCAAATGAGATAAAGTCACTGCCTATCTATAGTCTATTTTTAAAGCTTACCATTAATCGAGCATCTTCTCTTTCCAAAATTTTCTGAGTCTGATCATCGGGGAACTTCAATACAGTGGTTATAACTTTTGCCATGGTCTACAAGAAAAATGAGAGGTCATTACTAATGGATAGTGAAGCGGAAGGAGTCTCAACCCATTCTGACATGTTCTGCTAGTGGGATTCTTAGTGCTCTCAATGGAAGCCACGAACAAAGAAGTATGATGTGAAGGTATTTGTCAAGGAGCCAATACTAAAATTTTTATTTAAAAGGACTGCTTACAATGTCTGAGTTTATTTTAAGGTGTATATCCAATAGCATGAAGCTGTATAAAGATCTAATGCTCTTGGCCCTTTGTCTTATTAAGATGAAACTTTATTACTCATTTATTTAAAAAGGCTTTTTATTTGCAGGAATCTATAAAATGATGTATTGCCAAAGCATATGCTCTAAATAATCAGAATTAGATGGCCCCAAGTTCAGCTTTCACTAAATCACATCATATATCTCATAAACATGGGCTACTGCATGAACATGAACATGCTTAGTAGGTACTTTTCAAGACATGCAGCACATCAGCCTAATAGAATTACAGATTACATTTTAAATAAACACGAGATGTTTTGTCTGGTAGAAAACATGATGAATTCAAAACATTACACATGGTGGCTTGCAAAAACAAGATCATAAATTGTGCAGATCTAAATAAATATACCGTAAAGACTGTCACCCATAAGCTCCTGGAAAATTCGCCTCAAAGGTTGAAACTCCCTATTTTGTATCAAGATGAGATGTTTTGAGGGAGACAGAGAGGAAAGAAGATACCACTTATGAAATAAGTAGGATAACAAGTTCAGTGCTTACATACAAGTGGCAGTGCTCTCCTGAGGATTCCTACTGTGGGTGGGAAGAGAGCCCAGAAAACTGACTCTATTCTTTGTTCATGGTTACAGAGACTCTGTGTGTGGGGTGGGGCCTTGGTTATGGGAAAGGTCATTAAGAAAAAGATGGCACAATACAGTTAACCAAAAGTTTTGGGAAATCACATCATTAGAAAAATAGTATAATTATTTCCAGAAAGGAAAGAAACTAAAACATTGTTTAAAAAATTCCTATTATGTACTAAGCCTAATCAAGACACTTTACATATTTCTAATATTCATTTAAACTAACAGATTACTAATACTGTTCCTCCACCACAAAAATTCACATAACAAGATTTTAGTTTGTTCTCTTCCTCCTTGTATCTTTGCCTTTACCATTCTGATTGACAAAAAGAACAAATGAAAGAAAATGCCATTTAAAATATTATTTAAAACAACTTAGTTCCTGGAGAATTCAAAGACATTTTATAAAACCCCTCATTTAAATTGTATTAACTAGAGCTGGGGTTGTGGCTTAGCGGTAGAGCGCTTGCCTAGCATGTGTGACGCACTGGGTTTGAGTCTCAGCTCCACATAAAAATAAAATAAAGGCACTGTGTCCATCTACAACCAAAAAAATATTTTAAAAAAACTGTATTAACTACACAGAACACAATCTTGTATGTTAACCTAAAGTCTGAATATCAACTACATATGTGGCATGAAATGGCAAGAAAAATAGGAAGAAGTAACCATTTCAGTATTTTTTTTTTTTTTTATTAACACTCTGAAGCAACTTACTGTATACTATCTGTGAGGATCATTTTTAGGAAGTACCAAAAAAAAAACAACAACAACAAAAAAAATGTAAGCATTCACAGTTATAGGGGCCATTTCTCTAATTTCAATACCATATTAAGCTCAAAATACCAAAAAGTCCACTTATGTTCATTATGAGAACCATATACATTTGTGCATGAGCATGTTTGGGGGAAAAAAAAACATAAAAGAATTGTGGTAGTTGTCTTTTCACATTTATAGACAACATTAAATGGTAAACCTACCTCTAAATTCATCAGCAATTCAGAATCTGCTGCTGATATGCACCACACCCAGTAAAGCCCTAAAGCTTGCCAGAAAACACTTTACCCAAGAAGCCCAGGCTCTTTGCCACACCTTGGGAAAGAAATCAGACTGTCTCTTCATATCCTCAGGCCCTGGGAAGGGAAAGTGCATATGCACCACCTGATTTAGGAATGGCCTCTCCTGCCAGTCTTTCCATAGGAAGAGGCATCTTCAATAAAAGTTAGGATGAGAAATACCTTTTAGGCTAAATTTCAGTATCAACAATAGTGTGGAGGATCAAAATCTAAGAAAAAGAAAGTAGAAGGAGAGAAGAAAGGAGGGCTTACTTAACCTCATACGATAAGAATGTGTGTACTATATAGTCTTCTTTAAAACATCAACTGCCTGATAAAGAACTTTGTGTGCAAAAGTAGATGAAGAAATAAGTGAGATGACACACAGAGCCTGCTAGAAAAGAAAAAACTGCAGATGGTCATCAAATACAAAGATTTCAACATTCTCTGGCTCATTCTAAATCACATCCTGGTCTCCATCATTTCAAATTCTTTGTTAATGCATAGAAATTAAGCAAACAGCAAAAGATGTGTCTAAACAACTCTGATCTTGTCACCCCCTGCTTATACATTTCAGGGATAACCTCTCTATCATACTTTCAGGTAAAACTCCAAAAATATTCAAGTCCCTCCACACTCTGTAGCCTTGTGGAAGCACTTTCACTTCTCAAGAGTTTTGGTTGCACTAGCTTTGTCATTCCAGAAAGTCATATACCATTTCTTGCCTTGGACCTGCCTGGGCTGCCTCTACTGACTGGGCTCATCTATCAAAATTTAACCCTATACCACCTGCTCCATGATATCCTCAGCAACCCTTCCACAAGAAAATATGAGGACTCTGTACCTCTCTTGTAGCCCTTACTACATTCTACATCACAATATGGTTAATTGAGAATAGCTCCATTTCTTACTATATAGCGAACTCCTTAAAAGTTAGGGATGTTAAATTCATTTTATTATCTATCACAGTGCTAAATAAAGGGCTACATGTAGTTAAGTGCCCAAGGAATGTGTAGTAAATTAAACCTGTTACCAATTCTCCATATTTAGCTATGAAATGTGATGGTACAATAATAGACTACTTCTCCATTTTTAGTAGCCAATAAAGTACCATGAATGAAGACAAAGACAAAGCAAGCACTATTTCTCAGCATACACTCCTAGGCAGGCTTAAGATGAGACTGCTTGTGCCAGGGGGACATCCCTTTCAACTATCTCCCAAGTCACACCCTATACTGAACTACAAGGCCAAGAAAACAGGCCTAGACTTGTTTAAAAATTGTTTTGCTTGTGCTGGGTCTTTCCTCAGAGGCTCAAACTCTATAGAGATCTCCAGAAAAACTAGGTTGATGCAGCCAGTCTCTCTCTATCATAGATCAAGGAAAGATTAAATTATTTACTTAGCAACAACATTTGCATTGGAGCTTTAGATTCACTAGTAAATCAGGGTAGCTAAGTTCTGAGAGCCATTTTATTATTACTATTTTTTTTTAAAGATATGCCTCTCTTCCCTATTAGACAACACAAAGGTAACGTCGCCAACCTCAAATATAGACTGCTGTTTTATGGACACAATAAGAGAAAGTGATATCTCATTAGTTTCATTTTAAAAAGACAAGCAGAATATCAGTTTTAGCTGTCCTTGAAAAATAATAAAAGTCCTTAAGAAAAAAAATGACACAAAAAAGATATATTAATTTATCTCTTTCCTATGACACATGTTCAAAATCATATTAGGCATTACTTTAATTTGAAAACTATTTGACATAATGAAATGCAATTATATAGATAGTAAGGATTAAAATGACTTCCAGCAGCCCGGTAACTCCTTGTGTTGAATCTCCATAAATTCAGACTATTTTTTAAAGATTATTTTCTATGACTTTTCTTTTTAAATTTTAAATATATTTGCCAAATCAATGCCTGAACTGGCTTAGTATCCTATGACTCAGCAACTCCCACAAAGCCAGACATTAACACTGAGTGCTTCCAAGGATAGGAAACTCATTATTCCATTCTCAGCCAAGATACATAGATAGATAATGTAAAGTTCCATAAAGGTAAATGAAGAGTTCCAACAATGTCCAAAGCAGAAACTGCTTAAAATGAAAAATAGTATTTGAGGAAAGGCTCATGAATTTCCCTAAAAGCATTCTATTCTATTTACGATATAGTTACCAAATGTCCAATACAAGGCTGTTTTTAAAACAGTGGAGAAGATAAAAGTAAGAATAAGGCAAGACTCTATACTTGAGGATTTTACAATAAATTTAACATTTAGAAAACAAATTAGCCAAGTATTATTACTTACATGATGTAGCAATTTTTAAATGATTAATATTCTACATGTTCGGAAATGATTTTTGTATAGTAACTAAAGTACAATCTTCCAAAGAAGCCATTGCTAATTATGACCATTTCCAAATTTTACCAACACTATCCTAAACTCTCCTTGAAAATAAAAAATTTTCTCCTAATTTTAAGATCTGAAGAAAATAGCCACATGCTTCACAAATTATTAAGTGAAATTTTAATTTTTAGTATTTAGCATCATTCCATAGCACTTTAAAAATTAATTTTTATAAATGTAACAAATATAAGCAAGATCTATCAATACACTTTTGTTTACGAAGAGCAGTAACATAATTAGCTATTGCTCATAATTAGCATGCATAGTCTAATAGTAAATGTATGGTTATGTGTGCTAAAAGTGAAACGTATTGTCTTTTAGGTTGAGGCTTATATACCAAATCACCAGACATGATTTATACCTTAGTCTCACGACCCATCATATATTCAAAAAGCACTTTTCGAAGATACTCAAACTCAGTAGGTTCTCCCAAGAGTGAGACATCCGTATGGTACAAATTGCTACCTGTCAAATAAAAGACAGTTCAAATTGTAAAATCAAAATAGGATAAACTACTTGCTACATAGAAAATAGACACATTAAAAAACAATCAATTGTACAAAGAGAGACACTGAGTTTAAATTAATTGTACTGTATATCCGTGAACACATTAAACATTCTAACTGGTATGCTGAAAGAGAAAACAAGAATTATAACAATTCTAATTCTCCTATCTTTTTCTCCTCCTCCTGCTACTATTTAAAAAGACAATATAGCTAGTACAAAAGTTTCATAACATTGGTACTTCTCTTCTAAATATTATGTGGTTGGCTTCAGATGTTCTACAATGACTGAAATTACCATTTTTATTTTACAAAGGATTTAATATCTCAGAACATTTCTCTAGTTTTTTTTTTGTTTTTGTTTTTGTTTTTTTTTTTTTTTTACTATTCCAATCTGAAAGCACTTAGTTTAAGTTTTCAAAACTATTTTGAAACATGGGATAGATAATCTGAAAGTGCATAGAATATTAATGCCATTACAGTTTGAAATATATTGATTTGACCATCTTAAAAAGACTTAAAAAAATCTGTTAATCAAGCTCTCCTCCAATCTAAAAATAAAGCACATAAGTTGCACACTGACAATTTTTTTTAAAAAAATTTCTTTTTTAGATGTTGATGAACCTTTATTTTATTCATTTATTTATATGCAGTGCTGAGAATTGAACCCAGTGCCTCACACATGCTAGGTAAGCACTCTACCACTGAGCCACAACCCCAGCCCACACACTGACAAATTTTAATCTGAATAAATTAATCTATGCATCAGGCATATATTTGTGCATATTTCTAGCAATATGGTACAACAGATAATCCCTCTGTTACCAAGAAACATCTAGATATTATATAAAAACATTCTAAAAGCATAAAAAAATCCCTAAGGGGGTAAGGGACCAGAGGAAAATGAAACCACAGAAGTAATAGCAAGGCAGACAGGAATCTGGGGATGCCTAGGGGTAAGAAAAAAAAAAAGTCCACATTGAACAGTTTTGTAAGAAATAGAAGACCAGCTTAGGGTCCTTGCAATGTGGGAGTGCCAAAATACAGACTCTGATATAAAACAGGGAACTCTGACTGCCTGAAAGGCAACTTATTAAGAAACCTGTCCTTGCCTCTGCTTGAAGTAGAGGGGAAAAAGTAGCTCCACTGAGAATGTGTAACCAGGAACTTACTCTTAGAATATAGGACTCAAAGTTAAAATATTTTTTTCAGGTAAGAAATTCTAAAACTTAAAAAACACATTTGTTTAAGACTGGTTATGCCCAATATCTAACAGAAGCAAATGGAAATTCTTTCTGACAAAATCCTTAATCAAACAGTTCACACTCAAATGAGTTCTCAATATAGAAAGAAAAAAAATCATCACATCTCAGGAGGCAAGTCCCCATGAGCAAAAGTTTGCAGAAAAAATAAACAACAGATATATAACCCAGAAAGATCCTGATAATGAAACTGTCACATACAAATTATAAATTCACTGCTTGAAATGTTTAAAGAATAAAAGACAGTTTTTGTTATGGCTTGGATCTGGAATGTCCCCCAAAGGCTCATGTTTTGAAGGCTTGATGTCCCCCAATTAAGAGATGGAGATTTTGGGAAGTGATTGGATCATAAGGGCTCTGACCTTATTTACTGATAGATTCATAATTTGATCGCATTATTGGGAGGTGATGGAAACTTTAGGAGGTGGGCTAGTTGAAGGAAGTAGGTCAAAAGGGGATCTTTGAAGGGTATACCTTGTCCCCACACACTCTTCCTTTCTCACTCTGCTTCTCCATTGCAATGAAGTGAGTAGCTTTTGCTCCACCAAGCCCTCCCACTATGATGTACTGCTTCACCACAGCCCAGAAACAATGGAGCCAGCCACTGAAACCTCTAAAACAATGAGCCAAAATACATCTTTCCTCTTTTGTTTTTCTCAGGTATTTTCTCACAGAGGTGGAAAGCTAACACAGTACTGAAGAAGTGAAACTATTTGTAAATGACACGATTTTGTATATAGAGAATTCTTAGGAATCCACTAAAAAACTATGAGACTAACAAGTAAGTTCAATACTACTGCAAGATACAAGATTAATAAATAAAATTCAACTGCATTTCTATACATCTGCAAAGAACAATCTGAAAATAAAGTTTTAAAACATTTTTAATTACAATAGAATCAGGAAAAATAAAATTCTTAGCAATAAATTTAGACAAATATAAAACTTACACTCTGAAACTACAAATGCTTAAAGAAATGTAAAAGATCTAAATAAGTGGAAAGACATCTCACATTCACGGATTAGAAGAAAATACCTCTAAAATGGCAAGTTCCATACATGACTGAACACAATCCCCATCAAAATGCCACCTGGCTTCTTTGCAGAAATTGACAAGTTGATCTCAAGACTGATATGGATATTCAAGAGACCCAGAACAGTCAAAACAATATTGAAAAAGAACCAAATTGGAGGACTCACTGTGGGCAATCTTGAAACTCAATACAAAGCAACAGTATCAAGACAGTGTGATATTAACAAAGAGATACATTATTAATACCTAGTATATCTATGTATTCTCTCTCCCCTCATCCCCTTTTATTCTCCAAGTGGTAGAATCCAGAGTCCAGAAATAAACATATATATATATATATATATATATATAACTGACTTTAACAACATTGCCAAGATAATTTAAAAAGGAAAAGAACAAGATTTTTTCCTTTTCTTTCTTTCTTTCTTTTTCTTTTTTTTTTTTTTTTTTGGTACCAGGGATTGAACTCAGGGGCATTCAACCACAGAGCCACATCCTCAGCCCTATTTTGTATTTTAATTAGAGACAGATCTGAGTTGCTTAGCACCTTGCCATTGATGAGGCAGGCTTTGGACACATGATCCTCCTGCCTCGGTCTCCCTAGCCACTGGGATTATAGGTGTGCACGACTATGCCCAGCAAGAACAGGATTTTAAACAGCACTGGACAACTGAATATCCATATATCCACAGAAAATAAAGTTAAATCCCTTCTTCACACCATATGCAAAAATCAATTCAAAATGGATCAAAGATAAAAATGGAGAAGTTGAAACTATAAAACTCTGAAGAAAACATAGGAGTAAATCTTCATGACCTTGGATTAGGCAATGGTTACTTAGATATTAACACTTCAAGCAGTCAGCAACAAAAACAGATAAAATGAACTTTATCAATATCAAAAACCATCAAGAATGTGAAAAGAAAACTCACAGAACATGAGAAAATATTTGTAAATCATTTACCTAAAGAGCTCATGCAACTCAATAAAAGACAACCCAATTTAAAAATAACCAAAGGAGATATACAAATGACTAGTCGGTACAAAAAAAAATGCTTACTATCAACAGCCATCAGGGAACTACAAACCAACATTACAGGACACTATTTTATACTGATTGGGATTAGAAAAAGACAACAATAAGTGCTAGCAAGAATGCAGATAAATTGAAACCCCCATATATTCCTGATGGGATTTTTGGAATATGGTATAGTCACTGTGGAAATCAGTCTGAAGTTGGTGATGAAGTTAAACATAGAGTTACCATAAGATCTAGCAATCTCACTCCAAGGTATACATTAAAGAAATATGAAAACATACATTCACCCAAAAACATGTACACCAGTGTTCAAAGCAGCATTATTTATAATAGTTCCAAAGTGGAAACAATCAAAATGTTCATTAACTCAACTGATGAATGGATGAATAAAATGTGGTATCCATACAATGGAATATCAATCATCAACAAAACAAAAAGGGCCTGGGGATGTGGCTCAAGCGGTAGCGCGCTCGCCTGGCATGCGTGCGGCCCGGGTTCGATCCTCAGCACCACATACAAAACAAAGATGCTGTGTCACTAAAAAATAAATATTAAAAAAAAATATTCTCTCTTTCTCCCCCTCTCTCACTCTCTCTTTAAAAAAAAAAAAAAAGTACTGACTCATGCTATAACATGGAGGAATCTCAAAAACATTTTACTAAGTGAAAGAAGGCAGTAATAGATAATCACAAATCATATGATTCCATTTATATGAAATGTCTAGGACATGCAAAATCTAGAGACTACAATGTAGATTAGTTTTTCTCTGGTTGGAGGGAATGGACAGAATGAAGGAAGATTAATAAAAGTTATGAAATATCTTTTTGGAGTGCAAAAGTTCCAAAACTGAAAGTGAATAATATAAAATGAAATCTAACAGCATGAGAATTAAAATACAGAATGAAAGGAAATCTCTGAAGAGATAATCACTGTGAATTTCCCAGAACTAATAAACATTAGAATCCACAAATTTAGAAAGTACAATGTATACCAAGCAGAAAAAGTTAATCTATACCTACACAAACTATATTGAAATTGAAAACATTAATGAAGAGAACATCTTAAAAGCAATCAGAGAATAAAGATTAGCAACTGGAGTCAAATGATCAGAAAAACATACAACCAGCATTTCAACAATAAAATCCAGAAGACCATAAAGTAATAATTTCAAATTGTTAAGAAAAAAATCATTCTCAACCTAGAATTCTATGCCTAACAAAATTAACTTTCAGAAAAGAGAAACTGACCAGCATGGTGGCACACGCCTATAATCCCAGCAGCTTGGGAGGCTGAGGTAGTAGGATCTTGAGTACAAAGCCAGCCTGAGCAAAAGAAAGGTGCTAAGCAACTCAGTGAGACCCTGTTTCTAAATAAAATACGAAATAGGGCTGGGAATGTGGCTCAGTGATCGAGTGCCCCTGAGTTCAATTCCCAGTAGCCCTCCAACACCACCAACCCCGCTCCCCCCCAAAAAAAAAGAGAGAGAGAAACTCCATTTTTTAAATGTTTTCACCATAAAAAACAAAGTTAGATTAGGTAATGCACATTAATGAGCTCAGTTTAGCCATTCTAAATTGAATAAGTATTTTGAAATGTCATGCTGCAAACAAAAAATACATACAATTTTTATTCGTCAATTAAAAATGAGAAAAAATAATATAGATTAGTAAAGACAAAAACTTTTAAACCATCTATAAATCTACCAATAAGAGATAATCATGGATTACATGACCTGAAACATCATTCTTACCTTTGCAAGGTGTTCCCACAGTTGCTGCATACAGGTTATTTTCATATTTCTTTAAACGGTCTTCTAAATTATTAATCTAAAAATAACAAATATTCAAATAATATCATAAGATTTGCACAGAAACCAAATGTAAGAAAAATATGATTACTGTAGCCACTAGGTTTTTTTAATGCTGAAGACAAAGTATAGGTAAGTAAAATTAATTTCTTAGATTTAAACCAAAAGACAACAAAAGAAAAAAAAAATAGAAAGCTGTGCATCAAAGGACAGTATTAGGGGTTGGGGCTGTGGCTCAGTGGTAGAGCGCTTGCCTAATATATATGAGGCACTGAGTTCAACCCTCAGCACCACATAAAAATAAAGAAATAAAATAAAGATTGTGTCCATCTACACTAAAAATTCTTTAAAAAAAAGTAAAAAAGACCACCTACAGAATAGGAGAAAATACTTAGAAATAATATATCTGATAAAGAATTTGTATCCAGAATATATAAAGAGCACTTATAATTCAACAATAAAAAGAAACAACCCAACTAAAAAACATGGGCAAAGAACATTAATAAAAATGGCCAACAAGCAGAGGAAAAGATGCTTAACATCATTTAGTCATTAGAGAAATACAAATTAAAACCACAATTATATTCTACTTCATAAAGACTCAGATGGCTATAATCAAAAAAACTTAGTAAGGATGTAACAAAATTGAAAGTCCTTACACATTGTTGATATAATGAAAAATGGTGCTGCTGCTATGGAAATATTTTGGCAGTTTCTCAAAAAATAAAAGAATTATCGTATAACACAGAAATTCCATTCCTGGGTATACATATACCCAAAAGAATTAGAAACAGATTTCAAACAAAAACTGTGTACACAAATGTTAGTAACAGCACTATTTGCTATAGCAAAAAGGTAGAACAACCCAAATGTCCAACAATTGAAGAATGGATAAACAAAATATGGTATATCCATACAATGGGATATTATTTAGACAGAAGGGGGAATAAAGTACTGAAATATGTTAAACATAGAGATGAATCTTGAAAACATTACGCTAAGTGAAAGCCAAACATAAAAGGTCATGTATTGTATGATTCCATTATATAAATACCCAGCACAGGGAAACTCATAGAGATGAAAAGCAGATTAGTGGTTGCCAAGGGGTTGAGGAATGAAGTAACAATGAGTGACTGTTTAATGGGTGTGAGATTTCTTTTCAGGGTGATGAAATGTTATAGAACTAGAAATAGTGATTGTGAATAGTGACTGATATTTATGAATAAACTAAATGTCAATTAATCATATACTTATTAATCATATTATTAAAATGGAAAATTCTATATGTATTTTACCACAATAAAATCACAAGTATAAAAACTTTGTGTCACAACAGTTTTGAAGATCTAAGGATACTAAAAGAAGAGAATTTTAAAGCACTAATCTTAAGAATTAAGGGAAGGACTGGGGTTATAGCTCAGTGGTAGAGCATTTGACTACCACGTGTGAAGCACTGGGTTCTATCCTCTGTACCACATTAAAATAAATAAATAAAATAAAGATATTATGTCCATCTACAACTAAAAAAATAAAAAATAATAAAATTAAGGGAAAAGTTAAAGCCCTGATGAAGTATGGGGGGAAATGTAATAGATGAACAATGTACCTGTCGTTATGAGTTTAAAAATATGAAAAATTTGAAACATATTCAAATAAAGAAAGTATAGAACAATTAAAGACCATAAACCCATTTATCACCCAATTTCAACAATTATCAAGATTTGTCTGGGGCTAGGGATGAGTGCTTGCCTAGTATGCATGAAGCCCTGGGTTTGATCTCCAACACTGCTAAAATAGAAAATAAAAAAAGATTTTTGTTTGTGTATATTTTAAGAGAACTAGTAAATACCTGGAAATTTAGCCTTCAAACTTAGCCTACTGACTTGAGCCACTATTGATCAAAAGTTTGGAAAAAGACTTCACCAAGGATCAAGTTACCCACACAAATGTGTATATGTGCTTGTGTTGCATGCCTGGGATTATACCCACACATATTTAAACTGCAGTACATATACTGTCTTTGGATAACAGGTGGACAAATCTTATTAAATTAGAACAATTTATTTAACCACTATGAGAAAGCACCAAAGATGATGTCAACATATTTTCCCCTGATAAACCAAAAAAAAAAAAAAAAGTTCTTTTTAGAACTTAAGTTATTAAGTTGTGTTATACAAACACAAATTGTTATCCAAAATGTTAAGCACTAGAAATAATAGGATGCAAATGTTTGTGTTTAAATATATGTGATCATGAATTTATAGAGATAACCTCTAGCACCTCTGGACTTGGAAATAAATTTCCCATGTAAAAAGAATATCAAAGTCAATTATTAGATCAGTTGTTTTTGTAAAATCAGTTAAAAGAGATCCAAGTCCATATTAACATACATTAAGTTAGTTAAAAATAAATAGCACTGATTAGCCTGTACCTGTTCTCTGAACTCTTGCTCTTTCAACTTTGAATCACTGATTAAAGAAGTCTTCTGTGCTAGCTGAGTCTGAAAGAACAAAAAACAGAACTGAACTGTATATGGGTTTCATCAATGTCTGGACACATTTCTTTACTACTTGAGAAAATCTTCCTCATTAAAATATTTTTTTTTTTGTTTTAGTTAATTTTAAAAAAAAAAGCATTCCTAAAATGGATTCTTTAAATTCACTGAACAATTAATCTTACCTGTAGTGCCATAATTGTTACCTGAAAAAGGCAAAGAAAAAATAATGAGTGAATGCAATAAAATCTGCAAGTAATAAAACAGAGCAATATGAAATTACAGGGAAATAAGTCAGTATTACAGTATTAAGGGAGTGGTCAGATTTGAGATAAGGCACTTTAAATATTTGCTTTCAAACCTGGTTTATTTTGCTATTTAAACTATCTACCCACAAACATAGATGAATACAAAGAAAAAGACTACAAAGTCAATCACCAAACTTCTAACAATGATTACTACATAAGGAAGGTGCCCCCACCCATACAGGTTTTATGTTGTATACTTTTGCATTACATGACTCTTTCCACAATAAGAATATGTTTGTTGGGCTGGGGTTGTGGCTCAGTGACAGAGTGCTTGCTTCACATGTGTGAGACACTGGGTTCAATCCTCAGCACCACATAAAAATAAATAAATAAATAAATGATTAAATAAAAATATTGTGTCCATCTACAACTTAAAAAAATTAAAAACAAATGTTTGCTTATTATTTGTAAAATTTCTTAAAATTAAACATTAACATCTATTTAAAGCACACAGGGAAATTGCTGAATTACTGTGTCTTGGAACTCATTCTTTTTTTTTCTTTTTTTGGTACCAGGGATTGATCTCGGGAGCACTCAACCACTGAGCCATATCATCAGCCCTCTTTTGTATTTTATTTAGAGGCAGGTTCTCATTGAATTGCTTAGCCCCTTACTTTTTGCTGAGGCTGGCTGTGAACTCGTGATGCTCCTGTCTCAGCCTCCCAAATTGCTGGGATTACAGGCGTGAGTTACTACACACGGCAGGAACCCACTCTTTACTATGATCACAAAGTATTTTTCTTGGACCTCAACATGTGTGTATAAATCAAAATATCTAGAAGCTCGGTATGGTAGTGTGTACCTGTAGACCCAGGTACTCTGGAGGCTGAGGGAAGGATCATTTGAGCTCCTGCTTGTTCCAGACCAGCCTGGGCAACACAGCAGGACTCCATCTCAAAAAATAATGATGCCTAGTAGATTTTTAAATTCCCACCACAGTGTGAGCCTGGACATTTTATTCAACCTCTTTGATTCTTTTACTGTCTGTAAAAGGAGACAAGAATCTCTTGAAAGGTTTGTTAGAATTAAATGAGATGCTACGTATATAGGTCAAGTCATGGAAATGACAATGTTTTCAAAAAACACACTTGAATTCCTCTCACATTATCATTGCCAGAATTTTCCTCCTGTTGAAGCTTTTGCTGATATTTCTTCTGTAGTTCCTCAAGCTGAGTTTGCAAGTCCATTACTTTGGCAGTCATTTCTTCTTCACGAGCCTTTAGAATAAAAAATAGTAATAATGTGGTAGAGAGGCAGCATGGTGTAGAGAAAACTTACTCTGCAGGAGAAATAAACAAGTTTTTGAGACATACAGTACTATTTGTAATTAAGTAGATTGATCTAAACAGTTTCCTCCATGCCCTACTTTGAGCTCCAAGCCCTTTCCAATGCTGCTCACTATTCCCAGGATGACATTTCTTACACCCTCACTCCATTATCCTCACCAAATAAAGCTTATCAAACTGTTTCTTTGACCTGAAAATACAATTTTTGAAGGTTTGAAGCATGAGATTATAACAGTGTGTTGTAACAACTATAATGCCTTTTCCATATTGGGATCTGACTTTCAGAAAACATTCAAAGAAATAAAGTAACTTGCATAACTAATTAGAACAAATTTTAAAGTTTTTTTTAATTAAAAACTAAAATAAAGTAGCTATTTTTATACATAGCACTGTCCATCCAGCTGGCAACTTAACTGATCTAAAGAAGTTGTGGGGGAAAAAAATAAAATAAAGAAAGACGTTATGGAATTTTGGGGTTTTCCCTACTTCCTTTGGATAGGATGTATAACTCAACAGTTGGTCTTCTGTCCTAGACTGGCAAATTTACAAGCACATCTTCTACACATATGCCCCCAAACCACATTAGGGGTTCCTGAGGGTACAATGTACAATTAAAATCTGTCCTTGGAAAAAAAAAAAAAAGCTACTATTTTGTTGATAATCAATGTAAGGTCTCCATTTGCCTAAACTTTGCAAAAACTAGACATGGCTAAATTAGAAAAAGTAATATGTGACTTTTTGACTCAAAGAATCTACTTAGAAAATTTGGCACAGAAATCATTTTCTCTTCAGTTTTGACAGCCTTGGTAATAGGATGTTGCCAGTCCTTACATTCCTTCATCTGTCTTGGCAATTGCTGTGATTTACTATCCAAAGTAATCCAGATCTTTCCTCAATCTTATAAATCTTGCAATAACCTTTATGCTAAAAGAACATTTGGAATTAGAATATTGATCTGACTTGAATAATAAAGACAATTGTTTGCTGACTAAGGAACTTAACAGGAAAAACAACCACAAATAGGTATCTGATTTAACAGAAGCTGACTTTCCAGAAACATTCTCTAAGACAAAAAAACAGACGGTTAGGCCCCATGGCACAAAATAAGGCAATGTGATCCATAAGACACTTGGACAATCTGATTTCCAATACTACTTGTCATGAAATTTTCTCTAGTAGTTGAAAAAAACAAATACCTTCTCTCAACATCAGCAAAACTGAAATCTCTAGTCTCTAGCCTCCTTATATATTGCCCCACCAAGGCAAACCTTAACCAGGCCTCCACATCTAAGACACCATCAACCAGAGTTAAAATATTAAATATTAAAATATTAGTGTCCTCAGTTCTGGTTTACTTTTTTTATTTTACTCTGACATATCGCTCATGGCCGTCTGTGTCAATGTGGTTCAGACTTATTTGAAAAGATCACCTCCATAGCTACTTATTCAGCTACGCCCAGATTTTAATATGACAATTGGCACTTCCTTTGATAACTGTAGGACACCAACCTAAGGCAAGCCCTCTAAGGATTAGGAAAGAATCCTTTATGAATTATTTCTAATTTAATAATTAGTTCTGGTGCTGGGATTATAGCTCAGTGATAGAGTGTGTCTCTGGCATGTGTGAAGCCTTGGAATCACAGAATCACACCCGCATGCGTACACACACACACACACACATACACACACCAGTTCTGTAATTTTTTTTTTTATAAATGCTTGTTAGTATTCTTTATAATAAAAAAAGATGAATGTATGCAATTTTCATTAGATACCATTTTTAAATATACTTTTTGTATTATTTTTATCTTTCAGCAATGTGAATATGTTGTTCAATATTTTCCCAAATAAAAGTTAAA
Source organism: Callospermophilus lateralis (assembly GCF_048772815.1). Taxonomy (NCBI): domain Eukaryota; kingdom Metazoa; phylum Chordata; class Mammalia; order Rodentia; family Sciuridae; genus Callospermophilus; species Callospermophilus lateralis. The sequence goes on along the minus strand of NC_135305.1, from coordinate 199,965,543 downwards.
TTAAAAACAATTTTTAAAAAATCCTAAAGAATTGGGAACATGAGAAAATGAAGAACAAGCTAAAGTTGAGTTTAGCTGGCATACACTGATCACTGGGACAATGGGGAGCCATTAGACTTATTTAGGAGGTGAAGTAATATGATTATCCTTTTGCTGCAAGATAGAAAATAATTATAAGAATGTATGAATATATCAGAGGGGAAAATAAAAAGACAAGTAGAAAGGAGATCAGATAAGAAATTAAAACAATAGACTAGACTAGCTGAAAGATGGCAGCCCAGACTGGTAGCAGCAGTAGAGTTAAGAGAAGAACAACATGGAATATAATTAAAGGAGAAAATCATATCCTAAGAGCCTGTTGTATTTGGGATATTGGGCTGGCAATGAAAGCAGATGCCTACCCTAATAAATACACGGATGCTTATGTGTGAGGGACTTAGGAAGGTGGAACCAAGGATGAAAAACAGTTCCTAGTTTATTCAAATTAGGCAATGATATGTATGTTACCTAAGATGGCAAGAAAAATAAAATCTCTCTGTGCTCAAATTTTAATAAATAACAATTTAACAGATAAGAATTATTTTAATCAATAACAAAATGTAGCCTTCTATAATGTCATCACTGAGATAAATCATCAATCTTTCAGAAGGGGAAAAATATAGTATTAGATAATACATACAAATCCCATACAAATTTTCAACCTGAAAATTTTTTAAATGGAAGAATGGTAGAGAATAGACCTCAGAATAAAAGCAATATGGTGTTTACTGAGAATTGCTAATATCTCCTTATTACTTACATTTTTAAAAAATTTAAGATGAATATATACTTTGGATGCATATTTAAGTGTATATTACAACTAGCTACCAGAAACCACAGAATTGTGGTTTGTAAACACTTGAAATACACTAGTTCAAACTGAGATAAAATATGAAGAATTAAAGAATGCACATATATAGCTGGATGCGTTGTTTATATACACCTGTATTCCTAGAAACTCAGAAAGCTGAAACAGGAAGATAAGTAGTTCAAGGCCAGCCTGGGAAAGTTAATAAGAACCTATCTCAAAAATAAAAACTAGAAATGGATTGGAGATAAAGCTTAGAGGTAGAACACCCCTAGATTCAATTCCAAATAATGTTTAAAAAAAAAAAAGGAAGGAAGGAAGGAAGGGAGGAAGGGAGGAAGGGAGGGAGGAAGGGAGGAAAAGAGTGAGTATACATAAATTTATATAAATACATACACATACCTTGGTACATTTGAGGAGTGGTTTCAGGACAACCCTCTCCCATACCTCTTTCCATATACCTTAAATCACTTCTAGGTTGCTTACAATCCTAATACAAATTCCAAGTAAACAGAAGTTATATTGAATTGGTTAGGGACTAATAACAAGAAAAAAATCCATACATGTTCATTTTAGACATAAATTTTCCGAAATATTTTTGATCAGTAGTTAGCTAAATCCAGGTTTAACAGAACCCATGGATAATATGAAGGCCTACTGCATGTAAATTTTATATCAAGTACAAGTTGAAATGAAAATATTTCAGTTATACTGAATTAGTTACCATATGCTATTAAAATAAAGTTTCTTTTTTAAAATATTGCTACTAGAAAACTTTATAATATGGTTCACAGTATATTTTTAATGGACAGTGTTGGTCTATGATACAGGAAGGAACTTAAACAGAGTCCACTCCATTCCCTTACCCATTCTTCATTTTCTGCCCACTTGCTCTATTATTTTAAACCTGATTCATGAAGACTATTTTCCTAGTCTCCCTAATATACAGCTCATCTTCAAGGAGGGACCAAGACAAAAGGCGTACATCACGTCTCTCCTTGCTCTGTTATTCCTTTACCTAAAGAGGTATGTCATGACCCTTGCAAAGTCTACCATCTGCTACCCCACGCATCCAGTCAGAAGTAGTTCACCAAAAGGAACTATAGAGGCGTGGCAAAGCTTCTCCTCTGCAGTTGAAGTCCCCTGGCTTAACTGCTCATCAAAGTTCCTTTCTTAAGGAGAAGTCTTTATTTATGAAATATGTGAAGCTAATGAAGAATATGCTCTAGCACTCACTCTGTCATTTTAAGGAAATCATTTAACTATGCTAAATTTGCTTTTCCTTCTGCAAAAACAAAAACAGATATAACAAATTAAAATTTAAAAAAACCAGAAGACAGAACTAAACTAGCTGTATTTTATCTTCCAATTTCAACATTCTCTAAGCATTCAAGCATATTATTTTTTTTAACTTAGTACATACATACTCTGGAAATATAAAAAAATGTAAAATTATTTAAATCTTTATTCTGAAACCATTCCAAGGTATATGTGTGTATTTATATAAATTTATGTACACTCATGTTCTCCCTTTCTTTTTTTCAACATTATTTAAATCTAAATCTTTCATATTAAAATTTAAAACTAAAAATTATAGAAATAGCATTTAAAGACATGTGTCATATATTGGAATTTCAGTCATTTCAATTATATTAGCAATAATTATATCCTCTATTCTAAGATCAGACATCTACTGCTAACACAGTTGAGACATGATTTTCTGATTCTGCATTTTAATCATAAAATGGCTCTTGGAGTATAGAAAAATAAAGTTTGGAGCAACAGAGTAACTAAAAGATACGTAACTCAACTGAAACTAATTTACAGTTTAATATTTATATTTAGTTTAAAAACATTCTTGGGATCCAAAGTATTCACTAGCATTCAGGGATTGAACTCAGGGGCACTCTACTACCGAGCTAAATTCCCAGCCCTTAATTTTTTATTTGAGACAGGTTCTTACTAAGTTGCCTAGGCTAGCCTTAAACTTGGGATCCTCTTGTCTCAGCCTTCTGAGTAGTTGGGGTTATAGGAGTACACCACCATGCCAAGCTCATGGCTTATCTTCATGGCTACAGTGCCATTAATGAAATAAGTATTTTGAACTAAACTTCCACTAAATTGAAACATTTAGCTGATACTGTTTCTCCCCCCATCTTTTTTTTTTCCCTTTGATACCAAGAAAAACTCTTCAAATGAATAAGAATTGAGTAAAGTTAACTGGCTTGCCCAGAAGATCCCATGTAAGCAGCCTCATTCGAAACACACTAACTGTCCCATTACTAAAGACTTTACTCAAACACAGGCTCTGCAATCTTAGTTCAGTTCTCTTATAGTTCTGTCTGAATCTATGAGGAAGAAGGAAAAGAAGATTCCTTTTTCCCCTTAGAAACTCAGTTGCTTCAATACTAGCAAGTGGGCTGTACCTACTAGAGCAGAATCTGATCAGGAAACTACAGTACTGGCAGAAATCAATTAGACTTTAAATCTACATATAGTACAGAAATATTAATTTGGGTAATATTATAAAAAAAAAAACCCTTCAATTTTACCATGAAATCTACTATAGCTAAATTTCAAATGAGAAAGAAAATAAGGTACATCAAGGATTTCTTCATATCTTTTGGCTGTTCTTTTTAGATCATCATCTTTCTCTGCAATTTTTTTATGTAACTGATTTGTCTCTTCTCGATGGCTTTCCAAAAGTTCAGCTTCTACCTCCTGGGCCTTATCTAATAGATAAAAAGAGATATATACAAGAAAACACATTAGTCAAGAGTAACTACCTATATCCCAATTTCAGTAAAAATTCTCGCTTCCAATTATTTTTGCTAAAATTCAATTTACTGTGAACATTACAAGATATTAAATGAGACAACCAGCCCAACAAATGATCAAAATGATCAAAAATGATTAAATGATCAAAAGAACCCTGTAAGAACTGAGCATAAGTACAAGGTCATTATTAGCTAAAGCTTTAGGATTCTTTCACCCACTCCTCCCCGTCAAGGCAAGTCACTGCCAGGTACAGGTAAAAGGACTTTCTAGAGAAACTAATAGAGAATTTTGGGGGGTAAAGACCATTTTTTCCTCCACTTTAATGACTTACAGCACTTACCACAACTGCAAAAAAGAATAATCTTAAATTATAGCATCTGCTGATTTTGATTTGTTCCTCATTGAATTTAAAATTATGCTTACTGATTGTTTCTTTTATGGTCATTTCCAGCTCCTGCTCCTTTTGTGCCAGCTGAGTATTAAACTCTCTCATCAGCTGTTTTAATGTGGAATTGTGCTTCAACTCAAGATCTTCCTGTTCCTGCCTGAATAAAAAAATAAAAATTGAAAGGTTTACCTGCTGCCAACAAAACGAACAAGTTGCAAAGTTACCTGGTCTTCAAAACAGTAAAAATAGGATGACATTACTAACATGAAAATAATTCTAATGGTATGTGTGCATGTGTGCGTATGTGTGTCCAGATACAGAAAATTTCTGGAAGGATATACAAACAATGATTACCTCTCTAGGGAGTGGTTGATTGGAGAATTTTTTTCTTTTCCATTTGAATTTCTACCAACACATCTATGTTACATATAATAATGTTACAATTAAAAATAATAAACCAAAAATAAAATAATTATTTGTATGTATATCTAATAATTATGATCTTATACTCTTCCCCCAAATGGACATGGAATAACACTTGCCCTAACTTGTTTTGTATTTCTCCTCAGTATTTAACTTACTAGATTTTTGTTTAACACTCTGGTAGGGAAATACTCAAATAACTTAAAAATAACTATATTAGGCATAGGGAAAAAAAGATATTTAATTAAGGAAGAGTACAGAAATAAAACATACTTGATTTTCTCCTCCATTTCTTGTTCACATTCTTTCTTTAATATGTCCAATTCTTGCTGATGTTCCTTCCTCAACATCCGAAGGTCTTTCTGCAATCTAATGATCTCCTTGCCCAGTTTCTGTTTTTCCCGCTCTGCCCCTGCTAATTTAAACTCCAGGTCATTGTGTACAGCTTCCACGTTACCAAGCAACTGGGGTTGGACCACATGTGATTTGGATTTTTCTTCAGTATTGTCTTCCAAAACTTCAGTGGGTTTATTTTTTCCATCCATCTGTTGTTGTAAAGCCTGTAATTTTTCATATTTTAAGGTTAACTCTTCCATTTCAACTCTATGTGCTTCCTTCTCTCTTACTAAGCAGGAATCCAGCTCTTTTATCTTTTGCTCCAAGGTCTGACAGGTTAGTTCCTGCTCCTGGAGGGTTTTCTGGACACCATCAGGCACGTTTTCCTTTGTCTCTACATTATTTTTACCTCCCTCTTCTTCCACATGCTGGGACATTATCGAGGGATATTTCTTTTTTTCCTCAAGTTCCTCCCGAAGATGATCTATTACAATTTGATGTTCATGTTGCTTTGCTTCAGCACTTTCTAACTTTAATAAGAGCTCCTGGTACTTACACTGCATTTCAGAATAAGATGAAATTGCCTCTTCTTTTTCCTGCTCTAGTCTCTTCAACAGCTTTTCTTTTTCTGTTAGATTTCCTTGTAAAACACTAAGTTTTTCTTCATATGCCTTTTGCACACAGCCTTGGGAATCTGTTTCTTCTTGCTCAGCAGAAGCAGCCACATTTTTGGCTAAGCTGGATATAACTGATGTTTCTGATTGTGGAGGACTTTCCATTGACTTAAGTTTCTCTTCCAAAATATGAACTTCCCTTTCTCTTTCTTGCAATTTTGTGTTTAGCTCACTCAGATGGCTTTCTGTACCTTTTTTATATTGTTGTTCTTTCTCTTCCATTTGAGACAACAACTGTTTCTTGATAGCGGCAATTTTTTGCTCAGCTTTCTTCTTCAGTTCTGCTAGTTTTGCAGCACTTTCTAACTCAAGTCTATCTTCTAATGCCTTTAACTCATCTTCTTTGCTTTTCACACATGAATTCACATGTTCTATTTCTTGCTTCTTAATTTCAAGCTCAGCTTCCATCGAAGACATTTGCTTTTCAAGTCTTAAAGCCTTTTCCTCAGCTTCTTTAATTCTATTGTCCTTTTCTTCTCCTAACTCTTCAAAGTGTTGAAGTTGCTGAACCAATTCTTTTTGTTCAACATCTTTTTGTTGATTGTAATTTGTAAGAACTTCACGTAAAGACTCAATTTCAATTGTTTTCTGAGTAATATGGTCCTCTAATTCCACAATCCTTGCTGTTTGAGTCTTTAATTCAGTCTCTAAATTACATTCCTTTTTCTCCATCTTGCTCATCTTGTCTTCCATTTCACCCCTTAAACATTCATATCTTTTATTTTGTTCATCCAAGTCTTCCTTCAATAAATTTATCTGCTCATCCTTTTCATTAGTTTCCTTTGTTTTTAACTCAAACTGCATCTTCAATTCTTTAATAGTGTCTTGATGCTGCATAAGTTTTGACTGAGCTTTTTTCTTCCATTCTGAGAATTTGTTGGACCAGTGATCCACCTGCTCAAGAGCAGACATTTTCTCTTTACTCAGGGTATCAACTTTTAAAGACAAATCTTGTACCTGATCCTGTAATTCATGCTGCTGTTTGTTATACTGCTCAGTGAGAGATGAAATGGCTGCTTCTTTTTCAGTTAGGCTGATACTATTCTGAAGTTGAGTGTTTAAATCAGTTAGTTGTTTACTAAGACTGTTGATCTCAGATTTTTTTTCTGTAAGCTCTTCTTTCATCAGTGTGACAGCATTGATGTTTTCAGATAACTCTTTCTTTAACTGTGTGATACAAGACTCCTTTTCAGAGGCAGCCTGCTGCTGATTGCCTCCTTCTTTCTGTAAGGCTTCTTTTTCTGTCACAAGTCCTTCAATATCAGCCTTCATGCTCTTAATTTGATTTTCTTTTTCTTCTAGCTGATGGGTAGCCTGTTGAAAAGAACTATTCAGTGCATTTTGTTCTTGTGTTAGCTGTGTAAGTTGTGCTTCCAATTCAGAAACTCTGCAGGTTTTCATTAGCAGGGCCTCCTTAACTTTAGTTGTGTGGTGTTGACAGAGGGAAATCCTAGAAAGAAGGGCATTAATTTTACTACTACTAATGTTGATTAGTTCATTTGTTTTAGCTTCCAATAGAGCTTCAGTTTTCTTAGAGTAATCATCTAGCTGAAATGCTAGTTCCTCAGATAATGTTTTGAATTCCACGCTTTTGTCTTCTAGGCTTTTCTTACAGTTTTCATGTAAAGATTTCAAACTCAGAAATTCCTCATCCATAATTTTCAACTTGTCTGTTAACTCAGAAACCTTAAGGTTCTCTTTTTCTGCTAGCATTTTCAGTTCAACTAGCTGCTCTTGAAGAACAGTATTTTCCTTCAGAGAAAGATTCAAATCAACCTCCAGCTTTCCAAGTTGTGCTTTCAGTTTAGTTTCATTTTGTGAGAGAGAGGTCATATGAACAGACTTTTGCTTTAACTGTTCCTGTAATTCATTTAATGTAGTATCCTGCTTAACACCTTCTTCCTTCAGCCATGTTATTTCCTTGTTCATCTCTTCTTTTTCACACCCAAATATGAGGACCTTTTGCTTCAGTTCTGCTATTTCTTGTTCTTTCTCTTGTAACTGGATTTCATGTTTTTCCTGAAGTTCTTCAGCTTGCTGATTAAGTTTCTTTTCCCAGCTTGATATGACATCACTGAGTTCTCGCCTGTGCGCCTCAGTGAGACTCTCTATTTGCTCCTTTTGATTTGTTTCCAGTCTTGATACTGCATCATTGATTCCAGCTGAGTTAGCCTGTGCCATTTCCAACATTTTCACATTGAACTGTTTTTCTTTCTGACTAAGTTCTAGAACAGTATTTTCAAGCTCTTTTTTAAGTTTGGCTTCCTGATCAGACAATTTTTTCTTTAATGTCTCTTGCATCTCCTTTGCTTTCTGCTTAATTTTTTCCATCTTTTTTTCTTGATTTTTAAATTTGTTTTCATATTCCTCATGCAAAATACTAATACTGTCCTCCTTGGCTGACAACTTCTGTTTAAGAATCTCAATTTCTTTGCTCTGTCCTTCTTTCATTTGTAAAATTATATGTTCCTTTTCCATCAAAATTTGATTTGTCTGTTCCTGCTCAATGTTACTATCCTTAAGTTGGGACTCATAGAGTTGGGTTAAAGATTTTATTTTTTCCTCCATTTCACTACGTTGTTTTTCAAGCTGCTGCATTAAGTCCTGCACCTGGGTTTTTTGAGTATCTAACTCGGTACAAACATCTTTCTTTTGTGTTTCAACTTCAGCTACCTTTTTGGTAAGAAGAATTTTTTCTGTTTCCAAATCCAGCAACTTCTGCTGCAACTGAGCCAACTGCTCCTCATATGCTTTTGCCTGTTCACGTGTGGTACTCTGGTGTGACTGGAAAAGGTTCAGCTTAGCAGATGCCTCTTGGAGTTCTCCCTCAGACCTTTTAATATCTGCCTCTAAATTTTCTACATGAGCCTGATGCTCTTTCAAGTGCTTGTCCTTTTCTTTCAAGAGAAGCTCCAGTTGATTAATTTGATCTTTCAATGCCTTCTCCGTTCGCTGGATAGACATTTCTTGTTCTTTAATCATAGTATCAACTTGCAGCTGGTGATGATTTTTCTGTTCATTCAGCTTGGCTTCTAAGTCTTGCTTCATTTTATCAGCTTGATCCCTTAGATCAGAAAGTTCCTCTTCTAGCTGGTGACGAGCTTTTAATACCTCTGACAATTCAGAAGATAATGATTCTAGCTCTGTTTGCTTCACATCAAGCTTTTCTAAAGTCTTTTCATTCATTTCTTCTATGTGGGCCTGGAAAAGAATCTCTTTGTCTTTCAATAGTGTTTCTTTTTCTTGCTCATATGTTTCTCTAAGTTTTTCCATTTCAGTCTGATGCTGTTGCTTTAAGACTTGGAGTCTTTCAGACCAAAGGTTATCCTGCTGATGCTGCAGACTCTCCAGTTCTGTCTTGTGTTTTTCAACCAAGACTGTAATTTCTTTATTGTGCTTATTTTTTTCAGCTTCCCAATGAACAGCTAAATCTTCTGACTGATTTTTGTTTTCTTGTAAGCTTTTCTCCAGAGAACTTTCCAATTCAAGAATTCTCTGTCAATGAAAATGAACATATTTTTACTAAAGTACATATTAGCTTATGAGCAATGATACACAGACATGATGTCTACTACTTATTTAAAAGATTAAAATTTAGATAAATAACATTACATGTCATACCAAACACAAAAAGACAATGTGTCCTCAATTACTAAAGGAATCATACAACAAAGAAAAGATTCTATTTTTTACAAAATCCATAATTCCAGATTTTTTTTTCTACTTGCTTGGGTAACTATTTAAATTACCTCTCTTTTCAAGAATATTCTAATGGGTAGTCAAAAAAGAAATAATCACAAACAGATAATAGTAACTTCTGATCAGAAAATCAAAAGAAATCAGAATTTTTTCCCCTCTGCTTACTTAAGGCCTACAATAGTATTTTATTATTTCTATAATTTAATTTTGGAAGAAAAATAATTTATTTTATTTTTTATCACAAAAATTATTATTTAGGAGGTTTTCATCTGTTTTAAAAAGGAGGTACTTATATAAATTTTACCAAAGACTACCAATATTCATGAAAACATCAATCTTGACTGAAGGAAAAAGAGCTAAGTAAAGCAGTGCCATGGAATGTCAGAGCTGAAAACATCCTGAGGAATTACCAGATTCAATCTCTTCAGGTGACTAGTAAGAAAATTAAGGCACAATCAATTTACAAAATTAGCAAGTGTAAGATCTAGTCCTCTTCAGTGCCCATTTCACTCCACCATGCCACCTTTTATAAAGGTCGGTAATGAAAAAGTAAAGAACAGTTTAGAATGATGGGTAAGAAATGTGACTATTTTACTAATTCACAGCAAATGGCTAAAAAAAGTTTAACCTTAGTATGTTTTCAAAATAGGAAACATATTTCAAATACTGCTGAAGGAAAAGGTCACTAAGCTTTAAAAATATGCACAATGAAACAGTGGTAGAGCACTCACTCGGTTAGAACGTATGAGGCCCTGGGTTCAATTCTATGCACCACATTAAAAAAAACTAATAAAATAAAGGTATTGTGTCCAGCTACAGCAAATAAATAAATAAACAAACAAACAAACAGACAAACAAACAAACAGACAAACAAACAAATAAATAAATAAATCGTACAAATATATTCATTATAGGATTATGTTAACTTGGAAAAACTTAAAATGCAAAAACAAGACATTGAGGCAAGTGAACTGTAACATAAGCCGAGAATGGACTGTATTTAGGACACAGCATGAAGTGAAGCTGGACAAGCAGAAAGAGAGCAGGGCAAGTGCTGCCTACACAGTGAGGCCACTTCCTAGAGAGCAAGGGTAAGTAAGCAATGGAGCAAAGAAGCTGTGGAACCTGAGTGCTCAGAGGCAGAGTATGCAGCTGACAGAAACACAGCCAGCTAAAGATACAAACAGAAGCACCAGGTAGCAAACATAGAGCACAGAGCCCGAAGCACTCCCATGAACAGCTCTAACCATCTAAAAATGAAGTGCAAGTATACATACACATAACCCAGTAAAACAAAAGCTTCTCTGAAATCTTATATTGCTATTGTCTAGCACTTTCTCTCAGCTATTTGAAATGTGGTGCCTGTTTGAAAAAACACAAATTATTTTATACAAATAATTTCACAGCTTTAGAATCTGTATATTATTTAAGCTTACAGTTTTGTAAGTCTCTGCTTCTTGCTGAAGGTCCCGAAGTTTATTTTCACTGTCTATGAGGATTGCTTTTTTCTGTAACTCTAATTCTTCCAGGGCCAAAGATTCTTGCTGCTCTTTTTCTTGGGTGATCTTCAAATATTCTGATTGACTCTTTTCCTGTGCCAAAAATAATTAAGACCATCTTAAACCCACATTCCCAAAGTAGTTCCACAGGAATCATGCCTTTCAGTTGATCTGCACCCAGCCCTGTGAGGTAGGCAATATCATCATCTCTCGTCTTCTCTGCAGAAATGGCACTTTGGCTTTTCCAATGTGGTCTGGCTGATCTTTGCCACAATTATTATTAATATGAAAAATTTTCTTCCAGGAACCCCACTATGTCTCCTATTTTTCCACTACTTAAAATGTTTTACAAAGAACTGCTAACTATGAAGGGCCACATAATTGTTGCTGTCTTTTCTGCACTTGAAATCGGTATTTCAACACTGTCTAAAAACTAGATTTTAAGTTAATGTGGTCTGTGAGAAATACCTCATTATAATAGGGTACCTCACTTGGAAAACCAAATCAAAATCAGATGACTTGTGAATATATGGATAAGAACAAGGAAATCTCTTTAAAACAAGATTTCAGATTATCTAGACTCTTTTGCCCCCTCAACTCTGAGAATTTTCTCTAATTCTCTTGATTACATATCAACAATCATACTAAAGGTTTTTACTATTTTGAGAAGAGAAGCTCTAGAGAGTACTTTTTAACATAGGTTAGCACATTAAAAGCTAATTTCTTGAGTAAACTTCAGTTATAAGTGTATTTATCTATACCTGCTGCTTAGGAATAGGCTGCCAACAGCAGTATGGTGAAGGACACTGTTGTAAGTAATAATTTTGTACCATTATATGAGTAGATTGATAAGAAAATACAAATTTTTATAACATTGATTTTAAAGTTTTAACATACCATATTGTTTAGTGTAAACTATATTTTAAATGCATTTCTTATGGCTTATAAAAATAAAAGAAGAAATTTTTAAAGTCTACTGAATCAAGAAAGGGGCAAGCAGACTTGTGTCCATGTTTTGCTCTATTTGGAATATATCTGAATATATCAGTTCTTAGAAGTCAATATTAGCAATGGCCAATTATTAAGGCCTAGTGCCTGCAAAGGTCAACTACTTAGGTTGAAAAAGCATAGTGGGGCTTGATGAAAGAATTTTAGAGTCATTCTCAGTTTCATTTATGTCCTACTTTGTTCCTCAATTCCCTGCCCCTATTTTTAATTTATGCTGTTTTGTTATACTTTCAATATTCTTATAAACTGCTTGAATTCCTTTCTGAACTAACAAATAACACAAATATGTCTTCATTATTTTTATAACCACATACTAATTTCCCTAACCTCAGTCAGTTGTACTATAAATTTACAAGTTTATTTGCCCCATAGAGCAGATTAGAAAACTTATCACCTTAGTTCATGAATCACTACTATTGGAAATTCGCAAAATCTCTGACCCAATTAAGAAATCAATGTACAAAGGAAGGAGATTAAAATTTTAAATACTATTTCTTCATGCTTTCACAATGAACTCATTTTAAAAGTATACATACTATTTTAAGGATAATAACTTTATATAAAAACTACATTTTTTTGCATTAACACTTTTTATGGTAACTTACATAAAAGGCTTTCACAATTGAAGAAAAAAAAATTTAACTGTACTATTTCAACAAGGCTTTTCCAGTTATTGCTTTTGTCAGTTCAGTCTGGTTTTAAATTTTAACTTATTTTTTAAACATCATGTGGATTGAACATTGTCTCCTTTTTAAAAAGCAATTCAGACAAAACTTTGGTACATTGGGTCAGTTGAGTTTTCAGACATTCTTCCTGAAGTCACTACTTCAATTAATCTCCTTTTCTTCCTCCTAATTACAGCCTACTGCTATAAACATACCCAAACAAACAAACTGACTGATGACAGCTTGGTAAATGAATACATTTGATTTTCATATAATACCAAGCTAAGGAGTTCTGATAGCTTTTTTTGCCTACCTCCTATCTTCTCTGCATACCCAAAGGTCAAGGGTACCAGTAGTCTGAAATTAAGCTGAGACAGGAGCAGGGGATATCAACTCTTTAACTCTGTGAAGTTTACTGATAGCAAAAAACAAATAGATACTTACAAGGGCTACTTTCATTTGCTCCTGTAATTCCTTTTCTCTGGTCTCAAACTTTTTCATCAATTCCTGCTGTTTGCTGGCCAGCTCATTTTCATGCTGCTTCTGCAGTTTAGCAATTTGTTCTTCATTGGATTTCTGAAAATCCACCAAGAAGATAAAGTGAAAACACCCAGAATAAAATAAGTAACTCCACAACTGAATAATACTTAATTATAGTTTAATCAAGCTAATTAAAAGGAAAAATTCTCTATACAGATCAAAGTCACTAAAGTCATGACAGTTGAAAATAAACTAGGCATGGTGGCCTGTGCCTATGGTCCCTGCACTTGGGAAGCTGAGGCAGACAGATCTCTTGAGACCAGCTTGGGCAACACAGCAAGACCCCACCGAAAAGAACAAAAAGAAAAAGGGAAAGGAGATTTAAAAAAAAGAAAAGAAAGAAAGAAAACCCAGTAATCCTTTTTTCTTAGTTTAAGAGTGCTGATGCAAGAGATAGAGTCCTATGGGGTTGAAACTGCATTCCCACAACTTGCCAGGAAGTTCCCCAGAACAAGAAAGCATATGGGGGATGAGGGGTCAGTTATGTTCTCAGAGAGGGCACTTCTTTGTGGCTACACCAATCTGATTACGCTTGCTTTCTAAACATGGACTATTTATTAAAGAGTTATTGGCCTTAGCCGGGCACAGTGGCACATGTCTGTAATCTCGGTAGCTCAACAGGCTGAGATCGGAGGATCTTGGGTTCAAAGCCAGCCTCGGCATTGGCAAAGTGCTAAGCATCTCAGTGAGATCTGTCTCTAAATAAAATATAAAATAGGGCTGGGGATGTTGCTCAGTGGTTGAGTTCCCTTAAATTCAATCCCTGGTACAAAAAAAAAAAAAAAAAAAAAAGAGTTACTATCCTTGTTCTTGCTTGGAGGATTCATTAGACAAAATAAACATGCAAAATATAGGTAATACTCTTCCAAAAAAATAAGAGTAATTAAGGAAGACTACCAAATAGTAGGACATACTATAAAACTAGAGTAAACACAGTAGTGCAATACCAGTATGTGGCCAAAGCAACAGAATAGCACAGAATCCAGAAAAAAAGACCCAATTTATTACTCTACTTAGTATGCAATGAAGATACCATGGCATATCAGAAGGTAAAGGGTGAATTATTAAATAAATAATTTGGAGACTACTTGGTAGATATCTGGAAAAAGTTTAAGTTGGATCTCTACCTCACTCCTCACACCAAATAAATTTCGATTGGACCAAACAGGTAATTCTTAAAACGAATGAAAGCATCAAAGTGTCGCAAGAAAAAAAAAGGATTAAAAAATAGGATCTTGGGGCTGGGATTGTGGCTCAGCAGTAGAGCATTCGCCTAGCACATGCAAGGCCCTGTGTTCGATTCTCAGCACCATATAAAAATACAATAAAGATATTGGTCCAACCACGACTAAAAAGTAAATAATTTTTTAAAATAGGATCTCATAATTGAGCATGTGTTTCTCTTTTTGTGTTCTGTTTTGTTTTGTTTTGCAGTGCTGGGATCCAATATAGGGCTTTGCACATGCTAGGCAAGTGCTCTACAACTGAGCTATATGCCCAGCCCTATAAGTGTTTTTAAACAGAGAAAAAAATCCAGATAGCATTTAAGGAAAAGACTAATAAATTCAACTACTATGAAAAGAAAACTTCTTGGCCCAAAATTTAAAAAATAAAAATTAAAAAATAAAAAAGCCAAAGAAACAAAAACAAAACAAATCATAAATAAAGCCAACAATAAACTGAGATTACTTGGATAAAAGCACCTTATATCCAAAGGCCTAATTCCCACCAACAGTAGAGTTTCTACAACTCTATAAGTAAAGACTAACATGTTGCCAACAACAACAACAAAACAAAGTCTAGGATTTAGTCAAGCAATTCAAAGATAAAAACTACAAATTCCTTTTAAACATATAAAAATATATACTGGTAAAGATCATATATTTATCATACTGGTAAATTTATACACATCAGAACTACAAAGAGCCAGGCCTGGTGGTGCACACCTATAATCTAACTACTCAGGAGTCTGAGGCAAGGAGGATCACACGTTTGAGGCCAGTCTTGGCAACTTAGAGCGATCCTGTCTCAAAAATATGTGGCTCAGTAGTAGAGTAACCCTGGGTTCAATCCCCAGTACCAAAACAACAACAACAAAACCCTTATAATAATATCCCTTTTTTTAATTTTTTTTTTAAGCTTGGAAAGAGAAAAGATAATACCATCTTTATGACCAGGGAAGACATTTGATATGTAAGACTGTCTAAACTGTACTCTATGTAACTGAAGCAACCAGGCAATAATTACAAATGCAAATAATCTTTTCCTGAGTAATATTCTACTTCTAATAATTTATCCTAATGAAATACACATGTAAGCAAATATGTATAAGGATAATCACAATTTCCAACAGCAAAATCTGAACTATCTAAACATCTAAAAGGAGACAATTAAATTATGGAAATCATACAATGAACTCAAGCAGTCTTTAAAACAGATGTGGGGGGGCATCATTATCAGTTATCAACAAATAAGGAACAATCTTCTAGACAGATTATCAAGTGAAAAGGCAAAACAGAACAGCTTACACAACATAGCATTTTTGTATCAAAAAAAAAAAAAGAGAGAAGATTATTAAACAGCAAGGAAATTATATGCAGAGATTATCTCTGGGAAGTATATTCAAAAAGAAAACAGTTTAGTTTTGGAAAAACTAAGAGATTAAAATGGAGGAAATCTTTTTTCACTATATAGTTTTTAATCCTTTGGTTTTTATAACACAACTATATTAGTATCTTTCAAAATAATTTATGTATTATTATGTTGTTATATTCCATGGTAAAATTAAAATTAGCATATCATATGACCATTCAAAAGATTAAGATCTAACCAAACAGTTATAGTCAATGTCTTGTATTTCAAATAATTGGTCACAATTAATTTCTACCTTGAAATTCAAGTGTAGTTCATCAGAAGGTTTAGAAAACATGAAAATTATATAACTGGCTACCCTCCATATCTCTATGCACAATATAACTACAGATATAATAAATAATAAATAAAACCACAGAAACCTTACCCAAGTTGTAAAAACACACACTGCAACTCTAAAATCCAAGCCTCACCTATTGAGATCTGCAATTTATCTTAAGCCATTTTAGAGGCCATAATCAAATATCAAGAATGCAAATGAGGAGTCAGCAAAGAAACAGGATAAAGAGTCAACAAAGGCAAACATGACAGGAGGAAAAACAGGCAAAACTAGACCAGAAAAAAAATGTATAGAAAAGGGAACTGGAGGCAGGCAATGTTACGGTATTTACATGTTTGCATTTCTGAAAAACTGGAAATCTTGGGATTCTGAAAATTCATCAGTTTCTAAAAGAAATTTTCAAAACACTAACAATTTTGAAAATGAGGTCAGTCTATCTATACATATATATATTGTAGTACTAGGGATGGAACCCAGGGCCTCACACAAGCTAGGCAAGTACCTACCGCTGAACTATATCTCCAAGCCCCCATCTTTTTTAGATTTTGAGACAAGATCTCACAAAGTTCCCAAGCTGACCTTAAATTTCTGGTCCTCCTGTCCCAATTTTCCAAGTAGCTGGGATTACATGCATGAGACACCATACCATATAGACATCTATATTTTTAAGAGCAACCAGGACATTAATAATTATCCTTCAAGGGGCTAAAGATGTAACTCAATGGTAAGACATGTGCTAAGCATGAGTGACACCCTGGGTTGAATCCCCAGTACTGCATAAATGAACAAATAAATAATGATTCTTCAAAACATTTTAAACAACCTACTTTCAATAACTTACTCTCTCATTCCCTGAAGCAAACACACATTAGGCAAGCACCTTCTCAACCAAGTTCTGCAAAAGATACTCTACTCAATCAGTCAAGCAGCCTACCTTCAAGGAGCCTAAAGTCAAAAAACCAGGGAAGGCACAACTGAGTTCATAACACAGCCCACTAGAGAGACAGCAAAGCTTAAAAGGATCCAGATAAGTACTTAAGTATTAAATTTATTTCTCTACAAAGCACTTTTTTACTATATTCTGAACATAAAATGGTCAAGGTCTGAAAATACAAATTAATTCTTCCCAATAGTCAAAAATGTAGGCCAAACATCAGACTTAAATTTTAAAATTGTTATAGCTCATTTCAATACTGAATTATTCTTACTTTCATTATGTCAACAACTTCCTGTTTCACCCGACTTAATTCCTGTTGAAGGCTGATGCGTTCCTCCTCACTTGTTTTTTCAATAGCTTTTATTTGTTCATCCATTTCTGCCTTCATTTTTCTCCGTGCCTCCTCTGTTTTTTGGGCTGTGCTCAAAGCTTTTTCAAGTTCCTCAAAAGCTATAATGAAAAGAGCAGAACACAAGTATCTCAAGAAATACTATCATTAAACTAACGTGTTTTGCATTCAATTTACGGAAACTAAGAGCAGCTGTAGCAGGACAGGTTAAAAGACACATAGTTATTCTAAGCCAAGAAATATTTCTGAGCTATTCACAAAGCCACAAGAATTATTCAGTCATTGAAACCTATTTTCACTGAGTTCTGGATTAGGTTAAAACTGCTTATGTAGACTAAGCTCAGAAGTTTGAAAAAATTATATTTTAAAGATTCCCCACTCACCTCAGCAATGTCCTTGTGGAGAACAAATTAAAAGAAACAAAATGTGTTCCTACTTCTATATTATATAATTTCAAGTGCTTTCTTACTTGTTATACAGTTTTAAATTTATCTTATCGTTAGTAATTACATAACACTATTGTATTCTAGGACATTTTCATGAATGAATAAATGATTCTTTGGCAAATCTTATGTGCAAAGTCTTAACCATATAACAAAAGAGCGGGGTGGGGGGGGATTGCTTCTTTTTAAAAACACGGACTGGGTGAATAACATATTTAAACAATATACTTTTGAGAAGAAGCTCACTACTTTTACAAGTTTAAAACTAGGGCTCTTTTTAGTTGACTAGAAAAAAATTTACTTGATTCAACAGTACAAAAAAAAGCACTACCAGCAGATAGATAGTTCTTAAGTGAGATAAGAACAAACTCAGGCCCTAACAGGCATGGTGGCGCACACCTGTAATTCCAGGGATTGGGGACACTGAAGCAGGAGGATGGAGAGTTCAAAGCCAGACTCAGCAACTATGCAAGGCCCTAAACAACTCAGTGAGACCCTGTCTCTAAATAAAATATTAAAAAAGAACTGGGAATGTGGCTTGGTGGTTAAGCGCCCTTGGGTTCAATCCCTGGTACCTAAAAAAAAAAGAAAGAAATCCCAGGTGCTGCAGAAATCATCATCATCTTAGCTAGAGTAAAAAGATCTTTAAGGAAGCCAAATAGATTACATAGCATTTAACAAAATCAGATGGGATAGGTACAAAACTTGGGTAACTTGAACTCCAAAATATATACATGTGTATGATTATATTTGTATATATATATGCATGTACATGTCTGTGCATACATGTGTGTTGTGAATATATATTCAGGCATACATAAACACACTTTATTGGAATAATGACACTCTGTGAAAAATTCTACTGTACTGTCATCCTCGATTACTTCTTTTAGTCATCACAGAATAGAAGTTCCCAGACCTCCCACTACATAGAGACAGACTATAAACCAAACTCAAGTATTCAGAAAGGGTTTTCAATCTCACCAAGAAACATGTTCAGAGGACACAGTTCATTGATATATGCAATATTTTCACTTCCAGTTTTGTAAGAAATGTGGGAACTTCAATATAGGGCATTCATGGGGAAAAAAAGGCCTTTTACTAAAAGGGCTTGGCTTAACAGTGGCTTAGGCAAAGATACTACATGCCTAAAGACAAATATCTATCCCAAAGCATTTTTTTAAATGGTAAATTCCATCAGATACAGAAAAAGGAGATAATAACTGGAAACACAACTTAGTGTTCACCAGTTTACAAAAATAACTCTTACGACAACCATAAATCTTTGATATAAAAGCCAAATCTATCCAATTCATTCATTTTACATATCCAAAGTATAAAGCAATGCTACATAAGGTCTAAATTTCAAAGAGATTAACTGAAATCATTTTTCAAGATTCCCAGTCTAACTTTACTGCCATGTGCCTGCAAACACCATGATTATAATCTTTAGAAATAAATTAAATGTTGGAAAATACTTAAAGAAAAATATTTGCTTTATAGTTAAGTTTGCCCCATAATTTCTAGTATCAATTATACAAAAATAATTGACTGCTTGCTACTACCATGAAATGCTTCCTCACTTAAAAATTAGTCAAGTTGGGGCTGGGAATGTGGCTCAAGTGGTAACACACTCGCCTGGCATGCGCGGGGTGCTGGGTTCAATCCTCAGCACCACATAAAAATTTTTAAAAAATAAAGATGTTGTGTCCACCGAAAACTAAAAAATAAATATTAAAAAATTCTCTCTCTCTCTTAAAAAAAAATCAGACAAGTCAAATGACTGATTATGAGAAAGACTCTGTAACAAGAGTACTTATTGCTCAGTTTGTGCTGATGACTTTTGGAATAACAAAAAAAAACTTGGAAAAGTAATGACAAATATTTTGTAATGGTTAGATGTCATCAATACATTTTCATTCAATAAGTCAAACTGTATCTTAGCTTTCTAAGTACATCACAGAAACACCTTAAATCAGACTCTGGAGAATTTTAAGATAGTTTTGATTACCTTCCAAAGTATAAATAAAAAACTTTGGTCAATTAAGCAAAATAAAATAAAACTTTATACAGTGAATAACAAGTAAATTTTCTGTTTTAATTTCAGAATTAAATACAGCATAAAACTAAATGGCCTGGCAATGTGGCTCAGTGTTAGAACACTTGCCTAGCAGGGCTTGGGTTAATCCTTATCACCACAAAAATCAATCAATCAATCAATCAATCCAAAAAACTAAATGTGATATTCTCACCTTTCAAACAAAGGTCCATGCCATAAATTCCTATTTAGATACAGAATTTTCTACTAAATAAGTTTTCTAAATACAAGCAGTAAATCTTGGAATATTTTGATATCATATTCTAATTTTAGTGTTTAATCCATTAAAACACTTTCCCTAAGTCACCTTATTATCTACTATGTAATGGTTAAAGGAGAACAAAGTCCACTTCACAGTTTTTATCATCTAAATTTAACTTTCTGTATGTTATGTCAGAGAACCAAATAATTTCCCACCTAGAAAGAAACCTCTGAAATCTTTAACTCAATATCCTTATTAAAATGAATTTCTGGTACCTCCAAATTTTCCCTCAGATGATAAATAAATTTAAAATAAGACTTGATGGTAGGCTTCCAATTCTCAGCTAAATGTAACATGTTATTCCTCTGACAAAAAAAAACTTACTGGTTTCTACCTTTATCATGATTTAAGGAAATAGCAAGTAAGGCCCCCCCAAATTAAAGCATGTTACATATATCCTCATATATAAAACATATTTCAAACCCATTATGAATTCTGCGCTGCATCACAAATGAAACTACTTCCACACAGAAAGTCAGCCTCCATCAGTGAATCCCATTTCAATGTCTGAGGAGGATAACTGAGAAAGTTCACTTATTAACCAGCAGAAGTATCTCACCTTCTGATCCTGCAACCACCAGACACAAAGTAGAATCTACAGCCTGTAACACTCTACAAGTGAACTGCTACTCTTTCCAAAGTGAAAATATGCTAGGACTGTAATATAAGTACCAAAGAAATATGTTCTGAATGTCTACGGAATTCACCTTTCAATTACCAACAAAAAAAGAAGGCATGCATCAACTGCAGCTGACGAGTCAGCCATCATGCAAGAGTGAGCAGGGAAAACTATGGGCAAGACACATACTGAACAGACAGGAAGGCTAAGCACAAACTGCTGCGGAATGTTGCAAGAACACACTGTGTTCTTCCAAAGCAAAATTCAATGTATCTCAGGCAATTTTTATTTAAACAACAACAACAAAAAGTTGGAAAACACTTCTAGACAAAAACTTAACCAATGTTAATTATGGTCCTATATCAGTTAAATAAAATGCAGGGGAGGACTTTTATTGCTAACTCCCCATTTTCACTTCAGGTGAGGTTCACTCAAATCCTTGGGAATTATAAAAATGGATGAAAGCTCACTTTAAATTTAAACAAGAAGTTGGCAATTTACAGCTCAATAATCTAACAATTCATTCATGGAATATGAACTGGATATTTACCATTCACCAGGTTAGGTTTACGTACACACAGAAAATATTTCCCAAAAAGGTAGCTGAACTAGTGAAGGAGGAAGGGAATTAAAAGAAGAAATTCTTAGATAAAGCTAGAAAGAATGTAGTATCGTTTTTGCCACTCTACCACCTTTTCTACTTTTCATCCTGAGCATCCTAATCAATCACAATAACAAATGACAGAATTTTGAGGTTCCACATAGCATTATTGTTTTGATGCTCTGACCTAGAGTATACCCTACAATATGGCTAATAGGACCCACTTCAACTTCTATTGCAGGAAATAAACAAAGATGCAGTAGTGTGGAAAGGCTGCCAATCTCTAGATTAACTGCTGATTTTATGTCTAATGACATAAAAAATAACCCAGTACCTTTATCCTAGCAAAAAAAACAAAAAACAAAAAACAAGCAAACAAAAAACCCCTGCTAAAAGCATGTGGCATTGGGCGTTAAAAAACACAGGCATTACTATAAAATAAATAAAATGCAAATTAAAAAAAAAGGAAAAGAATTTTATTAGAATTCCCACCCACTCATCAAGCCTCTTTTGTGAGTTTAAAAACAAAAACAAACAAACAAACAAAAAAAACTAGAGTACCAGTTCTCACTGCATGTTCCAAAGATCCTAGGGCCCTGGGAACCTTTTAGAGAATCTATGAGGTCCTCCCTTTTCCAAATACATATCTGTGTAGAGTAGATTTTCTCCATATGCTTCAACCAAAGTAATGTAGGTTGAATGTAGAAACATGCATGAAAATTTAGCTGTGTTCTATTAAACCAAACAAAGCAATATATAAAAATGCAAAACAAGGTCCTTCTTCATACTATATTTTATCTTGGGAAATATAGATATATTTTATAAAAATATTAATGCTAACATGTAATAGGTTTATAACTGCTTCTTTAAATATTTTTTAGTGTCAACTGACCTTTATTTATTTATGTGATGCTGAGAATCGAATCCAGTGCTTCACACATGCTAAACAAGCGCCATACGGCTAAGCCACAACCCCAGCCCCTATAGCTCCTATTTTTAAATGGATTAGACTTTTTAGATTTTTACTTTAATTAGTAATACAAAAAATATCAATATATAAAGCTCACATATATATAGCTCTTTGGTATAGCTCTCTGGTATTACAATAAGTTTTAAAAACGTAAAATGGTCTCTAAAATAAAATAGTTTGAAAACTACTGTGCTACAGTCTATATAAATAAAAATAAATACTACCACCAGTGGCATAACCCAGACAACACAATACTTATATATAATTGGGGGCTTTATAAATTTAATAAGCACCACATTTGCAATAAAAATCTACTTTTTGAGGTCAATTTTCAAAATGTATAACAAGATTCATTCTATTCATTATGCTTTGACCTTCAAAAAAGTTGCAGATGTATGGCTCAGTGGTAGAGCACTTGCCAAGTATGTATGAGGCATCCTTAGCATCACATTTAAAAAATAAAGTTATTGTGTCCACCTACAACTCAAAATATTTTTTTAAAAGCTGCAGATCTATCCAAATTTTCATGTATTCCTTAGATAGAAATTTATCAAATACCTTAAAAACATTAAGCAAATGTTAAAAAAATTGGACTAAAATAAAGCTAAATAAGTTTAATTAAATTGGAGATAAGATCCTACACTCCCAGAGAACTGTGTTCTTCCAGTTGCTGATGCTTTCCACTAATAGTGGTGTTGCCCAGGACATAAATGCATTTAAAATGCGCTGAAAATAGTAAGTTTTTCCATCAAATAATCATTTAGTGCCAAAATATGTATATATTACTTATCTAACATGGCACACTTAAAATCTAATTCATACCTTTTTTTTTTTTTTTTTTGCCTGAGACACATGGAATTTTTTTTTAAAGCTTATTCTAAATACCCATGATAAGGAGGAAAAGAAAAGGGGGGGAAAAAAAACAGCCCTTACCCCAGTCCTGTTCATACAAGGCTTGGGAAAGGCACCATGATTCACTTATTGGCATGTGTGGATGCACAAAAATAAGATGTTTTGTGAGACTTAAGACTCCAAGAAAACTATGTCACATAAATTATCAGAAACAAAGTACTTAAATACACATAATTTTAGTTTGTCATATAAAATGCATAAATCTTACACATTATTTAAATATATAAACTTTTAATGGGTCTGCTTCAAACTTGAAATAAATATGTTCAATTGAAAGTCTCTGATATGTCAAACCTAGACTATACAAATGATGGAAAGCTTATTTCCTGCACAAACACAACATGACAATAAAAAAAAAAAGCAAAGAATGAGTTAATCCAAGTTTTTCAATGCATATAAAACACAACTTCACAAAGACAATTTACATGAAAGGAAACAAGAACTTATGAAAGTTAACGTATTTTAGACTTTCCTAATTCAAGCAGAATATTTTATTCATTTTGCCTAATTGTAGACAAGAACTTTTTAAATTTAACACTGTGATGTTGATTCCTTTTTGTAATGGCTGTTTAAAGTGCTTGAAGGTAACTAAGAAAACAGACTAAAATTCTATCAAATTTTAGAAATTTTAAAACCTAGAATAAGCTATATCACAGCATTATTGTATTATTCATAAAAGCAAAAATACAAAACAATTTAGGCATGGATCAATAAAAACATGGTTACCAAGTAAATGACGTGCTACTCTTTGACACAGCCATTAAAATGTGTTAATACCTTAAAAAGATTTAGAAGTATTCCTAATATAATGGCATAAAGAACATACAAATTATATTATTATAATAACATTAAAATATGTATTGGTTAAAGGACTATATGAGGTGTGTGCCAAAACAGTGGTGGGCTTTCATATTCCCTATTTTCCAAACTTTTGGCAAGATAACTGCATTAATAATTAGTCAACTGTCCCTACCTCCCATGTTGGTCAACAAATAAACACCAGACTCACAGAACAGCCAAAATGCACTGTGACATAATAGCATTAACATTCTACCTTAGCACTGCATGAAGATATAATTTTCAAGATGAATGGAAATATTTCCTTGCACCTAAAACAGCATTATACACTAAAGCTAAATCATCAGATTTCTCCAAGTTTAAAATCTCGTTACTAAAAGATATGATCATCTGTTCTTAAGTAACACCTAAAAAGTAATAAAATGAACAGTTGTAGTAAGGTGTTTGTAACAAATATGTTTTTCATTTTATCAAGTACTATACTATCATATTCTTGAAAATATTCCTAACATTTCTACTAAAAAGTATACTACTTAAGTACTAGAGGTGATAGAACATGTGGAAGTCCAGATTCGTGGCATTTGTGAATAATTCATGCAAAAATTATTCTTTGTAAAATCAGAGGCATTCAGATTTCCTGCATTCTATAACACAGGGGAGGCATCATGGTTTATCTAGAAAAAAAAATGTGATAGCACATAGATTCAAGTAAAGTAGCAGGGAATGTTCTTTAGTAAATTTTGACATCCAGAATAAGCAATTCAAGAGTTATCTATTAATATCCACATATCAAGAACTATTAACAATATCAGAACTACATTTTTTTACAGTTGAAAATGCATTAGAAGGATTTGTTTTTTTTTGATAACAAAAATTTGTTTAACTTAGACATAGCTAGTTATAAAATCCTAACAACAGCAAATCATGTTAATGTTCCCTTTACATGGCCAACTCTTAGTGTTTAGCTTCTAAACTTTAAATCCCAAGAGATTTTACTCAGAAAAAGAAAAATATCTAATCAAAGCAAATGCATGCTCCAAAAGCCAGATGATATTCACACAGTATAGAAACTCTACTTCCTTTACATGGACTTTTTTCTTATGTTAAGTACATAACTGAAATTTTTCTTTCATAGCATGTACACTCTGTATTTGAACGGAGAACCATTTTCTATTTGGAAAGTTCTGTTTATCTAAGACCACTAGATGAAATGCAGCTTATGTGCAAAACTAGTTTTCAGTATAGATTTAAAAATGCGGAACAAGTCCATTACGACTTTCATAGCCCTCTATAAGTATGATTACAAGTATATGTGTTAAAAGTATCTATCAAAACATTTACAACTGTGTTATGTAGAGACTTTCCAAAGTAAATGTATGTATTAAATAATTTAAATCTTGGCTGGAGATGTAGCTCAGTGGTAAGGCACTCAAGTGCAAGGCCCTGAGTTTGATCCCCAGTACCACACACACATAAAAAAATAACAACAATAATGAAAATTAAAATCTTTTAATACTTATTTTTTCTATTTTGACAAAACAGAAAAGTTTCTCAACTTACAGGCTAGCAAATATTAATGAAAATTTTTAGTTTTTAGTTTTGAGGCTTGGGGTTGTAACTCAGCAGTAGAGTATATGCTTAGCACACAAGAGGCCCTAGATTCAAACCCAGCACTAAGGGGGAAAAAAGAAGAAAAAAAAAGTATGTGTGTGTGGTTGGTGTGTGTGTGTGTGTGTGTGTGTGTGTGTGTGTGTGTGTGTATGTGTGTATACGCATGTACACATAAACATATATATTTATGAAAATCACACTTAAAGACAAAATACATCTGTGTTTCAGAGAAGGAAGAAAGGTTGTATAATTAAAGATTTGATTGAAATATTATCTAAAACAATTTTATCCTCATGTGAATAAACTGTATATTTTATGTACCTTTTTCAATATTATAGTTATTCTTCATTTCCTACCTCCTTATAAAGTATACCCCAATTTAAAAAGAAAATTGAATTCCCTAACCAACATTATTTCCTTTGACTGGTTATAATAGTCAACAAAAAGCAGTCATAAAAATGGGAAGGCTTTAAAGAAAAGCTGAGACTATGTGCTAGGTTTTCTGTTTGCAGAAAATAAACATGTTTCACAATGTCCCATGAGGCTTCAGAGACTGTATTCTGAAAGAAGATGTCTATTACCTCT
The DNA here is from genome assembly GCF_048772815.1 of Callospermophilus lateralis. Lineage (NCBI taxonomy): Eukaryota > Metazoa > Chordata > Mammalia > Rodentia > Sciuridae > Callospermophilus > Callospermophilus lateralis. The sequence goes on along the minus strand of NC_135305.1, from coordinate 199,939,569 downwards.
TTTCAAAAGGAAATATTCATAGATTTAATGTGAACAAATTCATTAACTAAATTCCCCAACCATTTTATCCATAAAACAAATGCAAGGAGATGGAGATTTATGAATAGTCAGCCAACTATTTCTCTTAGCCAGACCCATTCCCCTCTAACACCTAACTTACAATAAGGTTTCAAAAATCACGGACATCATTATCCTAGATCCATGTATGATTGCACATATGGTGTGACACTACATCATATACATAGAAATGAAAAGTTGTGCTGCAATTGTGTACAATGAGTCAAAATGCATTCTGCTGCCATATAAACCTAATTAAAATAAGTAAATTAATTAATTTTAAAAAGTCATTTCTCAAAACTGCATTCTGAGAATCAAATCCTCACCAAATTCAAAAGCCTTTTAAAACTATCTCCCCTACTATTCTATCTCCCCTACTTCCTGAAACATCTCTTAAATTCAGCCAGAAAATACAGCTATTCACAATTCCTATGACTTCTTGAGGTAACTTTTTTCTCATCTCTCTCTGCAAACTCAAAACCTCTATAAAAAGCAGACTCTGAGCTACAATGCCTGGTTTAACCATTGTGCATGAATGCAAAAATGTTACTTAACCTCTAGGTTCTTGTGCTTTCTTATTTGTAAATGAGGATAATACTAGGAATATTTTCTAGAATTATAAGAACTTATTACAAGTAAATAAAAGGAAAAGCACTGATACCACAGCCTTGCTAAAATAACCTCTGGTCCACAGTATTAATAATGGCCATATAAGCAGCAGTAAGTAGAACTAAAACCTACTGCCACTACTCTTAATATTATTATAAAACTCACTCTTCTGGAGTAAAAAGTCTTTCCTACAGATTTAACCACAGGCTTCAACCTTAGGCTAATGACTCCTGAAAGATGTTCAGATTTCTTATTTCCAAAATGTTACATATCAATTTCATTTGGAAATCTCAGGATTGACTCAAATTACCTACATAAACTCATCATCTGACTCTAATCCTCAACTTTGCCATTTATATTTCCTATTCTAACTCCACAGTATCCAGTCTCCTAAGCTTAAAACTCTGAGGTCATCATAAAATCCTACCTTTCTTTGGCTCCTCCAAGTTGACCAGATGTCAAATTCTGCACTCTACTCTTTTTCCTGTCCTTTCCAAAACCACCATCCCAGTCAAGATAGCTAAAGTTTTATCCTTCAAACCTGGATGTCTGCTATTACTTCCAAGTTTGACTTCCCATTTCATCTTTTATACATAAAACTCTAGCTTCCATCACATTTTGATTTTCTATTACTGATTTCCTATTGTCTTGTATGCCAAAGTCTAAATGAAGCTTCTCGTCTTTAAGATCCAATAGTCAAGTCCTTCACAATCCAACTTCATTTCCCATTTTGGCAAAAATGTTTTAGAGTGGATTCACATGCCCACTGTGATCATTGTGTCTGTTTATGATCTTGTAGCAAGTGAAATGTCTACTGTCTCCAACTCTCTGTTTAGGTCCATTCTATTCATAATTTGAAGTCCAACTCAAAATATACATTCTTCCTGACATGAAGACACAGTTCATCCTGCTGTCTTCTCTTTCTAACAGGTCTCCTTTCCTAGTAGTACTGGATACTGGACCTCAGTGAGTATTATGCTGATCTTTATTTTTTTCAGACTATCATTTATTACGTCAAAACATAATTCTTTTTATAACACTAAATCGTTCATTATTCCTTTTAAAAACAAATTATGTCTTTTAATTTCTGTTTACTCTAAAGCATATATAAAGTAGCAGTTATTTAATAATTACTATGCTGTGTCTACTTGAAAATTTAAAATTTCTAAATTTTTAACCTGAATTTTGATACTATAAGACAATGGTGAAGCAAAATTTTCTATAAAGCAATATATTAATATCTTGTTTTAAAGGCCATATTTAGTCTCTATAGCATTTCATTCTTTTCCCAACCATTTAAAAAAGTAAACATCAGGGGCTGGAGTTGTAGCTCAATGGTAGAGTGTTTGCCTAGCACACATGAGGCACTGAGTTTGAACCTCAGCACCACATAAATGAATAAATAAATAAAATAAATACATTGTGTCAAAAAAAAATAAAAGTAAAGTAAAAGTCACTTTTAGCTTAAGGGCTAGACATAAATCATGGGCTGGATATGGCCCATAGGCCACAGTTTACTGATCTCTGCTTTTGGTATTGAGCAGTTTGCTATTTTATAAAAAGTCTCTACAGTAAGTATTTTTACCAATATTCAACTTTTAAAAACACTCATCAAGCACTTTAAATGACTTTTGAGTGCAAACCTAAAAGGTAACCTCTGAGTTCTTACCAGCTCTTTCAGACTTTTCCTTCTGTTCCCGTAATTCCTCTCCCTGAGTAGTCATCTGTTTGATGCGGCTACGGAGTTGAGCAATTTCTTCTTCTTTCAGTTCCAGGGTTTCATGCATCTGACGTTTAGTCTCTGCTATTACCATACCCTAAACAGAAGTGAAAACTCTAAAGCATTTGCACAAACAAAACTGCATCATCAATAGCACAGTTTTAGGCAAAAAAATATTTCTTTCTAAATATAGCATCAGAATTATTTCAGTATTTCATACTCTGAACTCTGTGTTCTGCTCTATGCCTCAGTTTACTGGCATAATATCAGGACTTTTTTATATAAAAATTATTTTACTATTTTAATGATAAATTTAATCTTTTAACCATTAAAATATGTTTTTAGTTAAGATTTATTTTATAACCTTCCTATAAATGTCTTATAATTTTCCCTGTCTTAAAAAACAGTTTATAAGGAAGAAAATACAGCCTTTGAACTTGGTTCAGAATCATAATAAAAGTACAATACTGATCTGTACTATTATACACAGATTATCCCAGAGACCGTTGGGAGTGTGAGATGCCTGCTGCCCCACTGGATGGAGCAAGATGGCAATTCAGATCTATCTGGTTTTTCTCTTTCCTTCTTAGACTGTCTCTGGTTCCACCACAACTCCTTACAGCTATCAGTAAGGTATACTCATTCTTCCAATTTGCTAGTTGCTTCTGTTCCCTCTCTGTGAATAAACTATACTAGAAATGGACTTTGCTGTGGGGAAGGGGGGAAGGGGGAGATAACGAAATTATTATATATTAAATCAGTCATTTTGGACTAACAAAAATTGGGGTAGCTCAATTTGTCTTTTGAAAACATGTTCAGACTTTTGTGTAGCTATTTTAGGGTCTTAAGAGGATTACAACCTTACTTGCAGGGTCTGCTGACCCCTTTGTTAGAATATGACTCTTCAAGATAGCTACTATTAAAGGACAGATAAAAACCAGGTAAGTGGAAGAGCATTGTTAAGAAGAAGTTTCAAAACAAAACTATGAGCCTTCACAATGTAAAAAGAAAATCACAATGTAAAAAGAAAACAGAGAGGAAAATGAAACCTAAAGATTAAAAGTAAGTCTTTAAAGTTTTATCAACAGCAAAACCTTTAGCAACTTAGTGAAACCTTGTCTCAAAATAAAAAATAAAATGGGCTGGGGATCTGGCTCAGAATTTAAGCACTCCTGGGTTCAATCCTGGTATCAAAAAAAAAGAAAAAGAAAAAGAAAAAAGACTGTATCAACCAAGTACAATCAAACAACTTCATGTGATTCCTGATTCATAAAAGGAAAAAGAATATTATGAGATAATAAGGAAAATCTGAAACTGAATAGATAGTAGATCACATTTTAGGAATTTTATTGTTAGATTAATTATGATAATATGGTTATGTTTTTATAAAAAAAAGACTTTGTTTTAAAGATATGTTAAAATACTATAGCTATAACTAGCATATTAAAAAAAATGATGGATGGTATGGAATGAACTGGGAGCTGCTTTTGAAAAGGACCCAAAAACTTAGGGCTGAAACACACATCAAAACTGTTTACTCAAAACAGTTTTCAGCCATCCCTGCTATGCAGCTACCGCTGACGCACCAACTCCAAACTACCAAGGTAAGATTCATCCCTCAGTCCTTCAATCTCACATCCTAAAATCCATGTGTAGAAATTCTTTATGTTAATATTTAAATTATTACTTTGCTTTTCAGGCAACTTGTTTGAGAGATTAGTCTGCTTTCATAATATTTGAAGGAACATACTGAAACTATTCACATTTAGAATGACCTAATTTAACTTTTCTCTGAAAAGTAGATGTGTACCAGAAGTACAGACTTCCTTTGCAACCATTATTCAAATTTATAAACTAAAATGTTGACTAAGATCAAGAAAACATGGAGAAAATTGCCTTCCCATGATATAAAACTAATGCTAATAGTTACATAAATCTACAAATTAAGAAGATTTTTCACGGAAGCAGTTGTAATAATTTAGAAAGCAGAAATATGAATGCTTCCAGCTGCTTTCCAAAGTAAATTCTGGGACCCTCCTGATAAGTTTTAGTATCATAAATTTTGTTGTTTTTACCTTATCTTGTTCAAGCTGTTCAATTAAATTCTTTGCGTCACGCAACTGAGTGATAAGTTTAGTCTTCTCAGCCATGTGAAGCTCCTAAAAAATGTTAAAAATTCATTTTTATCTCCAATAAAGTTTCTCCTCATATGAGAACTCTAAACATCTTATGTAATCTAGAAATGCATATTACATAGGAGAAAAATACATAGGAAGTATTATAAGTACGCTAAATGCAATCAAGTCCAGGGCACTTGGGTGCCCAAACTAAAACACCCTCTCCATCCTATTTGTGGAGGATGGAAGAAGATTTTCCAGAGAAGCTGCAGGCCATGCTGAAGCATGTGGATATAGCTCTACAGAATTAAATACAATAAAACTCATTTGCTCTTTTACCTTCATCTTTTCTAGTTCTTGAAGTCTTTCATCTAGTTGTTCTTGCAGTGCTTCTTTTTCACTGGTTAACAGTGTACATTGTTCCTTATGTGACTGAATTGTTTCTTTACAACGCTGAAGTAGATTCTCTTGCCTCTTAACTCTTTGCTGAAGCATTTCCAGTGTTTTAGCAGAAGCTTCATCTCCCACTAACAATAAAGCAGCATAAGCAGAGGCACTCAGTAAGGAATATAAAGGAACTCTGGGAGTTAGTCTGTTAATACACAGGAGTTCATTTTTTTATGTATTTATTTATTTTTTTTTTGGTGCTGGGAATTGAACCCAGAGCCTCACGCATGATAAGTATGCACTCTATCACTGAGCTACCCCCCAACTCCCAGGACTATATTCTTATACCAAAACTCTGCTATACTCTTGAGTGTGATCAAGAAGAGAGGAGACAACACTGGTCTGCTAATAAGGTGGCGCCCATCCAAACCTCTACTCTTAGTTACTATTTGTTTGATATGTATCTGTAATTACTAAGTAGTGCATTCACCTATTTTGTAGTTCAATCCCATCCTGGACTGGCACAATAGTTCACTAACAATAACTGAATCCATCCTCCTTAAAAGACAGCTTGATAATCTTTTTATTGTTGTTATACAAAATTACCCCATGTCTTAGCTCCCATCTCAAATGAATTAATAAAAAAATTCTTTCCAATAACCTTTTAATCTCTTCCTGAGAGGAATTCTTTTTCCTTTCTTTCTTTTTTTTTTTTTGGCGGGGGTGTGTGTGGGGTGGAGTACCAAGGATTGAACTCAAGGGCCCTTGACCATTGAGCCACATCCCCAGCCCTATTTTATATTTTATTTAGAGACAAGGTCTCATTGAGTTGCTTTGTGCCTCACTCTTGCAGAGGCTGGCTTTTAACTCATGATCCTCCTACCTCAGCCTCCTGAGCCACTGGGATTAGAGGCGTGCACCACCACCATGCCTGGCCAACAATTTACTTCTGTTGGGCCATAAGTCTCTTTGAGAGAAATGTTAAAAAATAAAAAGTGGGGATTTTATTGAACGTGTACCTTAAAGACTCAAAAAATAGGGAGGGTAATAACTAAATTTTAAGATAAAAATTTAACTGTTTCTTCTTTTCTAGTTAAAAAAAAAACAGGGCAAATATCACCATCTTTAAATATAAAACTATATAGACAATATTATTTTTTAAACTAAAACATGGCTGGAGCTGGAGTTCAGTGGTAGAGTGTTTGACGCACGGGTGAGGCACTGGGTTCAATTTTCAGCACCACATAAAAATAAATAAATAAAGGTATTGTGTCCATCTACAATTAAAATCTACAACTAAAAGAAATTTTAAAAAAACTAAAATATCCAAATAATTACAAATAGCATATTTATTAAAACTGAGCAGAACTTACTTGTTCATATGAAATCTAGCTACTGCTATCAATAAAAGAGTGTAACACAACAAATTTTAATTACAACAAAATTATGGTGCTACTTTCAGACTATGCAAATTTCAAGTCTTAAAACAAGTCTTATTTTCCTATAAAAGTAAGACAACAAAGAACCAAAAATTAATAATAACCCTTGCTTGTTGGTGGAAATGTTATGATCAAGGGCATTTTATATTTATCTCAATCCATTTCTATCTGTTCATGTTCTAAAAGCCTTTAACAATCTCCTTTAATTCTTAAATTAGGCTTTGGATAAGATGAAGCTTACCTACTGGTTCTATATCACTCTCTGTATTCTCTTCTTTAGTGAGGACTTCTGCCTGTGGTTCCACTTGAGGGAGTGGTTTCGATACATCAATATTCATTGGGCCATTTCGTAATCGTTGTTTCAGGAGAGAAACCTAAAAGAAGTACTTCATTAGGGGGAAAATACTATTGACAGCAGAACTTTCTTTAAAGCACACAGTGGATATAGTAAACAATATTCTTTTATTATAGTAGGGGAAAAATTAAATAAAAAGTTCACTCACAGTGCAATTGATTTTAACATGTGCTATTGATATTATCATTAGTGCCAGTGATATTACCATTAGTCAAAAGACATAATAAACCAAAATCAGCCTTCTAATTAATTAAGGAAAGCCCAAAAGTTTTTAAAATAGGCTTTTTGTAAAATTTGGAACTCTTTAGATATCCCATCTAACTTTTGTATTTTTTCATTGAAAAAAAATTCCACGTTTTTATCTCTTACTCTTTTACCTGAGTTTGGAGAACACTGATATACTGATCTTTCTCCTCTAAAGATGCATCAAACTCCTCTTGGAGATGTTTTTTGGCTTGCTGATCCATTTGGAGCTCCTAAAACACAAAAGATTTCACAAGCAGTTTTCAGTATAAAACACAGTTTTTAAAGTTTAAAAACATGATCGATCAAGATTTGCATACCTCTTAATATAAGGTAGCAGCAACAATAATTAGAGAATAATCAGAATCTAAGACATTAACATTATTTAAAACATTTACAGCAACAAATAATTTTGTTTCTTAAGTAACAAAGATTCAAGAAGAAAGTGTATACTTTCTGGAGCTATAATGATTGTTAAATTGTTAATAATGGAAGGAGCACTTAAAACTTTACTTCAAGACACCATACTGCTTTATATTATCTTATATTATATTCAACTTAATATAAAACTAAGTTACAATATACCAAACAAAATGCCAACTGTTTCCCTCCTTCGAAAACATGAAAGCATCAAATATTCAAAAACGTTTCTTATCTATAAAACAATAAACTTGTAGTTTCTAAAATTGCTTAAAACGCTGGTTTCTTTGGATCATCAATAAACCTTTCTAATGGAATCCAATGATCTGAGTTATTTCCCTGTTATACCAACCACAATAAATACCATCTCAACAGACGTACTCACTTTCCTTGACTCTGAGTTCCTGGCCACGTTTTTCTTTGTCCTCTATTGATTTTATTCCTCCCTCTAGGCTCAGTCCTGTGTGCTCTATGCTTCTCCCTTACACTTAACTCCCTTAGAATGCTAGGGGAAAACACCTAGAATACACTAAACAGTCTGCCCAAACCCCTTTATTATTCTAGGATTCCCACTTCACTAATTTCCTGAGCAAAATACTAAAAATCATGTTTTACTTATCTTTATTGATCCCTGCATAAGATTAAATTATTTTTATCATTTTCTCTACAACTTTTAGGGTCTTTTTCCATAACGATAACCACAGCCCAGTTAGCAATGATTTTTGAATGATTAATTTCCACCAACAGCCTTCTAGAGAGATTCATTATTTCAAGCCTTCCTATAATTTAATCCATCCCTTACAGATTTGCTAGAATAATTTTTTTTCAAATAGTATTTCAAGGGCTTATAAACAACTCCTTGTACTGTTTCAAACTTATTAATTTTCAAATCACTGAGGCACATTAAGTGTCCTCTACATTCCCCTGCAACTATAAGGTCCCAAATTACTAAGAGTCAGTAGTAAAGAATATTACATCTATGCTTTCCCATCTGTTAATAAAGTCCATTCTCCATTCAACTGTACTTTCTTGAGGACAGCTTTCTTAGTGAGACTCCTTAGTGGGGAATGAGTGCAACAGGGAGAAAAAAAAGTATTCTTGTGTCTCCATATAGAACACCCTCAAAAGCTGATGTACTGTAATGTACTCTCTCTGAACTTCAAACATGTCTGCTGCACATTACTGTCAGTATAAAACCTGAACATTTAAATTTTCTAACCAAAATAAAAATATATCTATTGTTAACACCCTTTATTTATTTCCAAAATGCAAGATGAGAAAAAAAATATATTTAAATATTTATTTTTTAGTTTTTTTTTAAAGGTGGACACAATATCTTTATTTTACATTTATGTGGTGCTGAGGATCAAACCCAGCGCCTCATGCATGCTAGGTGAGCGTTCTACCACTGAGCCACAACCCCAGCCCCAGAATATATTAAATTAAAAAACATTAGCTTAATAGAAAAATGTTGTAGGCAAAAGTGTCATATTATTTGCCTCTCTAGTAAAAACAAAGATGTTTTTAGCTTATAAAAGCACTTTCTAGTAATATTAACCAGGAGGGATGAGAAAAAAGAGAGAATGCTCTAGTTGTTATTCTCCCACCTCCCCCAGCATCCTTCCACATGCCCCCAATCTCCATGCATGCTATTCTGAGCACTAGCTATCTTCCAAGTCGAACTAGAAATATGAAGTCCTGGGAAGACTACAAATTAAAGATTTGCTCCTTCTCTAACACTTCAAAAGTGTGTATTAATTTTTCTAAGGTATTAATTAACCTAAAACAAGCCATACAGATTTTCATTAAGAAAGGATAACTGTAATTATTTATATCACAAGGTCAATGCTTGTTCTAGTCAACAAAACAAAACAAAAAAATTACCCTGGTTTTCAAAGTCCTCTTTAGAACATTTTAAAGAATTATTGAGGGACTATGATAAATCACATAATCTCTTTTGTTTCATTCACAAAAGCATCAGGAACTTGGATATATATAAAAATGGTTAAAAGAGATTAGATATCAATCTTACTGATAATCAAACATACTATAAATAAGGATAAAATATTAATAATGTAATATAAGAAATATCTACATGATTAGTACTGATGGTTAACTCAGACAATGACCTATCATTAATAACAACAAAAGATATTCTGGGCTGGGCGCGGTGGCGCATGCCTGTAATCCCAGCAGCTCAGGTGTCTGAGACAGGAGGACGGCAACTTCAAATCCAGCCTCAGCAAAAGCCAGGTGCTAAACAACTCAGTAAGACCCTGTTTCTAAATAAAATATAAAATAGGGCTGAGGGTGTGACTCAGTGGTCAAGTGCCCCTGAGTTCAGTCCCTGGTACCCAAAAAAGATATTCTGTGGAACAGTGTAGCTAGTGTTGATGATATCAATCATTTAAAGAAAATAATACTCCCATGTTTTTCTTTTTTGCCTCCTTTCACAAATACACCAGCATTTCTCAATTGCTATTTGCAGATTTACTAATCTACTTAATCCTTTTCAAACTTATTTATACTTTCAACATACACTATACTACTTCAACTGATAAATTCCACAAATTATACACTTAAAATACATATTTTTTTTCTAGTACTAGGAATCTATCCCACGGTCTTGCACATGCTAGGCAAGCATACTACCACAGAACTACATCCCAAGCCCTACAATACATAAATTCTAAAATTACTCTGATTTGCCATAAAGCCATCTGTTTCAAACTTCTCAAAAACCCTGGGATGGGTAATAAAGTAACAAAAAGTACAAACCCATGAAGAACATTCACAACAAAAAAGGCGACAAAATATTTCCCATGAATGGCCACAATACAAATGGGTGGGGAGAAAGAACCAACAGCAGTGAAATATGCATGCTATTGGGATTTATATAGGATAAATTAGAAGGAAGCAATAAGCTATCAGATGGACTTAAGAACCAAAGAACTGGAAAAAAGCAATAAGTACTCACTGCAAAGCACAGCAGGCTGATTTGAGACAGTGGGTGAAACCAGGAGTGGTCTTGCCCACTCTCATAGCAGGTGGGTACATGTGGCCTGCAGTAAGACATAAAGGAGCTCAATCTAGCCCCTACGAAGAGCTGATCTGTGGTCTCACAGGCTGAGCTGGTTAGTTACTCCCATAACTAATTACATGCATGTGAAACTGCCCACCCCCCCCAGCAAGTACTATCATTCTAAAAAATTTAAGAGACTGAATTACCATTCTCAGAGTAATAATTACTAAAACTTACCTCTCTTAATTCTCCAATTCTCCGAAGTGCTTTATCCTGACTCTGACTTAATATACCCTTTAAATAAAAAAAAAAAAGCTGATTAAACATCTGCATGGTATAGTAGTAATACAAAGCAAGTTTAAAATAGTGATATTAAAATATTATAAGTATTAATCCAAATAAGATGAATAAGGAAGACAGGACTGAAAGTGTTGATACCATGCTGAAAATATGTAAAAAGGTAAATCATGATGTTATAAAATTGCTCTGCATGTGGGAGTGTTTACCCAGACATTTGTTAAATTATGTAGACATATACCAAACAGAATATCAGTTTCACTGTACGTTAATTATAAAAACAGTAAATTTTTAAAGCTAAATTTTAAATGCATTGGGTCCAATGGCACACACCAGTAATCCCAGCTACTTGGAAGGTTGAGGGAGTAGGATCACAAATTCAAGGCCAGCCTCTACAGCTTAGCAAGACCCTGTCTCAAAATAAAAATAGCTGAGGACATAGCTCAGTGGCAGAACAGCACTACAATTCCTGTTACCACAGAATTTAAAAAAGGAAATAAATAGAAGGCTGGGTGTCAGGGATGGTGATGTAGCTCAGTAGTAACTGAGCGTTTACCTAGCAGGTAGAACCCTGGGTTTGATTCCCAGCACTGCAAAAACAAAACGATAGATACCTCCCCTTCAGAGGAAATGGGCAGACAGAGACTGAGATACTAGGCAATGTGCTTGAAAGAGGCAAACATGCCTTAAAACCTCTTAAACATTGCAGGGATCTCTGAGGAAAACTTGTGCCCCAGAAGGGCTAAAATCTCTGGATCTCTTTAGCAAAGCCACCAGAAATTATTTTACTGGGTTAGATACTGTGATTATTTGGAGAATTTTTTAAGGATGAGTTAGAAATATCTTACTGTAAGACTTATTTTAAAATTATATATGACTTATATAATTATATAATAACTTATATAATTATATATAACTTATATAACTTATAACTTACAGCCCCCCAAAAATCACTTACTTGTAGCTTTTTCTTCTCTCTCTGAAGAGTCTGATAAGCTGTAACAAGCTAAAATACAGTCACAAATAACATTAGACATTATTAACACAATCATTCTTAACTCTACCAAAACATCTCTTTATAAAAGTCAAAAGATAAACAAATTAGAAGACTCCTTTATAGATCACTCAATTTAATTCAATGTATAACAGTTAAAATTATATAACATAGTATATCTTTTTACAAAATACATTTCTAAAAAATTAGAAGGTAGGGCTGGGGTTGTAGCTCACTGGTAGAGCACTTGCCTAGCATGTGTTAGGCACTGGGTTCAATTCTCAGCACCACATTAAAAAAAAAGTAAATAAATAAATAAAGATATCATGTCAACTACAACTAAAAATGTTAAAAAAAAACAAAAAAAAAAAAACTAAAGACTATACTTTCAGGGATCATTTCTATAGTATGTTACTAAAGAAGTTTCTCTGATTGTGTAGAGTACCAGAAACCAATTACGAGGAGGAGTTGAATGCTCTCCCCTGAGTGTGAAGCTGGCTCTAAGAGTTGCATTACTGCAACTGCCTTTTGCCATTGATGATCCTTCTTAATTCTCTTAGAGATTAAGAGGGAGAGAACACATTCTGAGTGGCTTTCTTTAAAATAAATAAATAAATAAAACAGAAGGTAACTTGATTATATGTGACTTCACCTTAAGCACCTCTTTAGATTTCAGTACCTAATTCATAGGTGAGGATTAGCACCAACTTCCCTAAAGGCAAACTGTAATCATAGACTACATAGCAATAGTTTCACCTTGGGGTTTGCTAGAAATGAAAAATCTGACCCCCACCCCTTAACTGTTTGAAGGAGAATTGAGGAAGACAGGATGAGAAAAACAGGAATCTGTGTTTTAAGCAGTTCTCCAGTGAATTTTTTTTTTTTTTTTTTTTTTTTTTTTTGCTTTGGGCTATAAGAAATGATGCAAATGATCTCTGAAAGTTCCTTCTGGTGATAGGATCTCTAACTATGGCTCTATAAAAAACTGATGAAAGAAACTCATAACCAACAGACAGAAACTGGTAATTCAAATCCAAGAGAGATATTTAACCTAAATAGGAGATTTAAACATTAAGCACAACTAGATGAAATTAAGGATTAACAAATCTTTTTGAAACTGTAAATTATAGCATTACACATCTGCAAACAAAACATATGATTCCAAAGAATTATTTGAACTCCACTGTAGAAGTGCTAGTGGTCTCTGAAGAGTCAGGCCACAGCTTTAACCTGCTATTATGAGGCTTGTCATTTTCCTTGGAAGGCTGCTGTGGGTCCCCAATGCCACTACTGATGTTTTGAGTCATAAGACACGCAACAAAAGAAGGCAAGTCTAGCAACAGACACAAGAATACAAAAATTAAAAAAAAAAAAAATACACCAGGAACCCTCTCCGCATTATCTTCAGGCCAAAAAGAACAATGGTGTTCAAAAAGGAAGTAGGGTAAAGGAGGAAGAATAACCCAAGAACTACATATGTCACTTACAGCACTATTTTATCCTAGGTACCTTCAGTGGCAAAAGAAGCAGAGGTAAAGACAATGGGCTCTTGTTATCCCTAATAGGATGTCTGATTTTCTGAGATAGCACCAAATAGTACAAACAACCAGAAAGATTTATAACCAAATTCAGATTTGTGTGACCTAAGCTAGTTACTTAATCTCTGAGTCTCCAATCCCTTTTCTACAAAATAAAGTTAATTAACATCTAATTCAGAGGGATGATTCAAAATTAAATGACATTATAAAATACAGTGTCTGATCCAGGCATGGTGGTGCCAGCAACTCAGGAGGCTGAGACAGGAGGATCACAAGTTCAAAGAGCCTCAGCAATTTAGTAAGGCCCTAAGCAACTTAGGGAGACCGAGCTCAATATAAAAAAAATAATAATAAAAATGGTTAGGGGGCTGGGGATATGGCTCAAGCTGTAGCGCGCTCGCCTGGCATGCGTGCGGCCCGGGTTCGATCCTCAGCACCACATACAAACAAAGATGTTGTGTCCGCCAATAGCTAAAAAAAAATAAATAAATATTTTTAAAAAAATAAAAATAATAAAAAAAAAAAAATAAAAATGGTTAGGGATGTGGCTCAGCCATAAAGTATGAAGGTGAATGGGGGATGGGGGTGGGGCTAAGGTAAGTTAGTGAAAGTAACTTAAATATAAATAACAAAAAGATTCAAAACCATTATTAACTTTGGTGGAAATAAAAAATAAAAGTTAAAAAATGTATAAAGGAAAAAGTTGTCTGATTCTACAAGCCCTTCATAATACATATGACTTTCATGCCCTATTTACATCCTCTGGGTTCAAGCCAGCCTTTAGATGTTAGCCTGATGAATCTTTTCTATCTTGTCAGCATATTTTTGTTTGTTTGTTTGCTTTTAAAGATATTTTATATATCTCATCAAGGTTTTTTATTTTGGTTTGGTTTGGTGTCAAATACAGGGTGAAACCACTCATTATTATACTCATAAGTGGAAACAGAAGTTTTAGCTAACTTTATCCACTAACTCTGAACTTTAGCATTCATTAATTAAAATTAACTGTGATGTTGCTTACAAACCATTAAATAAATATTATCTATTAAGACAGACAACCAAAAAGCTGTGAACAATCTATTCCACAAAGATTTTCTGAGGAAGAATTGCTTTACATGCACAGCATGGAAGGCAACCAATACAATTTAGCTTAAAAGGAAGATGCTATGCTCCTGAAAGAGAACTGAGAAATGCAGCAGCGATACTTTCCTCTCTTACATTAAAAAGGGTGTGTCTGCCATCCTCAAGGGGTCTGGTGTCGGGAGCCATTCTCACACATGACTGGGTGACTCCCGGTTTGGGTCTGAGGTGCCCTGGCTGTGTCGGAGCTTTCCCGGCCCTCTCCTGATGAGAGGACCCGTCCGTGTGGGGGTGTGACTGACCACTGACCCCGGGGGCCCAATCACTGACCCTGACCTTGGAGTGCGGCCCCCCTGTCAACCTTCATTGGATGGAATTCTCCCCTGAATTTCTTGTTCCCCAATAAAAGGCTACTCCCTGGCGTGCTCGCTCTCTCTCCCTCTCCTGCTAGCTCTGAGTAATCCTTGCTTGCCCAACCGGCAAGGATGGAAACCAAAGAGGGGAGCCGTCTCGGACCTGGTCATAGAAAAAGGTAACTGAGTCTGTGTGTTTATTTCGATCTCTGCTAGCTAACTTTTATGCCAAGAACCTCATTAATGAAACCATTGCGCTGGCCGCATGGTGGAGTCTGGCAATTAAAAGATTCATTTTAGGCCAGGTGCAGTGGCCTGTCATTTCAGTGACTCAGAAGACTTAAGAGGACGGACCACAAGTTCAAAGCCAGCCTCAGCAACTTAGTGAGGCCCTAAACAAGTTATCCAGACCCTCTCTCTAAATAAAAAATAAAGGCCAGACACGGTGGCACAAGCCTGTAAAGGCTGAGGCAAGAGGATCACGAATTCAAAGCCAGCCTCAGCAAAGGCAAGGCGCTAAGCAACTCAGCGAAACAGTCTCTAAATAAAATAAAATACAAAATAAAGTGAGGTAAGCCAATCCCAAAAAAACAAAGGCTGAATGTTCTCTCATGGATGCTGATCCATAGTAGGGAGGAGGGGGCATGAAAAAAATGGAGGAACTCTGATTGGGCAAAAGGGAGGGAAGAGGGGGCATGGGAACAGGAAAGATGGTGGAATGAGATAACAATATTACCCTAGGTACATGTATGACTGCACATATGGTGTGATGCTACATCGTGTACAATCAGAGAAATGAAAAGTTGTACTGCAATTGTGTACAATGAATCAAAAGCATTCTGCTGTCATACATACCTAATTAAAATAAATAAATAAAATACAAAATAGGGCTGGGATGTGGCTCAGTGGTTGAGTACCCTTGAGTTCAATCCCCAGTACCCCTAGATAGATAGATAGATAAGGGCTGGGGATGTTGCTCAGTGGTTAAGTACCCCTGAATTCAATCCCTGATGCCAAAAGAAAAAAGAAAAAGAAAGATTCAATTTAGGCAAAAGTTTAAATGTAGGTACAACGAAAAAGAACCAAATCTGCTAGATGATCAGACTTCTTAATACAGCAATAATAGGGATTTGGATGGCAGAAGAGCCACTGTCCTTATCCTTTTGGGAGCGACCATCCCTAGAGTAAATAAGGGAGGGAATAAAGTAGGGAATACGGTAGGGAAACAGGATGTCCTCTCTACCCTGGGTATCTAAGTGACATCGAGATAGAGGCTAGGAAATGAAAGAAAAACAGAATATGAGAACCAGAGGCTATAAACAACAGTCTTCTCCAAGATTTTACCAATTGTCTTGCCAAAAACTCTCTGTACCACTGAAAATCTAACTAGATATTGGTATAGACTACTTACCATTAGTAACCAGAGTATGTAGGGGATCAATGGTTTAATCAGCCACAGGAGTAACAGCAATACAGAAATATGAATAAGAGGAAAAAATTTTTACATAGTAAAAAGATTATGCTCCTACCTCAGAATATTTTCCTCTGTAGCTACCTAGGCTTCGTTCCATTCTTCGCAACCGCTGAATCAACTGTTCTTTGTTGAGACTGTCTGAATTCCCTAGTGAGTCTTCAGCCTCACTCTCCATATCAGAGGGTGGATCAAAGGTAGCAGAATAATCAAGATCAAGTCGATTCAGGGACTCTCTGGAAGATGTTCGTACCAAAGACTCTTTAGAAGAAGATCGGAATATAGATTCCTTTATCGGACTTCGAAACAAAGACTCCACGGAAGGCACCCGGAGCTGAAGCTTCTGTGCAAAAGTGGGAATGTCACCTGACTGCAATCAAACCCAACACAGTGTGTGGATTAAAATATGTACATCTGGACTTTCATCATTCCCCAATCAACAGCAATAACCTGTTAAAAGCCCTGATGAATTTAGTTTATATTCCCGACTTTACAAAAATACCATTGCTAAAAAATAAGCATTCACTTATTTCTCAAAAAGCTCTTGATCTGGAGTTAGAGGACTGTGGTATAAGTCCCAGGTCTGTCACCCAGGTCCAGCAGTACAATGACTTTTACTAAGTCACTTTCCTTCAGTTTGTACCTCTGTTTAAAAATCAAATAAATAAAGGAAGACATGCTTCCCCAGCTGACCCCACATAGGTTTATTGTAAGGATTCATCCACTAATTTATAAAATCTTTAATGCAGTGGCCAATTGTATATAAAATCTGAATCACTAGTATATATCCAGTGCTTAAATATTATGTAGAATGTAACTGAATCCAACTGGGTTTTACAAGGAGAATCTATGAAGATGGGGATTCCTGATCATCCTCAACAAGAGAGGAGAATGGAAGCAGAAGGATAATAATGTACAATGAGCCCATTTTGTTTAAATAGAGAATGTGAGGTAGAGTTGACTTGTGACATAACAACTCTGCCCTACTTATTATTCTTTCAAATGGGAATAAAAACAAGAAATCATGGAGAATAGCTGAACAGTCTGAAATAGAGACCTCCATACCATTCAGTAAGTTCAATGTCAGAAAAAGCAATATGGAAGACTGTTCTCTTAATAAATCTGAATAACAATGAAAAAATAATACAATATAATTCAACTAACTATTCAAGCAGGATTATTCTGTTCAGGTGACAGCAGTTAGTATTTAGAAGGTGTTTCATAGAAACTCAGTGCAACAACAGGGTCACCAGGAAGGTCTTAACAGTGCCAAGGGTGGGGGCTGTGTAGTTCAGGGACACAGCACTTTCCTAGCATGTGCCAGGCCCTGGGTTCCATCCCAGCATCTCAAAAAATTATAAAAAGATGAAAGAAAGAAAGAGAGAGGGGGAAGGGACAGAGGAAAAGAAAAGGATGCAGGAGTGAAATGCTCAGGGGAGAACATCGTGATGTGTAGGCAAAGACTACAGGAAAATAAAAATATTATCTTTGACATACAATTTTAAAAATCAAAACAAATGTTTTACTTATGGATTTTAGAAATTTATTTATAGGATTTGAGAAAATGGGAATAAATAAGAGGGGAGAGCACACCATGGCCTCTTCATATGCACACAGGTTGTTTATAAGAGCAAAAACTAAAAATAATCCAAATGTTTGTCACTAGAGGTTTGATAGTATATAGAAAGAAATTCAAGCTATTACAATTAAATGGGAAAAATTGAATTATAAAATAACATGTAGAGTGTGAATTGATTTTGACTTAAAGTAATTACATGTACTTTTCAATTTATATGTACATTTTCATAAACATCCTTAGAATTAAGTCATGAAGGATAATACCACAGGTTAATGGTGTCTGAGTGGTAGTAGGATTTGGGGTGGTTTCTATTTTCATTTTTATTTTTCTGTACTTTCTGGTGTTTTTTCACAATGTGCAAGTTTTATCTTCATAGTGAGGGCAAGTAGGGAGGTCTTAAAGAAGAATCCTTCATGCTCAAAAACTCAAGAACTGTTTACAGATAACTCCGTCACCAGTCACTTCTGACCCATGTGAAAAATGCTCCAATTCGTAGCAGACAATCTTCCCATAAAATGACACACTATAAACTGGTGAAACAAGTTTTAAGGACACCAAGTTCTGCACTATGTTCTGCAGACCTTAAGCAAGTTACTTAATCTCAATAGTTTTACTTCCTTCTCCATAAAATGGGGATAAAAATGATGGTGATGAAGACACTATCCACCTTGAATAGTTACCCAAGAGACTGAATGAGCTCATACATACAAAGTGCTTACAATGTGGCAAATATACAAACATTAACAATTATCATCACAGAGAAAAAAAAGACTTTAAAAATAATTCAGTGGCTCAAGAGGCTGAGGCAAGAGGATCTCAAGTTCAATAGAATGTCATCAAGGCTGGGGATGTAGCTCAATGATAGAGTACTTGCCTAGCATACATGGGGCCCTTGGACCAATCCCCAGTACCACACACACAAAAAAAGAATGCCATTACAGTTTAAGTAGCAGGCTATTCTAGTTATAAGAGCTAAGATCACAGGCTATGAAGCCAGACTTCATAAGGCATAAGTCTGTGTAGTTACATAGCTCTACCATTTACTAGCTGTGGACTTTAATCAAGTTACATAACCTCTCTGTGACTCTTTCTACCTACTTAAAATGAGGATAACAGTAACACTCCTTTCATATGGTAGTTTCGAGGAATAATAAATTAATATATATGAAATACATAAAACCATAACTGATGTGTTATAAATACTATCACCTGATATCCAATCTGCCTTTCTTCCACCCCAGTTTTGTTCTGAGTAACAATATAACCAGGTAAAAATATTCACCTTCTCAAATACAAATCAAAGATTACAACATGGTATCACCCCACATTCATCAGGATGGCTAAAATTAAAACTATAGAAAACATACAGCATTAATGAGTATATATTTAATCCATATTTAAGAAGATTTAACATTTTTACTAAAGCTAACGCACAAGTACCCTCTCTGAACCACCAATTCATTGTTAACTATATACCAACAGAAATGTATAAATATATAAATATTATTGATGTCAATCAACAGACTGGATAATAAAAAAAATTTAGTCTGTTCAAACACTAGCTGTCAATCCTGTTCACCAATGAACTTAAAACAGCAATGGGAATGAATGATTTACAGAGAATACAGATAAATCTCATAGAGCACCGAGCTAAATAAGGCAAATACAAGAGTGCACACTTACATCAAGTTCCCAAGATGGCAAAATTAACCTGTAGTGTTAAAAGCCAAGACAATTATCCTTAGGAATGAGGGAAGGCAATGGAAGGGAGAACAAGGGCTCCCCAGCGGGTGCTAACAATTTGTTTATAGGCTCTGGGAGCTAGGTACAAAGGTATATTTGTATAATGAATAAATCATCCTTTTCTGTAAATATTAAATTATGATACTGTTACATTTCAATTACTAAATTTTTTACTTTTTAATTTTTCTCACACTCTTTCAGTCAAGAGTAGACCATTTGACAAAATTCAGTAATAGACATTATAAAAGAAAATCTATAGGATGTAATCTTTTGGGGGCAGTTATTGTTTTTCTGTTAAAACAAAATATACCTTTTGTCCCAATCTTTACTCTTTCCTCCCAAGAATAGGAGATGTAATTTTTGAAGGCCAACTTGTCTTTGTGAGGGTGAAACACAAGGAGCAATGATAGCCAGAGAGACAAGAAGTTAAAGAAACAAGGGTCCCCTTGAGATGACTCTTCATTTGTAAAGTAGGAATGATTATAGCACTGCCCTAATAGGGTTGTTGTGAGGATTTGGTGAGTGAAAACATTTAAAACACTCAGAATAGTGCCTTATATACATAAGCCCTATTATTATTTTCCTATTATTGTGGCAGCTGCACACACACTCTTGCCACAGTGCTTCCCATAAACTTGGTACTTAGTTCACATGTGTCCAATATGATTAACTGTTAATGATAACTATCAACATTAAACCAAAGTAAACATGTTTACCTCAAACACTACTATCATTATGATTTTTTTAAGGAGTCAAAAAAAAATCATCTGAGCCCTACTCTACATGTAATTTTTCAAATCAAGGATAACCTTAATTCTCTAGAAGTAAAACACTTTGCATTAGAGCAAACTTTAATAGAATAAATCCCACTTCCTTCATATTCATCCTTCAGATTATATAATTCACCATGTCTCACAATGTGGCTATCCCCACAATCTTTTACAATTATACAGTAAGATTTCGTTTTTTTCAACGTTTTCACTTCACTGTCATTAATTTTTTAAATGTGGCATAACAGAATCTTGCTTTCACTTGAAACTTTTTCCAAGTAATTTTGAACAAACCTGTATTTACCATACATACTATATCAAATATTTGGACATCACTCTTATAATGTAATCAAATATTTATAATTAATAAACATTGGTCAAATTACTCCAAAGTTAGTTTTTTAAAAAAATATCATTAGTAACAGACCTGAGGAGTGGTTGGTTCACTTCCATTAACACTGTCGGGAGATTTTGTGGCATGGATAGATGCATTCTAAGAAAAAGAAAGAAACATCATTAAAAAAAAAAAAAAAAAAAAGAACAGAAAACTCAAGTTTTAAAACTGTTAAGAACAAAGTCTAAGTGCCAAATCCTATTAGACACATTTACCAATTAAACAAAATTAGTAAAAAAAAATTATTCATTTATTAGAATGCATTCATGCAAGGCAAAACTAGTATAGTAAGTATTTTAGAAAATTCATTTTGTGTAACATATGGACCTAAATAGCAATGATTAGTATGTAACAAAATTTACTTCAAACTAATCACATACCTCTTCCCATTATGTCCCCAAGTTTTTCCCCATGACAAAAAGGAACGGGGATTCAATTAGCACAACTCATTCAAATAGAAAATTATCCAGAAAAAGAATTATAATGTTAGTTGTTCCCTACAATAAAATCATATTCAAATTATTTAAGCTATGAAAAATATCTTGATAACAAAATGGAAATGCCTCATTCATTTGAAGCCAGCAATTTAAAAGAAATTACTGGCACCATTTTTAGAAAATTACTAATCTCTTCTTCCCTTGTAAAAGCTTTTGTTTTGTTCTGTTGGTATGACAATGCTTCAAGTTAAGCAACATTCTGATTACATCATAGCATTGATTTCATAGGTGATGTGATTCCCTGAGATTCACAATTCTATATTACATTGAGTCTTACCAACAAGTTGTTAGTATTACAGAAGTAGCTCATGATAAAATAATTCCATGTTTCAAACAAAAGCATTCCACAGGGCACTGGCCACTGTGTTTCAGTAACTGGTTAGCTGAAGAATGCTTCCCTGCCTCTACAGCCCACCAAAAAAATGACAAATATTTGATCTAACATGTCAAAAACTTAAGTGGAGAAAACTCAATTTTGCAATGTGTTCCCAGATTTCTAAACACAAACTAGGTATTTAATAGGAAGAAATTAACTATTAGGTGTGATAAATCTGCTGTGGTTTCAAATTTTAGTCTTTATCTTTCAGAGATACATACCAAAATATTTACAGACAAAATAAGTTTAATTTGCTTCAAATATCTAAAGGTGGGGGGGGGGCTCATATGAGGAAGGGTGGTAGTGGTGTGGTTAGGGAAACATAGGAGTAGGATGGTAATAGATAAAACTGGATGATAATGAGTTATTAATTCTTTTTTTATTGGTTGTTCAAAGAGTTATTAATTCTTGACACTAGGTAATAGATAAGGGGATAGGAGAACAGAATTCTTCTACCACTACTACTATTTGTACTTTTGTAATATGCTTAAATTTTTCTTTAATAAAAAATTTTAAGTATATTCTCTTCCCACTAAATAAAAAGTTAGTAAATTTTATCAGTCCAAGACATTGCCTTAAAGTTACACAGAAAAGATGCTGGAAGACACAGGAATTAACTGTTATCTTCCTGTTCTCTGCCATTTCAAAGAATTACAAATTGCACATATGGCATATATTTATGCATCATCACAATGAATTCTTTTTAGCCCTAAAAATATACTACACTGAAAAGCAATGGTTAAACTATGAAGAAAGAAAATGAAAGGGCTTTATAAAATAGCTTAGGAAGAAGAGTGACAAGAAGGTCCCTGTTCTAAGTAAATTACTTGACACATGATTGTGGTCCCTATTAAAAAGCTGCTGAACAACTACCTGAAATATCACCTATCTAACACACATAGCACATTTAAAAACTCTTCCTCCCTACATATATATTTCAAATATTTCAATGGGACAGTTTATGTATTATAAATAAATGCAGGACAGCTAAACAAAGTGTTAGTCTAAAATACTAATTTTGGCCTAAATTTAAATTGAAAATCTCTAGGAGCAAAATTTGTGATTTTGTCACTATCTGTAATGCTTTTTCCATTTCTGCCAGATAAATTCCCCTTCATTTTATAATTTTCACATGCCCCTTTCTTTGTGAAGCTTCATATGGCTTACCTGCAGCATATTCTCCATGCCTGTAGTTCTTCTATGAAGCCATAATTCCTTTCTACTACATATGTATGTTAACATCTCTCTTTACTAAACTCTCTGAGGACACGAACCCTGTGTTTTCATCTTGGTACCCAGGCCCTACGTTCTACCTAATAAGCTCTTGATGAATGCTTGTTAAACCCTTGTACAATCACTTCCTTCAGAGTAAGACCTCTGAGAGACTTTCTCCCAGACAGAAGCCTGAAGAACTTGCTCAATACATGTCAATACTTGAGTTTACCAATATTTTCCACTGGAAGAAATTCTTTTTCTGAGGGGAGGGCGTTTTATTGGGGATTGAATCCAGGGGTACTTTAACACCAAGCTAAATCCCCAGTACTTTGTTTTTGTTTTTGAGACATGGTCTCACTAAGTTACTTAGGGCCTCCTAAGTCATTGGAATTACTGGTGTGAACCACTGTGCCCAGCTCCAGAAATTCTTAGGTTAACAGGAAAACTCTTTAAGTGTGTATTTAATTAAAAAGCACACACAAGTTCCCTGCCAAATTTGTCTGCAATTACCTTTTTTCCCCTCAATCTCTCTATAACCATTTTATGAACTTCTGAGCACTAAGGTTATACCAATTTTTAGAATGTAATGTAAAGAGAGATCTTTTTTAAAAAACTGAAAGAAAAGTCAGCACCTGGTAATCTCATGATGGAATTAGACACTAAATTTTTATTGTGATAACAGATTAGTATATAGTTTCTCTTTGTTTCATGGAGAAAAATAAGTTTTTATCAAAACAAATACAAATTTAATAAGAAAACTTTTTTAGTCTACTTAAGTTTATTTTTAAATAATTCTAAAGCTCCCACTTTTACATTAAATAACATTTTTGACAACAGGATAGATATTCATTATAAATGATTTTAGTGTTTCGTATTTATGGAAATGGGGCCATATGCAGTTCCTTAAAAAAAAAAAAAAAGGTTCTATTACTACTATGTAAAGTATAAAGCAGATCAATCTCTGTTTTAAAGTGAACTGGTAACTTCCAACTGGGATTCCTGACTCACTCCCAAATCAGTTTTGAAAACAGATGTCACTTGTAGCCAAAGCCAAAGAGAAATCATCTTCCTTGAGACCAGTTTCTAAGATATCACTAGACATTCCATTTTCAACCTGAGTTGTTTTCTTCCCTAAAACCAAGTTTTAAAAGTAATTAAAAATGGCTACTGGCCATATGCAAACAAGACTTCATTGGCTACAGAGGACTTAAGTGCTACTACAGGAAAGTGCTACTTTTACCATAAGCTATCTAATAAGTGAAATCAGTTCTTATTGTGAAAAACTGCCGTCCCAGTTCAGTTAGTGTCCAATCTAACATCAAAAGTATCCTTACTGGGCAACATTCTAAATTTAAATTGACAAATTACAGATTTACCAGGTAAATAGGAAAATGTCCAATTTTCCAAAATAAAAATTACATGAGTTTAATTTAAAAAGTAAAATCATTATTTCCTTTCAGATGTTCAATGCTCAGAGAACTATAATTGTTATAACTGCAAAATAATGTAGATTATTTGTTGTAGTAGAACCTACCTATCTGCTGTTATACAATAACATTTTTTCCCCTGAAAATAGGAGTCACATCTCAAAATATTCTTGGCTTCTTACCAATAGAACAGAGGTTTCTACCAATGCATACCTTTTTCAAAATCAATCACCCAACATTCCCAAAGAGAAAACTTAATAGTTTAGACCAAGTGAAGGCAGCCTCCAATATATTAGTGAAAAGTGTTATTTTGTTGCTGTTATGAAGCTACCAAAAAGCACACCAGCCACCAGCAATTTACTCTCTGATTTTTTAGAGCAGTGTTAGCAACAGGACACTGAAGGTGCTTTGAAAGAAGGTAAGTTACAAGCAACATAAGACTTGCTGCAACAATTGCCAAATGATGTTGCTTCCCCACAGAGGGAACGCAGAAAGCGGTGGAAGAACTCACCACACTGTCATTCTGTGTTTTAGGCTGTTTGGAGGAATCCAAAGCAAAGATAGTATACTCAGAGAGAAAAGCAGGCTCTGCTATCATCCCGGCTAGTAGCTGTCTCATTCAGTATAATAAGCAGAGGTATAAAAATAAAACAAATGATGAAAAACAAATCATAATGTCATGTTGCAGAGTGTTCTCACCACACAGTACACACAACACTATAATGGACACATGATGATCATCATCATCACCATCATCATCACCATCATCATCATCATCACCACCACCACCACCACCATCATCCCCCACAAGAGAAATAAGTTGTTGGGAAAGGTCAGGAAAAGAGATAAATTGATCAGTTTCAGATCTCAAAGCCCAATACACAAACAACTTGCTTATTGGCATACAAATAATAAATGCAACAGGCACCATGGTACACAGCATGTCTGGCAATTTGATATAAAAATCCATACCAATAAAAATAATACCTAAGAAAACAAAGTTTCAGTTATGCAAGATAAAGAAATTCTAGATATCTTCTATATAGCATAATGCCAACACTAACAATACTGTATCGTATGTGTAAAATTTTCTAGAAGGGCAGATTTTATATGTTATTATCAATAATAATATTCATCAACATTATCAGGGAAACAGAAAAAACTTTGAGAAGTGACAGATATATCTGGAGCCATGATGGTGGTGAGTTTTACAGGTATATATGTATCCCCAAACTCACTGGTTGTATACATAACAACCTTTTACATGCCCATCATACCTTTGTAAAGTAGGTTTAAAAAATGCATGTAAAGAACATAAAGTCTTAGAATAACATTCATAAATATTGAATCATTTATTTTTATATATTCAAAAAGAGCATGGAAATGTTATAGAGAAAATAGAACCAAAAAATTTAATTATCACTTATTTATACTTACTTGCAAATTTACTTTTCTCCAAAATATGCACAGAAAAAACTTTTAAAATGGAAATGTTTAAGTTTTAAAGACAAATTCTATTACACTAGTTGTTTTGGTATAGAGTCTCTTCTGTACTTCACTTTTCTTTCACAAATTATGTTTTACACCAAATAATAGCAATCACAAATTAAATATAGAAATTATAACTAAAATGAATTAACAGTGGTAGTCACATAAATCTACACACGATAAAACTATACAAAACTCTACTTACACAAACACACACACGATGAGCACATGTAAAACTGGTGAAATCTGAATAAACTCTATGGATGTCACAATGTCAGTCACCTTATTTGGGTAGTAGACTATAATTACACAAGATGCTACTATTTAAGGAAAGTGGGTGAAGGGTACACAGGGCCTACCCCAATCCAATTTTTTATGACCTCCTAAACATC
The DNA here is from genome assembly GCF_048772815.1 of Callospermophilus lateralis. Classification (NCBI taxonomy): domain Eukaryota; kingdom Metazoa; phylum Chordata; class Mammalia; order Rodentia; family Sciuridae; genus Callospermophilus; species Callospermophilus lateralis. Next base: position 199,913,586 of record NC_135305.1, on the reverse strand, counting down.
AATTATTATCCCAAAATAAAAACTTTAAAATATTAACTTCACAGTTAATGTTATATAATAAACTAGATAACATACTATGTAATATATAATAAATATTTACTATAAGATGTTAGGTTGGTGACGGTGACTTAGAACAAAGCACCCCACATGGAAAAGAAACATCAATCAAGTGTTGACAGAAACACCTGTCAATCAGCAAGCCCCCCTGGCCAATCCTGGAGTTCAGCCAGCTCCCCTGACCAACTCCAGCAGGACAAGGGACCCTAAAAATCCCCTTTCCTGTCCCAAGCCCTTCCCTTCCTGCCGTGAGCCCCATAAAATCCCAGTCCGGTCGAGCTCCCACACGGTTTCTCCTCAGACCCTTCTCCTGTCCACTCTGTTGGTCTGATGGAGTTCACCCAGGAGTGATATCTCAAATAAAGCCTCATTTGGCGGCCTTTTTAAATTTGCCTCCTTTGGTCACTGCCCACCTCACTTGATCTTACATAATATATAATAAAGAACTTATTCTGAAAATAAGTATCTGCAAAAGCTTAAGAATATCTCGGTATCTGTGAAAGATTAGCGTCATCTCAGTACTGTAAGGTTATAGATACTGACTGGAACCTTTACTAACTTTTCACCCAGTCCTTTATTAACCCTAATTATAGATAGGATGAAGTTTTTTGGTTGGTTAGTGGTTGATTTTTTTACCCCACTACTCAGTGATGGGGGCGGGGACGAGAGGAAGACAAAGATTTTTAAGATCTCTTATATAATGTTAATAACTGGTACTCCTCGGATACAATTAAAGAAGTGACTTTATACTAAATTCTAAATGTTAGTATTAGTAGTATACCAAGCTATGCTAAATGCCTGCTCTAAGGAAATCATACTACTCAAGTTTCTCTTCTTGCTGAAAATCTTTCTGGGTAACTCAGAAAGATCATCCTTTAAAAGGATATTCATTTTAATATTAAAGCAATACAAATTAATTCTCCTTAAGCTTTCAAAGTCAATTTTTGAAATTAAGTCATTTTTACTTACACTAGTAAGTAATGCAGAATGTTCTGGGAAAGAATATATTGAAATTTCAAGAGAAAAACACAAAAGTTTATGCCTAGCATAGAGAAATGTTGACTACAATTTCAAAAGATACTGCCAAACAAACTATGGACCCTAGCCACTTCAAAAGCTAAATACAAAGGCTGGGGGGCTCAATGGCAAAGCACTTGCCTAGCATGTGTAAGGCACTGGGTTCAATCCTCAACACTGCATACAAAAATAAGCAAATAAAGGAATGCTGTACATCCATGACTACAAAACAAAAAACAAAAAAACCTAAGTATACCAAAATTAGTCTCCATTAACCACCACCTTGGGGGCATAAGAGAACTCTCCCTACTTATCCTTATTATTTGCTTGTGAAAGTCTCACAAGCATAAGTTCCAGGTTGTGGGCATAGCTCTGTGGTAGAGCATGTGCTTAGTATGCACAGCCCTGGTTAAGATCCCAAGTGCATATACATAAACACACACACACACACACACATATCAGTTCTAAAGTTTTCTCACTAAAATGCCAGGTCAACTCAATCTTTCTCAAACTCTGTTCAAATTCTAACCCAAAACTATTTACTAAGAATTTAATTCCTTTCTTCTTTGTGGCCCCCACAGAAGCCATAAGCTAAACTAAAACTGAGGACTAAACTAAAGACTAACTAAACTGAAGACTATCTGAAACTCCTTGTGGGTGTGCACTGAAGGATTACACTCTATCCTGCCACCTCATGTATAGACACATATTTACTTTCCCTTAATCTCTGTTTTTGGTGGGATTGTCAGTCTTATTTTTTAATTCCCTAATTTTCCCTGAGTTTTATTATGATGATTTTTATGTTTATATCATTTTTTTCATTTTCAGTATTCCTAATTAGTTTCCATATCTACACTTAGTGTTCCACCTCCCCAACCACAAATTTCTATACTTAAGAAAATTATTATTTCATTTTTCTTACTGAAGAAAAAAATTTTAGTCTTTTCCAGGTTATTCTATTATTTTAATTTCATTTGAAATTAACTTACATCCAATTTCTGTATTTATTGGCTGCCTTCTTAGCATTTATTTTACATTTTCACTTACAGGCACATTTTAAGAAAGGTATTATCTTTTTATTTCCTTTGGCAACTCTGCCTCTTTATCCAGTTAATCTGATTCCTAAGCCCCAGTTTAGGTTTCCTATCCTATGGCAATTTGTCAAACTTATTCACCAAGCCAATGTGAAGTTTGATTCAGTTCATAATCATGAGGCCTCCATAAGGACAGTAATTTCCCTTAATATGCCAAGGACAGATCTAGGTATAGTTAGCCATATCCTTTTGTAACATCCTTTTAACAACTGCTAGGAGCCCTACCTTATTCTCTGGCTTATGGCACAAAATCTAACTTCCTAGCTTAGAAGATTCCCAGTCCCTCTAAACCAGAGTCCAAAGACTCTACCTAGAGTAAGCCTAGAGTAAGGCATCTACTGCACATAACGAGTTATGTTATCATCTATGCATCTAGCATGTACTAGTTTGATACCATCCTTGGGAAAATTAAGAAACCATTGTCAAATCATTTTCTGGAGGGCTTAATTCTCCTATAGAACTCCAGTTGAAGAAGGGTACATTGGCGCATGCCTGTAATCCCAGCAACTCAGGAGGCTAAGGCAGGAGGATTACAAGCTCGAGGATAATCTAGACAACTTAGCAAAACCCTATCTCAAAAAAAAAAAAAAAAGGCTTGGGATGTAGCTCAGTGGTAAAGCATTCCTGGGTTCAAGCCTCAGTCCTTTAAAAAAATAAATAATAAATAACTCAAGTTGAAAACAGCTGTCTTTATTCTAACCTAGAATCACTTAAGACTAGGGCTTCAGTTTACCTTATTTGTGAATCCAGATATATATCTCCATTTTTAAAAGTTTTTATTTCTTATTTATGTGTCTTTGAAATAGGGTAAATTCATAGCAAAATTTGACCAGAAGTTCTCCAGATGAAGATCTAGCATGTCAGGAACACGGCATTTGACTGCTTATTTATAATAACAGGCAGTGTTTTCTTTAGAGAAAGAGCTTTGAAATTCCTTGAGAAACTATTACTATTTATTTTCAGTGATTTTTAGATTTCCTTTTATTTACAGGCAACAAAAGCTTGATTGTCATCTCTCATATAACATAGAGCGAGATGCTCAGAAATGTAGTACCTCATCAAAGGTAAAAATTCTTTTGCCTTGAAGATAGCTGATCCTGTATCTATCATCCTAGGGCACACTGTTAAGTACAACCACCAGTAGCAATAATTATTATTTTAGGTGAATTAAATCCATTGCATTCTTAGTTGTGATTCTGTATACCTTAGCAAAGTAGCTATGATGATACACCCTACAGAAGATACAAGAATAAAATGTCTATACCACAGCAGATGAGGAAATATGAAGTACAGGTTGTGAGTGAATCCCTTGGTCAAATTCAAACCACAATTCAAGTTTATATTTTGTCTATTTAGATATCTCTACTATATATACAATCTTTTTTTTAAATATTTTTTTATTTGTAGTTGGACACAATACCTTTATTTTATTTATTTATTTTTATGTAGTGCTGAGAATCGAACCCAGGGCCTTGCATGTGTTAGGCAAGCGCTCTACCACTGAGCCACAACCTCAGCCCCTATACATAGAATCTTTAAACAAAAAAAGTATCAAAAAAAGAGAAAAAGGTATCTAACTTTCCCAAGCCCTAATCACAAATAAAAAGACTAAGAGTATATAAAGATGGAAGGAAAAAACATCAGCCCAGGAAACCCAGAGTATTTAATCAATGGATGCTCTACCACAATGCTACATTCCCAGTCGTTTTTTTTTTTTTTGGGGGGGGGGGGGCAGGGAGCGAGTTTCACTAATTGCTGAGGCTAGCCTCAAATTCATGATCCTCCTAAATATCTAGCATATGCTGCTACTGTACCCCACAAACGTTTCTAAGTTGATTATTTGGGGCATTTATTATAGTAATAGAAAGTTAATATAGGTATGACATTTTAAAATTGATTATGGTATCAATATCTACTAAATAAATGACTTTTTACTTTTTTTTTTTTTTTTGGTAGTGGGGATAAAAACCAGAGTTTCATGCATGCTAGGCAGGCACTTTACTAAGCTACAACTGCAACTCCTAAATAGATATTTTTTTTAAACTGGTTTTTTAAAAACCTTTATTGGGACAGTTTACATGTAACTTTCAAGTTTTTAAATTTACACATACTGTATGACCCAGTAGTCCCATGCCTAGAACTCTATCCTACAGAATAATAGCATTACAAATGTATATGTACAATACTCATTATAGCACTATTTGTAATTCTAAAAAATTATAAATTTAATTTGTAATATTAAAGTTTCCTCCAAGATTAATCTATAGATTCAATGTAATTTCAATCAAAATCCTTATAGGTTTGTTTTGTGATCAGTGTGCTGTATTTGCTTTGCTTTGAGTTTGTTTTTGTGGAACTTAAATATCTGATTCAAAATTTTATATAGAGGGGCTGGGGCGGTAGCTCAGTGGCAAAGCGCTTGCCTAGCATGTGTGAGGCACTGGGTTCGATCCTTAGTACTACATAAAAAAATAAATAAAGGCATGCTGTCCATGTACAATTATTAAAAAATATATTTTTAATTTATATAGAATTATATGGAAAATAATAAGAATAAACAAGACATTCAACAAGATCAAGATGGGAGGACGTGCTGAGAACAAAAATATAAACCTATAGTTAAGATATGTAATATGAATCAATGACAAAGCAAACAATGAAATAGAACAGATTACTCAGAAACAAAGCCACTCAAAAATGGACAGCTTCTGCAAAATGTAGAGCAATGTGGAAAAATGGGACAGCTGGAAAGATATATCATGGGGAATAAAACCAACCCTATCTCACATTATCTTAAAAAAATCACTCCCAAGTGGAGTAAAAAATCTAAATATGAAAAGTAAAACAAGATAATACAGGTAAATACTCTCAGGGTAAGAAAAAAACATTCTTTAACAAGTAACAAAGAACACTAGCCATAAATTTAAATCTTGATAAATTGGACAGTATATTAAAACTAAGAACTTCTGAAAAAAGATACTTACAAAACATATACCTAATAAAGAACTCTTAAACACACTATATAGAAAAGAACTCCTGGGGGTTGGGGTGTAGCTCAGCAATAGAGTGCATGCTTAGCATGCACTAGGTCCTGAATTCAATCCATAGCACCACCAAAAACTAAAAAATTTTAAAAAAAAATGTCCTACACATAAGTAAGAAAAAGACAAGCCAATAGAAAAGTGGGCAAAGTATTTAAACAAGCACTTCACAAAAGAAAGTATCAGATGGCCAATAAACAGACAAATAATATAATGTTAATCATCAAAGAAATGCCAATTAAAACTATAACAAACAACTAATACCACCAGAATGGCTGAAATTAAAGACTAACAGGGATGTAGAGCAAGAGTAATGCTCTTTTTTTATTTATTTTGTAGCTATAGGTGGACAACATGTCTTTATTTGTTTATTTTTATGTGGTGCTAAGGATTAAAATCAATGCCTCACATATGCTAGGCAAGGGCTCTGCCACTGAGCTATAGCACCAGCCCCAAGAGTAATGTTCTTGAACTCCTGGTAAGAAAGTAAATTTCTATTGAAATACAACTAGTATTATCCTTTAAAGTGTTAAAACTAGTTATGTCCTATAAGGCAATAATTCTATTCCAGAGTAAATACCAATGAAAATGCAGATAAAGGTGTAGCAAAAGAAATGTACAATAATGTTCACAGCAGCACAATTCATAACAGCCAAAAACTGGAGACAATCCAAATGCTTAATGATAATTTTCACATTAGAAAGCATACTTTCATGGTAAAACTATAAAGAAAATAAAAAGGCAAATACCAAAAATTCATGATGGTAGGGAGGGAAGAAACACTAAAGTGCTGGAAGTGTTTCTTTTCTTGATCTGAGAGATTCATTTTGTGACAATTCACTAATTTTCACATTTATGTCTTACCCTCTTTTCTATATTTGTGTTACAATTCACAGAAAGAAAAAAACATTGGAAAAAAAATGAGTTTAGGTGTCAACTGCTAATTGTATGGAATCAGTTAAGTTACTTTTCAGTTTCCATTCACCAGATTGAAAATGCAGGGTTTTTACCCATATTATTCTATGCTGAACAAACTTTCATCAAATTATTATGAAACTTTTAAATATTAAATTCAGAATATCTAACTTTTAAATATTAAATTCAGAATATCTATCTTCTCAAATTAAGGTTCTCAAAAAAATTCTTTACAAAAGCATAATCATATTTTTAAAAGACTATATTACTAATAAAAACAATACGCAGAAATTAAATAATAGACCGCTGAAAATAGTTTCCCATCATTATTGACAGTAGCATTACATTTTAGATTACATTTCTTCTTAAAGAAATATATTTCAAACTTACCTCTCTATTGGGTGTACCTTCATCAAGTTGCTCTGTAAATGAAGATGTCCTGCTCTTAGTTCTTGTTGGTGACAAATTAGAGGAAGCCTAGATTTTTTTAAAAAATTATAAAAATTAGAAACACTATATTGTCTAGTACACTTTGTACTTGGTAGTTCTTCTCTCAGTACATGTCCAAGAACTCAGTGAAAGAAAGGAAAGGCACAACCACATGAAAAGCAGAAAATAGCTAAAATAAAACTAACCACGACAGGCTACTGACTGAGTCCTTAGCCTGACTCTGCTGCCAACTAGAACTATAATCTTAGGTAAATGAATTCTTTGAAGGTTACTGTCTCTTTATATATAAAGTAAGGTTGTGATTGTAACATAATTTGAAAATATTGGGGGAAAATGAAGCCAGATGAGGAGAATATGAAATCTCTAACTTTACAACTTCTCTGTAAAACAATATGATTCCAAATTTTAAAGTTCATTTAAAAAAAATAAGATTGTTAATTCCATCTTTAAGGTCCCTTAAACAGTGAATACAGCACAATGAAATGCACAATTAAGGACTGGGATTGTGGCTCAGCAGTAGAGCGCTCCTTAGCACGGGCGGGACCCGGGTTCAATCCTCAGCACCACATAAAAATAAAATGCATTGTGTTGTGTCCATCTACACCAAAAAGTAAATATTTTTTTAAAAAAAGGAAATAAATGCACAGTAAAATAGCACTTCCCTACCTTTCCAGTTAAAGGCCTTTCTTTAAATCTATTTGTGCTCCACAGCTGGATACTGAGATACTAAGAACATCCTGACTATTGAAATCCTCAACACAAAAATCCTCAAAAGGGCCCAAGATTTAAACTAGGAGTCTGAGGTCTACTCTAAAATAAGAGAAAAACAGCCCTTAAAGTATAAAACCAAAACTTCAATATCCCTCTATACCTGTAACAAAACACATGTGAACTCATCTACACACAGAAATGAATGTCTTGATGCCTAACCTTCTACAATCTACACAGCTCTACATAAAAGGCATTTTAGAAGTATTTGTCAAATAAATGAGAAAATGAATGAACAAACAGAACTCTGATATGTCAAATCTAAAGTCAGTATGTAACACATACTGTTTCAGATAGGCTGGAACTGAGAGATCATGAGAAATAGTGCACATATACAAATAATAAACATACATAGACACATATATTTAGTTTATGATAAACAACAATTCACATCAGGACAGATACTTAATAAATGGTATTGGGATGAATGTTTATTCATATGGGGAGAGAAACACCAAACTGAATCCTTACACTTTATACTTAAGCTTTATTCAAGATTTAAATTTTTTATTTGAAATACAAAAGAAAAATAAGTCTATTTATTTAATCCCTCAATGAGAAAGAGATACTATTTCTGTCAAAAACAGAAAACAAATGCACAAGGGCTCAGATCCCCTGCATCACCAAAAAAAAAAAAAAGGAAAAGAAAAAATTTGAAATCAAAAGGAGCAGTTTAATTGGGAAGAGGGAGACAGCATCTGGAAAGAGGGATAAAGCATCTACAAATCTGAAAAAAATTTAGTAATCTTTTTTCTATAAACAACTTTTATAAGTTCATAAGTTACAATTCTGAAAACTTAGGCTAGAGATATATAGCTCAGTATATATACACCCAGCACGCACAAGGTTCTGAATTCAATCGCTAACACTAGGGAGAAAAGACACAAAAACAACCAACCAACCAACAACAACAACAAAACAAAACAAAAAAAAAGCAAAAAAACTCACTAACTCAGTCTTCTTTTTATCTGGGGCAGTAACTTGAGCTTTACCAACCAGATACACCCACATGAGACTGAGTCATAAGTCAGCAATGTGAGAAAATAGACATGCAAAATTAAAGTTCATCATCAGTGAGCACAGAACAGCTTCATACAGTCATGTAGACATGAGCTGTGAAGTGAAAGATGCACTGTTGCTGCCAAACTGGGGCAATTGCAACATTTTTATTAGAGTAGCCTCCCAGTGAGGCTGGATGTAGTAATCAGCTCAGACTATAGGGCTCAGACTATACTCTTTAATAAGTACCTGCCTAATACAGTGACACATGCCTGTAATCCCTATTAGAAGGCTGAGGCAGGAGAATCACAAGTTCAAGGCTAGCCTCAGTAACTCAGTAGATCCTAACTCAAAAGTAAATTTGAAAAGGGGCTAAAGAAGCAGTTCAGTCTAGAACTCCACTGGGTTCAATCCATGGTACCACAAAAAAACAAATTCCTTCCTGCTTACCCAGATAGATTGTATTCTGCTGCTTTTAATTAAGAATTTCAACACATACACCCATTCTAAAGGACCAATCAGGAAATCAATACCTGACAGACTGAAATTAGCTGTGTCCATAAGTCACCTTGAGGAATCCTCTACTACCCAAGACAAAACAAGAAAAAGAATATCTTAAAATTTTAAACAAGAGGATTAGGAGGTATGACTGAGTGGTAGAGTGCTTGCCTAGCATGTGCAAGGGCCTGGATTCAATCTCTAGCAAAGCAAAAAAAGAGAAAAAAACTTAAACAAGAAAATAGTTGAGCCGGGCAGACATAGTGGCGCACACCTGTAATCCCAGCAGCTCAAGAGGCTGAGGTAGGAGGATGGCAAGTTCAAAGCCAGCCTCAGCAATAGCGAGGCACAAAGCAACTCAGTGAGACCGTCTCTAAATAAAATACAAAAAAGGGCTGAGAATGTGGCTCAGTGATCAAATGCCCCTGAGTTCAATTTCTGTTGCCAAAAAAGAAAAAGAAAATAGTTGAATGTGATATAAAGCCTTATCAATGCTTTAAATGTCTAGAAAATATGACTAAAAGTCAACATTATACTTAGAAAATGGGAAGGGAAAACACAGTCCCTGTACAGTGTTTATTCTAACTAAATTACAACCATTCTGAGTACTCCAGAAACAGCTGTTATTAAAAGTTTAAAAAAACTTTAATAAACTCTTTCCACACCTGGACCCATAATTCTGGACCCATAATTCTCCTACCATGCCAGCTTCAAAGGCTGCCACCAGGACAAAGAAGCTCTACTCATATCTAATATAAATGGTCACATGTAAGATCTCCTTTTCTAAAAAGGCCCCTGAGGGAGTAAAACATTAGCAAAGTAATTAGAAAAGTACACAAGACTAGAGCAAATACCTTCTAACCAACCTGCTTTCTCTGCTGTAATCCCATGTCTAAGAAATGTTTGGGCTATTAATTCAACTTTTCAAATGTCCAGATACCTAAACAATAACCTTTACATACTTGAAAAGTAAACCTCACTGTGACTTTTTTAAATTGGCACTAAAAAATTTGAAACAGAGTCTAGTAGTGGCCTCATCAGCTCTGTATAAACTGGCAAAATAAAGCAAGGAGGTTTTACAAAATTGAAGAGTAAGTTTTAAAAAACACTGTCCTCAGAAAAGTAGTACCACCTGGCAAATTTGGCCAGATGGCTTTTTTTTTTTTTAATCTTTATTTTTAATTATTTATTTTTATGTGGTGCTGAGGATCAAACCCATGGTTTCATGCATGAGAGGCAAGTGCTCTACCATTGAGCCACAACCCAGCCCGATGGCTTTTTTTAACCCTCTGGAGTTGCAAAAGTAAGAATCTAAATGTACTTGAGCAGTTATCCCAGGTTTCTGGATCTTTAATAAGCTATCCTCACTTCAAGATATAAAGGAATTTAGATTCCTTGAAACCAAACTTTGGCTGATTAATTCTCATAGCCATAAAAAAATGTGGAATCAGATTTTTCTAAGCTATTCTGCTAAGAAACCTGGTCACTATATTCAAGCTCACAATTACTATTTTATTGTCCACCAACTGGTTATTAACTATCTAAAGGTTTCAATTATAGTATGAGGAAAACCATTTTAGTCACTGTGATAAGCAGCATTCTAAGATGATTCCAAGTGACCCTCACCCTGTGAATAATGTGAGATATTTCTCCCATTATTATGTTACATTACATGACAAAACTAGTTTTGAAAAGATATTCGAGATTAATCATTTGACTCTGAGTTAATCAAAAGATTACCTGGATGGATCTAACCTAATTACATAAGCCTCTCAAATATAGATCTAGAAGGCAAAGAGATTATCCTGGAAGAAAGCAAAATCCCTGTCAGGAGACATGGCAAGAAACTGATGGCTCTTAGAGCTGCAAATGGTCCTCCCTTCAACAGTCAACAAGAAATGAGGATCTCAGTCTGGCATGACAGTGCACCCCCATAATCATAATGAGTTGGGAGGGTGTGGCAAGAGGTTTGCAAGTCTGAAGCTAGTCTGGCAACTTAGCAAGATCCTGTTTCAATTAAAAAAAAAAAAAAAAGGACTGGGGATGTAACTAAGTCAGGGGTAAAGCTCCACTGTGTTCAATATCCCCATCACCACCAAAATAGAAAAGAAAACCCACTGAGTGCAGTGGCACACATCTGTAATCCCAGCAACTCGGAAGGCTAAGCCAGGAGGACTGCAAGTTTGAAACCAGCCTTAGCAATTTAATGAGATCTTCAGCAATTCAGCAAAACCCTGCCTCAAAATTTAAAAAAAAAAAAAAAAAAAATTAAAAGGAATAGAAATATAGCTCCATGGTAAAGCACCCCTCAGTTCAATCCCTAAAACCAAAAAAAGAAAAAAGACCCAGTTTCACCATGCCAGACTTCTGACCTGCAGAACTGTGAAGAAACTGGGTTATTGTGCATGAAAGTCATGTTAACCTCTTAGCAACATCAGAAAACTAATATTGTCATGTTTAGGAATAATGAGCTTGAATACCTTGTCACTGTACCATAACTTTCATTATCTAACAAGATGTTACCCTAACCCTCTCCAGAAATGCTTTCCTATGTACAGTCATAACACCCTATACACACTGGAAGTACCTGTCTCTCAGCAACCATGGAACAGGGACAAAATGCACCCTCTTCCAGGCAAATGTAATAGCCAGCAAGCATCTCACAGGCACGGTTAAAAATAAATAAACACATGCTCTACAACTTCAAAGGCTTTCAGATACTTTATCACTTTTGATGCACCTAATCAACCTGAAAGGTAAACAAGATAGATACTATCATACCCAACATCTTGAGAACATCAGAAGCCCAGAATGCTTAAATGGCTTGCCCAGTTCACACTTCAAGATTTGTGTTAGTATGCAAGTCTTCTGATTCTCTTACCCACTTTCCCAGTATCTTTAGATGACTGTTTCTCAGATTTATTTCTCTGGGTTTCACAGTAAAAACAATAACAACAATGCCATGATCCACTTCAAATGGAGACACCTCTAAACAGAAGTTTTACAGAACAACCTTTTCTCTGTGTATACATACATGCAGTACTAAGGATCAGTGCTGGGGATCAAAGCCAGGATCTTGCCCATGCTAAACAAGCACTCTACCACCAAGCTACACCCTCAGCCCTTACAAAAAAGACAGAGACATATCAAATTTCTTATTTTTTTTCATTAAATTAAAAATAAATAGCTTTTCAGCCTGTGAGTGCAACTCAGTAGTAGAGTGCTAGCATGTGTAAGGCCCTGGGCTCAATCCCCAGCGCTGCAAAAAAAAGAGAGAGAGAAAGAGAAGAAAAAGCAGCAGCTCCTCCCAGCCCACCAAATCACAACCCCTTGAGCTGCTCTCACCATACCATGCTGTATTTATAAGAACGAAGTTCTTATTAGTTGGCCACTAATTTTTTTTTTTTTCTCCTTAAGACAAGGTTTCCAATATCTTTCCCAGACTGGCCTCACTCAAACTCCTGGGCTCAAGTGATCCTCCTGTCTCAGCCTTGTCAGTAGCTGGGACTACAGGCAAGTGCCACCATGCCTGACAAACTCTTAAATCTCTGATCCCTAAAATATATTTAATGTTTTAGCTATATCAAAAAATAGAAACTAAGAAGTATCAATCCCAGGTTAAACAACCCAATTTAAATAAAAACACAAATTTTGGGTATTCATATTACTAGGAAACTATATCAATGTCAGTACTTCGTTAATCAAAGTTTATTCGTAAGGGACTGTATTACTGAGAATTCGATAAAAATTGACTCAAGAGAGTAGAATTGTTAGAGATAAAGATATAAACATATCTCCAAACTTCTTCAGTTTTCAATGAGATTTTTAATTGCTTTGAATCTATATTCTCCTAAATCAATTAACTAATTCCAGAAAACTGAACATAATTTAACATTTTCTTGGTCAGTTGTCACTCCTGTCAATATTTCTTCTCCATTCATTCTAGCTTGCTACTAGTTTAGAAATTGAGTAAATGTACTAATTGAAAATGTACTAACTGAATTGTAAACTATGTCATTAAATAATCATGATATAACTCTAAATGAAAAATTTTAAAATGTTTTCTTATGAATAACTTTCATTATATATAAAATATAAAGCTGGTGATGTCAACATTTTTGGCTGCTTATAGGCCTTTTGATTTATCTCCTAGTTAATTATCCCCCAAATAAATGAGATGTTACCTTTGTACAAGTATAACACCTGGTTCATTTCATTCCTTCTCCCTCCCATACCTATGGATAATCAGTCATGGCAGTGATATAACTACAGACTCCACCTCACAACACTGCTAAAAGTCATTAGTCAGATCAATTTGATATCCCAGCACTAAAAGAATCCTTATAATAACTTGGGGTTGATTTTTCACATCACCTTTTTAGTTACCAAAATTACTAGAGCTTTTCATCATGTTCTTAACATAGTATCTTCCTTACATCATGTCTAAGATAGTAGTGCCAGAAATGATACACTGCTCTTCTGTTTTTAATGCTTACCTCCCCAAAACAGCCTCTCAATGTAGTGGAATCCACTCATCTGAAAATAATTTAAGGAAACTTCCTGTTTAGATATGGAAGAATAACTATATGCTCTTGCCTTTCTCTATAGATCTCTCTATATATCTCCTCTCCCTGCAAAGAGGTAATAAGAAATTTCAACCAATTTTCAGAAGACTGAAGGTGAACAAAAAAATAGTAAAGAATTCGGCACAACTGAGGATATTACCACCCCAGGGATGGGATCTAAAGAAGGGAATACTGATGAGAAGCAGCAAGCCTATTTTCATCCCAGAACACTGGAAACACTCAGAACTTAAAGCAAAAAGTATATGCAAGACTCAGAAGTGAACAGGCAGGACCAACAACATGAGAACTGGTTGAAATACTTCCAGGTCCTCTGTCCAATCCTACAAAGCCACTGAAGAACAACAGGTTAAAAGACTTGTGGAGCAAATGGAGCAAAGAAGCTTAAAAGACTTGTGACATTAAGCACAGTAAAATAGGGATGAAGGGCAAAGTATATGATTAAACTAAAAGGGCAGAGTGAGCTGTGAAACCCCTAGCCCACTTCCTCAGCCCTGCTTGAAAAAAAGAAACAGAATGCTTCTCTTAAAAAAAAAAAAAAAAAAAAACTGAGTAATCTCTTTTAAAAGGCTTCCAGTTGCCAGGCTGAGGGCATGACTCAGAGGTAGACTACTTGTCTAACATACTCAGGGGCCTGGGTTGGATTTCCAGTGTGTTGCGCGCGCGTACACACACACACACACACACACACAAAGACCTCCAGCTGGGGAACAGTGGTGCTTGCCTGTAATCCCAGCAGGCTTGGAAGGCTGAGACAGGAAGATCTAGAATTCAAAGCCAGCATCAGCAAGAATGAGGCACTAAGCAACTAAGTGAGATCCTGTCTCTAAATGAAATACAAAATGAGGTTGGGTATGTGGCTCAGTGGTTGAGTGCCTCTTGAGTTCAATCCCCATCCCCAACCCCCGCCAAAAAAAAAAAGACTTCCAGTCATCAACTTGTGGGGGTATTTCCCCCAATAATAAAGCCAGGGCAGTACTACCTTGCAGTAAACTAGTGTCCTGCTATTACATGTTACTTCCATGTAGCATCAGATTGTTCATGACTCACATGACCAGATAGCCCAGAACACTCAATATTTGAAAAAGTTTCCAATGTAAAAGAGAAAGGCAAAAACATGAAATAAACCTAGAAAGAACAAAATCAATAGAGATTAAAAGAAAAACATCAAAAGGAAAAAAATCCTTATTAATCTCAGAAATACGAAAGACATATATAAGAACAATACTCTGGAAAAGCAGAAGACAATAAGAAACAGCCCCAAAAGACTTAAAAATAGGATAGCCAAAATTAAAACTTCAATTTAAGAATTAGATAAATTAATCTCTTAAAAGTAGGACAAAAAGTAAAAATAGAATGTAAAGGGTAGAAAAGAGAGAGAAAAAAATCATTCAGAAGGCACAAAAGCTAACTAAATACAGTTCCAGGAAATAGGAGAAAAAACAAAGGACAGAGAAATGTCAAACTATCTAAAAGTTTCCAAAAATTTAAGCACATAAGTCCCCATAAGGCACCCACTGAATATTCAGCAAAATACATAAAGAAATCCATACAAAGGCATATTTGTCATGAAATTTCAGACAAGTGATAATGGAAAGATGCTAAGACTTCAAAAAGGAAATAGAAGCAGAATGACATTAGACTTCTCAACATCATCACTGCAAATGAAGAACAGCAGAGCAATGCTTTATAATTCATTTTCTACCTGGCACAACGGTGCGCACCAATAGCCCCCGTTACTCTAGAGGGTCAGGCAGGAGGATCATTTAAATCCAGGAGTTTGGGTCTGGGGAGATAGCTCAGTTGGTACAGTGCTTGCCTTGCATGTACAAGGCCCTGGGTTCAATCCTCAGCAGCACAAAATAAAGAAAAAAGGAAAAAAAAGCTATTCTACAGGGATAGGTTGCCTAGCATGTGTGAGGCCCTGGGTTTAATCCTCAATGCCACATAAAAAATAAATAAAGAAAGTTACTGTGTCTATCTACAACTAAAAAAAAAACAATACTTAAATCAATCAATCAATCCAGGAGTTTGAGGCCAGCTTGCCAAATCATCTAATGAGTAGGAAATGAGTAGATACTGTTTAAAATGTGGTATGGTTTGGATGTGGTTTGTCACCCAAGGGTTCATCTTTTGGAACTTGATCCTCAGTGTCATATGAGAGATAGTTGAATTTTTAAGAGGTGGGGCCTAGTAGAAGGTGATTAGCTCATTAAGGGTACCATCCTTGGAAAGGATTAAGGCTGGTTTCACACAGAATGAGCTTGTTCCCCAGGAGTAGATTGTTATAAAAGAGCAAGAATGAGATGGGCACAAGTGAATACACCCATAAACCTAGCTACTCAGAAGCAGGAGGATCGTTAAGTTGGAGGCCAGCTTGGGCAATTTAGTGAGACCTTGCCTCAAAATAAAATTTTTAAAAAAGGGACAGAGCACCCTTGAGTTCAATCTCCAGCATGGCAAAAAGGGGAAAAAAAACTAGACTAGCAGGGCTTCATGACACTAGTTACCTCCACCATGTGACCCAAGTTTGACCCTAAAGAGATTAAAGAATGTTTGGATGATAAATCTATGATCACCTTTCAAAGTAGGGCCCTATATGTTTTGGCTGACAGAGGAAGAATTCTTGCTGAACTGTTTCCCTTCCCTACCCACCACTCACATAACAAACAATTTCTAGATCTATACACAGGAGTAGCAGGTAATAGCAAAGAAAACCCGTGGGAATTACCTAAGTGAATCAACCTCCAGGATTTCATAATTATAAGCGAATCAACAAACACAAGACATGGGGCAGGAGGACACTGCATGTTCAAGATAGGTTCAATCCCCAAAACCTGAACAAAAAAAGAGGCAAAGCAAGATGACCAATTTGAATAAATATAACAAGAGACCCAGAATTTAGAGGCTCTAGTTTCTATAAAACAACCACAGCTGAAAACTAAAACAAATCAACAAATGTAGCATAGCAATTAAAAGAATGGACTTGGAGCCAGATTGCCTGGGTTCAAATCTCAGCTTTACCATTTCTTAGCTGTGTACCATAGACAAGTTACCTAAACTCTCAGACCCAATTTATCCATAAAATGAGGACAGGAATTAAATTATTTTGCATATTAATTTAGATGATATATGCAATGCACTGAGAAACATACTTGGCTAAAAATAATCACCCAATAAGTGTTGATTAGTGTCATTTTTATTTGAAAAAAACTAAAAATATGATTGCTTGAATATATTCAGTGGATGCAGCTGGAATAAAAATCTGAAGAAATCTTTTATCAAGTTAATTCTGTAAAGAACTTAAAAATTCAAAATACATGTGCTGCTAAAAGATATTTAGTGAACTTTGATACATAATTTTTTTTCACTTAGTTATTAGTCTTCAGATAACCATCAGAGTTGAGCAAATGATTAGTTAAAATAACAACCAACAAAGAAGGAGTTCAAATAATCTTAGCACCAACCAAACAGAAGTGATTGGAGATTATTAGAAGGCTGTCTTGTTTTGTTTTGTTTTTAAGAATTCTAATCAATCTCACTATTGTCAGAAAGTTTTGCAAATGTTGTGATATAAATGGTTCATTTATCCCTAAATTATCTATACCTGACGATTCACTGTACTGGAAACAAATCTATCAAACAATCTTACCTATGGAAAACAAGCTGAGACTCAGAAAGTAATGCACACAAATTCTCTGAAAATCCAAAATAAATGTCTCAAATTTTGTATTAACACACTAAAATGCACTAAAGAATTCCTTAGGTACTTGTACTTATTGTACACAAAACTTCAAAATAGTTTACATATGTTATTTATTTTTAACAATAAAAAAGTAGGGAGAAGAAAAATATGTGGCAGATAACAAGCAGTATTATTAAATAACTAAAAAAAGTAGACGAAGAACAAACGGGGGGGGGGGGGGGGGGGGGGCTGGGGATACGGCTCAAGTGCGCTAGCCTGTCATGCGTGAGGCCCGGGTTTGATCCTCAGCACCACATACAAACAAAGATGTTGTGTCCACCGAAAACTAAAAAATAAATATTAAAATTCTCTCTCTCTCTGTCTCTAAAAAAATTAAAATAAATAAGAACAAACAGGGGTTGGGGGTATAACTCAGTGACAGATCAGTGCTCAAATCAGGGGAGACTCTGGGTTCCATTTTCAGAACTGGGGGTGAGGGCAGGGGGGGGAGAACAAACAAATTTTCTTTCTTTTTCTCTTCTGTGTTACTGGGTATTGAACTTAGGGGTGTTCTACTATTGAGTTACATCCCCAGCCCTTTTGAAAATTTTTATTTTGAGACAGGGTCTTGCTAAGTTGCCCAGGCTGGCTTTGAATTTGTGATCCTCCTGCTCCAGCCTCCAAAGTAAGTAGGATTACAGGCATGGGCTAACCTGTCTAGCTGGTCAAATTTTCTGGAATAAACAAGAGAACTATCTTTCACACTTCATTAAATCCCTGAGGGCATGTGTCTTCAAAAGAAAAAATATACTTAAAAATAATGACTATGAGTTATTAAGATCATATTAAACAAATTGAAGATCCTTTGCTAAAGAAAACAAAAGTGCTTATGAACTCTTGCAAAAAGATTGGCATGGAAAAACATTTTTGTTTCTTTTTTAATTTGTTCATGAAAAAAGTCCTTTACTCCTGAAATAATAATTCAGAATTTCTCATTTCTGAAGGGTTTTCAATAGCTAAAGCCTGGAATCAGAAGAGAATCAAGTTTCTATCAGTAGTAGATTATTAACAATTCACTTTTAAGTTTTGGATAAATACATATATTATCCAAAAGAATTATTTTAAATATTTTAAACACAAACTGATTTTACTTGATCCAAATACACAGTCTCACCACAGGCATTAAGCTATAGAAACTGGAAGAGCTAATGTCCTAGCTTATAACTAGCCTTATTTTTTTTTTTTAACTAGCCTTATTTTTTAAAAATTTTTTAATTGTCAATGGACCTTTATTTTATTTATATGTGATACTAAGAATCGAACCCAATGCCTCACACATACTAGGCAAGCACTCTACCACTAAGCCACCATCCAGCTAGCTTTATTTTTATTATTAATAATATAAACATCTTGGGCTGGGGCTGTAGCTCAAGTGGTAAAGTTTTTGCCTAGCATGTGTGAGGTACTGGGTTCAATTCTCAGCACCACATATAAATAAGTAAATAAATAAAGGTCCATCAACAACTAAAAAAATCTTAAAAAATTAATATAAACGTCTTTATTAATGCACAAAAGCAATTCACTGTTATAAAGGAAAACTAAACATTACAAATAAAAAAAAAGAATATTCAGTGTTACCAGCACCTGAAAATGTATCCTTCTTAAACATACTTCCACAACCTATATATATGAATACACTTTTTTTTAATATTTATTTTTTAGTTGTAGTTGAACACAATACCTTTATTTTGTTTTTTATGTGGTGCTAAGGATAGAACCCAGGGCCTCACACATGCTAGACAAGTGCCCTACCGCAGAGCCACAACCCCAGCCCTATGAATACACTTTTATATATATATTTTTACCATAAAACTGGAATTATACTTTACATGCTGCTTTTAATCTGTCTTTAATTTCTCTGTAGTTCTGACACCAACTATGTAACATTAAACATCTGTGAACCTCACAAAGGTTTATGTTAAATTAAATAATCTGTGCAAAATACTAAACAAAATACCTGTTATGTGAAGAAGACCAAATAAATTTTTTTGTTTTTATTTTTGGGGTACTGGGGACTGAACCCAGGGGTGCTTTACCATTTAGCCACATCTCCCGCCCTTTTTGTTTTCTTCATAAATTGCTGAAGGTCTCACTAAATTGCCAAGGCTAACCTCAAACCTGAGATCTTCCTGCCTCAGCCTCACAAGTCACTGGGATTATAGGCGTGCACCACCATGCCCAGCAATGTTCACCATTTTAAAGGCTTTGCAATAACCAACTGCATGATAACTATTTGTTTAATCATTTCTCTACTGCCCTTTATTTTCAGGTAGTTTTTAACCTCTTAAAAACCTTAAACAAGGCTGGAGATATAGCTCAATTGGTAGAGTGCTGGCTTCGAATGCACAAGGCCCTGGGTTCAATCCCCAGCACCACAAAAAAACAAAACAAAAAAAGAAAAACTTAAACTAGGCACAGTGGCAGGTGCACCTAACCCCAGATGCTCAGAAAACTGAGGCAGAAACATTGTAAATTCAAGACAAGCTGGGGCAACTTAGTGAGACTCTTGTCTCAAAACTTTTAAAAAGGTCTGGGGATACAGCTCATTAGTAGAGCTTGCCTTGCATGCCGAAGGTCCTAGATTCAATCTTCAGTACTGTGCTGTGCGAGCGTTCTTTCTCACTCTCTCTCAAATGAAAATATATGTAGTTAAATCTTTATACATCCTAAATTTTCTTAAATTTCTAGAAATTGAATCCTGGGTCAGTGATATTTTATTCATTCCCAAATATAAGTGCCTTAGGTTTCTTGACCTTTTGACTAAGGTCAAGTGTAGTATCTGTTTTTAATCCATTTAATATCTAATATGCCCTCTATCCAAATATAAGTGCCTTACACTCACTGCCCACTTACCCACATTCCTCATCTCTATCCACTTTTAAGGTTTCTCTTTGTTTCTTAAATAATATTTTTGTAAAATTAAAAAAGAATACAATAGGGGCTGGGGTTGTGGCTCAGAGGTAGAGTGCTCACCTACCAATCGTGAGGTACCAAGTTCAATCCTCAGCACCACATAAAAATAAAAATAAAGATATTTTTTAAAAGATTACAATATATGCAAAAGCACAATCCTTAATACTTAAATTTGAATCTCTATTTTCTTGGGAAAATAAGTCCTCAATGTCATATTCTTATGTTCTCTCAAGAACTGCTTACAGGGCTGGGGTTGAGGCTCACTGGTAGAGCACTTGCTTGCCTAGCATGCGTCAGGCACTGGATTTCATCCACAACACCACACAAAAATAAACAGATAAATAAAGGTATTGTGTCCGTCTACAACTAAAATTATTTTAAACAATTTTTAAAAATTGCTTTACACTACACAAACTTTAAATTTAAAGAGAACAATTTGTGGAGCGGAGGGTACTGGGTTTAAACTCAGAGAATAAACCCAATCCTTTTTTTTTTTTGAGAAATGGTCTAAGTTTCTGAGGCTGGCCTTGAACTTGCCTAAGTCCTCTGGATTACAGGCATCTGCCACCATCCCCAACAAGAACAAAATTTCAATTTATAGTTTCACAAAAAAAATCTCAATGTAATAGTTACAAGATAAATGCTATGTTTAAAAATTAGAAATGACTTCAAATTAGTCAAAATTCAGCCTTTCCTGAACCACAGGCAAAAACAGAAACTATAAAATTGAGAACGAATTTTGTGCCAATCTGTTGAGAGTCAAAAAACTGGAAAGAAATTTAATAAATGTCCTCATCCTCGCTGGTAATACTTAAAACACATTCCGTGTGAATGTGTTATGAGACTGTTTCTTTAACACTAACACGCCCCCCTTTCCCCTAGAAACTTACTTCCTAAAGCAACAGAATTCCTGAAAAATAAATGTAGCCATTATTCACAAGGGCAAGCAGGACTGTGAACAGGCACGGGGCCCGCCCGGACTCAGAGTGTCTGCCCCTTCGCCAGTCCCGGATCAACCAAGTTATGTGAAGTGACTAACTCGTGACAGCTTCGGGCGCTGGACCGCGGCCACACCGCCACCACTTTCAGGTCCCACCGCTCCAGCAAGTGCGCCTGGCCTGGATGGCTCAACACCCTGCCTTCACCGCTGCACCAGGGATTGCATTTAGGAGACTAAAATGACCGATCGGAGTTCTGTGGGATCCTGGCCTTTCCAAACTCAATCTCAGGTTGGGATGGGAGAGAGGTCCTCGGAGATCAGAGATCACAAGGGACCTGGGTTTTCTCATTCAGCCCTCACCCTAGGTTGGGGTCTCGGATGTGGGGGAAGCCCCCAATAGGAGTCAGAAATCATGCAAGGTCCGAGACCTTCGCCTTCATCCTCAGGTCAGAATCAGGTATTAGGCGAAAACTCTTGAAATGTCACATGGGTTCGGCCACCCCATCCCTGGACAGAGTTTTGGAATTGGAATTGGAGGAATCCGGGTCAGGAGTCCGGGAGAACCTAGACGGCCCTCCAGGGCAGACCTCATTCTGGGTCCAGGGAAATGGTAAGAGTCCTCGGGTTAGAGGTCACGGAGGAACTCCCTCCTCCTTTCAGACCTGGCTGATATCAAGGGGTGTCGAGCCCTTCGTACCTGAACAGGAGCCAGCGCCTGCTGGAGCTGCTGCTGCTCCTCGCTGATCTTTTGCTTCAGTTTCTTGAACATGGCGCAACGCGGGGTCCTGAGTGTGAATGAGACCTGAGGGGCGAGAGCCCAGGGAGTCCTGGCCGCAGCGGCGACGCAGCTTCTCTACACCAGGGGCCGCGGGGGCCGGGCCTCGCCGCCTCCTCCTTGAGCTCGCGGGCGAAGCGAGACACTTGTCCTGCGGGTGTCGACGTCGCCGCCGCCGCGTCTCTTCCTTCCAGGTGCCACTGGCTGGTCTCGGCCCCCCATCCAGCCCCGGCGGCGGCGGCGGCGGCGACAACGGCAGCAGGTGAACGGTGCTCTCAGGGCGCCTGCGCGGCCTACGTGGAGCTCACGGAGGGAGCCCTACGGAGCGCCACAGAGGACAAGCACAGAGGCAGCGCCGGCACATGCGCGCTCGCGCCGTCGCGCCCTTACCCGACCGTGAAGAAACTAGCAGGGCTCGCGGTGGCCTGGGCAGTGCGTGTAAAGGTGTGCCAGGCTGTCCAGAGCCCCGGAGAGGGCTGATCTGAGCGCTACGCTGATGCTCAGCTGGGCCTCGGCGCTGTGGAGTTGGGTGGGGAGAGCTCTGCTTCAACTGAGCGCAGAGGAGACATAGACCCCAGGGAAGAAGGCGAAGAGTGTGAGGGTCCAGGGTGGGAGAGGGGGGATCCAGGGAATCTGACGTGGGCCTGAAGGATTAGTGTATCAGTATCTATCTTAGAATTTTGTAAGTTTTTTTTGGTTGTTGTTGTTTTGCTGGGGGGGGGGGGGGGGGGGCGGGATCGAGTGTCCTGGATCAAACCCAGGACCTCATGGTATGCCAGGCAAGTTTGCAATTTACCACTGATTCACATCCCTAGTCTTTTTGTTTGTGTGTATGTGTGTAATTTTTTGTTGTTTGTTTTTGAACGACAGGATCTAGTTGTGTTCCTTAGCCTGCCTTAGCCTCCCAACTACCTGAGACTACAGGCCTACACCACCCCGCTGGCCATATTTCTGTTTTTAGTGCCTAATATTCCTGAATGCTCTCCAAAGGGGATATCTTCCCTTCCCTGACCTCTGCCTCCAGTTAGGAAGTGCTTTAAATCGCTGACAAACCCAAATGTTTCAGGCCAATTTTGTAATACCTCCATCATTTACCTTTATTTTTACCTTCACCAAAATCATAATTTCACACTTTCATTCAAAAACATTTTTTTTCCTATATGCCAGGACCCTGGGGACATTAAATTCACAGCTTATTGAAAAAGTTTCCTAAAGAGTCCAGATTTACCCCGACACTTGGAATTATCCCAAGAGATATTAATGTTATGTGCCTGATTCATCCAGCAGCCTGAACTTTGGCCAACTATGTATCTGCATAAAATAACTTTGCTTTCAAAGGAATGAAATATTCTGAGCCAAATTTGAGTTGCCATTGCCCCAAGAACACAGATTCAAGTTACCCTGAGTGAAATGCTCCACTGTGGAAGAGATTACATGAACTTTTCTAGTCACAGAATGAAAGAAAGTCTGAAATCAACATATTTACCAATTACATTGGTGGGAGCCTCAGGTAGGCTACAGGCTACGCCAAGGCCAAGAATATATATCGAAGGTTGTCGGTTTGTGTGTGTGTGTGGTGCTGGGAATTAAACCCAGGGACTTGTGCATGCAAGGCAGACACTCTACCAACTGCGCTATACCTCAGTTCAAATGTTGACAAACTTAAATTTACATGTAGGTATGTATATATTTGTATGTGTGTTGTGTGTAGACCCTACTAAATCAGGCCATAATAAAGCACAAAAGAGGCCCTATGTATAAACGTGGCTGTATAACCAATGTGATCCTGCAATCTGTACATGTGGAAAAATAAGATTAAGATTACGTACCCCATTTGAATCAAATGTATGATATGTCAAGATCATTGTAATGTTTTGAGCAACTAATAAAAAAATTATTTAAAAAAATAAAGCACAAAAGAATAAGAAAATGAGATATCAAAATGAGATGTCCTTTAGAGAAATACAAGATCAGAAGAGGACTAATTATAGGGAAAAAAACTAGCCTTGCTAGGACACACACACAAAAAAGAGGAAGACGCAACTGGATTGAAACTCCTTATCACATTTAACACAATTTTGTTGAAACATTAAGCCTCCTTGCAGATCTCAGCAAAGTAACATTCTCTCATTGTCTGTTCTTAATTAAATTTATGGTATTTTTAATTTTTTAGCCATACTGGGTGCCACAAATTTTGATACAAATCATCTTCTGGAAAATCATCTTCAAGAACAACCCTGTCCCAAGTGTATGAGAACCAGCCCCAAATTTCCCTGAAATTAAAAAAGAGAAAGAAAGAGACAAATCCAGGATTTACTGAGTACAGTTATCAGGGATGTAGTGATGGACCTATGATCTTAAGTGGCAGCAAGACCCATCATTTGGGTCAGAAAGAAAGATTGGTGCATAAGTAACTTTATCTAAGCAGGAATGTATTTGGTTTATCTCAAACTAATATCTAAGACTCCATAAAGCCAATGGCTCCAGGTTCTGGTTGTAAAGCTCCACTTTCTGCTCTAATGGCTTTGTTTACTTAGAGTGTGCTAGTAAGCCTGACCATGATAACCCAGGGGCAGTCATGGTAGTTAACACCTCAAGATGGCTGTGATTCGGTCATATGTATATAAAGGGTCTGGCTTGGGTCCACTTCTCAGAGTCCTTCACCAACCCAACAGGAACATTGCCTGCCCCTATTTACCATGTCATTAATTTGAACTCATCTCCTCAAAGACCAGCACACCTCACTGCAGAGTAGACCATTTGAAATGAACTCGCACCCTGATAATAATCAGAGACTCAGGAATTTATTTCTTCAGTGAAACTGGTACCTGTATTTTTCTACACAAAGAAATAATCCTCTTAAGTATATCACACCTAAGTGTTGTCATCCTTCCATCCCTTCCAATTTCAAGTACTGTCTCCATGTTTCTGTAAATTTTCAGAATAACATCACTAGCAACTATGCTTCAGATAACAGTAGTAAATATTATTAAGTTTCTTTCCAAGCCTTAGAAAATATTATGCCTGGGGCTGGGGTTGTGGCTCAGTGGTAGAGCACTCACCTAGCATGTGTGAGGCCCTGGGTTTGATCCTCAGCACCATAAATAAATAAACAAACAAACAAACAAACTGTGTCCAACTACAACTAAAAAACAAATATTAAAAAAAAAGAAACTATTATGCCAGAAAATGCTTCTAGCCAAATGAATCAATATACATCTAAAACTTTAACTCTGATTTTCTCCTTTCTGACAGCAAATGCTTTATCAACGATTTTGCATCACCACATAGCACACTTTATTCCACCTCATCAGAATCCTTATAACCACAAGAGCATAACAGCCTTTAAGAGCACAGTCTTTGATATGAGGAAAATATGAGTTGGCCATTCTCCAGCTCTGGGTCCTCTGGCACTTAGGCAACATACAGTGTACAAAGTGCATTGCTTAAGGAAAGCCAGAAGGTTATGAGTGAGGCATGTATACATATGGTGTACAATGTTGCAAAATGAAGGAAAGTAGCACACTGGATAGTGTGAACTCATGCAGCAAACCAATTCTTAAAATTTAGCCGAAAGGGCAGATCATGACTGCTATTTCAATCTCTCTGCATTTCATTTTCCTTGTTTGGAACATCTTATATTTTGTAGAACTGTTCTGAAGTTCAAATAAATGATGTGTTTAAGCATACAGCTCATAATAATGATACCTATATAAATTCTAATATAATAGCAGTCCACTTTATGCTTTGAATATAGCCCTTGCTGCTCTGCCACTGCAACTTTTTTTTTTTTTTTTTTTTTTTTTTTTTTTTTGTGGTACTGGGGATCAAACTCAGGTCTGTGCATGTGAGGCAAGCACTGCACCAACTGAGCTATATCCCCAGCCCTGCAACATTATTATTATTATTATCACCATTATTAAACACAGGGGCATCCAACCACTGAGCCACATCACCAGCCCTATTTTGTATTTTTATTTAAAGACAGGGTCTCTCTGAGTTGCTTAGCACCTCGCCATTGCAGAGACTGGCTTTGAACTTGCGATCCTCCTTTCTCAACCTCCTGAGCCACTGGGATTACAGGTGTGCACCACCCGAACCCTGTAATTTATTTTTTAAATGGACATGTTTCTTTCTCTTCCTCTCTCTGCTCCTACCTAATCTCTCTCCGTCCCTAATCTCAGGGGAAACAGGATTAGCTTTCTTCCCCATCCTAAGAAGATTATCTGTCCTTGAGTATATACCCATCATCAAAACAAAGTATTCTAGACTTTGGGGATTGTACCAGAGATCTGAGAAATGACAACCTCCCAAATTAAGAAACCAATTACATCAGCTGGAGTTGTCTCTCAGGGGTAGAGCGCCTAGCATGAACAAGCTGCTGGGTTTGATCCTCAGTACTATATAAAAATAAATAAATAAAGGTATATTAAAAAAAAAAAAAAAGCCAATTACAACTCCAAAGGAAAAAAATGGAAGGTAGCCTTTGAATCATCTTTTCCTGCTGATGAGCAGAATCACACCTTTGGGACAGGATCCCCCTGTGTTTCTCCTCTGCTAGCAAAGCAATAAACCTTCTTTTTCCTTTTTCTGAAAACTGGGTCCTTGTTATTGGATTGGCATCAAGGACAAGGACCAAACTTTCGGCAACACTACGTAACTACACAACTTCATTCTCTCTGACTCACCTACACTTTTTCTGTATGTTGCAAGTGCTAGCCTAGACCTTTCCCCTGAACTCCAGATTGTAGCACCTCCACTAGGTTCTTAGGTCTGGGACAGTAAGAACTATGCGTGTTATGCAACTCACTCAACATTAAATTTTGACAGAATTTATTGGTCTTAAATGCCTATTGACAACTTCCGTTAATGGCCTGTAGACATGTCAAATTCAACATATCCATAACTGAAATAATCCATACTGCAGCACCCACCATCACCATCAGACTGGCTCTTTCTGTGTTTCCTTATCTTCCTAAGCTTGTTTTTTCCATCTGTCTTTTCTTCATGAGCTAGTGTCATCTCCATTTATCTAGTTATGAAAGTAAAAAATGTGAAAATCCATCAAGACATCTCTCTCATTCATCACCTATATCCGGACATCACCAAGTCTTCTATCTTTTACTCTGAATATCTCTCAAACCATCTTCTTTTGTATTGACCTTGCTACCTGTTTCAATCTTCATTATATTCCACCACTTAAATGGCCTCACAGTTTGCAGATTTGCTTCTTTCCAAACCATCTTCTAAATAGCTGACATAACTATCCTGCTGAAACCCCAGTAGCCTCCTTGTCCTGCAGGACAGTGTTCAAATCCCAGGAATCGCAACCCAGTCCCTGCTTTCCTTCTTACTGCACCTTTTCCACTCTACACACATCAAAGATCCAGATATATTAAATTAACTTGCCTTTCACATTCTGCTTTTGTGTACTTCCTTGAATATTTTTCCCACACATACCTCATCCATGATAGATGTTAAAATCTAAATGATTACAGGGGTGGAGATGTAGCTTTGTGGTAGAGTGCTTGCCTAGCATGCACAAAGCCCTAGGCTCTATGCACAGTGCCACAAAAACATACAAAAAAATTTTTAATGAGTAAAGAAGTATATTATCATTTTCATGCCTTCTCCATATGCTTCTTCTTCAATAGCTTCTTCTTTCTCCGGTTCTCTTGTTTACGCCCAATGCTGTTCACATTTCTTTGGAACATTCTGGAAGGTACCCCACACACATACACACACATAATGGAGTTAATCTTGCTCCCCTAAACAACCTCAGTCTTAAATACTTTTATTTATTTATTTTATTTGTGTGTGTGTGTGTTGCTGGGGACCAAACCCAGGGACTTATGCATGCCAGGTAAAGTGCTCTACCACTGAGCTACATCCCAGTCCCTTTTTAAAATATATATATATATAGTTTTTTAATATATATATATATATTGTAGATGGACACAGTATCTTTATTTTTATTTTGTTTATTTTTTTATGTGGTGCTGAGGATCAAACGCAGGGCCTTATGCATGCGAGGCAAGCGCTCTGCCACTGAGCTACAACCCCAGCCCCATCCCAGGCCCTTTTTATTTTTCATTTAAAGACAGTCTTGCTAAATTGCCACGGCTGGCATCAAACTTGGAATCCTCCTGCCTCAACCTCCAAAGTATCCTGGATGATAGGCATGTGCCACCCTGCTCAGCTATTTTTAACTTTTTTATTATTAAAGTAATATATATTCACTGTAATAAAAAACAAAAACATAATATCCCCCTAAGTAACCTCTATTAATAATTCAGTTTATTTTATTTTATTTTTTTCCTGAACTTACAAAAATATAGATATGTGAATCTAATTATCTGTCTATATATTAAAATATTTTAGCTTTAATTGTTTTATTCTGCTTTTCTCAATTAATATGCTGAGTATCATTTCTAATCAGTATAGGTATTTTAGTTTCTTTAATGGCTACATAGAGTTTTATACCACAGATGAACTACAATTTAACATTTATATATCAGTATGCATCTAACTTCTTTCCATTTTTTGTTATTAAAAGAAATATTAAAGTGGATAATTTCATAAGTATATGGCTGTATTATATGTTTCTATAGAAAATAATGTTTCTAGAAATATAATTAAAGGAGACATCTAATATGTATGATTAACACAAAATTAATCTCCAAAATGTATATCAATTTCTATTTCTAACAACAGTGTGGGAAATGACCTTTTTCACAGCTATGTATAGATTTTCATATTTTGCCAATAACAAGATGTCATTTTACTTTGATGTTATATAATGATATATGATGTAAATGATATTTACTTTGATAATTTTTACTTTATAAATATTTTACTTTTATAATATTTTACTTTCCAACTGATATTTTAGTCTTAATTTGTTTTCTAATTAAAATTAAAATCAGTTACAAGTGTATATGTTATAGTTCTTTCACATCATGTTATATAATTCATGTAACCTTTTCTGTAAGACACAGAAAAAACAAACTCAGTTTCTCCTATACTTGCACAGTACAAAATGCTTTTGTGATCTCTGATTTCCTTTCACTGTCAGCCATCAGTCTGTTCTCCAGACTCTGCACCAGATACCAGCTGATTATCCTTTAATTCAATCCAATTCTTTATCTGGAGTTAACGCCAGATCCCACACATTGAGAGTTTATTCCCCTGAGACTGTTTCCCACTGTTTCCCACTGCCAATCATGCAGTCTGTCTTACCTGTGCTTTTGATCTGCTAGCTGTATATCAATATTCCCATGACCCACTCCTAGGATTTAATGAATTTGTTAGAGTGGCACAGAGTACTCAGGAAAATATTTTAAATACTCATATTTACCAGTATATTATAAAGGATACAGATGAAGAGATTCATAGGACAAGCTATATGGGAAAGAGTGCCCCCTTTGGGGAAGCCCCCTCCAGGAACATCCATACATCCAGCCCCCTCCAGGAACATCCATTCAGCTATCCAGCAGCTCCCTGAAGCCAGTCTTTTTGGGTTTCTATGAAGGCTTCATTATGTAAATATAATTGATTAATCTGCTCAACTTCAACATATTGGCTGGGGCACTAGGGATTGAACTCAAGGGCACTTGGCCATTGAGCCATATCCTCAGCCCTATTTTGTATTTTATTTAGAGACAGGGTCTCACTGAGTTACTTAAATTGCTGATGCTGGCTTTGAACTCATGATCCTCCTGCCTCAGTCTCCCAAACTGCTGGGATTACAGGTGTGTGCCACTGCTCCTGGCTTGTTACTAATTTCTAATTCAATTCCTTTGTAGTCAGAGAACTACTGAATGCTATTAATCCTTTGAAATATATTGAAATGTATTATGAACAAACATATGGTATATGTTGGTAAATGTTCTATGTGTCCTCATAAAAAAAATATGTATTCTAAAGTTGTTGGGCATGTTTTCCAAAAAAGTGAATAAATATAATTGGCTATGCCAAATCCTCCAGATTCCTACTGATTTGGGGTAAGGGGATGCTGGAGATTAAACCCAAGGCTTCACATACATGCTTAACTGCTGGATTTCTGTTCGTGACTAAAAGGCTCAGGGGTCACTCCAGAAAAACTGGGCTAACTGGGCTGTGCAAAATAACCACACAAGAGACACAAATACCTTTTCTTTGGGGTCACTGTGATGGCTCCTCTGACCTTAAGGGTCTGCAGGAAGAGAGAGAGAGAGAGAGAGCACTGCGTTGACCCCTTTTATTAAGGAGAAGCTATTCAAATGAGGCAAGGGGTCAGGTTTCAGGGGGCTGAGTCTAGCTTCATGATGTCCACTGTCAGCAGGTTGACTGACATCTGGGTAGGCCACACCCAAGGGCACAGTAAGAGAAGGGGACACACACAAGGCACCATGGAAGATTCTATCCTAAATAGGGCAAGGTGTTATATTACAAAGAAACAGGTGAGCATAGCTTCACCCATGGGGCTGTAGCAAGACACACCCATGCACGGGACACAGACCCTT
This sequence comes from Callospermophilus lateralis, assembly GCF_048772815.1. Taxonomy (NCBI): domain Eukaryota; kingdom Metazoa; phylum Chordata; class Mammalia; order Rodentia; family Sciuridae; genus Callospermophilus; species Callospermophilus lateralis. The sequence goes on along the minus strand of NC_135305.1, from coordinate 199,883,287 downwards.
GAACCCAAGAAGGGTGGGGAAAGCTCTGCCACATTTCTGTGACTCAGCGCCTCAGCACCCAGCTGGGGAATCTGACTTATTCATGTGCAAGGTTGGTCTCCCACACTTAACCAATGAGCTGTAACCCCAGCCCCTTGCTGAAGTTCTTGTCAACTTGTTCTATCAAGTATAGAAAGAGATGATGTTAAAATCTCTAACTATATTTGGAGCTTTTAAATCTTCTACTTTGGGTTCTATCAGTTTTTTTCTTTCATGTGTGTTGAAGCTCTGTTATTAGGTAGATAAGCACTTGAGATCACTAATTTCTTGATGAATTGACTTCCATCATTTTGAAATGTCCTTCTTTATATTTGTCCTATCTTACTCCTTATCTTAAAGTCGACTTTACTTGGTATTCATGCAACCATACTAATGTTCTTAGGATTCCTGTTTCATCTCATGTAGTGGACTCTCAGTGTGTTGCTTTGATGTATTTTTAGGACTGAAGCTTTCATTGCCCGAGTGACTGGTAGTGCTCGATGCTGGTGGCTCACTCCTCAGCTGAAGGAGTCTGCATTACCCAAGGTTCTTGCAATCCTGTCCCAATCTCCCCCTACCCAAATTCCAAAAAATCTGTAAAAAAAAAAAAAAAAAGAAAGAAAGAAAGAACTCAGAGTCTGTTGCCAAGAGAACTTGATGTGTAAAATGTGTTGTATTCTTTTTTCTGCTTTTACCTTTCTCTTCATATTTAAATTGTATCTTGGATTGGAGCTGTAGCTCAGTGGTAGAGCTTGCCTTGCATGTGTGAGGCCCTGAGTTAGATTTGTAGAACTGCAAAAAATATATTCAGAGTCAGGTGGCTCTGGAGGCTGAGGCAGGAGGATCTCAAGTTCAAAGCCAGCATCAGCAAAAGTGAGGCACTGAGCAATTCAGTGAGACTGTCAGTGAAAGAAAGAAAGGAAGGAAGGAAGGAAGGAAGGAAGGAAGGAAGGAAGGAAGGAAGGAAGGAAGGAAGGAAAGAAGGAAGAAAATAAAAGAAATTAGTAACAAAAAAGATAGAAAGCAAATCCCCAAATATCCGGAACTTAAACCTCTCCATTCCAAATAATTCTTGAGTAAAAGATCAAAGCACAAAGGAAAGAAATGTTTTGACTGGATGAAAGTGAAAATAGATCATATCAAAATTTGTTAGGTACAGCTAAAGCAATCTTTAGAAGAAATGAAAACATTGCATGTTTATATTAGAAAAGAAAAAAATGAAAAATGGATAAGTTTCTATTTTAAGAAGCTAGAAAAATAAGTACAAATTAAATCCGAAGTAGGAGTGAACTCATAAAGAGCAAAATCAATGGAATATAAAATGGACAAACAATAGAGAAAAAAATAACAAAGCTAAGATCTGGTTTCAAAAACAATAACATCGATAAGCCCCTAGTAAGGCTTGTTGAGAGAAAGAGAAACACTAAGTATCAATATCAATTGAAGAGGACATGTCACCACAGATCTTAAAGGTATTATAAGGAAATAAGTTGAGGTCAACAAATTTAACCATGTAGAAAAATGAACAAATTCCCTGGAAGACACTGATTCTCAAAATCATGCTGGGCGTGGTGGTACACATCTGTAATCCCAGCAGCTCAGGAGGCTGAAGCAGGAGAACTCGTGTTCAAAGCCAGCCTCAGCAAGAGCAAGGCACTAAGCATCTCAGTGAGACCCTGTCTCTAAATAAAATACAAAATAGGGCTGGGGATATGGCTCAGTGGCCGAGTGCCCTTGAGTTTAATCCCTGGTACCCTGCCCCACCCCCCCCCAAAAAAAAAAAAAACAGATCTCTTTCAGCCAGTGAATGGATAAACGAACCATAATGCATCCATACTACAGAATACTATTCTGCAATAGAAAGAATGACTTACTGACACATGCAACAAACTGGACAGATCTCAAGTAGGTTTTGCTTAGTGAAAAAAGTTAGACGACTCCTATGACATTCTGAAAACTATAGACAGAACACATGGGTGAATTACTAGGAGTTGAATGGGGAAAGGTAGTGTTAACTACAAGGACAGAATGAGAATATATTTGGGGTCATGAAACAGCATATAACATAACTGTGGTAATAGATGTGCAAATCTAGTCACTTGTCAAAACCAAAAAAAAAAAAAAAAGAAAAGAAAAGAAAGAAAACTTTACACCACAAATACCAAATTTTACTGTATGAAAATTTTAAAATAAAAATATAAAATCTCAGAGAGATTAAAAATCTTACCCACAGTAACACAGCTTGGACATGGTAGAGGCAGCATTTGAACTCAGAGCTGTCATGGCTCTAAAGTCCGTGCCCAGGCCACCACTCATGCTGCCTCTGAATCACTTACTGTGGTGACTTAGGCTCCTGCCGACAGATCTCTGAATTCTCCAAGTCTTTGATCCAAAATGACTTAACTGATATTCCAGTTCCCTTGTCAGTATATATTTTCTTGGTTGCAAAAAAAAAAGGAAATACTTTGTTTTGTACATTCAGAACTCTATCCTCAAATGTGAAAGTGTAATGGCTGTGTTTTTCTTTACATACCAGATTTCCCAGCACTGTTTCAGGGAAGAAATCATACACACACACACACACACACACACACACACACACACGCACACATGCACATATACATATTTATATACAGATACACTTGTATCTATATATATTATATGGAGAGGGAGAGAGAAAATGGAGAAAGCATAACTTTTGTTAAGCAAGTAACAAAGATCTTGAAATTAAAAATACTTGTATTATACTGTTCTGATGAATTTTGTTGTGATTCTTTGAAATATGTTTTTAATATTTACTTTTGCAAGAGAATATTTTAAGGCAATATAAATTACAGTTATAAAACTGTTGGAAAATCTTCCCTGGAGGAAATATCTACCCATCAGAGTCTAAACTTAGACAGTGACTCTCCTTGGAATTTAACCAACTTTTCAGCCTGGAATAACTTATCTTTAGAGAGTTAGGGTTTTTTGTTTGTTTGTTTGTTTTTTGGTGTTGGTGGTTGTTTTTGTATGTTTGTTTTTTTATTTAACTCACATCAGAGACCAAAAGGAAGCAAGCTATGGGACAATTATTAATGTTACTGCCCCTGTTTGGCAAATAGGCACAAAACATAAGCAAACAAAGCAAAACAAACAGAAAATAACATTTGCCCAGAGTCATATGATCTCAGCTACAGAATTGGAAAGTGACCACAAGTTTTTTGTACTTTCTTGTGGTCTTGAACTATAGTATGTTTAATCCTTCCTTCACTTGTCTAAGACACATCCTACTAAAACTTTTTAAAGCTGTTCTATTTAATCTTTAACAGTTCTGTTTACATGTCACATCCTAAAAATATTTACACAGCCAATAACTCAATAATTAAACAAGTACAATCGTATGAAGGGGAAACCCAACAATAGTCTGAGAAATAAATCTCATTTCAGGAATGAGGTCTCTTGGTAACAAAGAGAAGGGTTGGTGCAGTGCAAGTAGGAAGGTGTCAAATTCCCTGTTCCTTACTAAATAACTTCTTGTCAATCAGACTTCTAAATAAACAAATTCACTCTTGCAAATATTTGGATATTGTATTTATGTCATGGTTTAAAAGAAGAAGAAAAAGAATTACTTGCCATATATTGATATTGGGCTCTATGTAGAAAGGCTGAGTAGCAAAATGAATAACCATATTGACATTAAAATCGACTAGCTATTCAAATCCCAGTTTTGCCATTTATTGCCTATGATGGGAGAAAAGTGTTTAATTTCTGTATCTCTCTCTCTCTCTCTCTCTCTCTCTCTCTCTCTCTCTCTCTCTGTCTGTTTTTGTTTTTTTGTTTTTGAGACAGCTCTTGCTATGTTGCCCATGCTGATGTCAGACTTACACACTCAAGTGATCCTCCCTGCTCAGCCTCCCAAGTACTTGGGACCACAGTCCCATGCACTAGTGCCCAGCTTTTTCTGTTTATCTGTAAAGACCATCACCAAGTTCCTACGAGGTGTGAATGATTATTTATATAATAGGTTGATATCTTGAAGGATTCATTCCCCAACTCCTCCTCAAAATAAGATATTAAAATACTAGGGGAAAAAAGATAAGTTTATTTTATTACCTTGAAATGCTAAAGTCCTTTCAACCTCGAATTCATTTTGAACCAAATAATCAATCAATTTTTTTTAATGTGTCTATACTGCTTAGGAAAAATATTGAAGGACCTGTACGAAATATTGAAGAATAGGTTAACCTCAAAGCAGTATAATTAATCGGAATAGGAGAAGTGAAATTTTCACTTTTTATTTTGTGCATTTCTGTAAATTTTGAATATTATAATGGGAATTACTATTTTTATACAGCCAACACGTAGCTGAGCTCCAAGGGTAGGCAATGTCCCCTTCCTACCTCAATCTCGGAACAGGAACTAAATCAGGAATTTCTGAAATGGAAAAAATATCTTCCAAAGAAAACAGACTCTTTCACATCATATTGAGAAATTGATATTTTACTCTGGAATCTAGGTTTCTAGAGAGGTAGATTTCCTATGGAGAACAAAGGGCATGCACAGCACCCACTATTCCACTCCTTGCACATGCGAGGCAAGAGCTCTGCCACTGAGCTACATTCCCAGCCCTAATACTGGCATTAAACTTACCTTTTCTCTCCCAAGAAGCCCTATCACTGCCCTCTGGGTTGCTGTCTTAATCCTCCAGGTCGACTACAGCCTTGTTTGGCTCTGTCTTCTCCACCCAGTCCAGGGACTTTGGCCACCTCTCCCTCTCCTTTCCTGAAACAGCACTTTTCTTTGTTCCACCTCCAATCTTGCATTCCTACTTTTATCACCTCTGTCTTCTTGTGCAGGTGAGGCAATCTTCAAAAGTAATAAGGAAGATTGATTTTGCCCTCAGCAAATGAAAGATCCTGTTATTGTAAATAATCTTTTTATTCTGCCACCAATTTTTAAAGGGTCACACATGTAATTCAAGAAAATTAAAAATAAAAGTCAAAGACTTTCTCACTGACTTTTTCCTAACCATGGACTTTTATTTTCAACACCTAAGCTAAGGATTTTCTTATCTTAAACAGGGTTTCTGGGTGCTAGGCTCCTCTAAGAGTAGATGAAGAAAATTCAAGTAATTGAGGCAATATCAAAGAATCAAGCTTGCCTTTTTACTGTCGTTTTGCAGTATTGAAGATTGAGCTGAAGGTCACTCTACCACTGAGCCACATCCTCAATCCTTTTTATTTTTCACTTTCAGACAGGATCTTGCTAAGTTACCCAGGCTGAACCTGAATTTATAATCATCTTGCCTTACCTCCCAAATTGATGGGATTACAGGCATGTGCCACTGTGACAACCAGGCTTGACTTTTCCACCCGGGAAGGAAAGAACGAGTGGTTTTCATTTGGAGGCATTCTGGGATGAGCTTAGCTGATCTTTCAGACCTTCAGAGAAGGAGCATGTGTGCCCTCCTTCTATCAGGGTAACACTGCCCTTGACAGTTCTCTTGGCAGCCAGGGGAAGAGTGTCGGGTCACCCTATCCTCACACTGGGCAGTTGGGGCCTTTGGTGTCAGCCAAAAGCTCCAACTGCCCCACCTCCAGTCCAAGCCGTTTCTCAGCATTCCTTCCCCTGAAGAGTGCTCTCAACCCAGATCTTTCTACATACACCAGTTCAACAGCTCCCAAGGAGTCACACCCATAGACAAGCAGCCAGATTCAACTTCCGGAGAAATCAAGACACCAGCATTGATGGGCATCTTTACTTATAGAATTTCCCATCTGCTCAGCACTCTCAGCCTCCCATTTTCTATATTTCAAACATGATATAATTCTCATATCCTGTCTTGATCATGAGACACTTTCAGGGTGGTAGATTTTAATCCACATGTACAAACACTCATGCAATATCCTGAATAAATGTATTATTTATTCTACATTTTGAAGCTTACATTTCATTACAGAATCATCTTTGCAAAAAATCATACTTAGCAAACTGCAATCTCTAATGTTACGAAAAGTGTATGATTCCAGAATTCTCTTCTTTCTCCATTCGAGAGGGCATGATTCAGAGTACCCTGACCTGCTACTGGTTTGAACAATCTTTGAAAGAAAAAGACAGTCTTTCTTGCATCTTTTCCTACTGGGTATGGAAGAATTGCTACTGGGTATGGAAGAATTGCCTGTTTTCCCAGGGCCATGGGACAGATGCCACAGCTCAGCAGTGTGGGATGACTGTGAAAATACTGACATTTAACAATAGGCCCCAGCCACCAACTCTGACAACTCAGCAGCTGGCCCAACCCAGACAGGTTATGGATGCAGTCCAAAGGAATTGTCCCCAACCTGTTTCCAGATAAAGATGTTTCTGTTGTGAGGCAACTACTCTGGACTTCACCCCAGACAGCTAGACGACAGCCCTGATGGACTGTGGCTTACTGACAACCACCAGAGTATCACTCACGTGCTGGGAGATGTTGTCCTCTGTAACCTGCCCTTTTCTCTATTCATGAAACCTACCCACCCCTACTCCTAGGGTGGAGGATATAAGCTATCAAAGGAAACTTCTGTTAGGGTGCTGTCTGGGTACAAACTTATAGACATCAGTGTCAGCTGGGCCTGGTGGCATGCACCTGTAATCCAAGTCACTTGGGAAGCTGAGGCAGGAGGATCACAAATTCAAGGCCAGCCTTGGCAACTTAGTTAGGACTTGTCTCAAAATAAACAATAAAAAGGGCTGGGAATCTAACTTAGTGGTAAAGTGCCCCTGGGTTCAATCCCCAATGCCAAAACAAATAAACAAACATCAATGAACTGCCATTGCCTCTCCTGGTCTCCATTACTTTTCTTGAGTTGACTTTACATTGAGGTAGAATTTATTTCTCAAGTGTTTTCCCTACCGCCATTACCCATCTTCTAATACTTTCATAGATCAGGCAGGGTTGATCAGGACACTCTGAGGATGTTATTTATGCAACAAATAAGAATCAAAGTCCTCTACAAGTAGACTGTGCATTGTGATCTGACTGTGTTACATAGTACAAAATTCACAAAGCAGAGGTTGTGGGTGTAGCTCAGTGGTAGAGCACTTGCCTAGCATGCATGAGGCCCTGGATTCTACTGCCAGCACTGGGAAAAAAATCTCAGAGCAAAGAAGTCAGACACTATCACCAAGGTAGAACCAATGACTACCCAGCTCATTGATGACTTTCACCTCATTTCAGAAAATGTTAGGAGTTATAAAAGGGAGGGAGGAAAGAATCTTGGAAAACAGGGGTATTTTTAACAGAGGTTAAATAAGATCTGATTTGCATTTTTACCAGAGAAATCTGGCTGTAGTTTAGAGGAGGACTTCCAAACTTTAATGTGCATTCAGATCTCTAGGGGCTTTTGTTAAAATACAGATAATTCAGTGGGTCTAGATTGAGGCCTCAGAATCTGCAATTTTGGGGGGAGGGGGGTACCAGAGATTGAACCCAGGGGCACTTAAACACTAAGCCACATCCCCAGCTTCACCCCCTCCCTTTCTGAGACAGGGTCTTACTAAGTTCCTTAGGGCCACGCTAAATTGCTGAGACTGGCTTTGAACATGAGATCCTCCTGCCTCAGCCTCCTGAGCCTCTGGGATTACAGGCTTGCTACACTGTGCCCAGCTAGAATCTGCATTTTTAAATGATGTAGATGTTCCTGATTCATGGGTCAAGTTCAAAACAAGGACTTAGTTGTTGGGGGCTGAGATCAAGTCAAGATGGCACCTGGCAGTTTGCCAGGAGGAGTGGTTTGTAAGGCAACACCACCGAGCCATTAAGATGGTGGGGATTCCTTATTGGCTGATTGCTGTATCTGGATGGTGTTAATTGAGTCAAGCTGTGTGTAATCAGTTAGGTATATATACCGCTGTTGTTCCATAATAAAGCAGTTCCCGCTTCAACCTTCAAGTTGCTGGTCACCTCCAGGTTATTTTGCCCAGCCGGACTGCAGCACTTAGTAAGACTCTTAAGTTTATGTAAATATTGATGGGGAAGATCCTGGAGGGAGAGGATGTTGATCCACCATGAAATAAAAAAGAGGGAAGAGACCTGAGAATGGGTAAAGGTAGAACCACAGGCACTCATGACTCAGTAATTAGCCTTAGAGTGGAAAGAGATAGATCCTCTGTGAAAACAACAGGAAACACTGAAGTCACATGCAGAAACAAGAGATTTAATGTTCAATAACTTTGCAAAATCCTTTTGATCAACTTTAAGCAGATTTCAGATCATATAGATTTCTTAACTGCAGTTTCTTTCAGAACATTTAACATACTAACATGCATGGTGAATCAATCAAAGGCTTCCCAATCATCATTGACCACAGAACCCCTTTTCATGGATCTCCAAGGGGCTTGTGTTCTGGAAAGCATATCTTGGGCAACACTGACTTACCCAATGTGTGTTTGGAGACTCTGTTATTAAATGGAGACAATAATCACTTCATACTTCTATTGTAAATGTAAGTTTCAAAAATATATGCAATAAGTCACAGATAAGTTTTCAGTGTAGAGATTCAATTAGATAAAGCTGGCTCCATCAGCCCTAGAGTCCAGGTGGTTATCTGAGGCAGTAGAACAGACTGCCATCCAGGGACCCCGAGGGTAGCATTTGATTACCTTGCTGAATCTAGCAAAGCTCTTAGTGGTGCAGGTTCAGAAACTATCTCCTCAACACCCTGGAAGCAGGCATCTCCTAGAAACAAGTGCATATAAACCAGAATCTTAATATAGAACCATAAACTAAAATATATTAATTAGCAGCAATAAGTGCTATGTCAGATACATAGGCCATTATAACCTTATTCATTCATTCAAGAGTATTGATTGATTGTCTATTATATGATTGTCCATTATATGGGCCATGAAACAGATGTAAGACCCAGGCAGTGCTTATCAGTGTCTTCCCAGGGAAGTGATAACACACATCTCTTTCTGCTGGCATTGTTAAGTGAGAGCAGGTCAGTGACTCTTGGACTGCTGCGGGGATTCAAGGTGCCTTGGGCAGTGAGAGAGAATAAGATGAATACACAAAGAAGAGTAGAGATAGCCTGTGTCAAGAATGGTATCCAGTCTACGAGTCCCTGGATTTTTTGGCTATTCCTATTCTTCCCACTCTCTAAACTAACCCGGGACTATTCCCACTTATCTGAAGTGATAAATTCTCTTTCTGCCTAGTCTGGTTTTAGTTGGGTTTCTGTCACTTGTAAGAGACAGAGTCCTGACCTGTATACCTGGCATGCAATTTAGCTGGGTCAGGACAAATGCGAAGTCTTTTAGAGCAGCCTGTATTCCCTCGTGATTCATGAGCAGAGAAGATGAAAGAGAGAATCCAGGCAGAAAGATTTTTTTAAACTAATGTCTGCCAAATCTGAAAAGAGGTTCTAAAGAAGCACCTTTTCCTTGCTGTGGCTTGACAAAGCACAGTGTTGCCCCTTTGCAAACCAGAAAGACAAAAATTGTGCCAGTCTTCTGAAGCTGGGTTAGAGAATTAATCATCAGTATCAGGCTGTTTCCTCATATTCTGACCACAGCTGAGTTTACTGGGTCCTAAGCCGCAGCCCAGCCTCCTGCCCCCAGGCCCAATCAGCCTGATCAAGGAGGCATTCCATTAGCTCTTGCCCAGAGCTCTGTGTCAGCATGGATGTTACTGGATTCTGGTTGCAGTGATCCAGTTCTGATAAATGAACTCTAGTCACATCAACAGGATTCCATCCTCAACATCCTGGCTGCCAGCACTATGTCCACATCACACAGTCCCCAGTGACAACTGGCTCTAGTGAACTTCATCTAGGACCTTAGTTGGGTATCCCAAGAACCAACTGCTGAGACAATAACTCCAGGGCAGGTAGACAGAGAAACCCAGCAGGAGTAGAAGTAAGACAAGATAGGAAAGGCAGCCAAATAAAGGACACCTGGGCACTGTCGGCCAGGTAGCAGGGGTACGACTGGAGCTCAATTATGATGGGAAGCTGGGGAGCCAGTGTGGACTAATGCTCAGGTATCCCATCCAAGGGATGAGGCTCTTTGGTGTTCATACACTAACTTCCACTAATGGTTGGTTGAAGGATGGGGAAGGAGCACAATAATTCCTGGACATCTGCAGCTTGCCACACAGATAAGCAAAGTGGGTCTCGGGGGCCAGAGAACAGCCCCTAGGCAGAGTTGCAGGTGCCAACTGCCAGTTGGAAGTTGGGTGGGTATAATGCCATCAGTGTCATTTAGCTTCTGGATTCTATCTTTGACACCAAGGACTTCCTGCTTAGGGGTGATTATGACTCAGACTCATGACCATTTTCTCCTACAAACTCCCACCTCCTATCCCTTCCCTGACTGGGACTCAACCAATGGGCAGTGAGGATCTGACTTGAGCTAGACCAACTACCCTGGCAGCAGCTTGTGAGAGGCTGTGGAGTGTGAGATCACATGGCTGTGTTATCTGAGGATTGTCTCCCAGACAAGAAGTTAACACTTGATGGAGGAACCCAGGAGAAAGGTAGAAATGTGGCGTCTCCCATAACAAGTTATGAAGCAAAAAGAAATGCTTCTAAAGTAGTAATTATAATGACAATAGCAATGACTTTTCATCAACCATGCAAAAGACTAAATACTTTATTCTGTTTACAGAAGATGGGATTACAAAACTGGTGTCAAATGAAGAGGCAACCAAAAAATAGACAAATAGACATAAAATATAGGAAAATCTACATAGCTTAATTAGCACTTAATTAAAAAAATAAAAGTCTACCCTCTTCTATCGTATGAGACAGTGGCTGGTTGAGATAGTTCCAGCAGCAGCTGCATGTTCTGTTCAGAGTCCTCAGTCCTCTCCTCATATACAGGCAGTTTTTTCTAGGTCTTACTCACCGGGTCAGATCTCTTTCTCCCTTAGAGTCTGTACGTCGAGCTCCATTGTCCCTCCTTCAATGACAGCACCACTGGAGGAACCTGCTCATCAGCTATGTTTATATAGTTGGCATATGTCTGAACCCTTAAGACTGACAGGAATTAAAGGTGCTCCTTAGAAGCAATCCCTGGAGAATTTGAATTCCCAGTGCAGATCACAGGGAAGGCGTGTTGCCTAATCACTCTTCCAGAAGCACTGCACGCCCAGCTTGTGCCTGCTTAGATGCAGTGGTCAGTGGTCATTGTTGGTACTCAACCTGGATGCCTTTCCAGAGCTGTAAGTTTGGAGTCGCTTTGAGTGCTGTGGTTGATGACTTTACCTGTGAACTTCCTCTGTGACCTTTGGGCACTTGGCCTATGACTAAAGAACTGAACTTTACATTTTATTTCCCTTGAGTTAATTTAAACTTGAGTGGCTACATGTAGTAGCTAGTGGATACCATGTTGGACAACATTCCAGAGCCTCCCTCCCATGGATCCGGCCAAAGCTAGACTTTACCCTGAGACTACAACCTTGCTCATCGCTATCCCCCTTTCCTTTTTCTGCTTTACTCCCTCCTGTACTGGTTTCTCCTGAGAGCATAACCTCAAAAAATCATGTGTACCTTACCCCCTGTCTCGGGCTCAGCATCTAAAGAACCCACCTGAAGCACTGTTATAATTCTTTTTTGTGGTACTAGGGATTGAACCCAAGGCCTCATGCACGCTTCGGCTAACACTCTACCAGTGAGCTACATCCCCCACCCTTTTTAAAAAAAGTTTTATTCTGAGATCGGGTCTCATAAAGTTGTCCAAGCTGGCCCCAAATTTTGCGATCCTCCTGCCTCAGCCTCCCCAGTAGCCAGAAAGCTTAGACTCTGAATCAAAGGGCACATATAAATTCAGTATCAGTCAGAATGTTTTTTGGGGGGTGGGGGGGATACTGGGGATTGAACTCAGAGGCACTTGACCACTAAGCCACATCTCTAGCCCTATTTTGTATTTTATTTAGAGACAGGGTCTCACTGAGTTGCCTAGTGCCTCGCTTTTGCTGAGGCTGGCTTTGAACTCTCCATCCTCCTGCCTCAGCCTTCCGAGGCTGCTGGGATTACAGACATGCGTCACTACACTGGGCTATTAGCAGTCAGAATGTTTTTAGCACAAACTTTGAAAGAATCCTGGGCTCATCCAGCTGAGGCAAGGAAATTTATTATCCTCCAGCTGGAAGCCCAAGGACAGGACAGCTCCAAGGCTGGATAATTCAGTGGTTCAATGACATTTCCAAGGACCAAATTATTTCCTATCCTGCTGTTCTGGTAAACATTTTTTTTAGCCAGGCATGGTGGCCCAGGCCTGTAAATCTTAGCTATTTGAGAGGCTAAGGCAGGAGGATCACATGTTCTGGAACAGCCTGGGCAATTTTGCAAGATCCTTTCTTAAAATTTAAAAAACATAATTTTTTTTTTTTTTTTTTTTTTTAAGGACTGAAGATGTAACTCACCAGTGGAGTGCCCCTGACTCCAATTCCTAGCACTGAAATAAACAAACAAACATTTTTTTTTTTTTTTTAAATTTTTAGAGGAAGTGCTCCAGCTGGGTATGGAGGTGCATGCCTGTAATCCCAGCTACTGCAGAAGCTGAGGCAGGAAGATTGCAAGTTCCAGGTCAGAATGGGCAATTTAGTGAGGTCCAGTCTCATAAAAGAAAGGGGAGGGATTGGGATGTAGCTCAGTGGTAGAGGACTTGCCTAACATGGGCAGGGCCCTGGGCTCAGTCCTTGGAACTACTAGAAGAAGGAGGAGGAGGTGGTGCAGAGCAGGGAGGCGAAGGAGAGTGCTTTAGGTCCAAATCCAGTTTAGGGTGTTGGCTTTCTGCTACAAGATGGCTGACTGCCCCTAGTGCCAGCTTTCACATCTGGTTGCAGTTATGTCTAGAAGAAAAAAAGACCATCTTTTCCTGAGTGTCTTTTATTAGAAGCAAGACAGTCTTTCCTGGAATCCCCCTGCAGATTTCTGTTTTATTGGTCAGAATGACATCACATGGCCATGTCCAAACCAATCTCTGCAAAGGGAAATGGGAGAACCACCGATGCTGCCTGAGAACAGTAGGGACCTGCCTGCTGGGCCTGTGGCCAGCCTTTGCTGCAGGTGGCTGGCGAAGAAGGGTAGAAACCTGAACACAGCATAGCATCTGTGAACAGAATAGGGAATTGGATAAAGTTCACTACAGTATCAATTACAGGTTTCTTTAAACCAGCTTCTGCTACCACATGTTCTCAGGTAACCTTTTAGAGGGTTAGTTATTATGGACGTTCTAAGACCTAAGGCACAGTCTGATACATGCAAAACCTTTAGAGATATTTTTTGGAAAGACTTCTTAAGTTAGAAGCACCCTCTGATGGCTTCTCTGCTCATTAATCACTAACTTAAGCTGAAACTTAGAGATTCCCTGTCAATGCCTTCATTACCAGTCTCAAATGCAGAGGGATGCTGTGTGTGACCATAATGCCACACATCTGCCTTTTCGCTCTAACACTCTCGGTGATGTTAAGATGACAAGAGTTCCTATCAGTCCTACTTAACATGCATTATTAATATGGCTTTCAGCTTCACTGGCTGAACCACCATTCCTGTTACAGCACTTCATGAAAAATAAATGAGCATGATAATGGCTTTCTCTTTGTGGAGTAAAATGTCAAAAAAACCTATAGAAGATAGACATGAGCATGAAATTTGTGGGAAGTGTCATCTGGAACCATTTTTTAATGCAATAAAAGATCTTGGGGGTGACTTTAGCATCTGGAAAGCAGCTGACACCAAGAGGAAAGACGAGTTGTTTATGTTCTGGACTCTAAATGGAGCCTGATAGATTGCTCACTCCCCTGTTAACTAACATCAGTCACCAGGGCTGAAAGCCTGGGCAGTTTTGCAGACGTTATGCCAAGTGAGGAAACTTGTTGCTAGAGAAACCAAACAGTAATCAGTTACATTTTATTGATAATGAACAATTTGACTCTTTTTGCCAATTGCCATTTTAACTTCTTTACTGAATGTCTAATAATTTTTTGAATAAATAAATCAAATACATTTCAAACTTAATATGTCCAAAATAAAATTTTTGATGGAGTAAGTATCTATGCTTGTGTTCCTGTCTTGATTTCTCTCAATTCCTTGTCACTCCTTCATTTCTGCTCCCTGGATCACCTCTCAAATATATTACTTGCACCACTGAAACAGGGGGCATGAAAGGAACAAAGATTTCTTAAACTATCATTAGAAAACTTGCAAAGAAATTATGAGTACAGTTTAATACAGCACAGTTGATGTCTACTTTGAAGGTTAGCCATTATTAAAGATGCACAAGAAAGGCTAGGGAGATAACTCCATTGGTAGAGTGCTTGTCTTGCATGCACAAGGCCCTAGATTTAATCTCCAGCACACAAAATTAAATAAAATTTAAAAACAAAGAAAGAAAAGATGCAAAGAAACCAACAACACAATTTACCACTGAGGAAAAGAACTGGAAATGTGGGGGGGAAGTTTACATTTCACTGTGACCTTTTGTAATTTGAATGTTTTGGTTTAGTTAAAAAAAAAATAATTACCTGTTTTTGTTTTGCTTTTTCATTCTTTGGTACTGGGGATTGAGCTAAGAGACACTTTACCACAGAGTTACATCCCCAGACTTTTTAATTTTTTTAATAGGGTCCCTCACAAAGTTACTGAGGCTGGCCCCAAACTGTGATTCCGCTGGCCTTCAACTTGCTATTCTCCTGCCTCAGTCTCCCAAGTCGATGGGATTACAGGCATGTGCCACTGTGCCTGGGGCATGGTGACTTTGAAATCAGGTACTCAGGTTGAATCATCCCAGTAAGGAATTTGCCTTATGCCTGCATTTTGGGGAGGAATTCAGTACCATTTGTCCCTCGTCTCTAGAATTTCTGCTTAGTAAGGAAAGAAAACACAATCATGTAAGGACCTACAGAAATTGGTGGCAGAGTAACAAAAGATATCAGACTCATACACAAAGCTCTATGGTTCTACTTGGACTGAGGCAGGGGTGGGGGTGAAATCTACTTCGTGGTCCAGAGGTGATGAAGACAATAGTTTTCCACCATGGTTTCCACTTTGCAGTCTCACCGCTCTCAGGATTTAAATCTCAGGGGAGTGACCAAGAAGGTGGGAGGCTGAAATTAGTAGAAAAACTAGATTATTCTTTACCCCACTATATATGCTACAAGTGGTTGTTTCCTAAAGGTAGGCAGGACACATACATCTCTGGAGGTCCATGAGGTGATTTTAGGTGGTTCCTAGTCTTTCCTAAGTATGATCTGCCTTTCATGGTGACCCTTGTCACCCACTGCCCTTTGAGGAAAAGGGTTTTCTAGTTCTGGACAGGGATGGGAAAAACATGCTTGCAGGACTGCTCACATTAATGGCTCCTTCTGGTGATGGGGTCCTGGGGAGAGAAGGCCATGCTCAATATCTCCATCAGGGTCTGAGAGGAGAGGTGACCTCTGTATTCCAGGGCCTGTTAGATGTGTGAGCACTGGAGCTGATGGAGGGGAAGAACACCATGATTCCTACTTCCCCTGGGTATAATGTTGAAAGTGATGCTGCAGTTGGATACACAGATACATTATCCGAGAGGATTCGTGGAGACAACTATCAAAGGTAATTCTGTATGATTATCAAGTTCAAGGTAATCATATGCCACTCTGCCACCCATTTAAATGAGTTGAACATTGACTGAATACATTCCCTAAATTATTTTTAGATCCCTCCCTAACTTCCTACCAAGCTATCAGAAGGCTCAGGGCTACTGTGCTGGTATTCTTGCATTTTCTATCTGGATCACCCACACTGCCTACTTAAACACCTTGGTTCTAGGCTGTTTACTTATTTCAGACTCATGTTTCTGTTGAAATGTGGCTGACTCTCTCCAGCCCTGATCTCAGGCCTGCCATTGGTCATTTTCAAGCAAATTCTGTCTATGGTGCTGAAAGGAGGACAGCAACAAAATAGAAATCATCAGACAGAGGTAGTAAGCACAGATATTAAGAAGTGACTGGCGCTGCACACAGTGGCACATACCTGTAACCCCAGCAGCTGGGGAGGCTGAGACAGGAGGATGGAGAGTTCAAAGCCAGCCTCAGCAATGGTGAGGCACTAAGAAACTCAGTGAGACCCTGTCTCTAAGTAAAATACAAAATAGGGCTGAGGATGTGGTCGAGTACCCCTGAGTTCAATCCCTGGTACTCCCCCACCCACCCTCGAAAGAAAAAGAGATGACTGGTCATCCATTGTAAAGAACACACAAGGATGTTAAAGGCCACCAAAAAATAAATAAATACACTCAACTAGGCTGCAAATGACAGACCAGAGAGTGTTGGATTAGATTCAAAGAGAACCAAGGTGACTAGAAATGAGCTGGTAATAGCAATATAAAGTTTGAAGGGAATAGAAATGCTTTTGTATTTGGTATCACTGTATCATAAACACTAATGGAAGATACTTGTCATAGGAACAATTTTATGTGAAAAACATCTTGGGCTTTAGATCATCACAACTTAAGTGTGAGCCCAGACTATTAATCCTGTGCTAACGAGAATGTGACTCAGTGGTCCTCTGGAATGCTATACATTAGACTACAGCCGGGCCATTTAGATCCTGGTCTGGGTAAAAGGACGGAGATGGGGTATTAGAAGAAGGTATGCAGATTCCCTTTCCTGGGCCCCCTTCCTCAAGTGTTGTGTTGGCTGCTAATATGCCTGAGAATTGCCCTTGTCCAAACAGGGACCTCTGCATTCAGGAAAGTTACCCCTAACTCCCATCAGCAGAGCTAATGACTGAGTGACAGAATGCAAAAGACAGAACCCTTTGCCTCTAGGTGGGACTAACTTATTGATGCTATTCATGCCCCAGAGATCCCCAAGGAATCCCCTGCTGAAGCTGGTCTCTAGTTGAAATCACATCCTTGCTTAGCTGTGTCCTTTGTCCCACCCTGCTTCCCTACAGGTTTCCATGTGACCACTCCCTAGTAAATCACTTGCACCAGAATGCCTGTGTGACTCTGGATAAGGGTTCTATTTATATATCATTCAAGGAGAGAGAAGGAGCTGGACTATTTAGTCGAGGGGGGAAGAAAGGATTTGAGGAAATATGATAAGTAGCTTCCTTCAAATACTAAAAGAAAAAGGGAGGGGGAGGTAGAAATTAGACCTAGGAAGAATTTGGCTTAGTATCAGAAAGAACTTTCTAATAATCAAACTTTTACAGCATAGGTATAGTCTTGCAGAATAATTAACAGCCTATCCCTGGAAATGTTCACCCAGAATCCAGGGGACACTTTACAGTGGTGATTCCCTGAACCAAAACCAACACTCTAATTGTCATTATTCTAAGTGGCCACAAGATGGCATCAGCAGAGAATTCCCAACCAGTGACTAACTAGAAAATTCTAGTTGTTTTCACAGATTTATCCAGACCTTTAGCTGTCAAAATAGGTGTTGTGTCTACCAATATTAGCCTTTATTGATTGATGGCTACACATTTTTGAAAGTAAAAAAATTTTCCTGAAGTCATGATTTTTACTATCGTAAAATTAAAAAGGAACCTCAGAAGGAGATGAATTTACTGTGTGTGAAGTTCACCCTGAATTAGCGTACACATATTTTTTTAAATATGTTGATCATGGTGCTTCTTCCATATGGTTACATAGGTTTCCAGGTCCAACTATTGTGTACTATATCTTCCAAGGGAGGGAGTCTGTGTTTCAAATAGCCTTAATGAAGCGTTTGCATGACAGGTCTCAGCCTAGGCTGATTTATGGTTCTCAAAGGAAAAAGAAATGATCCATACTAGTAGACTTCTTCTTTTTAAATATTTTTTAAAAATATTTTTTAGTTGTTGGTGGATATTTATTTATTTAATTATTTATTTATATGTGGTGTTGAGAATTGAACCCAGTGCCTCATCGAGGCTAGGCAAGTGCTCTACCACTGAGCTATAACCCCAGCCCACTGGTAGACTTCTTTTTGTACCAACCTCAAAGTCTACATAAGATGTCCCAGCACTGAGATGCTGAGGAACAACTCTACTGGGGAACCCAAATATACCTGTGATTTCATGAAAAAAAAAGTATTTGTATCAGAGCTCTGTTTGCAACTCTGAGGCCAATTAATTCTATCAGGTCTCAATACCCAGCCATGCTTGGCTCCAATCTGTGGTAGCCAGTCGCCAAGATGGCCACCCAACAATTCTTTTCTCCTGGTATCTATTCTCTTGTAATGTTCTTGTCCATACTGGTCTATGTGACTGATATAATATGTAGAAGAAACAACACATGTCCACTGAGACTAAGTCATTAAAGACACTTGCAGGTTCTGCCTTGCTCTCTCTTGGATCACCCATGCTAGAGGAGACGAGCTGCCATATTTTGAAGATGCTCAAGCAGCCCTATGTAGAAGTCAATGTGGAGAAGAACTGAGGCTTCCCATTGACATCTTGCAGTAACTTGCCAGCCACATACGTGAGCCACCTTGGAAACAGGTCTTCTAGCCCTAGTCAAGCCTTCAGATGACCCCAGTTGAATGGATACAGCTCAACATAATTACAATAATCTTGAGTCGTAACTGCCATGATTGCCCATAATTAACCCTTGTTTGTTTTTTTCCACATAGTTTCCCAATAAACCATAAATAGATAAATCCATTAGGTGGGGAAGAAATTATTGGATGTTCAGTTGTATATAGGTTATTTGTATCACATTAGGTAGAGTTTTGACACTGTTATCATCTTTGGATAGTCTTTGTTTTAAGGACATTTGTACGGATGCTCACTTGACAAGTAGACTTGTGCTTTAGGTGTCCACTTGACTGGGCGAAGCTCCAACGCTGTTAAGTTATGTCTGGTTGTGTCTGTAAGGAAGCTTCCAGAGATTAGCAAAGTCATGTATTAATTGACTGAATAAATAAGATAACCCTCAAAAAAAAATCCATTAGGGGTTTACAATTGAATCCTGGCTCCAGGGATGCACTTGATGCTTCAATATTATCTTAAGATAAACCAGATATGTTCCAGCCAGGATCAGTTCACATTCATCTTAACCCAGAAATATGCCCTTCTTTCCAACCCAAATTGCAGGGATTCTACTGGCCTTAGTGCCACTCTGGACCATCCTTCTGTCACTAAGTCTCGTGATAAGTTGCACTCTGCAATTCTATTCCTGTCTGCTTTTCTTTCTTTGGCCTCCAGGCACTTTGGGGCCAGTCTTCATAGGGTTGGAACAACCTAGTTCCTCTGGAACAACAACTCTATGCAATATTTTAACTGCAGTTTCATGAAAGACTCCGTCTGAACCACCAGTGTTGCTGATTTCCTTTCCCTCAGTAGCTGTACAATCATGCTTATCGTGTTAAGCTACTAAGTTTTGGGGTAATTTGTTATGCAGCAGTATGTAACTAAAACAACTCCCCCAAATACTAGCCTCCTTGGCCTTATCTGTTCTCTTCTCACATTCCTGTCCACACTCTGTTTGCTGTCCTCCCTTCAGGCGCTTTACTCTGGCTCTTCTTTCTGCCTGGAATCCTCTTTGCTCATATACCCCAGGGTTGAGTCTCTGGTTTTGTTCAAGTCTTTGTTCAAATGTCAGCTTTTCAGTGATACCTGCCTGTACCACTCCATTTAAAATTGCAATACTTCCTGACATTTCGATACTCATTTCCCACTCCCCCTTTTTCTTTCTTTCTTTTTTGTAGCCCTTATAACATTTTATCATCTAATATAATCTATTTATTTATGCTTATTCTCTCTCTGTATGTCTCTTTCTTCATACTAGAATGATTATTCCACCTACAAGGAGGGAATCTTTGTGTTTTATTTACTGATATAATCCAAATATTTCTTAAGATGATTCTCAACATAGCCTTGAGGTTTTCTCCAAGTGTTCCCCTCTACCTGGAGGGGACTGTTTTCCAGAATCTGAGCCCAGAAGACCCCTCAGAGCCCATATAACATTGATATGATAAGATTGCTGAAGATACAGTTGAATATGAGAAAGAATACCCTGCATTTGAGGCAGATGAGGGTTGACTGACCACTCCCTAGGTGTGTGATCCTGGGCAAGTCATCCCCCCTCGTTGAGATTCAGTTTCCTTGCCTATAGTGATGAAATATAGGCAAGTCTCTTCTGCCTTGCAGGAGTGTGGTAGGAAGCATGGCCTTTGAACTCAAATTCTTACACCTCAATGACCCAAGGAAATGTCTATCTTCAGGTTTACCAACTGGTCTTTGTGATAAAATACCAGCTTTGGGAAGGACACATTTGTGTTTAAAACTCAGAGATCTAGTAAGTCACTAAGTGAGATGTGGATTACAGTGTTCCAGACACAGGGAACAAAGGGGGAAGAGGGGCATGCATGCCTCATCAGGGACTACTGATATGGGAAACTCAGGGTTGGAAAAGATCAACCACTTCCCAGGAAGTCCCTAGTAGACCCTCTGTGGACTCCAGGACTTCTGATTCTTACACTACTTTCTTCATCACTCCATGTTCTCCAAGAGTGATAAATGTAATCATTTTCATAATATGGTTACGTTTTCAGGCTCAGTTCCTTGGCTCACTGGATACCCCATGGACCATCACACTCCTGTTTAAGCACTATGTATTGCATCTGCATCCACTTTTCAAGCATCCTATCAGAACAGGAGGCAATCCGAGGTTATTGCCCCAATTCTGCCAGTCACCTGAGTTCTTGCCACTTCCATAGTTCTTAGACCACCTTTTCCTTCTATATAATGATAGGAGTTTCTATCTTGTTGGATCTTTGCTTTTATACCTTATTGGCTTTATCTCAGGTTTACTACTGTGCAATTTCAGGCTAGGTACCGGGGCATTTCTGAAATATAACTGTGTGCTTTATGTGTGGGTAGATGTGCATGCAGGCATGGTCTGTATCTTTGAATCTGCAGTTTAACTGGTAATAATAATAATGATAATTGATAATTGATAATTTGGATGAATAATAAAATTTTATTGATTAAAATAATAACAGTGGGCATCAATTATTGAGTGCTTGTTATTTCCCAGCCACTATATTAAATTTAGGCAGGGACCACTTAAGTGTAAGAAAATCGGTCACATGCAGTCAGCGATAGAACTGGGCTCATGAGTCCATTCTTTTATTTAAAATTACAGCATCCTCTTATTCTCCCCTCCTCCCCCCAGCTCTTGTTTTTCTTCAGTTATGGTTCCAAACTCTTTGTTCCCTCAAATCACTAGACAGATTTTCATAATTCACCAGCACAAACCACTTCCTTGGCCAACCCACATTTTTTTTTAATGTTTTTAGTTGTCAAGGGACCTTTATTTTATTTATTTATATGCAGTGCTGAGAATTGAACCCAGTGACTCACACATGCTAGGCAAGTGCTCTACCACTGACATACAACCCCAGCCAGCACCCCTCAACCCCAATTTTTAATGTGCGTTACCCAAATCTCTTGGCTGGCTCCAACTCCATCGGCAGCTCTCATTGACTACGGCCCAGAGTGTGTCCAACAGAATGGCAGGAACCTCCACTCTAAAGAAAGCCCATGCCCTCCTTGCAGGTGGGGAGGACTTTCCTACTCTGGTCCACTTCACATCTTCTGTCTGATTTTTCATGCTTCCTCCTTTGAAATCTCCCTTTGAGCCAGGCTGCGGAGTTCTGGAGAGATTTTGCTAACCTCACCTGGAATAAGCCCTGCGTCTTTTCCAGCTATTTATATCAGCTCACATCCTATATTTTTCAGAACTCTTTTTTTAAAAAAACAACAACAACAAAAAAAAAGGCAGGTTCTCAGCAACAGAAGCTGACCCTTTAAAGGCCTTATTAGAATGATGTGGAAATCTCACAGAATTTACAGAATCTGAACAGGCAGGCCCCAGGAAGGAGAGGAATCAGGGTGTTTGAGGAATCCAAACAGCAAGAATGAATGGGAAATCTCTTCAGGAGGTTTGTGTCCAGCATACAATTTCCACTCTTTATCCTTGTGCTCAAAATTTGAATCTAGTCCAGCTATTTGGGAGACTGAGGTGAAAGGAACATTTGAGCCCAGGAGTTTAAAACTAGCCTGGGTAACAGAAAGACCCTATCTTATTTACTTATTTTTAATATTAATTATTTAATATTAACATTATAATATTAATCATTTCATTTTGGTCACTTGGCCACATACACCTTTTAGCCACAGCACTTTGACAGTCCCATCAAGACTGCATGTAATGGCTGCTATAGTAGGGAACAAAGGTGGAGGAGGGGCATGTATGGTACAGCACTTGCCTAGCACGTATGAGGTATGGGGTTTGATCCTCAGCACCATATAAAATAAATAAAATAAAGATATTGTGTCCATTTATAACTAAAAAAAAAAAAGAAAAGAAAAGAAAAAGAAAAAAGACTGCATGTAACTGGGTAGAATAAGTTTCTCAAGATTCTAAACCAGGGCAGAGGGGTGGCGAGCAGGCCAGACAGCGGGACCACAACTTCTTTTCTTTTTCTCAAGCCTTAGATGCACCTCCTGATGGCCTCTTACCACCTGCCTTGCCTAGGGGTGATATTTAAATTGTGTGCAGAAAAACCAGTGCCATAGCCCTCAATAAGCTTGTTGCAGAGCGCACAGTTAATTACCTTCCTACACTCTGTAAACTCCTTGGGGCCAAGAGCCAAGGTTCCTAATTCCATAGGTTTGCCTAGAGCCCTTTCGTGTGCTGCATGTTGTGTGGAGGGACAGGATATGTGGAGGTTGAGGGGCTTCAGGTAAGTGGGAAGCCTTTTACTACCAGAATATACCTATTCCCAGGTGAGAACAATGATATCAAGTTCTGAGAGAATTTGAACAAAGAATCGCAGTGCAAAATTGGCACTGGGTCAGGCTCCTTTAGACTTCCACTGTGGTCACATGTGCTTCTGGAAACCACCCCTATCATTGACTCTTCTTTTTTTTTTTTTTTTTTTTTTTGAGTATGGGGGATTAAATTCAGGGGCACTTGACCACTGAGCCACATCCCCATCCCTATTTTGTCAGTGAGACAGGGTCTCACTGAGTTGCTTTTGCTGAGGTTGGCTTTGAACTTACAATCTTCCTGCCTCAGCCTCCCTAGCCACTGGGGTTATAGGTATGTGCCACCATGCCCTGCCTTGGCTCTCCTTTTATGATATTTTTCTGTTAGAGCCCTTAGGAAAACACCAACATTCCCTCTACTAACCTGCCATTTGAGAAAGAACTTTGATAGGGATTTGGGACATTTTGATGTCAACTATAACCCCTACCTGCTTAGCTTGTAATTTTTTAATTCATTCAACAAACAAATAGTTAGTGAGTATTATATATCAGGCACTATTCAAAGCACTACTAAGGACTCAGCATTGAATCAAAGAGACCAAATCTCTGCCCTGCTTAGATCAAATTCTAGCAAGGGATCCTACAAATAATTGGATGATCAGGCAAGAAACAAGTTGCCCAACCAGTTGAGTCTCCATTTCTAAATCTTTTTCTTGGAGGCAGGAGGTGTTCATCAGCTCTCAGTGCTTTTTCAGACATACTGTTCTAGAATTATAGGAATGAAGACATAACAATTTTTAGCCGAGCGCAGTGGCACACGCTTGTAATTCCAGAGGCTTGTGAGGCTAAGGCAGGAGGATTGCAAATTCAAAGCCAGCCTCAGCAAAAGCAAGGTGCTAAGCAACTTGGTGAGACCCTGTCTCTAAATAAAATACAAAATAGGGGTGGGGATGTGGCTCATTGTCAAGTACCCCTGAGTTCAATACCTGGTACCAAAAAAAAAAAAAAAAAAGATATAACAAATTTTCTATATCTAATTCAAGACAAAGGGGTATTCAAAGTGTCCCAACATATAAAGCATGGTAACAGTGGGGTTTTTTTTAAAAAATGTTTTTAGTTGTTGATAGACCTTTATTTTATTTATTTGTATGTGCTGCTGAGGATTGAACCCAGTGCCTCACACATGCTAGGCAAGCACTCTACCACTGAGCCACAACCTCAGCCCCTGATAGTGGGTTTTTAAAAATTTGTTTGGTAGTGGATATTGAATTCAGGGGTGCTTAATCATTGCGCCACATCCCCAGTCCTTTTTACCTTTTATTTTGAGATAGGGTCTCGATAAGTTCCTCAGGGCCTTGCTAAATTGCTGAGCAATGCTTTGCACCTGTGATCCTCCTGCCTCAGTCTTCTGAGTCACTGGGATTAGAGATACTTGCCACCACTCCCGGACTTAGTGATAGTATTTGGAAGGAGTTTGGAATGAGAGGGAGGGAGGGAGGGAGGGAGAGAGAGAGAGAGAGAGAGAGAGAGAGAGAGAGAGAATGAGAATGTAATTAAAATTTCACAAAATTGATTCAATGCTGTGTCCCCAGCTCTAGAATAATGATGGACACACCATCTGTTCAGTGGGTGAACCATGTGGGAAAGGGGAAGGGGACTTAACAGGTAGGTCTGAAGAGTAGGGGGAGAATTTCCTATGTTGACTACAGTTCCTCCCATGTACCTTTTTCCCCTCCCTTGTCTTGGGAATACTGCTGCTCTTTCTGCAACTCCCCCATCCCCTCAGGCATTTGAACCAAAGCAGAGTCCAGGCCTGAACCCAGAGGTGAACTGTGGAATCTGATTCTTCCCGCTCTCTATGATGCTAAGACAAATTCCTGGCTCATTATTGACTAAATAACCCTAGGGTTTCCCCTCTTCTGAGGAAAACTCCCCCCCCCACTCTCTCTCTCTCTCTTTTATTTTTTGTAGTTGTAGATGGACAGCATGCCTTTATTTTATTTGTTTCATTTCCATGTGGTGCTAAGGATCGAACCCAGTGCCTCACACATGCTAGGCAAGTGCTCTGCCACTGAGCTACAGCCCCAGCCCCAAACTTTCCCTCTCTTTATCTTCCTGTTTATTCTTAGTGGAGGAGAACATTTGCTTCCCAGGCATGCAACACATCTTCCTTAAAGAATTTAAGCTTGGGGTCAGAGATTCCAGTGCAGACAGGAAGAGGCCAGGCAGGAAGAGTCCACGGTGACACAACAGGAAGTGCTAGGGACTGTGGGGAACTGGACAGCTAAGTCCTATGTGTCCAAACTCAGACTTCTAAAAGTACTGTGTGGGCCAAACAAACCTCATCTGTGGGTGCGCTAAGCCGGGGGCATCCTCTTGTTTATGGCATCATCAATCACTAGAAATAAGCTAGAAAGACTTAAGAACTTCTAACTTCATTATTCTGTAGTCCCTCCCCTGAGATTATGTGACCAATTGGAAGGGAGAGAGGCCATCCCCAATGGAAAACTGTAGGTTGATAACTTCGGTAATACCCTACTATATCCACATTTGGCTGGGGAGAAGACTTGTCTTGGGTTAAACTACACAAAATTGCTATAGAGGCACAATTACAGGCTCAAACAAAAGCTGCCTTTGACTACTGAGAGGGGACAGTCTGGGTCAGAAGGATCAATTTTCTGATGAATCAGTGAATAATTCTGACTGGAACTAATCAGGCTTGTGCATGTCACCCTTCCTCTATAATCCATAGTTCACTGATTCGAAATTTGACCACCCTCCTTTGACTTCCCTTCCTCCTCCTCTTTCTCCTGGCTTTCCTGGCATACATGGAAATAGACTACATATGCGTGCACACACATGCGCATTTGGAGAGCAATACAGGACAGAAGGGAAGAGGAAGGCTCAGAGGGATGCTAGAGCCTTCTTGGACCGGACTGGAAAAAGAGAAAGATGTGAGAGGATGATGGCCAATGGAAGGAATTTAGTGCTTTCTACCTCCTGGGAATCAAGAAGGTCTCAGGGAAACTCACTCCTGGGTAACAAATTAGCTCCCCAGCAAGGCACATTCCTGGAGGATTAGAGGTTGGGGAGTGTTCTCAGCAATGCTTCTAGCTTCTAGTTACTGATGCCAAGGGAATAGGAAGGGCAATCAATTAATTTTCCCCTCAGCATTCCAACTGATGTTATCCCACAAAGCATTGGGTCACATTTCCAAAGTTATGTTAGGTCAGGCCTGGATCACCCATCACATTAGTTGAGGTTATATTGGCTTCAAGGAAGAGAAATGGATTTTGCCTGGCTTAAACAAAAATAAGGGTTTTTGGAAAGCTTCTGGGTTTTTTTTTATGAAATCCAAAGAGAGCTGATAGCTGAATAATCAGAACTCACAAGAAAATTAGTACCAGGAGCTCATGGTTGCATTGCCAGTGCTATGCTTCTGTTTCTGAAGGCCTAAGTTCTCTGGCTCTTTGGGATAAAAGGATCTTATGGATCCTATGACTTAACTCAGTTCCCTAGAAGCAGAGGGAGTCTGGGGCAAGTGATTTATTGGGGAAGTACTCTCAAGAGAAACCTGTAAGGGAATGAGGAAAACAGGATAGAGCAGGAGACAGAGCTAAGAAGCCTGTCTCAGCCTTACTCTCTAGTGGGATCTGGAGAGTGAATAGTACTACAGCGTTATCTCCCCTTTCTTGGTTTTCATCTGCCTGGCATCCCTTATTCTTTACTTCTTAGGGATTTTTTTCCCTACTGGTATTGAAGATTGAACCCTAAGACACTCTACCACTGAGCTACGTTTCTATTCCTTTTTATTTTATTTTGGTACTGAGGATTGAACTCAAGGATGCTGTTCTACTGAGCTATATCCCCAGATCTTTTTATTTTTTGAGACAGGGTCTCACTAAGTTGTTTAGGGCCTCACTAAGTTTCTCAGGCTGTCTCAACCTCCTGAGCTGCTGGGATTCCAGGCATGCCCCACTGTGCCCAGCCTTCTCACTTCTTTGTTCCTTTTCTACAGTGAGATTCCCATCATACCATTCCATCCTTTTGGTTTCAGGATATAAACGGGGTCAATCAATCCCAGCCTCCTCCAAATTTGAAGCTCACATGGAAGGCTTCTGGAGTCTTTAAGAAGTGCCCTGAAAACAGGCCAAGGATCTCCTGCTGGTAAGAACCTGGAGCTCCCCAGCTTTCTGTCTTTCAAAAGGCCATGGTCTTGCTCTTCCCTTAGTACTGGAACAATCCAAGAACAGTCTTTCCAATAAACTCCTTAGAGCCAGTTTCTAGTGCTAATAGAAAATTTATATTCTCCCCTATTTTTTTTTTTTTGGTTTTGGTTTGAGGATGAGCAATGATAGTTTAATAGTAGACTACATATCAGACTTCAATGACAAGAAATACGTTGAAAAAATTTCAGCAAATTGGAGTTATCAAATGTTGAATTGCAAACATAAGTTGGTTATTCAATCAAGCATTCAGAAAAAAATCACTGAAAGCACGTGGAATCAATTGGCTGTGGAATTATGGTATTCACAAGAGAAGTATATTCGTTTTGTCTAAGGTGTATGCTAAACATGCTTTAAATCAGTAAAAATTTTGTAAATTTATCTCTCTGGATACTTGGTTGTTTGCCAGCACAGCAATAAGATACATATTTATTTATTTATTTATTTTAGGGATGATATGAAGTTCAAGTAAAATGTATAGAGCTAGGGATGTGGCTCAGGGGAAGAGCACTTGCCTAGCATGTGTAAGGCCCTGGGTTTAATGCCCCCCAAAAGGAAATTTATGTAAATACTTGGTATTGCCTACTATCTCCCTATTCTTATTCTGCCACAATCATTGAGCAAAATGGAGCATTTTTGAAAGATTTAACTATATTCTATTTATTTGTATTTTATAAATAAAATCTCCTTAATTGGCTTAAAAC
This sequence comes from Callospermophilus lateralis, assembly GCF_048772815.1. NCBI lineage: Eukaryota > Metazoa > Chordata > Mammalia > Rodentia > Sciuridae > Callospermophilus > Callospermophilus lateralis. The sequence continues at coordinate 199,855,624 of NC_135305.1, read as the reverse complement.
AAGTCATTGCCATATTAAAACCATAACTGTGAATTTCACTTATTACATATCCATGGTTTGAGTCCATATGCTCCAGGTTTATTTATACTAAGAGATGGCTACCAATTTAGGATTTTTAAAAACTCTGTCCCTTTGAATTATCTAACCTAAATATGCAAACTTTTCTCTGAAGGACCACATAGTAAATATTGGGCCATATGGTGTCTCTCACAACTATTCAACTGCTGTTGTAGCCATGGACAGAATACAAAGAAATGGCCACATGGTCATGTTCCAAAAAATGGATGCTGAAGTTTGAATTTCATATTATCATGTGTCATAAAATATTCTTATTCTGATTTTTCAAAAAAAAAATTTTTAAATATCAAAATGATTCTTGGTTTGCAGGCCATACAAAAACAGGTGGTGGCCGGATTTGTTCTAGGGGCCATAGCATGCCAACTCCTGCCCTAATCCTCCAATTGATTGTATATTATTGAACAAAAGAAATATTGGTTTATGAAATTGAGATTATAAAATAATAAGCATTAGTTATAGAGTATATAATAACTTATTGTCTCCTAAAGTTATGAGCATATAGTCAAGTATATACCTATAAAACATTAAACAGGTAAGATTTCCTTGTTCACAAGAATTCCTATGAAATGTAATAGAAATGCAGAATGAGCTTACTATAAAATGACTGTCTATGTACTTGTTTTCTTGACTATCTAATTGCACAGTATACTAATTGAACATTGATTGTTAACACAGAATAAGGAAAATAAGGAGTTTTATGATGTATAAATTACGATGTATAATAACAATGCCTTACAATTATATAGCATTGGATAGTTCACAAAAACTGTAGTTTCCTATATTTCTTCAGGATCTTTACAACAACCCTGGAGGTACACAGTCAAGGTAATATTATCCTAATTTAAAGACAAGCAACTGGCCCAAGATTACACAAGGGACAGGGGAGTGGGAGGAACACTCCAGTCACACCTCTGAATCATAGTCAAGAGTTGTTTCCATAAAACTTAATGATACAATCATGCAATTCAAGAACTGGGTAATGAGTAAATCCTGCCTCACCACTTGAGGAATACACAGTGTCCCTCCACAGAGATGCCTCTGGTTTATCAACTTGTGCTCCACGTGCCTAATTATGGGAAATCCAGACATTACCTTCTCCTTTCCTCCTTCCCAGTATGTCTAGGAATCAGAATGATCTCATCCATCATCCATGGCTGATTGCTCTGGAAGGTGTTAACTTAGCTGCTGTAGAAGTTGGGAACTAGGTGTCACTACTGAGTCCAGAATATTCCAAAGCAATACCCTCATCAGTTATGCCCTTGAGAGGCAATGCACTTGTCAGACTTCACTGCTGCCCATGGGGTTTGAGCATAGTGTCTTATAGCTAATAAAGGCCCTGTCTGAAACAATCACAGCCCATGCCAGACCCAAGCTCAGCTACCACTACTTTGATGGCTTGCTGAGCCATAGGAATATGCAGGAAGTGACTTGGTCAGAGCTGTGTCCTCACTGTGGCTGATACTGGTGGTTGTCCCCTCAGTTCTTCTATGATTATACATTTAGGTCGTGCATCCAATGCCAATTAGCTCAGGGATCTCAATGTTAAAGTTCTCTAGACTCTTCACTCAGATTCTTCCCCAGGGCACAAGTCAAATGTGGAAATACATTTTCCTAAAGCCTTTACTTACTTAAAATTTAGCTTACTGTTATGGGCTTTTTCAAGCATACAAAAAAGTAGAGATATGATTTTATACTGTTTTCCTCTTCTCTCCCCATGTACCTATCACCGAGCTCTCATTCTTATCAGCTCTCATCCAATCTTGCTGCTTCTGCCCTGCCTCTTCCCTTCTGAAGTATTTTGAAGGAAATACTGAAGATCAACTAATTTCATTCCTAATTAATTCAGTGTACAGTTTGTTGGGGGGTGTGTACTAGGGATTGAACTCAGGGATACTCGACCACTGAGCCATGTCCCCAGCCCTATTTTGTATTTTATTTATCTCACAGAGTTGCTTAGCACCTCGCTTTTGCTGAGGCTGGTTTTGAACTTGTGATCCTCTTGCCTCGGCCTCCTGAGCTGCTGGGATTACAGGCATGCAGCACCACTCCTGGTTTCAGTGTACATTTCTAACAACAAAGACTGTTTTCAAAAATATAACCATAGTATTTGAATAATACCAACATTATTATTGAGCCTTTATCATTTAATACACAGTAATACAGAAAGATTTCCCCATCATCTCAAAAATGTCTTTATAATTGACTTATCAAATTAGGATCTACATATTATATTTGATTATTATGTTTCTTAAGTCTCTTAATTCATTAAGGTAATTTATTTGTTAAAGAAATCTTGTCATTGGTCCTGTAGAATTTTCCACATTCTGTAGTTGGCTGTATTCTCTTGGTATTTTTTTTTAAATATTTATTTTTTTAGTTTTTTCGGTGGACACAAAATCTTTGTATGTGGTGCTGAGGATAGAACCCGGGCCGCACACATGCCAGGCGAGCGCGCTACGGCTTGAGCCACATCCCCAGCCCCCTCTTGGTATTGTTTGACATTTCCTACTGTTCTTCTATTTAGAGGTTTAATTTGATTTCAAATTAAACAATATTTTGGGAGAGTGACAAAAATATTTCATAAGCAGCTCATGAATTTTGGAGTATGCTAATCAGGATGCTTATGATTTATGGCTCTTTGACTTTAGTGTTGTTAAAATTGATCAGTGAGTCCAGGTGTTGTTAACCTGATCTATCCATTATAACTCTGCCACCAATCTTTCATTTGATGGCTTTATCAGTTATTTATAATTATTACTTAAATCTATTATTTCACTAGAGGTTTCTGAAACAATACTATAATTGTATTATTCCTTTTATTAATGTAAAATATTATTATTCTTAAAACATTAATATTATTTATTAATAGAAAATATTCTATATAAAAACTTATTTTTCAGAAACTCATTGACTACTGTTAGAGTCTATAAACAAGTCAGGATGGCACCTGGCATTTTGCCAGAGGGAGTCGTTTGTGAAGTAACACCAGCGAGCCATTAAGTGTGGAGATTCCTTATTGGTTGACTGCTGTAGCTAGTTTATGTTAATTAAGATAAGCTGTGTGTAATGTATATATATACCCCTCCTGTCCTACAATAAACGGCTCCCATTCCTGCTGTATCAATGTACACAAGTTGTTCGTCACCCCCCGTTATTTTGCTGCAGCCGGACTGCGGCAGACTACAATGAAATATAATTTGTACAATAAAGGGAGAATGAACTTTTGATTCTTTATTTATTTACCAACTACCTTTACCACATAATAAACACCTTGGCACAGAAACTTCTATAGGTGACTAGTAAATATTTTCTTAGTCATTATAAACCGTGGATTTAAACATAATTTATGTAACAAGTGATTTAGAATATATTCTGTAGGCAATGGTGAACTACCACAGGCAGTTTCTAACTCTTCAACATAAAGCATACCTGAAAACTATCTAAAAACAAACAACTTACTTGTCTTAGGAGGAATCCTTTCTCAAAGAACTAAATTCTAAGCCCTAAGTCTTTAAACATACCTAAACTTATAGACTCACCTTTAATAATGGATTCTGTACTTGTTTTCTGACTTCCTTCTTCTCTTCAGTTTACTGGACTTCATTTTAAAAAAAAACAAAAAACTGGAATTGAACACTGAGCTGCATCCCAGACTTTTTGAGACAAGTTCTTGCTAAATTGCTGAGGCTGGTCTTGCACTTGCAATCTTCCTGACTCAGCCTCTTGAGTAGGTGGGATTGGACTACTCAGCTGTTGGATATCTATCTGGTTGTGTGATTGAAGCTAAAGATACTGTTCTTTTGGTACACCTAATAATGATTTCCATATTCAAATTATTTTCATTTAATTTTGTTTTTACCAGGAATCAAACCCATGAGAACTCAATCACTGAGCCACATCCCCAGCCCTTTTTTGTATTTTATTTTTAGAGACAGAGTCTTGCTGAGTTGCTTAGAGCCTCCCTAAGTTGAGGCTGGCTTTGAACTCGCTATCCTCCTGACTCAGCCTCCAGAGTTGCTGGGACTATAGGTGTGCACCACGGAACCCAGATATAATTCAAATTATAAGACCCATTTTCTTATAATTAATGGTATTTTCATTTTCATAACATAAGAACAAACACATGCTCAAATAATTGACCACTACTATGTGGACAACAATGGGGATCCTGCTCAAACTGAAGCAATGACTAGAGATCAGTGCTGCTGTATGATTCATGCAGCATGGGTTCAACATATTTGTCAGCTTATGCATCAAAATCAGCATTTGATGTGTAAAAGGACAGTTAGGTGTTTTCAAGGAAAATGTATTAAACTCAGTTACTGATTGTGATACACTGGACTGTTTGTCAGCTTACTTGCTATGTCTCCACTAGACAGTTAAGATAGTTCTAGGAGGGAAGAAATCACATCCATTCATTTACTCCCAGTATCCAGTACATGATTTTTTTTTTAATGAAAAAATAAATGATCTATGTAAGATAAGAGAAAAATCAACAATGGCTTTAAGCAGTGAGGACAATAATCAGATCTATTTTTAAAGTTATATTATTTGCATAGTTAGACTCTGGTAGTGTTGGTAATTGTGATAGTCCATTTGGGCTGTTATTGCAAAATATGATAGACTGAGTGGTTTATAAAGAAAATAAATTTATTTTTCACAATTCTGGAAGCCGGGATGTCCAAGATCGAGGAGTCAGCAAATTAGGTGTCTGATGAGGATCCAGTTCCAATAAAAAAATTGTTTTCTTACTCTAATCTTACATGTTAAGAGGTCTGTCTTAGGTCTCTTTTATAGGTTCCCCCCCACCCCCAAAGGGGTTTCCTCCTAATCACTTCCCAAAGGCTCCATTTAATAACATCTGTTGGTTGGTGTTAGGGTTTCAACATATGAGTTTTGAGGGGATACAAATAGACCATAGCAGTGATATAAACCATATTTAAGAGATTTTTTTTTAGTTGTCGATGGACCTTTATTGTATTTATTTATATGCAGTGTTGAGAGTTGAACCCAGTGCCTCCACATGCTAGGCAAGTGCTCTACCACTGAACTACAACCCCAACCCCAAATCATTTTTCATTTACAAATGAACCCATCTCCTTTAATAGAGATTTTGTTATATTTCATGATTATTTCATTATTATAACTTTATTTTTTAAGATATTGGGGATTGAATCCAGTAGTGGTCCAAAGTAACCATACCCAAACCTAATTTCCATAACACTGAATTCTGATGAACAGGACCACAGTGCAGTGATTCTTGTCAGAATTGTGTTTGCTAATAAAAGCTGGCTACTCCATGGCGTGTACAGCTCCAGGATGTGAGAGTAATTTCAACAACTACTCATTTAGTTTGGTTTGATATTCTGCCAATCTTATGACTGATTTGAAGCACATACTAGAACAGAGAGTGTAATGTTTGGTGTCCAGGGAAGCAGCAAACTAGAGGAGCCATCCCAAATTCCAGAAATATAAACATCCTCTGTATACCAAAGTTATCCATATTCTGCAGCAAATATTTAATTTAAATGTTAAAAAATGTTATATTAAGTAGGTCAAAGGTCATGTGGAAAAACATCTTAGTATAAAAAGGGAAGGAAATAGTAAAACTGAAAAGAGGTGGAAGAAAAAACAGACACATCTGTACATTTTCAAGATTTTACACTGTAAATGTCCTTCTAACAGAAGATGTACTTGAGCTGATTCACAGTCTTTTGCTTTTGCAGTCTTTCCCAGGCCTGTTAGTTAGCAGCCACCTTGCCCCCAAGGCACTGAGGGCAAAGAATATGTTTCAGGCAAACTGATAATAGGAAAGAATTATAAGGACAAGAAACAACCTGTAATACCAGGTGGGAGTGTCCAGACAAGCAATGTGCTGAAATTCTGACCCTTCCAGCTGGGTAACTTTTATACTTGTGCATTTACTTTTTGTGATGTTCATTCATTAATGACAATGGAATCTGTGACAGCCTGATGATTCAGGGAAAACTGCAGTATTGGGCATGAAATTGGGAGAAATTCAACATGAGTGCCATGGCATTACTAGTTTCTTCTAAAAGACTAAGGAAGAAACAGTGCTGAGGTTTTGAGTTACTTGGCATAGTAGGTAGGTATTGTTTTTTGCCCTTCAGTATTTATTTTCTCATTTGAGTGACAGTAACCCTTTTGTACCACCCCACCGGGAGCCACTCCTGTCCTATAATAGTTCATGCTCTTGGGTGACCTGGAGAAGAAGCATGAGTCAGATTTGACCAGTCACAGCACAGAATTTTATAGCCAGGATAACCTGCTAAAGGAGGGAGTGGGGTGGGTTAACCCATACTGGTTCAGCAAATCTACTGGGAAAGATCTCCTTATTGCTGAACTCAAGAGTACAGGTAACATTCATTATTAAGAACTGTCTTGCTGGGCTGGGGTTGTGGCTCCCTGGTGGAGGGCTCACTTAGCATGTGTGAGGAACTGGGTTGATTCTCAGCCCCACTCATACAAATGAATAAAAATGTAGTGGGATTCCTTTTCAAAACTTAAAAAAAAAAGAACTGTCTTGCTATCACATGAAGTCTAAGAATAAAGCCAATATGGAGGAGAGCTGGCCATTTATTAGTTACAAAAGGCTAGCTTTTATTTGTCTGACTTGAGATGAGCATAAGCTGCAATAGATTGAAAGTTCTAATTCTATCCTTATTTTCATAAGACAGTTAGCAGTGTCTAAATATTTATAAGAAAATTGATACTTTATGAAAACAAATGTAAACCTCTATATTCAAATAGTTTATTTTATTCTATGAACAATATAAATGTCTTCTAGGGACATGGTATTGTGGAGTGTATGAAATAAAATAATTTTTTTTTCCTTAAAAACATCGAATCTGCTTAGGAAGGCAAGACAAACAGTGAAAAAATCTCAAAAAACAGAAGCCCTTTAGAACACAAGTGAACTGCAGACAATAATGAATACAAAAAATTCTGAATGGCAATATACAGTAATTTATATTTGCAAACAAAACCAACTTATAACAAAAACATGAATAAAAGACTTTAGACCAAACTCTTTCAAGGGTTTATTGTCAAGCCACTGGTGCTTGCACTCCTAATCTTTAGGTGGATGATTCATACATTTGTATTTCCTACCTGGTTTCTCTGAATTACTGACTTGTATCTCTGTTTAGATGTCTAATAGGCATCTCAAACTCACCTTGTTCAAGTCTTCTTCCAAATCTTCTAGAGCTGCCCTATTTTCCAAACTTCAGTTGATGGCAAGTAATTCTTCCAGTTGCTTAAATCTAAAACCTATGCTATCTATTATTCGTTTTCTCACATCTCAAATCCATTCTATAACCAAATTTTGTTGGTTCTCTACTCAAAATTTATTCAAAGTCTAACCACTTCTCTATTGCTACCTGAATCATTGCAATAGCCTAACTGGTCTTCCTACTCTCATTCTTCCTCCCCCAAAAGTCTACTTACAGCACAGAGGTTAAAACACTCACATCATTTTATTGGGAAAAATTTCAAGAGTGCAGTAAAGTTGAAAGAATTGTACAGTGATAACCTCTAAACATCACTTAAGATTCTACTACTGCTCAAAATGGCTTGCATTATTCAAAGAGGAAAGTCAAGTTCCTGTGATGGCATGATTGGGTCCTAATCATCATTCTTCTTTCTTATCCATCACTTTTCAGCCACATTGGCCTCCTTGTTGCTTTTCAAATATGGCATGCACATTTTTGCTTTAGGACATTTGCATTTACTGTTCCTTTGCTTGGGATGCTCTGTCCTCCAATAATTCACATGGCTTGCCTCTCTTTACATCACCTCGTTAGAGGTCTTCTCTGACTCTTCAAGTATTATGTTGAATCATATGATCCTCATGCCACACACTGGTTTGGATAATATAACTCTAATGTTATTTTGAGTTAAAAATAATTTAAAAATTAAGCTGGGAAGGGTGGCATGTACCTATAGTACCATTTGAGAAGCTGAGATGGTAGTATCACTTGAGCCCAGAAGTTTGAGAACAGTTTGGGCAATGTAGTGGGATTCCTTTTCAAAAACAAAACAAAACAATACAAAAAATCACAAAAATTTCATATGGCTCAAGCTAATAAAATAGCAAGCCCATCCAATTATTTTATTCTCATCCTTTTATAATATTCTTTATAACACTATCATCTTATGTACTTTTTGTGTATTATCTGTACCTAAGGTGCTCAAAGATAGGAAATTTGTTGTCCACTGTCATGTGTCCTTAGTATGCAGAATAGTTTCTGGTGCAAAGTAGGTCTTCAGGACACATTTATTTTTATTTTATTTTATTTTTAATTTTTATTGTTGGTTGTTCAAAACATTACATAGTTCTTGACATATCGTGTTTCACATTTTGATTCAAGTGGGTTATGAACTCCCATCTTACCCCGTATACAGATTGCAGAATCGCATCGGTTACACATCCACTGATTTACATATTGCCATACCAGTGTCTGTTGTATTCTGCTGCCTTTCCTATCCTCTACTATCCCCCCTCCCCTCCCCTCCCCTCCCCTCTTCTCTCTCTACCCCCTCTACTGTAATTCATTTCTCCCCCTTGTTTTTTTTCCCCTTTCCCCTCACTTCTTCTTGTATGTAATTTTGTATAACCCTGAGGGTCTCCTTCCATTTCCATGCAATTTCCCTTCTCTCTCCCTTTCCCTCCCACCTCTCATCCCTGTTTAATGTTAATCTTCTTCTCATGCTCTTCCTCCCTACTCTGTTCTTAGTTACTCTCCTTATATCAAAGAAGACATTTGGCATTTGTTTTTTAGGGATTTGCTAGCTTCACTTAGCATAATCTGCTCTAATGCCATCCATTTCCCTGCAAATTCTATGATTTTGTCATTTTTTAATGCAGAGTAATACTCCATTGTGTATAAATGCCACATTTTTTTTTTTTATCCATCCGTCTATTGAAGGGCATCTAGGTTGGTTCCACAGTCTTGCTATTGTGAATTGTGCTGCTATGAACATCGATGTAGCAGTGTCCCTGTAGTATGCTTTTTTTAGGTCTTTAGGGAATAGACTGAGAAGGGGAATAGCTGAGTCAAATGGTGGTTCCATTCCCAGCTTTCCAAGAAATCTCCATACTGCTTTCCAAATTGGCCGCACCAATTTGCAGTCCCACCAGCAATGTACAAGTGTACCCTTTTCCCCACATCCTCGCCAGCACTTGTTGTTGTTTGACTTCCTAATGGCTGCCAATCTTACTGGAGTGAGATGGTATCTTAGGGTGGTTTTGATTTGCATTTCTCTGACTGCTAGAGATGGTGAGCATTTTTCCATGTACTTGGTGATTGATTGTATGTCCTCCTCTGAGAAGTGTCTGTTCAGGTCCTTGGCCCATTTGTTGATTGGGTTATTTGTTTTATTATTGTTTAAGTTTTTGAGTTCTTTGTATACTCTGGATATTAGGGCAGGAGTAAAGATTTGTTCCCACGATGTAGGCTCCCTATTTACCTCTCTTATTGTTTCTTTTGCTGAGAAAAAACTTTTTAATTTGAATAAGTCCCATTTGTTGATTCTAGTTATTAACTCTTGTGCTATGGGTACAGGACACATTTATTTAAAGACTGAATTCTATTTTATTGTTCTGAAGCCAGAGTAATCTTTTGAAAATACACATGATCAGATCATGCCACTCTCACTAAAAATTCTTCAACTGGTTTTCATTGAGTTCAGAAGATAAGAATCTTTACCACAGCCTCTAACATCCTGCCTGGTAGACCTTTACTTAGCTGCTTCCCCCGCCCCAGTCTTGCTACCCTAAACTTGCAATCCTCCTGCCTCAGCCTCCTGAGTTGCTGGGATTAAAGGTGTGTACCACCATGCTCAGCAGGATAACTTAGCCTGTAAGCCATGAAATATCACATTGTCTCTTTCTTTCTTTTTTTAAAATATATATATTTTTTAGTTGTAGTTGGACACAATATCTTTTATTTTATTTTTATGTGGAGCTGAGGATCAAACCCAGGGCCTCGTACATGCTAGGTGAGCACTCCACTGCTGAGCCACAATCCCAGCCCTGTCTCTTTCTTTTAATCCCTGGGATTCTGCTGGTTCCATCATGATGTCTATATGCTCTTTTCAGCATAATCTCAGGCACTTTTAAATCCTGATGGGAAGCATCTATTCTAAGGACTATTTCTGACACCCCATATTGGGTTAAGTCCCACATCTTTTGTGTCCTTATGGCAGTACATATCATCCTTAGTAATACCTGGTGTATTATGAAGTTACTTCTGTGAGATTGATTCCCTTATCAGAAAGTCTCTTGAGAGAAAGAATCCCACTCTTTTTTCTTCCCATTGTATCCCTAACATTTAGGAAGTGTCTGGTACACAATAAGAGCTTATTTAAAAAAAAAAAAAGAAACACAGATACCAAGGATTCAGGGCATGAAGGGAAGGCAGAGGACACAGAAGGTGGCTAAACTGCAAGCCAAGGAGAGAGGCCTCAGGAGAAACCAACCCTGCAACACCTTGATCTCCGATTTCTGTCAGAAAGAAATTTCTGTTTAGGAAAACAAAACAAAACTTGGGAATTCTACCTCCTTAAGGCAGAAATCCTATTTTGTCCCTGTGTTTCTAGTGCCTAACTAGGTGCCAGTATACAGCAAATGAATTATAGTTTGCTATAAATGAGCCATAATATAAAGGATGTTTTATTACTCATTTATAAGTATATAATGCAGAGGAGCCCTCACTTGATTATCTCTGATGAAGCATGCATACATAATTGATACCTAAAATATAAATTCTCCCCTCTCATCAACCTACTGCCAAGACCAAAGAAAGTAATTTACATCTTTTTTTTTTTTTCCCCTGCTCTGAGTGAAGAGTGAGCTGCCCTGGCTAGGATAATCCATGCAGAGCCAGAATTAGCTGCAAGTGAGATTCTGAATCCTAACCCAACAGATTATTCTCATTTGAATAGTTAGGTGTTTAGAAATATTTTTCTCCCAGTCAAGTGAGGAGTTTTCTTTTACCTTTAAAAATTTTTAATAAGAATCTCTTTGAAAATATTTCAGTGGTCAGAGATTGTACTAAAATACATACATACACAGTTGTATAAATGGATTTAGGTCAAGGTAATATGAAACAGTAAGCCTTACAAATCAATCACTTTCAATTGTGTTGTCCCACAGAATTTTCAAATAAACTTGTAATTTGAGTTGAGCACCTTAGCAAACTTATTAACTATTAATATTTGCTAATTAAGAAATAGGAGAAGAACCAAATCAAATAATAAAAGAGTTGTTTCCAAAATGGCAACCTTTTGATGTTATGAAACATAAAAAGAAACTAAACACCTGAAGAAGATAATAAGATGTCAGTTTCCTAAGTTTTAATTTGGAAGGCTGAGGTAGAAGAAATAAAAATTCAACACCATTCTCAGCAACTTAGAGAGACTGTCTCAAAATAAAAAAAAGGGTTGGGAATGTAACTCAGTGATAGAGTGCTCCTGGGTTCAGTCTCCAATACAGCAAGAAGACAAAACAAATACAACAACCACCAAACGCCCAGATCATTATAGTTATGTAAGATGGTACCAACAGGGACAATTGGGTGAATGGTACATAGAAGGAAAAAAAAGAGAGAGAGAGATGACAGCAAGAGAAAATAGTAAATATAGACAGGAAATTTTAGAAAGAGAACTTACACATAGTGTAAGGCAGTTATATTGTCAAGTTCAGATAGCCTTCTAAGGAGCTATCCAAAATTAATAAGTGCTCCCAACACATTAACATACATGTATACACAGACACATAAAATTATACTTGCAAAAGTAGCAACCTATTTAAAAAAATTTTTTTTAGTTGTTAATGGACCTTTATTTTATTCATTTATTTATACACAGGGCAGAGAATCAAAACCAGTGTCTCCCACATGTGTGGCAAGCTCTGTACCACTGAGCCACAACCCCAGCCCCTGGCATCCTATTTTTAATGTTTAAACCAAAGTTTCCAAAGATGTATAGAGAGGCAAAAATATTGTTTGTGAAAGACAATTTTGTGAAAACCATGGCAATGATTATTTGCTCTTAAGAAAGGAAACATTTATTGCCATCAAAGAAAAATATAAAAGATTGGTTATAAAGGAAGAAAAATATACAAATTCTACCACTTCAGTCCCAGAACTACATAGATACTTTCAAAAATTTCCTTTATCTATTAATAAGTCCTCAGAGCAGCCAGCCCATACACTCCTGGGGGTATACATATCTCAGACTATTCCATAAAGATCTGAGAGCACATATTTTTTGGTGAAATGGTTAACACGCAGGGAGAGACTGCCCATGATATAATTCAGAGTTATACATTTAGTCAGAATCCCCTTGCAATGACAAAATGTTAGTGTCACACTTTACAGCATTCTTGGCAGCACTCAAATCATATATGACACGATGAACTCTTAACAAGTGGAACAGTTTTCATTTTCTTGTTGCCAAACAGACAGTAAATTGTGAGGGAGAAGTAAAAACACAGAGAAGTTCCTCCATAACACTCTACCTTAAAGTACATTTTCATAGTAAAAATCCCAAAACCAATATAGAATTCTGCTTGGCTGGACACTTATCTTTCCCTTTTAACTATTAAAATAAGCCAGGTCTGGTGGCCTGTAGTCCCAGGTACTCAGAAGACAGAAATGATAGATCCCAGGAATTCGGGGCTAATCTAAACAACAGAGCAAGATCCTTTTTTGAAACAAACAAACAAACAATTAAAGCAGCAAAATATATGGTGTGAAGAAAGGGGGAAATTAGGGCAAGAAAAACCTGAGCTCAAATTCTGGCTTTTCCAGATATTAGTTTTGTTACCTTAGGGAAGTCACAATGTCTCTGAACCTCAATGTCTTTGTTACTAAAATGGATATAATAATACCTATATCTCAAGTTTAGTCCTAGTACTGGAGAAGATATTTAAGCAACTTACACAATTCTGTGTAAGAAGTGTATACTCAATAAGTTTAGCTCCCTCAGTTTTTCCAAAATGACACTGCAAAATATTTAGTTTGTCATGAGTCAAAATAATTGGCTAAGCAGTAAAATGAAAAGGGCAAGAGAATCTAACTCTAATATTATTCAATCTTTTCATTAATCATACAGTTCATATTTGGATTTTTTGGTATTATTTTGGAACCACATTAATATTTGATTAGATCCTCTTCCTTGCAAGTAGGGTTTTTATTTTGTCTTCAAGTGATTTAACAAAAGATGACATGTCATTAATCCTTTTATTCAGATAACAGTACAGCCTGTTACAGAGAGCAGGTAAAAATCAGTTTTCATGTTTACTCATGAGTCCAATAAAAAGAATGACATGGAACGGAATCAGCCAAAGGTTATAGAATTTGTCTTCCAAGGCTGATGGATATATTTTTCTGTGTCTCTTGAACCCCCAATATTAGTGTCATAGTGGCAGCACTCAAGAACTCAAAGGGTGCAAGCTTTCTAATTGTAGAGGGTTTTGTTTTGTTTTGGAGGGCGGGTACTGGGATTGAACTCAGGGGCACTTAACCACTAAACATCCCCAGCCCTTTTTAATATATAGAAATGGGTCTCATTGAATTGCTTAGGGCCTCACTAAATTGCTGAAGTTGGCTTTGAACTTGTGATCCTATTGCCTTAGTTTCCCAGCTGCTGGGATTACAGGAGTGCGCCACTGCACGGGCTACAATTAGGATCTTCACATGGAATCTTTGAGCTTATTCGGAGAGTTCTGGAACCTGCAGTCCCTATATGTTATGTGTATGTGCATTTCCTGCCTTTTTCATCAGGAGGCTGCTAAACTATCACTTCCTCTCAGAGGATCTTCTCTAGCCATCTTCTCCAGCCATAAAATCTTTCTCATCACAGTTTCTTGCAGAGTCGTATTTACAAGCTGTCTTTACCTGGTTTATCTGCATCAGTGTATCTATCTCACTAGAAGGCAAGATTCCCAAGAGCAGAACCTGGTCTTTCCCAGTGCTTTCGACCTGATGTGCCTCGACAGATACTTCTGAAATGAATGACTGACAGGTCCGCGTCTGTCAGATTTTATTTTTTCCACCTGAATACTGGGTCTTGTTGATTCCCAAGCTGGCCTGAAATTCACAGGCTCCGGGACTACAGGTGCGCACCATCGCGTCCGATTATCCGATTTTTAACAGACTCTAAACTCTTCCTTTCCCCTCACTTCGCCAAGCATTCTTCTATAGAAATCATTTTAAAATAATGCAATTCCATTTTGTAAATATGGCTTGCAGTGTTTCAACCACGCCCATCCGCACTCTCTGGCTTCCTACAGCCAGAGCGCCACTCCCGCCCACTTACCGAAGCCCACAAAGTCGGGCGGTTTAGAGCAACCCCGGCAGGTGCAACCATGAGCCAGCACACGCATCAATTGGCATATCAGTCAGTCCCTATCCCGGGTCAGGGATACGCCTGCCTCGAAGAGCCCTGGGCCTCCGCCCCACCGGTGGCTCAGGCCCCGCCTTACCGGAGGCCGCGCTCCCCGCCCTTCCTTCTTCCCTCCCGCGCCACCCCAGAGGCTCGCGGTGGCGGAGTGGGGAAGCAGGCACACTGCTGCCTGGGACTTCTCTACCGCCAGCCTCGGGTACTTGGCTCGTCGAGGCTTAGTCCGGCCGCAGCGCGCGGCGCTCGCGGGCCGTCCTGGCCACAACTACTTCCGGGTGAGCGGGTCGGTGACCCCGTGGCCCCGCCCCTCCTTGGCCGCCTCCGCCTGCCGCCGGGGCTGCGGCTCATCCCGGGGCCGGTTCCCGCTGTCTCAGCCGCCGCGCTCAGGGCGCACCAGCTTGATAGATCGGCCGCCGGTGCTGGGAGCCACCGCTTTCAGCTCGGCCCTCCTGGCTGGGAACCCGGGACCGACTCTGGCCGCAGCGCCCCTCGCCCTTCGTCGCTGTGCCGGGCGGGTGCCGGGCCGGCCAGCCGCGCTCCGGCCCTTCCCAGGCGGCGCCGCAGCCACAGCCCGCCCAAGAGGCAGGTAAGGGCCGCTCCTCCCGCCCGCTCTGTGTGAGCAGGGAGCTGGGAGGCCCCTCTTCCCGGCCTCCGCAGCCCAGAGGATCCGCGCCGCCGCCGACCCCTGTTGGGGGCCGGGCTACCCTGGGACTGCCCAGCTCCTGGGCCCGGTCGCCGCTTGACTGCCGAGATCTCGGGCATCTTCTGTCGCGCACCCTCCCTCCGCGGGGAGGGAAGGTGTTGTTCCAGTTGTGGGAGAAATTAAATTGGACGGCTGCTCCTCTGACACGGGTGTCCGCGGCTCCTTCTGTTCCCGACGCCACACTCTGGGTTTCGGTCCCGGGAGAAGCACTCTCGGGAACGGTGTCAGGCCGATGGACGGCGTAGCATTTTTATGGAATTTTTTTTTCTCTTTGCTCCTTTGACCTGAACTGAAGCGCGGGCTAACAGGAGCTAGCTAGGTGGGTCAGGGTTAATGCTTGACTAATATGGGGCATTATTCACACCCAGATTGTTGAGTTATACAGTTGCAGTCAGTCCTGGCTTCCTTTTTTTGTGGATATCCAGCCAGAAGAAGCCCCCTTCCTTTTCTTGGGGAGAAAAAGATTCAAGTGTTTGCAGTATTTTTTATACCGTGGGAGTTACAAATATCAGCTTTCTGAGACACGGCTAGGGGGAAGCTGTAGCCTAAATTTTAATTGTTTATAGCTTGTTTTCTTTTAATGACTCAGCATTTCTGCCATAAACAGAAAAACTGTAATTTAATTGATTAAAAGCAGTATGTAAGAATGACAGAATTGCTGTTAATTTTTATGTTATCACATTGAGAAGAGAATGTGGATGCAGTAGTGGAACTGAGAGATGGAGAGGAGGGTAGGGATGAGTAAGTTCTTAGTGTTTAAAGAAATATTTTTTCAAAATAATACTTTATTCGGTGATAATCTGTATGAAAAGGTGCAGTTGTTGGAGAGTGCAAAATGTTGCAGGTAAAGTTAGTTGGCAGGAACTTCAAGTATGCCACGGTTTGAAATTCTTGAAGTAAAACCCTGTTTCACCAATGTCATGCTCTGTTTAACAAATACAGAGATGATGACCTACTATACTTGTATTGAATAAGAATTTTGGAAAGTGTGATTCATATAGGAAGTTAGATCACTCACCTTGTGAATCACTGATATGGATCTTAACAGTGAAATAGAGGAAAACTAAGTTTGTTTATGCTTGTTTAATTAGATGCCTTTACTTATTTTATAGGAAGTGTTAGGTTTGTTGCTGAATGTTTTTTGTCATAAAGTATGCTAAGAATGACAATTGAAATTTTGCAAAATGCTTTAATTACTAAGTGGATTGTTGTGATTTTTGCCCATTTTTTTTTTTTTTTTTTCTTTTTGGACTAGATGTGGCAAGATAAATGAAGGGGTGTAGAAGCAAAATAAATGACCCTGGCAAGGAGAACTACCATCACTAAGGTAAGAAAAAGTTCACTGAAAGAATTTGCATTATACAAAATAGTCTTTTGAGTGGAATGCCTTACCCATTTTGCCATTCTATCCTTAAAAATATAGAATGAGACTATACTGTTAATTAAGTTTTGTTACAGAAGAAAGTGTGTTTTGATTTGTGATTTATTTTTGGAATGGATTGATATTAAACTAGAAATAACTTTTTATTGCTGAAATGTAATTTGATCATTTTTTGGCTTTCAAAATGTTGTTAAGCAAAATAAATTTTAATTACAGAGGTCTTGATACTTTTAACCATGTTTTTCTTTTCCTTTTTTTGGGAGAGGGGGATTCAGCTTGTTTTACCTTTATTTTTCACTCATGAAGACCTTCAATTAGTTATTTTTTTAAAGTAATACTAAACTTATCCAATTGGTCTTACAAAATTTCTTTAATTCTTTGACTAAAATTTGGCATCCTTTTTTACCTTTATGTATTTTTTTTTTTTTTTTGAGAATTTTAATATTTATTTATTTATTTATTTTTTAGTTTTCGGCGGACACAACATCTTTGTTTTGTATGTGGTGCTGAGGATCTAACCCTGGCCGCACGCATGCCAGGCAAGCGTGCTACCGCTTGAGCCACATCCCCAGCCCCCCTTTATGTATTCTTATTTTCAGTATTCTCTAATGTTGCTTTTGATTTTTGTCCAGCTGAAAGTGACTTAAGAGTTTCAGTTCCTTGCGAATAGAGATTCCCTTTTGGAAAATCCCTTGTGGAAACCACCATAACTGACAGCCTTGGTGGGCAAATATGCAAGTGAAATCTTCTTAGATCAAAATTTAAGCATCTTGGGCTGGAGATGTGGCTCAAGTGGTAGCGCGCTTGCCTGGCATGCACGAGGCCCGGGTTCAATCCTCAGCACCACATACAGATAAAGATGTTGTGTCTGCCAAATACTAAAAAATAAATGTTAAAATTAAAAAAAAAAATTTAAGCATCTCAATAATGGAGGAAAAAAGAGATATGCAAAATATATTTGGCAATGTATCTCTTAAAAACAAATTTTTACTAGAAATGAATTTAGCAAGAGGGAGGGAACACTTTCTTGCAAAGCTCTATGAATTGTTTATCCTCGTCCTAGTGTAAAGAACACAGTTCATGATGTAGAGGGGGAAAAAAATTCTTCTTGCAATGTGCTGGGAATGTTGATGAGGATCATTGAGAAGTAAAATTCTTGTCCTTAACATAGGAGCACTATCTATTGCACCAACAAAAATGGAAACCATTTCATAGCCTTTTCCTTTTAGGTAGTCACTTTCTCTCTGGAGAATCTGAATAGAGGGATGATTCCATAACTAAAAAAAATGTAATATACTTTTCCAGTTTGCAAATAAAGATTAGGCTCTATGACCATCTTTCAAAACTGAGCTTTTAAAACTTTGAAAGGAAGGAATTGAGCAAAATTTACCTTGTGAGTAATCTACTTCATTCTTTTCTCCATTTTCCCTTCTAAGATAATAGATAGGATATCTTTGGAAGTGATTTTTTTTTTAGTGTTGCACTTTGCACTTCCACTTTTAAAAACTTGAAATAAATTAGGCTAGACTTAAAAGGAATGCGATACTAGGATAAAAACTGGGTTTATTGTATGCTATACTCTTTCATTTGTTCTGTTATTTATTGATTTTGGTGGTGTTAGGGGAACCAAGAGAATTCTGCTTTCTTGGATAGTCTCTGATACTTGCTACATATGTATACATTTGTTTTACTCTAGTGATACACAAAGCAATAGGTAAAAGTAGAGATGGTTAGGAAGAGGGAAAAAATGGCATATATAGGATAATGCTGATTTCATGGGTTTAGTAGAATATGTGGGATTTTAAAAAATTGATAAAATATTTAAAAAGAAAATGTAAGTTTCCTTTCTGCCACAAACTCCTAGGTTTTTCTTATCCCTACCTCCTAATCCAAGCAAGCACTGCTAATGGTTACCGTGTGTCTTCTCAATTTTTTATTATATATACACAAGCATACGTTTAGGAGAAATATCCTGTACCTTTCATTCTAACCCTTGATGTATCTTTGAACCCTCCCATACATATATATTTATATGATGAATGTATATATTCACCTCATTTTTTCTAAAGATTGGATGTCCTGCTTAGTGTAGATGGATTCTGATTTATTCATTTTCCATAATTTACCATTCCCTACTAACAGACATTTAGATTGTTTTTAGACTACTACAAGCACTACTATAATGAAAAACTTGTAAAACAAGTCTTGGCTCTAGTTTTTAAGTATGTATATATAGTGTATATTTGAATGTATGACTGGGAGTTTGGGACTTAAGTTGTGAAAATTTAAAAATTTATTTAAATCCTATATTGGACTATATAGGCTTGTAGAAGAAAAGACTTCTTAATTACTTTGTATTCTCTACCCATTTTTTCATTTAAAAAAAAAACTGCAAATGTATTTTATAAGGTGATTTAAGACATATTAGAGTATCAAATGCTTAATTTCATTTGTTTCAATTAGAAACAAGGTAGTTTGAAGACTGGTATTTTCACATACAAACCATTTATATTTGGTAATAGTTAAGTGGCTACGTCTTCTTCAGTTGTTTCAGAATTTTATGTTTTATGTCAATTAATAACATTGTATATATGCTGGACTTATTGCTGGGCTTGATAGCCCAAGCCTATAATCTGAGCCACTCTGGGAGCTGAGGCAGGAGGCTTGCAAGTTCAAGGCCAGTCTCAACAATTTAGGAAGACCTTGTCTCAAAACAAAATTTAAAATGGACTGGGAATCTAGCTCAGTAGTAGACCGCCCCTGGGTTCAAACACCGGTACTGAAAAAAAAAAGTATATAGTCTATTTAATTTTTTGTACTGTTGAAATCTACTAATATTAATAGTTAATAATTATAATATTAACAGTTAATATTAATAGTTAATAATAATAATAGTTAATAATAAATAATAATAATTAATATTAATAGAGAAATAAATAGTCTGACTTCTTCCTTTACATTCTGTTTGTAATAAAAATACAAATAGATTCTGTGGAAGCTGGGCTCGGTGGCACATTGACTGTAATCCCAGCAGCTTGCGAGGCTGAGGCAGGAGGATCATGAGTTCAAAGCCAATCTCACCTAAGTGAGGTGCTCAACCACTCAGTGAGACCCTGTCTCTAAATAAAATACAAAATAGGGATGGGGAGATGTCTCAGTGGTTGAGTGCCCCTGAATTCAATCCCCAGTATCAAAAAAACCAAACCAACCCAAAACAAACAAAAAAACCAACCTCTTTGGAGCTTGGGATCTGAAAAATCTCTCTGTAATTCATAGTGTTTTTAATGGATTGATTTTTCACGGCAGGAAGAAGGTACAGATTCTTTTGTTGTGGTGGTGCTGGGAGTTGAACCTGGGGCTTCACACATGCTAGGCAAGTGTTCTACTACTGAGCTGCATCCCCAGACCTTCAGCTTCAGTTTTTATTCTGCAAAGCATTTGTAAGCAGAATAAGGGAGGTCCAGTTTTTAAATTTTGATTAACATAAAAGTTCACTAATGGCCAGGAGGAGGTTCAGGATCCTTTGTCCTCTTAAATGAGAGAGACTAGAGAAAAAAAGTTAAGTGCTGAGAAGTTCAAGTATGATGAAGTTGGAACTTGTGAGTGGCAGTTTCCCTGGCTGGTGCCCGGGATCTATTTTGAGGCCTTGTCAAAGCTCATCTGACAGAACCTACCACATAACTGTAATCTGGCCTGGCCCTGCTGCAAGTCAGGAAGGCTTGTGGTTTAGAAAAAGTGGCAACCACAGTAGAGGGGATTATAAAGAACATTTGTCTTCATAAGATTAAGGCTCTTTTGGGGCTGGAAATCTGCTTAGGGTGTATCCCAGGATCTAGGTTTTTGGCTATTTTATTTATTTATTGTTTTGGAAAGAGGATGATTAGGGAAAACTGAGCAAGTTTTTATAAAGAGATGTACAAGGAGAGCAAAGAATTGTCACAGCACTGATGTTATATTCTAGTTATTTGAGAGTGTTTGCCAGGGATCAGTGGAATGTTTTACAACAAGGGAAAAATCATTACTCTTACTGACACAGGGAGGCCATACCATAATTTGAAATAGCATTCCAATTCAGACACCTTCACACTTGTCACTGGGATCACAAATATGAACTCTTGGACTTTTGGAATGATAGATTGTTTTACAGGATTATTTTGAGTTAAGATAAATTAGCTTCTTCTCAAATTCTCATTCTGTTTTTTCCACAAAAGTATAGAGTACCATGCAGTTTTTGTTTTAAACTCTTAGTTGTTACCAGATGCTGTCTCCTAGCATAGTTGTGTCCCTGGGTCATGTGGTGCCTCATGAAAACCTTGATGTTTTCTATATTTAGTGAATGAAACACTTGAGTTTATAGTTCTTTAGCTATGTCACTTCTTAAACTAGAAAGCTGTTAAGGAACTTAGTGTTCCACCCTTTGACCAAGGTTCACATTAGTGTATTTAACTGCTATATTACAGTCAAAGTTGTTTGAAGAATTCAGCATGCAGACTTAATTTATAGACACAAGCCTGCAGATGGTTTCCCTTTCTTTTGTTTAAGATTAGGTTGTGGCTCCAGGAAATAGTTTCTCCTTGTCTTCAAAAATTGGTATTGTAGCATTTTATGATGATGGTATATTTAGGATTCAGTGTGAGGAGAAAAAATAAAATAGTAGTGTTTTTCTTTTCTTCCTTAATGCTATTATTTGGTTTATTCCTATTATTCTTTCCCTGTCTCAGCTTTTCCCTCCTAGAAGAAGAGGTTAAGCAGTTGGGAAAAGCCTTAGGGTGCATATCAAAGTGTTTTATTTTTTCAGAGGTAGAATATTATCCACCTCCCACCCTACCCCAATTAAAGAATTATAGCTCAGCTTTTTCTGTTGTTTTCACTTTGAAACCTATATATACCTTTATTATGAACATCAGAATTTTAACTAGTTTTTATATATTTTTACTGCTTTAGGAAATACATTTAATTTTTTAAATTGCTCTGAACACTTTGTTATTCTTTCTACAGTCCCACTTTTCAAGTAGAAACATTTTAACAGCTTGGAGCAATCTTGACTATTTTAAAGTTAAAGAGTATACTTTCTGCAGAGGCACACTTATTTTCCTATGAATGGTTTAAATCATCTATGTCTGATAACAAACAATATGTTTAGCAAGCATATGTGTCATAGCTATTTTTTTTTTAATTATTTGGTCTAAGTGATTCAAGCATTATAGGACTAAAGATAGAAAAAATTTAAGTTTTAGATGTGTTTTTTTTTTCTTGTCATGAATAATGATATCTATATTTATCTATCTTTTTATCTATCTATCTGTCTATTTATCTGTTTAGTCATTGCCCTCCTGGTCTTGCCAATTTCATTTTTTGTGATCTACAAGTTTGTTTTGTTTTTTGGTACTAGAGATTGCACCCAGGGGTGCTCTGCCACTGAGCTACATCCTCAGCCGTTTTTATGTTGTATTTTGAGACAGGGTCTCTTTGAGTTGCTGTTGGAATCACTTAGTTGCTGAGGCTGTCCTTGAATTTTTGATCTTCCTGCCTCAGCCTCCTGGGTTGCTGGAATCATGGGCATGTACCACCATTCCCAGTGACTTTTTTTTTTTACTTTTAAACATTTTTTTGCTCCCTAGCACGCCCTTCTGGCACAAGTAAAGCTTTACCTTGCCCCAAAACAAAAAACAAAAACAAAAACACTTTTTGCATTACTGGGGATTGAACTCAGAGCTTTATACTTGCTAGACAAGCATGCTACCACAGAGCTACATCCCCAACCTTTATTTAAAAAATTTTTAAAAAAAATGTTTATGGTTACTTTTATTTTTTAAATTTTTATTAGAGTATGATAGTTATAGTTGGATTCATTTTGACAAAATCATACTTGCAAGGAATTTGATTTCAGTCATTGTCCCCTTTTACCCTCTTCCCTCCTCTTTTTGTTCCTCTTCTATCTACTGATCTTCCATTTATTTATTTATGGTACTGGGGATTGAACCCAGGGGCACTTAACCACTGAGTCACATCCCCAGCCCTTATTTATATTTTAGAAATAGGATCTTACTGAGTTACTTAGGGCTTCGATAAGTTGCTGAGACTGGCTTTGAACTCGAAATCCTCCCGCCTCAGCCTCCTGAGCTGTTGGGATTACAGATGTGCATCACCACACCCGGCTCCTTTATTTATTTTTCATTGGTACTTTCTACATATACATAAAGGTGAAATTCCTTTTGGCACATTTATATATTATATAACATGATTTTTATTAAATTCATTTCATATTTCTTCCCCTTCCCCTTCCTTCCTCTCTCCCTCCTCCTCCACCACTTTTACATATTAATGGTACAATCCCCACTTTCCCCCCCACCTACAGCCTTCTTTCCCTTTTTCTGCTCCAGTTTCCATGTATGAGATACTTGCACATTGAAAACATGAAATATGGTGGAATGAAATTAAAGAAGACCTAAATAATTGGAAAGAATCCTATTTTTATGAATTGGAGTCTTAATATTATTAAGATGGCAGTTGTCTTTAGATTGATCTACTGATTCAGTGTAACTGCTTTGTAATCCTGATTACCTTCTTTTTTTCTTTTTCAACCATTTACCCCCGAAAATAAAATGACAAACTGATTCAAAATTTATATGGAAATGTAAGGGATCCAAAATAATCAGTCTTAAACAAAAAATTGAGGACTCCTTTTTCCAATTTTAAAACTTATTGCAAAGCCACAGTAATCAAGATGATGTGATATGGCATAAAAATACACATACAGATTAATAAAATAAAAATTGGTGTCTAAGCCAGGCACAGTAATGCATAATCCCAGTGGCTTGGGAGGCTGAGGCAGGAGGATTCTGAGTTCAAAGCCAGCCTCAGCGACTTAGTTAGACCTTGTCTGTAAATAAAATACAAAAAAGGGCTGTGGATATGGCTCAGTGGTTTAGTGACCTGAGTACAAAACTGGTACACACACAAAAAAAGATGTCTGCAAATAAAAAATATCCGCCCCCCCCCCCCTTTTTAAAGTACTGGGGTTTGAACCAAGGGGTACTCTACCACTGAGCTGTATCCCAACCCTTTTCTTTATTTTGTATTTTGACACAGGGTGCCTCTAAGTTGCTGGTCCCAAATTTGTGCTTCTACTGCCTGAGCCTCCTGAGTAGCTGGGATTACAGGTGTGTGCCATTCTGCTGAATTATAAGCCCTTACTTCTCTGGTCAGCTGATTTTCAATAAGGGTGGCAGGACAAGCTGGGCATGTGGTGCATACCTATAATCCCAGTTACTTGTGACTGAGGCAGGAAAGACTGTAAATTCAAGGCCAGCCCAGGTAACTTATGGAGACTCTGTCTCAAAATGAAAAATAGAAAGGGCTGGATTTAGCTCAGGGGTACAGTGCCCCTGGGTTCAGTCTCCAGTATTGTCAAAAAAGATGGCAAGACAATTCAATAGGGCAAGAATAAAGTCTTCAAAAAATAGTGCCAGGATAAATAAGTACATGTTCACATGCAGAAATATGAAGTTGGATCCCTGACTCACACCATAATACCAAAGTTAACTGAAAATGGATCATAGACTTAAATATACATGGCAAAACTGTAAAAATGGGTCTATTTAATAATGATAATTATGATAGAGTTATAGGTGGTGATGATGACGATGATGATGAGGATGATTTTTGGTGGTCCTGGGATCAAACCCGGGGTGCTGTGCCACTGAGTTACAGCCCCAGCTCTTTTTAGTTTTTATTTTGAGACAGGGGCTCCATAAATTGCCTGGCCTGGCCTCAAACTTTTGATTCTCCTGCCTCAGCTTCCTGAGTCACTGAGATTACAGGTGTGGACCATTGTTCCTGGCCCACATATGTATACTTAGCCATTTGTTTACATCAGTTTTGTTCATTGCTCTATCTTCAGTCCCTATAGTAACTGAAAATAACAGATACATATTTTTTGCATGGACAGTGTTGGTTATTATTAATTACTGAATAATGAGCCTTCATTTGTTTTTTTATGTGGTCATGATTTAATTGGCATTGTTTCTTAAATTACACCTTGCTACCTTCTTAGTAAGGTACCAACTTTGATTCAGACCTTAACTCTGTCTTCAGTTACAAATGACCGTAAACCAATCTGGTACAAGAATTTCTTAGGTTACATAAAGATAAGAAGTTATCTTTATGTAATTTTAAGGTATTAAAACCTCTTGAACATGTTCTTCTGAAACTTTAGGCTGAATGACTTTTCTGATATGCCTTTCACTCAGGAATGGAAATAGATTTTAGAAATAGTTGTATTAATTTTAAACTGTTAGGCAGAATTGCTGCTGACTTCCGTTTTCTGAGGCTAATATACTCTCATAGTTGTTGTGAATATCATAATGAAGTTAGAAGGTTTAGTAAGTTTAAATATTTTAAAATTTACTGGAATAATTGATCGTGTGCAAAAGTAGTTATTGACTAATTTTTCCAAAGACAAATATAAATCTTCTGTTAAAGTTGAATGTTTAAATGGGCATTAAAACTGCATAAAGGGAAACATCCTAACTTACTGCATTTATTTTATTTCAGGGCTGAACACAGTGAAATCACTTAAAGAGTTGGAAGACTATTAAGAACACAAGATGGGGACTCCTGGTTCTGGAAGGAAACGAACACCTGTGAAAGATCGATTTTCTGCAGAAGATGAAGCTTTGAGTAACATTGCCAGAGAGGTGTGTCTGGTAAATTCTTCTCAACACCAAGTTACACAGATGAGAGTATTGTAAAAATGTGGGAGTGACATATAGATACTCATTCATTGAGCTAGTTTCAAAATGTTTACTATGAATAAGATATTGTTAGCCTCTAAAATACTGTATTAGAATAAAATATACTTAGATAGCTATTAACCTCACCTGCGTTAATTTTTCATTATATTTTGAGTTCAAGGTATTGTCCTAATGTATTTAAATTTATAATTAATCTTCAAGATTTAAACTTAGGGTAATTAATTAGAATGTTGGAGATGTAACTATTGAAATGCTCATTTGACTGTAGTTCCAAGAGGTGCTATGTGAATTTTGACAGAAATAGTTCTTATTTGGTGCCTATTCAGAGTTTTTAAGTTACTTATTTAAAAAAAAATATTTATTTTTTAGTTTTAGGTGGATGGACACAATGTTTTTATTTTTATGTGGTGCTCATACATGCTAGGTGAGCACTCTACCACTGAGAAACAACCCCAACCCCTTTAAGTTATTTTTTTGAAATACTGCAGTGGAATTTTTTTTTTTCCAAGTCTTTTTTTTTTTTTTTTTTTTTTCTTGGTGGTGGTACTGGATATTAAATTCAGGCAAGGCATCACATATGCCAGGCAAGCGCTCTACCACTGAGCTACATTCTCAGCCCTGTGGTAAAATTTTTTGTTTAATTCTTATAGTAGCAGAGCTTCTGGAGCATTGTTTGTTTGTTAATAATTCAGAAAAAGAAAATAAGAATCGGTGTCACCTGTTAAATTACTAGCAGCAATTCCTTATATAATGGATATTTAAGATAACTTCCACCTTGGATTTCTTAGCAAGATACCAACTTTGATTCAGACCTCAGCTCTGTCTTCAGTTACAAACTGACTGTAAACCAATCTGGTACAAGAATTGCTTAGATTAGCATTAAATTATATTCTTTTTGTGAGAGTTATTCCCATATCACTTCTTTGTTCTTAGTAAATAACTTATTTATTATTAATGCTGTTTTCTTTTTTTTAATTGATCCATATTTTTCCTCTTAAAAGCTGTTTAGTTTGCCTTTGAATTAGAAACCAAATTTTCTGCAGACATATATAGCAAATAAAAAATAAAGGATTCTCCAAAAAAACCAAAACCAAAAACCAAATCTTGAAGAGTATATGAAACAAGTTATTTAAAAACTGATAACCAAGTTGTGATGTTACTTTTTCCTTTAATACTCTAAAATTCTATATTTAAATGCTGATGTTTAACCTTAAATTTTAAGTATACTTTTAAAAATTACATTATAGTTGTACAATAATAAGCCCATAGTGGGACTAATTTTAACATATTCATAAATTCATGTAACATGATTTTCTTCATTTCAATCCCCATGATATTACTTTAACAAAACTAAAGAAGTTCATGATACTACTTTAACAAAATTACTTAAAAAAAAAATTAAATGAGACATTCTTAGCTTTTGTGTGTGTGTGTGTGTTGTGCTGGGGATGAAACCAGGACCTTATTCAAGCACACAAGCTTTATCACTGAACTATGCCCCAGTCTGATGACATGTTTTTAGATAAAAATGCAAAAGACATTTAAAAGTGAAAAAGTAGATATTATGTTTCAATAATCTAAAGTATCTGCACAAATGAAACATTTTAGAAGCCACATTGTTTTACTTAAAAATTGAAACTTCTCAAAATATTTACTTCCAAATTTGGAGGGCTAAATGAGAAGAAAATGCCAGCGTCATCTAGGCTTCTTTTGTATTTTCACTAAGTATTTGAAACCCCCCCTCCCCGCCCGCCTTTTTTTTTTTTTTTTGGCTGGTGCTGAGAATCAAACTCATGGCTTCATGCATGCAAGGCAAGTGCTTTACCACTGAGTTACACCTCAGCCTCCCTCCTTCCCCTTTTTTGATGTGATCCTTTCTTTAAAAAATTGGGTTGGAGTCTAATATCCAATATTGTTGAGTCCTTACTTTATGACAAATATTAACCTAAGCATTATTCATACATTATTTTATTTAACCCTCGCAAATTTCTGAGATTGGTTTTATTTTTATCTCCATTTTACAGATGAGGAAACCATTGCACAGAAAAGTTAAATAACTTTCCCAAGGTTACATAACTGGGAAATAGAAGAACTTAGGTTTAGGTACATGAATTTTGGCTCCAGTCTGTGCATTTAACCGCTTCCTATACTACACTATTTAATTAATCTTCTCCAGCTCCCCCATAGCTTGTTTTTTCATGACTTTGAAACCATTTATGCATCTTGATTCTCACAAAAATCTTAATCTAGGTAAGATAGGTATCATTATTAGTGTTATTTACAGTTGAGGAATCATCTGAAGGAGAGAGCTAACTATCTAAAAGGTATTAGAATCTGGTCTCCGATTCAGCCATTTAAAGCTGTTGTTTATTCTACTCTACCATACTTGCTTCCAAGAGAAGTGGACTTTGCAGACTTGTAAACATGGTTTTGAATTCTGGCTCTGGCTAATAATTGGTTGAGTAATTTTGTGAAGTCACTTCTCTTGACCTCAGCTTTCTCATCTGTAAAATGGAAATAATACTGTCTTCCTGTCTAGTAGGCTATTGTGATGATTAAAGGAGATAATGCCTGTGAACCTTTATTGTTAGGCTTGTGGAGGCTATTTTTTTTGCTTATTAAAAAGAAATAGTGAAAGCTGGGTGTGGTGGTGTGTGCCTATAATCCCAGTGGCTCAGGAGGCTGAGGCAAGAACTTGTGAGTTTAAAGCCAGCCTCAGAAACTTGTGAGGACATCAGCAACTTAGCCAGACCCTGTTTCAAGATAAAACATAAAAAGGGGAGGGAATGTAGCTCAGATTTTAAGCACTGCTGAGTTCAGTCTCCAGTACCAACCCCCCCCCCCCCCCACTATAACCATGCTTTATGTCTTGAGACACTTTAAATACCCCTTTGCCTTGAATTAGGTATAGAAAATTGTTTCCTCTTCATTCCTATAATTCTAAAATAACTCCTTTAATCAATTCTTTCTCTTTTCTTTAACACTTTCATAGTCATTCATATGCTTCCACTCATACACTGGACGGTTGGCATTCATGGATAGTCCTTGATCCTTATTTTTTCCAGTGGGATCATCCCTTTCACCAAAAAATATTGACTTGCATTAGAAATAAATGAAAATGAGCAAAACCTCTACAACAATAAAAATGACAGCTTATTCTTTTTTTTCTTCAGTTAAATCTTAAGAGTTTGTCTTTCCTCACTTCAGGTTGTTTTTTGAAGTGGATAGGGAAGACCATAAATAAAGCAAAATAACTTTTTTTTTTTCATCTTAACTAGTATCTGTTCAAGTTTTCATGCTTCTCAGTTAGCAAGAAAGCAGACAACCAGAGAGGATGAGAAGGAAAGGAAACAAAGAATATAAATGTGTTCCATATCTGGATAACTTTTGTGCTAAAATATGTGGTAAAACACACATAAAATTTACCATCTTAGCCACTAAGTGTACGTATAGTTCTGTGGTATGAAGTAAGTTTACGCTGTTGTGCAACCATCACCACCGTCCATCTCTAGAACCCTTTTTATATTGCAAAACCTGAATGCATTTAAAAAAGATGTTGAAATGTTTGAAGTCTGTTCCATGGAAGTAGGAATGTGGGTGGATTTAGGAGCCTTGCATGTCTGTGATGGGAACATTGCTGTTTTGCTGGGGGAGCTCAGTCTTTTACAGTTTTTGGAGGTGTCAGAAGTTGTCAGCAAGGTCACTAGAATTATCAGAAGACCAATCTGAAGGCTTATTGACTTTTAGTGAAAATCATCTGAAAGAATATATCTAGTGTATTGAATTGGGGACCTCTAGGCAGCTAGCCTCTGTCTCAAGAGAAAGATAAGGGTGGAATGAAAGCCAGTTCTGCTGCCTTCCCATATTTAGTTTGATGAATGTTTCTATGAGAAGAAATTGAAGCCTCTTGAAGTGTTTGCAAACAATCTTTTCTTCTTCTCCTCCTCCTCCTCCTCTTCTCCCTCCTTTTTTTTTTTTTTTTTTTTTTTTGCAGTGCCGGGAATGGAACCCAGGGCTTTGTGTATTCTAGGCCAGTGCTCCAAACTGAGCTACACCCCAACCCTGCAAACAGTCATTTGAAGGTGTCACTAAAGCCTGGAATATTATTGTTTTCCTTGATTTGAGTTGAAATTATGAAGAAAACATGTTTTATGCACACTTCTTCCAATGGAATTCATCAGCATATTGTTTAGTTTTTGAACTGATGATCTGAGATTCCTTTTGGCTCTAAAATTTTGAGATTTCTTTTAAGATTTATGTCTTACCAAAAAAAAAAAAAACGACGCTAGGTGCAATGGTGCACACCTGTAATCCCAGTGGCTCAGGAGGCTAAGGCAGGAGGATCTCAAGTTCAAAGCCAGCCTCAGCAAATGGCTAGGTGCCAAGCAACTCAGCGAGACCTTGTCTCTAAATAAAATACAAAATAGGGCTGGGAATGTGGCTCAGTGATTGAGTGCTTCTGAGTTTGATTCCCTGCCCCCCTCCCCCAGAAAAAGAAATTGATGTTCATATGCACAGTTCTTTTAAATCTAAAGAATGAATGTTGGACATAGGAACTGATTATAATCTATAAGAACTGGAGTGTAGTTGATAGTGTCCAGAGATTTTTTACATTGACCAGAAGATACATGTAAATACATTTGGAATACAAAAGTACTTGTGATAATAAGGAAGAGTGGTAGCTCTATGGTTATATAACTTTTGTGGCTGCTGGAATGTTCTGGTTTCCTTTTTTTTTTTTATGTATATAATTCAGTGGCATTAATGACATTCACATTCACAGTATTATGCAACTATCACCCCATCACCATTATTGATTTCCAAAACTTTTTCATCACTGCAGACAGAAACTCTTAACTATTAAGCAATAACTCCCTAGTATTCACTGTTTTCAACTCCTGGTAACCTTTAATCTACTTTATGTCTCTATTAGTTTGTCTCTTCTGGATGTTTCATGTGAGTGAAATTATGCAATATTTGTCTTCTATGTGTATCTTATTTCACTTAGCATAATATCTTAAGGATTCATGTTTGTTGTAACATATACCAGATCTCATTCCTTTTTTCTTCTTTTAAATAACTTTATTCCTTTTTAGGCCAAATAATATTTCATTGTGTGTATGTACTACCTTTTGTTTATATATGTTTTTCTATTGATGCATCCTTGGTTGGATTTCATTTTGTTGCCTAAGAAAGTTAATGGCCAGATGAGGCATCTTGGAGAATCTGAAGTTTGTGGTTTATGATTCTAGATTAACAGCTTCAGGAGAAAGATACACAAGGGAGAATTTTGCTTACTTTAAAATACTTTCCAGTGTTAACTGCTTTATGGAATAGTTTTCTCACAGTAATTTCACTACTTTTAGTAATTTATTCATTTGTAGGCTCTGGTAAACTTTTGGCAGGGATAAAAGCTTTTTTAAAATGTAGAGAATTATCATAATCAGTAATAAATATGAGCATTAATGCCATCTTTCATTTTAGAATATAGTTCCTTTTTAAAAAACACAAATTTTTTGATGTCATTTGCTCAGTAAATATTGAGGGCATGGGCTAAGGACTTTAAATGAATTTAATCCTCACAACAATCCTGTGAGTTAGTCTACTATTATTATTTTATCAGTGATGAATCCTTGGTATGGAGAAGTGAAGTAACTTGCCTTAAGAATGGCTAGAGCCAAAAATTGCACTTGGCTTCTGCACTCTTAACTGTGGTCCGTCCCATAGCATCAACCTGGAAGCAAGGAGGATAGAGAAGCCAGAGTTAGGTCAATGGTTCTACTCACTGCTCTCTGGGAGATGTTTGGCAATGTACGGAGAAATTTTTGCCTGTCTCAATAAAAGAAATTAGAGTAGGGAAGACGTGTTACTGGCATTTGTGGACAGAGGCCAGGGATGGTGCTAAATATCCTAGTGTACAGTTCAGCTTCCTACATCAAGGTAATATCTGGCCCAAAGGTCAATAGGGATGAAATTGAGAATCCTATATAGGTTCTTACAGCCTGTATTTAGGATTTTGCTCTTTGTACTAAAAGCAAGGGAAAGCTTTGGAAATTTTTTGTAGGGTTATGACATCATCATATTTGAGCTTTAAAAGAATGACTTACTGAAGGTTGGAAATTGTTATCAGAGGGTCTTTAGTGCAATCAAGGAAATGAAGCCTGAGACTATATAGAGGTGATGATGGCCAGCTTAGAATGGTGACAGTGGAGTTGGTGAAAGGTGGTTGGAAGGAGAAGTTAAGTAGTCAGTGCCCAATGAATAATTATAGTTGAATGGCAGAGAGAGACGTTTTGCTTTTTTATCTGGATGAATGGTGGAGTGGGGAGGGACTATGAATATATGTTGTGTTTAAGGTGCCTGTGAGACACCTACATGGACATTATAAAGAAGTGGTTTGAGAATATAGGTCGAGAGCTCAATGAAGAGGTTTGGGCTGTAGATTAACATTTAAGAGTTGTGAGTATATAGAAGTAATTGAACCCATAAATGTGAATGAGATCATTTAGTGAGAACGTATAGCGTTCAAGAAGATCCCTCTTTGGTCTCAGCCATAAAATGCTACAGAATTTTCAAAACCAAGTCTAGAGGTTTTCTTAGTTCTGCCATACATACACATACACACACACACACACACACACACTCACTCACACACTCACACTTACTTTTTTTATTTTTTGGACATGTGCTAGGCATCCACCCAGGGCCTTGTACATGCTAGGCAAGTGCTCTCTCTATTCCTGAGCCACATCCCCAGCCCTCTGATATGTTTTAAATTATCTTATGTGCTTGGTCCAGATTATCCTATGTAAACTGGATTTGTCTGAAAAAAAAAAAAAAATAACTCCACAGGAGGTAGAATTACTGAGAATTACTGTTACTTAAAACTTAAACGTGTTCTCAGTACATAAAAATTCATCAATATAGAAAGTGAAGTTTTTTCCATTTCTAGCCAGTTTTTTAAAAAAAAATCAAAATTCTCCCCTTTCCTGTTTTTATTAGGAAGATCTTTTATTTATTTGGGCAGGTACTGGGGATTGAACCCAGGGTCTTGTATATGCTAGGCAAGTGCTCTCCGCAGAGCCATATTTCCAGCCCTTTA
The DNA here is from genome assembly GCF_048772815.1 of Callospermophilus lateralis. Taxonomy (NCBI): domain Eukaryota; kingdom Metazoa; phylum Chordata; class Mammalia; order Rodentia; family Sciuridae; genus Callospermophilus; species Callospermophilus lateralis. Next base: position 199,823,177 of record NC_135305.1, on the reverse strand, counting down.
GTTAATTCTTTTGAAAAGAGCAAATTTAAGTTGTGGTTTTAGTCATTTAGAATTCCTTCAAGCGGTATTAATGCATGAATTTAGCCAATTCCTGGTGAGTGCAGACCTTCCTCCATGTTTTTCCCACTTACTGAACTAAAGTTAAGGACAGTAGGATGTGTGGTTAGGGTAGCACTCTCTTGTCCTTTGCCTTACCCTCATGCGCAGCATGGCCTTGGTCAGTTTTTCTGTCATTGCCAGTGTTAGTCTCAGTATCTCACTGTTCCTTGATGTGTTTCTCTATTCAGAATTAAAGGAGGATTTTTGTGCTCTAAGATTTAATTTTGTCTCAGACTGAAACTTTCAGTGTCATAATCTTTGCCATATTCTGTGATTTACAAGGATTTAGAGGGAAAAAAATTCAGATAGTACAGTAGCATTAACCTAAACGTGAAGGTGGTGCTGGAAACACCTTTTTCCACTCCAGAAGCATTTTTACTACAACCAGGATTCATTTTGGTTAGATATGTCATTGTAGATAAAAAGTTTCACTTTTTCTGCTCCATTAGCTTATATTCAGACCTCAGTAATAAAGTCCTTAACCTTTGATTTCCTCTATCATTGAATATTTTCACTGTCAAAAGGCCTCTGAATAAAAGAAAGATATATTTGCTTGACACCAGAAAAAAGATGAGTTAAAATTCCTAGGTTTTTATGTAATACATGTTGATGTTGATGTTCAGAAAAATTTAAGTATTTGTCAATTACCAAAAGTTTTTTAGAAATGGTTAAATACATTGCAAGATCTAATTAAGAAAAATTGTATCTAAGATTTTGTACTAAAAGGAAGTTGCTAGGAAATGGAGTAATAATTTTTATTTGTTAATTTGGTAACCATGGCAACACAATAAATATTATGTCTCTTAATTTGTCTTTCAGTGTTCTTTTGGCATGAGTGTCATGGAAGAATAAACAAATTAAACACAGCAAAGTCTGAGTCTTAGTTACCTGAGTTAGTAATTTTCTTTGAATGTATCACTTTCTAAAATTCTATAGTTAACATTCCTTGAAGTTAAAGCATAGTCTGTAAAAGCCCAGATTATATCTTACCTCTTTTATTCCAGCCAATTTTATAGGTTTTATATTATAAATATAAGCGCGGGCTGACAATTCCAGACTCTGTTGACTCAGTTCAGTATATTTCTGTTAAATTATGAATTTTAAATTTGCCTGCTTTTAAAACTGTTACATGATTGCAGTGTCACAGAAATTTTTAAGCTGGAGGATTTTCTTCTTCTAAAGGCATTTGAATGAGTGGTTCAATGTAGTATTCTTATTCAATACAGAAAGGTTTTGATAATGATATAAATATTCCCGAATTCAGCACTCCCAACATGAACAAATGTCAATTTGTTACAGTTACTTCAAATCTTTTCTTTAAAAAGATAGGAGGGAAGAAAGGGAAAAGATGAAATTATAAACCAAGTTTAAGGCCCTTTGTTTCATTTTTCAGGCTTATTCACCCTTTCTCCCCATCATGGGGAATCACTAACAAAATCAGAAAGTGTCTTTCCTGTCCCTGTTTTTGAAGTTCTAACATTTATCTGCATAAACAGTATTGTTTTGTGGATTTTTGTGTATTGGTTTGTAACTGCTCTGTATGGATGTGTGTGAATACTGTGGAAGACTCCCAGAATAGGAGCATCTCATGCTGCTAGAGAGGAGTTGGAGTGGGAGGAGGTGATGCTGGGGAGGAAGGAGGGACCAGTCAGGAAAGTATTTATGCATTTGATTTTGAATACTGTGGGGGCCACTTAAAGCATACATAACTTATCAGATTTGAATTATATTACTATAATTACCTTATCTACCTTGTTGGGAGGGACTAGTAGAAGGCAGAAAACAGAAATCGGCTGTTCTAATCTTGGTGAGAGGTGATGAGAGTGTGAATTTAGGCAGAGACAGTGGAATGGGAAGTTGGGATAGAAGAAATAATCAAGAGATGGGAACTTAATGGGAGTGAGGTCATTGAGACTAAATATGGTGGGAAGATAAAAAAAAAGGAAGAAGCCTTATGATTCTTATTTCATATTTTGGCTAATGAAATATTTGAAGGGCAAATATGAAGAGGAAGATGAAGTTTAAAGGAAGGATTATAAATTAAATTGGGGGTATAGTGAGTTCAAGGTTCTAGTGGGTAGAGGGACAGCTCTAGTGTTTGATAGCCAGTTAGAGCAGAATTGTTGGGGGAAAGGTTTGGCTTGGATACAAAGATTTGCAGACTATCTCTATCTCCCAGGAGAGAACCTAAAATGAAAAGAGTAGATCAAGCCTGGAAGCTTTAGTTATTACAGATTTAAGGACCTAACAGAGAAGAATGTGCCCATGAAGGATTCTGGGGAAGAGTGGTCAGAGTAAAGGGGAAAACCAGCAGACAAAAACTCTTGCAGAATGTCAAGAGATGAGAATTTTAAGAAGCAATGAGTGATTATGGCATTGAAAGTCCAGAAAGGAAAATTGAGATAAGAATTTTAAAAATTCCACTGGGTTTGGTACAGGTCATTCATGAGCTTTCCTTGAACAGCTTCAGTTAAGTGACTTTGGCAGAAGCCAGACTGCTATCATTTGAAGAGAGTGAGAAGAGAGGAGGAAGGTGTGAGAAAACTTAGCTGTAAATAGAACACAGGGTAGAACTGAAGTATGGTGGGATTTTTTGTTGTGTTCTGCTTTTTAAAGATGGCATAGACTTTGAACCTACCTTTGAGAAGAAACCAATAGAAGGAGAAAGTAAAGATTAAGGAGATAGATGATAGGGTAAGGTCCCTGAGGAAGGTGAGGCTCACATCATGGAGAAGATGTGTTCAGGAGTATGTGTGTGGGTTGGGCATGTTTGACCTGAAATGACAGGAGGTGGGGCATTTCTTCTAGGGGAATGACAAAGTAAAAAGGAAGTGTTCCAAGATTGGGAAATCTGTTGGAAGCTGGGGAAGGTGTAGATAGAATGCCTCCTTTATGCCTCAAGATTCCTTTTGTCATGAAAAGGTATTGGCACAGGAAAGGAAATCCTAAAAGCATAAGGGCTAGAATAATAAATGCAAAGAGAACAGTGCTGGACTATCAGATTTTGTAGAATTTTTCCCATTGATAATGATGACCTTTATATTTCTTAGAAATATTCTTCTTATTTACTTGAAAACAGGCTACAGATTTTTACTGCGACACAGTGCCTGTTTTGTTTCTAAAAGCCCGTGTGGTTCATTGTATACTTAGAGTACATGTACTTGAAAAATATGCTTATTTATTTGTGATTAATGAGAGGTGATACATTAAGTGCATTTACTTAATGGACCACACCCAACTTATAGTATTTGAGTATGTTTATAAGTTGTGTTAACTCTTTTGCTTCGCATCATAAGGTGATAGATTTAAACTAATTTTTAAAAAATAAACATATTTTTTTCCTCCTGAATAATACTCCCAAATGAAATCTAATTTGTCGATTATATATATCCAAAGGAAATAGTGAGCAAGATCCAGCAGATTGGATATATTCCTTCTTACTTGTAGATCGACTGGATGAGGAAGGAAAGGCTTATAATAGAATTAATTATCTTCAGATGAGCCTTTAATGCCACTAAGAGCCACAGGCATGTTTATTTTAACTGTTCCCCTGTGTTTATTTAACTGAAGCAATTACAAAATTTAAATTCAGAATTCAAAAGGCTTAAGAATGCTTTTGGATGTTGTGCACTATATATTATGGCTTATCATATTTTGCATTGAGATGTCTTACCTTGCTTTTCCTTACACTTTCAGGTAGATTAATTCAACAGTGTGTATTGTGGAATAGCAAGGAACAGAGGAGAGCTGACATGGAGAAACTGAAATTAGAAAACTTTAGCTGGATATGGTGGCACATGCCTGTAATCCCAGTGATTGGGAGGCCGAGGCAGGAGGATTGCAAAAATTCAAAGCCAGCCTCGGCAATTTATTAAGGCCCTAAGCAATTTAGCAAGACTCTGTCTCCCAAAAAAAAAAAAAAAAAAAAAAAGGAAACTTTACTCGAGTTGAAAGTGGGAAGATGGGGGAGAGTATTGGAATGGAAATTAAAGGATGGATTCAAGGAAGACTAAATGAGAAGGTAGGAGGTTCTGAGATCCTAGGTTTGATGAAGGGTGACAAAATTTCCATTTCTGGAGTCTGGAAAGTAGAGGCACAGCCCTTTTAGAGGGGAAAGATGAAGTTATTTCCATTCAACCTAAGTTTGTGTTGCTGACAAGATCCATTAGAAGTTAGAAATATAAGCTTTGATTTTGTAAGAGTTTGTGATGTAAAATTTGAATCATTTTCATTGGCTGATAGTTGAAACTGTGGAATAAAAAGATGAAAGGAAAGACTATGTACAACAGAAGGACATTATCTACATTTGGAATAAAGGTGTAGTCAAAGCAATAATAGAACCAGAATAGTACAGTTTCACAGAAAAGAGAGGATCTGTGCTAAGTTGAAAATCCTAGGGTAACTCACTCAAAGCAAACTTTTCTGATTTGTCCAAGGGTATGTATGCTCTTAGACTTGGAGTATACAGATATAGGTGTGCAGCATGGTTAAGAGTGTGAACTGGAGTAAAGTTCTTAGGATGTGGATTTCTGCTCCAATATTTGCTGGCCAGGTAAAACTGGGCAAGTTACCTTTCCTGGCTGTACCTCAAGGGATTATTTTGGCTGGGGATATAGCTCAGTGCTAGAGCATTTGCCTATCATACGCCAGGACTTGAGTTCAGTCCCCAGGGGAAAAAAATCCAAAAAACAAACAAAAGAACAGCAACAAAGATTATTTTGTGTATTAAAAGAAAATAAGCATCTAGCCTTGCTAATAAATAAGTGCTTGAAAATGGTAGTTATATTGTTAGGTCTCATCTTCCTTATTATCTGGAAAGTTTGAGGTGTTTTTTTTTTTCCTTCTTTTTTAAAATTTATATGGGACAGCAGAATGCATTACAATTCTTATTACACATATATAGAGCACAGTTTTTCATATCTCTGGTTGTATACACAGTATATTCACACCAATTTGTGTCTTCATACCTGTATTTAATTTGAGGTTTTGATTGTGAGATTTTCTGATAATATTGGTTAATTTTATAGAGTACGAAGGCAGATGTATTCCTTAACAGATTTTAGTACAGTTGGAATTTGATCCTGATATATTGCCATAAGCTTAATCACTATGTCTCAGACTGTGTACCTGGCACATGATGCTTGAAGATTATTTAGAGTTTATTTAATAATGTGGTACAGTCTCAGAAATGCTATATATTCTACAATCTTCTTTGGGATTCATAATGTATATTATTAAGGACTCTGGTTAAAAATAAAAACCAAAAAACCCCCTTAACTTAGCATTTTCCAAACTTACCAAACTTGTTATCCTAAGATCTCCTTTCTCCTCTTTACATAGTTAATTTTATGTATTGGAGTTTTATATATTTCAGTATTTATTTTATATACTCAGTCTCATCTATTTAAGAAAGTTTAAATTGAGATATAATTCAGATACTAACAATTTCACCATTTTAGAATATTCCATGCTTTTTAGTGTATTCATAAAGATATGCAATCATCACTTTATCTAATTGTAATGTTTCCTGAGCCCCAAAAGAACTCTCTTCTTAGTTAGCAGTCACTTCCTTTCTCTTCCTTTCCCCCCTGGCAACCAGTAATATACTTTCTGTCTGAATGTATGCCAATTCTGGACATTTCTTATAAGTAGAATTATATAATATGTGGCCTTTTATGTCTGACTTCTTTCACTCAGCAACATGTTGTCAAGATTTATCCATGTTGTAGCCTGTATCAATGTTTTATTCCTTTTTATGGCTGAATAATATTCCATTTTTTGATATCTCACATTTTATTTATCTAATCATTAATTGATGAAAGTTAGGATTATTTCTGCTCTTTGACTTTTGTGACTAAGGCTGCTATGAACATTTCTCATAAGTACATGTCTGGAGGTGGATATGGGAGTCGTATGACAACTCTGTTTAACTTTCTGAGGATGTGCTAAATTGTTTTCCAAAGCATTCTTCAGTACTGAAACTCTGTACCCAGTAATTAATAATTCCCCGTTCCCTTTTCCCCTCAGTCTTTGGCAACTACCATCCCACTTTTGGTCTCTATAATTTGATTACTTTAGGTACCTCATTAAAGTGGAGTTATACAATAGTTATTCTCTTGTGTCTGACTTAAGTCATTTATCATGTTTTTAAGATTCATACATATTAGCATATATTAAAACTTTCTTTTAAAGGCCAAATAATAATCCATTGTATGTATAAATCACAATTTTATCTATTTATCCACTGATGAACATTTAGATTGTTTCTACCTTTTGGCTATTGTGAATAATGCTGCTATGAACCTTGTTGTTTACATTATCTTGAGTCTTTGCTTTTAATTCTTTTGTATGTATATCCACAAGTGGAATATTGGCTCAAATGGTCATTATGTGTTTGGTTTTTTAACTTTGTTTCGTTTGTTTTATGTGTGTGAGGTACATGGTAAATGAATCTAAAGCAGTTCTTTTATGCCACTTTATTCTGAGGTAAAAATGTTAGTAGTACTTCCTAGAAGTATAATTTATGTACTCAAAATATTCTACTTAAAAATGTGTCAGTTATAAAGTATGTTTGTCTCTAGAAGGTAGGAAATCAACCTTTACTCCTTGCTGTGCTTACTATGTGGTAACAATGTATAGAATGAAACAAATAAGGGAGTATTAAATTCTGTTTACTTCTTTTAAAGTGTGTAGCTTAGTGGTATTTCTTTAATATCATCTCCAAAGGAGATAATTCCTGAGTTTTAGATAAAGTTGGCTAACTAACCAAGGAAAGAAAGTTTGTCTTTGGAGCCCAAGGGTTTTTTTTGTTTGTTTTGTTGATTGATTGATTGATTGATTGATTGATTGTTGTTGTTCTCTTTTGTTGTGAAAGAAGTCTTATTAAAGAATAGATTCTGTTGATCTATAACTTATGTTTTGTTAGGAAGTCTCATTTTAGTATAATTGTGCAGAATTGGCCATAGACAGATCCTAGAAGGTAGAATAGGCATTTTCGAGTTGAATTTCTAAAAAAGGTACAAAGCTAATACACATGGCAATGAAAATTCCTGCTTATTGCCATGGTAATATGTTAGAAAGGATTTGCAAGTTTTGTTACTGTGTTTTAAAAAAATATGTATTTTTTTGCTATGTATTGATGTATAACTTAGCCTCTAAGTCTTTTTCTATAAAATACAAAGGCTAGGAAGAATGTTGTCTACTCATAGTCCAGAGGGGTAAAGAAGACATCTTGGAGCAGAATACAAGATTTTTAAAAAATATTTTTTTAGTTTTACATGGACACAACATCTTTATTTTCTTTGTGTATCTTTATGTGGTGCTGAGGATGAAACCCAGTGCCTCACATGTGCAAGGCAAGTGCTCTACCACTGAGTCATAACCCCAGCCCCAGAATATAAGATTTTTAAAAGATAGAAGTCAATGTAAAATTTATGTGAGAATACTAATTGTTATGGATATGTTAGTGGTTATCACATAAGGGTATGTAAATTATAATTTATTTTGCATGGTTTTTTCTATTAAAAGGCCAGGTAAGCAGAATGGGAAATTGACAAAATTGAGGGAGTTAAATAGAAGTTAACTATTAAACTATTTTCTCTCCTTAAAGCCTTCTGTGACCTTGCTGGGTAAAACGAATTTCTCCCTCCAGCCTGCTTTGTTCCCCATAATCCTTGTGCTTATCTCCCTTAACTTTGATTGTGAGCTGCTTTAGGGCAGAAATGTCATATCCTACTGTGTATTTTAATCATCTCACATAATTGCTTACACATAGTAGATCCTTTTAAACATTGTTTGAGTCTTTTATTATGAGACTTGCACAAATATAATAAAACGGGAAGAAGCAACTACTGTAGTTATCAAAAGTAATAATCTAAATCAGAGTTAGAATGTGGCCAAGGACAGAGGAAACCTGTAAGATAGAAACCAGAGAGCAGATTTTAAGGTTTCATAGGATGCATCAAGTTATTTCCTTATCTCATTTCCTAACTGTGACTCTGGCCTATGGCCTGAAATTTGTTTATTTAGCAGACATTAAAGCATGAAGTTGTGGGACGATGGAAGCTTACAATTAATAAAGCACGACAGAGGCATGGGTATATTATATTGCTCTATGAAAGAGGGAATGCAGGGAAATCTTCATAGAAGATAATATTTTAGCTAAATCAGAGAAGGGAGAGTACTTCCTGCCAAGCAGATAGTCAGAGAGGCTTAGCCAAACACAGTTGTAGAGTCCAGGCAGAGAGAGAGAGAGAGAGAGAGAGAGAGAGAGAGATGGGATGCACCTGGTCCATATGTAACAAGTTCTGGGAAATAACGTGGGGACCTTACTATTTAGTAGTCTTATTTCTGTATTTGCCTCTTTTATCTTCTTTTGCATTGTTTCTTGGAGTTTTTGCTTTAATAGTTTTTTATTAATAGTGGGGAGCAAGGGAGGTATTTTACACGGCTGAGTGACATAAACAGAAATATGTTAGTATGCATTAGAGGGCAGATTCTGGAGGTAAGAAGATGGTTTTGGAGGCAGTTGGAGTAAGTCCAAGCAAGAGATGTGTTCCTGTTGTATGCTTCCATTTATATGAGATGTGCATAGGCAAATTTAGAAGGTAGATTAATTGGAAAGTAGTTTGGTGGTTGCCAGGAACTGGAGGTAAGGTGTGATAGGGAGTGGCTACTAATAAATAAAGGGTTTCTTTTTGGGGTGATGACAATATCCTATCCTATCACAGTAGTGATTATTGTATGTCCTTGTACAATATTATATTAAAAACCACTGAATGTATACTTTTAAATAGTGATTTTTTAAAATTTTTGGTTGTACTGGGGTCTGAACCCAGGGTCTTGCACATGCTAGGCAAGTGCTCTACCACTAAGCTACATCCTAGTCTCCCAACCCTTTTTATTTTCTTCTGAGATAGAATCCTGCTCTTGAACTTGTTGTCCTCCTGCTTACCCTCTTGAACAGCTGGAATTACAAAGAGGTGCTGGTATGCTTGTTTAAATGGCGAATTTGATAACATGCAAAGTGTATCCTAATTTAAGAAAAGGCAAGGCTGGAAAAAGAGACAGAAAGAGACTATATAGAATGTATGTAGAGTTCCTGAAAAAAGTATGGTTTGAGAGATATTCAGTGATGGAGAATTGGTATCATTTAGAGACTGAATATTGCCAACATGCAAAATGAAATAGTAGCTGGTTCTGAAATTTCTAGTTTTGTGTGATTGAATTGATGGGGAAAGAAATGCTAGAAAAAGATCATTTTGGAGACATATGTAGTGAACTGTTTGAAATATGTTAAATGTGTAAGCAAGGTAGGCCATTAAAGATAATAATCTAGCTGTGAGGAGAGACTTTGGAACTAGAGAGAGAAACAGATGTATAGAAGTTGACTGAAGAGGCCAGTCAAACTTGCTGACATCTTCCATATCTCCTTTAGAAAGTCATGTTCTTTTTGCTTCGTATCCTCAAATGTGGTATAAAGGTTGTTTTTGTTTTTGTTTTGTAAAGCTGAGTTTTACATTACTTTTCAGGCAGAGGCAAGGCTAGCAGCAAAACGCGCTGCCCGGGCAGAAGCAAGAGATATACGCATGAGAGAACTGGAACGACAACAAAAAGAGGTAATTTGGGGAAATAGAACCATAATTTCATGCTTACCTCTCCCCCCCAAAAAAATCAATACTTGGCCTGTTTAATTCTGATTCCTTTTGAAACACTGGGAATAGTCTAACCTGCTATATGTGTTTTAATAAGCCATTATGTGTTAATCAATGAAATGTAATATTTGTTTTAAATAGTAAATGATTTTGTTTTTTTGTGTATGCATTGTTAGAAGTTCTTATTAACAAGTGCTTTACTTATGTTCACTAAAGTAGGTGTGGAGATGACAAAACTATTTAGTATACCCCTAAATGTCCTAGTATTTGGATTAATTGTGATATCTGTATAGTAAAACAGTGACAGATTAGTCTTATAATTTTGAGACATATTTAATAATCATTAAAAATATTCATGTAAAAAAATGAAAAGAAAAAGAAAAACAAGTGAAACTGTAAAACTGATAGGACCCAATTTTGTGTTACAAAAATTAGTACCAATCTATAGGGTCAACCTCCTAGAAAGAATATTGATTACTATCAACACTTTGGTTTGACTGTGTTGGAGTTATGATTGATTTTACATACTTTTTTTTCCTAGCTTACAAATTTTTTTTTTTTAATATTTATTTTTAAATTTTTGGTGGACACAACATCTTTATATGTGGTGCTGAGGATCGAACCCAGGCCGCACGCATGCCAAGTGAGCGCGCTACCGCTAGAGCCACATCCCCAGCCCCTAGCTTACAAATTTTTGATACGATATTGTCATCAGAAAAGCAGAAAAAGACTTATGGAAATTGAACTGACTAAAATGAAATACTTTTTATGCTTTCCTTCTGACAGTGACTTGGCCCTAAAAATCCCCATAAAAATATTTTTGATATTGTATTAGTACAAGGGGGAAACACCTGTGGGTAAATATTAAGCACTTTTGTTTTATGTTAGTGGTGGATTTTCTGTTAGTGAGTTAAAAAGAAATTTATGTAGTCTGTTTTATCATAGTTCAAAAATAGTTGATGTTGCTAATTTTTTTAACCTCATAAAGTTTCAAATATCAAATAGAAATTTTGACTGAAAATGGAAATGTTACCATGTATTGTCTTTTATATTCATAGGATTTTACTAGAATATAAACAGGAGACAGTTATTACATATAAGTTCTATTTATGATCTTCTAAACTTCAGAGAACCATGCATCTTTCTATTATTGAACCTATTTAGCTTCATAGTTTTGTATAGGTGAATGTGTAACTTTGAGTCACCTATCATGTTCTTTAGGGCAAATATGTATGAATAAGAATTTTTTGGAGAATACAGTGTTTTGGAAACTGTTCAGTTATGAAACTTTTGTATTTGTAGCACTCTCATCATTCCTTTGACAAGAAATGGGGACAAATTCACAAGTGGCTGGTAGGCTAGAATTGCCTGTCCTGCATGTTGTGATAAGTTGCTGACATAATGCAGTTTTGAAGTAAAACATTGACTAATGGTTTGCAAAGTAGAAGTGTTTGGCCTGTGTGAACCTAAAGGTCATGAAATATCTGTTCTGGCTGAAGTGAACCAAATGTGTACTTGGAATCCAATCATTTTCTGTTGTGATCAGCAACTTCACTTTCGTTTCATGAGTGCCCCTGAAAAAGAAAGATTGAGAAAATGAATGCTTGTTTTCTTCTTATGGGTTTGTCCTTTTCTTCTTCATATCCTTCCTTTCCCCCATCCTCTTTAAGAAAACTGAGTCCCTTGGGTCTCCGTGAAGAGATGACATAAGTCATTCTTCCATGTTCCCTGAAAACGATTCTTTTTAGCTCAGCTCTCTCAGCTCCTTTCCAAGTCCTTTACCACAACTTCCAGGTTTGTTAGCTCTAAAAGCAATTCGTAAATCAGTAAAAGTTATTGTGAATCACTCCTAAATTTGAATGTTTTTCAAAGTTTATTAGTTCTCTGTCTCTTTTTGTAAGGGTTCTGAACTTGGTATGTGACTGAACTTGGGAGGTAAAATATAAAACCTTAAAATTTCATGCAGACTTTTGGAAGTATGTGTAGACATTGAAAGTACGTATAGATTTTTGTTTTTTGTTTTTGACAGTGCTGGGGATTGAACTCAGGGGCTTTGAGTGTGTACTAGGCAAGTACTCTTTCCACTGAATACCCCAAAACCAGAAGTATATGTATTTTTATGGGAAGTGCTCACAGGTATTTTTATCATAAGAGAAAGTCTATGACTCCTGCAGGGTTAAAAACCATTGTCTGATTGCTGATAAACAAGCAGCTTCCATAAGCAAATTTCTCCTATAGCAGAATTTTAAGGTATAACCAGAATTAAAATATTTATATGTAATGACCCTTGAACTTAAACCTTTATCATAATTCTCATTGAGATATTGTTTTATAAAAGAAAGAAAAAAGATGCTTGGTAACTTTAAATTGCATGATTCCTTATGGATGTGTTTGTTATTTTGGAGTGGAGTTTGTTCCTGCTTGTAACTAAAGCTAGCCTAATTTATGTATTTAATGTGCCTTCTGTGGGTTAGTATTATTGTTGATGCATTAAAAATGCTTCATGTAAATAAAACAAATCACTTAATTGCAAATTTTCCCAGGAAAATTAGCTTTATTTGTTGTTTAAATTGTGTATTATCATTCTAAAGTTAAATGGCCAAAGCTTTTAGTGTTATAGAGCAAACCAAAAAAATATTAAACAAAAATAGAAAAGCATATATTAGAAATCTAATATTTGATTTGTATATTCAAGGACCATGAAAATCTCCCCTAACTTTAATACTTTTTTGTGTGAGACTGATTTGTTGGAACATGAATTAGGGAACAGAAGGACATGGGGCTCATGGGCTCAGCAATGAAGCTAACTTGAGAAACCCCTGTGCATCAATCAGTGTGCTGTATTAGTGCTTTTTACCTAGGTTCCATTTCACATTTTAAGACAGGTAACACTATTTCCATTTTATAGATGAGAAGATAAAGGATTGTTAAACTAACTTGCTGTATAGTTCTTGGCAGAGTTGGAATTTTCAAGGTAGAGAGTGCCACAGCTGCCAGTAGTTTGCAAAGTGACACAACCAGGTGGAGCCTACATTTTCCTGGGCCTCCAGATAATCTTAATTTAGCCAACTTTCAATGAACCTAATCATTCTGATTTTAAATCTGTTGCCTTTAATCAGTAACATGTTGGTGTATGTCTGGAGGAGTAGATGCAGTTTCTAATGTTTTCCAATTTGAAACTGAAGGAGTGACTCTAGCCTGAACTTAGAAAATTTAATTTGTTGATAGAGAAGATAGTCAATTTCATGGGGGCCGTGGTTTTCTTTCTTTTTTTTTGGGGGGGGGTACAAGGGATTGAACTCAGGGGCACTCAACCACTGAGCCACATCCCCAGCCCTATTTTGTATTTTATTTAGAGACAGGGTCTCATTGAGTTGCTTAGCACCTTGCTTTTGCCGAGGCTGGCTTTAAACTTGTGATCCTCCTTCCTGAGCCTCCCAAGCCACTGGGATTATAGTTGTGTGCCACCATGGCCTGGTTTGTGGTTTTCTTTTAAGGAAACCATTTCATACTCACTTCAAGTGAACTTTACCAAAACATAGTATGTTTTATTTTCATAAGTTGAATTTAAATTTATTAAAACATTATTTACCAGATCGTTTGGAACAAATATACAACCATCTTTTACAACATCATTCTATTAACTCAGGTTTCTTTAATCATAAGGAGGATTCCTGGAGTAATGACAATGTGTGTTGCTTTCCTTGACTATGCAAGAAAGGGATACTCTGCCTTGTAATTTGTTCCTAAAAACACGGTTTACTGTAATTTATATTTGGCCAGTGGTGCTGTTAATTCAAGAAAAGTCATTGGCAGTTAAATCCTACTCTAGAAATACCTGGGAGATGAAGCTTTTTGTTTTTCCAGAGAAGGAGGAGTCTTGAGTAAAAAACAGAATCCCTTACCACCACCACCTGGCTCCTTGTAATTAATGAAGAATTAGCTAGTGTAGGATGGTATCTTTAAGATTCGGTGGTCTGGTGAGCCTGAGGATCTGTATGCCTGTCCCAGGTTTATGACTTTGCAGATACTTACTTAATCTTTCTTTTTGTTTTTTAAATATATTTCTTTTTAGTTGTTGATAGATCTTTATTTTATTTATTTATATGCAGTACTGAGAATCAAACCCAGTGCCTCACACACGCCAGGCAAGTGTGCTTCTGCTGAGCCATAGCTCCAGCCCTCTTACTTAATCTTTCTGTGGTATAACTTTTCTTCCTGTAAAATGAAGGGATCAGACTAGGTGGTCTCTAAGGACCCTTTGAACTCTTAAAAATAATTATAGAGTTGTTACTAGAGTCTTTTATACAAGGGTTTCCTTCTGTTTGCTACTATGCAAAAGTTTCAAAGTATGAGGAGTAATTAAAATTTTCCCATGTGCTTTCTTTGCCTAATATAAGAGAGGTGATACTTGGCAGACTCTTGGTAGATTCTTGGTAGACTCTGGGTAGAACATGTGTTTTGAATGTTTTTGGTATAATAAAAGTTTCTTTGAGCTTGCCTTACTATTTTACCTGAACATTTACTTTTTAGTTAGGTTTAGAGAAGTTCTTCTGTTCAGTGTGGTAGCCACTAGTCATGTGTAGGTGTTAAATTTTAATTTAAATTGACCAAAAATAAATGCAACTTAAAATTTAGTTTCAAGTGCTCAGTAGACACATGTGGCTACTAGCTATCATGTAATGAGAGCACAAATAAAGAACACTTTCATTCTCTCAGAAAAGGCCGTTGGATAGTGCTTATTTAAGGTATAGTTTATGATTATGGGAATAAACTGTATTCTCTCTTCAAATTGCCTGGCCTATATGGGAGTTATGTTTTCTTTTCAGTCTTTTGATGTCTCTTTAAGCAAGGCTTTCAAATGGAGCTAAATGAAAAGCTGTTCATTTTTTTGTGTGTATATGGTGCTGGGATTGGATCTGGGGCCTGGTGCTTGCTTGCTAGGCAAGTATTCTATTGCTGAGCCACACCCCCAGCCCAAAAACTGTTTAAATATAGAGGTATATCTGAACTTCATAAGGTATTTTAATTAATTTAGAATTATAATAATAATTGAAAATAAATATGAATTCAACTGTCTTTGCTGCATCTTTGGAATATGCTTTTTAGATTTTTTTTAAACAAATACTCCTATGTGGTTGGTACAGTGAGAAGAAAGGCTAACATAAAGTGAAGCTTGAACATTAAACCTTGAATATTACTCTAATACCCAAAATAACATTGAGAGGTGCATGTAGAATTAATTTCGCTGAGAGGTGCATGTAGAATAAATTTGCCTCCTGGTTGGTTAAACTAACCAAGTTAACCAGACTGGCATTGGTTATTGTTTAAGCTGTATACCCTGCCAGGCTAATGCATATACTCCCAAAACTTTTGTGGTGTAACTGGATAAAGAAAATGAAGAAATTTGCTTGGTTCCTGTGTCTGTTGTATAGCAGAAAATGTGAATCTAAAGATCAGAACACCTGATTGGAAATTGAAACATTGAATCATAATGGTGCTTATGAATACATGTCAGAGCAAATTTGATCAATTTGGCAATGTACATAGCAGATGTCAACCAGGATATTTTTGGAATTATACTCAAAGATCATGACCAAAAAGAGATAATATATTATTATGTTTTGGTTGAATTACTGTTTCTATTTTGAAATGAATAGTCATATATACCCCCATGTATTTGTTCTACTTATGAAATGATCATGTTGGATTGCCATGAGGTGTTGTGGCATTGATTGTTTTTGGAAAAGATATTGTGAATATTGACAGAAGTGAATCTACTTAAGACATTTTGTGTAGACTTTAATGTAAATTACTTTAATACTTTGACTTTGAAATTATGAAATATCAGAAATTCCTTTTGGTTTTAGGTGACAATGTTCTTAGGGCTAGCCATTTGATTTCACATGTGTCAGGCTTTAGTGCTCCATTGCTAATAACAGAATATGGAAAAATTTAGAATCATGTATGCTTTAGTCAACTAATGTTAAGCTATAGTCAATCTTTATAAACCACATCAGGTGTGACTCTTGAGATAACTTAATCAACTTTAAAATATGTGATTTTTTTTCTAAGCATAATTAGTTTTTTTTTCTTTTACTTTGTTTTTGTTTTTGTTTTTAATTTTTGGTGCTAGGGTTTGAAGCCTCTACCATTGAGCTATATCCCCAGCCCATTTTTATATTTGAGATAGAGTCTTACTAAGTTCCCAAGGCTGGCTTCAAACTTGTGGTACTTCTATCTTAGCCTCCTTAATCACTGGGACTATACGTGTGTGCCATCACACCTGGCTAAACATCTATTTTGAATGCTGAGCTCAACATCTGTTAAGTATAACTGTGTATATTTATCTTGGTGTTTTGAGCTCTTTTGGTCAGATGTAGATAGTATCTTACATGTGGTTAGTTGTACATACATATGATAAAAATTGCCAACATTATTTCTGCTTTCTAACCAAAGCATGCAATTGCCACAAACTCAGCTTTTAAAGTGAAGTTGTCCAAACCTGCCTGCGCTAAGATGTTGTACTGTTAATTTACTGATTTTTGCTCCATTTTTCTGATAAACACTGGTCTGTTCAGTGAATAACCTTCCATGTACTTTCTCCTTTCCCAGGAAGATTCCGAAAGGGCCAGGTATTCGCACCGGTCCAGTCATCACCGTTCTTATCTGGTTTGTAATAACATATAAACTTGCCCCTAATGCTTTTCTTCATTAATTTTATGTAGTCACTCACAAATTTGTACTGTTTATTTTTATTTTTATCAGGGAGTTGAGGATACATTGTCCTTCCGAAGTCCTGGCAGTCACAGGGTTGGTATTTTAAGTTGTTTACATACCATAGTAGCAAAGCTTTTATATGTGAGCTTGCTTCAGAATCAGTGATTATATAAACAATCAGATAGTGTTCATATATTCTTTTTCCTTTTTTTTTTAAAGTGGAAATATTGTCAAAGTTATCTCACTGGAAAAAAAAGATGCTTTCTCTCAAATTATTGCTATAAGTAAATCATTTTTAAAATCTTGAATATTTTCGTCTATTAATATATCTATTCTATTTTTCTATAGAAGGCCCTTTGATTTCAGAAAATTATCACAAAATAATAAGATTGATTTTATAGAATAATATCTGTTTGGGTCTGACTTTTAGATTTCTCCTACTTTCATATTTTCTTTTTTCTTTTTTTTTTTCTGTATTGGGGGTTGAATCCAGGGGCACTCGACCACTGAGCCATATCCCAGCCCTAATTTATATTTTATTTAGAGACAGGGTCTCAAAGAGTTGCTTAGCCCCTCACTTTTTGATGAGGCTGGCTTTGAACTCATAATCCTCCTGCCTCAGCCTCCCCAACTGCGAGATTTCAGGCATGTGCCACTGCACATGGCCTACTTTCATATTTTAAAAAGTGACAGTTTATTAAATGGGAAGTAGCTTTGAGGCTTGGGTGGCTAATTACAATTTTATTACATGGAAAATTTGAGCTGTTGATTTAAAAAATTCTTTGCTTTTCTTATGTATAGGAATTATGCTTTGACATTTTGATCAATAGTTTATAGAATGTTCTGGTGTTTTAGCATAAGTTATTAAAAATCAAAGGAAATGAGAATTTGCTCCTTACATACTTGCATATTGTGCTTAAACACTCATCTCTCTTTTCTTAGGGAATTATGCTTTATAGTAAAGCAATGCTTTTAATTTTTACAGTGATAATGCCATATATAATATATTTTTTTACATATAGATTTTTCATTAGTAAAATGATTTTTTCTCATTATTTTCCCCCAACTCTTAATTTTTCTTCCTATTTTTTATAATATGTAATAATGATAAGTGTGTTCTGACATGTTAGTTATTGACATCTTTGTATTCATAAATAGTTTATCATGCTGGTTGTTTTTGTTTATGAATGTAATCTTTTTCTTTTTAGAGTAAGTGCATAGACTAATTTTTGAATCATGAATATTTTGGTTAGTTACAAATTTTTTAGAATTTTAAGAATATTAACAAATCTTCAAGAAAGTCCAAGATAATCAGTGGCTTAATGTGGTTTTTCAAGGCTGGGTGTGGTGGTGCATGCCTGTAATCCCAGCGGCTTGGGAGGCTAAGGTAGGAGAATCTCAAGTTCAAAGCCAGCCATAGCAACTTAGTGAGGTGCTAAGCAACTCAATTAGGCCCTGTCTCTAAATAAAATACAAAATAGGGCTGGGAATGTGGCTCAGTGGTAGAGTGCCGCTGGGTTCAATCCATAGTCCAAAAAAAAGTGGATTGTTTTTCAGAAAGAAAATGCTTTCTTAATGCTTTCCTCTGGAGATACTTTTTTTAAAAATACTTTGAAAAGAATCATGTAGTGAGTTAACAAACGCTTCAAAGTTGAATGTCAGGGGCTATGAAAATAATCCCCCCCTTTTTAAAATGTAGGTATTTTTAGTTGTATATGGACACAACATCTTTATTTTCTTTTTGTGTGGTGCTGAGGATCGAACCCAGTGCCTTACGCATGCTAGGCGAGTGCTCTACCGCTGAGCCGCAACCTAAGCCCCCACTCCTTGTTTTTAAGAGAGAGAGAATTTTTTTAATATTTATTTTTTAGTTATTGGCGGACACAACATCTTTGTTTGTATGTGGTGCTGAGGATCAAACCTGGGCCGCACGCATGCCAGGCGAGCGCACTACCGCTTGAGCCACATCCCCAGTCCCCACTCCTTGTTTTTAATGTATGACTTTTTACTTTGTTTTCTATTATGTTCATAGTGTGAATTTTCACATATTTGGTATCAAATTTCTTTGTAAATTTGTATGACATTAGGGAAACTTGATTATGTTAGTTTAACTTAAATGGCAAAATCTACCAAGTTTGACTTAAATAAACAAATAACAAATAAACAAAAAAGAAATCTACCATTAAGCTTCTAGGGTGGTATTTTCCTAGAGTGTCTGTAGACTAATGAAGTTGATTTTGTGTGTGTGTGTAAATTGTATTAATAAACAAATGTAAGGATAATTTTAACTCACCAGTTTTTGTGGTACTAAGGATTAAACCCTGAAGTGCTTTACCACTGAGTGACACCCACAACCCTTATTATTTTTAATTTTGAGACAGGGTCTTAATGAGTTACTAAGGTTCTTGCTAAATTGTTAAGGCTGGCCTCAAACTTGTGCCTGCCTCAACCTACAGAATTGCTAGGATTATAGGTGTGCCATTGTTCTGGGTCAGTTTTTCCCTCCACCATAATGATTAATGAAAATCTGTTATTATGGGATAAAGTTCTCAATATTTATTTATTTTTAAAATTTTTAAAATTTTTTAAAATTTTTCTTTTATTGGTTGTTCAAAACATTACAAAGCTCTTGACATATTTAAAAAAAAAATCAATGTGTGAACTTGAAGAGTAATAGAAGTTTTACACCCTAGAGGAGACTATGGTACTCTGTTATCTCTAAGTGTATACATTAAACACACTGGAGATATGTGGACATTTCCAGAAATAAGTCAGAATGCTCACTCGTTACATTGTTTAAAAGAAATACAATTGAGTTTTTTCCTGTTTTAACTAGATAATATTGGAAGTTCTAAGTTTTCGTAAGATTGTTTGCCTTTTGCGGGGACAGGGTGCTGGGTGTGGATTGAACATGTTAAACATACATTCTACCACTGAGCTACACCTTCAGTCTCTGGTTATTTGCTTTTTAAAATAACTATCTGCTAAGCTGAATATGTTAGAGAACTTTTGTCCTCTGTGTAAATAAATGTAATAAATGATGGCCAAAATTTTCTTCTGCTTTACCATATAATTTTTTTAGATATTTTTTTTTAGTTGTAGATGAACACAATATCTTTATTTATTTATTTTTATGTGGTGCTGAGGATCGAACCCAGTGCTGCACATGTGCGAGGCAAGCACTCTGCCACTGAGCCACAACTCTAGCCCTCTTCCCCTTATTTTTTTAAAAAAATTTTACTTACAAGCTATGTATTAGGAGGTCTAATACTTTTTTGAACCTCATATTTGGTGTGAGAACCTTAATGGGATCTGGATGTGAGGCAGCTGCATTTATGATTTTATCCTTTTGTTCAGTTACCTCGCAGATATTACCCTTTTGAAAGGTGACTTGCCAGAAGCTATTTGAGCTGGAAATGTTGGTGTTAATGTTATAGATTTAGTATTTTAAAAAAAGCAAAATTAGTTCAAGACTGTGAATGGTAGAGTTAGGGGAGGGAGAATAAATCAAAACCTCAATTTATTATTGAGATAATCTGTATCTATTAGTTATGTGTAATGATGAGATCATTAACAGGGTGGAATATTAAAAACTGCCTTAAAATTAATCTTAAAAATGCTTGGTTATGATCAGCTCAGTGGTGCATGCCTGTAATCTCAGCAACTCAGGAGACTGAGGCAGCTGGATCACAAGTTTGAAGCCAGCTTCTACAACTTAGTCCTTGTTTCCAAATTAAAAATTAAAAGGGCTGGAGATATAGTTAAGTGTTAAGTATCCTTGAGTTCAGTTCCAGTATTGAAGATGGGGTAGAAATGCTTGGTTATTGGTTTGTGTATTGAAATACTAGAGGGCAATAAGGTAAAGATCTAAAATTAGAAAATGATATGATCTTGAATTACACTGGGAGGAATAATTGCCATTTCTCGTGGGTAAAGATTTTTACTTTTAGTTTCTATTTATATGTTAATAGCCTTGATATAATTTCAATGAATTTAGTTTTTAAAATATCCTTATAATTTATTTTTTTATCATTAACTGCTATACTGTCTAATATTACTAAAGAACCCATCAAAGGATGTTACTGGGACACTTTGGAGCAGAACCTGTACACCGAAGAGGAGAGACATCATGGTGTGTAATCCAGAAATGTGTGGTGATAGAGTTCTGTACATTCATTGATTTTCAGTGTCCTGGGGTTTGAGTAATAGGTGCATTCTGATTAAAAACTGACACTTGCTGAACTTTGTTTCTACAACCTTTTGCTCTACTTTATTTTGTTTCCATGTGAAAATTTTCAGGCAGGTTTCTCTTGAAAGTTGGAGCGGTTTTTTTTTTTTTTTTCTCTTTTAAATAGATTGCAATAGCAAATTTGGAAATGTTTTAGCTAGCACCCTTAATATCCCCAATTTTCCTTCTTTTGATATATCATTTGTTTTTAAGCAACATAAATAGCAACTTTCACTTATTAAGCCAAACTCTTTTCGTTTGCCCAGTTGTTCTGGTGGCAGTTATGATGTATACCCCTACCAGATAGACTGAGCAGTTTTAAAACCAGCCGAACTTTTGCATTATATTTTGGAGAAAGAATTGAAACAGATAAATTTTTCAGTTCAGTTTGTTAAAATCTATTCCTATGCAAAATGCAATTGGTACAACAGAGTATAAGAAGATATGTCCTTTCTCTTCGCTGAATTTATCTTGTTGATGAGATAGAATCATTTATATGTTAGAGGTGTGACTTGAGTAATATGTTTTTTGAGCCATGGATTTTTTTTTAAACTAAAGGTATTTTAGTTATACTAAAGGTATATCTTTTTAACTTAAGATATTTTAATTGAGGAAAAAAAGTAAATGAAACTTCTGTAGAAAAGGAACTTTATTTTCTGAGAAACATCTCTCACCATGAAGTCATATTTTACCATCATACATCATTTACCAAATGCACACCTGTATGCATTTTAGAAAATTTTGTTACATATGCAACAATAACACTCCTTATTGTTTGCTTTTCTGCTACTTTCAGAATAAAAGAAAAAGCACACACATGTAGATAATTTGTTCAAGTCTTTTTTGATATAGCAATAACATTTTTAATAATTTGAAACCAATGGTAAAATTGTTCCTCCTAACCTAATACTTTATGAATTGCATTTTTTGATGTTTCTGCCATCTGTGTTGTAAATGACCAATTATTATGCACGAAGGGCGTGACTTTGTTCTGTTCATGCTATTATATTAATGCTATATAAGAAGTAGATTGTATAGTCTGGTCTTCTAATATATTTTAAGCTTTTTAGAATTGCGGCCGTTACAATAAGAAATATTTTTTATATCATGATCTAGTATATAATGCAGATCCCTGGATGTGTGTATATGAATATACAAATATATGAAAAATATTACTGAAACAAAAGTTTTACAAAATAATGTTAACTTTTACTGTGCTCAACGCTTTCTAATATTTTATCTTCTAAAATGGTAGTTGAAACCACTAAATTGATTTCATGACTGGCTTGTAACCTGTAATTAGGAAAACATTACTTTAGATCAGATTTTTGATTAGCATTCTATAAAATCCTAAATGGATGTAAGAGTCATAAAGGTTTTTTTTTTTTAAACCAAACAATTAGTGTTTAAAATAATTGAAGAACTTGTTCATTGCTGTTATTTATTTTATACATTGACATGCTGGGTAAGATGACTTTCAACATGTAAGCTAGAAGGCTTAAAAAATGTTAGGAAACCACCATTTTGTGTAGTTACTATTTACTTCATTTTCTTGGATTTGAAATTTGGTATCACACATACTATCTTATTTTTATATTTGTGGTTTTTATTTTTTTTAAACATTTATTTATTTATTTTGTGTAGTGCTGAGGATTGAACCCAGTGTTTTGCGTGTAGTTTGGCAAGCACTCTACCATTAAGTTACTTCCTCAACCCTTACTTTTTTAAAGGACCCTAGATTAATTGTGGATTTTGTGGTTTTTAGCATGAATTTTGTATATTTTCTTTGATTTATATTTAATGTCACATTTGTATTGTATTCTGTGCATTCCATATTTTGCTATGACCAAGTTTCTCATATTGTTTAGCATTTTCTTGAGGAAGGAAGTTTATCAGGTGTGTGTTTAGAGTAGATCCAAGGGAATGCTCTGCATTTTGTTGCTGCAGTGGTTCTTTTGTAAGCTTGGTCTTGCCTCATTGCCTGTTCATTCCCTGCTTTTGCCATTTTTCAAATAGTGGGAAGTGATAGTAATAGTCATGTAACTAAAAGTATCATTGACTTCAGGATATGTAATCCTTACTTTTGAAGGCTCCCTTAGGTTTTGTGTTATAATATACTGAGATTGAATCATCTCACCATTACTGATTATGAATTTGATATTTGAAAGAAAAATAAATTGTTTCTTTTTGATAGTTTTTAAGACGTGGGGATTTTAAGATATTTGCTCTATTGCCCAGGCTGGCCTTGAACTCCTGGGTGTAAGCATTCCTTTATCGTAAGCATTCCTTTATTGAGCCTCCTGCATAGCTGGGACTATAAATGTGATCCACTATGCCCATCTTTAAACATACATTTGTAATTACACATACAGTTCAGCAATAACTTAAACTAGGAAAGATTAAGGGGAAGAAAATTCTTTAATTCAAATGTAATAGCTTTTGTATTTGATGATTTTTTTTTTTTTTTTTTGTCTTTAAAATAATGCTGGATTTTAACCTGCAAATGTTACTTTCCCCCCCACCTTCTTTTTTATGTTCTTTACTTTGGAACTACAACCATTCTTTCATCTTTTCCTGAAATTAAGTATGATACTCTCAAGGATAGATCATCAAGACTTTCATCATTAGTATGTAGTGCATGACTTTGTGTTAAGTGTGGAGTTTTGCTTCATAAACACCAATTATTAGTAAACATAGATTATGACTAACTTTCATGGTTTTCTTATGATTTTCTGGGGAAAATGTGTGATTAACAAGCAAAAATTATTGTAATGGTGGCATAATTTATTATGTAAATAGTGATTTTTTTCTTTAGAATTTCTAGGATATATAAAAATGTTTTGATTCCCTATTCAAGATTAAGATTGGTAGTAATATTATTTCTTAAAATAGTGAACCACTCCCTTAATAACACTCATTACCCTGGAGGACATGTTTCTAACAGTGTTTGATTCACATTCTGCTCCCCAGGCCTGTTTCATGTTATGTGTCACAAACTAGCGGGCATGAGGTTGGTGAATAGAAAGTATCCAGTAGTGATAGATGATATTTTAGGCATTAATGATGTTCAGGCATTTTGGCTTGATTTGGTAATGTCATATTAGTTAAGTAGTTAAGCTATAGATTGTTTTCCTGGGGTTAATATTAGGTAAGCAGGTTGCTCGAGTTTCTAGATTACCTAGACATCTCTTAAAATAGTTACACTAATATATAGAAGGAAAGGTGCATGTTCAATAATAAAAGAAAACTGGGTTTATAATTATTGATTCAGGATCTAGCTGTGCATGTCAAATAGTTTTTCTAGAGCAGTCTGTTGTTGACTTTTTTTAATTTTAATTTTTTAATATATATTTTTTAGTTGTTGGACACAATATCTTCATTTTATTTTTTATTTGCTATTTTTTAGTTGTATAGTTGTTGGCTGTTCATAGATAGACACACTTTACATACCTATATATTTATATATATTTATTTTATGTATATATTTATATATGTACATTTATATATGTATATGTATCTCTCTATATATACACACACATATACATTGTTTTTTAGGCACTGGGACTTGAACTCAGGAGTGCTCTACCACTGAACTACATCCCCAGACTTTTTTGTTTATTTTATTTTTAGATAGTCTGGCCCAGGCTGACCTTGAAATTGTAATCCCCTGCCTTAGCCTCCTGAGTTGCTGGGATTATGGGCATACACCACTGTGCCTGGCCCCCTGTATTGGATTTCTTTGTCTGCCAGTAGACTTCTTAGTATTCCCCTCTCTACACTTGGCTCTATGCTTCTTGGAGAAGTTATATATTAAAACAGCCTTAATTTCTGAGGATCCTTGTATAATGTGATCATTTAGTAATGCTGCTGCTACTTTGGGCAATCTGTACCATTTTGGCTTTATTCCTCCTGAGCAGTACATGCTGTGGGACCACTAACTGAGTTAATGAGTATTGTCCTGGGCAGTGAAATGTTACATTGTTTGTTTTTCAATTTGATTTGGTTTATATAAAGGATTGCTTTTGGCTTTAGGAAAGAGGACTATAGAAGGAGTTTGAGTCTTGTTATCTATACTTTTATAAAGAAGATGAAGGGACTCAATTGAGATGTGGGGTAAAGGTACCCACCATCATCCTGACTAGCTCTAAGCCCTAATCAAGTTTTCTATAGCTGACTAGTCACTAAGCTGGATGCTGGAAAGTGAGGGTGGATGTAGATGTGTAGAGAGGCCAGGTATCTTAGCCATGCCAAGTGCAATGAATCATTTATTAATGGATGGGAAATGGATTGCATGAATACTACTACTATGTATCTCATATAATTTTAAGACAAATTTTTAAAAATTGTTTAAAAAACTTGACTATATGATCATTGACATTAACTTAAAATATTTACTTCCAGAATCATTCTTACAGTCACTCTTATGGAACGAAGAAGCGATCTTCTCATTTTCATAAAGACCCACTGGTTAGTTCTGTTGTGTCACATATCATAATTTACTGATTACTTTAAGTAAGAATTATGACTGCTTTGGTGTTTTTGGTTTTGTTTTGATGTGCCCTTAAGGCATAATTGGAACTTGAAAATATGCTGAAAGATGATTTATCAGAAACTTTTGAAGTGATTTTGTTTTTACTTGTAAGATTTAATATCAGATTAGCATATGCCAACCTTTGGGGCTAGAATTAGGTTAGTAAGGTATCACAAGAAGCTAATAAGTGAGGTGTTTTCATTTATGAATTATCTTTTGAAGTATACCTCAAGAATAGTGAGGTTTTTCATCCTTATTTTAGAACTTATAATTGATTTGATTATGGAATTATGGTAGGTTTCATTATGAAAATTTGTTTTGTTTTGAAACTTGGAATGCATTTTCTGGTGGAAACAATAAAGTATGTAATGACAGTTTCCCTAGTTCACAGAAAACTTCTTAACCTGTAATGTAACTAAGCTGCAAACTACCTTTTTTTCCATGCTAGCCACCTTTGCTAGATATCTAGTTTAGTGGGGAATCATCTTCAGAATGCCCACCTGAGACACTAGGAATGCCTTTTTCCTGTTTTGCTGATGTAGTACTGGAAAAAGAAGCAGTTACCAAGCTCCCTGCTATTTTAGGGTTACCATGGGGAGGTGGGTGGCTGGCTTTGTCTAGTGGGAATGAGAATGTAATGGATGAGAAATTTAAGAGAGGCCTTGGATGGTGGGGTATTGGGAGCTCTGGGGAGAGGTGAGCGGTGGCACTTCCTTGGGGGTGTGAGTTGGGAGTGGTGCAGGAAAGACTGGGCAGGAGGGGTAGGGTTTGGGTGAGAGTAGGGATATCCCTGATTGCAGTGTCAACAGTAGAGAGGGAAGTCGTTTAAGTCAGAGATTGCATATATTTTCTTAACCTTGAGTAAAAAAGATGACTAGAGGAAATTTTATAGATGATTTCTGTTCTCAAGTAACTGTGTTGTATACAACTATTGTATAGTGTATTAAAAATGAATTTGCCATTGATGTTTTAGGCCAAACCATATTGCACTCTCTTTCTTATAATTTAATTTGATCAATTTATTTTGACAAATAATGGGATGAGGAAAAGTTTGGAACCAAATAACTCTTTAATCATTTCTGTGGCTTTGCCAAATGGATTATAAAAGTGGTAATCATTCAGTTGTCCTAGGTTTTCAAGGACATTCTTAAGTATGACATGAGAATAAATCGCTTATTTTTATTTCATTTTTTTCGGAGGTAGTTCTTGTTTTTTAAAGTAATAAAAATTAGTAATGGGGCTGGGGATGTGGCTCAAGCGGTAGCGCGCTTGCCTGGCATACGTGTGGCCTGGGTTCAATCCTCAGCATCACATACAAACAAAGATGTTATGTCCGCCGAAAACTAAAAAATAAATATTAAAAAAATTCTCTCTCTCTCAAAAAAAATTAGTGATGACTTAGTTTGAAAATAGTTATGTTTTAATACCAATCTCTTTTTTTATATATTTTTTTACATGTTGATGGACCTTTATTTTATTCATTTATTTGTATGCAGTGCTGAGAATTGAACCCAATGCCTATACATGCTGGGCAAATGCTCTACCACTGAGCCACAACCCCAGCCCTAATACCAATCTCTTTTGAGAGACTTGAAATAATTATTGCTTTGACTTTTTTTAGCATGATCCAATGCTTTAAAGACATTGTTTTGGAGAAGGAAGTTGGCAATGTCAGGTTTTGCCTTTGTGTGTTGTTTGGTCAACAGCATTTAGTCTAAGAAAAATGTTTTTCATTTTGCTTTTTTCAGAGTGGCCTCTACTTTGATCAGAGAAACTATAGCAGTCTTAGACATAGCAAACCCACCTCTGCTTACTACACTCGGGTCTGTCTAAAGTTTTTTGGCTTCTTGTGTTTTATCCACTTTTAACTTTCTAATTCCTCATTTGCATTTTGACTAGTTGTAACTAATCTGGGAATGACTGTGTTTGAACCCATTTTTGGTAACTGACTTCATGTAGTCCATGTGAGTGTGCTTTCAAACAGTGGGGATTATTGAATCACCCTGTTTATAAATCAGTTCCATTTCCCCCCGCCAAAAAACATTTTTAAGTGAAAATTTTAAATGTACAAAAAGTTCAAAGAATTATATAGTAAACATCCCATACCTGTCACTTAGATTATAAAATTTATTATATTTCCTTTATCACATAATTATTTATTTCTCCATTCCTGTATCCATCCATTGATTCATCTTATTTTTTGAAGCATTTCAAAATAAGTTGTAGGCATCAATATGCTTCACAATGGGTGCCCTTTTAGTAAAGTTTGCATGTGAAAGAATAAATTACACGAAATGAGAAGAATGTAATTTGGTTTCCAGTGTTAGAATCTTTTTTTTTCCCAATGTATTTAACAGATCACACATTTGAAACATGTTAAATATGACACACAGTACATTGAAAATAATTCAGGGCTGAGGGTCTAGTTCAGTGGTAGAGAGCTTGCTTAGTGTATGCAAGTCAGTACTGGAAAAAGAATAATTTATAAACCTGCACACAAAACTTCAGTACTCTTGTTTTTTACGTCTCATTGGTTTTGGTGAAAAGAACTGAGAACTTGTATCCTCAGATGACATCAGAAAAGAGAGATTTAGTTCCTTTAAAAAAAAATATTGTGCCCTTGTAGTGCATGGATTCATTGTGACTGGTATAATTTTAGCTGATTAAACTAAGGCAAAGGCACTTTGTCCACAGCATGTTTTTAAATATAGGTTCTCTAATGTATTTGAAAAAGAATGTGTGTAGTGATAACTCAAAACTCATTTATCTGCTCCTTGCAAAACAGCCTAAGCCCATTAGGAGTCTTGTTATGAAATCACTGAAAATATCATAGGAGCTGCTAATGACCGGATGTGGTTACCGCTTGCAGTGCTCTCTGTTTCTCAATGGTTCCTTAGATTCCTATCTTATATCCTAACAATAGTGTTTAAAGGACATAGACACATTTATAAAAGACTGGTCCAAGTGTTTTTCTTTCTTATCGTTTACAGTGGTGTTCAAGAAGATCTCTAATGACTAAAGTTTTTTTACTTCATGTGTTCCTAAACTACCCTAACCACTCAGGAATCGCTAATGAATTATGGAGTATAAAATCATAAACTGAAGTCTTTTGCTTTCATAATGGTGGGACCAGTTTTTGTTTTTGTTTATCTATTTTGTCTTTCTTTCTCAACAGTCTTCTTCCCTATGCAGTGACCCTCTGGCAACATCTAAGAGTCACAGGGTTAGTACTATTGGGGGAGTGTGTTACCTGCAAGTTACCAGTAGCTTTTCTTTGGGTTTAATAATGCACGTTTTTCATAGGCCTCCCCTACTGCAAATTCTGGTCTGCTGAGAAGTGCCAGCCTGGTTGGTATTTTCTTATTCCAGTGTGTGCAGTGCTGGTGGGGCAGCTGGCATGGGCTAACTCTGTGGCTTGATAGCCTTCCTCCAAAATAGTCAAGAATACATGGCTTTAATGACATGTGTACTGCATAATGTGCTGCGTGAGTTTAAAGTACAAAACTGTAGTTTATTCCCTTCACAGAAGTAGGTACTGCTGATAGTTGGTAGTCTTTTTTAGAATCCATTTCCTACTGATAGATTTGCATGGGTTCCATGTACTCACAGTATGAGATGGCTGCCTATGCAAGGGATGTCATATTTTAGTTTGAACAGCTACAACCTTTGCCATATTAATCTAGGATCTGATAAAGCAAGCTGGCTAGAAAAACAAAAGCAGTAGCTCTCTGTAATATGTGAATTGTTGGTTGGTGACTTTTAAGCTGTGGTTTGTTGTGTCATGGCCTATGCTAGTGGACTGGGAAAACTGAATTTTATTGTGATAGTGGGCAAAATGTTCTCTGTACTTCATTTCCCTTTTCTGCTCTATTTCCTCTTTAGAGAATAAATAACTAAATATTGGTTCTTCTAGTTTTATTACATGATGATGAAAGAAAATGCTAAAGTCAGTGTTTTTTTTTAATGAAGTACAAATTTAAAGTTATCATGAGATTGTTGTGTGTATATCAATGAATGTTTTGGTAGCCTTTAAAGTCTTTACTTGGGAAAGTTATACCCTTATGTCATTTTTTAAAACTTTTTTGGGAACTGAGTACTCAAAAAAAAAAAGTTAAGACATTTTCAAAATAACTTTGATGTACAATGGATAAATGGTATTTCTTTTGTTCTTTAGGCATCATTCTACGATGGTGGATTATATAACCCTTATAGTTCTCGAACTGTAAGTCTAAATGGGGAAGTCGTGAAGAGCAGGGAGATGTAGGAGGGTACTATTGACTTACAAAGAAAAAGTCACTCAATCTGACCTGTAATTACTTAACAAGCTGTGATCACTCAGTTAGCCAGTCGTGACTCTCACCCACGCTATGAGAAGGTGCCTGTTAGCAGTCATGACTTGAAATATGAGGGAAATAAGTAGGGAAACCTCTTTTCTTGCTCATTAATTCTTCCTGAAGTTCTGAGCAGCACTTCTCAGGGCATCCCCTTTCTCTCCTCTCTCTCTTTCTATGGGCTGTTTGTTTCAGACCAGAGAGTAATAGTTACCTTTTGCCTTGGGGATCAGGGTCAAGTTAGGTCTAGGGCCATTAATGTATTCTCAGCAGAAATAGGACCTGATCATTATTATAAAACCTTTCTTCTTGGAAACTTTATAGCCATCTGAATATAGTTCTTACTCATCAAGAACAAGTTCAGCCCGAAGCAGTCCTGTGGTGAGCTGTCTAGTTTCTTTGCATGTTTTATAGAAACTTTTGGTTGTTTTGTTAACCTGCATTCACAGTTTGGAATATTAAGAATGTGGTGTGTTTCACTGCTTTGAGCATGGATTATGATGCTCCCTCACTGCACAAAATGAAGCACTAATTTCTCCTTAGCACATAATTTCTCAAGTGAGTCTTGAATCATGGTCATTAAGAAAATTTTAAGATTGTGTATTTCTCATTTCTGTGAAACTTCTTATCTTCTAAGTGGGGATAATTCAGTGTTTGGTTGGCTACCTTTTGTTTTTCATTTCTATCTGAACTTCTGTCTTGTGCCATTTCACTTGCTCACCAGCACTTTTGTAAGTAGAGGGGAAGGAAAAGAAATAAAACAAGCCAACAAACAAATATATATATATTTATATTTATATTTATATAATTTTTCATATATTTATGGAAAATAAAACTGGAATAAATCTAGTTACCTAATCTTTGTGGAATATCAAACTTTACAAAAATAATATCAGTTAAGGAAAGTCTGAAGTAAAATTCCCCAGGTCCTTTCTTCCCCATTTCCAATACCCAAAAGGAGCCTCTGTTTTTATAATACCTTTCAGGGTATTTTCTGCACACATGAGTGCTTTTTATTTTGAACACAAATAGATTCCTATATACTACATACTGCTCCTTGACGTTTTCTCTAAAGTATCTTTCTATATCAGAACATAGAGATTTATTTCACTCTTTTTTGACATTAAATTTTTTTAACAAGTAAGCCATGTCCCTTACTTGTTTCACTTAATGCCTCTTAGAGACAGTTTCATATTAGCATATTATTTTTAATGGCAGTTTTATTCCATTAATGCATAGGTATACATTTTAAAAATCATTCCCTATTCATAGGCAATTAAGGTTGTCAGATTTTTGTTCCTATAACACTTTTATAATGAACTATATACATACTTATCTATGTGTATTGTGGACTTCTGTGTACACTGTATATAGAACATGTAAATAATTGTGCTGTGTACACTTTATATAATACATGTAAATAAATGTGCTATCTATAAATATACATTTATCCATTTATATTATTAAGTACTTCTATGAATGGATCTTCAAGGTAATCTGCACATCATGAAATAATAGGATTAAAGAGTATATGCTTTTAATTATGATGCATATTACCATATCGTCAATAAAAGGCTATATTCATTCACATTCCCAAAGGTAAATGATGACTTTAGAATCTACCTTATTATTCTCAATAATGTCAAAACTGGGGAAATTATTTAATCAGTTTATTATCATCAAAGATTTACTTTGTGGAATGGAATAGATGAGCTCTGTGGGCTTTCTTTTAAAATTATCTTTGGTTCATTTCTGCCATGTCCAAGTGGCAGTTCTCAAAAACGCCATTCTTATATTTATAAAAAATTATATACAGATGTTTAAGGATATAAAGACTTTTCACATAAGGAGGAAGTTTATTTTTAACCCATTTAGTAATAAAATTCTGCTTGTCAATTTTTGGGCCTGGTAACATTTTTTTAATGTTCCAGGACTGGTGGCACCTTGCAAATAGAACTTGGTAATGTAGTTTCAGTCAAGTGTAGGACCTTGCCCTTGTGAGCTGGCTATATCCTGTTTCATTTGCAACTTGGATTCAGAGTTACTTTGTGATGCCAGAAAGGTTTCTTAGTGATGTCAGAATGGGGAAGCAGGAAGAAGATTGCCCCATCCATGTAGGGTAATATTAGATCTCTACAAATTACATAGGGATGAATAAAAGGAAAAACGATTCATCACTTCAGTGTCCTTGCAGGTAGGAAATTCTGTCTTTGATACATATTATTGAATGTTGAAATTTTTTTTCCCCTTTCTCAAACTAAAACATTGAATATATTTATTGGCTCCGTGACAGGACCCCAAAGGATCTGGAGGTTTAAAAAGCATGAAATCCCTAGCTAGTTTTGGCTTTTACTCATGTCTTCCAGTTTGTTTAATTTCAGTGTAAAATTCTACTTTATTTTTTATGCTTTTTGGAAATAGCTTTTGATTTTTAATGATAGTTCATTACGCTTTGCAATAGCTTTTCTATTTAATGACACACAACAGATTGTGCCAATTATATGGAGTGTTTGTATGCTTCTCAAACCTTCCCTGTCATGCTTACAATCAGGTAAGACCTGTAGTGAAACTCAATCTTTTTTTCATTATCTGCATTTCATATCTATAGTTGGTCAACGATGACACCGCGAGCATTGTATCTTCTCTATCTTCTGATGGTGCCAGTCATGGGCAAAGGGAGAGTGTGGTGAGCATGGTTTGCATGCAAACAAATATGATGAATATTAAAATGACAACAGGGTGTGATCACATGAAATCTATTGGTAAAATTTGCATTTGACAGAAAGAACATTTTCCTTAAATTTAGTTTGTATGAATAATTTGCCAAATAATGTGTGCTCTTGAGACTATGAATAGACCTTTTTAAAGTTACCAATACCACAAATTTTAAAAATTCTTGTCTGACACATTCAACTAATTATTAATTGTAGAGGCAACAGATATCTGTTTTAGAATACAAATGATATAGTTGAAGGTTATTTTATGAAGCAGGGAAATTTATAGAATTAATGACATTTTTGTGATATTTAAGGAACTGATTTGGAAATTACATTGTTGAGGATGTGTGTTAGCTTGGAGCTAGAATAAAGAGCCCTAGGAAGCTGTGATTTCTTTAGAAAAAAACCAAGGGCATTTAATGCAAGTACGTTATGTGAAAGATTATAAATCCAAAGTTTTCATAAAGAAAGGGAACACCAAATGTTTTTGAGACTTGTTGCCAAAATCTGATTTACCTAATTAAAGTAGTTGTGATACCTTAGCCAACTAATTAATGCTCATGCATACAGCTAAAGGAGAAAGAAGAAACCGAAACATCTGAAAGCACCTCAGAAGGCAATGGAGTGGAAAGGGCAGGGGCTTTGATGTAATGATGCTTGGTCTCATATGCACTTAATAGTTGTGCTGATAGCAGTTTTTTAATATTTACAATGGAGATGTTAATGGCTATCTTTGTAGTCAGGCTTAATATGGATTAAATGAATGACAAGGTGGAAAATACCTATCAAGATTCTGAATAGTAGATGCCGATAATTACTACATGTAAGTCCAAGTATGCTATTGTTTTGAATAAAAATAGCATTGCTTAATTGTATTAATCCTTAGCAAAACTTTATACCGTTAAGCCTGTTTTGTCTCTGTGATTGGGCTTCTGAATTCCTTTAAGGAGAATAGTTTTAAAGCAAGGTAAATGATCAGCTGAGGTAAGAAATAGCTGATCAAGGTTAAAAATTATTAATTCAGTGTTAATGGAGTATCTTGAATTTGAGGCAGTGTGTTAAGTTCTACAGATAATGTTGTCAGCCTCTGACATGATTGGAGTTTATGTGCTAGTGAAAAAAAAATTAGGAAATAAGCTGTTAAGAAAGGAACAAAAAGAAAAGAAATTATAGTGACTATAAAGAGAAAAAGCAGGCAATATGATAGGGAACATACAAGTGTGTGTTTGTATGTGAGTAGTCCTTTGGATGGAGTGGTAAGAGAAAGCTCTCGAGGAAGTGACTTCTGAGCTGACACCTGAAATTGGACAAGTCAGCTGCTCAGTGGGCTGGGAGAAGAACTTTCTAGGCCAGTGCTGAGGATTTATATGGGAAAGAACTTGGTGAATTTGAGGAACCCAAAAAAGACCAGTGTGATTCCCTTCCTTCATTATTTTGTCCTATAATCCTTGGTGTGGGGAATATGAAAAAGAGTATTGTGGAAATTGAGTCAAATTTTTGGTAAGCACCTTGAAAATACTTTAGTATTCAGCATGTATGTACTCAACAGAGTGAGTATTATAATGAATTATAAATTTTGTGAAATACAGTAAAGGCTTTCAGTAGTGTTCTAGAGACCCCCTGTTGATGGTAACAGATGTCTTAAGCATACATTTTCTTGCCCTCAGGCAGTAAACAATCTATAGTATAGAATTCAAGTTAAAATGAATAAAATAGTTTATTTTAGGGAACTGTGATTCCACTTAGGAACCCCTTCTCTTTTCTTTTTACTTTTTTGAGTATTAATTGTGAAATTATTTCAATTCATGGCATTTTATCACACACCAAAATTTAAACAAACTTTCTCCTTATTGGCTAATGTTTTTATCTTTTTCTTCTCTCTTTTCTTAACTTTTAAAGCATCTCATTTTTTTTCTGACTGAAGGTTTCTGCTGCTGATTATTTTAGTCGCTCCAATCGTAGGGGAAGTGTTGTCTCTGAGGTTGATAACATCAGTATCCCAGATACGACCAGTGTGAGTGTATCGCATGTCACAATGATTCTGTCTTACACTTGTGACTAACAGTTAATATGGTAACTTTTTAAAAATTAGGAACTTTAATTTACTGCCTAGGTAATATTTATTTGAATCTACTAACATAAACTATAGCTATTTGTTTTGGACTGTATTTATTATTATGTCCTTTTGAAAAAATTATTTTTCCTGTGATTATTTTTGCTCATAGAACCCATCAGGAGCTTCAGGCAATTATCACTATTTTGCCAATTTGTCTCATCTGTTTTTTACTGTTTTTACTTTTTTTTTCTGAATTATTTTAGAGCAAATTCTACACATTTTGTCATTTTCCATTAATTCAAAATCTTTTCAGATCTACTATACCATTATCATACCTAATGAAATAAAAAAGCAATTCCTTAATGCCATCCAATTCTTACCCTATATCCAGATATTCCTGATTGATCTTACAAATTTTCCCCCTTTTTGAAGTATTGGCACGTGCCTGTAATCCTAGAGACTTGGGAGGCTAAGGCAGGACGATTGAAAATTCAGTGCCACCCTGGGCAACTTTGTGACTATCTCAATGTAAAAAAAATTTTTTTAAATTTCCCCTTTTGGCTTTGCTGAATCTATAAAGTGATAAGTAGACTTAAAAGATGAATAAGAAAGTATACTACTTAGTAAAATGTCATTAGTTGATAACAACTGGGAAGAATCTGAATAGATCTCCCCCCCCCCCCCCATGGTGCTAGGGTTGAATCCAGGGCCTTGTGCATGTGAGGAAGCACTTTACCAATTAAACTATATCCCCAGCCCCATGAATCTGAATAGATTTTAAACATGTAGATTATAGTGTTGTTTTGAAGAAATGTGTCTATCCATTGTTTTCACATTCATTAGGAACTGAATTAAGGAAAGATTGTCCAGCAGAGATAACTTGGGTCATTTGTCTTATTAAAGGAGCTCTAACCATCAGATTAGGATCTATCTGCTGATCTCATCTTTGTGACATTTGACCTTTGTTGCTTGTATTAGTGTTGTTTTGTCCACTGACCAGTGCTGTCCTGATTGTCAAGCACTTTGGAGGGGATGAATGGCAGCATTTCCTTCTAGAAAAGTTAGACATTAGTTTTCTAATGTCTAATTATAATTAGAAATTCAGGGATTATTTCAAATAGCAATCTCTGAACTATTTTAATCCTAGAAAATAATTTCAAGTGTGGCCTTTTAAATATTCCTGATTATTGGCTTTCAAATCTGCCTATGCAATAGTATCAGCTTGCTGTGGGTTGAATCAAGGACTCTCTCTACATATAAAATTAGATGATTACCTCCCAAGTCATTCTGAAATATTAATTTGCTTAGTAGCCTCTTTTCCCCCCCTAGATATGGACAGTTACATTTATTTTGTATACTTGTTCTCATACAGATTTTGTTTCTGTCATTCTTCAATTTAGGGTGTCTGAGTTAATGGTTATGTCCTTCTTACATTTATTTCTTGGAAATTTACTTAGTAATTACATAGAAATGAAAAAGTTGACAGTTATTTAAATCTCTCCCTATCTCTACCAATTACATGTAACTCTAATGAAAGAAAAAAAAATGTCTTAGAGTAGAGCTTGCAAATCTTGTTATTTTACAGCCTTCAATTCACTGGCTTTTATTAATGACTATATAAGGACTTATGTGATATTTTTAATTTTGTGTCTTGGAAAAGCCTAAAACATTTGCTGTTTCTCCATCTAGAGCAAGTAATTTTTCCTAATAGTATTTATTTCACAGAGCGTGCTGTGATTCACTTCATTGTAGACAAATAAAAGGCTGACTTGATATTGGTAGGCCCCTCACCCATTTTTAAAGATAAGTTGGAAATCTGCAATTTCACTGTGAAATATTCTGATTTTAAAATGCTGACAATAAATTCAAATTTTTAGAAGATACTTTTTAAAATATTTATTTCTCTCTCTCTTTTTTTTTTTAGTTATAGATGGACACAATACCTTTACTTTATTTATTTTTATGTGGTGCTGAAGATCGAACCTAGGGCCTCGAACATGCTAGGCGAGCGCTCTACCGCTGAGCCATGGCCCCAGCCCCTAGAAGATACTTTCTGACTGCTCCATTGTGTGTACCAAATATGTTTTTATAGCTAATAGTTTTATAACTTCTGAGCTAAGAGGTGTTGACAGTCAGGTCCTGATTCTGCAAGTCTGTATACTATTTATGGTCACCTTAGCTCTATGTCATTTTTTTTTTCTTTATTGGCTTCATTTTTGTTCTAAAGGTTTAACTGGAATAAAGGAAAATAATGTAAGTGTGCTAACTAAAATTTTGATGATTGCTGATAATTAAATCCACTTCTGATTGTAATTGTCAGCCATTTTTGCTTTAGGAACTTATTAAAAATGATTGTTTTCTTCCCTTCTTTGGCTGGGGAATCAGATCTTCCATTTTGTTTTTTCTTTTTTCAAACAATATTTGAATAGCAATAACAAGCCAGTACAGGTTGAGCAACTCTAATCCAAAAAACCAGAAATCGGAAATTCTCCATAAACTGACATTTTTGGGGAACCAAAATAGTGTCACAAATGAAGAATCCCACTCTTGACTTTGTGAGAGGTCACAGTCAGTACTCTGGCACACTAAAAATAAAGTGTAGAATCATCTTCAGTCTATGTATATAAGGTGTACATGAACAATAAGTGAATTTCATATTCAGATTGGATCCCGTGCCCAACATATCTCAATATGTATATACCAATATTCTAAAATCTGAAAAAATCCAAAATCTTAACACTTAAACATTTCAAAGAAGGGATACTTAATCTGTATATGTAAATATACATATTTAAATATATATAAACAGGTTTTATACACACACACACACACACACTAAACAGAGGATTCTGATCTACTGACTACATTTAACAAATTACACTATGAATACCTTTGTAGATTATAGTTTTATACCTTAAATATGATTACATTTTATTAAACTTGAAAAGCTTTTTCAGGATCTTGGCAGACTCTTTGGTTCTCATTATAAATATTAACTTGTCATTGCACTGCTGCTAGTTAGACATCCAGGCTATTGAATCCCCTGGGGCTTTAGAATACCAGATTTCACCTAGCTTTACAGTAAAAGTCTCAGAAGTGAGAGCCAAAGCATCTCTGGCCAAGTCACTGCAGCCACAATAACTGGACTGCAGCATGACTGCTCTGGGCATTTTCTGCTGGCTTAACAATCCCTGAGGTTTGGCGCATGATCTCTTTTGAGTTGCGACAGTTGGGATCTGTCAGAAGATAGAGAAAGTGGTAAGATTCAATGTTGTGATGGCCCAGTTTGGTGATGCCAACTTCTGAAATGTAAGATTATTCCAAGGTGATGTTCTGCTACAAAATGGGTGAGTTTGGGGGTAATTTTTGTAAACAGCAAATAGGAAGAAGGATTTAAATAGACAGAAGAATATTTTTATTTTGAATATTTCTTGCTTTTCTCCTTAGCTTGTTAGCAGAAATGAGTACGAAAACACTCTGAGAAAAATAAGGCAGTTTATTCAGATATAATAATTCTTTTCCTTGAAGAATAACTCCTTAAATATCAGGCAGTGCATTTTACTAGTACAGATTTGAGGAAGGACTATTACCTTTTAAGGCAATAATTGACAATATTAAAAAACAACTTTTGCTTACTGTTATTACTTGTTTGTTGCAAAACATTTTATATATTGTTTTTAAAAAATCCGTATAAAACTGTTTTTTGAGAGTAATGTAGCAAGAAGTAACATTTAGAGTTAAATGTCTAATATTTCAGTTACTGTTATAATAAAAGGTGTTTATAAACATGATGAAAATGAGTAATAAAAAGAACACTAAAAACTTTTTTAAAAAATAGGAAGTTGAAGTGTTCTGAGTAGAACCAGTAATAATAATGTTTTGTATTTTAATAATTAACTGATGAAGGTTTTCAGATTTCTTCTCTAGTTTGGACTGGGAAGGCTGATGTAGAGTTTGGAGTCTGGGTATATTTTATGTTTCTTTAGTTAAACCCTTATGTGCCTTTTCCCCCTAGTGGTAATTGGGATAGTATATGCAAGTAAATAACATGAACACTGGATTTCATAAAACTGAGGTTTGGACCCAACTCTGACATTTAGTAATTGTTCAACCTTCAGCAAAATCTTTCACCTCTGAATTTTCCCCCTTAGCTCTAAAATCAGAAATTTAGACTAGAACTTTGAGGTTCTTCTCCTCTTGAAACATTGTCCAAAACAACCCCAAAGCCTTTCAGCAGAGATGGGTTGATTCACTTATGATATATCAGGATAACAGACTACTGTAAAGCCGTTCAAATAAATGAGGTAAATAAATATATAAGTACAGATGGAGTATAGGATGTACTTATTCATATATCCAACAAATTTTATACTAAATACTATATATTAGATGTTATTATTGGCACTAGGTATACAGAGAAAAACAGTACTTCTGTAGAGAGATCAGACCCTAAGTAAGTGAATAAATATAGTATCAGAGTGATAAATGTTATGAAGAAAAATGAAATACTTTCTCAAAACATTGAGAATTTGGTAAGGGAATAGAAGAAACAGAATATATCTGGGACACTAGTATCAGAATTTTTAATGATTTACGGATTGGTTGCCATTGGTGATTGGAGGTCAGAATATAGTATGTTAGGGAGAAAGACCTATTTTTGATATCACCATCCCCATTTTCTTTGGCCATGTATGCAAATATTACTCAAAACAGAACAAAAACATTCTTAATGATGTGAGGAAAAAATATTTGATGATTATATTTAATGTGCTTTAGTTCAATCTGAACTTCTTTGGCTAAGTATACTAGTCTTATCTATTTGTGTCTTAATAATGTTTAGAAATATTTTTTTTTTGGCTTTTGGTTTATCAGGACTTTTCTTTTGATATGTATACACTTTTTGTATTAACATTTGCAGTACTAAAACCTAATTTTATATATAGTTTTCTTTAATGCATTTTAAATACCATGAAAAGAAAATCTATCCAAAATCTATCCTTTTAATGAATATTGCTTGCTTAATGCATGTCTTTCTTAGGATAAGAAATAAAGTTCTTGACATTTTGTCTTATATGTCTTAACTTTTATATTGGTTTTAGTATATTTACTTTTAGGTTTTAAACATCACTGAACTTGGGAAACTCAAATGAGATCACTTCTTTTTGGCTCCTGAAAGAAAATCAACATATTAAGCATCTTTTCTGATTTTTATCTCTGTTCTTTTATAGTTGGATGAAAAATCTGACAAACAGTATGCTGAAAATTATACAAGGGTGAGTATATAAATTCCTAAGGGAATTATGTTCTCAAGGTCAATTAAACTTTTCTATAACTTGTTCATTATTTTACTACAATTGGCCTGATGGAGCTACTCTTGCTCCCTTCATCTATTTCCTGTCCTTGACCCCTCAGAATTCCTCTTTAGTTAAATCATGTGAAACCCTGGGAAGAGAAAAGACTGCATTTTATTTCATTGAATGTCACCTCTTTAGCTTTTGGTTGTTCTTTTGGTTTTCATTCCTCTAGAAATTTATCCTGAGAAACCATTAAACACTGGAATTGAAATGTGTTTAGGAGTGGTGGTGACAAACTGAGGATTTGATTTCTTTATGCATAAGTTATTTCTTTAAATAAAGTAACTTTTTTGTGTAAGTTTCTAACTTTAACTTTTCTTCTGAAAGTAGCTTTAGAAAGTTGGTTAAGGAAATCACTTTTTAGGAA
The DNA here is from genome assembly GCF_048772815.1 of Callospermophilus lateralis. Classification (NCBI taxonomy): domain Eukaryota; kingdom Metazoa; phylum Chordata; class Mammalia; order Rodentia; family Sciuridae; genus Callospermophilus; species Callospermophilus lateralis. The sequence goes on along the minus strand of NC_135305.1, from coordinate 199,783,121 downwards.
TAATTTTATATTATATCCAAGAAAGTTATATCAGCTTTGTCCAGTAGACATACAATGTAAGCCACTGTTTTAAGTATATACATTAGTCTAAATTTTCTTGTAGTCACATTAAAAAATTAAAAGAGGCAAAGTTATGTTATATTTAATACAAATATCCAAAATATTTCAACATAGAGTCAATGTGAAAAATTAATGATACATATACTTCTTCCTTTTTTCCACACTAAGCTTTTGAAATCTGGTATATATTTTATATTTAATCTCAGTTTGGTCTAACCACATTTCAAATGCTCAAAAGCTGCATGTGGCTAGTAGCTAGCATATTGGACAACACAGATCTATATCGTTTATTAATCAGTAGTATACTCACATGAAATTAATTTTGGAAAGAGCAATCTGAATTCCTATTGATAGGCAGTGTTGTTGCTTTCAGCTGCAAATAGAATCTCTGTCTTTATCAGCAAAGTATTAGAAAAAGAAGAGATTCTTAAAGCAGTTTTAGGAACTAAATAGGGGAAGTGCCAATTAGCATATCAGTTATAAAAGTTTAAAACTGCCTTAAATTAGTATATTGTGATCACCCTTGTGCTATTTGAATATAGCAATGATTAACTTAGAGAATAAACAAACTAGGTTGGGGGTGGATGTAGCTTGGTGGTAGAGGCACAAAAAAGATTGTGAGAGGAAGGAAGGAAGAAAGAAAAGAACCACCTCCCATTAAAAACAATTTCCTTCTTGGTTATTGAATTCTAGATTCTAATAAGGTGTTTGAGTTAACAAAATTATGCTTAGTAGGCCTGTACCCTTCTCTGATGGCTCTCTCCCAGAACAACTTAAATTGCCCATTGTGATGGTACTTGGTAACTTCCTGACTACACTGTTTTAGTATATTCATCTGAAGTGCACATCTGCTTCTACCACCCTTCTACCACCCCATTTTTAGTTTCTATAGCAATATATTTTTAAAGAAATAAGATTCAAGTATCATATTTCTCTCTTTCTAGCCTTCATCTCGAAATTCTGCCTCAGCAACAACTCCTCTAAGTGGAAACTCATCCAGACGAGGAAGTGGGGACACCAGCAGTTTAATAGATCCAGACACCTCATTAAGTGAATTGCGGGTAAACCGCAACTTTTGGTTTGCTTTTTAAAAAGTCTTCTGGTTTCTTTGTAGTGTACTGGAACTTTTAATATTTAATGTGACTTATTAGAAAGAAGTGACTATAAATTCCTTAAAAATAATTAATAATACAGTTTAAAAATTTGACTTGGATATTTCAGAGCCTGCAGGGAAAGAGATTAGATTATTCCTTTTTTTGTTCTCTTTCCTGAAATTTTGATGGTATTAGAAGAAGTTCTACAAATGCAAAGACAAAAACAAACAAACAAAAACAAAAACAACTTTGTTACGTGTATAAAAGCAATTCTATCGGAATTAACTGGCCATATTTTAAATGGAAAATATGTGGGTTTACAAAGAAACAGACTGAGAAATATTAGTCTTTTGAGCCATTGTAGTAGTATTTGGCTACTTGAATATAGTTATCTTTTTTTTCATAATAATATTTGAAGTAATAATATTTTGGCAACCAAAATACATGAGATAATGAAACACCTATTTGACTCATTAGTTGTGTCTCTTGTCTTTTTAACCTTTTAATTTATAAAATGAAAACTTAAAAAAATATACTTGAAAGTCTACTTGCTCAATTTGAAATTTGTGAGGAACAGAGAAGGGTACTGAAAGAAATTGCCTTCCTCTCTTCCTTTCTTCATTCAAAATTTATTGAACACTTGGTCCTGGAGAAAGGAAACAGATTCTAGCCTTCAAGAGGCCACACTGTTTCATAGAGAAGACAAATTGATTCAAAGCAATAAATCCAGATTGTGTGATACTATAGTAGTACCAAGAATAGGCTAAGTTAACTCAGAAAGGTGTCATCTAAATTGGACTAGGAGAAGAGATAACAAAAGTCTTTTCAGAGAAGACAAATTTGAGCCAGAGTTTGAAGGGAGAATAAATATTAATTAAGCAAAGAAGTTGAAGAGGGAGGGTTTTCTTAGATGCATGCAGAGGATCAGAATGTTATGGCGAAGTTGCCACAGGATAGACTGAGAAGTAAGAAGCAGTGGTGGGTGAGAGGGAAGTCTGGGAAGAAATGAGGGCCCAATCACAAATCTTCTATGCCAGCCTGAAAAGAATTCAGTTTTTTTTTTTTTTTTTTTTTTGTAATCATGGATAGATAGCATGCCTTTATTTTATTTGTTTATTATTATGTGGTGCTGAGGATTGAACCAGTGCTTCACATATGCAAGGCAAATATTCTGCCACTGAGCTACAGCCCCAGCCCAGGAATTCAGTTTTCCCCTGACAGTTCTGTTATATTAAGTAGGGGACCAGTATTCTCTGATTTGAATTATTAAAAATAACTTTGGCTATAGTTCAAAGGAAGCATCACAATAGAGAAAAATAATAACCCTGTGGTTGAACAATAAAGATCAGATGGGCAAGTCAAAATGGAAGGGAGAAAATGTAAGAAACATAATCTGAAGTGAATATGTGAGGTTGGAAATTTGTTGGGCAGTAAGTGGGGGTGGGTGAGAAGAGATTAAGAGAAGGTTTTAACCTTCTTTTAAAAGTGGGAGTGTTGGGCTAGGGATATAGCTCAGTTGGTAGAGTGCTTGTCTTGCATGCATAAGGCCTTGGGTTCATCCCCAGCACCAAAAAAAAAAAAAAAAAAAAAAAAAAGTGGGAGTGTTTACTGTTTTCATGGATTGGATTGAGCCAGTAAAGAGTAAGGTTGAAGATTGAGGAAGAGAAGAGGATGACAGAGCAAAATGCTGAGCAAAGTCCAGGGTTCAGATGGTCTTGCCTAGTCTGAAAGTCCCTTCCACTGACACAGCAGTGGAGGAGGTAGAACAGGTGGTGACCAAGTAAGATTGTAGGTAAGGTTGGAACAGGAGTCTGGTTTGTGAAATGGGCTGGACACAGGAGAAGAGTTGATCAGTCCAGCATAGCTGTGGCATTGAAAAATGTCAGTATTTATTGAGCTTTTACTATTTATAAGATGTTGAGTGCTGATGGTACATTGTTGAATAAGACAATTTCCTCCCTTTGGATGCTACATTCTAGTGGGACAAAAGGACATGAGAATAAGGTCTTCTATTCTCAGACTGAACTCTCTCTTTAAATGACCACCCTGAAGGAATGAGATTTAGTGCCCTAGCACCTGGTTTCTGATAGATCCTTAGTAAATGTTTGTTGAATGAATCAATGAGTAAAAGACAAATCTCCCAGGGAGGGAATGAAGTGGGCAGGGGAAGCATAATACCCAAAATATGTATGATTTGCCTTTAGCAGTTGATCCTGCCTATAATAGCAGAGTTGCATTTGGGGCCCTCTGGCAGTTATGTCCCACCTGAATTGAGTATCCAAAATAGACCTTATATAACAGGGTCAGGCACAAGGGAAATAATATTTTTCATTTAAAATTTGGCCTGTTTTAGTTTTTTTAATAATACAGTGGTAATATTCAGAGCAAATGCTTTTCTTATCATTTATGTGGTATCATCAGGTTAAAATGTCTCATTTAACAATGTATTCAAAATATGTTAACTTCCCTATCTTTCTCCCAAATTAATTGTGGTCAGCAACCAAGTCATTGAAAGATAACTTTGTTCATAATAGTTTTGAAGCTTACACATGAATCAAAGTTGCTAATAATTGATTTTATTCTATATTTTACTAGTTGCAGGCTAAAAATTATTTAAGTGATTTATTAAATTAAAAATTTTATAATTTATATACCTTTTTTCTGTATACAACCCTACCCCCATTTACTGATGTTGTTTTCAGTAGAATTAGTGCCAAGAAAATATTTAGCATTAGCTTGATTTCTCCAGACCTTACACCAGCCCCACTATCAATTTAACCTAGTGGTTTGGGGTAATAGCTTTGGTTTCTTTTAGTTTGGAATGTACAAAAATAAGTCATATTTTCATCTGACTCTTAAGATATATTTGTGCCTGGTTTTATGCAATGGTTCATTCCTATGTCCTGCAGGATATCTATGAACTTAAGGACCAGATACAGGATGTAGAAGGGAGATACATGCAGGGGCTTAAAGAACTAAAGGTATCAGGGTCCATTTTGCAGCCCAAGCATGCTCTGTATGCAGAAGTGTTGGTTATGGTGACTTCACAAGTTCTGTTAACCCACTGCACATAGCTTTACTAACAATGTTTGTCTTTCAAGCATGTGCTTAACCTGCAAAGCATAGGAAAGACAAACTTTCAATCTCTGCTTGTTTAGATGTTGAGTATAATTTTTGGAATATTCAGCAAATAATTATACCTTACAGTTCTGAAGACTTGTAAAATAGTTGCACATCTCTTGTGTTTTAGCCATAAAAATTTTAATTGGGCAAACACCTAAAAATATTTCAAGAATTTTTTTTTTAAATTGAGAATTGAACCTTAAAATTCTTCCATGCTAAATGAAAGGATTTTACTTATTTCTATCCTCAAATTCAGTCAGTATTAAAAGCAGGCATAAGAAGCAAATGAGAAAGTATTATTATAAATATCCCCTTTGGAGGAAGGAATCAGAAGATATGAGGCCTATATTTTCTTTTTGTTTTTACTTAGGCCAAAAAGATCTCTAGTGCCTTAAAGAATTTGGAGGTAAATTTAAATGGGCTTTATCTTTTCTCAACAAGGATGACTAGTAGCTTTCAATATAAATGTATGAGATAAAGGGTTATGGAGTATAGCTTAATGATAGTGTGCTTGCTTAGCATGTGGGTTGTAAATTGCATTTGTTACCATGTTCTTTCCCCACCCATGTTTCATTATGAAGAATCAAGCCTAGTTTTATGAAGAAACCCAAAGTTTAGATCTGCATATAGTATCCTGTTTTGCAATAAAAATATGCACCAAGTCTCTAAAAAAGCAAAAGTAAGACATTCAGAAAGGTGACTCAGGATATGCTCAAAGGATAAAGCATGAACCTCATGAGCAGGACATGATTTGAAGTAGCTGCGCTCCCAGCCACCACCTTCATGCCGGTGCTTTGGTCCATAAGAAACTTAAAGTTCAAATTCAGGACCACAAAGGGTGGGAAGTCCTGTAGGGAATATCCATGAGGGAGGCCTGAAAGCTGCTAATAAGACCACATATGCCTGTAATCCCAGTGGCTAGGGAGGCTGAGATAGGAGGATCAAAAGTTAAAAGCCAGCCTCAGCAATCGTGAGGCACTAAGCAACTCAGTGAGACCCTGTCTCTAAATAAAAAATATAAAATAGAGCTGGGGTTGTGGCTCAGTGGTAGAGTGCTTCTGAGTTCAATTTCTGCTACCCCCCCCCACCAAAAAAAAAAAAAAAAAAAAGGACCATGTGAGGTTGAGTGAAGAGCAGGAAAATTTAGTTAGTTACTCTTCTCATATAATCTTATTGGTCTAGTCTTCAGGATTTAATCCTGATTTAAACTTTTAAAAACATAATTTGTAGAAAAATCTTGGGTTCAGGAAGCAAATTCAGTACATTAAATAAATATGTGCATATTAAAGTCTCATACCTAACAGTGTATCATTAGGAAAGCAAACAAGTGATTCAGAGGCAGTCTTGTTTTAATTTTTTAAAGATGTTTTCTCTTGTATTTATTGCATTTATTGCATTCTTTGAAGTATACAAAAGAACAGCTTAGATTTGAGACATGAACAGTTAAGATTCCCCCCCCCCCTTTTTTTTAGTTCATGCTAGTATATAACTGAACTTGACTTCAAATTATGTTTATCCTTGGGAGGAAAGTCTATCTGGTGATGAAGCATTGTGTTGTGATATATTCTATTTTTAAAAGTATGTTGGTTCACTGCAAATGCCATTATTCTTTTTAGGTGGGGAGGGTGGGTGCCAGGATTGAACTCAGGGGCACTCAACCACTAACCCACATCCCTATTTTATTTAGACAGGGTCTCAACTGAGTTGCTTAGCGACTCGGTTTTTGCTGAGGCTGGCTTTGAACTTGTGATCCTCCTGCCTCAATCTCCCGAGCTGCTGGGATTACAGACATGTGCCACAAAGTCCAGCGACATTATTCTTGATTATTATGTTTGCCTTTGGAATGTTTTCCTCAAGTCTTCCCTTTATCCTTTCTTTAATCAGGAAAGTTGAGCCTTCAGCAATACAGTGTTTATCACATTCCATAGTACTGTTTAGTGTGCACTTACCCATAAAATACAGTAAAATATTTTTGAGAAACAAGTGAACTAAAAGATTTTTAATGATTTTTATAAATTAAAGAACCAAGTTCATTTTAAAAACTATTAAAATTGATACCTAACTAAATTTTAATGTGGAATGACAGCAGTAAATAAAAGAATGTAGTAAATCTTGTTTTTAGCAACCGAAAACTTTTCAAGGCATTCAAAAATGGCAACCTGTAGCATACAATGTATAGTATATAATTTATGTTTAAAAACATAAACAGAGGCAAGCAGTAACTGCATATGAATGAATAAGAAATGCCTGATAGGTTCTCCACCAAACACTGATGTCTCTGGAAGGCACATGGTCAAGGAAGAAATTTGCTTTATCTGTATTGTTTTTCTTGCAGTGAAAATCTTATCATGTTTTGCTTAGGTACTTTTAGGAGCAGTTGTTTTTTTAACTGGTAGATAACATTTCAGAATTACTAAAAATATTCTTAAAATCTTGGCTTACCATTACTATCTGACCAAACTTAAATTACTTAGCCTCCCTGTCATCTGTTATCTACACAGTGGGGATGATGGTAAATATCTGATGGAGTTACTCATAGATTATATTCAGTAAGACATATAAATACTTTATAATACCCTGCAATTATTATTAGGTATTATTGTCATAACATTAGTCAAGAACCTACCTGAAGCCAGGTATGGTGGCACATACCTGTAATCCCAGCTTTTCCAGAGGATAAGACAGGAGGAACACCAGTTCAAGATCAGTTTTGGCAACTTAGTGGGACCTTGTCTCAAAAAAATTAAAAAGGAATGGGGGTGTAGTTCAATTGTCGAGTACTCCTGGTTGAATATCCAGTTAATCTCCATCCCCACCCACCACCCCTAATCTTAGAGGCCAGGGTTTGACCCTGTATATTTCTAAAAATGTTGAATGCAAAACTTCCTCTTGATAATTTGAGAGGCAGGACTGGTACTAAGATACTCGATGTATCTCCCTCAAACTTTTAGCAGTAGAGTATTCTGTGATTTTTTTCAGGCCATGAGGAAGGACACCAGCTTACCTTCACAGCAGGCCACGAGGAAGGGGCGACACCAGCTTATCTTTGCGATCACTTGGGTCCAACATAATCTTGATTTAGCCAAAAAAAGTCCATCTTTGATAAATGTTTTTTTGATAAGAAACAGTTCACACTCCACTTCCTTGATGATCTTAGCCTGAATGGATGGATCATCTTCCACTCTCCCAAACACTTTAAGTGTGTATCACCTTTACTAACACTTGACATATAATGATAAATAGTTGATAATATTTGTGGATTTCATATTCGCTATCTCGGTCTTTTCGTAAATTAGGAAATTAACATTTGTTAATCAATTTGTACAGTTTCATAGGTTATTAACTAGGTTTTGAGATGTAGAGGACAAGAACAAAACTCATGCATCTTTGTAAAAGTACATAGGTACTTGGTTCATTTTTATTGATCATTTTGTAATTAAGACCTTTTAGAAAATGTTCTTCCAAATATTTCCCATGTCTTTGCTTCTTAGAAGAAGTGTAGGAATAAAGAGAGAAATGAGTTTGACTTAAGTAATACCAGGAAGAACTATCGAAAGGAGTTAATAGACTATGGGTATAAGTATTACATTATAACTTGACCAGTCTGATGAAATGTCTACTGTGGGCACACACTGAGAATAAAATGATTAAGATATCATGTCCATTAAATCAAGTAGCACACAAACTAGTTGAGGGTTTTGGTCATAGGGCTGTGAAAGTTTGTCCTAAGAGTTATATGGGCATTTAAAAATAAAAGAAAGAATATGAATTTATACTTGGAGCCACAGGGTTATGGACTATAATTTAGTTAAATATGTGCCTGGAATACTAGACCTGCTGCCCTTTACAACATTACTTTTGGAACTTGGCATTTTTCCACTGTTGTTTCCAGAAATATCTTTTTAAAATGGACAACTGATTGATGAATCTTAGGCATGAATAAATATTAATATACATAATAAATTATAGTGTGTCATTTTATTAGAGAAAAGAATATATAGTTATATACAGTCAGATTTTAAACCTTTACCCAGTGACTTCAAAACTTTAGGGTGCATAAGAATTACCTGGAGCCTTTTAAAATATATATATTGATATTGCTGGGCTCTACCTCCAGATTTTCTGATTCAGTGGGTCTGGGAGGAAATTGAAAATTTGCATTTTTACCCTACCAAATTGTGTTAAGAACTTTTTTTTTTTTTAACTATTAGCTTGTCAAATGAACAAAAATCATACTAAATTCTGCATTACATTAATATTCTATTACATATGTACTATTATACAGTTGACTTTGCTTATAATCTTTATTTAGATTGAATGTTTCTAATACTAGTTTAAATCTTTTTTTGAAGCATGATTTTGGAGAGAGAAAGAGAAATGTATTTGTGTGTATTCTTATTAAGGTATAATTCACACACTATAATATTTGCCCATTTTAAGTGCATAGTTAGTGGTTTTCAGCATAATCACAGAGTTGTGCACCTACCACTACAACCCTAGCTTTAGAACATTTCATCACCCCAGACACAGAGGCTCTGTACCTATTAACAGTCATTTCCCATTCTTCCTCTCCCACTCCCATCCTCAGCCTGAGCAGCTGCTAGCTTTGTCTTTATAGATTTGCCCATTCTGGAGATTTCATATAAATAGAATCATACAGTAGTGATCTTTTTTGGTTGTTTTTTCATTTAACATAATGTTTATAAGATTCATCCATGTTATAACTTGTATTGGTATTTTTTTTAATGACTGGATAATATTTCATATATAGATTTACTTACTACATATCATTTACTATTTTTGCTATTATGAATAATACTGCTGTGAACATTTGTGTACAGTTTTTATGTAGACCTATCTTCATTTTTCTTGGGTACTTAAGTAGGAATAGAATTACTGGATCATATGGTAACTCTATATTTAACAGTTTAAGGAACTGCCAAACTGTTTTCCAAAGTAGCTATACCATTTTACATTCCTATTAGCAATTATAAGGGATCCAGTTTCTCCACATCTTCCCTAAAACTTGATACCTTGTTTCTTTCTTTTTGATTATAGATTATAGCCATTCTAGTGAATGTGAGGTGATATCTCGTTGTTTTAGGGGGAACTAGGAATGAACCCAGGGATCCTTTCGCACTGAGCTACATCCCCGTCCTTTTTATTTTTTATTTTGAGACAGGGTCATGCTAAGTTGTTGAGGGTCTCCCTAAATTGCCCAGGCTGGCCTTGCATTGGTGATCCTCCTTCCTCAGCCTCCCAAAGTTGCTGCAATTACAGGCATGAGCCACTACACCCAGCCTCATTTTTTGGTTTTAATGTGCATTTCCCTAAAGTCTAATAATATTGTTTTCATGTGTTTACTGGCTGTTTGTATATCTTGGTTGGAGATATTTCTGAGTCCCTGCCCATTTTTTTAAATTATTTATTTATGTATCTTTAGTTTTAGGTGGATACATTAGTTTGTTTTTATGTGGTGCCGAGGATCGAACCCAGTGCTTCATGCATGCTAGGCGAGCACTCTACCACTGAGCCACCACCCCAGCCCCCCCCCTGCCCATTTTTAAATTGAGTTATATTGTCTTTTATTGTTGAGTTGTAGGAGTTCTTCATATATTCTAGCTATAAGTTCTTTATCAGTTATAGGATTTACAAATATTTCCTCCCATTCTGTGGGTTGTCTTTTCATTTTCTTGATGGTCATTTAAAGTATAAAAGTTTTAATTTTGAAGAAGTCTCTTTTAAATTTATTTGTAGGGGGTTCATAAGCTTTCATTGTTGTACCTAAGAAACCACTACGTACCCCAATGTCCTAAAGATTTACTTATATTTTTTCTCTGAAGAATTTTATAGTTTTAGCTGTATGGTTCATTTTGAGTAATTTTCTGTGTGGTGTGAGATAGGGGCCTAAATTAATCCTTTTCATATGTGAGTGTTCAGTTAACTCTATCATTTATTCTTTTCCCATTTGAAATATATGGCCATACTTACCAAAAATTAACTGATTATAAATGTAAGGGTTTAGGATTTGGAGATCTTTTTCCCTTGAACCTTGGTTTGTAAACATTTGTCCTAGTATTTTTAAAAATTTATTTCTAGAACTTAATTTCTTTTTCTAGGTGAAATGTTTTTCATTTTTGCTTTTAAAAAATCAATAGGTACAAGTAATTACCAAATTAAATATAATTATTAGAAAAACATTTATAAGCTATTTTAGGTAGAAGTTTTGAGGTATATAAAATATCAGGCATTTTGTGGTAGCTCTCTTTAAATATTTGTTTTTGTATTGCTCACTTATAAAAAATGATTAAAATTTGAATAATTGCTAGAAGAAAGTTTACATATTTACATTAGCATTATCACACACAGTAGGAAAGTATGGAAAACAGATGTTCAAGAAGTGGCAAAATTCTGTTGTTATTGTTACACTGTATTTTGAACACTACCAGGAGTAACATTTCTGAAAATATTAATGATTCATTATTTTCTGACTCTTACAAATATATTTTCCACATACGTGTACACCTTTCAGAAGCTATATTGCTGCTTGATTTGTTTTCTTGGTGAGCAGAGAGGAAATATATTTCTTAGAAAGGCTCTATTGGCTTATTATCGTCTTCCTGTTTTATGTGCATGTTACTAAACATGGAGTTCCCAGACTGCTTTTATTTTGTGAAAATGCATCTTTATATGTTTGTGCCAGTGCTATAATTTCCTGTGATATTTCTTATATACTATGCAATGAACATATTTAAGATACCAAGCTGATGACTTTATCATTTAGGAGTCTTTGTCTGAAGTGGAAGAGAAATACAAGAAAGCCATGGTTTCCAATGCACAATTAGACAATGAAAAGAACAATTTGATCTATCAAGTGGACACCCTTAAGGATGTTATTGAAGAACAGGAGGAACAGATGGCGGAATTTTATAGAGAAAATGAAGAAAAATCAAAGGTATTTGCCTATCTTGTATCATAACATTTTATTGGATCAGAAAATAAGATCCAGCCATTTAAAAAGTGATGAGGTCAATAGGGATTTGGAGTTTTTTTCCCTGTGATCTCCAAATCCAGCCTAAAGAATGATGTATTAGCCAAAACTTAATGGTCCAAGAAACATTAAAAAAATTTTTTTTAATTTTATTTTTTATTTTCCCTATTTTTATTTTAGCACATTTGGTCAGCATGTGCTCTTTTTAAATTTTTTCTTTTTTCCAAGAAACATTTTTGCAAAACTTCTTTGTGTGAACACATTTTCCTTTCTCTTAAGTATACCCTTAGGAGTGAATTTGCTGGGCCATAGAGTAACTCTCTGTTCAGTTGAGGAATGACAGACTGTTTTCCAAAGCAGCTTCACTGATTTACATTTCTTACCAGCAGTTTATGCAGGTTCTGATTTCTTTGCATCCTCACCAACACTTATTATTGTCTGGCTTTAATTCTTGCCATCCTAGTGGATATGGTTTTGATTTGCATTTCCCTGATAGTCTGATGCTTTGGAGTAGATTTTCATGGGCTTATTGGTATATTTTCCTTTGAGAAATGTCTATTCAGATCCTTTGTCCATTTTTTAAACTTGGATTATTTGTCTATTATTGAGCTATACGAATTTTTATAAGTTCTGAATACAAGTCACTTATCAGATACATGAGTGGCAAGTATCTTCTCCTGTAGACTTTTTACTTTCTTTTGCTTTATTAGCTTAAGTCCACTTTAAAGAGAAACTTCCTTATTTCTTATTATTCAGATGAGATGGTTTACATAGGGAATGGGTTTACATAAGGAAGGTAAGATAAAGGCTTAATTCTTTGCCTTTATTTACAAGTTTTCAAAACAAGGAATTATCATTATGAAGTCATGAATTCAAACATTTGATTTTGTTTCAGTGCATTGCAGCTTTTATTCTTATTGATGCTCAAATTGTCCCACTTTTGGCTAGTGTGAGCCTCTTCAGGTTGATTCCCCACTATTTTTGATGAGTCTAATTGTTTGTGATAGCTTCTTTGCTTTCTGACAGAAGAAGATGTTCTTGCCTCATTTTGAATATTTTCTGGCCTAGGCTTGGAATCAGCCATTTCCCCAAGGAACCCTGGTCCTCTTTCAGTGGAGCAGTATGGATGATAGGGGTGCTTCTTGTGCCTGAGTTGCTCACTGTGTATAGGCTTTTATTGGATATATCAGGGAAATATGGATGTGGGGCTTCTGTTTGTTTGTTTGTTTGTTTTTTAAAGAGAGAGGTTTTTTTTTAATATTTATTTTTTAGTTTTTGGTGGACATAACATTTTTATTTTTATGTGGTGCTGAGGATCGAACCCAGCACCCCGTGCATGCCAGGCGAGCGTGCTACTGCTTGAGCCACATCCCCAGCCCCTGTTTGTTTATTATGAGTTCATGCTGGTAGTCCCAGTTTATATTCAGGACCTTAGGGATTTTACTTAACTTCTTCTGTCTTAATATCTGTATCTCCTTTTTCCCACACTGCAATTTCTATTCCTCAAAGTCACTGGGGATGACAGCAGTTATGTTACATTTTATTCTCACTGCTTTATTCCATATTACTCAGAATAGCAATGCCAACAACAACACATACATAATTACTGAAAGGAGTCAATTATGTTTGGTTTGATATGGCCTTTATTTTTGCGAGGCTATGTATAGCCAAACTATTGTTTTAAAAAGTTACTTGAAATAGTTTTCTCTCTCCATGCTTAGGCTACTCTATTTTCTCTATGAATATATAGTTAAGTTCATTGCATTTTCTAGTCAGTATGTATGTAGGTGTTGCTTTTGGGTTTTAATTTATATTTTTTATTGTAAAAAGCACAACATAAAATTTATCATTTTAGTCATTTTATTTTACTCTATTTTCTTATTTATTTTTGTAGTACTAGAGATTGAACATAGTAGTATCACCACTGAGCTACAGTCCCACCCCGTCTTACTTTTGTTTTTTGCAATAAGATCTCACTTAATTGCATAGGCTGACCTGGAACTTGTGATTCTTCTGCCTGAGCCCCTTGATACCTGGGTTTACAGGTACTTGCCACCATGCCTGGCATTTTAAAGAGTATGGTTGAGTGATATTAAGTGTATTCATTCACATTGTTGCGCATCAGATCTCTAGAACTTTTTCATTTTTTTTCCTCCAGTATTGGGTATTGAATCCAGAACGTGCTGCCACTGAGCCAAATCCTAACCCTTTTTTATTTTTTTATTTTGAGACAGGGCCTTATAAGTTGCTCAGGCTGTCCTCGAATTTGCAATCCTTCTGCCTTGGCCTTCTGAGTTACTAGGATTACAGATGTGCACTACCATGCCAAGCTAAAAGTTTTGATTTTTATGTAGTTTAATTTATTGCTTCATTTTCCCTTATTGCTTTCAGATTTTTTAGGTAAAGTTTCTCTACCTTTGGTTACATTTTTTCCATTAAATTTCTGTGTGGTTAATTGGTTCTCTCTTACTTGCTTTCTCATATAAGATGAAACTTTTTAAGATTTTCAAATCTTTCTGTGTAATGTACAGTTGTTCTAGGTTCCTACAAACTGGCAGTCCAGACGTGTCTGAAACTCACACTTGGCCTCTGTGTTTTATCACATATGTTCTCTGCCATGACCCATATAAATGATATCTTTTGTTTAATAACAGGAGCTAGAAAGGCAGAAACATATGTGTAGTGTGCTGCAGCATAAGATGGATGAACTTAAAGAAGGCCTTCGGCAAAGAGATGAGCTTATTGAGGTATGTCCATGAACTGTGGGAATACTCAATTTTGATAGAACATGAGTTGATTAGGATGCAGGTATATATGCTGGGAGAAGAAAGGTAAAATGCTACAGAGTTCATTGTGTCTTCAAATTTGGTTGTCTCCTAAAAAATTTTAAATATGAAACGTAAAGGCAGATTTAAAACAAATTATGACTATGAACCCTATAAACATTCCCCCTTCAATAGCCCAATAAACATTTTAAAAGATATGATTGAGTAGTGTTAAGTGTATTCACATTGTTGTATATGAGATCTCCTGAACTTTTTCGTCTTTATTTTTATACCTGGTATTAAACCCTTTGGCACTCCACCACTGAGTTACATTTGTTGGCTTTTTTTATTTTATTTTGAGGTGGTCTCCGCAAGTTGCCAAGGCTTACTTCAAATTTGTGATCCTCCTGCCTTAGCCTCCTGATTATCTGGGATTACAGGATAATCAGAAGGCTAAGTCAGGAGAATCACAAATTACAGTATGAGTAGGGAAAGTCGGCAGTGATAATTTACCAATAATGTATAACAAAGCAACTTAAGTACAAGAGGATATCAAGTAAGTATCATTGCCTAATTAAAAGAATTCTTTGAGAATTGCTAAATGTTAAATTCTGGTTTTTCTAACTGATGTTTCTTTATAATTCATGATGTTCCCTTTATAATTCATGATGTTCCTACTATTATAGATTCTGCTAACAGAAAATCAGTTATCAAGCTAATACATGTCTTATTTTTTTAGTTCTGTTTTAAAATATAAAATTCAAAAATCCTACTTATTCTCTGTGAAAAAGGATCATTTGTTCATAAACAATTCTAGAAATGTAAGTTGTTTCATGTTTGGGAAAAGCAGTTATCAAAGAAAGAGTACACACATGGAGCCACATGTACACAGAAATCTAGCTGGCTTGCTGCCACATAACTGTGGTTGGAACAGTTATTCCCAGTCCCCTTGCTTGCTTTTGGTTTTTTTTGGCGATGCTGAGGATCAAACCCAAAAGCCTGGTGCATACTAAACGTGTACTCTGCCAGTGAACTGCACCCCTAGAAGCCCCTCCCCAACTTTTGTAGGGGCAAGCCAGTGAGACTCCTGTTGCAAGATCCTGGATGTCATCTTTCCTTTTAGCAAACCACTCTTGCCTTTTCTGTTTATCCCACACTTTTAAAAAGTTTTTCAGCTTTATTTTTTATCTGTTTTCCTCCCTCTGATTCCTTCCCTTTTTTCTTCTGCTCTTTTATTACTTCTCTTCCCCTCTTCCTCTGCAGGAGAATCAGCGCATGCAGCAGAAACTAGACACCATGACAAAAGAAGTGTTTGACCTCCAGGAGACACTTCTTTGGAAAGATAAAAAAATTGGGGTATGAGATGAAGTTGGGTTTTGATTAGAAGCTCATTGATGAGGAACAGAGCAATAGAATTTAACTTAGGGACTCCTAAAAATCTGGCCTTTCGATTGTTCTTGAGTAGTTATACAATGTGAAATATGATTAGCAGAAGATAGAGGGTCTTCCACGGGAAAACCTGATTCTGTGCTTGGAAAGAATTCATCTTTCCAGCCGACTTGGGGCTTATGAAACCTATGAGTAGAACTTTAAAAGAAAGTGTTCTTCTTGCTCCTAGGATCCATATCCAGAAGCAGCCACAGGCATTTAATTAAAAGTTTGTGGGTAGTTTGATAAGTTTACAAGAATCTGAATAAGAAGCAGAAAGATAGGGAGTGGGGATAGGGAAAAAGTTATGAGCCTCCTATAAATTCTCAGTGAATAAAATGGGAAGAGATTAAAATCAGTTCAATTATGGAAGTTGATAGGAATGTTAGACTAGGGTGAGTTGCCAAACTGTGACATCATCTCTAATTATAAATCCAGAACTCCCAAAGCCAGAGCCCAGATAAGGGAAAAATTCCTCATTGCTTTTTTGCTTAGTCTTGCAGGTAGATTCCAAGTACTCTGGAAACTGAAAATTTCCCACCAGTTCACCTCAGGTGTCCTTCAACTGACAATCCTGTCTTTTGGCATGAGCTTTCTGTTCTGCCGTGGGTCCGTGGGTCCTACGTAGTTGCCAGAGGCTTACCTTTTTAGGGAAAGGAAACAAAAAACAAATGAGGAAAGTCTTGTTTTGTTTTTGTTTTGTTTTGTTTAAGATTAGATAGGGCAGTGAAATGTTGGCAGAGATCCACAAAAGCACTTGTGGATGTGACAGACATGCTCAGATGTGAATGCTCTGCAACAGATCCTTCCTTTTTAGGGCCATTCTGATGCCCAGCTGGTGGTCAGCTGTACCCCATTCTTTTCACCATTCCAGGTACCTCATCTTCAGTTAATAAACACAAAGGAGTTCATAGATCAAGAATTTAAAGAACTAAACTACTTTTAGATAATTTTCTAATGCTTAAGTTACTGAGTTTCTGAAACTTCATCCAAACCTAGGAAAGCTTTCTGAGGGATGAATGAGCAACTCTATTAGGCATTTTGAAATTGTGGTTGCGAACTGCTGATTTTATTTAAACTTTTACTTGGGAACTATAAAATGAGATATGAAAAATTTATGTTACAAATTAGGCAATTTGTAAAGTGTAATTAAAAATCTAGTCATTGTCTACAGTGGGCTTCTTTTAGGACTTTACATAATTTCCTTTAGCACAAATCTACAGATTCAGGGTTTCTAATTTGTATAGTTGTCTCAGTTTTTGAAACTGAGTATTGTGGACCAGTCTTAGAAACTCTTAAAACATTTAGTTCAATAAAATGTTCTTTGCTACCAAACTGGCATGCTGATGGTTAAGTTATAAACTTGGCTTTTTAATTGTCTGGACATTTTTTGAATGAATAACTGGAATTCTTTATTCTGTGGCTGTACAATTATGCATTCCTTTGACTTCTTAAAATTAAACATTTTTAATTTTGAGAACATTTTAGAGTCACATGCAACTATAAGAAATAATACAGAAAGATTCTGTATGCCTTTTTTATTCTGTTTTCCCAAAGGTTCCCACATTGCAAAACTAGTATAATAAATATCACAACCAGGATACTGTATATAATAAGTTGAGATACAGAAGTTTTCCATTCCCAAAAGGGATCTCTCTTCCCTGTCCCGACTCTGGTACCCAGGAACATTCTACCACTGAGCCATATCCCCAGCCCTTTTTAGTTTTTATTTTGAGACAATGGTCTTGCTAAATTGCTA
Source organism: Callospermophilus lateralis (assembly GCF_048772815.1). Lineage (NCBI taxonomy): Eukaryota > Metazoa > Chordata > Mammalia > Rodentia > Sciuridae > Callospermophilus > Callospermophilus lateralis. The sequence continues at coordinate 199,765,901 of NC_135305.1, read as the reverse complement.
GGGCTGGCCTTGAACTTGTAATCCTCCAGCCTCAGCGTTCTAAGTCTTTGGGATTACAGGCATGCACCATTGTGCCTAGCAGATCACTCCTCCCTTTTGGCCATATCTACTACCCCTGTCCCTCCCACCCCAAGCTCTGTTTTCTATTTCTATACTGCTGCCATTTAAGAATGTTTTATGAAAAATTGTTCTAAAATACAAACAACATACAATTTACCATCTTAACCATTTCTTAAGGGTATAGTTCAGTGGCATTTAAGTATATTCACAGTGTTGTGCTACTGTCGCCGCCATCCACCACCAGAATTTTTCATCTTCCCCAGCTAATACTTTGTTCCCATCAAACAGCTGCCATCCTTGCCAGCCATCTTTTTACTCTATCTGAAGGTACTGTACTGTATAAGTACAATCGTATAGTATTTGTCCTTTTATAAGTGGCTTATTTCATCAAGCATAATCTCTACAATAATCAGTATTGTAGCATATGTCAGAATGAATGTCCTTAATTTTTAAAGTTGACTAATATTCCATTGTATGTGTATACTACATTTATCCATTGATGTACACTTGGGTTGCTTTTCCCTTTTGGAAGTTGTGAATAATTCTCCTGTGAACATGGTATACAGTTATCTCTTTGAGATCATGCTTTCAATTGTCTTGAAATACTCAGCAGTGGAATTGCTGAATCATATAGTAATTCTATGTAAATTTTTGAGGAACAGTCATTCCATTTTCCTTAGTGACTATGTCCTCTTACATTCCCATTAGTAGTGCACAAACATTCCAATTCCTCCACAGTTTCTCCAATATGTGTTATTTTCTTACTGTAGGTAGCCATTATTATCTTATTATTATTAGCCGTTCTAATAGATTCAAGGTAATCCTCTTTTAACTTTGAAGACACATTTCAGTTATGGTCAGTGACTACTTAATACATTATTTGTCTCTAGCATCATTTCCAAGATTCAGATTTTGTGACTTCCCGTTGAAATATGTCTGTGATTCCCAGGTTAGAGTTCAGTTTTTCTAGTTGTTCCTTCAATGAGCTCAATGGTCTTGCCTCTAGATCCACTGCAGTTCTCCCCAAATGCCCATGTGTAGAGTAAGTGTATACAAAGGCCCTGTGTGCTTGGCTAACCCATCATACATTTGTTCCCATTCTGAGTAAGATATTTGTGGCCCAGAACAATTATATGGTGATTTAACCTGCTGCCTCAAAGTTCAGCCATATATATTGCATATATCTCTGTTTGGCCTTCTGAGGTTAGGTTATTTAGATCTCCATAAACATGTACTTTTTCTCTAAAAAAAAAAAATCAACTGTAGGAACTATTATTACATGCAAACACAAGGGTAGTTGTTATATATGGTCAGGTAATGCCACAGGATTGCAAATCCAGCATGAATACGTTTTATCCAATTATAAGGTATTTTGGTAGTTTTCAAACTTTGTGGTGAAATGGACAGATATACAGGATATATTTTATTTTTCCATCTACAATTGTGGGAGGATGAAATTAAAAAGTCTAAAAGTAAAAATTAAAACTCAGCAGTACAAATGTGGAAAGAGGAGAAAATGTCATGTACTAGCATTTGCTAGAATTCTTGATTTCAAATTGGTCTGTTCCTAAGCGGTCTTTTATATTCAATGGTATTGTTTCTATAGAGCATGTTGTGACAGTGATCATTTACTCAGTTACATGTGGTGATGCATGGCATAATTATGCATGCAGATACCAATAACTAAAAGTACCTAACCCAGCAGAAATTAAAGTGTGGCTATCCGCTGATGGGAAGATATCACTGTGCTTTGTTCTCCTGATGTTCCATTTGTTAATAATCTAATAGAGTGTTAATGCTATCCCCAAGTGTTAGAGTAAAGACCATATGGTACTAGAAACTCAAATTAATTTACAGGTAGATCATATAATACAAATATAAACTATAAAAGGAAGTTAGCCCAACTGTGGTTAGCACATAATCCTGCTGTAATCTCAGCAGCTGTGGAGGCTGAGGCAGGAGGATCAAGTTCAAAGCCAGTCTCAGTAAGAGTGAGGTGCTAAGCAACTCAGTGAAAATCTGTCTCTAAATAAAATACAAAATAGGGCTGGGGATGTGACTCAGTGGTTGAGTGCCCCTGAGTTCAATCCCCAGTTATTCTCACTGGCCCCTGCCAAAAAAAAAAAAAAAAAGAGGTAGTTATATATTGACATTGCAATTGGATAAGAGCCGACTTGCCCTGTGACCTACTTTTCTATCATCATTTGGGATGATAATCAAGTAACATAATGCAACCTCTATAGAACTGTGATATAAAAAAACCAAAAAACTGTGTATGCAAGGTCTTTGGAACCAAAAAGAACTAGATTCATTTTATGGTCTTGCCACTTACTGTGACTTTGGGGGAAAACCAACCAACCAACCAATCAACAAAAGGAAGACCCCACCACCACCACCACACCCACATACAAAAAAACACTTCTCTGAGCCTCAATTTTCTGATCTATAAAATGAGGATAAGATAAGTAGTACATTTGCAGAGTACATAAAGTAGAAATTTCATATATAAAATTATATATAAGGGAGAAATTATGGGTACATAAAATAGCTCCTGCCATATAATTTGTGTTCCACAAATGGTCATTGCTATGATTCCTTTTTGTCCCAATTTGGCTGCAGAATAGAATTACAATAATTTTAAAAAATTGCTCGATTGTATAGTAACTAAGCAGTTGGCCCACTTCGAAACCCAGTCAACTGAGAGATAAGTTTACCTGTTGTAATTTAACTTCTTAGGTTTATGGGAATGCTGGCAGAAAACATTAAATACAAGAATAAGTATATAGAGAGACTTTTTGAAGTAGCCCAGCTGTGAGGTCCCTGCATAGATTACTTAAGGTAGTAATGTTTTAAAGTCTGGGTTACTACATAGTAGATTTGATTTTTTTTTTTTCTGCTTTTGCATTGTCCTCCTTACCTTTGATAGTTCTGAGATTCAGGGAGTTCCCAGTGGAAACACCAGTCTGCTTTCTCTGAACCTCTCCTGTGGCCTTGGCTACTGCAGGTAGTGCTCTTTGCTGAGTACCCCTTTAAACCTCTACCCTTGAGGTGAGCACTGTTGCTATCTCTACTGTTTATCAGATGAGGGAATTGAGGCATAGGTAAATTAAATATATGCCAGGACCTAAAAGCTTTATCCTGGAACCCATAATCTGCCAGCCTCCATAGGTGGGCTATATTTATTTTGTCAATATTTTATTTTTGCTTTTCACGTTTTGAAAGTACATCAGAAAACCAAATGAGTCTTAATTGTATTTTATTAAATTAACAGAAATCCTGGAAAATCCCTTTGGAGACTTGCTATTTTGGACTAAGTGGTATTTGAGTATTTTGCCACACTATTTGGAGAACAATCATACAGCCAATATTTAATTAAAATAACTTATGTATACTGGTTATTTTTCTTCCAAAACCAACTTTTTATTTTAAAGAGATCAGATATATTCTTGAATAAGTTGTTTTAGTTAAACATGAAATACTTCTTGTTGTTGTTGACCAAATGAAAATGTACTAAGGAGGTCAGTGAGGAAAATTTTAACTCTTGCTGCTGTCTTCATCTTCCTTTTCCTATTTTCTTCTTTGACTGGAAAAGAAAGATTTTTTCCTGCTTGATGTGATAAGCATGTTTTGCTAAATTTATGCATGAGAACCAGTTTCTACTAAAGCTCTCTTCTGCAGATGTATACCCATATAACCATTTCCTCCCCTGACTGCTTGTTTCCCAGCTTTTAATGGCCTCCTTGCTTTTTATGCCTTTATCTTTGCTTATTTGAATTAGTTACCTTTCACTTGCTCTTTTTCTGTGCCATTTTTTCCCTTGCTACCCTTCCTAAAACCAGGCCCTAGAGAAACAGAAAGAATACATTGCCTGCCTTAGGAATGAGCGAGATACGCTCAGAGAGGAGCTGGCTGACCTGCAGGAGACAGTGACAGGAGAGGTATGTGAGCATGAGCTAGAGCTCAGTTTCCCCACTGCTTTACTCTTTCTCTTATCCTGTCATCTTTCCTAGCCTGAATACAAACGACAATTTTGATCTGGTTTGATTAAGTCATTTTCTTCACAGAGGTGTCTATATATTCCATGTAATTGATTCTAACTAGGTTCCCCCCGTGGCAAACATACATTGTTGCAGAGTTACCTCACAGAGCTTCCTGCTTCCATATGAGCCATCTTTTGTGATGGTGGGTTGTGTTTTTTTTTTTTTTTTCCCTTTCCCACAGAAACATGGTTTAGTTATAATTCCTGACGGCACTCCCAATGGTGATGTCAATCATGAACCAGTGGTTGGTGCCATTACTGTTGTGTCTCAGAAAGCTGCTCAGGTCCTGGAGTCAGCGGGAGAAGGGCCACTAGGTAAGACTGGTTGCTATTTTATCTTGGATCAATGTTGTTGGACTTCTAGCTTGTTCATAATCCATCTTGGAAAACAAAAACAGGATAAGGGCCATCTGAAACTCATCTAGCTCCCTAAAAGGAAAATCTGGATGTATTATCTTTAGAAATCTTTTGACATTGGGTAACCAGCATCTGAGTCATTGTGAGGCAGTTAAGTGTAGCTACAAGGTCCCTGGATGGAAGCATCATGGGTCTGCACCCAGTGCTTTTCACGAAAAAAGTCAAGCATGCCCATCCCAGGGAGGCTGTGGGTTGGCAGCAACTTTCCAAGTGTATTTTTAGTGTTTTCTTCCTGGAACATCTGGTTTTGTGTTTCACTACTTAGTTCAGGGATAGCTCTTTGCCATCACATTTCTTAAGGCAAGAAATAGATGATCAGGAACGATGGGTATCAGAGGCCTGAGATTTCTAGAGCAGGGCTTCTAAGCCTCTTAAAATCTGGATCTCTTAAATGTCACTCTGAGAACCTAGTGGCACCTCTCCCAAGGAAACCACCAGGGTGCCCATCTGTTGTCCCTAACAGTCCTACTAAAGGAAGAAGAATAACACAGATAGTTACTGTATCATCAGCTCACTTTTACCTATTAAGAAACAATCCTTTTACATTTTTCATCTTGTTTTTATATATGCCAAGGTTTCCTAAAGGAGCAGGAGGTGCTGGAAAAGTGGCACAAGCTGATAGTATTTTAAAAGTTAGTAAGCAGGTTCTTCAATGTGCAGAATTTCTGAAATGTAGTTATAGGGCACTTTGATAAAGTAGAAGATGCTGGGTGGGTGAGAGGGAAGATCTAGAGAATGGAATAAGTAGAGTCTAGGGTAGCTCAGAGTATTTCTTCTGCCTGTTTGGAAAGTGCTGAAGAAAACAGAACTTATATTTGTCTGTGACCCTTATTAATTGTGGGATGTGCTTCTTTAACTGAACTATTGTAGTCTCCTCAGACCCAGGGGCCTATGTTACTTAGCTTTTCATCAGTGTGAACAAAATAACCTGAAAAGAACAATTTGGAAGAGGAAAGACTTATTTTGGCTATGGTTTCAGAAATTTCAGCCCGTGGTCTGCTAGCTCTGTTGTGCTATGGTGAGACAGAACATCATAGTGGAAGGGGTGTAGTGGAGGAAAGCTTTTCAGCTCCTCTCAGTCAGGAAGTAGAAAGGAAAGACGAGTAAGCAAGGAGGCAGGAATAAGATACAGTCTCCAGAGGCATGCCCCTGGTGACTTAGTTTCTTCATCTATGCCCCACCTACTTACAGTTCCCACCCAGTAGTTCATTCATATTATTAATCCACCAAACGGATTAGTCCACTGATGAAGTTACAGCTCTCATAATCCAATATTTTTTCCTTGGAATCTTGCTACATTGAGGATTGTGTTTCTAACACAGGAGCTTTTCAGGGGACACTTCATATCCAAACTATAACAGGGCTTATATTGGTGCCTGCTTAGGAAGAAACAACATACTCCACAGGCTGGGAGCAAGCCCTAATGACCCTGCTTCCCAACACCAGATTTGCCCATGGCTGCCCCCATCTTAAGAGTTTTCCGACTCTCACTAAATTTTGTGGGAATTTGCTCCTTCTAGCAGTGTGGTCCTCTGTTTTCTTGGCTCTAGCTTGCCCTTGCCCAGTCCCTGTCTATCACAACTTTTGAGCTCTCCTGCTAAAAGTAGAAGCCTGTGGGACTCCCATTGGTATTTGAGTTTTTCTGTCTACTGGTGAAAGTTTGTAAATTTTAGAAACAAGGAAGTGGTCTCCTTTGTGCTTCAGTTTGTCCTTAACTGAAAAAATCACTGCTTTAGGAGCAAATGTTGTATTTGGTGCCCTGATAAACATCAATGTGTGGAAATATATTTGGGATAATTAAGTAATAGTATGAAAATTTCTATTTCTTTTCATACTTGGAGCTGTAGGTAATGTAACTTATCAGATGTTTGCTATTTGAGAAATTGTTTATATACTACTTCATTACAAATTTAGTTTATAGCCTTTTTCATTTGTTTCAGATGTAAGGCTACAGAAACTTGCAGGAGAAAAGGAAGAGCTACTATCACAGGTAAAGACTTTCTTCTTTTTAGAAGATATTGTTAATTTACCTAAGTTACCTGGCAGACTTTAATAAACTATTCATTGGAAATTGGAAATGTGCTTATTTTAAACCTCAGTACTCAAGTGAAATTTAAAAGATAAAAAGGTAGTGCATATTTTGTGTCTTTGTTGTTTCTTACTCTTAAAAAACTATAGGACACAATCTCCAGTGAGTCATTGAGTTCCACAGAGTGAGTGGAGACAGCAGTCCTTTGCCTGACTCCTCTATCAGCCCTGACCATTTCTATTTAGTTTATAGCTGACTCTTTTGGTTTGTAACCTGCTTATGTTGCTTCTTGATCGTTCTGTTTTAGGCATTCTCTGTTGACATTCCTCTGTGGAAGATGAGAATTTAGCTGTCTTTCGTCCTCTGTCCCTGTCTTGGACGTGCATACTTCCCCATCCTCATATCCTCCTAATGAAGGAACAGTGTAATTCTAGTCTGTTTATGTCATCAGAACTTCTGAGCATTACTCACAAGGAAGCTGTGTGACATTCTAGGCTTGACTTTCATCTCTTTCACAACCATTTGTTAATACTGTGGTTTTTCTTTTCGTTTCATTTTCCTGGTTTTCTTTGTGTTTATCATTAATTTAGCCACAGAGTTTTAAGCAGTAGTTTAAACCCATTCTTGTTGTTTTCACATGCATCAGGTATTCTCTTGTTTTATCTTCGGAAGTCTTGGCTCTGACTTGATCCATTCTAAACTAGTTTCTCTCTCCTTCCACATGCAGATGTGATCATGCTATCTTGGCACGTGGGACTTTTCTCTGCCTATGATTTGGGCTCAGTTACCTTTTCCTAGTCTGATGCCTTCTTCCTTTATTTATTCTTTTATTTTGGTGTATCTTCCATAACTTCCTGAGGAAAGGGTATGTGGGCTGTTAACTTTTCTTGATGTTCTGGGCCTAAGTTGTCTTTTATTTTACTCTCTTGCTTGATTATCAGTATCTAATTCTTCTGGTCTGCAGCATTTCCCTTTGGATTTTAAACAAACTTCTCTGTCTTCCAGTGTGGTTAAGAGTGTTTGAGGACATTTTGATTTTTAAATCTTTTTTAGGTGACATATTTTTACCCTGCTTCTGAAAGCTCATGTCCTATTCTCTTTCTCTTTAGTGTTTTAAAATTTCAGTGATGTGTTTTGAAGTTTTATTGCATGACACTGGACCCTATCAATTCTAGGAACTTCTGTTTTTAGTTCTGGGAAAATTTCTTAAATTATTTTGTTGACTTTTCCCTTATTCCTCCTACTCAGTCATTCATCAAGTGTTGAGAGAGATGCCACTATTTAACAGTCACTATTCTATGCACTTGGGATATTTAAGTGAATAAATCAGTTCAGAAACTGATTCTGTCCCAGTGAATCTTACATTGTAGAGAGAAGAGATCAGAGATAATAAATAGTGAATGTAATTAAGAAGTAAATTATATGCTATGTTAAAAGTTTATGTGAATGCATTTATAATAAGTGTTTCACTAGCTACAGTCAGCTCCATGGGTAGAGGTCGTGACTGAGTAGAGTTATATTTTACTAGGCAAGTATAATGGGGCAAGGGAGGTGAAGGGAATATAGAAGAGAATGATGAGTCTACTGGACCTAGAAATTAATCTGGATAAGGAGGATTGAGAGGACATCCAAGAAAACATCAAGGCACTGTGAAAATACGATAGAATCAGTGGACTAGAAGTATAGTGGAGTTAAAGTATGTTAGGGTCTATAGATAATGAGTTGGAAAGATTAGGAATCGTGGTGAGGGAGGATGAATGGAGCTGAATTGTATAGGAACTGTTCTCTGATGTTGAGATCTAATCTATGACTATAGCATGAGTGGCTGGGGACAAGAAAGGGTGGATAGCAAGATCCTTGGAGAGGAAGTATTCCAGAAACTGAGAGATGAGTCCAAGAGCCTCTCTGTAGGTGTTTCTTGAAATTACTGAGAATGAAGATGGGTGGTCTTGAGGAACTAAAATGCTGATGGAGTGGGATGATGGAAGTGAGGAGAGGGGAGGTAGTGTGTGTAATTTGAAGAGATGAAATTAAGAACAGTGCCTTTAAAGGAGGATGGGGTGTAGAATAATTCAGTACCAGCAAGGAAAACAAGAGGACACCTATTAATTTCCAGGTTCAGTTGTAGGAGACTGTGGAAGAAAAACAAAAACAAAACACCCAGTACTTGGTGGGACTGCAGAAGAATGTAGATGAGCACTGAGGTAAAGGAAGAGCTCAGAGAAGATGCTGAAGGAGGCAGGGGCTTGCTACTGATGGACTGACACTTCCAGAGGGCACAGTAGAAGAGTTCCAGGCACTGGGAATGGTTAGGAGATGAAGGTTATGGGCTGTATAGTCTTGTGGGGGAAGAGTGCAGAAGAGGAAGGACAACCCTTTTCGAAATGGATGTAATGATTTCCTCAAGGCAGAGAATACTGGCAACCCCATGAATGTTCAGAAGTCAGAGGTGTCTGGGAAGCGTGGGTTTAGTCCAGTGCAGAGCTCACCTTTTCCCCATGAGGTTCGTGGCAAACTTCCTCTTGACTACTGTGGATAGAGTTGAGGACAGTTGGGAAGCCACTTGGACGTTTCCAATCATTTTTGTATATAGAAAGCTTTCTAAATATTTCACTTATCTCTAAATTAAACATTACTGGTGATAAGAATAAATTGTAACTGCTTGTGAAACTTTCCATTTTTAATAAAAGTAAAATACCCAAAGATGTACTGTTCCATAAATATACACAAATAATAAAATATGGCTGTTTTTATTGGGACACCTGGTCCTGGGGCTCACTTCTTTTTATATTTGTTTAGAGCTTACCTCTAGTACCTAGAATCGTGTGTTCCTTAGTAGGCACTCAAGAAAATCATTTCTGAATGGAATGATTTGTATGGCCAATATGATGAGAATCTGCTTTGTTCTGTGATGTGGCCACTGGGCCAAGCATCTGCTTCATTTGAGAGAGTGGATTTTGCCAGTGACATTTATTTCCATTTCAGATTAGAAAACTGAAACTGCAGTTAGAAGAGGAACGGCAGAAGTGCTCCAGGAATGATGGCACAGCGGGTGACCTGGCAGGACTTCAGAATGGCTCAGACTTGCAGTTTATCGAAATGCAGAGTAGGTACTAGGGGACAGGCCAGTCTCCATTTGTATACAGGTGTGTCCCCAGAATGGGATTGTGAGCAGGTTGTTGGGTTCTCATACTCACTTGTTTTGGTCATTGGTTAGTCTAGACAGCACTTAGTAAAGCAGCTGAACAGAGGCTGCATTGGTCTGTGGCCTTTAGGTATGTGAGAGGACACCGTCTTGCTCTCCTGCTGTTTCTGGGCAAAGGGGTTTCTTGGAGCTTTTTGCAAGTTGTGAAATGCCTTTGACAACCCGATACTGTCTTTTGTCACACCCAGGTGTAACTTTAAGCTCCCATGCAGCACCCTTCCCCCATTAAAGTTTTGTAGAATTTATCTTGGATAATTGGAGATTTGGGACTAATACTAATGTTAAGTAGTTTCAAATTTTTTTCTAGAAGTACTTTTTTTTATTAATTTATTTTAATTAGGTATGTATGACATCAGAATGCATTTTGAGTCATTTTACACAGTTGCAGCACAGCTTTTCATTTTCTGGAAGTATTTTTTAACCCAAATTAGTCTCTAGATGGAATTTTAAAAAGATCACAAGTCTAGTGTACTGTTTATCCAGATTATTCCAGTATTTAGCCTTTTCTACTTTTGACCCCATATTATTTTTACACACATATAGCATTCATATTAAATCCCTAGCTCAGAGATTTCAGCAGCCATTGGTATATAGTTGGTTTTGTTGGTGGTGGCATAATTTATAGACAGGGGAAGACTGATTTTTCCAATTTGAATAGCTTTCCTGATAACTGATTTTAAAATCTTGGCTATTAGGTAAATAATCTGAATTAGGTCAAATAGATAAGATTTTTTGAATTAAGGTTTATTAGTACCAACTTTTGAAGTTAGTATTACCTCTTCTTTTGGAGTCAGCTAAAATGCTAATAATGTTTCCTGGTGAATGTTTTGTTACAGAATATCATTTCACTGTGGAGGGTTGATGAAAACAGGGACAGGATTAGAGGGGGCTGGCTAGTTAGGAAGATATGATGGTGAGCCTGAATCAGTACAGGGACTTCTGACAGGAGAAATTCAGAAGGAATTGAAGAGAAATGGGCTGGCATTTATGCGTGGCTACTTTCTAGAGCCAAGTGGGTGTTGTAGCGCAGGTTTTTGCAGAAGGAAAAAGTCTCCAGGGATGGGGGGGCAGGGTGGGGGGGGGATAGAACAAAGTGAGCTGAGCAGGACTGTGGGAATGCCAGGCCCAGCTGGTGAAAACAAAAGCAAGCAGCTCCCTTGGACCAGAAGGCCAGGAAAGGGGCCCAGGCAACTCTTGGCTTTGAAAAGCACCTTGGCAGACATGGTGTTTTGGAATGAAATGACACATGAAATGACTGAGACAAGGGACTTATACTTTTGTAAACAGGAAGGAATGGGTGGGTTGAAAAGTGAGAAGGAAGCAGCATATTTTGATAATCAATAGGTTGCTAGGGATAAGAATTGAAAAACAAGACCCTAAAATTGAAAAACAAGACCCTTCTGTTACAGAGCTTGTGAATGGAATAGCTCTCTTCACTTCCAGGGTGGCTTTATAACCCCATGAAAGGTGATAGCAGCTGTACTATTCCAAACATCTCTTACATTGAAGATAATTAAGTAGTTATAATCTTGACCATGTGGAAATATAGAAAAGTTCTTAGGTTATTTGAATATTTCTTTTTGTTTAAAAGTTAGATTTACTTTATCTCCTTCAAGCTAAGATGATTCTATAATCATTGTATAGGGAAATTTTTGTTAAATTTGGGTTCCTGGAGGGAATTTTTATTCCGTGCCCCATTCATTTCTCAGTTTCTCATTTTAAGTGATTTATTTCTTAGGTCAGATGCACATCTAATGATTCATAGCTCTTTGCAAACATTATCACAGTTTATTAAAAAGCAATTCTTCTAGCAAATACTGAAGCATCCAAGGCTAAGACAGAGCCCCTTACACACACACACACACACACACACATACACAAACATATACTCACACACACCATTTGAAAACATGATCAATGTCATAAAAAGCAAATTTTAATGCCATAAGGGAAGGAGAAGATACAGTTAACTAAAGAGAGTCATGGAGGAGATGAAAGGGCACTTGAGGTTTAGGGGAGCAGAAGCAAAACCTGGAAGGTGGGAGGTACAGGGTTAGGTTTGGGGAACCAGATGGCCCAGTTCTGTGAGCATGGAGGCTCTGTGGGATACAGGGGTGCAGATGAAGTTGCTTCCTTGGCAGTGTTTCTTTCTCCAGGTTTTGCTCACAAAGATCAAGGGGTGAAGAAAGACTTTTCTCTGAATTTCTAGTTCAAGGGAATGCTGTTGCAGCATAAGTGCTGGAGATTCAGCAGCCCATCACCTGGCTGCTGGAGATGTGGCAATTGCTGTTTTGTGTTTCATAGTCTTGGAGGGCACATTTCTCTGCATGCTGCATATCCAAAAGATGAAGATTATTCATCATTATATTCTGTTCTAGGAGATGCCAATAGACAAATTAGTGAATACAAATTTAAGCTTTCAAAAGCAGAACAGGATATAACCACCTTGGAGCAAAGTGTAAGTACTTCTTCTGTATGGTACTTTGTGATTTAAATTTTTTTAAAAACATCTCCGCTTCCTGCATCTAAGTGGCTAACCCTATGAGTGCAAGAGTTACTGTGAAGTTTTTTATTTGTTTATTTGTTTTTTTGGTGGTGGTACTGAGAATTCAATCCAGCAGTGTTCTACCACTAACCTGTATTTTCAGCCCTTTTTATTTTTAAGTTTGAGGCAGGGTTTTGCTAAGTTGCCAAGGCTGGTCTAGAACTTGTAATCCTCCTGCCTCAGCTTCCCAAGTTGCTGGTATTATAGGCATGCATCAACATACCCAGCCTATTTGGGGTTTTGGAGACCCTATTTGGGTCTCCAAAAAAGCTCTTTAAAATAGAGAAGCCAGCAGAGAGCACCTGGCAGGGCGCTTTAACCTTCTGTTTTCTCTAAAAACATAAAAAAAATATATCTAGTAATTGTTTTTTTTTGTAGATATTTCAGAAGAATTCAAGATCATAACATCTAACAAAATCCCTTAGTGTACATTTTAAAAAGTCTAGAAACTTCTCCAATGAGTTTCCTCTTACAGTGCTACTGTGGCACTTAAACAATATTTTATCATAAAATTGGGAAATTGGCCCAATGACTTTCTATCTGTAATCCTCTTGGGGATTCTTCTTGGTTTATAAATAGTAGGTGGGTCTGAGAAGACCTATGACTCATCCTAGGGGGACTCATTAGTGTTAGATTATTTAGAAATCGTAATGATGTTATATTTCCATTGTGGCTACCAAATAGTGGTAGTGAATACTAGACGCCTGTATTCTCATATTCACAGATTAACCGGCTTGAGGGGCAGGTGCTGAGATACAAAACTGCTGCTGAGAATGCTGAAAAAGTTGAAGATGAACTGAAGGCAGAAAAGAGGAAGCTACAACGAGAGGTACTTGTTTTAATATACCTCTTGGAGAATACATTCCTAAAAAGAAAAAATCCTTTGGAAATAAATTCTTTACTGCCTAAGAAACTTGACACTGGGTCAAATCTTAAGGAAACAGCAGTTGAATGTCACTTATTCTTGTTACCTGCATGTTAACTGCCACTTACTTTTTTGTCTTGGTCAGTTAGACTTAATAAGTTAAAAAAGTGATTTTCATTTTTGTTTCAGATCAGGTCTATTTCTGCATCTTCTCTATATCCTTTCTATGATTTTTTGCAGGGGAAGGTACCGGGGTTTGAACTCAGGGGCACTCAACCCCTGAGCCACATCCCCAGTAATATTTTGTATTTTATTTAGAGACAGGATCTCACTGAGTTGCTGGCTGCCTCACTTTTGCTGAGGCTAGCTTTTTTGAACTTGTGATCCTCCTGCCTCAGCCTCCTTAGCAGCTGGGATTACAAGCATTTACCACCACACCCGGCCCTTTCTGTGATTTAAACAAATAATACATATAATCATTGTTTAACACCTTTAGGTGACTAAAAAAAAATAGGCTGTTTTGGAATCTCATGTGAGGCCATCACAAGTTGCAATGCTTCTGTTTCCCAGAAAATTGCAAATAAAGTAGCACTGAGTTTTGTTTCTGAGTTTTTGGCCACATGAAGTCACTGTGCTCTCTCCCTGTCTCCAGTTACGAACAGCACTGGACAAGATTGAGGAGATGGAAATGACCAACAGTCACCTGGCCAAGCGGCTAGAGAAGATGAAGGCCAACAGGACAGCACTTCTGGCCCAGCAATAGGGCAGCTGCCCTTTGACCTGGGTGCTGCTCTGTGGGGCCTTGCCCAGAGGGACTGACTCTTTTTGTACATTGACACAAACCCTTTCAGTACTGTTTTGAGTTTTGTCATTAAAACATCCACCTTTGTATTTTATAATTTATGAGAATGAAGCAGGTTTGAATCTTCATGAACGAACACTTTGGATTTTGTGTGTAGTTTGATTCTAGACTAAGAACTGGTCTGTGCTATTCATGTTTTTGTTTCCATAATTTTAGAATCATGTTTACTCAACATTTTCCCCCAGCTCCCTCGGTGACTGGGCACTTGGAGGCCTTGGCACGGGGTCTGGAGGACAGCAGTTCTATTGCGCTGAGATACTTGCTGGAGACCTCAGAAAACACAAGTGCCTTCTCCACAGAGCAATTCAGACTTCACTGGTATCCCACGGTCAAAAGACATCTACCCGTCATATGAGATAGTGTTTATATTTTAGTGAAGAAATAAGTTCAAGCATGGGGACTCAATGTGTTTCACTCAAATTTATATGTTTGGAGGAAAAACCCTTTTTTTGTAAAATATTTAAATTTATATAAGAAAATGTTAGAAAAAGATATGGGGAATGTATATAAAACTTGCTTTATTGCAGGGGGTAGTGGAAGTCCAAGGCCTATTCTCTTAGAGTAAGAGCAGGGTCCTTATTCTTCATATCAACATGCTGTACCTTCTAAAGTATTTTCAACAGCTGCTTATTTGTGGAATGAACCTCAGACAAGCCCAAAGGTGGAGGGAAGGGTAGGGCAGGCAGGTGGGAAATCTGCCTGTGAATTCTATTAAAAATACCCTTCTTGCCGACCTCAAGTGGCTGTTGACACATTCATTTTATTATAGGAGACTGTGAAACAAATCATGGCAGCCACGTCTCTCCTATCTTGCTTCCTCCTCTTTTCTCTCCTCAAGGAAAAATTATCTGGAATATAGAACTTTTTCCTTCTACAAACTTTAATTTCATCTTTAAAGGCATCCAGTTCAAGGGTTTTTTGTTGTTGTTGTTTTTTTTAAATAACCGAGTGTAGATACTTTTCAGGATTTGTGATTTTCTTTCACTATTGGAATCAAGGTGGTGTTTATGGACATGATTACTGTAGCTTCAAAGTTTACACAAAAAAGATGTTGGGGAAAATCTAATGAATCAAGGACCCTTAAGATAATAAAACTAGATTTAAAACTAGATAATAAACTCAAAAGTGAATAAAATCTTTAATAATTGTTCCCTTCTTTAGAGTAATTAGCCCTTCATTTTTAATATATGGAAACCAATCTCCTAGATTGAGATAATTTCCTATAAATTATCTTTCTATAGTTTTGAGGTTGGACACGGGCAGGAGGATGTTCTAAAATGCAGTCTAGCTCTGAAGGCCTGGGAAGCCCCTTTCCTCTCCTCCAGAGATCACTCAGCTGGCACTCTTCTGGGCTCATGAAACCTCACTTCTGAAATGCCCCAATCCAATGTTTGGAGTTTTAGTTGTCAGAAACTGATCTTGCCCCTTTTATGACACAACAAACATATCCCTTCCACTCTTTTGTCCCAGTCTTTTCTAAATGGAATGGTTTCATTTCTTCATGAGATACTCTGTTCTTTTCCACTGAACTTTCTTCACAGAAGCCTGTAAATCTGAATTTTACCTTAAAACTATAGGCATTCTTCCTCCCTGTGCTGAATGCTCAGTTTTTGTAATTGCAAGCTAATATTAAGGTATCTTATTTTGGCACTTATAGTTTTAAGTGTGTACTCACATTATCCTGCAAAAAGAATACTGCAAAAAGACACATCTGAAAATTTATTTATAGTCAATCCACCATGCAAGAAATGATCTTTTCTATGTCATTTTACTTGTATTTCTGGTGTTTACTTTGAATTAGTTTCTCCTCAGAGAATAAGTTTCTTCTAGTGTAGTTCCTCCCTATGATGGGCTTCACTTTTATTTTTCATTTCTTCATCCCTAGGACTGAGGGTGTAGCTCAGTGGTAGGACACTGTGGGTTCAATCCCCAGTACTGCAAAACAAATATTTAGAAACACCTTTTTCCTTCTGTTCCCTCCCTTCCTTTCTCCCTTCCTTCCTTAGTACTAGGGATCGAACCTAGGGTCTCCTGTCCCCCAGCCCTAGAAACTTAAGTTGCTAGTACTCATAGCCATTAACAAGGTGGGATAAGTTAAAAACTCACACCAGTTATAGAACACATGAAGACATTTACCCTAAGAATAAATTAGCTTTGGCTACTGAAGATATTGATAGATTCTCAAATCAAACTTTTTCCATAGTTGATCAGTAGAGACTTAGGTGTTCAGGACTTATTTTAAAAGGCAGCTGGACTGACACAATATATGGTATCAGAGGATAAAAATTTGCCAAAATACAAAAAGAATCAAATCAAAGCATTATCTGCCAAGTCTTCAAGACCATTTTAGAATTCCTCACGGTGCTTGTAGAACACCTTATTAGATATCAGGGGCTTTCAAACTTTGGTGATTCTTCAACACAACCTGGTATATACTAGGAAAAATCTGATCTAGGAAACTTTTCAAGTGTGATGTTAAATAAGAAACTGTTAAGACACATCAGAAAATTTATTTATAGTCAATCCACCATGCAAGAAAAAGTGCCACAAGTTGACAGGCATATGCAAATTTTCAATCCTGTCTTACCAACCACCTTGGGATATAAAGGAAGAATAGAATACTCCGATCATATTTAACACCTCTCAAAGACTTTGTACAGATCAGGCAGGTTAGCAAGCTGCAGGACATTCCCATCTTCTGTGAAATGTTTAGGAGGCAGAAGGTGTGAGCGGAATGCTTTATAGACAATGTGTTCCACAGTCCACTTCCAGGGGTTTGGTGTGGAGCCAGGTACCTCGCTCTGAAAAACACGTTAGATGTCATAAGCCTGCCTGTACACACTGCCTTCTTGGCAATGGGGTGGGCACTGGGCCTAGACAGTCCTTGTGACTTGCGATGGACTGTGTTGTCTAAAGCTTATGAAGGAGCCTAGCATCTCAGTTATTCCAGAGGCTTGAACATAAGAGATGAGGTCTTTGAGAGGGCAAAGTAGCCATTGCTCTTGCAGGACCATCTCCTATGGAATCTCTGTGTCCACTCAGGAAGGAATGTGTTGATTACTGCAGGATCTAACATAATGTCTGATCCTGACTGGTGTCTGGATGGCAACATTTGAAGTATCTAACTCACCTTCAAATTTGGGGGTCTGAAAGTAGCTATTTTTCCAAAACCTCCACAGATGAGAAATGAAAAAAAAATGGTAATTTTGCTTTATTGTTCCTATGAGAAAATGTTCATTATCATCTGTAGTTCCTTTCCTTGAAGTACATATTCCCAATCAAATAAGATAACTCTCAGCACTGTATGGTAAGTGTGCTGCCTTGCCTTTTCTACCAGAGTGAGAAATTCCCATGGCTTTAGCCAGAAAGACCCAGGACTGAATCTCCTACACCTATAAGGCACTGGGGATCCCTGAGTATGCCAACTGTCCTGCAGCTTTCTGACCTGTGAAGCATGCAGACCACTTCATCTCAGGGTGACCATGAACAATCATTAAGATGGCTATGCAGTAAAATGGCTATCGTTTAATTTATGTACTATTTCCACTCCTCTGACCCCTACTACCCCTGAAATACTTGCTGATTGAAAGGGATTATTATCTGGCTGGTTGTTATTTGTGTCAGATTGACCTATAAGTGGAATTCCAGAGTCTTATTTCCTGGCTGTGCAGCAGTAGATATGGCAGAAATAAAGGGTGACCAGGGACACATCCAGACTCTGAGGACTTGGGCTGACAATGGGACTCAGGGACCCACCAGCCTCGGACAGTCTGTCTCAATGTGATGGCTTGTGCTTCTACATTGGACAGTTTCTGAGATCATTCTAGAGGTCTAAGTTCTAGAGCAGCAGAAGGAAAAAAAAAAAAAAACTCGTAAATAAAGCTGACCACTGTGTTTGATAAATGAGAACATACCCTGTTAGATATATGAGAACTCAAGATTTTAGAGATGGGCAAGTTTCATCTCTTAAAGGTTGTATAAGGGCCCTTCCCTATCCTGGAGTTCTAGTGTGCTAGGCCACAGTACCTGTTGGCCTGAGAGGGTCGACTCCTCCGATATGTACTGCTTCCGGATGGAATAAAACATAGCACATTCTTTACTTAAGCTTTCAAAACATTCCTTTTCTTCATCCCAATTCACCTGGTTGAAAGAATTCAAAAACTTAGGAACATGCTTTAAACAATTTTTTTGTAAATGGGGATCATGAACTACTTATAGCTAAAAAATGAAATGTGACTCTTAGGCATTGAAATAGTTGACTGATAAGTATGGCTGGGGACAAATATTGGTGTGGCTGATGGAGTCTTCATGTCGTTCTACCTTTGTCATCTTGACAGTTCCAAACGAAGGTGCGGTCACATGCCCCCTTTACCCAGAATCCATGCACGTACCATATGCTTAGTACGTGCTTATCACTCACCTCTGTAGCTAATCGAAGGATGAAGATAGGCAATCCCTCCAAGGGGGGCACATAATTGTCAATTAGAAGGGGTAATCCAATCAGGTTCCCTTCCTGCTTGTGGGAAAAAGAACAGAAAAGGGGACAAGATTTCACAAATTTATTTAAACAAAGTATAAACAAATTTCATTAGTGCTTCCCCAGTTCTCATCCTCAAAGGTTTCTGGTTACTTGACTGGACTGGGCATGGGAGGAAGATCCAAGCAGTTAAAAAGCTTTTGGTCCCAGTGTACAGCAAAACAACCTTTTATTTGGCTCTGCTCACTAATCAACACATCGAGACAGAAACTCCCTAAGATTAAGAGGTAAGAGAAAGAAACAGAAGCAAGTGGCATAATCTCATGTACTGAAGCCTGCAGAGCGTGGAATTCAGCTCTTCCTCCTATCTGGATCCTTTACCATGAGAATAGGAATGGCATAAACAGTTGTATATGCAAGAAATGCAAATAGGGAACAGAGAAGATTTCATTTCTGTCACATGCTGCTTCTGAGGGGGAGCCCAGACTTCTCATCTTGATCTAGGAATCTGAAGAATATGGCAGAGGCTGTATACAACAAATGGCCATCATACCATATCAATTTCCAGAGAGAAATAGTCTGCAAGCATCTCAGCCTTCTTCTTCAGAAACTCAACAATATATTCTGCAAGTCCTTCTTTGGGGCCATCTTCCTCCGTCCAGCCACTCTCAGGACTGTCTAAGGCAAGCATGGCAAGGTCAAAGAGTGGTGCTGGCTCCTAGGAAGGAGTGAGAACATCAAGGAGCAAGCATTAAAAGGACATCAAATTACAAAGCCCAAATTCCCACCAAACCACTGCCAGAAGAGCAGGTGAGATACCACAAATGTTAACATTCCCCATTTCCCTCCAAGGAAGTGCCTGAAGAGTCCACACAAAACCTCTTTCCTCTTTGTCAATGGATGTTTCAACAAACAGGCTGTGACAGACAAGAGGCCTACTGAACAGCAGGAGGGCTGAGGCTACCAGCAGGTACTTTTCTTTTATGTAGCTCTAGGGATTCAACTAACACAGTTCTAGAAAACTACCAGGCAGAACATTTCTTTACACTGATTCACCCATAATCAAATCAGGGAGGAGGGAGAATAAATCAAATTGAGCAACATTTCAGGTAAATCATCTATCTGGTGAGGAAGAGGATGGCAATTTATGGTCAAAAAAGGAGAAACATAAAGCTATTCTCCATTTTTTCCCTTCTGATGTTGTTACTATTCCTTTGCTGTTATTTTTTCATAATAATAGGATTAAAAAAAGGATGTAACAACTTTAAACACTTTAGTACCCAATAACAGTGCTTTAAATTATTTAAAGAAAAAAACTAAGATAACTGCAAGGAGAAATAGATAAATTTGTATTTATAGCTTGAAGTTTCAATGCCTATTTCTCAATAACTAATAGAAAAAATAGAAGATTAGCAAGGATATTGAAGACTTAAGCATAAATATCAATTTGATACATCTGATATTATAGAACAAACTCAACAAGATCAGAAGACTAATTCTGTTAAGTACAAACAGGGTATTTACCAACAAAGACCATATTCTGGGCCATGACACAAATCTCAATAAATGTGTAAGAATTCACATGTGTTCTCTGACCAAACAGAATTCAGTTAAAAATCAGTAACAAATCTCTGAAAAATCCCCAAGAGATTAGAAACTACATGACACAATTCTAAGGTCAAAGAACAAATAAAAAAGAAAATTAGAAAGTACTCTGTTCTGAATGAAAATGACAACAAAATCAAAATTTGTGCTAATGCAGTTTTTAGGGAAAATTTATAGTATTTTACATCTATAGCAGAGAAGAAAGCTCTCAAATTAGTGACCTCAGCTTCTACCTTAAGGAATATAATATAGAAGACAAAACAAAATAAGCAGGAAAAAAAAATAAAGGTCAGAGCACATATCAATGAAATAGAAAACAAAAAGCAAGAGAAACAGGGATAAAACCAAAGTTAGTTCTTATGATCAATAAATCAGCATCCCTTTAAGTAGATTAATCAAGCTAAAAAAGAAGACAAATTACCAATATTAGGATTGAGAGTAGTTATATCACTACAGATCTATAGATATTAAAAGAATAAGTAATATTATGAACAACTTTAGGCCAATATATTTGAAAAAAACAGGTTAAAGGAACAAATTTCTTGGAAGAAACAAAATGCCCAATGTTACCCAAGAAGAAACAGGTAATTTGAATAGCTCCTTATCCAGTAAAGAAATTAAGTTAATAGTTTAAAATTTTCTCATAGACAAATCTCCAGGCCTAGATGAAATTATTCATGAATTCTATCAAAAATTAAGGAAGAAACTCCATAAAAACCCTTTCAGAAAATAGAAAATGAGAGGATATTTTTCAAAGGAGAGGATAGTATGGGACCAGCACACCCTGATACCCAAACCATAGATAACAGTACTTCTCAACTTTGTTCTGGATGTTCTAGCCAGTGCCATCAGTCAAGAGAAAGAGAAAAGGCATCCAGACTGGATAGGAAGGAAACTTCTTATTCTTTGATGACATGATCACTTATGTATAAAATCTGATAGATTTGAATTGCCATTTATCACAGCATTAAAAATATGAAATATTAAGGGATTAATTTAAAAGGATATTTTCTCCCCAAGTTAAACTATATATTTAACATACCCTAATCAAAATCTCAGCAGGCTTTTTCATAGAGTATGTCAAATGAAAAAGGAAGCTACCTGGATGGGTAGTATGGTTTTAACTCTGAATTAAAATTAGGTACTGAAAAAGTCTTGGAAGAAATGGACTAAAATTAATTGTTGGGGTTGTGTTTTGATGAAATATTTATTTTCATCTCTTTCCAAGCTTTCTTAAATAGATATGTATTAATTTCTATTATAATAAACATTTGTTCAAGTTGGCCACTAAATGACTATTTGGCTAAAAAACATCTTATGGCAATTAGATACTTCCTACATAGCAAATAATACAATACACAAACTATCCTATGCATATTTAGAAAAATTTAATATACTACAAAGAAGATATTTGTGTAGAGCTCCTATTTTCAGAAATGACCAGCTGTTTAAGTTCCAGAAATGAGAATATAAACTTACCGATAACTTCAGAACACCAAAATTGGCAAAATCATAAATGAGTATCTGGTAGAACAGTTCTTCACTGAAAACAAAAATGAAGTAATCTTAATGAAGAGCTGAATCCATGCTTGTGGGCTGAACAGCGGGCACAAAATGGGAGAAGTAACCTCTGAAACATGGACAGAGATGGTTCTGCCTGGCTGTGGAATCTGGTTTACAGTCTAACAAGATTTCTTCTTCCTTCAAAGAGCTGGGAGTGCCAACATTTGTTCCTACCAAGGCATTGGGTAGCCAGCCTCCACAAAGAGGGATTAATTTAACAGAATATTTTCTATGTCCAGCTTACTACGTCTGGCTTGCTATCACCCATGCTGTTCCCAGCCCTAGGGTACTATAAAAGATTTCTGACATCCTGTAGTGAAATTTAAGTTTTTTGTTTGCCTTTCCCACTTAACAAAGAATCCTATAACAACTTTTTGACAACTCAACATTAAAAATTACATAGGAAAAAATTACATGGAATGTATAGGCAAGACAGGGAATCTTCCTAAGTAATGGAAAGAGGATATAAGGCAGAATTATACTACACTGATATATGGCTTAAGATGGTACACTGGCTGGCAACAATCCAAGAGCAGCTGTTAAATATAGAACATACTGAATTATTTACAGAAACAAAGACTTGGACTAAATGTCACATTTATATGATACTTTCTAGTTCTTCTTTGTGCTTTTATTCCTGCACTATAGTTATACATAACAACTGGGTTTTTTTGACATAAACATACACGCATGGAATTTAATTTACTCTATTTCAGTTTCCAGTGTTCCCCCTTTCCTTCCCTTCACCTCCCCCCCATTCTCTTTCCTCTACTGGACTTCCTTCCACTCATTTATTTAATTGTTGCTTTATAGATATACATAAAGGTGGAATTCGCTGTGATATATTTATACATGTACACTGCATAATCTTGTCAAAATTGCCCTGTATTTCCTCCCCTTTCCTTTCCCTCCTCCTTCTCCATCTCTTTCCACTCCACTGGTCTTCCCTATATCTTTATAATATCCAATCCCCGCCTCCCATTTTTTCCCCTTCTTTTGCCCTAGCTTCCATATGATCCAACCCTTGATTTTCTGTTTTTCTTGATTTTCTTCTTTTTTCACTTGGCAAGATGTTTTCCAGTTCTCTTTACCAGAAAATGCTATAATTGTGAATTTCATACTATAAATACTGATGTGCCTGTATTTTGATAGTATGCTAATTTTAATTCTTTTGTTATATTGTATTGATGTGGCTAGTCTTAAGGAAGCACCTACTGCTTTCCAGAGTGGTTATACTAATGAGCAGTCCCAGCAACAATGTATGAATGTAGCTTTCCCCCACATCCTAATATTTATTATTATTTGTATTCCTGAAGATTGCCATTCTCACTGGACTGAGATGAAATCTCAGTGTAGTTTTGATTTCCATTTCCCCAATTGCTAGCAATTGTTGAACATTTTTTCATATATTTTTGGGCCATTTATACTACTTCTTTTGAGAAATTTCTTTTGCCCATTTATTTACTACGTTATTTTGTTTTGTTTTGCTAGTTCTTTTGCCCATTTATTGATTGGGTTATTTATTTATTTTTTTTGGATGTTAAGCTTTTTGAGTTTTTTATGTATTCTGAACATTAATCACCTGTGAGAGGAATAGCTAGCATTCTGTAGGACCTCTCTTCACATTCTTAATTGTTCAAAACCTTTTAATTTGATGTTGTCCCGTTTTATTTTTTGAGTTTTTGGGGTCTCAGTAAGGAAATTGGTGTTGACCCTATGTTTTCTTCTAGTAATTGCAAAGTTTCTGGTCATCTTTGATCCCTTGATTTGAATTTTTGCAGGGTAAGAGAGAGGGCTGTATAGCTTCATTCCTCTGCATGTGGATATCCAGTTTTTCCATCAGCATTTTTTTTTTTTTTTAAATGCTCTTTTTTTGGGCTGGGGCTGGGGTTGGGGCTGTAGCTCAGCGGCAGAGCACTTGCCTCGCATGCATGAGGCACTGGGTTTGATTCTCAGCACCACATAAAAATCAACAAATAAAATAAAGGCATTCTATGCATCTACAACTACAAAAAATTTTTTTTAAAAAAGGCTCTTTTCTCCAGCATATGCTTTTGGCACCTTTGTCAAGAATCAGATACCTGCATCTCTATAGGTTTGTCTCTCTCTCCTATCCTACTCCATTGGTCTTCATGTCTACTTTGATGCCAATATCATGTTGTTTTGGTTACTATAGATCTGCCCTTTACAGTTCTTGAACAACTAAACCTTGGAGATCTTGCTGAAAGACTTCATTATCAGTCAAAGCAGACAAAGAATCCTCTAGACCTGCAATATAGTGAGGAAACTGAGGCATCAAGTGAGTAAATAATGTGTCCCATGTCACTTAATAAAGTGACAAAGGAAGGAGGTGAATCTAGATATTAGACTGAACCCAGTTCTCTCCTTGTGACGTTTATCTTCTCACTGGAAGCCATTCACATTTATTAATACAAGTTGGTATCCCTCATCCAAAATGTTTAGGACCAGAAGTATTTTGAACTTTTTCCAAATTTTGGAATGTTTGCGTATACATAATGAGATATCTTGGGGATGATCCAAGTCTAAACACAAAATCCATTTATGTTTTACACCTTATACATATATCCTGAAAGTAATCTTATACAATATTTTTAAGAATTTTGTGCATGAAACAAAGTTTCACAGTGCAGAATTTTCCACTTGTGAATTATGCTGGCACTCAAAGAGTGTCAGACTTTGGAGAATTTTGGCTTTTAGATTAGGGATGTTCAAACTGTAGCTGCAATTCTGGAACTGGCATGGATTTCTATCTGTGACTTGAAAGAACCTGAATGCAAGTGTGATTTGAAGCCTTGAAAGTTATGTACTTAGATATGCCACAAAGGAAAGAGCAAGCAAAGTAGAATTACCAACAAATTAGTAAATGGCAGCTCACTATACAAACCCAAGGGTTCTCAAAGAAGTCAATGGAACTGGAAAAGAGCTGCACCAAAAAGGTTTCTTCCAAGCCTAGGAAGGAGTTCTAAATATATAAGCTATGGAGGCAATGGTGTATTTCTGGACTTGGGGCAGTTACTCAGTAAAAGATGGAAACAAGATTTTATGTCATGTGCCAACTCTAAGCAATGTATACTGGCTGTTGCACTCAACAAGGCTGAGAACCACTTGAAGCCACACAGCAGGTTTTGGAAAGGGGTAGTTCGACTGTTAGTGAATGGTGTTTAATATATGTAAGGTAGCAGCAGTATCCCATATCTATTACCTATTTGAGAACATATTTAGCAATGGTTCCAGACAACAGCTCATTGACCAAAGTCCCAGGAAACCATCAATAGAAATGTTGCTAGGCAAATGGCCCTGTTGAGGTCCATCTTCCTGTACTGATCAATACCCCCTGGCTTTTTTGGCGGGTACAGTATGCCTTTGGTACATCTCCAAAGCCAGATGGCATAAGATCTTCTTGCCTCCCCCACAGTACCCTGTTGCACACAGTAATACCATAATTCTCTACTAGCACCAATTCCTCAATATCTGGTTCACAGCTACAACATTGAATTAACTCAGTTCAACACTGAGCACTAAGCCCATTGTGAGGACTAGGCTTCCCAGGTTATTTTCCTCACAAAAAAATCCTTCAAGTTAAATAGTAATATCCTAATTTACAGATGAGACATAGTTTAGAAAAGTAACTTGCTCACAGAATGGGAAATGGTTAAACATGGATTTGGAATCATAATTGCCGACTCCCAAACCTTTCCAACCACCTCAAACAGCCCTCCCCAGCTTTACACCCTGGACCATTCATCTAGTGGCTCTACTTTTTAATTTTTTAAAATATGTTTTTAGTTATACATGGACACAATATCTTTATATATTTTTATGTGATGCTAAGGATTGAACCCAGGGCCTCACATGTGTGAGGAATGCGCTCTGCCACTGAGCCACAACCCCACCCAAGTGGCTCTACTTTTTATATATGCTCATTAACTTACCTAAGTTTGGTGGTATTGAGGAGGTATAACTTGGTCTGATGCTGTGCCAGGGCCCACTGAGGGTTTACGCAGCCCACAAAAGAGTGGTTATGTAGCATCTCTCGGAGAGCTGGAAAACAAAAAAGAGAAATATAAAACAGGTAAGTAATGAAATCCTACCAACACTTCTTCATACTCCAAGGTACCAAGAACCAGCACTAAACACACCAAACAGATAAACATGCCATGACTGAACCTCCTGCTGAAAACACACATACATGAGGAATTTATAGACTCATCTTTTAAAATGCAATGAGGGGGTTGTGGCTCAGTGGTAGAATGCTTGCCTACCATGTGTGAGGCACTGGGTTTGATTCTCAGCACCGCATACGAATAAATAAAGATCTATCAACAACTAATAAAAATATCTTTAAAATGTAATGAGGAATTTCTAAAAAGATTAAGGAATACTCAAGGTTTAATCAAAGACAAAGCAGGAACCCAGAGAAAGAATGAGAGCTCTAAAGTCAATTTTATACAAAGATTTTAGACGAACCTCAGGAATCACAAACTTTTAGAGTGAGAAAGGAGAACAATAGTCTAAGAATGGTTTGAAATGGGAATTCTAATAGGAAACCACTGCAGTACACACAAAATTGAGATGAAACGAGTGTTCATTAAAAGAAGTTCCTGGATAAGCCCTAAACTGAAGGTATTTTCACATAACTGATTACTATCTAGAATATATATATAAAGAACTACTAAAATCAGAAAAGATAAAAAAACCCAACAGAAAAATGGGCATAAAACTTGGAGAGGCACTTAGCATTAGAGGAAATACATTTAACTGAGCTTTACTAGTCACCAATGAAATGCAAATAAAAACCACCATCAGATTACTGTTTCATGATTACCAAACTGGTAAAAAGTCTGACGCATCAAATATTGGAGAGAATATTCCTTGGGTACAAATATACTTCTGTACATGGTTGATGGGAGTATAAAGGAAAATTAGAAAATAGTTTGTCATTTTATGACCCAGCAGAAACTCTTATAAGTAAACACCCTAGAGCAGAGCTTCCCAATCAGTGTGCCAAGCCACTGATCAACTCATGGGTGGGAAGCTGGGTAAGATTTGAGTAGCCAGGGACTGAAGCCATATGAATCTTTCAAATGTCCTTCCACAGAATGAATGAATGCATATTCATGAGGTAGAATCCATTATACAGAAAAAGTAAACCAGAGCTGTATGTAACAAATGGATGAATTTTAGGAACATAATATGCCTGTGTATGTTCACATAAAGCTTGCAAAACTGAATAGTTTCTTAATACAAACATAGGTGGTAAAAATATAATAAAATGAAAGGAAATAATTGCAAATTTGGGACAACAGTTATTTCTAAGGGTATTTATTTCTCTGTAGATGCTACAATATTTTGTAATATGATTTTGGATATGCTTGTGTGCATGCGTGTGTGTGGGGGTATTATTATTATCTTGGCAGTGCTGAGATAGAGCACAGGGCCTAGTGCATGATGGGCAAGCATTCCACCACTGAGATACACCCCTAAGGCCTTTTTAAATTTTGAGTCAAGCTCTTACTAAGTTGCCCAGGCTGGCCTCAAACTTTAAATTCTCCTGCCTCAGTCTCCCAAACAGTTGAGATTATAGGTGTGTGCCAATCTTCCCAGTCCATGAGTTATTATTTTTAATGAAAGACATCAATCTCCACCAAAAAGGAAGAAGGGAGAAAACAGGGCAAAGATCTAGGCTCAGCAACAGGCCTATATGTTGTATTTTTACTATATTTTTTCTTTAAGCTTGGCCATCACAAGAAAATTTTCATAGTGTTATATAAGTTCTGTGATGACCCCTCCACCCCCATAAAAACAGACTTATTCATTTTAGAATAAGTGTTTCCCTCTGTTCCCACTGAAAACTCAATGTCTCTACAGGATGTTCTGCGTGGGCGGAGAATGATTATTTTAAAAGCTGGAGAACTTCAAATAATCTTGAATAATGAGGCACTGGAGGAAAGAGAAAGCAGTGTAATCTACTAAAAATGGGTCAGAGATGTTTCTGTGCAGAATATTCATGACCTGCTCTGCTGCACCCATAACTGCTGACACGCAGCCCCACCAGCAGGGCAGGGAAGGGCAGCATGTGTTCACCATGCACAGGGCTCTGCTTCCCTGGGCCTCTTCCCAGCTTGTCACAGCATCTCTAGGTCATTCCTACTCTAAACTCCCCACAACCCTAGAAGTCCACCAGTGTTATTTCCCTGCTATTTTGCAAAGAGCAAAATGGGACAAAACCCTTCTGGGCTTTAAAGCCAAACTGCATGCACATCTGATTCACAACTGAGGCCAGCAAGTAAAACCAAGCCTAAGGAAGGGCCCAGGAGCAAGCACCAGAAGAAAGGAACCAGTTCTTTAGTTTCTGATGTCCATCTGCAGGTGAAGGCTAGTGCCCTGCTGCTGCCTTCTAGAGCCCTGTGTGCCAGGACCTCTGCTATTGCCTGAGATGATCAACTGGCCTACCAGGCCCTCTGGGGAGCTCTGACTGTGAATTCCTGCTGAACTGCCCTTCTCTCTACCATAGAATTTCTTTCATTCTATAGCAATGGTAGCCAATTATTTACTAAACAATCCCCACATAATACCATGGTATTCTAGAAGGCAGTGTTCATGGCCTATTCATCTCATCCTCTACCTCTGAGCTTGGCACAAAGAATTTTATAGAGAAGATACACGACAAATGCTTGCTGGACTGATTTCATATACCAAAAGAAACTGTCAACTGTGACAAACCATGTTAAGAGTATATATATTTAGACCTGAGTCTATTCACAAGGACCAAGAAAATAAAATCGTGGTTGTCTGGGGGCAAAAACAAAACAAAACAAAACAAAACCCCAAACCAAAAACAAACAGCTATGACACTCATTATCCCCATTTAATTAGATCAAAATTATGGGACTAGCAATAAATCCAATCATTACTAATCCCTAATGTCATGGAACACCTGACTGGATACTTGGCCTTCCAAAAATTAACCTCATTTGTTAACTGAACATGTGCTCACCACAGATGGGTAAACCCACCAGGCTTAAGAAACTTGTCTGAGTGTTCAACTGGATACCTCTCTAGAGCAGATCCTAGGTCTTCACCTCCCAGCTGTTCCTCTCAACCACTTGACCTCTCCTATAGCAAGTATCTCCTGAGTCTACATGCCAGGCACCATGCCGGGCAACATGAATGAGACAGTGATCTTGACACTGACAACACACTGATGAAACAGCCAACTGGAGTTCAGAAGGCTGTCTTGAGAAAAGCAGCTCTTATCTCTTCAAACAGGATCATAAGGTCAGTGACCCTCAGAGAAATCTGGTGCAGCATTCCACTCAAAGACAGCCAGTTTTCCCCTGTGGGTATAAATGAGATGCCTGGAACAGTGCCTTGGAGCTTCCAAAGCATGCACACAGTATCTCAGGTATTCACAACAGCCCACTAAGGGCTGTCATAGTGGCACATTTTACAGAGCAGCACAACCAAGCCCTAATAGCTGAGTGAATTTCTGCCTGGCCAATGAAAGGTATAGCTGGCAGGCGCTTCATAAGGGTTCTAGCTTTGCTCACCCCACTTCCCATATTACAGCTACTCCTGCTGTGAGACCCTACATGCTACAGACCTCCCATGTCTGAAAATACTGGCCTTGCCCTATGGTGTCAGAATCACAGGGTGTGCTTGTCCTGCACAAGCCAATAACCTGGTTTTGCAATTAAATACTGGGTGAGACTTCCTGGGTAACTGCCAAGATAAGCAACAACCCACCATCTCCAAGGTAAGTACCTGGGCCTTTTTTCCCCTCAAGACAGGTGCCCACAGTGGTGCCCTGGATGGCCTAGAACTCCTAGACTCAAGCAATCCTCCTGCCTCAGCCCCCAAGTAGCTGGGATTATAGGCATACACTGTCACACCTGACTCTCAGACAGTTTTGGATCATTGGGCTGTTCCAACTAGTTTATCCTCTTCCTCTTCCATTTCTTTGTCATTAAAACAGGAGCCGAGTGTGGTGGCACACACCTGTGATCCCAGTGGCTCAGGAAGCTGAGACAGGAGGATGGTGAGTTCAAAACCAGCCTCAGCAAAAGCAAGGCACTAAGCAACTCAGTGAGACCCTGTCTCTAAATAAAATACAAAAATAGGGCTGGGGATGCAGCTCAGTGGTACAGTGCCCATGAGTTCAATCCCTGGTACTTGCTGCCAAAAAACAGGAGATGACAGCACCTGCTCTGCCTCCCTCATAAAAGTATTTGAGAATTAAATGAGATAATGTGTGTGTATAATTTTATACCATGTAGATTTATCGTCTTGGCTTCAGCAAGACTCCAAACCTGACCATGCTTGAGACAGGGTGGTTATTATATTGCACTAAAGCAGTCTGACACTATTAAAACATTTATTGAAATGATCTTTAATAGTCTTTGCATGAGGGAGACAAACTCAGTAAATTCCAAGTCTGAGAGACTCTGTCAACTAAGACTGTTGTGAAGAGAACTGCTAAATAAATCAAGTAACAAGTCGCATTACGTTACTGAAAATTGTTTTAAGAGCTCCCAGCTTGAAAGCTAATAACAGGGGAAAGAGCAACTGGAGCAAATCTTCACGGAAATAACAATTAGAATCCAAATGGCAATCGTTTCCATACAACTGGCAAAAAGTCAGTCATAGGAAGTTTTTACCCTGCCCAAGTGTAGAGACATCCTATGTATCTCTTCCTATACGTAAACAAAGGTCCAGAGTGCTAAGAAAAGAGAATGAACAGGGAAAGGCAAGTTGAGGCCTTCCTAAATTAGATCAGCTAAGTGGTGACTAAGCCTAGGAAAACCTTAAGAGGCAGCTGAGTCACAGCAACTGTTTCAAAAGGTTAAGGATTAGTGGGAAAGTACCGATTTGCTCCTTAGCTATTCATTCCTTTTAAAAATTAATCCAGATGTTCATATTTTAAAATACATTGAAAAATAGTGTTGAAATTTATTTAAATCAAAAATATATAATAGATGAAAAATGAAAAGGTCATGGTTAAATTTTATGCAGATGCAAGTGCAGAGTTTCCACCTGGAACACTGCTCAATAAAGCCTGTACTTGGGGTGTTCTTGTCTCAGATGGTGGGGTCAGGATGGTGTGAAGGCCAGTTTGCTGTTACTCACTCCAATCCCTGGATCAGCCCCCACTTTTAATTCCTACAACCATTAAGTTAGTTTTGAAGTAATAGGGACCAAGATGGAGTTTTATACTTTGGTATTCTCAAAAGCTATTTCTGAGGAAGATGATAATAGTTTATTACTTTCTCTTCAAGTTACAAAAATATCTACTGACTCCTTATTTATAATAAGTATTTTATTTATATTTAATCTCTAATCAGCACAATGATCTTCCAGGGTAAAATTAATCTCACTTTATAGATGAGGAAAAACCGAGGCATAGAAAGGTCAAGTCCCAAGTGTGAGGTCACATGGTAGAAATGGTTGTGCCAGGAACCTCCAAAGCCTGTGAACTTTCAGCAACAGCATATCCCATTCAGGCTACAGGATAAGAATTTTGCTGACTGTCAAACTGCTTTTAACTAAAAACAGTAACAAAGACAAACTAGAAATTGCTGAAATAACTGTTCTACTCTGACTCCTATGGTTTAATGAGATAACCGATTAATTCTAATTAAAACAAACCAACTATTTCCCCTCTTCTCTTCTTCTGAAAAGTGTCTTTAAGGGAGGGAAGAGTGGTTTGCCCAGTACATGCAGTGGGTACCCTGACAACATATATGCTTTCTGCATTTCTCAAACCTATTAATGTTAGCAGGCAGATTTCAGCACTTACGTACTCTCATGTCCCCGCTCATTAATTTCTTCCTGCAGACTCAAAACACTAGTGAGGTTAATGATCCTTCTCCGGGGCATACAGGCTGCGGTCATTTCCTTCCGGGAATCACTTTCTATCATTTCCACATCGGAGTCTTCCCGATGTCTTTTTCTGCAATGAAAAAAGGAAATAGGTCATTGCTTTTCCTTTTAATTTTTGGACTTAGCCAAGTTTTTCATGTTGCATTTTGGGAAAGAGAGCAGCTTCTACACAGCTGCAGAGAGATCCCTACTGGTGGTAGGCCTTTCCAAGATGTCTACTCTCTAGTATACTCCTTATCTGACAATCCTTAGATCCTAGCAGCAGGCTATGTAACCAGGATTTGGAATCTAGCTTGGCCCATAAAGCTGTCAAGCCTGATTCATTCATTCCTCCATATACCCATCCATCTATCTGACACTGTTATATGCTAATTACAAACAGCAACAAACATAGCAGACATGGTACCTGCCCTCCTGATGCTTACTTTCCAGTGGGAGAGTCAAAAGACAATAGAAAAAATAAAAAGATTGTTTTTAGTAGCAATAAATGCTAGGAAGAAAATAAAACAAGAAAACATACTAAAATGATGGGAAGGTGAGAGGAAAGGAAGCTTTAATCTAAATGAACAAAGAAGGCCTCTGACAAGAGGGGCATTTGAAATGAGACCTGAGTGGCAAGAAGTCAGTGCCTTCTGGGTTAAGGGAACAGCAAGTGCAACCAGAGGGTAAGAAGCTCAGTCAATTCAGATTAGCCACATGAGCCATGTGGCTAAAGCAGCATGAGGAAGAGGGAAAGTTGAGGTTTAAAGGGAAGGCAGGCAGGGATTTAGGTTTTAGCCCAATGCAATGGTAAGCCACCGAGGGGTTTTTGGCAGAGAAGTGATGCAATGACTTTTGCTTTAACTGTTCTGTGGTAAATATTACTTAGTTCCTCCAAAATAAAATGCAATACTTCCTTTGCAGGGTTTAGAGCATTAAATGAGTCAATGTATACAAAATATCTAACACACAATAAATGTTTGATACATACCAGTATCTTTCAATATTGTCTAGAAAAAAATCCTTAGAAACTGTCATGATAGGATGTCTCAGAAATAAGTAAACTGGAGTTAAGTAATTTGTCCAAGTTGAAGTGGACATTTAGTGCTA
This sequence comes from Callospermophilus lateralis, assembly GCF_048772815.1. NCBI lineage: Eukaryota > Metazoa > Chordata > Mammalia > Rodentia > Sciuridae > Callospermophilus > Callospermophilus lateralis. The sequence goes on along the minus strand of NC_135305.1, from coordinate 199,733,245 downwards.
GGGCTTTTGGTAGTCAGTCACCACATAAATGTGCAGTATGGGGCAAAAGACTTTATCTGAGCTCCAGGTTCAGCATGTATACATATTAAATAAAGAATACCGGGGCTGGGATTGTGGCTCAGTGGTAGAGCCCTTGCCCAGCATGTGTGAGGCACTGGGTTCAATTCTCAGCACTGACTATAAATAAATAAAACAAAGGTTCATTGACAATTAAAAAAAAAAAAGGAATACCCACCTCACAGATTTCAGTGAGGTACAGTTTTTAGAGAATATGCATAGTGTACACAGGAAATGCTCAAACAAAATGAGTCTAGTATTATACTAGTATCATTCCTGTCCCTTTTTCCTAGCTCTCTTTTACCACTCACTCATATACTTCAGGAGTTTTGTGAACTGGATTCAGAAAGTGGGCTTCTTCTAAACAGAGTGATAGCAGCTTTGTAGGATAGAAGAGCTATTTTAGGCTTCTGTCTTTAGCAACCTCTGGTGTTGAAGTTTTATCATAATGCTTTACTAAAAACAAAGGATACACCTGCTTTTTTTCTGATGTGTTTTTAACTATTACTTGGAAACCATAGATGTTTAACGTACCTCAGAGAACACATGGTCAAAGACAGACAGTGGACACAGTCACAGCACTGCCACAGTGGAGGGAGATGACAAGTCAGGCAAAAGAAAATGCAAGTGGTTCATGAAAATCCAAACTTAGAAGATAGTTTTATTAAAGAACAAAGAGGTAAGCTTCACTTTCCTCAAAAAGCCATACCTGGAGTTGCTTGGGCCAGGACTGGGTGCTCTCTTCTCTGCTGTTTCTGAAGCCTCCTTTGTTGCATCCTCCTCCAAGCTCTGATTTTTGACAGCCACCTCAGCAGGAGATGGAAGTTCAATCATCTCCTCATCTTGCTGCCTGGCCTCACCACTGGAACCATCTGTCCTATCCCCTGGGATAGTGGCCTGGGGCTGACTGGACAGGGCCTTGCTCATGGGCTGCAGAAAGGCATCAAGTTTCTGTTCCCGGGAATCTGTTCGGACCATTTGGTAAGCATAGACCTTGTCACCACTTCCAGAAGTAGATGAGGAGGTCACACCTGTTGTGGTTTTAACCACCTCCCCAGAAGGACCTGGAAGTCCTGGTAGCAAAGTCTGTATCAAAAAAGAAGACAGTGGAAAGACTCAGAATATAAATTATAGAAGCCCATGGGCCAAAATGGAGCAGTCTTAGAGAAAGAAGTTAGAACTAGATATGATTAGCATTACACAATTATTATTATAAGCAATTTTGATCAAAATTCAATAAAATAGGTTTACAACTATAAAATTCAAGAATTCAACAGTCTGTATAATATTAAAATTAACTTAAAATACCACTGTAAAGTTTTCATATTTTTATCCTTTCTTTGCTATTATTTTGTTTTTCTGTTGAAGTGAAATATATATAACATGAAATTTACCATTTTAACCATGTTTAAATGAGAGTTAAGTGGCATTAAGCACATTCACACTGTGTGCAGCCATCTCCACCATGCACCTCCAGAACTTTTTTATCCTCCCAAAATGAAACTCTCTATGTGTTTAACAGTAACTTCCCATTCCTTCCTCCTCCCAGCCTATTTTGATTTTATTTGACTTAATTATTTTTTGCAGTGCTGGGGGCTGAACCCATGGCCTTAAGCTCTCTATATCCCCACCCCTATTTTTAAATATACATATTTCCTAGCTCTGCACACTTAAAAGGCCAAAAAGTAATGGCTTCTCAGAAGCCATGAGGACCCCAGATCCCAGATTATGGTCCCTAAATATCAACCCCCCAATAAAATGAACTAGAGCTCCTCAGAGAAATGTAGCCATTTCTAATCCAGGGCTTAGGCTGGGAAAGCACAGAATATGCCTACAACATCCTGCCTAATAGAACTGGGTCAAAAAGAGAGGGCACCAGCTAGAAGGGGCTTCCAGTGGATTAAGATAGTATCATTCGAACATCAATAAGAAAAATAATTATAATTGATTAAAATAGGTTGTTTTGTTAATAGCTATGACAAAATACAGAGAGAGAGAGAGAGAGAGAGAGAGAGAGAGAGAGAGAGAGGAGGGAGAAGAAGGAAAGAGGGTAAGAAAGAAGGAAAGAGGGTAAGAAAGGAGGAAAGGAAAAAAACATTAAGCACCACTGGAAAATGCCAGGATACCAACTAATTTCTTTGAAAATTCATGTAGTTAAAGGAACAGAGTTCAGCATTTGGCCTTACTTTCTAGTATGAACTATATTTCAGGATAACCAAACAGCTTTAACAAATGAGTCAACATTCTTTTGTGTAAAAGAATTATAATCAATTGATAGAGGAAAAAAAACAGATAAAACCAAAAATATCATAATCTTTAATAAAATAACTGGTTCAGGTAGTGGTCATCAAATGGTGAAACCACTGAGCTAGGTGTTGATGGGCAATTTGACAAAAAGGGAATCAGGCTGTCACCACAAGACCTCATTGATGAACCTACCACCAAAATGACACAACTAGTCACTCTGCGCCTCCTACTGGGACATGATAGGAAGCACAGGGTACCACCTATCCAGAGTCGTTGCCAAAGTGCTTTCCAGTCCCCATTGCAGGAGGATGTGTGAAAAACTCCTCAGTCTGGGGCAAAAATTAGTCCACTGCTTTTCCTACCCCAGGAAACCCCACTAAACTCATTGAGTATCACTGCTGATACCTTACTTTATGTCTTCCTTAGAATATGGATGAGTCAAAAGGGCCATCCATTGGTCAAAGGCAGGAGTGGACTGGCAGGGGATGGATCTGAGACAACCACCTGGGTTATGGGCCCAGCACACTCCTATGCCAGTACTGCTCTAGGCAGAGGATTCTCTCATTCATCTTCAAGTTTCACAACATGTTCACGCTCCCTGAGCTGCTTCCTGCTGGAACTCCTCACTCCTGTTCTGCATCCCTTCTACACAGTCTGACTGATTTCATGTGTCTCCTCATCACCAAAAAGAGGAAAATGGACAAACATGAATGAAGCCCACAGACAGCATCTTTGAATAAAGAGCTGCTCTGACAAAATGAGTGGGGGTAAGGTGGCTATCATTTGTGAAACTGTGACCCTAGGTCATGATCCAAGGTTGTTTTGAAAATTAGACTAGTGAACTCAACAATGACATAAATGTATTTAATGTTGCTTAACTGTACAATCATTTGTGTGTGTGTGTGTGTGTGTGTGTGTGTGTGTGTGTGTGAGAGAGAGAGAGAGAGACAGAGAGAGAGAGAGATATCTCTTTTACCACAATTTAAAAGAAAACCGAATGCCACCTCCTTGACTGGAGTAAGGAAGTTTCTGACTTTATTGGAGAGGGCCATTGGCAGTCTGGAAAACCAAGGTTTAGCAATTTGGAATATTTTCTTCTTTCAAGGGATCAAAAATGTGCATGAGTACTGGGATGAGTCTCAGTGGTAGAATATTTGCCTAGCTATGTGTGAGGCACTAGGTTTGATCCCCAGCACTACAAAAAGTAAAATAAAGTGAATAAAAATTATTAAAAAGAAGAATTCTTGCCACAAAAAAATTTTGACTCTGAATATAATCATGCCTCTAGATCTAATTTAAGATTCAAAGAAAATATGGAGGATCAGAACAAGTTAAGTGACACTAAGAAGAAGCAATCAGACTATCCAAACTGTGCATTCTTCTATAGGAAACCTATACAACAAGCCAATGGAACAACAATGAAAAAGAAAACTTTTCTAGTTTCAAAGAGAATTAAACAAAAACAACCAAATACTATGAATGGAACTTGACTGGATACAGATTTGAACAAAGCTGCTATAAAAATATTTTGGACAACTGGGACATTTGAATACAGATTGGTAATTAAATGATATTGCTATTAATTTTATTAAGTGTAAAATTACATTTTCTTATGTGATCACATAAGAAAAAAATTTTTTGATGCAGAAAGAGGTACTAGGGGAGACATAGACATGTACTTTAAAATACTCCTTTCCCCATCCCTAAGCAAGACAGAGATAGATAAAACTAATAGGGCAAAATGTTGATAGTTGTAGAACCTGAGTGACAGGTACATAGATATTGGTTGTACTGACTACTTTCTATTTTTAGAAATATTCATATTAGTTGGGCACATGGTAAATGCCTATAATCCCAGTGATGCAGGAGACTAAGGCAGGAGGATCAAATTTGAGGCAAGCTAGGGCAGCTCAGAGAGATCCTATCTCAAAATAAAAAATTCTAGGGCTCTAGCTCAGTGGTAGAGAACCATACATTCAATCTCAGTGCCTCAAAAAATAAATAAATAATAATAATAAAATTACATAAAGTAGCAACTCTGTTCAAAAAAGTACAACATACCCAATCAATAAATGGGCTAAGGAACTGAACAGACATCTCACAGAAGAAGTAATACAATCGATCGCTGAGTGTGCTGGTTCATGCCTATAATCCCAGTGGCTCAGGAGGCTGAGGCAGGAGGATCAAGAGTTCAAAACCAGCTTCAGCAAAAGCAAGGCGCTAAGCAACTCAGTGAAACCCTGTCTCTAAATAAAATACAAAATATGACTGTGGATGTAGTTCAGTGGTTGAGTGCCTCTGAGTTCAATCCCTGGTACCAGAAAAAAAAAAAAAAAAAGAAAAGAAAAGAAAAGACAAACAGTCAACAAATCAACAACCAACAAACATATGAAAAATTGTTCATTATCTCTAACAATTAGAGAAATGCAAATCAAAACTGCTCTAAGATTCCATCTCACTCCAGTCAGAAAGGCAATTATTAAGAATACAAGTAATAATAACTGTTGGTGAGGATGTGGGGAAAAAGACACTCGTTCATTGCTAGGACTATAAATTTGTGTAACCACTCTGGAAAGCAATATAGAGATTCTTCAAAAAACTCAGAATGGAACCACCATTTGACCCAGCTATCTCACTCCTCAGTTTTTACCCAAAGGACTTAAAATCAGCATACTACAGTGACACAGCCACGTCAATGTTTATAGCAGCTCAATTCACAATAGCTAAATTGTGGAATCAACTAGATGTCCTTCAACAGATGAATGGATAAAGAAATTGTGGCATATATACACAATGCAATATTACTTAGCTTGAAAGAAGAATGAAATTATGGCACTTGCAGATAAATAGATGGAATTAGAGAAAATCATGCTAAGTGAAACAAGCCAATCCCAAAAAACCAAAGGCCAAATGTTTTCTCTGATAAGTGGATGCTGATCCATAGTGTGGGGATATGTAGGGAAGGATGAAGGAACTTTGCATTGGGCAGAGGGGAGTGAGGGGAGGGATGAGGCTGTGCGGATGGGAAGGAAGGTAGAACGAGAGACATTATTACCCTATATACGTGTATGAGTATGTTACTTTGTACATGGACTCTGCACCATGTAGAGCCAGAGAAATGAGAAGTTGTGCTCCATATTTGTATAATGTCTCAAAATGCATTCTACTGTCATGTATAACTAATTCGAACAAATTAAAAAAATGAAAAAAAGTACAACCTTTCTTGTAGGACAATTAAAGCCACTATAATGTATTTACTTCATTTGCTTTTGCAGCATTCATAGGTGGGTTTGGGGAAGCAAAAGTTAACAAAACCACTTTGCAGGCAGGAATTTTAAAGTCTAAAAAAATGGAATACTTTATGCAATATGACATAATTATAACAAATCTGCAAGAGGGCCCAGGGTTCCTGATTCCCAAACCAAATGGCTTTACTGCAAACCAGGGACTTTGATTTCCTGGCCCTGGGTGGTGGGGCACAAGGCACAAGCAGGGGAGCAGGAAGATGGCATTTCTACAGCTGAAGAGTTAAGAGGTCAGTTACAGGTCAGCTGCTGTTGATGAAGAGGAAGGTATTCTGATCACCCTATAGACCAGGGAGGACTCTGGGTTGGACATCATGTTCATGACAGCAAGGAGTCTATAAGGTCGGTGTTACTGCATCATCAGAGTAAGGCTCTCTGATGTAGAAATACACTTTCCTTCTGAAGACATACTGGGTCAGGACTCTACAGAATGAATGTTCTTATGGGAAGCAATCATCCACTGAGTAATTTTTAAAGCTTTCTTTGAAACTTGCTCTCACAAAAGTCTGTTTGTAGAATACAGTGTAATACAATAGAGAAAATATTTCCATTTTAATTTCAGTGTCTGTTGTGTTTATAATGAACACATCCTTGCTATGAATAGGAGGGCTGCCCAGAATCACATCATTTCAGAAATGGGAGGGGACACTAAAGAATATATTGTCCAAATTGCTTATTTTACAGATAGGAAAACTGAGGCTCCAAAGAAAGAAAGTAACTTAGAATTGAACCTGTATAATTCTAACAAGACACATAGTGCCAGCCCCTAGACTAGACATCTTCTGTTCACTGTTAACCTACTGCTTGTAACTGTCCTTAGATATACGGGTGACCAGTTCCATCACTACTGAGGGAGACCAGGAGGCAAGGCTAGGCAATGGCTGGTAACTTAGGTCTGTATAATATTAAAGTTCTTTCCACTCTACCTACTGCCTCCCGGGGCCCAACCCCTCCATTCAGCCCTGCATGGGTAGAATTGGTCTCTTCCTGAGCATCTCAAGGGCAAAAGAATGCACTGAAGGAGCTACCTATTCCATTTTCAGATAGCTCATTTTCCTAGGAAGTCCAAGGTCCCAGACAGAGGCAGATGAAAAAGATAACTCAGTCCTATGACTCTAGGTCCCAGGATGATAGTGTAACAGCTTCACAATTAGACCTAAAGAAAGAAATGCTGCTAAAAGAAACCTATCAAAGTTATACTTACAAAGAAAGTTCTAAGGCACAAGGCAAAAATTTGGGCTCTCATGTCTGACAGGGCACTCTACCAGGTGACAAAAGCACAAAGGTGGAAAAGAAACACCCTCACCTGGGTAAAGTACATCCTGGAGGAATTGGAGCCCAGGAGCTTGCCCTCAATGTGCTGCTGCACCCGCTCCAGAATGCTCTCTTCGTGGAGGAAGTGGACTTCGTGCTTTGTAGGGTGCACATTGACATCCACATTCTGGGGGCTGATTTCCAAACTGCCAGGAAAAAAAGAGGACAATTACCACAGATTGTAGAGGGCGGGCGTAATCCACACATGGTGTATATGGTGACTAGATAACTTGGGAAGCCAAATAGCAGTGGTTAAAATCTCAAGATCAAGTGAGTGGTCAAATGTTGGTTTTACTACTGAAGAGCTATATAGCTTTAGATAAGTTACAATATATTTCTTTGCCCCTTGTTTCTTTATTTGCAAAGTAGACATAACAGCATTACTTATGTCACAGGTTTGTGGTCAGAATTAAATTCATGTAAAGCACTTTGCATACTCAACATATTTAAAATACATTAGCTATTAACAACATCATTCTAGAATTAGTAGAATTTTTTATTATGTGACCTCAAGAAAGTCACTTAATTTCACTGGATGTTTTCTCATTTGTAACAATAAGGTAACCAGGAATCTGTCCCCTACTTACTTTTCAGTATTATGTGAGGATCAAAACTAGAAAAGATGCAAGAGAACTTTCCATCAGTAAAATGTAACAAAAGAATCAGTTCAGAGACTGTGTCAGCTATCAATTTACTGTCTGTGCTCCAAGTCCATCATCTTTCATTGCTTGTTCTATGATAATGAAGCTTTACAATGTGAAACTTTGTCAGTAGAGGGCGCCAGAGGGACAAAGGAGGAGGAAGGGTTTCTCTGCCAGGTTAGGGTGCATTTGTGAGTAGTCTCCATACTCAAGCAGCATGTGGCCCCTTCCTGTAGGCAGCTGTCACTAGAGCCTCTCAGAGTGGTAGGGGAATGCCTTATTGACTTTTCCATCATGCAGTGAATCACTTCATTCTCCTCAACAAGATCAGCACCTCAACCCCCAGTGTTAGGGGAAGGTATGCAGAAGGGACTCTATCTTAGCCCTTGGTGGAATGGCTGCTCCCTGTCACTTCACCTTTTACTATCTGATCTCCCTTTACTTTAATCCTGTTTATAATTCTTTTTTTAAACTTCCCAAGTTCTAATTGTTGTGTGGTTTCTATCTCCTGTTTAGACATGGACTGGTACGGAGATAGAAGAAGGTGATAACTGGACCAATTTATCACCTAGCAAGGGAATACAAAAGGGAATCAATAATTCTACATTTAGTTTAAAAATTAGTTTTGGCCATGATTCCCACCCCTTCCCACTTCAATCAAAACTAGAACGAAGAGAAAATTACTTTCTTTCTAACAAATTTCTGCTCAGAGATGTTTCAGAATGAACCGTACCCTGTACAAATATGGCCCTATTGTTCTTTTTTTGGGGGGGGGGGTGAGCGGGGGGTTGCACCTGCAATCAGGGACTGAACTCAGGGGCATTCAACCACTGAGCCACATCCCCAGCCCTATTTTGTATTTTATTTAGAGACAGGGTCTCACTGAGTTGCTTAGTGCCTTGCTTTTGCTAAGGCTGATTCTGAACTCAGTCCTCTTGCCTCAACCTCCTGAGCTGCTGGGAGGGCCCTGTTCTTAAGAGAGCAGTCTTCTGTAATGTTGTGATAAAAATGCCAAGGCTGTGAAATAAACAAGCTAGTAGTAGAGCAAGAAACAATGAAAAAAGATTCTCCATACTATAATTTTCTCTAGGGTAGGGCACTTCACATTTATTCTGTATTTTAAACACTACCACAGGATTTGGTTTGTATAAATGTGAGTGCTAAATTATTTATAATCATTAAAATTATTTAAATGAACTTAAATAACTATTTAAGTGGCTAAATTATTTAAGTGAACAATCAACAATGGACATGCCAAGACAAGAACCTCCATAGAGCAGAAGACACTGATGGAAGGAAAACTGTAGCTGTTTCAGTTTTTCAGACTGACCTAAGCAGAAGGAATATTCAGAGTTTCTTGAGCACATCTGTCTGTTCTGCCTACAAGCTATCTAATCCTCCTGAAGGGGAAAGACACTTTCCTACCACCAACATAGCAGTGGCTCTTGGTGAGATTTTGCTAAGTTAGTGAATACATAAGGAAAAACTGTGCCTTTTCTCTATGAGAAGGGACAGAGCATCCTTCTGCCAGCCATGATAGGATTCACTGATTGGGCAATTGGCAAGCCTACATCTTTCTCAGAATTTCTGTTCCTGTGACACTTGAGTGAGGAGTTTGGTGCTACATACCTGAGGTACAGGAATGGGTGTGTGTTTTTGGGCAAATATGCTGCATATACCGTTTCTATGGCTTTCCTTAAGGAAGTTGATTCTACCAGACGATCTAAAAAAGAAAAGGAAAGCAACATGCTTGAAACTGTCTTTATAGGGAGGTCACAGGTGTGCACTCCCACCAAGCCATGAAATTTTCCCAGGAAGAATACCTCCAGAGCAAGAGCCATATTGGATTCCTGTAGAGAAAGGCCCCTCTACCTGTCATCACCTCCCAGCACTACAATATGGGCATGGGACTTGCTCTTCTCATCCAAAAGCAGAAGAGATGAGAGGCAATAAATTATGTCTCTCCACCTCCCTTGCCTTCAATCAGCCCATGTGGATTAACTAGTTGTGTCCTTGTTGGGCCCAGCAACAAATATGAACTTAGCTCTCAGATTTTCATTGGGCAAAAACATACTAGCTACCTATCATATGTGCAAGTACTGGGAGAAACTATGCTAGTGAATGACTAATCCAACCCAAAATGGTCAGCATTATCTTACAGAGGTGTGTGCTACATGGTGTGTGAGAGCAGCTAACTCTCTCAGGGGGTTCCAACAGTGGGGTTTCCATACCAAGTAATGAAAGATAAAAATAAGTTTTCTAGAATTTAAGGCAGTACAAATGTCTGACTGCATGTTTAATGTAATTCAGAAAATGATGCAGGTTTGGAGTTGGGTATATAACAGGACTGGGAGAAAGAAGACTAAAATCAGAGGAAAGATCTGTTTTCAGAAAACAGCTCTTTCTTCTGAGGCAGATTTTAGAAAACTTGCTGATGATCTATTGTCCCAACTGTAGCCAAGGATGTTGCACATCTTTGTATTTCCAACAAGAAGTGAAATCATAATTTTTACCAATGAGGAGACTATTATTTGTGTGCTCGCCATATCCAAAGCCTCTGCAATAATGAGCTTGTACTCTTTAATACATGCCCTGATCATACAGGCCTGAAGCTGGAATGGGAACCTGACAAAAAGGACAGCTGAAGCCCTTTTGCTGTAATTTCTAAACTTGAGACTAGCCAAGTTGTCTTTGTCTCTGCCACCTAGGTGAGCCTGCATAGTGTATAACTGTAAGAATCTGACCTTTCTTTGCTACCGAGAACCTGGCATCATGAAAGGATTTGCTATAATACAGAGACTATGGTGAGCAGTTCCAGCAGAAACAGACACATGCCAGCCAGATGGTACTTACACTGATTTCTGCTTGTCTATTCTGGAGCCAACAAGTGTGTTATAAAGCAGTTCTTCTTCATAGTTAGAAAAAAACCCAATGAAAATCATTTTGTGAGTCTTACATGCACCCAGCTTTGTTTTCTATCAGGCTTCAATTGTTCCTCATGCAATAGGAAAAAACCTTGCTAATATATGAGTTTAACACAATCTGTCTATAAAAGGATTGACTCTCCCATCACTGTTTCTATATTGCTTTAAATAACTTCTGCAAAACATGCATACTTTGAGACATTTATTATTATTATTATTCCTATAAGTGGAAGAGGGAAATATAACATTTCTAACAGCAAACAAAACAAAAATTATAAAGTTATCATGAAATACTTTAAAATAATAAAGGTAAACAAGCCATAAGAAAATGAATGCATGGAAAGATGCATGTTATTTTTGGATAAACTGAGTCAGACTGTCTGGATTATGTGTTGTTTTTTCTTTATCAAAACCTTGTAACAGGGGCTGGGCTTGTGGCTCAGTGGTACAGTGCTTGTCTGGCATGTGTGAGGCCCTGAGTTTGATTCTCCGTGCAACATAAAGATAAATAAATAAAATAAAGTTATTAAAAAAAAAAAGAACAACCTTGTAACGTACAATTAAGTTTACAAAAGCAGAACATAAAATAGTATTACTTAATAAGAATTACATAAACAATGTCAGCAGAAAGATAAGAATTGAAAAGGAATTTGGGAAAAATCAAATGCACTTAATTTTCTCTCTCTAGAACTGCTCTTTGTATCACAGATTTCATTCTTTAAAAAGAAAAATCTTAATGTTATTAAAACTCGGTATTTTTACTGCCATTACAGTAAAAGTTATATTAACTTTTAAGTTATAGTAACTTTTACTGTAATGGCAGTAAAAATAGCTAAGGTGTCTGTTTCTGTCTTTGTCTCACTCCCAATGTGTTCTATTGTGTAATATCAAACAACAGCCCTTATCTAGGGCATGCTGTAGAGGATTCACTTCCAGAGGGTAAGGTGCTGGAGTATAGGGCCTGTGATGCTTTCTCCTATGACCCTCTTATAAGCAAGAACCAGACCATGACAGCAATAAGCACGAATGAGAGGGCCAAGCACTGATTTAGGATAAAAAGCATAAATGCTTTCTAATTAAACAAAATTTGGCACAGGGTTCCCCACATATAATCAAACCTCTGAGTTAGGAATTTTTGCAGGGTTCCATAAAATTCTCTGTGAACATACATCCCCACATAGTTCTTTTTCACTTACGGTTGATGAAGAGTAAGAAAATGCACTTCTTCACTGAGTAGTTTGCATTGGATATGTAGCCATTCATTTTGAAAGCTAGGGTTTTATCCTCACACCCAACTTCTATCAGTTCTCTGGTTAGAAAAGATAAATTTTGAGGCCTCTGAAAACACTGGAAAACTCAAACATTATAAAATAATCAGAATTAGAAAACACACAGCTCCTTCCCATAAATAACCCAGCCAAATGAGGACCTCAGAGACTTGGTTCACTGAGGTCCTCTGGACCTACCCATCCAACTGTCCATCTGTCCATTCACGCATCCATACCTACACACATCACTGACCCAACACACAGTCAGTGTTGTGAAGCACTAAGTCTATACATCAGGGACTGCTCTAATTGCTGGGGTATAAAGATGGGTGCAAGCTCTGAGCCTTGTTTTGCTGAAAGTTTTATGCATCTTAGTAACTAAATCCCAGAGTTAAAATTCCAGGAACTTATTTCTGCTTAACAACTTACTATAAAACTTGACACCACAATGGAGCTCCAATGTGTTGTTCCCCAGATTGTGTTTATTGGGGAGGGTAAGTTGATGTGAAAGACTGGTTCTTGGATATGCCATACTTATCTCTGCCTAAAGGCCTTCCCTAGGACTGAACCTTCTGCCTGGAGGGCTAACTTACTGGCAGTTAATTAATTCCTATTTATTCTTCACATCTCTCAAGGAATACTTCTTCAAAGATCCTTCTCTGACTATCTGACCCAAGATTTTCCCATTATGTCCTGAATTTTTAATTGAGGCAACAAACACAATCTGCTTATGAATGACATAGTAGTCTCATGCGTCTTTCCACCTGGAGAGTTCTAAGAGGGCAAGAATTGTTTCTGTTTTGTTTACTACTGTATCCCCACCATATATTCTAGCCCAGCACCAGAGGAATAGCTGGCACTCACTAAGGATTTGCTGGTTGGACAGCATAGTGTTTTCTGTACACACTGAACCTATAAACCATTTCTTCCCAAAATGTCTCAAGAGGCTGGTGTTCGGGAAACCTGCTTTGGAAAATGCTGCTCTGTGGGATTTCTAATCTCTTATAGTCTCTAGGAATTTCCCTAATTATGAGTTTTAAAAATTAGTCAATAATCTAAAAAGTTATAACGTAAAAGAGCTCTCTCTGTTCTGGGAGCACAGTTTAAAAATAGTAACTCATTTATACTTAATTAAAAATAAAAGGGTAAAAAGAATGAATAACTCGTCTTTCAAAGTAGAAATCTGGTACTTGGACAACTGCTGCTGCTTTTAAGATTTCTGGGAAAAGTGAACCAGGGGCTGTCAGATTCTCCATGCATCTATGTATCCACAGCACCTCCTGCATGTGTGGCCATATGGAAGGGTTTCAGTATTCTTCCCCTCAGATTGTAACATGGCCAATCTGGACTTTCTGAATACCTGAGATTCACTGAGAAGTCTACAATGGCAATGGTGGTCTTTACAAGCAGATGTGAGCACCAGAAGAATCTGCAACACAAGTAAGCTCCCCTCTTAGGCTTTCCTGACAATGCAGATTTGGTGACACTTGAAAACAAGTCTTTAAAGGCAGGAAATATTTTATTCATGTTTACTCTTAACTTCTAGCCTGGAATATGGGAGGAGATTAATAAATATTGAATAATAAATAAATGGAATTCTAAAGTAAGTTCAAGGAAAAGAGGAAGCAGTAAAGAACGACAGAATTCTACTATGCTATGAATATCCTAAACACAAACACCAGGAGAGAACACACTGATTTCAGTCATAGCATCTAAGAGGCCACGCATACCCTGGAAATGTCAATTACATGAAATAATAATTCTACTAGCAAACTTGAAGCATAAAGACAAGCCTGTATATTTGACTAAAGCAAACTCTTAAGTAAGGTGCTATCTTGAGATTACAAAATAATGTGATTGGATGGAAAACTAAGATAAGAAATATAAAAGACTTTTTATATATGTTATCAACGTACCGACTAACAGCATTTCCAAAGATGGAGCGAATATTGTCCACAGTTGTGGCACTGGGTAGTGTTCTGACGTCAGCTATTGTCTCACCTTGCTAATAAACAAATAGAAGACACAATGACTTACTGTCTCATAGCTGTAACCAAAACATCATAACCTTATCTCCACAGGCAAACTATTGAAAATTCCCTTTTGTTATAATACAAAACCATCCCTCATAATTCAAGAACTTACTTTTTTAACTGAGAAGCTAATGCCTGAATTGTGTATTGCATACCTAGAAATAAAAACAAAATAAATGATAAGCAAAAAATAGCAGAATACAAAGCCAGGCACAGTGGCTCACACTTGTAATCCCAGCGGGAGGCTGAGGCAAGAAGATCGAGAGTTCAAAGCCAGCCTCAGCAAAAGTGAGGTACTAAGTAACTCAATGAGACCCTGTCTTTAAATAAAATACAAAAAAGGGCTGAGGTTGTGTTTCAGTGGTTGAGTGCCCCTGAGTTCAACCCCCGGTACCAAAAAAAAAAAAAAAAAAAAAGGCAGAATACAAAATAGATGTTAGAGCCTCTCTAGTTAAGTAAACCAGCTAAATCAGTAGAGCTAAAGGAGAGAAGCAAACACACACAAACAAAAATATCTCAATACACCCTATTTTACCCTCAGAAAAATAAACCAGCAGACTTTAGAGAGATCTCAATGCTAAAATGGGACTAAATCAAACAAAATACAGGGTTCCTTTCTGTTTTTATAAGTTGCTGACTGGACTCAAGGATCTTTCAACACAGTCTCTTCTTTACTTGCAGTTTTATTTTCATAGTGTCCAGAAGGGCCTGGGGGCCTCCAGAATATCTTGAAAAGCTAACTTTAAACCCTGCACACTTTTATTCTCTCTCAGATCCCTCAATAGACCCTCCTTCCGGGCTTCTCCCCTGCCCCTAGATCCTGTTCCAGTATCTCCCAGCCTTTGCTTGGTTGGCCTACCCCTCTCTCTATACTCCCCATAAACTGAAATACTGAATCTAGCACAATGCATTTAAGTTAAAAAAAAAAAAATCACTTTATCACACCTAGAACCCAAACTCCCAACTTCCTTTATTTTCAGGAGATAATGAATATTCTGACACTGATTTATAAATTTAAAGGGGGAACAAAAAAAAAATAGCTTGTTTGGAGGTTCTAGCAGGGAGTACAGCTACTCATATACCCTTGATCTAAGAACATCCTCCTCTACTGGGGAAGGTTATCCTCTTCCACTAAGCATGCAGCTTTGGGAGGTTTGCACATAGAGTGGAGAGGGAGAAAGGGGACACCTGCATAGCCAGCCAGATCAGCCAAATCATCTCTGATGATCAACTGGGTGATAGACGTTGCAGCCAGATCGCCCTCACATCCAAGAAACTTAATGTATAAATCTGTACCAGTTTATTATGAGCAAAAGTCTAATTCACTTTAGGTTTCTTTAGAAATACTGAAAAATAATTAATATACCTATTACAATGCAAGAACATGTGGGTTTGGAAAGCCCATGCTGGAGCTATCTATAGCAGCAGATTAAGTCAGTCAAGATCATAATGTTGCTTTCACCTACCCTGAATTCCCTCTTCTACTTCTGGTAACAGTCTCTAAGCTTCCCTTGGGAAATCACCTCTATCCTGTTCCCATTCCACCTGATGCATTCTCAGTAAGACTACCAATCAAGAAGTGTTCATTCCATAGTCATGGGTGCAGCTCATATGACCCAAGTTATGCCAATTTCAGATATACCTCCAGGAAACAAGATACTCAAGCAGGGTCAGGAAAAGAATAAATACAACTGAAACAGAATTATAATGCTAAAATCCTGAAGGCACCCTGCTTTTTGTCATCTCCAGGAAGCAGCTGACCACACCTTTTTCCGCTTCTAGTCTTCCAATACATTTATGTTCAACTCAAGGTAGCTAAGGTCAGTTTGTTTTGGTTGCCACCAAAGCAGCCTCACTGATATAATAAAGACCAATTGTTCTTTGCTGAGGAGATGAGAAAAAGCTCAGAATTGGTGACTAAGCTTTGTTCAGAACAATATGTACGCTAGTATTGCTGTTTACTATTTAGCTCAGCAATGGTTTTCAATTTGCAAGCACCAAAACATTCCTTTGATGAAATATCTCAGAGACTTTCTCCCACATTTTCGACTGTACCTGCCAACAACTTCCAAAATTTTTCCATACTCTTCACTTGGATTTTTTAAAGCTTTTCTCCTTGTGGTTATGTTGTAAAAAAGATCCTCCACCTGAACAGAAGATTGATTTTTCTTGTAAATTTATAGAAGAACATGGAAAGAAAGGCTCACATTGTTCACTTAAACCTGAGTTTTAAAGTAGTGAATCCAAAGATATTTACTAACAATATACTTAAAAGAATTGATTGGGGAAGTAGGCAACACTGACAAAGGAATTGAAGAATATTTTTTTCTGCCTCTCACATTCATTCACTGATTTCTCAACTATGAGAGCTATCTGTATGTTAGCCTTTTTGCTTTGCTTTTTTTTTTTTTTTTTTTAATTTGTGGTGCTGGGGATCAACCAGAGCCTTGTGCATGCTAGACAAGCGCTCTATCACTGAGCTACATCCCTGGCTCTAGGCTCTTTGCTTTCTACTCAAAATATGAATACAAATTTTAAAGTGTAGTCTTAGGAGAAATCATAATTTAGGGGGTCATACATGTAAATTTATAAAAAATGACAATATCACATGGCATTTAAAGATATTTTTCAAACTAAGGATAATCACAAAATTTCTGAGATCATTTGGACTTTCTGGAAATCATGCTGTAGTCACCCTGTCAAGGCTCCTTGTTAACATGCACTAAGAAGTATACCACATTCATTTATGCCTACTGCCTGCTTCATCATGCCCAGGAGTTAAAATGTTAGAATGACCTTCAAGGAGATGTGCTCTAGTTGGGATTTGTGGTGCGGGAAAGAGTGTATAACATGACAGCAGATGTTTTGTGGGGTCAGAAAATGGAAAGAGACTAACCAAGGCATTCTAGAAATAAGGCAGCATGATGGACTTCCTCCTGACTAATGATATAGTCGTATGATCTACCAAATACACTCTGAGGCAGCTGTGCACATATTCTTTGTTCCATTTAATAGATGAGAAAACTTGTTAAGTGACTTGCCTCTAGACACAACCATTGACTGATCAGGCTGGGATTCCAAATCATGTTGTCTGGAGCCAACCTTAATGTTTTTTCAATTCTAACTACCCTGCCACTGATTTTTGCCATCCCAACTCCTTACAAAAGATAAAAGGGTGGGCAGGCTGCCATGCCACAAAACCCAAGAATCATTTTTCTTGCTTACAGGGTGATATCTTTGGTCTTCTATTAACTAGCAAAAATTAATTTTATTATTAGCCTAAAAACTCCAAGACATTTATTTTTCAATATTTATACAAAGCTCTTTTTCAACAATTTACATTCTTACCATGATCTGAGTCCCTTGATTGCCAGCACATGGTTTAGGAGGAGCTTTCAGTTTTCCATCAGAGTAAGTTGCTCTAATCAGAAAATATGCAAGATTATTAATATCTAATAGAAAATGAGATACTCAGCAGAATAGAATAGACATTATGATTGCAGTATGTATATAGGTGACTCTATAACCAGTGTGATTCTGCAATCTGTACAATCAGAAAAATGAGATACCCTAATGATTCAAATGTATGAATTGCCAAGATCATTGTAATGTCATGTATAGCTAATAAAAAAATAAATAAAAAAAGAAAATGAGATACTTATTTTGATTTTTTTTAGCTGCTAAATTCTGAGCTACTATAGTTTTGCCATTGCCTAAGACAATATTAAATGTATGAAACAATTCTGCAATCAATGATTGAGGAGCAACCATGTACCAAGCCTATGGAAGCACTGATGATAAAGAAAGATCTTAGAAAACACTTGCCCTAGAGAGGGGACAGTTTTACCTAAAGGACAGAAGAATGTGCTAAGTGATCTAGAGAAGGAGCCATATGGCCTGGGTGGGATTGAGGGCTGGTAAAGGCATCAAAGAGGAGAGGACAGTTCATCTGGGCTTCAGGAAGGAAGGTTTCAGGTGGAGAAACCAAGAAAGACCATCTAAGAAGGGAAAAACAAACAAAAAGCATAGAGGCTTCTGAATACATGGCAGCTGGGAATGTGTCTCGAGAAGAGGCTGGAAGGGCAAACTAAAGACACACTGGGAAGGTACTGGTTGCCAAGATGATGACTCCAGATTTCATTCGGTCACAAAAGGAAAACATGATCCCAGAAGTCAAGAATTAATTTGGGACACATTAATTCGCAACGATTTTCAAGTTTTTTATATGATTCAAATCATACCAGTCCACCCAGATGCTGGGGCAATTATAATTCACACCTAGTCAACTCCCCTAGCTTACACGCTGTATACTCTGAAGTGCTCATTACTTTGTACATTTGTTTGCTGAAGAAGACTAAGAAAAGGATATAGAATGAAATAAAAATACACTGCTCAATCTCCTACTTCATCAAAAGGGAAAGGTTATCTAAATTGCCTCTCTCATTCTGTATTAACCTGTGATAACAACCAGCACTTTGATGACATATTTAAAGAGAGGATATAAAATTAAAACAATAACATAATCATTAGAACTTGAAATTTTTTATTTTGATTGACAAATAATCTGTATGTCTAATTTTCAAAAAAAAAAATTTGGCATGAATTGGGTACTCCTGTCTTCATCTAGTAAATAGCTAGGGCTTATAAAAACAAAGTGCAATTTTGATTCCCTGAATTCCATTTTGTTCTGTTCCAAGGCCATTCATCAGCCTCTGGAAGTTGTGTCAGCAGAACAGCCAGCAAGCAGCCACTCATGAGAAGGCAAGACAGTCCAGGAACATAAGGATAGCATGAGCTGGTGGCTCAGGAGCCAGCATAGGTACTATGAGCCTTCAACATCCCAGTCACAGCCCTGTAATCAGCCCCAAATGATATCCTACTAAAGGATAAAGAAGCAGAATTAACATCAGCAACCACCATTTACTCAGAATATTTATGGGTAAGATATACACCTTGCTGGACAATTAATATGTTACATTTTATATTTTAAGAATCCAAGAAGTAAGAATATCATCTAGTAATCATCCCTGTGGATTATCAATTTATCAATAGAGAGGAAAGAAAACTTACCCAATATCTCAGCCAAAAAAAAGATCACGCTTGGTATTTAGTTATGATTACTCTGAGATCCAGGCAAAAAGTACAAGATGAACATACAGGAGTAAAATAAGTCAGCACAATACCTGTATGCACACTTTCCATCAGCTGTTTTGGTTGTAATAGTAACATGAGCCACATGGCTTATGCTGGCCAATGCCTAGGAAAGAAAAGGAAATAGAATAATAACACACTGCTCAATCTCCCACCTCATCAAAAGGGAAAGCTTAT
Source organism: Callospermophilus lateralis (assembly GCF_048772815.1). NCBI lineage: Eukaryota > Metazoa > Chordata > Mammalia > Rodentia > Sciuridae > Callospermophilus > Callospermophilus lateralis. Next base: position 199,714,128 of record NC_135305.1, on the reverse strand, counting down.
CTAAATTGCCTCTTTCATTCTGTATTCACCTGTGATAACAACCAGCACTTTGATGACATATTTAAAGAGAGGATATAAAATTGAATCAGTAACATAATCATTAGAACATGAAAATATATTTCTTAAAAAATCCAAAAGAAAACCCATCAAAGCATTAATGTGCTAACAACAATTATATTCAGGTGGTAGAACTATAGCCATTGTATTAGTTAGCTTTCTATCACTACAGAACAAATATGTGAAATAAACAAATTATAAAGAGAAAAGTCTTACTGTGTGGCTCAGTCAGAGACTTAGTCCATGGTGAGTTAGCCTCTGTGCTTTTGAGTCTATAGCAAGGCACAATAATGGTGAAGAGCATGGGTGGGGATAGGGGAAGCAAAGTCACTCACCTCATGGCTGTGGAATGCCAAAAGAAATGAAGGAGAGGAAGGGGCCCATTACCTCTTTAAAGGGCACACCCCCAATGATCTGAAGACCTCCTACTAGGCCCACCTCTTAAAGTTTTCAATAATGCCAAGCTGGGGACAAGACCTTAACACATTGTCTTTTGAAGACCCAAGGCCTCATGCATGCTACCACTAAGTCATACCTGTAACCCCTTCAATAAATTTTAAAACTTGCCTTCAGAAATGGATAATGAAATCACTCCAAATAGATGATGCTATAAATTGTTACTCAAAACTTGGGAGAGAGATACCAGGGTTTGAACTCACAGGCATTTGACCACTAAGCCACATCCCCAGCCCTATTTTGTATTTTATTTAGAGGCAGGGTCTCAATGAGTTGTTTATTACCTCACTTTTGCCAAGGCCAGCTCTGAATTCACAATCTTCCTGCCTCAGCCTCCTGAGCTGCTAGGATTATAGGTGTGCCACGCCACTGTGCCCAGCAAAGCTATTATTTTAATAAGCAATTACATGTTTACATATATAAAATTTAAATGATACAATTAAATCAAAATATATTTTAGAAACCCATGACCATTTCTTTCCCCTTATAACTCAGACTGGTTTCCTGGTCCTTTGAGATCTGAATCTCTTCACAAGGACAACATAGTATATAAAGATGCCACCTAGAAACTGTGTTATAATGGGGTCTTCATAAAAGCTTCTATACACTTGAAGGAGGTTCAGTTCAATAAAAGGAACATAGCTCTACTTGGCAGGCTGAGGCAGGAAGATCACCTGCAATCAGGAGTTTGTGACTAGCCTGGGCAAAAACAAAAAAAGCAACATGGATCGGGCTCAGAGATTACTTTGTCAAGAATCCTTGGTTTATGTAATTTTCATCATTAAAAAAAGCAAATTATTTGGAGACCTATATAAGGAAGAACATTACATATGTACAGTAGTACAGTACTACACAACATCTGGAAGAGAGAGTGACACTACACATGGTCCAGCAGATGGTCTTGCTGCTTCAAAGAGGCATTGTTGCTGACAGGGAAACAGACAGACAGGAGCACAGATTGTGGAGTCAAGGGCCTGGTTCAGTTTCCCACTCTGTCACTTTCTAGCTGTGTGCCCTGACTACATTCTTCATCACTCTGTATACTTCTCCCTGTATAAAACAGGGCTTCTGAAAAACCTACTCTGTGGGGCTACTGTCAGAATTAAGAGTTAATACATACATCTGCTGAGAACCATGGCTGGCACAAACCCTCAATAAATCTTCCCTGTTTAACTGCAGTGAGATAATAGCCCTAAAGATGTTCCACAGCCAGGGCAACGCTCCAGAGACCATGGGCTTGGAAATTGACCCAGGGAATTTCAAAGCCAGAATGAAACTGTGTTTCTGGAGCTTGACCTGAGGCAGCCTCGGGTCACTATTACTATGAACACAAGGATGCTTGAGAACACTCTGGTTTGAAGTAAATAGAACAACATTACACAGATTAGATCAGAGACACTTTTTAATTTTTAAAAATTAAGTAAAAGTAATACATGCCCATGATGATAAAAAGTTCAGAAGCTACAGAAAGCCCTGAAATGAAAAGTAATAGGCTCTTTTCCTCTTCTCTACCTCTACTCTTGTTTTCCCAAAATAACTACTCATGACAGTTTCTCTGGTTCTCTGTAGCCTCCAGAAAGAAAATGACCAAGTAAGCTCCAAGTCTTCTGACCTCCAGAAGTACAGGATAATAAATTTGTGTTGTTTTATGCCACTAAGTTTGTGGTAATTTTGGGCAGTCAGCAATAATAAAACACTACCAATTGTCTTAAAAGTATGTCTACTTTTACCCAGGAATGTTACTTCTATAAATTTATTCTAAGAAAATAACTAAACAAAATGCAGTATTTCATCAAAGCTTTACATTGGAAAAAACAGCAGCGTCTTAACAGGAAGTCACTCAAACAACTTATAGTATGCATAAATAATAAAATAATGTGTACCCTTAAAAATTATGTAGGCCTATACTTATTGGATGACAAGGTATCCATAGGAATTAAGTTAAAAAATAGAGACCCCATTCAGTCTTAAAAATATTTTTGTCTATTTTCCATATCATACATTCCTATAATTTTACCCACATATAATTTAGAGTGTGTCTTAAAAAACACAAGCTCAAATGAACCTCACGATATTTTATAATAAGAGACTTAATAATTTCTCCTTAATGCTATCAAGTAGTTCAAATACATCTCAAATATGTCTCATTTTTTTTCACACTTTGCTCACATTAGGATTCAATAAGCTCTAGTAAATGAAGTTGATTCATAAGGCCTTCTAAATCTCTCTTAATCTAGAGGTGATTGTTATCCTTCTTTACTATTGCTTGACTTCTATGTTTTTCCTATATTGCTACTTAGATTCAAATATTGAGCAGGTTCACTTTCATTCATATATATATGAATGAAATATATACATTATATACATAATATATATATTAGTTGTAGTTGGATAGAATACCTTTATTTTATTTTTTTATTTTTATATGGTGTGAGGATCGAACCCAGTGCCTCACAAGTGCTAGGCAAGTGCTCTACCACTGAGCCACAACTCCAGCCCCCAGATTCACTTTTTTGTTTCTTTCTTTTTTTGGTGGTCCTGGAGAGTGGACCCAGGACCTGACATGTTAGGCAAATGCATTACCACTCAGCTACACCCCCAATCTTCTTTAATTTTTGTATTTTGAGACAGGGTCTCACTACATTGCCCAAGCTATACTTGTATTTGTAACCCTCTTGTCTCAGCCTCTCTAGTAGCTGTGATTCCAGGCATGCACTGCCACACCCAGCTCCACATTTCAGTTTTTGACAAGAAAACTTTATAAGTGGTTTTGGGTATTTCTATCAAGTGACACATAATATCTGGGGAGTTTATAGTAATATTAAATATTTATGAATACTTTTCAGTCCTGGAAACTAAATTTAATTAAATTGGTTCAAATTTGCATACATTTAACAAATAAAAACCACCAAATCTTATTACCTCTCATATTGAGAAATATATGCTGAAATGACACCAATGTCATCATGTGAGGATATTTTACACATTTCTTTAAACCTTAACTTACCTCACCCCGAAAGCCATAGGTAGAAATACTGGTTAAGTCCTCAAAGGTCTGCAGTTTACTTGTAGTGAACCTCTCACACACAATATCCAGATCTTCCTTCTAGAAAATTTTTTTAAAAAGCAAATAATTATGTTATCCATTTTTCTAAATCTTCCTGAATTTCCATTTTATCAATTTAGAAATAAATTTCTCTTAGAAGTGTTTTTAAATTAGTGGTGACTTCCTCACTTTGTATCCAGAATACCACATTGTCTTGGCATTCCTACTTTCTTACTAGGCTGTTCCTTTTCAGTGTCATTTGCTCTTTCCCCCTCCTACCCCTGGAGTAACACAGGATTTCATTTGTGGACCTCATCCTTATCTATACTCACTATCTTGATGATCTCATTCGGTCTCATAGCCTACTTTTTTAATTAGAAAAACTTTTAAATATCTACAACTTTTAAAATTGTAATAAAATACATGTTAACATAAAACTTTCATCTTAACCATTTTTAATTATCCAGTTCAGTGGTGATAAATGCATTCACAGTGTTAAGCAACCTCTCCAGAACTTTTTCATCTTCCCCAAATTGAATCTCTGTACTCAATCATCAATAACTCTCCATTCTTCATCTTACCCCAATCCCTGGAAACCACCATTCTACTTTGAGTTTAATGCATTTGACTATTCTAGAAACCTCATATAATAGGAATCACATATTTGTTCTTTTGTGACTGATTTATTTCACTTAACATAGTGTCTTTAAGGTTCATCCATACTGTAGCATTTGTCGAAATTTTATTCTTATTTAAGGCTAAATATCATCCCATTGTGTATATATGTATCACATCTTGTTTATCCATTCGTCTGTTGATAGACACTTGAATTTTTACCAGTTAACCATCGTGAATAGTGCTGCAATGAACATGATCATACAAATATTTGTTCAAGTTCTTGCTTTCACTTTCTGTGTGTAATAGAAGTGGAATTGTTGAAACATATGGCAATTCAACTTAATTTTTTGAGGAATCACCATACTATTTTTCATAGTAGCTACACTATTTTACATTTCCATCAGCAATCCACAAAGAGTCCAATTTCTCTATCTTCTTGCCAATAATTTTATTATTATTTTGACAACAGTCATCCTAATGGGTGTGATATGGTATCTCACTGTGGCTTGTATTTGCACTTCCTTCTCACTAACGCTGAGCACCTTTTTAGGTAAGTCTTACGCTTTTTTTTTTTTTTTTTAAATATCTTTTTAGTTGTAGTTGAACACAATACCTTTGTTTATTTATTTATTTATTTTTATGTGGTGCTGAGGATCAAACCCAGCACATTGCACGTGCTAGGTGAGCGCGCTACTGCTGAGCCACAACCCCAGCCCCTAGTCTTATGCTTTTTAACAGTATCAAAATGCAGACGAGTCCCAAAGTTTTACCTGCAAACTATACACTGCATTCCAGACCCCCACACAAAGAAAAATCTTAAATTTAATGTGCACCAAAATGAACTTCCCATCTTCTCCAAACCTGTTTCTTCCATAATCTTTCCCATTCAGTAAATGGCAATTTTTTTCACCATTTATACAGGCCAAAACCTAACTCAATCTGATTTTTCTCTCACACTCAAAATCACAAATTCTGAGAGCTTTGCCTTCATAATTAACTCAGGATCACATTGCTTCTTATATCTCTTCTATAGCCAAATTGATCCAAGGCGCTAATATACCCTCCTGAATTGTTGCAAGAGCCTCCTCCTTGTTCCTGCCCTGTCTTTCTGCAGTCTATTTTCCCACATGGCAAACAAAGAACTTTTTATAAAACCACCAAGTCATATAACACTTTGCTTAAAACCTCTAGTAGTATCATACCACAGTCACTAAAAAAGCCAAAGACTTTACTATGTACCACAAGGTCCAGCATGTTCTCTCTCTGACCTCATCTCCTTGCTCAACCTACTTTAGACACACTTGCTTCCTTGTGGGTCCTTAAACATGCCAGGCATTCTTCCTCTCATGATCTTTGTCTTTTCTGTTCTTTCTGCCCAGAAGATTTATCCTTTGAATAATTTCATGATTTATTCCTTGATCTCTACCACATCTCTCCTTAAATATCATATCCATACTAAAGCCTTCCTGAATTATTTAAGTTGCATTCCTACCCACTCCCCCATTATCTTTCCCTTGCTTTAGTTAATGCCATATGACATACTATTTATTATACCTGCTTGTTTCCCATTACTATAATGGAAATACCCATTGTAGTATGAGAAAGGATTTTTGTCTATTTTATTCACTGCTGTATCCACTGAACAATATACAACACAAAATACAACACATAATTATTGTTTGTATTGAATTCTTCAGTCAAAAATTTCAAATTACAAAAGCCTAAAGTTTCCAGTAAGGGGAAAGGTTCTGCATTTTCCTGCAGAGATATGACATGAAGCACACAAACATCCTGCTTTTCTGAGGTCTTACTTACCCTGATTCCAGTGCCATTGTCTTGGATCTGAATCAACTTCAGACCTCCCTCTTTAACAACCACTTGAATACTCGTGGATTTTGCATCTAAACTGGCAAATCAAACAGAAAATAGATTATCAGTCTGCAACTATTCTATTGCATATATTTAATATATGTCAAGCAATAACAATGAACTCCAAATAAAGAGTGCTTGATTGATGTGTTTTTCATTTGTTTTACACACTCCATGTCTACATATGAATTTAAATATTGTGTAAGATAGAAAGAAGAACAACATCATTTCTAATAGGTCATTTAAAACTATTTCTTTTTTTTTTTAATTTTTTTTTAAAGAGAGAGTGAGAGAGATAGAGAGAATTTTTTAATATTTATTTTTTAGTTATCGGCGGACACAACATCTTTGTTTGTACGTGGTGCTGAGAATCGAACCCGGGCCGCACGCATGCCAGGTATGGGCGCGCTACCACTTGAGCCACATCCCCAGCCCCTAAAACTATTTCTATTCTTTTAGGGAAAAAAGTCAAATTCAGAAGTAGGAAACTTTCAGCAAACACATCTTTCTCTTTTCTCAACTAATTTTACTATCAATTTTATTCAGATTTCTAAGTGATTCTAATGTCATTTTTAAAAATTCTAAATGTTTTTCTCCATTATCCTTTCTCTTTAAGAACATATAGTCAGGTGTGATGGCACATAATCCCAGCTCCTTTGGAAGTTAAGGCAGAGGGGTCATAAGTTTGAAGCCAGCCTGGGTAACTAGGGAGACCCTCTCTCAGAAAAGGTTAGGGATGTAGCTCAGTAGCAGGGTGCCTCTGAGTTCAATCTCCAGTACCACCAAAAACAAAACAAAAGAAAAACATACCTATATGGTAAAGAAAAAAATGGTAAGGCAGAAAGTTCTTTAAGAAGTCAATAAATCTTTCACACTTTCAGAGAGTAGCCTATACACACAAAGCACCTATTAGAGAAAATAAATTCAGCCTGGGGCTGCATGAGAAAGAAGTTACTGACTTGCTCACAGAAAATTCTTTATTCAGAAATAAGAAAATAAGTTATTTAAACATTAAAGACCTGTCTCAGGAGCCTCTTTATTGACATTGTATCAGCCATCATGACATACATTTAAAAGAGTCTAACTGGACTCCATATAAAATCTCTGCTTACAGAATTAATTATAAGCCACTGAACTAGTATGTTTAGTTTTGTTGTACAGAATTTGGGCAAGGTACAATAATTGGTTTTAAGTTATTCTGTTTATTCTAACACTATAGAAACAAAAGCCAGACAACGACTTATACTGCTACCACAAATCAAATGAAAACGTCCCCAGGTTCCATGTTTCTTTTTGTGTGTGTCTCTTCTACCAATCTTCTTATTTTCCCTCTGAGGTCCTTTCTGACCCAGTGCTCTTTCAGTCCCATCGCTCTGAATGATTTATGTTTTTACAATGAATCTCTCTACAAATCTGTCATTCTTCACCAGAAAGAAGATTTTTCTTTTCTAATAAGGTATGAACTTTATTAACATCAAGTGATTTTAATACAAACGACATGACATAGTCTTTGGGTACTTGTCTTTTGTAAGGTTTACAGTTCACGCCCAATTTTCTTTCCACATATTTTTTAACATCTTTGCTCCATGTTTGCGACAGGGCTAAAAATAAGTCATATATCTTCAAAGCACCTCTCCAAAAAGTAAAAGGCAGTGAGGCCACTGACTTGGTAATAAGGGAATTCAAAATTAAGCCCAACGTCCATTAGCCTGTCTTAAAACTCCAATGATTTACTATTATTTTTAAAAATATTTTTAGCTGTAGATGGACACAATGCGTTTATTTTATTCCTGATTTTTACGTGGCGCAGAGGATGGAACCCAGTGCCTCACGTGCTTGAGAGCTCTCCACCACTGAGTTACAGCCTCAGCCCCCAACGATTTATTTTTAATAAAACTCAACAATTGTGCCCTTGAACACGTTTGATTTCTTAAGAAATTGATAGCATGGTATACTCTGAAAGATTTTTTTTCTCCCACGATAAATTTTTATACATCCTTAATTTCGCATCTTCTGCGTAATTTTAAGTAGCTCTCTGAGTTAACGGTACCACTAAAGCTAGGCCGAACACATCCCTGCTACAGGCGCCCCACACGCCCTAGAATCTAGGTATCGCGAGAGCAGCGGAGAAATTCTTGGTTCCCGGGAAAGGAAAAGGTGGGACCGACGCGCGCCCAGGATTCCAGCGGCTTCCAATTACAGGGGCCTGCGCCGGATGCGCCTCCGCCCTCGTCACGGAGGCGTGTCCGCGCCAGAGAAGCGGCCCGTAGAATCTACGTGAACAGGCTTGACTCCCTCCATACCAGTTTTCAATCATCTCTTTGATCGCATTTGCTGGACGCTGAATAACTTCCCCCGCCGCGATGCGATTCACCACTGTCTCGTCTAGCCGCCGAATAACCCCCGCCACAAGCGACATTTTGGCGCCAGAGAGGCCCAAGTCCCGTCTAGATGCTCGCCGGAAGTACCTTCAGCCAATCACTTCAGTCCCTCAAGCCCTTGGTCTTCCTTCAATTATGGTTTACACCATCCTGTACCACCCTGTAGTGGCAGCTGTTGATTGGGCAGCTTGACTGCCAATCAAGTTTCTCAACTGCGTGGGCTGCTGGGCCTTTTCGTCTGTTCCTAAGGCTGCCTCGCACTCGCTTAGAAGGATGTGCGCTTGCGCGTTAGAAATTACTGTCCGCTCTTCCAATTGGTTTGTTGGTCGTAGCTACAGGGACTACGAAATCTCCAGCCAATAGGAACAGAGATTCCATGGCAAAGGCTGGTGTGCGGCTGCTGAGGTGATCTGGCGCAGAGCGCTGGAGCTGTTTGCCGCTAGTCGGGCTCCTCCCCTCGCCTTGCGGCCTCTCTGAGGTTGATCCCGTTCTTGTGTACTCTGGCAGAATGTGGATGACGCCCAAAAGGAGCAAGATGGAAGTCGACGAGGCTCTTGTTTTCCGGCCCGAATGGACCCAGCGTTACTTGGTGGTGGAACCTCCAGAGGGCGATGGGGCCCTGTGCTTGGTCTGTCGCCGCCTTGTCGCTTCTACCCGCGAACGTGACGTCAGGCGCCACTACGAGGCGGAACACGAATACTATGAGCGGTATGTGGCGGAGGGCGATCGCGCGGCCTTGGTGGAGCGTCTGCGTCAGGGCGACATGTCGTTGAGCACCTTGCTCACTCCAGAGGAGAAAGCTGCTCGTGCAGGCCTCGGGCTCTGTCGCCTGTTGGCCTTAAAGGGTCGCGGCTGGGCTGAGGGGGACTTTGTACACCAGTGCATGGAGATATTGCTAAAAGAGGTACTGCCGGAGCATGTAGGCGTCTTGCAAAGAATTAATTTGTCTCCAGAGATCACAAGGCAGAGGATTCTGAGCATTGACAGTAATCTTCGTTGTCAGCTTTTTAACCGAGCCAGACAATTTAAAGCCTATTCTCTTGCCTTGGACGACCAGGCTTTTGTGGCCTATGAGAACTATCTCCTGGTCTTTATTCGTGGCGTGGGCCATGATTTGGAGGTGCAGGAAGACCTTCTGACCATAATCAACCTGACTCATCACTTCAGTGTTGGTGCACTCATGTCGGCCATTCTAGAGTCTTTGCAGAGAGCAGGGCTTAGCTTGCAGCGAATGGTTGGACTGACCACGACGCACACTTTGAGAATGATTGGTGAGAACTCAGGACTGGTCTCATACATGAGAGAAAAGGCCGTGAGCCCCAACTGTTGGAATGTTATCCACTATTCAGGATTTCTTCACTTGGAACTGTTGAGCTCTTATGACATAGATATTAATCAGATCGTAAATACCATATCAGAATGGATAGTTTTAATTAAGACCAGAGGCGTTAGGCGACCGGAGTTTCAGTCTTTACTAACTGAATCTGAGTCGGAGCATGGTGAAAGGATTAATGGACGATGTCTGAACAACTGGCTTAGAAGAGGGAAATCTTTAAAATTAATATTTTCATTACGAAAAGAAATAGAAGCATTCTTGGTTTCAGTAGGGGCAACAACAGTCCATTTCACAGACAAGCAATGGCTTTGTGACTTTGGCTTTTTGGTGGATGTTATGAACTACCTTCAAGAACTCAGTGAAGAATTGCAAACTAGTAAAGTCTTTGCTGCTTCTGCCTTTGACCATATTTGTACTTTTGAAAGTAAGCTGAATTTATTTCAGAGACATATTGAAGAAAAAAATCTAACAGACTTTCCTGCTTTCAAAGAAGTTGTTGATGAGCTTAAACAGCAATATAAGGAAGATCAAAAAATATTTGATCCTGACAGATATCAAATGGTGATCTCTCGTCTGCAGAAAGATTTTGAGAGACATTTTAAGGACCTAAGATTCATCAAAAAGGACTTAGAACTTTTTTCAAATCCATTTAACTTTAAACCCGAATATGCACCTATTTCAGTAAGAGTGGAGCTGACAAAACTTCAGGCAAATACTAGCCTTTGGAATGAATATAGAGTGAAAACCCTGGGACAGTTCTATGCTGGATTGCCTGCTGAATCTTACCCAATTATCAAAGGGGTTGCCTATAAGGTGGCATCCTTGTTCGATAGTAACCAAATCTGTGAAAAGGCTTTTTCTTATCTGACTCGAAACCAACACACTTTGAGCCAGCCACTGACAGATGAGCATCTTCAAGCCCTGTTTCGGGTTGCCACAACTGAAATGGTTCCCAGTTGGGATGATCTTGTGAGAGGAATAAATGAAGCTAATCTATAAGCCTTTGTAGTACAACATTGAAAGAATACCAGAAGCAAAAATCTGTTTTGATTTTTTTTTCCCCCAAGTTTTCTAATTTGGATTGTTGGAAAACACCAAGCTTACTACAAGACATCCAAATCAATCACAATTCAGAACTTCCTGACAGTTGCCTTTTTTTTCATTTCGCAGCATGGGACTGAAACATGAGAATACCACCTTTTTAAAAAAAACTTTGTTTAATGGCAAAGTCATTGTCTTTTACTTTTATGGTATAATTGATTTTAAGGAGTTTAATATTGACAACATTAGTTGAATTAGAAGTCTGTTTTTGAGGTGTTCTGAGAATATATGCCAAAAATTTAACTTTTATTTTAATGAAGTTTTAAAATTTTGATTCCTGTAGTCTGAAGTTAGCAACCCCTTAAGTGTTTAAACTAATTTGCAAAAACTCACATAGCAAGTTCATGAGTTCAAAAAAGGAAAAACATAACATACAGTGGAGGTATTTTGTCTAACAAAATGTTTTGAGACTATATTTTTAAAACATTTCTGAGTCTGAAATAAATATTGCCAGATTTCCTTCCTCTTAATTTCCCCCATTCACTCCAGTGAATCTGATATTACTAACAGAGGAAGTAATCAAAAATTTAGTCAAAGGAGCAAGAATTGTTTTTAGGTTGCTGATTTTAGGAGGCTTCCTGCAATTTGGAGCTAAGACTTAACCAATTTCTGGGGGTTTTCCCTGAATTTTTCACAACTGGGGGATGTTTTATCAGCTTGCCTATCAAAGGACTTTGGTAAGTATAGAATCTTAACCATTGCTAGTTAGCAATTCTTTTTCCTACTCTAGACAGCAGTTTGGCCCTATCAAAAGGGTGAGAAAAAAACAGCTTTTTGCACTTCATGATGAGGAGGTGTGAGATATTTTAGCTTATTTTATGTGCGTGTTACCGCTTTATAAAGAAATCCTATTTAAAGGAAACTTTTAAAATGATATCAGATTTTGCTAGTTGCTGGAAATTGATTTATTCTAAAATTTAAGACTATCTCACACGTTTGGTAAAGACAGTGCACAAGTAGAAATATTTAAATTTCAAGAATTGGTCTTATTCACAGATGATAGTAATATTTCTAGTAAGACATCTGCCTTGTGCTAAAATAGTTACTTTAAACTTATATTAATTGTGACAAGGCAATCTCACATTAAAGTCCAATATATAAAACTAATTTAAAAACAGAACTTAACTTGTATATCATAGATTCCCAAGTACAGTTTGAAAACTTGTGCTACTAAGTCTTTAACTATTGCACCACTTTATGCTGTGGTCACTAATCCAGCAAATTCAAGGAACCAGGAAACAACCAAGAATTTAGAAGGAACTGGTGCACAAGCTATCTTAATGGATACTGTTAGAGCCTAGGAAGCAAAATTGTTTCAGTGCTTCTCAATCAGAGGCAGTAACCCTCCCTTCTAGAGGATGCTACAAAATGTGTAGGGACACCTTTTTGGTTGTCTTATTTGCTGGGGGGGTTTTCTGCTGGCATTTCAACCTAAAGACCGCTCCCTCCTGCAATATATACAACAGCCTGGCATTTTGAAGAATTATCTCTCCCTGCCCGTAAACCCCCAGTGTACATATTATCTTATGTCAAGAAACAGGGCAAATTACCGGTAGAAGCAAAATTAGACAGGCAAGTTGGGTAAACTGATGGAATACTTGATGGGGAGACTAATTTCAGTATTCCAAGGTTAGCTGGTAAGGTGCAATAAAGGTTCCAGTAGCTCACATAATAGCATTTGTACATCAGTAATTAATTCTGAATCGGATTAAAGGGCTCTCTCCTAGTATACACAATTAGTTTAGGGCAGATAAACCTCTTATATATTAATAACATCAAGTTGAGATTTTGATTAGCAAAGAATAAGCTCAAATATCTGAAAAGATGACAGTGAAAAACTGAAAAAAAATAAGTCTACCGGTAATTTCCCAATAGTTTTTGAGTGTTGCTTTCACAGCAAATGCTTTATTACTTGTGAGAAAGTTTGTAAGACTTGAAGGCCGCTTCTGCTTTCTAATCCCAGTTCCTCAGATATTGAAATCTTGTATATTTTGTGAAATTCTAGTATGTTTTGCTTAACGTGATAACTAAAATTAGTTTGCACCATATAGTAACTGAGTGGGGAGAGATAAAAGCAAGGATTTTAACATTGATCCTCAGCAAAAGAGAATTTGCTATAATTAGTCTTGTTTATTTAAAAAAAAAAGTGTATTTTACTGTTTTCTGTATTAAGTAATTCTGTAGCTGCATGGCAGTCTTTTCTTTTATAAATATATAGCTGTTATTGTTCCTGTTGTATCAGTGCATATAGATAAAATAAGTACCATTTAAAAAAAGAAAAAAAAAAACTTTGTGTCCTTACCAATTACTTCCCCATATCTCCCATTCCCACTTGTTTCTTGAAAAATTTGCTCTCCTTGTTTTCTGTTTTGCCACTCAGACTGTTCTATCAAGCTCACTAAATCCTTGTCAATATCCTTACCATCCTTGAACTGTTACTTTAGATTGAGGAGATTTTAGTTCCAGGTATGCTTTCTTAGTCTTCTTTACAGGCACCTCTTCCCTTAAATATCTGTTCTTCTTTTTTTTTTCAAGGCTACCTACTCTCCCTTGCCTTATCTCCCTTCCATCTCCCTAGCCAATCTCATCTTCTTCCATGGCTTCAGTTACCACCTGTATGCAAATACTCCCAAATTCATATTTCTTTCCTGGATTTTTCCCAAGTCATATATTTAATTGCTAACAAATCCACCTTGCTGCTTCACAGGCACCAAAACACATCATTGATCTTGACCCCAAACCTCCTGCTCATTGTTCCTCTTTTCTTCAGTAAACAGAATTACCACTACCAACCATCCAATTGCCCTTACCCAAGCCAAAAACTGAGTCATTCTGTTCATGCCAGTCCTATGCTTTAATCATTGCCCTTAGAATATAATACAAATTTTTATTTATCTTTCAGGTCTCAGTTTATATGTACCTTCATCTAGGTAGCCTTTGTTGATGCCTCTAGACTAGTTCCCCTGAACTAAACTCCCTAAACACCCTGTTCTTCCTGCCATACACTTAGCTCTTATTACTGGTTGTTGATCACTGCTAGACTAAGCTTTACAAGGGCAGGGACCATATAAACCTTGCTCATTATTTTATCTTTAGCTGTTAGCACAATGCCTGGCATTTTAAGAAATGTTTGAATAAATAAATATTTGTGTAGTGTTTTACAATCTTTGAAGCTCTAGCACAGTCGCATTTAACCTTCACAGTCATCCTACCTGTTCACTAGGTAGTTGTAAGACACATTGCAAATTAACAATAAAGCTAAGTTCTTTGTGACTAGGGACCTCATTGTTGTATTCCTAGAATTTAGTGCAGTGCTTAGCATGTGGTTCACAGATGTGAATGTTGTCAAGGAAACAAACTGAGATTGCAATTTTCCCTAGTAAACAGTGAGTATTAGGATTCAAACCCAGCTGTACTCACATAAATCCACTGTGTAATATTACGTCCATTCATGATATAGTCTATTTTTCTTTTATTCTAAAGGCAGATTTCCAAAGGAACCTACATATAGAGAGAAAAGATTGGACAACTTTTTAGATTGACCTAAGATTAAATTTCAGTAATTAAAAAATTACATTCAGTATTAGAGAAAGATAATGCCACATAAGAGTTAATATCCATTTTTCCTTTTGTAGGCATCAACCCTAGGAGTAAATGGCATGCTATTTATTTTGCTACTTTCCTTTACAGATGATTTCTGGCTCTTCTGGAATTTAAAAGTAAGTAAATTTAACAAAATAGAAGAATGACTTCGTCCTCTGGTCACTAGTTATTCAGTTCATTTGCTTTCCCACCTGCATAAGGTTCTTATCACCTCTGCAAGGAAGATGACCCAAAAGTGCTGTTTAGTTATTTCATACTTTTAGATATGCTATATTTCTTTGCTTTCATATTTCCATGCCTCTCTGAACTTAATTTCTGGGTAAAAGGCCTTCAGTCTTAAATAGGGGAGCCATACCCTTAGTCTTTTTCCTTAAACTGTTCTAATTTACAGGATTAACTACCATTGTACTTTTAGTTGTATTTTTAATCTGAGTCACATTAATTCATTCAGAGATCTTAACAGTAGATATGGCAGTCATCCAGTGATTTGATCCTTGCTGTAGAACTATTTAATCAACCTTTAAGTGAAAGAATTTTTCACTTTTGTCTTATAATTGAAAAGTTGCTTCATTCTACCCAGTAAATATTTGAGTTTATGATTCTATTTCTTTCCATTTCTGCCTGTAAACTGACCAGTTCTTTTCTGAGTTATTTCTTCTCTACATTTTGTCAGATGCAGCCAAAATCAACCACAAAATAATTTGTTTTTCTTTTTATTTAGTAAAGGGCAGATTATCAGCCTTCTAGTTTATCTCAAGGAATAGTTTGGCCTCTCCTTAATAGCAGTTGTCCCTGTGTAAGTTATTTCTTTCATCCTCCAGTAGTAACTTCCTGAATGCCTGCCAACTAATCACTAGGCCATTGGGTTCAGTATTCAGTAACTGCTACAAAATCTTAGGGTTTCAAATAACTTGTCTCTTGCAACTTGTCTAGGGACTTTGTTCTAGGTAAGGGGTTGGCAAACTACAGCCCATAGTCAAAATCCATCCTGATTTATGTTTCTCTCTCTCTCTCTTTTCTTTCTTTCTTTTTTTTTATACTATTTTTTAATTGTTTTATTTATTTTTTAAAAGTTTTATTGGAGTACAGCCTTGTCCATTTATATATTTTCTATGGCTGATTGTGTTTTACAGTGGCAGAGTTGAATAGTTTCAACAGCAAGTATATGTCCCACAAAGCCTAAAATATTTACTTTGTGTCCCTTTACAGAAAAAGTTTCTTAATCCTTGTTCTTTATTTTCCTTATTCTGGGACTCAGGCTGACAAAGCAGTTACCATCAGGGATGTGGCTGCTTAATTTGGGAAATGAAAAAAGTTTGGCAAATAACTTGTAGACCCTTAAAGTAACACAGCCACACCTCAATCCTAGGAGCATAATCCTTCCACAACCAAGGAGGAAAGCCAGAAATATTTGGAATATAACACTACTGATTAACATGATTATATTTCTCCATTTATACAATTTTTTCAATATATTTTTGCCTTTTTATTGATGTAAAACTTGAAAGTTGACAAAAATTAAGTGTATGTTTGAATGTACCACCCAGATCATGATAGAAAATATTTCTGTCACCCCAGTAGGTGTCCTTATGCCTTTCTCACATACAGATAACTGCTATTCTGACCTGTGTCACCATCAGTTAGCTTTACCTGTTTAAAAACTATATAAGTGGAATAATTATATGCACTCTTTCGTGTCTTTGTTCAACATGTTTGTGAGGGTAATCCATGTGGATGTAGTAGAAGCAATTCATTTTTACTTTGTGTTGTATTCCATTGTATGACTCTACTACAATTTATCTATTCTAATGCTGATGGAAATTTGGATTGTTTCCAATTTGTGGTTATTATGAATAAAGTTGCTATGAAAATTTTTGTGTCTTTTAGTGAACATGTTCCTTTTGGTATTTTCATTGGTAGCTATTCAGCTTCCATATTTCCTTCATACAGGTTCTTCGCCACAGCCACCAGAATGATCTTATTTTAAAATAGAAGGTCGACAATGTCCATTCAATGCTTAAAACCCTCTTCTTGACTTCATATCACAACCCATAAAATCCAAGGTCTTAACTGGGCATAGTGGCACATGCCTGTAATCTCAGCTGCTCTGGAGGCTGAAGTGGGGGATAGCGATAGCTTCAGTCCAGGAGTTCAAGACCAGCTTTAGGCCAGGTGCATTTATAATCTCAGCTATTTGGGCGGGGCAGGGTGGCTGAGAAAGGATAATAGGTTCAAGGATAACCTCAGCAACTTTGTGAGACCCTGTCTCAAAATTTAAAAAATTAAAAAGGCTGGGGATGTAGCTCAGAGTTAAAATGCCCCTGGATTAAATCCACATCTCCCCTCATCCCCCCAAAAGAAAGAAAGATACAAAAAGACCAGCTTTGAACAACATAGAGACCCCATGTTTGTTTAAAAAAAAAAAAAAAATGTCCGAAGTCTTAATCAGGGCCTACAAATTCCTGCACAATCAGTACTCACACATATCCTTTTTCTTCCTATTCTGTGTTTACATCTTATTCTTTATCCCTCTCCTCACTATGCTCTATACCAGATATTGCTTGTCAATTTGGGAATTTAGCTCTGTCCTTAAAAGAGGTTGTAATCTAAGTAGATAATTGTTTCTTTTAGTTGCTGGGTACCACGTGCATACTAAGAATAGATCCTACCCTTGAACTATACTCCTTACCCCAACATTTTTGACATAAGCAATAACTCTGGTTTGTGGTAAATTAATTTCTTCAAGTAACACATTTAGAGATTAAATTACAAAACCTGGATAAATTTAAAGAAGTGTGAACTTTGATATATTTTAGTCATACTTATTGTGAATTAGAATTCATCAACTTGATTATGACACTATTATAGTTATTTGCTTGCTCAAGAGCTAGGTGGGGCATGGGAATTGGGGATAGAGGAGGGAGGAAGGCAATGGAATAAATAAGTACTACAAGTTAAATCCAAAATAGCAATCATAAAAGGGGCCTCTTTAAATATACCATTGTTGGTACATTACTGGTAGTTATAACGTAACTGATGAAATTTGGTTATTAAATTCTCATATTTTTACAACTTTTTTGATGTGCAATTGAAATATAAGAAGCCACACGTTTAAAATTTGATTAGGTTTGACATACACAAAAGTGCATAAAATCACCATAATCAAAATAATGAATGTGAGGCTGCGGTTGTGGCTAAGAGGTGGAGCACTTGTATGCGAGCCACTGGGTTTGATCCTCAGCACTGCATAAAAATGGATAAACAAAGTGGAGGTAATAATAATAATAATAATGACGAATGTCACTCAAAAGTTTGCATTTGTTTTGACCAAGGGAAGGGAAAATTAAGGGGGTGGTGGGGAGACTTTGTTGAAAAGAAATGTCTCAGTTCATATTGTAAAAAATTACCATAGTCTAGGTGGCTTAAGTAACATCTCACAGTTCTGAAGAGTGGGAAGTTAAAGATTAAGGTGCCCTCTGATCCATGTCTGGTGAGTGAATACTTCCTCTAGTGTACAGATGACCATCTTTGCATTGTATTCTCATGTGGTGAAGAGCAGGAAAAGAGAAAATAAGCTGTTGTCAGCCCGGGTTGTCAGCCCTGGGTCAGTTGTAGAGTGTTTGCCTAGCACGTGTGAGGCACTGAGTTCAATTCTCAGCACCACATAAAAATAAATAAAGGTATTGTAATCTACAACTAAAGAAATGTTTTTAAAAAGCTCTCAAGTCTTTATAAGAGCACTAATCCCATTGTGGGGACTCCATCCTTTTGATCTAAATGCTTCCCAAGACCTCACCTCTTAATGTCATCACATTGAGAATCAGGATTTTGCCACACAAATTTGGTGGTGGATGTTTTGTGTGTAGTAAGAAAATACTGGGATACCTTTCAGGACTACCATTGTCTTCTCTCTGCATCTGCCTTTCTTTTTACCACTTTGCTAGTCAGCTTTTCTTTTTATCACTAGTCAGCCTTCATACATTTCCCTCGCTTCTATCACTACCACACTTCACTGCCACTGCCACATTCTCTTAATGTGTCAATTACATATTCCTGGGCAGGACCCCATGGAAGTCCAGTCTTTGGTGATGCCTTTCAGAGGCCAGGCATATACCCATAGTGACGTGAGTGGTGGTTATGAAAGGGAGAGTCCAATAATGTATTTGATGGGGCTTCCTGGTTGTAAGAAACCAACTTGTACTAACTTAAAGGGGAAAAATGAAGGAATGATTAGGGACTGCAGGAAGGGAAAAAAATCCCCTGGAAGCCATGTGAGGGTATTGAATTCAACAATCAATTGACAATTGCTTATTGAAGGCCTACTAGCGCAGTGGAGATTCAGCAGTAAATCCAAATAAATTTTCTCACATGAATCTTGACTGTCCTTTTTGTATATCTACTTTGTCCTAGTTTTGATTACTCATTTTCTTTATGGGAAAACATAGTTGTGACTGACTGATTCTTCTTAAGGGATGCATAATACCATAGCCTTAGACCCTCAATCCTAAGGAAGGAATCCTAAGAGGAGGAAACTTTCTGGAAGGTTTTGAGCCGGGTGGACACTCAAAGCAATCCCAAAGACTTTATTACCTACTGTAGTCCAAGTTTTCCATGATACCTCTGAAGCAGAATTTATGGATTTGTTAAAAAGGTCCATAGAAGTAAGAACTAAAGAAGAGAAAAATGGTTCATAGAAAGATCATTTATTCCAACTTCTTTACAATGTAAAGAAAGTGGGTCCTACAGAAGACGTTAAGGTTATCTTGAATTGTTCAGCGGGACCAGGACAACAGCCCTTTCCTGAACTATTTCAGTGCTTTCCCCCTTGTGTCATTTCTGTAATGACCAGACTGGCCTATGCCTTTATTTCTTTTATGGGATCACCTCTTTTCTTTGTGGAAGACCTCAGAATCCTCATAGTCTTGACCTTTGTTTCTAGCCCGTCATTAATGGCTGAGACTGGGTATCTCTCTTTATACTTTAGGAGTCTAGAATTCTTTGAGATATCAATATGTTAGATAAAAATTAGAAAATTTTCATATTGTGATATGTACTTTGAAAGGCTTTTAAAAGCACAAATATTACCTGTATCTAGAGAGGGTTTAAAAAATTTTATCTGAAAAGAAAGAGGCTAATGTCACTTTAAATGTTCTTTGACAACTTTTCCATTTCATCTTTGTTTTTTACATATCAAACTAATTTTAATATTTTTAAGTTTTCTTTGAATATTTTCCATTTAAGTTTTCAATGTATTGAGTTATTCGTGGCATTTTCTCTTTTCTCCTCTGTATCTCTGCTTATGTTTCCTCCCATTCCTAATGTTTGAGCTTTTCTTTTTCTTAGCCTCACTAGATTTTTAAAATCTTTTTCAAAGAGCTTGCTTCTTCACTTATATATTAGTGTTATGTCTTAATTCGTTGATTTCTGCTTTTATTTTCTTTAATTCATTTTTTTCTGTTTTCTTATACTTTTTTCCATTAGATTATTTTTCTATATCCTTGACATTATTAAGTAAAATAAGAGTTATGTGAATACAAGCACTGTGATACTGTGATAGTCTGATAACCAAGATGACCACTACATTATTAATGGATGGGTAGCTTATGTAGTGTGGATATGCTGGACAAAGACATGATTCATGTCCTACCAGGGCAGAGCAGTAGGTGCAAGATTTCATTATACTACTTAAAACAGAGCACAGTTTAAAACTTATGAATTGTTTATTTCTGGAATTTTCAATTTAATATTTTTGGACTGGAGTTGCTGAATCACGGTAGTACCATTTTTAATTTTTTGCGAAAAGTTTCATACTGTTTTCCAAGATGGTTGAACTAATAGACATTCTATCAACAGTGTACAAGGGACTCCTTTGTTTCTTACCAACACTGGTACATGTTATCTTTTGTCTTTTTTATAATAGTCGATTCTAACTGGAGTGAGGTGATATCTCATTGTGGTTTTGATTTGAATTTCCTTGAGTATTAGTAACGTTGAGCATTTTTTCATATACTTGTTGGCTATTTGTATTTCTTCTTTTGAGAAATGTCTATTTAGGCCCATTGTTAAATTTTTAATAAAGTTTTTTGTTTGCTATTGAGTTGTTAGAGTTCTTATGTAATCTACATATTAATCCTTTGTAGATGTATAGCTGACATATGTTTTCTCCCATTCTTTTTTTTACAACTTTATTTATTTTTTATTAATGTGATACTGAGGATTAAACCTAATGCCTCACACATGCTAGGCAAGCACTCTACCACTGAGCCACAAACCAACCCCCACCCATTCTTCTCAGTTTACCTCCTTCATTCTGTTGATCATTTCTTTTGTTTTGTTTAACTTTTTAGTTTAAGGTAATCCAATTTGTCTATTTTTGCTTTTGTTTCCTAAGAATTTGGGGTCTTGCCCCCAAAATTGTTGTCCATTCCAACATTCTGTAGCATTTCCCTGTTTTCTTCTAGTAATTTTATAGTTTCAGTTTTACATTTACATTGTTGATTCACTTTGAATTGATTTTTATAGCTAGTGAGAGATAGGGGTCTAGTTTCATTCTTCCATATGTGGATATCCGATTTCCCCTGCATTATTTATTGAAAAAACTGTGCTCTCTTCACTGTGAGTTCTGGCACTTTTGTTGAAAATCAGTTGGCTATAGATGCATGAGTTTACTTCTAGGTTCCCTATTCTGTTCCATTGGTCTGTGGGTCTATTTTTATGCCAATACCATGCTGTTTTAATTACGACAGTATGTAATTTTTGAACATCCTGTTTATTCCTTTTGCTCAAGATTGTTTATAGTGTTTCTCTATTGACTGGGGTTTTGGTTCTACAGGTATATATATTTGTCATAACCCATCAAACTGTAAACTTAAGATTTATGAATTGAGATCTGTGAATTTTACTGTATATTATTTATGAATCAACATAATTAGTATTTTTAAAAGAGAGATTAGAGGTGTAACTCAGTGGTAGAGCACTTGTTTAACATGCATAAAAGCACTGAAAGAGAGAGGAAAAAGAAAAAAAATGAATTGAAAGTCTTTTCCCTGCTCTTCTCCTCCCTTTGGGGGCAATGAGGCAAGTATGGAAAAAGTACTGTAGTTTTTCTGTTTTCTATGTGCTTTGATGCATATCACTTATAAAACAACCATTATTCATTTCTTTATAAGCAGGTTTACTTGTAACAAACAAGGACAGCACATTATTGCTGACTGATATAATCCCTTTAGCTAGTAAAATAGATGACTCTGTAAACTGCCTGTAGCTGTACAGCATTATGCCTAGACAAGAGATAGTTTAGGGATGTGTCACAGCTCACAAAGAAGGTTGCTTTGTGAACAGCAGCCCTCAGCGTCATCTTCATTATCAGCGAAGAGCTGGTTTCCCTGGCAACAGGGTCTTCTTAATGCCTGGTGCCAGGCAACAGGCATGAAATGTCTGTAGCAAGTATACATTGAAAAAAGAAGTCCTCTTTACAAAATGCTTCTCTTTAGACTATACACTCAAGTCCATTGACGGTTAAAAACAAAACAAAAAATGAAAAGCATCAGTGCCCTTATTTTCTCCTCTCCTCCCTCATTCGTTCCCTTTAGTAATAACCATTTATGACCTTTTCTCATATTAGTTCTTTTGGCCCATACATATCTCTAAATATTACTAATTCTCAGTTTATCAATTCTAGACACTATCTATTGCCTATTATTAATAAGGATATAGATAACTTATCCTATCATATTTATTCTTATTCTTTTTTTAAATTTTTTTAGTTGTTGATAGACCTTTATTTTATTTATGTATTTATCTGTGGTGCTGGGAATCGAACCCAATGCCTCTCACACACCAGGCAATTGCACTACTGCTGAGCCCCAGCCCCTATTCTTATTCTTTTTTTTATTTTAATTTTTATTTTTTAGTTATATAGGTGGACACAATATCTTTATTTTATTTTCATGTGGTGCTGAGGATCAAACCCAGTGCCTTATACATGGTAGGCAAGTGCTCTACCTCTGAGCCACAACCCCAGTCCTCCTATTCTTATTCTTAACATGACTTTTTTTTTTAATAGTTGTATCATTGGTTTTCTTTCTATTGGTTACTTTTACAAATTTAGATTTTTTTTTCTTAACTGATTTTTTTTATTCCAATAAATTTCACCAGTATCCCTTGGTTTTCCTCTATCCTTACCTCCATCTCTCCTCCCATTTCTACTCCCAAGTTTCAGTGAACTCCACTTTTATATTTATATGGTCAAGGTTGAAAAATATTTATATTCTTCACAGAAATCATAACTGAACCCCCATACTTGGTTTATGAGTTGATGGCACAAGTTAAAAATCACTAAATGATATTCAGTTGTTATGACATATTATTACATTTTCTTGTATACTTCTAATGTCATGGCCCTAGAACTGCTCAAAGGACAATAACTGTTCCTAGAAATTGTAAAGTGGATTTTCTTTTCTCAAACTAACACCATTGCTCAAATTCATAACACATTTTAGTTTACTTCAAATTTACCTCATGCTTTTCCCACTTTCTTGGAATTTAAACATTTTCTCCCAATTGGGGAAGTAAAAACCTTCATCAAATCACATGTATATTAATTGCTTTTTTTTTCTTATTCTAAAACTGCTTAGGGTTTGTTCTAGAATTCTTCTTAAGAACATGGGGGCAGTTATTGATGTCTTATTTCAATTTGGACAAATTTATTTAAAAACTCACTGCAAGGTATCTGGGGTTTCTTTTCATTAAATTTACATGGTTAGTTCTATCATTTCTTTTTGTCTACATACTCCTCACACTTGAATTCCTGGCCAATATCTTTCATTATCTCCTTCAGGAAAGGTAAATAGTAAATAAACTCTCCAAATCCTTTTAGGTGTAAACAATGGTTTTAGTTTGCCCTTAGTATTGATAGCTGGCTTGGTAGGTATGGCTTTCTGGCTTCAAAATTATTTTTTATAGAAATTTAAAGTTCTGCTTCAATAATTCATTAAAAACTCTTAAAATTATGAAATAGAATACATATGTACAAAAAACATACAAATTCACATCTTAATAAATTATTATAAATTCCTATAAAGCCCTATACATCTACATCAAAACTCTCATTCTCCCCAGCCCCACATCTTTTTCTAACCATAAGTTTCCTGTTCCCTCCTAGAAATATCTATAATTCTGATTTTTCTTTTTCTTTTTTTCTTTTTGGTATCGAGATTGAATTCAGGGGCATTCAACTACTGAGCCACATCCCCAGCCCTTTTTAATTTTGTTTAGAGACAGGGTCTCAGTTGCTTAGTGCCTCGATGTTGCTGAGACAGGCTTTGAACCTGTGATCCTCCTGCCTCAGCCTCCCGAGCTGGGATTATAGGCATGTATCACTACACCTGGTTATAATTCTGATTTTACAAAACAATTTCCTTTTCGTGTGTGTGTGTGTGTGTGTGTGTGTGTGTGTGTGTGAGATTGATTGACATTTGATTGACATTTGGGCTTTTGAGAGTTTAAATATTGTACCAATTTACAAGGCAGAAAATATTATTTACTAATTAAATATTATTTCTTTGCATAATAGTAATCTGAAGTGATATGTCAAGCATGTCTTAATTTTCATTTTTTAATTTTATGAAGTTTAGTTCCTGAACTTGCTAATTTTGGTTTCAAGCAATGTTTATTTTAAACTCATTATCTTTGCCTTTTTAAGTATAGCTATTATTCTTGTTATTAGATTAATTTTTTTTGAGAAATACAACCTATTCTTGTTCTATCATTGCAGTAGCCCCTCGAATCTCACTGAAGATCAGAAACAGATTTTGAAGATCTCATTTCTTTTCTACTCCTTTAACTATCAAAGAGGTGGTCTCCTTCCTGCTTCTTTACCATTCCTATGGAATATAGTATATGGTAGTTATACAACATGATGAAAGTACTAAATGAAGGTACACTTAATTATTTGCTTTACAATATTGGATTTTAAGTATGTAAATTCATCTCAATAAATTATTTTTAAAACATCATCTTAATCCATTTGGGCTACTATAACAAAAAAATCTTAGGCTGAGTAATTAAAAATAGTAGAAATTCACTTCTCACAATTCTGGAAGCTGGGACATCTGTGATCAAGGTACCAGCAAATTTGGTGTCTGATGAAGCTTTTTTTCTGCTTCAGAGATGGTGCCTTCTTGTTGCATCCTCACATGGTGGAAGGGTAGAAGGGAAAAAGGGACTAACAGATTTCCTAAAAATTTTTTTATAATGGTGCTAATCCCATTTATGAAGATAAGAGTCCTCAAGTCCTAGTCACCTCCTAAAAGCACCATCTTTAATACTTTGCACTAGGATTGTTAGCTTTCTGTCACTGTGACAAAATACCTGAGGAAAACAAAGGAGGAAAGATTTATTTTGGGTCATAGTTTCGGAGATTTTAGTTCATGGTCACTTGGCTCCATTACTTCTGGGCCCATGATGAGGTAGAACACCAGGGCAGGGAGCATATGATGGAGAAAACATCTCGGTTCATGGCAAACATGAGGCAGAAAGTTAGAGAAAATGGCCAGGGAGAAGACATACTCTCCCAGAGCATGCCTCCAAGGCTCTCCCTTCAGTTAGGCCCAACCTCCAATAGTCCCTTCAGCTATGAATCCATCAATGGATTAATCTACCACCTCTTTGATAGTTAAAGGAGTAGAAAAGAACTGAGACCTTTAAAAATCTGTTTCTGATCTTCAGTGAGATTCCAGGAGCTATTGCAGTGATTGCTGCACTGGGAACCACACTTCCAACACATAAGCCTTTGGGGGACATTCCAGATCCACACTGTAGCAGGGATTAAGTTTCAATATGAATTTTTTAGATATTTCTTTTTAGTGATCAAGGTACCAGCAGATTTGGTGTCTGATGAAGCTTTCTTTCTGGACCTTTATTTTAATTATTTATATGTGATGCTGAGAATCAAACCCAGTGCCTCACACATGCTAGGCAAGTGCTCTGCCACTGAGCTAAAACTCCAGCCCTTCAGTATGAATTTTGGAGAGATACAAACATTCATACCAAATGAAGTATATATCTAAGATTCTTGTTTTCCTTGAAGTGATTGACTGTAAATGATGATGTGTATGGACAGTTTTTTAAAATTTTTCCTATTTCCTCAATCATCCTTATTCCCTGGGGTGTCATTTTTTCCCTTTTCACTTCCATCTTTTATGTATAGGATTACCTCAACTGTATGGAGCCATATCTAATAATGAATAAATAGGAAGTTTGCCCGAGCTGACTCTACATATCCTAGGCTAGTTGGCTGGTTTAATTGGTAAGGAATGGAAAGGAGCCAAATGTCATCAAGAGAAAGCCTTACATTCTTATATCTAAGACGTCTATATCTTCTGGAGCTGATATTTTCTCACCAGGAAGCTTGACTCTTCCTGAGAGTGAAGCACTGAACACACTATATCTGAATCCCACCGGATCTCTGAACTTATGAGCACATGTGCCAATGCATCTCTATTTAAACTAATTTTCATTTGGGTTCTCTGTTAAAGTGAATAGTATTCTAACCAAAATTGTTTTTCACTTAAACTGAAATAAACCTCTTTCTATATTTTTATATATATGGTACAACAACTTTATAGGTCTAACAGTCCTCAGAGAATATGAACACATCTAATTATTTTGAATTGATTGTTAATCATCAATGACTGTTTCCGGGTGATAGGATTATGTGTGAGACATTTTTACTCTCACTTTTTTGAAAAAAAATGTTTTTGGATCTTAAAAATATACTTGCTAGCCAGGTGTGGTATCTATCATCCCAGAGACTCAGGAGGCTGAAGCAGAAGGTTTTCAAGGTTGAGGCCAGCCTCAGCAATTTAGCAAGGCCCTAAGCAGTTAAAATAAATAATTAAAAAAGACTGGGGCTTTCTCAGTGGTTAAGCACCCCTAGGTTAAAACAAAACAAAACCAACTTGTTATAAAATATAATCTTCATATATATCCACTTTTATTTTACCTTTCTTTTTTTTTTTTTTTTTGGTACTGGGGATTGAACCCAGGTGTACTCTAGTGCTCAACCACTGAGTCACATCCTCAGCCCTTTTTATTCTTTATTTTAAGACAGATTCTGACTAAATTGCTTTAGGGCCTCACTAAGTTGCTGAGGCTGGCCTAGAACTTGGCAATCCTCCTGCCTCAGCCTCCCAAGTCATTGGGATGACAGGTGGGCACTACCATACCTAATGCAGAAATTTTTAAAGCACCTGTGTTGTGCAAGGCTCTTTGGAAGGATGAATGAAACCTCTGTTCTTGAAAAGTTTTACAAACCAGCAAAGAAAAAAAAAGTAAACATTAGGGAGCGAGGGCCTGATTGTAAAATGGGTGGCACTTGGTCTCTCTTTTGCTTGATTTCAGCTAATGTATAATATTTAAATGTCATTAAAGTTGAAACTGTACCGTTTCCATCACTTGAACTGAGGTAACCATGAGCTGTCAGTGTGTCCTGCAGCTACACACTCCCACCTCCCGGTGGCAGCATACCTAAAAGAAAAGAGCAGCTGTTGGTGTCACAAGTCCTTTCAGAAAAGACACTGGAGAAAAGCAGCGGCAAGGATCATATCAGATCGTATCGCTGGAGGAAACAGACACCTCTACAAGTGTTACAGAAAGCTCGGTTCTTGGCCCAATGCCAACCCCCCAAAAAATGAGGACACAGTTCTGAGACAAAGGAAAAGGAAGGTTTATTGCCTTGCTAGCAAAGGAGAAGAACAGGGGACTCCTGTCTCAGAAGCTGTGATTCTGCCCGTCAGGGAAAACAGGGCTTTTAAAGAAGCTCTTGAAAGGCTATATTCCAAGTATTGCCTGACAGGGGAGTCCCTAATGGTGTGTTGAAATTCACTTGTTAATTTGGGAGATAGTCACTTCCTAGATCTTCTGGTGGCATCTCCTTCCTGTGATAGGCATGTGCTCCAGGACAGATAACTCAAGATAATCTTATCCCCACCCCCAAGTTAGGGAGGGGGAGAGGGAGAAGAGGAAAAGAAAAACATGTGCCTTTTAAATTCAGCAGCAAGGACAAATTCAAAAGGTGAAGTGGACCACTGTTACATTTCCCCCGCTGTCAGTTTCCACGTGCCATTTCTATGGAAAAATGAATATGACATCTCTAAGCTGCTTCCTGCTGAGAGAGGGTGAAGTTGAGGGGAAGTGACACAAAGTCCTTGTTCTCTTTCAGGTGGGGCATGGACAATTAAGGTTATTCAGCATCTTGGCAGTCCAGAGGTCCATGGTGGCGGTTGGTGGGTAACTGGACAAAGCATATATGGGGCAGGGATCATGTTAAGCAACAATAAACAAGATAGCAAAGCATTACTTTGTTTTGTAAACAATACAAAAGCAATTAGTATTTCAGCCAGTCTCTGTAAACCATAAAGATAGCAACTCATAATTATTATTTTTTAAAATTTGTTATAGTAAAATGCATTTTGATATACTGTACACAAATGGAGCAAAACTTCTCATTCCTCTGGCTGTACATGGTGTAGAGTCACACAAGTAGTGTAGTATTACATGTATATAGGGCAATAATGTCTATCTCATTCTACCTTTCTTCTCATCCCCATAGCCCCATTCCTTCCCTCACTCCCTTTCTACACAAACCAAATTTCCTTCATTCTTCCTTACTCCCCTGTTCCACTACGGATCAGCATCTGCTTATCAGAGAAAACACTTGACCTTTGATTTTTTGAGATTGGCTTACTTCACTTATCATGATATTCATTAATTCCATCAATTTACCTGCAAATGCCATAATTTTATTCTTTATGACTGAGTGATCTTCCATTGTGTATATATACAATTTTCTTACTTTTAGATGGGAAACACACTAACAACATGAAGAAATAAAGGAATAAAGCTCCCCAAACAAAACAAGATGCTTCAACAACAGAAGCCACTGATAACACAGTAGAAGAAATGTTCAATAAGGAGTTCAGATTGTATATAGTTCAATTGATATGTGAAGTAAAGGGTAGTATAAGGAGTGAAATCAAAGAAAAAATACAGGAAGTGAAAGACCACTTCAATAAAGAGAGATGTGGGGAAAAAAAGCAGAAATCTTTAAAATTAAGGAATTAGTAAACCAAGTATAAATTCAATAGAAAGCATCACCAACAGACTAGACCACTTGGAAGACAGAACCTCAGATAATGAAGACAAAATATAAAATCTTGAAAGTAGAGCTGAACATGCAGTGAAGATGGTAAGAAACTAAGAAAAGAACATCCAAGAATTATGGGATAACATGAAAAGACCAAATGTAAGTGTTATTGGAATAGGTGAAGGAGCAGAGACATAAACCAAAGAAATACACAATCTTTTCAATGATATAATAGCAGAAAATTTCCCAAACCTAAAGAATGGAATGAAAAATCAAATACAAGAGGTTTACAGGACCCCAAATGTACAAAATTACAGCAGACCCCACCAAAACACATTATAATGAGAATGAATAACACAGAGAATAAAAAATAAAATCTTAAAGTCTGTGAGAGAAAAAAAAATCAAATTACATATAGGGGGAAAACAATTTGAATCTCAACTGATTTTTCAGCCCAGATCCTCAAAGCTGGGAGGTCCTGAACTAATATATTTCAAGCCCTGAAAGAAAATGGATGCCAACCAAGACTTTTATATCCAGCAAAATTGGTTCAGATTTGAAGATGAAACTAAAATATTCCATAATAAACAAAAATTAAAAGAATTCACAATTAGAAAGCCTACACTACAGAACATTCTCAACAAAATATTCCATGAGGATTAAGTGGGAAAAAAAAGTGGGGTGCTGGGGATGTGGCTCAAGTGGTAGCGTGCTCGCCTGGCATGCGCGGGACGCTGGGTTCGATCCTCAGCACCACATACAAATAATGTTAATGGGTTAAACTCACCAATCAAAAGACACAGACTGGCAGATTGGATTAAGAAGCAAGACCCAACAATATGCTGTCTTCAAGAGACTCACTTCATGGGCAAAGACATCCTCAGACTGAAGGTGAAAGGATGGGAAAAAACTTATATGGATTGTATAAACAAGCAGGGATTTTCCATTCTTATTTCAGATAGACTTTGAACCAAAGTTAATCAGAAGAGACAAAGAAGGGAAATACTTCTAAGGGAAATATATATATAAGCAGGACATAACAATTATACATATTTATGCCCCAAACAATGGAGCATTTTTATACAACAAACAAGCCCTTCTGAATTTCAAGAGTCAAATAGACCACAATACAATAATACTGGGTGATTGTAACACACCTCTCTCACTACTGCACAGATCTTCCAAACAAAAACTAAATAAAACTATAGAACTAAATAATACGATTAATAATTTAGACTTAACAGACATATATAGAATATTTCATCCACCAATGAGCAAATATACTTTTTTCTCAGCAGCACATGCCTCCTTCTCTAAAATAGACCATATCTTATGCCACAAAGCAACTCTTAGTAAATACAAACAAAACAAAACAAAACAAAAACCAGATATACTATCCTGCATTCTATCAGACCACAATGGAATGAAATTAGAAGTCAATGATAAAATAAAAAATAAAAACTACTAACAAATGGAGACTAAATATACACAAATGAATGATGAATGGATAGTAGAAGAAATCAAGGATGAAATAAAAAAATTCTTAGAGTTAAATGAGAACTCCAGTACAACATATCAAAATCTTTGGAACTCTATGAAGGCAGTACAAAGAGGAAATTAATTGAATGCATTCATTAAAAGAATAAAAAAGTCAACAAATAAATGGCCTAACACTAAATCTCAAAGCCCTAGAAAAAGAAGAACAAATCTACACCAAAAGCAGTAGAAGACAGGAGATAATTAAAATCAGAGCTAAAATTAATGAAATTGAAACAAAGAAGCAATTGAAAAAAATTGACAAAACAAAAAGTTGGTTCTTTGAAAAAATAAATAAAATAGATAAATCCTTGACCATGCTAGTGGAGCAAAAACTCGAATTATTAAAATACAAGATGAAGAAGGAAATATCACAATTGACACGTCTGAAATACAGAAGATATTAGAAACTATTTTGAGAATTTATACTCTAATAAAATAGAAAATATCAAAGACATCAACAAATTTCTGGAGTCACATGACCTTCTCAAACTTTAAACAAATCAATTTCAAGTAATGTAATAGAAAATGCCATCAGAAACCTACCAATAAAGAAATGCCCAGGACCAGGTGAATTCTCAGCCAAGTTCTACAAGACTTTCAAAGAAGAATTAACACCAATACTCCTCAAAGTATTCCATGAAATAGAAAAGGAGGAATTCTTCCAAACTCATTTCTATGAGGCTAATATCATCCTGATACCAGAACCAAACAAAGACACATCAAGGAAATAAAACTTCAGACCAATATCCCTGATTGAACATAGATGCAAAAATTCTCAATAAAATTATGGCAAATTGCATACAAAAACACATTAAAAAGATAGTGCACCACAATCAAGTGGAATTCATCCCAGGGATGCAGGGTTGGTTCAATATACAGATCAAAAAATGTAATTCATCATATTAATAGACTTAAAAACAAGAATCATATGATCATCTCAATAGATGCAGAAAAAGCATTTGACAAAATACAGCACACCTTCGTGTTCAAAACACTGGTAAAACTAGGGATAGTAGGAACATACCTCAATATTGTAAAAGCTATATATGCTAACCCCAAGGCCAGCATCATTCTAAATGGAGAAAATCTGAAAGAATTCTCACTAAAAACAAACAAGACAAGGATGTCCTCTTTTACCACTTCTATTCAACATCATCCTTGAAACTCTAGCCAGAGCAATTAGACAAAAGAAAGAAATTAAAGAGACACATATAGGTAAAGAAGAACTCAAACTATCACTATTTGCTGATACATATGATTGTATATCTAGAAGATCCAAAGAATTCCACCAGAAAACTTCTAGGACTAATAAATTAATTCAGCAAAGTAGCTGGATATAAAATCAACACCCATAAATAAAACACATTCCTATACATCTTTGATGAATCTACTGAAAGAGAAATTAGGAAAACTACTCCATTCACAATAGCCTCAAAAAAATAAAATACCTGGGATTCAATCTAACAAAAGAGGTGAAAGACCTCTACAATGAAAACTACAGAGCACAAAAGAAAGAAATTAAAGAAAACCTCAGAAGATGGAAAGATCTCCTAGCCTCCTGGATAGGCAGAATTAATATTGTCAAAATGGCCATACTACCAAAAGTGTTATACAGATTTAGTGCAATTCCTATTAAAATCCCAATGAAATTCTTTATAGAAATAGAAAAAGCAACCATGAAATCTACTTGGAAAAATAAGAAACCCAGAATAGCTAAAGCAATCCTTAGCAAGAAAAGTGAAACAGGAGGTATCAAAATACCAGACCTTAGACTATATTACAGGGCTATAGTAACAAAAAATGGCATGGTGTTGGCACCAAAATAGACTTGTAGATCAATGATACAGAATAGAGGACACAGAGAAAAACCCACATAAATACAGTTATCTCATACTAGACAAGGGTGCCAATAACATTCAGTGGAGAAAAGATAGCCTATTCAACAAATGGTGATAGAAAAACTGGAAATTCATATGTAGCAAACTGAAATTAAACCTCTACCTGTCACTCTGCACAAGAATAGACTCAAAGTGGATCAAAGACTTAGGCACTAGAACAAAGACCCTGCACCTACTAGAAGTAAAAATAGGTCCAAATCTTCACCACATCGGCCTAGGATCTGACTTCCTTAACAAGACTCCTAAAGTGCAAGAAGTAAAATCAAGAATCAATAAATGGGGTGGATTCAAATTAAAAAGCTTCTTCTCATCAAAGGAAACAGTTAATAACATGAGGAGAGAGCCTAAAGACTGGGAGAAAATCTTTACCATATGCACCTCCAATAAAGCATTAATCTCTAGGATATATTAAGATATTAAGAACTCAAAAAACTTAACACCAAAAAGAACATCCAAAAACCAAAAAATAAATAACCCAATCAATAAATGGGCCAAGGAACTAAACAGACAGCTCATAGAAGAAGAAATACAATTGATTGTGGGAGGCCATCCTTGAACGTGATTTGAGCTACCTCCCTGGCTGGGTGAGAGGCGCTTAGGCACAGCTGTGTCAGAGCTTTCCTCATCCTTCTCCAGGTTCGAGGGCTTATCCGTGTGGAGACGTGTCTGGCCACTATCCGGAAGACCCAATCATCGCCCCTGACCTTGGGATGCTGCCCCCCTTAATCTTCATTGGATGGGATTTTCCCCAGAATTTTTTGTTCCCCAATAAAAGTCCACTCCCTGGCGTGTTCTCTCTCTCTTGCTAGCCTCTTCAATAAACCTCGCTGCCACAATAGGTGGCTGGAGGCTGGAGCTAGGAGGAGCCATCCTGGAGCTGGTTTAAAGGTAATTAGAGTCTTGTCTCTTTAGTTCAAAACTCCCTAGCAGTTTCTCAAGTCTCGAACCTTCTTTCATGAAGCCAGCGCGGGTCGAGGGCTAAAGTTGATCAACAAATATATGAAAAAGTGTTCAACATCTCTAGCAATTAGAGAAATGCAAATCAAAACTACTCTAAGATTTCATCTCACTTTTTTCAGAATGGCAATCATCAAGAACACAGGCAACAATAAATGTTGGTGAGGATGTGGTAAAAAAGGTAAACTCATACATTGCTGATGGGACTGCAAATTTGTACAACCAATATGGAAAGCAGTATGGAGATTCTTCAGAAAATTGGGAATGGAACCACCATTTGACCCAACTCTCCCACTTCTTGGTTTATACCCAAAGGACTTAAAATAAGCATACTATAGTGATGCAGCCACATCAATGTTTATAGCAGCTCAATTCACAATAGCTAGACTATGGAATCAACCTAGGTGTCCCTCAATATATGAATGGATAAAGAAAAATGTGGTATATATACTCAATGGAATATTACTCAGCTTTAAAGAAGAGTGAAATTATGGCATTTGCCAGTAAATGGTTTGAGTTGGAGAATATCATACTAAGCGAAATAAACCAATCCCACAAACCAAAGGCAGAATATTTTCTCTAATATGAAGATGCTAATTCACAATAAGGCGGGGGCACTAGGAAATAATAGCATTACCTTAGATTAGGTAGAGAGAAGTGATGGGAGGGTAGGGTAGGGGATGTGGGAATAGGAGAGATAGTAGAATGAAACAGACATTATTACTGTATATGTAACTTACATGACCAATATGATTCTGCAACATGTACACTCAGAAAAAATGAGTAATTATACCCCATCTATGTATGATATATCAAAGTGCATAAATGCATTCTATTGTCATGTATAACTAATTAAAACAAATTTAAAAAATCCCTACTGAAATTCACTCCCCACTGCAGCAGCATTGACCAAGAGAACCATGATGCCAGCCACAGAGGTCATTTTAAATTTTCTAGTAGCCACACCAAGAAAAGTGAAATCAAGTTTAGTAGTAATGTATTTTATTCAATCCAATATATTTAAAATATTATCATGTGAGCTAATTATTCATACAAATATTTTACTGAGAAAAAAATATATATATACACCACCTTTTCTTTAACCATTCATCTTTTGAAGGGTATCTAGTTTGGTTCCAAGGTTTAGCTATTGTGAATTGCTGCTGTAAACCTTGATGTGGCTGTGTAGTATGCTGATTTTAAGTTCTTTGGGTATAAACCAAGGAGTAGGAGAGTTGGGTCAAATGGTGTTTCCTTTTCAAGTTTTCTGAGTTATCTCCATTCTACTTTCCAGAGTGTTTGCACCAATTTGAAGTCCCACCAGCAATGAATGAGTGTTTCTTTTCCTCCACATCCTTGCCAACACTTACTTATTATTGCTTGTATTCTTGATAATTGCCATTCTGGTTGGAGTGAGATGAAATCTTAGACCAGTTTTGATTTGCATTTCTCTAATTGCTAGAGATGATGAACATATTAGCTCATAATTATTACAATGAAAAACAGATTGAGTTTCTCTGTGTTAGGGTGTTAGGAAGATTTGTAGGTCTGTGAGATCAGGCTCAAATTGACTCAGGACAAACCTGTGACTCTGGAGTCCTTTGATGATAGTTATTATTAGGTATTCTCACATAAGAACCCTTCTATGTAGTCTCCAGCTTTACTTATTTTTGGTAGGGCTGATACAAGTGTACATCTTTAGATGCATTCAAAAATTTTTTCTTTTTTCCTAAATGTTCATGTATGGCTCTGCTTTGGCTATGGCTCAGTTTTGACTGACCTTGTTTCTATCTACTATTAAGAGTCAGCTAGGATTCCTTAGAGATCACTCTTGGGAACATGTGTGAAGCCTCTTGACTTCTTTTGTCTTCCTCTACCAATTGTGCCATCTGCTAGGATGGGTCAGCATCTTGCTGACTACATGTGGCTTCCCCTAGAAGCATTAGGGACATTCCCCTCTCCAGTCACTTTCTTCTTTGCAGAATGTGCACTGGTTGGCTTCCTGCTTTCTAGGGTCGTCTTGATCTTCTTGATGAGCAGATTGGGTGACTCACCGGACACAGAGAGGGTTCCTGTCTTTCCTTGGATCGTGGCTGACCCTAGAGGGCAAGGGCCAAGTATTGGCTGCTTTTCTTCTTGACCCTTTTACTTCCCTTGACTTTAGTCTCCAAGTTTTTGGTATAGGCCAGTTTCGCCAGTATTAAAGTGGGAGTAATGGGTTTTAATTTTACAGTATTTAATTGGGGTCAGTATTAACTGAATTCCAGTATTAACTGGAAGTCAGCCTTATATTCTGTGTGTCTTACAGATGATGACTTATTATTTCCAATTAACTCAGGTTGTTCTATTAGAAGGAGTACCTCTATTCCAGTGGATTGGGTTTCTCTGGAGGCTCAGCTTCTTCTGCCTTTGCTCAAGACACCGCAGCCCCGGGCGTGGATTTAAGTTTCAGAGCTGCGTGGTGTTTATTCTTTCTGCTGCAAAGGCCTTGTCCAGCAGGCCAGGCCCCAGGGCGCCCCCCATGTCGGGGCAGTGGGTGGAGGTCGACGGTGGGATCATGGAAGGTGGCAGCCAGATCCTCAGGGTCTCCACCGCCCCCAGCTGTGTCCTGGGCCTCCCCTTGCGGGTGCAGAAGATCCAGGCAGGCCGCAGCACGCAGGGCCTGAGTATTATGACCTGAAAGCCTCAACATTTATCTGGACTGGAAATGATTGGAGATTTGTGTGATGGGCAACTGGAGGGGGCAGAAATTTGTTCAACTGAAGTAACCTTCACACCAGAGAAGATCAAAGGTGGAATCCATACAGCAGATACCAAGACAGAAGGGAGTGTGTGCCTCTTGATGCAGGTTTGAATGCCATGTGTTCTGTTTGCTGCTTCTCCATCAGTACTTGGTTTGAAAGGTGGAACTAATGCTGAAATGGCACCACAGATCGACTACACCGTGATGGTCTTCAAGCCAATTGTTGAAAAAATCGGTTTTAATTTTAATTGTGACATCAAAATGAGGGGCTGTTATCCTAAAGGTGGTGGTGAAGTGATTGTTCGAATGTCACCAGTTACACAGTCAAACCCAATAAATTTGACGGATCGTGACTCTGTGACTAAGATATATGGAAGAGCTTTTATTGCTGGTGTTCTGCCATTTAAAGTAGCAAAAGATATGGCGGCAGCCGCTGTGAGATGCATCCATCAGAAAGGAGATCAGAAATCTATATGTTAACATCCAGCCTGTTCAGGAACCCAAAGACCAAGCATTTGGCAATGGAAATGGAATAATAATTATTGCTGAGACATCCATAGGCTGTTTGCTGGATCATTGCTTGGGAAACGAGGTGTAAATGCAGACAAGGTTGGAACTGATGCTGCTGAAATGCTGTTAACTAATCTTAGACATGGTGGAACTGTGGATGAGTTTCTGCAAGACCAGCTGATTATTTTCATGGCATTAGCCAATGGAGTTTCCAGAATAAAAACAGGACCAGTTACACTCCATACACAAACTGCTATACATTTTGCTGAACAACTAGCAAAGGCTAAATTTACTGTGAAGAAATCAGAAGATGAAGATTACTCTAAAGACACTTATATTATTGAATTCCAAGGAATTGGAATGAGAAATCTAAATCTATAGGGTATGTACCTCTTAAATGATACCCCAGTGATGTATTGCACTAACTTATTTCATGTATGCTACAAAACAGCGAATATTATTAAAGGGACTGACTAAATTTGGATATGAAATATGTTCTAGATTTACTGAGAATGCTTCATCAAATTGATCTTACTTAAATATCTCCTGAGATATGGGCAATAAAATGTAAGAATTGATGGATATGTATGATAGTCAATTTCAATATTAAATTATTAAAATATTCTTTATACCTGAAAAAAAGGAGTACCTCTGCAAAACATCAACAGGTAACAGAATTATAGTTTACAAGAAAAATATAAAATAAAATTCATAATAGCAAAAACATATTCAGTTTGTATAATAGCTATGATCCAAGAAACATAATTTTCATAATCCCAAACCTCACTTAGTTATATATTATATCGCATGTTTATTTCAAGACCACAGTAGTCTTTACAATAAAAAATTATCCTTTGAACATAACTTTAAATGAGTATAAGTCTAGCCTACTTTGGAACCATTCTAACATGGAGTAAGGTGAGAGGCAGAGTCCTAACTATGGTGAGGTGGGGTTCTTGATAAATCTTAGATAAAGTTTATTTTATTTCTGAAGCTGATCTTTGCCTCTTTCTTAAATAGCATTTTACAAAGTTCTCACATATTGGTTCCTGAGTCTATATGAACATCTGTTAACAAAATACAATATTACATCTGAGACATGAATCAAACAAGCTCCTAACCCCTTTTTTTTGGGAGAGTGGCAAAATGTTTTCATTTTTCACAATGTTAATCTTTAAACAGATTGGACTCTCATCATTCAAAAATACATTCAATTTTCCACCCCCGTGTAAAAAGTAACACAAAATTTTATATACATCCTGTTGATAACAGGTTACTTTTATCCAGTTATAGAACATTAAATGACATAAGTAGCCAATTAAATTGGCTATTTCCATAAATCCAGAATTGCCATTACAGACAAGTTTAGTTTGGAGGGAGGAACTGATGTGACTCCATTTTTGAGAAACCAGCATCTACCTCAGAGCAAAGCCTGTCCAAGGAAGGGGGCGTGACCCTTGTCCTTGGAAAAACCCACAAAGCACTCCTAAGCACATACCCACCCTGATGAGTTGTTTGTCTACAGATAACAGGAAAGATCTGTGGTGCCAGATATCCCTGACTCAGTTAGGCTAGGTGAGGATCCATAACAACCCCCTAGCAACCACCAATCAGCATGAGACAGGGAAAATACCTGGGATGCCAGATGACCCTCCACTAGTTTATGATGGTTAATAACATGTTGGGAAACCATGTAGTTTAGCACGTACACCCCTCATGGCTTAAACCAATCAGTTCAAAGGAATCCCCCTCTTGTACTAACCAATCACCCCTACCCAACTTGTTCCCGCCAGTGAATGTTAAGAGTTGTTGTTTGATTTTCCCGTGGTAAAGAATGATTTGCTGTGTGATGTTGTGACGTTTAGAGTATCCCCCAAAACTAATAAATCTCACTGAACAAAGGACCTGGACTCACTCCCTGGGATTGCTGCGTTGGAAATGGTTCCGAGTCCAGGTTCGAGCTTGCAATAAAGATTCTTGTGTGATTGCATCGGATTCGGCTCCTGGAGGTCTACTGGGGTCCCATGAATCTGGCATTACAGGAGGATCTAGCTTGGTAAAGTGTTCTCCTAGGCTTTATATTTTAAAACTTGGATACTAGAAGGACATGAATATATTTAATACATGAAGAAGTAATAGCGTCACAATTGCACGAATGTCCTTATATTAACTAGGTTTAATTTTCATAGCAAAATTCAGAATCCACAGATAATTACAGGTTTACATGTTGTAGGGACAAACGAGGCAAGGCACCGAAGATAGCAGGAAACAGTTTTATTTGGCTGCAGCCAGGTTCAGAGGGTACAGCCTTTGCTGTAATCAATCAATCCCCTGAACCCCGAGTTCAGGGAGTTTCAGAGTTTTATACCCAGCGTGTAAGGGGAGGGGCTCAGAAGTTCACAGTCTGCAGAAGTTCACATAAAAGCAGCTTTTTCTTTCACTGTTCTGAGCAAGTTAACTCTTCAAGGACAACACCTGAGAAGGGGAGAGCTTCATCTCCCCTTTCTTTCCTCCCCCTGCCAGCTGTTACCATGGGCCCATTTGTAACTTATCTTAAAAATGTAGACATCTCTGTGAAGCCCAGCTCAAGGCCAGAGGCCTTGTTTGCACATTTCAACAAAGTACTATACTGGATACATTTGTGAAAAACTAGTAGGGGGTGTCCAGCACCTGGAACGCTGGTATCTTCCCGGCCAGTGGCCAAGTAAAACAGGGCAACACGAAAATAGGAAGTTTATTTACATTGGACTCTTTCTCAGAGACTCTTTTGCTGATAATCCTAAAACCAGCCATGGTGAAGAGGGCTTTTCTGTGGAGAAAGGGGGTGCCACTTTATACAGAGTTTAGTAGTACTAGCAAAAATCAAGGATAGCCTTAAACCTCTTATACATTTAGAGAACAGTGTTAATGATCAAATGTAGACTTAGTCAAAGCAGACATGTATAAACCATTTTTTCAAATGGCAGTATGGCCCTTTTATGCCAGATGCAATGTAAAAAATAGAGCACTTGTTGGTTAAACCTACATGAACTTTCATTTATAATATTACAGAACATTTAGATAGGGTTCACACAAACCTATTTAGTTTCAGAAGCACACATATTTTGAGTCACATATATTTAGGTTATTCATTAAAGTCAAGTCTGGTTAAAATTGAAAGTCATCAGTTTCTCTGACAAAGAAAAATTCTAAAAGCAATGAACATTACACTTGAAATATTTTTTATCTCTCAAGACTTGCAGAAATTGGTACTCATCAGTATGAGGGTTTTGTTTGTTTTTGAACAGGCAGAATAGGCCTATTGTAGGGTATCAGGCAAAGCTGACTCAATTCACATTTTAAAAATTTGTCCGAAGAGAATGAATCCCCATTAATGCCTCTCTCTTAAGCTGCCTCTCTCTTAAGGGGTGACTCCCGACCCCTGCAAGTTATTTTCTCCTAAAACAGAATCTTAGTTCAGATAACATTGATCAACTTTCTCAGGGTCCCTGTCTCAGGATGAAAAGAGCTTACTTAGTTTTAGCTGACCTATAGATCTTTTTCTTTTCTTAGGAGGCACTTACAAATGAAGTTGTTGCCTTTGGAGTGAGACTGTTATCTATCTATACATTGAATTTACATAACAAATTTTATCTTAGGAGAGGGATCAGGACAATCTGGCATATACAAAAAACTGTGACTTTATCTTATTTTTCCCCTAGTTTGAATTCAAGGGGTTGGAGCACAGGATATCATTGACTAGTCTCCCTCATCACCATCATAATGTATCACCTTTAAGCTTTAAGTAGTTCCCCACTGTCAATTATACCCTGAGATATTCCCCCCCATTTCCATATGTCACACACACCCACACCACCACACACACACAGACATACACATCTTGAAGGTCACATTGATCATACGGAGACTGTCAGGGACCTCTCTCTAGAGAAATCATCAGGGCCATATATGGGGACTCTGGGAGGTCCTTGTATTTTAGATCTGTGGGCAAAAGGCAGGGTTTCACCCAGAAGTGTCCCCTGGTCAAATGGGGCATCCTGTCAGATCTAAAAATGGGAGACTATTTTGTCTCCAGGTTGTAATTTAAGAGCACTGGAGCCCATTGCTATGTTCTTTGTGACTGGATGCTTTCACCCCGAGCCCCCTGAGAAAAGCTAGTTGATCATTAGACAGTGAGTGTAACAGACCCCAAATAAGATTTTTTCAAATGTGAAGGCAACTCTGTGAGGCTAACTAATAGAGGTGTTGATTTCTTTTCATATATTTGTTAACCATTCATATTTCTTCTTCTGCCAAGTGCCTGTTCAGTTCCTTTGCCCATTTATTGATTGGGTTATTTGTTTTTTTGGTGTTAAGTTTTCTGAGTTTTTATATCCTGGAGAGTAATGCTCTATCCGAGGTACAGGTGGCAAAGGTTTTATCCATTCTGTAGGGTCTTCACATTCTTGATTGTGTTCTTTGCTGTGAAGAAGATTTTTAGTTTGAGACCATCCCATTTATTGATTGATTCTTGATTTTACTTCTGTGCTTTAGGAGTTTTGTTGAGGAATTTGGTTCCTAAGCCACCTCAGTCCCTCCCTTTACTCTCAGGAATGGCTCCTCTGTTTCCACCTGAGGCATACTCAAACTTGCCCATCCCCTAACTCTCTGGTAGTCAGCTCTCAACATATTTGCCTTACATCTTCAGCATGGAAGTGGGTTGCTTAGAGTGCCAGGCCTTGTCCAAAAGAAAGCTGGAGCAGGAACTGTTCCTGGGTCCTATCTGGCATGCCCATTTTGTTACCAAAAGCTCATCCTTTTCTCAGATGCCAATCCAATAATAAGGACACGGTTTAAGAAAAGTAAAAAGAAGACTTATTGCTTTGTTAGCAAAGGAGAAGAACGGGCTAAGATTCTGCCCATAAGGGAAAACAGAGGGATTTTATTTTTTAAATATTCCTCTTTTTCAGTTGTAGATGGACACAATACCTTTATTTTATTTGTTTTTATTTTTATGTGGTTCCAGGGATCGAACTCAGCCTCATGCCAGGCAAGTACTCTACCACTGAGCCACAACCCTGGCCCCAACAGAGGGCTTTTAAAGAAACTCTTCGGGGGCTATATCCAGGTTACCCTGAGAGGGGATTCCAGGTGTTCCCTAATGGTGTGTTGAAATTTACTCATTCATTTGGGAGATAGTCACTTCCTTGATCTTCAGGTGACATCTCCTTCCCATGGCAGGTATATGCTCAAGGACAGAGAATTCAAGGTGATCTTATGCCCCACCCCCAGGTTAGGGAGGGGGAGAGGGAGAAGAGGAAAATAAAACACATGTCTCTTAAAATAAGCAGGAAGGGCTATATTCAAAAGGTGACGTAGACCCCTGTTACAGTGTGGCACTGTTCAAGATGGCCGACAGCAGAATCCTGGCAGCACTTTCTTGTTTTTATTTTCCCCTCCACTTCAGTTGTCCCTACTCAGTCCTCTTCCCACTCTTTTCCTCCAAGAACCCTCTGTTTCAATCACTTTATTTCATTTATTGATTTTCTTACCACCCCAGCATCTTCCCTTTCAGAGCTCACCCTTTACTTTCTGTCCTTTGAGTCTTCTGGTTTCATTCCCTAAGTGTTCTTCCTTTGTTCCTTTGCCTTCCCATGAGAATCAGTTTCCCAGTTTGAATGCAAATTTCTTAGCCATCCTGCTCAATATTATTTGGCCCTGGCACTAATTTCATATGATAATAAACTGACTGTCATGAATACTAATTTGGAATTTAGCTAGTTGTTTCATGACGTTGGTCTCATTACTTATACATAGAGTTTATTTATTCATTCATTCCACGGGCATTGTGTCAGCTGAGTGCCAGGGGGCTGGGAACATAGGATGATTATGATAAACTCCTAGACTTTGAGGTACTCACTGTATAGATGACAAATAGTTATAAATCAATGTGACAAGAGCTATAACAGAGGCTAAATAAGGAGCACTGAGAAGGAAGTGGTGACAGTGGAGAGGCTGGACTGGGTGGATGGGTCAGTCCAGGTTTACATTTGGGAGGAGATGACAGAGATGAGTCAGTCATAACAGGGGTTTTGGAGTTTGCCAGATAGAAGAGAGTGGGAAGGCCATATCAGGCTATAAAAATAACAACATGTGAAAATCCAATTAGTTCCTCAAACTCTCTGGGGTTCAGTGAGGTCAGGTTCAACCAAATGGAGGAAAGCTCCGGGTTTGACTCAGCTTATCAACTAGACCTAGTCTAGGTGTTTGCTTTCGTTAGTGGTAATAAACTTTCCACCTTATCTGGCTTTTCTGTGATTGGGTGTTATTTGGTGTATATTGTATTAGTATTAAATTAGTTGGATAGGAATTTTCACATAAGACAATTAAGTTTTCCAGACTATAAAAAAATATCTAAAGATTTTTTGGGGGGCTGGGGATGTGGCTCAAGCGGTAGTGTGCTCGCCTGGCATATGTGCGGCCGGGGTTCGATCCTCAGCACCACCATACAAAAACAAAGATGTTGTGTCCGCCCAAAACTAAAAAAATAAATATTAAAAAATTCCCTCTCTCTCTCTCTCTCTCTCTCTCTCTCTCTCTCTCTCTCTCTCTCTCTCTTAAAAGAAAAAAAAGTTTTTTTTTTGTTTTTTTTTTTTAACATCAAGTCCACCATCTCCATGGCAGCAATTAGCCAGAGCCACTTTAGTAGGAGCCTAGCAGACTCTTAGACTCTTATTGCAGTTTGCTGCAGACTTTTCCTCTTTCTGGTACTTATACCTGGCCAGATATACTCAGTTGTGATACTTACCTGGCCCCTGAGGCAGCTGAATTTGTGAGCTCCATTTTGACACATTTAGGGGCTCCAGTTATAAGAGTTGGCTGGGATTCTTAAGAAGCCCAATGCAGATCCCTTTCCTAGAGTGGTCAGGAAGTGGAAATAGGGCCCAGGAGCTGGAGCTGGCCCAGATGCTAAGGTTGGTTGGGTACAGTGTGACTCAGAGGGGGATGGGTAGGAACTCAGGGAGAGAAATGAGGCAGCAGCACACAAGGAAGAATGATGAATAAACACCCTCAGGGCCCATTTCTTGAAACTTGATCCTGATCTGTGAGGGTGAGAATTTAGGTTAACCTGACTGTCTTGGGAGCACAGAGTACAAATAGACAAAGGTTTCCCAA
Source organism: Callospermophilus lateralis (assembly GCF_048772815.1). NCBI lineage: Eukaryota > Metazoa > Chordata > Mammalia > Rodentia > Sciuridae > Callospermophilus > Callospermophilus lateralis. Next base: position 199,670,713 of record NC_135305.1, on the reverse strand, counting down.
GTCCCTGGCTAACTCACAGCTGCCCCTGGGGCACCCTTTGGACCAAAGGATATCATAATGGTACTTGGTCCACTTTCAGGAGGACAGACTTACTGCTGTCTCAGAGCTACTTTTTCAGGGAATTATGGGGTTCTAGGTACTGACAACATGGTCTAGAAGGAAAGTATAGAGTCTGGGTGGCATAGCCCCAGAGAGCAGTAGACTCTTTACCCACTAGGGATAGGTATGATGAGAGGACATCCAGAGTTCTGGACTCTCATAAAGTCCAGGATCAGGACTGAAGTGTTGACAGGCACAGGGGCACTTGGGTTACTGTAGGTAAGGAGGTCTGAATTAATTTTCTAGATTGATTGTATCAAAGTGCCACAAATGCATGGCTTAAAGTGACAAAAACTTAAGATATTTGATCAAGTCCTATCAATAATCATTTTTTTAAAATGTATCCACTGCATTGTCTACATTTTTCCTATTTATTTATTTATTACATAGATGACAATAGTGGAGGGCATTACATTCATAATTATCAGCACATTTTTTGTAACTCTGTATATAAAATATGTAAACGCCAAATTATGCCATTATACATGAGCTCTCTTATTTTTTTTGCATACAATTCTTAATATACCTTCATACCACCATTTATCATATCTCTGTTCATATATAAGGTATGTTAACACCAAATTCACATCTTCATACATGTATTTTGTATAATGATGACCCACTCCTTCCATCATCCACACAAACTCTGCTCAAGATAAAACTTGCTTGAAGAGAAGTGTGCGTGGCAGCGGTACTTGGGGATCACCATGGGCAGAACTCCTTGCCTAGACTGTGGTAGTTATCAGAATAGAATGACAAAGTTCAGGATCAATTTTTTTTTTGCCTTTCTCTCTCTGTCTCTCTCTCTCTCTCTGTCTGTGTCTCTCTGTCTCTATATAACTCTCTCTCTCTTCTTTCTATCTCTGTCTCTTGTGCATGCATGCACACATACACAAATAACTGAAGATTTCAATTATAGATATATTGATGGATAATGTAAACTTGGGAGTATTGAGCCAAATAATTGTAACCCTGAAAGTATACATGTGCAGAAAGAGTATGAATCATACATTCCCTATCACACTGATGTTTTATTTCATTGTTTGCCCTAGAGCAGGTTTTCTGTGTAATGTAATAAAATCTACTGAACACTCTAAAATTAGTTTTGTGTGTGACAGGCACAAAGAGAATTAACATATTGATATCTTGTTTATGAATAAGTTTAAAGTAAAAGAAACTGTATTTATTTATTTATCTCTATGTTTTGGATTATTTCTTTTAAGTTTGATAAAAATAGGCCAAAAAGCAATTTTCTATTTTTTTAAGTTGTTGTTGTTACTTTCTTTTGTTGTTTAAGTTGTATAACTGTGCTTAGCAATACATACAAAGAGAAAAATCAGTTTTACCTGAACAATTTAATATATCTATCAGAAAGTATACTATATATTCATAATGCAGTATTACCCAGACATAAGTAAAAATAAATTGGATGATGTGTTGTAAGTAAAGAAAGACACAGAAAACTATTACATCTTTTATTCATGATAACCAAAATAAAATTTTGTTAAAATAGAATATTGATTACTATAGCTAGGGTGGGTAATAAGGTATCAAAGATGTAATAAGTATATATTGATATTATTAATATATGTGAATGTATGTATAAAATATTACACTGAATCACATTAATGTGTATACTTTTATGTTAATAAAATCCATCATCTCACATAATTACTTTATTCTGTATTAAGCACACCTAAAATTCTACTGTCTTTGGGATTTTCAGAATTTGATGCAGTACTGTTAACTATAGTCCTCAAATACACAATATTCTTTTTGTATGCAAAAAAAATGACAAAAACTTATTTTCTCACAGTTCTGTGTGGTAGAAGGTCACAATCAAAACATCAGTAGGATTGGTTCCTTCTAAGGGTTCTGAGGGAGGGTCTATTCTATAGTTTCTGGTGCAGCTGAGAATCCTTGGCATTCCTTGGCTTGTATATATGTCACTCCAATTCTATCTTCATATGATGTTCTCCCTGTATGTCTGTGTCTTCACATGGACATCTTCTTATAAGGACACCAATCACACTGGATTAGGGGCCTGCACTACTCTAGGACGATCTCATTATAACATTCTATCTGTGACAACTGTATAATCATGCATAGCAACAACATTTTGGTCAACAATGGACTTTATATATAACAGTGGTCCCATGAAATTATAATGGAGCTGAAAATTTCTAGTCACCTGATGATATTATATCCATTATAATGTCATAGTACAAGGTATTACATGTTTTTGGTGATGCTGGTGTAAACAAATTTACTACTCTGCCAGTTGGATGAAACTATAGCATACACAATTATGCATAGTACATAACACTTGATAATACTATTACTGGTTTATGTATATACTATACAATTTTTGTTGTTGTTTTAGTGTACTGTAGAACCGTGCTGTATTATACTGATAGTATCCTCATACATCTTGTGTTTACTGTTTCGCTTGATTACATCTTATATATATATATATACCATATATCATTATATAAATAATACATGTGTGTGTGTGTGTGTGTGTGTGTGTGTGTGTGTGCGTATACAGACACCATATATAGGCTACACATCCTAGGTGTGTAACTAGGACTGTTTAAGTATATGATGTTTAAATGGGACAAAATTGCTCAACATCTCTCAGAACATCTTACCAATGTTAAGTGACTCATGATTGTATCTCCAAACAAGGTCACATTCTGAGGTGCTGGGGATGAGGACTTCAACATATATTTATTGAGGGAAACAATTCAGCTTACCACAGAATATGTCAAGAAGTCACAGGTAGTGACAAGAGAGGTAGGACTCATGTTCACAGAACCCACTTTTTGTCCAGGCTTCCTGCAGATTGGGAACAAGGTGAATTGCTTCCTCAAGATCAATATGTTCTCATTGACTCTTGCTAACAATCAACTCTTGCTATCATCTAACGTCATGATGCCCCAGTCCCTCTGCCTCTGCTTCCATTGCCCCCTCCATCTCTCCTTTTCCTTTCCCAATCAACTGCCTTCATTCTGTGTATCTTTCTTTACCAGGTGGCTTTCATTGTCTCTAGTTCTAATGGTCCCCTCTAGCTGCCTTCTCTCATTGTTTTTCATCTTTTGCTATCACTACCATTTGCATGGTTCTCCATTCTAATCTCCAGTTCAAATAATTGAGAGATGGCCCGATTAGCAAGTCTCTGTTGGAATAGCTTTCTTGCCAGTTTGACTCAGGAGGAACTGGCTAGTCTGTACACTGGTGACCCTAGAATAGGCGCCTGTCCATTTGGCCCAAGTAGCTGTATCCAGAGTGGGTTCTCATGGTACAAACCATGGTTAGTTATGATGGTGGAAGCATCACCACGTAGTTTATTAGTAGGTGACTAAAGGCAGGACAATGGTCTAATGCTTCTTCAAAGACAAGGTTTCCCAACATTGACATCTTGGGCTGGATGATTCTGTTCTGTGGGAGATCAACCTGTGCATTGTAGGATGTTTAGCAGCATCCTTGGCCTCTACCTGGCAAATGCTAGCAGTGACCTCGCCTGAAAAGTATGACAAGTGAAAATGTTTCCAGACATTGCCAAATGTTCACCAGGGGTAAACCATCCCTTGTTGAGAACCATCCCTGATTATATGGGAATGGGAAGCATCAGGTGCATGTAGTAAGTACTGGGAGTGTGAAGGCTAAAAATAATATAACTGTCTCTTTAGGGTTGGACCAGAGACTGAGAGGAGCAGCTCCTGCTATGAGGAAGGAGTTGAATGGAGTGTGGTGAGTGCCATATGAATAGCTGAGTTCATTCAAAACAAGGAGAGAAAACAGAGTATCCAGTGTGAGGGTGGTTGGGTGGGGGAACCTGCATAGGTTTGAATGAGATGATCATGGGTTTACTCTCTGCATATAGATTTTTGAGAATGTGCCATTCTCTGTGTGGGTGTAGGTATCTGTTTCAGAAAAACTAGGTCTTTGTGTAAGAGAAATTACTGCCAAAGGCAGAAGGCACTGAAAGACTGAAGGAAAAACCAGATAGATCCAGGATTGTAGAAAGTTCAGTATACTAGGGACTTATTAGACAGAATTAGCTTTGGTGGCAGCAGAACAGGAGGATTCCCACAGTCCAATGAAGGAGCAAAGGCTAAGCTAGACAAAGAGGGCTGTGGCCAACCTGGATGTACCTGTTTTTTCTTGAAAACTATTCATATGCCAAATGTCAGTTATGAAACAGTCTGAACAAGGTACAGTGGCATGTGCCTGTCATCCCAGCTACTTGGGACGCTGAGGCAGGAGGATCACTTGAACTCAGCCAGCCTGAGTCACCTTTTTATTTTTTAATTTATTTTTTAGAAGTAGTTGAACATAATACCTTATTTTTTAATTTTTATTTTTATGTGATGCTGAGGATCGAACCCAGGGCCTCACACGTGCTATGTGAGCACTCTACCGCTGAGCCACAACCCCAGCCCGGAGACCCCACCTTTAAAAAAAAAAAAAGTTTGGGAATCAGTGACTGGTATGTACAATGCTCAGCTGACTATCTTAATGACTTTGTTTTTCTGTAGGGTTTTGAATGCATGCTGTAGGCAAGATGGCTGTAGTTAATATCAAGCTGGATGCCTATAGTATCTGTGTGAGAGCATAAATATTCATATGTCTTGAGGTTACATAACCCATATTGCATGTCCTTTGTTATCAGGATAAATTAGTTTCATCTATGACACAACTGATATTCACAGAAAGTTACACGGAGTAAGAATCAGTTTCACTGAAGTTGGAAGAATTTGCTTTCTGTTTTCTTTCTGTTGTATAGACCTGCCTATCTCCTGGCATATGCTAGGCATGTGTAATATGTAATGTAAAATACAATGTCCCCAGTGATCTCCAGTGACACCCTTCTTCAACATCAGAGTACAGGATAGACTGAGCTCAGAGTTCAAGCCCGTTCTGAGCGTGTTTCTTTCTTCTAGTCTCAGCAATTTGACCAACTGGTTGTATAGTAAACTGCTTTATCTTTCATTTCTTTACTTGTCTTTTATGTAAAATGGATATGATTAATACCCTTCTTAGAGGACTGTTTTTGATAGAGGACTGTTTTGAAAATAACTTACATACATTATCTTAAGGACTTAAGAAATATTGCTATACAAATGTTGAAAAAAAAATAAATTGTACTTCCTCATATACATGGCATTATGTAAGCTCTTTCTTTTAAAGAAAGTCAACTCATATTTATTTATGTACAGTCATGCGTTTCTTAACAACGGGACATGTTCCAAGAAATGTATCATTAGGCAATATTGTCACTGTGCTAACATCACAGAGTACACAAACCTAGATGCTATGGGTCAGTCACCTGACATTGTCTTGTGATGCAATCAAGAGACACAATAATCAAGAGATGGTTGGGGCTGCTGTCAGTATGATTATGGTATATCATTTCACAGTAATTTTTTTTTTAGTAAGTAGAAGGAGTACATTCTAAAATAATGATAAGTCAGGTACAGTGGCACAGGTCTGCAATCCCAGTGGCTTATGAGGCTGAGGCAGGAGGATTGCAGATTCAAAGCCAGCCTCAGCAATTTAGCAAGGCTGTAAGCAACCTAGTAAGACCCTGTCTCTAAATGGAAAATTAAAAGGGCTGGGGAAGTGGCTCAGAGGTTAAGTGCCCTTGGATTTAATCCTCAGTAACACCCACCCCCAAAATAAATAAAATAATGATATAATGCTTAGTATAGTAAACACATAATCCAGTAACACAGTCACTTATTAATATTAAGCATTATGAGCTGGGTGTGGTGGTGTGTGCCTGTAATCCCAGAAGCTCAGGAGGCTGAGGCAGGAGGATCATGAGTTCAAAGCCACCCTCAGCAACAGTGAGGTACTAAGGAACTCAGTGAGACCCTGTTTCTAAATAAAATACAAATAGGGATGGAGATGTGGCTCATGGTCTAGTGCCCCTGAGTTCAATCTTCAGTATCCTCCCCCAAAATATCAAGTATTATGTATAATATACAATTTTATGTGCTACATTTCTAGATACTAGGCAGCATAGTAGGTCTGTTCGTACCAGCATCACTACAAACAGATGAGGAATAATGCATTGAACTATGATATTGTGACTGATATGATGTCACTTGGCAATAAAAAATTTTCAGCACCATTATAAACTTAAGGAGCCATCATTTGTACATTCAGTCCACCGTTGATTGAAATGCCATTATATGGTGTATGACAAAATGTTCTTTATCATCTATCTGAATATTTGTCTTTCTTTTTACTTGGTGACCTATCTGGGCACATAGGTCTGCAGTCTTCACTTGGCATAGTGGTCATTTTGGCATATCTCAAGAGTCATTTGTTTTCATGACTCTTCTGGTCAGCCCATTTTCTTCAAGACTACCAGTTTCAGTTATTCAAGGCTATTAAATGGGTCCTTGGACATTTTCAAGGCAGAATAGCTTACCACTCTTTGAACCAACCAACCACATGGGAGAAGCAGAAGGGTATGTCATGCAGGGCCACGGACTCAGAGAACAGAAACCCATAGACACCATATTCTTTAAATGTCTTTAATCTGTTGACAGAGAAGGGGCAGAGCAGTACATGGGCAGAAGCAGAGGAGGAAGATGCTGCTGGAATGGCAGTCTCTCTTCTGTGGTTCAGAGAACTGATCTCTGACTTTACTCATAAGCTGTGCTGTGCTTGAGCAGAGCCCTCACCTAACAGGACCCTCCCTCCTTAGAAAGCAGTTGAATACACCATCTGTTGTTAGTGACATTGTCCTTTGGAGCAGCTCTCCACCCTTTCTGCTTCCACCCCCCAAATCAATTGGTATGCTCAAATACCCTTTCCAATCCTGTGTAAAACTCCCCCAGAGTTTTGGTAGATAAAAAATCTTCTCCATCTTCTTAGTTTTCCAGCAATGTTTTGGGGGCTCCCTAGAGGTGAATAACAGTTGCCCAGGTGAATCACCCCTTGATCGGGCTCTGTAGTTCAAGATCATAAAAAAGGGATAGGTGTCATGCAAAAGCTTAGCTGGGCATGGAAGTGGAAGTGTGGATGAGAAGACCGGCACTACAAAGCACATTCTCCAAAAGGTAGGCCTTCCAACCATTTAAAAAGAATATTAGGCCAGGAGTGATGGGATACCTGTAATCCCAGCAACTTGGGAGGCTGAGACAGGAGGATTGCAAGTTGTAGGCCAACCTCAGCAATTTAATGAGGCCCCTGGCAACTTAGTGAGACCCTGTCTCAAAAAAATAGAAAAAAGGTCTGAGGTTGTAGTTTAGTGGTTAACCCTGGGTTAAATCCCCTGTAGCCACCCCTCATCCCCTGCAAAGTATATAAAAGTACACAAAAGTATAAGCACAATAGTGGATTGAATACAAGTCTTTGCATTTTCTTCCTCCTGAAACCTCAGAAAAAGTGTGTAAAAGGACTTTTATTTAAAACATATGGAGAGGGATAACAGGGGGAAATGCAACAGCAAGAAATGCTTGGAAGTTAGGAACCTATTTGAGTGGGAAATGGCTTAGATGTAAGAGAGTGGATGGTAAATTGGCAGTGTGGAAAGCTGAGAGGCAGCCTGTTTTACACAGAACAGTCCCCAAAAGGCTCAGAACCATTGGTGCCAGATATTTCTAGAAATAGGGATAAAGAAACAGCTTAAAGGTAAGGAAATTTGGTTGAAAGTTTAAGAAGTACAGGGCAGGGTGTGGTGGTGCACAGCTGTAATCCCAGCTGCTCAGGAGGCTGAGGCAGGAGGAGGGCGAGTTCAAAGCCAACCTCAGCAACTTAGCAAGGCCCTAAGCAACTTAGTGAGATTATGTCTCAAAATAAAAAGTATAAAAGAGAGCTGGGGATGTGTGGCTCAGTGGTTAAGTGCCCCTGAGTTCAATCCCCGTTACGATCCCTCTGGTCACCCCCCAAAAAAGCAGACTCCTAGATCCTATCCCAACTCAGCTTTCCGCTGCCCCTTCTTCATCAGGCAAAAGAGGCTTTATTTATTCTCTTGAGGAAATAAAAATAGGTCTTAGGATTGACAATACCAGAACTGAGGGTAAAGTTACCACATTGCAAATGTTCAATTTATATCCCAGACTCTGAGGCCCCTAATTCCCTTATACCTGCTTAGCTCCTAAACTATTTAGATTGTTTCACCTGTCCAGCCAGTGAGAAGACCCAAAGGTTCCTCACCCTACTGACTCCCTGATGGTCTGAAGACTATTTATTAATCCAGAACTCATGTCTTCTGAATTTCCAAGTAGCTTTTAATTCATCATTCTTTTTTTTTCTTTAAACTCTTCTTTATGGAACAATTTCTATTTTCACAAAAATGGAGAGAATAGTGAAATAGTCCCTTTTATCTCTGGGGATATGCTTCAAGACCCTCAATGAATGCCTGAAACCACCTCCAGTACTGAAACTATATGCATTATGCGTTTTCCTATATATACATACACAAATTTAACTCCTTTCCATCTTTTCACACACTTTAGCCATAACTCTTGCAGTGTGAGGTGTGATTGCAAAACTGGCACCAATTTCCTTTTCCTTCTCCACAATTTCATTCACAGATAGAAAATTTGTTCTTACTGTAGATCTCAGAAACCTTAATATATGATTTTTTAAAATGTTGTTGTAAGGCAAGAATTTTTACCTTTTCACTTGAAGCACTTTATGACTTCTCTTTGGCATAATGAAATTTTCAGCATCACTACTCTGGGGCTTTGAAGCTATTATTAAGTAAATTAAGAGTTACCTGAACACAATCAAGAATGTGAAAAGAGACCCTTCAGACTGAGACAAAATCTTTGCTACCTGCACCTCAGATAGAGCATTAATCTCCAGGATAAATAACTCAAAAAAATTAACACCCAAACCCCCAAATAACCCAATTAATAAATGGGCAAAGGAACTAAATAGGCACTTCACAGAAGAAATATGATCAGTGAATAAATACATGAAAAAAATGTTCATCATCTCTAGCAATTAGAGAAATGAAAATTAAAACTAAGACTTCATCTCACTCCAGTTAAAATGGCAATTATCAGGAATACAAATAACAATAAATGTTGGTGAAAATGTGGGGGAAAAGGAACACTCCTTATATGTTGCTGGAGCGCCTGCAAATTGGTGTAACCACACTGGAAAGCAGTATGGAGATTCTTCAGAAAACTTGGAATGGAGCTACCATTTGATCCAGTTATCCCACTCCTCAGTATATACCCCGAGGACTTAAAATCAGCATGCTACAGTGATGCAGCCACACCAGTGTTTATAGCAGTTCAATTTGTAATAGCTAAGCTATGGAACCAACCTAGGTGCTCTTCAACAGATAAAGGGATTAAAAATACGGTATACATACTCAATGAATATAATTCAGCCAAAAAGAAGAATGAAATTATGGCATTTTCAGGTAAACGGATGGAACTGGAGACCATCACATTATCTGAAATAAGCCAATCCCAAAAAACCATAGGTTGAATGTTCTCTCTGATATGTGGAGGCTAACATACAATAAGGGGGAGAGGGAAGAATAGAAGTACTTTGGATTAGACAAAGGGGAATGAAGGGAAGGGAGGAAGAGTGGGAATAAGAAAGACAGTAGAATGAATTGGACGTTACCTTCCCATGTTCATATATGAACGCATGACCAGTTTAACTCCATATCATGTACGATCAAAAGAATAGGAAGTTATACTTCATGTATGTATGATTTCAAAATACATTCTACTGTCATGTGTAACTAAAAATAACAAATAAAAAGTTAAGAAAAAAAATAGAGTTACCTGAACACAAACATAGAATACAGTGACAGTCAATCTGATAACTAAGACAGCTACTAAGTGACTAATGGGCAAGTACTGGTATTGTGTGGAAGGAGGGATGATTCATGTTCTGGGCTGGATGGAGTGGGATGATTTGAGATTTCATCACGCTACTCGGAACGGTGCACAATTTAAATCTATTTCTGGAATTTTACATTTAACATTTTCAGATTGTGATTGATTGCAGGTAACTGAAAATGTAAAAAACAAAATGTGGATGGGGATGGGGACTATGCTATAAAGAACTTCCACAGACCTACTACTACCCAGTTTCAACGTTATCTTGTTTTATCTATAAAACCAGCTTTTTGATTTGTTTGTTTTGATTGAGTATTTTAAAGCAAATACCATACACTAAATCATTGCATTGTTTTTTTTAAAGAGAGAAATATCAAGTATTTATTTCTGATAGGAAAAAAACTTTATAAAACATAAGCACAATGCTTATTATACACAACAAATTAACAATTATTTCTTAATATCATCAAAGCACCTGTGTTATTATTTTCTAGATTGTCTTAGAAATGTATTTTTATAGTTGGCTTGTTAGACTCAGGGCTCAGGGCTAATGTACTGCATTTAATTGATATGTCATTTAAATCTCTTATACTCCCATTATGAGTTACTCATCCCTCCTCCGCTCCCTATTTTTTTAAAAAAATTCCATTTATTTGGTGAAAAAAAAAAAAAAAAACAGATCATTTTCCCTGTGAAATGTTCACATAGTGGATTTGGTTGGCTGCATCTTCATTTTGTCATTTTAACATGTATTTCTCCTTGTATCCTATGAACTGATAGATCAAAAACAGGAATTCTTAACCTTCTATGTGTCATGGACCCCTTTAGCAATCTGACAGACCCCTGCTCAGGATATTTTTAAATGCACAAAATAAAATGGAAATGATTGCAGAGAAAACTATTTATATTGAACTATAATTCTCAAAATCTTTTTAAAACTAAATTTGTGATACAATAACATGTCCTTTATTTTATTTATTTTTGAGATGGGGGTTGCTCAGGTGGATCTTGAACTCATGAGCTCAAATGATCCTCCTGCCTCAGCCTTCTGAGTATCTGGGACTGCAGGCAGGTATGTGCTACCATGCCCATCGTGTCCCCTTCCCCTTCCCCTTCCCCTTTCTTCCTCTTTCTTCTTGTTCTTCTCCTCCTCCTCTTCCTCCTCCTCCCCCCCTCCTCCTCTTCTTCTTCTTTTTTTCCACATTTTTAATTGCTGCATAATAGTTAAACATATTGGTGGGATTTGTTGTTACATATTCTTATATGCACACAATATAACACTATACTTTGGCCAATATCACTCCCTAGCACTTCCCCTCTCCCTCCCTGCCTCCCATTCCTTGGTCCCTTTCCTCTTCTAATCTCTGATTTTAAGGAGATCAACCTTCAACTTTGTTTTTACATCTTTTGAGTAGTGGAAGTCCTTTTCAGTTGGTTGCAGGATCCTTTTACACAACCCTATTAGTCTTTGGTGACTTCTTTGATTTCTGGAAAAACTAAATATCCCAGCAACTTGTACATTTCTGCCTCAGATTTGGAACTAGTGATTTTCTTTACAGAGTCCTGGTTTCTTGTAGAGAGGAAAAATGTTTGGAGAGTACCTCCTGGGTACCATGGGTGCACTTTATTATCAAACCTAGAAATAGTATGTCACATCCAAGATGGAGAGAACAAATAGAACTAGAAAGTAATGAGTTCTATTGATAGTTCCAATTCATTTTTCAGAATTCAGAAAAATTTTTAACATCTTTGATTTATATTTGTATTTCTTTTTTTCTTATTCTAGTTTACACATAAAAATAATTTACACATAAATAAATGTTTTAAAATAATATGCCAAAATTACTTAGTAACAATAACTATTGAGTTCAAGATCTTTTTGTTGGTTTGCTTAAATTTGTATTCCTTACAGTAAATTCCATTATTCAAAATACTGTGTTTTAAAGTTACATAAAAGAATTTTTGTGGGGATATGCTATCCACTTGATACACTACGTTAAAACTACAAAACAAAGCATATCTAAAGAAACCTAGCTTCCGTCTGTCTTCTTTACCCTGTTTCTCCTTATAAGTAGCCATGTATGTTATTTGGTTTTCTTTCCATTCGGTCTTTTAGAAAATAGAAATAAATACATAAAACTATTTACCTCTTTGTATTACCCTAAAAGCAGAGTAATATAAACACAATTCCCACTTACATTTCTCCCATTTAATATTTCCTGGCCATCAGTCCATAATGTTATGTAGAGATACTTCCTATTTCTTTGTATAGCTGTATAATTTCCCAATGTGTGGATGCCATAGTTTATTCAATCTGTTCTCTACAGATGGACATCTTACTCCCTAGTCTTTTTTTATTTTTATTTTTTTGTAGTTGGACAGCATGCCTTTATTTTATTTGTTTGTTTTTTTTATGTGGTGTTAAGGATCAAACCCAGTGCTTCATACATGCAAGGCAAGCGCTCTGCCACTGAGATACGGCCCCAGCCCACTCCATAGTCTTACTCATAAGCAGAAAAGCATCTGAAGAAAATCTTTAACAAGGGAAACAAAACAAAAACATAAACAGTAAAAGGATCCTGAAGCATAAAGCCTTTGCAGCAGGCAAAACCAAAAAATCCACCATTAAGAGTTGCAGGGATTATGTGCATAATCATAAAAAAAATTGGGATACTCCAAAAAAGGAAGAATTCAAAAAGAATTCTTGGAAAAAGTAAAAGTTTGTTATAAAAAAAGACTTGTAACATAAAATTGAGGAAATTTCCCAGAAACTAATTCAAATAAAACTAAAAAGATGGAAACTAGCATTGATTTGAAAATTAAGGGACACTATCACAGAGACCAATATTGGAAGTCTCATATATAAATAATATTTCAAAAAAAAAAAAAAAAGAAAACAAGAAAAATAAAGGAGAAAAAACCAATTAACAAAATAGTTTAAGATCATATTTCCCAGATTGAAGAGCTTGAGTGTTAAGACAAAGAACCCACCGGGTACCAAGTAGAACGCACAAATATACCATTATCCAAGCACATCATGTGTCATTTCAAAACATTGAGGAGAAAAAGAAGATTCTTCTGTCTTTGAAAGATTAAAACAAAAAGAGGTCCAATGAAGATTGGTGATGGAATGTATTTGGAATTCTCAACAACAGTCCTGGAATTTAGAGCTCACTGGATCAAGAGCTTCAAAATTCTGAAGGAAAATGATTTCCATCCTAGAACTTCATACCTAGACAAACTAATATATCAAGGGTGGAGGTTTTCATATAGGAAAACAATCTCAAAAAATTTACTTGATGTATAACATGGGGAGAAAGGCTTCCAACAACAAATAGTAAGCAAACGTGATATTTAAAATAATCAGCTCAAAGACATAAAAGTGACTACTTCTGGGAAAGTCAGATGGGAGCGAGGGCACTGCTCTGTTAACTGTACCAATGTATAATTGTGATAAAGGTGAAAAAAATAAAAGAAGAATAATGAACAAATTTAAAAGGAAGACACAGCCAACGGGGGTGATGGCTCAGTGGTTGAGCGCAGGCCTAATAAGTGCAAGGTCCTGGGTTCCATTTCTGATCTCGTGAAACAAAACAAAACTCAGCACCCTGATGTGACTGTTTCGAGGACAGTGGTGAAAGATACGAGAAGGGAAAGTGTGACAAGCTCTTGAGGTGCTTATGAAAACTGGTGAAAAAGCCCCAGGATAGTGGCACTTCTTCACCGCGACTCACTCGCCCATCCCTCTTGGCCTTGCCCTCCTGACGTCAGAGGCTGGCTAGGCCTTCTCCATCTGGAGACTCCAGGGAGCTGCCAGGGAAATGGCAGTACTCAGCGAGGTGGCGTGGGTCTTCTCCACGTCAGTCAGTCTTTCCTCGCTCTGATCAAAACACCGGACAAGAACAACTTTGAGGAGGAAAAGTTAATTTTGGGCTTGCGGTTTCAGTCCACGGTGCGGGGACTCCACTGCTCTGGACCGAGGTGAGGAGAAACATGGCGGAAGAACGTGGTGGAGGAACGCAGTTGGGCTCACCGCAGCCTGGAAACAGAGAGCGAGCGAGAGCTGAGGGACACGAGAAAGGAACCCCAGAGGCAGCCCCCAGCCACCTACATCCTTCAGCCATGCCCCACCTGCATCCAGCCACCACCCAGTAATCCGTCCTAGTTCTTAATCCATCAAATGAATGGATCCACTGGAGAGGCTACAGCTCTCATAATCTAGTCGGTTCACCCGTGAACATTCCAGAATTGTCTAACGTGATTTTTTTTTTTTTTTGGTGGTGGGTGGTAGGTGGTGGGTGGTGAGTGGTGGTGGTGGTGGACCTCACATCCAAACCATAATACTAACAGAATTGGGCCATGTTGGGCAATGGATCCCAAGAAGGGCATGTAAAGACCCCTGGAAGTTGAAGGACCATCGACGTCTGGTAAATAGCCAGCAGCCTGGACCATTTGGAAGCTGGCAGTGGTTTCCAAGCCTTGCTACCTGTCATAGTCACCTGGGCAACTTTGAAAACCCGGCTGCCCCTGACATATCCCCTACCAATTAAATCAGACTGCTTGGGAGTAGGACTCCGATATCATGATTTTTAAAAGTTCTCGAAGATTCGGAACCATGGGAGTTTCGCGTTCGTACCAGGAGGTCGGTGGGAAGGGTAGGATGAAACTGAGCCTCAATTGCTGGGTTACTAATGGAGTCTCTTGTTGGCAACCGGGTGCCGCTGGAGGCATTTCAACGGGGAAGTGATGCAATATATTTGAGGACGGTGAATGCACAGGCGACATGGGAGGCGGTAGATTCTAGAATCAAGGAGACCACTAGATGAGACTGGGAGACCACGTCTTGACTCACAGGAAAGCACGTGGGGTGGGTGTCTCAGGCGCGTCACTGCGTTAGGAAGGCCTCTCTGCCTCTTTTAAAAAACAACACCGCTCCTCTGGCTGAAGCTCCGTGGTGGTCTTCTCCTCCCCCAGGAGGGGCGCCTGGTGTGGTGGGCTCCCCAGAAGGGCGTGAGGGCCACCAGGAGGCGGTGTAGGCCTCGGCCTCGCCCAGGGTAGAGAGCTTCCCTCTCTGGTTGGGTCGGATCCCTGTCCCAGAGAAGCTGTGAAGGCCCAACCCAGTGGAGGGTGGAAGTGGGTATGTTGCCCAGAACCGTTGGGGATGTGACAGCCTGGGGTGGCCCTAACCGTCCCCCAACTCTTTGGGTCTTCATTGTCTTTCCAGGACGTAGGGGAAGTAGGCCAAGACCTCGCTTGGTTCCTTGCCTGTTGCGGCCCGCGGGGAGCCGTGGACTCGACATGAACACTGCCGTGAGCGTCAAGAAGCCCGGGACCCCGCTGCCCGCCCCACTCCAGAACCCCCAGCGCCCCCAGAGTGGAGGGGCGAGCACACAGTGAGTATCAGCGTTCGCCCATGGCTGAGGTGGCCGGAAGTGGGAGCCTGGGCCGCTTAGAGCTGGAGGGAGACCGAGGGAAGGAGGGACGCCACGGCGGCCGTTAGCGACCACGCTGGGCTTCCCGACCACTGAGAGGAGCGAGTTGGCTGACCGCCGAGGCTGGGGCAGGAGTGTGCGCCCCGTCCCTCGAGGCAACGGGCGCGAAGCACTCGTTTTTCAAAGGCGGCCGAGAGCCACCCCATTGGAGCCCTCACATGCATGATGTGAGACACCGAAACGCCCCTTTTGAACACGATGACAAACACCCCCTCCCACCCAGCGGCGACGTGCACGTGACAGTTTTCGGGCTCTCGCAACTACGTGGAAACTTGGCCTCGGTCTGGTCTGCGGCTGCATTCCGCCCAGGCGCCGGGGTCCCGGCGCCCCCGCTCTGTTCAACACGGCCGGGGAACCGAGCCGCAGGGAGCAGGGGCCCCCGCGGGCGGCCGCTGCCCCGCGCCGCCCCTGCCCCGCGCTACGGCGCCCGGAGCTTGCGGGCTTCCGCACCGCCCGCCGCGCGCGCCCCCCGGGCAGCGGCTCCCGAGGCGGCGGCGGTCCTGGCGCGGTCCCTCCGGCCCCAGCCATGTGGGACCCGCGGGCAGCTAGGTGCGTAGCGGCGCTGGAAGCGCGGGGCGCCTCCGGCCTTCTGGGCCCGCGCCCCTGCCTGGCGGGAAACGGCCGCGCGGGGGCCGGCGACCCCCGAGGCGGCGGCGCAGCAGGCCTGGCGAGCCATCCCCGGGAGGCCGCAGCGGTCCAGACACAGACCTGGGCCTGTCGCGCGTGGGCGGGCGTGGGGGCGGCTCCGGCCTTCCGCCCCGGGGGACTAGGGCACGCGCTGCGACAGGACTGCGGCGGCGCGCGGCCTGCCTGGATCCCACCGGGACCTCGAACCTGCCGCCCTGGGCCCACTTCCCCTCCTCCGGGACCCCAGCCCGCTGGCGTAGTCCCCGCGGACGCACCCCCGGGGCACGCACTGGGGAAGGCTGGCTCTCGGGCGCTGGGTTCGGCGGGGCATGGAACGGCGCCAGGCTGGAAGGGCGGGATTCGCGGGGAACTTAGAGAACGCTGGCCTCTTCCCGGCAGGAGGAGGCCTCCTTCCCTGCCCATCCGGATGGGCTTGCCTGAATGGGGCCGCATGGCCCACCTTCCTCCCCTGACCGAGTAACGGGGCAGGGTGGCAGCTGGGGGCCCAAGACAGAGCACCAGAGTCCTCAGGAGCCCAAGCTTGCGAGAGTTTCCCAGCGTGTGCTCGGACCCTGTTGCTTTGGAAGAGCTCTCTGCTCTGCTCACTTCCCCAACCCTAGTCCCGCGCTCATGCCAGCAGGGAGCCCTCAGCCCCACTGAGATGGGCTTGCTGTGCTGGCCACCGGTTCTTCAATTTGGGGGCGTTTCTGGCCTGATGAAAGCTTTGGTGTTTCCTAGGGAAATTTTTTAGGGAGGTGTGCAACTTGAAAAAAAAAATTGAAGAGAAAGAAAAAGGGGGTTCTGTGGTCTCCAGTGTCCCTATCTGCCCCCAGCCCAGTTGCTGTTGGCCCAGTTGCCGTGCAGCAGGCAAGTTTGGACCCAAGTACTGATGTTCTCTCCTGCTGCCTAATGCTGAGCCTTCTTGTGCCAGGCATCTTTTTGAGGCAAGGCTGTTACCCTGATGGTGTCTTTTGTTGAACAACTTTGGTGCTTTCTAGAAAGTATCGTATTGTGGGGCGGGTTTGGTGGCGGGTGTCAGAAGTTTGTTTCAATTGTGTTTAGTCAAGTCTGTTTTGTAGGATTGTAGGATGGGTTCTTGAGTCCGAAGTACCCTTTGCAGGCTTTTGCATCCTCTACAGGGGATAAAGGTGGGATGGGTGTATGTGGCAAGTGCTCCCAGAGTACAATCTCCCTGCTACTGAGGGTTTTCAGTCTTTTTTTTTTTTTTTTGGATCAAGACCCACAATAGAGATTCTCACACCCATGTACATAGAGGTTTATAAAACTGCAACAAGAGCTTCTTTTGGTCGACCCTTGTTTTCTACAAGGTGAGACACACTAATTCTATTCTGTTGGACTTAATGTATTTGAAAAAGCTAATCATAATTCATTAACTTGGTTTTATGACTGACTAACCAGTTTTAGGTGACAACTGCAGAGCTACAGATGCTTTTGGTTATTCTGGTTCTGGCTGTCTATTCACAGGGTGCCCAGTTGGGCATTGTGAGAGTTCTGGGAAGGTGGGTGCATAATGATTCCTTTTTTTTTTTTTTTTTTTTTTTCATATTTTGGAAAGAAGAAGAAAGAGGAGAGTGCTTCAAGACTGCAGTAGACTTTGGACCTAAAGCTTTCAAAGGGGATTCTAAAAGTCTTTCCTTAGAATTTCACAGCTGCAGTGTCAAGAACTGAGCCTTAATTATTTCATAGAGGAAACATTTGCACCCCAGGAAGACCATGGCTTGTTAGTCATTAGCTGCTAGGAGTAGTGGATATGGTATTAGACATCTGCTTTCTTGACTTCCCTGCCCGTGACAAATAGAGAATTTGTCCTCTGGCATTTTTAAACTTTCCTTTACAACTTGGTACTGTTTTTCTGTGGTTGCTACCAAAGGCCCATTCTGTGGTGTATACCCTCTTATTTTATCTTTGCTTCTTGGAATGAAGATTCTTTTAGCAGCAAAGAAGAGTCTACAGGTCCCATGTCTGCGACATTTTTGAGAACTGAAGTGGAGGTTGGAGTGTGGGCATCTGGCCATTATTTTTAATGACCTTGAGGAATGAACCCTCCTTTGCTTTTCCAGATGGGCAAGTGAAGCTGACAAGTCAGAGCTTTGCCCTCAGAATGACTGCAGGCTCACTGGTTTTGGAGCAAGTTTCCTTGGAGTGCAGCCTGAGGTTTTCAAGGCCAAACTTCATTACAAGAAATCTTTTCAAGGAAGAGGAGTTTGGGGGAAATGAACTTTCATCTTAGCAAAGATGACACTAAGTTTCAGCAAAATTCAGTGCTGGGGGCAAGTGGTAGGATGAATTTAACGTTTTTTTAAAAAAGCATTAAAGCAGATAAAAGTCATTTTGGGAACTCAAAAATGTCATAGTGTTGAAACCAACAGCAGTATGGTTTTCTTTTCTTTTCTTTTTTTTTTTTTTTGGTTGTTCATTCTTCCCGACATTTTTGGTTGTTCATTTTTCCTGACATTTTTCTTGTTCTCAGGTTGTATAAGTAAGTATTGCCTTATTTCTTTGGTTTTGTTGAAAATATGGAAGAGTGAATGAACTGGGTAAGTCAATGATACTCTGGACTCAGTTAACCTGAATCAATTCCATTTATTGCCTGGATGTTGACTCTTAATGCCCATGCTGCAGTCACCATAGCATGCCTGTCTAAGTGTCCACGAGCCTGGTGAGCTGATGGTACTCCCTGTATGTCTTTTGGAACCAAGCCAAATCTAATATCTGTCTTCAAAGTTCCAGTGATATTATTTGGATTGGGATGTTTTTATTTAGTTAATTTTTCTGTGCTGGGGTTTGAACCTAGGGCCTTGTGCATGGTAGGTAGGCACTTTACCTTTGAGTTACATTCCCAGCCCAAATGTTTTTATTTTCTAAGCACTGAGTCTTTCTATCAATGGGATAACACTTGAAAAGGGTCAGGGTTGCTAGCCTTGGATAAACAGTGATGCTATTTTAGAGGAGACAAGACCAGTGTAGAAAATATGAAGAATTATAGCACCATACTGGGCTTTTTTTTTTTTTTTGGCAGTACTAGCGATTGAACGATAGGATCTTAAGCATGCTAGACAAGTGCTCTACCACTGAGCTACATCCCCAGACCCCTTTAAAAATTTTTTTTTTTTATTTTGAGACAGTGTTTCTAAATTGTTCAGACTGACCTCGAACTTGTGATCCTCCTGCCTCAGCTTACTGAGAAGCTAGGATTACAGATAAGCACCACTGTGCCCAGCTCATCCTGGGCAATCTTGATTCACTGTGACAAGAATGCTTAGATAGAAGCCTTGAACTGGGATGGACTTATCTTTCATGTCCAGCTGTGGCTTCCTGGGCAATCTCATTTGGTTGAGCCTGGGCCACGTCATTCTTTATCAGAGTCTACTGTACCTGGGAGCCTCCAAACTTGGTGACTTCTAGGGGTCATCTCATTCAGTTCTGAACACTCTGTTCAGGTACTAAGGATACTCATGAGCTAGCCTCCAGAATTTCTGATGTGCTCTTTCTCCTTATCTATTCCCACCTCTTTTTTTTGCTTTTCATTTTTTCAGGTCAATTTTGCTCCTTAGATATATCTGAGGGCATTGTATTGGGCTAAAGAAGGGTGTAAACATAAAACAGACCTGCTGATGATGATGAAACAGAGTTAATGTCAGGAAGACCTGTGAGAATGGGTTAGTGAAAATGTAGGCAAGCACTTGGGGTTTCTAGGTCCTGAATGCATCTCATGAGGAAGTATGGGAGGTCAATTTAGCTGTACCTAAACAAGATGAAGAGAACTTCAAGCAGGTGGAATGAGATAGATAGATAGATAGATAGATAGAGAGAGAGAGAGAGATTTTTACAAAAAAGAAATTATACTCCAAATACCAATGTAATCATAATCATAATAGTTTATCCTGTACCAGGCTCTATATAAAGTGTATTTCATATATTATTTAATTTCCATAGAAGTATTGTGAGTAATCCTCATTTTACGTCTCTACCTACACAGAATATGAGCTTCATGAGGAGAGTAGTGGTTTTTTGTCAGCCTTATTCACATATTCCAAGCATCCAGCAGAGTGCCTAGAACACAGTAGACAATCAATTAACATTTATTGATTGAGAAAATGTAGAGTCCAGGTCCAAGTCATGTAAGGCAATACCGTTCCTGTTTCTAGTAAGTAAAACTGAGACCTGGAGTTAAGTGAATTTTGCTGCCTGACATTAGGCCTGAAAGAGGTGAAAATGGGACTTGAACTCAGGTTTCTAGGCTTTTTGTTCTGTTAGGAGGATACTGAGTTCTTATGTCACCCTCTGGTGCTAGCCCCAGCCCTATTACATTGAATTGCAAAGGCCTTTAAGTTGGAGGGAGCCGGGTGAATTTGGAGTCATATGAATATAACATAGCAAGAATAGTGTTGGAGAATGTTGGGAAGGAAGGTAAGTGTTGTGTATGGAAATCTGAGCTATTTGGGCATTATTCTAAACAAGGTTAGAAGCCATGGAGAGAGAGAGAGAGAGAGAGAGAGAGAGAGAGAGAGAGAGAGAGAGAGAGAGAGAGAGAGAGTGTGTGTGTGTGTGTGTGTGTGTGTGTAGCTCTCTGTGTTTTATTTATAAGGTTAACTCTGGAGGGTGGGGGTGTGGATGAATCAACCTGGCCAAAGTCTACAGATTTTTCAAGGCCAAATCAAGGCCCTGTTTTTCAGGAAATTGTCAGCACACATGTTTTCATTAAAGAACTTTTGAGAAATGCATCCTTAGATGACTTCATTATTGTGTGAACATCATAGAGTGTATGTACACACACTTGGAGGGCTGGGAGGTCACTGAGTGATGTAGTTTAACAGGATCACCCTCATATCTGCAGTCTGTTCTTAACCAAAACATTGTTATGGAGTGCATGACTGTATTACAGAGAGACTAGGGGAGGGATGTGGAGGAGGGAATGACTGGACTGCTATTATTCATAACTCAGGATCTCCTTTGAATGAGAAAGCACCTTTGTTCAAGACCTGTCACAGGAATGCTGTGTGCCTTTTTTTTGGCTTCTCAACTTCACAAGTGTAGCTTCCAGGTGCTCCAAGGGAGAGCAGAAGCCTAAATGAGGGGAATAGCAAACTGGATTTAGCACAAATACCTGAATCAAGATTTTTAAATAAATGGCTGGAAATTATGGCTGGTGGATACTTAACCTCTTCATTTGTCTTGAGGTAGAATGTTCAATGCTAACCTCTCAGTGGTTCTTCAGATTGGCTTTTGCCGGAGTTTGATTTTAAAGCTTATCTTCTACTTTTTCCCACTCATCCTCACCTTTTGTGTACTTCATCTCTTTCAGGGATTGTGAACAGTTTTTGGTTTTAGACTTGGGTTTGAATCTTTTTAGAGAACTACATTCACTTGTATGGATATTTGGATTTTTATAATTGGGCTAATTGTATCCCTCTTTTATTGAATGTTGTTAGAAGTATTCAGGGAGAAAATGCCTGGAAGAGTTTGGCACAGGGCCTTTCATATGGTAAGTACACAAAAGATTTTACCTGTTCCCATGCAACTGTCTTGAATTACTCTCATTCAAACAGCAATAGGGAAAACAGCAGTCTGTGGCCTCTGAGGAGGTATTGTGGGTCTACCACTGCCACAAACTGAGAGGGAGGTGTTCATATGGCTCCCTCTTTGGAGGTTTAATGCACCAGTAGTAGAAACTGATCTATCTTTGCCTTTTAGTGTTATTTCTTGATAATTTTCCAGGGGTCTGACTTGGTTTTTAGGACTTGAAATGTCTATCAAGGCCCAAATCATCTGTATACTATCCAAGATTAAAATTTGATGTAAGGCTTTTAGCTTGTTTTTTCTTGAGGATGACTATCTTTAGGCAGAGTTCACATTCTTCTTTCTTTGGAGTTAAAGTATTTCTTTTTTTGGGGGGGTGAAATTGTGGGGATGGTAGATGGTACTCATTTTCTTGGAAAATGTTCTTACTTGGAAAAATAATGAGTTGGAAACTCTAATTTAGGTCCCCTTCAGTTTCTTTTGGTGTGTGCAAATGTTATTATTTGCCAGTTCCAAAAATTTAGGAACTGATGATCTATGGGATTATTCTTTACCTTAACAGTTTTGAATCTTCAGGACTATAATTGCACATGCAGATATGTGGCCTTGGATGCTGACCATTAAATTCTGAATGAATATTTTTAAATTTGTAGGTGTCTTTCTCCTTTTCTCCCCTGTTAGCCAACAGCTTTGGTGATTTTATTTCAGTTGGACTTAATCTGGTTATTTCTGGTTTGTATTTTGTGTGGTTGGCTTTAATTTGGCATCTTTATCCAGGGGAACAGCTGACAGTTCAACATTTCTTGGCTTTCCAAGAAATGGCAAGAAATCCAGCATTATTAGTGAAATCATTTAGTCCAAAATAACTGTCCCTCCAACTTTCTTCCTTTTCCACTAAGCTAATCATCTGTCTCTGATAAAGAAGCAGCCAGGAAATTATTTATTTATTCAACAATGCTGAGCCCTTGGGTTGCAGAAATAATGATTAACAAAAGACTTAGTTTCTGCCTTACGACAATAGGCTGCTGGTGAAAACATTTAAATAAATAAATGTTTAGCACAGAGTTTCTGAGACTTAGCACAGTACCTAAAACATAGATGCTGTTGTCAGAAATATATTTCCAAAAAGGTGAGTAAAGAGCTCATACAGAGGTGTTCAGAGCAGCAGCAGTTACTGTGGCCAGAGAATGGCCCAGAAAATCTGAAAGTTCCCTGGGGAAGAGCTGATGTGGATGGAGGCAGGTAGGGTGAGGCCCTAGGTGATATTGGAGGGTTTTTCATCCTGGACACAGCACATGATCTGATGGACTTGGGAAATGACTCACTGATGGTGTTGAGGAGGCCAAGCTGGAGCTGAGTGAGACTAGAACAGGGAGAGCAATGAAAAAGACAGTACTACATTAACACAGGATGGTGAGGAAGATATTTCTGGAGGGTGTGTTGAACCAAATTCAGAGATAGCTATTCTGGGGCCTGCAAATGCCCCTTTTTCTGCTTCTCTCTGGGTATAGGTATCATGTTCTCTTACTGAAGATTGACTTCTTAATGGAAAGTAAGGCTGATCCCCTCTGGAGCCTCCTACCCCAGCTTCCATCTCCAGAGGATTCTTCCCAAAGTTCCAGTTCAGAAACTCCCAGAGAAGGGCTCTGACCTGTTATATTTGGCACATGAAGAGCACAAGGCCCTGGGGCTTGTGTCTGTGCACCTTAGCTCTCCCTGAGAAGGCCTTTGCATTGAGGTGAGCAACCAAACCAGAGCATGCCTACTATGATGACACTGTCCTCTAGCTGGAAAGTGTTTCTTAGGTCCTGTAAACAGATGCTTTTCTTCCCAAAGGAACAATTCATTAGGAAAAGATTTGGGGCCATTTTCAAATATCCTAGTGCTGACCTCTCCTACTCTAATCATCAGCCTCATCTGCCTTGGGAAGTGGTCAAGGCCTTGAGATTCATAGATTTTCTTTGCGGTAGCTGATTACCTGCCTGGTAATTTCAGGTAACCCCTTTCAAAAATACTAGGGCATTGTTTTCACTAAAGGTTTTCTGTTTGTTGGGCAAACAAAACAAAGGTTCTGTAAATATTGCAGGAATTATACTCAATAATGGGCAGGGATCCTCAGTGCCTCTTGGACATTAGCTGAGCTGCCATGGACCAAAAGTAAGACTTGCATTCTAGTCTTGGCTTTCCTGCCTACCCAGAGGTGATGGGGGCAGGGAGCTGAGGTGAGTGAGCCCAGATTTCACCTTTGGTGTTCTTTACTGTGTCATCTGACTTTAGTCTTAAGAGTCTCCAAGTCTTGGATTACTTGCTCTAGAAATTGTAGTTCAAATATCTCAATTTATTAAATTCTTTCTATTTATATGATTCAATGAGGTATTGTATTAGTTTCCTAGGGTAGCAGTAAAGAATCACCACAAACTGGGTGACTTAACAGAAATTTATTCTTTCATAGTTCAGGATTATTCTGCCAACTCCTAGATCTATTCCCTAAAGATCACCACTCTCACTAGTTTCCTAAGTGCTCTTCCAGAATTTCTCTCAATAGATCAAGTGTACACATACATGCACACATTCATACACATCCTTAGAGCTCTCCAAGTTGTTCTCCAAGTTGCTCTACAAATTGCTCTACATTTTGATTTATTCACTTTAATTGCATATTTTGACATCCTTTCATTTTTATCTAGGTCTACCTTATAGTTTTAAACAACTCTACAATGTTCTGTTCTAAGCTGTATCACACTTTATCTAAACTTCTCCAGTTGTTGGACTTTCGGATTTGTATTATTTTGCTTTTACAGAGAATGAGGCAGTGAACCTCCTTATATCCTTGAATAAAATGTGGTTGTAGAATAAATTCCCAACAGCTAAATAGCTATGTTACAAGTTTGTGCATTTAACATATACCACTTCATTCTGCCATCAGCAGTACATGAGAGTGCTCTATTCACAATTTTGTTGATTTAGGGTACTATTAAACTTTTTTCAGGTCCTTTTAATGTATTCCTATAGATTCCTATACATTGTAGTTTTCATGAATTCATATATTTCACTTTTCTTTATGGTTTCTACTTTTAGTATCAGTAGAGTAGACTTCTCAAAATTGAAGATTACCTACTTTCCCCCCCACTACATTAAAAATTGCTATAATTTATGTCATTCAGGTATCTAGAATATTAAAAGGTTATGAAGAAAAATCTTCCCTTCTCCACCCTCTGCCCTGCTTCCAATAAAGATAAATAGTTTAATTTCTAGAAGTTCCTTCCAGAATTTCTTTATGCATTTGTAAGCAAATGCAAATAAATATTCTTATTCAGCTCCTCATTTATTTATTTATTTTTTTACACAAAAGGTAGTGTAGAAGGCACAATGTTCTATATCTCTTTTCTGTATCTCTTTTTTTGAAATATATTTTGGATCCCAGATTGGTACATCTTTTTGTTCTTTTTTTTTTTTTTTTGGTACTGGGGATTAAACCCAGAGGGGTTTAACCACATCCTTTTTTGTATTTTATTTAGAGACAGGGTCCCACTGAGTTGCTTAGAGCCTCACTAAGTGGCTGAGGCTGGCTTTGAACTCAGGGTCCTCCTGCCTCAGCCTCCCAAGGCGCTGGGATTACAGGCGTGTGGCACCGCACCTGGCTCTTTAAAAAATATGTTGTATAATATCCTGTTGTAAGATTCTGTGAAATCAATTCTTGGCTGATGTGTTGGCACACACCTGTAATTCCAGGGACTTAGGAGGTTGAGGCAGGAGGATTGCAAATTCAAGGCCAGCCTAGGCAACTTAGCACAATCCTGTTTCAAAATAAAAGAAGGAAAAGAACTAGGTATGTAGCTCAGTGGTAGAGTGCCCTGAGTTTAATTTATAGTCCTGCAAAACAAAACAACAAACAACCACTCCCAACCAATTCCATGTTGATGGGCATTAAAGTTAAGTCCAAATCAAAGTGATATAAACATCACTTTTTTAGATATTGGGCATATTTCTTCTTCAAGTGATTAAAGATGATCTAAAATTTGTACCTATATTTTCTTTTAGCGCTTTTCATTTCTTTTTCTCAGTACTTTAAAAAATGGGATATTTATACGCAATAAAATAGATTTTAAGTGCCCTTAGTCGATCAATAAGCACAGCAAATGTATCCATACACCTATGTGACCAATCACCCTGATCAAAATATAGAACAATTCCACTCTGCCAGAATGCTCATTCATATCTCTTTCTAGTCAGTATACCTGTATCCCTAGGCAACCAGTTTTTACTCTTTCTTTTTTAAATATCTGTATTTATTTATTTGTATGTGGTGCGGAGAATCGAACTCGGTGCCTTACACACGCTAGGCAAGTACTCTTCCACTGAGCCACAACCCCAGCCCTGACAACCACTCTTCTTATTGTTTAGATTTGCCTGTTCTAGAACTTCATCTAAATGGAATCACACAACATTTGCTATTTTGAGTCTGACTTCTTGTGTTCAGTCTAATAATTTTTGAGATTCTTTATACTGCTATGTGCATTAGCGGTTTGTTCTTTTTTATTGCTATGCTATTTTTTTTACATTCACTTGTTTTTATTCATTTGGAACTAATTTTGGCATTTGATGTGTATTTTCTATGCTGCCATATAAAATGACTACAAACAGTAGTTTAAAACAACACAAACTTATCGTCTCATTGTCTGTAGGACACAAGTCTCGGTTAACTTGGTTTGTTTCACAAAGCTAAAATTGGGATGTTGGCTGCTGGGCTCTCTTTAGGAGAGTCTGCAAAGAATCCTCAACCAAACTCATTCATGTTGTGGCAGGATCTAGTTCCTTGTAGCTATAGGTGTGAGGTGTCCTATATCCTTACTGAATGTCAGCTGGGAGCCCTTTGGTGTTTTAGGGCCACCTACGTTCCTTTACCTTCAAGGCCTACAGTGATCGACCTAGTCCTTTGTGAAGCTTGGTCTGCTACCTCTGTCCTGCCTTCATCTTCCCCTGTATCTTTCTGGTTCTAGCCACAGAGAGTTCTTTGTGTTTAAGGATTCATGTTATTTAGATTGAGCTCATTCAGATAATCCAGGATAACATCCCTGTCTTAAGGTGTATAATCCCAATTATATCTACAAATTCCCTTTGCCATATAATGCTATGTATCCACAAGTACTGGATACTGATCAGGGTATGGACATCTTTGGAGGGTCCATCACTTAGTTTACCATATGGTGTGAAGTAGAAATTTAACCTCTTTTCCAGACATTTAGCCAGTTGTGCTGATTGATTCATTTTTTTCCAGTTTATTTCAAAAGCAACCTTTATCACATATGGAATTCTTTTATAATATATATTTATTTCCTATTTTTCTGTTTTATTACATTGGTGTGTTTACTTTCATATGTGAGTACTACATTGTTAAAAATAATAATCTTATAAATACATTTTAAAATGTTAGAGAAGATTCTCTTTTGATACTTCTGTTTTAATTAAATTCTACTGGCTATTTTGGTATGTTTATTCCTTTGAATGAACTTGATAGTTCTTTCATTAATTTTTTTAAACATCTTTTTATAAAATTAAATTTTTGTTGAAAATATATAGTCATTGATATGGAAAGATTTGACATTTTATGATAACGAATTTGCCCAAGCAGAAACGTGGAGTATTTTTAAAATTCAAGACTATGTGTTTGAGTGAATTTTGCTTTTTCCTCAAATAAATCTTGCAAACTTAAATCTATTCATATATACTTTATAAAGATATTTTTTAAAATGCTCCTATAAGAATTACATGTTCATTTTTTAAATTAAAAACTTTTTAGTTACTCTAGTTTTTCTTTGAAAATCTGTAGTTTATGTTCTCAGGTTATTTTAGTCCTCTGATAATTTAAGCCTGCAAACCTCAAATCATAAAGCAGTGTCAATATAATTAACCTCCCTAGGAGTCCTGCTTCTACTTTTCTCACATAGCAAACTGTTCCATTTGTAATCTAAAATTTAATGAAAAACATGTTTTGAAGTACTGTTTAGTCGAGGGACAAGAGTGAGTCAGTCTGAGGTGAGTCAGGTCCTAAAATGAATATCAGGGGAAATTTAGGACTTTAAAGTTGGCTATATTGAAAATTCTGAACAGCTAATCAAATAGGGATCAAACCAGTGGAATAAAAGGCTTTTTTCCTTCTCCCCTTTAAACAAAACAAATTGTTTCATGAAGTCAGGAAATTTTCTTTACACTTGCTTTGCAAGGTTAACAGCAGTATTATTGGGTCTCACCTTGGTTTTGCAGGTTGTCACTCCATTTTTTTTTTAAGGGGACAAGTAGTAAGGAAACTTAGAATTTCATATTTATGGGGATGCTCTGAAGCAGTTAACAAGTTTCTAATTGTAATACTGTGGGCAGTAATAGGGGATGCTTGGAGGAGATATGAATTGAGTTTACTCAATACAACCTGTGATCCCACATTCGGTACCAAAATGTGGTACAGAAATAATTTCAAGAGAACTTAGTTCATAATTACAGGTGTTATTCATCTTTATATGTTGAGTGTTGTGCATCATAGAAAGAATGCATGAAGCTCAGAGATGGCAACAGGATAGTGCAAAGAGCATGGAAATACCCTGCACACTGAAATTCTGGGAAATAGCCTTCATTTATCCATCATGTTCACACACAAGGAATTGGAAGCTAAATTTTCCACTGAATAGAAAAATAACATTTTAGATGTTGCACCTGGATTACTGTTCTATCCAGAACCACATTCTCCAATAGAACTTTCTGCAATGATGGAGGTACTCTGGCTCTGTACTGTCAGATATGGTAACCAGGAGCCAGCCACACCCTGCCATGGAGCACTTGAGACATGAATAGAGTGACTGGGAAGCAGAAGTTTAATTGTATTTTGGTTAATTTAAATTAAAATTTCAATATATTCATGTGTCTAGAGGCCACCATATTGGACAGAGTGTTCTAAATAGAATAATAAAAGAATAGTATAGGAGCCAGATCAAATAGTAATAGTTAAAGCTAAATCACCATGTTTTTAGCTTTAAGTAACAGAAAACCCAATGTAATCAATAAGAATATTTATTGCTTCATTTTGAGACACTCTATTGTTTGGCAAACCCAACAGTCCCTGTCAACCTCTTTTTCTGCCTTCCATTATAGATCCAGATAGTTATTTCTGACCAGTGACACAGGTGGGATCTACTTAGGGACTTTGGAAAGTTTCCTCTTTTGTGGAAGAATTGAGTGGTATGGGGTTGTGTGTGGCTCTTCCCTTTGCCCTGTTACTGCCTTGAAGATTATACCTAGAGTTTTAGCAGCTTTCTTCAACCCTCCGCAGACAAACATGAGGGCACAAAGCCAATGTGTTTATAATGGTGTCACAGAAAGATGCAGAACTACTTTTACCCCCTGACTTTTGATTATGTGAGAAAATTACTGCTCCTGGTTTAAGCCATGTTCACATATTCTGTTTCTGGGAGCAGATACATCCTAACTGATGTATTCACATAAACAGAAGTAAGTCCAGAGATGGGGCAGGCTTTAACATTCTCTCAAATCAATGCCTCCCATCAGTTTTCCTGTGATTCCCTGGGCTCGGTCCTCTTTATTTGAGTGTTGGTTTTATCCTTAGGCCCGAAGCAAACTGAAGCTGAAGTTAGGGTCACATATCTACACATCACAATGTCTAGATTCACAGCCTCACATCCATATTAGACATGCCCCAAGAAATAATGATCCTTTTCTGGAAGCTTGTTCAAAAAAGTGATAAAACATTTCTCCAGAGTCCTTCATAAAACACTTCTTTACGTTTTGAGGTCCAGAACTGTGCCCCATGCTCAGTACTGAACCAATCCCTGGCAGGGAGATAGGATTTGCTCATCAAAACCTTAGAAATGGGGCTGGGGTTATAGCTTAGCAGTAGAGCACTTGCCTCACACATGTGAGGCACCGGGTTTGATCCTCATCACCACATAAAAATAAATAAAATAAGTGAAGATATTAAAAAACAAACAAACATTAGGAACTAGGAATAGAGTTGGCTTTTCTTAAAGCCAGAGGCTTTTAGAGGGGACAGAGGTAAATAACTGAATCAAAATTGGGGTTCAGTTAGACAGGAGCAGTTACTTTAAATGGCCCAAGAATGGACCCTATAGCCAAATGGGTAGATTATCAGAGCTTCCTAAGTTATAAATATCATTAAGGATCAACTTTCACATTTCTACCATAAAAGATTAACCTGTTTTTATTACAAAACCATTTCCTGGCACCAGGCTATCTCTAGAATCTAATGAAATCTCCTTAGCCACTTATCGGTAATCGGTGCCTTAGAAAATTTATTTCCTGAGCTTATTTGTGCGCTGTATAACTGAATGATGACTGTAAGGTGTCTAGGTCAGAGTCCATTCTTCTCCCAGCTCTTTGGTAGTGATATTACTAAGCTGAGAAAATGGTTCTCATTGTTATCTAGTGGTCTTACATATTGCTACCTAATAGTTACTTATTAAAAACAACACAGGGCTGGGGATATAGCTCAGTTGGTAGAGTGCTTGTCTCACACGCATAATGCCCTGGATTCAATCCCCAGCACCGCAAAAAACCAACAACACAATTCTCTATGGTTGAGTCAGATCTTCATAAAAGAGGACATTCATATGGCCCATAAACTTAAGAAAAGGCACTCAATGTTTTTAGTCATCAGGAAAATGCTAATTAAAACCACAGTGAGATACCACACTGGCTAAATTTGAAAACACTGACAATACCTAGCATTGAAAATACTGGCAGTTTATACTCTCAGCATACTGCTTTTGGGAGTATAAATCGATTCAACCACTTAGAAAACTGGTGGTATCTACTAAAACTAAACAGTGTACTTCCTCTGCACCTCAGCGATTTTCTTCCTGGGAAGGTACCCCCCACCCAGTGCAGACATTATTCACTGAGAGACGTGTACAAGAATGTTTATAACAACTTCATTCATAATTATCTCAAACTCATCAACATATGGATAAATAAGTGCTCATCAATAGAATGGATAAGTAAATTGTGACATGTTCATACAACAAAACATTGCACTGCAATAAGAGAATGGGACTGGTACTTGCAATACTATAGGTGAGTCTTACACAGATAAAGTTCAAGAAAAGAAATCATTTAAGAAAGGTACCCACTGTGTGGTTATGAGGTTCAAGGACAGGCAAGACTCATCTGTGGTTGAGAAGTCAAAATAGTGCTGGAGGAGGGATTAGATTAGAAATGGGCAAGAGGGAATCTTCTCAGGACCTGGAAATGTTCAAATACAAATTTTGGTGGGGAGTTACATGAATTTAAAAATTCAATGAGCCAGACATTTAAGACCAGTGCCTGTTACATGCATTATTGTGTTTTATCTCAATAAAAATGTTACCAGAAAAAAAGGGGGGCCTGTTTAAGATAATGGGATATGACAGATCCCTATTGTATCTCTTTTTATTACCAATGTATGGTAATTTTGATATATGTTATCTGACAATTTGTAACCCCACGTGTATTTGTTGCATAATGAGGTTATTCTTATGGTCACAGAAATTATACTGTGAATTCCACCTGCTTGTGATGCCTGCTAAGAGATGAGTTTTAATTGTTATCTTGTCAATAGGGCCAGGCCTTCTTGTGGTTTTGTAAATAATTTGTATCTTGGCTGCCTTTACTTCTGGGGTATGCATGTAAATAATTACTAGTAAAGATGGGGGAGTCTTTGGTATCCTGCCATGTTTTAGGGATTTTGGTGTAGCATAGTGTGCATAAGTTATATAAGTAAATTTCCTGTTAAACATGGAATAGAAATACAAGTCTAGAAAATGTTCCTTTACATTGATGCATTAATGTTTCTATTTCTAGATTTCTGATTCATTTCTTTTTTACTTAGATTTCCTTTTAAACTGTGGTAAAAACCACAAAATTTTTCATTACTGTTTTTAAGTGTGTTTACAGGTTAGTAGCATTAAGTACATTTTCACTGTTGTCCAACTGATCTCTAGAACTTTTTCATTTGCAAAACCGAAACTCTGTATTTCTTAGACATACCTCCACATCTCTCCTTTACCCCACTCCAGTCAGCCACCATTCTGCTTTCTGACTATATGAATTTTATTTCTGTAGACACTTAAGAGAAATGGAACTATATACCATTTGTCCTTCTGTGTCTTGTTTTTTTTTTTTTTTTTTTTTGTGTGTGTGTGTGTGTGTGGCATTTAGGATTGAATCCAGGGGCATTCTATTATTAAGCTATACTCCCAGCCATTTTTATTTTATTATCTTTTACAAAATTTTGTCTCACTAAGTTGCTGAGGCTGGCCTTGTACCTGTGATTTTCTTGCCTCAGCCTCCTGAAGTCTCTGAGATTATTGATGTTAAATGTTTTACCCCATAGAGTCAGTGACATAGAATGGTTATTCACAGGGGGCTGGAGACTATGTGTATGTAAAAGAAAATTCCGTAGTATTACATTTATATTTGAAATCAAAGCTCCCATTTGTATAATGCAGAGTAAAGTTTGGCTAAAAGACTTGAGATTGATTTCTCCTGCCCCCTACTCTCAGTCCCATGAAGTCCATCAGCAACTCTTATTGGCTCTTCCATCTGAATTCATTCTATATTGGCCTATTCTTTTCCATTTTGCCTTTGGCTAGGATGATCCAGAGACATCCCTTAGAACTTATTAATTCTTAGCTTAAAATCTTCTAGTGCTGTACTGTTCAGTGCAATAGCCACTAATCAAATATGGCTCTGTATGTATTTACTTAATTAAAATTAAGTAAAATTTAAAATTCAGTTTTTCAGTCATACTAACCATATATGTAATAACTGCATGCAGCTAGTGTATTGGATAGTGCAGAACAGAACATTTGCATTGTTAAAAAGTTGTAATGAACAGTGTTGCTTTCCCAGTTGCATTTAAGATGAACTCCAAGCCCCTCTGAAGTCCTTTACGATCCTAGTTCACTTATCTTTGTAGACATTGCTTATCCTTCAGCTTCACTTCTGCATCCTACTTACCTGTCTTCTTGAACTGTGAAGCTCAGAGCCTTTGTACATACTGTTGCTCTCTCCTGAACACCTACCCTTCGCTGGGATAACTGCTCTTCTAGAATTTTGGCTTTAAAAGTCAATTCCAAGAGAGGCAATCTTGCATTTTGACCCCTAGAAACTAAGCTGTTTTTCTGTTATATGATTTCTTATAACCTTGACTTTTTCTTTGTTAGAAGAAAAATCTATTTAATATTTTCATAATTATTTATTTAATGTTTTCCTCCCTGGGGATAGTAGCTATTCTTTTACCTTCAAACTTCTGATATGCAGCATAGTGCCTAGCATAGGTTAGGCATTGTATAATTTCCAGGGCTGGAGCATTCTGCAAGATACAGACTCTACTGGGAAGCACATGTGTTCAGTGAGTGTCTGAGATTTCACGAGAAGAGGCATGTAGGTTTAGAAAGTCAAGAGATCCTGCATATGAGGGAGGTATTTATTTATGGTGTTTACTTTTTACTGGAAGTATGACTCATAGGATGCAAAGTCCAGGACAGTTCAGAGCTGGACTAGTCAACTGGTTTTAGAATCATCATCTTGTCTTTGATGTATATGTAGTTGGGCGTGGATGAGGCTGTGTATATTAAGGAGGAATCATTTGAAGTTGATAGACAAAGGAGACCAGCTAGAATGGAACAGCTGTCAGTTTTTAGAGGCCACTTAACTGAGTTTTGGTGGGTTGGGGCAGGCAGTGAGACTGCTGAGGCCTGGTGGCAAGGTGAACAGGCCACCTTGTTCCTTTTAGCACCTGAAGAGGAAAGGCTTTGGAATAGCACCTTACTTATCCAGAAGCCTCTGAAAGATTTTGAATGAGTTTCTTAAGAAAATCCCTACTCTTCTCCTCCCACATTTGTATCCTTTCTTTTATGTGGGGGGAAAAGAAATCAAAGAAAATAAATTGGAATCTTCAGAATGAGTTCTTAGTTTGGATTCTTAATTTGAACTGTCTATAGCCCCCTGCCTGGGGAAAAGGAAATACTCAGTTGTAAGAGGAACTGTCTTTGAATTCAGTGAGAATTGTCTCTCACCCAGCATTCCAGAACTGATAATGGATCATTGACTGCTTTGGGAGTCTTTAGATTTAAAAAAAGAAGGGCACCAAAAAAAGTAAGCAGTTTTTTTGGCAAAGAGGGGAGCTCTGCTTAAGAACTCCCTTAGTGCTTCTATGGATTCCTTGGCTGGATTTAGGAATTCAGTTAATATAAGAACTGATTATCATGTGAAAAGCACAAAAATTCTATCAGTTTTACATGTACATAGGAGTGAAGTTCAAAGAAATGACCAAAGCATGATGCTTTTATATTTTTCAGACAAAGAATAATAAATCTGTGAAGGAATGACAGGACAAATGGATATCTGGACTAGAGCCGTAAATTCAAAGGGAGTTACCAAGAGATATGTGTGGGAGGAAGATGGAGAAGCTAGTGAAGGAAAAAGATTAAAGTTTGTTTACTCAAGTTCATTGCAGCCCCAGTTACTAGTATGTGGTGATCATGGTTCTTTTCCAGCCTTGGTATGTAAAGGGCATCCCTCCTGAAAGAATCTCCATGGTTTGCTGCACGTAGGGAGGCCAGGTCATATGGCCTTTCTACAATTACAGATCTTCAAATGATTGCAGTCTGAAACAACCAATATACAAATTTGGCATGTTTTGAGATGGTACATTTTTAATCCCTTTATTGTCAAGAATTCTACTAGTATCTGGAAAAGATATGAAGACAAATCCTTCTTCTGCCCATCTCAGCTCCGCAGGAATGCCACCACTTGTAATCTTGCTCTATTCCAATAACTCAATTATAGAAGTTCAAGTGTAAATACACAGCATATATACACAGTAATAAGAAGCCATAACTTCTTGATTCTGCTGTGTTTCAGACTTGTTTGTTTCAAAATCTACTAAGTACATTTGCATTTTTCTTGCTTTTGCTTCCTCAACTTAGTGAGGCAGCCTGTGACACTTTCCAACAACTAGACTTTGAACTCTCATAGCCACGTGGTAACACTGACCAAAAGCCAGTAGTGCAGCTGTGAAACTGTCTTTATGTATCATGTAGCTTTTGCATCATTAATAAAACTGAAAGCATAGGGGAATAAATGCTTGGTACCAGCCCCAACTATCATATATTACAGTGATTTTACTGGATGCTAACATTTTAGTTTCTGTCCTGGCCTGTCAGAGTGTAGTTCTTAGTTCTTGTTTAAATTCCAGAACTGCCACTTTCCCATGTGAATGTGCCAAGTAGCTTAACTTCTTTTTGCCTCAGTTCCCCTACATATAAAACAGTGATGCGAGCATGCCTACCTGGGGTAAGAATGAAAGACACAATAATGTAAAGCACACTAATAAAGTACATATTAGCTCTCAAAAGTATTCTCATTATAGTAAATTATTGTCACTTTAATTTAATAATTTTATATTACAAATTGACTGCCAGTGATTTTAAAAAGAATCAAAAGACCCAACAATTGAGCTGTCTGTCTTCTGTGGTGGAGATATAAAGCATTCTTCCTTATAATGAGAACATAGTTTTCAAGGAATCCTATTGGGAAGCAAAAAGCCTTTTTAGTGGTTGGCATTCCTCCTATCCTCTTGGCATGAGTGTACCAAGGAAAAGCAGAAACAGGTGAATGAATACCTTAGATATTTGCCTACATAACATTAGTGCTCATGTTGGTTTTCTAAAGGGGTAAGAAAAAAATTTGAAGTGAATAGCTTTTATTGTTATTTGCAAATACAGTAGAAGCATTTTATGTTTAAATTTTCAATTAGACCCTTAAAGAGTTTCATTTTAATAACATTTATGGTCTGATTATTAAGGTGATACATTGCACAGCAGTTGGAAATTCAGAAAAATATAAGGAAGAGAATTAAAACCCTGCCTAATCACAATGGCCTGGCTGTTAACATTGTGGCATATTTCAGTATATTTTATTACATTAAGTATATTTTAAATATATTTAAATTTTAATTTGATGGGCTGGGGATGTGGCTCAAGCGGTAGCGTGCTCACCTGGCATGCTTGGGGCACTGGGTTCGATCCTTAGCATCACATAAAAATAAAATAAAGATGTTGTGTCCACCGAAAAACTAAAAAATAAATATTAAAAAATTTTCTCTCTTTAAAAAAAATAATTTGACATCACACACTTCTTACATATAGCTTGTATTTTTCATTTACTAACTTTATCAATAAATGTCCTTTTATAATATGATTTTTAAAATAAATATATGGCTTTATGTGTATTTACTGATTTCAATCCATTATGTACTATGGATCAGTTTTTCACCATGGTGAACATCCGTGGGGTTGAATCTATTTATGACATAGTATATTTCTTCTGTAAGCAATGCCTCATCACTTGGGATCATTCTTTTCATCATTTTCCAATGTTACTTTGTTTAATTTTCTATTTCTTTACTTAGTAGTGAGGGTAATCCTACTTATCCACTGTTTTGGACTCTTACATATGTTGGTCAGAATATTGATCTTTTCTTGCAATGGACAGGTATTGTCCCTTTGTCAGTTGTCACAGTGATTTCCTTGTTCTTGTTTTCTAATCATGGCCAGTTTAAAGACTTTCTATTGGACAAATGGCTAACAGTATTAGAGAAACATGTCTATTCCCTAGCAAATCAGTGCCTTATGTTTTTCTCATATTTTCTTTCCTCAGTCATCTCTTTGTAAATGTGTCGTATAATTTAGAGATTATTGGATTGAAAGTATATGTAGAATTTTGTATTCTGACTTATTTAGGAGTCATGCCTCATTCTGAAAAAATGCAGTACAGTTCAAAAACCCACTCCCAACAAGCTTGGATGTACTTAAAATAAGCCACAACATATATCTGCTTGGTCTTGCTGCTTTTCCTAATGCTCTGTTGAAATTTGAAATGATAAAGACTATAAGGAATATTATCTGTTCAAGAATTGAATTGATCAACAAGATACGCTCTAGATTTTTATAACCTCTTTGGTACATGCTCTGCATGAATGCCTGTATTGTCCTCCCATTTAAGGCCCTCCTTTCTGCTTTGCCTTGTCCACTGTGATCCTGAGAGAGGGAAATCCTAGGGGACATCTCTTTTGACCTCTTCCTTTTTCCTGTCTCCTTGGAAGCTGCTTCTAGAGGCATTCTTGGAAACTCTGCTTTCCTGCCTTTGTTCCCCCTCCACTGAGTCCCAGCATGTGGTCAGGGCTGCCAGGTACTTCTTTCCAACCCCTTGGCCACACCCAAGAAAATCAGTAATGTACCTTCTTTATGGATCTGGCATTCAAACTTTTACACCACAGACATTTAAGTACCCTTATGTGTTAGGCCATAGAGCCACGAAAATGAATAAGACAGAAATTGACCCAAAAGAGGTACCCTTGAGAGATTTGTATAAGTAAGCAAGCAGTGGCAACTTCAGGTACAAACACTTCAATGCTCTTTTTATAGTGTTTTAAGAAGGGAATGGGGCAGGAGAAATAAGAGGCCTTCAGAACTACACCTGCCTTCTGCATTTTACTAAGAGGGCAGAAAGACTGTCAATGGGGTCTTGTTTATTGATGTGGTACAGTGACCAAGGACAGAAGCTTGGAAATTTTCAGATCTGGGATCAGAACTGGGAAATGCCATAGCAGATTCTTAGGAAAGTGACTTGAGCCTGTTTGGGTTTCAGTTTCCTTATCTGAACAGTGGGGATAGTACCCCCTTATGGGCTTTGGTGATGGGTAAACAAGAGAATAATCATGGTACCAGTTGCAGAAATAGTGCTCACTACCTGCCAGTTTTATGTTGTCCCATGCATGAAAGCAGCCTCCAGTAGATCATTAATACCGAATAAATGAAGTGTTCTGGCTGCCCGCAACGTCAGAAAAGAACTGAGAAGGAAAAGTTCTTCTCAGAAGCCCTGTCTAAGCCCTGTGCTGGTGAGAAGTGTTGCCAGGGTGTGGTCTCTGAAGGTGGGTGGGGCCAGAATGAACAAACTCCTCCAGGCTCTGGGCAATACAAATGTGAAGGTGAACTTGCCTTACACGGGCAGCAAGCCTTTCCTCGTCCCCTACAGGATGGACCCAGCAGCTTATGCTGAGCTTTTGAAAGAATCTGGCAACCAGGTTCTTAAGAATGGGAACTTCTCTTTGGCCATCAGAAAGTACGATGAAGCCATCCAGATTCTCCTGCAGTTATACCAATGGGGGTAAGTATTTGGATTTTATATCCACTTAAAAAAAATGAATATTCTGTTGTTTATGTTTTCTTCTCATTTCTTACTGCACCATCTTGTTTCTGTTTCCTTTCTCCCTCACTTCCTATACATTGTCAGCATAGAAATTGAATGAGAATGTTAGTGGAAAAAGGGAAACAGAAACTGAAACACAGAGGGCTGTTGATAAACATAACAAGAGCTTCTACTTCTGTCTGGTTAAGGGATCGCACTTTCTGGGACAGCTGAAGTCCCCTCTTTCTTTCATCTTCTTGATGTTCTTGCCCTTTACCCCTTACCACAGGGGCACACCTTCCAGGCACCAAGGCTTACTCTTGCTTTCCTTGCCCCTTCGCTTTAGGAGACCTGTTCTCAAACACTATAGTCATGACAGGATGAGAAATTATTGAGGACTTCAAACAGCCTTTGTTTATGTAGGTTATAGCCATCTGTTAATCCAAATTAAAACTTAAAACTGAGAAAGATTTAAAATATGTAATTTTTAATTTATTAAAAGTACCCCAAGTCTATTATGTTTTTATGAAAAATACCTACGTTTTTCAAAACAAAAGTTTGTGAGAAGAGTGACACATTTTTGCAAGTTTCCTCAGCATTTACCTTAGTAAAAGATAGTTTGCTACATCACTTGTTTCTGCATTCATTTTGTTTTGATATTACATTATGTAGCCTCTAGAAAATTCCTTGTATGCTGTAAGAGACTAAGTGTGAAAAAGGTTCATAGTATTTTAATATTATTGTTCTGTTATTTCCTGATGTTGCTGTAACAAATTACCATGAACTTAGTAGTTTAAAACAATACATATTTTTCTTTTACATTTCTGAAGGTCAGAAGCTGAAATGAATTTTGTGGGGCTAAAATAAAAGTTTTATCAGGGTGACTGCTTTTGGGACTCAGAGGAGAATCCACTTTCTTGCCTTTATTATCTTTTAGTGTCTACCTATATTCCTTGGTTTTTGTCCCCTTCCATTATCAAAGCTCATTGTTCCAATCTCTGTGCCCATCATCATAGTGCCTTCTCCTTTCCTGTAGTAGTGTTTCACTTTGTCTCCCACTCCTAAAGATCCTTGTGATTGTATCATAGTCCAAGATTATCTTCCTTCTCAAGATCCATAAACTTGTCATAACTGCAAAATCCTTTTTGCTGTAAAAGGTTATATTTGGGAGCCATTGTTTGGCATATTATGATGGTGAAAATATTTTGACCCTGTGAACAATCTGAAATGAAATGGTCTTGCAACCCTCAGAGATTTGGAGATCATTTTGGGGGAAATGGCTATAATAGATGGAGCAGAATTTGGCATCTGTGGGGTATACACAGTCTAAACATGTCTTGTGAATTAAATTACTGAAACATAGCTCTCACCTCTTTTTCTATCATCCCTGGTGTCTGAACTCTAAATGAACTTGAGTTGAGTGTGATTGATTTATGCCTGTAGCCTCTCTTGTTCTGTTTTAGCCTGGTATATAGATCAGGATTGTGTAAGACTGGGCCTAGAACTCCTCATTTAGTATAAAACATTCAAATTTCCTAATGAGGTACTGTTGCAGAGTGGTTTTGATGGTACACTGATTCCACACTGTTTGTGCTTAGATCTTAGCTCCTTCACTACTTTTGTGACCACTAATTGGGACTTCTGCCTCAGTCCTCACATGCTGCCGAACCTTCCTGACACTATCACCTTGCCTACTCCCGGCTGCTTGCTTTCCTGTCTTTGTTAGCAAACATAGGGATTAGGTGTGTGTGATTTTCTGAGGGAATCCTCTCAGGAGAATGGGACCCAGGGAAGCAGGCTGGGGCAGGTTAGAGCTCCAAGCAGGGATAATACTTTCAGGGTGGATTCAGCCTGATTCCACTGGAAGTTCTGGAGCATGAATTCTACCATAGAGCTGGTTCCACTTTCAAACCAGAGGGCTAACCTTTTCATTGCCATGTCAGTCATTGTAGGCTGTCCAGCCTCTGGGGGTTGACCTAGGGAGTGGACTGCCATAACAAAATACTATAGACTGGGTGGCTTAAACAAAGCGAATTTATTTCTCATAGTTTTGTAGGCTGGACATTCAAGGTGCTAGACGATTTGGTTCCCCTATGAAGGCTCTCTTCCTGGCTTATAGGTAGCTGCCTTCTTCCTGTGTCCTTACATGGCAGATAGAGAAGAGAGCGAGTATGCTCTCTAGTGTCTCTTCTTACAGGGGCACTAGTCTTGTTATGAGGGCCCCACCCTCATTACCTCATCTAAACATAATTACCTCACAAAGGCCATATCTCTAAAACTGTAACAGTAGGGGATTAGGGCTTCAACATATGAATTGTGGGGGGCATAATTCAGTCTGTGCATGGTGTAACTTCCTGGGGAGAGGGCAGCTTTTGTTAATCAAAGGGTAGGTCACTGGAGAAGGGAGTTCTGAGAGCCCCTAGATGGAGCCAACAGTTGCTGCAGCTGGAAATGGTTACACATGTCTGGAAAAGTCACCATGGTATCACTTAAGTTTGTGGTCATGGGTACCCTGATAATACCTGCTACCTGCTTTGCCATTTCCTGCCTTCTGAGTCTTATCCCTTCATCTGAAGGAACTCATAGGCAGTGAAATAAGCCAGATACACAGAAAACCAAGGGTGGGGACAGTAATAGAGGTGATTATTACTTTATTTTTTTTTTGTATTACCTAACTTTTCTACAGTGATTTGTATTGTTTCACAATTAAAATATTAAATACAAAAGTCGTAAGTCTTGCTTTTCTCCTTTGTGTGTTTTACATCTCAGTGGCACTTGGGCTTCTCTTGACACTGTAGTATATTTTGTATCTTACTTCTTCCAACCTGGTTCCAGTTCTAACCTTGCTACTGTACTACCTATAGACACAGGCAGGAGGGGTTCTCTGCTGTGCTTTAGAGGGCCCCCCCCCTTTGGCCATCCTCCAGCTGTGACCCTCCCTACAGGCAGGAGTCTGTGGGTTGGGGCTTCACTCACCCAGAGCCCTTGCCTCCCCTTTGTCAACACTGTGATTAGCAGAACCCTGGAGTTCCCTGCCCATAGACCCTGCTCCCAGGGCCTGCGGGAGTCTTTAATCTGCAGCCTATGGTGTGGTCATGTGTTCTGCAAGATCCTTCCTGTGTATTACTCTGCATCCATTCAGCACCAGCATCTGTGTG
This sequence comes from Callospermophilus lateralis, assembly GCF_048772815.1. Classification (NCBI taxonomy): domain Eukaryota; kingdom Metazoa; phylum Chordata; class Mammalia; order Rodentia; family Sciuridae; genus Callospermophilus; species Callospermophilus lateralis. The sequence continues at coordinate 199,629,712 of NC_135305.1, read as the reverse complement.
GAGTGGTTCCTGTAAAGGCCCAGTGGGAATTCCCCTCCTTAGCACCAGTCACCATTTTTATAACATCTTCTCCAACAATCTCTGAAAAATAAAAAGATTTGTGGAGATCAGTGGGAGATGAAACTAAGGTAATGAGAACATTTGCCATTAGAAGGTGGGAGCAGAGAACTTGGAAGTGAAGAAGAACAAATTTGTACATTGTAAATGCTCTAGGCTTTCTAGGGGGCTATAGAGGACAGATCTGATGGGTATAATTGAGACATTTCCTGCTGGAACCCTCTTCCTGATGCCAGGGTGGCCTTCAAGGATTGTTTTCCATGTTTGCTTTATTGACCACCATTTTGTTTTTTCTCACAGGGTCCCCCCGAGGGACTTGGCTGTGCTGCTGTGCAACAAGTCCAATGCATTTTACAGTCTTGGGAAATGGAATGAGGCTTTTCTTGCTGCCAAGGAGTGTCTTCAGTGGGATCCAACCTATGTGAAGGTATGAGTTGGTAGCAGCTTTGGGTGGTGACTGCTGCCCTCTTCCTCTTAACCTGCCTCTTTTCCTCCTGTCTTTTTTTTAAAGCATAGAAAACTAGTTTTATTTAAAGGATAGAACAGAGATAGACTTCTCTGAAGAGAAGGGGCCCCAGAGCTGGGTGTCTGAAAGTGGGAGTATCCTGCCCCTTTTATACATTTTAGATTTCCTTTGTTCTCATGCTCTCTCCTCCCTCCTTTCTTTGTAAAATGTACATGCTAGGTGTGCTTCTCCTGAAATTTTCTTTGTACTTAAGATAGCGGCCCATAGGGCAGGTGAGCATTACCTGGAAAAGAGTAAAACCAGTGTTAGCAAATAATTCACTTTTTTGGGACAGTGGAGCTTGGCCTCCTGGCATCTGGAGGATAGTGAGATTTTGGAGGAGCTCATATTATTCTTATATAGTTATACCAATACTTCTAATCTGTTCATGTTTTTTGCTGTTTATAAGTTTCATTATAGCCAGGCTTTCTTTCAGATGCAAGCTGGGTAGATGACATGATGCCAGTTCTTCAGAGAGAATTTCTTAGTGTAGAAATCAGCTCCTTGAGGAGAAATCATGGAAGTTTGAGAGGCTGCATTTCAGTTAAAATGCCCTAAGTGTCCACTTTTTTTGGGAGGAAGGGCTTGTTGTTACAGTGCTGGGGATTGAACTCAGAGCCTCATGCATGCTAGGCAAGTACCCTACCACTGGACTGCATTCCCAGCCCTAGTGCCCACTCATCAAGGCAGGTTCACAGGTTCTTGATGCCTCAAGGCAGACAAAAGGAGCAGAGGACACCATCCCAGCCATTTAGTATTTCACATTCAAGTTGGCAAGAGGAATCTGGTGTAAATAAAATAACAGGATTTAAATCAAATAGCAATTCTGGAGCTATCTGAAGCAAATGGCAATTAAGTGTCAAATTAGTGGTCTAGACAGTTTTTAGAGAGGCTCCACAGTAAAGTGGGAAAAGCCTAGGCCTTTCTGTCTCATGTTCTACAGTGTTCTGGTTTCAGCAGATTGGCTGAATTACACTTCTCTCAGCCTTAATTTCTTCCACTGCAAACTGAGATAATGCTTATGTGTTGCTTCAAGGATTAAGGAGACAGTAACCAAAGTTGTTAGTACTTAGTAAGTAGGAGTTATTGTTATATCCTTAGTGGCATTTGTGTATGATTACTGGAAGTAGACTGAAGTGAAAAGGGGTGGGGAGGCTAGGCCTAGTGATTACTACCACCCTGAGAGAGGAGTGTGGATATTGTACATTGTAAGTAGGCACTGACCTTAAGCCTCTCTTTTGGAGAATGAATACTTCTTTTTTTCCCTGCAGTTCTGGGGTTCATACCTATGGTCTAATGCATGTCTGGAAAGCACTCTGTACCACTGAGCCACACCCCCAGCCTGGAGGGTGGATATTTTGAAAGTCACTGACTAATTTTAAATGGGGCTAGGGTTGTGGCCCAGTGGTAGAGTGCTGGCCTAGCATGCATGAGACACTGGGTTCAATCCTCAGCACCACATAAAAATAAAACAAAAATATAGTGTCCACCTAAAACTAAAAAATGAATATTTAATAAAAAAATTTCTTAAAAAAAAATGAGAGTGCAGGTCTGGGGTTGTGGCTCAGTGGTAACGTACTTGCCTCACATGTGAGAGGCACTGAGTTCAATCCTCAGCACCACATAAAAATAAATGAATAAATAAAATATTGTGTCCATCTACAACTAAAAATAAAAAATAAAAAAATGGGAGTACATTCCTGAGAAACTCTTCCCAAAAGCATTTCAGGATTGTCTCATTTTCTAAGCAGGACAGGGTAAGGAGTAGTTAATGTTTGTCTGCATCTCAGAAGTTGTGACTGTGGCCCAAGGGGCAAGAGGTGCTGAATGATACTCCAGGCTTCTTCCTTGAGTGGCCAAACTTACAACTCTTGATAGCACAGCCACCAGGGCCATTCCTCCATTCTTATGCAGGGATTCTATGTGTCATTGTCCTCTGCTCCCCATTTCCATTGTTCTCTATAGGAGAGGAAAAAATTTTTCTCCTCTGCCTATTTTTGGTACAATAGTTGGGCCCCTATAAACAACACTGATAAGAGACAGTTTACCAGAAGGAAAGCATACAAATTTTATTTTTGATGCTGATTTTTGTGTGACATGAGGACCTTTATAGAAAAGAAGTAAACACCCCAAACAACGGGATAGGCCGTAAATGTATATGTAATTTTCAACAAAGTAATAAATTGTGTAGATATGGAAAGACAAAGGAAAAGAACTTTTAGGGCTGTGACCTGTGGGAAGGTTGATATATGGAGAAACAAATGGAAGGTAAGGACAATCTTAGCAAGGTTTGTGCAGGTCCATCTTGGAATCAACTTTCTTTCTTTCTCATGATCATACAACTTTTCTGGTAAAATATTTCTTAGGAGTTTTTGCATTTAGTCATTTAAACTCTGGGAAGGCTTCTTTTTGCATCTGCTGAATCTTAAATTCCTTCAGTTTAAAATAATCTATATGCCAAGGTGGCATATTCAGATTCCCTTCACCTCTCTTCAAAATAAAAAATGAAATCTAAATCTGAGAGTCAAAGAAATGGAAGAATCTGTACCAGCTTGCCTGGTTGGGGTATAATACAAACAACAAACATATTTTTTTTCTTCTCTCTCTCTCTCTTTTTGACTGTTAACCTGAGGTCCTTAAACTCTCTTTTTTCTTTCTTTTTGGTACCAGAGATTTAACACAGGGGTGCTTAACCACTGAGCCACATCCCCAGCCCTTTTTTATATCTTATTTAGAGACAGGGCCATGCTAAATTGCTGAGATTGGCTTTGAACTTGTAATCCTCCTGCCTTAGCTTCCAAGTTGCTGGGATTACAGATGTGCACCACCATGCCCGGCTAAACTTTAAAATGAAGATTAAAACAAATAAAAAACAATCTTAGTTGAAATGTTTAAGTGCTTTCCCTTTTATGAACCTAGTTTGTGAACACTTAGTGTATTATCTTAGAAAGTTGTATTGATAGATCCTGGTACTGATTTGGATGATCAAAATGGGGCAGGCAATGTCATTCCTAATTTAGAGTCTTTCAATTAGTATGTAGGCAAAACTAGACTTTTTAAAAATTAATCTTTATAGAAATCAAAATTTTTGCTCTCTTATATATATTACTTATAACACAGAGCACAGTAAACCTCAATGCTTGCCATTACAATTTTTTTTTCTTAAATACCTAGTAGAGATTGTGTTTATTTTGATTGAAAGAATCAGGAAACAATTTCTGTGTTTACATGAAAATCTCATTCTTTTCCTGAATACCAGTCATGGGATTTTTTTCATTCCTTTGTCTGGCCCAGACTGTGATTAGAAGTATGAATAATAAGCCACACATATAATTGGAACCAGGCCTGCTTCCTTCTCTCTGTGTCACATGTTAGATGCTGTGTACATTATAGAGTCAAACTGTGATTTATGTATTCGTTTGGCAGTTACAACATTATAGAAAGAATGTGGCACAGAATATAATTTGGAAACCCTGTAACCTGTGCTTGTTAGAAACCTGTGTCTGCCTGGAAATGAGGCTTCTGAGTTGATTCTCCCATATCACTAGTCTTGCCTTTCCTTTCAGCAGCAGGTTAGAGGAGATGGGGACATTATAATTTTGCTCTTTTTTCCTGCTCCAGGGATACTACCGAGCTGGTTATTCCTTGCTGCGATTGCTCCAGCCTTATGAAGCAGCCCGCATGTTTTTCGAGGGTCTGCGACTTCTGCAAAGTGGCCAAGATCAAGCACAGATTGCTGATTTCCTTGTTGGTGTCTTCACCACCATGAGCAGTAAGTCACACTGGGGGAAATTAACTTAAAAAAAAAAAATCACTGTTGGGATTGGGATTGTGGCTCAGCGGTAGAGCGCTCGCCTAGTACAGGTGGGACCTGGGTTCGATTCTCAGCACCACATAAAAATAAAGGCATTGTGTTGTGTCCATCTACCAAAAAAAAAAAAAATCATTGTTATTTTATTTGAGTGCCTTGTGTTGAGATAATTCCATGTTGTTTCTTCATGGCCGAAGTATGTAATTTGAATGAAACTGGTTTGCACATTAGAAAGCATTTTGGAAGCCTTGCTGGCTCATGCTTATGTAAAAACAAGGAAGTACTAATGTACAAATGACTTCAGGCTTTCGAAGTTTTTTTCAGACCCTATAAGTTTTCTGTATTGCTATTTATAGTGATTTCTCTCCTTCTCTCTCTATGTGTGTGTGTGTGTGTGTGATTTCCTTGTTTTTATAGACATGAGCCAACAAAGCTTCTGGTATATATCATTTGTCTTATGTGATTTTTGCATGCATTTCTCTAATCTGTTAAGAAAATACTCTTATTTGCTATGAAAATAACCTGGAAGGCTGATGGATGGTCCTGGGAAAGCTCCCTGCCTGGTACAGTACTGGTTTCAGCAGAGGACCCACCCACTCAATCTAGGAGGGACTCCTAGGGGAACCTTCTGAATCTCTGTATTAGATCACCACTCTGATGACCTGGCCTGTGAGATGCCCTGGTCAGTGTGTAGTTTAGGCAAAACCAGAAGCCTGTAAGCACAATGAGATGGTGTACTATCAAGTCCTGCCAATATCCAGGTCTTTGTTTTGAAGTATTGTATTTGATCAAATTTAAATTGCACTGATTTAAGATGTGTCACTAATTTATGGTTTGCCAGTGAGAACATCAGTTGTAAGACATGTTCCTATTTCATAGTATAGAATGTGAAAAAAAGTACGTATTAAGAGTTACTGAGAAATGGTCTTTGGCTTTCAGAAGTGGGAAATCACTAATAGTTGAGTCAACTGTTATCAATTCAACTGTTCCCATTGTTATTATGGGAAAGCAAATTATATGATCTGTTTGTGGAACCCTGTGAATTTTGACTAGGTTGGCCCAGAGAGGTTAGCACGGTTGCAGTGGGAAGGCTTAGAGGCAGGCACAGCCATGGTCCTCAGACAGAGAAATACAAGGTCTCCAGACAGGTGTGGGTGAGCCACAGCCAGACAGGTGTGGGTGAGACACAGCTCTCCAGTACCCGCTTTGCTCACAGTGGCCAAAGCTGGACTCTTTCTGTTAAAAAAAAATTAATATTTTATTAGTGAATTATAGTTATACATAATAGTGGGTTCATTTTTGACAAATTCATACATGCATGAAATATAATTTGCTCCATTTCAATCTCCAGTACTTCCACTTTCCCTCCCTTCCTCCGTCCCTTATTCCCCATCCTCTACTCTACTGGTCTTTCTTCTATTTCTTTATTGTTTTTTTAATTGGTGCTTTATTGATATACATAAAGGTGGAATTCACTGTGGTATAGTCATATGTGTACATGGCATAGTTTGGTCAGTTTCGTTCCATAGTTCCTCCCCTTGTCCCTACCCCCAATCTCCTTCCTCTACTCCACTAATCCCCCTTCCGTCTTCATGGGATTCATCCCCTTTTATTTTTTCTTCTTTAACTTCTGCATAGAAGAAAGCATTCGACCCTTGACTTCTGAGTCTGACTTATTTCACTTAGCATGATGTTCTCCAGTTCTGTTTATTTACCAGCAAATTCCATAATTTTATTCTTATTTATGCAAAATGGCCTCTTTTTCCACCTAATCTAGTGGCTTGGCCCATTCTCTGAACTTCCCCACTGTCTTTTCTTTATCTTTTAAAAGCCGTTGTCCTGTCAGAAGCCAGGCAACAATTATGGGAATTCAAACAACTGCTTTTTGGTGACTGTACCTTAAGAGAACCTGAGTGATTTCCATTCTGCCCATCCTGAGGGGGCAGTTAACAGGATTTCTTAGGGCAATAAATACATCTAATACTTTTTTTACCAAAGTACTTCATTTTGGAGAATATGGTCCAAATTTTGAAATTTTGAGAAATATATTTATGGAAATTTTGTAATCTTTCATACAGTGTTTGTTTGTTTAAATGTTTATTTATGCCTTGAACTTAATAACCCCAGAAGAGGTGCCATGTTATTCTGGCACTTGGCCTGTCCCTTTGGTCATTCTCATCCTAGAGTTTGAGAGGGGTGATGCAGAGGATCATGAAATGCTTTAGGTTGATGGGACACTAGGTTAGAAGAAGGTGTATTGACTAGAAGAATTGGTAGATCTCAGCTTCAGTCTTGGTTTTTGTCATGACCAGCTAAACTATATGCCATGAAACCTGCCTTCAGTGATGATAGTTTCAATCTGTTAGATAACAATAATATTTGTCACATTTTTCTTAAGTGAATTGAGTTTTGTAATTTCCCTTGAGCTTCCATTTCCTCCTCTGTAAGTGCAGAAAATAGACACTGCCTTAGTGGTTTGTTTGAGAGATTAAATATAAGCATTTATCACTGGGCCCTGCAAATAGAAAGACGAAGTAGATGTTAGCTCACATTATGCCTCCTGACTCTTTGGAGATTAATTTTATGGGTAAATGTAAAATGATTGCCACTCAGTCAATTATAAAGGACTTTATACTTTGAAATGCCTTTCTTTTTAAGATTTTTAATTACCATTTGTCTGTGTGTGGTCTACATTAACATTTCTAAACTATGGAACTTTTTTTCAGGTGACTCCATTGTTTTGCAGAGCTTTTTGCCCTGCTTTGATCATATTTTCACTACTGGATTTTCAACAGAAGTGTGGCAATCTGTAATAGAAAAGTTGGCAAAGAAAGGATTATGGCATGTAAGTAAAAGGAACTGGCTCTCTTATGGGGAAAGTATACTTTTTTATATTTATTTTTTAGTTGTAGTTGGACACAATACCTTTTATTTATTTATTTATTTTTATGTGGTGCTGAGGATCAAACCCAGGGCCTTGCACATGCTAGGCAAGCGGTCTACCGCTGAGCCACCACCCCAGCCTTGGAAAGTATGTTTTTGATGAAATTATTTCTTTCTTTTCACACTGAGGAATTGTGAAGTATTATTTGTTTATCTTGATGTCAGTAGCTTTTTAATTGAAATAGTGTTAAAGATAGAAAGTTACTGAGAAATCTTAATGAACCAATTTCTCTCTCTCTTTTTTTTAAGATAGTAAAAATACTTAGTCTGTGGCAATCTGGCCTCTTGATCTGTGTCTTCAGTGTTATCAAAGAGTTGTAAAGTTTGAATGCTAATGGTAATGTGAGATGAGGACAATGAACATTGTACATTCATTTTCATAATTCCTTGTTGTGCTTCAGCTATTCTGGGCCCCAGAGGACCTGTGTGCTGATCAGAGGGTTTCTGAATAATTTTAAGTGTCTGCAAAAACCAGGGAATAGCTGCTAAATGAGGGTGTAGGTATCCATGAATCCTAATCCTCCACTTGCTGCTTTGGTTTGATTACTTCCCCTTTGAGCTTCATTTCCTAATTTGCAAGTTGCAACATACAAACTTTTTCTTTAAAGTTTTGTTTTTGAGAATTAAGAAATAATGGACTAAAGTATCTAATAATAACATTAGCTAATACCTATTGAAGTCTTCTGATGTGCTAGGCACTGAGCTAGGAAGTTCTGTGATACCTGATATATGCTAAGTGCCCAGTGAATAGTAGTTTTCCTTGATGATGGGTTGTAAGTGCTCACGAGAATAAGGTGGCCAAGGCTGGGATATTGATTAGGAAGGGGCTGTTAGGTTTTCTAAAGTTGGACATTCCAGAAAGTTCACCAGAATCAAGGGAAAACTGTTAAGGACTCTAGGTCTAGGCAAGTTAGATGACTTTAGAATAGATAAATTCAATTTTTGGCACGGTCATAAATTCCAGTAGAAATCTAATGAAAACTATGGGGCTCTCTTTGCATTCACAGATAATTGTACATATAGATTCATGGGTTCATGGGAAACTCCATTAAGTTTAGCCATGGTCTCTTGAAGCTTACTTCCGTATTAAAAGTTCTTAGGAGGGCAGGCAGCAAGCATCAGGAAAGCAGACTAAACTCTTGGAGATCAAGAAATCAGAAATCCAGGACCCCGTTATGACATTTTGGATCTTCTCTCTTTGGATAAAAAAGGTGGACTCAGATCTATCAATAAGGATCTTTATAGCTTTATTTTTAGAAAGTTCTGAAATTCTGTGATTCTACTACTAAGGTAAATCTCTAGGAGGTCTTAGTCTTCATTAGCAGAAATGCTAATTTATACAGACTTAGGAAGGAGCTCGGTTCTCTCTTCCCAGTGTGAGGTGGACATGAATAAAATTCCATGGCCTAGGTGGATGTGAAAGAATGGGATCCAGGCAGCTTCTAATAGATTATCATTCCATGCAAACAATAAACATTAAGAATACAGCCCAAGTAGTAGGTTGTGTTAGTCAGTTTTTTGTCACTGTGACCAAAATACCCAGCAAGAACCACTTAGAATAGGAAAAATTTATTTTGGGTTCACAGTTTCAGAGGTTCAGTTCATGGTTGATTGGCTCCATTGCTCTGGGTCCAAGAGGAGACAGATATCATTGTAGAAAGGTATGGTATAAGAAAGCTGCTCAGCTCATGGCAGCCAGGAAGCAGAGAAGGGAGGACAAGGTGCCAGGGGGAGGGGGAACAAAAACCCAAAGTTATGCTCCCAGTGACATTCTTTCTACACCCTACTTGCCTAGAGTTACCACCCAGTGCAGTAGTTCATTCAAATTATTAATCCATCAAATGGATTAACCCACCAATTAGTTTGCATCTCTTATAATCTGATCATTTTACCTCCAAATAGGCCTGCATCATCTCACACATGAGCTTTTGGAGGATACCTCATGTTCAAACCAGAGCACAGTTCTGACATTTTGGCTGCAGTGGGGCCTGGTAATTCTCAAATACTGGAAACAGGCATCTCGTGAAAGCCAGACCAGCAATCAGGACTGTCAAAGGCCTAGATGTATCATCTTGGGTTAAGTGTGGTGGGCACGTGCTTATTTAAGTGACACCAAACTGAAAGAAGTTAGGAGAAAGATGAGGCCATAGTATCAATTTCTGAAGTCCTAAGTCTTTTGACAAGGGCATATATCAGGGAGGTTGGAATTGAGAGTGGGTCATACCAGAGCCTGGAATTATTCATCCTGTTGGCATACCTGAATGATCTCATTAGGGGCATTTCAGAGTATGCCTGACCTTGGAAAATTTGCTTAAATTCTCTGAAGTTAGGTTTCATGATTTTACATAAGGTCATGGTTGAACAACTGACCTTCTGGCGTGGGTGGGCCGGCGCGGGGGGGGGGGAGAGAGAGAGAGAGAGAGAAACCTGATTTGTAGTATTTGCCAATTTCCATAGTGTAAATACTCTCATCACAGCCAAGATAGGAAGAGATGTGCACAATCAGCTCACTAGTTGGTTCTACCATACCACACAATAGGGCTAATGGGCCCCAAGTACTTGGGGCTTATGAAACACTGGTATGTTAAAGAATTAATCAGGATGTAATATTTCTGAAGGAGTCAAGTCTTCTGGTCATACTTTAAGCACCTGGCAGGGAATTACTTTTTTACCCTGCTGTCACTATACTGTCTGTGTGCAATGCTGTGTGACATGGGCTGCTCCTGTCCTCAGCAGGCATTGAGGAAGTATGGAGAGAACTTAGTCTTCAGCAAGAACAGGAAGACATTGATTCTCAAGACCTAGGCTGAAAAACTTGGTAGGTAGCTTAACAACAGCAAAAAAAGGACAGAGCTAGAGCATGTTTTTTTGTTTGTTTGTTTGTTTGTTTAAGGCTTAAAATAATCTTTATGCTTTGATAACCTATGTGAAGAACATTATTACTCCAACCTTTTCTTTTTCCCCCCCTCCTATCAGTCATTTCTACTATTGTCAGCAAAAAAAGACAGACTACCAGAAAATATTCATGTCCCTGAGTTGTCACTGAAAAGTCTCTTTGAGGTAAGATGACTTCTTGAAACTTATGGTTTCAAATCAGGCCACCTCAGCCTTGTATTTGGGACTTCCCTTTCAGCTGCCTCACCACAAATTTGTTATTTATAATAATCTTAAATTTGGACTACAGCAAATCCAGGTTTTATTAATTCCAAACTTCATGGGCAAAGGAATTTTAAATTACATATTTTTGTGTTAGCTTTTTGTTGCTGTGACAAAATACCTGAGATTAACAATTTAAAAGGAGGAAAGATTTATTTTGGCTCATGGTTTCAGTCCATGGTCAGCTGGCAGCACTGCTTTAGGACCTGTGGTAAGGTAGAACATCATGGTGGGGAGCACAAGGTAGAACAAAGATGCTCACCTCCTCATGGCTGCTGAAAAGCAGAGAGAAAGGGGACGGGGCCCCAGTCCTAATATCTACTTCAAAGACATGCCCCTTATGATCTGCTTCTTCAACTAGGCTCTACCTCCTGAAGTTTCCACCACATCTTTGTAGTGCCACCATCTGGGGACCAAGCTTTTTGGCACATGAGCCTTTGTTGGACATTCCAAATCCAAACCATAATAATATAGTTGTATTTAATTTCCATAATTCTTATGATTATTCCTCTGTGTGTGTGTCTGAATGTTTTCCAGAAATATGTCTTCATTGGACTTTATGAGAAAATGGAACAGGTGCCCAAGTTAGTCCAGTGGCTCATCTCCATTGGTGCAAGTATTGAGACGATAGGACCATATCCTCTTCATGCGCTCATGCGACTCTGTATCCAAGCAAGTGAGTGTTCTCCTAGTTACACCCTCCAAGCTGCCCTCCAGCTCTTAGACCTTGGTCTCTGCTGAGCTCAAAATAAAATCAGAATTTAACCAGTTGAATGGAGACTATCCAAATGATTTAAAATTTCAAATGAATTAAAGGAGCAGCACAATGGTGTCATTTTCATTTCTCCTGGGACCTAATAGCTATAAGAGATTTAAATTGAAAGGATTCTGTGATCCTGGACAGATCTGGCAACAGGGTAATCCCTGGGACCTAAGGAAAGGACTTGGAACAGACAGATGCTTCTGGGCAGCATTCTAGGGAGAGCTGTGATTTTCCCTGCCAGCAAAGGCAGTTTTGATGGTCCTCTCCCCTCCACATTTATTTTCTCTGTAGCCCAGAGGGCCTGCTGCTGTGTTGTGGAACTTCAGCTGTGAGATCCTAAGGGAAACATGGTTATTATTGATACAGTTGGGTTCTGTTCTTTTAGACGACTGCTATTTTTGTAAAAAAAAATTTCATAAGCTTCACCATCTGGTTATAAGATTTAAATTTAAAAATATTTTTATTCTATCATTGACACATACACTCACTCACACTTTAGACAGAAGCTTGTTTTTCTTTGCCAGACATACCGGGCATCAATGTTGAACATTTGCCCAAACCATTTTAGAGCCAAAAGGTGTCAAGAAAACAAGTTCCCATCTACTTGTCTCCATAGGAATGGGAGTGGTTGGGATGGCCAGAAGCTTGAGGCCTTAGACCCCATCTTTGTTTTTGACAGATTTTTGTCTTGCCATATCTATTTCATAGGTGCCCCTGGGTTCAATCCCTAGTACAAAAAAAAAAAAAAAAAAAAAGACAGTTGAATCCAATCTTCTCAGTTTCAAATTAGGTAACTGGAATGCAGAAAAGTGTTTTCCTGGTTAATTATCCTAGTTATAATGTCATTTCTCTCCACTAGTCTACTCTTTAAGTAAGCTCCTGCTGTTATAGGCAGAATTGGTAAAATGAAGTCTTTAAGTTTATCCCTGATTGGTTTCTTAGAGGACAACTCTAACATGGTGCAAATGGTATCCACAGAGTTGACAGAGGTATGTGGCTTTCCTAGATCTCAGGAGCTACAAGGAAGGAATCTAGGGAAACACTTAAAATCTATTTCCTGTTGATAATGATGGAGTAGGGCAATCTAATCAGAGATCCTAACTTGATAACTGAAATGGAGGCTAGTGATGCCCTTTCCATAGTCTCTTTACAACAATGCCTGTCCCCACCTGCTGTCTTTGTTGGCATATAACAACCCACAGTTGCTTCTTTGGCCAGGAGCTTTTTACTCCTAGGCATCCCTTCCCAGGGAGGTTCTCCCTCAACCTTGCCTTATTTCCTGGGGACATTCTGTTCATTTTTGACTGTTGAGTAGGGAATATAAAAGTCAGCCCAGGCCTTGAAGGTAGGTCAGAGCTGTAGTACAATTCATGCCCTAGAACTGCTGGAGAGATCAGGCTGGAGCCAACTGCAGCCAAGACCATTTCTTTGCTTAGCTCCTTTCCTAACCCTGTCCTGCTGTCTTTCTCCTGAGGTCTCTGTCTTTCCCTTGATAAATCATGTGTATAAAAATCTCTGACAAAATGGTGATATTACCAAAAGTTCTCTATAGGTTCAGTGCAATGCCAATCAAAATCCCAATGACATTTCTTGTAGAAATAGATAAAGCAATCATGAAATTCATATGGAAAAATAAAAGACCCAGAATAGCAAAAGCAACTCTAAGCAGAAAGTGTGAATCAGGCGGTATAGCGATACCAGATTTCAAACTATACTACAGAGCAATAGTTACAAAAACAGCATGGTACAGGCGGGTGGACCAATGGTACAGAATAGAGGACACAGATAATCCACAAAATTACAACTTTCTTATATTTGATAAAGGGACTAAAAGCATGCAATGGAGGAAGGATAGCATCTTCAACAAATGGTGCTGGGAAAACTGGAAATCATATGCAACAAAATGAAACTGAATCCCTTTCTCTCGCCATGCACAAAAGTTAACTCAAAATGAATCAAAGAGCTTGATATCAAATCAGAGACTCTGCGTCTGACAGAAGAAAAAGTTGGCTCCGATCTACATATTGTGGGGTCAGGCTCCAAATTCCTTAATAGGACACCCATAGCGCAAGAGTTAATAATAAGAATCAACAAATGGGACTTACTTAAACTAAAAAGTTTTTTCTCAGCAAGAGAAACAATAAGAGAGGTAAATAGGGAGCCTACATCCTGGGAACAAATTTTTACTCCCCACACTTCAGATAGAGGCCTAATATCCAGAATATACAAAGAACTCAAAAAATTAAACAATAAGATAACAAATAACCCAATCAACAAATGGGCCAAGGACCTGAACAGACACTTCTCAGAGGAGGACATACAATCAATCAACAAGTACATGAAAAAATGCTCACCATCTCTAGCAGTCAGAGAAATGCAAATCAAAACCACCCTAAGATACCATCTCACTCCAGTAAGATTGGCAGCCATTATGAAGTCAAACAACAACAAGTGCTGGCGAGGATGTGGGGAAAAGGGTACACTTGTACATTGCTGGTGGGACTGCAAATTGGTGCTGCCAATTTGGAAAGCAGTATGGAGATTCCTGGGAAAGCTGGGAATGGAACCACCATTTGACCCAGCTATCCCCCTTCTTGGACTATTCCCTAAAGACCTGAAAAGAGCGTACCATAGGGATACTGCTACAACAATGTTCATAGCAGCACAATTCACAATAGCTAGACTGTGGAACCGACCTAGATGCCCTTCAATAGATGAATGGATTAAAAAAATGTGGCATTTATATACAATGGAGTATTACTCTGCACTAAAAAATGACAAAATCATGGAATTTGCAGGGAAATGTATGGCACTAGAGCAGATTATGCTAAGTGAGGCTAGCCAATCCCTAAAAAAACAAATGCCAAATGTCATCTTTGATATAAGGAGAGCAACTAAGAGCAGAATAGAGATGAAGAGCATGAGAAGAAGATCACCACTATACAGGGACGAGAGTGGGGAGGGAAAGAGAGAGAGAAGGAAAATTGCATGGTAAAGGAAGGAGACCCTCATTGTTATACAAAATTACATATAAGAGTAAGTGAGGGGAAAGGGAAAAAAAAAACAAGGGGGAGAAATGAATTACAGTAGATGGGTAGGGAGAGAAGATGGGAGGGGAAGGGAGGGGAGGGGAGGGAAGGGGAGTGGAGGGGGGATAGTAGAGGATAGGAAAGGCAGCAGAATACAACATACACTAGTATGGCAGTAGGTAAAAAAGTGGATGTGTAACCGATGTGAATCTGCGATATGTATATAGGGTAAAAATGGGAGTTCATAATCCGCTTGAATCAAATGTATGAAATATGATATGTCAAGAACTTTGTAATGTTTTGAACAACTAATAATAATAAAAAAAGAAAATAATAGAGAAAAAAAATCTCTGACTTTCCCTCAATAAATCACATGTATAAAAATCCCTGTTTCAGGCTTTTAGGGAATCTGACCTGAGCTTAAAATGAATAACTTTCTGTAATTCATCTTCTCCATTTACACATTCCTGTGTCTCCCCACACCTGTTTCTGGTGAGTGGAAACGTGTTGGATTTACCATTTATTACCTTAGTGTGGCACACATTGATTTGCTTTACTGATTTTATGTATGTAAAAAATAACATCTATAACCAATTTTAATTCCCTCTAGGGGAAAACCAGCTTTTCAGGTGGTTAATGGACCATAAGCCTGAGTGGAAAGGCCGCATTAACCAGAAGGATGAGGATGGCTGCACTGTCCTGCACGTTGTCGCTGCCCACTCCCCAGGATACCTCATCAAGCGTAAGTGGCAGCACTGTGCTGGAGGGGTGGTGTGGGCCTGGTAGTTTCAGGCTTAGAAAACCCACATAACTCACCACCACCTTTTCTCTTCCTACCTTGTGGCAGCCTCATAGGGCTAATCTTTCCCTTGAATTCAGCATGATTGGGATAATAGGCTGTATGTAAAAAGAGGGTGGGGTAAGGGGGAAGAATTGCTGGGATCACTTATTTTTTGGCTTTAAGTGGCTTCTGCAAGCTTGAATTACCCAGGAATATGGGCTTTGGCTGTGTTTGTCCCCCTCCTCCTCACATTGCATGTTACAAGTTGCTTTATTTTATGCCAGATTTGTGTTAGCTGCAGAGTTTAACTCTGAGCCAGACAATAGATGTGGTCTTGCTTTCCTGGAACTTAGAATTTAACACAGGAACTATATGTAGCCTTCCATACTTACTGGGGCCAGGCAGGCCACATGGAAGAGAGGCTGGTACATATAGGGAAAAACTGGTTCTTTGGACATGGACTTACTTAGTTTGTGAAACAAGAAGATGTTCACTCCCATAGAGCTCTCTGATGGCATCCATTTTCCCTGAAACTCTCAAGCTTGTCCATCTTTGTTTTCTGTTTTGGATGGAGGATACAATTTTTTTCCATAAAGGTAATGGGCTCTCAGACTCAGTGGAAGGGAGGTGACAGGGAGCTATGGAGAGCTTGTGTCTGCTGCCATTGCAGCCTGAAGCTGATTATGGGCACCAGGTTGGGCTGTCATCTTATAATGGCATGAAACATTGGGAATATAAATTAAAAAAAAAAAACTGTGATATCTCATGATTTTCAAATGGCTGATCAGAATTAGACATACCTGTGGAGCAGACATAGCCTAAATGACTCCTTTTGGTGGCCTCTAGTTTGGTGGGTCCTCAGAAATTGCAGCAGGTCTCAAAAATTCTCTTTTAATCAGGTCTCCAGAGGAGCTGGTGAGTCTTGTTTTTCTAATGTGGTTCCCCACTGAACTGGGACCCAGGAACCTATATGTGGCACAACAGAGAAAGAGTGTCCTTTGGCTTTTTTTTTTTTTTTTTGGTGGTGCTGGGGATTGAACTCAGGGCTTTATGCATACAAGGCAAGTACTTTACCAACTGAGATATACCTCCAGCCCCTATGGATTTTTTTTGAGATTTATTAAAATATATTTCATGATTATAT
The DNA here is from genome assembly GCF_048772815.1 of Callospermophilus lateralis. Lineage (NCBI taxonomy): Eukaryota > Metazoa > Chordata > Mammalia > Rodentia > Sciuridae > Callospermophilus > Callospermophilus lateralis. Next base: position 199,613,523 of record NC_135305.1, on the reverse strand, counting down.
AATTCACCTGTTTAATGTGTACAATGTAATGCTTTTTAGTAAATTTGCAGAGTTGTGCAGCCATCATCACAGTAAATTTTAGAACATTTTTGTTATCTCCCAAAGAAACTCCATATTCATTAGCAGTCATTCCCTACTTCCCCTACCCCACCAGTCCTAGGCAACCACTAATCTAATCTACTTTCTGTCTCTATGGATTTGCCTTTTCTAGAAATTTCATGTCAGTGTAATTGTATAATATGTAGATTTGGGGAACTGGCTTTTTTCTACTAGCATATTTTCAAGGTTCATCCATATTATAGCATGAATCAGTAGTACATCATTCCTTTTTTTTTTTTTGTCCACGGAGCTACATATTTTGTTTTGTTTTTAATGTGTTTTTTTATAATGTTATTAATTAGCTTGCATTATTTTTGGACAGTTGGCTCTTGTGAACTATGAATGGTATGTACTGGCTTCAGCATGTGCTAAAGCTAATATTAACTTATTAATTTATAGTTAAATTCTATGCCACCAATCACTATGCTGTTCTTACATATTTCAGCCCTGCAAATCATCAAGAAAAAACATTTCAAGTAAGGACTTTGCAAAGAAACATACCTCTAGGTCTCCTATTATCCATGTAGCTTGACTAACATTTGGGTATTTTATAGACGTGTCATGACTTTAGTGCTAAATTGGCAAGCATTCTAGTTTTAGTAAATGTTAGCACAAAAGGACTGGGCCAGATGCAAACTTCATCATATCAGCAAAAGCCTTTATTCAGGAATAAGTCATGCCTCTGATGGACCCACTTTCCTGGTGGAAAATGAGCCACTGACCAAAGGGGGAGCTTATGCTTATGCAGGTTACACTGAAAGGTGACTTTAATTAATGAGTGTGTCAGTTTGGGCACTCAGGAATTTGAGATCTGTTTTTACTGGGGGTCTGGGGTCAGTGGTCAGTATCTGGGATTTGTCTTTACTGGGCCAGATGGAGGGTCTGGGGTCAGCAGTCAGTATATGGAAAAGGATTTTTTTTGGGGAAGGTTTAATGCTTTGGCCTCTTCTCAGAGACTGTCATTCCAGACTTGATAGATATCTCCTTCCTGGAGCCTGTCTTGTCACTGGGAAAGAATGTATTGGGAAAGGATCAATATATTACCTTCTCCTTCATCCCCTCTCCTCAGGCCACACTATTTTGGGGTTTGTCATTTTCCATATCCAGTAATCAGCACTGTCTAATGCAAATATAATATATATTATATGAGGGACTTTATTAGATTGGCTTACATTATCAGAGGATGAAAAGTAAGTGGATAGCCAGAGAAATCAGTAATTTATCAGTCCAAGAAACTGGAAGCTTTAGAACAAGAGAGGGGCCAATGATATAGACCCTGTCTAAGGCCAAAGACTCCAAAACCCCATGGAGAGCCATTGGTGCAAGTCTGTATTGAAAGGCTGAGGAGCCTGGACTCTGATGTCTGTGGGTGACAGCATCAGAGAAACACACACACTCTAAAACGGAAAGTTTGAACAAAAGCTGGTTTCCCCTTCTTCTGCTCTTTTGTTTCATCTGAGCCCTCAGCTATTATTTATTTATTTATTTAGTGGTACTGGATATTGAACTTAGGGATTTGTACATGTGAGGCAAGGACTCTACCAACTGAGCTATATCCCTAGCCCTTAGCTTATTTGATGGTGCTGCCTACATGTGGGGCAGGTCTTCCCCACTGCGTTCACTGACACATACACCAATCTTTTCTGGAAACACCCTCATGAACACACCCAGAAATATGCTTTACTGGTTCTCTAGGCATGTCTTAATCTTCTCAAGTTGACAACCAAAATTAACTATCACAACCTGTACATAAAAACATGCATTATTTGTTTTTCTCTGATTGCATTTTTTTTTACTTAAGATAATGTCCTTCAGATCTATCCCTGTTGCTGAAAATGATAGAATTTCATTCTTTTTGTGACTGAATAATAGTCCATTGTGTGTGTATCCATTTTCTTTATTCATTCTTCTGTGGATGGAAACTTAGGTTTATTCCGTATCTTGCCTATTGTGAAAAGTGCTGTAGTAAGCATGGTGGTGCAAATGTCTCTTTGACATACTGATTGCAATTAAAGTAGTAGAATTGCTGGATCATATAGAAGTTCTGTTTCTAAATTTTTGAGGAAACTTGAAACTGTTTTCCATAGTAGATACACTTTGGAAAACAGTTTCAAGTTTTAAATTAGGTACACTAATTTACACTCCTCAAAACAGTGTATGAGTTTTCCTTTATCTGTATCCTTACTAGCACTTATTATTTTTTGTCTTTTTTATAATAGCCATCCCAACTGGGGTGAGATGTTTCAATGTGGCTTTGATTTATGTTTTCTTGATGATTAGTTATTTTGAACATTATTTCATATACTTGTTGGCTATCTGAATATCACTTTTTGAAAAATGTTTATTCAGGCTATTTGCTGGTTTTTTAGTTGGACTTTTTTTTTCTGTTTGAGTTTGCAAATTCTGGAAGTTAATCCCTTGTTAGAAGAATAGTTTTAAAATATTTTCTCCCATTCTGTAGGTTGTCTGTTTACTGTCTTTTATTCTGTTGATTGTGTCCTTAGCTGTACAGATGATTTTTGCTTTGATTTAATCTCATTTGTGAATTTTTATCTTTACGTCCCATACTATTGTGGTGATGTCCAAAAACATCTTTGCCAAGACCAATATCTAAAGTGTTTCTTCTCTGTATTCACTTAATAGTTTCATAGTCTTGAGTCATACATTTAAATCTTTGATCATATTGAGTTGATTTTTTTTGTATGGTGAGAGATAGTGATCTAGTTTCTTTTGGAAGCATATGGATATCTAGTTTCCTCAGCACCATTTATTGATGAGACTTCCTTTCTCCAGCGTATATTCTTGCTTATTTTGTTGAAAATTATTTGGTTGTAATTACATGGATATATTTCAGTGTTCTCTATTCTGTTCTGTTGCTCTCTTAAGTATATTTTTATGCCAGTATTATATTGTCTTAGTTACCATGGCTTTGTAATATGTTTTTTTTTTCTTGGTGCAGGTACTAGGGATTGAACACAGGTGCACTTGACCACTGAGCCACATCTCTAACCCTATTTTGTATTTTATTTAGAGACAGGGTCTCACTGAGTTGCTTAGTGCCTTGCTTTTGCTAAAGCTGGCTTTGAACTCAGGATCCTCCTGCCTCGTCCTCCTGACCTACTGGGATTATAGGTGTGTACTGCTGAGCATGGCTATAATATGTTAGGCGTGGTAATGGTTACAACTTTGTTCTTTTTTCTCAGGATTGCTTTGGCTATTTGGGATTTTTAGTGATTCCACACAAACTTTAAGATTTTTTTCTATTTCCTCAATGAATGTCTTTGCTGTTTTTATAGGAATTGCATTGAATCTGTAGATCACTTTTTGTAATATGGACATTTTAACAATGTTAATTCTTCTGATATATGAATATAGGATATCTTTTCATTTTTTAATGCCCTCTTGAATTTCCTTCATCAGTGTTTTGTAATTTTCATTGTAGATATCATTCATTTCCTTGGTTAAATTTATTCCTAGATTTTTTTTTTGTAGCTACTGTGAATGGTATTTCTTTCTTGATGTATTTCTCAGCAATTTCAGTATTTTTGTATAAAAAAGCTACTTATTTTTATATGTTGATTTTTGTATCCTGCAACCATACTGAATCTATTTATTAGTTTATCAGTTTTTCTTTGTGGTGAAATATTTGGTTTTTTTCTATATATAAAATCATGTCATCTGCCAACAGGGATGATTTGACTTCTAGTACTGTGTTAAATTGATGGTGAAAGTGAGCATCCTTGGCTTGTTATCTTAGAGGAAATTACTTCAGCTTTTCTCTATTCAGTATGGTATAGGCTATCTCTTATTGTGTTGAGGTACATTCCTTCTACTCCTAATGTTTTAAGGTTTTTTTTTTTTTATCATGAAGGAAGTTGAATTTATTGTCTTTTTCTGTGTCTATTGAGATGAGAGTATGGTTTTTAAATCTTCATATTTTTTATATGGTGTTATATTATGTTTATTGATTTGATGAGATATATTATGTTTATTGATTTATGTATGTAGAACCATCACTATATCCCTGGGACAAATCCCACTTGGTATGTAATCTTTTTGATGTGCTGTTGAGTTTGATTTGCTAGTATTTTAAGAATTATTACATCTATGTTCATTGGGCTATTTGTTTCTAGTTTTCTTTTGTTGTTGTTGTTATTATGTTCTTTTCTGATCTTGGTATTAAGGTAATGCTGAGCTCATAGAGTGGTTTCAGGAAGGTTTTCTCCCTTTTCATGCTTTGGAATGGTTTGAGAAGAATTGGTGTTACTTTTTTTCTTTATAAGTTTGGTGAAATTCAGCAGTGAAGCTTCTGGTTCTGGGCTTTTTAAAAAAATGTTATTTATGTATTTATTGGTACTGGTCACATCCCCACCCTTATTTTGTATTTTACTTGGAGACAGGGTCTCACTGAGTTGCTTAGTGTCTCGCTTTTGCTGAGGCTGGCTTTAAACTCAAAATCCTCCTGCCTCAGCCTCCTGAGCCACTGGGATTACAGGCAAGAACTGCAGAGTTAGGCTATGATATTTTTGGGGGGAGACTTTATTTCAATTTAATTTAGTTACTCCTTACTGGCCTGTTCATGTTTTCTATGACCTTATTGTTCAGATTTAGTGGGTTTTGTGTGTCCGGAAATTTATCCATTTATTTTAGGTTTTCTAATTCATCGGTATATAGTTATTTGTAATAGTTCCTAATGATACTTTGTATATATGTGGTTACCAGTTATAATGTCTCCTTTTTCTTATCTGTGATTTTGTTTATTTGAATTGTTTCTCTTTTATTCTTGGTTAGTCTAGTTAAAGTTTTGGCTTTTGTTTATCTTTTCAAAAACCATCTCTTTATTTTGTTGATCTTTATCTTTTTAGTTTCTATTTTGCTTATTTCTACTCTTTGTTATTTCTTTCCATCTACTAATTTTGAATTAGATTTTTCTTGCTTTTCTAGTTCCTTGGGTTTTATCATCAGTTTTTTTTTAATCTTTGTGTTTTTCTTTTTATTTTGAATGTGTTTGGAATTCCTATCAAATCACCTGTTTATACTGCTTTTATTATCTCCCATAGATTTTGGTATATGTGTTTTCATTTTCATTTAAGAAATTTTATAATTTTGCTTTGATTTCTTTCTTCTTTGACCCACTAGCTATTTAAGAGTATATTGTTTAATTTTCATGTATTTTTACAATTTCTTAAGTTTCTCGTGTGTGTGTGTGTGTGTGTGTGTGTGTGTTACAAGGGATCAAACCTAGGACCTTGTGTGTGCCTAGGCAAGTGCTCTACTTCTCAGCTTTAACCATAGCCTTCTTGTTTGATTTCTGGTTTTATTCCTATGTGGTCAGAGAATAAATCTTGTTTGATTTCTAGTTTTATTCCTTTGTGGTCAGAGAAGATACATGCTATTATGTTATATTTTTGAATTTGTGGAGACTTGTTTTGTGCCTTAAAAAATGGCAAATGTTCCATGTGCTGGTGAGAAGAATGTATTTTGCAGCTGTTGAATGAAATGTTCTGCAAACTTCTATTTGGTCCATTAAATCTATAGCATAGTTGTAGAAATATGACAGGAGGAAATGGCAGAGGAGAGCTACTTAGTTCATGATAGCCACGAAGCAGAAGAGAGAGTGAGAACTCAAGGAGCCAAGGACAAGATATAGTCCCTAAGGAACATCCAGTAACCTACTTCCTCCAGCTTTGCTCCACCTGCCTACAGTTACTGCCTGGCTATCAAATTATTAATCCGTCAAGTGGATTACTCCAATGAAGAAATTACAACTCTCATAATCCAGTCTTTTCACCTCTGAACATTACTGCATTGCCTAAAACATGAGCTTTTCAGGGGGACATTCCTAGATCCAAACCATAGCAATATATTTTGTTCTTTTATTCTGCTTTTCTCATTTATCTTGTGGTTTAGTGGGATTTTTATTGATAGGGTTTGATTTTATTCTTGTTCTCTTTTGTGTATCTTAGTTTTGTGTACTACTGAGTTTTGTTCTACTATGTGTTTTCATTATGGTCATTATCATTGTTTTGCTTCTAATGTAGGGCATTTCTTTCCCCTTCCTCCCTCCTTTCCTTTCCTTTTCTCTCCCTTCCTCCTTCCCTCCCTCCCTCCCTCCCTCCCTCCCTCCCTTCCTTCCTTCCTTCCTCCCATTGAACCCAGGGCCTTGCACATGCTAGACCTTAAGTATTTTTCTTGTGGTGTCCATCTGATAGTGATGAATTCCCCCAGTGTTTGCTTGTCTTAGAAAGTCTTTATTTCTTCCTCATTTGGGATAGATAGCTTTGCTGGTTATGGTATTCTTTGTTGGCTAGTTTTTCTTTCAGGACTTATCATATACTGTCCTATTCTGTTGAGAAAATTGCTGTTAGATTAATGGGGATGCCTTTATAAGTGACTTGATACTTTTCTCTTGCTGTTTTCAGCATTCCTTTTTTGTTTTGTTATTTTTGACAGTTTAATTATATATGTGCCTCAAAGAGAACTTTTTTGTTTTTTTGGATTGGGGGAGTCCTTTGAGATTCTTGGACCTGTATACCTGTATCTTTTCAAGCAATTATTCTTGTTGAATATATTTTGCGTGCCTTTTCCTTCTCTTATCTTTCTGGAACATTCATAATGTGGATGTTTGTTCACTCAATGGTGTTTGACAGTCCAATTGTAGCCTATTTATTTATTTAAATTTTTAAATTTTAATTTGTTATACAGAATGCATTACAATTCATATTACACATATAGAGCACAATTTCTCATATCCCTGGTTGTACACAAAGTAGAGTTACATCATTCATGTCTTCATACATGTACTTAAGGTAATGATGTCCATCTCATTCCACTATCTTTCCTACCCCTACGCCCCCTCCTTTCCCCTCCCTCTCCTTAGCCCTATCTAGAATTCATCTAATCCTCCCATGCCCTCCCCTCCCAACCACATTATGAATCCACATCCTTAAATCAGAGAAAACATTTGGCATTTGGTTTTTGGGATTGGCTAACTTCACTTAGCTTTATATTCTTCAACTCCATCCATTTACCTGCAAATGCCATGATTTTATTTTTTTTCAATGCTGAATAATATTCCATTGTGTATATATGTGTATACATATTCCATTGTATACATTTTCTTTATCCTTTCATCTGTAGCCTCTTTATTATACATAGTGAAACCTTTCCAGCTCTCTGAAAGTTGAGAGAGTAAAGGTGAAGTAAAGAGAGCCCTTTCTGTCTCCATATAGATGTATACAAAGGCTGCCTCTATGGCCTTTGCTAAATAAGGCCTCTCAACTTTTATAGGCTGCTTTTCCTCCTTTTTCCTTCTGTTTCTCCTTAACTCTTTTCCTCTTTCTATTTTTTTTAATCAGGGAAACTGTATTATTAAAAAACAACTTTATTTTGAACTAATTTGAGACTTACAGAAAATTTGGCAAAAATTTTCTTATGCCTCCACACAGTTTCCTATAATGGCAATGTTATATAATCAAAGTTTAATTGTTAAAATCAAGAAAATAACATTTATATAATACTGTCAATAATATACAGACCTCATATGAATTTCACTAGTTTTTTTCACTAAAGCACCTTGTCTGTCTCAGGATCCTACATTACACAGTTTCTTCCAATCTGTGACAGTTTTTTGATCTTTCCTTGTCTTTCATGACTTCGATTCTTTTGAAGAATATTGGTCAGTTATTTTGTAGACTGTGAATCAGTTTGAGATTATTTTATATTTTCTCAAGATCAGAATGCATTTTGGGTAAGAATATAGGAATTATCTTGTGTTTTCAGTATATCATATCAAGAGATTCATTCTGTCAATATGTCTTATATGGTTAACCTTGATTTTTTTTGGTTAAGGTGTGATCTTTTGGTCTCTCCACTACAAAGTTACTAGCTTTCCAAATTCTAGTTAATGAATACCTTGGAAGAGATACTTCAAAACTATGCAAATAATCCTGTTACTTCTTAAAAGTTTTGAGGCCAATTATAGTATCCATTGGTAGATTTTGTCAGCAGTGGTTATTACTTTAATCTCAATATTGATTTTTATCTTTTTTGTTTGGAATTCTCTTGTAATTAAGAGCTGTTCCTTCTGCTCATATGTTTATTTTTTTATTCTTTTTAATTATACATGACAGTAAAATGTATTTTGACATGTTATATATACATGGAATATAATTTCCCATTATACTACTGTCATTACTGTCATGTATAACTAAAAAGAACAAATAAAAAATTAAAAAAACCTTCCTATTCCTGTGGTTGTACATGATATGGAGTTATACTGATGTGTATTCATATATGAACATAGGAAAGTTATCTTTCTTATTACCATCCCCAGCCCTTTCCTCATTCCCCTTTGTCTAATCCAATGACCTTCTATTCTTCACCCACATATTATGTGTTAGCAACCACATATCAGAGAGAACATTCAGCTTTTTGTTTTTTTGAGATTGGCTTATTTCACTTAGCATGATAGTCTCCAGATTCATCCATTTACCAGCAAATGCCATAATTTCATTCTTCTTTATGATTGAGCAACAATCCATTGTGTATACATACTACATTTTCTTTATCCATTCATCTGCTGAAGGGCACCTCGGTTGGTTCCATAGCTTAGCTCTTGTGAATTGAGCTGCTATAAACATTAATGTGACCGTGTCTCTATATAGTATGCTGATTTTATGTCCTTTGGGTATAAATCAAGGGGAAAACTGGGTCAAATGGTAGTTCCATTCCAAGTTTTCTGAGGAATCTCCATACTGCTTTCCAGAGTGATTGTACCATTTTGCTGTCCCACCAGCAATGTGTGAGTATGCCTTTTCCCCCACATCCTTGCCAACATTTATTGTTACTTGTATTGATAATTGTCATTCTGACTGGAGTGGGATGAAATCTCAATGTGGTTTTAATTTGCATTTCTCTAATTGGTAGAGATGTTTAACATTTTTTTCATGTATTTGTTGACCATTTGTATTTCTTCTTTTGTGAAGTATCTGTTAAGTTCCTTTTTATTGATTGGGTTATTTGGGTTTTGGTGTTACGTTTTTTGAGTTGTTTTTATATCCTGGAGATTAATGCAGTTATCTGAGGTGCAGGTGGCAAACATTTTGTTGCATTCTGTAGGCTCTCTCTTCACTTTCTTGATTGTTTCCTTTGCTGTTAAGAGGCATTTTAGTTTGATTCCATCCCATTTATTGATTCCTGATTTTACTTCTGTGCTTTAGGAGTCTTGTTGAGGAATTCGGTTCCTAAGCCAAAATGATGGAGATTGGCTGCCCATATATTTATTTATTCAATTATGTCAGTATGGTCTCATGGATATTTATTTTATTATATGGAATAAAATCCAATAGCATCATTTTTTTTTTTTGCTTAAATGTCTCCAGCTTTAGCTATGAGTCACTCCTTCAGATTAACCCCTGTGTTTTTTCATCAAACCTCCATCTATTTTTGAGCACTTCCTCACAAGCACAAAATGCTTCAAGCTCATCTTGAGTTTTCCTTGTCCCAGCTCTGGAATCAACCACTCCACTTCTCTAGGAATCTCTGGTTACTATTTGGAGATGATATTGAAAACAAGATCTAGTAATAAGTGTGACATTTCTTTCTTTCTTTTTTTTTCTTATTAAATAACTATTTATTTATTTATGTTTAGTTGTAGATGGACACAATATCTTTATTTATTTTTATGTGGTGCTGAGGATCAAATCCAGTGCATCACACGTGTGAGGCAGGCACATTACCACTGATCTATAGCCCCAGCCCAATTGGTTTGGCATTTCTAATTAGAGTGTCATTTGTTTCTAGGACTTGCTAGAGCTAAAATATACATGTGTATAAACTAACCTAGGATACTCACATCTATATTACTGAATCTATCTGCATATGTCTATATAAAAAACCTTGAGTTAAACACATGGTCATTTAGCCTTTTAAAATTTGTAACATAAAAAAAATTGTAACATCTCTCATCTATACTATATTTATTTGTTTATTTGATTCTGTGAATTTCAGTCTTGCTAATTTATACCTCAGTGAGAAACATTTTTATTGTATAGATTTATATTTATTTAGTCATTTTATGTTCATCTGTGCTTATTTTATTTTTTATCTTTAGCCTTTGAACAGTGAGTCAAGGTACTGTTCTTTCCCACCCACTTTACTGTGGTTTTGTTAGTCATTTGTAGATTGCTTAGGCTCTTTTTTTTCAGTGTTTGTCCTATATTTTGTTTTTCCCCAGTCTTATTAGTTTGTTTGTTCATACTTGGGGTATGTAAAGAGCATGTGAAACATTGCTGTGAGATTCAGACTCTCTGGGAGTCTGACCTTTCCAAAAGATGTATTTAGAGAAATACATCCTCCTCATTTCTGCTCTACTCCCTCCATCCTCATTTCCCCTTCTTTGTGCTCCTTACCTGTCCACCCCTGTAAATAAACTGTCTTTAATTTCAGGCTTCTTCTTCCTTTTGCAGCAGTGAACAGATACATATGTATTTTATTACATCTCCTTTTTTGGGTGAAGAGTCACATTGTACAGATACACTTTGGTACTTCGCTTTTCATTAACAGTATATCCTGGGGAATGTACTCCATATGAATTCATAGTGTAGTGTAGTTTAGTTATATATTCAAGTTTTCATGTAGGAGGGTTGCACCAATTTCATTACCACCAATAATGTATGAGAGTAACTCTCTTCCCATAGCCCTCCCAACAGAATTTGTTGTCACATTTAACTTTTTTTTTCTGGTCTGATAGATGAGAATTGTTCTCTTGGTGTCATTTTAATTTGCATTTCTCTAATTACATTGGATCATTTATACATTTGAGAACTTTTAAAATATTTTTCTTTGAAAAAGAATATGTAAAAAAGCATATTTATGTATTTATATCTCTTCCCTATTTTTCTATTTTTTTGTCCTTTGTCCTTGATTTTAAAGAATTCTTCCATTTATCATCTCTTTGTGGTATATGAGTATTTTTCTCCCAGTTTTTCAGTTTTCTTCTGACTTTATCCTTTTTTGTCATACAATCACAATGAAATTAACTTTATCAATCTTTTGTTTTATTCTTCCCAGATTTGGAGTCAAAGTTAAAAAGTCTTTCTCCACAACAAAATTACAAAGGAATTTGCTGATATTTTCTTCTTTTTATTTTCTGCCTGTGTGGGTTCTTTTTATTTATTCCTGAACTATTGGAATTTAAGGATGAGTTTTATCTTTTTCCAAATGACTTCCTATTTGTCTCACCTCCATTTATTAAAAAAAATGGTCTTTGACCTCAGTGATTTCACATACCACTAATTCTAGACTTTCTCTTTTATTCTACTCTTCTTTTTGTCTGTTGATGAATACATCAAACTTCTTTGAATCACCTCTTTAAAAACCAGTTTAAAAATTTAAAGTACACTCGTACACATTAGGATGGCTAAAAGAGACAATAACAGGTGTTGTGACAATAATATGGAAAAATAAGAAAGTTCATTTGCTGGTGGTTAGAAAAATGGCTCCTCTGCTTTGAAAACACTGTGGCAGTTGCTGAAAAAGTTCAAGTTACCATAAGACCCAGAAATATGCTCCTAAGCACATACCTAAGACAAATGTAAAAGTGAACAACAATTTCTAAAATGATTATTTATAGAAGTGTTATTCAAAATAGCCCCAAAGTGGAAAGTACCTAAATCTTCATCAACTGATGAAAAGATAAACAAAATGCAGTAGATCCATACAATAGAATATTATTCAGTCATAAAAGGAAGTACTAACACAGGGTGAAATATGGATGAATCTTTTATTTCACTTAGCATCAGATGCTAAGTGACAGAAACCAGACATAGAAGGCCACATTTACATGAAATGTCCAGAATAAGAAAATTCCTAGAGGTAGAAACTAGATTACTGGTTTCCAGGGGTTGGTAGATAGGGTTGGTGGGAGATAAGGAGTGACTGCTAGTAAGTATGAGGTTTCTTTTTGGAATGATGAAAATGTTCTAGAATTTGATAGTAGTAATGGTTGAATAACTTTATAAATATTCTAAAACCTGTTGAATTATATACTTTAAAACGGTGAATCTTATAGCATATAACCTATATCTCAATTAAAATATTTAGAGGAAAAAATAGAAAGTTCAAGCACTTGGTAAAAACAAACAAAAAAACCCCCAAACACTTAAAAAGGATATGTGATAAAAAATTAATCCTTTCCACAATGTCAGTTGCCAAACTTTTTTTTAAGTCTTGTCAGTGTGTGTATTTATAAAATAATTTTTCCTTTTTCAAATATAAATGGGCATATGATACATTCTATTCAGTAATACTTTTCATTGTACAATATATCTTGACTATCTTCCCTAATAGTAACTTGATAGCTATGTCATATTTATAACCCCTTATAATATTTACTGTTACAACCATATGCTATTAATTAAGATTTAAATGTGTTTTAGTTTATTTTGCTGTTGCAAACAGTGCTCAGAGATCATTCTTTTTATATTTTTATGAGTTGATAGGAATGTATCTGTAAAATGATTTCCTAGTTGAAAAATTTGTTTGAAATTGTTTATTTATTTAGATAAATTTTAAATAGATTACCTTAGAAAATAAAAAATACAAATAGTATATGCTGAGAGTCTCTATTCTAACACTGTTCTTCCATCTCCTGAATACTACTAGTATCTTATGTTTTCTTCTGCAAATATTTTTGATGTACATAAGTTTGTGTATGTTTAAAACATTAGCATGTTGGTATATTTGGATTTTGAAAGCTATTACTAACTTGAACCCAAGAAATGTTGCCCTAACAGTGAATAGGATTATTTTCATATTGGGTATTTTTTGATAATGTAGAGTCAAAAACTCTTCACATTCTTTAATCTCAGCTGAATTTCAAATCTACTATTTGAAATAGTCATGACATCAGTAGGACCTTAAAAATCTTTAGTTCTGTTGGTATTTTGGTAGCTGCTGGTTGTTATGATGGCCCTGCTGGCACTTCAGCAGAGTGATTTGAGAATCCCAGGAAAGCAGAGTCTCAAGGAATCAGCAGAGCTGGGCAGCAGCAGACCCCAAACCTAGAAATGGTCGTCTTCTAGAATTGAAGTAAGAGCTTGTTCCGTTTGGGTAAGAGCTTGTTCTGTGTGGCTTGGTTAGAACAAGATACTCAAATTAGTTTAGGCAAGGAAGGGAATTTATTGACTCTTATGAACGAAAAGTCCAGAGTTTGGTTCAGATGCTTGCTGCAATGGTGTCTTCAAGAACGTGTCTTACCTCTTACCTCTGCTTTCTTCTGTGCTAAGTTCACTGTTAGTCAAGTTCCTTTTCAGTTGAAGCATCAGAACCTTCAGACTTACTTTCTTTCTGCCAATTTGTCAAACTCAGCCAAAGAGAGGAAACTCCTTCCAATAGTTCAGTAAAAATATTACAAGTATGTCTAATTGACCTGACTTTGTCACATGCCCTACATGAACCAATCACTTGGCTGGAAGAATGGACTGATCTAATTGGCTAAGTACTGGTTAGGTGATATCACCTGAAGGGCATGATGAGACAGAACCAGTAGGATGGAATTATTTGATTAGGTAGGTGGTGGTGAGGCCTTCATCCCTTGAGCTGGTGGGTGGGATAGAACCAGCAGGGAAGAATGATCTGATTAGTCAGATCCTGGTGAGGTATTAGCTCTTGGGCCAGGGAGTTGGATTGGAGGTGGAATGTGACAGGTCTTTGTGTCTATCTGATATTTAGTCTCATCAAATCAGGTAGGCTGAGAATGAGCAAGAGGCACTTTTCCAAAGGAAAACTGTCCCCCCCCCATACCCACTCAGGAAAAAAGGGAATGAATACTAGACAGGCAAAAAATTTTGTCACTGGGCTGGGGTTGTGGCTTAGTGGTAGAGCGCTCGCCTGGGTGTGATTCTGGGTGTGATTCTCAGCATCACATAAAAATAAATAAATAATAAAAATAAATAAATAATAAAGATATTGTGTCTAATCACAACTAAAATTTAAAAAGAAAATTTTGTCAGTGGCCTTCAGATTTTACTTCTTTATCCCCTAAAATAATTTTGAAAACATGTGTGCCTATTTATGTGTTTTTAAGTTGATATCTGGAATTTTTAGCATGGAAATCTAAATAATTGTAAGAAAGAATTATTTTCAGACTTTTATATATGTTGCTATTTTGAAATAGAACATCTTACTTCTTGTATATAATAAAATATAAATGCCACAGAAATTTTATATCCTCTAACATCTATTTAAAATTTTATAGACAAGCTCTTTAATAGCAAAAAATATCAATTGTGCATTCCTCTTTTTGGATCTTTCCCATTTTTCTTTTTTTAAAAAAATATTTATTTTTTAGTTTTAGGTGGACACAATATCTTTATTTTTTTAATGTGGTGCCGAGAATCAAACCCAGTGCCTCACGCATGCTAGGTGAGCGTGCTACCACTTGAGCCACATCCCCAGCCCTTTCCCATTTACTCTTCTAAAAGAAATTTACCCTAATATATTTTACGCTGGAGTACCTTATTGATCATCCAGTATTATTCTTCTGGAACAAAAATACTCATGTAACTTGAAATGTTAAAACATTTCTGTGATTGTCAGGTTCTAAGGGCTAAATATGTTTTTTGAATAGAATTATGACTAAAATTATTACCACAGAGCTAATCAAAGCATAAATATAGTAAACATTTTTATAATTGTTAAACATAAAAATAAAGTTTTAGAGGTAGATAGGGGTGGATTGCAGTGCCTTTTAAAAGGGCTTTTTCTGCATCAGTTTTAATTGTCCCTTCATTTGGGGCAGTATAATATAGTAATTATACTAGTTTTCTATACTGTGTAACAATATAACCAAAACCAGAGTGGCTTAGAACAATACCCATTTATTAGCTCACAGTTCTATAGGTCAGTAGTCTGGTGTGATGTGACTATTTCAGCTCATTTTCTGGCAAGGATGAAATCAAGCTATTAGCCTCAGCTATGTTCTCATTCTGGAGTTCTAGGCCCTCTTTCAAGCTTATTGGTTGAGCTGGCAGAGGCAGTTCTTCCTATGTTTCCTTGATGGCTGACAATAGAAACTACTCTTAGCTTCTGCAGGCCACATACATTTAAATGTCTTATGGTCCCCTGCATAACCAGCTGGGGATTTCTTGTGCACCAGATTCCTCTCATACTTTGAATCTTTGACCTCTTCTCTTTCTGAGCTCTAGAACTTTGACCATTAGGACTTTTGTGATTAGGCCAGGCTGATATGGATAATCTCCCCATCTTCAGGTCAATTGATTTGGGATCTTAATTATATTTTCAGAGTCTCATTACAGTAGCACCTAGATTAATATTTGATTGCATAACTGGGATAAAGTATTTTTTACATTAAGGGTCAGGAATCTTGGTGCCTTATAATTTTGCCTACTGCAGTAAGATCCTTGAAGGGTAGGAAGTATGTATTTATTTTTGAAAAGTGAAAGATAGGCAGTTGTAACTAGGGAGATGAGAAAGGAGAACACTATAAGCAGGATGATATTTGGAATAAAGATGCCTTGGCAGGCAATGAGTTTTATTAAAGATTAGGTACGAAAGTTGGAGGTCAGGCTTTGATTTGTTTAACTCTGTGCCAACATAAGTCTTAGTGTACCTCCAGAGATATACCTGTTCCATTCTGAAAACTGTTGCATTTGTGATCACAGAGACACCTTGATGCTTGGCAAATAGAGTAGAGCAGCAAATGAAGCTTACAGCTAGAGGCTTGGGGCTGGGAGGGTGGAAACAATGACAACAAAAAACCCCGATGCCAAAGCAATTGCTACTTCTTTCTTCTCCTATCCCCAGATAGGCTTCTTCTTGTTCTTGTTCTTGTTCTTTTTTTTTTCTTTCTGGAACAATATTCTGTTTCCTCTCTAGGGAATAAAGAACTGAAGTCACAGCTTGCTCTTATCCTTACAGCTGTAACTGTTGCCTAGTAACCAGATTCCCCCTCTCCTTGCTTGTTGCCAAGGAGAGGGGAGAAAGGTAGAGAGGAGCGCACTTCTGAACCTCTTAAAAGCTATTGTCCTTTACACTCCACACAGGACTCCTTGCTTTGGGGAGTTGGGTGGACTGCCCTAATCTGGCAGTTTAGGTTCCTTGAACAGAGGGAGCCTGATTCTTTTGTCCTGGGCAACTGGGAGGAAGAGCACTCATGGGGACGTCTCCTTATGGAAGGAACCATGACAGTCCCCCCTTCTCATTTTGGCCTGCCCTAGGACAAACAGAGGATGTGCAGATGCTCCTGCGCTTTGGGGCAGACCCCACTCTGCTGGATCGACAATCTCGGTCTGCTGTCGATGTCCTGAAGAGGAATAAGAACTTCAAAGCCATTGAGAAAATCAACAGTCACTTGGAAAAGCTGGCTACATGTTCTAAGGACCTATCAGGTACAGCTCCTGTAAATTAACTTTTTTGGGGGATAAAACTGATACTGTGATATCAGATACAAATCAGTTTATCTCTTCTTGGGACACATAGATCTAAGTGAGACCCCTCTTCTCCAACATTCAGAAAACTGGTATGCTTTTTTTGGAAAGATAGGATGAGACAACTCTTATTTAGAGGGTATCTATGCATTCTGGGAACTTTTCCAGACCCACCTTTGAACAGTATTGGTGATTTTTTCCCCCCACATATTCACACAGTAACAAATGAAACATACAGAGTAGGAGATGACAAAAATCAAGTCTACTCCTCAGAAAAGAAATTACTGCCAATGATTTAAAATGTATATCTATTTCTGAATTTATTGACTTGGGTTAGTCTGTATTGACAGACTCTCCTGAATAAGAGAAAGCATTTAACTATATCGGTCCTACTTGTTGAATTTGATCTGATAAGGTTACTTGTATCATTTATATTCCATTTCTTAACTGTGAATTTTCTATGTTTCATCTATAGATTGAGTCTAAAAAATGAGAACAGTGGGTGCATGGTAGTATTATATAAATGTTACCCTTTCTATAACTAGTGGCATGGCTGGACTCACAGAAATCAATCACTAAATGTCCTGAAAACTTTGTTCTTTGCATGTGATACTCTTAAAAACATCCCAGTTTAATGAAATATGTATGTATTTTTATGTTTCTTGTAGTTTCTTGCATTTATGTATTATCTGTTACCTGAATAAGTTTCTTTCTTGATCTGCTAGAGTAGCTACTTCATAAGTTTTTACAAGGGCAGCATCGATGGTAGACTTAATAAGTTCTTAAAAATGTCTTTATTTTTTTCCTCATATTGATTAACAATTTGTTTGAGTATAGGCATTGTATTTCATTGATAGTAAGTGTATTTTATTCCATTTTATTATTTTTGTAATTAGAATGAGTTTTATAACCAGTGATATGTTAAAGTAATGGCAGTTTTTTCTTATGTCCAACAATCTGTGCTATCTTTAGATTTATGAAATACATTATATAACCTTGTTACAGCTTTGAAGAAATTGTTTCATTGCCTTTTATCCCCAATTTCTACTGATTAGAAGTCTGATGTTAATCTCATTTTTCCTCTTCTAGAATTTTTCTGTTTTTGAGTTCTCAAATTTCTTTCAGATGTATCAAGATGTGGGTCCTTATTCATTGTTCTTGTTTGGCACCTGTTGGTACATTTTAATCTGTCTTTCTTACCTTAGAGAAATTATCTTTTAATATTTTACTACTCTCCAATGTTTCTTTTCTCTTATTGCTACTATTGTTAAATGGGCAAGTTTCTTGAATTAATAATAAATGTCTTTCAACTTGTCCCTAATATTTTCTCCCCAGATTTTTAACTTGGCTTTTAGCTTTTCCTTTTATAACTCAGTCTGTCCATTGCTACATTTTGAATTTGGAAAATCATAGTGTTAATTTCTAAGAATCTCTTCTTCTTATTGTTTCTTATTATAGAAGCTTATTCTTATTTTGCATTTATCACATCTTCTTGAATTACATAAGAATATAAATTGTATATACATGCAGATATATAAAGAATGTATATGTGTGTGCATGTGTATGTATGTGTGTATATCTATCTCTGTCTCTATCTATCTGTATTTATTTATTTAAAGAATGTTCTCTTCTCTTCCCTGAATTATTGCTTTTAGGGTTAGTTGATTCCTTTTCTTGGTTCTATTTTGTGCTGTTGCTTTTCCTTAATCATCTTCTGTTCTTTGTATTATTTATGTTTGTGAATGAAGTAACACCTTGATCAATACTTATTAAGTGGATAGTGTGCATAGTTAAATTTGTTTCTCCAGAAATATTCCCTCCCTGAAATGGGTGGGTGCAGCTACTCTGTAGGTGGAGAGCATTGAGGTGGGAGGGAGTCTGACGTCTAGGGATTAGATGTAGAGTATGGAAAAGTTTTTTGTGGGGAGGTTGAAGCTGCTTTTCATTTAATACACCCTCACTGGAATTTCCCCATTTGTTTCAATTTTTACTCATTTATTTTAATATCATCTGTCCTTTCCATGAGGCCATGATAATGAGGAAAGAGAAATGTTTTTGCAGAGTTCTCTTTTTTTTTAATGGATGTTCTTCTCAAGCGATGACATATTATGTTTAGATTTTAAATGACCTCATGTTTTAAGGAATTATGATTTTGTCTTGAGGTTATATAATTAAGAAACCATTGTGAAGTGCTGAGAGTTTGTGTACATGTTGTCAGTTTCAGAATTGTTTCTCCAATTTGAGAAATTAAAATAACCACAGGGATTACTTAGCTAATTAATTTCTAGGTTTTAAAATAATAACAACAAAAAGAGAACTCCTAGTTAATAGAAGAAAATGGCTGCTTTGTTTGCAAATTTATCTTTTATTAATTATGATTTTAATTCTTAGAATAATGGGTATCTTTAGTGTTATACTTCTTAGCATGACATTAATTTGTTATTAAAGTTTTAAGTTTTGATTGTTTGTTTCCTTGTATAATAGAATCTTTGAATACCTGCTAATCCAAAAAACATCTAATTGTCTGAGACAAAATTTTTTCCCCTTTTGTGGGACTGGGGATGGAACCCAGGACCTTGGACATGCTAGCAGGTGCTATACCCCTGAGCTATACCTGCAGCCCTGAGAGATGATTCTTAATCTTATTTCGATCTTCTTCACCAGTTAAATCAGTAGCCTCTGTTTGGAACCCAGAGAAGAGACTCAGGAGAATCTCAGCCTGTCTATATTCATTACAGTTCAGCTTACTTGCTTGGCAGAAAAGCATTCTTGAGAGGAATGTGCACTAATTCAGACCTGCCATTTGACTCATCAGGTAGCCTGTGATGGCAGTGGATACATGTAAGCCTAAAGCCCCCTGACCTCCTTGGCAAACTTGTTGGATGTTTGAGTATTTCAAAATTTTCTGAAACATTGACCATGAAGACTTTCATGACATGCTAAAGGAATATTGAAAGACTATAAACAATTAATGTGAAAAGAACTGAACTGATACAAATTTAAAAAGAAGAGGATGATAGTAGTCAGGAAGGGCCAGTAAATCAGAGCCTTCCCGTATTCCCTAAAAGTACTTCTGGCAGCAGAACCCTTGTAGAAGTCTTCAAATATCTCTGTGTGTAATGATATCTGGATGGGAGAGACATTGTCCGAAATATCAGTGTTCCTTTATACGTCCATATGGCTGTATATAGTTGTAGTATACTTTTTGTTTCTAATATTTTGCCTGTTGCACAAACTTCAAAACCTAAGGTGGGACTAGGAGATCTTTCTAGACCAGTTCTATGCGATATAATTATATGAGACGATGGAAATATTCTGTATTTGTTGTGTCTGATATAGCCATTGGTTACATATACCCATTGAGCAATTAGAATGTGTATGTCTTTTTTATTATTATTTATTTTTCCACATTTTTTTATTGGTGCATTATATTTGTACATAATGTTGGGATTTGTTGTTATATATTTGAGCAAAATGTGTATGTCTTGTACATCTGAACAATTGAAATTTTATTTTTCTTTAATTAACTTTTATGTAAATTAGTGTCCACTATATTAGACAGTGTAGTTTTAGACTTCATCTATCAAAAGTTCTTTATATTCAGAATAGTGATCAAGAAAATGGTGGGAGGTTGAAAGGAAAGTTCCCTAAGAGCCATGGGAATGAAGATGGATTTACTTTATTTTTATGGACCATAATTCCTCCCCATCTTTATCCATTGAGGGGACAGAGGGAAATGTCTTTGGAAACAGCTGCTGCTGGGGTGTTTGTACTCCTGTTCTTGAATAAAAAGTCTCACCCAATGATTTTGATTTTTTTTTTATATCAGTGGTCCTGAGTGCAGTACATTTAGGACATGAAGTTTTATTCACTTAGATGATAAATGAACATTTCAATTTCAGACTAGGATTAAAGATGCTTTCTCTCTTGATCCTTTCTGAGATTCTCTGTTCCCCATTTTGCTGAAAACAGTGGTGCTGATCTCTTTGGATAGGGCTATCTTTGGCATGGAGATAAAGAAATAAAACTTAAGAAATAAAGAGTCTTGTGGAAGATTTCTGGTTCTCTAAACCAGAGCTTTTCCAACTTGTTCATGTATAAATATTTGGAAGCCTATGTTAAGATGCAGATTTTGATTCATCAGGTTCAGCGTGAGATCAGACATTCTACATTTGTCTCAGTTGCCAGGGAATGTCAGGGACCACTTTGAAGAACAAAACTTTAATCCTTTATAAATAGTCAAGATTATAGATTATTGCCTTTACTTGCCTTTTATGGCCACCAGCAGATGGCGACCATGTCCACTTTCCCTAGTGGCTGTTGCTGCTCAGCTCTTAGGACCAAGAACAAGCAGATTGGAACCTTTGTCTTACTAGCACGGTGCCTTTTCAAGTGAGCTCAAGTTCAGACCTCTGAGGGGAGCCAGATGTATTTTGCTCAACACCAAGACAGTGCTTCTTTCCAGTTAATGCAGATGTCGGGTTTTGATTTAAAAGATGTCCATCGCATTTTCTCCTTTTTATAAACCTATGTTTTCATTTGTTTTAGGAAATGTATGAAATTTAGCAAAGGAAATATTAATTTTTATAAATATACCTCTAGGAAAATTAATATATTTGGAATTTGGTCATTTAGTCTAATTCTATGCATTTATAATTATGACATTTTTATTTTCTTTTATAAAAATGGAATGGATATATTAATTGAACCTGATCAAATTGTGTGTAATACAGTTTATCAGTTTTGTCTTTTATACCTTAAAAAAGGTATTTTGGGCAAAAATGAAATGATTTATTTCTATTTCCTAATATTTCCCAGCACTATTGTAACTTCAGAAGATCTCTTTAATTTTTAATTTCAGATTTGCTGATATATTTTTGCTAAATATGGTAATTATAGAGAATTATAAAAATATAGTGTTATATGGAAACAAAATTTATTGTAATCACACTTTGGCTTGTTTTCATTTAGTCTTGTTATTGTTTAATTAATAGTCATCTTTAAGAAAAATCTGTAATTATAATGCATAAGCAGCTTCATATCCTGATGTTTCTTTGTCTCTTATTAAGCTTGTAGGAAATTTAGGAAAAAAGAAAAAAAAAAAACCAGAAAATTTTGGTGTAATAAACAAGTCACCCACCACCTTACTTCCCAGGGACACCATTTGTCATATTTAGAACTTTCCTTCTATGTATTTTTGTGTCGTCAGTAACATTCTTTGATTTTTTTTCCTCTAATGCCTAGAGGTTTCTCTAATTAGGAACTGCCTTCTTAACTATCTAAACCATCTAATGTATTTATAATACTGCATCTAATTATCTCTATTGTCAGCTTAGCACATTTCTGTTCATTTTCATGTGACTTTTATACTAAGCCAGTTTTTCTGGAGAAAGAATGATCTGCCTGAAAAGCTTTTAATGACATGGTACAAGGGGGCAAGCAAAGGAAGTTCTTCTTTTACCAAAGGTCCTATTTTTTTTTTCTGTACTGTAAGGTTTTATTGTTTTCTGTGGCTTCATAGGTATTTTAGGATGAAGGTAGGAGGATACGTCCAGGGATGCTAGCCAGACATCATTCCACCACCCACATGTTTTCTGTCTCACAATAAACTTCTAGCTAAGATGATGTGGGCTCATCTGGCAAATGGTTACCTTTTTCTCTTCTCTGGAGTATTGTAGATTTTACTTCTGCCTGGTGTCGAAGCTCTCTTGATTTGATGGCAGTGAATGTTTGCCCCAGAAGTTGGTGCATGGATATTTCTGGTGTTCTGATTTGATTTGTTGAAATGGTAATCCAGGTGTGAATCAATAAGGTTGGCATTCCCTGCCTGCCCCATTGGATCCTTTTTACCATTTCTGTGTACTTCCTAATCTTTGAGTTTCTTCACTTTGAAAAGCCAGTTCCTAATTAAGGCTTGTTTTGTTTTCAAGAAATGTCTTTGAGCTTATAGAGCCTGTTTGGCTCATACTCCTTCAAACCAGAGGTGCCTAGGAATTTCCACTTTCCCATTGCAGCCCGTAGGCAGTGACTGATAGATGTGAAAATATGAAAACCCATTTCCCTTGTCTTACGTGGAGACAACTCTGAGGTCTGATTCATACTCCAGAACTCCTCTATGGGATGAGGCAAGGACACCCTCTGTGGGACTTTGCTTGAGCTTACCTTCTCAGTTGGATTCCTCTTCCACTTTTCTTTGGCTTCCCTACTTACTCCTTTGCTGGTTTTCTTCCTTAATAAACTACTTGCACACAATTCTTTGACTCTGGATCTGCTGCTGGGCAATCTGTTTGAAAATAACAATGTTTTCATTATTTGCACCCATTTTCAAGTAGTCCATCTCTTTTAATGTGTCTATACTTTGATAGAACATGACATGGACATTAATTTATGTCTTTACAACCATGATAGCACTTCTACTGTGAGTCAGGCACTTTTCCTTTGGTGAGAAAACAGATGTCCACCTGTGCTCTCCTATCTGTTCAGTAAAAATGCTTTTTGAGGATATAATTTGATTTTAACATATCATCAATAGGTGTTTTGTCATTGTGACTGTTTCCTTGAATAAGTTGAATCAAGGAGATATTATCTTTCTTGGCCAGGAAGATGACTCCTTACTTAAATTGGCCTTTCCAGGTTGTCAGTAAGACATACAAATTTGAATGGCTATCAAATGGTTAGATGATGACATTGCACCAAGCCACCTTTCTGCTGTTTACTTTGCTGAATTATTTTATTAGTTATCTAAACAGACTACCCCAAATTTATTGACTGAAAAAAAAAGCATTTGTTTAGCTCTAGATTCTGTATGTCAGCAGTTTAATATGGGCTGTTCCTACTGTCTTAATTGAACTCCTTCAAGTGTCTGCAGTCTTTGCTGCTCTTGGCTGGATTCTTTCACATCTATGAGGCCTCAGTTTGGACAACAGATTTCAATTTGTTCTATGCTGTCTCTTATTCCCCAGCAGGCTAGCCTGGACTTGTTCTTGTGGCAGAGGCCAGGTCCAAGAGCCAATAGAGGTATAAAAAATTTCTTGATACCCAGGCTCAAAACTGGCACAAAAATCACATCTACTGAAATATACTGGTCATAGCAACTCTATAAGCCAGGCCAGAATCAAGAGACTGGAGTGGAGAATAATCCACATTTCTTGATGGAAGGAGCTGCAAATTCACGTTGCATAAGATGTGAAAAAACAGAGGGGAAGAGAACTGTGGTTATTTTTTCAGTCTACCACAGCCACGATCTCTGCATTCAGAAGCATCACGTGGTGGTGTTTTGCAGGACTCAGCAATGGTGATGGACCCACTAGTGACAGCGACATTTTCCGGAAGACCTCTGAGCAACTGGTGCAGTACATGAATTCAGGAAACCGGTTATTGCATAAAAACTTTCTGAAGCAGGAAGTAGTTCAGAGGTTTTTGCGCCTCCTTTCTTCTTTGCAAGGTATTTTTCTTCACAACATTCAGTTGTGTTAAAGATGATCTGTGCCCATTAACTTGCTTTTCCATGGACTGGGGATGTAGCTCAATGGTAGAAAGTATTCTTAGCCTGGGTTCAGTTTCCAGTGCCACAAAATTCAAAACCAAATTCTATTCTAGTATCTTTTAAAAATTGTTCTCTGAAAATAAAGGTAATTCAAATAACACAAAGTTCTTCAGTGAAAAGTCTATCCAGGCTGCATGATAGATATTAGTTTCTAAATTCCATCCCCAGAGGCAACCATTGGTACTAGTTTTTCATGTAAACCATCTTAGTGATTCTTTGCATATGCAGTCCTTTTTTACATACCATAGTTGTTTCTTCTATAGATAATGGCTAAATGTTGGAGTATAGGTTATTTTAGAATTGAATGTTGATTTTGTGTTTATGCTGATACCAGGAAACTTCCCCCAAAGAACTGTAGATGACAAACTTTGGATAATTATGACATGTTTTAGAAATTCTAAGTTGCTGAAACTTAGCATTTTAAAAATTGACATTTCATAAGGCTGAGATGTCTCAGTTTTATACAATGTATGGGAAGACATGATCAGAAGAGCCAGAAATGCTTTTCAGGATATATAGCAGACCCTAGTATTTAAGGCTTGAAATTTTGTGTTTGAGTCTTAGCTCTACCACTTACTCCATCTATGACTTTAGTTCAATTACCCGCTTCTTTAAACTTCAGTTTTGTCATCCTGGACTCAGCTGGGGAGCTAATCTCATGAGATAATGTATAGATCACTTGATCCAAAGTCCTCTACATAAAATGTTAATGCCCATTAGCTTTTAGGGTGAGTTGAATGAAGTTGTATTGTAATATTGGGCTCGTTGTATATGAAAGAAATGGGTCAGAGACAAATGACACACTCAAGACCCAAGGATGGTCCCTCCTTATATGAGACATATTAGAAGTGGACATTCTGTACAAATTACATCTAGGGAATCCTCTTGGTTTTGGACTTAATGTCATCTGACACATGAAGTCATTTCTTTTATACTTAGGGTTATAAAAATAAAACTTGACCTTGGTCAAAATCTTATCACAGATGGGAATGTTACTTTTGGAATGTCCTTTGTTTCTTAAGATCTATGTTCCTGGGCTTCCTTTGTTTCTCTTTGGGGGATCCTCTGTCTCTGGCTAGGGTCTTTCTCTTTTTCTCTGTGTTCCATACTATTTATGTCTTTCCTATTGGTCTTCTCACAGCTCTCTTCCAGAGTTCAGTCTTTAATTCAGTCTTTAAGTTAATTTACTTAACTCTTTTGATTCTTTATCTCTTTTTACTTTTTCTTCTCTCCTATTTGTGTCCTTAACTGCTCATAGGGTGGGATGTTGATAATTGTTTCTGTTGGAATTTACAGAGCCAAATTGGTTTAAGTTGTCAAAAAAGTAACTTTTTAAAAATTTTTACTTTCATGCTAGAAATCCACTAGCACCCATTCCCTCCCATCTTCAACTCCGCTGTCCTCTGGTCAGCTTTTATCTTAGACTCTCAGTGGGAACAAGTCTAGATCTCTTAACCTGTGACTCATCCAGCATTTCTGGACTTGTGGACCCATTTCTCTTTCATGGCAGTTGGAAGAAAAGTCCTAGGCTTCACTTTTGATCACAGTGTGTACCTCAGAACCAATAATTGATCAGGAGGATGGAGAGTCTTGATTGGCTCAGGCCCAAATCACAGGCTTCCCTATCCCTTTCATATCTTAGTAGAATACTGGAGGGTGGGAGTGTGGTTACCAGAAGACCAGTGAATAGATTCTGCGAAACAGAAATTGTGAATGTTTATTTTAAAAGTTTGCCTTTTATACTTTTATTCTAATCCTTGTTAAAATAAGATGATAGACTTGCCTATATTTAATTTGTTCTTATTTTAAATGAATATTTAAAATATTAAAATGAATATTCATTTTAGAAAAAAATGGGAAGCAAAAACTAGCAAATGCAAATCACATTGCTCATGTTTAGGTAATTTTTATATTCTTCCATCTGCTCTTTCTCCCTACTTTCTTACTGGTAGGATTGTCAGACCAAATACAAAATGCCCAGTAGAATTTGAATCTCAGATAAACAATTATTTTAGTGAATATTCCAAATATTTCATGAAATACACTAAAAATTTACTTGTTCATCTGCAATTCAATTTTAATTGACATCCTATATTTTTATTTGTGAAATCTGGTAATCTACTTACTGAGGATCTGTTTTAAAGTTTTTCTCCCTCAAAATTCATCAAAAGTTTGGCATGGGATAACCATTATCCTGTCACTGGACATCAAAGACCAGATGGCAACATTTAATGTAGCATGATACAAAATTCAGAATGAGGGATCAACTACCCTCTATTATCCTACAACTCTTGACTTTTTAATTATCTTCTAGTGTTCCCTGTAGTTCAGTGCTTCTTAAGCAGGGCATACTCTTAATATTATGAAAAATTTAAGTCAGGATTTTGCCTGTCTCAAGTGTTTGCCCTGAACTCAATCAAGTATTCTGCCTTAAGAAGCAATTGTCAATTCTTCTATCTCTGAGGCCAGGCTCTGTATTCCCCTACGGTATTTCTAATGTCCTCCAGAAGCCTGTGAGGTCATTGGTTACACTAATGTTCAAGAGTGCTTAAGTGACTTACTCAAAATAATTAATTATTTATTTGTTTTTAGTTTTGCCAATATATCAATAAAAATATTGATCTGTAATCCTTGTTAGTTGCATATAAATATTGGGTTGTAGTTGGGGGAGGAAGAGAAATCATATGAACCGTTTGTGGAGTGTGGTTGATTCTTATTTTTAAAAGAAATTCCTCCTGACCTGATCTGTGACATTAATCGAGACTGCGCCAACACCTTCATCAAGTTCTTACTGGAAAAACAAAAATGGTCCGAAGTGCTTCTGCTGTTAACACGCAAAGTAAGTGGGGAGCCACCACCCGGAGATTGCCTCATCAAGGACTGCAACCTCTCAGACCTGGACATCTGCACCATCATCCCCCACCTCAGTGCCTGGGACCAACGGAAGACACAGCTCCTGGGCCGCCTGATAGACAGTGGAGGTGAGAATGCCCAGATGAAACATGCTGTAGTATTGTCCAGGTTGTCTGGACTGGTGGTCTGGCTTCTTCTTGCTTTTGGAGATACCATGAAATTCTGCCTCATTCTCTTTTTATCTTCATCTTTTTGAAGCAGCTATGAGGGTCAATGGATTTTTCCATAGGAATTCTGAATTTTTGTGAATTTCAGTAATCCCTGTTCTCTTTCTGTCATATATAAGAAGAATTAGGTGTATGGATGGTCCTTGGCTCTGGTTTAGCCCACAATGCTCATTTCTTCCTGGCCTCTGGCTAGATTTTCCCCTGCAGGGCTTTCGAGCAATTCTTGTGGTATTCTCTTCTAATCAATGGATTGGGATTTGAGATGCTTGTTTTTATTGTGAAACAGCCAAGGAATTGGTGGGTGGAAAATCTGTCATTTTAATCAAGAACAATCTCATATAACTGGGCATATGTCCGGAGTGTGCAGACATCTTGCTAGGTTGGGTTTTATTTAAAAATTAATTTAGAAACACCAACTCCTTTCCCAAACCTCCACTCATGTAAGAGGAAGTGCCCTGCCCTTTATAAGGAGCAGTAGCACTAGGTCCTCAGTCCTCAGAATGCCATACCCAGTGTATGTAGGTCCTTTAGGCATTGCTCTACCCACTGCTTTCGGGAGGTAGAGGAAAGCCTTCTACAATTTATTTCTTCAAACCCCTATGTTCAGTGTTACTTTCTTTGCTCAAAAACTATAGTTGTCTTGGTTTACTTTTTTTATTCCTTGGTTCAGAGCCTCTCCTAGGATCTAGTGCTAGGAACTAAGTCCCAGAGGTAAATGCATAGCTGCTGCATTTATCTACAGAGGGTGAGGCTGCCTTGGTGGAGTTCAGAGAGCCTGTAGTGCAGAGGGTGTGTGTGGAATGAGTTCAAAGGAAGGTGATATTGGGGGCAGATAGGTGTCAGGGAAGATAGCAATTGAAGGTAGAAGCTTAGTAGAAGAAAAATGTGGGGAAGGTGTTCATGTCCTGCTCATTGATTGTGTGTCAGGTATGGTATTATGCAAGCATTAGGATTGCCATTATTCTGCCCTGTCCTCACTCTGAGGCAATGCATAGTGGGAACTATGGGCTCTGTGGTGGCATGAGAGGAGGGGCTGGAAGGGGGTTGAGGCCCACAGACAGAGCACTTGGAGCAGCAGGGCTTTCAGCCTGAGGGTACTGGGGTGGTAGGAGGATCTTGGTAGTCAGGTCAGCAGCAGCTCCTCCTTGGCATCTAAATAGCAGAAACAGTCCCTTTCTCTTCAGGTGAGCCAGGATGTACCTCTTCCCAGGATGTCACTCACAAGTGCCCTTCTCTTCTGCCTTCTCCAGCCTTGCCCGATGGTCTGCAGCAGAGCCAGGAAAGGCCACTTCTCATGTGCCTGAAACATGAGGACTTTGAGTTGGCTTTTCTTCTCTTGACCAAGGGTGCAGACCCCCGCAGTATTTCTCTCACTGAAGGGGATACTCCTTTGCATGCAGCTCTCCACATCTTTTTAGATATCAATGGTAAGCATTGTTTTTTAAGTCATCTTTTCCTTGATGATTGTTTTAGTTAGCTTTGCATCACTGTGACCAAAATACCTGATAAGAACAACTTAGAGGAGGAAAAGTTTATTTGGGGCTCACGGTTTGAGAGTTCTGGTTCATAGATGACTGTTCCATTACTTTGGGCCCAAACTGAAGTAAAACATTATGGGGGAATGATGTGGCAGAGGAAAGCTATTCCCCTTATGGCAGCAAGGAAGCAGAAAACGAGAAGGGAAAAGGCAGAGGGGGCTGCAGAGAAGTTGTATCCTTCCAGGGCATGTCCGTAGTGACCTATCTCCTCCAGGCTCCCCACACCTGCCTATAGTTACCACCAGTCTGTTGAAACTGGGATAAGCTGATTAGGTTACATCTCCTATAATCCAATCATTTCACCTCCAAGTATTCCTATAACACAGGAGCTTTGGGGAACACTTTATATCCAAATCATAACAGGGTTGGAAGCTGGAAATTAGAACTGGTGCTGTGCTTTTTGATCTTTCCATTTGGGAAAATCATTGTCTGAAAAAAGTCCATTTCCTGGACAAGCATGCCTATATCTCCTGACCTCTCACCCATAGCACAATGAGAAGACGTGACCATCATGATGAATGGTCAAGGTGGGCACATTGATTTTTAAATTCCAAAGTTGACTATTGGTAGCTGACATTTATTTACACCTTTTTCAATAATCCTGGCATGCAGGATCACTAGAATATTATAAGGTGATTTCAGGACTTACTCCTGACATTTGAGTTAGGGACTTCTTTGTTGTCAAGAGCTATCTTGTGCATTGTAGGATATTTAGCAGCATCCCTGGTCTCTTCCTACTAGTTGCCAGTGGTATCCTCCTGGTTGTGACAGTCATGCCTCCATACATTGCCAAATTTTCTGTGGAAAGTAAATCACCATTGTTTGAGAACCCCTGGGTTATTTAATTGGGTATCAGACACCTGGGGGAGGTCAGTGTTATGAGATGTCCCAGGCTGGCATCTTTCTCAAACCTAGGTCTTCTGATCCCTGGGAAAATTGGCTTAGTACTCACAGGATTTTTTTGTGTCTTTCAGCTGACATTGGCTTTAACTTCCTTAGCCATCTCTTGGATTTATTCTGGTCCAACCCCACTGAATATTACTACCTCAACCCTAACATCCAGGACAGCAATGGGAATACCCTCATGCACCTCCTCTTTCAGAAGGGCATGCTGAAGCGAATGAAGAAGCTGATAGACCTATTGGTGAAGTTTGACATCAACTTCAATCTGAAGAACAAAGAAGGCAAAGACGTACGGCACCGGATTAAGAAGAATGATGCTCTGCTTTTGGCCTGGAACAAAGCTCTGACAGAGAACAGGCGGAGGAGCAGGCAAGACTCTGCTGCCCACCTGGGGAAGCTCTCAAGGTCTTCCACTGCTGGTCATACATCTCAGCTCAAGTCTCAGGGTTCCTTCAAGTCACTGCCATGTGGCACCACTGCCAGAACCCCCTCTGAAGGAGCCACAGTTCCTGATAGCTGGGAGACTCTCCCTGGTGCTCAGGTGACCAGGCAGGAGTCTGAGGCTATCAGGCCACGCTCCTTGAGAGATCGCCTTGTACAGGACATCACAGTTTTGATTCAGCAGGTTGAATTGGATACAGCTCTTCCAGAGGACTGTCCTCAGTGCCCTGAGCCTCTGGAGGTAGGAGGTGTCATGGAAGTAAAGAAAGATAAACTCCAGCGAACCCTGAGTGTGGGGAGATCTGACAGTAGTGGGAACAATTCTGCTGTCCCTGAGGCAGGGGAAGGACACGCTCAGGCAGGTCCTGGGGCCTCACAGCTTGTTCCTGCTGGCAACAGAGGGAGGGAGGGCAGTGATGATCAGGACAATTGGAGCATGCAGGAAATTGAAGCATGCCTCCAGGATTTTGATAACATGACCTGGGAGATCGAGTGTACTTCAGAAATGCTGAAGAAGCTGTCCAGTAAGGTTATGACCAAGGTCATAAAGAAGAAAATTATCCTTGCTATTCAGCAGCTGGGGAATGGTGAGTGGACCCAGGGCCTGCAGAAGCGCCTAAAGCACCTGAAAGGAAACATCCGGCTCTTTGAAGCTAAGCTGGACAAAGGAGCTAGGATGTTGTGGGAACTCGCCATCGACTTCTCCCCTCGATGCAGTGAGAACCCAGAGAAAATTATCGCTACAGAAAGAAACACGTCCTCCATGGAGAAATCAGGGCGAGTCTACACGGAAATTATCCGGATCTGGGACATTGTCTTAGATCACTGCAAACTGTCAGATTCCATTATGGCCATCTGCAGTGCCTACAACCGGGGATTGTCCTGTGTCCTGCGTAAAAAGCTGAAGGGTATCAACAAAGGCCTAGTTTCAGCTAACATGAAAATCCAAAAGCGAATACCCCGCTGCTATGTGGAGGACACAGAGGCAGAGAAGAGCAGGGAACAAGTAGATCCAGAGTACTTTCCCCCGGCCAGTGCAGTGGAGACGGAGTATAACATCATGAAGTTCCACAGCTTTAGCACCAACATGGCCTTCAACATCCTCAATGACATGACAGCAACAGTGGAGTACCCTTTCCGAGTCGGTGAGCTTGAGTATGCTGTGATCGACCTCAACCCAAGGCCACTGGAGCCCATCATCCTCATTGGTCGGAGTGGCACTGGGAAGACAACCTGCTGCTTATACAGGCTATGGAAGAAGTTCCACATTTACTGGGAAAAAGCTGAGCAGGCAGGAAGCCCACTGCTGGCCAAACAGATGTGGCCAAAGAGAAAGTTGGAAGCAGAACCCAGAAAAGAGGGTCCAGATAGGGAGCAAAAAGAGGAAGAAGAAGAGGATGAGGAAGAGGAGGGTTCCTTTGAGGTGGAAACACTAGACAGTGTAGAGGAGGAGCAGGAGAGTGAAGCCTGTGCAGGGGGAGCTGGGGTAGAGGCAGTGGGGGATGGCCATGGGGTGGAAGGGTATACATCAGATCATCCCCACCAGCTGGAGCATTTGCATCAGATCTTCGTGACCAAGAATCATGTCCTATGCCAGGAGGTACAAAGGAACTTTATTGAGCTTTCCAAGTCTACCAAAGCCACCAGTCACTATAAACCACTGGAACCCAATGTTCACAAACTCCAGGACCTGAAAGATGAGAACTTTCCTCTGTTTGTCACTTCCAAACAGCTGCTCCTCCTGCTTGATGCTTCTTTGCCCAAACCATTTTTTCTGAGAAATGAAGATGGAAGCTTGAAAAGAACCATCATAGGATGGTCCACTCAGGAAGAGTTGACCATCCCTAATTGGCAAGAAGATGATGAGGAGGCTGAGGTGGATGGGGACTATAGCGAGGAGGATAAAGCTGCAGAAATGCGTACAGGTGACAGTGACCCCCGTGTATATGTGACGTTTGAGGTGTTCACCAATGAGATATGGCCCAAAATGACCAAAGGGAAAACATCCTATAACCCTGCACTGATTTGGAAAGAAATAAAGTCTTTTCTGAAGGGTTCTTTTGAAGCCCTCAGTTGTCCCTACGGGAGACTAACTGAAGAAGCATATAAGAAATTAGGGAGAAAACGGTCCCCCAATTTTAAGGAAGACCGGAGTGAGATATATAGCCTCTTCTGTCTATATCAGCAGATCAGGTCCCAGAAAGGTTATTTTGATGAGGAAGATGTTCTGTACAACCTGTCCCGAAGGCTGTCGAAGCTCAGGGTACTCCCCTGGTCTATCCATGAGCTCTATGGTGATGAGATTCAGGACTTCACCCAAGCTGAGCTGGCACTGCTGATGAAATGTATCAATGACCCCAATGCCATGTTCCTCACTGGAGACACAGCCCAGAGCATCATGAAGGGTGTGGCATTCCGCTTCAGTGATCTGCGCTCTCTGTTCCACTATGCCAGCAGAAACACTGTGGATAAGCAGTGTGCTGTCCGCAAGCCCAAGAAGATCCACCACCTGTACCAGAATTACAGGTCCCACTCTGGTACGTCTAGCATGGCTTACCTGCTGGGTAGGTGTGTGGGCATTGACCTGGGTGCAAGGGAGCTTTAGGACAGCTCCTAACATGCTTTTGCAGCTAAAGCAAGAGTCACATTTTGGAGTTTGTTAGTAATTACACTCAGGAACAAGAAATCTTATGATTTCTGCCACCACTCAGTCAAAAATCTATAATTAAAGATGTGGTTGGGTGAAAATGGACTTCAAGTAATTCTTCCTAAGGAACTGCCATGGCATGCAAACATTTCAAGGGAATGCTTAAGCTGCTTTGAGAACTTTTGTTAAAATACCTTGGAAGAACCTGTTTAATCTGGGTGAAGTAATATGCTAGTTACAAGTCATTAACCTTTAAAACAGCTTTTCTCCCAAGGAGGAGCAAAAAAACTGGGGTGCTTTTTATTTTATTTCAGTTATACCCCTTATCTGTGCCAGGTGTGATGCTAAACAGCTTACATCTAGTACCTATGCTTAATCCTCACAACAGCCATGTGAGGTAGATATCGTTCACATTGTATAGTAGGAAACTGAGGCACAGAATGTTTAAATAATGACACCCATATCAGAAAATATCCTTTATGGTTTATACGTGTTTAAAAATATTCTTTCCATTCTAAACTATTCATGAACAATATATGGTGTTATTTTATAGATTTTAAAACCTTATTCAATAAGATCATTCCTGGTATGCCTTTCTTCAGCTATGTTTTTGCCATATAATGTGTTTTTGAGATTTCTGCATGTCAATTACATGGCACTTGAGTTTATGCATTTCTTATTTTTTAAAATATTTTTTTTAGTTGTAGATGGACATAATACCCTTTATTTTATTTATTTATTTTTATGTGGTGCTGAGGATCAAACCCAGTGCCTCACACATACTAGGCAAGCCCTCTACCACTGAGCCACAACCATAGTTCATGCATTCCTGACTTCTTGTATTAGTACTGTATTTTATGATTGTTCCACAATTTGCTCTCCATTTTCCAGGGATGGATATTAGATTCATGTCAGTTTTTTACTGTGACATAATCTTTGCCTAGTTTTAAAATAAGTTGTTTTTTTCTTATTGCTTTTTAATAATTCTTTATGTATTTGCCTTCACATCTTTTGTTGATTTTATATATTGCAATTTTTTCTCCCATTATGTGAAACATTTTATTTTTTCTAATCTTGATATATACATTATATATATCTATCACAAACATTTATTGAATATGTAGTGAATATATATGCTATGTTTAGTGAATATTTTTCCCATTTTAAAAATTATTTTTCAGGTTGAAATTCACATAGCACAAAACTCATCCATATGAAATGTTCAATTTAATGATTTTTTAAAATAAATTTACAGAGATATGTAACCATCACCACTATGTAATTCCAGGACATTTTTATCACCTCAGAAAGAAAACCCCATAGCCACAGGAATTGCTTCTCATTGCACTCTTTGTCCCATTCCATGGCAGCAGCTCACCTTTCCTTTTCTGTGGATTTGCCAACTGTAGACATTTTATTTAAATAGAATGATACAGTATGGGGTGATTCCTGTCTGGTTTCTTTCACTTAGCACAATGTTTTCAAGGTTTACCCTCGTTATAGTGTGTATCCATATTTCCTTTATATGGTTGAACTTTTATTCCTTGAGTATGGCTACATAAACCATTATTTATCTAGTTTCCTGAATGATATTTAAGTGGATTCCAGTTTTTTAGCACGATGAACACTTGTGCTCTTGCATTTTATGGTTCTTAATGAAGAGGAAAACACAATTGATTTGCTTAGATGCAATAGTTTCCACTGATGCTCATGATTGCTTTCTGTTCTGTACTTTTAATAAAGTATAGAACAGATGGTAAAAGTCTCCTTTACTATTTGGTAACAGTAATGGGATATATATGTCCATTTTATGGTGTTCTATTTAGACTATTATAATCTATGTATGTTAAGCAAAGAACACATGACCCCTAAGAGAAATGGAGGGATCTATGAAAATGTACATTCAATCCAGTTTCAGTCTCATCACTTGAAGGTGTTTATTAACTTCTCAGACCTGGGTGCCCACCTTGTAAAAGTGAGATTGTCTCATTTGTCTCACTGGGTTGTTGTAAGGATTAAACGGAATGATTTCTATGAAGATGACTGTTGTATGTTAGATGTTTAGTCAATATCAGTTTCACTTAAATTAGAAAAGAAATGGGACCTGTGGGGAAAGTGCTTTGGAAAATATTTTCCCCAGTTCTGACAAGTTTTCTTAGTGTAGTCCTCTCTCAGCTGGCTATAAACCTGGAGGAAAAGGTGATAGAAGCCTTGGGTGTTGTCTCCAGCTAACATCCAGAGCTTCTGTTACCATGGTAACTTTGCTTCCAGTACTCTGAGCACCAATGAAGGAAGATAGGGTAATTCTTGTTTTCTTATGATAGTCTATATTGGTTTCTTTTATGGGCATTCAAACAGCTCTAATTATTTAGATTGCCTTTCTGCCTTGACTCTTCTTTAGGAGGTAATTTTCTCTAATGGGACTATACTATACAAAACTCTCTCAGCACAGCAATGCATCTCTGCCTTCGTCCATTGCACTCAGAGTAGTATGGAGCTTCACTGATAATCAAATGAGTACTGGAAATAAGCTTGTAATTATACAGTTATACATATAGCTGGCACATGCTCTGGGGGCGGGGTGTGGAGAAAACAAAGCAACAACAACAATAAAGCAAATAAACCCAAAAAACAAACAAATAAACCCCCAAAAGAAAAAACTCAACTATGTTGCACAGTATCTGACATGTGTCTTCTGTTTTATCTTAGGGATCCTCAATCTGGCATCAGGAGTAGTGGATTTACTTCAGTTCTACTTTCCAGAATCTTTTGATCGCCTTCCTAGAGATTCTGGCCTCTTTGATGGTCCAAAACCAACTGTTCTAGAGTCTTGTAGTGTAAGCGACTTGGCAATTTTGCTAAGAGGGAACAAAAGGAAAACCCAACCCATTGAATTTGGTGCCCACCAGGTGAGCTCCTTGGGATTGTATGTTTTGTAATAAAAGGAACTTTGCAATTGAAAAAAGTTTGAGAGGCTGAATTATTCCATAAGGTAGAATTCAGTAGTCTATATCCCAGAGTGGATGAGCTCCAGAGATATGTGAGTATGACTAAATTGTTTTAATATTTCCCTTTTCCTGACTGACCAAATCCATGCTGGCTGTTTCTCTTTAAAGACATTATTTAATTGCCTCCCACTGAAATAGATGGACCTTTATCATGGTTTTCTTTATAGAATTTGATATTGTTTTGTTTTACTTCAGGTAATTCTTGTTGCCAATGAAATGGCAAAGGAGAAAATTCCGGAAGAGCTGGGGTTAGCACTTGTGCTAACAGTTTATGAAGCAAAAGGCTTAGAATTTGATGATGTTCTCCTTTACAACTTTTTTACTGATTCTGAGGTATGTCACACTGATGTCTTTTCATATAACCTGAACTGAAATTCCCATTCTGGGGAAGAGAATTTTGAGCCGAGGATAAGTTTGTCACACAGGTGTCTTTTTGTGTTTTAAAGTACAATTTATTTAGTGTGGAGGTTGGGTTTTGACAATGGCTATGGGTTGTTTCATGGCATGTCATGGGCTGGTTCTCTTTGTTCCCAGGAAGGGTACCAGGAAAACCAGCCCATAACATGCTTTGTCTTGTCTTCATC
Organism: Callospermophilus lateralis; assembly: GCF_048772815.1. Taxonomy (NCBI): domain Eukaryota; kingdom Metazoa; phylum Chordata; class Mammalia; order Rodentia; family Sciuridae; genus Callospermophilus; species Callospermophilus lateralis. The sequence goes on along the minus strand of NC_135305.1, from coordinate 199,577,226 downwards.
TTCTGAATGCCTAGGATTCAAGTGCCAGTTTCCAGTTTTCATTAGCTACTGTTATCCTTGGCTCCCAGGGATTCCTAAGTTGGAGCAAGCTCTAAGGAGAGCCTTACAAATGAAGGCAAGGTTAGCAATGTCCATCCTATGAGAACAGAACTGGGCAAGGTCAGTTCATAGACAACTTCAGGAAGACAAATGAGGCTTGGCTCCTTCCTGCTGGATCAGGTAATATGGGGAACAAAAACCACTGCCCTGCCTGGGATCTCTCTATGGCATGGCTTCACTATCACTGCTTGCAGCCCAGGCAGACCAGGGCAGCCAGAGAGTCCCCAGGTTGACCCCCAGTGACCTCTGTGTCAGCCCATCATTTTGAGTTGACTCTTGAGTCCTTATGATGGTTTTGCCCTTCAGCTTAGTTCATTTTGGGGAGAACCACCAAATAAAGAGCATCATTGCAGCTTTCCTAGCTATTGGTTTGATTTTACCATCTTTGGGTGGGGACTCAGGCTGATTGCTGACTGTGCTGTGGAGTCTTTTTTGGAGACTTAGCTGGCTGTGTCCTGGTCCCATTTGCAGAGTTCTCACTACATATTGTGCATGCTTGAAGGGGCAGTTTTATACCTGAGTCAGGAGCACTGTCCGCTTTGACACCTTAAATCTGCCCCAGAGCTGAACCTAGAAATAGAATCCTTTCATTTTTTTCCTGATCTCTTTTAATGTCATGTTTGCCTTAATACCTATGGCCAATATTATTATAGGTGTTTTACAGTTTATAAAGTATTTTTTAAATGCATTGTCTGACTCCACCAACCCTTTAAAGCTATGTTTATTATCATTTTATAAGGAAAACTGAAGGTCACTGAGGTTAAATAAATTAACCATAATTATAATATAGGCAGTAGGGCCTGAAGACAAACTCATATGCTTTGAGTTATAACTCTTTCCCTTGTACTCCCTTTCTTTTAAAGCTTCACATGTGAATTGGCTGTCAGAACCTTCCACAATGAGCATATACTTGAAATTCCTTATATACATCCCTTCTCTATCAAATTTTGCCAATAAAATCAGATGCACACTTACTAACCCTGGAACGATTTTGCATCCGAGGATTACCTTTTTTATTCTAATAATACATATATTGGTCATGGCTGGACTGAGGCTTTCTTAAAAGAGGAAGGAAGAAGACTTTGTTATTTCTGTTCTTTATTAAAGTGTCAGTTGTATGCATGTGCCAGTATGAAACTCAAGCATCTGGATTTAAAGATCTGTAAGATATGGTGGGTTCTGTTGGTGAACGAGTAATCTAGTTGTTTGGTCTCAACTTGATCCTGGAAATAAATAAGGCTGAACTCTGTGCTCCCATTAATGGTTCAGGGAGTTGCATGAAATTAAAAAAAAAAAGAAGGAAGAGGAGAAAAGGGGGGCACACCCCCCAATCTGAATCTTTTGGTTACATCAGCTTTATCCTATGTACATGGTAGACTTCTAAAACACCTTTTGATGTGGTACTTCCCAACATAAATGTAATCGTGCATTCCCGAACACAGAGTTCACCTTTATCACTTATAGTCTCTAGCCATAAAGCATCTGTCAGCAAATGAGAAGAAATGTTTTAATAAAAGGAAAGGGAAGAGAGATCAAATATATCTCCAGCCTTTATGGGCTGGGGCCTAGGGTTTCTTTCGAGGTAACTGGCTGATAGTTGCTGATAGTTGTTGTTATTGCTCTTTGACATGGGCAACTGTGAGGAGCTTTTCTCTTTTACCTTGGCCTCTTTCTCCATCCCTGTTGATATTTCAGGCAAGCATTCTCTTTGCAGCATCTGTTGCTAGGGCTTGTGAGGTGTATGGACAAGGGTGGGGAGGGGAAGGCCTTGCTGTCCCTGTTTGTGATTCTTCTTTCTAGAGGATTTCTTTTGCTGTTAAACCATGTGGTTGCCAGGGCCACCTTATGAGATGGGGAAGGAACTAAGGAATGTTATACCAAATCTTTCTCTTGTGGGATGCTGCTTCATCTTTGGGGAGGGGCAGTTATTTTCTCAGTTACCCCCAAACTATCCTTCTGGGGATTTGGAAGTATAATTACAATTTACACTCTGCTCCAGTCAGTGGGGTATCCTTCTTTTAAGCTCATGTGTGAATGGGATGTAAGGGACTTTGAAAACCCACAGATTTTATGGGTTAGATAACTGGTTTGGTCAATGGACTTTGGACTTCAAGAATAAGCCCCTCAAAGGTAGGTTTGCTAGTAGAATCTAAGCGTTCGTCCCACAGGAAGAACCTGGAAGACTTTTACATGTTGCTTTTTTTTTTTTTTTTTTGCCACATTGCTGTAGGCCAACATTCTTTCTACAAAAACACATGTTCACATATTCCTAAAAGTCTCCAACTTTGATTCATGGAAACAGGTCAGTCATGTGCCATCTAATCAGCTTTTGCTTCTCTCCTTGCAGTTTTAAAATATACTGTGCTTCCCCAGCCCTTTCAAGGTCAGCCAGTTTGCACCTCACATTGCCTGTCAGGAGTGTCCTCTCAATGTCAAGCACTTGTGTCTGTGTCTACTTCCTTGGCAAACAATTCTGCCAGCTAAATAGCTTCACAAAAAGGATAGTAATAAATAGTCTTGAAGGTTTTTTTCTAAACCTTTCAGCTACTTAAATGATTTCCTGATAAACATCTCTTTTTAGAATATAGTGATTAATTCCATAATTGATTAGTAGCATAACCATTCCTCTTTAATTGACAGTATTTAATGCATTTAACATAATTTAACTGCATATTTTAACTTATGGGGTGACTTAAAGCAGGTAATTAACTATTGACTTCATCTTTTCTGCATTTTAGATTACATAGATGTTATGTAGATGGCAAAGAATACCATTTTATAAAAAGAAAAGTAAAAGCTAGGAGAGTTAACTAGATACTCTTACAAGGTACAGTAAATTAGGAATTTTGTACTCCAAATACTGCATATAATCTAGGCACTTCAGCTTTGTTGGGATCTGAACACTACAGTCTGCTGGCCAAATCCAGCCCACTGCCTATTTTGTACATTCTGTGGACTAAGAATTGATTCTAAATTTTCGAGTTATTGGAAAAAACTCAAAGGAGAATAATATTCCATGGCACATGGAAATTATATGAAATTCTATTTAGCATAGCTTTATTGGAACATAGCACACTCATTCACTTACATGTTGACTGGCTGCTTCAGCACCACAGTGGCAGAGCTGAGTAGTTTCAAGAGAGGCCATGTGACTTGAAAAGCAAAAGTTATTTATTATCAGACCCTTTAGAGAAGAGAAATTTTCTAACCCTTGGTCTACACAGTGGTTTTGGGGTTTGGGTAAAAGGGGAAAAAATGTTAAAATGCCAAGCACTCTACTAGACACTTGACATTGATTATCTTATTTTCCCTACAAACTTGAGTGGTTCTGTTTTTGTCATTTTACAGAATGTATGCAAGTTCACATAGTTAATAAGTAGAAGACCTGCATTTTTCCTGTCTGATCGCAGAGTCTGCCTTGTACAGTGCAACCAGCAGCACCTGATTTTTCTTCCATCCTTGGTAGAATAATTTAGGTAGAAAAATTTGCCACATATCTTAATTGCTGACCCTAAGTGGCATTTCTTAACAATGTTGTAAGAAAGGATGAGAATTTCCCTGCCTATAGTACTTGTTGAAATTCTTTCATTAGAATAATTTCCTGGGCCCTTAGTGTTTTTCCCCAAGGTGGGCACTTTTGAGCTATGTTGGCCAAGTGTGTATGGGACCCTGCTTGTCAACCTTAGTCCTGCTCCCTTCTATTCTGAGGCCACAGGATGGATGCTTCCTCACAGCTAGGATTCAAGTCTTGAGCCCAACTTCACTGAGTGAGCTAATCTCCATGAAGCTTGGGGAGGCAGTTCAAAAGCATATTTTGTTGGTCTTTAATTTGTCATTGTTGTCCAGGCTTACAAGGAATGGAAGATCATTTCCTCATTTACACCTTCATCATCTGACTCCAGAGAGGAAAACTGGCCATTGGTTGAGGTACCCCTGGAGAAACCAAGCTCTTCTCAGACTCGGCCCCTCATGGTGAATCCAGAAATGTACAAGGTGAATTCTGCCATTTGTCTACACACTAATTTGACATGGAATTAGTAAACAAGGCCTATAAGAGAAGATGAGATGAAAAAAATAGGCTTGCATGTTACTGGTCCTCCTTTACATCAGCAATGGGCTGTAGAGAATGGGAAAGGAAGGGACAGGGGTGTCAGTGTTGGTAAACTCCCTTTTTCTCAGCACAGAGTTAGGCTCAATAGATAAGGTATTTTCTAAAAGCAGAGAAGGGAGAGTAGTTCTTTTTGTTCACCTCTGAAACTCAGCTCTATTCAGAAATTTTGATGTGGTAATACTAATGATATGTGTAGCACTAATGATAGCTACAATGGTTTAATTTTTAAAAACAAGTCACAGCAATTATGTAACACGTAACCATTGTGGTAAACTGAATGAAGGGTGCACTGTCTTTGTAACTTTTTACTATCTTTGTAGCTTCTGATGTATATATAATTGCTTCAGAATTAAAACTTTAAAAACCTATATCAGATTCAAAAGTCATCCTGTGTTGATGGCATGCTCACTTACTTTCTCTGTGGGAAGGGATAGAGTTTCTCATAACTTTGCTAGAGCCTGGCTCACCTGTGCTGTAGTCACTGAACTCCTGGGCTCCTGTTCACAGCTGTGCTGGGCTTCTCTAAAATTTAGTTTTCTGTTTTTCCAAGATCAGAGTGACCCTATTGAAATGTATTCCATTGCAACTGTAGACAGAAGGCTCATAATCTTTGTCCTCAATTTTATCACCAGCTCCTTAATGGTGAGCTTAAGCAGCTGTATACTGCCATCACACGGGCTCGGGTCAACCTCTGGATCTTTGATGAAAACCTGGAGAAACGGGCTCCTGCTTTCAAATATTTCATTAGAAGAGATTTTGTACAAGTTGTGAAGACAGATGAAAATAAAGGTAAGATCTCATTAAAATAGTGTTGGAAGAAGCACATTCCTCTTATCTGCTCTTATAATCAGGTTGAAAGGACATAGCTTTGTTGTTGCTGTTCTGTTTTTGCAGTGCTGGAGATTGAAACCAGCACCCCATTTATGCTGGGCAGGTGCTCTAATATTGAGCTATGCTCCCAGCCCAAGGAGTAGGTTTTTTTTTTTTTTTGAAACACTTCCTTCCCTTTCCACGATCTGAGAAGAGAGAGCCCTTACTTATTTGTTAAAGGTGTGTGGGAAAGCATGGTTGTGGTGAAATTGAGAGAGTTAACTCATTCAGGGAAGATCTTTTATTTGTTCTTTAAAAGTGAGTGCTATGATCAGAGAAATGAAAAGTTATGCTGCAGTTGTGTACAATGAATAAAAATGCATTCTTCTGTCATATATACCTAATTAAAATAAATAAATATATAAATTTATTTAAAAAAACAAAAAGCCAAATTAAAAACACTGACGTTAAGTGGCCAAATAATAAATGTCAAACTTTGTGGAAAACAAAACAAAACAAAAAAAGTGAGTGCTATGGACAGAGGTTGAAAGAAATAGATCCTATTGGGAGACTACAAATTGCTATGAGCTTTTGAGCAGTTGAATGGTGATATCTATCAACATAAAGATAGCACAGCCCTGTTTATAATTACTCGAATCTAAAAACACACCTAAGTATCCAGTGTGTTTCTTTCAGAGGATTCCATGTGACAATTAAAAAAAAAGTAAGATGAATTTCCATTTACTGATATGGAAAGATGTTCAGGGTTTATTCAAGATTTAAAAAAAAAAAAGCAAAAGTTAAAGCAGTATAGGGAGGTCAGGCCCAGCAACCCGTGGAGGGGCACAGCTGCCCCACACGCCTGCAAGGTAGGCGGAACCGTAACCACCGACAGAACAGGCCCAGCGGCCCGCCAGACACATCGCCCCGGTTGGGGGAGGGGCAGAGTCGCCGCGCGCCTGCAAGGTAGGCGGACCTGCGACCCACCAGCAAAACAGGCCCAGGAACCAGCGGAGCGGCAGAGCCACCCCCCACGCCTGCAAGATCTCATTAAAATAGTGTTGGAAGGCGGACCTGCGACCCACCGGCAGAACAGGCCCAGCAACCTGCGGAGGTGCAGAGCCGCCCCACGTGCCTACAAGGTAGGCTGACCTGCGACTCACCTGCAGGTCAGCCACAGCAGCCAGCGGAGGGGCATAGCTGCCCCACGCGCCTGCAAGTTAGGCGGAACTGCGCCCCACCAACAGAACAGGCCCAGAAACCCGCGGGGGGCAGAGCCGTCCCACGCGCCTGCAAGGTAGGCGGACCTGAGACCCACTGGCAGGTCAGGCCCAGCAACACGCGGAGGGGCAGAGCCGCCCCACTCGCCTGCATGGTAGGCAGACCTGCGACCCACCGGCAGAACTTGCCCAGAAACCCGCGGAGGGGCAGAGCCACCCCTGCGCCTGCAAGGTAGGCGGACCTGTGACCCACCGGCAGAACAGGCCCAGTGGCCCGCCATCGCCCCGGTTGGGGGAGGGGCAGAGCCGCCACCAGCGTCTGCTAGGTAGACAGACCTGCAACCGACAGAACAGGCCTAGCGGCCCGCGGTAGGGCAGAGCCGCTGCCCGCGCCTGCAAGGTAGGCGGACCTGCAACCCACCGGCAGAACAGGCCCAGTGGCCTGCAGAGGGTCAGAGCCGCCGCCCGTGCCTGCAAGGTAGGCGGACCTGCGACCACCTAAAGAACAGGCCCAGCGGCCTGCCGGTGTGGTAGGCACATTGCCCCAATTGGAGGAGGGGCAGAGCCACCTCCAGTGCCTGCGAGGGAGACTTTGCAACTATACAAGAGCAATATAAATATATAGGGGGAAAAATCAATAACATAACAGTTTCACCAAGCAGAAAGAAACGCGGACAGTATGAAAAGACAAGGAAAGAAAGGACCACAAGCAATGCAGGTCAACTCAACTTAAGAAGAGGTAATATCTGCAGCAGATGGAATGTCAGATAAAGAATTCAGGATTTACATGCTTCAGATGATCTGGAGTCTCAAGGAAGACATTAGACAGAAAATCAGACAATGAAAGACCACTTCGACCATGAATTACATAAACAAATCCAAGAAGCAAAAGATCAACTCTACAGGGAGATAGAGGTTATAAAAAACAAACAAACAGAAATCCTAGAAATGCAGGAAGCAATGAACCAACTTAAAAACTCAGTTGAGAATACTACCAGCAGAGTAGAACACTTAGAAGATAGAACATCAGACAATGAAGACAAAGTATTTCAACTTGAAAAGAACATAGACAGCTCAGCAAGACTGTTAAGAAACCATGAGCAGAACATCCAAGAACTATGGGATAACATAAAGAGACCAAACTTAAGAGTCATTGGGATACAGGAAGGTATAGAGGTCCAAACCAAAGGAATGAGCAATCTATTCAATGAAATAATACGAGAAAACTTCCCAGACCTGAAGAATGAGACAGAATCCCAAATCCTAGACGCCTACAGGATGCCGAATGTGCAAAATCATAAGAGATCCACACCTAGACCACATTATAATGAAGATGCCCAATATACAGAATAAGGAGAGAATTTTAAAGGTACAAGAGAAAGGAAGCAGATTACATTTAGGGGTAAACCAATCAGGATAACAGCTGATCTTTCAACACAGACTCTGAAAGCTAGAAGATCCTGGAATAACATATTTCAAACACTGAAAGAAAATGGGTTCCAACCAAGAATTGTGTATCCAGAGAAATTAAGCTTCAGGATGGAAGATGAAATTAAAACCTTCCACGATAAACAAAAGTTAAAAGAATTTGCAGCTAGAAAACCATCTCTTCAAAACATCCTTGGCAAAATATTACAGGAAGAGGAAATGGAAAATATCACTGAAAACCAACAGCGGGAGGTAGTACAGTAAAGGGGGGAAAAATAATCAAAGAGGAAAACAAACCATGTTTAGTAACATAAATAAACAAATATGGCTGGAAGAACAACCCATATTTCAATAATAACCCTAAATGTTAATGGCTTAAACTCACCAATTAAGAGACAGAGGCTAGTAGAATGGATCACAAAACAAGACCCAACAATATGCTGCCTTCAGGAGACGCATTTGATAGGAAAAGACATACATAGACTGAAGGTGAAAGGTTGGGAAAAATCATATCACTCATATGGACTTCGGAAACAAGCAGGAGTGTCCATACTCATATCAAATAAAATAGATTTCAAGCCAAAGTTAATCAAAAGGGATAAAGAGGGACACTACATACTGCTCAAGGGAACCATACACCAACAAGACATAACAATCATAAATATATATGCCCCAAACAATGGTGCAGCTATGTTCATCAAACAAACTCTTCTCAAGTTCAAGAGTCTAATAGACCACCATACAATAATCATGGGAGACTTCAACACACCTCTCTCACCACTGGACAGATCTTCCAAACAAAAGTTGAATAAGGAAACTATAGAACTCAATAACATAATTAATAACCTAGACTTAATTGACATATATAGAATATACCACCCAACATCAAGCAGTTACACTTTTTTCTCAGCAGCACATGGATCCTTCTCAAAAATAGACCATGTATTATGTCACAGGGCAACTCTTAGACAATATAAAGGAGTAGAGATAATACCATGCATCTTATCTGATCATAATGGAATGAAACTGAAAATCAACGATAAAAGAAGGAAGGAAAAATCATGCATTACTTGGAGAATGAACAATAGGTTACTGAATGATCAATGGGTTATAGAACACATCAAGGAGGAAATTAAAAAATTCTTAGAGATAAATGAAAACACAGACACAACATATCAGAATCTATGGGACACATTGAAAGCAGTTCTAAGAGGAAAATTCATTGCTTGGAGTTCATTCCTTAAAAAAAGAAAAAACCAACAAATAAATGATCTAATACTTCATCTCAAAAGCCTAGAAAAAGAAGAGCAAAACAACAGCAAAAGAAGTAGAAGGCAAGAAATAATTAAAATCAGAGCTGAAATTAATGAAATCTAAACAAAAGAAACAATTGAAAAAATTGACAAAACTAAAAGTTGGTTCTTTGAAAAAATAAATAAAATCGACAGACCCTTAGCCACGCTAACGAAGAGAAGAAGAGAGAGAACTCAAATTACTAGCATACAGGATGAAAAAGGCAATATCACAACAGACACTTCAGAAATACAGAAGATTATCAGAAATTATTTTGAATCTTTATACTCCAATAAAATAGAAGATAGTGAAGGTATCGATAAATTTCTTAAGTCATATGATCTGCCCAGATTGAGTCAGGAGGATATTGACAACCTAAACAGACCAATATCAATTGAGGAAATAGAAGAAACCATCAAAAGACTACCAACTAAGAAAAGCCCAGGACCGGATAGGTATACAGCAGAGTTTTACAAAACCTTTAAAGAGGAGCTAATACCAATACTTTTCAAGCTATTTCAGGAAATAGAAAAAGAGGGAGAACTTCCAAATTCATTCTACGAGGCCAACATCACCCTGATTCCTAAATCAGACAAAGACACTTCAAAGAAAGAAAACTACAGACCAATATCTCTAATGAACCTAGATGCAAAAATCCTCAATAAAATTCTGGCGAATCGGATACAAAACATACCAAAAAAATTGTGCACCATGATCAGGTAGGATTTATCCCTGGGATGCAAGGCTGGTTCAATATACGGAAATCAATAAATGTTATTCACCACATCAATAGGCTTAAAAATAAGAACCATATGATCATCTCGATAGATGCAGAAAAAGCATTCGACAAAGTACAGCATCCCTTTATGTTCAAAACTCTAGAAAAACTAGGGATAACAGGAACATACCTCAATATTGTAAAAGCAATCTATGCTAAGCCTCAGGCTAGCATCATTCTGAATGGAGAAAAACTAAAGGCATTCCCTCTAAAATCTGGAACAAGATAGGGATGCCCTCTCTCACCACTTCTGTTCAACATAGTTCTCGAATCACTGGCCAGAGCAATTAGACAGACGAAAGAAATTAAAGGCTTAAAAATAGGAAAAGAAGAACTCAAATTATCACTATTTGCAGGTGACATGATTCTATACCTAGCAGACCCAAAAGAGTCTACAAAGAAACTATTAGAGCTAATAAATAAATTCAGCAAAGTGGCAGGATATAAAATCAACACACATAAATCAAAGGCATTCCTGTATATCAGCGACAGATCCTCTGAAATGGAAATGAGGACAACCACTCCATTCACAATATCCTCAAAAAAAATAAAATACTTGGGAATCAACCTAACAAAATAGGTGAAAGACTTATACAATGAAAACTACGGAACCCTAAAGAGAGAAATAGAAGATCTTAGAAGATGGAAAAATATACTCTGTTCATGGACAGGTAGAACTAACATCATCAAAATGGCGATATTACCAAAAGTTCTCTATAGGTTTAATGCAATGCAAATCAAAATCCCAACGGCATTTCTTGTATAAATAGAGAAAGCAATCATGAAATTCATATGGAGAAATAAAAGACCCAGAATAGCAAAAGCAGTGCTAAGCAGGAAGTGTGAATCAGGCGGTATAGCGATACTAGACTTCAAACTATACTACAGAGCAATAGTAACAAAAACAGCATGGTACTGGTACCAAAACAGGTGGGTGGACCAATGGTACAGAATAGAGGACACAGAAACCAATCCACAAAACTACAACTATCTTATATTTGATAAAGGGACTAAAAGCATGCAATGGAGGAAGGATAGCATCTTCAACAAATGGTGCTGGGAAAACTGGAAATCCATATGCAACAAAATGAAACTGAATCCCTTTCTCTCGCCATGCACAAAAGTTAACTCAAAGTGGATCAAGGAACTTGATATCAAATCAGAGACACGGCGTCTGATAGAAGAAAAAGTTGGCTACGATCTACATACTGTGGGGTCAGGCTCCAAATTCCTCAATAGGACACCCATTGCACAAGAATTAATAACTAGAATCAACAAATGGGACTTACTCAAACTAAAAATTTTTTTCTCAGCAAAAGAAACAATAAGAGAGATAAATAGGGAGCCTACATCCTGGGAACAAATCTTTACTCCTCACACTTCAGACAGAGCCCTAATATCCAGAATATACAAAGAACTAAAAAAAATTAGACAATAAGATAACAAATAACCCAATCAACAAATGGACCAAGGACCTGAACAGACATTTCTCAGAGGAGGACATACAATCAGTCAACAAGTACATGAAAAAATGCTCACCATCTCTAGCAGTCAGAGAAATGCAAATCAAAACCACCCTAAGATACTATCTCACTCCAGTAAGATTGGAAGCCATTAGGAAGTCAAACAACAACAAGTGCTGGCGAGGATGTGGGGAAAAGGGTTCACTTGTACATTGCTGGTGATTGGTGTGGCCAATTGGGAATTGGTGCGGCCAATTTGGAAAGCAGTATGGAGATTTTTTGGAAAGCTGGGAATGGAACCACCATTTGACCCAGCTATTCCCCTACTTGGTCTTTCCCTAAAGACCTAAAAAGAGCATACTACAGGGACACTGCTATATCCATGTTCATAGCAGCACAATTCACAATAGCAAGACTGTGGAACCAACCTAGATGCCCTTCAATAGACGAATGGATAAAAAAATGTGGCATTTATACACAATGGAGTATTACTCTGCATTAAAAAATGACAAAATCATAGAATTTGCAGGGAAATGGATGGCATTAGAGCAGATTATGCTAAGCGAAGCTAGCCAATCCCTTAAAAAGCAATGCCAAATGTCTTCTTTGATATAAGGAGAGTAACTAAGAACAGAGTAGGGATGAAGAGCATGAGAAGAAGATTAACATTAAACAGGGATGAGAGGTGGGAGGGAAAGGGAGAGAGAAGGGAAATTGCATGTAAATGGAAGGAGACCCTCAGGGGTATACAAAATTACATACAAGAGGAAGTGAGGGGAAAGGGAAAAAAATATAAGGGGGAGAAATGAATTACAGTAGAGGGGGTAGAGAGAGAAGATGGGAGGGGGGGAGGGGGATAGTAGAGGATAGGAAAGGCAGTAGAATACAACAGACACTAGTATGGCAATATGTAAATCAATGGATGTGTAACTGATGTGATTCTGCAATCTGTATACGGGGTAAAAATGGGAGTTCATATCCCACTTGAATCAAAGTGTGAAATATGATATATCAAGAACTATGTAATGTTTTGAACAACCAACAATAAAAATTTTAAAAAAGCAGTATAGGTAGAATGATTAAATTTTTAAAGAATTTTACATTATACCAATATAAAAACTGCATATGTATAGCATAGAACCATTATTTATACGCACGTGTGTGTGTGTGTGTGTGTGTGTGTGTATGTGTATACAAACACTATTTGAGTGTTCTTAACTATCAAACCTAATTCAGTTTCTGAGTATGTGTGTTAGGAGTGGGGTTTGTGAGACTTTGAGATAATGGATTGTCTACATCTTTTAAGTTCCCAAGTTTCACAAAAGGAGAACGAAGAGTTCAGATAGTAAGGGATTCATCAGAGTTAATCTGTATCTATTCAGTTCCTGTTATGGGTTATAGGAATCTAAATTAGGAGAGTTTGGAGAGAGAGAAAGAATGTGGACACCAGCCATTTGTAATGGTTACTGCTGCTGTTAAGACTGGGGGACACCATTTACCTTTTATCTTTATGACTTCTATGCTATTTGCAGGATTTATAAAAACTATTATCATGTGTTATTTTCATAATTTACCAAGACTAGATAATTAAAAAATGAAGTCAAAATGTCCTGATGGGATAGCTGTAAAGAAGTAATCAGCTCTTCATAAAGGAAAAAGGTTAGTCTTTTTTGAGAGCTAGTTGCTGAGTCAGCTCCTCTAGAATCTTAGTTGGTTCTCTAAGGGTAGAGGAAGGACCAGGCTCTGCTACTGTGGAGAAGTTTGCTGTATTCCTAAGCATTCCTTAGCTGTTTTGTGGAGACTATTTTTGGTTATTGCTGATGGCTCAGTTGGGTACCAGGATTAGATGTTCTGTTGGAAGGATCTGACTGTTGTGGTGTGAGGGAAAAAGTCAAAGTCTTGGAGTTTGAAAACCTGTCTTCTCCTAAAACCTCTTCATTCAGGTAGCCACATGACCCTGTTTAGACCCCACTTTCTCTCCATGGGCCTTTACCTCCTCCACTAAAAGGAAAAGGAATGGTCATTCTCAATTTTTTAGCATGGTCATTCTCAATTTTTCCTGCAGCTCATATTCCTTTTAACCCCACAATATCAACATAGGCATTTTTTTTAAATTTAAAAATTCAAAATGAAAAAGCATTATAATTTATGTCTTGGTAGCATAGGAATGCAAGAAAAAGTACAGTCTTAATTATGAGTTAGAGTTGCACATGGTTAAGTCTTTCAGAGTACCTGTTTCCCCTGAGCAGGAGAACTTTGGGTGAATATGGCAACTTGCAATTTATGTTTCTTCAACATGAAGCCTGCAGAGTTCACTGGCCCTGTTCAGAGGTAATACAAGGTTTTGCTGAGGGAATAAAATCTCACCAGGACAGTAATAGCATATGTGGAGTCAGAACAAGACACTGTGAAGTTATCTGTACACAGTGCCACAGTGGATAGTAGAGAGAAAGCAATGGAGGGATCAGGCTCTGAAGCCTTCATCGGTTATTGCACCTTCTAAAAAATCTGGCCTGTCTGCCTTACTTCTCTGATTACTATTCATTGGCCTGGGTTATCTCTGACACCCAGCTCTGATTTGGGTCTTCGTTGTCCTAGCATGTGCTGTCTTTCTCATGCTTCAAGAAGCTGTGAGTTTTTGCTCATTGCTAGTGATACTTTGGGGGATTTGTTGGGGGAAGACTGATACAGTCACCACAGGCTAACATGGAACAGAATAGTGTGTGTCCGGCAACAAGAGTTTGCCACATTGCTTTCTATGATGAGGGCAAAGTCTACACATTGGGAAATACACATAGTTCCTGGGTTACTGTGGTTCATTTTAGGGTTTCTCAACTTTATTATGGTACAAAGTGATACTCTGTAGAAACTATATTTCGAGTTTGATTTTTTTTCCCCTAGACTAACAATATGTGGTATAGCATTCCTTTGTGATGCTGGGCAGAAGCAGTGAGCTACAGCTGCCAGGCATCCATGCAATCACAAGAGTAAACAATCAATTTCTCTAAAGTATACCATGTTGCTAGGCCATGATGTCAGTGGATTAGGCGTATAAAGTACATTTTCAACTTATGATATTTTCAAATTTCAATTTACCATGGGGTTTATCAGGATATAATCATCACAAGTAAAGTTGCATCTGTTCTGTAAAACCCTGTTATCTTGTTCCTTGTTAAATTCCCTGCCTGGGAGCTTGCAAAGAGCTACGTGGCTTTGGATTTTTCAAGGAGTTAGTAATTACTGTTGTCTTCTGATTCATAGACATAAAAAAGGAAAGTAGGCAGAAATTTAAAAAACCAAACCACATTCTTTTTCACCTCCACCTTTTCCTTCTGAAACCCATACCCACCTGGCTTGGTAAGCTAAAATATATCTTAAAAGAAGACTAGCAAGATAACATGGGTGTATTAGCCTGCTGTGTCTGCCATAACAAAATCCCACAGGCTAGATGGCTCAAATGTGTTTCTTACAGTTCTAGCAGCTAGAAGTCCAGGAGAAAGGTGATGGCGGGGCTGGTTTCTTCCAAGGCTCCTCTGTCTTGTAGATAGCTGCTTTCTTGCTGTGTCCTCACACAGTTTTTCCTTAGTGGGGTCTCTGCATGTCCTTATTTTCTGACATCAGTCAGGTTGGGTTAGGGCCCACAATAATGGCCTCATTTTAAGTTAGTCACTTCTTTAAAGGCTCTGTTACAATCTGATATAGTAGAGTTTAGTACTTCTACAAATGAATTTTGGGGGACACAAAATACAGCCCACAATAACAAGTATGAGTGAGTGAATGCTCAGAGAAGCAAACCTGCTTTTCTTTTTCATTTTAGACTTTGATGATAGCATGTTCGTTAAGACCTCAACTCCTGAGGAGTGGATCGCTCAAGGAGAGTATTATGCCAAGCACCAGTGCTGGAAGGTAAGGGGCTGGACCAGCAGCCAGTGGTCAGGATGCTTTGTGACTACTAGCATTTTCATGCCTCATAGGCAGGTTTCCTATCATCACAGGTATCAACAGGCTTGTGCCACTTGTTCTTAAACATTAGGCCACCTGAAGATGAGGAGAGCTACTTGTCGGTCTCCCTCCCCTGTCAAGGCAGACCTTAAAATCCTTTCCTTTGGCCAAGTATCAACATGTGCTGATAGGTAAATGGAGGGTCATGGCCTTTGTTCCACCAGAGAACTCTTTTATTTATTTTTTTATTCTGTGCTTAAAAGCTTTTGTTGTCGTTTTAAAGCAGTAACAGATTGGTTTTTTTGTTTGTTTTTCCCAATTGATCAGATATTGATTGCACTGCCAGTGAGAGTCTGGTGAGCAAGGATGTACTTGTCACTAGACTGAACTGTGACCCACTTCCAGCCTCAAGCCTTCCTTTAGGAAAGGAAGTGGACCTTTTGAAATATTGAAACCAAATTAAGGAGCCCATCACTTTCCCCACAGTCAGCATTCCTCCACCTCACAGGGTCTCAGGTGGGGCACCATGGCAGTTATCTCTCAGGAGGTAGTGGTGAGGGTATCTTCACCTG
The DNA here is from genome assembly GCF_048772815.1 of Callospermophilus lateralis. Classification (NCBI taxonomy): domain Eukaryota; kingdom Metazoa; phylum Chordata; class Mammalia; order Rodentia; family Sciuridae; genus Callospermophilus; species Callospermophilus lateralis. The sequence goes on along the minus strand of NC_135305.1, from coordinate 199,561,510 downwards.
CAAGTCACAAACACCCTGCTAGAAGAGTTGTGGGTTTGTTTTTATTTTTTGTAGTTCAACAAAACAAACATGGGCCCAATGTTATTCTTTATCTTTCTTGTGTCATCTGTAGCTCATAAGAGATATTCCCTGCTATGGTTGAGTAACGTATGCTGCAGTGAGTTCAAGCACCCAACCCCCTCAGTAGCAACCCAAACAGGAATAAGGGCAGGCACCTTCTTTTTATGGATTCTTTTTTTTTTTTTTTTTTAAATCATGAAATTGCCAATGGCCTTCCTCATACATCACACTATCACACGCCCCCCTCCTGTTTGCAAGGTCCAGCTCTTCATGTGGTATAGGAAAACTGTCTGCAGTTTCTATTGCTATTTCTGAAGAAGTGTTTTGAGATGATGATTCTCTGGAGGGCTTTTTTTGTTCTAATAATCCTCTTCTCACCAGAATTTCATGGAGCTGGGCCTAAGTGAAGGGACTGGGAAGTGATAAGAAACATGAAACTATAAGCCAGAACTTACCAGAATCCATGATGTGAGCTGTCTGTGGTCTGAATGCCTATAAGAAAGAATTCCCAAAGTCTCCTTGGTCTCATTTCTTAGAAGAGCTTTCTCTGCTGTGGCAAGGAAAAATAGTTAATGTCCACAGCAAATAATTCACATCTAGTGTTTATTTGTTACCTGTTGCTGCATAACAAATGGCTTCCAAATTTACTGGTTATAACAAGTTAATTATGTTGCTCCCAGTTCTGTGGTTCACAATGTGAGTTTAGCTGGGTTGTCCTTCTGGTCTCAGCTGGGCAACTTGTGATTCTGCATTCAGCTTCCACTCACTAGGTAGTTCTGGGGTTGACTAGCTCTTGGAACAGGTGAGGGGGTCATTGGGGTTCCTAGACCATCTTTCCTTCATCCTCTAGCAGGCTAGTCTGGACTTGTTCATGGGAGGCCAGGGTTCAAAGAAGGTGAGCAGAAGTACTTGGCCCCTTGAGGCCTGGCCTTGATGCTGGACAAGTGTCATTTCTGCTGACTTCTGTTGTCCAAGGAAGTCCCTTCCACATGAGAAGGGAGGGGAGATAGGCAGCAGTCTGAAGCTGAAAAGTTACTCTATAAAAGGTTGTGGCAGAAATAGGGTAGAGTGAAGGACCATGGCTACTCTTGCAATATGTTACATGAGGTGAGAAAACAAAACTTATACCATTATAAGTTTGATTTGTCTGGAAGGCAGTTTCAAATATATGTACTATTTAGCTGTAGAAATTGATCAAGTCCTAAAACTTTATTCATTGCCTATCCTTGTTATAATTGAAAAGAAATACTGAACATTTGGCTGTTGTTGTAAAACCAAGAACTTTTTTTGGTGAAATAGAGGGTGAGTGGTAGGGAGGGAAGGAGGAGAGAAGATGGGCAGCAGGTGTTGGATGATATTGGAAAATTCCCTTTATTCCCCTCAGAACTCTTTGGTATTACCCATTCAAAAATACTTTTGAATGTTTGAATTTAAAATCTTTTTAGGGAGGCCATCACAGATGAGAATGTTATAAAAAAAACTTCTCCTCACCTGAATTTATTTTGATCCTACTAAAGGACTTCAGGACTCAGGTGGTTTGTTGAGTTTTTGGCTGCATGTCATGAATGTTTCAGAACTACCACACAAGATTGAATCATTCAACAAATACTTGCCCTTGTAGCCTACACTTTGAGACATGGTATGAGCATTGTTGTTTTAGAAAAGAAGCTTTCTGTTGGCAATGATTGGGGTGCAGACTGACTCCCCTATGACATTTGCCTGCACACTTCTAGACAGTGAGCTTGGTAACAGATCCACATGCTCCAAATATCTTGATATTTCTACTCCCAGTACACATACTGTGATTGTTTCACCAGCACCACAGTTTGGCTAGTTGGGCACCAATTCCACCATGTGACCAGCACGCTGGTTTCATTAAAGAGTTTCGTAGCATAGAAGTTAACTAGTGAGATCAAATTAAAGACATATAACTCTCAAATTACCTTTTTCTTGCCCAGCTCAGAGACGGCTCTCCCCTCTGGCTCCTGCCTCAAGGCACCTGGTGGAGCAGGGAGGTTTACTCAGGACTAGCAGGAGAGAGAGAGAGCACGCCAGGGACTGGCCTTTTATTGGGGAACAAGAAATCCAGGGGAAAATTCCATCCAATGAAGGTCGAGGGGGGCAGCATTCCAAGGTCAGGGTTAGTGATTGGTCTCAGGGACAGTGGTCAGTTACACCCCCACATGGACAGGCTCTTGCACCTGGAGAGGGCAGGGATTAGCTCCGATACAGTTTGGCCAGAATGCCTCACACCCAATCAGGGAGGTGCCCAATCACGTGCGAGAATGGCTTCCCACACCACAGTATAGCTCTTGTAGTTAGCAGCTGTGTTAAAGCCCACAAAAGGCACAGGGTGACTTTGAGCCAATTGCTCCCTGGCTCTGACCTAAAGTTGATATATGTAGCAAGGATACCTCTTGCACATGGCTATTGGAAAATTAAACTTCGGATGTCATTATGGTGGCCTATAAAAATTAATAGTATCCATCTTTTCCATGGCTTCCGGATACTTCCTAAATAAGATTTTGAATGTGTTGGCTGGTACATTGTTGGGCTTTATCTTCTGAGGTTACTCTCTTTGGCATAACTGTACCTTTCTGTTCCTGCTTCTCACATTGGGCTGAGTAGGGTATAGTGCCTTATCAATCTAACCATATAATGCATACTTGAACTCTTGTTCTGTGTCACTTCCATTAGTTTTCTGAGAATCAAACCCCTTTGCCTATTTCAGGTTGCAGCCAAGTGTTACCAAAAAGGAGGTGCTTTTGAGAAGGAGAAGTTGGCCCTGGCCCATAACACTGCCCTGAATATGAAATCCAAGAAAGTTAGCCCCAAGTAAGTTTACTAGCAATGTGTCAGTATCATTTCAGATTTGCTCTGATGAGAGCAGCAGGTTAAATATATTGGTATTAGATCAACAGTGTATGGAAATACTGTTTTGTTTCCCTTCCTCCAGGGAAAAGCAGTTGGAGTATTTGGAACTGGCTAAGACTTATTTGGAGTGCAATGAACCAAAGCTGTCCCTTAAGTGTCTGAGTTATGCCAAGGAATTCCAGCTCTCTGCCCAGTTGTGTGAGAGGCTGGGAAAGGTAAGACCTCCAGCCTCCAATTGCTCCTGGGAGAACTGGGCTTCACTTGAACAGAATGGGGGATGTGACCCTTCACCTCTGCTTGTGGCCCTTTTCTTTCTCTACCTACTCAAGCTTTTATAAGGCTCTGAAGATACTGTGTGTGTGTGTGTATGTGTGTGTGTGTGTGTGTGTGTGTGTGTGTGTGTGTATCTATGTCTGTGTTAACATTCAAGGCCTGATATTATCCAAGGGAAGCCAAACATTTAAATCACAGGGCCGATGAGTATTGAATATTCCTGCCTTCTCTTTCCCTGTGTTCATAGTCTGAGGTTAGCTTGGGCAAGTGGCCTGATGTTAACATGAAGGTTTTTCTATGTTTCTGGTAATTACTCTAGATCTGCTCTGTCCAATCCAACAGCCACATGAGGCTATTTAATTTAAATTTTAAATTAATTAGAATGTACTACAATTAAAAAAAATTCACACCCTCAGTCTCACTAGCCATATTGTGAGTGCTCATTATTATAGAATACTTCTATCATTGCAGAAAGTCCTGTTGGACAGAACTGCTAGTCAGGAGCAGTTATTGATGGAGAGTCAACCAGCTGGCAGTGGGCTGCAGACTGTTGTCTGAAGCAAGATTAATACAGAAGAGGGAAGTAAGCAGTTAGAGATTTTTACAGCTGTTTGGTGTTGCTGTGGACATCCAAGTGGTGGTTGTTTTCTTGTTAGTTCATTTTTCAGTGTATCAGTGGTGATGGATTAGAAATTTAAAACAATTGGTCTTTTTACCAGAAGGAGTTGGAGATGTGCTTTAGAGTGTCCAACTGAGCTGTAGCATCTCCCCTATGTCAGGTTTCATGATCCTCCAGTATAAAGACTGGTTTCCATGTCTTTGTCAAATGCAGTAATTCCTAGGATACTCAGAGCACCCTGGCCCCTGGTGCTCTGTGTCACTTCCTAGTAGTGGAACCTACTAGGAAGTTTGAATGGTGACCTAAAGTCAGTGCCTGAGAAGAGAAGGCCTACTAACACTGCCTTCCCTGCTCCATGATTATTATAGTATGTGACTTCTCAAGATATGGGAAATGGAGACAAAATAGGGAGGGACACTGGAGAAAACATTTCAGTGTGGGTGGAATTTTGGGTCATATATTCCACGAACTAGAATAGTTTCCAACCTCTTCAAGTTCTTTAGTCTCTGCTCTCCAGTTGTTAGTGCCACTATGTTGAACTCTGAGCAGTAACTACACTCTTTCCTTTCTGCCTATCAGAACCTGCCAAGACTGAGCTAGAGATCCTTCCCTTGTCTGCTTACCCACCTTGATTGCCTAACCTGTCCAGCACTGCCTCTGACAGTGGGGGTAGGGGAGACCAGTGGATCATAAGTATAGCCCCCACAGCCTTCTCCAGTACTGCAGTTCCTTCAAAGTATGGAGGCTATCCTGTTCCTGGAGGATCAGCTTTCCCTCTACCTTTCTGCTTGCCCAAGTCTGGTTTCTAGGTCTTCTTCTACTTTTTCTTTCCAGCACATTCCAGCAGTTCTAAAATCGATTCAGTGAAGAATCTGGTTCCTATCTTTGATGAGGCCCCCCCCGTCCCTGGAAGGTCATTCAATTCTCAGCCAGTATTGTGATCATCTCCCCACTTTGATTAGCAAGATTAAAATTGACCACCTTGGCAATAGCCTTTCATAAGTCATCAGGCCCAATTGTCTTCCTATTCCCAGCTCCCAAATGCATGTTATCTGTGCCAGTTAGCTGTTCACTGCTGCAACCAAAATACCTGATGAAAACAACTTAAAGGAGGAAAAGTTTATTTGGGGCACATTGTTTCAGAGGTTCGGTCCATGGTTGACTGGCACCATTGCTTCCAGCCACACTTCATTTGCCTGCAATTATTACCTGGTAATTCATTCAAATTACTAATCTATCAAATGGATTAATTCATTGATTAGGTTACAACTCTCATAATCTGATCATGTCATCTCTGAATATTCCTGCATTATCACATAAGCTTTTCAGGAGACATTTTATATCCAAGCCAAGCCATAACACAGCATAGCATAGCATAGCATAACATAACTCTATCCCTGGGAAGAAATGTTTGTGTGGGTGCTATGGGAGTGTAAGTCCTCCTTTCAGGGCTTATGCCTAGCTTGTGTCCTGCCTCTCTTCAGGAAGCAGTGTTGGTTTCCCTGGAAACCTTTCTGTACCCTTTCTGGAATGGGAGGTACAGCCTCCTCCGAGCAGGACAACCAGAGGAGGAGTTGCCACTTAAAGCCAGCCCTCTCTTTTCTAATTCTCCTATTGGACACGCACTTGACATCCAGTAGGCTTTCATGTATACACATGGATTTTTCTCTTGAGTAATTGGCATTGACGAGGGAGGAAAAGAGGGATGGTTAAATGTAGGGGTTGTAAGGTTTTGTTTGTGTGACTGAGATTGGTCTAGAAGCTCCCTTGTCTATGAGGTCTCTGGATGTAGAAGAAACTCGCATCTGTATCTGTTTATTTTAGCACTTCATGTATCTTATCTCATTAAAGATGAGATTTGGTGGGGGGGATCATCACATATATTTTATTTGTTTCATTTTTATTTTTTCTCTTTGAGCCTAAGATGCAGCAAGTACAGTTTTGAAATTAAACATTCAACAGATAGACCTCCTACTGTGTGCCAGGTGCTTTGTGAACAGGAGACCATAAAGAAGAGAGCTCAGTCTTTTCAGAGCTCCCCCCCCCCATCTCCCTGTGCAGGAGAGATATAAATAGATAAATAAATAGTATGTGAGATGTCAGTGAGGATGAGTGCTAAGAAGAATAAAACATGTGAGGGGAGAAGGGTTTGCTATTTTAGATAGTGGGGTCAGAGAGTTAACTTTTGAGCAGAAATTCTGAGGACAGCTGCTGGCAGACCTTATGGCCAGACCCTTATAAGCAAAAACTGTGAAGTGGGAGAATTTTGGCAAGTTTGAAGAATAGCAAGGAAGCCTGCCTGGCCAGAGTATAATGGGGAGGGTAGAATTTGTGCCATGAGTAAGAGAGGGTAGCAGGAAGAGAATATGTGGGGACTTGTTGCCTGGGGTAGGACCACACTTTATTCAAGTGGAATGGAGAGCCTGGGAATGTTTTGAGTGGAGAAGTGACATGAAACTAATTAAGTGCTCTGTGGAGAGTTTTAGAGGGCAGTAGAAGTGGAAAGGCCAGTTAGGAGCGTAGTCTGAGATGATGGAGTTTACACTACATGATGGTGGTGGAGGTGGTGGAATGGGGTCATAACTGGAAAATGAGGGGTTAGGTGATGGCCTAGATGAGAAGTGTAAGAAGGAGAGTCAAATATATGTTTCTGTTCATGGAAAACCCAACTTGTTGGTTACAAAGCCCAATCATTGCATTTTATTTGTTCATTCTCTTCCTCTTCATGGCCAGTTTCCATTTAATAATAGATTTAATATTATGTGTCCATGAATGCATGTGTTATTGAAGAAGTGTACCTAAATAGCATCTTGTTCTGTTTTTCACATTTTCCAGCACCATGGGGTGGCACATCTCCTCATGGTACTGTGTGAACCTTTTATGGCATGTATTGCTAGGAGTGGACATCCACACTACCAAGTGTGACCATGTTCCTTTCCAGAATGGCCATACCACTTTGTGCATGAGATTTTTATGTTCCCTTCATTCTTGACTATGTCCAACACATACTGATTTTCTTTTAAAAAGTTAAGAATACTTCAAATAAAGGTAAAATTTTACTCTGTCCCAGATAAGAGATGCTGCTTATTTCTATAAGCGAAGTCAGTGCTACAAAGATGCTTTCAGATGCTTTGAGCAGATTCAGGAGTTTGATCTAGCACTCAAAATGTATTGCCAAGAGGAGCTTTTTGAGGAAGCTGCTATTGCAGTGGAAAAGTAAGTGTCTTCATTCTCTCCCATCTCTCTCCATTCTCCTGCTCTCTCTGGGGGGAGGCTGCCCTGGGTGGTATTATCTTGCTGCTTCTGAAGTGCCTGGGATATAATGACCTCCTCCCACTTGAGTGCCGCCTTGGTACTGAGTCAGGAAGTCCTTGAGACTAAGACTGTTTTCCACTCTTGATAAGTTTTGACACAGTTTCATGAGAGGGGGCCAAAGAAGATGAAGGGTTTGTTATGAGTGTGTATATAGCAGGCTATACCCACTCAATCAGCAGAATAAAGGAGGACCCATCAGAGCTTCACTAGTCTCACATGAATCCATGCATACCTGGCGAGGGAAGAATCATGCATTGGATAAGAGGAAGACTGGTACGATTGCTGATGTGTATATAGCACCCATGTCATCCTTTCTTGTTAATTGCCTTCAAGTTTATTGGAGTTGTATACTCAAAATAATTATCATGCTTTTATCAGAGCTGATGGGAGTTTTATTCAAGGATAATTTTGACTGTGTATGAATTTTACCCTATAGATTGGCTTTCAAACTTCATTCCTATTTGCTTGAGTTGTAATGGCACTATATTTCACTAATTATGATACTAATGCCTGATTTCTTTGAAGAAAGAAGATTTTATTATTTATAATTATTATACTGATAACTATATAGTGAAGCACTTATAAAAAATGCTTGAATGCTTGATAAGTTTAGGTCTTTTAAAAAATATCTCCATGTGGGAGTTTTATTTAAATTACTCTGTGCTATATTTTGAAGGAAATTCCTATTGGTTGGGTGATAACAGGTTGATATTTGCATGACCTGTTTTTTCAGGTATGAAGAAATGCTAAAGACCAAGACCTTTCCTATTTCCAAGCTCTCATATTCTGCCAGTCAATTTTATTTGGAAGCTGCAGCAAAGTACCTGAGTGCAAATAAGACCAAGGAAATGATGGCTGTCCTCTCAAAGCTAGACATAGAAGACCAGCTGGTATTCCTTAAGTCTCGAAAACGCCTAGCAGAAGCTGCAGACCTGCTGAACAGGGAAGGTCGGAGAGAAGAGGCTGCACTGTTGATGAAACAACATGGCTGCCTCCTGGAGGCTGCCAGACTCACAGCTGACAAGGACTTCCAGGCCTCCTGTCTGCTGGGGGTTGCCCGCCTCAATGTGGCCAGAGATTCTGACATAGAGCATACCAAGGCCATCCTAAGAGAAGCGCTTGATCTCTGCTATCAAACCAGCCAGTTGTCTGGCATTGCAGAGGCCCAATTTCTGCAGGGGGTAATTCTGAGAGACTTCCAGAAGCTCAAAGATGCCATCCTCAAGTTTGACACGCTCAACCATTCAGCTGGAGTGGTGGAAGCACTCTACGAAGCAGCCAGTCACTGTGAGGCTGAGCCTGAGAAGGTTCTGGCCCTGGCTCCAGGGGGCTTGGAAGTTCTTCTCAACCTGGTCAGGGCCCTTAAGAGAGTAACTAACAATGCTGAGAAGGAAATGGTCAAATCTTGCTTTGAATTTTTTGGAATTTCCCAGGTGGATGCCAAGTATTGCCAGATAGCTCAGAATGACCCTGGACCCATATTAAGAATAATTTTTGACCTGGATTTGAACTTGAGAGAGAAGAAAACGAAAGATCATTTCTTGATAATGACTGACCAAGTGAAATTAGCCCTCAACAAACACCTTTTGAGCAGGTTGTGTCAGATCACACAGAGCCTGCTTGGGAAGACCTACCCAGGGATCTGTGCGAGGTTTATTGTAGGTTTAAAATGTGAGGATGAAAACTGTGAAGATTTTCACAGGCCTTTGCGTCGTTGTGAGGCCAAGTGTTTGGTTCAGTCGAAAATGCACCTGGTGGCAATCAATGGATTGCTTTTAGAAGCCAAAAAAGTATTTCCTAAAATCTTAGCTGAAGAACTTGAAGAAATAGATTATATTTTGTCTACAGATACATATGGCCTTTGCAAATCCTTTCTAAATGTCCTCTTCCCTAGGCATTTCCATCAGAGAGTGCTGTCAGAAAACCCCATGGCATGCAAAGAAATCCTCAAACCAAATTACAAATCATTCCGATCCTACAGGTTTGCCTTGAAAGAGTACATCCATTCTCTATTTCAAAATGAAAGGGCACGCAGCCGTCGGGAGTCCACAGACCTGTGGCTGAGCGCCATGCAGGCTTTCCTTCTCTCCTCCAGCTACCCAGAGGAGTTTGGAAAGCTGCTCCACCAGGAGGAGGACAACTACAACAGGGAACTGAAAGCTCTGGAGTCTGAGAAAGAAGAGAGGGGCAGGGGGAGAAGCAGCAGGATGAAAGGAATAGAAGGAAAATTTGGCATGCTGGTACCCAACAAGGATGACGAAAGTGCAGAGAAGACCCATCTTTGCTTCATCCGGCTGCTGGAGAATTGCATTGACCAGTTATATGTGTATAGGAACCCAGAAGACTACAAGAGGCTCTTTTTCCGTTTCATGAACGTCCTCATCAAGAGGTGCAAAGAACCACTTATCCCCAGCATTGGAAACACAGTGGCCCTGTTGGAGTTCCAGTTCATCCACTGTGGGGTGGTGCTGGCCCGCCTCTGGAAGAACGCCATCCTGTGCCTCCCCAAGAGCTACATTGCACTCCTGCACTACTGGGAGTTCCTTTTCAGCAAGAAGGACAAGGAGCTTGGGGACGTGTTCTCCATCATTCAGGATTACAAACCGAAGGATGTGACAAGAGCCATTCAGGACTTCCGATTTCACCTATCCTACCTCGTCAAGGTGCTATGTGGCTATGAGAATGCAAACTTCAATGTCCTGCTTGATGCCTTCAGTGAAATAGACTATGTGGTCTCAGGTGAGGCTGAGCGGACACTGGTGCTGTGCTTGGTGATGCTCGTGAATGCTGAGGAGGTTCTGCAGCCATTCTGTAAGCCTCTTCTGTACCGCCACTTCCAGGAGATTGAGACGAGGCTGCAGCTAATGAGCATGGACTGTCCAGATCAGGTCCCTGAGAGGCTTCGGAAGGTGGTGAGGCGAGTGTTAATGGCTGTCAATGTGAAGTCTGTGGCCGAGGCACTCCAGGATCTGCTCTTTGAGCGAGACGAAGAGTACCTGATGGACTGTCACTGGCGGTGGGACAGTGTGCACACCAAAGGGTCTGTGGTTCGTGGCCTCTGTCATGAGGAGGTCAAACTAAATCGCTTACTCTGTGTGGGCCCAGTGGACTATTTTGCTGAACCTGAGTGTGAGTTTGGTCAGGATGAGACAGATGAGCTGGCACTGGAAGACCGAGACCACCTCCTGGCTGCCATCCTTTCACAGAAGCAGCGGAAGGCCTCCATCCAGCGCAAGTTGAGAAGAGCATGCCTGGTGGTGTCTGTCTGCATCAGTTGGAGGAGACGAGTTCAGACCGAACGTGTCAGGGAGGAAGCTAGAGAACCTGGGGTTGGGAACTTCAAAAGGGCTGATGTAGACAGGACCCAGTGCGACCTGTGTGGGGTGAAGTTCACCCGGAGCCCTGAGAACTACTTCAGCTCCAGCAAAGCATTTGAAGGAGCGGCTTCAGAGGCTGTGGTCCTTTCCAGGGCTGAGCTGGAAGGAAAGGAGTGTCGGGAGAGGACCAGCGAGTCTTATGAGCAGCACATCCGCCTAGAAGCCCACCAGAGGCAGCAGGTGGCTTACCAGAAATACTCAGAATTTTTCCATGCGAAGGTAGACCCAGCCATTGATGAAGGCAAACTGGTAGTACAGGACATCGAGCAGAGTGTGTGGATCCGTAGTCACCTGGGCTCTAAAGAGCATAGCCACATGCTGCAGAGGAAGGTCCAGGAGCACATCAAGAGGGTTTCAGATTTGGTGGAGGACCTCTACAGGCGAAAGGCCTGGGCTGGAGGTAAGAACCTGTGGAGATGGGGGTCCAAACGGTGTTAGGCATGTTAGACACTCAGAGTTATGCTGTTTGTAGTGAGGGCCGACTTGGGGGGTGATGGTATCTTGGCATTAGTGGAAATATAAGTAAAGAATTTTTGTCCTCAAATTATGGCAAAACCTCATTGTTTGGGCCACCCATTCCCCAATTAAAAAATTGTGATTATCTTTGGCCCTACAGATGAGAACATGGTTTGTTTCCACAGACAGGTAACTAATTATGTGGAGAAGATATAGAAAGAATGTTTAAAGTCTTGAGAAAACTCTTTTAGGGTCTCCCAATTCATTAGTTCGGTGCTCTTTTCTTGAGCACCTATTATGTGCAAAACCCTAGAGTAAGATCTGGAAGTGCATAGCTGGTTTCTTTTATGTAGGAGGGTCCCTTCAGTCATACTCCAGCGTGGGCTTTGAATAATGAGAACTATTATGTGGTCTTAAAATCAAGTGTCCTCCAGCTTTCTTATAAGCTATTTCTTAGCAATACTGGGTGGAAGTTATGTATAAAATGAGCAAAATTGCATATTTTAAAATCTTCTATAATTCAGACACTCTCTTCAGTGTAAGTTTTAATGACATTTCAAGCGCAAGTTTCCTGGAAGGGTTTGTTATTGGCAGTCTCTGCAGATGTACAGTAATGGCATAGGGCTAGCATTAAAGGCAGCTTTATGGCAGCAAAAGGCCGCTTTAGGTCCCTTACCTTGTAAGGAAGCCTCTTTTCAGAGAAATAGCAGACACACTAGCTCTTGGGCATGGGCACTTTGGCTCTAGTGCATGGTGTTCTGGTTCCTGCAACAGTCTCTTGACTCAGAACCCTTGTTCCTTGGTTTCTTCAGCGGAGGAGGCAATGACTCATCTGGTCAAAATTCTGGTCCTGTCAGTCAAGGATGCACAGGAGTGGTTGACAAAAACAGAACTCCACTTAAGGGATGAAGGTAAGGAGTCCTTTTCTCCACAGACAGGTAACATTTTGGATCCTGTCTTTTTGTTGTTGTTGTTGTTGTTGTTTTGTTTGTTTGTTTTGTTAAAGATGGACATAATACCTTTATTTATTTATTTATTTTTATGTTGTGCTGAGGGTCGAACCCAGTGCTTCACACATGCTAGGCAAGTGCTCTACTGCTGAGCCCCAGCCCAAGCCAGGATCCTTGGTTCTTGATGCTGCTGGCTCCTCAGGGAATGTGAAGTAGGGCTTCCTCTGATATCAGTAGCTGCTTCTCACTGTCTAGAAGTATCATGACAGTAATAAAACTATTAGCAACATAGTATTAAAGTTTCCCCATCAGACTGTGAGGGCCATTATTCTGGGCCCATTTTAGTTGCTAGAAACCTTTTGCTGCTAATTGACTATTATTAATGATGTTCAGTCACTGCACATACTCAATACAGTGAAGGCCAAGGATAGGCAAAGTATTGTAAAACCATCCATTGATAAAATATTTGCCTTTGTTAATCATTCATTTAAGTCAGTGAATCTAGCTGGGCATGATGGTGCATGTCTAATCCCAGCAGCTCAGGAGGCTGACGCGGGAGAATTGTAAGTTCCAGGCCAGCCTCAGCAACTTAGAGAGGCCATAAGCAACTTAGCAAGATCCTGTCTCAAAATAAAAATATAAAAAAGGCTTGGGAACATAGCTCAGTGGTAAACACCCCTGGGTTCAATCGCCAGTACCAAAATTTAATTAATTAAACACACAAATCTGGGGATATTTTCTGAGCGTATAGTATATACTAGTGCTGTGTGGGTCTGGAAATATGCTTGTGAACAAAACAAACAAAACCAGTGGGGAAGCTTGCAGCATCTTTCTATAGAGGGTTACAGGACTGAGAAGAGCGATTCAGGTTTCTTTGTTGGCAGTTGGAATTTCTTGACAAGTTCTGTGGGATGCACTGTGTCTTCCCTCTTGCCCATTCCAATTACTGCCCCTTCCCAGCTGGACCACACTTCCTTTTGCTCTGAGGATTTCATCAGCTTTGAATGCCCTTCCAGATGCTGCTGGGAAATCCAGACCCCAGCACTGGGGAAAACTTGAAGGGACTTGGCACAGATATCTCTGCCAATTAAAAATAAAAACAAACAAACAAAAAAACACCCTTTACCATATAGTTCCTTCTGGGTACTATAATTTTGTGATTGTTTCAAAAGGAAGGTAATTAGTATACCAACTCAAGAGTATGGTTGAGTTTGCTTGATTTGCCACTTAAATGGCTTCTAGAAAGGCCAGAGGAACCAGCTAAAAAGAATTTATTCTGAAGAAGGGTGTTTACTTTGTCTCTTCTTGGGAAGCAATATCAGTACTCAAAGGAAAATTCACTTTGGCGGCACCCTAATAGAAAGCTTCATTTCTTTAATATAAAATGATTACAGAAATATTAGGTTTTACTAGGAGGTTATGTTTTACAGTGGAATAAGGGAAAAATCACCTTTGTCTTGTCTCTGTTTCATGTTTTTTTTGTTGTTGTTCCTTTTAGGTATTGTTCAGGAAGATGATTATGAAAATGAAGTTGAAGACTTTGGTGAACTCCGTCCTAGAAGACGTTCGCGAAAATGTGGAAAGCAGAGAAAATACTAACATCTAAACACAACTGCTGCCTCCTAAACTTTCAGAACATTCCATCCTGTCTTAGAATTCTGAATGCTGGAGGGCAGAAGAGAATAAGACTGTAAATTAGCATTAAAAAAATAGAGTATGGGGGGTGTCTAACACCACCTTTGCTTGTTGTTATTTCTCTTTCACTGGTGGCTTAGGGTCTGATTGCTCCCTCACCTGCAGGTACCTTGTAAATGTTTTCCAAGTTAAGGTCTAACAGTATTACTCCCGCTAGACATGTTCAGGTTAGAGGAGTCCTGTTGAAGGGAACACTGGGACTCCTTGCCGCAAAGCTCCCAGGCTCTCTGGTTTAATCCCTTCATGACAAGAGTCAGTAGAAGGGGGTTAGTCATTTAAGATAGACACCCCTCATCTCAGAGTTGCCACTGCCTGGGGCCAGGAAATCCCTCTGTGGATTCTCTCATTTCCTGCCACACTGCTGCAGCAGTGAGTAGTATAAGAGCTGTGTGTGCCCAGGGTCCATGTGGGCCCTACTGCCAGCCACCCCGAGCCTAGGTCGCATCCTCGTTATCTCTGAGCCCACTTGTAGCGTAGTTCCTTCCGTTATATATGTTAGTCTTTTCTCTGTATGGCAACTTTTCTGCCCTCCCTCCCTCCATCTTTTGTGACCATTCTCAGCTACCTGTGCAAGTCACGATTAGACTACCTCAGAATGTAGTCCAGAACTCACCCAGCATCCTTGGGACGCCCTTTCCCTCTAGGGGAATGTTGCCTGGCGTTCCTGGCCTGCCTCTCCAAGGTGGTCCTAATTCCACTTTGGCTATGGTGCAGACATTACAAAAAGTATTTTGTATGTAGCACTAGGTGTCCAGATTTCTTGGTTTCTCCCTGGCATGTTTGCCTCCCAAGCTTAGGTTGACATATTGATGTGTTTCTACCCACTGAGCTCACGACTGTGGGATAGTGACCTGCAGAACTGCAGGTTAGAAACAAGTGGGCAGAGGAGGAAGCCAGCTCTACAGTGCCAATTCTTCAAGATTTGGCTGTGCATCACTGCCATGTGGCTGAGAGGCCCTGTAAGAGGGGCTTGCATGTGGGCTGTTTGCAGGAGGCCAATGTCCCCCTATGCCCACTGAGCCAGCACCATTGATCTGGTCCTTGGGAAGCCTTCATGCCTCTCTGATGGTTACTGCCCACCCTTAGCCCACTCATCCCAGCCTGGTATGAAAGGTCAGGTTCATGTTAGTCTTTGATTGTTCTGTCCTCATAGCCGAACCAACTTCCCCCATGTAGCTGCTGCTTTAGCTGCTCAATGTTGTCCCTTCCTTGTCTTTCTATGTCTTTCAATGACTTGTTTCCTTGAAATGTTTGTTTCTAATTTTATTAGGTTATGTTTCTAATTTTTATTCCAGGTGTTTTTATAAACTTGCCAGAAAAAGAAAAGGAAAGAAATCAAATATTGCTGTATTATCACATTTTTATAAAGTTAAATCATTTCTCTTACCACTGTCCTGTTGTTTATTTCTAATCTTTACTAAGAGAAAAGGGGTAAATTTTGAAGATGGTTCCTTATGGTCAGCTGATTGATGCTGGCCAGTGCAGAAGCTTTCTGTGCCTGCTGAAATTAAGAAATCCAGCGTTAGAGAAACACAGCTCAGTGAAGGGACACACAGGTGGTTGGAGTGTTCTTGTGGGCCCTCCTTGTGCATATTCTTTCCAGTCTGGGTGCTCTTCAAGCATGTGGGGTTTGGAAAGTAAGGAGCTTTGCCACTGTTACACCAGGACATTCCCTTGGAGCTAGGAGACTGTTTCCTATTACTTATGAGCCATGTGACTTGGAGAAGGTCAGATCTGTTCAACCCTGAGTACAGCAGCACCCTTGGGGCCTCATGATCTAATGTGGTGGGTGGGTGGGAGACGTGTGTGTGTGAAAATACTGTGGTGATAGAAATGTGCCTTGAATAGAGGTGGTAGCAATACTTATATAACCCAGCAGAGCTTTAGTTTCCCCGCTTTGAGAAATTGGTCTAGAATTCCTTCCTGCCAGAGTGGTTTCCTGAGCCATTGCCATGGGTCTGATTACCCTCAGTCCTGGTGTTGTGATGTCATTGTTCACTTGTGTGAAGTGAGCCGGACACTTGAGCCTTAGCAAGTATTCAGTACTATTCTATTTTTTTTTAAAAAAACATTTTTAGTTGTAGATGGACACAATACCTTTATTTTGTTTTTATTTCTATGTGGTGCTGAGAATTAAATCCAGTGCCTCACACATGCTAGGCAAGTGCTCTACCACTGAGCTACACCCCTGGCCCCAATCCCATTCTTCAAAATGAAAGGCTCAGCACAGGAGCAGATGATCTGGTGCCTTCTTTATTGGCACTGTTCAGTAGAGCTGCCTGAGAGAGCCTCCCCCTACAATCTGTCTAAACTCATAAAGGTCAGAGCATGGATGTGGAGGTTGGGAGGGGAGAATGGAGTTCAGTGAAAGAATCAGAAATATCCATGAATGACCTGAGTTCTGGAGCTCAGTCTGGTAGTGGGGCTTTGCTAGAAGTTAAGAATGGGGGTGTATCTCAGGGATCCTAAAGACTGATGTTGGGTTCTGAACTTCACTAGGGAGGGCTTGTAGAACTCAATATGTAGTAGTCATGATTGTGGTTTGTAAAGCGTGCTAGGCACAGTCAGTAAAGGCAAAGTTCACATAGGCAAAGTCCAGATACTAAGTACAAGCTTCTGAGTATCCATCCATAGCCACATGGAACATGATTAGCATATTTCCACCTATGAATTGTGGGAGCACACGTGAAAGATTGCCAGTAAGGGAAGCTTATTAGTAACTGAGCACTCAGGGATTTTACTGGGGGCTAATCATGTAGGCAGCTTCTGCCTAGCACATGTCAAAGTGCCAGCCTCAGAAGGAAAACGTGTTCAGCAGAAACTACCTTTCTGTGTAAACAGTTTAGGCACTGCCAGTCACTCTTACCAGTTACAGGAATGGTAACCTTCTCGAAATACAAGTTCCTAATGCCAGCCAAGGGCTCACCTTGTGCGCAAGCCTTTTAAAGGCTTCTCGGTTGAACCATCTTCTGTATGGGGGATTTCCTTAAGTTGAGGCTTTGTCATGTCATCCCATGTTGCCTTATGGTTGTTTCTGTATCCAGTGGTTAGCTAAGTTCATATGTGATTACTCTCTCCTCAGTCAAGGGAGTGAGTGTTTAGGGACAGTTTATTCTAAAAGCCATCTTCCTACTGGTCTTAGACATTGGTTCCACTTCCTTGCATTAAGTGGTAGCCATTCTTAATGCTATTTGGATCCTTGAGTTCAGCTGGGGATGGGGGAAGCCTTACTTATGCCTCTGGTGGCTGTTCTCTCCCCTTCTCCCATCAACACACACATGCTTGGGTCTGAGCATTCTGGCTCAAGAACACTTGTTCTCAGCACCATAGTCCAGTCTTCCAATGGCTGAAGGAAGGATGAACACCAATGAAGGAGAAACAGCATCTACACTCTGCTAATGCCTTACCTTATCACCGGTAGGAAAACTGGTGGAGGCTGAGATGGTGTGACTTGTCCTAGGTTACAGAGCCCATTTGGGGAGGGTTGGGACCTAGACCAGGGTTTTTCTGATGCCAGCCAGCACTCTTTCCACTATGGACTTGGGTGCTGAGGTCAAGATCACATGCCAGCAATTCTTTCTCAGGGCCCTTCACTTCCACCAAATATCAGTGCACAGAGCATGCCACCCCTTGGGTATTTAGAAGTAGCTTATTCCTTTCAACCTCTCCCTTGTCTTTTTTTTTTTTTTTTTTTTTTGGTACCAGAGATTGAACTCATGGGCACTCGGCCACTGAGACACAGCCCCCACCCTTTTTTGTATTTTATTTAGAGACAGAGTCTCACTGAATTGCTTAGTGCCTCACTTTTACTGAGGCTGGCTTTGAACTTGTGATTTTCCTGTCTCAGCCTCCTGAGCTGCTGGGATTACAGGCATGTACCACCGTGCCCAGCTTCCCCCTTGTCTTTTGACAATAGTGTTTTTCTGTAGGAAAATGGAATGCCCTGCAATAAGTCTGTCTTACTGCTGCCCCCCAGGAGCAGCCTGGACTCTGACCCCTCAAAAGAGGAGCAAGAAGATGCCAAAATGCATTTCTAGTAGGTAGCCCAGTCCAGCACTGCTCCTGAAGCTGCCGGCTTTCCTCTCTTCTGTGCCCTCACCCTTCACTACCCTCAGTATTGCGGTTCACATCACGAATCTCGTGCTTTGCATCTCTATCCCCAAACCATGGCTCAACATACTGTGATCTCCTTTTCCTAGCCAGCCTGCCTCAGTTACTGTGAGTGGAAACACGTAGTTCAAAATGAGCCCTAAGTTCGCTGGGCACACTTGCCAGCAAGACCACTGCTCACAGAACTCTAGGTAACTGACAACTGCTCTGGGATAGTGTGGAAAGAGGGAATATTAATGCTCATTGGTCAAAACTGTCACCAAGCTGTCCCACTGGTGACCAGCTATCACTTTCTCTAGTGTCAATAGAGCAGGCTCTACTGGGCCCTTCCAAAGGGTGGAGTTCATTGCCACCAGATAGGTGCATGGATCGTGGGATGTGAGAGGAGTGAGGCCAGGAGACGGACCAGTCTTGGATTCTCTCCTCTGAAACAGAAAAGGGCTCCCAAGCTGGACAACATGATCGCTCCTGTGGCTGAGGAAAATAGTTGGATATGAGCTTCCTGAGTCTTCAACTGACACCAGTATCAGTTTGATAATCACTTTGATAATCCTGGGGTTTAATGGTCTAGCAACAGTGTAATAAGCATGAATCTTGGTTGTGCAAGAAACGTCACATTTTCTTTAAATTAATTCAAATCCCATTCTGAACCCTAATGCTTTTTTTCAACCTGAGTCATTATTGGAGTGCCTTCTGCTTCTTAGAATCTCTTAAGTATCGGAAGGGAGGTTGAAGCAGTATGGGTAACATGAGGGAGGCCCCCTCCCCTTCAGTTTATCATGACTGTCACTGACACATACTCTGTCCCAGCTGGCAGGGAACCTGAGATGGTGGCGGCTTTTCTCCTTCCCAGCTGAGCCTGGAAATGCTGGGAGCCGTGGAGGCATTTGGTCTAGTCTTCAGCTCAATCTTTGGGTCACCATACCCACTCAGAGGTTATCTCACCTCCCCATTGTATTGCAGTAAGGATGACAGCAGGTCCCTATTGGTCATGACACACACATCTGCCTTATCTTTGCATTGAGGGGGCCTAAAATTATGGCTACTTTCCTGAAAAGGAAAAAGGGAAATACAGGGAGAGCAGACACAAATGTAGAACCAAGTAGGGAGTTGAGGGCACTGGGGGAACTCCAAAGACAGTCATTCTCTATTCCTTCCCATCCCTGTATGTGTGTGGCACTCTCTTCACCAGAAGTAGAGTCTGCCTCCCTCCCCTCTGACCAGCTTTAGCCAACAGACGACAGCAAAAGTAACACTGTGCCCACTCCAGGTCTTGCCTTTAAGCAGACCTAGTAAATTTGGGGGTAATCCAGCTGGCATGGAAGGATTTGACCACCATGCTGTGACAAACCCTAGCATTGGAGAGGCCATGTGTAGAAGCCAGGGGGCAAGAGTCCAAGGCACCACTCATGCGAGTGAAGCCCTCTTGTTTTAGGCTCAGATGCTAGCTGAATGTGGTTGAGTAGTACCCCTCGCTGATGCCCAATTGAAAAAACCATCACTAGTTGAGATCTCCCCAAATTTCTGACCCCTAAAATTATGAGAATTAATAAATAATAACTGTTTCAAATCACTGTTATACAGCAATACATAACCAAAATGAGGGACTATTGTGTACTATTAGGCCTATTGTAGCCATGATTTCTGAATCTTATAAGAATTCTCCAAAACATACTTATTTATATACCCGTAAAGTAAGAGGTGAGCCTGGGTCTGGGGAGCAGGTGGGTGGCAGAGCAGCACTCCTTATTGGAGCCCCTGCATTATAGTCTGCCATTGCAAGGAAAGGGCTTCATCCACCTTTTTCCCTGGCTTGGTGGGAATCCTAGTACGATAGTACCTAGGACCCTAGGACCCTGAGGGGATCCTAGAATCCACTCTTAGCACCAAGTTTTTGTTATCTTGGAAACCAGCAGTCATGACTTGGTTGCCAGGGCAACCTGTAGGCAGAGCAAGTTAATGTTACGGGTTCTCATCACTCCTGGGGTCTGGTTCCCTGCGGGGCACTGGCAACCAATATGGTTGGCTGTCACATAAGGAAGACCTATCTCTAAAATTTGTAGATTATGAATGGGGACTTCTGCCCAATCCCTTCTCTTCCCATCTTTGCTTAACCCACTCCATAAAAGGCCTCCCTTGCATGTGTGGACATGGCAGCCACGTGTCAAAACTCATTCCAATATGTCTGCACACTCTGTTCCCCCAGTAGTCACCCTTAGACTCCTCAGACACAAGACTTTAGAGGAAAGAGGCTCAGGGATGAGGGCTTTGGGTATGTATTCTTTTTGCTGGTTCAGGTGACAACAGTTAGCTAACAGCACAGTGCTGTACCACTCTTTTTGTTCATTTCTCCTCATGCATCATTTCCTTCAGGGTCCTTGCAGGACAGGAATCTAGTATTATTAGATTCTCTAGCTACAAAACCATTAAAACCTCAGCGTCTAATCTCTCTCTCTGTCTCTCTGTCTCTCTCTCTCTGTCTCTCTCTCTCTGTCTCTCTCTCTCTCTCTCTCTCTCTCTCTCACACACACACACACACACACCAAAATAAAATAAGTTCTCCCTTGGCCTTCCCCAGCAGGGTTATCTGGTGTCAAAACTCATTCTGGGTCTGGGATGATTTAAATGTGTTCCAGAATCAATTCCATCTAATTGTCACAAATCTGTGTCCCTGAGGTCCTTCTCTCAGAGGATGGATAAATCAATGCATCAGGTAGCTGCTCTCCTTTCTGTCATAAATCTCTCTCCTAGGCAACTGAGATGGCTTTATCTGACCTTGTCAGTAAATCTGCTCCAGAGATTCTCACTGAAAAACAAAAGGCCAGGTAGGCGGCATGAGGAGCCATCATGAGAAGCCACTCACCAACCCCCCAAACAGTACAGAGAAGAATTCATTGCAAACCTCTCTGTTTAACCTGGTAGACTTTAATTCCTTACTGCAGCAGAGAAACCAGGTCTGCCTCAGACAGCTGATCCTCACTCCCACACACCACTGTGTTTCCCCACTCAGGAAGGAGGGGGAGAAGCCATCAGCAAGGTACCAGGCGTACTTTAGGTAGGCTGTTGTTTGAAAGCCTATCACTGGTGCTGAAGCCTTCTGTCCCTGTTCAGAAGTCTTTGTTCTCTGTTAAGACATATGAGTCTCATTCTTCTCACTGTGACATGATCTGATTATCTGATAGGACCTTTAGGGGCATTGGGTTGCAACAGGTAAACAGGGTACTATCGCCATAATATTTTGAAGTGACATCTCAGATTAAAATTAGGCTTCTTATACTGACTGTGAATCTAGACCCCTTACTTAAAATCTCTGAGTCCATTTGGAAATTCATAAAATGGAAATAATAACACAGCCTGGTGGCTTGATTTCATGACCTTAACCTCCCTTCCTTCCCACCTTCCTTCCATAGATGGACCGAAACCTCTAAAAGAGTTCATGTAGGGATTTGTTTCCAGGGCCAAGAAGTATGGTCACAAGCAACAAGGAGCTCTGGGAACAAAGCTGGGTCAGCTTTTGTGTGCCCTTTACAGAGGTGGGGACATTTCTAAGAGGGCTTTGTTCCCAAGGACCCAACCTCCTTTTAGAGACTGAGTCTATTTTTAACCCACATTTTAGTGATTCTGCAGGACAGCTGTTTCAGGGAAATATGTAGGCCAGTCTGTGATTTTAGGAGTCATCATTTTTAAGGTTAGGGAGTGGGATGGGGGAAGAGAACTAGAATAACTCTGGAGTTTCCGGAGGCATCCACAGAGATCTACACCTACCCCAAAGACAGCTGCACTCTAATTTACTTTACAGCCATTCTGGAGTATCCGGATGAGGTGAGCAGAGGAATACTCGTGTTATACATCGAGTGTGTTCATTTCTGTCCTCTTTTCAACCCCATCTGCTGTGACCAAGTCATGATGGAGAAAAGATCGACAGCACCCATGTTGCAGAGCCTTGGCAAAGGTTTTTCCCACAGTCTGGAGATGGAACATGGCCTGTGTCACTGGCACTTCAACAAAAGCTATTATAACTAAGGGTGGACTCACCTTTGGATCCAGCATTCTTTTTCCTTTTTAAAAAATTTATTAAAATTTACCATCCTAGCCATTTTAATGTGTAGTGTTCAGTAGTGTTAAGTACGTTCGCGTGGCTGGGTACCCAACCTCTGGAAATGTTTCATCTTCCAGAACTGAAACTCTACCCACTGAACACCGACTCCCCCTTCTTACCTCCCCCACTCATCCCCTGGCAGAAGTATCACCTTCTGCTTTCTGTCTCTATGAACTTGGCCACGCTACCTACCTTATATAAGTAGAATCACACAGTAGTTGTGTTTTGTGAATGGCTTGTTTCACTTGGCATGGTGTCTTCAGGTCTCTTCTATGCTGTAGCAAGTATCAGAATGTCCTTCCTTGTTTAAGGCTCTATTCTACTGAATGTATGTACTCAAAATTCCTACTCTGATTAATGTTAGAGAAACATTCCTATATGTGCCCAAATAAAGGTTCACTTTAGGGGTGTTTGGGAGACTGAAAAATTGGAGATGCTTTTTTAAAAAAGATCTAAATATGCTGGGAGGAAATGTGTCAAAGATCAATTGCTCATGAAAACCCAATCTGTGGAAGAGGCTCTGTGTTTCAATCCACTTTCACCAAAATAAATAAAGATGCATTTCTAGATTAGTGATGGTGATAATCTTGAGTATTCTGTAAGAGTTAGATTTTTTTAGAAACAGGATTATTTGTGCACACACACACACACACACACGAAAAACAAAAACAATAAAAAAATGTTTTTAGAAATCAAAATGGATACTTGTAATCCCAGCAGCTCTGGAGGCTGAGGCAGAAGGATGGCAAGTTCAAAGACAGCCTCAGCAACTTATTGATGCCTTATACAACTTAGGGTGACCCATTCTCAAAGTAAAAATTAAAAAGGGCTGGGGATAGGTGGTCAGAAAAGAACACACTTTGGTGTTTGCAAAGAGACACTTAGGTTCTTACAAAATCATATTAAGAGGTATTGCATGGGGCTGGGGTTGTGGCTCAGTGGTAGAGCGCTTGCCTTGCACGAGTGAGGCACTGGGTTCAATCTTCAGCACTACATAAAAATAAATAAGTAAAGGTATTGTGTCCATCTGCAACTAAAAAAAAATATATTTTTAAAATAGATCTATTGCATGTATTCCATAGCAATACATGGAAAGTATGGCCTTGTGGTTACCCATCGAGGTCCCATGTGGCTTTGTGCCTCTCATCCAACTGACCAAATATAACTGGTGTACATCTCCAGCTTTCCAGAAATAAGAATGAATCTTAGCTTCTAAGTTGTCCATTATTTACACCTAATCATGTTATGTCCTGCTCTTGGTAATCTTGACTCTACCTTCCATCTTATTCTCTGAGAGCATCTTTGCCTCTGAGTCTCATAATTGACGGCTTCCTCGGGGCCTTCCCTGGATTCTGTCTGTAATAGCAGCTACCATTTTTTGAATGAATCCTTCATACTGGCTCATACAGGTACTGCCCAGGGACTACTCACAACAGTCCCACTAGAGAGTTGCCATTATGATAGCCATCATACAGGTGGAGACGGAGGATCTAAGATCTTTGTCCCTCTGGAGGACAACTCCAGCATTAGCCCATGCAGTAACTTTGTAGAGAAATATGGTGGAAGTTTTCTTGAGGATATGAATATTTTTCTTCCATCTTTTATCCCATAAATTTCTTTATTTCCTTCAAGTAAATATCCACATGCTTCCAATTCCTTGGGTCCTTTCGTTATTTTGATGCTAACCTTGCAGGTGTTAATTTGGTGCCCCCCATTCCCGCCCCTCGCAGGTGGCTGTGATTTTCTGTGGACACAGGTGAGCTGCTCACAAGCCCATTTTCCAAGGTGGAGGCCAGCTGGTGAACCCAGTGCTGGGAATGCATTCCCACTACTCCTGCCAGCCCTGGAGAGGAACCCCTGGGACCACACAGAGCCCAGACACCTCCAAGGAAGGAAAAGAATCCCTGTCATGGAATGTTTCTGATTTCACAAGGGAGGACACAGACCTGCAGATCAGGTTGGTGACTTTTTCAATGTAGGACTTCTGGGTCAGAGTTGGGGGAAAAGACTTCATCCCCTCCAGATGGGGCTGTGCAATACCAGAACAGCTGGACAAAAGACAGAAGAAGCAGTCTGTTGTCCTGGCACTTTGTGTCCTGGGCGCTGCCAAACACAGGAGTTCTGAGAACCAACCAAAAGGGTGTGGACCTTGATCGTCAACTCTGCTAGCTCATCAGAGCTCAATGCTTTAAGAACTCAAGTCAGGCTAGGGTTTCCAGAGTGACCTGGGCTTGTGACTGAGGCACTTTTCTGGAAGAATTCTAGTCTCTCTCTTATCAAGGGCTTCCAAGTAAAAATTTTAAAGTAGCAGAAATTCTGTTAGAATAAAAGTAGATTTTGGAGATGTGGGGTTGTCAGATGCTGGTTGTGCTGGAGGAGGCAGAATATGATCTGGATCCCCAGGGCTCAGCTGTGGGGAGGCCAGGAACCTTTCACATGCGCAGGTAAATGTGCACAAGTGTGTGTGTGCATGTGTGTGGCAGGGCTGAGGTACGGAGAAAGAGGGTGCATGTGGTTGAATTTCTCATCTCTTCTCTTCCTTTTTTTTTTTTTTACATTTTACTCAAAGGAAAAAAAAAACCATGCAGGCTGCCTGGGGGTGTCCAGGTGGAATTAAGGCCACTTGCAAATTAGTCCAAGTGAACTAAAATCTGGAAATATATCTGAGAAGGGGACTTTGCCAAGGGACAAATACTATTTTGTCCACCCTTATTATAGGAGATATTTTAAAAAGTAAAGTGGGAGCTTGCAGTCTGAAAGGATCTAAAAATCCTTTTATTCTCCATGCAGTGACGGGAGTAGGTGGATGGGGGTGGGGTCGTGGATGGGGGTGTTCTGCTCAACAGGGAGAGGCTGCCTGTTTGGTATAGGAGGAAGCAGCCTAGAGGTCATCTTGCTAAAGCTGTCACCCCACCAACAATAACCAGGTGCATTGGTTTGCCAGGGCTGCCACAGTACTGCAGACTGGCTGGCTTAAGCATCAGAGATTTATTTTCTTATAGTTCTGAAATCCAGATCAAGGTGTTAGCAGATTAGATTTCTCATGGGGAGTCTTTCCTTGGCTGGTAGATGCCCTTCTTCTCCTTGTGTCTTCTCATGGTTCTCCGTCTCTGTGTCTCTAGGTCCTGATTGCCTCTTATAAAGATGCCAGTTATATTGGATTAAGTCCCACCCTGATGATTTGATTTTAACTTAATTACCTCTTTGCAGATCCTCTCTCCAGATAGTCACATTCTGTGGTATGGAGTTAGGACTTCAATCTGTGAATATGGCGGGGACCAATTTAGTCCATAATCCCACATAAAAACATTGTTTTTTTCTGAACAAGACTTGAGGAAGAATAGGTTTAGTTGAATCCCAGTTTTCAACCAGAGAACAGAGCTAGGGATGTAAAGTTTTGGCCCAGCAAACCCTTCCTCTTGGTTTTCTATTCCCTAATATCTCTGCCACTCTGGTGGCAAAGGGCATCTCAGATTTTCCATTGTACTCAGGACTTCACCATCACATCTTGCTGTTGGAACCCCCTTCCATGGATCTTTACCCTTGTGCCACAATGGTGCACTAAAACCCAGCATGTTCCACACATGCTTTCCCCGTGGGTTGGCTTTTCCTTGTGATTCCTCATTTCTCATTAATGGTCATCCTCCTCTCGATCAGAAGAACCTGGAGGCCTCCCTCAATAAAACTGTGGGCTCCCCAAAAGCAAGACTAGGCTATTTCCTTCCACATCCTCCATGCTGTGTGTGTAGCCATTAGTAGGCACCCAAGAGCTCTCTGGAGTCTGAGAGGGGGGTGGTGAATCTCTACTCCTGTTTTATCCCCCATGGCTAAATTCTATCCCATCACTAAGCCTCAGAAATTGCTCAATTTCATCCATCCTTCCTATGGACATTTATGGGGCAGTTACCATGTGTCTTGATCTCTTTGACTGAAAATTAGTTGAGTGGTAGGTAGGTGTGCAGAACAGGGCGGGAGGCACTGGGCATGACATCAAGGACATGTTTGCCCTCTCCACCCTGCCCCCAATGCTCACCTCAACGCTGACTCAGGGCTGCATTTCCTCTTGTCTGGACCACCACACTTACCACCCAGGCTGCACAACCTAAGTTTGTCTTTTGGGTCTTAGATATGACTGCCTGCCTGTGTTTTAAAGCTCGTCTCAACTTTACCACTCCACTCTTCAGAGACAGAGAGCACTCCTGGTGCAGAGCCTGGGTCTTCATCCCACTTGCCTTGCCTCATATTCCACATCAGCTGATGTTCCAGCATCTCCATGTCCTAACTGCACTTCCCAACATGAGCATCCTATTGTCCCATACTAGTGATTGCCAGGAAGTCCCTTTCCCACTCAGATTCACTGTAGGAGTCCTTTTCCCCCTTTAACACTCTTTACCTAGACCACTGACTCCAGAAGGCTTTTCTAATCTCCATGTATAAATTAATCTCTCTGAGGTGGGCGCTGATGCTCTGCTCCCCTGCTGTGTGGTCCCCAGGCCTCTACTGCAGGAATTTTGAGCAGAAGGTAAAATAGAACTCTTCGTGCACATGCCTACCTTCATCCAGCCAATGTTGCCCAACATGGCGGTCACTATTTTTTATTAAAAGTAAAATGGATGGAAATTAAATAAAATGGATATTTCAGTTCCTCTGTTGCCCTAGACACATGTTAAGTGCCATGTAGCCACATGTGGCTAGTAGTTTCTGTATTATATGCTATAGGCATGGAACACAGAACACTCCCATCATCCTAGCAAGTTCTGTTGCACTGTGCTGTCTAGATAGAGAGCTCTTAGTTACCTGTCCTGGCCATGAAGCACTGAGTTGACCCATAGTAGCTCCTTGACAAATGTTTGTTGAAATGCATTGGACATAGGTTTTAGAGGTAGTAAGGAGAACCAGGGGACTATTAAAACAAAAGCCAGGCACAGTGTCACTCATCTATTGTAATCCCAGCTATTTGGGAGACTGAGACAAGAGGTTCACAAGTTTGAAGCTAGCCTCATCAACTTAGTGAGCCCCTTTCTCAAAATGGAAAGGGCTGGGGAAAAAAGAAAAAAAAAAAAAAAACAAAAAACCAAAGAACAAACTTCTTCATGCGATCCTTGGAGAAGTTCTGCAGGCTTCCAAAGTGAATTTACAGCTGGTCCTGAGGGGCAGAAGGCAGGGGAGAAGGAAGGGAAGTCTAGAAGTAGAGCACCTGCTGCTCATCACGCCTGGTATCTAATCCAAAAGTTTGATGGGGCTGGTGGGGTACGTGTGTGGGGGGTGCAGACAATTGCTATTCTAGACACATTTTCTTGTCTAGATGAGACACATTTTTGGCTCACAGCTTCTCACAGAATTAAGGCCAAGAGTGTACACTTGAGTGGGTGCATAGGAGACTGTCATAATGTTTGAGTGCTGCTTTCTCAGTTCCCTGGCCCACCAGCTTCTCTGCTCTGCCCAGCCACATGGGCCCCTCATGGAGGGGCTAGGCTACCCTGAACTGAGCTCCTGAGAGGTGATAATATGGCAAGAGTACAAAAAAAGAGGGGAAGACTGTGGAGGCAGGAAAGAGCTGGGATCCTGGCCTTTTCACAGCCCAAATCTAGAGAAACTAGGGCTGTGTGTCAGTCTCAGCTTCAAACAGAGGCAGCTCCCTTGAAGCAAGAGCAAGCTGGTTTCTCTGGGAAACCCAGTCTGCAGGTCCTCTGCTGTGAGTGGGAGGCTTTGTGCTCTGTCAGGCTCAAATCAAGAAGCAGATCATCTCCCTTTTCAAACTCTGTTCCCTTCCCTGTAAATGCCCCTGGGAATTAATATCACAAGACGATGTTGCCACCTGGGAATCAATCTATTCCTGGTTGAGGAATTGGCACTTATTTCCTTTTCCTTTGCGAATGCTCTTGAAACATCCAAACAGCATCACAGCCTCTGTGTGGAGCACCTACTAACTGGTATTTGATAACCAAGTATCTCACTGTATCACTGTACTTAGTCTTCCTGGTAACCCTGATCTGTAGGCGATGCCCACTTTGTACATCTGGAAACTGAATTTTCAGAAGTGAGGCAGTCTGCCTGTGCATTTTCCTCATCACCCTTTGGTTCATGGCCCTGCTCCTCACTAGCATGATGCAAAGATGAGGGATGGTGTGCTACCCCCACAATGTTCATGACAGTTCTCAGATTTGATCTCTTGCAGGGCCAAGACTGAGCCAAGACAGCCCAGCTGGGACTGATGCAGCATCCAGGACCACCAACTCCTGCAACTGGAGTTGAACCTTGACCTATCCTACCACTATCACCTGAGCAGCACCCAGCATAGATGCTTGTAAAGAAAGATGGCAGTTGTCAGGCAGGCCATGAAAGCTCTGTGCTGCTTACCAGCATCTTCCGGTTCTGTCTCCACCATATTCAGGGCATAACGTGCTTGCTTCCTCTCTCAGGCTCTTTTATAGCCAAGTTCATTGTGCCACTCTTCACTTCTCACACCCCAGAAACACCACCTAACTATTTCTCCTGGGCTCCTCCAGATTCTGGAACAGATTGTATTTTCCAATACTTTTAGTCCAAATGCTCTACTAGCATTTTGACACCTCTCATTGAGTGACAGAGTCTATTCCCTTGCCTGAATCTGGGCAGAACTTTGTTTCTAACAGAAGGAATAGAATATAGCAGAAAGAAGACAGCATTATTTCCAAAGCTAGGTCATAAAAAGCAATATGCTTTCTGCCTGGCTCTCTCTTTTGATAAACTCAGCCACCATATTGTGAGGAAGCCCAAAGAGCCACTTGGAGAGTCCATGTGTATGCATTCTACCCTAAGGCCCAGGCAAGATCTTAGCCCACAGATAGCTTCAACCAGACAGCTCACAGACACAGCAGTGAGCAAGTCTTCAGATGATTCTAGCCCCAAGCATTCAGGCTGCCCCATATGAAGCCGAGAGGAGCAGAGACAAACTATTCTCACTGAGTTCAACCCAAGTTGCAGAGCTATAAACAAGATAAATGTTATTTTAAGCCAGTATGTTTTGGGGTAGCTTTTTATGCAGCCATAGTAGCTGAAATACCCTCAATGGATTTTTTCCATATCCTTGTTTTTTTTATTTTTATGCAGTGCTGAGGATCAAACCCAGCACCCTGTCCATGCTAGGTGAGTGATCTACCACTGAGCCACAACTCCAGCACTCCCAGTGGATTTTTTAATGTTTATTTTTAGTTTTTTTAAGTGGACACAATATCTTTATTTTACATGTATGTGGTGCTAAGGATCGAACTCAGTGCCTTAAGCATGCTAGGTGAGCACTCTACCACTGAGCCACAACCCCAGCCCACCCCCCAATGGATTTTTAATCCTAATAATTAATGTTTATTGATGCATCTTTTTTTTTCTTCTGATTTCCCCCCTCCGAGTCCCTTGTCTCTGGCTTCTATTTAGAACATGTCCTAAAGATAAATTTCAAAATACTACATGGACTGTGACCCTGTGTTTAGTTTTGTTAAATGTGTTCCTGATCCAGTTTTGAGGCCCTGGCTATAGGCTGACCAGTTTCCCTTCTTGAGCAGCAAACTAAACTAAATCCATATCCCCAACCACCTCCTCTATCAGGCTCTCATACCCAAGGCCACAAAACCTGGGCCATTGTACCCTTGCCCTAATCACTCCAGGACATGATGCCTTTCTGCCTCACAAATGATTCCAATTAGCTAATTCTAGAATTATCCAAAGTAGCCAGACTAGCCTTATCAACTGCTTACCCTGCCTTGCCCATTCATCCCCACAGAAACCACCCTAAAGGCATTAGCCCTCACTCTCCTTTTCTCCCCTCGTTCTGTCACCACCTCTGCCTAGTGCTTCCCCAAGTGTCCCTGCATGGTGTGCTAGGTTCTCCCAGGGATCAGTAAATAACAAAACTGCAAAATTCTTTCCCTCTTGATCTGCTTTTGGCCTCTACCTACTTCAACCAAGGTAATATGTTTAAAACACCTTCTTGACTCTGTTCCTATTGGCCAGAAGCTCTGGGTAACCAAATACCTTAACAATCACCTAAAACACAACCATCCACTATGTTAGAGATCACAGTTCATAAGGCTGGGCTGGGCTGATCTTGACTAGTCTTGCTTATGTAAGTCTGTGGGTCAACTGGGGTCTGGCCCCAGACTGAACTTGGTTAAGCCATCTTACCTGGAATAGATCTGCTCCATGTATCTTCACCCTCCCTGGGAAATGTGGGATAGTCTGGGCATGCCCTTCTCATGGAGAAGCAGAGAAGCAAGCTGAAACAAGTTAAAAAAAAAAAAAACTGAAGTAGCCAGGCATGGTGGTGCACACCTGTAATCCCAGCATTTTGGGGTCTGAGACAGGAGGATTGTGAGTTCAAAGGCAGCTTCAGCAATTTACTGAGTCCCAGAGCAACTCAGAGAGACCCTGTCTCTAAATAAAATATAAAATAGGGCTGGGGATGTGACTCAGTGGTTAAGCACCTCTGCGTTCAATCCCCAGTGTCAACAAAACAAAACAAAAAACTCTGAAACTCTTAGGACCCAGTGTTAAAATTGATACCCTATCCCTTATGTCTCTTTGTGTCAGCAAGTCAGGTGGATGTCAGGGATGGGGAACTAGGTCCCAGCCACAGGGAGAGGCCATAGAAACTTACCTGAGAAATGAGAAGGTCTGGATACAAGAAGGAGACCAGTTAACTAGTCAAGATTCAACCAGGGTTTTAATCTATATGGGTTCATTTTTTCTTTGCATAATCCAAGGAATCATAAATCATGCCAAAGCCAGTTGTCTTGCCATCTCCAAAATGGGTTCTGAATCCAAACACAAAGATGACATCTGCTGTGGTCTTATACATTCGGGCTAATTTTTCTCGAATTTCTGTCATAGGTACTATTGCTTTCCCAGAGTGAAGAACATCAATGACCATTTGTTTCCTCTGAGATAGTCAGTTGGTCATGAACTTTCTGGTCTGGATAGTTACTGTGTCATCCATGATGGTGGCAGATCCTCCAGTGTATGTTCTTTTCTTTTCTTTTTTTTCCTTTATTTTTTACATACATGACAATGGTGGAATGTATTACACTCATTATTTACCCATTTACAGCCAGTGTATGTTCTTTATCCTCCATTACTTTTTCCTCTCCTCCTCCCCTCCTCTTCCTCTTCCTTCCTTCTCCCCCTCCTCCTTCTATGTCTCCAGTTTCTCATTTTTATTCTCCTCTTGGCAGCTATTGTCAGGAAAATCAAATGAGGGAGGAGTCAGGGCTGTATTCCCATCTGGCAGGCTCATGGTGAACTAGCTTATGTTGTAGCGTGTGTGTGTGTGTGTGTGTAGGGGTGTGTGGGGGGTGTGTGTGTGTGTGTGGGGGGTGTGTGTGTGGGGTGTGTGTGTGTGTGTGTGAACCCATACGCGCTGCATTTTTAAGCTGATGGAGATTGACAGCTGCAGAAATGCTCGTAACTCAGCTTTCCCACATCCACAGAGCTCTTCCTGTAAGATTATGTGTCTCTTGTATTTCCTGTCTTTGTATGTAGCCAATATCCCTTGCCAAATGGGCTCCAGAGAATCTCCTACAGCTGGCCCACAACCTGACTCCACAGTCCTAGTTACAGAGTACAGATTCTACCCTGAGAAGTCCGCCGTCAGCTCTGGAGCTCTATGTTATGCAGTATTTGTCTGTGAAAGTAATGGCAGGTGTTCCCTCTCAGGGTCTTCTCAGAGGCAAGAAAAACAGGAGTTCCTTTATTTTCTAGATTGGAACAGTTATCATTACAGGTCTCTATCCCACCAGGCTAGTAGAAAAATCAATCTTTTCCCTACCCCACTTGCCATCTTACTAAGATTGTGTCCAGGTTTTGTGGATCTTCCAACAACCTTGACTCATACCCAGCATTTATTAGAAAAGATCCTGGGAGCCAGGAACAGTGGTGCATATCTGTAATCCCAGTGATTTGGGAGGCTGAGACAGGAGGATCACAAATTCAAGGCCAGCCTCAGCAACTTAGTGAGGCCCTGAGCAACTTAGGGAGATCCTGTCTCAAAATTTTTAAAAAAATTTTGAAAAAGGGGCTGGGGATGTGGCTTTATGTAACTGTCTCTGGATTTAATTCTTGGTGCCAAAAAAAAAAAAAAAAAAGAAAAGAAAAGAAAAGAAAAAAGAAAGAAAGAAAAGATCCTAGGAGTGGGGTGGTTTGGGGAAAGGAGCTTTAGAACAAGTGAAAGTCCTCCCTGAGGCAAGCTGCATTCTTCTGAGGTCTTCTGATTTTTATATACTGGAGCCTCAGAGACTGCAAATGATTCCTTAGTATCCATTCTCCCTCTCTCTTTTAGTACTGGGGATTGAACCCAGGGGTGCTCTACCGCTGAGCCATATCCCCAACCCTCTTTATTTTTCATTTTGAGGCAGGGCCTCCCTAAGTTGCCCAGATTGGCCTTAAATTTGTGATCCTTTTCCCTCAATGCCCTAAGATTACAGGTGTGTGCCACTGTGCCTGGCTTTCCTTTTCTTTTGTATAAATAGAATCCTGGTGTCTAACTGGTCACATAGACACAGCTAATAAAGAGTACATTTATGCCTCCCTTTTAGCAAAAGGAAAGCCCAGGAGTTAAGTGCTGGTTGGAATAGCATGGAAACAGGATGAACATGTTCAACTTTTATATATTTTTAAGAAAAATAACATGATGTTTTTCTTTTCCTCCTTCCTTTTGTCTGACAACTAGCCAACAAGGGGCCTGTTTTGGATCACAAGTGGCATTGAAAGTGTGGGCCAGGCATGATAGAGTCCTAGTTACTTGGAAACTGGACATGTCATGAGGAGTGTCTTGCCAGCCAGCTGTGGGTTGCCCATTGCTTAGCTTCCAGGAAAGAGAAATAAACTTCTGTCTGGTTTATTTAAATGTCCTTTTAAAGTTAGGTTATTTAAATGTCCTTTTAAAGTTAGGTGTCATTCATAAGTCAGCTGAACTTATTCTTAAATATTATATTTGATTCAGCCAGACATGGTGGCACACACCTCTAATCCCAGCTACTTGGGAAGCTGAAGCAGAATTGCAAGTTCCAGCAATAAATAAATAAATAAATAAATAAATAAATAAATAAATAAATAAATAAAAGGAGCTGGGGATGTAGCTCAGTGGTGGAGCATCCCTGGGTTCAATCTTCAGTACTGAAAAGAATATATTTATGTATGTCTGTGTCTGTGTCTGTATCTATAACTATCAGTACTTGATTCAAGATTTCAGCCTTTATCAGTCTCTTTCTTTCTGTGGAGGATATACTGTCATAATATTGTGTGCCAGGGAAGTTAATGGGGGAAATTTGATGCCTTTATTTGTTCTGGAGTCATCAAGAAGGCAAGCATGGTCTTGTTGTCATAGACAAGAAATTTGGGGTTTCCTTTGGATTGGAAATAATTTTACTTTGCTTGTTTGCTTGTTTATTTTGAGACAAGGTCTCTCTGTGTTGCCCAGACTGGTCTCAATTCCTAGACTCAAGATCCTCCCACCTGAGCCTCCTGAGTGCTGGTATATTGGGCAGGTCCTCCTCTGCCTGGCTTGAAAAGGTTTTATTTAAAAATAAGGCCCTAAATTCAAATGCCTGTTACAGCTGCATTGGTTAGGTCAGCGAGGTTGGTTGGGTAGAGATTAGGAGAATATGTGACCCTAATATTCTCTTATATTATATGTGACCAGAAGGATAGTCACAACCAGTTTCCAGTAGATTGTTCCCAAGTAGTAACCAGATTGGTCAGAAAAAATTTCCTAATTGTAAAATCTTGGCCATGACTGCCAAACATTCATTGTACAATTCAGTTAGTGTCGGAGGGATGAGTGTGGCTCATTGGCTTATGGGGGAAACAAAGAAACTAGCAAGAAGGGGTATGGGGGAGGTCTGGCTGGCTCAGATGGGGAGGGATGAGGACAGGATCTTTGAGAAATAGATGTGTCCTCTTCCCAAAGAGCCTTCCAGGAAGTGACTGGACCTCTGTTGGCTCAGTGGGAAGGTTGAGAATGGAATCTATGGACTCATTTATTTATTAAGTCAACACCTATGTATTGAGAATTCCTGTGAGCTTGTCATATGCCAGATAATAAATGTGCATGACCGTGTAGTTTATATTCTGATGAATAAGGTAAGTGACAGATAAGTCAAGAGTTAGATATTAATGTGGTTCGGCATGGGCACTCGGGCACTGAAAATCCAGGATCACTTTAATCTAATCCATTGTCCCGGATTGAATTTTTCTGAACCACTCAGATTTATTTGATGCTAGTAATGTTTTATTTCGGACTCATCCTCAATCCTGGGGTATAGTCTTTTGGGGTCCCAATTCAGAGCATGGGGGTTTATTAGTAAGCTCACCCTCGGTAGGCGCTAGCCTCCATTTTGTTTCCCTAGACCCACAAAGGTACCAAAGTATACCTTATCCTCTCAACAGGATCTTTTAGAATTGGCATGTGCTATCAGAAGAAAAGAGTCCCCGGTTCTGGACTCCCCTCTGTTTTCTCTAAACTCTTTCCAAATGTTCTCTACTAACTTATTAGCTCAGTACTATTTTCATACTTGAATAGTTGTGGACACCAAGGAGTCTCTTCACCAGGACCTGTGGCTGATGATGGACCACATGACATCAGGTCTAACAATCTTGAATAAGAAGAGCAGCTGGGCACAGTGGTACACACCTGTAATCCCAGCGGCTCAGAGGCTGAGGCAGGAGGATTCAAATTTCAACGCCAGCCTCAGCAAAAGCAAGGCGCTAAGCAACTCAGTGAGACCCTGTCTCTAAATAAAATACAAAATAGGGCTGGGGATGTGGTTCAGTGGTTGAGTGCCCCTGAGTTCAAACCCTGGTACCCAAAAAAGAAAGAAGAGCAAAATGTGTTGCATCTTGATCTCTGAGAAGGATCAAGCCATCTGCCAACACGTCTTAAGACTGGCCAGTGGGGAAGTGCCCAGGATGTTGATTGATTATCAGCAGCAGGAGATTCTTTAAGTACCACTAACATGTTCCTCCACCAAAGCTAAGGAGACATACCTCAGATATTCAAGGTTGAGAATGTGTCAGAAATGAAAAGGGAGAGGAGGGCAGTCCCCCCTGCTCAATACAGGTGTCTGTCTCAGAGCAGTAAATGGGGCCATCAGGGAAAGCCCCTACTGCTAGGTGTCCCTGTGACATGAGAGTCAGTTTGCCAGTGAGGGTGTGGGCCCAGGGAGTCCAGTGAAGACACGAGAGCTAATCATCTGTACCGGGGGTGTGAACAAGAGAGACACCTAGTGATCTTTCTGGCTGAGGCTTGTTCAATTTAGTACTAAGCATTGTTGCTACTAACATGTTGCCATCAAAAAGACGTTTCAATCCTCTCTTCTTCCTTGTTTTAATATTAGAACCGCTGACCCTGCCATCCCTCAAGTGCATTTCTTCCTGTCTCTCCTTTAAGGTTCCAAGATGCTCTGGGTGAGAGCTTTCCTACGTTACAGACACTGGCTTTGCTCACCTGCATTTGAAGCTCTCTGCCAGGTTTGCCTGTGGCATGGCTGTGTTGCCTGGCAACAGAGCTCAGATGACAACAATCTGCTGAAATGACAGAGGGATCCACTAAATAAACTTTTCCTTCTCTGAGTTGTTCTTGTCTGGAACTTTGGTCACAGTGCTGAAATGCTGACTAACATAGTTGTCCAGGATTCACAATGAGAGGCCCTATAAAGGAGAGGAGAAGGTAGAAGCTGGAGAGAGGACGCCTGGCCATGGGCTAGTCAGGATGGGATGGCTACTAGGCACAAGGGTCACAACTGTGGCCGTTGACATTCCCAGCAAATAGCTCTGTGTTCACTGCTCGCAGAACTTAACTTTTCCAACATTATTGGCTATAGTTGGTTCTTTCATGCTTCTCCTGACTGCTTTCCCCTGGCATCGATGAGTCAAAGCCCTCAGGATCATACATGTTTTCCTAGATTTTTCTCAAACAAGGTACTTATAATTGGCAGGCTGACTCTCAAAACCCACTGG
The DNA here is from genome assembly GCF_048772815.1 of Callospermophilus lateralis. Taxonomy (NCBI): domain Eukaryota; kingdom Metazoa; phylum Chordata; class Mammalia; order Rodentia; family Sciuridae; genus Callospermophilus; species Callospermophilus lateralis. The sequence continues at coordinate 199,525,696 of NC_135305.1, read as the reverse complement.
ACCGTCAGCAAAAGTGAGGCACCAAGCAACTCAGTGAGGCCCTGTCTCTAAATAAAACACCAAATAGGTCTGGGAATGTGACTCAGTGATTGAGTGCCCCTGAGTTCAATCCCTGATAACCCTCCAACAAACAAGCAAAAAAAAAACACCCAAAAACACTGGAATGCAGTTCCCCCAGACAAGTCTGAAGGGGATTAGGGTTGCAATTCCCTCTCCTAGCTAATCTTGGGATGCGTAAGATTTTTTACAATCTCAACTAAGTGCTACCTACTATACATTTAAAATGTAAGGCCCTTCTTCAACATAACCCTGTCAGCAGGGAACCCACTCACACGCTGGAGAGAAGGGAGGACCATCTTTATGACCTCCATGGACTTATTTCTCTCTTCTCTGATGGGCTTGATCATTCTCACCAGTGCAAGCTTCTTCTTGGCCAGTTGGTCCAGCCCAATACTGCTCCTAGAGAGAAACCCCAGAAGACATTGCTATTGTCCAAAAAAATTAAAATGTTTCAGTCATATCTTCCTCCTTGGACCAAGAGTTAGAATTTTTGTTTCTGCTAAATGAGGCATGTGACCTGAGCCACAAGATTGCTTTGGGTCTATGCATCAAGCAGAAATGGTATGGCAATTTCAAAAGTAGTGAGAACAACCTCAAAGTCTTGAGTTCATGCTGATTCATGCAAGAATCCTCCTCGGGCACATAAACTTAACCTGCCACTTTCAAACAAAAGTCTGTCTATTCATATTACTAGTTTCTTTCCCAAATGCCTTGGCTCTGCCTTTTTTCCTTCTTTGACATTCCACACACCAAGTCCTGCTACCTTAGATGAGCCTGTACTCAGAGCAAGTGGGTCAGGAGAAGCCTGCTGAGATGCACGCATTTGGTAAAACTGCCTTGTTTTGTTGTTGCCATAGCAACTGTTTATGAGACATCACAGATAAATTCCCCAGAGCATTGCTCTGTCACTTTTGGAAGACAGTTTTCAGCCTAACACCCTTGCCCCCTCTGTGGGCAGGGGAAAGAAGAGTGAGTTTGCCTGAACAATGCCTGGTGTCTTCGTTTTAGGCTGCTGTAACAAAAGTAGCACAGACTGAGTGGTTGATAGAGAACCGAAAGTTATTTCTTGTAGTCCTGAAGTCTGGGAAGAACAAGGTCAAGGCACTGGCAGATTCGGTGTCTGGTGAAGGTCTGTAGGTAGCATAGACAGACGGTTCTTTCCTCACCATTTATGGTGGAATGGGTGTGGAAGTTCCCTGGGGCCTCTTTTGTAGGGTCACAACACAGAGACCCCACCACCCAAAGCCTCCATCTCCAACCAGCACCACATGAGCGATCTGAGTTCAACATATGAATTTTGAGGGGGCAAATTCAGTCTGCAGCACCTGGAGAGATGTCTCTAAAGGAAGCACTGTTGCTCTGGTCAAAATTTGCCCAGTCACTATCCCTTGGGTCAGATAACATATGAAACATATTTTAGTATATAGTATGGGCACTTGAAGTGACACTCCCTTCTGGCTTTCTGCTTGCTGTCTGTTTAGACCTTATTTCCTTGGAGAAGACCACCTCATATCCACTCTGGGTTTGAGCCTTGTCTGATCTGCTGCTCTTGCCTTTTAATTGTCTAACCTTGCTACTGACTTCTATAGATTGGGGATCATGCCCAGTTTGCTCACTCTTATATCCCTAGTACACAGCACTAACAGAGATGGTGCTTGGACATAGTAATGCAATAATGTGATCCATCCAGACTCCATTTTAGTCAAGTCATTGACTGCAGAAATAACCTCTGAGATCGGTTCTTGTTCAACCTTTGACTTTCTTTGAAGGCAGCATACTGAGATTTTGTTTTTTCCTTAGTCTTCCTCACTCTGGTTTTATTCTTCATGCTTCTTATTTTGAACAGTCTCAACCTAACAGAAGAGCTGCAAAAGTTATATAAAGAACTTCTTCGGGACCATTCAAGGGTAAGTTGCTGACATACAGCCCCATGGCTTACCAGGCAGTTTAGTGTGCACCTACGACAAATGAGGACATTTTCCTACCGACCACAATATGGCCATCAAAATTAGAAATTTATATATATGTATACATATGTGTGTGTGTGTCTAATGTAATCTTCAAATGTCATTCAAATTACCAAATGTCACAATAATATCCTAAGAAATTCAGTTCATAATCATATCTTTCTTTAGATATCATATATTTCTTTTTCTTTTTTGCAATACTGAGACTTGAACCCAGGGGTGCTCTAACCCTGAGCTAGGTCTCCCCCTTTTAAAAAATTTTGAGACTGATTCTTGCTAAGTTGCTAAGGCTGGCTTCAAACTTGGCCGTCTTGCTCAGCCTCCTGAGTTGCTGGGATTACAGGTGTGCATCACCATGTGCAGCTCATACCTTTTTTTGTCTCCTTCAATCTGGAAAGCTCCCTAAGTCTTTTCTTGACCATATGGACTTACTATCTTTGGAGATTATGGGACAGGGACTTTGAAGGATGTTGCTCACTGTGGGTTTATCTGAAGTTACTGAAAATAAGAGTTCGGTTATACAGTTTGGCAGAAATATCATAGAAGTGATTCTCTGGTCTCCTAACTGCATCCTATCAAGTGGTACATAATTGAAGTTTGTCCCATTACTGGTGATGTTAACTTTGGATTAGAGTGTTGTCTGCCAAGTATTTCTTTTCCAGCAGAGCTATTATTTTTCCCCATTGTAATTAATAAATTTTTCTATAAACATGCTTTGAAATTAAGTAATATTCTCTTTCTTATCAAGTCTTATATTTCATTTATTTGTTTGTATCACTTATGAACTCATGTGTTCTTATTTTATTTAATGGGCTATAATCCATTACTATTACTTAATTGTTTAATACAGTATATAATGAAATTTGAAAGACTAACTTCATATTATTTTTTGTTGCAAGAAATGATGGGGTGATCAATTAAAGGTTTTCTAGCATAAAAGTTGAATAAAATTATGTGGTGATATGCAATGGAACTATACATTCAAGGAGAAAAGAAATGATATAATCTCCAGTGGTTAACAAAAAGCTTGTTCATATACTTTTTAAAAATGCTAATGATAGCTGAATACAGTGGCACACACCTGTAATCCCAGTGGTTCGGGGGGTTGAGGAAGGAGGATCACAAGTTTAAAGTCAGCTTCATCCATTTAGCAAGTGCCTAAGCAACTTAGCAAGACCCTGTCAAAAAAAAAAAAAGCTGATGATAGATCTCAAATGGCTTGGGATTTATATTTTTGACAACATTTAAAAGAGGGCTGTGACAGTTTTATTTTGAAAGTACATATTTACAATGAACTAGAAATTACACTCCTTACAATGAATAACTCATGCTAACAAATTTTAGAGGGCACATAAAAAATGTGTGAGAATTCTTTCAAAAAACTCAAAGTTTCAACATTCTTTTAGAGGTCTGTGTGCAGGAAAGTTTTGAAGAAAGACAGAAAACTGGTGCAGTACCAGTTAGCAGCAGAATTGCATGGACTGTCTGGACTAATGGTGAATGAGTCAGCTCTAATAGCCTTCAGACATTCTCCCTGTCCTCTCAAGAGCCAAGTATCAGGGCTGGGGATATAGCTCAGTGAGTAGAGTGCCTGCCTTGCATGCACAAGGCCCTGGGTTCAATCTCCAGCAACACACACACACACACACACACACACACACACACACACACAAGAGTCAAGTACCCAGGGGAGAGGCTGGGTGGGTATTTGCTCTGTGCTGTGGTAATAAAAGCTAAACTCTGTGATTGGCAATTCACAAGAAACAACTAGAGTGGAGAAGAGTTGGCTTCCCCAAAGGAGGTGATGTTGGGTGGACCATAGTAAAATATTAATACTGTCCTAGATTTATTAAAAGATTCACCTTTTCCTTTCTCACTCTCCATTTCCCAGGACCAGGTGATTTCATGACTTCTATAGGAGTGCTTTTATCCTAATGATTATGATGACTGTCTCCCCCAACACCAAGGTAAAAGGAATGGGGTATATTTGATAGAGTATTTTTGATATTTGGCACAGTGCTTTTTTTGACAAAAGAAAATATAGCAAGAAGAAGAGCAGAGCCCAGAAAAATTTCTGGGTTCATCCTTTAGGAATGCTGAATATTATGGATTGGTTCTTCCTTGATCACAAAGCATAATTGTACATTCACAGGATCATTTTATATTTACCCTTGATAAAATCAAATGACTAATCCACCTATTCCAGGGAGGTTTTTTTTTATTAATTATTAATATTTATAACTCAAGGAATGTGGTCCAGGCATTCTGTTTTCTTGGCTCTGAACTGTCGCAGAGAAAGAGATGAAAAATATCTGGAGGAAGGGAGGGCTAAGAAGTTCCCCTGGCCAGTCTTCTCAAGCATCTGTTGTCTCAACTGTGCTTTTGACAAGCATGTCTGAGAATGCAGTTGGAGATGGAATTTTTCTGGCAGGGATCTTAAGAAGAGGCATTACATGATCAGTACAAAATATTTATGTCAACGTTCAAATGCTTTCTTGCACTTGCTGAATCTGCCTGCTGGAACGCTTCTTTTAAAGCAGTAGTTTTCAATGGGGGTGATTTTTCTTCACAGAGGACATATGGCCATGTTGGAGACCTTTGGGAAGGCACTGCTGGAAACTAGTGGCTGGAGGTCAGCAGGATTGTTAAACATCCCACAATGCATAGGACAGTTCCCGCAACAAAGAATTATCCAGCCCCACATGTCGGTGGCATTCAGGTTGGTAAGTCCTGCTGTAAATGTAAGAACATAACTTTTGTATGGTCTTGGTTTTGAATGATAGGGAGAGGTAGAAAAGAGAGGAATCACTTTTTAATTGTATATGCACATTTATCAGTGGCTTTTGGAGTTACTGTCTATTGCAGGTTAGGTTCCATGAGAAACTGACTCTTGAGATGGAGTTTAGCCTACAAGATGTTTATTAATGGAACCCGTGGGATCAACACTCATGGAATGGAGAGGAAGGAACCAGAAGGGAGCCACAGAAGAGTTGAGCTGCTTAAGAGGCCAATAATAGCTTGGCTGATCCATTGGGAAGCTTTATAACTCCAATGCTGCTTCAGAATTGTCAAGTGTTGGGTCAAGATGGCCAGTCCCTATACCTTTCTTTGATCAGTCATTAAGTGTAAGCTGTTCTGGGAAGAGTATGACCTCGAGTCAGATGTCTCTGCAGGACTGACCATTCAAGTCTGCCCATTGCCTTCTCTGCAGCTGGGTAATAACTTGCTCCTTAGAAGGGGTTCTGAGCAGGGCAAATCATCACCATATACTGAAGTACTGAGACATCAGATCAGTAGGAAAGGAGTAGAAGGAGTTCTGTCACGGAGGAGAGGAACTGATAATGTCACCATTCTTTTTTAGGGAAGACATGAAATCAAAAGGCTTTTTTGGAAGCTGGAGCCATCCTTTCTGGGTAGCCAAGACAGCAGCAAACCCAGGAAGAGAAGCACTACTTAACCTCCTTCATAGGACTGGAGCCTCCGTCTTCAATCTGCCACCATGAGCACCCTTGCTGTGGTAGCACAGATGTTTTGCAAGTTGTGGAACCCCTCCTTCTGCAGGAAGGAGGGATTACTTGAATAAGGTAACAGTTGGGGTTATGGAGAGAATTGTTGAGCAGCATGAATATGGGAAAATGAGGAACCAATAGGAAAAAAGACTGAGTGAGGAATGGAGGTGCATCTGGGGGTCCAACCTCTGTCAGAACCCCTCGTCTGTATCTCCCTCAAGTATCTAGTATTCTGAGATTGACCAGACCGTTTGATACAGAAACTCATATGTGTATATTGTGATGCTGGTTTGGTGGGGGTGGAGCAGGGCTATGTAGCAGTGGATCAAGGAAAGGTGAATGGAAACCACTGGAAGCAACGAGACTGGAGAAATAATGTTCCCTGCTGCAAGCCCCAGCTACATGCAAACTCACTGCTGGAAAGATATCCCTCAGAGTTGTCAGTAATTATTAGCATCAGTGGAAGGAACCAGGACCTGGTTGTATAGCAGGGCAGATGATCATGTGTGAGATGGTAAACCTGAACGTATCAGTTGCCTCTTTAGATGAGCAGGATGACTTTTGATTAGTAAAGGTGCGGGAGAATGATGGGGGCACTCTGCTACTTCAGAGGACATGCAGAACCAATGACCCATGTGAGTAAAACTGGGATTAGTCGCAGTGTTTGTTATACGTGCAAACTGTCAGTGTTAGGCATAAGGGAAAAATGGAAATTGTTAGTTTATGTGAAGTATCAAGTTTAGTAGGCTAAGGGGGATTGGAATTCATGGCTCTAAAACCCAAGAAGACAGGTAAGGGGGGAATTTGAGTATTGGGTGGGAAGTGAAAATGAGCATCAAAACTGGAAAGGACTTTAGAGATTCATTCCTGCCACCTCTTCTTCCCACCCCTCCACCCTGACACACACACACACACACACACACACACACACACACACACACACACTGTAGTTGAGGAACTGAGGCCAGAGAAGAAAGAAGTGAGCCAGAACTAGACAGTGGCATGACTACTTGCTAGTTGCTGCTCTCGGCTGAGTTTAACTCTGCAGCACCTTTCCTGGTACCCCTACATGTGTGTGGATTGTGTTTCTGCCAATACATTGGAGTGGGCCATTTGGCTTGCTATGGCCAATGGACCATGCTATTTACCAAGCACAGATGTGAGCTTTAAGTGCATCAGGAGTTCTACCATGGCTCTTTTCCCTCTGCCATGAGCATGGTACATCCTAGAGGGGGTGGCATTTTTAGCCAGGATCCCAGCAAGCAGAAGTCATCTGAAACAGAACTGCAATTGACTTATGGCTCAATGTAATAGGAACAAGGAACAAACTTTGCTATTATAAGCCTCTGAGTTTGCTTTTGACTGAAGCATAACTTATCTTTGTTGTTGTGTTTTTTTTTTTTTTTTTTTGTGCGTGTGTGGTGCTGGGGATTGAATCCTTGGCCTTGCACCTGTCGGGTGCCACCAAGGATTCAATTCAAGGTAATTCAATTACCACCAAGCCACATCCCTATCCCAATTGCAGCATAACTTTTTCAAAGAAATTTTTTCTAAGAATGGGCTAGGCAAACCAAAGATAGAATGAGGGCAAGTCATAAAAAGCTCAGGTAGCAGGTACAAGGCCTTGAGTTCAATTCCCAGCACTGCAACAATCAGGACTCCGGGCTGGCAATGTAGCTCAGTGGTAGAGCATGTGCTAACGCTTAGTATGTGGAGGCCTTGGGTTCAATCCCTAGTGCCACGAAGAAAAAAAAAAAAAAGAAAGAAAAAAGAAAAGGAAAAAACAGGACCCAGAGAGGGTGCCAAACTAAAGTTTAATCAAGGAAAGTGTCTGCCATTATCTAATACCCTGATAAAATAAAAAGAGTATACAGCCACCATTACAGATATTGCTAATCAATTGCAGCATGTTTCCAACTGAGTCCAGATAGTGTTTCAGGATCCTGTCAGCACTATTACATAGTAATCAGTGTTTCAAACAAAATTGAACCATTTGCCTGAGGTCGTACTGCCTCTATTCAAATTCAGCCTTTTTTGTTTGTGTGGTGATGGGGATCAAAAAGCTTCATGCTAAGCAGATGCTTTACTGCTGAGCTATTTTACCACTGACTAGCAGTGTGAGTTTAGTTAAGTACTTAGGCTTTCTGGACTCCAGCTTCCTCATTTGTAAAAGTACTTACTTCCTGGGGTTGTTGTGAGGATCAAATAAGTTAATATGTGTGAAAACACACACACACACACACACACACACACACACACACAGTACTTAGAACAATTCCCAGCTTGGAGTAAGTACTGAATGATGATGATGATGATGATGATGATGATGGTGGTGGTGGTGGTGGTGATGATGAAGAAGAAGAAATCAGAGAAGATATGGACACTCAGTCACTGGCAGAGCCTAGCCTGGCCATCACTCATTATACCTCCCCATTTCCGGTCCACCTTGTTGGCTAGGGGTGTGGGAAGACCTGAGGCAGTGAGGTAGAGGACGTCCTCATGATGTGGAAGGACACAGTTGAGGAAGGAAAATTAATATGGTCAGGACTGATATGCAGGGAAACGAAATAACAAAACCATGCCAGGAAGAGTCACCAAGAAAAGCTGCTGCTGTTTCCTCAGGCTCAATGTCTTCCCATTGCAGGAGCCATCTTTTCAGACTGATCTCCTAACCAATGTAGTCATTTGCCATTTAATAATAGAAGTACTTCCCCATCATCCTCATACCCTGGTCCTGGGCTCCCTACCGAGGCCCCTTATTACTCTCTTGCTTCTATAAGATTGACACCCAAATATGCAGACCTGCTCTATCCCTCGGCTGCTCAGGGTCTGCCTCTCATCTCCCTCTCCACTAAGCTGACCAAGTATCCATAGCATGCAGAGATGGTGCTCTTGCATAGTATTGAGTGACCTGTACCACCACCCTAGTCGAATCAGAATCTCAGCTTGAAGGAGCAGGGCCCCCTTAGAACACAAGGCGGGGAACTGAGCCATAGTTAGGTTCCTGCAGGAATGTTCTTTTTAAACTTCCCAGGTTTTAATTTGGAAACTATTGTCTGCTTCCATGTGGGAACCATCTCCTCCCCTCTTTTGGCTTCTCCCTGGGTCTCCCCCACTTGTACACACCTCCTTTTTCTCTTACTTCTCTTTCTTTTAACTCTGTTCTGGAAAATAGCTGTGATTATCACAGGGCAAGTATATTTATCCAAGGAGTATTTATTGAACCAGTGTTCTATGCCCTAGCTAAATCCTGGGGACAGAGTTGTTCTAGTATGAAAGGCTCACAGGAGCAAAGGATTCCATCTGTTTTGTTCCTTGATGACTCCTAAGGGCCTAGATCAGGGTAAATTGAACTACATCCTGTTAATGAAGCTTAGAGCCTCAAGTCAGAGGATCTGTGAGGACTCCCAGGAGAAGGGGAGGAAAGGAGGAGAATTTCCTAAAGAGGACAACATAAATGCAGGTAAGCAATCAGTGGGCTCTGGGACTAAGCATAACAGAGGGGTCAAGGTTGATTCTCCGAATACTTTTGTGGAGGGTGGGTACTGGGGATTGAACTCAGGGGCACTCGACCACTAAACCACATCCCCAGCCCTATTTTGTATTTTATTTAGAGACGGGTTGCTTAGTACCTTGCTTTTGCTGCAGCTGGATTTGAACTTATGATCCACCTGCCTCAGCCTCCCCAGCTGCTGGGATTACAGGCTTGGGCCACTGCACCCCTGCTTATCTTAGAGTCCTTATCTCACTTCAAGTTTTTCTTAGGCAGTGATTATGTTTAACTCAACAAGCAGGAACTGACTTAGCAAAAGTGGAGGAGGGAGAAGCCTTTGGGTTGAGGAGGTAAGAAGGTGGAGTTGAGAAGGTGGCTCTGAGCAGTGTAGACAACTCCTGTCAAAAGGCTAATGGAAAGCTGGCAATAGCTAATCCTTCTCACTTTCCTGAATAAACTAGCATTCTGTTAATGGCAAAACTTCTTCACTTTAAGTCCATGGAGTAAGGGTCTCTTCAGTGCCCCTGTGGGAGGGGGGTTTTCTGTGGAGTGGGGAGGAAAGTCTTGATTCCAGAGCATTGGTTCTCAAAGTGTTTACGGGCTGAACCAGCAGCATCAGCATCACCTGGGAACTTGTTAGAGGTGCACAGCCTTGGCCTTGCCCTGGGAAATTCCAGATTATAAACTTCATGACTGGGACCCTGCCATTTGTTTCCAGGAGCCCTCACACTGTTTTCTGATGCTTGCTAAAATTTGAGAATTATTGTCTGTGGACCTTTTTGAGAATCGCTGCTTTAATCATTACCTGGAATTTTTTACATTTTGTGTAAGAACTGGCAGCTTTACCATGTGGTCATCCTAATGACGAAATCATATAGCTTTCTATTCTGTCAGTTGCTCCTTTATGTCTTTACTAGAATTAAGTCCTTGTTAACTCTGATCCTTATGTAATTTTTTTCTTTTTGGTACTGGGGATTGAACTCAGGGGAATTCGACCACTGAACCACATCCCCAGCCCTATTTTGTATTTTATTTAGAGACAGGGTCTCACTGAGTTGCTTAGTGCCTCAATTTTGCTGAGGCTGGCTTAGTGTATGCATTATCTCACATACTTGTGATCCTCCTGCCTCAGCTTCTCAAACTGCTGGGATTACAGGTGTGTGCCACTGCGCTGGGCAATTCTTGAGTATTTCTGTTCCTAGTGTGAATGATACTTTTATTTCCCACAAAAGTTTTGATTTTTGCTTATGTAAAGAAATGTGATTATTCACTTTAAATATAACACACAGATAAGTAGCCATGTCATAAGAGGACAACTTGGTGGATTTCCACAGATGGAGCACTTTGTGTAACCAGAACTCAGATCAAGAACCAGAGCAGGACTGGCAGCTACAACCCACCACTGGACCTCCTTCAAGTCACAGTCACCAAGGGTGTCTACTACCCTGGCTTCTAACTCCCTGTATTTGTTTTTCCAGCTTTTCTTCCTTATGTAATGGAATCATATGTAAAGTCTTTGGTACCTGATTTCTTTTTTTTTTCTCTTTAATTTTTTTAATTAGAAAATAAAACTTGCACATATTTATGGTCTACCATATGATGTTTTGATGTAAGCATGCACTAGAAGATCTAAAATAAGCTAATCAGCGTATGCATTATCTCAAGTACTTATTTAATGTTTGTGGTGAAAAAATTTAAAATTTATTCTCAGAGCAATTTTCAAGTATGTATTACATTGTTATTATCTATTGTCACTGTGCTACACTATAGATCTCTTGAACTTTTTCCTAAATGAAATTTCATATCCTTTGACCAACGTGTCCCCAATCCTCCTTTCCCATCCTGCCCTGGTCCCTGGTAAATACCATTCTACTCTGCTTCAGAGTTTGCTCTTTTAGATTACACATCTCAGTGAGATCATGTGGTATTTGTCTTTGCCTGGCTTAGTTTACTTAGTATAATGTCTTCCAGGCTCTCCTGTGTTGTTGCAATGATAGGATTTTCTTCCTTTAAAAAGTCAAGTAGCATTCCATTGTGCATATCGGCAAGTTTTTGATTCATTTCGTCCACAGAGAGACACTGAGATGGATCCCATATTTTTCCTTCTTTCAATAGTGCCACAATGAACATGGGAGTGCAGCTATCTCTTTGACATATTTTACCTTAGGATTATACTCAGTAGGAGAATTGTCAGATGATAAGGTAGTTTTATTTCTAATTTTTTCAGGATCTCTAATCCTGTTTCCCATAAAGTTTCTGCTAATTTACAATCTACCAACAATGTTCCAGGGTTTCCTTTTCTCCATATTCATGCCACCCTTCATCTTTCAATTTTTTAAAATAAGTAGCCATTCTAACAGGTATGAAGTGATATCTTATGTGGTTTTAATTTGCACTTTCTGTAATTCTTATGAGAAATGTCTATTCAGTCTTTTCTTTTTTTTTTTTTCCTTCTTTGCTGGGGATTGAACTCGGGTTTCTCTATCACAGAGCTATATCTCCAGCTCTTTTTATTTTATTTTGAGACAGGGTCTCCCTGTGTTGCCCAGGTTGTTCTTGAACTTGAGGTCCTCTTGTCTAAACCTCTGGAATAGCTGGGATGACAGGCATGTGCCACCATACCAGACCATTCTTGGCCCATTTTTAAAAACATTTTTTTCCATGCTAATGAGTTTTTTGAATTTCTTATGTGTTTTGGATATTAACCCAATATTATGTTTGTGAAATTCATTCATATTGCTGCTTATAGTTGCAAATCATTCATTTTTTTAAGACACACTCCTGAATTATACTGTTTATACATTGACATAGATGAGGAGTTACAAACGTCATGTAACCTACCATGGGATATCTACTTTGAAGGCTCGATGGGGGGTCTGTCCCTTAGGTCAATTTGATGTCTAATATTTATAGCCTTGGGATGCCATTCCCAACCTCCATTCAAACATCTGCCTTATTCCATTACGCCAATTCATCTCAAAAGCAGCCTTGCAACGAAGATCTTGTCATCTCCATTTGATGAGGAGACGGAGGCTGAACAGGTAGTAAATTACCCTCTCAAGGTCACCTACTCAGTGGGTTCCATGCTAGGATTCCAGTCCAGGTGACTGTCTGACTCGGAACTTTGAGTTCATTCTGAAACACCCTGTTCACAAATATCACGGTTGGGTTCTTTGGAAGCAGATGCTGAGACAGAGTGGGGTTCACGATGCTTATTAGGAATCAAAACTGCAAAGGGGAGGAGGATGAAGGAAGATCGGATGGAGAGAAGTCAAGGGACAATGCAGGCCTGACAGCACAGCTGTTTTGTTGCGGTTGTTAGGTGCAGGACAGGCTGAATAAGTTGTCTGCAGGGCATGCCAAACAAAGTTAGCTGCAGGGTGACCTGGCCACTCAAACCCTCTGTCTGGTTCTTTATCACCTGTTGGCTTCAAGCCCAAACGCCCAAGCCCACGCTCAAGGCTGAACACTTAACCCCCCTTGTGTCAACAAGGTAGCTTGCAAACCCAGAGACCCTGTTAGATTTAGGCAGCTTCTCTTTCTCTCTTTTTCCTCCTCTGTTGCACCGCTGCAATAAAGATCTCTTGGTTGCTCCGAGTGTTGTGGTCACTTTCCTTTCTGCGGTGACAAAAAGATCTGATCAGAACAATTGTAGAGGAGGAAAAGTTTATTGAGGGGCTCACAGTTTCAGAAGTCTCAGTCCATAGACAGCCAGCTCCATTCATCATGGAAGAAGAGTGTGGCAGAGGGAAACGGCTCACAGGATGATCAGCAAGCAAAGAGAGACTCCACTCACCAGATACAAAATATGTACCCCAAAGGGATGACCCAGTGCCCACCTCCTCCAGCCACACCCCACCTGCCCTCAGTCACCACCCAGTTAATCCTATCAGGGAATCCGTTCACTGATTGGGTTAAGGCTGTCATAGCCCAATTGTTTCTCCTCTAAACCTTGAATTGTTTCATACCTGAGCTGCTCAGGGACACCTCACATCCAAACCATAACAGATGCTCTAGATGAGACTTCCCTTAGAGGTGTCCAGAGGTGGAGTGAAGACCTGACCTTCATGCCCCCACCTGACTCAGTTTGATGTGGGCTGCTCCAAGGTGTGACCTCAGTGAAGGAGCTTCACGCAGTGAAGTCTGCCCCATAGGAGCTGACAGCGGGAACCTCCTGATGGTAGGCCCTGGGTGTCGGAGACAAGAAGGTCCATGACTGCTCCTTGATGCTTCTTTGTTCCCTTCCTAGTGAGAAACAGCACCAGTTCTAGGATAGGGCAGTAAGCAGAGGATGGAGATATGGTGGGAACTACTTCTCTTCTGTAAAGGTTATCACCTGGAAGAGGGGCCCTGGTGGACTTTGTGGAACATGCTGGAAGGGGAGAAGAAGCAGCATTCAAAGGTAGAGCAGAGACAGAACCAAGCGATGCTCAATTTGGAAGTGGGGCAGAGGGAGGAGGCTTTAGCAGTTGGCTGTGCTAAACACACAAAGATAGAGACCAGTTTTATTGAGCAATGTTTAAGGTGACATATGAAGACTAAGTCAAGGGTGGCTAGGTAAGGAATTGGAAAAGCACATCTATGGTAGAGGGTATGGCTTAGGCAAAGGCCCTGAGGTGTACAACAGTTGAACTAGTTCTTAGAATGAGTCCCGAGTGATTCGATCAGGGTGAGCAAGTGTGGAAAAGAAGACCAGAGAGGTACACAGTAGGCATGTAGGGGTTTTGGATCATGAGGAATTTTGTGTTTTGCACTAGGAACAAGGGAATCCTCTTGAGAACGGAAGCAAGAAAGAGCTTGACAGAAAGGTCCAGGAGTAAAGGACTCATGAATATAGACTTCCCACAAAGGACCAAAAAGGTTTTGTTGATTTTTTTTCCCCTCTGAATTCTGAAAAGTGAGTAGGAGTTAGACAGATGGAGCTAGAGGAGGCATGTAAAAATGTTCTAGGCCAGGGGTTGGCAAAGTTTTTCTATAAAGGGCCAGTTAGTAAATATTTTCAAATTTGTGGGCCATACAGTCTCTGTTGCTGTTATCGTACAAAAGCAACCACTGGCAATATTTAAATGAACAGGCTTGTCTGTATTCCAATAAAACTTTATTTCCAAAAAACAGGCAGCAGGCAGGATTGGCGTGTGAGTCTTTTATGTCACTGTGACCAAAATACCTGACAAGAATATGTTAGAGGAGGAAAAGTTCATTTGGGGCTCATGGTTTTAGAGATCTCAGTCCATAGACAGCCAACTCCTTTGCTCTGGGTTCAAGGTGAGGCAGCACATCATGGGGGAAGACCCTGAAAGAAGAATACTGCTCAGCTCATGGAGGGATCAGGAAGGAGAGAGAGAAAGAAAGAGGTGGGAGAAGGAGGGAAGGAGAGGGAGGACTGGGTTGCAGGGCAGATGCACCCTTCCAGGGAATGCCACAGCTACCCCACAGTTAGCATCCAGTCATGAGTCCATTCAAATTAGAGTAGACTGATTGGGTTACTGCTCTCATAATCTAATCATTTACCTCTGAATGTTATTGCACTAACCGGACCTTGGAGGGACACATCATATTCAAACCATAACAGAGCCATCGTTTGTCAACCAGTATTCTAGGCTAAGGGAGCATCAGAGCACTGGGGCTGGAGTTAGTAACTAAGCAAAGGGGCTGGAGGCCCAAAGAAGGATGGAGTTATGGGCAGGCCCTCATATGACATATGGTCTCATACCCCATGTCAGGTGTTTAGGATTTTACCTTCAGCAGAAGATATTGAGTAGGTGCAACAATTTTTAGTTTAAACTTAAAATATACACAAGAAAGTGCACACGAGGTAACTGCACAACCTGTTGAATTTTCACAAACTGAATATTCATCTAATTCACACCCAGACCCCCCAAAACAGACCTTTATCAGAAGCCAAGGACTCCTCTTGCACTCCCCGCAGTCCACACTCCTCTTTCTGAGAAGAAGCACTTTTTTGGCTTCTGGAATACATGTATGTGTGCCTGTTTTCGTGTTCTGTATAAATGCAATTGTAAAATAGATGCTCTGATATTTGACATCTTTCAGTGTAATATCCATGAGTCCATCTATGTTATTGTGATTGTAGGTTGTTCATTCTCACTGCATAAATATATATTCTCCATCCAGTCTAATGTGGGTGAGCATCTGGGAAGTTTCTAGTTTGAACTGTTACAAATTGTGCTGCTGTGAATAATGGACCTATATTTCATAGTCGAATTACAGAATCACAGGATGGTTGTGTGTCCAGCTTTACTAGATTGTGTAAACTCAGTTTCCAAAGTGATCATACTATTTTACATTCTCACCAGCAAGGTGTGAGAGTTCCTATACTCACCTAGACTTGGTGTTTTGTATTAAAAAAAAATGTTAGCTATTCTGGATATTTTGTCAAGGCACCTCACTGTGGCTGGAGTTTCGTTTTCCTAGTAGATCAATCGGCGACCATCTTTTGAAACCTTTATTTGCCATTGAAGACTTTTACTAAAGAGTGCGGCATGGGCATGTTTGCATTCTAAGACAGACTCTCTGGCCTCCAGTGTGGAATAGATGGGTGGAGGGCCAGAATCCAAGCAAGGATTTGAATGAGGAGATTATGGCAGCGGTTGGTGATGATGGCTTAGACTAGCAGTGATGGTACTTGAGGTGAAGAGATGCATAAGGATTTGGAAGCCATTTTGGAGGTAAAATTGGCAGGACTTGGTGATGGTAGATGCAGGGGCTAAAGGAGGGGGAGCTACAAAAAGTGGTGTCTATAGGATTTCCAGTTAAACCATAACTTCTTTCTATTCTGTTTTAGGTTTGCTATCATGACATATATTTTCTGTAAGAATCCAAGAATTTTTTTTCGTACTTTAAAAAGATCACATAAGAAAATTGAATTCAGAGAAAAGAGAAATATACCTAATATGTTAAATTGATACGCAATATTATCTTTTTCTATTCTCGAGTACTGGGTATTGAACACAGGGACACACCAATGTGCTACATCCCCTGCCCTTTTAAAAATTTTTAAATTTTCATTTTATATCAGAGAATCATAATTATACATAGTATTTGGGTTCATTTTGATAAAATCATACATGTAAAGAATTTGATTGAAATCTCCATTTCCCCCTCCTCCTTTTCTCCCCTCCTCCGTCTCCCTATTTTCCCTTCTCTATTCTACTTATCTTTTTTCTTTTATTTGTTTATTTTTGATTGGTACTTTCTACATATACATAAAGGTAAAATTCCCTCTGGTACCTTTATATAGGTTTCTGAAATTATTTGGTTAAATTCATTCCATATTTCTTCCCCTTTCCTTCCTTTCTCCCTCTCATTCTCCTTCTTCTACTCCACTCATCTTCCCTCTGTCTTTATGATATCTGATCCTCTCTTCCACCACCATCTTTCCCTATTCTTCTCCATCTTCCATGTATGAGAGAAAACATTCAGCCCTCGATTTTCTGAGCCTGACTTATTTCACTTAGCATGATTTTTTCCATTTCCATCCATTTTCTGGCAAATGTCATTGTTTAATTCAATTACACATTAACATGTAATTATTTCATTCTTCTTTATGGCTGAGTAGAACTCCACTGTGTATCTATACCCCATTTTCTTCATCCATTTATTGATGGTTGTCTGGGTTGACTCTTTAATTTGGCTATTGTGAATTAGAACATTGAAAATGATTGTATCATTGTATGATTGTATCACTTATAAACATTGAAATGATTGTATCACTAGGATATGCTGATTTTAGACCTTTTAGATAAGGATCAAGGAATGGGATAGCTAGGTCGTATGGTGGTTTCATTCCTAGCTTTTTGAGGAATCTCCACACTGCTTTCCAGAGTGATTGTACTAATCCGCTGTTCCCCCAATAATATATTAGTGTACCTTCCCCCCACATCCTTGCCTGAATTTATTATTATTCATGTTCTTGATAATTGCCATTCTGACTGGAGTGAGATTAAATCTTAGTGCGATTTTGATTTGTATTTCCCTAATTGCTAGAGATGCTCAAGATTTTTTTTTCCCATATATTTTTTGACCATTTCTGCTACTTTTTTGAGAGAGTTCTTTTTAGTTCTTTTGCCCATTTATTGAGTGGGTTATTTGTTGTTTTTTTTTGGCACTGAGTTTTTTGAGTTCTTTATGTATTCTGATATTAATTCCCTGTTGGAGGAGTAGCTAGTAAAGATTTTCTTCCACTCCATAAGCTCTCTCTTTACTTTATCATTTCCTTTGCAGTGCAAAAGCTTTTAAATTTGATGGCATCCCATTTATTGATTCTTAGTTTTATTTCTTGAGCTTTAGAGGTCTTGTTGAGGAATTTGATGTCTGGACTTATACGATAAAAGTGTCAACCCTATATTTTCTTCCAGCAGTTGCAGAGTTCTGGTCTAATTCTTAAGTCTTTGATCCATTTGATTTTACTTTTTTACAAGGTGAAATATAGGGATCTAATTTCATTCTTCTACATATGGATAGCCAATTTCCCCAAAATCACTTGTTAAAAAGGCCTCGATTTTCTCTAACGTGTAATTTTGGCTGATTTTGCCCATCCCTTTTTATTTTGAGACAGAGTCTTGCTAAATTAGCTTTGAACTTGCAACCCTCCAGTCTGAGCCTCCAAATGGATGGGATTAAAGGCATGTGCCACCACACTTGGCTTTGCCATTCATTTTTTATGTGATTTTTCTTTTTTATTCTGTGAGTTGTTTAAGTTCTGAAGTTTCAGGCGACTCAGAAATGAAGCAGTTGCAAGGGTCTAGATAAATATTATATCGATGATGAGAGAATTCTCTGAAGTACAGGGCCCTTTAGAGACTGCTGATCTGGCTGGTGGCATAAAGAGTTGCAAGATAGTTTTTATGACCTGCTCTTTTGTAGCTTCTCTCTATGTAGAATGAAAATCCTGGGAATCAAAAAAAAAAAAAATCATTGAGGATCTTAACTACACCCACACTCAGAAAGCCCCACTTCAAGCTGGCTGGGATGGCTCCTCTGAATGTGCTTCTGAGGCCAGAGGAGAAGCAAGGACCCATGTGGTGAGTAAGCCAGGGGGAGGAGGACCACAGCCTGCTTCCTGGGCCAGAGCTCAGAGGTCATGGCAATGAGTGGAAATTACTTTTGTTCACATTTTCTAACCTTTTAGATAATCCAAAGATTATTTTTGCTTTCAAAGGCATAAAGCCTGATCTTACCCAGGGCATACCTGTCCTTGGTTTCCAACAGGAAAAGTATGTATCTGGGTCTGACTTATTTCACTTAGCATAATGGTTTTTTTTTTCCATTTCTATTCATTTACTGGTAAATGTCATTGTTTAATTCAATTACACATGAACAGGGCAGACCTCAACTCCCTCATGACACTCTTGCCAGAATTCACAAGGAATGGAGAATGAGGCAGAGCAGCCCCATTTATAAGTTCTTTACCTGAGTCCTTTCTTGGTATGAGGTCACTATTTCCCTGTCTTCACTACCCAGAGCAAGCCACCTGGTGAGCCTCATCAGGCTCATGCTGGCTGAGCAGAAAGCAGCTGCCTTGGGAGTCTCCTTAGCTGTTCCTTGGAATGTCCCTGAGTCATCTTGAATGTTCCATGATGGAGTTCTCTTAGGAGTCGTTGGAGTCTATTAACAGAACAGCATCAATTTTATGTCTCTGGGACACATTGTTTTCCATCAAGCTGGTTTCTTGTGGGCAATTCCCATGAGGCACTGACATCTGTCTCCAATGTCCTTAATGTGGAATTTTTCATTGAGAACTGGAAAGTTTATAATGAGCTCCCAGAGTCGCACTCTTGGGTTTTTTCTCAGAATTTCCTGTCTGATCCAGATGTTTTCCTCTAGCAATATCCCACATGTAAGGAGAGCCAAATTCCATCTGATGACATTTGCTTGGAATCTAATCAGTATCCTCCTGCTGAGGGCTGAAGATGTGTCTCTTAGAGCTTCAAATTCCCACTCAACCTTTCATAGCCATGATTGTAGATAGGAGGGAAGGAAGGATAAAGACAGGACACCAAGGAGCATGAGGAATGATGGTCCTTCTGAGTACAAGTTCTTGACAATCTGAAAATTTTGGATGTGGAATATAATCTTCAGAGTTAGATAAAGCTGGGCCAGAATATCTAGCCATATGACATTAGGATTTACTTAGACACTGTGTAAAATGAAATTAATAGTATCTATTTCATATCTAATGCATGGTTTTTCAATGTCAGAAGTGACTAATGTAATATCTAATAGTAAACATTCAGTAAACATTAGTTTCTTTCCTCCATCTATATCTAAGAATATTTCCCTAGGACAGAATCTTAAAAGAAAATTATTGAGAAAAAGCATGAAATATTTTACAGAATCTTAGAGCTAATTATTTTTAAAACTTGTGCCCCATCAAGCAATGCTTAAGAGAGTCTATCTCATCACGTTGGCCAGTACTGAGTACTATGGGCAAAAGAGGTTCTCAGCACTATTATTTTATTTTATTCTTTTCATTTTCTATTGCTCTGACAGCAACCACAGTTGAAAATTTTCCTATATTTTTTAAGCACCTGATAGAGTTCTGAGTTCTCTTGCCTTCTGAATCCTGTGGCTTACCCAATACTTTACCTGCCATAAACTCTTATGTGAAAAATTTTTGTTATCCAAAGTCACATTGTAGAGGGACCCAACATGGCGGCGGGTGGGGAGGCAGAGCTTTCAGTACCTCCTCGATAATGGGAGTCAGAGAGACGCATTAATACGTTCAGATTCTACCTGCTGAGAAACTTCTAGCAAAATTCCGCTGAAGTGAGACCTGCTGGTGAATTTGTAGGATTATTGGGGGTGACAGTTTGCCCCAGATGAATGAATCTCTGCCACACAGCGTGGAGGTCCAGATCCGCCACCCGCCACTGCTTTGCAGCGACCGGGGGTTCAGCAGGTGAGGCGTAGGGACCCTATGAAGAGGTCTCTAACCAAGCCTTCATGAAACAGCGAACCAGAACCGAAACCAACCAAGACTGAGTCAGACCAGAGACAGGCCAGACCCACCCCTCCCTTCTGACACTCCGGCAAGGAGCCTGGGGCCCGCCATAGCAGAGAGGTGACGTCACCAGAATTCGGCCGATGGGATTCCTTCCCAGAGGAATCGGCTTTAGCAGGTGTGTGACTCCCACCCCCACCAGATATATACAGCCGGGAAACCTCAAAAATCTTCACCCAGAGCTCCGTGGGCATGACTATAGGGGCCGAGGGAAGCGGAAGAGATTCTGGGCCCCCAACTCCCCCTACCACCAGCGGTGTGGGCGTGACTGTAGGGGCCGAGGGAAGCAGAGGGGACTTTCGATCCCCAACTCCCCTTACCACCAGCGGTGAATTCCAAGATCTTAGCCGCCAGTTCCCGGGGGCGTGCCCACCAAAGGGGTCCGGAAAAATTAAACTGTTGGTTCCCAGACCACCGCTCCATAGCACTGGGGCTTGGATGAATGGCAGAGTTTTTCGGGAAATAGGGCACGCAGTGGGGCTGCAAGTGTAACCAGATCCTTGGAGAGCATCTCCGGTGAGCAGGAGTCTAGCTAGCTGACAGGAGGAAGGGGGGGAGGGGCAGGAGAAGAGAAATGGCTCTGGACTAACAGGATTGAGAGACTCCCAGGAGCCGCTTTACAGGGATTGCTGTTGGCACATAGAGGGCAGAAGCTCGACTCGGAGGGCACAGCTCCGCCTACTGGAAGAGAAGAAAATGGATCTCTAAGACTTCTTTTTTTTTTTTTTTTAATTTCTCTTTTATTAGTTTTTTTTCTCCCCTTTTCCTTACTTCTTTCATTCCCTTTTCAAGTTTTATTGTTCTTTCCATTCTCCTCTATTCTATCTCTCTCTCTCCCTCTTTCTTTTAAGAGCTCCTTCCTTCCCCTTCCCCCCAATTTTCATCCCAAGCATTATGTCTTCCATTACGTGTAATTGTCTAAATGCAAATAGGTGACCATTTCGAGGCTGTCTATAGGGCTCCTAAATACCTAGCTATTACCAAACGCCCTGATCCAATCACCTGTTAATATCCCCCTTCAGTAGAGCAATCTTCCAAAGTAGCCAAGACATACTAACCCTCATACCATCATAGCACCTAACCTAAACATAAAGTCCTAAGACCAAACAACAGATCACTATATGCATACAGAATCCGGAAGCCTTTTATGAATTGAATGAATCAGCTTTAAACTACAATAAAGCCCAACATTTCTAGGCATAGTCTCCCACCACAAAGGAGAGACCACAGAGATATACAAAACCAAAACAAATTTATAGGAGAAAACAGAAACACAGCAGTTAAACAGAGTTGGAAAGTAACATGAACACCATGAAAAAACAAGGGAAAAAAGGATTACAAACAATGCAGGACAACTTAAATTTACAGGAGAACCTAGAGGCATCAGAAAAATGGACAGAGAGGGAACTCAAGGCATACCTGACTCAGATGGAATGGAATCTTAGAGAAGTCATTAGAAAGCAAGTCGAAACAATGAAAGAATACTTAGAAAATGAATTGCATAAGCAAATTCAAATAGCAAAGAATGAACTCTACCAGGAGATAGAGATTTAAAAAAAATCAGTTAACCATAGAAATGCAGGAAACCATAAACCAAATTAAAAACTCAAACGAGAATATAACAAATAGACTAGATCAAATAGAAGTCAGAACATCAGATAATGAAGACAAAGTTTACCAACTTGAAAAGAATACAGAAAGGATGCTTAAAATTCACGAGCAATGCATCCAAGAGATATGGGATGTCATAAAAAAACCAAAATTGAGAGTCATTGGGATAGAAGAAGGTATAGAGGTTCAAACCAAAGGAATGAACAATCTGTTGAATGAAATAATCTTAGAAAACTTCCCAGATATGAAAGATGGAATGGTTTGCCAAATTCTGGAAGCCTACAGGACCCCAAACATACAAAACTGTAATAGACCAACTCCAAGACACATAATTATGAAGATATCCAACATACAGAACAAGGAGAGAATATTAAAAGCTATGAGAGAAAGGAGGCAGATTACATTCAGGGGTAAACCAATTAGGATAATGGCTGATTTTTCATCACAGACGTTGAAAGCGAGACGATCCTGGAATAATGTATTTCAAACGCTGAAAAATAATGGATTCCAACCAAGAATACTGTATCCAGCAAAATTAAGCTTCAGATTTGACAATGAAATTAAAATATTTCACGATAAACAAAAGTTAAAAGAATTCACAGCCAGAAAACCAGCACTGCAAGGCATTTTGAGCAAAACTCTACAAGAAGAGGAATTGAAAAACAGCACCCAAAACTAACAGTGGGAGGTAACTAAGTAAAGGGGGAAAAATAACCAAAGAGGAAAAACTAGCCAAATTAAAATAAATAAATAAATAAGCATGACTGGAAGTACAAACCATATATCAATAGTAACCTTAACTGTTAATAGCTTAAATTCACCAATCAAGAGACATAGGCTAGTAACCTGGATTAAAAAAACAGATCCAACAATATGCCGCCTTCAGGAGACTCATATGATAGGAAAAGACATACATAGGCTGAAGGTGAAAGGTTGGGAAAAATCATACCACTCACATGGTCCTCGGAAACAAGCAGGAGTGGCCATACTCATATCGAATAAAATCAACTTCAAACCTAAGTTAATCAAAAGGGATAAAGAAGGACACTATATACTGTTAAAAGGAACCATTCACCAACAAGACATAACAATTATCAATATGTATGCACCAAACAATGGTGCTGCAACGTTCATAAAACAGAGTCTCCTCAAGTTCAAGAGTCAAATAGACCATGAAAGCAGTTTTAAGAGGGAAATTCATTGCCTGGAGTTTTCCTCAAAAAAAGAAAAAAACAACAAATAAATGAGCTCACACTTCACCTCAAAACCCTAGAAAAGGAAGAGCAAAACAACAGCAAATGTAGTAGAAGGCAAGAAATAACTAAAATCAGAGCAGAAATCAACGAAATTGAAACAACAACAACAAAAAAAAAAACATTGAAAAAATTGATAAAACCAGAAGTTGGTTCTTTGAAAAAATAAATAAGATCGACAGACCCTTAGCCATGCTAATAAATAGAAGAAGAGAGAGAACTCAAATTACTAACATACAGGATGAAAAAGGCAATATCACAATGGACACTACAGAAATACAGAAGATAATTAGAAATTATTTTGAAACCCTATATTCCAATAAAATAGAAGATAGTGAAGATATCGATAAATTTCTTAAGTCATATGATTTGCCCAGGTTGTGTCAGGAAGATACACACAATTTAAACAGACCAATAACAAAGGAGGAAATAGAAGAAGCCATCAAAAGACTACCAACCAAGAAAAGCACTGGACCGGATGGGTATACAGCGGAGTTTTACAAAACCTTCAAAGAAGAATTAATACCAATACTTTTCAAGTTATTTCAAGAAATAGAAAAAGAAGGAGCTCTTCCAAATTCATTCTATGAGGCCAACATCACCCTGATCCCAAAACCAGACAAAGATACCTCAAAGAAAGAAAACTACAGACCAATATCTCTAATGAACTTAGATGCAAAAATCCTCAATAAAATCCTGGCTAATTGAATACAAAAGCATACCAAAAAAATTGTGCACCATGATCAAGTAGGATTCATCCCTGGGATGCAAGGCTGGTTCAATATACGGAAATCAATAAATGTTATTCACCACATCAATAGACTTAACGATAAGAACCACATGATCATCTCGATAGATGCAGAAAAAGCATTCGACAAAGTACAGCATCCCTTTATGTTCAAAACACTAGAAAAACTAGGGATAACAGGAACTTACCTCAACATTGTAAAAGCTATCTATGCTTGGCCTCAGGCTAGCATCATTCTAAATGGAGAAAAATTGAAGGCATTCCCCTCTAAAATCTGGAACAAGACAGGGATGCCCTCTCTCACCACTTCTATTCAATTTAGTTCTCAAAATACTAGCCAGAGCAATTAGACAGACAAAAGAAATTAAAGGCATAAAAGTAAGAAAAGAAGAACTTAAATTATCACTATTTGCAGATGATATGATACTATATCTAACAGACCCAAAAGGGTCTACAAAGAAACTACTAGAGCTAATAAATGAATTCAGAAAAGTGGCAGGATATTAAATCAACATGCATAAATCAAAGGCATTCCTGTATATCAGCGACAAATCTTCTGAAATGGAAATGAGGACAACCACCCCATTCACAATATCCTCAAAAAAAAACAAAACAAAAAAAACTTGGGAATCAACCTAACAAAAGAGGTGAAAGATTTATACAATGAAAACTACAGAACCCTAAAGAGAGAAATAGAAGATCTTAGAAGATGGAAAAATATACCCTGTTCATGGATAGGCAGAACTAACATCATCAAAATGGCGATATTACCAAAAGTTCTCTATAGGTTTAATGCAATGCCAATCAAAATCCCAATGGCATTTCTTGTAGAAATAGATAAAGCAATCATGAAATTCATATGGAAAAACAAAAGATCCAGAATAGCAAAAGCAATTCTAAGCAGGAAGTGTGAATCAGGCGGTATAACAATACCAGATTTCAAACTATACTACAGAGCAATAGTAACAAAAACAGCATGGTACTGGTACCAAACAGGTGGGTGGACCAATGGCAGAGAATAGAGGACACAGAGACCAATCCGCAAAACTACAACTTTCTTATATTTGATAAAGGGACTAAAAGCATGCAATGGAGGAAGGATAGCATCTTCAACAAATGGTGCTGGGAAAACTGGAAATCCATATGCAACAAAATGAAACTGAATCCCTTTCTCTCGACATGCACAAATGTTAGCTCAAAATGGATCAAAGAGCTTGATATCAAATCAGAGACTCTGCATCTGACAGAAGAAAAAGTTGGCTCCGATCTACATATTGTGGGGTCAGGCTCCAAATTCCTTAATAGGACACCCATAGCATAAGAGTTAATAACAAGAATCAACAAATGGGACTTACTTAAACTAAAAAGTTTTTTCTCAGCAGGAGATACAATAAGAGAGGTAAATAGGGAGCCTACATCCTGGGAACAAATTTTTACTCCTTACAGTTCAGATAGAGCCCTAATATCCAGAGTATACAAAGAACTCAAAAAATTAAACAATAAGATAACAAATAACCCAATCAACAAATGGGCCAGGGACCTGAACAGACATTTCTCAGAGGAGGACATACAATCAATCAACAAGTACATGAAAAAAAGCTCACCATCTCTAGCAGTCAGAGAAATGCAAATCAAAACCACCCTAAGATACCATCTCACTCCAGTAAGATTGGCAGCCATTATGAAGTCAAACAACAACAAGTGCTGGCGAGGATGTGGGGAAAAGGGTACACTTGTACATTGCTGGTGGGACTGCAAATTGGTGCGGCCAATTTGGAAAGCAGTATGGAGATTCCTGGGAAGGCTAGGAATGGAACCACCATTTGACCCAGCTATTGCCCTTCTCGGACTATTCCCTGAAGACCTTAAAAGAGTGTACTATAGGGATACTGCTACAACGATGTTCATAGCAGCACAATTCACAATAGCTAGACCGTAGAACCAACCTAGATGCCCTTCAATAGATGAATGAATAAAAAAAATGTGACATTTATACACAATGGAATATTACTCTGCACTAAAAAACGACAAAATCATGGAATTTCCAGGGAAATGGATGGCATTAGAGCAGATTATGTTAAGTGAAGCTAGCCAATCCCTAAAAAACAAATGCCAAATGTCTTCTTTGATATAAGGAGAGCAACTAAGAACAGAGCAGGGAGGAACAGCATGAGGAAAAGATTAACATTAAACAAGGACGAGAGGTAGGAGGGAAAGGGAGAGAGAAGGGAAATTGCAGGGAAATGGAAGGAGACCCTCATTGTTATACAAAATTACATATAAGAGGATGTGAGGGGAAAGGGAAAAAAAACAAGGGAGAGAATTGAATTACAGCAGATGGGGTAGAGAGAGAAGATGGGAGGGGAGGGGAGGGGGGATAGTAGAGGATAGGAAAGGCAGCAGAATACAACAGACACTAGTATGGCAATATGTAAATCAGTGGATGTGTATCCAATGTGATTCTGCAATCTGTATACGGGGTAAAAATGGGAGTTCATAACCCACTTGAATCAAATGTATGAAATATGATATGTCAAGAGCTTTGTAATGTTTTGAACAACCAATAAAAAAAGAAAAAAAAAACAAAGTCACATTGTACGTATTTAACATGAATATGTTGTAACTTTGAATATATAAAAAAAATTATTTTCCAAGAAAAGTCTGCTATTGCTGGTCTTGTACATTAAGGTCTCAAGTAAAATTTTGGTTAAAAAAATGATACTTCTTTAAAAAACAAAACCTCCAAACATAGTTTGAAGATCTCTATCATAAGAAGAGGCTCCTGTCCTACCTCTTCCTCACTGACCTCCCCTGGAGTCTCCCCTCTGACAGCTGTAGGAAGGTCTGTTGCTGCTCACTGGTCCAGGCAGGGCCTCTGGAGCTACATCTTGCACAGTTGCTTTTCCTTTTTTTGCCTGATAATTTAAGCACGACAATGGGAGGCCTTGTCCCCCAGGTGAGGTCTGCAGAACATCAGCTGGGCATCACCTCGGGGTTAGAAATGCAGAATGTGTGGACCCATCTCTAACCCCATGAATCAGAATCCACATGTTAAAGAGTCTGGGAATCACTGGAGTAGGGGCAGAAGCAGTCTTTGTAGCCAAAAACCCTCCACCACTGATCTAACCGAATAATCTTGGGTAAGATCTCAACCTCTTGGAGTTTTTGATTTTTTTTAAACATGTAAAATTAGAACAATAACATCTCTTCTTTACAGACTGGTTTTGAGGATGAAATGAACTAAGATCTGGGAATATGTCCTATTAAGTACTCCTCAAATGAGAATCATGACTGAAGCTGGCCTTACCTTCAGATTATTACCAATCAGACTTCTTTATTTATTTAGTTCTGGTTAGACACAATAATTTTATTTTATTTATTTATTTTTATGTAGTGCTGAGAATAGAGTGAGTGTTCTGCTGAGCCACACCCCCAGCCCCCACTAGACTTCTTTATTTGGTGAATTAACTGAAAACTTTTCAGCCTCAAATGAAATTTCTTTTCTTTGTGTGTGTGTGTGTGCGTGTGTGTGGTTTTTAAAATGCTTTTATTAGTGCATTATAGTTGTACATAATACTGGAATTCATTTTGACATAATCATTCAAGCAAATATAATTTGCTCTTGCTCCCAAAGTTTTCATTCTAATACTAATTCTATTTACCTGAATCATTTTTTAAGGTTCTGTTCATTGCATTTAGACATTTATTTGTCAACAGATCCCTTTAAATCAGCAAGCTGATTATAAACTTTAACCCAATTCAATTATTTTTTTCTGCATTTAGGTTGGAAATTCTTCAGTTGCTTGATAAGAAATAGGTTCACAAGTGGAGAGCATGTGGTTTCCTGGGAACAGTTTCCTCAAGTGTATGTTCACAGTGAGAAAGAAAAAGGTTAGTAATATCTACAACAGAAAAATGGGAAATATACTCTGGTTAAAAAATGAGCATTACATGCTCATAGGCATATATATATACATACATACATACATACATACATACATACACACACATATACACACAAATATTTATTTAAAATATATATTATACAAATATTTTTGTATTTTTAAAATTTTGTGTCTGTATATCTATCTATCTATCTATATGAAGTAGGACCCAAAGATGTATTTACATATCCATGTAAATCAACTATTGAGAGAGAGCAAGTATATATGCAGTTTATAACATTTTCATTTTTTTAGGCAGTTATTGTTTAAAATCTACGTGTCAGATGATTATTTAGCTTTGGCTTTGTATATGAAGGGTTTAGGTGTTCTCATTACAACTTTTTTTTTTCTTTTCTTGTTACTGAATCTATCACCATGTAGCTTCTCCAAGAAAGACTACATTCCTTGAGATCTTACATGTTTAAAAATGTTCATTGCCTAATACTTAAATTGCATTTAGATTGAACATGTGTTCTTTCCCCAGACTTTCAAAGTTTTCTTCACTTTCTCCAGCTTTAAGCATTGCAGTGGTAAAGTCCTAGGCCTGTATGATTTGTCACCTTTATTATAAGCTAATCAATGTCTGCCCCCCCACATTTAACCATTATTTCTTTACATTTGAAGTCTGGTAGTTTTATTAAGATATGGCTCAGTGTGGGTCATTCTGAGCTTTTGAACCCAAATATAAATTTTAAACAGAAAAGTTCTTTTCTATTATATCTCTAGATATTGTTTACTTGCTTCATTTGCTCAGTTTACTTCAGATATGTGATTTTATGATATATCCTATGCATGACTTTGATTATTAATAGTTTTTCTAGTATGCTTTGAACTTATTTTGTTCAGCTTTCTCAAGTCTATCAGAATTCCACATGCTTAACTATGTTTCCATTAATGTCTGTTCTCATATTTGCTTTCTAATATGGCTCTTAGTTTTATAAAACATTTAGTGACACTTATTTTCTGAGATCACACATTCTGTTTCCACCTTTTCTATTACATCATCACGCCTTCTCTGAGTCTTTGCTTTAAAAACACCATAGATTCGTCATTTTGGTTGATAAGATGAACAAACATCTATTCAAAATTTCCCTCTAATTCATGGTGAACTTCTGATGTGTATTCTTCGTCTGCCCTTTCTTCTTTCCTTCCTATATTACCTAGGATAGAAGCTAAATTTGTTAGTTTTTCATTATGGCTCAACTATGAATATAGACTCTGTTAGTCAGGTTTCTGTTGCTGTGAAAAAAGTAACTGGGAGAATTTACTTGAAGGAGGAAAGATTTATTTTGGATCATTGTTTCAGAGATTTCAGTCCCTGGTCATTTTCCTCCCTTGTTTCTAGGCCTATGGTCAGACTGAACATCATGGTACGGAGGGTTTGGTGGAGCAGATCTGGTTACTTCATGGCAGTTAGGACAGGGAGGGAGGAAGGAAGAGAGAGAGGAGGAAGTGGAGGAGGAGGAGTGGGGGAAGGAGATGAAAGAGAGAGGAAAAGAAGGAGAGAAGAAGATGGAGAAGAGAAGGAGGAGGAAGAAGAGGAGGAGAAGAAAGAGGGAGAAAGAAAGGAGAGAGAGAAGGAGGGGGGATATGCTAGGGACATATACTCTTCAAAGGCACGCCCCCAGTGACAAATTTTCTCCAGCTAGGTCCCACCTCCTAAGGTACCCCCTGCCCTGCAATAGTCCAATAAGCTATGAATTCATGAATGGATTAATCCACCGGTGAGGCCAGCGCTCTCATAATCCAATCACTTCCTAAACGCCCCACCTCTGAACACTTTTCCACTGGGGGACCAAGCCTTTAACACAAGAGCTTTTGGGGAACATGTCTGATCTAAACTATGACACCATTCTTTTCTGCCATCCTCCCTGCTGAAGAAGAGCAAGGTGAAAAGATTGGGGGAAGTGAACCAAAGCTGCAGGCACCTTAGATTGAGGATGTTGATTTAAAATATTTTCTCACAAACTCCCCCATGCCCTAAGAAAATAATTATGCCAGGACTGAGCAGTGGTCCTACTTGGCTCATGTAGAAACTCACACACTGGGATTTAGCATTTGCCTTTCATTTTGGCTGGTGAATATTGGTACCCTGCAGAGCTGATTTTTACCTTGTCATACTGACTGCAAACATTCTGTAAAGATGATGATCTAGGCGGTTTCTTGCTCAGCTCCTCTCCTCCCCAAACACTCCATGAAGAGCAGAGCTCAGGGATGCTCCCAGCCCCCTGTTCAAAGCAAGGGTAGAAGGGTTTAGTCCCTGAGGTCATATCATTTTCCATGGTCTCTGCCTTGGGTCTGTAAAGATGCAAGTCCTCTTCCAGTATCCCGCCCCTACTTGGTTCAAATTTCACTGTATTTTGCAGCTGATTTTTCGAGATTGGGGATTTGGGTATTTGTTGTTTCCTAGTATACCAAAGTCAGAGTGACTTGCTTTCTTTTTATTTGGAGGACAGGGTGGTATAGAAAACCCTTTGTTTTGCAAAATTTAACTGAAAGTAATGTGTGTGTGTGTGTGTGTGTGTGTGTGTACACACACACACACACTTTTTTTTTCTTTTATTCTTCTAAAGAGACCCAGTGTTACACACCAATTCTCTGTGACAAGAGAATAGTAAAGTGACATCCTTCTATTCACAGTGCTGCTATGGATCCTGTGAGTACCGATGAATGCTTCTGGCTTACTTCAGCAATGTGAAACTCTAGTGTGATTCCACATAGATGCCCCTTCTGGAAATATGAATTAAAAAAGGCACCAGGGAGGTACAGCTCAAGTGCTCATGATAGGCTGAGCTTACTCTACTTATGTATGCGGGATATGGCTCTGCCTCAGGGCTTACGGCTTGGCAAGGGGTGTGTTAGCTGGATGTTGGTTTTCTTTCATTTCTTTAGGAATCCCAAGGAATATCAAGAAGGATAATTAAAAGGAAATTCTCATCTAGACACATCATAGTAAAGCTATGTAATCACCCTAAACTACAGTTAAAAAATATATTTGGACCAGATAAAATCTAAAAATTCATATCCCATATATTTATAATAAATTCACTTGAAACATGAGATAGAAAGATTGAAAGCCAAGGACAGGAAAAAACATATTGACCAAAAGAAAGTTGCAACAATTACATTAATGTCAGCTAAAAACATACTTTAAAAGCACTATTACAGATAAAGGGAATCACTATATAATGATAAAAGGTTTAATTCACTAGAAAGATATAATTGTTTAAAATCTGTATTCAGATAATAACATGGCCTTGGGATGTGCAAAGTAAAAATTGACAGATCAGTAAGAAGAACTAGACAAATCTGTGATCAAGGCAAGACATTTTAAAAAATACAGCTCAGTTCAATAATTAATAGATCTAACAGCAAAAAGTTCACTAAAGAATAGAATTTTTTTAATATCTTTATATTTATTTATTTATTTTTAAGTGGTGCTGAGGATCAAACCCAGGGCCTCACATATGTGAGGCAAGTGCTCTACCACTGAGCTACAACCCAAGCTCTAGGGAATAGAAATTTTGAAAGCACAATTAGGATAAATCTGAGGACATGTGTAGATCATTGCAATTCAGGATCCAGTTCTTTTCAAAGACATATAAAATATGGAATAAAAATAACCATATGCTAGGCTATAAAATAGCATCAACAATTTTCAAAAGAGTTACGTCTATGTATAATTAAGTCATAAGTTAATAACAAAAACAATACTAGAAAAACATTTTTTAAAAATATTTTTCTTTAGTTATAAATGCACACAATGGCTTTATTTTGTTTATTTATTTTTATGTGGTGTTGAGGATTGAGCCCAGTGTCTCACACATACTAGGTGAGCACTCTACCACTGAACCACAACCCCAACCCAACATCATATATCTTGAAAAATTTTTACTCACATTCTAAAATGACCCCTGGGTTAAAAGTTGAAATCATCATGGAAATAAGAAAATATTTAAAATGGAACAGAACTTGTCAATATTACTTAGAAGAAAATGTATGACCTTAAAATACTAATCTTAGAAAGGAAGCCTCCAAATTAATGAACTAAATATCTAACTTTAAAAGACAGGCAAGTAAAAACAGAATAACTCCAAGGAAAATAGAAGGAGTAAAGAAAAAAAGTAAGAACATAACAAAAAATAAAACAAGCATACAATAGATATTGGTCAAACCAAAAGTTATCTTTTTTAAAAAAAAATTTATTTATTTATTGATATGTGGTGCTGAGGATAGAACCCAGTGCCTCACACATGCCAGGTGAGTGCTCTGCCACTGAGCCATGACCTCAGCCCAAAGTTATCTTTTTAATTAAAAAGTTATGCATAAAAGAGAGAAGGTCTACATATATCATACTCAATGAAAAGAAGAATATAATGCATTTCAGAGATTAAACAGAAACTAAGAGGATATTATGAATTACTTTATATCATAAATTTCAAAATTTAGATTTATGGGGAAATTTTTAGAGAAGCACAAGTTATAAAAATCAACTATAGAGGAAATAAAGAATCTGAATGACTTATAGTCATATAATAAATTGAATTAAATGTTCAAAGTCTTTCTACAAATAGAATGCTAGACCTAAAGGGCCTTACAGGCAGGTTTTATGAAAATAAAAACAACAGCAAACTTCAATCCCAAATTTACTACTCCAGGCAATATTAAAAAAATGGAATATTGTATTCATTTTAGACATGTTAGCTTAGCTTAACTTTGATATGAAGACCTTACAGAGGGAGGATGAATAAGAAAATTATAGGTCACTCTTACTTATAAAAAGAGGAGCAGGTATCCTAAAGGAAATATAACCAATCCAAAATTAACAAGGTATTAAAAATGCAATACATAATGGTCCAGTTAGGCTATCCAAGAATACAAGATTGTCTTAATTTAAGGAAACCAATTATATAAATTAACACTTGGTAAATTATTAATATCCCAAAGGATGAAAACCATATGTTTGTTCCAGTAGATACAGAAAAAATTTTACTAAAATTCAGCATACATTCCTTATGCAAAGCTCTTAGAAAACTAAGCATAAATAGAAATTTCTTCAGCCTGAATAAATTTTGTTAACTTAAACAAATGCCATCAACTATAGCTATAGTGAACATTATGCTTCATAAAGTAAATTTTTTATTTGGAGGAGCGGGTGGGATAGAAAGCCCTTTGTTTTGCAAAATTTAACTGAAAGTAACGTGTGTGTGTGTGTGTGTGTGTGTGTGTGTGTGTGTGTGTGTCTAAAAAGACCCAGTGTTACACACCAATTCTCTGTGACAAGAGAATGGTAAAGTGACATTCTTCTACTCACAGGGCTGCTATGGACCCTGCAAGTACCAATGACTGCTGCTGGCTTACTTTTAAAGCATTCCTTTTAAAGTCAAGAATAAGTCAGGTAACTTTATAACCTATCCAAATCAGGATACCTAACTGAAATAAAACCACAAACTTTGGGCTTAACTGGTCTCTCTTCCAATGTCCTTCTGTTTTAGGATTCAATTCAGAACCCTCTGTTGAGCCAGGCATGGAGCCTCCCAATCGCAGTGACTTGGGAGGCTGAGGCAGGCAGACTGCAGGCTTGAGGCCAGCCTCAGCAAATTAGGCAGGCCCTAAATGATTTAGTGAGATGCTTTTATAAAGTAAAAAAATAAAAAGGGCTGGGGATGCAGCTCAGTGGTAAAGCACCCCTGGGTTCAATTCCTAGAATCGAATCAAACCAAACCAAACCAGAAAACAAAAACCCTATGAATTTGGTGTCATATCTCCTCCCCACCCCTTCAATCTTCAATCGTTCTTAATTCTCCATCTTTCATGATGTTGAAAAGAATCTCAATTTGGTTTTCCTGGAGATGGTTAGACAGAGGCCGTGGGTTTGGGAAATGAAGTCCTAAGGGTGATGTGCAATATGGTTTGCAGCTCTTCTCTTCTTGAGCCTAAGTCTGTATCTTCCCCTTTGGATCTGGGCTGGACTTTGAGACCTGCTGTGGACCACAGAATGTGATGGAAAGGGTGTTATGTTAATTTGGAGCCTACATCTCAAAAGTTTTTATACCCAACCACTTGTTCTCTTGGGACACTGCCCAAATACCATGTGTACAAGCAGGGACTAACCTGTTAAATGATTAGAGACTACATGGTCCAGGGACAAGCCTGTCTGACAAAGCCATTCTAGACCAGACAGCACCTAGCCAATCTATCAGATTACTGCAGGTACCTAAAGGAGCCCAGCCAAGACAGAAGGAAATGCCCTGAGTCCAGCCTGAATCATGAACTCACCAAATCATTAGCTAAATAAGAGGTTATGATTCTTAAGCCACTACGTTTTGGAATTGTTTGTTACACAGCAAAAACTAACCAATAAACCTGCCTCCCAGCTGGCAAGAGTGTGGTACAGTAAACACAGACTTTGATGTCAGACAGACCTAGATTCAAGTACTACTTTGGTTGTTTATTACTGTGTGGTCTTCATCCGATTATTTCCTCTGATACATTTTTAAAATGGCCATAACAATTATGTTGGAGTAAATAAGAAACACATACGTTGGAGTAAATAAAACAATTCATTTAAAGGTAGCAACACAGACTAGCACATAATAGATACTCTATAATTGAATTTCTATCTAACAACCAAGGTTCACCTTCTTAAAGTTCAAGGTGTAGGAGGTGCCATTATTCTGGGAACCAAGTCTTCTTCACTGATTGTGTGTCATTTGCTTTAATTTGTCAGATAAAACATTCTTTAAACCATATCTTGACTATTTTTATTACCAACAATTTCCATTTGCACTCTTCAACTTCTATTTTCCTAAAGACTAAATAGTGCCTATCCCTGCAGGACATTGATTGATGATAACCTTGTTGTTTTGCACTAGAATTCTCTAGAGATCTGAGGCACACAGTTCTGTAGACACAAAGGCACAAAACGAATCCCACCCATTCCTTTAAACAAAAGTTATCGTGCTGCCAAATGCTGCGGAATTATATAATTATCAGTTTTGCTTGTTAGATAATTGTGCTTTTTAAAATGCCTTCCTGAAAATAGCCCCTTTTATTAAAAATCTGTATTTGCTACCTTTTCTGACTTACAGATAATTTAAGGGGATTTTTGTCTGATTTTTCTTGTTGCTAAAATGCTGCAAGAAGAGAAAAAATTCACTTTTATTAAAAGTGAACCAGAACAAAGTTTGACATTTTTTTTTCCCATCTTTATTCTCTTCTCTAACACAGAAGAGACTGTTTCATTTCCCTGGGTCTCATGTTCTCCACCCACACGGAGTATAAGTGGGATGGTCTAAAGATTCATGGAACAGTTGCAAAATTCTTGAAATTTCAAGCCAATAAGTTCTATGCACATATAAACCACAAGACAAGGACTCGTACAAGGCAATGGATATCAAGACCCAGCCGTGACTTTATTGCTCTACGTGGCCAAAAGAGCTGGGCCGACTTTTTTGGTCTATAATCTGTTTATTCTGGAATTCATTTTGTTTTTTAAATCAGGTCATTTATGAAGGTTGGGGATTTGAATTGTTGAAGATGAAAGGAAAAAAAAAAAACTAGGAGTCATTGTTACTGTCTAAGGGTCTTGGGTTTGTTGTTTCCGGTTTAGCAAAGAATTGAAGAACAGGACACAGAGACAGGAAGCAAGCAGCAGATTTATTGCAAAAGTGACAATAACAGACTTCTCCAAAGAGAAGCGGGGTGGGGGGCAGAGCTGGGAGTTTGGTGGGGAAGTTTGGCTTGTTCTTTTATGGTTCCTGGAATTTCCTCTTTTTTTTTTTTTAATCTCTTCTCTCCACTTTGTCCTCACTACTGATCACTGCTGTCCCCTGCATGCACGCATCTATTATATTTTTTCTATTGGATCCCCTGTTTAGGAATATGAGTATAGAATTGTCTATCTAATTGGGTCCCCAGCTTGTGTTCACGAGCACTTCTAACAGCAAAGTTGACCTCACTGGAGAACCCTCTCTGTGCTTCTTTGGTCTTGGCCTGCCCCTGACTCCCTCACTCTTGCCCTGGCTGCCTACGACCTTCTATATCTCCCTTGACATGACAATTAAACATAGGGTTTTTTTGTTTGTTTATTTTTGTTTTTGTTTTCTTGGTACCGGGGATTGAACCCAGGGGCACTTTACCACTGAGGTACATTCCCAGCCCTTTTTATTTTTGAGAGAGGGTCTTATTAACTTGCTCAGGGCCCCACTAATTTGTAATTTGCTGACTTTAGGTTTTTAAAATATCATGGTTTAAAAATAGTACAATGCTTGGGCTGGGGCTGTAGCTCAGTGCCAGAGTGCTTGCCAAGCATGTGTGAGGCACTGGGTTCGATCCTCAGCACCACATAAAAATAAACGAATAAAATAAAGGCATTCTGTCCATCTACTATTACAAAAAATTTTAAAAATAAAAATATTACAATGCTTGATATTGAAAAATCAGAACAAATAGCAGCCATAGTTTCAGATCAGGGGGTAGAAGAGTGTGCTGTTTTTGTGGTTCAGGGTCTGTATCTGGCATCTGGAGCAGTAGGCCAGTCTCTCTCTTTGGCTGTGTTCTTTTCTTACTCCTTACTTCTGCAACATCACAATTTCTGACACTCAGGACGCCAGCAGGTGTTTGATAGCTCTGTTAGTTGGTTTGGATACTGGATCTGCATTACCAAATAGAAACTGGGGAGCAATTTCTCACTCAGACTCTGTTAGGTGAACAGTCACATGGCCCTTAGCCCAGAAGGTGGATGACTGAGCTGGGAAGGAAATGCCACTTGCATTCCTATTCTACACTTGGTTGATTTTGTCCTGGCAAAGAATTTCTTCACGGTCTAATGCAGTGTTTGAATGTGGTTTTTAAACATGCTTGGAAATATGTTCACTTCCCTCTGTAATGAATCAACAACATGAAGGGCTGGGAAAAACTCAGAGATGGAGTCATTTGTACCACAGGGTCCGATCAACTTATGAAATTTTGATATCTTTGATATTTTCAGTTGTGATATTTGAGCCTTGATGTTAGAAGCTTAGCTCCTTCAAGACCCTGAGTATATCACGGATACCTGCCACTTGGAATCATAAAAGAGATCTTTTGTTGTTGATGTTTTTATGTTGTCAGTGACACACATAAAACATTTTACAACCTCATCTTTATGTCCATAATTTATGTGAGCACACTTCTTGACTGTGATCACACTTGAGTGTGGGAAAAACCAGAGTTGTTCTTGCTGACCATTTCCCTTGCAGCTTGCTGGGAAGGCTGATATTGAGTTACTGTCTTTGACCATGTTCAAGACTTTCACTGGCTCTTTTGACATGGTGTGATGACCACAGCACATGCTGTTGACCGCTGGCTGTTCTCTGTCAATCATGCTGTGGATGGATTAGCTGTTGGGGCAAGAGGAGGCCCTTAACCATATGGGAATATTCCTTTTTGGTACCCATGTGGCTGATGTTCCGTTTGCCCTGTCCCCCACATGGTCTTCCAGTTTACAACACTGCTCCCCAAAGCAATCTCTTCTCCTGGAGCATGAAAGTCATTGAGTGCTTCTCCCTCATGCTTGGGTGGACAGCTGGACTACATTTTCTGGTGCTTTGTCCGAATATAAGATGGAGTAATTTTGTCACACGTGCACAGTACAGATTGCTCTTTCCTTTTGTATCCACTGATTTCATGTGACTTTCCAAATTGCTGTTTGATAAGTGTTATGGTTTGGATGTGAGGTGTCCCCCAAAAGCTCACTTGTGAGCCAGTGCAAGAAGGTTTGGAGGAGAAATGATTGTGGTATAGCCTTAACCTAATTCAACAAACCAATCCCTGATGGGATTAACTGGGTGGTGACTAGTGGTAGGTGGGTGTGGCTAGAGGAGGTGGGCACTGCGGTCGGTCATGACTTTGGGGTATATATTTTGTATCTGGAGAGTGGAGTCTCCTTCTCTCTCTGCTTCCTGATCATCATGTGAGTTGTTTCCCTCTGCCACACTCTTTCGCCATGATGAGCCCCGAGAAATGGAGCCAGCCTTCTATGGACTGAGACCTCTGAAACCATGAGCTCTCTAATAAACTTTTCCTCCTCTATAATTGTTCTGGTCTGGTCTTTTAGTCACAGCAATGAAAAAGCTGACTCAAACAATAAGACTATTTTTTTTTTTTTTTGTACTGGGGATTGAACTCGGGGCAATTAACCACTGAGCCACATCCCCAGAACTGTTTTGTGTTTTATTAGAGACAGGGTCTCACCGAGTTGCTTGGTGCCTTTCTAAATTGCTGAGGTTGGCTTTGAACTCACAATCCTTCTGCCTCAGCTTCCTGAGCCACTAGGATTATAGGCATGCACCACCTTGCCTGGTAATAAGACTGTTTCATTAGTAGACTTTTCTGCTCTCTGGCCAGGCATGACTTTGTCATGATTTTGTGACTGGGTTTTCAAGATACTTAATCTTGTTTTATGTCTACAGAGTACAACTTGGACTTATGTATCTTCAGTTTTAGTCATTTGTTTTGGCCATTAATTTTTCTGAACATCCAATATATTTTATTCTTTTTAATTTTCATTCAATACATTTCAGTGATCAATTGCACTATTTTCCTATCACTTCATGGATTGACTCCCACCTTTCCATCATGTTTTTTTTTTTTTTAAATTATTTATGTTGCCCAAGCTGGTCTTAAACTTCTGGGCTCCAGTGATGCGCTTGCCTCAGCTTCCCAAGCTCCTATAGCTGGGACAATAGGAGTGACCATGTGCCCATCAGCCATTAATGATGAATTTATCAGTTTCATATTGGAAGGCCTGATTTATTCTAGGGCAGTGAGACAATTAGTTTACCTGTAACAGTGGCTCTGTCACTGTACTTAATTTGAAAATGATGAAAAATATAGATGAATTCTGCCAGAGTTCATCTATATTTAAACTTAAACTGTATTTAAACTCTGCCAGAGTTTTAAGATAGTTCTTGAGGTTAGGGTTTAGTAGATTGATGATCCAGTGATGGTCAGATTTTATATCTTTACTATTGAACCATCTGTTTACTTAAAAAAATATAAGAACATAGGCAAATAAGGAAAGCTTTTATGACTGTGTAAAACCACATGGTAGTTTTGAGCCTCATGCGTTTGTCTTGGCATAGATAGATCTATATTTGTGAATTATATCAGAGTTTTTTTCATGATTTACACTTGAAATGTTAGAATGACCAAAGCAATCCATTTTCTTCATCCTTTTTAGGTTTTTAATGAAAGCATTCAGATAACTCTAAAAATTAAGCGGAGTGAAATAATAAAATCATCCCTTAAATTATCAGAGCTGCTGTTGAAATTTTAAGATGCTCTTTCAAGATCTGAGACTGAACTTCCAATTTTTAAAATGTTGAACAAAAACATCTGCCCAAGATTATACTGAAAAAGAATGACCCTCAAGTTAGACCGTGGCATGGTCATTGAGCATGACCAGTCACAGTCTAGAGTGGGCTCCATGTCAACATTTGGCAGCACAGTTAATAGAAATTCAAACATAATCAAGGTAAAAACAAAAACAAAAACAAACTGAATTGGTTTGAGGAATTGCCTCATATTTTCCCAGACACTCAACTTTTATGACATTATATCAACATTCACACATCACACATATTCTTTAGGGTTACAGTCTAATTAATTCATGCTATATCTTAAAAAAATAAAACAGAATCGTGGCACTTCCTTTCATAAGGATATGATTACTTTAAATTTTTTGTTAGACTGTGGATTTAGGGATTTCTGAGGTTAGGGGGTCCCATTTATCTTGTTTAAAATATATGTTGCCCTGATATCATTTGTTCTTCATTGTTTGAGGATCTTTATGTCTTAGGTGCTTGGCATAGTGTCTGGAACATAGAAGACACCCCAAAGGGCTAAATAAATATTTATCCAGTGAATAAATTGATCAGGCAGCAAGGTATGGTGGCAGGAGCATTGCTTTGCAACAGACATACCTGGATTCCAGTTTTGCTTCTGCGACTGATTAGGCTGTTTGTTCTTGAGTGTCTTAGGCTCTCTGCTTTTATGTTCCAAAACAGGAGCCAGTCCCACAAAAATGGCAAAAATCACTCTATCTCAGAGTTTAAAACAAGTGACCCTCTACTGATGCTCCTGAGAGTTCAGAATTGTTTTTTCTCCTCCCATATTTGATTTCTTTATTTGGTAAGGATTTTGAGAATGTTCAGAGGAGGTGGGTAAACCATTGGGTCAAAGATGGAAAGGGTTAGGTTAAACCAGGGTGACCATCTTGAACTCAAATAGGAACTTTTATTTTGTTCCACAGTAGTTCTTATCATTATTAGATATAAATAAGTTAATTTTGGTGGCTAGCTCTTTTCATTCCATGCAGGACAGAGCACAGAAATATGTGGACACTAAGGAGTGGGGTGGGTAAGCTTTTTCTGTAAAAGACTTTGTGGGCCAGACAGTCTCTGTCTCATCTACTCAAAAGCAACACAGACATTATGTAAATGAATAGTCATGGTTTTATTCCAATAAAGCTTTATTAATAAAACTGGCAGGGGATTAGTTTGCCTGCAAGGTCCATACAGTTTCCACATCCAGGCTGCAAAGCAGTCAGCCCTTCAGTACATGTAAGGATCTGTTCCCTTTCTCTCTGTTTATCCTTGAGGACAAGGTCACCCATATATCAGGTGACCCTCTATCCTGAGACATTAAGATGAGTCGGAAGAATTTATAAGGGCCAAATAAATCTTGGATAAACTTATTTAAACATTTTATGTAATAGAATTTGATCTCATTATTTAAGAATGCCTTTATAATTTCAGTTCCAGAGTGTTTCACAGGTAAGTCTGAACAAAAATGCATGTGTATATGCTTGTCTCTAACTTTGTATGACGTCTTATTCTGGAATCTTAGGAATGCTTTATTTATTATCTCTTCCTTTTTGAGGGCAGGTTTGGTAATTCAGTGACATTACACATAATATTGTACCATGGTCTAGCTTTTTTAGATGCAGCCTCATTTCATTTTTTAAACTATTATGTTTAGTTACAGGCAGTGTTTTCAGAAACATTAAATTTTAAAAGTATCATAGTGTTCTATAATACTTGAAATCTTGCCTTTGAATCTACTACTAGACTGAGAATCTTTTGGACTTTCCTTTTCTCACCATTCCACATTTCAAAATTGATTAGTAGTTTTGAAAATAATTCTGTATTCTTGCTGTACTACAGAACAATTATCGGCATCTTGCTTTCACAACGCCGAGTGGCATATTTGTGGACATCAGGAGGATCCAGATGGCAACTTTACTAGACATTGGGAATAAAATGATTTGTTTAAAAGCAGGAGCTTGTATCCAGGAAAAGTGCTAATGTATTTTATATATATTCCTTAAATCATGTCCATACAGAGCTGATACAGTTTTCTCAAATATGCATTAACAACAGTC
Organism: Callospermophilus lateralis; assembly: GCF_048772815.1. NCBI lineage: Eukaryota > Metazoa > Chordata > Mammalia > Rodentia > Sciuridae > Callospermophilus > Callospermophilus lateralis. The sequence continues at coordinate 199,484,662 of NC_135305.1, read as the reverse complement.
ACAGGAAATCCCATATTTTATCTTAGGAAGCAGTTTTGACTTCATCTTTGAAACCTCTCAATAGAACAAACTCAGGTCAAATAGGACCAGACTTGGACATTTTAGCTGAGTTCAAGGTAGATAAGAATCACTGGCTGGATGGGATGAACCCCTGACTGGGTCAGTTGTCAGCCTTGGGGAGTGATCAGATTGGCCATGATGTAGTCATTTCAAACTCATTGGCCCACCTTACTTTCCCATCCTTCTGTTGGTGATTCGTTTTGGGGGAAGGAACAGAATAGTTAACTGATGAAAAACATGGGCTTGAATCATAGCTTGGCAGAGGAGGTGATGTTCGAGTAAAGACTGCATGTGGGCAGATGGAGCAGCAGCGTATGAAAAGAGGTGGAGGCCAAGGCCAAACAAGGGATTTGCACTAGCTGGAGCCCAGAGTAACCCGGGGGAGTGGTGGCTGATGAAGGTTGAGTCGGGGACAAGACTCAATGTTGAAGAGCTTTGAAGATCATAAAAGAAGGTTTAAATTTGAACTTTTAAGAGACATAGAACCACTGGAGGATTTTAAGTGGAGAAATTATGCAATCGTGTAGATCTATATATAGAAAGATTTTCATGCCTCTGGTAAGGCTGATGATCTGGGAGTAAGGCTGGAAGGGATGCAGCAATGTGAGGGAGGAAGTGGTTGGGATGGTCTAGATGGGATGTTGTGAAAGCTTGAACAAAGCAATGGCAGGACAGTAGGAAAGAAGAGGGAGCAGAGGATTTGGTAACTGTGGAGTTGACATTCATTTATGCATGTATGGCTCGAAGAGCTAAAAATAAGACCAAGAATCCAGTAGGAGGGACAGATTTCGGGGGAGAAGATGAGCAGGTTTTGGGAGATGCATTCTAAGAGATATCTATGAGATGTCTTTGAGGAGTTGTCTAGTAGAGACATCTTGGAAGAGAGGAGATGAGATCAGTCTGAAATTAAAACCAAGGGCTTCGATAAGATTGTGCATGGGGAACTACCAAAGATACAAATGAAAAAAAAAAAAAAACAAACCCCTGAGGAATACCTATGTATAAGGACTGAATGGAGGAAGAGAGACCCACCAAATCAGGGTGAACTGAAAGGAGTCAGGATAAGACAGAGTTTCAAGAAGCTGAGAGCATCAGGATGGTCATAGCTGCAGTGAGATGAAACAAAACAGACTAAATTTTGTTTACTGTGGCAATGCAGCAAGATAAGTCAGATCTCAGCAGGCCTGAGGAACTCTGCAGAAGGGCGTGAGCACAGATGGAGAACATGAAGTAATCTCTTATGAATTTTACCTGGGGAGGGAAGGAGAGAAGGCGACAGCTGGGGTGTGAAGGCACATAACAATGTCCTAGGAGTATGATGAGAAGATTGAGAAATGCACACTGTGAAGTCGTTAGAACAGTGAGCTTTGCTATAGGAGGTCCTGGATATCTCCCCTTTCTTAGAATCTCCATCTGAAATAATCCCGGTGATTCAGAGAATTGGGAGCTTTCTCCTGGAGGCTGCATGATCTCTTCATCAGTTTCTTCTCCAAGTCACTCCCTGAATGCATAGTGGTATCCTGGTTAGATTTCACCTCTGGAAGTGGTTCCAGCTCTTTCCTCTGCTCGAGCTGACCTCATGTTCTGGATATGTTCGTCAATTTGTCTGCTTTATGCAATTCCTCCTGTTTCCAGGTTTAAAAAATGCCCTACTCACTTCAGAATAACCGTTATTCTATTCTTATTCCTCTATCTTCTTTGTTATTGTGCCATGGCTGTTTGGACCAGAGCTGGACTTCTACCCGACAGCCACAAATCCAGTATCTGGCCAGTGGTGTAAGTGTCCTGATTAGAATAAATAAGCTGGACTAAGCATATTCTTTCCCCAAAGAAACTGGATTTTGAGATGTAGCAATTGTGGGGGACGTTCAAGAGAAAGGTGGTGGAGTGGTTGCCAAGCTGCTTTGGGTTGTCCTTGAGATATTCTTAAAATGCCTTGTGCTCCCCTGCCACCTAACCTGAGCTCCTTGAGTAAAAATTTTGCTTGCTTGTAACCAAAATAGCCCTGGCACCTTTTCTAGACTGCCACCGCTATTGTTCCTTTCTCGTCAGCGATGCCAATGAGTTCCTACTTAAGTGGCCCACTACAAGCATGATGTTCCTTTTCTGTCTTCTATTTTACATTTAAATGAGTGCAAATGTGTGTGTTTAATGTTTCTCATAGTGTGAAAATAAAATGGTCTCCTTTTTTTGAGGGATGGATACAAATTATCTTCTTCCAGGGAACACTGCATATTCTGTTTTAGTGTCTTAAACATATAAGGATTTATTCTTTCTAAAAAGAGAAATACAAAGTTTATAGGTCAGGGGTGGTGGGATGTTTCCATGATGTCATACGGGTTGGGTCTCAGACTTCTATTTTTATGCTCTTCAATCCTTAGGACTTGGCTTCTACTTTCAAGATCAGTGATCCAAGAAGGATGATAGAGCTCCAGTATCATCAACCATTATATTTACTTTTGTTGCAATAATCCTGATAAGCTAGCCTCGAACTCAGTGGCTTACAACCAATGGGTATTTTTCTGTATCATTCCAAGGTCTGTTAAGGTAGCCCCACTTCAGGCTGCAGGTCAGCTGGATTTAGCTGCAGGTTGAAGTTTAGGCCTGTGGCATCCTTATGAACATGCTCCTTGGATCACTAGCTACTTAGACTTTTGGCAGGAGCTTAACCAGAGGGTATATGCCTAGCTTCTGTTTACATTATATCCAGTAACAACATCCCATTAGCCAAAGTAACTAAGATTTCCAAAACTAAAATCAATGCAGGGAAATGCAATGGTTTGTAAGTGTAAAGGTGGTGCTGTGGTTTGGAAATGTCCCCTGAAGGCCAAGGCTTGGTCACTGGCCTGTGGCACTATTGGGATATGCTGGAATCTCTAGAAGGTGATTCGAGTTAGGTCATTAGATGATGACTTTGAAGGAGATATTGGGACCCAGGCCCCTTCCTATCTTTTCCTTTGCTTTCTAGTCACCATTAGGGGAATAGCCTCCTCTGTCATATGCTCCTGCCTTGAAGTACTGTGCTACTACAGGTCTAAAACAAAAGGGCCAAGTCACCATTGGGTTGAAACCTCTGAAACCATGAGCCAAAACAAACCTTTCCTGCTTTAAGTTGATTATCTCAGGTATTTTGTCACAGTAATGGAAAGCTGAGTAACCTAGGAGGGTTGTTTGTTCTATTAAGAGACGGAGGGAAGAATTGAAACCACAATACCACACACCACAGACATGACTGAATGCCAAGACCAAGGAAAGGGGTTGAGATGGACAATCAAATGTATCTATCAGTGGCAGCAGTCTCTTGAAGGAGTCAATCTGAAAGTCCCACTTAAAACTCTCAGTTAAATTCAGTGGCCAGAAACTTTCCATATGGCCATTCCTGACTTCAAGGGAGGCTGGTAAATATATTCTCTATTGCAGAGTTGCAGTGTGCTCAGCTGAAAGCTAGAGTTCCGTTACTAGGTCAGAAGGAGAAAATTGGTAATGAGTAGGCAACTAGCAGTTTCTTCCACAGTGTTCAGTAAGATGCATTGTGTCTGTTTTAATCAGTTTTTTTTTCTGCTGTGACTAAAAGACCTGACAAAAACAATTTTAGAGGAGGAAGAGTTTATTTGGGGGCTCATAGCTTCAGAAGTGTCAGCCCATAGAAGATTGATTCCATTTCTCAGGGCTCTAGGTGAGGCAGAGCATCATGGCAAAAGAGGCTCAGGACATGATGATCAGGAAGGAGGGAGGGAATGGGGGGGGAGAGAGAGAGAGAGAGAGAGAGAGAGAGAGAGAGAGAGAGAAAGAGAGAGAGAGAGAAGTGCATGTGAGAGCAAAGGTGCTGTCCTCACTGTACAAAATATAAAACCCTGACAGTCCCCTAATTCCCACCTCCTTCAGCCATACCCTACCTGCTTCCAGTTACCACTCAGTTAATCTCTATCAGGAGATTAATTCACTGATTGGGTTAAGACTCTCATAAACCCATCAATTTACCTTGAAACCTTCTTCCGTTGTCTCACACATGAACTTTTGGGGGACACCTCACATCTAAACCATAACACTACCCCCCACTCTTGTGAAGTAATATTGAGTTAAGATGTTCACTGTGACTGCTTAATAGACACCTTTTAATAAATAAACGATGACTACTATCTAACAAAATTAAACATTGCTGGACTGCTGCTTTTGTAAGGAGAAAATAAAAAACAACAACAACAAAATATCCCCAAGTCATTTGATTTCTCCTTGACAACTCAGGAGATTTCTCCTTCTGAAATTCAGTTTATTGAACTTTAATTTACTCCTAAAATATAAATGATAGGGCCAGGTAGAGTGGCTGTTAAAGACTTCTAAAAAAGAAAGTGAGTATCCCAAAGACATTTACCTTCAGGGAAGTTTCCCAGATAAACGATTCCTCCAGATTTTGCTAACTCCCAACTTAAAAAAATAACACTTTCATTTTCCTTTCTTCCTTTTTCTCTGTACTATTTATCACCATACTTGATTATTTTATGATCTATCTCTTATCAATAGGAGGACGATGACCTGAAGGCAGGACATTTGTGATTTTGTTCACTGTTGGGGAACTGGATTGCTGAAAATGGTCCTTGATGATGATTTGGAGTTGTCTGGCCAACAAACCAGAAAGAACTAGGAGTTCCAGTTCTCAGAGTGGTTTCCTGGGGTTGTTGCAGCTCTTTTATGACCTTAGAGCAGTCATAAAAGACAGCTTAAAGCCTGGAAAGATATTAGGTCCTACCCACCAGCAGCTGAACAAACATGTGACAGTCTTCTAGACTTCTTGTTAGGTGTGATAAAGAGAAAGACAGCTCCTGAAATCTGGGAGTCATTCTGATGCTATCATCTCTGCCTTGATGTTCTGTGGAGCATAAACACTTTCTCAGAACAACAACATCAGACAAGGCTGCTCTGTCACCTGATTGAACAAAGCAAGACTAATCTATAATCATGACTCATGTCAGTCCGAGACCTGTTGAGAGGTGGGTAGTGGGTACAGTTTCTGTGCATTCAACATCCCTCCTAGACAGGGCCTGGGACTGTGCAACTCCTGGGACAATTGCAACTCTCTGAAATAGGTATGGAGTGCTGAGAAGGGACCATTTCACAACAATCACAACAACTCAAGGAGCCAATGAGCAGCCTCAGGTGGTACCAAGAAGCCACGAAGCTGGAGGAACATTCTGCAACTTGTTTCTGACAGCAGGGAGTAGGCACTTGGAATATTGGTGCCAAGAAGGATGGTGTAGTTGGGCTGCCTTGGAGTCTAGCGATGTGTGCGGTAGCTAGATAGAACCGGGTGGGGGGGGGGGGATGTTGCGGAAAGTCTGACACCCTCATGGCGGGGAGGGGCAAGAATTGCAGAGGTCTCAGGACGACTTTTGAACTGCAGTCCATAGAAAATGAGGGTAGTGTGTATGATCAAAACCTGGTCCTGCCAGGTCCAGCTGGAACTGCGACCGGAAGGAGGGAGGGCTGCACTCCGCGGGGCGGGGCGGGGCGGGGCGGGGCCTCTGAGGGGTCCCCTGGGGCCGCCTTTGGGAGCTCACAGGTCCAACCCGGGATGTGAGCTTAAGTTCAAAGCCCGGCTCCGCCCGGCCTCCTGGGCCAGGCGCTGCGCGCACAACCCAGCCAGCGCTGGGAGGGCGGCTGCGGCTGTGCGCGGTTGCTAAGCCCCGCGCCCCCGGAGACGTTCCCGGTGGCTGTCGCCGGGCGCGACGCTGGGCGGGCGGCGGGAGCGAGAGAAGGAACGCCAGCGCCGGCTCGTTGCTGCTGCACCTCGCTGCTCCCTGCCTTCCCGCGTCCGCTCGGCCGTCGAGCCTCGTCCCGCGTGGCCACCTCTGAGCCAGGCTCGCCCGGAGCCCTCCGCTGCCGCGCCATGCCGGCTGCCACGCCCGCCCCGCGCCCGCCGCCGCCCCCGGCCCGGCCGGCCCCCAGCTGCCCAGTGCGGCCTGCCCCTGGTAAGTGCCGCCGGGTCTGGGCGCCGCCTTGGCGGGCATGGGAAGACTTAAATCACCTTATCTCTGGACCAAGCTGGGTGCGGGATGGGGCAGCAGAGCCAGACCCCGCAGGTTGCCCAAAGCGTGTATGTGTGTCTGTGTATGCGCTTGCGTGTGTCTACACCACCTGGAACTCGCTTGCTAGAGGGGTAACGCTGTCCAAAGCTGGTTTCCACTCCTCTGGCAGCCAGATGGCCCTTCGTGGAAAACGTTCTGGGCATCCTGTGGGGTGTCACAGGGTTGCAGAAAGAGAGAAGGCGCCTGGGAGGGGACTGACGTTTATTGAGCATCTCAGTGTGCAGGCACTTTACCTAAAGTTCACCTCATTTCATCCTTTCCACACACCTGTCAAGAAGGGGGCATTAGCTTCATTTCTTCTCTGGGAAAACGGAGGCTCCCAGAACTCCTACTTTGCCTAAGATTGTGTCACTTGATAGTGATAGAACTGGAACTTGAATCTGGTCTCCCAAACTCTGACCCGTCTAAAGGAAAGAAAACTCTCGGTAGAACAGATGAAGAGACACAACAGAAATGAAAGGCGATTAGGAAAAAGACTACAGGCAGAGCATTTGGAAAATTAACAGGAAAAAAAAAAAAAGTAGGCTCGTGAAGTATCTCTTTAATTAATTTCAAATATAGGTCCACATTTACGCTTTCTTCCACGTCTGGCTCTGGGGGCGAAGTGTGGTGAGGAAGGGAGAAGACTAGTAAGTGCTGGGCAGAGGCGTTTGGGGACACCTTTTCAGAGTATCCGCCTGCTTGGGTGTTGGGGGGGGGTGAGGAGAAGTTGTGGAGGGAACTAGGTTATTATTCATTCCTGACAGTTAGTCATCTCTCCACCTTACCCCCTCCCAGTGGATCCCGTTTCCTTTCCTTTTCTTGATGTATATCTGAGAAGACAGTTGTCAAATTGGAGCTGGGTCCCACCTTCATCTCTGGCTCTCATGAAATATCTTGGCACTAGGTGACCCTGCACTTTGGGGATTATGTCAGGAGCCATGAAATTGGTCTGTGCTACTGCTTGCAGAGGTGATCTGCTGGGTTAATGCTGAGCTAGTGATCACACTGAATGAGGCATCTAGAATAGCAAACATTAGGGCTTACCCTTAGGCAAGGTAGCAAAAAAACAGGGGCCCCAGGGAGACCGAAAAGAATATTGGGTTTGGCTGATAGCCCAACTTGAGAAAAGCATTTCAGTTTAATATTTGGATAGCTTTGAGTGGTGCCAGGAAACGCTTCCCTGGAGAAAAAAATAGAAAAAAGCAGAAAGCCGTTTCTGAAAAAATGCACGGTAACTTTTTCCTTGATATTTGAAAGTTCTTTGAGGCTTATTTCCCCTCCCCCTTGTACCAGGGCTTGAACCCAGGAGCACGCTACCATTGAGCTACATCCCTACCAACCCCCTCCTTTTTTTTCCTTTCCTTGAAATTTTGAGACCCCCCTCACTGGCTAACTTGCCAAGGGTGTCCTTCAACTTGTGATCCTACTGCCTCAACCTCTTAAGTAGCTGGGATTACAGGCATGTGCCCACCACACCTGGTAATCCATGTCCTTTCAGGGAGAGCTTTGCAATCTTTGTGCACTTGGATGCCCTGAGTACTTTTACTCTCAACTTTCAGGACCCTCCATTTCTTTGTTGGAGGATGACTTGGGCTACAGGAACCTGCTTTGTTTTGGGGAACTGAGAGCAGAGAGTGTTTGGAAATTTATAACTCCTCTGGGGGCAATCCCTAACCAATGACGGATAGGTGATGAGTATTCATAGTTCAGCTTCAAGGTCCTTCACTGGGACACTCTGAGGCATGACATCTCCTGTTTTCAGAGATTTTCTGTGGAGTCACATCAAATTGACTTCCACGAATCTTTGAGTCTTTGCCTGGCATGCTTCTCTTTCTTCAACTCACTTCTTCATTCCCCTACCCTTTTGCCTAGGAATACCTCTTAGTATACTTTCAGAGGAAGTCTTACTCAGGATCTGATTCTAAGGAACCCAAACAGAAACATGGACCCTTCTCACTCAAGTAACTGGTGACCTGGGCTTGTCTGTAGGTTGCCTTTGCCTGAATTCACAAAAGGTGTTCCCCTCTGGGTGGGTGGACCCCTGTGTCCAGGCACCGAGTTGGCGAATAGGGGCTCAGTACCAGGAGCCCTTATCAGTGTGCCTCTAACTGTGCACATAGTACTTAGCATTCTGGGAGGCACTTTGAATGCTCAGAAAAACGAAAGCCAAATGGAGAGTAGTTCAACAGTCCCAAGATCTCAGTTCTAGGTTTTTCTTATCCTCCTTTTCCCCAGTTCAAGGGAAATTTTCCTTTCCATATGTTCCTGGATATTTGAATATTTCAGGCAGATGTTGTGCTTTTCTCTGGACCAGCTGGGAAAATGCCTTTGCATCTTTCTAAAGCCAATGAAGAGAAGGAAAAGGGCTGTCTTAGCCAGTGAAGCCACAGTAGCACAGACTGCTGTGGGGTGGTGGTGTCTTGTCAGGGAGGGTGGGCAGATCTCTACCAGCCTGGCTTCCAGGGCTCCCAGGGACACCCTGTCTTGACGGTGCGGTCACTGTAGCTGAGGTGGGCAGCTTTAGTTGGAGGTTTTTGCTTGATGGAGTTTCTTTTCTTTGGGTCCAGGGGCCCATTGTCTCTGATAATCCTGAGTTTCCCCACCTTTTCCTGTGGTGGTTGCCTGTTAATGTCTAAATTTGGCCCATCTGGTGGTAGAGCAGAGCCCCCTTTAAAGATGCATATGTGGGGGCGTTCTTTGAAAAGGATGCTTTTGTTAACTGCCTGGTAATATAGGTCAGAAAAGGGAAATCCAGGGAAAGTGGAAAAATGGGAAGAAGACATTTGTACTAGCAGTCGGGGAGGGGTGTTGGGTTCCATTCCCAGAGATCTGAGGCCTGTGAGTGACTTGGGGCAAGTCCTTGAACTTCTCTGGGAACCTCCGTGTCTTCACCTTTCTTTATTTAATAACAGTTGTCCAGCTGTGTGTTGTTTGATGTTCAAAGAGGAAATATTTTCATTGACTCATCAAACAGTTATTGAGCAAGCTTATAAAATCTTTACCTGGGGACAACTGGCAGTCTCTTGGGGACAGTGGTATATGTAGAGGCATTAAGATGTAGGTAGTAAGTGAGAGAATTGAAATAAACACCAGGTCAGAGCCTGCGTGAGGGGCCCGTGAATGTCTCTAAGAGTTCCTGGACTGGTCTTGAAGTCTAAGTGTCACAGAAATTTGCAAACATCAGGATGCTTTATAATGTGTGGTTATCCATTTAGGGCTCTTGACTCCATCAAAAATGGCCCTCAGATCCTGGGTCTGACATTGGAAAGCCATGTAATCCAGCCACTAAATTTTCTTATTGGTAAAGTGAGCTTGTTTAAGATTTTGCAATATGAAGCACTTATCTGATATTACAAAGGAGGAAAATGTTATAATTAAAGTGAACTTTTAGGCTGAAGAGGTTCCATTCAGCTACCTTGGGCCTGTACTCTTCAAATACTTATGGGCCTTTGAATCATCTGGGGATCCTGTTAACGTGCAATTCTGATTTAGAAGGCCTGGGAGTGAGATCATGCTTTTCTCAGTGGCTTCTAAATCTTGTAGTTGTTGCTCATTTGGGGACCACATTTTGAGCACAGGGCCTTAGGCCAGTCTTTCCTTCCCAGGTAATCTGAATCCCTTGAACAACCCTGTGTCTGGGGAGAGATAGAAAGTTCAGGTCTCCTGGGCAGGTCTTTCCTAGAGCTGGGTTGGAGACAGCTGAGAATTTCTGTCCTTGAGTAAGATGTTGTCCCTGGCAGGTAATGGATCTAATTCAACTTCCTTCAGATGCCTGAAGGACCAGGAAGAATTCAACTTTTTTTCTATGTCCTGGTACGAAGTTCTTTCTGGCCAAATGGTGCCCACTTTTGCATGCTGAGCCTGAGGAGGTAGAGGTGTATAAACCACTAGGCCTATCACAGTGTGGTGGGGTGGAGTGGGGTCAGGCATTGAAAAGTGTAATTATGACACGATGAGGTAAGCATTCTGTAGAATTCATGGATGATGGAGAGGCTGGTTAAAAAGTGAGGGAAAATGGGGGGAATTTTCCTGGTAGTAATTATATCTGGACTGGGTTTTAAAAGATGAATTACTATGACTGGAGTAGAGAAGGAGGGCAGAAGTATCTGGGGAGTTTCATTCTAGGGTTAAGGAACAGCATGTGCAAAGTAGGGTGCTGTGGAACAGCTTGATGTGTTCCTGTCATTGAATTAAAATTCCTGGGATATGAGGTGTTGTGGGAAGGGCTTGGGGGGGAGAGGGCTTAGTTCCTGAAGCTGGATTGGTCAGGATAGGCTAAGCTCTGCTGCAGTAACAAATTGAATTCATCATCTTAGTAGCTTAACCTAGGAAAGATTACTTCTCACTCACAGTATGTGTCTCTCACAGGTGAGTAGAAGGCCCCAGTTTGACATTTCACAACCTGGAATATATGGCCTGTGTAGTCACCAGTGCCAGAAAAGAGTGGGACAGTTGCTGTCTTCCATCTGCCTCCTCTGGAATGAATGCATTGTTGTTTATTTCCACACTCCATTGGCCAGAACTAAAATTGTGAGGGGCCTTGGAATTGGTGATGGGTGGAGAGGAGATGGATGGGAAGTTCAGAGAACATCATTGCTTTCCACATTTGCCTGAAGCCAGTTTCTCAAATGGAAGTAATCTTTGGGTTTCAGAAAGAAAGAAATAAAGGAAGGAAGGAAGGAAGGAAGGAAGGAAGGAAGGAAGGAAGGAAGGAAGGAAAAAAGAAAGAAGAAACTTGTTGATGCCTAGTATTAGCTTAAATTATTTTTATTACAAGGTAATTCAAATATATAGTAGCATTAGCTCCAGCATTCTGTTTACTGATCCCAAAGAAAGAATCTGAAGGACTCAACAGAGAGGGAGAAGGTTTGGGCCTTTGATTACTCATGTGTTCCTTGGGGGCTGCCGGCCGAGACAACGTGGAGGGCCAGGCTGCTTCTTCAAGCAGTGGGAATATAGAGCATAGGTTGTGTGCCCACTGTGCAGATGGATTTCTTCAGATGTTTTATGAGTGCATTCCTTTACTTTACAATCAAGGTCGCTCTGCTTTGATTCCCCACTGTTTCAGTCAGCTTTGTGTCACTAAGACCAAAAGACCTGACAAGAACAACGTAGAGGAGGAAAAGGTTATTTTGGTTTATGGTTTCAGAAGTGTCAGTCTATAGACAGCCGACTCTGTAGCTCTGGATCTAAGGTGAGGCAGAACATGATGGTAGAAGGGCCCAATGTTCTGCAGGAAAGCGGCTCAGGACACCGCAACCAGGACGGAGAGAGAGAGAGAGAGAGAGAGAGAGAGAGAGAGGGAGGGAGGGGGGGGCACAGGAGAGCAAGCTCTGTTCACTAGGGACAAAATTTGTACCCCCAAAGCACACCTCCAGTGACCTCCTTCCTCCAGCCACACCCTACCTGTCTGCAGTTACCATCCAGTTAATCCACATCAGTGGATTAATCCAATGATTAGGTTACAACTCTGGTGATCTAATCATTTCACCTCTGAATGTTCTTGTGTTGTCTCAAACATGAGCTTTTGGGGGATACCACATATCCAAATCACAAGACCTACCTAAAGTTTGGAGACAAGGGAAGTGGCCAATTTTCCTTCCCTTTGACCATGTTATCACTTCTTTAAGTCCTTCTTATGTCACCACCAGGAACGAATCTTTCTATGCCCTGGCTAGTTATCCCAACAGACCCTGAGGAAGCCATGGGTCTTGGAGGTAGGCTGCATATGGAAGATGATGGAAGGGAAGAAGAGTCAGGGTGACTCTTTGTCATGGGGGTCTAGGGTGATATGCCAGTAATTAGGATGAAGACTACAGGTGTGCCCAGCAAGGACAAAACAGAGCAAGACCACAATCCTCTCAGGCCATTTCCATCATCCTGTCTTGAACTGACATGAGCTTTCCTGAACCAGTTTTTGATAAACTGTCGCACTGTGCGGTGTCTATAGTTCCTCTATGGAACATTGAATTAGTGATCATTAGGATGAATTGAGCAGCTTTATTAACTTCTCTCTGGTGCCTGTTTCTTCTGATCTGCTGGAGTAGGTTCTGGACACATTTTGCCCAATTAAGCACTATTTTTTTTTGTCTTTTACTTGTTTCAGGAAAGTGAAAAAAAATAATTATAAGAATTGCAGATGCTTGTGAGATACAAGCTGCCATGCTTATAACGTGAGATGAGTTATCTGCCCTCAGTGTTCAAGAGCTCACTTTCCAGCCTGTTCTTTTAGACAGAGATGCTTAAAATTCTCCAAGGAGTGACACGGCACGGGTTCAGTGATCTCTAGATAATTACATAACGAGGACAATGGAAACTTCACACTTTGGGGAAGTGGAAGGCAGAGAACACGAAGACACATGCACACACACACACACACACACGCACACATGCACATACACACACAATTTGCAAACAAGATAAATTCATGCAATTTTCTAGAGTGAAATCTTGTGTTCATTACATTTTCAGTATTAAATAGTTAAAAATCTAACAGTGTTTCCTCTCTGTAAATGATTAACCTAATGCACTTACTGATGGAAGTGATGAGGCACAAGCTGCCCGAGTGGCTTTTACTCTCCTGTTCCCACTTGTGATGAACTTCTATGCTCTCTTGGTCTTGGCACAGGGGTCATCTTCATAAGCCACTGAGGCCTCTGGGGAGACATATGACCTCTTCTTCTCAAATCTCTTTGGAACTTGTGATTAAAGTTTTGTGATCAAGTGAATGTCTGTCACCCCCAGAGACCACATGCTCCATGAAGGCAGCACTATGTCTTCTTATCCCCAACTAGGGGAGCATTTTTGCTTAACAGCAGTTTCCACCTGTAAGCTGCTGCAGGATACCCTAAAAGAAGCACATTTGGATCTCAGGGTTGGTTGGAGGAACAGATCTCCTAGCAGTAACAGCTGTGATTTTAAGAGCTTCTCTTCCAGGGATGGGTTCAATGAGGCTAGTTGTACAGTTTCTTTAAGATGTTGTTTGGTTTCAGATGGCTGCAGCCAGAGTTGCCTGGAGCTTGCGTCTCTACATCGATGGCAAAGACTGTTGATCTTGCCAGATACCCATTACTCACATTCTTTAGCAGATGCTGTCAGTCCCTGTCCATGGTTCCTGACCCCTCTCACCTTTCTTGTTCTGATGTTTCCCGCTGCAAGCCATTGCAATACTGTTGAGGGCCTTCTCTGGTTGCAGAGGCGGGATTGGCCCATTTTTGGTGCATGCAGGAAGTGCTGGGCAGTTAATACACCTTGGAGCCATCCTCCAGTGCTACCAGAAGGGACGAGTAGATAAATATCAGTTTCCTTGCTCCTCTGGTGGGACTGCCAGGCACACTGAGGCATGTGCTACCCAGCCTCCCTGGAGATTCCCAGCAGAACTGAGCCCAGGTTGCCCACAGCAGTGAGCTGCTGGCTCACATCATTGTTGTGACTCTTTCAGTGCTTCTGGGGTTCAATCCCCCAGGTGGACTCAAATCTTTGTTTCAGGCTCAGCTTTGGGGAGAATCCAACCTAAGGTGCTTCTGGGTTGGTTGAGGTCATGTGACCATCTCCATCCAGCAGATGGTGGGTGGAGGTGCTACGTGTCATTTCTCACGCAAGGCAGGTAAGATCCAGAGCACCCTCCCTGTCTGTTCAGTGGCTGCATATTTTGGATGGGGGATTGAGGCTGCATGTTTCATAGGGAGAATCTGACACGGGAGGGCTGCTCAGTGCACACTGAATTCATAAGCAAGAAACTTGGCCCTTGAACTTTTTGGCATTTTTTTTTCAGTTGAGGTACCGACCTACCTGACACGTAGCCTCAATACTGCCCTTTTGGGGTGCCACCACTTATGTCAGCTCACCCTACATTCTGGACTGATCCATAAGAGCTCTGGGAGCTTCTACCTGTGATCTCTGTTAATGCTAACCATTTCTAAACTCCTTCCTTCTTCTGTTGTTTGATAAATATTATAAAAGTAAAATTTATGCTCTTAGTTCAGCCAGCAGTAATTTTGGTATTATTAGTGAGATGAAAGTCCACATTCATTTCATTTCCAATTTATTAACTAATTGTTTCAATATTGAATAAAAATTATTCTGACCTTCCTGCTTGGTTTGTGATCATCTTTTATTATACATTAAATTGTTATGTGATGTTGTATCTATTTTGGGCCTACAGTATTTCTTTTTCCTTGAGTTCTTGTGCAAGGACTGAGACACTGTAATTGTAGTTCTTTAATATATTTTACGACCTTCATTATTCATTACTCATCTCCTTGTTCTCCTTCAAAAATTGCATTAGTACTGAAATTGCGTGGAACCCACAAATTACAATAGGGAGGAACTGTATATTGTTAAACAAGTGGTTTTAACATGTCAGGACTTCACATTCTAGAATGGACAATCATTTCCGTGGCTTTTCTAGTTTCTCTCACAGTTTAGTAGTCTTCCTTATGTTGATCCTGCATATTTCTTGTAAAAGTTATTCCTAGGAATTTTCAATAGGTTGACCTTGTAATTTTTTTTTTAGTTTTTCCTGTGACTTTTCAACTTATTGCAGTTACATAGAAAAGCTTGTGTGTGTGTGTGTGTGTGTGTGTGTGTGTGTGTGTGTGTGTAAGCCTTCCAAAATCTATAGAAAATTAATATTTAAGTAATATAAATGTATATAATCAAAAATTTTTGTCTTGTAACTGACCACTTTCCAACTCCATCTTGAAGTAAAAACACTTGAAACGATGTCATGATAGTCTATGAGCTCTAATTGCCTTTCCAGGTAGCTTAGAATATATAAAAGGTATGTCCTGGAATTGAAATAAATTCATGGAGGGAGGGAGGAAAATAAAGAAAAGGCCCACAAAGGAATCGGGCATTTGGTAGGAATCACTGGATCTTGTCCCCACTGACCAAATACAGGATTATATAGGAACCATGAAAACAAACAGTTTGTGTTCATAATCTCCCACACATTTAAAACCTCCTGTAAATGTCTCAGGTTAGAGACTTCACTAGCCTGAACGTCAAAGTCTTCTCCTTAGACAGTTGGCACTTGTCAGTAGTAACCTCTTTATCTTTGGAATCTGGATAATAAGAGACAATGTCAGAGGCAGCCGCCTTCTCATTGATGTTGACAGCTGAGCCTGGCAGGTCTGACTGGTTAACATAAAAGTAAATGAAAGGACACCACATCCCAGATCAGGGTCTTACCTGTGTGCCATGTAAAACCCAAATCACTGGACTTATTCATTTAAAAAGAAAAAAGAATAAGAAGTCAAGTGTGCTAGATTAGAGCCCCTTTCTCTCTTTGGAATTTGGGGTCAATTGATGCGCAAGTGTTGCAGAACTTCCCAGTAATTGGATTTATGGGGAAGTTCCCGGGTTCAGTGGTGTAAGCATATAATGCTTTGGGGTGCCACCACTTATGTCAGCTTTGGGAAATGAAGGCTTTTCAAGCTTTTTCTTTAATGTCATTGTATTAACTTAGAGTTCCAATGAATGGATCATTTTCTACAAGGACAGTATAACCAACCATGTTTTACAGGTTTCAAAGTTGGTATTTTCCAAAGATGTTCTGTAGTGTGAAAGGAAAACATTCACCATAAGCAACAAAGGGGAACAAAGAATATGAGAACCAGTTGACAGACCCTAGGGTTCCCAGGGTCTGGGAACATTTCTTAGTTATCTACTTTTCCCTCCCAAATGCTTTGTCAACATTATAAAGATGGTAGTGGCTGTCCAGTTCTCTTTATGTTTAGTTACCTGCACTTTCTTCATCAGGGTACAAGGTAGGTGCCCAGGTGAAGCTGTGTTCTTAGAGAGGAAAATGGAGTGTTAGTGTTGAGGGAAGGAGAATTGAACCAGGGGTGCTTAACCACTGAGCCACATCCCCAGCACTTTTTTTTTGGTATTTTATTTAGAGACAGAGTCTCACCAAGTAGCTTAGTGCCTTGTCATTGCTGAGGCTGGCTTTGAGCTCTCGGTCCTCCTGCCTCAGCCTCCCAAGCTGCACCACCATGCCTGGCTCATTTTTAATTTTGAGACAGAGTCCCACGAAGTTGCTTACGGCTTTGCTGAGTCGCTGAGGCTGGCCTTGAATTTATGATTCTCATGCCTCAGCCTCTTAAATCACTGGGATTACAGGCATGTGCCACCATGCCAGCTAAAACTGGTATCTCTTTATCTTGCCCCCAGCATGTTCACAGTGCCACTAACAATATATGTGTTTTTTTAAGTAAGCATGTTAGGAACCAAAGAAAAACATACATGACAGAGTTTTTTTTTTTTTTTTTTTTTTTTTTTTTTAATTGAGAGGAGGGAGTTGAGCTTCAAATATCTGCTTGTTTCAGGGAAATAAATAAAGTTTTCTATTTTCCATGCTGCTTTGAGTAACTTAGAAACTCTGAAAAGCTCCTGGCTAGCTGGCTGTCTATGTCTGGAGTTTGTCACTGTGCTTTTTTAACCTACAATTAGCTAGGATCTGCTAAAAGTGCAGCCAGTAATTGTCATATCCTTTTATAGCATAAGAAATTCTTTTTCCTTAAATGTTCTTATGATTCTTTTCCTACCCTTGACAGTATCAGTTTTTTAGTGTAAAAGCTACAAAATTAGATACTGGGGAAATCACTGATAATTACCATGAACTAGCTAGGCACTTCTCCATATGTTTTTAATGAGCGCCTACTACATGCCACTGTGGTAGGCATAGTCATTTTAATTAATGGTATTAGTACGGAACTGGGGGACTGGGGAGACAGAGGTTAAACATCATGCAAATGCTTGAGTGATTTGAGATCCCTGGCCAATCTGAAGGAAAGCAGTAAGGATGTGTGTGAGGGAAATAGTTTGGGTAATTCTACCTTTTTTTTTTTTTTTTTTTTTAATGAAGTGGAAGAGAAGGAATACCTTCTATTCTGGAATTCTAAAAATGCCACAAAATAGCCAATGCTTATTCTTGTTTTAAAATTTAAAGGATTTTCATAATTTGGGGTTAGAATCAGAACCTAAGATGTGGATGATTTCGCAGGTGACATTTGGGGAAGACCCCTCAGAAGAAGAGAGCTTGAAGGCCAGGTGGTCAGAGGGGGGAGCCCAGCAAGGATGTGGGGCCTCCGCTGGGGACACCTGCTTGGATCTGGGTGGGCACCATCAGCATCCATGACAGTCTTCTGGGCCTGCAAAAAGTTGATGTCTCAGTAGCTTTAGATAAATTTGGGGTCAGAGAGAGATGAGAAACCCTGGCTCCAGGGCTGCTTGGCTCAGCCAGTCCATTCTGGTGGTTCTGGACTCCACTAGTGGGCTGTTTGCATCCACCCTACTATGCGTTCATTGGGTTCTTCCATGTGACACCTGTTCATTGCCAGCCTGCCACATGCCTGGCACTAGGTCTTTGTGTTTGGAATCTTGCCAAGCAAGACCCGTTTAGTAGAGTCAATTCTTGCAAATTATAGATATTTTGCCCAAAGCCAAGAAATGGCATTGTAAGGGCTCCTGAAGAAGTTCAACCCACAGGCCCCTGGAGACACCAGAAGCTGCCAAGGTTTCCTTCTACCAAGGCTCCGAGAGCCTCTGTTAAAGCACTTGGCCATGATGCTCTCTAAAGGCTTAGTTGCAGAGTTGGGCTGTTTGAAGGAACCTGTTCATTTGTCCCCACTGGGGCTGGCTTCTCAGCAGAGGAGCAGGCTTGCCCCGGTGACACTGTTGTCAATGGGATTTCACCAGTGTGGAGAGTGCTGACCCTGTGTAGGAGACGGGATGCCTGTCACCTTGGTGTTATTTACAGCCATCTGGGAGGCTGGGCTGGCGGTGACCCGGCAGGCTCCCCCGGCCCTGAGGACGGCAGAGTGCTCTTCCAGCAGTGATGTGGGCGAGGGCCCCTTGCCCCTCAGGGGGGTGTTGGGACTGCTGCTGCCACCTCAAGATGCCTGATGGATGCCTGCTGCCATCAGGGTGTTGGCACCATGCCTTTCTTATTCTAAACTAGAAGAACACCAAGCCCAGGCTGAAGTCCCAGCTGGAGGAAAAGTTTGCATCTTAATCTACTTTATGCCAACATCATTCTCCTTTGTTTGGAATCTTAATAGACTTTGGGGACTTGTCTTTTTAGATGATCCTGTCTGCAGGGATATCAGGGAAAAACCCACCTGTTTTTTGCCATCTGTAGGAATATTGCGTGACTGTATTTTGCCTAATTGGGATGCTGGCTGGCTTAACAACTAGGGCAGAGCTAAACGAAGCTGCTTTGCTTAGGTGTTGATGGCTGAGGATGAGTGTGAGACCCACTCCATTTCTTTGGGAGGATGCCATGAGTTTTGCTTTATTCCAGGGTTACAAGGGACACTCTGAACTTGTCAGTGTCATCGTTCAAAAAGATTCAGGATCTGTGGAAGATCGTTTTAGTTCTTACTAAGTAGCTGTGTGACCTGTGGATAATTGCTTTCTTTCTCTGGTCTATAGTTGTTCTCTGTTAGTTGGGAGTGATGGGAGATGTGTTTTCAGTTCCAGTGTGCAAAGATTTGCACCCACACAGTCTTTGCATCCAACTCACGTGTCTTAGATTGGATTCATGATACTGCTTTTGTTTACAAAGGATTTGTATTTCAACATAAGCTGCTTGTGAGACTTTTTTTTACCAGCAAGTGGATTTGATCGTGTAAACAATCATTTACTGAATATTTATGGCAAGTTCTCCTCTGTGGGGTGGTACCTAAATTGACAGCACAGTGGAACTATTTAAGTTATTTATTTTTTCTTGAGTGAACTTTGATAATATGGGTCTTTCATGGAATTCATTTCATTTGTCTTACTTATTGGCTTGAAATTATTCATGATATTTCCTTATTATTATTTTATGTAAACCACCCCAGTGTTTGAATGAAAGCTGTATGTTTTTTGGAAACATTTCTTAGAATTATTTGGCTTGCTTGTTATCTAATTATATGTTGTCCATGAAGGCTGTCTCATCGGGGAATCAAAATTCTTTAGGAATAACTTTTTAGCTGGGCGCAGTGGCACATACCTGTAATACCAGTGGCTCAGGAGGCTGAGGCAGGAAAGATCAGGAGTTCAAAGCCAGCCTCAGCAAAAAACAAGGTGCAAAGCAACTCACTGAGACCCTGTCTCTAAATAAAATACAAGATAAAGCTGGGATTGTGGCTCATTGCTCAAGTGTCCAAGTTTAATCCCCAGTACCCCCCACCCCCTAAAAAAGAATAATTTTTTAAAAGAAACTGTAAGCGGTTTGCCTCCTCTGTCCTGAGCAGCAATGGGTAGGGAAGTCTCCACCTGCTCTTCAGATACACCTCTGGTCACAGCAGGGGACAGTGTTCAGGAATGGGCTCTGACGGACGGTTCAGGTATTCCAGGTGTCCTGACGTCCATTTAAAATCCCTCCAAACCAAAGCGTTGTGAAGATGTGGAAATGAGACAGACTCCTTTGCTGCAGTCTGGCTGGGCACAATTCAGGAGCCACTTGTCAAAAGAAAGAAACTTTATTTTTAGAACCACACGCCAAACAAAACAGCTCCTCAGGAAAAACCCTCAGAGCCCAACTGCCACCACCGGCTTCCCACAAGCCTCTCCACCTCCCACAATCCTCCTGCACTTGAGGCCGATTGGCTGGGTTGCGTGGGTGGAGCCAAAAAAAGTCCCCCAATGAGCAGCTCCGTGGTCTGAAAGGGCGGGGAAACAGCCCAATGAGCATCACTGCAGAGGAGCCAATCAGTTGGCAGCTAGAAGTTGCTGGGGCCGCTGTGAGCCAATCATCAGCTGGCAGCTGGAAGTTTGCTGGGCCCCTTCGGCTGTGGCTCTCAACACTCATTGCTTCATCTCTCTTGAGAAGAAGTTGAGGGAACTTGCTTTTCTAATGATTTCTGCAGCCTCGTTTGCATGCAGGGAATGCCACAGAGCTCTGTTGGGCCCCTGGCATTTGAAAGTGCTGTTGACACAGACCAGTGGAGACGAGTGGGCTGTTGGAGGCCCTTGAGGTCCATTACCAGGCAGAACAAGGAAACTGGGAAGCCTTAGAAGCATCTGAGCAACTGCAGGGAAAGTAGTCCCGAGGTGGGGTGTACTTTATGGCGCTCTTCCACTTGAACACACTCAAAGAGCCTCCCTGAACAACACCTGGAAAAACAAAATGTGGCCCAAACCCAAGGTGACTGTGAATCTCGCTGCAACAGACAACGGAGATTAAATATCCAGGTCACAGGAATCAGCAGCCTGCCAGGGATCCCTGCCCTCCCGGAATTTCACTGAGTGGGTGGTGCAGCCCTGGGGATGCTGGGGTGCTGGGAGGAAACATTAAACCCAGGGGTGAAAAGGAAAGATCAGCTGTCCCTGGGGAGAGCTCTGGTCTAAGCAAACCAGCATCCGGTGTCCCTGAGAAGGACAATGTGAGGGATAGGGCAGGAGCATTGGAGAGGCTCCCAGACGTTGGCATGAAGAGGCTGCTGGTGAAGAGGCCTCTGATAGGAAAGGAGAGCCCACAGACTGTGAAGAAAGGATGGAAAGCAGAAGAAGAGTCCATCCGCAGGAAACTGGCCAGCTGGAGGGAAAGTGGAGACGAGGTTATCATTAGGGTGGCTGGCGTGTCTGAGGTGTCCCCAGCCCTGGGAGCACATGAGGCCATGTTAATATTAATGCCCAGCTTGGCAAATCTCACTGGACTCTTCTGCTCACACAGGTCCTCTGCCAGTGTCCTCAGAGTCCCCAGAGTAGGATGTCACCTGTGCTCAGGTGCAGCATGGCTTGCATCTCCTGTTCTTCCTCTAGTTGTCCTGTCACTCCTGTTACTCCCACTGTCCCTCAGGGCTGCCTTCCTGCTGTTGCTGTCTTCCCAAGGTTGCTCATGACCTTCTGCTGATTCTCCTGAGGCTGCCAAGCCCCAGAGCCTCACAGAGGCTTTGGAAACAGCTCTTTCCACATCCATCCTTCTCCCTGTGCTCCAGAGGTGCTTACACCAGCTGTTCTGGGATCCAGGAGTGCTGGTGCCTCTTGTCGTGGCCTGCTGTGCCTGTTATACCTTCCCAGGGGTCTGAAGTTTCCTATGCACAAACCTCTCCTTGTCTTTCCAACTACCCCCTTGTCTGCCCGTTTGCAGCACACCCACCATGGGCCGAAGCCAACCTTGGGGTCCTTGTTTGGATTTCATTGGGTCTTGCTGCCACACTTAAAAGGCTACCCAAGTCAATATGTACTAGTCCAAGGGCTTTATGATACCTCCTGTTGGGGACTGCATCTTTTGTTTCTGCTAACCATTTGGGCAAAGCAAGAGCTATTCTATAGCACTGCAGCTTGAACTCCTGTGCATCATACCATGCTGCTGGGGTTGGTCTTGTTAAAACCCAGAATCTGATTCTGTCATGTCTGGTGTGGGGCCTGAAATTCTGCATTTCCACAGAACTCCCAGGTGACATAGGAGTGGCTTTGGGTAGTAAAGGGGTTCAAAACATGCCACCCCTAAATAGGCCACTTTGCCACACATTATTTCGAGTTGAAGGTAAATTATGGAATAGCAGAGGCAGAAAAAGCTCCTTCCCTTTTTGCCTAAAAGCAAGGGATAAATTTCTTTTTTGTTAAATTGTCCCTCTGGCTTCTCTTGTGGCAGGAAGGGTAAACTCTTAACTATCACACAAGACCCTAGCCTCTTATCAGCACAGACATGGCACCGAGAGGAATCTCCATAGCAAGTCTTACTTAATTCTTAGCTTCCATTAGTCTCCCCTGTATGTTTAACTTTTATTGCCCCTAAAAGCCCCAAACCCTTTGCCTTTGTACTTCTCTACAAATGTCTCACTCTCCTAAACATGAAGATTAGGAGAGTAGTAATCATATAAAGGAAGAAAGTAATAATAGGTGGTTAGACAAGAAAGTGGATTAATGTGACTTGTAGTCACTTTTTCCATCTCCTTTAGGTGTGACGGGGAGTGAGTCTAGTTATGCGAATTCATCTGACCTGTGGTAGCAGGTAGGAAACTTGATTTATGGGACCCAGCCCCACTAGGCCTTGCTGATTCACTTGGAGTTTGTTGGCTCCCACCTCAGTCAGGGCAGCCTCAGATCAGTGAGCAGGAAGCTGCTCTCTCTCTCGCTTTCTCTCTAAGCTATGTGCTTAGGTTTGCTGGAGTGTTTCTTATTGTCCTGTTCCTATTGGCTTTCTATTTCAATTGCCCCATGAACAGCAAATCCATCTGTCTGAGTCACATTCAGCATCACATTCTGTATGACCTTGAGATGTACATGGATTTGGGGAAAACCCAAGGATACGAGTCCTATTTTCTTTTAGAGTGTGTGGATGGGGAATAATCAGGGTGGAGTGCCTATATAGGCTAAGTTGACCATCTAGGTCAGCATGAGTGAGATATTAATTCTGTTTGGCAGGTGAGGAAACTGAGTTTGGAAAGATTATATAATATTCCTAGAGGCATCCAGATAATAAGAGCCTGGTAGGGCCGTAGAGTCTGATTCCACGTTCAGTGTTCTTTGTACCACTCTAAAATGAAGCTTTATCAAACTGAAGAAATGTTTTTCTCTTCCCTGCCTGTATTAGTTTTCTTAATAAGTGCTACCTTGGCAGATTTCCTTGTGGAAATTCATTCCTCCCTCCCTCCCTTCCTTTCTCCCTCCCTCCCTCCCTCCCTCCCTCTCTCTCTAGCTTCCTGGGAAGCTGCTGGCTTGGTGGCTGAGGGCTGGCGATTGGGATGTTTAATTTTTGCTCTTTCTACCTTTTGTAGCTTTGTAAACAATTTATTATCGATGTAGGGACAGAGTATGTATTCTATTAGATTAGCAGGAGCCTTTTGAAATTTCTGATCTGTGTAGGTCAAACTTGATAGACCTACTGGCAATTTCATATGACTCCGTTTCATTGATTTTGCAAGTAGATTGCTGGAGATGAATAGATGCTGGTTGGCCTTTGGCTTTCTAGCCAGGTTGATTGGGGTAGGTACCAGAATAATGCTGCTGGGGTGAGCCTGAAGTCCTCGGTGCACAGTGTCCTTGGGGATGAGAACGTTCCTGGAGCCTGAGCCCAGGGCTATGCCCCAGCTCACATGGTTTGCTCTTGCTACCGATGCACCAGGCATTTAGAGTCTCCTTATCTTTTTTCCCCTCTCACTTGTAAAGAAAAACACTTTGCTCTGGACTAAGAACTTTAAAGGAGGAAGGTGAGTCTGTGGAAGAGAGGATTGAAATGGGTTTTGTTTTCCTGCTGTTCCCCAGGAGCTGGATGTAGATAGAACCAGAAGCACCATTGCTATAGGTTCCAGTTATGCTGGGAAATGTGGGGCTGAGTTCTCATTCTTGCCTCAGACCGTACAACTTCTGAGTGAGCTTGTGAACGCCTGGGCTGTGGACTGACGGTGCCTGATGCTGGCGTGGCAGAGGCTGAGCTTCTCTGTCTGTGCATTATAATTGACTGTGCCCTTGGATGATGGTTGCCCTTGTGGAGCCTTGTCCTGGTTCAGGGATGGGAAGTGTCAGGCTGTTCTCCCGACCACAACAGGTCAAGGCAAGTTTTGAGGGAGAGGCTGCTGAATGTGTCTTAGTTTTTTCCCAAGAGCACATCCCCTCTCCCTCCTATCCCAACTGTGGGTACCAGACCATCCATCACTGTACCCTGACTCTTCAGTGGCAATGTTTAGGATCACCATGGCTTGCGTCTTTGTCATTTTAAGTCACCGTGCAATCTGTACGGCCCATCAATGCTCATCCTGTTCTATGAGTAACCACTTCATGTCTCTGAAATCCCAACCAAGACCTTTCTCTGGGGACTTCCTGAACCCCTTTCTATGCTAAAAGCTCCAGCATCCCTAATATATTCCCTGGATGCTTCCTGAATCTCCTCGATCCTCCCTGAGGATCCCACCCATTTTTCTTCCCTAGAATAGAGAATTCTTTTTTTTTTCTAGGGACTGCAGAGTTTGAAGTCAGGGCTCAGAAATTGGCATTTCAGTCTGTTTCAGGGCTATTACTTTTCTTCTCTCCTGTAACACGCTTCCTCGGTTGAGAGTTCTAGTGTACCCCCTTGCCTTGGCACTGCCTTATAGTGCCTGCTTGGGCCTTTCTCCACCTTACTAGAGTTTTCTGCTCCACT
This sequence comes from Callospermophilus lateralis, assembly GCF_048772815.1. NCBI lineage: Eukaryota > Metazoa > Chordata > Mammalia > Rodentia > Sciuridae > Callospermophilus > Callospermophilus lateralis. Next base: position 199,460,461 of record NC_135305.1, on the reverse strand, counting down.
GTGAGTTTCACCTTCATTTGTCATAACCTGAATGTCCACATGGACAACCTGACCAGTCCGATACCATGGTTCCTCAGCCCTTCTGCTGGGGTCCTCCACCTCATCTAGTGTTAAAGGCCCAACTTAATGTCGGCATCTATGCCTAGGTCTGGGTTTATGTATCTGTGTCTATGTCTGAGTCTGTATCCTGGCCTTCAAGTGCCCTTGGTTGCTCATTTTCCTGGAACTTCCACTTGATCTGCCTCTTGATGTCTCCAAGTTCTTCTGGTGTGTCCTCCTTCCTCTGACCTCATCTAGTGGGCTATCCCTAGGGCTTCCTGATCCTCTCCCCTCCTCTGCTGGGAAAGCCCCAGTCTGAGATATTGGCTAATACACTTTCCTCTTTCACTGTCGTCTCAGAGAAAATAATTAGGACCTCATTTGCTTAATTTAACATATATGTGTTCAGGGTCCTGCTCCTTGTGAAACACCATAAGCAAGATGAATGAGAACCTCAGCCCTTTGCTTACAAGTATTTGAAGGTCACCTTCTTTCAGTTCCTCAATGCAGGCAGAGCCATTAGAAGGATTGTGAGAAGAAAAAAAGATAACAGAGGTCCATAAATAAATCCTTTAACCGTAAATGTGATTGTTAAGCTCATAACTTTGTGGCATGTGGGAAGATCAGTACCAGCCGCTATCTTGTCATCTGATCTGACACCTGTGTGTAGATGGAAATCATCCCCGAACAGATTGTATGTTATAATTAAAAAACAAAAAACATTCTGTGTGAATATGCTGAGCCAAACTGCCCATCTTGGCACAACTGGAGTTTCTGCTATAGTTGACTCAAATATACTTACAAATAATTACTTTTTAACTTCTTTTTAAAGGAAACCTATGTGGCAGATTCCTACATGCAAGGTATGAAATATGGATCCTTTGGGATGACTTTAACAATTCTCAGCCAACCCTCAGGGTTTAATTAAATTACAGATTCTGTTTTCTGATTTCTTTTTCTGAACCTGGATAGCAATTGGGGAAATTGAACTAATTTTGCCTCTGCTAGTTAATTCTGACTGGGTGCAATTGGTCAGGAAATCTGAAATCTTATTTTATCCATGTGAATTCTCATTATTTAATCTCTGAACATTAATAAGACCTTGGTTCCTCTCTCTCTCTCTCTCTCTCTCTCTCTCTCTCTCTCTCTCTCTCTCTCTCTCTCTCCTCTCCCTCTTTTTCCAGTACTGGAGATCAAACCCAGGGTCTTGCACATGCTAAAGCATGTGTTCTACCATTGAACTACACACCCAACTCCTTTTCTTATTTTAATAAGTGGAGGAAAAAAACCATCTGGAGAAGGAAATTTCTATACTTGGATTGAAAAACCTCCTTTAATTTTATTTCGCCAATGTCTAATGCAAGATCATCCCAATTAAGAGTAAGAAATGCCCACCACATCAGCTCTGGCATTTCTCATGATGCTAGGCAAGGCTGTGCACTATAGACTTTTACTTTATCAGTAATGTCACTGGTTAAATGAAATTGTAATACACAATAGATATTAAGATTCTAAGGAATGTCTTGATAACTGGCAATTACTGTGTCCTCATTGTGTGTCAAGCACAGCGTTAAGGGAACTATAATCATTTTCTTACGTACACTTCACAAAATCCTGGGAGGAAGATGTTATTGTTCCTGCTTTATGGGTGAAACAACTGAAACAAAAGTGATTTGCCCAGGTTCACATAGTAGTCAGTGGCCACTTCAGGATTAAAATCTGGGTCTGGCTCAAACCTTGTGACCAAAACCACTTCCCCTGTTGCCTTAGCTGAGTGAATTGAAAATCTAGCTGGGAAAACTGCAAAGAGGCAGGTGTTATCTGCCATAATGAACATCCATAATTTTCCAGGATGTTCCTGTTGCTTGGGTCTAGTGTCTTAGTCATAGGTCCCTGAAGCCCACTCATTTTGGGGAAGCTGGGGTTGTATGCATAGAGCCAAACCCCTGCCTCTAGAAGGCCCTCAATGTGTGGCTACTCTGGGGAGTGGGTCACTAAGAGGCTGTAGGAGTCTCCGCAGCCCAGTGCTAACTCTATTCCGCATTGCTGGTCTCTCATAGAGAAGACTGGGGATGAGACATAAGGTATATAAGGACTCCATTGTTTCAAGTGGGACCCCCAGAGACCACACTTATAAGCTATCATAGTAGAATAAGAATCTTTAGTAAGGCTGGTGGAGTCTGAGCGCTCATTGAACCCACCTCGACTGATGTGCAATTGTCTTTTTTCTGATGCAGGTCATCGAGGCCTATGTGATCATTCTCTGAAATATTTAAGCTCGAAAATCACAGAGCGAAGGCTGCAGGGCACCTGGCTGCCTCCCGGCCGAGGAAACCCAGAGAAACCATTCCCGGGAGCTCGAGGTTCTGTCATGCCCATGTTCAGCCCCCAGAATGGTCTTCATTCAGTCCAGGCTGAGAACAGCCCACTGAAGCCCAGGGTGGTGACCGTGGTGAAGCTGGGCGGGCAGCCCCTCCGCAAGGTCACCCTGCTCCTCAACAGGCGGTCGGTGCAGACGTTCGAGCAGCTCATAGCAGACATCTCCGAAGCCTTGGGCTTTCCCAGGTGGAAGAATGATCGTGTGAGAAAACTGTTTAACCTGAAGGGCAGGGAAATCAGGAGTGTCTCTGATTTCTTCAGGGAAGGGGATGCTTTCATAGCCATGGGCAAAGAACCCTTGACATTGAAGAGCATTCAGGTGGCTATAGAAGAGCTGTATCCTAACAAAAACCGGACCCTGACATTGACCCAGCACAGCCGGGTCCCTTCTCCAAGGCTAAGAAGCAGACTTTATGGCAAGACTCTGAAAGGGGGTCACCACTGTGGGGAGACCGGGAGCAGCGGTGAGGCTGCCCGGAGCAAGACAGCCATTGGGCACCAGGGGAAGTGCCCCCAGGAGCTGGTGCTGGAGGACAAGGTGAGGGCCCAGAAGAAGTGGGCGAGGGGAAAACAAGAGTCTGAAGCGGGTGGCAAGCCACCCAGGGAAACTACTCTGGAAGAGAGGAATGGCAGTGGGGAGAAGCACCTGGGGGTGGAGATCGAGAAGACCTCCGGGGAGATCATCAGGTGTGAGAAGTGCAAGCGAGAGAGGGAGATCCAGCAGAGCCTGGAGCGGGAGAGGCTGTCCCTGGGGACCAGCGAGCTGGACATGGGCAAGTGCCCAAAGTACGACGTGGACAAGCTGGTGAGGACGAGAAGCTGCAGGAGGTCTCCCGAGGCAAACCCTGTGGGCGGGGAGGAAGGGTGGAGAGGTGACAGCCACAGGAACAGCCCCAGGAATCCCACTCAGGAGCTGAGGAGACCCGGCAAGAACCCAGACAAGAAAGCAGACAGAGACCCAGAGGATCAGGAGAGCCACCATCAGGGGTCAACCAAGGCCAAGAAGGACGTGGTGGAGAGTGCACCAGCCACAGAGGAGGGGCAGAGGGATGTGAAGAAAGATGCCAAGCACGTCGGCAAGAACAAGCAGGGTAGCTGGCTCCTGAGAGAGCCCCAGGCTGACCCTGAGAAGGTCCCCAGGACCCGAGAGGAAGAGAAGGAGGCAGAGAGGGAGAAGAAGCCAGGTGCATCGGGAGGGAGAAAGGTGGCTCTCAGAGATGAGACCCCTGGTAGGGTAGAGAAGGAGCCCAAGACAAGGCCAGAAGAGAACAAGCCAGAACGGCCCAGTGGCCGGAAGCTGCGACCTGCGGGCATCATCGCAGCACACGTGGAGAAGCACTACGAGACGGGCCGGGTCATCGGGGATGGGAATTTCGCCGTGGTGAAGGAGTGCAGGCACCGGGAGACCAGGCAGGCCTATGCCATGAAGATTATTGACAAGTCCAAACTCAAGGGTAAGGAGGACATAGTTGACAGCGAGATCTTAATCATCCAGAGCCTCTCTCACCCCAACATAGTGAAATTGCATGAGGTCTATGAAACGGAAACAGAAATCTACCTGATCATGGAGTATGTGCAGGGAGGGGACCTCTTTGATGCCATCATAGAAAGTGTGAAGTTTCCGGAGCCTGATGCTGCCCTCATGATCATGGACTTATGTAAAGCCCTGGTCCACCTGCATGACAAGAACATCGTCCACCGGGACCTCAAGCCGGAAAACCTCCTGGTAAGCCTCATTTTTTGCTGCTGTGGGATAGTTGGTTTTTTTAAATGAATTTTTAAAAAATAAATATTAATTGCTTCCTATTCTATTACCTTTACATACTTGACTTTTATGTTATTTTAGCATACTTGTTCCAATATTTAAAACTTTAGTTAGAGTTCCTAGGTGGCTGAGATAAATGAAAACTGTTTTTTCATCCCTGAGGGAAAAAAGTTTGCTTTGATGAGGACCCTGCAGACTTAATTTCCTGACGTTTTGCGCATCCTCTCGTCCACGGTGGCAGCTTCTGCCTAGGCTTGGTGCCTACCATCAACTGACTTCCCATTGGGACCCTCACTATGGCCCTTTTGAGGATAATACTTTGCCAAGGAATTCTAAAGGGATAATATTTTGCAGCTGTCTGTGTGTGTGGAGTGGTAAGGGGGTGACCCTGGAGTTAGATACTCTGGGTTTGAATCTTGGCTTTCTTAGTTACTCAATTCGGGATAAGCCCCTTATCTCTCTGAGCCTCTGAGCCTCAGTTTACTTTTTTTTTGGTATTGGGGATTGAACTCAGGGGCACTCAACCACTGAGCCACATCCTCAGCCCTATTTTGCATTTTATTGAGAGACAGGGTCTCACTGAGTTGCTTAACATCTTGCTTTTGCTGAGGCTGGCTTTGAACTCACCATCCTCCTGCCTCAGCCTCCCAAGTTGCTGGCATTACAGGCGTGTGCCACTGCTCCCAGCTCTGCTATTGGCTAATATCAGAGGCTGCCTTGCCTCCTTCCTCCCACCTCTAAATGGGAATTGGTACCCCACCCTAGAATGCTTCCTACCTCCTGACACTATCCAGAGCAAATGCCTGCTTTCTTGAACTCTCCTCCAAATCATGTAACACAGCCAAAATCTCATGATAGGTCCTTTGAACACCCTCTTGCTTAGATGCCAGGCGCCAACGGTGCATTCTCCCCTTTGCAGTGAGTTGATAAGCCCCGAAGGTTTGACCAAAAGTGCTTCCCTGGAAGTCTTTGTCAGGGCAGCAGCGTCACACGGTCACCATCTGGCATCTGCAGTCCACTTTTTTTTTAATTTAATTTTTAAAATTTCTTCTATGTTAATTTTTATTGGTATATTTTAACTCTACATAAGAGTGGTATTCATTATGCCACATTCCTACATACACATAATTTGATCACTCTCATTCCCCAGTAACTTCCCTTTCCTTCCTCTCCTCCTTCCCCTGATCCCCTTGCTCAACTCCACTGACCTCCCTGTTCCCCCGCTGTCTTCCTCATAGCCCTGACCACCACCTGAAACATTCTTTACTTTTCTGTTTTCTTTCTCTTACTGGGAAGAAAGTTCCAGGACAGCAGAGGCTCTGTTTTATTCAGAATATACCCTGAAACCTGAACAGTTTTGTCACATGGTAGACATTTAATAAATAAACACGGGTTGGATGGATGAATAACAACCATAGCACACCACCTGGGAGATAGCCAGCGGTTCACTAGTGACAGCTGCTGCCATTATCATCACATTGAAAACAACTCTGATATCAAGGTAGCTATCACAGGAAGCACCGAAAGCCATATTGCTGCAGACAAAGCAATCGCAAATGAAGACAAAATGATTTTAGTGAGGCCTGTTTGGGGGCAGGGAGGAAGCAGGGGTATAGCTGGTTTCCTTGAATTTTCAGCGGTAAACCAGGCCTACAAATATAACTCCAGCACACGGACCAGTCTTAAACTGTTCCCGCAAGCAGACTAAAACACAGAGTGAATCAAGCTAATTACTTGGCAAAATGAGGTCTATGTTGACCACAGAGTCAAGCAATTTTGTTTTTGCTCAATTTTCAAAATTGCCGAAGTAATTTGGCTAGGTGCCTGAGTGGTCTGAATTACCCTCAAATAATACTCTCATAGGAATTTTTTTTTTTTTGCATTAACTAGATGTCCTTCCTTAACTCATTTTTAAAAAATTATCTCTCTATTTTTGTTCTGTGCCTGAGCTCAAGTCTTTTTTTTTTTTTTTAATGTGCTATGAACTTTTTATTGTGATCTTTGGAATTGCAACAGAGATGCATATGTGTGAATGTGTGTTTTAAATAAATGACTGCTGTTTCCACCAAATTGTTAAAGCAGGAAAGATTCTGATTAGAGGCATGAGCTGAACATTTTGGCTATGTGCCTCCTCAAGCATTATCACAGTTACACAAGTTCTCAAATATGTGGAACAAGATCCTTTGCCCTAGAAGACTGTTTTCTTTTGGGGACAATTAGCTAAGCTTATATTTTCTAACAAGCTCCTGAAACCCATTGCTGGGCCCATCTCTTGTGCAATCCAGGCTCTTACTTGTGGGAAGGGACTTTGCCAACAATTTTAAATGGATGGGTGTAGATGGCACGAAGGAGTTTGCTGCAAGAAGTAGGAGCACTGTAAGGAATGTTTAATATGGATGAGCTGATTGCCTCTGAAAAGATTTTTGGCAATTCTTCATGGACTTAAATATCAGTACATATATGCTTTTAGTGGTTTGGGGCAATGGGGTGTGTGTGTGTGTGTGTGTGTGTGTGTGAGAGAGAGAGAGAGAGAGAGAGAGAGAGAGAGAGAGAGAGAGAGAGAGAGGGGATTTGCAAACTGCTATTCTGCAGTTTGCAAATCTCCTTATTATTTTTCAGTCCAACATGAGATATTGATTAGTATTGATCTTAATTGATATTTAGACCTTTTTCTCTTTTCTGATTTCAAACAAATTCAAACAAATTTTTGTATGTATGATGGTATGTCTTCTGCAGAGACTGCAGAAAGCTACAGATTTGAGCCACTTATTATTATTATTATTATTATTATTATTATTATTATTTTGGTATTAGGGATTGAACTCAGGGGCACTCAACTCAACCACCGAGCAACATCCCCAGCCCTTTTTAAAAATGTATTTTATTTAGAGACAGGGACTCACTGGGTTGCTTATGGTCTTGCTAAGTTGCTGAGGCTGACTTTGAACTCAAGATCCTCCTGCCTCAGCCTCCAAGCTGCTGAGATTACAGGCATGCACCACTGTTTCCGGCTTTGACCCATCTTTTTGAAGGAAGGGTTAATATATTTGGTCTCCTGTGTGTAGTGTGTCAGGTTTTATTTATAAAAATAAAACATGTTTGTCCTTTTTCTGGACGAAAAGTTCAACATATTGTAATCAGGAATATAAATGTTATCTGATGTTGTGCTTTCTGATTTTTTTAGACAGATGACGATAATGTTGGATTTGACAATTGGCAGATATCTGTGTTTAGAAAGGTGTCCTCTCTAAGCTTGCTGATATGATAATGATATTGCAAAATTTTTTTCCAAGATGATATATTAATATATATTACCATGGTAATTACTGTGTATCAGTTCATGTTCTTCAGTTGCTTTGATTTGTATTCAATGAATCCTTTAATTTTTTTTATCTTTTCATATTTTTTATTGGTGCATTATAGTTGTACATATGGTGGGATTTGTTGTTACATATTTGTATGTGCACACAGTAAAAGAATATAATTTGACCAGTATCACTCCCCAGCACTCTCCCTCTCCACATCCCACCCCTTGGTCCTTGTCCTCTAGTGATCTCCCTTTGATTTTTATGAAATCCCCCAAACCCCAACCTTTCTTTTCCTTTTTCCTCTCTGGTTTCCACATATGAGAGAAAACACATGACTCTTGACCTTCTGAGTTTGGCTTATTTCGCTTAATATAATGTTCTCAAGTTTCAACCATTTTCCTGCAAATGCCATACTTTCATTTTTCTTTACGGCCAAGTAAAACTCTATTGTGTATATATCCCACATTTTCTTTATGCATTCATCTCACCAAACCCTTTCTTCCTTTAATATGTGGCTGCTGTCTCTATTGAGACCTGCCTTTGCTTGGGAAAATGATTATGTGAGATCTAACTTTTGATTATGTGGTCAATTGTAACTGTTGCTGCTTTTAGAAGTTTTCTGAATGTGCTAAGAAATCTTAACAAATATAGCAAGCATATCACATTGTTTTAATCAACAGAAATATCTCCATCTGATAATTAGGCCCGAGAGTAAAATTTCAGGCCTATATTACCAAGTTCATCTGTTTCTACCGATCACATTTCTGATAAGATGCTAGTGTTCCTCTTCCCTTAGGGTTATTTGGACTCCTGAGATCTCACAAAAGAAGTTTTAATTATGAGATTTTTCCAGCTTGCAGAAATATCCATGTTAATTGCTTCTTCTGCCAGTGTGTTCCCTGAAGAGGTTAGAATCTGCTTGGTGGTGTTGGCTGGGCCCTGGGGAAGAAGGCAAACAGAAGCTTAAGTGATGCTGCTCAGACCAGTTCACTCAGGACAGGAAGTGGACAGGCCAGGTTATTTATAGCCCGTGGCTGAGAAATCATATCCAGCAAAAAGAGCTGGATGAGCCGATGGGGGAAGGGATCAAAGGGATGTCAGACATGTGAGCAACAGTCATTTAAGAAAATCCCTCCCTCCCAGAAACAAGGGCAAGAGAGGGTAGGCTCTTATTCTGGAAACGGGACTGAAAGGAATGAGAAGGGTGGGGCAGGCTGCTGCCCCTTAACTGACCTGCAGAGGTTCATTTCCCTAACCCATATTTCTGCCCCCAGCCCAGCTGTTATAGCTCTGGAGTGCTAGAAGACCATCCAAATCCAGGAGAAATGGTGGCAGGGTGGTGGGGACAGGTCACGGCTTGGTTGAGGACAAGGTGATACCCTCTTGCTGGCCTCTTATTGATTTCAGGAAGGACAGACTTGTCCAGACATTTAGCTGCTGAGTACAGATAGGATAGGGCACTGACTGCTGTCCCCAAGGGCAAGGAAAACCTAGTAGGATAGACAACAGCCAGATACAGTCCTGGTCCCTCCAAAGCAGACGTGCTGAATCGATGTGCTGATCTCAACTCCCTGAGTCCTTTTTCTACTTCTACTTTCATATGCAAGAAGGACTCAGGGATCCTTGCTGCTATTGGTTCAGTCATACACATTTCTCCCTGATCAGCAAAGCTTCTACCAGCTCTAGTTTCAATCTCCTTTCCCCTGAGCTTCTGAGACAGAGGCGTCCTTAACCTCTCATTAATGGCCTAAGAAACATGGGTATTTTTATATACCAATCACATTAATTAAAAATTGATAATAACCATAAAGTATATATTGTTAGGCTATACTTAATAAAATCAGGAAACATGGATCTCAGCAATAACACGAGATCACTAAAGAAAAACACAATGAGACAGGCCTTTAGTTCAGGTTATTTAGTTAAGATTAATAACACCAACTCCTTATTGCTCTCTTTTTTAAAAATATATATTTGTTTTAATTAGTTATATATGACAGTAGAATGCATTTATGTGCTTTGATATATCATCCATAGATGGGGTATAATTTCTCATTTTTCTGGTTGTACATGTTGTAGAATCACATTGGTCATGCAGTCATATATGTATATAAAGTAATAATGTCTGTTTCATTCTACTATCCTTCCTATCCCCATATTACTTCTCCTCCCCTCCCTTCACTCCCCTCTACCTAATCTAAGGTAGCTCTATTCTTCCCTAGTGCCTCCTCACCCTTATTGTGAATTAGCATCCACATATTAGAGAAAACGTTCAGCCTTTGGTTCTTTGGGATTGGCTTATGTTGCTTAGCATGATATTCTCCAACTCCATCCATTTACTGTCAAATGCCAGAATTTCATTCTTCTTTAAAGCTGAGTAATATTCCATTGAGTGTATATACCCTATTTTCTTTATCCTTTCATTTATTGAAGGACACCTAGGTTAGTTCCATAGTTTAGCTATTTTGAATTGAGCTGCTATAAACATTGACGTGGCTGCATTGACTGTAGTATGCTGATTTTAAGTCCTTTGGATAGAAATCAAGGAGTGGGATAGCTGGATCAAATGGTGGTTCCATTCTGAGTTTTCTGAGGAATCTCCATACTGCTTTTCATAGTGGTTGCACCCATTTTCAGTCCCACCAGCATTATTGCTCTCTTAATGCCTGTGTTTGTGTGAGTTTTCATCTAAGAGCGTACTTTTGTGAGCCATCTGAGGATTCAAGATTAAGTTTCTCAAAAATGCCCTTATTCTGAGGGAGCAGCTCAGTAAATCTTTTCTCCAAGCCTCTGAGATCTGAGATCGACCTGTTTGATTGCATCAACACACACCCCCTAGTTCTATTTTGTCTCCTTCCAGAAGTCCCATGTGTTCAAGGTTATGTGAGGGTCAGGGGTGAGGAGCCCTCTGCCAGAGCTGGGGTGGGCTCCTTGCTGGGCTCCAGCAAGAGGTGATGGTGGCTTGGTCTTGGGGTACAGAGGTGAGCAGAGAGAGGTGGTCATCTGAGGGGACAGAATGGAATGTGGAAAACTGTAGGTTGCATCTTGTTGCAAGGGTGTGTGTGTGTGTGTGTGTATGTGTCTGTGTGTGTGTACATGTAAAGGAGATTATAGAAATGGTCCAGTAGCTGAGGGGGATGTAGAGAAAATGTGGGTTGTGTCTTTTTAAGTTGAGGTGTGATATCTTTTGATATCTTTATGTGATGATGGAGCCATTCTCAGGTTGGGGAATTCTGGGAGAGGAGCAGGGTCAAGAGTGATGTTTTCAGCATCTTGAGTTTGAGATCCTCATCCAATCAGACAGCTTGGTGGTGATGTAAAATGTGCTGTGGAATATGAGATTAGCAGATTTGACCCAGGAAGCACCCGCAGTTCAGTGTTCTGCAGGACTGGCCACCTCTGAACTAGATAATGAGTTAGAAAGAGTACATCATGGTGACTGATATGCTTGCAGCTGCCACTGGATTCCTGCCACAGGGAATGAGTCAAGTTCATTTCCATGACCTAGAAGGTCCTGCATAATGGTGACCCCGGTCTTCCTTTCGAAGCTCTTCTCTGACCTCTCAGCCCCCCATTTGCTCTGCTCCACCCCACTTGCTGTTCCTGAGCCTTTGCAGTTGCTATTTCCTCTACCTGAAAACTCACCCCAACTTCTTTCACTTCCTCAGGGAGTCCTTCCTTAAACCACCCTGTTTAAAATTTCAGTCCCTGCTACTGCCTGTGCCTCCACGGTCCAGTAGAACTTTCTGTGATGATGGAAATGTCCTGTGTCTTTTTCATGTTATTGCCGAAATCCAATGTCTGGTAGCACCGTGAACATTTGAAATATACCTTGTGTGTCTAAGGCACTGGACTTTAACTTTTATTTAAACATAAATAGCCACATGTGCTTAGTGGATACTGTTCTAGACAACACAAGCTTTATCCCACTTTTTCTCAATACTCATTACTGCCTGACATCACCTATTTAGTTAAATATTGTTTTTAAGTAGAAAGGAGGCATCCTAAAGCAAGAACATTATCTGCTTTATTCACTGTTCTATTTTTTTTTTTTTTTTGGTGCAGGAGATTGCACTCAGCCACATCCCTAGCCCTTTTCTATATTTTATTTAGAGACAGGGTCTCACTGAGTTGCTAAGCACCTCACCATTGCTAAAGCTGGCTTTGAACTTGTGATCCTCCTGCCTCAGTCTCCCAAACCGCTGGGATTACAAGTGTGTGCCACTGTACCCAGCTATTCTCAATATCTACAGCAGTGCCTGGCATGTGCTTGGCATCTAATTAATGTTTGCTGAATGAATATGAGATATTAATCCACAGAAAAAAAGCTAGTGTAATATGTAGGTCCCCAAGTCACATCATAGGCTCATCATATGACAGGTCCCTGGGAAGATGTTGCCCCCACTGATTTTTTCAGTCATTTTTTTTGATTACACTGTCTTTTACTGCTGGAATATGAATTGATTTCAGACATTGGCATTTTAATGTGATTTGGTTTCCAAGATATTTTGGTTCTTGTGGCCAGTTGAAAATGAACCTTGGAAGGAAAAGGTTAAAAGAACCATGAAGGATCAAGTAAGAAGTTAGCAAAGATAATCAGCTTTAGCAGGGTCCTCCTAAGGCAGCGTGTGATGTTTGGTATATACTCTGCTGCCATCTTCTGTTCAGAAGTGAAAAAAAATGCAAGATTATATTTAAATTGATGTGCCATGGAAGGACAGAGTGGAAGCTAATGGTTCAGAACAATGAAATACCTCTTGGGGCTTTAAATTTTATTTAGAGATAGGTTATCTGGATGCTTACGTCAGTAGTAAAGATCACTTGGATTCTGAGCAGGACACTTTGGTGTGGCTGGAAACAGACAACAGTCATTACGCAGTGTGAAGCAATCCCTATACCCTGGGAAGTTTAAAGGGAGCCTCCAACAGCCCCAGCAGAAACATGACCCAGAACAGCGAATTTAGCTAAACCAGAAGATAGAGGCAGGGGTGTGTCAGGTGAGGGCAAGGTAAGATGTGTGGCAGGGGGCTCCAAGCAGGACCACCACCATGCCTGGGAAAGTCCAGGAAGGCTTTCAGAAGTGGAGGCATTGGAGTGGGACATTTATTGAGGTCTTTGGATGCCCCAGTGGCCACCCATGGATTGGTCCGCTGGGATGTCTGAGGCTTACCACCCTGATCGAATCTTATCTGGTGTGTGGCATTCAATTCTGGGCATTTGTGGCCCAAAGAGGCACGTTGGCATGAGGATATCCCAGAACATGACTGTGCATGTGAATCCCTTTGGGATCTTGCAGAGATGTTGATTTTGTGTGAGTGGATCTGGGTGACTGAGCTTTCTAATAAGCTCCCAGTGGTGCCTTGAGAGAGGGGGATGATGGTCAGAGAAGTCCATCCTCCAAAGATTATCTGGAGGATCGTGGGATGCTAACTCAGAGAAGCCAAAAAACAGGTGAGCTGGTGGTGTTGGGGGGTCATGGTACTTGTTTTCCATCTTTGAAAAGGACCTGTCCTTATTCACCGTTGCCCCGGAGGCCAGATTTAGAAAACAGGGGTGGGGAGGGGATTCTGCATCAACGTAGGATGCACCTCCTCTGTGAAGGGGGACTCTCATAGAGTCGGGGAGGAAAATTATTCCAGGAGGACATCACTCATTTAATTTCAAGGAATAAGACAGGAAGTGTTCTGAAGCCAGGAATGTAAGGTGTCTGTGGAAAACCGAAAAGCAAACCAAGAAATTCACAATCAGCACACGACCTTAAATGTAATTAGGCTGCTTACAGAGGTGAAGTAAACGACAGCACTGAAGAATAATCACTCCTGATGGGAGAAGTTGAAGAAGAATGGAAAACACTTTGGGAAAGAGACAGACATTCATCTTAAACCTCTAGATCCTGCACATGCCCTGGTGGATGTTATGGGGTGATCTTGAGACCTAAAGAGAAGAGACAGAGGAGGCATAATATATTTTCAGCTAAGCCTATTCAGTATCTTAAAAACAGATTTGACATTTTGAAAATGTATTCATCGGCATCTGGACATTTAACATAATACATTTTCAAAGTAAAAGTCTGGGTTTCCAAAACATTTAATCTCTTACCGGTACTGGCTCAGCGGAATTGGGGGCTTCCACTAGGAAGAAAATATTTCAGTTATTTTGCAATAGGAATACACACCTTATTTTGGTAGGATCAATGCTAACCATTTGGTTGGGAATATTTAAGAATATTTTTGAGAGACATTGCTGCACCCCTCTCATCTCTCCCTGAGTTGTGACTATTAATTCAGAAGATACCGGATGAGGGGCAATGGGGAACGAAGAAAAGACAAACAGACACAGAGAGAGAGAAAAAAATGGGGCCAGATGGGACATTGCTCTCTGATGGAGAAACAGTGATGCAGAGCTAGCTCAGTATGTTTATAATCTAGATTTCATCAAAAGGTTATCTGTGGGAAAGTTCTGGCAAAACAGGCAATCTGAAGGATGTAGGACCGGCGAGACATTAGGGTCATTTTGCTTTGCTCAGAATTCTCTATCCTGGGAGTCGGTGTCTGAACTCAAGTCCTTGACTGATAACTCTGAACCTTTGCACAGTTTCCTCAGGCCATTGTTGTCATAGCAACCAGGCCATCTTGACCTACTCGAGAGAGTCAGAGGCCAGGATTCAAATCATCGCTCTCCACAGGATGGATGGGTAACAGTAGTTACCCAGCCAATGTCATTAACGTCAATGATCCATCTGGCAATTTTAGGCATTACACTATTTTGTTTTTCTTCCCTTCCAAACTAGATTTTCTAGTCTAAATGATTCTGTTGTCTCCTACTGGGCTATGTCTGTCTCTGTATGCAGACTTGTGTTTTATTTCTAAATCTATGACTTTCCATTTGGTCTGGTCAATTATGGAGACATTGATTAGACGGTGCAGTGATGACTCAAGCTCAGTAATTAAGACACATGCTGCTTATAGAGATGTCAGCTCACTGACAGGAACCAGAGCAAATGCAGAGAACTGATTCTGGCCAGGAGAAACCAGGGGATTGCCGTTTCACCCTGCATTGCCGGGTGTTGCCCTGGCTCACGAGGCACAGGGAAAACCAGAGTGCCATTGTCCTCCTGCCACAAATGCTGCTAGGGCCCTAGGGAGCCTTTGCTTCAGTTCCAAAAGGGATGTGAGGATGTGTGCCTGCAGACAAGTTGGTAATTTCTCTTATATGTCTGGTGGCACCAGTAAGTCTCTTACTTGGATAAAATTTCCCAGGTTTCTCACAGTAAGTGTTCACATAAGGATCTGTGTGTGGAGTTCACCATTGGTCCAAAGCAATCAGATTCTATGATGAGATATAGGCAGATCTTTGATCTGATTGTGTTGGTACCAGTTAGTATGGAAGCAGGATGGAGTTTTGATTTGCATCAGTTATTTAACTTTTCTCCCCAGGTGGAAGCTACTTCCATAGAACATCCTGAACATGCAGCAAGATTTGCTGGGTTGCCTTTCCATCGTTTGTTTATTTTCTTTTTTTTTGAATGTAAAATATATATTTTTAGTTTTATTATTTCTTGCATTGTGACCTAAATGCTTGTTAGGCTAACCTCTTCAGATTCTTCTCATTTAAGTTAAGACCCAATATTTATTGGTGGATCTTAGGGCAAACACTTTTCTTATGGATCAGAGATATTGAGTGGAATTCCTGACACGATCATATTTGCTGGAAATTCTGATCTGCTCCTTCCTTTTAATGAATGAAACAGAGGGTCAGATGAGTAAAGAGATTTTTCCAAAACTATTAGCTGCCAATCTTGGACTTGGAATTATTCAAAGACTCCTGGCATGTTTGATTCTTAAGACTCCCTGTCTCTCAATTAGGACATGTGTTTTATATGCCTTTCCTACTATTTGTTTACTTCTTCATTCTGATACCCAGTTCTCCCCTACTTCTGTCCATCCTTTGTGTACCCACAGACTTTTTCTAATTTCTACAAAAGCTAGTCTGTGCTCAAAGTATCATTGATCTTTGTTCCAATGCTGCCCAATAGAACTGTCTGTAATGATGGAAATGTTGTATATCTTCACTATCCAATATGGTAGCCACAAGCCACAGTGCACTATTGGGGAACTGCAATGTGCCCAGTGCAGCAGAAAGACTGAATTTAATTAAAAAATTTAAATAACTGCATTTGTCTACCATGTTGTAGATGGAAAAGTAAATCTCATTTGTTTTTGTTTTTTTTTAAATTTTTTCTTTTTCTTTTCTTTTTTTATTTCAAAATTTTGTTCTTTTTTATTCTTGTTAAATTTATTTTTTATTGGTTGTTCAAAACATTACAAAGCTCTTGACATATCATATTTCATACATTAGATTCAAGTGGGTTATGAACTCCCATTTTTACCCCAAATACAGATTGCAGAATCACATCGGTTACACATCCACATTTTACATTATGCCATATTAGTAACTGTTGTATTCTGCTACCTTTCACTTTTAGTTGAAAATGTGAGCCCGTGTCAAGTTGGATGATTTGTCAGAGTTGGGCTGAACTCGAGCTTGTGTAGGTTTATTGTTTGCCTGCCTTGACCTTGCACACTTGTTGTCTCATTAGTATTCCTTAGTTCTCATCACAGTTTAATGGTTTGGAGATTTTGGTTCCTTACAGGTTCAGCGAAATGAGGACAAATCTACCACCTTGAAACTGGCTGATTTTGGCCTTGCAAAGCATGTGGTGAGACCTATATTTACTGTGTGTGGGACTCCGACTTATGTAGCTCCTGAAATTCTTTCTGAGAAAGGTAAGTGTTACACATTGCTCTGTGGGACTCCAGCTCTCCTACTAACAAATGTCTTATTTTTAGTATTTAGTATTTTTGAATATGGAGCAGTTAAAATCTCAGAGAATTGGAACTGAGGCTTGGACTCAGACTTTAATGGAAATATTTGGAACAGGCTTCCTTGACTAGGCAGAACTTTATCCTCATCAGAGCTGCCCTTGTTACAGAGGACAGGTGTGTGTGTGTGCGCTCGCGCGCGTGCGTTTGTATGTGTGTGTGTGTCTAGGCAGGACAGTAAGATGCAAGATGGTAGAGAATATGAATCAAGCAAGGCCATTTTTCAGCTGACCCAAGGCTACCTCTAATGGAACAGAACTGGAAGAAATCTATAGTATTTGGTCTAAAAATTCCTTCATCAACCCTTACATTTAAAGGAAAAAGGGATCCCAGTTCAAACTTCGTGAATATTTGTTACCTCTTTGCATATTGTGTGAGGGCCTAATGAACTGTTTTAGCAATATGCTCTGCAAAATATATAAAAAGGAAATAATTATTATATGACTCTTCATATGTGGATGACTATTGAACTAGTGTGGCACTCTAGAAGAAGGGTTTACCTCCTAGGTAAGATGGAAAGGTATGGTGGTAGGGAGAAGGGAGGGGTGGTTTTCTAGCAACAGAGGCACCAGGGGAACTTAGATGATACTATAACATGTGCAAGGTTGGGTAGTAGAGTTATTGAGAAGATACCTCAGTAGACTTGAGAGAGGTACATTTGTTTGGGTAGACTGAGTCTAGGTCACCGCAAACCGGAAGGTGTTTAAACTTGGAAAGTCCAGCAGAGTAGCCACTGGAATGTGCCTCTTATGGTAATTGGTTTAAAATTGGTTTTAAATGTGGTTCATATGGTAACTGATTTAAATTGGACAGGAGAATACTAAGGGACATAGATATTTGAATGGAAACATTGAAGAACTGGATAAAAGCAAACAGACAACATGAACTTGTGGGGAAACCAAATATTGGTGGTGACATCAACTAAAACAGGTGTCGGAAGGAAAAGATCTTTTGGGAGATTGAGGGATGGGCTGAGTTAAATTTTGAACACACTAATATCGTAGTGTGTTCAGTGACATTGTAGTGTGCTCGACGTTGTATTGGGATGGATACACGGAACTATCCACTTGGCAAGGAGGGTGGGGGCATGGGATGGGCATGTGGTTTTGAGACTCATGAAAATGGTGGCTGAACTGGGGAGACAGTGAGCCCCTCAGTGATGCCAGAGGACAGCAAAGCATGGATTCTTGAGGAAGGTCAAGCATTCTGGCATGAGAGAAAGAATGAGGGGTTGGCAGAGGACTGGGCTGCCTGGAGGCAGGCAGAGGATCAGGAAAGGGCAGTGTTACAGAAACCAAGGGCAGACTGCAAGATGATGGGGAGGCCCAGCAGACCAGTCTCCACCAAGAGTGAAAGATGGTTGAGAACTGAGCAGATGCCATCAAAACTGGCAAAAAGTTATCATTAATGACTTAGGTCCTTAAAATATTCTTATTTTTGGAGGGGGTACTGGGGGTTGAACTCAGGGACACTCAACCACTGAGCCACATCTGGAGTCCTATTTTGTATGTTATTTAGAGACAGGATCTCACTTGTTTGTTTAGTTCCTTGCTTTGTTGAGGCTGGCTTTGAACTCTCCATCCTCCTGCCCAGCCTCCTGAGCCACTGGGATTATAGGCATGTGCCACCATGCCCAGCTCCTTAATATATCCTTTTTTTAAAAAAAAATTAATTAGATTGACACAAAACACTTATTTTATTTTTAATGTGGTGCTGAGGATTGAACCCAGTGTCTCACACATGTGTGACAAGTGCTATACCATTGAGCCACAACCCCAGCCCCTTAATATATTCTTTTTTTTTTTTTAAAGAGAGAGAGTGGGGGGGGGGAGAGAGAGAGAGAGAGAGAGAGAGAGAGAGAGAGAGAGAGAGAGAGAGGAGAGAGAGAGAGAGAGAGAATGTTTAATATTTTATTTTTTAGTTATTGGCGGACACAACATCTTTGTTTTGCATGTGGTGCTGAGGATCGAACCCGGGCCACACGCATGCCAGGCGAGCATGCTACCTCTTGAGCCACATCCCCAGCCCCTTAATATATTCTTAATATATACTTGTGTCTTGACAAACTTTCTCCGGGGATTAATAATGAATACCTAACTTCCACATTAAAGCTTCCAAGTATTTTCCTTTTCTAAAGGAAAAAAAGTAAAAGTGTATATATTCCTGCTACAACTTTTGGGAGTTGAATCAAATATTATTTTGTGCATTTCATTTCTAGAAAGTTATTTTAAGCATATAATCAGATGTGTGCAAATATTTACTATGTAAGGATGTTCATCAGAAAATTCCTTACACTTGTCAAAATATTGGAAAATAATAGATTACAATATATGGACAGCACTTATGAATCACATTTATGAAGAGTATATTTTTATATTCTTCATAAGAAATTCTTACATAGGAAATGCCATGATATAATATTAGGTGAATGAGATAGGGGATAACATATGATAAGTGCAACGCGATGTCTGATTTTATGTAAAAAAAGGCATATGTGTGTGTGCAGGCTTGTATGCTTACTAATAATCATTAAAAAGGACGATGTATTTTTTTTTTAATTAGGGAGAAAGTAATGAATAGGAAATAGATGGCTAGAAGTAATTCCCATACTATTCTTGGTGTAGCTTAGGTTTTTAAATTTCCAATACAATGTGGACTCATGAATGATCTTACTGTGTGTAGCCAGAATATAGCTTGTGCCACATGTGACTTACCATTTAAGTTTGATAACATCTGCACTGATCTATGTTCTGTTCACTGAGATGTGCCTATGGATCATTTAGTTGAATGTTATGACCTTATCAAGCTTCTTTAAGTTTCCATACATTTGCTTTCAATTTCTGTGCTTATTTTCTCAAAGACTAGTCATAAAGGATCACAAAAGTGGCAGTGGTCCAAGGATCAGACTTTGAGGAACACTGGTGTGACTCCTCGTTTGAAGAGGTGGTTGATGGCAAAGCCCACCACGTGTTTGGAAGCAGCCCTTGCTTTTTGAGAGCTGTGGACCTCTGTGACTTACAACTATTTAGAACTCCAGTTCTCTGTCATTTGTTTCTTCACATTGAATCCCGTCTGGTCTAAGGATGACTTGTGTGTCTGCCTTTGTTTGTGCAGGTTATGGGCTGGAGGTGGATATGTGGGCGGCCGGCGTGATCCTCTACATCCTCCTGTGTGGCTTCCCTCCCTTCCGCAGCCCAGAGAGGGACCAGGACGAGCTCTTTAACATCATCCAGCTGGGCCACTTTGAGTTCCTTGCCCCTTACTGGGACAATATCTCTGATGGTGAGATCAGGAGCTTCCATATACGGGAGAGGAGGGGATGTGGGGCTGGGATCTTCTCTAGGTTCTGACCTCAAAGTAGGTTTTCAGATAAATATGTGAGAAGACACACAGAAGGCCACCACAGTGCCTGGCCTGGAGCCGGGCTGTCCATCTGTTGTACCTTAACTTTTACTTGCTCAGTAGTTTCCTGAAGGTTTGTGAAGCACTCTGAAGACATGACTTGCTTTGAGAGTTAAAGAAAAAAACAATCTATTAGTTGTGGTCACCAACTGATTTTCCTTAAGGCCATTAAAGAACCTCAAAATGGAAAAATATCAGAAACATAACTCTCATTTAGAAAGAGAAAGGCCATCTTATATCCAGAAGTACTGCCAACAGAGGAATGGAAGGCGCTTGATGTTCATGTGAATAATTAAGGGTCTTGCAGGGTGTGCCAGCGCATGGGGACTCTGCAAGGTAAGGGGTGTGGATCTCCACTGCCTTTTAGTGAGCTGGATAATGTGTGGGTTTTCTCCCTTTGGGTCTTTAATTCTGATTCCAAATGGAATCTCTCCCCTCGTTTCTACTGATTTGTCTCTACTAGTTACCACCCTTATAAAATCGAGAACTGGATACTCGTGGGTTTGTGCATCTTTGAGTCTTGGGCTTAGAAAGAACAGCAATGATGGCTTTGTTTTTTCAACTTGCTCTAAACATACCCTCCAAGATTAGTGGAAGCATCCATCCCCAGCATCTAACTCCTCCTGAAAGCTTCACTTTCCCCTTTAAATAAGGTAAGGAGAGGCACGGCTTGCTGGAGGTGGAGTGAGGGTTTGACCGGAGCAAGGCATGGCAACTTGGGAACTGGAGTCCTATATAGCATGGTCCTTAGATTTGGGCATAGGTCATTCCTGTCCTGGTCCCCATTCCTATGAGGGCTCTGCTTTGGTTATACCCTCTCCACAAAGTGAGGTGACTGTGCAGCCACGGGGATATGTCCCTCAGAGCCCAGGTGCCTCTTCCCTGACCAATGGTCCAAGCCCACTTCAAGGTCTGAGAGGCTTCTTCTCTCAGCCTCTTCCTAATATGCCAAAGGGTGGCCCTGGAAGGCTGTTTGGAGGGTGTAGAGAGAGCTTGAGGTGGGGGGTCCAGTTGTCCACATACAATTGGACAAATGAGGTCACACTTTGTATGTCTACATACTTATGAGGATAAGTATGCATCTCACTAGCCTGATTTCAAATGCTCAGTTTTCATGAGTGGATAGAACAGTTCTAGAATGTCTCCATCTTCTGTTGGACCACAGTGTTCTTAGAATCCAAAAGCCTGCAAGCCAGCCCCCGGTGCTAACATGAGAGTCTGAGAAGTCTCAATTTAAATTTGGCCTTTCAACCTCGGAGTCTTCTGAGGACCTTGAAGGAGTCATGCTGGTCAGGGTGGGATTGGGGCTCTTTGTGGGCAGAATTTGCTGAAGTTGAATTTAGTGGGTGGGATAGGAGACAACCGTGGCTCCTGTGCTCTAGAGGTGGCTGCACAGAGGGTTCGGAAAGACTGACTGGTGGCTGAACAGCTGATCTTGAGCAAGATCAAGATTTTAAACCTTTAAGAAAGATTTTAAAAAGTATGTATTTTCTTCTCATGCTATTCCTTGAGTGGTTGGAAGAGCAGGCTCCATGGGCCAGGCTGGGAGATCCAGCAGGCCAGAGAGAAATACTTTGTCCTCCTCTCTGCCACCTGACTTATCAGGTGTCACCACATCCCTCAGAAATCAGCCATGGTTGTGGGCAGGAAATGAAATTGATTTTGAATCTGTACTATTTATTACTTTATTTCTTCATACCTTTTTTCCTCCCAGTTTTGTCAATATGAAGATATATTTGTCAACTGAGGAATAGAGAGACCATATTTTATTTAAAAATGTGTTGGTCTGATTTAAAACATTTTTTGTTTCTTTTTTTATTTTATTGATTTTTTTAAAAAAAGAAATAAATGATAGCGGAATGCATTACAATTGTTATTATGCATATACAGCAAAATTTTTTATATATCTCTACATAGATATATGTTTTGCAGCCTCTGTTTGTTTTCTTGTCCTGAGGGCACAGATGTTAGGGATGGGCCTGGCCCTGAGGCTGTAGAGAGCTAACAGACATCCCATGTTAAACATGCTGTTCAACACAGTAGCCCTTGTCCACACGTGGATAAACATAAATGTGGGTTGCTTGAAAGTAAGTGAAATGAAAATTCAGTTCCTCAGTCTCCCTGTCTCCAGGCACTAACATTGATGTGGGTGTTCTTATTTTATTCCTGGGGAGGAAAAAATTCAGAATCAGCTGGATTTACTCTGTATCCCTTTCTTTCTCTCACTCCCATAGCTGCCAAAGATCTGGTGAGCCGGTTGCTGGTGGTGGATCCCAAAAAACGTTACACAGCCCACCAGGTTCTTCAGCATCCCTGGATTGAAACAGTTGGAAAGTCCAGCACAGTGAACTTGCAAAAGGAGGTGTCCCCCAGCAGGGAGGGCCACGTCCGGAGCCAGCACAAGAGGGCTGCAGAGCAGGCGTCATAGTCATGGCTATGGGCATCTGTTCAGCCTCAGTTCTGCTCAAGAAAGGAGAAGATGAAAGTCTGAGGGAGAAGCAATGAAAGGACTTCTTCCATAACTGGGGAATCAGAAGGAGAGACTCAGTCTATTGCAAAGCATATTAAAAAAACTAAATTGAATCTTAATGTTAAATGTTGTAACATATTTTTAGATTTGTATATTTAAAGTCTTTAATACTTTTTTTGGGGGGGAGGATAAGCATTATTATCACAGTATGGGATTTTGGTTAATTATGATGTGTTTGCTTCCTCCTTGTGATCAAGTTCATGTGTACTACAAGAGTGGTGCTTATTAGTGTCTAAACTCCCCCATGAAATTAACAAAGTGAATCATGGTCTTTCTGTGTCAATAAAATGTGTTCTGAATACCAGAAGTGGATCTGTATTCTAATTGCTTCTTAATGCTGGTGATGAGAGTCAGGGAATGATAGTCGAACTCCTGAAGTCAGTGTGACTCCATATAAATGTCTTGGACACTTGATAAATAGACAGGAACTGTTTATACTTAAGATGTGCTAACCTAGTTCCCTAGCATGGTAGTGACCTGAAATCAGATCTGGTGCAGTCTGAAAAAATAGAAGAAATCATTCAATCATTCTTGCTCCTACAATACCTACTTATAC
Source organism: Callospermophilus lateralis (assembly GCF_048772815.1). Classification (NCBI taxonomy): domain Eukaryota; kingdom Metazoa; phylum Chordata; class Mammalia; order Rodentia; family Sciuridae; genus Callospermophilus; species Callospermophilus lateralis. The sequence goes on along the minus strand of NC_135305.1, from coordinate 199,437,600 downwards.
TGTTTTTCTGCCCAGTTATCTCTGAGTCTATGTTACTGTTACCTGAAGTCAGGCACTCATGCTGTGACAATGTTTCAACTCACAAGGAAGCCATTTAGTTCATTAGTATGGCAGAAATGCAGTGAATGGATTCCGCAGAGGCTTGAAGGTGTCTGAGGTGGGGCACATTCCCACCTGCAGGGTGTTCATACAGAGGACACAGAGCACATGTTCAGATGACGCTGGAGGGGTGTGTGACCAAACATTCTAGAATTGGTCAAATTGACCTTTCCAGGTCATGTGTAACCTGGTAAGTAGGCCTCAGACTCAGAAGTGTGGGCTTCTCACTTCTCCCTATCTTTCCTGTGACTATTGGAGTCATCTGGGTAGAGGACTATTAGGAAAATAGCACTAGAGAGTTTAACTAGTTAAATAAATTGCTTAAACAGGTGTTAGAAAATGGAGAACTCACAAAGGAGGCTCTGCAATAATTTAGAGAGAGTAGCTGCAGGAAGTAGTTTCCATTCCTAGGTAGAGGACCAAGGGAAGGGTTGGGGTGATTAGTTCCTAGAAGCTCAGAGGTGAAACTCCTTGTAGGGGATGCTGGAGGGGGCCAACCAGGTCTTCCTTCAAAAGGAAGAGAATAGGCTACTTGGGTGCTCCTTCTGACAGAACTCAGCTGTTAGATCTCTAAAGGAACCCTCTTAGCTAGAAAGAGTTAGCCCACGGACCGTACCTGGGGCAGGCCATATCCAATGACTAGTCCATGTAATGAATGACGACTCAGCACCTTTGCCTGTGGGGGAGATGCTGAAGGGCCATCCAGCTTCTGAGCTCCCTGTGGGGTTTGGCCTAGCCTTAGCTGAAACTGCATCACAGTCTAATTTCTCTCTTTCTTAGTCCTGCTGCTTTCCTCTTTCTCCCAGGGGTGATGATTCTGAGATGCCCTATAAATCTTTCCTATGTAAATCTGGACCAGAATTTTGGCTTCCCAAACTTGTGACACCTAGTAGAAACCTGAAATTGTCCCAACAGGAACCAGCTGGTGCTTTAACCTCAGGAGCTTGGAGAAGGGGCCCTGAGCAGGCTGTTCAATAGTACTCATTCCCAAAATTTGAAGGAGGCAGCGCTGGATATTCCATTGCTACTGGAACACATTTTGATAAAGGTGTTAGTGACCTCCATGTCACTAAATCCCAAACAATTTTCCAATCCTCATATTATTATCATTTGATCCTATTGACCACTTTCTCTAAAGTCATTTCTCCTGTTGATGTCCGTAATGCCATATTTTCTTGATTTTCCTCCTATATCCTTGTCTGCTTCTTTGGTTCTCCTGTATAGATGCATCTTCTTCCAGTGACTAAAAGTTATAGTCCCATTTTTAGCCACTGGGGAAATGCATATTAAAATCACAATGAAATATCACTATATGCCCCTCAGAATGGCTAAAACTAAGTGGCTAAAATGAAAAGATTGACTACAACAACTATTAATGAGAATGTGAAAGAACTAAAACTGTTGACATTGCAGGTGGGAACATAAAATGGTACACCCGCTTTGGAAGACAGATTGGCAGTTCCCTTAAAGATTAAACATAAAGCCACCACATGACTTAGCCATTTACTACTAGGTATTTACCTATGAGAAATAATAGATACATCCTACAAAGACTTCACAATATTCACAGGTGATTTTTTTTGTGGTAACCTGAAATTCAAAATAGCCAGAATGTCCATAAATTGGTGAATGGGTAGACAAATTGTGGTATATTCATAGAATGAGTAATGTTTAGCCATAAAGAAAGTAACGAACTTTTGACATATGAATGACATGAATTGACATCCAAATTATTAGGTTGAATAAAAGAAGTAAGATTTAAAAAAAGTATATGGCATTTGGATTATTCTATTTAAATACTTACCACTCTGGATTATTGGACTGTATATGGATTATTATTGGATTATTCCACTTACACGCCAACTATAGTGACAGAAGGCAGATCATGGGTTACCTGGGGACAGAGATGGAGAGAAGAAGAAAAGAGAAATTGCAAAAGAACAGCAAGTAACTTTGGGGATGGTGGATATGTTCATTATCTTGAGTGTAAATAATGGATTAATGGGTGAATATATGTCAGAACTTATCAAATTGTATGCTTTTGATATGTGCAGTTTATTGTTGGTCTATTATACCTCAATAAAGGTCTATTATATCTTGCAGTTCCTCAAAGTCCATCCCAGACCCTCTTCTCCTTTTATTCTATACGCTCTTCCTTGGCAGCTTTATCCATACTCACAATCTATTTGCAGATGATCCTTGTCATTCATACCCTACTGATGTCTCCATTCAAGGCTACTCCTATAAGTTCTAGACCCATTTGCCCAACTGCTTCCATGACATCCATGTGCAGGCATCAGTTCCTCTGAGGCAGAAGGCATAGTCATCAGTCCTCTTCCTGTTCTCCATTGGTCCCTATCTCAGGGAATGGTGCTGCTGAGCAGGTTCAAAATACCAATATCACTCTTGACTCCAGCCCATCCCACTGATTTTTCTTTCTCAACATTCTTGAGTATTTGTCAGCTTTTTTGCTGCTGTGACTAAAAGACCTTACAAGAACAATTTTATAGGAGGAAAAGTTTATTTAGGGCTTATAAGTTTTAGAGGTCTCAGTCCATAGACGGCTGGCTGCATTGTTCTTGGAAAAGGGTTATGTTAGAACATCATGGCGGAAGGGCATAGAGGAGGAAAACAACTCAGGACCTGTCCACCAGAAAATAAAGAGAGTAACTGAGCTCAGCTCACTGGGGACAATATATATACCTTGAAAGCACACTCCCAGGGACCCAGCTCCTTCAACCAACTTCTATCTTCCTACAGTTACCACCAGCTAATCCATTAATGTACTGATTAGGTTAAGGCTTTCATAACCCCATCATTTCACCTCTAAACGCTCTTGCATTTTCTCTCACACGGACTTTTGAGAGACACCTCATATCTAAACCATAACACCACTTAACTTTCTTATTTTCTATCCTTCTGGGCATGAAGGCAATTTCTCACAGATTCCTTGTTATTAAAAATGTGCTATATTTACCCTCCTGTATGGATCCTTTGTGCTCTTTTGAGAAAGTTTTTCCTTGGAGAGAAAAAATCTTCTACTAGACCAGATATTGCCAACTTGCTTTTGAATTAACTTATCTCCCTGAGAAGAGCAATGAAAGTTTCCTCTTTTTTCTATTTTTTAAAAGTTATTTAAATGTTAATATCTGAACATAATTGAGAAGGAGCAACACAGAAGCTATGTTCTAAACTTTGACAATTGTGTGGCACTTTAGAGCTCTTGGAATAAATTCCTACATGTAATTCATTCCCATCTCAGAACAACTGCACCACAAGGTATGACTCTCAGTCTCAATTTAAAGAGACTGAGGTTCACAGACATGGCATGACCTGTCCATCATCACTTGGTTTACCAAAATGCCAGCTCCTGGTGCAGAGTTGCACCAAGCCTTCAGTTCCTAGCTCCTCCTTTTTTCTCATCTTGCAAAGCTCAATCTCAAATGTCTGTGAATAAGCAATATAAAAAATTCTTTTTCCTGAAACAGTCGTGTTTATCTGGAGACTCGTTTAGTACCGGACCTTTCACTTTACAAGGATCAGGGTTGTGTTAGAAACTAATAGCTAGTACTGTGGATCTTGAGGCATCTCATGTGACCCACTCACCTGAAAATTGGTTGGGAGTTGATGGTGGATCTCAAGGAAGTTTAGGGGCTATGATTTATCCTTCCAGAGGAGACACTTCTAGTGAAGAAGCCCCTCATGGTGATGATGTCAAGTGACTTGTGTTCTTTCCTCGGGGCTTTGTTCCAGCTCCTCTTGAGTTGGGCAGTAATGAAGCAATTGCTTTGTATTCCTTACCTGCTTCAGGTATCAGAGGTGCTTCTGCCTTTCTTCCTCTGAAAACGCAAGATGCTGGTATGGATGCTGTGGTTTCCCAATAGATCCCCAAAGAACCTGATCTCATCCTGTCCATGCCCTTGGCTGGATTGAGTCTGGGACAGCTCATATACAAAATCACAGAGACCTAGTCCCCTTGCTGCAACTCAGGATGTTTCTGCAGGGCCACTCTATCTTCCTGTGGAATCAGATGAAGCCTATGCTCACCTGTACCACAGTTAACTTCTTCCTTCCAATTCTATGCATTTGCACCCTTTCCCCCAGCAGATGGTGATATTGAGAATAGTTCTCAGTAGCTTTCCTGCACACAGATCTCCCAGTGTCTGCTTCCCACGAAAGTCACCTTGTGAATTTCTCTTCCAGGACTCCAGTTAGTATGAGCAAGTTGTTGCTGCCCTTGGGGGTCCATCTCTAGCCCCTCTTGATTGGGCTCTCCCCTACCTAGAATGGATCTGCCTAATGCTTGGCTTCCCAGGGTAAGATTAATCTCAGGGCAAAGAATAGCTCTGGTTCTAGAGCTCTCTGTGTGAGTGAACCCTAGGACCCCTGAGGTAGCTCATACTGGGTCATATAATGCAAGGCACCAGCAAAGTCAGAGAGGGGTTGCAGAATTACTGATGGTTTTCTTTAGTCAAAGGGGGAGATCAGAAGCAGCTCTAGTGTGTCTGCTAGACAAGCCAGGACTGTGAAAATCACTGGGACCCATCTCTGTGGCCCTCCATGGGACCTTCCATGGGGAATGGAAGGGAGTGGAGGGAGGATCATGCATCAGTGCTGGATGCTGGAAGCTAAGCCCACATGGACAATTTTGGGGCTATGATGTTCCCCTAAGGAGACCTGGAAATGAGGAGGGATAGTTTGTTTGGAAGACAATCCCAAGAAATGAGTCCAGGAAGAAAGGAGAACTAAGCAAAGGTGAATTCACCTGTGAGGACTGTGGTGGATGACTGAAACTTACTTTTACTGGGCAAGAGAGCTGGACTTTTATGTACCAACTTTTGTCGTCTGTTGTTTGAAGGATTCCTCTGGTCTATTAACTCCATGCCACTTCTAGCCTGTTTTGAGCCAAGCAGGCTTCCATAGCCAGAGGAAATCTTCTGGAAGAGAGTTACAGGGAGCTGTGGGCACCTGCGGTGACTTTCTGCAGGTAAGCTCTGGGGTGGCTGATGGTGTATTGTACGGTGTTTCTATACATAGGTAACCTGGGATTCAGGACTTCCAGGATTCTTGGGAAGGGGAGCAATACATCGTTGGCATGAGATTGGGGAAAATATGAGTAGTACTACTTGTATTAGTACTGAGATTTTCCTTTAGTGGTTGTAAACAGAGTCATGGAGTAGAGCAGAGGTACTGTAAAAATTACAAAGATGACAAAACAAAGACAAAACCAGAAACTGGATAAATTCAGTCTGGGGAGATTTAATGATTCTTATGAATTCACAGAGTTACAATGAGGGTTGTGACATTTGGGACTTGTTTCTGGATGTGCTGATAAGTTATCCTTTTACTGGAATTGTCATTTACTGGGTTGGAAGCTTATTTTAATAGATGTGTGGAGTCAAAGGCATACAGGCTCTCTGGAGGTGAACTGTTTTGGTGAGAGTCCCCGCCCTCTTTGGTATCAGGGATTGAACTCAGGGGCTCTCAACCACTGAACCACATCCTCAGCCCTATTTTGCATTTTATTTAGAAACAGGATCTCCCTGAGTGGCTTAGCACCTTGCCATTGCTGAGGCTGCCTTTGAACTCATGATCCTCCTATCTCAGACTCCTGAGCCGCTAGGATTACAGGCCTGTGCCATCAAGCCTGACTGGTGAGAGCTTTTGAATGGCCCAGAGAGTCTGGCCCTGAGGTTCTGTCCAGATGTACTTTGGAGACTGATTTTAGAGAACTTGGAAAAAGCATGCTTCTATTTCTTGTAATCCATCAAGGAAGAGAAGTTTTATTCTCTGTGTTGGGAAATGAAGGTAGAATTGATAAAGATCATTTTTTTTATAGAAGGATGGATAGGTAGGAGGAAGTTGGGTTGGGCATTTTGTTGGAGAGGGAGAGGTATCTGTCAAACTGAACCAGTCACGGGCACTGACAGAAGGGAATTTAGCCATCTTAGTAAATCAGCAGAATATGAAGACCTTCTATGAATTGTTAAGGATGGTGTGCCATGGGCATTTGGTAGTAAAGGAAGAATCTTGGTCTTAGTTCAGTTTTTGGAGTCCACAGCCCACTCTCTCAAAATATTTTTTTTGTCTTAAATACCTGCTCACTTGTCCCTGGGTTGGATTTCTTCCTCTATTATAGGTTGACTGCATTAGTTAGCTCTTGCTGTATAACAAAACAAACTCAATGGTTTGAAACAACAATTTGTTATTTCTCACAGCCCTGTAGGATAGGAATGTGGTTTGGATTCAGGACCGAGGCTTTGCTCTGCCGTTGTTTCCTGGAATAGGTGAAATGGCTGGACTCATTTTCCATGGTTGCTCACTTTCCTGGACTTGATAACATGGTGGTGGAAGTATTCCCAGCATGAGATTAGTAGCTGTAAGTTTTCCTGAAGCTCAGCACTAGAACTGGAAACATCACCTGCTCTTACCTCTATTTGCTAAAACAATTCTCGAAGCCAGCTCAGATTCAAGAGATGGGGAAACAAGAACTATCTCTTCGTGGGAGGAGCTACAAAGAATCTATGGCCATGTTTGCTTTCTACCACATCTACCTTGGCTGAGGTGGATTAACCATCCTTCTTACTAACCTACTCACCTTTCTAAACTTGAATTTTCGCCTTAATACTTGTGGTAAAGGGGTAGAGATATCCAGGATCCTTTCTCTGTATTTAGAAAACAATTCACTCATATATCATCTCTTTACTCAGCAAATACATTTTAATGTTCCTCATGAGCCAGAGTGTGCCAAGCCCTAAGAATACAACAGTGTGTATGGCAATAGCATCTACCATCAAGAAGCTCAGTCTTGGCTTGAGCAGACCCTTAAACTGACAAATAAATACAATGTATTGAATGCAGGGATGAACATGTATACAGTGTTTTACATATATTATAATTAATAGTGGTTGTTTAAGAGCACTTAGGAGGCAATGCACTCGGTCTTTGAAATGTTCTCAGCCATTTTACAAACAACCTCATGTGCAGGGATTATTATTCTACTCCAGCATCTTTTCTCTGAAGGACCATAGCTAGAGGTGGGTTTTTTTTTTTTTGTTGTTGTTGTTGTTGTTTTTTTTTTTTAGTTGTAGTTGGACACAATACCTTTATTTATTTATTTTTATGTGGTGCTGAGGATCGAACCCAGGGCTTCACATGTGTCAGGCAGGCACTCTACCGCTGAGCTACAACCTCAACCCCTAGAATTTTTGTTTTTTAAAACTAAAATTTAATCATGTCATCTTCTGCCTTAAAATGGCTTCCCATTATGTTTAGAATATAACCAAACTCGCTGTGGCCTAAGAGAGCTGAATGCTCTGGCTCTTTCTACCGTGGTGATTCCATCTCCAACCCTCTTCCCATTGCTAGCCCTGCTGCAGTCACACAGACAGGTCTGTGGCTTCGCCACCTTTGGAGGCCTTGGTACGGGTTGTTCTCTCTCTAGAATGATTTTCTTCTAGTTTATTTATTTATTTATTTTTGGTGCTGAAGATTGAACCCAGGGCCTTGGGCATGCAAGGCAAGCACTCTACCAACTGAACTATATATCCTCAGCCCTTCTCTAGCTTTTTAAAGTCTCAGCTCATGTTACCTCTGTGGAGAAGTCCTCTTCTTTAGGTACCCTCCCATCTCCTTATTTCATTCCCTCCGTGTGTTCCTTGCTGTTGGAAATGATCTTGCTTGTTTTTTTCTACTTGTCAGTTGACCTACCTCCCACTAGAATGTAATCTCCACGAGGGCAGGAATTTTTCTCTTTTGTTCCTTCTGTATCACCAATGTCTACAACAGTGCCTAGAAAAATTTAGGTGCACAATAATATTTCTCAAATGCATGAAGCAATCCTCTATTTACTAATGAGGCTTCAAGTCACACAGGTTGAACACAGCAGAGCTGAGATCTCAACCCATGATTACCAAAGGCCATGGATTTTTTCCCACCATAACATCCTGCTTAGGGAACTTTGAAAAGCCCTTCTCTCCCTTTGTCTTCATACTGATCCCAAGTTTTATGACCTTGCTGTTGTTCCAGTGTAGATTGCCATGGTCATCCCACTATGGCAGATACTAATGGCTGAGTTGCTATGAGATAGTATGTCCACTGCTGGTGTAAATTTAGAGGATGAATACTTTCTCATATTTTCGCATTTCTTCAACTGGAGTGCATTGAAAAGTTCTTAACATCCTTTCCTTTTTCCCTTGAAAACTCTTGTTAAACCTTGGGCATAGCTTACAGTGATGGTATGCCAGAATCTGGGAGTTGCAGTAAAAGCTTTGTTATTGTTTTTCCAGAAAGCAGTGGTATTTGGGATAAATAGTGGAAATTTCTCACTTTCTTTTAGGTTGTATTCTTTCTGTTTTACACAGATACTGTACAGAGTTGCATCAGACATTTATGTTGTTGTTAATGGTATATTGTTTTTCTCCTTGTCTATCTTCCTGATAGAATTGTGGAATCGAATAATATCAGAACATAAAGATCCATCTAGATTTGTTCCGACAAGTTTCATATCACTGAATATACTTGGAGAAGAAAATTTGACCTTAGGACAAATTACATTGAGAAATTCAGCTGCTATGATAAGAATCATTCAGCACAGAGAAAATGATGTGTCTTTTATTGTGGTACCCGTGTAATTTATGTCAACAGAAAGCCAATAACTTTATCATGATCAGAAAGTAAATTTCACTTGAGAGATCTTGGTCTCTCCCGATAGACGAGAACATGCTGAAAATGTTCTTTGCTCCAACTTCCCAAATGAACTTTGGTGGGAGGTGGGGAGAGGGAAAGACTGATGGATGGCTCACCGATGAATCTAATTTTCTGTCAGCCATCACCAAAGGTTCTTGGTCATTTGACAGCAAGAGATTTTTGCAGAAGCATTGCAGGGGTAATGCTGGAAAAAGAAAGTATGATTTTTAATAGGCATTCCTCCTGAAACTAGGATGTCATTTTATAAATTGATGGATTTCTCCAGCAAATGTAGATTCATCTAATCCTAATGTAAGTTGCCTAATTAACATTTTGACCTTGGTTTCTCTCTCTGGATATAGCAGGTATAAATATTAGTCTGAAGCCACAGGGGTGAAAGAGTTATTGCATAATTTTTTTTTATCAATTTAATTTTGTTTTGACTTTGTCACCCCATCCTGCTTGTAGGTGGGTGGTGATCTCAGCTGTCAGTTCGCATTGGATGTTTTTTGTGAAGTGCTAAGTCATGGGCTGCATCTTTCAGTCATCAGTCCCCATGGGCTTCCTGTTGACACACCATTATCTCAGCCTAGTGGCTCCCTGCTGCTTCCTTGTCACTCTAGGGCCTGAGAATCTTCTGTACAACTGCCTGGAGGCCTGTCTCCACCATCACACTAATTATTCCTCCTCAGGTCCTGACTCTTCTCTGGGTTTTCATTAGTATCACTGAAGCTCCTAGAATTTATTCAAGTTCTCTCTCCATTTCCTGGAGCCAGGAAGACTGTCTTTGTTTAGGTCCCGGGAGAACCCTTTCTTTCTTTTTCTCTCTGTACATTCTTTTCTCTCTTTCTAAACTCTCCACACATCTCCCAAAACTCCCCTGGACAGTGCTGGGATTAAAGTGAGGTCAGTGAGGTATCCTTCTCAGTCACTGCATTTAAGAATGTGCCTCTAAAATCAAGGCCTTTTTTTAAAAAAAAAATTATTTTGTTTTTTAAAACTCTTGCATGAAAATACGATTTACCTTTATTACTGAGTGTTTTGAGGACTCCTTGAATTTTGAAGGCAAGAAGAGTGTCTCATGCTAATTTCAGCTGTGGATTCTGGAAACACAGTTGATTCTGTGCCTCATGCCTCTTTTCTATTTTGCTATGTACTCCGAGAACTACTTGGAGGAGAGAAGGAGGGGGAAATTCAGGGAGGACAAACCATAAGTTACCATATCAAGACCTTATCTGGCCTCCAATAAAATTAAGAGGCTTGGAGTCCATCTCAAAGGTTTATTACAGCTATCGCATCCGGGCTCCTACTCCCTGTGGAAAGGAGAAGGCTGTCGTTGGTGTCTGAGATGGATATTATTGTGGAAGACACTTGTTCTCTTGTCCACCTCAATCAGCAACAGCAATTAAAATTGTTTTTCAGCTCAGATTCATGGTTATGGAGATGTAGCCCAAGGACAAAGTCTGTACTAGAAAAATCACAACAGAAATGATCCTGGCCCGTGAGCCACTGGGCATCTTAGTTTCATTGATCCTCATTCCTCTGAGGCTCAACTCCTCATTTTCTGGTTGTGGCCCTGGGTTGCTCTGCAGTTTTGCACTCATTGAGAAACAAAACCAAGAGCAATTCCCCCCCCCCTGCCCCCGCCACAACAGCCTCCCTGCCCAAAATGATCATCAGTGAAGTTTGATTCTATTTTCTTAAAAGGCGAGAAGTGCCTGCAGAGCACTGTTATTTTAGGAGGGGAGCAAAGTCTTCAAAACTGAGGGTGATTCCTTTAATTCTGTTCCTCTCTTAAAACTTCCCCCCAGGGGTTAAAAAAAAAAAATCATCAGGGAAACAATCTGAGGTTGTGGGGTCAGTGGAGCTGCCCCCCTGCCTGGAATCAGAGGGGCCTGCGCCTTTGTACCTGCCAGGTCCAAGCTGCCTGGTCTGGCTCTTTCAGCCCTCATAAAACTCCTTCAAGGGGTGAAAATCACTTTTTTTCTTTGCTTTGTCTGTGCTTTTGAAAATAAACGGAAGCATGGCGGGACATTCTGTTCCATGTCTGCTGCTCCTCAGTTTCCCTTGGAAGCTCTCCTGCACAGGTCGACCTTCTCTTTCCTTTCCTGCACTACAGAGGGATTGGTGGCTGCTTTCCCTTGGTTTATTTTCCAGGTGGTGCTCTCCTTGCTAGTTTACACCCCTCTCAAATAGAGCAGATCCTGCAGCCCTGTCTCCTTCCACACACACTTCCCCTTACTCCTCCTTAGCTCTTTTTTCTTAGGGCATTTCCCCTAACACGTGTCCTTACTTGTTATGGTTTGGATGTGAGATGTCCACCAAAAGCTCACTGGTGAGACAACGGAATAAGGTTCAGAGGAGAAATGATTGGGTTGTGAGAGCCTTAACCCAATCAGTGAGTTAATCCCCTGATGGGATTAACTGAGTGATAAATGGGGGAGTTGGGCATTGGGGGCATGGCTTTGGGGTATATATTTGTATCTGGTGAGTGGAATCTTTCTGCTCTGCAGCTTGCAGATCATCATGGGAACTGCTTCCCTCTGCCTTGATGTTCAGCCTCACCTTCAGCCCCAAGGAACGGGAATCTGCTATGGATCGAGACCTCAGAAACTATGAGCCCCTTAGCAAACCTTTTCTCCCCTACAGTTGTGCTGCTTGGGTCCTTTAGTCACAGCAGCCAAAAAGCTGACTAAAACAATAATGTACTGTCACTTCGTGGAGGATCATAAAGTTACCAGGACAATGACCAGCACAAACCTCTTGGGTAGAAAGGGGACTTACAGAAAGGCCACGAGGGACGTTTGGAAAAGGTCTTCCAGAGACTTAGAAGGTCACCCCCACAGACTCCCAGCTACCGAGGGGAGGTCTCTCCCTTTTCTCCTCTGCACACCTGGGACCTTTGACCAACACCCTGGGGGTGGCTTTCCTTCAATTTATGGGTGTCATAGAGCCCACTCCATCTCCCAATTCTTCGTTATGTTACAACTTGTTGCCTCAAAGTGAACTGGCTCAGTCTTTTAGGGTTCTGTTTCCAAATCCTGGGGAAAGAAACTTTGATGGGTTCCGTCTGGGTCAAGTGTCCACCTCTAGTCGAATCAGCTGTGTCTGTCAGGTGTCCACCTCTAGTCCAATCAGCTGTGTCTGTCAGGTATCCACCTCTAGTCCAATCAGCTGTGTCTGTCAGGTGTCCACCTCTAGTCGAATCAGCTGTGTCTGTCAGGTGTCCACCTCTAGTCCAATCAGCTGTGTCTGTCAGGTATCCACCTCTAGTCCAATCAGCTGTGTGTGATGGTGGTGCCAGGTCCCATGGAGGAGTGAGTTTCGCACGGATATTCTCAGAAGAGGACGATTTGAAGCAGGCAGGAAATGATTGGTATCTGTAGTGCCATCCTTGCGAGCTATTCTGCTTTATGTCCACTGAGGGCACGCCCCTGGTAAGCTTCCCTTTCAAAGAAACAATGTCCTCACTGGTAGTCCTCCTCCCTGATCCTCTATTTTCGGTTCCAATGCTGATATATTTCTTAGAGAGGCCTTCCCCAAACTAAGATGAAATGTTAAATAATTATCTGATGTGTATCAATATTAAACATTTAAACAGTTCATAGTCTACCCATTTAGAATTTATTTTGGTTCAAGACATTAAGTAGGGAGTCCACCTTCAATTGTTCCTCCTAGATGGTTAACTATTTGTCAACCCTATGTATTTATTTAGTATCAATTTTTTTAAAAAAAAAAGGATATTTCACTTGTTATTTATATGACATTTTCTTATACAGTAAGTCTAAAACCTGACTCTCTGTCATTAATTTGTTAATCCATATGCCAGAATCAAATGTATATACTTGGTACCAGGGAACCCGGAGCCTCTTAAATGCTAATTACATGTTCTACCATGCCTCTACATCCCCAGCCTGAAACAAAATATTTTAATTACTATGGGCTGCCTCTTTTAACTTGTGGGGTCCTTTGACACATTCTGTGATTATTCTGATTGCTTATCCTCATGTAAGACTGGTCTCTTGCATAATATTGGACACTGGGTTAGATCTTGTGTGAATTATTGGAAGTCATTTTCTCCACAGATGGAGGCCCCCTCCTATGAGAATTCCATATTTATTTGAGTCTTTCCCGTCTATGTCCACTTCTGCAGCCCAGAACTTCTGGGATTGAGATTACCTCACTGCTCAGCCCAGCCACCCATGGCAGGAGCCATTCTTAGCAGGACCCATGTAGCATCAGGCTTGCTTTCCAATGCACACTGCAGGGATGAGATCTGAGGAGAGGTGAAATCCATTCCATCATAACTTTGTAGCAGGCCATGGTGCCCCACCTGGAGGAATCTTTCTGTTGATTTGCAACACCACCTAGCCCATCTCTTGCCACTTTGGCTGAGAGCTGGGGTAAAAGTCAGTTTCTTTTGATCTCTACTTAATTTTTAGCTGGGCCCTTCTTGGAAGTCTGTTCAGCTGGTGGTGAAAAGGCTGGCATTCCTTCTAGGATACCCTTTGTCTCTACTCTTAATTTTTATGTTTTAGGCACATGGTTGCCACCCTTCTCTGGTTTCCTTTATGAAAACTGCTATGATTTAGAATTTGTAGGCCTAAATTCCTTTAGATTTCAGAAATGGGAGAAGAGAATCAAATGCAGGGGCTTAATTTACCACTTGGGTTGGAGTTTCTATGACTTTTTTTTTTTTTAATAGAGAAATGGGAATATGGGCAATCTCCTAAAAAGGAGTGCTTCTGAAATGTGGGTTTGTGATTGATTGTATTATTTGTCCACAACTGCTCCTTCTCTCCTGCCCTTGTCCTGGATTCCTGGAGCTTCTGTGTAAGGACTCTGCCTCCCTGTCCTATGATATTGGCCGAGAGACTTGCCTGAGCCAGTGGAATATGAGCAGATTATGATGTGAATAGAGGCTTTAAATATGTTTGCCACTTGTGTTTCTGCCATCTGCCACAAAGAGCATGCCCTGAGAAGCTCCAGTGAGAGACACGGGGAACAGTCTTGAACTTGGCCTAACGCTGAAGCAGAGTGGACCTACTGACCTGCACAACTGTAAGAGATCAACAAATGTTTGTCATTGTAAGTCGTTGAAACTTTTGTTTTTATGAAGCATACCGTTATCACAGCTAAAACCTGACCAATAGTGAGTCATGTATGGACTCCTTTTAAGGGAAGAAAATTCTTGTAAATCCTTAATATTGGCATTCATTCACTTAGAGATTAGAATAAATTAAATCATTTATATAATGTAATAAACATTCCAAAAAACATTAGGTATATATTTACTGTCCTTGTAATTCATTCATTGTCTTTCTCTCTCTTTCAGTACTGGGGATTGAACCCAGGGGCACTTTCTCCTGAGCAACATCCCAGCCCTTTTTAATTTATTTTTATTTTTTTTAGGACAGGGTCTCACTAAGTTGCTGAGATCGACCTCAAACTTGCCATCGTCCTGACTCAGTCTCCCAAGTTTCTGGGATTATAGGTGTGAGCCACTGAGCCCTGCCCTTATAATTAATTCTTAACCATACATTCAAAACAAAATTAAAATTAAATTCAAATAACACTTTATTGATAATCTGTATGAGCTTAATGGAATGAATGATATTTTGCTCTCATCCAATTGTCTTTTGCACTGAAAATAGGCTCCTGACTTTTCTGTCTTGGGTTCTTTTGTGTTAGAGATGCTTGTACCTTTTTTAAACCCTGCATAACTCAATTCGCATCACTTGTCCATGATCACCATGAACATGTAGCTGAATCCTTTGGTTTTTGGGTATAAATATCTTTTTAAGGAGTTAGTTTACCTCTTTTCAGTTTCATTAACCTGTAACAACGAAAATAATGGCTTCTGACATAACCTCCCAACGTTATCCTAACCACGCAGCATAAAAGCTTGGAATCTGATTTGATGATTTTTCTTTCCTATCAGTTCGGTAACCTGGCATATATTTGTATTAACCTTTTTAGATTATCCTAAAAATGGAAACACCCACAAACAACTCACAAACCTTCGAGGGAATTTCAGAACATCAGCATACTCCTTCAGTTTGGGACCTGTTCCCTAAAAGCACCTTTTGTTGATGGTGGAGAAAGGAAGGACAAACAGGCTTTTCAAGGCTGGGCAGCAGGTGGTGCTCTTGGCATTTGGAATCACGGGAGCCTGCAGTGCTGCCTGCGTGGATCTGTTCTGACATAAATTTGCTGGTGTTGCATTGTAGTGGGTTTGTTGCTTTTTAATCTTATAAAAATACCCTCTTTACTATGATATTATGTGAACTGGGTCAGTCATGCTTAACCCAGCCAGGTGACTTGGCTGCCCTTTGGTCCTTGGGCTACATTCTATTTTTTTTTTTCCCTAGGCTGCAAAGCAATGCTGGCCCCAGCTTGGTTTGCTGGGGAGACCTTGGTACCTTCCCCAGATTTTTTAAGCTAGTCTACTCTGAAGCCCCTCACTTGAAGGCCAGAGGATCAATTCTAGTGCCAGGGTGAGGGTCTAAGTTCTTTCTGCTTCTATCATCTAGGTTCACGGCTTATTGAAGGGGCCTCTAGAATGCAAATGTGTTGATTTTACCAGTAACAACATGGAAACCCCAGCATCCATTTCTCTTCAATGATGTGGAGGTCATGAGACACTTTGCTTTCAGTTTGCTGTGTGACCTCAGCTGCTCTAGGCTTGGTTTCTAGTCAGGAATTTGGAATAGCAGCATCTTGTTAGAGATGTTCACTTATAAGGTGTCTCAGTTATATGGCTTATGGTGAGTTGCCCTGAGCTTTCTGGAGAGATTAAACACAGAATCAGAATGCTTAGGATGGAGGGGTCACCTTGAGTACCTCACACACATACAGCTGAACATCTGGGGCCTAAGGAAAAAAAGAAATGAAGAACTGTGCTTAAGGGAGCACAGCAGACAGGTAACAGAGCTTACATCTTTCTCTTCCAATCCAGTTTTCTGGAAAAAAAAAAAGGATACTTTTTTCTTCTCATATCACCAAACTTATATACATTTCCATGGTAAGATGGTTCTGAAGACTGGTCAGCTAGTTTTGTCCTGCCCAGGTCACCTGTATTGTTGAAATTGGTTGAATCTGCACTGTAGAATGAAAATACTATTTATGTTTAGTCTCCATTAGCCTAACCCAAATCTAGGGCATCCTAAAGTGTGGAAGGAGAGCTGATAGTATATTACTTTTAACATTTTGAAGTTGTCTTTGATGACATGAATGTCTATGTTTCTAGATTTTAGGGACTCCCATAATAAGTATTCCTTATTAAAATTTATTTTATTAAAGGTGAAGAAAAGCTGAAATGTAATAAAATGCAGTAATCTTGAGTAAGAGGAATTTTTATAATCAAGTGATTGCTTTTTGAGAACAAAACTGACAAGAGCATTGAGTCTTAAGGCATAAAATAGCACAACTTATATCTTAGGGAAAGAAAATTGTTCTCTTAGGCTTATCTGGAAGGACTAAATCTGAGACTTTGCCAGTTTCCCTGGGCTTCTTACAAGGAAGAAGCTCTGACTCTGTCTCCCCCAAAATTCACTGGACCTCCTATATAGCTTGTGGTAGAAGATGGTTGGTCAATTTTATTTCAATTTCAAAGGACATATGTGACAGCTGTAGCTACTAATTGTTGGCTGTGGTATGTGTTCCCAGGTGTCCCTTGCTAGGGATCTAGAGTCACCCATTACTAACATGGTCAAAGTCCAGACCTGTCTTAGTCCACTCAGGGGACTGTGTATGGCTATGGATTTTAATTGCTTTGATTTTAATTTCTTACCTCTAAGATTTTTGTCTTCAGTTTCTGTTTTATATTTTCTCCCAGGTGCCTCTCGTTCTGGCGGAAGGTTTTTGTAGTCGTTCCTTGCAGTAGAGGCTCCCTTTCTCCACTCTGTCTCTGAGGTCCCCAGTATTTCCTCCTCAGGGGGCCATTACAGAGGGCAGGAGAAGGACAGCTCTGTCTTCAGGTGGTTACTACATCCTGCTCTGCAAAAGCACCCCGGGGCAGATGATTACGAAGGCTGCTTGCATGAAATCTGAGGAGATGAAAACAGCAATGAGCAAAACATAGATTAATAATCCAAGAAAAGTATCCCCTAACAGCAATGAGCAAAACATAGATTAATATTCCAAGAAAAGTATCCCCTGCAGACAGTTTCTAAGGCTTGTGATGCTCCAGAGTTCTCTCCTGCTCACTTTCTAGAACATTTTGTGCCCCCTTTGTTTGCTGTGTTGCTCTGGTAATATCATGAGTTATGATGGCAGGGATTTTGTGAATACTTTCACCTGGGAATAGTTATTGTCTGCATGAAGTTGAGCTGAAAGAACACATCCTGGCACATCCCAATACTGGTTCTGGCTGATTTGATGTCTAATGCATCCCAGCAAAGGAAATGAGTAAGATGCTTTATTTCAAATTGGATTGGGGTTTGTCGAGTTTTCTCTCATGCTTGTTACCAGAGAAATCTTGACAGGTGTGGGAAAGAACTAAAGGCAGAGCGGAGCTTTGACTTTCAGGCAACTCGGCCATGGTTCAGATTTTGCTGATCTTTAAGCTTCACAGATGGCACATCACCAAGGACCCACCAGGTGGCGCTGTAGGCAGCATCACACAGTCGGCTCTCTCAGGTGAGGAGATTATCTGGAATCTGTCCTTGTCATTAGGACACTGTGTGTCTGGCCTAGAGGACTGGCTTGGCTCTGATCAGGAAGAGACTGAGTTTGGCAGGTGCAACAATGTCCGAGCCTGGATCTCGCTCTCTGACCTGGACCTGAGGGATTGGAGCTATATTGGTTTCTGATAAATGCTTTCCTGACAATCTGGGGTTGGTATCTTTCTCATTTTCTGCCCTGCTAGGTTTAGTCTCTCAAAATGGGAGAGTTCTGTCTGACAAGATAAGGATTGTATCATCATAACAAGATGTTCTCGCTCATGGCAATGAAAAGCCTCACAGATAAGCTCTACAGTGTGCAACCCTGGCTTAGCTTCACTTCATCCCAGAGGACAGGGAGAGAGAGAGTGTGTGGGTGGACCAGGCCCAGGGGTGATTGGCTAAGGGATGGAGAGAGGGATGAGCTGAGGATGGGTGGTCAGCAGATGGTGCTGTTCATGAGAAAGGTCTCAGACATCAAATGAGGTTGAAAGGAGGAGACCGTGGGAGGGGCTTATACACCTATTTTTACAGGAAAGTGCAAAAGAGTGCTTTTGACATGTTGATTATGTCTGTTTTGCTATAGATGCTAAAAAAGACAGGATAAATGTCCTCAAGGTTAGGGGAGATTTATCAAAATACTATTTTGAAATGTCCTGATTTGTCCTCTAGTCATGGAGACCTTTTTCTCCTGACACTGACCAGGAGATGAGCTGAGCTGCAAGTGTTGAATCTCAGGCAGGATGGTGACCTGGGGATGTGGAACTGTGAGGTGGTAGCTACACCTGAGGGTTGTGAAGCCCTTGGGGTTCATCCCTGCCTGATCTCCGGGAGAGAAAAAGTTGGTATGGGTTTGACTATCAGTCTTGGGGACTAGTAGCTTGCTTTCTTTCCTTTTTATTCTTTCTCTCTTGCTAACAACCCTAATTTCTTGGAGGAGGGAAGCAATAAGTGTTTAGGGCTGCTTTGCTCCAGTTTGCCTAGGACTACCTGTCACAAAGAAGAGGTAAGGTCTGGGAACTGAAATGTTCAAGTTGTACATTTTTTTTTTTTTTCCTAATAACAGAGTTGCTGACAGTTGTGAAGCCCAAACCATTTTTCCTTTTAAAGTAGCTAAAGGTCAGCCAGTATTTTAAAATCAGAAAACCAAAATGGGTTGAACATGCCCAAGACACTGAATTGATTATGATTTCACAAATGAGAGTCTTCATATGCTGAAAAGAGATCAATCTGTCATAAAAGAAATTTCCCTTTATATGATGAAAATACATTTTTGATCCTTGTACTGCTGAACATCAGGAACATTTAGATGTGTGTGTGTGTGTGTGTGTGTGTGTGTGTGTGTGTGTGTGTATCAAAATTTTGGGGCTTAAAATATTTAGTTTTCCAGGACCATTTGCTTATCAACTCTCCAGGATTGGGTGAAAGTTTCCCAGAACCTTATAGATTGCTCCTAACTTCTACAAAAAAGTATAGTTTCTTGTAGAAGATTAGGGAGATATAGTCCTCCATGGCTGGGCCTTCCAGAAAATTAAGGCTGTGTGAAGGCCTCCCGCTTCCAACACTGATTCTTGTGATAAAGTAAGAAAGATTTCAGACACATTGCTCAGAATAACAGGCACGAGTTTATTAGAAGGGACAGGGAAGGGGTGAGGGGACACTCTTAAGGGGGAGAGGAGGACCTCTCAGGGAGGCGAGGACAATGCCTCTCTTGCCCTCCAGTTTTATTGGGGCGGGGAGGTCACAGGGAACTTTCCAGAGAGTTCCACTCAGGTCCACCTCTTGACTTTTGACTGACGGCAGGATAACATCAGACTTTCAAGTCCCTGCTGCCATGACCACTCGAGATCACTTTGGCCCATGCTGACTGGTTCTAATTGGAATCTGTTCTTAAAGCTTATCTCCCCGAGTTCAGGAATCTGGTTTGTGAAAGGGTCACAAAAGCGCCCCCTTCAGGGTAACTTGTATTCCTCTTCTTGGAATTATTTCAGGTCTGCATTTTTCCTGCAGATAACAGGTAGTTTGCTGGGGAATATAACATATCCTTTTTACTTAAACCAGGTAGAACTGCAGGTAGATTGCTTCTTAGAAAATAAAGTGTGTGTGGTTCAGCACAATGGACCCAGTTTATAGGACTCTTCTTTTAATCTCATGTTCTTACCATTCATGTCTTTCTGTGTCCTATCAGTAGGCCAGGTCAAAAACATAGGAGGGGTATGAGCATATTATCTCACCCAGACCCCTGTGTTTCCAAGTTGTCTCCAGAATGCTCTTGCTCTTCCTTTCACTGGAGACAAATATTCCCCAGCCTTAACCTTCCAAGTGCCCACAGTTTACCACAAAGTGACTAGCTTCCTTGACAAGGTAATTTACGCTATTTTTTTTTTTTTTTGAGAGCAATATAGTGACCATGTTACGCAACTCTTATTGTAGTGGACTGGCATGTAGCCTCAAAAATCTCAGGGGTATATAACAAAAAGCATTTATTTAGCTCATATATCTACAAGTCAATTGGATGTGTCTATTGATCTCATCTGGGCTTGCTCATGCATCATGACTTGGCCAGAGATTGATCTAAGCAGGGCATGGCTGAATGGTTCTGCTTTGGCTGCAGTGGGCAGGAAAGCTCCAGTTCTCACTGCAAGACTATGGGTCTCTTGAGCAATGTCTCCATTCTTCCTGGACCAGTAGCCTCTCTAGGGCAATGGCAGAAGTACAAGACAGAAACCCCACTGAAAAAGTACATTTCAAACCCTAGCTTTATGCTCAGTTCCCACTGGACAAAGCAAGTTTTAATAGCTGATCCCATGGTCAAGAAGTGGAGAAATCTACTCCATTCATGCATACGCGGGGGAACGGCAAGTCATGTGGGAAAGCGTGTGGACATAGGGAGATGTAAAATATTGGTTCCCAAAATGTAATCTAATGGACTATGTATGAGACTTCTCTGTATTGGTCAGAAAATCTCAATGATTTTTCGTTATCTTTAGCTTAGAACTCAAGTCTAAGGATAATCTTTCCTTTACCCTTCTCTGTAACTGCCTTTCCTGCTACTTTAACCACCCATCCCTATTGCCTAACCAAACACATCTTAAGCCTTTCCACCTTTCTCTGGGTAGCCCTCTCTAGATTCTTGTTTGCCTAACCCCTATCCTTGCTTTTCAGTTGAATGAAGCTTCTGCTTTCTCCAAGTGGCCCTGACCACCCTCTCAACCTGTGTTATCAATTCCCTTTCTTGGCTACTGATCTGGGATTGGAGCTTTTGGAGGGCCGGACAAGTCTATTATGACCTCAGCATTCAGTCTAGCACCCAGCAAACCATTAAGTTCAGCGTATGCTTTTTATCCCAAAGCTTAGAGTGAAAAGTGAAGCAAAAGGGAGGGTGCTCTTCCAGAAGTTGGGGGGAGCTGGAGCTTCTGCTTCATCCAGCTATCAGTTGGAGCTAGGGCAAGGTGGGGACAGTCCTTGTTTCATACACCTGGATATTCAAATCAATCAATCATTCTTCTGTTCAACACCCAATTCTCAATCTCATTGATCTACCTTTTTTAGTTTACTGAATTGATTAGATGATGAGACAATGGGCTTATGTAAACTGGATAATACGACACATATCTATGAGTTGCAAAACCACTTCCTCATAGTGTTGGTTCTGTCCTGGGGTTCTTATCTCAGGGGGTTTGTACATGACACTTTCTCCCCTGGGAAGCCTCCACTTCCTTAGAAGTCACATTCTACATTCACATGGCCCTTTTTTAGGATTAGAAATCTCAAGGGAAGTGCTGGCTTCATCTCTCTTTGGGTAAATTACCTAATTGTTCTTTGAGATTTAAGAAAAAAAAAAGATTAAATGAGAGAATTGTGTCAAGGGTTTAAGATAGGAATCACGTGTGTATTTACATACTACAAAGTACAGAAAATAATGGACTTCTGTGTATCTATGTATTAGCAACATTTTGCCAATCTTGTTTCATTGATCCTTCCCTCCTTTTACTTTGTTGAAGAATTTTAAACAAATCACAAACATCATATAATTTTACTCTCAAATACAGACAGCAGATTGTCGATAAGTATTCCCCTGTCTTTAATGTTTTCCGGCATCCACAGATTATTCGACTCTTAAAACTCTCTAGTTTCTGGGGGACTGGGGATGTAGTAAAGTGGTAAAGTCTTGCCTAGCATGCTCACAGTCCTGGGTTCAATCCCTAGTGTCACAAAAACCCTCAAACCCAAACCCAAAGCAAACCCAAACAAAAACCCTCTTTATTTTCTGGTCACTATATCTAGCATCTAGTCACGTAGCTTTGCCATGTTTATCCTTATTTCCTAAGGGAAATTGCAAGCAAGAGACAGGGTTTTGTTTAGCCTTGCCCCAATGTTCAGCTACATATCTATTAGGATAGCATCAAGGGGGGCACAAGATAATGTGTTTCAACGAATAAATAATAAAGGAGGATGGTATCCCAGCAGGTGCCAGTGATGCATGGAGAGGATTCAAAGAGTTGAATTTGTACTCAGAGAATGAACAAGATTAGTTGTGAATTATGTCAGCAGGGTTGGGGCTGTTTATCAGCCTACTTAACCTCAATCATAGGTTGACAAATGAGATATCTGTACCATGTAAGAGAGAGACTGGAATCCCAGGGCAAGAGAAGCCCCATCTCATAGATTAAGCAGTGAGATGCTGTGTCGTGTGTCGAGCTAAGTGTAGCAAGCCGACAGATGTCAGGCTAGTGTAGGCATCTGGATATCCAATATTCTGTCTTTTACTGTTGATTCGCTCTGTGCTCTATAGTCTTGGGCATTTGCAGAAGAGCCTCAGAAGTTGACTGAGGCCATGAAAGAGGTCTCAAGAGGGGGTGGCTCTGGCTTTTCATCTGTGATCCATATTCCCCAGAAGATTTTCTCTGAAGAAGAAAAGGGTTTCATGACTACAAAAGAGTTTGCAAACCACTGCTCCAAGTGAGTCTACATATTTCTTAAGATGGTCTGTCATAGCTGGTAATTACCCCATAATTTGATAAAAATGAGAGGTGGGGCTTCACGTTTCTTTTTGTTTATAGACATAGAAACACATCTGGAAAAGAAGAGCAAAATCATGTACCTGGCAGAAAAATTTTTCCCAAAGTTTTTTTTTTTTTTTAATCTCAAAGAAAATATCTATGTGACCCAAGTTCAACACTTCTCATCTTGTTCAGCTTTGATTTCTGCATCTGTGAAATGAGGGCTGTCTTAATGCCAGAACACCTATATGTAGAAGCTGGTGATGCACCCCGCCTCCCGGGACCACCTGCTTTCAGCCCATCTCTGATGGACAGATCCAAGTATGTCCTCTGAGTAACACAGTGGGCTCACTGACAGCACAACTCAAGGTGTCCTCTTTGCTTTGCTGTCCCGTAGAGTCCTTAGGAGTTGTGAAAGGGCTCATAGCTTCAGACAGGCACAACCCAGAAAAGCAGGGGAGTTAAGGCCTTAGGAGCAGCTCTCAAGTAAAGAAGAATGAGACTCCATGATGAATTCTCTAGATTTTCCATCTTCTGGTGGCATGATCCTGAGGCGCACTGTATGCGGTTCCTCCTCGGTGGTGCACGAGGGTTTGAATCCCATTTTTCCACAGTGGTCATTAACTTACTAATGCACCTTGTATTGGTGTCCAAACCCATCAACCAAAGACCGCAGAACCTTTTCTGAAGTCAAACCAAGTTAGGTTTACAGCTTGCTGCAACAAGCGGGGATCTACACCATGGGGAGCTGTGAGACAGTTGAGGGAACCCTTTTTTAAAATAGGGGATGGATTTATACTGGGTGATTTTGAAAAGAGTTGTAGGAAGTGAATTTTTTTTCTGAATCGGGTATTTAACTGGTTACTGAGACACTTTGATGACTGGCTGTCTTGATACTTTTTATCTAAGAGGCGGGACCCACAGTCGTGTTAGAGCTATTGATAAAGAAGGACTCCTTCATGTCAGTTGTTTTTGGGGGGTACGAATCCTTGTCTTTGTGTTCAGTTGGGATTATGGATTAGTTTTTTTCTCATCTTGGTCCATGGTGGCTTTGTCTGATGATCTGTGATACTCTGTGGCGATTGCTTGAGGTCAGTTACCAGTCGTGAGCTTTCAGAGGTTTATATTCCTTTCTGTTGGTTTTTCCCTCCTACTCCGGATTTCCTCAGCCCCTCACTTCTGCTTCCTGGGATGATCTCTCTAGTTAATTACAGCTCCCAGGTCTCAGCCTTTGCCCTCCGAGAGCCCCAAAATAACACAATGCCCTTTTCAGTAGCTCAGGTCCTTTGGTTTCCTGGAATAGCTTTAAAAAAAAAAAATCTGAAGGTAGGTCTGGTTCCCAGAATCTAAAAGTATTTTTCTTTTTTGACATCAGGAAACAGGGCTTTATTTTGCAATACGGAGGAAACATGCTTTGCCCACCTGCCCCAGACATAAATCATTACCTCTCAGAATTGGCCAGCAATGCCCCTTGGGGACCCCTTGCAGGGTTCTAAAGACAAACCAGATCCCCAAAGTATTTTTTTTTAAAAGAAACATTAAATGTTACATCAGTAGTAGTCTGAACATAGTTATGTCTACCCCAACTCAGAAGTGTTCTCTCACATACGTTGAAGTGCATATAAATGAAAAGAACAAACATAGCTGAGAATCATTTTGCAGGCCCCCCAATTTCTGCTGACTGTAGGAGAATTATCAGGAAGGAGACTTTCTGCCAGTGGCTTCCAACCTTCATCCAGAGCTGCTCCACCATGAAGCTCACTCTCACTGCTTTCCTGTTAGGTCTTGGTATCTTGTGACCCTCAGCTGCAGCTGGACCCTTTAGAATTGGGTCATCTCTGTATCCAACAAATACAGACAGCCAAATAGTCCCAGTCAAAATACATCCTATACCTCCATCAGGAGAAAGGCAAGCTATACCCCAAGGCAATAAGGAAGGGCAGGTTCTCAATGAGTGCATTATTATCATTGTCCTAATATCCTATAATTAAGAGTCAATTTTTAGTATCGTTTTAGATTTTTTGGAATAACTGAACAGACTGTGTAGTGGGTTCCTTCCACTCCCTTCCATCCTAAGCACACAGTTTCCCTTAATGTGGTAAATGGGTAACAATTAACAAATCAAGCTTGGTACATTACTGTTATCTATGATTCAGAGTTTGCATTAAGCTTTTTATTTGGTATAGTTCTATGGGGTTTGACAATGCATGAAAACAGGTCCACTCTTACAGTTTCATATGGAATAGAATGCTTCACCTCTCTCTTAGCCTCCAAGCCCCCTTGCTCTGTTTTGTTAAAGGATGCTCTGATCCTGGAATATTAAGCAGAACAACTTTGTCTGTTGACTTCTGTTTCATTGGGAAGGCCAGGAGTCTCCCTCTATCCTCATCTATCCTCTGAGTTAGGTGGAGACAGATGAAGTGCCCAGCATGTGATGGGGGGCTCAGAGAATTTACCCCTCTTCCCCTTGTCTTGACTGCAGGCTAGCTGAAGCCCAGCAGTTGGAGAGAAAGTAAAGCACTCCTGAAACCCAGGTCATTGCATTTTCTTTTGAGGACTCTCTTCCTTGCCTGCATCCCTGAGAGGATGAACAGTAGGTTTTCTGGCCTCAGGCATGGGAAGTATCTGGTGGGAAATTTAATTTTCTTTGTGAGTTTAAGGAAGTCAGAGGTCAAGATTTCCATTAATCAGCTTGAGAATTCTCTTCTGTGAATTGCTTGTGGGCAGCACCGGTCCTAGCTGTCTTCTTAGGGTTGGCCATTCAAAACAACCCAAATTAACCTCTCTTATTTGGTTTGGACCCACGCTGGCTGACAATACCTGCTGACAGCTGGTTTCCTTTGGTGAGGCATCCCAGATGCCCTACTCTGCTTTGATGTTGAAATACTTCCTTTATGCAGACTCTGCCCTCTGTAGTAGAATTTCATGATGTAGATATTTCTCTTCAATCCCAACTTTCATAATGCAGGTTGGACATGATGCAACAGATAATTAAGAAGCCCATTTTGCAATACAGACAGAGTTACAGTTGGTGCATGAAAATATAATTTAGGAGAACTTAATGAAGGGGTGTTTCTAGAGATGTAGGGAGATGAAGTGCTCTAACAAATGGTGAGGCACAGTAGGGCCAAAATTGGTTGAAGCCATTTTCTTCTATTACAGGCAAGGGATGGCAGTGGTGCTGTGACCTTGGCAGGAGATGTTGCTGTTGGAGAGGGGCTTCCCTAAAGGAAATGAACATAGAAACAGGAAACATAACTTTTCCCCTGACTTTCAGCTATGTGCTGATAACTCCATATGCCAAATCCAACCAAAAGCCAGAGGCCAAAAGAGGCTAGGTGATGGATTTCACAGAGGTCAAGCTTCTGGGGCCCAGAGGAGGGCTGGGGAGGGTGGACAAGAGCTGGAGAGGAACAAGTGGAAAATACCCAGCACATGTGGACTATGCACAGAATAAGACAATGTGTTGGGAGTCCAGGGTTAGTAGATGTACTCTGGTGAAGGAAAAATTGGTATTAGTCTCCAACTACGAGAGGCAGATCTTACATGTGCTTAATGATGCTTGATTTTGCAGCTATGGAATGTAACTGTGAAGAACTATGTATAGGTTTTCTACCCTCTGTGTTTTCTTCAACTTAACCATTTGAGGGGATATGAAGTTGTGGAATATTCTGCCCCCATGATTTTATTTTCATGGAATTTAAAGAAAGGATTAAACGAATGTTGTAAAAATCTAATAAATATGTTCTTTCTCAGAACATGCTCTAGGATTATAATTATTATTTTCAGTTCAAATAAATCACTGAGTTTCTACAAGAACATAAGAACTTGTTAAAATAGCCAGAGGAAAAATACTTGTGAACCCACTATTCTTGAAGCCCCACCTCTCCCATTACAACTGAACTACCATATTTAAAAATTGTGGCATCAATTGTTGTTTTAATTAGCCTTTTCCTGATGACATATGATGTGTAGCATCTTTACGTATGCTTATTTGTCATTTGTGTATGTTTTTGGTGTATACTAAGTTTCTTGTGATATTTTAAAATCAGGTTGTTTGGGTTCTTATTGTTGAGCTTCTTTATATATTTTGAATAACAGTCCTTTATCAGATATGCCTTTTACAGATATGTTCTCCAGGTCTGTGGTTTGTTTTATCATTCTTTTGACAGTGTCTTTCACAAAGCAGAAGATTTCAATTTAATGAAAACAAGCATTTAATGAAATCCTTTCCTTGTCACAGATCATACCTACCTAAAAAGTCATTGTAAAACTCAAGGTTATCTAGAAAATCACCTCTGTTAGCTTGTAGGAGTTTTATAGTTTTTCATTTCACATTTATGTGGGCAGTCCATTTTGAGTTAATTTTTTATGAAGGGTATGAGGGTATGGAACCTGTGTCTAGATCTATTTTTTTTTTTTTGCATGTTGCTATCTAATTATTCTAGTACAATTTGTTAAAAAGACACCCTTTTCTGTATAGTATTGACTCCTCTTCTGTCAAAGATTAGTTGAATATATTTATGTGTTGTGGGTACAGTTGTAGGCTCTCTCTTCTGTTCCATTGATGTATTTGTCTTTCTACTACCAATAACACCTTGCCTTGATTACCGTAGCTTTATAGTAAGTCTGGAAGTTGGGCAATACAGTTTTCCTTAAATATTGTTTGCTATTCTGCTTTTTTTTTCCTTATCATGTAAACTTTGGAATCACTTTGTCAACAGCCACAATATAACTTGCTAGAATTTTGCCTGGGATTGCATTGAATCTATGGATTAAGTTGAGAAGAACTAGCATCTTGGCAATAATGGATCTTCCTATCCATGAACATGGAATATCTCTCTATTTATTTTGTTCCTTGATTTCTTTCATCAGAGGTTTGCTGTTTTTCCTCACATAGACCTTGTGCATGTTTTGTTAGATTTATACCTATTTTTTTGGTGCTAATGTAAATGGTATTGTGTTCTTAATTTCAAATTTTATCATTCACTGTTATATTAGAAAGTGACTAATTTATATATTAACATAGTATTCTGCAGCCTTGGTATAACTGCTGATTAGTTCCAGGAGTTTTATTATGCCAGTTCTTTCACAGTTTCTACATAGATAATTGTCACATGTGAACAAAGACAGTTTTATTATATTTTATTTTATCCTCCATCAGTATAGCTTTTATTTCTTTTTCTTATTACATTAGCTAGGACTTTTATTATCATGTTGAAAAGGAATGGAGAGAGAGGATACCTTGCCTTGGTCCTGATCTTAGTAGAAAAGTTTCTATTTTATAATCATTAAATATGACGTAAGCTGTAGGTTTTCTGGATATTCTTAATCAAGTTGAGGAAAGTTCCTTTCTGCTTCTAATTTACCGAGAGATTTCACCATTGAATGGATGATGGATTTTGTCAAATACTTTTTTTCACAAAGATAACTATGAACATGTGATTTTTCTCTTTTAGCTTGCTGATATACTGATTATGTTAATTAATTTTCTAATGTTGAACCAGCCTTGCATACCTGGGATAAATCTCATGTGGTTGTGGTATATAATTCTTTTTATGCATTATTGGATTTGATTTGTTAATATTTTGTAGGGGATTTTTGCAACTATGTTCATGAGTGTTATGGTTTTGCTATGAGATGTCTCCTAAAAGCCCATGTGTGAGATAATGCAAAAAAGTTTAGAGATGAAATGATTGGGTTATAAGAGGTTTAACCTAATCAGTGTATTAATCCTCTGGTAAGGATTAACTTGGTAACTGTAAGTAGTTATGGTATAGCCTGAGGAGACGGCTTCCTTGGGGTCTGCCTTTGTGTTTTATATTTTGTCCTTGTTAAGTAGAGCTGTCTCTGCTTCTTAGTGCCATATCCTCAGCTGATTTCCTCTGCCACATGCTTCTGCCATGAGGTTCTGCTTTCCCTCCAGCCCAGCGTAACAGAGTTGGCTGTCTATGGACTGAGACTATTGAGACTGTGAGCCCTCAAGTATTTTTCTCCTTAAAATTGTTCTTTTTGGGGTTTTTTTTTGGTCACAGTTATGAAAGAAGCATTAAATTGGGCTGTAGTTTTATTTTAATTTTTTGTTAAGTCTTTGTCTAGTTTTGGTATTAAGGTAATGCTGACCTCATAGGCTGAACTAGGTAGGAAGTAATCCCCCTACTTTTATCATCTAAAAGAGACTGTGGAGAATCGGTATAATTTATTCCTTAAATGTTTGGTAGAATTCATCAGTGAACTTATATAGGTCTGGCGCTTTCTGTTTGAGAGGTTATTGGTTTGGTTATTGTTGCAATTTCCTAAATAGATATAGGGCTATTCCAATTATCTATTTTTTGTATGATTTTTTAAAAATTGTATCTTCCCAGAAATTGGTCCATTTTACCTAGGTTATCAAATTCCTGGGAAGAGAATTTTTCATAGCTTTCCTTTATTATTTTTCTAATCTCCATGGGATCTAGAGAAATGTGTCCTCTTTCATTTCTGCTACTAGTAAATATGTGTCTTTTTTCTCTTCTTTTTCCTTAACCTGGCTAGTTAGCTTGGTGTATTGATATTATTGATTATTTCAAAGAACAGTTTTTGGTTTTCTTGTCTTTTCTAATGATTTACTGTTATTATTTCATCTTTAATTTTATTTTTCTTCCTCTGCTTATTTTGAAATTACTCTTCTTTCATCGGTCTTCTGCTTCTTAACTATTTGAAGTGTGCATGCCAATATTGAACTATAAGCAGCATTATAAAACAGATTCCTAGAAAGTTTTATCTTGAATAACTGGGACTTTAAACCTATTGAATGGCATCCTAGTTTCCCCCACCCCAAGCAACCACCATTCTACTTTCTGTTCTGAATTTAATTACTTCAGATACCTCATATAAAGTAGAATCATTCAGTATTTGTCATTTTGTGTTTGGGCTATATCACATATGATAGTGTCCTCAAGGTTTATCCATGTTGTAACATATTACAGGAATTCCTTCTTTTAAAGTCAAAATTATATTCCACTGCATGTATCACAATATTTTCTTTACCCATGTATCCATCAGTGGGCATTTATGTCACTTTCACATCTTGGATATTGTCTATAATGCTACAAGGAACATGATTGCACAAATATATCTTTGAAACTCTTTGTTAAATTCTTTTGGATATATGTCCCAATGTGGGATTGCTGAATCATGCGATAGTTCTATTTTTAATTTTTGAGCAAGATCTATACTGCTTTAGAGAGCAGTTGCATTGTTTTACAATATCATTAACACGGTGCAAGGGTTCCAATTTCTACACACCCTTGACAACACTTGTTATTTTCTATCTTTAAAAAAAATCTTTATTTTATTTATTTATTTTTATGTGTTGCTGAGGATCGAACCCAGTGCTGAATGTACGAAAGGCAAGTGCTCTACCACTGAGCTACAACCCCAGCCCCTATTTTCTATCTTCTTGATAGAGGCCATCCTAATAGGTAGAAGGTGATCTTGTGGTTTTGATTGGCATTTCCTTGATGACTAGAGATGTTGAACATCCTTTCATATGCTCCTTGGCCAGTTGTATATCTTCCTTGTAGAAATGTCTATTCCAATTCTTTGTCTATTTAAAAATCATTATCATTTTTTTTCCACAGAGTTGTGTAGGAGTTCTTTATCTCTTTAGTAAACTCTGATTCAAAATATGGTTTGAGAATATTTTATCATCTTGTGTGGGTTGGTTTTTTAGTTCATTGTTTGCTGTACAAGTTTTTAAGTTTGATGTAATGTCATTTATCTATTTGTGCTTTGGTTACCTGTCAATTTGGCATTCTCTCCAAGAGACCATTGCCCATTTCAAGATCATAAATCTCTTTTCCTTTGCTTTAAGATTTTTATAGTTTCCAGTCTTATATTTAGGTCCTTAATTATTTTTAAGTTAATATTTTTTTTTTGGTAAATGGTGTAAGATAAGGGATTATCGTCATTCTTTTGTACCACGACTTATTGAAGAAAATATCCTGCCCCCATTGTGAAGTCTTGGCACCATTGCCAATCATTGGATCATTCATATACATGGGGTTTACTTCTGGGTTTTCTTTTCTATTCCACTTGTCTCTATATTTCTGTCTTTATGAAAATATCAAACTGATATAATTACTATAGCTTTGAAGTCAGGAAATATGAGGCCTCTAGCTGTATACTTCTTTTATACTTTTACTTCACACTTTTATACTTCTTTTATACTTTATTTCGGCTATTTGGAGTCCATTGAGATTCCACATGAATTTTGGGACTTAAGTTTCTTCATGCAATGCCATTAGAATTTTGATAGGGATCATATTGAATTTGTCGAGTGCTTTTTGTCATATGGACATTTAAACAATATTACTCATAAATGTGTCTTTCTATTTAATTGTCTTATTTCTTTTAGCAATGTTTTATAGTTTTCATTATTCAAATTTTTCCCTTTTTGCTGATTTTATTTCTAAGTATTTTATTTTTTTCCACATTTTTATTGGTGCATTATAGTTTTCTGGTCTAATTCTAAGGTCTTTGATCCATTTAGAGTTGATTTTTGTGCAGGGTGAGAGATAAGGGTCTTGTTTCATTCTTCTTCTTCTTTTTTTAAAATATTTTTTAGTCAATGGACCTTTATTTTATTTATTTATGTGGTGCTGAGAATCAAACCCAGTACCTCACTCATGCTAGGCAAGTGCTCTACCACTGTGCTATAACCCCAGCCCTAGATTTATTCTTCTACATATGAATAACCATTTGTTAGAAAGACTGTCCTTTTTCTAATGTATGTTTTGGCACCTTGTGAAGGATCGGATGACTGCATCTGTGTGGGCTTGTCTCTGTATCTTCTATTCTGTACCATTGATCTATGTGTCTATTTTCATGCCAGTACCATGCACTTTTGTTACCATAGCTCTGTAGCATAATTTGAAGTCAGGTTTTGTGAGGGCTCCAGCATGGCTTAAAAATGCTATGGCTATTCAAAGTCTTTTGTTTTTCCAATTAAATTTTAGGACTATTATTTCTAGTTCTGCAAAGAATGCCATTGGTATTTTGATGGGGATCTCACTGAATTTATATATTGCTTTTGGTAGCATGGCCATTTTAATAAATTAATTCTGCCTGTTCATGAACATGGGAAGTCTTTCCATCTTCTGAGGTCTTCAATTTCTTTCTTGGATGTTCTATATTTATTATTTTCCCAAAGATCCTTGTTTTCTTTCCTTGGAGAGTGGTATTAGAAACTGTGATGTTTACTTTGTGCCAACTTGACTGGGTTAAGAGTTCCTCAGTTAGCTGGTAAAATATTTATGGGTGATCCAAAGGTTGTTTCTGGATGAGATTAATATAAGAAACTATACCTTCACCAATAGAGGTAGGCACCATCCAATCCATTGAGAGGCTCTAACCCAAAAGGTTAGAGGAAACATGACTTTTCCTCTAATCTCTATTGAATCAAGACAGAGATTCAATAGAGGTAGGCACCATCCAATCCATTGAGAGGCTCTAACCCAAAAGGTTAGAGGAAACATGACTTTTTGTTCTATTTGAGCTAGGGTATCTATCTTCTCCTGCCCTTGGACATTAGATGACCTGGTTATCAGGCCTCCAGACTATTATACTTACACCAGTGTTTTCCTTGGTTCACAGGCCTGTGGACTTGAATTTAATTACGCCTCCACCTTTCCTGGATCTCCAGCTTGGAAATGGCAGGTCATGAGACTTCTCAGCCTGCATATTTTCATGAGCCAATTCACAGTAAATCTAATCTAATCTCATCTCATCTCTCTTCTCCTCCCTGCCCTTTCTCTCTCTCTCTCCACCCACTCCTCCTATTGATACTTTTTCTTGACCCTAGGTATGGTTGTTGTCACTGAAGTGTCATTGTTTCTGGTCCTCTCAGTTGACAGACTAAGAAAAAATATATGTATATCCTAATCCACTTATATATACATATCTATGACTATTTCTATATGAAGCCTTCCATTTTTATATTAAGAAAAGCAGGTTTGTATTGATGTCTTCATGTCTGATCTACTCCTGTACACATCATTCTAACCTCATCCCTTGGTTAACTTCCCATTCTAATTAGAAACTTGGCCCTCACCATCCACCATCATTTACTCAGTTGTTCAAATCTACTGTGCATGTATGGCAGCATCAGAATTGTTCATTTGTAATCCCCATGGGAAACAACTTTATCAACTAGAGTACAGTACGTAGTTATGTAGTATATTTTTCATCAGCTAATTCCCAGTTTAGAGGCAATAATTTTCACAGATACCTGAATCAACATGGTTCCTCCCACAATCATTTTTGTGAAGTTGTAGTCATTTCTTACAGTTGAAAAGTACAGTTAGTCTTTTAAACTGTATTTTATTTTCCATTCTAGGATTTGCCTGATCTCCTAGATGATTACTCCCTCACCCCTGGCAAGTTTACATACATTGAAATTCACTCTGTGTTGTATAGTTTAATAGGCTTTGGAAAATACATAATGTCATATGCTAACCATCACATCATCAATGCAGAATAGTTTTACCACCTTAAAAAATACTTTGTGCTTTGCTTATTCACCTCATCTCACAATAGAATTGCTTTTGTGTGCAAATATTTCCAGAATCTACATTCTCTTCCTTGGATCTATGCCAGCATTTTATCATCAATAATATGCTGTATTGACTACTATAGATTTATAATATCTCTTGAAATTTAGCAGTGTGAGTTGACCAGTTTTCCTCAGTATTGTGTTGTTGTTTTGTTTTACTTTTCTATTTAAACTTCAGAGTAAGTTTGTTGACATCTGTGAAATAGCTTGTTGGGACTTTGACAGGAGTTGCATTCTATTAATAGATAAAAATTGTAAGAAGTGACATCTTAATAACAAATCTTTCAATGCATGAACACAAATCTCTTTTCATTTATTTAAACCATCTTTGATTTCTTTCATCAGAGTTTTATAAGTTTTCTGTATATGTGGTAGATGTTTTGTTAGATTTATACCTAAGTATTTCATTACATTGGAAGGTAAATAGTATCATTTATTTAATTTCAAATTCAACTTGCTCATTGGTGGTATACAACATAGATTTTGATTTCAGTTAATCCCATGCCTTTTCCATTGAACTTAGCTGTCTGGACAGCATCTGGGGCGAAAGAGTTTTTATTCATCGACATGAAGATAACATTTGATGTTTTCAATGTTCTTAGGGCAAGAGGAAAGGTTGGTGGCTTCTTTCTTTGCACCTTTTGAAAGCAGCTTCACTTTGAACCTGAGTTCACCTTTTATCACCTTCTCATCTTCTTATGATTTCATAGAGATAATTTTTTCTCCTTAATCCTTATCAGTGGTATGGAACTTTAGCACTACATGGAAGGTAGCAGCTTTGGCTCATTGTTGATGTCTGGATTCTCAGGCCCCACATTTTGCAAACAAAATTCCATCAGTTTGACTCCCCACTGGAGATGACACTGAGATTTATGCTGGCTTATATCACTTAACTTCCCATTTCCCAAAAGACAATGGGATGGGAACTGTATGAGTTTCCCCAGAAACAGATCTCAAGACAGAGATTCAGATACAAGTGGTTCATAAGGAATGGCCCCCTGGAGAAGCAGGCTGGGGAAAGCTGAGCAAGGTGGAATTTCAGGGGAAGACCTCATCTGAGCCTAATTCTGCATGGGAGCTCTGGGTATAAAGCACACTGCAGAGTTTTTTCAGCCTAGTTTTATTTATTGCGGCATTTGCCAGTCTGTGGTCGTTGGCCACCTTGGGAGGAATAAACTCTCTAGAAGACCAACAATAGTGCTCCAAAGATGTTGCAGATGTGAATTATTAGGAGCCAGAATGCAGAGTCTGGGAGACTGTTGTGGCTAACCACTGAGAGAATCCCAGGGTCTGGACAGACCATGACAGCAAATGCCTTGTAGAGGGGAGAATACGTGATGGGTTGAGGAAGCTATAGCAGAGTTGAATATAAATAGTCTTTCCATTTTCATTTCTCTCTCCTACCTGAGTTTGTGTCCACAGCCCTTCTTCTCCCCATACTGATACACTTAGTGTATTTTGCTTTGTATATTTCCTCTGGAGAGAGATTATCAGTTCACTGCTTCGTTTTGTTTACATGGTCATAGGGTTGCCGTTTTATCGCTCACTGTGTCTGTATTAGGCAGGTTTCTGACACTATAACAAAATGCCTGAGATAATTAACTTACGATGAGAAAAGGTTTGTTTGGACTCATGATTTTGGAGGTTCCAGTCCATGATAAATTGCTCTATTGCTTTGGGGCTCTTGGCAGGAAGCCTATCACAGTAGGAGCACATGGTGGAACAAACCATTCACCTCATGAGTCAAGAAACAAAAAAGAGGAAGGGGAAGAAGTCTGGGGTCTCACCATCCCATTTAGGGTTACTCTATTAATAACCTAGGGACATCCCACAAGACCCACCACCTCGCAGTAGCACCACCCTGAGGACCAAGCCTTTAACACATAGACCTTTAATGGTATACTCAATGAAAAACCACAGCAGAACCCTAGGTTATAGCAGAAGAGCATTATTTCTTTTTAAAAAAAAATACATATATAGCCACCTTTCTTTTTCCTGGAAGGTGATGATTTAGTTTTTCAATTATCCCTGAAGTTCGATAGCATTTTACTTTTAATTATTACATCCATCAGGGAGCTGAATGGCAAAAAAGAAACAGAAACTCAAGTGGGCTTAAAATTCAAATGAGCCTAGTTAGTACAGGTCCCCTTTCCATAATGTGGAGTCTTTCCACATGGTGTTTGCATTACCATTACTCATTCAGACAGGACACATTTCCTTAAAAGTGGTCATAATGTGCAATGATGTCATTAGTAATTTTCTTATTGATTTTCAATGATGAGCGCCATCAATTTTAGATGCTAAAATTAGTAGCTGAAGGCAGAGGTCACAGGGCTCCTTTCTGTCTGGAGTGAGGACAGCAGGATATTCAGGTCTCTCTTACCCTCCACCTGCTCTTCCCTCCAGGCAGGCAGGACCTTGACAGAGGTGGCCGGGCTGACCCATCCATTCCACCATCCACTTCTACCCAACATGTCCACATCAGAGATGCGTTTGTGGCCCCTGTCTTGTGTTACTGCTTACCGTATCCCTGCCACTATGGGTGATTCAGGGGCTCTGCTGCAGTTACAAGGAAAACAAATTAACATATGTGTATGCAATCCCAGCACAACTCTAGTACGAAGAATGACTTCTCAAATGCTTGTCCAGGATATTATGGATCAGTTTGAGACTTTAAGAAATCAGTCCTCATGCCCAAGCTCTGCCAGTAAAGAGTTCTCAAAAGACTGTTTAAATGAGTGTCCACTGATAACTATAAATCTTTTATGTTTCCTTATAGATATGGGTTAGTGATGTCACACTGTTAGAAGGGTGTCCAAGCCAATTAAATTTCTCCATTTTACATGCATTACTATACTTACTTGTAATTAATGGTTGCCAACAGATATGTTCAAAGATAAGATCATGTAGGATGGAGGGGTTTCCTGACCCATGAAACTTGTAGTGCTAAAACTGGAAAATTCCCAGGCAAAGCAGGACAAGTCGGTCATGCCTGGACCACACAGCACATTGCATCATAATGCAAATGAGGCGCTGAATCCTCAGAGGAGCCCCTGAGTTCACTCTGACTCTGCTGCTGTGGGCAGTAGGATGCCTCAGTCCCCCTGCCTCCTGGCCTTTTCTCTGTTCAAACTACTATGGAAGCTTTGCATGAAAGGGTTTCAAACTTACTCATCATATTCAGATACCAAAAGAAAAATTTCTTTGTTATACTGTGGGCATGTATGGGTATATAACAATAAATCCTGCTATTATGCATACTTATAATCCACCAATAAAAAAGTTAGCTTGTTAATTTCACTGATTACAGATCAACTTTTCTCCAGAGCCTTCTCCCTGTTAGGGGCTACCAGATGCCCAGATCTTCCAGGGCTGACTGTGTGTACTTCTTTTTCTCCTTGTTGGGCACAGACTTCCCTCCATCTCTCTTCTCCTTCTTCCTTCTCAGGCCATCATCCATGTGGTAAGGCATAGACTTTGGCTCACTGGGAAGGGGACATGAGTCAGGCAATATTTAGAAACCTTTGAGGCATATTCATTCAATATGCCATGATGAATTTTTTTGCTCTTTACTTGGATGAAATTCAAATATAAATGTAACAATGTGGTCCCATGACATGGATTTCTGCTAGTGTTTTATGAGTAGGTGGCTCTAGCAGAAGGAAGTTAAGATCAAGGTAGAGGAGAATGAAGGCGTTACAGTCTCCTTCAAGCTGGCTGCTGAAGATTCCTGTCCCCACTTTGCAGGCAGGCCCAGCTGGTTGTCTGCTTCATGAGTCAGCCACCTTGCTGTTGTTTTGATGTGTCTGGGCCCCAGGG
The DNA here is from genome assembly GCF_048772815.1 of Callospermophilus lateralis. Classification (NCBI taxonomy): domain Eukaryota; kingdom Metazoa; phylum Chordata; class Mammalia; order Rodentia; family Sciuridae; genus Callospermophilus; species Callospermophilus lateralis. The sequence goes on along the minus strand of NC_135305.1, from coordinate 199,400,734 downwards.
AGCTGGCACCGGGCTCCTTTGCATTCCCAAGGCGAAAGCATCTTGATCTTGGCAACACCTTTGTTGTTATTGATACAAAACCTTCACCTCTCGCTGTCTCTAGGCTGGTAACATATGAGGACTTTTAACTGCTCCTCTAATGGTGTGAATGTATAAAGTTTCACATTTCCAGGAAAATAATTCCACAAAGTTGTTTTTTTTTTTCTTTCAAATATTGTTTTAGTTGTCAGTGGACCTTTATTTTATTTATATATGGTGCAGAGAATCGAACCCAGGGCCTCACACAGGCTAGGCAAGCGCTGTACCATTGAGCCACAACCCCGGCCCACAAAGCTGGTTCTTTCAGAGGAATATTTTTATAGTTGAATTTATTATCCTAGTAGTGACAGTTAAAGTTATTTTTCAGAAGATGTTCTCGGTCTCCCTGTCATCCATTGCTCAACCGCTAAAACTGTAGGTTTACATTTGACATCTTATTTTTTTTCTGGCTTTTACATATTAAGCTTTCTGTTTTAGTAATAAGCACCTTTTAGAGGAGTTGGTGTGTGCGTTTTCAGTGTAAGCTTGACAAGATGAATGCCCCTAATGACCCTTGTTTTTCAAATGCAAATTTGATATACAGAGAAACCTAGCCTCTGTCCTCTTTGGCTCCAGAAGAATTTACTCTCCTTTTTGAAGTTTTAATTCTTCCTTTACAAGTTTAATATGTGGGGCTGGGATTGTGGCTCAGAGGTATAGCACCCTCCTAGCACAGATGGGACTCGGGTTCGATTCTCAACACCACATAAAAATAAAGGCATCGTGTTGTGTCCATCTACAAAAAAGATATTCTCTCTTTCTCTCTCTCTCTTAAAAAAAAAAGTTCAATATGTGTAACTGTAAGAATCAGAGGGGATGATTCTTAACTACATGCAGTGTTTGGAAGCAAGTAGCTTTTCACAGAGATGACCCCTTCACCAAGCCAGCCACAGTCTATGTGCATAAACCTGTGTCCACTCGCCCAATTACCATGAGATACTAAATTTCTTGGAATTTTCCCCCTTGATCTTGTTTTCTTTGTGTGAAGAGCCTTACTTTAAATATAAGACTCATGTGTTGATTTTCTGTCACTGTGTAACAAATTGCCACAGGTTTAGAAATTTAAAGCAACACCCTTTATTACCTCCCCTCTCTGTGTGTCTGAAGTCCCGAGAGTCCCATGGTTAGGTTCTCTGCGGAGAGTCTCAAAGGCACATTTTTATCTGGAAGCTTTGGTGGAACAATCTGTTTCCAAGCTCATTTGGGTGGTTTCTTGGTAGAATCCAGTTCCTTGTGGTCCTAAGGTCCAAGTCTTTATTTTCCTGTGGGCTGTCAGCAAGGATCACTCACAGCTTTTTAAGGTCACTCTTAGGTCCTTTTCGCATGGCTTTCCCTATCTTCAAAGCCATCAGCAGCTACCCAGGGAATCTTTGTCCTGACTTCTCCTTTGCCCACCAGCTGGAAAAAACTCTCTGATAAAATTAGGCTAATCTGGACCATCTCCCTTTTTTTAAAGTTAGACATACCATATAAGAAACCCTCATCATGGACTAATTTCCCATCCCATTCACAGGTTGTGCTCACTCAAGAGAGGGCAGACCTGATGGAAGGTAAAGGCGATTGGAGAATCATCGTAGAGTTCTTCCAGCCATAAGTGGTGGGAACAGCTGAGCGTAGTGATCAGCTTCTGTGTGCATTGAAAAGATCCTCTTTGGAGTACCTAAAACAGCTGTATAGAATCTGATAATAGGAATAAAAGTGCTCATTTTTTATAAAATAGGAAGGTTATATAGCACCATCACAATTCCCTGTACAGAAAAATGCAGAGGATGAAAGACAGGAAAGATGGAAGAAAGAATAAATTGCTGAAGGAGTAATAAACTTAGATATGAGATGCCTCCATCCATGACCATTTGGTGCTCTTGGAACTTAACAAAAGGAATCTATGTCTACTTTGCACTCTTTTGCTTACTTCTTGGAGCTGAGACAGGTAATTGAATTATAGTCTCTTAGCTCTTATTTCTTAGCTTTGTACCCCTGGAAATCTGGTCCTCATTTTGTTCATGAAGATAATCACAGTGAACTTTCCTAAAGACAGACAATGTGGATTGAAATGTGAAGGCTGAAATGTGAAGATTTTAAACATTTAGGATGTTTAACAGATGCGTATTGTGTTTCCTTGCAAGGTCTTAGCCAGTGAGGGAAACTGACTGGCCCTGTGGCCTGTTCTTGGTTCTGTAACAGTTTCCACAGGTGGAAGACCACTCGCCCTCTTCCTTTTCCCAAATAAGCAGAACCTATGTACTAGTTTATCTTCAGCTGCTATACTAAAATACTTGAAGCTGGCTGATTTATAAAGAAAAGAGGCTTATTTAACTCACAGTTTTGGAGAGTGAGAGTTCAAGATTGGGCAGTTTCAACTTTTTGGTTTCTAGTAAAGGTTTTATGGTGGGTGGCATCAAAATGTGTGCAGAAGAGAACATATGGGAAGACAGGAAACAGAGCAATTCACAGGTAGGTTTGTTTTTTTATAACAGTCCATTTTCATGGGAACTAATAACCTGTGAACCCAGCATTAATCCCTCCCGAAGGCAGAACACCCAATGAAAAAATCACCCCCTCTACACCCCACCTCTTAATACTTTTATATCAGATTCCACACCTACAGCTCATGAACTCTTGGGGGACAAACCATGTCCAAACCATAACAATCTAAATGTAAGTCTATTTACAAAGTCATTAATCTCTGATGATCAGGACAACAAAATCAATAGAAGATGACTATTTTTTTTTTGTTCACCAATTACATATAAGACCTCCAGAAGAGTGTTCAGAGCAGTGAATTATTTCAGACTTCAATCATCTGCTGTAATCCTAACCCAGAATCCTTCTTGAATGGAGAACAGGGAGAGGCATTGGGTATCAGAGCTCTCCCCTTGCATCTCCTCCTTACTAGCTTTCCTTCTCTCAGCCCCTAGTGAATCCTGTCTGCTCAAGAGTCCCTCTCTTTCTCTCTCGCCATATGCCTTCAGGTCCCTTAGGTTTTAAACCCTCTGCTTTCTCACCCATCTTTCCAGCTGCCAGTCATTCCACTTAATTTACTTGTTTTATTTGGTGGAAATCTGGAAGGCCACAAGTTGTGAATGTAGGGGAAAGAATGAAAGAAAGTAATTTGCTGGTATCTATAAGATAATCAGAGTTTTACACTCCCAATAGAGGCGGAACAAAATCCCTGGGTACCATTTTTATGCATTCAGATCCATTGCTTCTTATCAGTGTGATTTGAAGTGTTCCTTTTTTTTTCCCCCAATCTGGTAGGCAAATGCCCAGTCCTCTGATGGAGTTGGTTTGGGCTTATATTGGAAAATTAATGTAAGTTTTTCCACATACAAGCTGTTTCAATGACTGTAAAAGTGCCAAATTAACTCTTCATTTTTGTGACCTAAATACTCCTTGGACATGGGAACATCGTTTTACTCACCAACAAGCTTAGATTCTCAGAAGTTAAATCAAAATTGGAATGTACCACTGGTCAATATTAATAAGTGCAGGATGCTCAACTTATGTCTCTTAAAATTGATCTTTGAAGAAAGAGATCAAATAATTCTAGACTGTTGTTACATTCAAAATTGAGATGAGTGTCATAAGGTCTTTATTAGCATATTTATTTGAAGTGAAAAATGAAGTTGGAATCTTTGGGTGAAAAAGATTAAAAGTTCCTTTGATTGAAAGGAACTCTGATTTGGTGATTGGTTTGATGTGAGGACTGTTATCATCATTAGGTTATATGAAAATCATCTATAACAGTGTATCTGCTGCTCCATCTTTGATTACTAAGAATATTCTATCCATAAATATCGCTTAGCAGTTGTGTTAAAATTAGAAATATTACATTTTCCCATTCCTTTCTGAGTGAATTGTGTTCAGCAAGGTTTTCATAAATGAGAGTATCAATATAGGCAGGTATAATTAATAGTTTCTTGATAGATCTTGGTAAAGTCTCTGTCTCTTAAATATACTTCCTAGAAATAAAAAAAGGTAAATAAATAGGAGGAACACATAATAAAAAATCTTTTGAAAACACCTAGTTTCAAAAACTTAATTTGATTCAGTCTTCTTTCAATTTTGCTGAAAGTAATCAGCATCTAGGTCATTAAAATTCACTTTTAACAGTAGATTTTTAAGCTGGGAACAGTGGTATATGCCTGTAATCCTAATGACTCTGAAGGCTGTGACAGGAGGATTGCAAGTTCAAGGCCAGCCTCAGCAGCTTATCAAGGTTCTAAAACTTAAATGATCAATCAGAAGAAAAAATTTTAAAACTTAAATGATTTTCTTCTCAATTATTCATGATTACTTTTATAGTTAAAGTACATTTCCCCATTCCATCCATGTTGGACAGACCTTATGACTTACTGTGACCAACGGAATCCTAGCAAATGTGACCCAAGTAGATGCTTTAAATGTGTTGTGTGATTTGAGGGTTGGGGTTGCAGCTCAGTGGTAGAGCGCTTGCCTCATATTTGTGAGGCACTAGATTGGATCCTCAGCACCACATAAAAATAAATAAACCAAATAAAGATATTTAAAAATGTGTTGTGTGATTTAATATTGCCTCTTGAAGTTAGGTCATCCACCCCAATGAGAAAATGTCTAGGTGACTCTCGTGCAAGAATGAAGAGGTAGAGAACAGACCTGGAGCCAAGTCCAGCTGACCTGACCTCCTGCTTGAGCAGAGCCACCTCCATGACCCAGAGACTTTGGAGTCATAAAAATAAATATTTGTCATTGTGACCACTGAGATTCTGGGATTGTTTACTTAACATTATTATAGCAAAACCTATCTAATGAATTTAGATCTGTGTGACAAATGAAGCAAATAAATTAAAAATCCTACATATACACCTGTTTTATTGTAGAGAACATTATAATAATAAGACTTTCATGAATAAAATGTTACATTTGGAAAAAATCCGGTGGAGAAAACAGGGTGAAAATATAAACTTGAGAAAAAGAAGACATCAAAAGGCAAGAGAAAACCTGATGCCGTGGTGCATCCCTGTAATCCCAGCAACTTGGGAGGCTGGTGAGGAGGATCACAAGTTTGAGGTCAGCCTCAGCAACTTAGAGAGGTCCTGACTCAAAATAAAAAATTGAAAGGTCTGGGGATATAGGTCAGTGTTACTGGGTTCGATCCCTAGTACCACAAACAAAACAAAACAAAACAAACAAACAAACAAAAAAACCAAGAAGAATTGTTCATACACTTTCTAAAAGTGAGATGATGTTTAATATCAAACCTTCAATTTCTACTGGAAATTTTTAAATGAGGCATATATAAAATCTAGTTTTAAAATGTCATTACTTATGGGATAGATTGTATGCCTTTTGCAATTATTGAAAATTATAAAAAAATGTTGATTAGGCTCATCAGTTTTCACATTCCTTTTAGGATATATGTGAATGAAAGTTTGAAGTCCATCACTGTAGATAACTACAGCAAGATGGTAACTTAAAGACCCTTTTAAACAAAGACTCTTAAAGACCTTAAAGTCTCAAATTCAAGTTTTGTTCTACATATGAGGCATCTGATCTACTTTCTGGGCTTGTTCCATGATGTCCCCTCCATCCCAAAGTTTCACTGTTAACAAAAGGATATGAATAAAACTATAATTGGCTGTTATCTTTGATCTATAATGTACCAACAGCAACATAAGCATTTCTTATGGAATTGGTAAGAATATGGGGAAATTACTTAATTTATCCAAGAAAAGAGTCCTTTTAGAATATTCTGTAACTTAAAACCACATCAATTTCCCCATTCTTGATATTAAATGAAACTGTCTCCATTTAGAAAACTCCCTAAAAGTGATATTTTCTTGTAGTGGTATATGTGAATCCCTCCGGCTTTTGTGAGGCTAAATGCCATATAGTCTACTCAATGTCCAGGATAAATATGATTTCCTTTTTTAGAATATCAATTGTACTTGCCCCCAAGTTTCCGTAAATAATAAATTAAGCCTGGAAATATTGTGGAATAGGATGGAATATATATAATAAAAATTTAAAGACATCACATAAGACTCCTAGGACATTTTGAAATGGTGGTAGTGGTTTCAGAACCCCTGAATAGGTGAGTTCACCATCCTCTATTGTTAGAGGGTCTTCAGTGAAACTGAGAAACCTGGTCTAAGGACTTCACCTTTCAAGGTGGTCCTTGGTAACATGAGGAGAGAAAGGATCCTGGACATCGGGGATTATATTTCCCATTGTACAGATGTGGTCCTTATTGTCTCTTCAAGGCGCTGGCTCTTTCTCTGAGGCTGAGCTGGGTGCAGTATCTGAGAGGAGCCTGCAGACTTTACAGAAGTTTTGGAGGGTTTTCTTCCTGGCTGACATTCAGACAGGAACTTTTTCACTTGGGTATAAGGAGGTCGATATCTCATTAACAGCAATGACAGATTGTGGGAGTCTAAGATAGCCTCATGCCAAATGTGAAACACCTAATATGTTTATGAAATCATTTAATCCATAATCACAGCTTGTAATGAAAGGGACTGGCGGCTTGGCATTGACATTTACAAGGCGGTCCCCATGATATATTTCTGTGAATTACAGATTCAGCAAACTGTAATTTATAAGCAATCAGAAAAAAGGATTTGTCTGGGCAGTTCTTGAAGCTTTTGGAGGCAAGGTTGATGTCTTTAATCACCCGTAGTATTTTTTTTTTATTTTTATAAATTACAACTATTCGAGTTATTTTGCTGTTCTTCACAATGTCACATTCCCCAAGTTCTTAGTCTTGTCTAATGGATTTGGGGAGCAGAAAGGATAACACTCTTTTCAGCTTTGTTTAAAACTTTGTTATTTTACGAAGAATTGACAGGGGTGGTGCAATTATTTTTGCCGCAATTCATGGGCAGCGGAATTGTGGCTTTGAGTGGACTGTTTGTACTGAGCTTGAAAAATTACTTGAGTTATCTTTCATCAGCTAAATGAAGAACTCTGATTTGGCTCTTAACAAGACTTCAGACAGAGCATCTGTCTACAGACTGGGGTTTCCCATCATTTCCCATAGTGGGGCACAACCCTTCTGTGATCTCTGGCTCCACTGATCTCTATGCAGTGGGTCATCCACGGTGCCCATCGCCCTTTTATTCCTATATGACCACCTTAGAAAGGACTCCATGTTAGCTTTCCTATTCACATATCCTTATGATATTTGGGTCTGCAGATCAAATTAAAATATATATTTTCAAAGAACCCAAACCTACTGTGACCCTGAGTGTTTTTATCTGGAAGGTGGTGTAGTCATATTAATTTTTATTGAGCCTATGAGGAGTAAATGGCCAGTTATGAAGCAGGTGTGAAGCACCAGCACACTGGAGCTCAGTCAGTTTGAGTGGCTTCCCCTCACCAGCATACATATACAGCAGGTTCACTCAGGGCAGGGAAGGGTATGGGGTATAACTGTAGGCTCTCTTGGCTTTTATGACTGAGGAGAGAGTGATGGCTAGAGCTGATCAAACTGAGGGTATGAAAGGGTACATTGAGCATCAAAAGAACCAGACAAGTACCCTCTGCATACCATTGTTGCATGGGTTAGGCACATGTTTTCTCTTAATGTTCTATTTAAAATCCGTATTTGATGGAAGAATGATATAATTTTGTCTGCTAAATATCAGCTACTTTTATGGCTCTCAAGTTCATTTGTAACATTTTATGTCTATATTAGTAGGGCTAAGATGTGTCTTGAAAATGCTGTCTATGGATAGCCAAAATTCTTACTGGTGGTGGGGTGGGCATTGGAATTCACCCTATGTTCCCACTACATCTGCTTCATCCCTTTTGTTTCTCGTAACCTACATTTGGGGTGTTGGGGTTATTTGGACTGGGGTCAGATGTGGCCTGGGGATCTTAAGAAAATACTTCACAAACCTTAGTGTGACCTCAGTATTCATAGATATTCTTCTTCCCAGCATGAAATATTGTCATCATGACCTAGTCCTAGGACTTATAAAAATAGAAATATTTAGCCAATTTATCCTTTTTTGAAAGAAATTCTAAAAAATACATATCCTTAAGTTTATCCTCTTATGCTCAGAAAAATAACGAGGTGGGTACAAAAAGAGGAGATGATGATAAGAATGTTCATTGTAGCTCTGCTTATAAGGAGAGCAGAAAAAGAAATTTTAATGATGTATAATCATTATCGAGAGAGCAATTGCTTTGTAATCCATGTGAAAGAGAAATAACTTTCACTTCTCAGTGTCAGTCTGGGTGATAAACTTCTGAAGCTACATCAGTCCTTCAACCTTACCTAAGTCCAGCATCTGGAATGGTCTCAAGAAAATAAATGATTGGTGGCAGAGTCAGAGGGTAGAAGATCCCATCTATAAAATATGAAATTTACTCCAGACACAACAGGAACCACCTTGAGTGATAGGAAACAGCTAGGAGAGGCAGGTCTCTTGAGTGTTCTCAGTAGTCACTCGGAAGAGTGAACACCTGTGAGATGATGGGGTGCTATGAGGGCAGTGGTCTAGAATCATACTGATACTTTCACCTGCATTAAGTTTCCTAAGTGTCTTAGACTTTGTGCTTAAAATTAATATGTATAATTATTATCCTAAAGTACATCCTGCATTTACTCTGTACTACTTCATCCTTTATTTTAAGAAATTTGAAGATTACTGCTCTTAAGTAAGATAGGGAGCCCAAGAAGCTGCACCATGTTTATCCTGGGCTATGAGGCGCCCAGAGCCTTCCACCAAGGAATCAGTTGCCCCAGTTTAAAGCTTGGAGCTGGTTGCAGTTTCTTCTTTAGCTAGACATCCTCTCTGCTACTCTAATTTAGAAATAGTTGCTCTGCTGGTCCCTGAGGAAGTGGCAGTTCCTAGTGAGGTGGTAACACCAGCTCTGTGACATGTTGGGAACAAGAGGGTAGAACTTGAGAGTGGATGAAGAAGGAAGATGAGGGGTTGTTCCCAGGGGGAGTGTGGAAATGACATGACTCTTGGGAAGTGGCCTGGGACCTGGTGAGGACCAGCCTACGCAGCCTTGTCCCAGCAAGAACGTGGCCAATGCCACTGTAGCCAGTCATGTCCGTAGTAAGAGGGTCTGTTCTAGGAAATGAAGCAAGTGCAATGCAGATGCAGATGCAGATGCGATGTGAAGGTCTGTTAGTCATTCTGGCAGTAGTCACAGATGGGACGAGCAGAAACAGAACCTCATGTAGACACACAGGGCTTCCTTGAAGGAGGCTGGAAGGCAGGGCTCAGTCTGTTGCTTTGGGCCAGAGCAGAATTCCTCTCTTGGTTCCAGAAATCACAGTGGGATGCTCAAGAGATCCTGGCAGAGGGGACCAGAAGGGTAGGCTGACTTTTGGTGGAGGAGTGGATTTCATCCATCCTTTTGTTTAAAATCAAGGGCTTCCTACCCTACAACAAAAATCTGGAAAAGTTGTCTCCCAACTCCAGTGGCACAAAAGCTGTTGACAATCTCTGGATTTGTCTGATTTTAAGGATGGAAGTCAGACTGGGCTTTTAACAAATGTTAAAAGCAAGAACTCAATCTCAAAGGCAGAGAAGTTTGAAGGAAATCACTATCCAAGGAGTAATAAAAAGATTACTCAGAAGTGACTATATTTTCTGGCAGGTGTGTTGTCAAAGGAAAGAGAGAAGTTGGCTGAGCTTTTAGCATAGTTTCAGCTTCAGGATAATGAGGCAACATTTGGTTAAGACTAAAAATGTTCAGACATAGATTTACTGTGAATGAGTCACACACAGATGATCAACTTGAAAAGGTTGAAAGGGATTCAGGGTTTTTAGAGCTTAGTAATTCATTTGAATGGCTCTGTTTCCCAAGGAGGTAGACAGTTCTTCACCTTTCTTAATAAGAAGAGAAATATGGGTTTGTTTTTGCATGGGAGGCACAGTTTGGTTCTCTCATTGCCATTATTTTTAATATGAAGCGTAGATAGACAACTAATAGTGAGAAAAAATGAGATGCATGAGATAGGTAGGTAGAGATTTAGAAATTTATGACTTTATAAGATTCCTTTGGACTCATATAATTGCATCTGTCAATTTTGCATGATAAACTGATTATACAAGATGATGTGCAGATTCTGAAACTTTTTGAACTTATAGTCAAGAACCATTAAATACACATAGCCAAGAGCTATGTATAATACTATGTAAAAAGCACTGTATTCTGCACCTAAATATCCTGGAAAATATTTAGTTTACAATGGGATATCTTTGAGACAAACATGGAAAAAAATGTAAGTAGGTTCCTTGATGCTCACTGTGAATGTCTAAATGAATAATTTTCTTCTTCATTTTCACATTCCATTTATGGGCAATCTACTGCCCAAGTTCAGGATGAACAGTGCAGCCTCTATGGGACCTCTTGAACAGACATATTTGATGGTATTGAAACAGAGCTTTCATCCTTTCCTCTGCAAGAGCTTGCTGCTGGCTGTACACACTTTCCATCTTATCTTTTCCAGGGCTTGTTTAAATTTGGAGAGCAGGAAGCATACTTCCTGAAGAAAGATCCCTATTGTAGAGTTTTCTGGTTTTTTTTTTCTTTCTTTCTGTAGGAAGCTAGTAAAATACTTGTCATACTCTGACATTGAGGAGGGAAGCATCATCGTCATCATCACCACTAATCTTGGTAATTTTTAAGACTTGGCAGATTTGTTTACTCGTATCTTTCTGTGTTGATGTGGCAGTCTGTTAGATATTGAGCAGCCCCAGAATCAGCATCAAAAAGTGAATAGATTCAAACCAACCACCCAAAGCATAATAGCCAAAGATGTGCAAAAATCCCTCAGGGTTCCAAAAGAAATAAGAATGATTACAGCTTTATAATATTATTGGGGGCAGGGGGAACAATTCTTAAAGTTTGTGCTACGTCTCAGATTAAGACCAGACTTGAGAAACCCAAAGAAGAATTCTGCCAGAGACAATTGCTTGTATTGTCATTACGTCAATATTTTGCTAATTCTTTGACCAAAGGAAAGCAATCGTTAATCAAGGAAGGCTATCTCTCATACTTCAATTTACATTTGACCTGCTCTGTGATATATAGGGTGTGACCTGAACACTGTAACAGGAGTGAGTCTGAACTGCAATTGAGCTTTAGCCCAATTGTTTTCTGGGTAAAATTGCTAATCTTTGTGAGCCTCAGATTCTTCCCCTGCAAAAATGCTTTTTTGGTTTAGGGGTTTTATTTATAGGGTAAACCCATCTATTCACAGTTTGAATGCATGGATGTAAAGTGGTTAATGAGCAGGAGGGGACAGAAGCTGGTAAGTAACTCCTCCTCTCTTTTGCCCTTCAAGTGGACAGTTCTTCAGTGCATTCATTTTACTTGGCTTCCCAGAAGGCCTGGGTGAGATCCAGGTCTACTCGTCCATAGAAGAGATTTGCTTAATAATAAACTTGCTTTTGACTTTTGCTCCTGTCCTGTTCTCCATTCCTCTCCCTCGGGAAAAAATACTATGCAAGTCTTTGTGTCAGGCTTGGCTCTCCAGAGGGGTTGTGGACTAAGACACCAGGTAGTTGAGTTATATATCTTAGACATAGACCTCTTTGTTTGCTCTTCGTTCTTTCTGCAAAGTAGCATTTTATGTGAAATAATTTTCCTCCTGCTTTGAGTATATCCTTTGTACCTGATAGAGGACTGATGGCAATATATTCTCTGAGTTTTGGTTTGAAAAAAATCTTTATTTCACCTTTGTTCTTGAAGAATGTGTTTTTCTGCATATAAAATTGTGGGCTGGCAGTTACTTTCTCTAAGCACATTGAAGATATTGTTTCTCTTCTGGTTTCTGTTGTTACTGGTAAGAAGTCATCTGCCAGTGACTGTCATATTTTCTTCCTCTTTCTTTTAGCTGTGTTATTAAAAAGATTTTTTTCCCCTTTTAGTAGAAACTCAATGATAGGTCCAGGTATGAAATTTTTTTTAAAGAATAATTTATTCAGCATGCAATTTATTCAGCTTGTTGAATCTGTGAATTGAGGTTTTTCTTCAGTTCGGGAATATTTTTAACATTTTTCTTTATGTCCTGTGTCTGTTCCACTCATTCTCTCTTCTCTTCTTAGGACTTCACGTAAAGTATACTAGATCCTCTTATTGTATATTTTATATTTGTTCTGCTCTTTTCCATTAATTTTCTACCTTTTATTTCTGTGCTGCATTTTGAATAACATTCTCTCTATAAATCATGGCATGATTTCCTCTTTATAGCTGGGTCTAATTTGCATTAAATTTTTGTTTATTGCATTTTAAAAAGTCTTAAATTCTATTTGGTTATTTTTAAAAAAATCTGCTATGTCACCGTTTATAGTTTTTACTTATTTTCCCAAACTTTTAAACTTTTCTTTTATGTCTTTGAACCAGTAAGCTAGGTAGGCACGGGTTGGATAAACTGGAGAAAACTGGGCTCTCTTCAGATCAGTGAATCCTGATGTGCACGGGTGGAAAGAGGCCGACTGCAATGGGTGGGAAGACTGGAAAAGGGTGTGAGAGCATCTTGTTATCAGCTCACCCACCCAACTGGTCTGGCACCTACTTGATTGGAGCATCCATCAAACTTCAGATAACTTCACCTATCAGCAGAGAAGGGAAGCTGAGAAAATTTTTGAAAGCCAACAGAAGCTATTGGACAATTTTCCATTGAGGTTTTACTTTTTTTTTTTTGCCCTTTTTCTCACATCTCTATGATCTTTGAATCCAAATATTTCTCATGCATCAATGTATTGAGGAATGGGAATCTGAATAGTATATTACAGTTTTGTTGTGTATCCTTATATTTTAATTTTTTCTCTTTTTTTAAAAAAAAATATGTATATTTTCTCTCACCTTCTCTCCCTGGATTCTCTTTCTCAGTTCTCTCAGACTAACAGCCAACCTCTATTAATTACTCCCTCACTCTTTACTATAGATTTTTACCTTTATCTTCTCTCCTTCTCTTGTAAACACCACATCTTGAACTACTTCTTTTCTCTCATTGTCCATCATTAGAAATGGTAAACCCTTTAGCAGACTTACTGTTTATACTGTAGACAATAATGGAACACATCCTTTCCGTTTATTGAGACAAAACTATAGATGCCTTCATAGGAGCTCTTTGGTGTATAGAATATAAACAATATAGGTGTATATTGTTTGTGTTGGGTGCTATTAATATTGGTCTCCACCTTAAAGGTGAGGTACTGGGAGCCTTCAGGGACACCATAAAACTACAGGATAGAAACTGTACTGCCTCGGATCCACACTAGATGGAAAGATGCACAAATAACGTGGAAAAAAACACAGGAATAAAGCACCTCAAACAAACCAAGATTTCCCAACAATAGAATCCATAGACAACACAGTTGAAGAAATGTCAGAGAAGGAGTTCAGAAGATGCATAGTTAGGCTGATCTTCAAATTAAAGGATGATATTGGAGAAAAAAATACAGGAAGTGAAAGATCACTTCAATAAAGAGGCAGAGATTATAAAAAGGAATCAAGCAGAATCCTCAAAATGAAGGAAACAATAAACCAAATTAAAATTTCAATGGAAAATATCACCAACAGACTAGACCACTTAGAAGACAGAACCTCAGGCAATGAAGACAAAACATGTACTCTTGAAAATAAAGTCAACCGCACAGAGCAGATGGTAAGAAACCATGAACAGAACTTCTAAGAAACATGGGATAATATGAAAAGACCAAATTTAAAATTTATCAGAATAGGTGAAGGCATGGAGGTACAAACCAAAGGAATGCACAATCTTTTCAAAGACATAATATCAGAAAATTTCCCAAATATAAGAATGAAATGGAAAAATCGAATGCAAGAGGCTTACAGGACCCCAAGTGTACAAAATTAAAGCAGAACCACACCAAAGTACATTTTTTTTGGTACTTTTTTTTTAATATTTATTTTTTAGTATTTGGCGGACACAACATCTTTGTTTGTATGTGGTGCTGAGGATCGAACCCGGGCCGCATGCATGCCAGGCAAGCACGCTACCGCTTGAGCCACATCCCCAGCCCACCAAAGTACATTTTAATGAGAATAAATAACATACAAAATAAGGATAGAATTTTAAAGACTGTGAGAGGAAAAAAAATAAATTAAGTATAGGGAAAACCAATTTGGATTTCAGCTGATTTCTCACCACAGACCCTCCATGTCAGGAGGTCTTGGAATAATACATATCAAGCTATAAAAGAAAATGGATGCAAACCAAGAATTTTATATCCAGCAAAATTAATCTTCATATTTGAAGGTAAGATATAAACCTTCCATGATGACCAAAAGTTAAATGAATTTACAACTAGAAAGCCTCCATTACAGAATATTCTCAGAAAATATTCCACAAGGAGGAGATGAAAAACAAAACAAAACAAAAAAAGGAAACAGCAAAGGGAGGAGCTACATTAAAGGAAAAGTCAATCAAAGGAGAAGCTAAGTCAAGTTAAAAACTAAATTTAACCAAAATGACTGGGAATACAAATCATATCACAATAATAGTACTGAATATTAATGGCCTAAACTCATCAATCAAAAGACATAGACTGACAGATTGGATTAAAAAATAAAATAAAAAAAAGACCCAACAATATGTTGTCTTTAAGAGACTCACCTCCTAGAAAAGTCATGGTGAAAGTTTGGGAAAAAGCACACCACTCACATGGACTGTGTGAACAAGCAGGGGTTTCCATCCTCAGACAAAGTGGACTTCAAACCAAATTTAGTCAGAAGGGATTAAAGAAAAAAAAGGACATTTTATACTGCTTAAGGGAATCATACATCAACAGGACCTAACAGTCATAAATATTTATTCCCTAAACAATGGAGCATCTACCTACACCAAACAAACCCTTCTCAATTTCAAGAATCAATTAGACCACAACACAATAATACTGGATGAGGATATGGAGAAAATTTATGATGAACCTTTAAGCCTCCTTCTTGTCCCCACAGAGAGAACCCTCAGGAGGTCTTTCTGAGGACTAGGTGAAGGAGAAGGGTTATTAGGACAAGGATGAGTGGTGGAGAGAAGTAGATAGATTTGTTTGTAGGAACTGATGGGACTGTATATCAGACTGTAAATAGTGATCAATAAAAGGGCAGTGTTGTGGTTTGGATGTGAGGTGTTCCCCAAAAGCTATGTGGGAAACAGTGCAAGAATATTTAGAGAGAGATGATTGCATTATGAGAGCTCTAAACCTATCAGTGAATGAATCCCCTGCTGGAATTAAGGAGTGATAACAGAAGGGGGAAGGGTGTGGCTTAGAGGAGGTGGGCACTGGGGGGCGTGGCTTTGGGGTACATATTTTGTATCTGGCAAGTGGATTCTAGCCTTCCTGATGATCACATGAGCTGCTTCCCTCTGCCACACTCTTCTGCCACGATTTCTGCCTCACCCGGAACTCCAAGGAATGGAGCTGGCTGTCTATGGACTGAGACCTCTGAAACTCAGAGCTCCTAAATCAACTTTTCCGCCCCTAGAATTGTACTTGTCAGGCCTTTCAGTCACAACAGTGAAAAAGCTGACTAAAGCAGGCAGAGTCAAGGATGATTTTCAAAACTGGGCTTTTGTAACTCCCTGGTGATGGTGCCATTTACCAAGAAAGAGAAGACTGGCCATTTCCTGATCTTTCTCATAGTCTTTCCCCATCTTACCGGTACTTGTCTCTGTTATAAGATCCCTTAATCCTTGGGCTCCATTGTCAGCTGGTTTGGGGGGAGGTTTGGTGAATGGAGGTGGTGGTAGAAGATGGATTGTCAGAGAAAATCTCCCTCTTTATTCTGTCTTAGGCGTCTCTAGCAGGTGTTTTTCTTTTCCATGGCTCTAGCATCTGTTAGCTTTCACAGCCCTGAATTCTCTCAGATGATACTGGCTTCTGGACTCTGATGATGTTTTCACCTGTTCTTGGCTTCCAGCCCTTCAGGCGGTGATGACTTCCTGTGTCTAAATTATGGATTTGTTTTAGTTCATTCAGGCTGCTCCAACAAAACTCCTGAGTAGCTTTGAAGGAAGAGAAATTTATTTTTGTCAGTTCTGGAGACCAGGAAATCCAAGATCAAGGCAGTGGCAAGTGTATCTGGGGAGGGCCTGCTTCCTGGTTCATAGATGCACCTTCTTGCTCTGTCTTTACATGGTAGAAGAAGCTAGCTAGTTCTCTGGGGTCTCTTTTATAAGGCCCACTAATCCCATTCATGAGGGTTTCCTCTCATGACAATCATTTTCCAAAGCCTCATCTCCTCATAATATCTCCTTTGGAGGTAGCATCTTAACATAGAAATTTGGGGGGCGGGGGAAGTACACAATATTCAGACCATAGCAGGCTGCCTTACCATTTCCTGTTTCTATTATGTGTTAAAATTTTCTGGTATTGCCGCAGTCTGGCTGGGCACAATTCAGGAGCCACTTGTCAAAAGAAACTAACTTTATTTTTAGAACCACACAAGCCAAACAAAACAGCTCCTCAGGAAAAAACCCACAAGCCACACTCCCCAACCACCCGCCTCCACACCTCCCACAATCCTCTTCCTCTTGAGGCCGATTGGCTGGGTCGCATGGGTGGAGCCAAAAAGTCCCCCAATGAGCAGCTCCGTGGCCTGAAAGGGCAGGGAAACAGCCCAATGAGCTTCACCGCAGAGGAGCCAATCAGCTAGATGTTGCTAGGGCCGCTGTGAGCCAATCATCAGCTGGCAGTCTGAAAGTTTGCTGGGGCCCCTTCAGCTCATCAGCTGGCAGTCTGAAAGTTTGCTGGGGCCCCTTCGGCTATGGCTCTCAACATGGTATTAAATTCTTTCTGTCAGAAAGACTAAGTGATTATTTTGTTTTTCTTCCTTCCCTTCCCTCCCTTCCTCCCTCCCTCCCTCCCTCCCTCCTTCCTTCCCTCCTCCTCACTCCCCTCTCTTTCTTTCTTTTGGTAGTGGGAATTGAACCCAGGAGCACTCTACCACTGAACTACATCCCATTATTTTTTAATTTTTTTGTTTTGAGATGGGGCCTCACTCAGTTGCTGAATCTGACCTCAAATTTGTGATCTTCCTGCCTCTGCCTCCCGAGTACCTGGAATTATAGGCATACACCACCATGGCTGGCTGAATCTGTTTTCTTGACTGGAATTTAACTGATACACCTGATTAGGGCGAAGTTGGTTTTAAAGAGAGGAGAGATCAAGGATTTTGTGAAATTTGAGATATCTTTTAGATATCAAATGAATATATCAACAAGGTGGATAGACATGAATCCAGAATTCAAGGAAGAGTAAGGAGATACAAGTGGTGGCCACAAAGCATATGAAGGGCCCTTCAAACTAGGACTGGGTTAGGTAATTTAGGGAGGGAACAAAGAAAAAGAAGAAGGGTCTTGGGCTTCCCTGCACAGTTTTGACAATTTAGAAGGAAGAGAAATTTATTTTTGTCAGTTCTGGAGACCAGGAAATCCAAGATCAAGGCAGTGGCAAGTGTATCTGGGGAGGGCCTGCTTTAGGTAGAGGAAAAGGAAATGAAGAGGAAATAGGAAAGAATTGTCCAAAGAGGTAAGGGGAAAAAAAAATCAAAATCTGTAGTTGCAAGAAAGAAGAGAGTTGTATAACAAAGGAAAATGAGAGGTCAAGTTATATGAGAAGAAAAAATATCCACTGGATCTGTCAGCATGGAGTAGTACTTTGATGACTTTGGTAAGACCAGCATTATGGGAGGGATGGGGATTGGAGTAGGCTGAGAAACACAATTAACTCTTTTGTGGATGTTTGCTACACTTCTCCAGCTTGTTACTTGATTCTCTGGGACGATAGGTCCCATCAAAATTGGGACAATATATGTGAATTTCTCATCTCTTGCTATAAGTGATGAGGCATGCTTGAAATTTCACCTATTCAGGAGGCTGAGGCAGGAGAATCACAAGTTCAGGGCTAGCCTTGGCAAGTTAGTGAGACCCTATCTCAAAATAAGAATAAAGAGTGCTGGGGGTTGTAGCTCAGTGATAGAGCACCCCTGGGTTCAAGCCCCAATATCAAACAAATAAGCAACAACCAAATAAAAAAGAAAAACAAAAACTTTTGGCTTTATTTTACTAACAGGTGACTGTTATGAGAGACAAACTGGGCTGCCCTGGTAAGGATTGCCATGTGATACTACACCTCTAAATAGGTAAGTGGGTTAAAGACTTCCTAGAGGATGTCCACAAAGAGAATGCTTGAGAGCACATCCCATGCACAAGGCCATACCCTCAACTTTTAGCTTTGTTTAGCACAGTGTTTCTCAACTTTTTCATTATTATTCCATTAAGAAGCCATTTAGACAGTTTTCATAATTGCCATCCCCATTATAAAATTTCATATATAAAATTCATATAAAATTTCCCCATTATAAAATATACTGTATAACTATAACTATGTATGTACGATGAGTATATATATCTACTTATTCAGAAGATAATTAAATTTTTTTTCATTCCTCTAAAAATCAATTGTATCACACTATATTACCTCTGTTGAGAATACATAATAATTTTTGAAATCATCTATAGCAGGCCTGGCAAATTTTTTCAGTAAACAGCTGGATGTAAATATTTTTTGCTTTGCAGGTCACATGTTATCTCTGGGACAGACCTACTTTCTTTCATTCCCTCCCTCCCTCCCTCCCTGTCTCTCTCTCTCCTTCCCTCCCTCCCTTCCTTCCTTAAACAACTCTTTCAAAATACAAAGCTCTTCCTGGCTTACTGGGTGAAAGAACAGGCTGTGAGTTGGATTGACCTAAATGCCATAGTTTGTTGACTCCCTGATTTGTAACCATAAATAAAGGTCAAGTTTCAGAGTTTAAATAAACATTGTTTGCAGGTTTCTAGATCATGGAAGTTTGAAATATATGATTTAGTTACAGATTTAAAAGGTCACACAGAATTCATTCATTTACTTGCCAACTAATGATTGACAACTTCTTGTGTTCAAGGCACGAGTGATTTCTACATTATGGCAAAAGAGCCAAGTAACTAAGTGATAGAAGGAATAAAACAGCCGGTGATGTGTGCATGATCTGCAGTATGTGACGTGGGGAAGGCTGGAGAGGTCCAGAGGGAGGAGCCTGGGGACTGGGCTCAGATGGACTTGGGTGGTTTGTGTATAAGTTGACCTCTATCTAACCTTTGGACCTTGGACAAGGCATTTAACCTTTTAGAGTACTTTCTCAATGTCTTTAATTTAAAAGACAGGTGGTAATAAAACCACCATTAATAGTTTTCTGGGAGGATTAACTGTGGGAAAGAATGCAAGGTGCCTGATCCTTCCTAGCCACTTTGTATCCTTAAAATTTCCCCTCTTTGCTCTTAACATGACTGCACTGGGAAGTTTTTATGAGTATTGTCATAAACCCATGTCAGAAAAGCAAATATAACCCCATTCAGGGCTGAAGGCTATGATGAGGATGCTCCTGGAATTCAGAAACCACCTGGAAAATCTGGTTTGGCAGCTCTCAGAAGCACCTGGGAGTTTTCATCTTAAAAGATTCAGAGGCAGTGCCACACTTGATCATGAGCCGGATGCAAGGACCATACTTAGAGAAACATCACTCTGTCATTAAACAGAAAGGTTGGGCTGTGGTGCCCAAATTCTGAAAACATGTATTTTTCCCCATCAGGTTTCCTGAGTCCGCATCAGCAGGAAAATGGGTGAAGGACTGGGTGGAGGAGGTCAAACTTGGGCATCTAACTGCACTCTCTGCCAGGGAGTGGCAGGCTCCAAAAGGAAACACATTCTAGCTTGATCCCAGTCCAGGTTGACATCCTAGGTGCTGGGTCAGGTAACTGGGCCCAGCAGACAAGGCTGGCACTAATATGGCTCTGGATAGTGTGGCAGGACTTTGAACAGTTGGGGATTCAGGAAATGAGGCGAAAGTCACCAAGAGGGAATTAGATGGAGTTCTAAGGTCTCAGCCATAGACCAACTTTGTACATGGCAGGGTATGACACCACTTATCACTAGCTGTGTGATAACTTCTCAGGCCCTCATTTTTCACACCTGTAAAATGGGATAATAATTCCTACTTTAGAGTAGTGAGGTGAGGGTGATACAGGGGTTCAAAGCATCTGGCACGTGCTAGGTTCCAACATTCTGGAGTGGTTATTATAACCATTAGAGGCTGGAGTCCTGGTTCTCTCTGAACTTACAGAGCTGATTAGGAAGTCAGACTCAGGTCAGCTCATGTGCTGTGTAGCAGTCAGCAGGAATATGAGGCTGTAGTGGTCCTTCCTGCCTTTGACTACAGAGGCTCAGGCCTAGGCAGTGGAGGCTGCAGGTGGAGTGGCTCATTTCCTGTAGCATCTAGGGCTAGGCAAACAGAGCTGGACTTCCAGGTCTTGGCCAGCAGCAGAGACCTGCTTAAGCTGGCCCTGAGCTTTCTTCCATATTCCAGCCAACACAGAAACATCCACTTTTGAGGATTCACTCTCAGATATTTTGAAATAGGGTGGGAGTTGAGAATCTGCATTTTACAACATCCTTCTCTACTCCCCTTGTCCCTCTTCCCTTGACCTTCCCTTCTGCTCTGGTCCATATCTCAAGAAATACTATCCTGGGTGGGAGGCAGAAAATTTTTTTTCTCATTTTTTGGCATTTGTAGGACCATCATGAACATTTGGAAGCCACTATAAGGGATCAGAAAATCTGATCTGGAACCGGCAAGGCAGCAAGCACTCCAGCATGATCCCCCACTGTATACAACATGTCATGCTGCCTTCAAGAGCATCCTGTTGCCCTACTTGTCTCTGGTCTGCTCCTTTGAATCATGCTTCTATTTGAGCTCAGCTATTACTGCTTTGACCACATTTTGGGGGGTGGCGGGTACCAGGGATTAAACCCAGGGGCACTCAGCCATTGAGCTACATCCCAAACCCTATTTTGTATTTTATTTAGAGACAGGGTCTCACTGACTTGCTTAGTGCCTCCCCATTGCCCGAGGCTGGCTTTGAACTCCAGATTTTCCTGTGTCACTCTCTGGAGCTGCTGGGATTATAGACGTGGGCCACCACGACCAGGTCTGACCACATTTTGAATATTTCCAGGAGGCAAACTTCTTACAATCTTCCTTTGAGTCTTGTTTGACTTTTTGCTTTGCCTCTTACCTCTTATTTCTAGTACATTATGTTCCCCTCTATATTGAGCCATGTCTCCTATGTAGCTTAAGGCAATAGCTGTTGGACTGGACCATAGCACTGTGTATTTGTTTTAGCAAGAACAGATATTGAACAACAATCAACAGTCGGGCAGCTGTTTTCTGAAATGTGAAGGTTGAGAGTCATTGGCCTAGACTGTTGGAGGAGGGATGGATATGCAGAACCCCAAAGTGGAACCTGAACTCCATAAACAGATTGGACCCATCCAGTGCTATTGGCAGAACAAAAATATTTCTATGAAAATTTTTTTTCATAGAAGTTAGTGATTGGAAATGGTTCCCAAGCTCAATTAAAGCCTCTCTTTCTTGCTTTGCTGACATCTTGTAGGGTAGGAGTATGGGCCCTATGCATGGCCTAACTTCATACATTCATGTATTGGTTGGGTTCTCAACAGTGCCCAGGGGCTCTAGCCGGTGGGTCTGGATCTAGTAGTTAGAGCATGAGTTAGAGTGAATTTTTAGAATTCATGCCTGTCCTCTTTTCTAGAGGACCAGAGTGTATCCCTGTGGCTCTCTTTTATTTGCTGGTAAAAGCACAGTGTATTCATGCTAATTGGATTTGTGTGATTGAAATTGTTTTCTACTATCATAATGAGCATAAAATGACAACTATTATTTACAAGGACTTCAAACAAAAACATACTTCATGTAAATGAATGTAAAGTTAATTTTGTTTGGAAACACCATAATTTAAAAATGAAAGACACAAATGTCTGTCAGCTCTTTTGCCATCTGTATGGTTTTGAGGCATCAAGTAATTTAATGCATTGCTCCAGAATATGCTAAATTTTTACAAACCTTGGAGTGAATCTCTGATGCTTAAAGGGGTTGTGTCTGTTTACCTTGAGTTTTTGCAAAATGAAGCACTAACAGGCCAATCAGGTGCAAGAATGGGCCAGTGCTATTCAAGGTGTGGTTTGTTCCTCATTACTATGTCTAAAAGAGGCCAACCAAAACAGTTTAATCAAACTGTCTTCATGCAAAATAGGCACATTCCCCCATTCCTTTGGGCTATGGCAAGAATGTTTGCTTTCCTCCAAAATTTATGTTGACACAATCTCCAATGTAAGAGTATCAAGAGGTGGGCCTTTAGGAGGTGACGAGGTAATATGGGGAGTCCTTCTTGAATGGGATTAAGGCTCTTACAAAAGAGGCTTCACGCAGAGTGTGGCCTTTTTTACACTTCCACCTT
This sequence comes from Callospermophilus lateralis, assembly GCF_048772815.1. NCBI lineage: Eukaryota > Metazoa > Chordata > Mammalia > Rodentia > Sciuridae > Callospermophilus > Callospermophilus lateralis. The sequence continues at coordinate 199,378,329 of NC_135305.1, read as the reverse complement.
GGCCAAGTGAAGACACAGTGTTCAAGTTGCCATCTTGAAGCAGAGAGCAGCTCTAAACAGAAACCAAGCCTATAGGCAACTTGACCTTGGACTTCCCATCCTTGCAAACTGTGAGAAATAAATTTCTATCAATTAGCAATTTAAAAAAAGGTGTGGTCTGAGGATTATGTTAGTCAGCCAATTGTTTGTGATTGGCCTATAGGAGGCGAGTACAGAAATGGAGAGGAGTTTGCAATTTTCCATTTCGACCACATTCAAGGAGCAATCAGTGGCTTTGTCTTTGAGTGGAACGCAGACCAGTTCTGGTGGTGAAGTTGCCTGGTGTGAGATGCAAGCCAGTCATGCCCAGTAAGGCTGTATTCAAAGTTAAAAAATAATAACTGAATTTCTTGAAATTGCTTTTCTTCTTTCATTTCTGCCAACATACCTCTCTGGGGTAGGGTTATCTACTATGAGCTTTATTAAAACAAAAACACAGAAATCATTTATATAGACATATTCCTCGTGAATAGAGTCAATATAACTTAGGTTTCAAATGTGTTATTTACATTGAAGATTTTAAATGCTGATATACATGGTGTTCACTTAAAACATGGGGAATTGCTAGCCCATAATTTTTACTTTAGTTATGAGTGTCAAATGACAAAAGTTGTGAGTATAATAAAGAGTCTCTACATTTATTGCCTCTATGCATACTTTACTTTTTTTTTTTTTCATTTTTGGTCTGATACTGGGGATTTAACCCAGGGGTACTTAACCACTGAGTCAAATCCCCAGCCCTTTTCATATTTTATTTTGAGACAGGGTCTCACTAAGTTGCTCAGGGCCTTACTAAATGGCAGAAGCTGGCCTTGAACTCGCCATCCTCCTTCCTCAGCATCCCAAGTCACTGGGATTACAGGCATGAGACACTGTGCCCAGCTATCTATGGATATGTCTAATGAACAAGATGCAGACATTTTGTTCTTTTCCTATTTTTTGTTATGATCATATTTATTGCTGAATTGATATGTTTGTTAATTTGTAATTTTGTACCTGCTTAATCTAACAATAAAATGTTAGGACTCATATTTGTGCGAACATTTCTGTTTTTTTAACTTCATTTTTTCAGTATTGTTTTTTAATTTCATTTTTTGTTATATTTTTATAAAACTACAAATCTGTGGTGGATTGGAAATTAAAGAAAAACTGGGTATCCACCCCACATGGAGTAACAATTCTACAAGTGATTGTAGTCTTTCTCAAAAGGAACTCCTTGGAACACATATTATCCACCTCACCTTGGAGGTATTGATGAAGGTTTCCTAAAGTAGACTCTCTGAAAGAGGGATTTAAACGAGTGGCCCCGAGAACTCAGAGTCTTCCTTAAATGTGAGAAGGACTTGAAAAGAAAAATAGCAATTAGGATATGACAAACTCTATACTAGGTCCATTTGTATTTTAGGGACCTTGGAGGGTTGGAGGCAAAGAGAAGCAGAATCATCCTGAAGCCTACAGAAATCCTCAATGCCTTTACTCAGAAAATGACTTTATTTTGTTCTAGATGAGAACAAAGGCCTACATGGTGACCAACAGGACATTTTCTCAAATCATATTCTTTCAGTTTTATTTTTGTGACTCTGGATAATGTTAAGTGCCCATCATGATGAATTTCTGGCAGGTTAATTGCCAGGTGTGCACACGGGCAATGTAATGTGTTCATTAATATGATTGGCTCATTTGCCTTGACAGTTTCAATGACTGGCTCAAATCAACATTGGGACCCTCTTGTGGCTTTTTTTTTTGGCAGTGAGCTCCTGCAGAATAAAAAAAAAAAAATGTATCTGAAAATGAATTACATTCTTCCTTAAACTGGGTCTTCTCATTTTTATATATTGTGAAACAAAATCATTGCCCTTGGAGCCATGCAGCAGCCTCCTAGCTCTCTGGGCTCAGTAGGTCTTAAAACAATTTTTTGGGGGAGTGACTTTCAAACTATGTGTAAGCCAAGAGTGGCTTGATTTTCCTTGGCTGACTCCTGGTGGCAACCTTAAGGCCATTACTTGCAATTTCTTGCATTCTTCAAACAGATCTGATTTCACAAGATGTTTATGAGGGGTATTTTGTTTAAAATTTTGTGGAGTAATAGAGAAGTGGATTTACATATGTTGCACAAATGTGGCATAAATTTAGCAAAACATACCTGTTAGGTATCTTCATTCTGAAGTTTCTTTCTCTGCCACTTTTATATTCCTCTTTCTATACAAATCCTTTCTTATTGTCTTGATCACTCAATCCCTATCTACTTTATTCTCTACTCAGCAAAATAAAACTCCAGTGTGGCCGGACTTGAGAACATTCAATGTTTTTAAAATTTGCCCGTTGGAGGTCCACCAAGTTGAAATTACTTACCAAAATATTCACTCAAAAACAAAAACAAAAGTAGCCTATTTATTAGACTAGAATTCAGCTGTGAAAGCAAAGTAGAACTCTCTCCTTATTTTTATGGGTATAATACACGAAAAGGAAAAGGGAAAATTGTACTAATTGTTACTTTCAGGAGCAATGTATGTGCACATATATTATGAACACCTTTATATATATACATACTCTAGCTCAATAAAATGATTATTAAAAAATTATAGACTTCCAGACCTCTTGGGTTTTCCCTGTCCTGGGGTCATCAGTCTTTTCTAGCAGTTTTAATTCTCATTCTCTTGTGTTTGTTTTCTTGCTTGAAAGTAGAGGAGTCAGAGTGTCCATGCTTTGAGGAGGCTGAGAATCGGTATCGCAGCAACATACAAACTGCTACATATTTCCTTCTGGTAGGTCATGGAGGAACATATAAAAGGCTGAGAGGGCCAGGTCTTGACTTGGGTGGCTTTGAAAACTGAAAATTGATTGAACGTTCAGAGCAAGTACCAGTTTTGATCCTAGGAAGAGCAGCGAAGTCCAAATGGGAGTAGCTGACTCAGGTTTAGAGGGGAAGCAGGAATCTGGAGATGGGAGACAAAGCCAGCAAATTAGGAACCAGGTCAGGAGCACGGATGGAGCTGGTAAGGATGAAGTAGAAGCCTGAGGGTGAGGGTTGAGATACTCAGTGCTGCTTCTTGGCCTCTTGCACGTGCCCAGACTGCATATGGAGCAGAGGTGGGAGAAGAAACAGGGCTAAGAGTCTGAGAGAGTGATACCTTCCGTATTTCAAGTCTGAAAATGGTCTTGGAATGATATTTGTTCTAAACCCAGGCTTCAGAATGGATGAAAACATGTGTATGTGCATCACAGCATGTGCAGGATCCATTGAAAGGAACACCTGGAGGTTAGCTGTCTTCTCTAGGGAATTAAAATAAACGGTTTCTGGCGAGGTGCTTATGCCAACTGCTACCCACGGCGCAGTTAGAGCTTAAAATAGCACAAGGGGTAGGAGGGGGAGTGGTATTGAAGTTTGTTTGTCTTTGAAATTTCTCAGGGCTACAGTAAAACACAGGAGGGAATGTTTTGCAGAAACCAGGAAATCATAAAGTATTTTTTTTTATTCCAGAACAGTTCAGTTGATGTTAAAATGTCAAGCGCATCAACAGATGCCAGCTCTTCTTCTAAGTTCAATGCTACAATTCCACAATTAAAAAAGACTGACAAATCTGGCATATACCTATTCCATTTTGTTTTTCATTTAGAGAAAAATGAGACTTTAGGTCAACTTTATAAATATTTACCTGTTCATGCCCTCCTCCCCCAATGCACTTGGCAACAAAATAGCTGTGGGGCTGGGGGCACTGGCATGACTTCATATGATGGCTCTCCATCTGTCTGCATTCTCCTCTCACTTTTTCAAGCTGTGTGATGATGTATTTTTAAATGGTGTCGCAAATGAAAGAAGGAGAAATGGGAAATGTGTCCAAAGTCACTCAGGCAGGTAGTGGTGAGGCCTGAACTGGAATTCAGGTGTTCTTGCTACGGTAGCCACTGAGGACTTATTCACAGGATGGATTGCCCTGGGTCTTGCTCAGATACACATGGTCACTGCTTAAATCATTAAGTCACAGAAAATCATTTAGCAGTCACCAGGAAAGTCAGATACAGACAGGAAACACTAACAGGAGCCAGTGTGTCTTGTTTATTGGTGTTTAGACCTAATCTGGAGATAGCAAGAAAGCAATCGAGGCTCTTATCTCTGACAGAGGCAGAGCAGGGCCGGGCAGGTCAACAAATTATGAGACAGAGAGAAACAACAAGGGCCACTGGCCTCATCTGGTTCTCTTTTTTATTTATTCTTGACAAATGTGATTTATGAATCCCAGTTCCTTTGTCCCATTATAGAATGGAGCTATCGGCTTTTGTGTCCTGACACCATAATTTTGTTTTAAGCCATTCTGTCTACTCTTTGGCATTTCCTGGTCACATTGTCCACCCGTTTGTCAGTTCCATAAATCATCAGAGATAAGCAAATCCCTCTCTTAACCTTTTGGAAAGATAACATGACCAATATTTTCTGAACATATTCTTGCCAGGCTTGCTCTGGGGAGATAAATGTGGCCTGTCTCGATGGCGTATCACTACACAATAGCAAGATTTATGAAGTGGGAGTAGGGCTTGTTCATTGTGGCTCACCCAAAGACTTCTCAAATGTCTATTTCTTTTGGAAGAACCATGGTGAGTTGTAAAAAAAAAAAAAACATAGTGAAGATTTCTGACAAACAGCTTGTGGTCTAGGTTTCTGCGTGTTTCTCGACACTGTGGTGGGGTGGATCGTGGAGGTTTTAGTGGTCACTTGAGTTTTCCAGATATTCTTTTTGGGATTGATTTTATGTAGGTTTACATAGACTCCACCAAAAAGCCTCCAAAGAAACTTTTTTGGAGTTTGTCTCTGGAATGAAAGGAATTCAACTAAGATGTAGAAAAGAAATTGAAAGTATGTGGCCTCTGGGAAGAACTTTTTACCATAGCATGACCATGATATTGCACATCTATTGATTTCCATCTATAGAAAAATACATCCAGCATAAACTTCAGAGAAACCAAATGGATCATGGTTGAGACACAGGCCATGGAGCCAAGCAGGGGTGGATTTCAGTCTCTTGGTCCATTGGAGTGAACTTGGACAAGTGCCTGTCTTGTTGAGTTCATCTGTTTCACTCCTCATCAGAAGGGTGAAGTGCACCTCAGAGCATTGCAGGGATTAAAAGAGAAAGTTAGCCAGGCTTTCAAGCAAGCGCTTCTCTCCTCTTAGGTCTGCAGAAATTCGAATGACCCTCTCTACTTCTCAGTTTATAACACTCGATCATTTTTATCCATGCATTACTTCTCTTCTAATATTCTATTTATTGTCCTGCTCATTTCCCATTCCCAATCCTGTTTCCTGCTTCCAAAACCACCCACCCTTATATGTCTTTCTAGAGGCTCACTTGGCTCTTGGTAATAAGTTCTTCTAAACAAGGTGAAATTGGAGAGGCCTGCATAAAGATTGTCATGAACTACTTCCAATCATCTGAGCTTCTGCTCTGTGGTCCTGAGAGGGAGAGATAAGCTTTAGTTTCTAGGACTATATTTTAAATTTTGTTTTACCTACAGAATCATCAGAATGTTCAGTGTTATGGTTTAGATATGAAATGTTCCCCAAAGCCTCATGTGTGGAAGGCGAGCTGCTTTGGTCCCCAGTGAAGCAGAGGGGGGGGTGCTTAGAGAAGGTGTTTGGATTTAACCTCATCAGTAGATTAAGCCATTGGTGGATTCATTATTGGGAGATGGTGAGGGGGCATTCTCATTGGAGGAAATATGGGGTATATCTTGTTCCCAGCCCCTTCCTATCTCTGGCTCTCTCTGCTTCCTTATCATTATGAGGTGAGTAATCCTATTCCCCCATGCCCTCTCCACCATGATTCTCTGCCGCACAGCAGGCCAATAACAATAAGGTTAGGTGAACATGGACTGAAACCTCTGAAACCATGAGCCCAAATAAATCTTTTCTTTTTGAAGTTGGTTTTCTCTGGTATATTATGACAGCAATGAAAATCTGAGTAAAATACCCAAATAAGTATAGATAGAGTGAGGCTGGGATTTTGTTTCAGAACATATAGGCGTGTGCGCGCACACACACACATACATACTTTCTTTTCCATTTCTTCTTTAGGGACTATCTTGGAGTTTTGTTTTCAGTAAGAATTCACTTACGCTTTTCATACAGATCTGCAGTATTTTTTTTTTTTCCCACAGTACTGCTTTTCCCCCTTTTTATTGCTGGAATAAGGAAACCTGCTTTGGATCGGATCTTTACTCCTTACCTGGGATGGGAACAGATGCAGTTGATCCTAAGTCCATGTAGGTCCTGCCTGAATTCCCGTTGGAGGGTGATATGAATAGTTCCTACCTAGCCCAGCTCATCCTGGGTGCCCTTTTAATTGAAGTTTAAAAAATGGAAATTCAAACATTTCTTTTTTAAGTAAATGGAGTTCACTACAATCTTTATTCTCCATTACCTACACTATAACAGCATTTAAGACGTTGTCTTTTGAGACCTTGCCTCCCTCCACAGACTGCCAGTAGCTCCCCTTCTTCCTCTAGAGTTATTTTCTTATTGTTTCAGGATTCTATTAAATATAGAAAGATCTTGAGGAAGGTGGAGGTTTTGAGGGTAGTGGGCACATGACCCCATTTGCAAAAGCAAAATTCTTTTTGTTAAACCTGAGGCTATTAACAAATCTTATGAATTTTGTTTAATTTGCATCCTGGATTCTGCTTTAGAAAATGACCTTTTTCATTTTTAAAATTCTATTTAACTTGATATTTATATTACCAACACATATTTTCTTTACTGTATATATATCTTTATCTATACACATATCTATCTCTTTGTTCCATAGTTTTAACTTTTCAGCTTTTTGTGCCATTTTATTTTAGGTGTCCTTACACACAGGATACAGGTGGGTTTACATTTTAATTCAATCTGAGAATTTTCTTCTCTTGAAGAGGGAAATTTAACTCATGTCATGTTTGTTTAAGTGAAATATTTAATGTTTAAGCAGATTTTTAAAATTAATTTTAACATTTGTTTTAGTTTTACATGACAGTAGAAGGCATTTATGCACTTTGATATATCATACAGATGGGATATAATTTCTCATTTTTCTGAGTGTTCATGTTGTAGAATCATATTGGTCATGCAGTCACATATATACATACAGTAATAATGTCTGTTTCATTCCACTTTCTTTCCTATCCCCACATTCCCTCCCCTCCCCTCCCCTCCCATGACTTCCCTCTACCTAATCTAAGGTAATGTTATTCTTCTCTAGTGCCCCCCACCTTATTGTGAATTAGCATCCACATAGAGAAAACATTTTGGTTTTGTGGGATTGACTTATTTTGCTTAGCATGATATTCTCCACTCCATCCATTTACTGGCGAATGCCATAATTTTACTCTTCTTTAAAACTGAGTAATAATCCATTGAGTATATATACCACTTTTTTTAATCCCTTCATATATTGAAGGACACCTAGGTTGGTTCCATAGTTTAGCTATTGTGAATTGAGCTGCTATAAACATTGGCATAGCTGCATTATGTAGTATGCTGATTTTAAGTCCTTTGGGTATAAACCAAGGAGTGGCATAGCTGGGTCAAATGGTTGCTCCATTCCCAGTTTTGCCTACAACTTTCTTTACTTTGAATTTCCCAGTCACTTGTTAATAATATGTCATGCTTTAAGTTTTGTACTTGTTGTTTAGCTTTTTTGAGACATATCAATCTGTACTGCCCTTAATTTTAAAATTAAGATCAATTCAACGATTATACATTTTTCTCATGCATTCTTGAGATTAAGATTGCTCATATTTTCCCTCCTCTCCATAGTATTTCCTGATCTTTGATACTCTAATTCAGGACTATAAATCAGAATATTTTTACTGTTGAGTCCTTTTCCATACAGTATGTGTCTGTAGTTTTGCTCTTGTTCTTTAGGGACATCAAGACAGAATTCAATCCTGATTTTGTGTTTTCATTCTTTGGACTATTTCCTTATGTGAGATAATGGCTTCTTCATTGTTTCCTGTGAGCTTGCAATTATATTTTTACCCTGATAATTTTCTAGCTTATTTTACATTTAAAAATAAAGTTGATATGTTCTGATATTTTAATGAAAGCAGATATCAGATTCATTATAATAAATTCTTTGATGTCTTTAATCAGCTTTTTTTCCCAGATGTTAGTTCTGTCTCTGAATCATGTGGGTAATACAGGGGAAAAGAGGAATGAACAATAGTTCTTAGATGTTTGGTGTGACCAGTTGGATGGATGATGTGGACATTTGGATATTCCATTTTGGGCATGTTAAGTTTAAAATATCTTTTAGGCAATTCTCTGCTGATATATCACATTTAAAACTAAAAAGATATTTTAAGGCTAGAGATGTAGATGTGGTAGTCATCTATATATGGGTCTTATTGAAAGCTGCAGTACTTAGTTTATCAAGTGAGGGTATAGAGAAAAAAGAAAAGACCCTGCCAGAGGAATGCCAACATTTAGATTTTGAGTGGAAGAGAAAGTGCACAAAGATGCAGAGAAGGAACCAATTAGGAGGAAAACCAGGAGATGATATATTACAGAATTCAAGAAAGAGAAATGCTAAAGGCTGCTTTTATTGATTTAGATGTAGCATTAAATTAGCCATTCAGACAATCTCAATCTGCTAGAGTAAGGAAAATTCACCCAGAAAATATAAAATTGAATATAAAATTGAATGTGAACAGGATGGAATAAAGTGAGCAACCATCTAGTTAGCATTTGGATATCAGAAAAAAAAATTAACCTGCCCAAATCTTTAACATCCCTCATTCATCCTGTGTGAATAGGTAGCATAATGGTTTTAGTCTGAAGGGTAGAGCTGTCAAGTGTGGGTTAAGGAGATGTGATGTGTCTGAAGACCTAGTCTGGAACAGTGCATTGCTTACCCACTGAAACTGGTTTAAACAGAGAATACCAAGAGAATGAGGCTTGGAGGCCATGCAGCCAGGAAGAAAACCAACACGGTGTTTTCTAAAGCTCCTCACAGGTGCCATCTGGTGATGGGCAGACACTGTTCTCACGGAGGACAGTGACCTGAGAAACGGCTGCAAAATCTTCTCACATTCTAGATTCTGAAAGCTTAATATTTCTCTTACATGCCTCCCTCCCTTTTCAATAAAATACATTCTTTCTTGACTTTATTTTCCCCTTACTCAAATGTGTGTGGAGGTATGGGCTGGTGTATTTCCCTGTCTCCTGATTGCAAGGGAACAAGGGGAAGCAAGTTCCCTGGCTTCCATCTCACACAGGTGGGTCTCAATGTGGAAAACCACCAACCTGTAGAAAGGGTGTTCAAAGATGCTAGAAAGCCACAAAAATGATGCAGATAGAAATAGAGTGGATCTCAAGTTCAGTCACAGGAAAAGTAAGGACTGCTTAAGAAATTAAGTTGATATTTAGTTTTGCAACCATGCTGTGCTATTACTTCTCATGAGATTTTGAAACTAGAGATTTGAAACTATCTTGTAAAAGAAAGTTCACGTCTAAAGTTTGATATTTTAAAGGCACATGAGAACAATTAATAAATAAGTGCAAGTCTTATTTTTCCTAATTAATCTGCATCTTCTCCTCTTTATGTAGTCCTTTCAGATGTCATAGTCTGAAAGGTACTCTGAGCTGCTGATTTGAATGCAGGAGATTTTCTTGGGGCGTGGAAACAATACCTGTAAAGAAGGGTAGGAATTAATATTAGACAGGAGCAAGGTTGAACTTCCATACAGCTATAACATAAGCCTCAGAGGGTCCTATGGAACTATGTAGAGTTGGGACAGATGCTATAAATGGGACAAGAGAAATATCAAAACATATTATCCCCACACTATGCAGTCATTGAAATGGGCACAATATGGGGAGAGATCCAGCCCTTTGGCTGAGGGCAATTCCTCTGGGGAACAAAGCTGAACTGTCAGCAGCCAGCACTTCTGGCAGCAGAGACTACCTCAGTTCTAAATGGGAAATGTGGGCAGAGCATCAAGAGAATCTTCTAGAGTCTATTGAAAGAAAACTGCTTACACAAATTATGTAAGCAATACATATTATGTAGTTGCAGGTGGTCCATGATTACTAGAAAGAAATGTCAATTTTTTCTGTTCCATCAATACTAACCCAATGGAGGCAATTTTCCCCTTCTTTAATTCTCTTTCTGGCTCTTGCATTAACGAGAACTGAGGGGGTTAATGGGAGACCTGAATGTCAGCATCACTCAACAACTTTATGAGCCCCCTTTTTCTTGTTCCTCACTGTTCTTCATTCCCTATTGTAATATCCTAGAGTGACCAGTGGATGACACAAGGCTTACAGAGAACTGGGGTTCCTCTCTGTGACTCCTGTTATATTAGAAAACATGTGATCTCTACTCCTAGGTCCTTTCCTTGTTCTATTAATAACACCATCATTAGTTTGAAATCCTTCCTTATTGTTTCAGGTAATGCTTGGGAAGTTTGAAAAATTCAATCTTTATGTTGAGAAATTAGCTTTTATTTTGACTAGAATGGTTGATGTTGCAGGAATATGGTTCATGTGAAAAATTCATTTTTATGCATAATATTGGTTTTAATCTTCTCTGTTAGCACCTCAGCTACTGAAAACAAAATCTAAATGAGCGTTCTTTGAAAAGCAGCCGTCAGAGGTATTTAGTCTAATTTCCTGTCTCCAATTAGCAGCCATTCCTCTAGGGTGGTACAACCTTGGAAAAGGAAAATAACAAATATTCATGGAGCATCTACTGTGTGGCAGACATAATTAATTTTCAGAAGAAGCCTGTTTTGTAGTCACCTTGAAGAATCAGAATGGATCCTCACCTGAAACCGGGGATTTGATTTGAATGTAGAAAACGGTGACACTGTGCACCAAGAGAATTTAAGAGCAAGCTTATTCAATCAAGGGACTCTGGGGGCACCTGGTTGGCTACTAGCAGGACTGGTCTGGCTTGGGCAAAGCAGGAGAGAGAGTTGGATCATTATAGGGCTAGGGATGGGACAGGACTCAATTTTCTGTCAATGCTGTAGAAGTGGGGGTATGCACAGACTTTCTTCTCACCGTATCCATATGTGGGGTCAAGGGCAAAAGAGAAACCTTTCCAGTCAAACTGAAGTTAAGAAGAAGTCCATGGTCAAATATAAAAAAATGGAATCAGAGTCTTTATTACAGATTCTTGAGATTCAATTGGTACTGGCTCCACTTTAAAATTGAGATTGTTCAAGGGTCACACAGCCAGTGAACACTGAACAACTCAGATTCAAACTCTGATATTTTTAGACCCCTTGATATATAAATATATATTATGCTCTATAAGGGTTGTATGCTCAACAGAGGAGGAGTGATACATAAAATCACCACTTTCAAAGTGTATGAGCTTTTCTGGAATTTATAATATTATAAATAAGTATTATGTGTCAGTGGGCCCTGTGATGAAATAAGATTGGAAAATTCTGGGTTAAAACCAATTAAATTGGTTTATTTTTTCTAACAGAATTTATGCATTGTGTATCTTCAAGAAGAGTATGCAGAATTTCCCAATTTATTTGACCATGAAACACCTTTTTTCCCTAGCAATGCACATTTGAGAAAAACTGAACTATACAAATTCTGCTTGTAGCAGCAATTCCACTTGCTTCTATGTACACAGAAAAAGCTGTCCACAAACCTGATCAGCTTGATGCCCAGACAATCCTTCATTTTACTTTTTTATATTAAAAATTAATTCAGCTTTTCTTCTGTGGAAAACAATTATTTTTTATTAGAAGGGTTGCACAAGTGAAGGGGTTATCAGAAACATCCACAACCTTTTGTTAGTTAAAATGTATATATATATATTTATAATCACCAATACATGGGATTATATCTTAATTTAGTTTGTGCTCTGATTCTTCCGTAACTAATAGATGAGCAAATTTTCATTCAGATTCTGTGGATAATTCTTTATATCCGCTCTTAATGTTTTCAGGATAAATCTGGGAAGAATTTATTACCCCAAACTCTCTCATTCTTCATTTTCTCCCTTGTAAAATGGGACTTTTAATAGCATCTATCTTCAGGGATATTATGGGGATTAAAATTATTGGTCTTTGTGCATCTTTAGATCATTGGCTAGCACTTACTTATTACTCAGAGGTGTCGGCCATTATAATTTAGTGCTGTTATTTAGTAATTTGTAATCCTATGGGGCTACGCTCATTGGTTCGTTTATTTACCTTGTTCTTCAGGTTAAGGACAATCACACCCTCACCCTCCACCATAGATCATTTCCCTTGACAAATGGAGCCTCCGCCTGTGTAAGTCCAAGTAAGCCCAAGGTCTCTAGGGACCTGAAGAGTGGGGATCTGGGAAGCTGTGACTCCGTAGGGTGTACCTTGGCCTCACAGGAGTTCACACGGAGTGGGCCAACAGAACTCTTCAGCCATTGTTCTTCTAGTCTCCAACCCAATAACCCACAGCTTTTGGAACATCATTCTCTGAAAGGACAAATATTAGGTGAATATCCTGCCCACATTAGCCCCTCTCTCTTTGTAGAAGAAGAAAGATGGTTTGTTTGTGAACAAATTGCTCTTTGTTATCACACTTTGAAAAAAGAAAAAGATTTGAGGTGTGTGATAAAGAGCTATTTTACCTCTAAATCCTAAAAAAAAAAAAAACAAAAACAAAAACAAAAACCAAACAAAACAAACACAAAAAACAAAAACACTGTTATGTTACTTTTTGACTCTCTTCCTGTTCAGTGTCAGAGCAGGAGTGTTTGGGAGATCCCAGTATTTCTGATGGTACCCTTGCTACACTGGAAACTAATGGGAGGATGGCCCAGGACAGCTCCAATGAGCTGCCATTGGGCTGCAAAAGCCTTTTATTCATATTTTTGGGAATGATGGATACCTTTCAAATTCTAGATTTGTCTAGGGATTCTCGTCCCAATTCCATGGTTTGGTCAGCTTTATTAAAGTCCTTGTGTTCTTCCTTTAGATTTAAACTTCAGAACCTGGGGGAATTGGGATAGCTCCTCAAGACCATGTCTGGGCAGGAAATACTTGTCTTTTAACCACTTTGACCTTGACCTGTTCTGCCTGGACTTGGCTTTTCAAGCTGGTGGCCACAGGCCACCATATCATGTGCACATGTCCTTCCTTTCTGAACAGAGAACTTCTTGCCTTTGTTCTCATGCTGTCATTCTCCTTAGTTGGGAACTCTTTCCTAGGCATGAACATTCAGTCATAGAAACAGAACAACTTTAACCAGTGGCCCATTCTCTGTGCATGCTTCCTTTCATGTCTACTTCTGTCTATGTATTGGCTTCGTACTTTTCTTCCATGGCAGACTGGGCCAGCTACCACCTATGAGCCAATAATTGGTGATCAATTATTGGGAGTCAACAGTTACAAACATGACAACTCTTGGGAGCCATACATAGAAAGGTGGTGAAAGAAGGAGGAGTATAAAGAAGGGGATAGTCCTTGACAGATGGTCCCTCATTAAATATTACAGGGAAATATATTTAGATTGGCAGGGGAACAGGTGCAAGGTATTAGTAAGCTTTTGCTGTGGCAACAAACTCCATTATCAATGGAGTAAAATTAACCATTTATTTATTCCTGGCATTAAATGAAGCCCTGGAGTTGGTTGTGATTCTCTGGGACTATCTTGGGCTCCAGGCAGTTTCTCATTCTAGAATTAAGCCTGAATGAGTAGCCTTTCTTTTCCACATTGTTCTTACAAAAAAAGACGAGAATACAACAGGCCAGACTGAGAGCACACAGGTTTTTGCTCATAAATAGCGCATGTCCCAGAGTTCCACTCCAGTCAGTTGAGTAGAGGAGTGTGTCTGTCTGGGAAGCACCAAGTCACTTGGCAAAAGTTGCTGGGGAGTGATCCTCATCACTCATTATGAGCGAGAGAGCAGGAGGTCTGAGTTAACGGGGGTGAGGGAAGGACGACATGTGGGGATTCCTCTTTCAAAGAATGTGGCATTCAAGGAAATGGAAGTGTGGCAACTTGTGAGGGTGGCAGATCTTTCTTTTTCTAAATGGAGGAGACTTTTCTCAGAGAAGTCAAGGTGAGGCCATCAGGGAGAACATAATAAAAACATTCCATGTGTTTCTCCTACCTGCAGAGACTTTGTATTTGTCATTTTTAATGTTCAACAGCTTCAGGAGGCAGGTACTATTATTATTTTGATTTTACCAATGAGGCCAGTGAGGTCAGTGTTATACAACTGGCCTAGTCACAGAGGAAGTGTGTGGCAGAGTTGATCCTTCAGGCTAGCAGCTAGACTATAAAGCCTGGGTTTATCTCTTATTTACTAGATGAAGTTACAGGAATAGATCTTTCTCCCCTTCACCCTGCACCTCCAAGAAATCCAGTAAGTCTGTAAGTGGTAACTTGCATCTCCTGGAGCAGGTGGTGAATATCTGAGGTCATTGAGAGGTACATAGGAGATCAGCCTACTCTCACAGACATTTTGCCCTTTTAATCATATTCTAGGTTTGCTGTGAGCTTAGACAACTTTGCAATAACTACACTGGGTAAAATGTTTTGCTTCTTGGCTGTATGTGCCAAAGCATCCAGAATTCTTGGCGATTACATCCAGATGTTGCTTTCAGGGGAAAACAAATAGATTCACCCTGTACCTCCCTCTGGATCCAACAGAAGAAATTTTGGGTTTACTGTATTTCTTGGTGGATTTGCTGACATGTTTCTTTTTATTTAGGGCCAAATGTTCTGAAAGCAGAGCCTGCGTTGCATGTGCCAAATATGCATAAGAATACAAACAAAACTCATGTTTCCAAGACTTAAATAAGTGTTTCTTATACCTTAAGTGACTTTTGGAAACCATTCAGTGCCACAGTGTGTAAGCTTCTGAACAATTCTCCAATTCTCCATGTATGCAAAGGGTATAAATTCACAATTGCATGAATTGCATAAATGTCTTTAATTGCCTTTGATTACATGGATTGCTCTATCCTACTCTCTTGGTTAGGGTTCTTTATATACCAATGGCTTCCTAAATTTATTATATAGATTCCTGTGGAGTAGAACTTTGTGGAATGGAATTTTCTAATTGGAGCTGGGGTGAAAGAAGAGGAAGAAGAAATAGATGGGAATACCAAATTATGAACAAATGAAAAAAATTTAAATGTAAAATGTTATATCTCACTGCTCTTCTCCCAAACAATTCTGTGGGCAGAATGGAACAGGCACCTTGGCCAGCTTCTGTCTGGGTGGTGGACTTGTGTAGTCCTAAATAGCATATGTATGGGGGCTGGGGACATAGCTTTGTAGGTAGCATGCTTGCCTTGAATGCACAGGGCCATGGGTTCAATCCCCAGCACCACACACACACACACACACACACACACACACACACACACAAATCTGGCCCTAAATAGCATATGGTATGTCTTTGAGTTTTGTTGAGTAAATGGAAAGTTCAAAAGGGACAATCAGGGGCAAGTCAGGAGGACATATGGAGAAAGTGTATTTCCCACTTTCCCACTTTCCCTCCATGCCTCCAAGGTCTGCAGTATCCATCCCCACCATCCATACTGGTGTCAGAAGGGAAGAAGTCTTATGGATGTCCTTGGTCATCTGATTGTGTTTGTTCATGTGAGATTATATGCATGGGGGTTGGAGAGATTTTCAGGATCAGATAAGTGATAGTTGACAAGGCAGTTCGTGGTTCTTATCAGAAGGTAATGGAAAAGAAGATGACCTAACATCATTGTTTTTCACTCAAAGCTCTTCAGCACTGGTGATATCAGCTTAGGTCTATGATGTGGTTTGAAAATTTTTCATTTCATCCCATTAAAGTTTGGGTCTGGAATATGCCCCCAAAGACTCATGCATTAAAAGCATGATCCATAGTACAGCAAGAGCCAGAGGTGGGGAATTCTCAGCAAAGATTGGATCATGAGGGCTCTGACTTTATCTGTGGATTAATCCACTGATAGATGAATGGACTACTTGGAGGTGAGATCTAGATGGAGGAAGTAGCTCACTGGGGGTGTATCCTGGAAGGGCTTATCTCCTCCCTGTCCCCTTCCTCTCTCCCTCCCTCTCTCTCTTTTTCTCCCTGCTTCTTGGCTGCATCTTGTCCGTGTTTCATGCTCATGTCCCAATATCTGTAAATGGTTCTGTTCTTATATGACCTCACACTCTTTGAACTCCTATGGCATTTTCTGTACAAGATGGCAAATGGATGTCATTGCCATATGCCTCCTTTGACTGTTTGGTAGTGGCTACCAGGTAGGTTGTGTTGAGGTGATGTAAAAATGAGGCTCTAACCAGACTCGTGGGGAAAAGCTAGCGGGTGGATTCAGTGTTGTACCCTCCACACATATATTGAAGCTTAAGTCTCAATGTGATGGTATTTGAATTTGGGGGTTTGGGGAGGTAATTAGATCATGAGTATGGAACCATTCTCAGTGGGATCAATGTCCTTAGAAGTGCATGCAGAAAAGAGCTGATCTCTCTCTGGATCAGGTGAGGTAGTGGTTTAGGAGCCAAGAAGTGACCGCTGAAAGACACTGGCTCTTCTGATACTTTTGTTTGTTGTGTAAGCAACCAAGTAAAAGGTGCTTTTGTTATCACTTCTCATACTTAGCAGCAATGTCTTCCAAGAATGCTAGTGTTAGGAGAAGCCCTATGACATACTTGCTCTGCACCATTCGTATGACAATTTTATAATTCCCGTCTTGGGTTGTCCTTTAGAAACATTTTCTAACTCTCCATCTGACAAGGGGACTGTATACTTCCATGTAGGTATAGAGCTTAGTTTCTGGCACAAATAAGGTATTTATCATAATGGATCATTAGTGACTCATATCAGACAAATAGTCTCTACCAGATCCTGAGGCCTCTTTGTTCTCCAAATAGAGAAGAGCTGCTCTTGGAGTTTTTCTTGAGTGCTTAACCTACAGCCAGGCAGAGAGGCACAATTAAAAGAATCAGAGACATGAACATGGTTTTGCAATTAAGGTGGAAAGAGAGAAGGTGAAGCTACACTTGACCCAGACGTTAAATACACATTCATTTGCCAGTGGGAATTTGTGTTTTTAAAATTTTCCATTGTAAACAATGATTTGAAGAAGAAAACCACTAAGTAAAGTGGACTTACAATTTAAATTGGATCCCTTCATGGAAAACCAATTACGAATTATATCTTTATTAAATACATGCCCACAGCATGTAAAACTTACCAGATTTGGGGACGTATTTTCCCATTAAATGTAAATCCTATAAGAGTTTGCATCATTACTTCAGAGGAAAGACAGAATATATTTAAATCTAAACTCATTAAATAACTTAGAACAAAGGTCAATGCATGCATGAATAGTCTACTTATTTGTTTAATTTTCTTTTTAAATTTCTAAAGTTTTTGATGTGTCATATTCATGGCTATTTCTTTGGAGGTAAATAAGTAGAGTAGATCAGTATTGCCAATGCCCGGACCAACCTTGGGTTTGTTTATAATTAATAAAATATTTGAGAACTGTGCAACAGCTGCAAGCGTTTGTTTACCTAGTGTAGAAATTATCTGAGAGGATAAATTTCAAACTCATTCTGCAGCTCAGGGCGCTCAAGACACCATAAATATAAGTTATTGAGTGGCACTATGCACGGAAGGAATTAATACTACAGTTTTTATATAACCCCAAATGTACACATTTAAGTGGCTAATAGGTGTCTGGCATTGTTCCACACATGACATGCCTTACAAAGATGAAAAGAGAGTCCTCAGAAAGAGTATTGGCCTTACTCTTGTACAGGTATGGATTCATGCTGTCACCGTAACTGACTAATTGTAGGAGCCTGCAATGGTTGCTGACCTTTTCTATCAGATCTATAATCCAATGATGCTGACTTCAAATGTTACCATATGAAGGAGGTGAGATGAAACAGAACTGGACAGTTGGGGGAGAAAGAGAATAGACTTGGGTGGGAAGCTGCTCCTCATTGTTGGGAGATAAAAAAGTATAAGATGTGGGATGGGTACTTCTTTTGATAAAGGGAGAATGGTATTAGAGGTTCTGCAGAGAAACCAAACCAGTGTGTGTGTGTATGTGTGTGTGTGTGTGTGTGTGTGTGTGTATAGAGAGAGAGGTGGATGAACCCAGAAAACTATGTTAAATCAAAGAAGTCAGTCACAGAAGCCATAAGATTTTTGCACGGTTTGATTTTTATGAAATATCCAAAATAACTAAATTCTTAAAGACAAAAATCAGATTGGTAGTTGCCAGGGGCTGGCGTGAGGAGGCACTGGGGAGTGGTTGACTATTGGGCTTGAGGTTTCATTTTGAAGTGATGAAAATGTTTTTGAACTTGATAGAAGAGGTAGTGGCACAGCATTGTGTCACTAGACTATCAATGCCATAGAATCGAATTAAAATGACTACTTTTTTTTATTGGTTGTTCAAAATATTACAAAGCTCACGACATATCATTGTTCATACATTTGATTCAAGTGGGTTAGAAACTCCCATTTTTACCCCAAATACAAATTGCAGAATCACATTGGATACACATTCACATTTTTACATAATGCCATGTTAGTGACTGTTGTATTCTGCTACCTTTTCTATCCCCTTTTCTATCCTCCTCCCCTCCCCTCCCATCTTCCCTCTCTACCTCATCTGCTGTTGTTCAATTCTCGCCCTTGTTTTCCCCCTCCTTTCCCCTCACAATCTCTTATATGTAATTTTGTGTAACATTGAGGGTCTCCTACCATTTCCATACAATTTCCCTTTTCTCTCCCTTTCCCTCCCACCACTCATCTCTGTTTAATGTTAATCTTTTCCTCATGCTCTTCCTCCCTGCTCTGTTCTTAGTTGCTCTCCTTATATCAAAGAAGACATTTGGCATTTGTTTTTTAAGGATTGGCTAGCTTCACTTAGCATAATCTGCTCTAATGCCATCCATTTCCCTGCAAATTCCATGATTTTGTCATTTTTAGTGCTGTGTAATACTCCATTGTGTATAAATGCCACATTTTTTTTTTATCCATTCATCTATTGAAGGGCATCTAGGTTGGTTCCACAGTCTAGCTATTGTAAATTGTGCTGCTATGATCATTGATGTGGCAGTATCCCTATAGTACACTCTTTTAAGGTCCTCAGGGAATAGTCTGAGAAGGGCGATAGCTGGGTAAAATGGTGGATCCATTCCCAGCTTTCCCAGGAATCTCCATACTGCTTTCCAAATTGGCCGCACCAATTTGCAGTCCCACCAGCAATGTACAAGTGTACATTTTTTTCCCCACATCCTCGCCAACACTTGTTGTTGTTTGACTTCATAATGGCTGCCAATCTTACTGGAGTGAGATGATATCTTAGGGTGGTTTTGATTTGCATTTCTCTGACTGCTAGAGATGGTGAGCTTTTTTTCATGTACTTGTTGATTGATTGTATGTCCTCCTCTGAGAAGTGTCTGTTCAGGTCCTTGGCCATTTGTTGATTGGGTTATTTGTTATCTTATTGTTTAATTTTTTGAGTTCTTTATATACTCTGGATATTAGGGCTCTATCTGAAGTGTGAGGGGTAAAAATTTGTTCCCAGGATGTAGGCTACCTATTTACCTCTCTTATTGTTTCTCTTGCTGAGAAAAAACTTTTAGTTTAAGTAAGTCCCATTTGTTTATTCTTGTTATTAACTCTTGGGCGATGGGCGTCCTATTAAGGAATTTGGAACTTGACCCCACAATATGTAGATTGGAGCCAACTTTTTCTTCTATCAGGCGCAGAGTCTCTGATTTGATATCAAGCTCTTTGATCCACTTTGAGTTAACTTTTGTGCATGGCGAGAGAAAGGGGTTCAGCTTCATTTTGTTGCATATGGATTTCCAATTTTCCCAGCACCATTTGTTGAAGATGCTATCCTTCCTCCATTGCATGCTTTTAGCCCCTTTATCAAATATAAGAAAGTTGTAATTTTGTGGATTGGTCTCTGTGTCCTCTAATCTGTACCATTGGTCCACCTGCCTGTGTTGGTACTAGTACCATGTTGTTTTTGTTACTATTGCTCTGTAGTACAGTTTGAAATCTGGTATCGCTATACTGCCTGATTCACACTTCCTGCTTAGAATTGCTTTTGCAGTTTTGTTTTTCCATATGAATTTCATGATTGCTTTATCTATTTCTACAAGAAATGTCATTGGGATTTTGATTGGCATCGCATTAAACCTGTAGAGAACTTTGGGTAATATCACCATTTTGATGATGTTAGTTCTGCCTATCCATGAACAGGGTATATTTTTCCATCTTCTAAGATCTTCTTCAATCTCTCTCTTTAGGGTTCTGTAGTTTTCATTGTATAAATCTTTCACCTCTTTTGTTAGGTTGATTCCCAAATATTTTATTTTATTTTTTTGAGGATATTGTGAATGGAGTGGTTTTCCTCATTTCCATTTCAGAAGTTTTGTTGCTGATATACAGGAATGCCTTTGATTTATGCGTGTTGATTTTATATCCTGCCACTTTGCTGAATTCATTTATTAACTCTAGGAGTTACTTTGTAGACCCTTTTGGGTCTGTAAGATATATTATCATATCATCTGCAAATAGTGATATTTTAAGTTCTTCTTTTCCTACTTTTATGCCTTTAATTTCTTTTGTCTGTCTAATTGCTCTGGCTAGTATTTTGAGAACTAAATTGAATAGAAGTGGTGAGAGAGGGCATCCCTGTCTTGTTCCAGATTTTAGAGGGAATGCCTTCAGTTTTTCTCCATTTAAAATGATGCTAGCCTGAGGCCAAGCATAGATAGCTTTTACAATGTTGAGGTAAGTTCCTGTTATCCCTAGTTTTTCTAGTGTTTTGAACATAAAGGGATGCTGTACTTTGTCGAATGCTTTTTCTGCATCTATCAAGATGATCATATGGTTCTTATCTTTAAGTCTATTGATGTGGTGAATAGCATTTATTGATTTCCGTATATTGAACCAGCCTTGCATCCCAGGGATGAATCCTACTTGATCATGGTGCACAATTTTTTTGGTATGCTTTTGTATTAGATTCGCCAGGATTTTATTGAGAATTTTTGCATCTAAGTTCATTAGAGATATTGATCTGTAGTTTTCTTTCTTTGAAGTGTCTTTGTCTGGTTTCGGGATCAGGGTAATGTTGGCCTCATAGAATGAATTTGAAAGAGCTCCTTATTTTTCTATTTCTTGAAATAGCTTGAAAAGTATTGGTATTAATTCTTCTTTGAAGGTTTTATAAAACTCCGCTGTATACCCATCCAGTCCAGGGCTTTTTTTGGTTGGTAGTTTTTTGATGGCTTCTTCTATTTCTTCCTTTGTTATTGGTCTGTTTAAATTGTGTGTGTCTTTCTGACTCAATCTAGGCAGATCATATGACTTAAGAAATTTATCGATATCTTCACTATCTTCTGTTTTATTGGAATATAGGGTTTCAAAATACTTTCTAATTATCTTCTGTATTTCTGTAGTGTCTGTTGTGATATTGCCTTTTTCATTCCGTATGTTAGTAATTTAAATTCTCTCTCTTCTTCTCTTCATTAGCGTGGCTAAGGGTCTGTCGATCTTATTTATTTTTTCGAAGAACCAACTTTTAGTTTTATCAATTTTTTTCAATTTTTTTTTGTTTCAATTTTGTTGATTTCTGCTCTTATTTTAATTATTTCTTGTATTCTACTACATTTGCTGTTGTTTTGCTCTTCCTTTTCTAGGGTTTTGAGATGAAGTGTGAGTTCATTTATTTGTTGGTTTTTTCTTTTTTTGAGGAATTAACTCCAGGAAATGAATTTCCCTCTTAAAACTGCTTTCATTGTGTCCCATAGATTCCAGTATGCTGTGTCTGTATTTTTGTTTATCTCTAAGAATTTTTGATTTTCTCCTTTATGTCCTCTGTAACCCATTGATCATTCAGTAACATATTGTTCATTTTCCAGTTGATGCAGGATTTTTCCTTCCTTTTTTATCATTGATTTCCAGTTTCATTCCATTATGATCAGATAAGGTGAATGGTATTATCTCCACACCTTTATATTTACTAAGAGTTGCCCTATGGCATAATATATGGTCTATCTTTGAGTAGGATCCATGTGCTGCTGAGAAGAACGTGTATCCACTTGATGATGGTTGATATATTCTATATATGTGGGTTAAGTCTAGGTTATTGATTGTGTTATTGAGTTCTATAATTTCTTTATTCAGCTTTTGTCTGGAGGATCTGTCTAATGGAGAGAGCGGTGTGTTGAAGTCACCCATAATTATTGTGTTGTGGTCTATTTGTCTCTTGAACTTGAGGAGAGTTTGTTTTATGTACGTTGCAGCACCATTATTTGGTGCATACATATTGATAATTGTTATGTCTTGTTGGTGGATGGTTTCTTTTAACAGTATATAGTGTCCTTCTTGATCCCTTTTGATTAACTTAGGTTTGAAGTTGATTTTATTCGATATGAGTATGGCCACTCCTGCTTGCTTCTGAGGGCCATGTGAGTGGGATGAATTTTCCCAACCTTTCACCTTCAGCTTGTGTATGTCTTTTCCTATCATATGAGTCTCCTGAAGGCAGCATATTGTTGGATTTGTTTTTTTAATCCAGGTTACCAGCCTATGTCTCTTGATTGGTGAATTTAAGCCATTAACATTTAAGGTTACTATTGAAATATGGTTTATACTTCCAGTCATATTTATTTATTTATTTATTTTAGTTTGGCTAGTTTTTCCTCTTTGGTTATTTTTCTCCCCCTTTACTGAGATACCTCCCACTGTTAGTTTTGGGTGCTATTTTTCAGTTCTTCTTCTTGTAGTGTTGCTCAAAATGCCTTGCAGTGCTGGTTTTCTGGCTGTGAATTCTTTTAACTTTTGTTTATCGTGAAATATTTTAATTTCATTGTCAAATCTGAAGCTTAATTTTGCTGAATACAGTATTCTTGGTTGGAATCCATTATTTTTCAGCATTTGAAATACGTTGTTCCAGGATCTTCTCGCTTTCAACGTCTGTGATGAAAAATCAGCCGTTAACCTAATTGGTTTACCCCTGAATGTAATCTGCCTCCTTTCTCTCGTAGCTTTTAATATTCTCTCCTTGTTCTGTATGTTGGATATCTTCATAATTATGTGTCTTGGAGTTGGTCTACTATGGTATTGAATGTTTGGGGTCCTGTAGGCTTCCAGGATTTGGCAATCCATTCCATCTTTCATATCTGGGAAGTTTTCTAGGATCATTTCATTTAATAGTATGTCCATTCCTTTGGTTTGAACCTCTATACTTTCTTCTATCCCAATGACTCTCACGTTTGGTTTTTTTATGACATCCCATATCTCTTGGATAGATTGGTCGTGAGTTTTAAGCATCCTTTCTCTGTTGACTATATTCTTTTCAAGTTGATAAACTTTGTCTTCATTATCTGATGTTCTGACTTCTACTTGATCTAGTCTATTTGTAATATTCTCGTTTGAGTTTTTAATTTGGTTTATGGTTTCAGTTTGATATTTTTTTAAATCTCTATCTCCTGGTAGAGCTCATTCTTTACCATTTGAATTTGTTTGTTTAATTCGTTTTCAAAATATACTTTTATTGCTTGGACTTGCTTTCTCATATCTTCTCTAATATTCCGTTCCATCTGAGTTAGGTATGCCTTGAGTTTTTTCTCTGTCCATTTTTCTGATGCCTCTAGGTCCTCCTGTAGATTTAAGTTGTCCTGCATTGTTTGTAATCCTTTTATCCCTTGTTTTTTCACGTTGTTCACGTTACTTTCCAGCTCTGCTTGACTGCTGTGTTTCTGCTTTCTCCTATAAATTTGTTTTGGTTTTGTATATCTCTGTTGTCTCTCCTTTGTGGTGGGAGACTATGCCTAGAAATGTTGGGCTTTATTGTACTTTAAAGCTGATTCATTCAATTCATAAAAGGCTTCCGGATTCTGTATGCATATAGTGATTTGTTGTTTGTTCTTAGGACTTTATGTTTAGGTTAGGTGCTATGATGGTATGAGGGTTAGTATGTCTTGGCTACTTTAGAAGATTGCTCTACTGAAGGGGGATACTAACAGGTGATTGGATCAGGGTGTTGGTAGTAGCTAGGTATTTAGGAGCCCTATAGACAGCCTCAAAACTTTCACCTATTTGTATTTAGACAATTACATGTAATGGAAGCCATAATGCTTGGGATGAAAGTTGGCGGGTAGAAGAAGGAAGGTGCTCTTAAAAGGAAAGAAGGAGAGAGAGATAGATAGATTAGAGGAGGATGGAAAGAACTATAAAACGTGAAACAGGAAAGAAAGAAAGAAGGAAAAGGGGGAGAAAATAACAAAGAGAAAAAGAGGAAAAAAAATGAAAAAAAAATTGAAGTCTTAGAGATCCATTTTCTTCTCTTCCAGTAGGCGGAGCTGCGCCCTCCGAGCCGAGCTTCTGCCCTCTATGTGCCGATAGCAATCCCTGTAAGGCGGCTCCTGGGAGTCTCTCAGTCCTGTTAGTCCAGAGCCATTTCACTTCTCTGGGCCCTACCCCTCTTCCTCCTGCCAGCCAGCCAGCCAGGTCCTGTTCACCAGAGGCGGTTCCCCAAGGATCTGATTACACTTGCAGCCCCACCGCGTGGCCTATTTCCTGAACGACTGAGCACTCTCTCTGAAAATGACTACTTTTAATTATAAAAATGAAAATTTAAAAGGTTCTTGGGCAACAGAAATAAAATCAAAACTTTTGAGAGACTATGGGTAACATTATGAACATTAGGGATGTCCACAGCATCCAGGTGCTGCTAATACTGGGAAGCTCCTTTCCCACTCCTCACCCTCAGCCTTGGTGCTCAGCCTCTTCCTTAGCTGGCATCTATGACATGCCCTGCAAGGGACTCACATTCAGGGGTCCTTTTAGTTTTCTACAACTCTCTTCTCTATTGGACCCATGTGGGCACCTTTTGTGCCTATATTAGCTCTTGTCCCCAGCCCACTGAGTCTTAAAGATGAAAGGAAAACCTCTCCAGATGAGCTGCCATTTTGGTTCACTTCCTCATGTGGACAATAGGGGCATCGTCAGTTCTTTTAGTTTTATTTTTTATTAATGTATTATAGTTATGCATAGTATTGGGATTTATTTTGACATAATTATACAAGCCTGGAATATAATTTGCTCCAATTCAGTCTCCAGTATTACTCTTTTTAGTGCATTATGGATATATTTTATATATATATATGAATTCACTGTGGTGTATTCATATATGTACATAGGAAAGTTTGGTCAGATTCATTCCATTGTTCCTCACTTTTCTTGCTCCTCCTCTCTCACCCTCAGTCCCCTTTCTCTAATCCACTGATTTGTCTTCTATTTTCATGGGATTTCCTCAACATCTTTTCCCCCATTTATTTTGGTGTCGCTTCTGCATATGAGAGAAAACATTTGACCCTTGACGCAGTGAATTTCACCTTTTTGTATATCCATATGTACTAATTTAAAGCAAGCTATAAATAAATAGAAGAAAGATCAGTGGAGTGGAGAAAAGGGAACAGGGGGAGGGAGGCGGGAAGGGAAAGTAGAACCCCTGAATAATGCACCCTCCCTTTATCAAGAGAAGAATCCATCAGACATCTTGTAGTCTTTTATCTCACCATAGGGGGCAGCCTTCCATACAAGTCTCTTCAAGCCACTTTTCTCCCCCAACCATCTATATTGCTGGGGCTTTGTCTCTGCTCTCAGGAAGGAGACCCAGCTGGTTTGCCTGGGTTCAAGCTCCAGCTACCTGAGGTTGTGAACCAGGGGTATTGCTCCCCTTTTCCTTCTGAGCTTTTACTTCCTGCTGCCTGCTGTGAGTCCTCTCAGAGCACTGGGTTAGGTTAGCACTTCCTAGAGTGTTCAGTTCTCAGGTCTGTTTCACCCCATTCCCCCAGTTCATAGTGAGGGGAGGGGGTTTCAGCAAATCTTGGCAAGTAGCAATCCCTCTAGGAGTTACTTCTGTATGCATCATTGAGACATCCCACCACAATGGTAGTCCCTCTGGCTTTATTTGTTGCTCTTTGAAGATGGGGAGGTGATGGGTTGATTCAGTTTCTTCTAGGGCAGCTGAGCTACTCAGCTGTGAACTCCATGAAATGGTCACCACGCCCCACACGGCTTTCTGTCCACAATTTGGGTTAAACTGCTGGAATTCCTTCAGTTTCTGTTGAGTTTTAATTTGGTCTGCTTTTCTTTCCAGCTGTTGTTAAGGAAGTGAGCTTATGTGCTTTTCCTCTCCATCTCTCTCTCTCTATTTTCCCTCCCCCTTTCTCCCACCCCACTCTGGGTTCAGGGATAAGGAAATCTGTCAATGTTTTCTGCTCTGGTAACTGAACTTCAAGTCTCTTTAGGTCTCAGACTCTTTACTAGGGCATGTGAGAGCACTTATTCTGTCACCTCCCTCTCCAGTCAGGTCTTCCTTCACTGCCTCCTCTCTGTGCTGTGGAAGGGTTGGGAAACACCACCTTGCTCCACTACACCATCTTTCCTATCTATCCAATTTTTTCCCCCTTTTTCTGCCTAGTCAATTATTGACCAAGACTCACACATATGAAAGCTGTTGCCCCGGATGGCATGTCAAGAGAGGGGAATCTGAATTTTTTCCTTCATGCTGGCATCCGCCATCTTGTTTTTTTCTTTTTATGATTTTCACTTTGTATCTTGATTTCAGTTAGGATCCCTCTTACTATCTTTCATCCATCTTTTCTTCCGGTCTTCTAATCCATGCTTCCATCTTGAGAGTATTCTTGTATTATAACTTGGTTAAGACAACAAGCTTAGCTGGTTATTCTTAATAAGATTAGTGTGTAGAGTTTGGGAAGGTTGATGTTGACCTTTGGCAGGACAAGGAATGAGTTCATGAGACAGTATAAAGGAAGAAAATATCACTGAAAGTAGGCAAGGAATGGTGTGACCATGACATTGACTGGAATGTCTTCATGGGTGATGAAGTAACCAAGATCAATGACAAGAATTGAGAGGGAGAAAAATGAATGAGGGTAGATGTCTGAGAACTCAGGAGACAGCTACAGGAAGCAGGAGGGGCAGATGACATAGACTTTTGGTTTGCATTGTAAAGGAGCTGAGGTTTATACCAGTGAAGGGAGAGAAAAAGTTCAGGCAGTAGCAATGAGGAGCCAAGAGGATACCTACCTCCTTCTCTGGGCACAAAAGGAACTTGAGGTGTGGGAGAAAACAGCCACCTCTTGAAAAGACTGTAGGAGAAGCAGTGTCCTTGGGTTCAGCTTAGTTTCAGTTATGCAAGAAACTTAAAGAAAGTTCAGTCTATAGCTTTCCCATGATGTTAAGAGTCTTTTAGTTTGGCATTTGACACATGAAAAATGAAATAGAATATAGAACCCATTTTGATGTAGAATGGCTATAATTTTCAGTTATTAGAAATTGCTGATGAAGACATGGACATCAGGTTTTAAGGCACCAACTTATTTGTTGGACAAATTGCTAGGTACTCTTTTTATCCATGGTAATAAACATAAATTAGGGCTTTTTTTATTTTATTTTTTTAAAATTTTTTTTTGTGGGGGGATGTTCCAAAGAGAATTATTTCTCTATCAGATTAAGGGCGCTGACATACATATGCAGTGAGTTAGAGGTTGCTATTTCTATAAGAATATAACTTCTACATCTAAGGAGTATCAATTTATTTTCTGAAGAAATATCACAACTATGGAATTTTTTTAACTTTACCATATTTGAGGAAAGCTGTCCTTTTAAAAATATCAAGTTTTGATACATTCTCTTCAACATTGCAGTTAGATCATATGCACATGCTGAAAGAGAATCCTGTTGTGAATTGTAAGAAAGAGATTTGCACCTTGTGGGAAACAACTTAGGCTGGGCACAGCTCCTGGGGGTTGGCAGGTTTGCTGCAGGTTTTGCTGGGTTGCATTCTAAAGAAGAGTCAGCATTCCCATGTTTGTCGGTTCTGGTTTTTCCTTCTATTTCTTCTCCCCTGCCCCTTTATTTGTTCTAATTATATATGACAGTTGAATGCATTTGGACACATTGCACACAATGGAGCACCACTTCTCATTCCTCTGACTGTACATGGTACAGAGTCACACCAGTAATAATGTCTGTCTCATTCAACCATCCTTCCCATCCCCAAAGCCTCACCCCTCCCCTCACGTCCCTCTGCACAATACAAAGTTCTTTCATTCTTCCCTACCTCCCTGCACTAGGGATCAGCATCTGCTTATTAGAGAAAATATTCAGCCTTTGGTTTTTGGGGATTGGCTTATTTCACTTAGCGTGATATTCTCTAGTTCCATCCATTTACCTGCAAATGCCATAATTTCATTCTTTTTTGAGGCTGAGTAATATTTCATTGTGTATATGTACCACATTTTCTTTATCCATTCATCTGCTGAAGGGCATCTAGGTTGGCTTTATAATTTAGCTATTGTGAATTGAGTTGCTGTAAACATTGATGTGGCTGTGTCACTGTATGTAGTATTCTGATTTTGAGTTTTTTTGGTATAAACCGAAGAGTGGGATAGCTGGGTCAAATGGTTGTTCCATTCCAATTTTTCTAAGAAATCTCCACATTGCTTTCCAAAGTGGTTGCACCAATTTGCAATCCCACTGACAACATATGAGTGGTTTTTCCTTCTAATAATCAAAATAGCAGAACATGGAATTGTGCTAATTGGGCCCCTGCGTCTAAAAGAGATTATCAGCTTGTGAGTCATGCGATCTCATGAAAATAGTGGAACTTTCTTCATTAGAAAACTTTGGGTTCATAGGTAGTCAGTATTTTCTTATTAAAGAAGTTATTTGAATGGAAGTAACTAACTAAAAGCTGTTCAGAGCAAAGTCAGGCTCCTGGTACTTCCACCCATCTCACTTCTTTCCGTGAAGGACCACTTGGTAGGAGACGTGGAGCCAAAACAGGATGTAGATTTTCAATATATGACACCACGGGAAATCTTATTATGCCTTTTGATCTATGAAAACCCACTCAACTTCAAAGAGTCGGCTCAACAATGACTTGATTGCTTCTTGACAGGAGACGAGCTCACACCTGAAACAGAAATCAAACATCTAGGTCAATGTTCCCTCCATGTCTTGGCATATCATGAATAGGAAGAAAAGGGAATTTGCCCATCATAAAAGGCTGTCAGTATGAATGGCCTACATGATGGGTATTGTGTCTTCTAGTTCAGGGTCCCTATCATTGCAAATCCTCAACTAAAGGTAGAAGATTCCAAAAAATTGACTTGCGCTAAAGATGAAGTTTGTGGGAAACAGTCCCCATCCCCCGCCCCGCTTTTGTGGACATTATTTCCCGCTAAAGAATGCTGTGGTGAAGATCCTAGTTTTGGATGAAATTGTTTTAAAAATTAATTTAGAATCATATCACATTAGAATGGGTTGAAAGTAACCTTGGTAACTTCATTTACCTGTGGGAAAATGAGGCCCCTCTTGTTCTTGGTGGAGTGCAAGGAGAAATTGTCTTTATGACCTTCTCCTCGGTCACCTCCTTCTTCCCAGTAGCCCAGAGTGTTCCTCTTTGGGTTTGGAGGTCTACCACTTTAGGTCAAAGTTGAAGCAGAGTTCAATATGATACTATATTTTCATTTATAGAACTATACAAATAGAAGTCACTTTTGTATCAGGAAGTCCAACTGTAGGCAACTAAATGCAAAAAGGAACATAGTGATTTTTACATTTGTATATATAGACACTTTTAAAGGCAAATGAGAGAGACCATCATTTATGGCATGCAAAAATGCATGAATTGTGTATTACAATTTATTTTAGGAAAGAAAACAGAAATGTGATCAGCTTACTGAGTTTCCATTTCCATAGAGTTCTGCATTGTTCTGGAAAAATGATCTTCTGAAAGCCAATGGCAGGGCAGACATTTTTCTGCCTTTACTACACAGATTATCACATGATTATAACTTTGGGAAAAAATTTTACATTTGTCTTGTGGGTGAATTCTATCTGAATTGCTGAAAACTGTCATAAAGCTTTATTTTAAAAAATAACCATTGTACTTCTTTTGTATATACATAATGTTGTATATAAATTCCTGACAAAAATGCATACAGAAAACTCATTTTTCATGTTTAATGATTATAATAATCTACATTTATTAAGCTTGTGTTATAGGTTTCAGAGATACTTTTGAGATTCCAAATTAAGAAAATATAGTTTTTATTGTGTTTGCATGTTCAACTTTTCTTTCTTTCGTTACTTAAGTTATAAAGAAAATCAGCCTTTTATTTTTTTCTTTTGAGGGGGAGTACTAGGGATTGAACTCAGGGCCACTCTATCACTGAGACACATCCCCAGCCTTATTTTGTATTTTATTTAGAGATGGGGTCTCACTGAGTTGGTTAGTGCCTTGCTTTTGCTGAGGCTGGATTTGAACTCACGATCATCCTGCCTCAGCCTCTTGAGCCACTGGTATTACAGGCGTGTGCCCCCATGTACCACGTACAGCAGCCTGTTTTTTTTTTTTTTTTAAAGTACCAGGAAAACAGGGTAATCTTTCCAAAGGAGGGGATAATTGATCTTTTTCCAAGAAGAATTAAAGTTATTTCAGAAATGTAGAAAGAAAAGATGGTGAAATCCTAAACTTATTGAAATTTCCTTGAGTTATGAAACACCTATTTTTAATGCTCCTTATTCTTCCTAAAGATTGAGTGTGAATGAAACTGTGTTTATCAGATAGAAAAATGAGAATGTGGCAGTGGACAAAAATAACCCCCTTCCTATGGGTTAAGAATGGGAGCATCCCTGGGGATGTTCACAAGCCTGGAACATTGTGATGCTCTGAGGGGGCAGATAGAGTAATGGGGCACAGATGTAATGAACCAAAGGTGGCTAAGTGTTGGCATACCTGCCCATAATAACATATCTAAAGAGATAACCAGGGCATCTGCAGATGTGGTCTAGAAAGAGGATCCAGGAGGAAGCTTTACCAAAGCACGGTTGTTCTAGTCGGCTGGTGCTGCTCTTAGTTTGCCAATGTACCAAGCATTGGGATCTGCCCAAATCTCTTTTCTCTGCTTTTCTTTATATTACATTATCTTATTACTATTCCCCATTTCACCTTAATGAGGACACGAGGGTTCCGAAGGGTTAAATTGCACCTCAGGATCATGCTTCAGCAGGAGGCAGAGCTGAAAGTTGAAATTAGGTCTGTTTTTCTTCAAAGTCTGAATTCTTACATCTTGACACTCTGACTGTTCACCAGAAAGTAGTTATCCTAGCTTCTTTCTGTAAAGTAGGTAATGTTGATTAGTCTGAGTGCACGTGAGATCGATCAACTCTGGGGATCAGGACAAAGCTGAGTTTCTGGATGTGCAAAGCTGAGATGCGAGTTGTGGCCCAGGGACACTTCTCAGCTCCCTGCCTGCTCCCATATTTACCAGAAGCAACCCCAGCCCTGTCCTCTCTTCAGTTTTAACATCACAAACTTCCAGAGAGGAGCTGCAGAAGTTGTGGTATAAAATCATGTACTAGTTCCCTTGCAGCAAGTAATGGGCGGGCGGTTTAGGGAAATTTTTGAAAGAAGAAAAATGTTATTTGTTCTCAATTCCACAGAAGCTTCGAATTCATAGTGCCAGTATTTACTTTGACAGACTGCACCAGAAGGAATAATAGATTTTTCTCATAAAGGATGCCAAAGCTAGTTATGGAGAGAAATTCCTGATGTCAGCCTCTCTGTATAAGTGGTTATTTTCAATGGATAGAGTGCTAGTCAAAGTTCTGGATTGTCAGTCTTCAGGTTTCAAAATGCCCCACTTAGTTGCAACAAAATTTGAATGGCCTCCCTTCCGTCTTTGGGGTACATTGTTTCTGTTCTAAAAACAGGACTCCTGGGAAGAGTGGGCATCCAGCCTTGCAATTTTTCACGCATTGTGTCCTGGCTGGTGAATGATCAGTTCAGCTAGTTGCTTAGTCAGAGGCTCAATTGGTTCCAAGTTATTTTTCACTAAGCAGTATTTAGCACCCAGAGGGCACCTAGTAAGTATTGGTTGAGGGAGAGACCAGGGAATTTGAGGAGAATAGAAAAAGTGTAGGAGAGAGAATAATATAAGAAATGAAAGTAAAACATGCATCTGACCGAATAAAGGCAGAAGTTTGCAGACTGCAATTTCCTAGCTGGTGTTAAGGAGGATAAATTTAATCTGGTCAGAATCCGGTAAAACTTTGTACTTCTAAAGGGAAGGAGGAAAAATCTTAAATCCTTCCGGGGGTGGGGGGAACTAAAGAGGAATTAAAAAATAGACTGGCATCAGGCTATAAGAACACCAAGTGCTAAAAGACAAATTGCTATAAAGCCATAAAGCTATTATTAGGACAAGTGGTAAAATTTGAATAAGGTCTGATAAAATAATAGAGTGTGTTAACATTATTGACATCCTTGACCTTGACAAAAATGTATTGGCTATGGAAGTGAATGTCCTTGTTTTGGGGATATACACACTGAAGTATTTAGGGATGAAGGACACCTTGTCAGTAACTTACTTTCAATTGGATAAAAAGTGGATAAAAGAGGAAATGCAGCAAAATATTAACAATGGTGTATATGCATAAAGGAAATATAAAAGTTTTTTTGTATTTTCATTCCAATTTTTTGAAAGTTTAAAATATTATCAGAAGTAAAAATTAAAACACTTGAGTGTAAGAAAAAAATTTTAATCCATAATCCTGTATTTGGACACAATTATCAATTGTGAAGGCAAAATTAAGATATTGTCACATGAATGTGAACTGTAAGTTTCATCTCCAAGACTATGGTAGTGCCCATGGACTGCATCAAGCTGCTGCTTTTCAATACATCATTCCAGCAAGCAAAACAACAAGAACAAGCAATGCAAAGGTATCATAGTCTATATGGTTCATATTCCCAGAAATAGGGAGTCCTGTCCTTCTGAGGTGGTGATCTGGACAGAGTCATCAGGTACATACTCACCCAGATTCTCAAGGTTCCTTTTAAACATAAATATAGGTAAATCTTCACTGGTGGTGTGGACAAGAAGAACTGGTTTTGGCACTACTTTGCAGGGAATCTGACATTAAGTGGTGCCAAAGGGTCCAGATCCTGGTGTTTTGTGTACCTTCCTGATTTTACCTATACCTGTCTAGCAGCTAATGTGGGTAAAGCTGAAGATGAGAGGGAATTCAAAGGCCTTAGTGACAGCCTGATTAAGATCTACAAACTTGCAGGGCTTCAGTGCCTGTCGTAAGGCCTGAATGTGTCTGAGCAGTGTATTGTCATCTACTGAGCTGCCTACTTTGGTATCACTGATGCTGCAAAAAGAATGCTTCCAGATCCCAAGAATACTTACATCTTTATTAGCTCTATGATCACACAGTCCATCACTGTCATTGCTGAGTTGACTTCCTATCTGTTTACCACATCATGCTGCAGTTAGTGTACAAAGGAACCAATATATGTATACACACACACACACACACACACACACACACACACACACACACATAGGCATTCTTGACACCTGGTGATGAAGGAAGTTAAGTTTTTTCAACGGTGTATGAGCCACTGTTCTGAGAGGCATAAGTAGTGCTTTTGTATTTCACTTGCAGAAAAAGAATCAAGACACATAAATTATTTTCTAGCTTTATTGTCCCTCTAATTGGTCATGTTGTATTATATATCTTGAATAATCTTGACAGATTCTTGTGTGTCTATCAATGGTAACTATTTACTCATTAAAAATGGGAAACAATAATATTCATCTGACCAGTTTTCTTCTTTTAAAGCCAGTTTCACGATGATTATGATTACAATGGTGATGAAAAGCAATTTTTTTGTTTTAGCTATTCCTGATAAATAACAAATTTGAAGAAATAAAATTATATAAAGTACAAAGAGTACAAATTGTGACAACTCATTTGAAATAATTTGAGTGATCTATAATTATTAAGGAAATAGTGTTTTTAAGTTTATAATATTCCCCCAAAGTAATCTCCCAGCTCAAATAATTTCACTGGAGAATTCTACCAAATCTTTAAAGAAAAATTATAGCTAATGCTGTACAATCTCTTCGAGAGAATAGAAGAGAGAACAATTTCCAATTCATTTTTCTTAAAGTTACTATTATCTTGACACCCTAACTAGATAAATACAATACAAAGGAAAAAACCTGTAGGCCCATATACCTTATGGATATAGATCAAAAATTTCTAATAAAAATACTGATACAAGTAAGTAGAATTAGGCAATAGGTAAAAAATACACAATTTTATTTTACTTTTATTTCTGTATTCAAGATGATTCAATATTTAAAAACCAATCAAAGTAACCTACCACATTAACATGCTAAAGAAGAAAAAAAATCACATGATCCTATCAATTTATGTAGAAAAGCACTTGACAAAATTCAACATCCATTCAGAAAAGTAGGAGTAGAGGGATAACTTCTTACATAATAAAAAGCACACACAAAAAACTTAAACCAAACATTATACTTGATGAAAAAATGATGCTTTATCTCTGGGAAAGGATGTTCACTCTCTGTATTTTTATTCAACATAGAGCTGAAAGTTCTTGCTAGTGCAATACAACAAAAAGGGTAAAAAAAAGGCAACAGATCAGAAAGAAAGAAAAATTTATAGATGACAAGATTGTCAAGATTGTCTACATAGAAGGTCATAAGAAATCTAATAATAAGTTCATCAAGGTTACAGGGTACAAAACAAACATACAAATCTTGTATTTGTATTTACTAGAAATCAATATGTAGACACTGAAATAAAAATGAGTAGTATTTAAAATTCATCCCCAATTTAGCATAAATCTAATCTATTTAGCATAAATCTAACGAAGCATGTACATGACCAGTATGTTGAAAATGATGCAGCATTGATGAAAGCAATCAAAGAAGATCTAAACAAATGGGAAAATGTATACCATGTTCATGAATTGGAAGATTAAACAGTAAAAACAAAAGTTCCCTGCAAGTAGATATATAGACTTAATCCCTTTCTCACTGAAATTCCAGAAAGATTTTTTTTTGTAGTTATACAAAAGTATTACAAAATTTATAAAGGAAAGATCTAGAATAGCTGAAATAATGTGGAAAATGCAGAATAAAATAAGAGAAATCAGCATACTCAATTCTAAAGTCTTACTATATAGATACAGTAATCAAGGCAGTGCAATATTGGCATAAAAGCAACTGAATAGAGGAGTCACAGTCCTTACAACAAATGATCCTGGAGCATTTTGACATCTATTAGCAAAAACAAAACATCAAACAAAACAACAAAATGCTACTCCAATCTCACAATTGATTAAAAATGAGCTGAAAATGGAAACTAGATTTAAATGTAAAATGTTAAGCAAGAAAAATTTTAGAGAGTCCTACAAGAAAAAATCTTAGGAATTTGAGGCTGGGTTAGGAGTTCTTGATTTGACATCAAAAGCATGATCCAGAAAAGAAAAAGACTAATAAAGTAAATGTCACCAAAATTTACATGCTTCTGTTCTGGGAATGACCCTGTTAAGAAGTTGAAAAAATAAGCTACAAAATGAGAGAAAATATTTGCAAATCACAAATACAACAAAGCCCTTAATATCTAAAATATATAAAAAAAACTCTTAAAAATCAACAGTGGAAAAAAAAATCAATTCAGTTAGAAGATGAACAACAAACATGAAGAGACATTTCATCAAAGGGTATATACCAATGGCAAATACACACATAAAAAGACATTTAATATCATTACCTACTTGAGAATACCAATAAAATCCACAATCAAATATCACTAGATACCGATCAGAATGGCTAGAGAGTGGTGACTTATTCAAATTCTGACAAAAATGTAAAGAAACATTTCTTCAAAAACTAAAAATCTAACTACCAAATGGCCCAGCAATTGCACTCCTGGGCATTTATATTAGAGAAAACTTGTAGTCACGTAAAAACTTTATATGGATGTTTATAGAATTGTTATTTACAATGGTCAAAAACTAGAAACAAATGCTTTCCAAAGGATGAATGGTTAAACAAACTGGTACCTCCAGACCATTAAAACACTATCCAGCAACAAAAAAAGAGCAAACTGTCAACAAGTGAAACACTAAACTGAGTGGAAAAAATAGTGAAAAACCAATACTGGGAGGTATTCCACTTAGGTAACATTTTCTAGATGACAAATTAGATGTAGACAACAGAGTAGTGGGTGTTAGGAGTTAAGGTGAGAGTCGGGGCTGGAGGGTAGTGGTTGTGTTATAAGGGTCAATAAGAGGGATTCTTGTGATGGAAGTGTTTCCTGTCTTGACTCTATCAAAGTCAACATCCTGTTGGGATATTGTCTTACAGTTGGACAAGTCACCATTGGAGGAAATTGGATAGCATACATGGGATTCTCTGTACTATTTCTTGTATGGTTTACTACACAGAAATTTATAATTATCTCAAAATAAAAATTTCAATTTGAAAAAAATCCCTTAAAATACTGTAAGTTTTAGCTAGTCTAATCTGCATCGGAAGGACACACAACCAAATGTGACGGTTCAAACACAATAGAAGTTAATTTCTTGTTCATGTTCCAAGTAGGTGTCCAGTAGGGCAGCTGGACCCTCTCTACATGATAGTTTAGGGATGTGCATTCCTTCTGTCTTGTCCCTGTGGCCTCTGACAGCCACTAGGGTCTGGCTGCCAATGGTTGAGGCTGAGCTGTTTCATCCAGGACAATGCCTGGTGGAAGGAGAAAGAGAGCATGGGGGTGGCCCACTGTCTCTGAAAAGCCTGGATCTAGAAGTGGTCCACGTTTCTGCTCATGTTCAGTGGCAAATGTGGATTGCCACACCTAGCTCCAATGAAGATTGGGAAATGCGGTCCCTGTTGAGGGAGCAGCTTCTGAGATGCAAATAAGAACAGGGGGAACAGATGTTTTTGGAACTTGAAATTTAAGAAAACTTTCAACAATTTGGAGTGTTTAAAAGAAGAAAAGAAATGCCTTGGCTTTCTTGCTGTATTCTCCCAAAGTTTGAGGTCACCACTGTGAATGGTTTATAGTATTTCTTTCCACATTTTTTCTAGGCATTTGCACATATAATCATAGGTAACCAGCTTCCACAGGAAGACCCGCAAAAATGAGTGCAGCTCCACATAGCATTGTACAATTTTCTACTTTTACTCATCAATATTTTTTTCTAGCATTCCCCGTGTATGCCTCTGCAGTCTCCGCGAACACTTTCACTTAAAAAAAAGCCAGCCTCATATTTCACAGAAGAGACATACTGCACTGCTTGTTTATATTATTATGGAGCCATTTCTTTTTGCCCCATATACAGACTGTTTCAAATTTTATGCTATTATAAGTAGCACTTAGTTAAATAATTTTGGGCAAAAACCCATTTCTGTGTTTAGTATTTTTCCATTTATGAGATTCAGAAATAAAATTCCTGAGCTCAAGACCACTGGGTTCATGGTTTAAGTTCCACTTCATTTTAGTTTTTTCTCATTCTTTTCTCTTTGGGGGGTATGCTTTCATAAGTTGCATGTCAGCAAAGTTTTCCTCTGAAGAAGTTTACTGAATCTACTGAGTTCAAAAAGGCAAATTTTATTTCTAGATCTGGTTTGAATTTTATTGTTTTACTTCTTGGGTTTACAGTTCTTATGCTAGCAAGTATGTGGAAAAATAGACACAAGGGCCTAGCTCATTCTTGGAAAATTGCAGTTTCTCATTCCCAAGAGCTTTTCTAATAAAAGGCAGATTTCTGGGCTGCTCATCCCTTACTCTCTTCCCTGCAGGGGGAGAAACCATGTGTTGTTGAGATCATTTATACTGTACTAATTTATGCTTCTTTGAATTAGCAAAGTTTCAAAGAACTTAATTCCTTGGTAGGGGACCATTTCTCTTGAGTCTGTAGGTCTTGACAGAAGATCCATCCTTGGGCTTTTGGCTATTCCTAGATCCAGATCCTGGTTTTAGGAGCAGTAAGCTTTTCTCAGTCTTATATCCATTAATCAGCTTCATATTGAAACTGTTCTTCCTGCCTAGTTGACTCCATCAATAATCCTGCTGGGGTCCTTTTGCTTTCTCTTCTCTGAGAAATACATTTCTTTTCCTCCCTTATCTCTCTAGTTTATGACCTGACCCTTTCTCTTTATAAAATCTATAAAAACATCCTGGGTATTTTTTTTCCCTGAGGGAAATTTATTTCTGTTTTGGGAGATTTTACTGTGCTCTCTCCCTGCTTCTCTGGTGAATTTGCTTTGGATGGTTTTCTCAGCTTCTCCTCTTTCCTTGCATGTTCTGTCTCTTCCCATCTGGACTGTGTCCTTCTCTTGCTTCACATTTGATTGCTTCCGTTTTACCCTTTGAGGGTAGCAGAGGTGAGACCCTGGCAGCTCCCAGTGGAAGAATGTGTAGGTCAGCAAAAGAGGCTGATGGACTGGCTGATGGTCAAAAGAGGAGAGCATATGTTTCACGGCCATAGTGGCATGGCCAGACTATGTTTGAGGGTGTGCATGTGTGATTTTGTGTGTGTGTGTGTACACATGTGTGTGTCAGACAAATGGAAGCCGAGAAGCTAGTCAAGGAAACCAAGACATGGAAGAGAAAGTGTTGGGTAGTCAAAGAAATGAAACAGATAAATACTTCCAGCTTTAGAAAAGTCCAGAAGGAGGATAGAAAAAGGCTTTCTGAAGAAAAGTTTAAAAAATGTTGAGAAACTCTTTTCTTACGGAAAAAAAAAAAAAAGTGATGTGAACAGGAGCCAGACTGCATGGTATTAGAGCAGAAATGAGCAGAGAGTTGAAACTCAGGCTCTGGAATCTGACTGCCTGAGTTCCAATTCTAGCAGCACCACAGACCAGCTCATTGGCAGAGGACAACCTCTTTGCTTTTCATGTTGTTCACCCGTGGAACAGGGATGGTGATAATGCCTCCCTTCTAGGACTGTTGTTGAGGGTTCGATGAGGCAATTCAAAGTGAAGCAGAATCCAGGAAGATGAACTGGAGCCCAGTGCAGTGGCTGACACACAGGAAAAGCTGGCACCCTTCACCATGTGCATGTGGAGAAGCTGAAGGAGCCTACAGAGTGGGAAGGAGAGCACCTGTCAGTGACGATGTGAGTAAGTACTGTGGTGTCTGGTGCCTCCCACTGTCCTTTAGAGCATAGGAAGTATGGGGGGCTACTTTGTTTCCACTTTTTAAATCTCCTGCAAGATTTGCGGCCTGTGGAGACCTGGAATCATCCAGGGAAGCAATCTGGGAGATACAGTTCTAGCTTTACCATCTTTTAGCCTACCAAGCCACCATAATGTATTTAAAGTGATAATAAATGTTAACAAAAATATATTTTTGAATCACAAAAAGAAAGAGAGTCTCTAGTCTGAGAAAACCAGAAACAGGAAGGAAGAGAGGTGATGGACCCCAAGTGTCCACTGGAGGTGTGTGTAGGGGTGAAGGTGGGTTCTGTGAGGTGGGATTCTCTCAGCTTCTTCCTCTCATAGTTGCTGATGCTATCCGGAGCCAGCAGGCTGGACCCATCTTCTCTCTCAGATGCTGATCAGAGCTCTCTATTCTCCCTGTGCACAGAGGCCTTTTCCCAGCCCCCTCTTAAGTGGCTTCTGTCTTTCTGAGCAGAGGCTTACAGTGGCCACAGGAACTGAACCCCACATGGAGACTTTGAGTTTCCCATGATGGGCGCCATAACTGTGTGCCTTGGGTGAGTTCTGGTGTGTCTGCTTGTGCGGACCTCACTGACTCCGACTCCTTACCCAGTTAAGGCAACCTCTGCCTCAGCACCCTCCCTCCCCAACGCCTGAACTTTCCCAGCCATGTTAGGAGAATGGCAGCGGGATGCTGTTTCCAAGAAACCACCGCCATGTCTCTGGGGAGCTCTGTTGACACGGGGGCTCCCATGAAACTCTGGTCTTCATATATAAATGACAGCGCACACATAAGGAATGAAGAGTCTGCAGCTAGTCCTCTGATTTATCCCCTCCATGCCTCAGTTTATTTGTACGGAAGATAAGGTTGTCAGCCACCTTCCTCAAAAGGATATTCTGAGTTTTCACATAGAAGATCTGACATTTATTAAGCAGGGTTATATGAAAGCCCTGATTTAATCTCTGGAAAAATGCTTTGAGCGTTTCAAACATAGGGACCATATAAGCATAAAGAATTTTGCCCCTAGCTCTTGACAGAGGCATGGGCCAGTCGTTGGTTCCCTCTGCTTGTGTACTTGTATCTAGACAAGTTAAGTGGAGAATCAGAGAGGTTCAGCATATACTATGCTGGCTTATTAACTATTAACTAGTCACATACTGAACAAATATATTCTGAAAATATTTACCCTATAAAAGGGTAGAATCTTTTGGTCAAAAGGTGATAATAGGGCAGTCAATACCTTTCTAATAGGATGATACCACTTTGGGGGGAACAATAGTACACCTTTTGAGCCATCTGTGTGCAAAACACTCCACTAGGTCCTTTCACAGAAATATTTCCTGTAATCCTGTCAATAATCCTTCCAGGTAGGTACTATTGTCTCTGAGGCTCTGAAAGGCTAAGTATTTTGCTTAAGGCTACAAACTAGCCAGGAACAAAATCAGAATTTGAATCATATTAAAATAAAATCCACGCTCTTCTCACTATATTATCAAACACTCATCATTGCATTGTATGTAGGCCAATAGCTATACTACTTAGCTTTTGCTATTGATGTTCTTTTTGTGCGTGTGATGAGGTGGCAATGCAAGTAAAATAAAGATAGAATGAGCCTTTAAGGACTATATAATTTACTGATGTTGTATTTTGGAGTATACACTTGGAGTCTCAGTATCTCTAGACTTACATAATCACAAGCAATACTGTCACTGCTGTTGTGTACTTATGAAACAGATTATCCTCCTCGGAAGAAAGATTGTGTAAGAAGAAAACCAATAACAGCTGCATTCATGAGAATTCAAGGTCAAATGCACTCAGTGCAAGGAAGTTCCCTTGAATAATACATATGTTTAAGAAAAACCAGAGGCATTATTAAAAACAAACAAACAAAAAACCCAAATAACAAAACAAAACAAATAAAACCAAAAAAAACCCCACCCACTTGTGCAGTAAAATCATGGAGTTTGAGGTCATTCCATTTCTTCTTCCTGGTTGGGGCTATAACTCCTATTTTTCCAAGAATGAATAATCACCAAGAGTCCCTCATTGTTTCTGGCCTGTTACATGTTGAAAAAGTGACTTTCCAAAAGCTATTTGCTGGACACTCAGAAATCTAATAAAAGTCATTTTATGTTCAGCATGAAATGAAAACATTAATGAATAATTGGGTGTGCAGCATTGCACCCACACCAACAGTTAGCTGAGGGTTAAAACAGTGAAACTTTAGAGAAAAGTGTTAAAAGGTTTTGGAGCAGGGAGCAGGGGGTTCCAGTTTTCTGGCCACCATGCACGTGTGGAGAGGGTATGGAGAATGGGGGTGCTGGTAGGCTGAGGATGGTGGGGTGTCCTCCAGGGCTGCCGGTACCCAGGCAAGGGCAGAAATCCCTGGAGTTCTTCCAATTCATTGTCTGAATGCAGCCTCCTTTGAGTACCTACACGTGGTCTTTGTTTAATTTGTCATTTGGGTTGCCTTCTAAGTTCTTCTACAGAGACTAGGTCTTGTCAAAAGGCAGACTCCTAGTCCTGCTGAGCACAAACTTTGGTTTGTGGGGCTGTCTGAAGTGAAGGAAGGAGCTGGAAAGAAACTTTGCTCTACTTAAAAGAATGAGAGGCATTTGGAGTTCCTAGGGCAAGAAGGGAGAAAGCGGAGAGGAGCAGCTAGAAAGCAGGCAGTGAGCTGGTGGAAAGCCGATGGCTTGAACTTCTTTGCTGACATCACCAGGCCAAGTCTACTAAACTCAGTTCATGATTTATGGGAGTGGATTTATTATAAACAGCCATGAGAAGGCCGAGTTTTGCCCCCAGCCTGAGGTAGTGCAGCTCATAAACAGCTTGCAAAGGCATAGAACAGGG
This sequence comes from Callospermophilus lateralis, assembly GCF_048772815.1. Lineage (NCBI taxonomy): Eukaryota > Metazoa > Chordata > Mammalia > Rodentia > Sciuridae > Callospermophilus > Callospermophilus lateralis. Next base: position 199,336,369 of record NC_135305.1, on the reverse strand, counting down.
AAGCATATGGGGGTCTAGAATGAGCAGAATTTGAAATGTTTTATGGCTGAGGAAATGGATTGAGCCAGGCTGGAACCCACATAGTCTGAGCCTCCTTAATGGCTACCTTGCAATTTGTGGGAACACCTCGGTGGAGAGTTTACAGTTCTTCCTGGGCATTAACACCAGTCTTACTCAGACCCAGACTTACTTGATACACTTTGCTTTTAACAATGCTCATAAATTTGAGCCTTAAAAAATGATAAAATGTGAACAATTTCTTTCTTTTTTTCCTCATTGACCCTTCCTGACCTGATTTGTCTCTAAAATCAATAGAGGTTGGCGGTGGCAGATGCACAGAGAGGTCTTGTGGAGCAGCCTGGTCAGCAAGTGCTTTTGAATTTGTATTCCAGAAGTGGCAATGAATCTGCAGTATCATATCCTCACCTTGTGACTGGGGCCACAGTTGCTACTGAGGAACAGGGACATAAGCCCACCTCTACTATAGGTCTTGAATTTGATCTCTATCAGGGTAGGTTTTGTGGACCCACTTAACCTGCTATTTATTGCAGAGGTCCTGGTGTGACCTGGACATGCCCTGAGGTGGGAGGGTGTGCTGGTAATGGCAGAAGAAACTGGGGAATTTTTTTTTTGTACCAGGGATTGCACTCAGGGGCCTTCAACCACTGAACCACCTCCCCATCCCTATTTTGTATTTTATTTAGAGACAGGGTCTCACTGAGTTGCTTAGTCCCTCGATATTGCTGAGGCTGGCTTTGAACTCACGATCCTCCTGCCTTGGCCTCCCAAGCAACTGGGATTACCCTGTTCCTGGCACAGCTGGGGATTCCAAGACTTTATGGTACTTTGAATTTTTTTCCTTGGCCAAGGCAGTCAAGCCTAGCATTCTGCCCTCAAGAAGTTTAGTGTTTATTCACTGTTAACATTTTAAAGTTAACAACAGTCAACCAGGAAGTGATAGATGCAATTGAGTGGTCATGATCAGGGCTTTGGGGACCTGAGCTCTTCTGGGGTCTCCAATGAAGACTCCACTGAAGGAGCCGGGCTTCTTCTGTAGCCCTGGGGGATCCATTGGAGGGTTTTGAGCAGAGAGGCAGCAGGATGAAAATGAGACTTTGGAATGACTTCTCTGGCTTTCAGGTTGTCTCTGAAGAAGAACTACCACCTAAAAAGGCTGTGCAATGGTGGAGGAGCTGTGAGCACACGGTGCCAGCGGGATGCTGCCAAGCAGGCTGGCTGACCTCACTGTGCTGCCCTATATGGCTACAGACTCAGCCATTCCCTCCTGACCTCCCCCATTTCTAGCGTGCTCCCTTTCTTGTTCCTCAGAGCATCTTCACTTCTGTTTCAGCTCTCCCAATGCCAACCCCAATGAGAACCCCTGTAGCCTATTGACTTCACCCATATTTCACCATATTCCATAAACCGCTTCTTGGGTTTCTTCCGACCTTCATTGCCTTGAGCATGTCATAGTCTCCTTGTTTCTCACAGACCTTTCTTGATTAGTGTCCCCTTTCTCCCCTGCTCTATCAGTTACTCACTGCTGCAGAATGATTGCTCTGTCTTGAAACAGAGAGTGTAGTTGATGAACAAACTGCAGCCGAGGCTAGGGAGGCTCATTATCTAATGGTCTCCTTAGCATTTAACAAAAGCCTATCTGTGACTTCACTTTTTGCTGTCCCTTATTTCACGAAGCCAAAATTCATCCTTCCCCTGGGAGGGAAATAGAAATTGGAAGGAGAGAAAAAAATAGTTTTCATCTGTTTTTTTTTTTGGGGGGGGGTATGAAATTTACAAGAGATGAGAAAGTTACAATTTTCTTAAGGAGGCTGGATTGTTTCTGGGGTTGGTAAAGTCTCCGGGTGCTGCTGGTGATGGGAATGGTGGGGGAAGAAAGGGTTTCAGAGAGAGACACACACATGCACACACATCCTGGAACTGTTTGCCTTCGGACTGGCCATGGGCTGCAGCCAACATCCTTAGTGTAGGCAACTAGGTGGCAGGGACAGTTGCATTTGGATACTGGCCAGATTGAGAGGCGAGCTTAATTGATTTAAAAATTAATTTAAAAATATCTGGTAAAAAATATAGAAACAGACACACAAGCTTCTTTACAATCAGGAGGAAAAAAGATTTCAAAAAAAATCAGACATCCATTGGTGTGGGTCACCACACTGGTTACACACCATTACCATGCTATTGGATTTTTTCCTATTCTGTTCAGTTGACTCTTTTAGGGTCTTGGGAGTTCTTTCTCTGTTCCTAATCTGTTTTTTTGTAGAGCCAATTCCTCTTTGGCAATATTCTTAAGGCCCAAGAATGGGGTTTGGTCACATCTCTCTGATTAGTTCTCCACCATCCCAAGTGGCAGTGTGATGTTCTATGTTTCCCATTGATGTTGGGACAGATTACCACAAACTTAGGGGTATAAAGATACTACTTAAGTTATCTTACTATTTTGGAGACCAGAAGTCCTAAATGGGTCCCACTGGGCTGGGACACACAGGGACTTTCTTCAAGAGTTTCAGGATACTTAGCCATGGTCCAGCTTGTGGGCTCTTTGGCAAAACCAAAGCCCTGCAGGTAGCAGGACCCACCCTTCCTAGAAGTAAGTGGCAATCTTTTGTGGCTTCAGTTTCACACTTCAAGCCAAGCCCTCTGAAAATGTTTCTTCCTTCAGCAGACACAGCTTTCTCCCTGAGCATTCTGAGAAATAGTTGGCTCAGTCTTGCTATGTTGCTAATGATTCTTTAGAGCCTGGTGCTGCCTGTACTGTCTGAAACCTCCTCTGAGCCCAGCTCTGCTTTCTGCTTCTGTCCCTCTGGCTGAGACTTTGGCCCCTCTTTGTCCCACTCATCTTTCCAACAGGGTATGCGATGCTCCTTAGAAGGTTGATTGTCCTGTTAAATACAAGAAACATTTTCGGGTCCTGCAAACCCACAGATTTATTTCCAGCACTGGCTCGACAAGATCGGCCTTGTATTGCTTCACCGCATTGAGTTTTATTATCACATGACTTCAAGAGTATTTCAGCTTTTAACTCTCTTGTCCCTTTAATTGAAAGGGAAGGCTCTTGTACGGTCTGCCATGAACATGATGGAAATCTGACCCACACCAATGGATGTCTGATTTTTTTTGGAACCTTTTTTCCTCCTGATTGTAAAGAAGCTTGTGTGTCTGTTTCTATATATTTTTTTACCAGCTATTTTTAATTAATTTTTAAAATTTATATATGACTGTGGAATGCATTATAATTCTTATTACATATATAGAGCACAATTTTTCATATCTCTGGTTGTGTCTCTGTTGTATGCTGTTTTTAAGTCCTTTGGGTATAGACTGAGGAAAGAGATAGCTGGGTCAAACTGTGGTTCCATGCCCAATTTTCCAAGAAATCTCCATACTACTTTCCATATAGGCTGCATCAATTTGTAGTCCCATCAGCAGTGTATGAGTGTATCTTTTTCTCCACATCTTCACCAACACTTATTGTTGTTTGTATTCATAATAGCTGCCATTCTGACTGGAGTGAGACGAAATCTTAGAGCAGTTTTGATTTGCATTTCTCTAATAGCTAGCACATTTGTTTCTATTTTTATGATGTTCTAGCCTTTATTAGTCTATGATTTTTTTTTTCTGAGTTCCTAAACATCAGAATTGATGTGGGAAGACCTGAATGGGTCTTCTTTCTCTTGAGTTGAAATCTGAGCCTAAACTTTCATTGGCTTGAGATGCAGCATGAATCAGTGAAAAATCTCTTCCTTCTATCCCCACACGAGACACTTATCCAATCCTGTCTCTTCTTCCTTCCCAGATCCGCCATCCCCCATCCCATCTTTTATTCATATTGTTAATATTGCTCAAATACTTGACACTCCAATGGGAGTAAGCACTGTTTTATACTGCAAAGTTTTAAAAATTGCCTTGTCTTCACAAAAATTGAACTCTACCTTATCTCCACAAAATACTCTTTCATTATCATCTATAAATTCTAGTGAGACTAAAGTGCTTCACATGTTGGGAAATTAAAATAGACAGAACTGAGAAGCTGCCTTACCACTTTCAATCTGAAATAGCCTTTTTGGAACTTGAGAACATTTCTAGCATGAGGATTTTGCATGTTTATAAACCCCGTTCCAAGTGGAACCAGCAAAGTTTCAACACGCTACTTTGGTTCATGCTACTTTCTCTATTTTAGCATGAATCATGCATTATGATGACTTGTATGATTATGATCTTTTCTAGTGAATTCCAACAAATCTTTGTTGATTTCACTGCAAAAAATAACATCTATTATGTCTTAGTTCATTTTGTGCTGCTATAAACAAAATATCACAGTCTGGATCATTAATAATGAACAGAAGTTTTTGGCTCATAGTTCTAGAGGCTCAGTATCAATGTACCAGTTTCTGGGGAGGACCTTCTTGCTGTACTGTGCTGGAATGGAGGAGGGGATGCAGAGGACAAGGGAGAGGGGAAGCGCGTGCTTTACTGTATAAACCCCTGCAATTATTGTTATGATGGGAGCAATGGTTTCAAGATATTAGATTTATAGATGACTGTTGTAAAATCTCTACAGTAATGGCATTATTCCCTTCATGAGGGTGGAACCCCCAGACACCTTGCATTAAGCCCCGCCTCCAATACCGCTGGTTTAGAGATCAAGTTACCCACACATGAACTTGGGGGGACACATTCAAACCATAGCACCTTCTAATGACCAAGGAAAAATTCACATCTTGAAGTCAGTAGCTTCACCACATGATTTCCCAAGTTCAGATTTAGAGATTCTTAGGCATGAGTACTTCACCTCAGCTCATTCTATGATTTTTCACCCTTATTTCAGTTGGTGTTCACTGGAACCCTGATCTTTCAGGACTTGGAAATGAGAACGTACTTTCCTTTGAAAGTTAAACTGTACAATTAGCACAGAATGGATCAAATCAGAGATCCTGAAACTCACTTTGAAAAGAGACACTTCTTGGCTAGGGCCAGACTTACTTGAAAGTAAAGAACAGGGTGGCTATTCAGCTATGGAAGTATAGATGAGGGGAGGTCATCGGTGCAAAAGTGAACACTGGTCATTTAGGCCCTGGATAAGGAGGAGTCTTGTCCAACAGCTATCCAATGTGGTTAATCCCACTGGTAAGGTCATTCCCACTGGGCATTGGCTCTCTCAGGCTGTGTCAGTACCATACTATCAAACAACCTCTAATTCCCGTGGATTGCTTTTCCCATTACAAAGGACATTCCATGCAGTTGTCCTCAGAAAGAGTAAGTTTATCATTTCCAATCAAGTTTGCCAATCAACATGGTGACTATCAATATCAGTTCATAAATTATCATCCTGGGCTTATGGGACTTTTTTGAGATTGTTGAATATAAGTCCTACTCTGAACAATGGAGTTTTCCTCAGTGTATGGTTACATCATTTCTAAGTATGTAGGGCAGAGGGTGCTTTTCATCGATCACAGGAAACTCACAAGTATAATGGAAACTCTTCTGGTACCATTTATATATCACTGCATGTTTTTTACGCCAATCATCTATAATTCTAGTGTTTTGAAACCATTGCTCCCATCATAACAATAATGACAGTGGTCTATATAGTAAGGCATCATACTTGTTATAGTTTCAAAATCTGGTTCTACCTTCTATCAGGGATATGATCTGGGGCAAGTTATCTTATCTTTCTGGCTCTCAGTTTCTTCATGTGTAAAATGGGGCCAGTAAGACTTAGATCTCAGTACTGTGGTCAGGAACAAGTGGATTCCTACCATGCAGCAAGTGTTCTTTTTTTCTTTTTTCTTTTTCTTTTTTTTTTTTTTACTGGTTGCTCAAAACATTACAATGATCTTGACATATCATATATCATACATTTGATTCAAATGGGGTATGAATTCTTATTATTCCCACATGTACAGATTGCAGGATCACATTGGTTATACAGCCACGTTTATACATACTGCCATACTAGTGTCTGTTGTATTCTGCTGCCTTTCCTATCCCCTTCCTATTCCCCTTCCCCTCCCCTCCCCTCCCCTCCCCTCCCATCATCTCTCTCTACCCCATCTACTGTAACTCATTTCTCTCTCTCTCTCTCTCTCTCTCTCTCTCTCTCTTTTGCAAGTGTTCTTATTAGGGTAAGGTTGCCCACACCTATTTTAGAAATGTGCTCTTTGGCCGGGTGCTTCCAATAGAAGGTTCATCTCAGTATTTCATTTCTTACCCACCTAACATGAAGGAAAGGAAAGAAATACAATATCTTATAATTAGGAAAGGCTCCAAGTTTCTTAGAACAGAAAGACTTATCAGCTTTTCAAAAGTGATTTTGGATTTTATTGTAATTCTATTGTAATTTTTCTGTCAAAATACTCTGACTCAAATTCTCTATATTCAACATTAAAGTTTTCTAAGAATATCTTTGGAACCTCTTCACTTAAAAATGGTTCCTTTATAATATGCTCCAGGAAGTCCAAGAGAATATATACTTAGGACATGATCTAAGGAATTTGGTCCAAAATTAGAAGGTGTGGCTGTGGTGGAGAGCACTGGTTGTCATTTCTTTCCTCCAAGGCTGACAAGGAGGAATTGATTGCAGGTCCTTGCAAAGTGTCTTTCATTTCAGCCATACTGTTGCTTGGTCTTGACTTCTTTGTCTTTGATAGAGTACATGAACAGAAGCAAATAAGAAGTTTATAGATAACCCGAATATTTTAAGAATTTAATATATATATACACACACACACACACACACACACACACACACACACTATAGATATGACTTTTCCTCCAACATCCATTGAACATTTATAGATATTAGTTTTATATTATAGCACAAATTAAAATGCCAATTAATTCCTCAAAGTGGAAACCATACAGACCATAGTTTCTGGCCACAATGTACAACGAATGACTTATTTATGTGCACATACATGAAATAAAAAGCTAAAGAGAAAAATCAAAAGTGTAATTACAGAGCATTTAGAAATGAATGCAAATAAAAAATAGCTACTCAATGTGGTTAAAGCTAAACTCAGAGGAAGATGCGTAACCTCAGATGATTTTTTTTTTACTTCAATGAAAATAAGGGTTAATAAAATAAGTACATAGGTTTTGAGAAGCTGTAGAAGGAAGAAAACTTTCTCCCATGTATAGAAAAAGATGGAATTAGGAGAGTAACCCCAGAGCCTGAGTAAGTGATGCGAATGGAATGATTCTAATCACAACCACCATTGCTCTTGAAAATAGGTCTTTTACTTTTCCAGGCTGCATTTTAAAGGCTTCAGTACATCCAAATTTCCATGAAGACATGGAAGGTGTTCAACAGCTATTTAAATTTGACAAGATGATAAAAAACTCTACCAGTCTTTCAATTTTAAAAGGGAACTATTAAAATAAATAGCCATTATCTTATTAAACTTTCAAGATAGATTAGAAGTTTGTATTACCCACAAAAAAGATTGAAGACTATTTAAAATGCCATATTGGAAGCTAAGAAAGAATACATTCCAAGGGTCAAAAACACCAGGTGTTGAACAAAACACAACAGAATGGCAACTGAGAAAAATCTCAGTGATGGTTAGAAGGTGTCATTTACTAGTTTGATTTTCTATCCAAGTTATTTTTAAGGGTCTTTGTTTTGTGATAAATTTGTGAAGCACACCTGCTCACTGAGTTTCCTGGGGATGCTATTTTGGGGAATGCTGAACTTTTATTCCCAGATCTATACCAGCCTCGTCCCTGCTTGTCTGTCAGCATGTGCTAAAGCTTTCAGACCACAGCAAAATTACTCTTCTTCCCACGTTTTCTAACCCTGGAATATATAGATTCCCACTTTCTCCTACTCCCTTATAATCTCAGGTTCCAGAGCAGATTTTCTTTCAGGCTTAATTATCAATATGATCGTGTACATTTGTACTTTTCAGTACTTCGTAAGTATCCCAGTGAAATGTAGGAAAAGAGAGGATATTAGGAGCCTTGAGATTATTACGATTCTATATAATAGGAGAACTCTCTACTGCAGAGCTTTCCCAACTATATTTCCTGGAACTTTGTTCTAGAAGGGGCTGAGCAGTTCTCCATAGTTCTAAATCCACTTTTTGGAATATTCATCATGAGAATTAGCAAATGAAATACTCTGAGAAGTTCTGAGTAAAGAAGTCAGGTAACTTAAATAAAAGTTTCTGTTGGAGCATGCAGTTTACAGATTTTTTTTTTTTTTTTTTTTTTTTTGCCTAAACCTGCCTGGAGGCACTGTAGTTAGAGGCAGGCCAGAAGATTTCCTTCCTGTGTCTCTTCTCTTTGAAGCAGCTAGACACTTGAACCAGTTTTTGGACATCAGGGGTAATTTTCTTTTTCTTTTTCTTTCTTTTTTTTTTTTTAACCAGACTATCTGCATGTGTGATCTTCCCATCAAAAGTTTTCCCTTTAATAACAAATAGTATTAACTCAAGTAAGCTCTTAGCATGTATCATTTATTATTCTACTTGTAGCTTTAAATATGTAACCCAGATTTTGAATTCTTCTGGGAGTGGGGGATGTGGGCATGCAGGCATTTGGTGTATAGTTGGGAAGGAAGAATACTCTGTGAGGTCAACACTACTGGTAGCCATATGGGCTTCCTTTGCAGTCCTACTGCCCACATTAGGGTGCCACAGATAACCTGCTAGTGATGGGGTGAAGGAAGTTCTATTCTGAACTTTTTGGAGCCCTGAGGAATATTCAATCAATTTTCATTTCAAATTTTCCAAGATAGAAGTAAGTCCTTCAGCATTAGTGGTCAATGTAGGGCATAGCTTCCCTGGTACAATTAGGTATGTGACATCCCTTGGCTGGTGGCAGGGGTAGGAGAAGAGGAAGCACAAGTATCTTCCTTCACACTCTACCTAGTATTCCCAGACCCACTTTTTTTTTCTTTAAATTCTTTTCCCTTCTTCCCTGTCCTCTTATCAGTGGTTACTCTTGGGGTCCTCACCTCATCTCCATTCTAGCCACTTTTTCTTTTTCTTTTTTTTTTAAGAGAGAGAGAGAGAGAGAGAGAGAGAGAGAGAGAGAGAGAGAAAGAGAGAGAGAGAGAGAGAGAATTTTTTTAATATTTATTTTCTAGTTTTCGGTGGACACAACATCTTTATTCTATTTTTGTGTGGTGCTGAGGATCGAACCCAGTGCCCCGTGCATGCCAGGTGAGCGTGTTACCGCTTGAGCCACATCCCCAGCCCTAGCCTCTTTTTGAGTCTTGGAAATCTTAAGGCTCTGGTAGGTCATAACTATCTTTGTTCTTGTCATTTCTGGAGATGCATAGGGGAATTCTGATGGCTAAAATCTGTATGTGTGAGAACCATCCATGGCCATCTTTAGGGAACACTAGACATCTTGCATTCAGAGAGGTGACTGCTTGCCAGTACTCGATGATTGCAAAGATTTGGGGTCTCATTGTGTCTTTGACTCAAACGACAAAGTCCTGTTCTAGTCACTTTTTTTTTTTTAAATTTATTTGTTCTTCTTACTTATACATGAGAGTAGAGTCTATTTTCACATATTTACACAAACATGGCATATATTTTATTCTAATTATAATCCCAGGCATGGGGATGTACATCATGTTGAGATTCACTGTGGTGTATTCATATATGCACAGAGGAAAGTTGTGTCAGATTCATTCCACTGTCTCTGTTTAAAAAATAACTCTAAAACTTGGTGACTAAAAAAAAAAAATATCCTCCCTATTTATCTTGCTCATAACTCTGTAGTGTGTGCAGGGTTCAGCAAAGATGATTCATAGTTACCATATGATGTCTGGGACCTCAGCTGTTGGAAGGTGTGTGTCTTCTCTGGGTCTCTCTTGCATATGGCCTCAGGGTAGGTAAACTTACATGGGGTCTCAGGATTTTCACAGCGAATGTTCCAGAAGATCAAGGCAGAAGTTGCAAAGACTGTTTTTGACCTCACACTGAAGTCATGTAGTATCACCTATACTGTATTTCACTGGCCACCTGAGACCAGCCCTGATTCAATCTGGGAAGAGGCTACACAAAAGGAAGAACATCAGGAGGTAGGTATCATGGGGAACCGTCTTGGAGGCTGGATACTACAGTCTCCTTCCATTCAACTTGAAAAGGCAAACTCATGCTTTAAAAATGCAAATTGGACACTATTGTACTAAAAGATAATTCCCTGGATATGGCTCAGAAAGAAGAGATCAGGACACATGTTTTCTATTGCTCCTTCCAGCCACGGTGTTGTCTTTATTATATGGAAAATTTGATTAGAGGCAAAGAGCATTGATGCTCGGCATTCACTGTTACAGAAAGGCAGTTGTGTGGGCTTTCAAAGAATCCATCTTGACTCTATCCACCTGGGTTTGCCTGTTGTTTCAGAAAGGGAGGAAACTCTGGATGCTGGCTTTAAAATGAGAGTAAGGCATCCAAACTACTGTGAAACCAGCAGCCACCCCATCTCAGCTCCCAACTTCATGCTGAGCAGTAGCAAAAGAAATAAATGGAGACTAATGATGCTTTGGTTTGAGAAATAATGCTTACATGCACAGGATGCATCCACTTAAGTCTTTTAAAAACCAATTATTCTAATGATTTTATTGCTCTGTAACAAAATAAACCAAACTGACATCGATTCCCAGGTCATTGTGAATTGAAGTTTAACCGTGTGAATGACTTCTAGGATGCAAGTGTGAATGCTAGGAGGAGGCTTGAGGAGGAAGGCATCACAGTATATTGTATTCTTGTAAACATTAGTACAAGTACAGAGTAATAGAGATTCTGGACTCCCCTTGATGATGCTAAATAGGCCCCAAATTCCTCTGCTTTCAGAGGGATGAAGCATTAAGGATTCCTTTCTATTGTATGCCTGCTGGGGTATGATATACTGACCTAAGAAAAAATGCATTCCAATTTCTTCTAATATGCTGTTATTGGTTCCCCTCCCTGCAAGATGAGCTCCACCTCCAAAATAGATTCCTACAGGATGGCAATAAGGGGAAAACGCTGTCCCCAATACAGAGGATGTAAAATGAAAATGGATGCTTTTCTCCACATTCTCTCTCCCAGCTCCCTATCCTTTGGGAAAGGACTTCATAACTGAAAGGACTGTGTCATCCTCAATAAATAAGGGATTTTTGTCCCCCTTACCCCCAATGCTCCTGGCTGCTTCTGTCTGTGCCTCAGATCTGGCCCTGTCACCTCTGTTGGTAACCAGAGCAGCCAGGACTGTCTGTAAGCAGCCCTCAGATCTCTGCCCTTGGTGCCAGGTCAATTCAGCCCTCACATCTGACTGCGGGGAGGATTGAGGAGAAGGAATAATCCCTATGGCACAACTGCAGAATGAACAGGGCCTGGATCGCTGGGAGCTGGAGTCTCCACAGAGAGACTGACTGCTTGGAGTCTGAAGTGTGATGATGCTGATTGGTTAGTACTGGGGACAAAGGTCTGGAACCAGAACAACACTCAGAACTGAACCTCTGCACTGGAGGTTACACAGAACTGAACCTCCGCGCTGGAGTTACACAGAACTGAACCTCGCGCTGGGGCCACATCATAGACTGGAGCACCCTCCAGCCGGTTGACTTACACCACACGGGCAGGGAAGGAGCCGAGTCCTGGGGCAGCTGTGGCCTCAGGCCCTGCTGCCCCCCAGGTATGCTGCCAAATCTCAGCCTCATCCCCACCTCTAGCAGCCTGGATGCGCTTTGTGATCGGCCCTCTGCCGTGTGGCTGCTGCTCCACAGTCTCAGATCCTCCAGTCTTGTCTCCCTGTTTCCGGGGGGCCAGGTCAGTGCGACAGCTCCTCTGGGTGGACACAGTGAGATGAGCAGATGGCACTGCAGCAGAGCTGGCCTGCTGCACAAGGAGGAGGGGTCAGCAATCAGACATTTTCCAGGACATCGAGGGGGACAAGGCCTCTCTTCTTTCCACTGAGCACTCTGATAAAGCCGTCTTGTTCTTCTTCTGAAGTCACACAGATCTGAGGTCCCAGGAAGAAGAAACAAAAGACTAGTGTCAACAGGAAAGAAGCAAGAACCTGCAACTTACGTCACTGCTGCCTGAGGTCACGGGAACACCAAACCAGGAGCAAGAAGGGCTCAGGCCGGGTGATGGTGGGAGTGTGAGGAAAAAAAAAATGTAAACAGTGTATCTCAACATCATGTACATCCACAAGACTGGGATCCTCATTAGAGTAAGATATATCCCATGTTTGTATAATGATATCAAAATAGATTCTAATGTCTTATACAACTAAAAAGAACAAATAAAAATTTAAAAAAATAATAAAGACCATTAGCCCAGTTTCCACACATACGCACCAAAGTTAGGTGAAAATCTGGCTTTGGACCTAGGGCGGGACAGTGAATATTTTCTGGGCTTCAGTTTTATGAATGAGGATCAATAAAATGGGGCTTAACTATACTGTGACAGAGTGAGAAAATAAAATACTAATTACAGAGGCTGGCAAGTGGTGTGCAAGTTTTTAAGACATTATTTTAAGGAACCGAAATGATAGCTGTCATTCAGAAGGTTCCTATCATGTGCCTGGAATTTTATAGGTGCCTCATATAATAGCAGGAAGTCAAAGACAAATATTTCATTTCTATCTCCAGGCAAATAGACAGTCATATCTCCTGTATTCCAAAATAAGGCATCTGTGTTTGACTTAACAAGTTGGTGGCAAAAACCCACTTGGGCACCTTTGACACTCACTACTTGCGGCTCCTGAAGGGCACATAGAGGTGGATATTGCCAGGTGTAAACTAGAAGAGGTTTTTGAAGAGAGCTGTCAGTGTGTTGTGAATGGCTCCCACCTGACCTGCTTCTGTGGGTGGGGAGCTCTGTCTTAGGTTGGATTCCCAAGAAACAGAGCTGAAGATAGAGAACCTTGTGCAGTGACTTACTGAGAGGGTATTCTTAGGAGATAGGCTGAGAGGGCAGCAGGATGGGAGGAGGGAATGAGTGAGGCAAGGATGTAGACTCAGCGGGGGATGATTCTGGCCTCACCTCACATGGGCTCTGGAGCATGCGTGGCACCACAGTGTGATCTCACTTTGAAATAGGGGGGTCTGGCCTTTTGGGCCACATGTCAGTAAGTCATTGGCCACGGGCTGATGTGGGACATGAGAGGCCCATCCTCCAAGTGGGGCCTCATTGGAGAAGGTAGAAGAGTGGTTAGCAGCCAATACAGCAACTGGGACATGGGTGAACCCATTTAGTGAAAGGGATGCGGGCAGGGGTTCAACAGCCAGAGTGGGCTGTTCTTGTCACAAAGAACAAGGGGCTTGAATGGGAAACTTAAAGAGCTTGATTTGTGAACTCTGGGGCTTAGGACACACAATGGACTGGTATCTAAGTCATGTTGTTTTGGAAATCTGCTGCGTAAGAAACTTCATGGGAAAAAGGTTCAGACAATTTGGGGAGCTAATTGGTAAGGGCAGAAAATAGCTGTTTCACCAAGACCAGATGTGGGTTATGCGTGAGAAAAATAGCCCAGGGGTCATGTTGGATCATGCCAGAGCCCATTTGGGTCAGTAAACTCCCCAAAGAAGTTCAAAAAGCTGAGACCTGTCATGGCCTGTGCCAGAAACACAGCAGGGGAGAGACCCCTGTGATGGGCAGAGAGCATATGACCTGAAAGAATCCACAAAACATGCTTCAAGAGAAGCATTTACCTTTAATGTCTCCTGCCAAAGAGGAGGTCTTTTTTTCTTACCAAAGTGTGCCCAAATCCCACCATCCTAAGGAGCTGGCCAGTCAGCAGCAATGAGAACTGGAACGTCTGCCCACTTGTGCAGGCTGTTCTATGTGCTTATTGAAAATCTGTTCAATTTAAATATTGGGTATGATTGTACATCTTGGGTCCAGCTGGGAATACAGACATTCACTGAGAACCCTCACCGGTAATGAGTGCAAAGGCCAGGTCGGCTTTGTTCACTGATTATCACTGTGGAGAAGGCTTACAAACCGACAATAAAAAAAGCAATTAACATTTTTTGAATGGATTCATGTAGGAAAGGGCGCTGATGGGAAAACACATGTCAACCTGATGTAGCCTAGGTGATAAGAAAGACTTTCTTAAAGAAGTAACATTTAATCAGAGAGAGGGGAGGGGGCCCAGGTATTGTGGAAAGGAAGAAAATGAGAATACAAATATGAATAAATTCTAGTATCAAGAGACTTTAGAACTTTGGAGTAATTGAAAAAGTTCAATGTAGCCATAACTGAGAGATAGAAGGGATGAGAGGTGTCAGAGGAAGCCAGAAATGCTGTCAGGACCTCAAATGTGCAGGAAAATGCAAGCCATGCTAGGCTCTGCCTAGTTCCTTAGATCATCTTCTGATCTATCTCATCGACTGGAACTGGGTTGCAAGCCAACTACTGAAATAATCACTGACACAAAAGAAGGAGACCACTTCAGTCAATTCAGTTAGGATTGCCAGAGTCATGTAAGATCTAGGTGGAGAGCAGAATAAAACTCAGGGCTCTGCATCTCTGCATCATGGGCAAAGGGCAAACATGACAGTTGGTATCAACCAGTATGGCGTTAAAAGGTTTTAAGTGGAGAAAGAAGATGTCAAATTTATTTAAAACATTTCTTTTTTTTTTTCACCTTCTCTCCCATTCCTGCCCCTCTTTTCTTCTCTTGCTTCCTGTTCTTTCCTCATCTTCCCTTTTTCTCTCTAGCCAGAAGATTTCCTAAGGCTAAGACAAATTTTCTTCCCATACTGCTAAATCCTGACCTGGTCAGCAGGCAGTGCAGACCCAACATGGGTGCATCAAGTATGCAGCAGCGGTGAGCTGGATACCTCAGTTCCAAGATAGGTACTGCATGTACAGAGCAGAGGCATCCCCACTGCATGGTACACCATCTCCAGGCAGCCCAGTGCTTGCCTACCCTGAAGCTCAGCTATGCCGTGCCGCTCACTATGCATCTGAGATGTTGCTTTCCTAATATGGAACAGAGACACTTCATGGTCTTCTGTCTTTCAACGACCCCATTTCTTTCTAAATCTTGTTTCCCAGAGCATAGACTCTTCCCTTGATTGGAGGTCCCTGTTTTGGAGTTAAACTTTTAACAGTTAATGCTCAATCTTGATCTCCAAGTCTTTATTATTATTATTATTATTTTAATAACACTCATGTCTCTACTGTGATTTTTCATTGTGATGGACACTAAACTAGACTCAGACTAATCCACACATCTTTTCAGCTGTGAAAATTTAGTTCTGCATCGATCACTGGTTTGTTCTAGTGAAACTAGAGAAATAGGGTGGACTATCTACTAAATAGTCCTCTAAAAAAAAAGGTGCCTTAAGAAGAAAATCTTTTTCCTTGTCTGAAAGGGATTCACGGAGTGGCTGCAGCCCTTTGAGACCTGTGGCAGAGGTGGCTAACATCTCAAGAATGACAGAACAAAAGGGTTGAAGAATTTAGATCCCTGACCATGTGATCAAGCCACTGAATTACTAACTCACAAATCACCCTGTAGTAGACCCCACTGAGAGTGAATCAGTTTGAGTTTTGCAACCTAAGATATGGATTCATTTGCAATTAGTGTCATAACTCGTTACCATAAACGTAGTCACATTAAATAAATAAATAATGTTGTTACATTAGTGCTTTAGGTATGATTTCAGTGAGTTTGGCTGGTTTTGCTGCTCTGCGCTCCACAGGGCCAAAATCAAGGAGTCAAGAGGGCCCTATCCTTCTGTTTCCTATTTCTCTAGGGAAGGATTCAATTCCAGGCTCATTTCAATTGTTGCTGAGCTCATTTCCTTATGGTTGTAGGAATGAGGTGTGTTTCCTTTCAGGCTTCAACCAGTGGCCATCCAGCCTCAGCTTCTAGGCACAGCCTGCATGCCCTGGCTTGTGGCCCCTTCCTCCACCTTTAAATCCAGTAATGATGTGTTCAGTTGTCCCTCTCACTTACCCCTGTGTTTCCCTTCTCCTTTGCTCTTTTCTGTTGCATCTCCCTGCCTCAACCTGGCACACTTCTAGGTTTATAAGGGATCAAGTGATCAGATCTGGCTTACCTAGACAGTCTAGGCTAGCTCCCCATCTCAGGGCCCACAACCTGAATCACATCTGCAGAGGGCCTTGCACATGAACCAGGGGTTGGTTTTCTATTACTGCTATAATGAACTGTCACAGACTGAGTGGCTTTAACAAACAAACAAGAAAGCTTTTCTCTTGCAGTTCTAGAAGTCAGAAGTTCCCAAATCAAGGTGTCAGCGGAGCCATATTCCACCCTTAAAGGGTCTCAGGGAATGCGTTTTCACGTCTTGCTCAGCTTCTGGAGTCTCCCTGCATTCCCTGACTCACAGATGCGTCCTCCGTCTTCACGGCCATCTTCACCTCTCTCCCTGGCTTCCACTGTCACATCTCCTCTTGCCTTCTCATCTTCTCTTGTACGAACCTTTGTGATGATATGGAGCTCACCCAGATGATCCAGGATAATCTCTCCATCACAAGGTCCTTAACTTAAACACATCTACAGACTTCTTTTTGCCACATAGGAAAACAAAAGTTTTATGCGTTAGGAAATGGGAAGATTTGCAGAGCGGTTATTCTATCATAAGATGAAAGCACCAAAAATATTGCAGAAAATAAGCACTTATGTCCTAAAAGACAACTCATTCTTTGATGCAGGGGGTTGAAGAAAGACTTGTCCTCCATGAGATGAGGGAAGAATTTCTTAAGGTGAAGAGATGATCTAATGAAATGCAAAGAAATATGCTGTATCCAATGGAGGGGGCAGACTGAGAAGACTACAAGGCAGTAAGGACCTTATTAAATCTAGAAGCAACGGAAGATTGTACTGTAACTTTGAAAAATTAAAGTGAAAACTATCTTGAAACATTCTCTTAGGAGGAGGGGAGAGATAACAAGTGAAAAATGATTAAGAGAATAAACCTATAAGGGAAATATGGTAAAATAGAGATGATCCAACCAAAGAATCGTTAAGCCTCTGAAGGTTGAAGCACTAAGATCAAAAGGCAAATGATAAATTGAGGAAAATATTGGCCATATAGATCAGGTGTAAATATTCTTAAAAGAGAGAAAACTTTAAAAAGGTTAAAAAAAAAAGAAAGAAATTACACAGATGCCAAATAGATATGCAATAAAATTTTAACCTCTCTATTCAGGAAATGCAGGGTAACAAAATAGTATTCATCCATCAAAATGACAGATATCAAATAGTCATGTTCAATTCTGGCAAGGATGTGTTGACCTGAATATTCTCAGAAACAGCTGGTGTGGGTGTAAATTGGCATAAGCTTTCCAGAGGCAATTTGGCAGTATGTAAAAGAAAACTTATAAAAGTTATATTGTTTTCTTATAAATTCTAAAGTATATCGTGGGGAGAAGGATTTAAGTTTAAATATGATCATTGCAGTTATCAATAAAAGTTTAAAGGTATAAAAACTCTGAATTTCCAACAATAGGGCATACTGAAATACATTCTTGTATATCTAGATGAAGGATTGACAAACTTTCTCTGTAAAGAACGAAACAGTAAATATTTTGGGCTTTGTAGGCAATATGGTTGCAATGACTTGGCTCAGTGTAGTGAAAGCATCCAAGGACTGTCTATATTTTATACATGTCTATTATCTATAGGAATGAGTACAGGTACATTCTGGTAAAACTTTATTTAGAAAAGAGAGCAGGTCAGATTTGGCCATAGTGTGCTCCACTAATCTATAAAATCTGTTAAAACTTGTGTTTTGATGACCATATATTGACTACCTTTAAGAGAATGTGAAATTAAAATATGAATTGAAAGGATAGCTGGGTATGAAATATGCCCAAGGGGTTTATGTTAATATTATCTTCATGATTGAATTGCTTGTGGTCACTGTTTTCTTCTATCTTTTAAAAATATTATTTAAAAAAATTTCCCATAATTTTAGTTTTAAGATCTAAAAATTTTCTAGGCTTTCTTAAAAAAATTTATAGATCACAAAGAATAAAATAAAATAGTTCTATAAGTATGTTAGAACTGACTGAATTTAAAGAAATGGTATTTCAAGTTGATTTAATTAAGGTATTTTTAAGTTAAAAAATGAGGAAAATATACTCATGTCAATGCAAACTCTATGTTCATAAAAAATGGATGACGTAATTCTATTTGGAAACAAGAGCTCTGTGAGAAATCATACAGTAACTGTGAGACACATTGACCCTAGAGGCAGAAATGTGACTGAATAAAAAAAGATGCATTGCATTATTTTCCGAATCAAATTTCTTCTATTTTCCTGTTAGTGTCCATTTCTCACTTTATATTTTTAGAGTTATAAATACCCTAATGACTATTTTTTGGTGCTTAATGGGTACTTTTGGATGGCATTAACCATTGCAGATGAATTCTCTGCTTGGCTTTACTATGAGTGACGGTGGTGGGGGGGAAATGACCTTTAAGCACATGTGGTGTCCAGACACTGCTGAGGCTTTATACAGGTGACCACAGTTAACTCTCACATCCACATTTAGAGGGAAGAGGCTACCATGCTGATTTTGAAGATCAGAATGTTAACATTCAGAGGTTATTTTGTCAAAATAACACAAAGTGATCCATTCCTGTGTGACACTGCAATCTGTATTTTCAACCATATTATATTTCCCCAATTAATGAGTATGTTTTGAAACCATGCACCTAAAACAACTTAGGACACTAACATGGAGGAAAATTTTGAAATTTGTTTTTAATAATAGATTTAAAATAATAATAATAATAATTATTATTATTATTATTGTTTGGTATTGGGGATTGAAACCAGGGTGCTGATAAACTGAGCTACATCCTTAGTCCTTTTAAGACAGGGTCTTGCTAAGTTGCTGAGGATCTCACCAAGTTGCCCAGTCTGGCCTTGAACTTGCAATCCTCCTGCCTCAGTCTCCCAAGGCCCTGGGATGACAAATGCAGTTTTCTTTCAAGGGGTTGATCTATTTCACAAATCAGTTCCCACATTAATGACAAAAGTTGAAAAGAGACAATGTGTGTCAGAGTAACAAGACTTCAGTGTCTTTTGTTGACCCATATCTAAATGGAAATGACCCTTATCTGAAGGCATAAAAGTCCCTTTAGTTGTCACAGAACAACTAACTGTATGACTCAAAGTGAGGTGACGAAAATGAAGGCCATTCCCGAACTTTAGTTTTGATGGGAACACCTGTGGAGTCTGGAAAAGAGACTAATTTCTGACTTTACTGGAGAAATTCTGATTTAGCAGACCTAGGGTGAGGTTCAGGAGTCTGCATTTTTAACAAAAGATTCTGATCCCCATGTGAGTCTTATCAGGTTGTCCAAAAACCATACCTCAAGAGACACTTGACAGGCTAAATTGTAGAGGATTATGACATTTTCCTAAAGATATGTGTTATATTTAGGATCTGGAATGCACCCCAAAGTCTCTTGGGTTGAAGGCATTGTCCCTTGATTATGGCATTATTGAGATAATACCATTAATAGTGGAAACTTTAGAAGATAGGATCTTACTTGGAGAAAATGGGCCATTGGGATGTCTTTCAAGGGTATATCTTGTCCTCTTTTAGATATTCTGCCTCACCAAAGACCCAAAATGATCAAACCAAAATGACAGTGGACTGAAACCTCTGAAATCATGAGCCAAAATGCATCTTTCCTCCTTTAGGTTGATTTTCTCAGGCATTTTGTCACAGCAACAGAAAGCTAACACAATATAGGCAGACCCATTTGATTCCAGGTTCAGGCTGACATGTTAGGTTGTGTCTTGAACATGTCTAATTAATTGAAGAGGCTGGTTTTTCCCTTGCACTTCCACCCCGCAACTCCCAATGCCCCAGCCAAAGCCCAACAGATTGTCAGTTCAACCATGAAAATGAAGTATGTGGAGAATTCAGGTATGAAGCCCACTCTCAGAAAAACAGTTTTGGGGAATATGCCAAGGAATCTGTAGGACTCACCCATCAGATGTTCTGCTCCTGGAAATTGATCAACTTGAGCAAATTTTAATTTGCCTTCTGGTTTCACTGATTTGTATATGTTTTGATAACATAAAAACAATACTTAATTTCCAAAGGGGAAGCACAAGGTTATGCTGAGAAAAACAATCATCCACGCTAGCAAGCATATTTAAAACTTTTGCCAATAAAGATGAACATCCTTTCTGAATTTATTTTACTCAAAAGTCTTTCTAAATTTTTGGAACAGGAAGGATACAGTTGGGTAAACTTAAGAGAAGTTGAAACTGTTGGCATGGAATCAAGCTGGGAAAAGTGCCTGCTTGCTTTGTGGGGTGTGTATGGCACTAGAATTGGGGCATCAGTCTCATGATGATAATTCCATTGCTTAGAATACAGAATGACTCAATAGGAAGCCCACGTGAGCAAGACTTTGTTTTCAAGGGGTCCTCTGGGCCTCAAACATTTGTCTTTATGCCGTGTGCCAACCCCAGGAGCCGCCGAGGCATATAAGTGGTTCTATACTGTTCAGAAGTTTTCCCACACGGTCTGGAATCCTTGACTCAGCAGACAGCCTTGATTTGGAGTCTGCAGACCTGTGTTTGCATTCCCGCCTGACCACTTATCCGATTTTTGTTCCCCTTGCAAGGTATGTTGCCTAGGGGAACCTTTGTTGCCTGTTTTATAAAACAAATGATGAATAACTTGCAAAAAATCATAAGGCATGAGTACAAGCTCAAAGAAAATGTTGCAGGTACCTAAACCTTATAAATATTATATAATTTATACATGATATGATTAAATAATGGCTAATAAAGATGATAACATCATTATTAAGACACTATTGAGAGAAAGCCTAAGAGAGTATCAATTTGTTCTTTTCTTTTTGGTAAATCGGGACTAGAGATAAAAGGTTCTCTTGGAAGGGGCAGACCCAAAACAGGTCATTACAATCCAATAAAAGGAACAGCCATGAGAGGTCTGCATATACTTTTAGGAGAGGCAGAGGGGTCTGTGGTATCTGCCGGGGTGCAAGGATGTGGGTGTTCCTACGTAGGCTGTCACTAAGAGGTGTCCCTCAGATGCCACCGCCTGTAGAGGCAGACGATGGCATCTGCTGTTACCTCTTCGGGGAGTGTGCAGAGCTGATATGTCGGGGAAACACTAATTGTGGGAAGAATCAACATCACTGGGCAGAAAACACGCCAGCACATCCGTGGCTTTTGATCTCTTTAAAGAATACATTATGTCCAAAGCAACCAGGTAAAAGAGAGGTGGCATAATTTATAAAATGCAGCATGTCCTAAAGTGGGCCTACCATATAAGCAATTTTGATAAAAGTGAAGAATGTCACTTACGAGCAAAAGTATAGAACCAGGGCGAAATCATAGAGCTCAGTGACAACATTTCCTAACATCATTAGACAGCACATGCCTCTGGGGGTATTTGTGTTTATATATTGATATAAATAGCAGCTGCTTGCAATTAGATCTGACAAAGGTGGGATGTGGTGGTGTGTGGAGGTGTTGATAGGGTGTTGCATGTGGGCCAGCCTGCACCTGTGAAAGTGGAGCCCTAGGAAGCCATAGCAACCCTGAGTTCCTCTACATTATTAGATTCAAGAGATTAAGAGTGGGTATTTTTAGTTTTCTTCTTTTTAAATTTTATTTTATTTTTTATAAATTAATGATGTAAAAGTAATTTAAATAGAAAAATACCCAACCCAACCCTCTCTTTTCCCCCAATATTTATATTAACTTTCAATACCATTGCATCACTGTGTCATTAATATTTAATTTAATGACCTTCACTGGTTATAAACCATCATTTAAGAGGGTGATGCAATATTTGAAGAGCTCTGTTCTCTCTCCTAGGTCTCTTCTCACTTTTCCGCAGGGAAGAGATCTGATTTGGCCACATGGGCCAGGGGGTTTGTCATTCTCCATTAAAGCTTCCTCCTGTCTTGCTCCTCCTGGTAGGTCACCAGCCACCTTGTCTCCTTTGCCACTTATGCTACACCTTTTCTTACCCTCTGTGTTCTCCTATGGCCACCAGGTGCCACAGGGTCCTGAGATTCAGCTCAGCTCATGGTGGTGGTGGTGGTGGTGGTGGTGATGGTGAGGAGAGGTGGGGCAGGGATATAATAAGGAAGCCTTTGAGGTCCCTAGGTCACAGTTGGTACTCCAGGTTCACCATGGTTCCAAGAATGAAAACAGGGCCTCAGACCCTATCTGCATGTACGTCTCTCCTTTTGTGTTTACCCGGGGAGAGCAGTATGACTGGGTCCATCTGGGTCAGAATCCTAATATTCTGTCCATCATATTATCACACTAGCATCAAAGCTGCTTTGTTTCCTAACATTAGGCCCTAAAGGTTATATTACTATTGGCTTAGGTTCCCTGATTGTTGGATGATGGTTCCTAATTCTCACCCTTGTGAAGCAGCACTCTGATGGTTACCTTTTTGCCTCACCCCTCCCCATTACACTATAGAAAGTGGGATTACTGCATCCATGAAGTTGGGCAGTTTTGTATTTCTCAATGCATGGCACCAAATCACCATGCAAAATGAGAGTGCTAATATATCCCAGCATTTATAAAAAAGCTAAGTTTTACTGACCCTATCCCCCACTTTGTTAAAATATGCAGGGGAAATAAAACTCAGAATTATTGGTCTCTTATTTTTAATAACTTTTATTTACTTCAATATAGGGGGAGGAGTAGTTTAACTTCTTTTTTTTTTAGAAAAGCTATTCCTTCATAATTTTTCTTTAGATTTTTTTCTTTAGAGATTCTTTAAATAGCCATAAAGAAAAGGAAAATCCTTATTCTTTGAGGGTGTATTGATTCAAAATGATAAAGAAATTTGGAGTCACATGTGGCATATAAAATGGTTGGTTATGTTGGGTAAACAATGTTTTAAAACTATAAATTAGATATTATAAAGTAATGACTCTGTGTGTGTGTGTGTGTGTGTGTGTGTGTGTGTGTATGACTTAGAAACTACCTTTAAAGGCAGTTCTAAAAACATATTCAAGATTTGTTTTGAGTAACTCTATTGGATATAGTTGCATTAAACTTATTTATGCATTTTTCATTTTGTACTTTCTTGTGGGGTCAGTCTCACCATTTTTCACTGGTGGCATACATTGCCAGAGGGAATATTAGAATTATTATATCAAGGACGCGGGAAGAGAGGCACTAGCTTTTGAATTCCAAAATTGGTGATTGAAGTCCACTGTGAGACTTCATTGGGAGAGAAAAGAAATGTCTAATTTCCTGTTCCCTATATCCTCTCCAATATATCCAGAACAATCTTGCAGGTCGGAGCATATTGTTAGCCCTGTCTCAGTTGGAAGAAGACAAAGAGAGGAAGAATAGAACAAAGACATGTTGTGATGGTTCTATCCGCATTCCAGGGATGAGATGGGGAAGTCAGATGCAAGCATCTTAAAGACATAGATGCAGAGGGCTCAGGAACATTGACAGTTTCCTGAAGAACTCCAGATCCAACAACAGCACTTGAACAAGGTGGTGACAGACACGTCTAGATAGCGGTAGGGAGATGTCCAGCACATGGACCTGTGATGGTCCTTGGTCATCTATCTTTTGTCTATGTCTTATGCTATGATATGAAGGTGTCATAGTCTTCAGGGAACAGGTAGAGGCTTGGAGTCTGGACAAAGAGACTTAAGAGGGGTACCTAGGATTGGAGACAAATGCAATAGACCTTGGAATACAGAAACATCCAAGTATTCCCAGGAGATGACGATGGTACACTTTGGGCACAAACACAAAGCTCAAACTAGAGTAGCTGCTCACATGTGTAAGAGTGGTCCCAGGGAAAAGTGCAGGACTCCTTACTGCCACCATGAAGTTATATGTTCCTCTGGTGAACAGACACCATCAGGTGAGCTTCCAAACATTTTGGCTGCATGTTTTTAGATACCAAGGATGCTAATAAGGTTGAAGTAAGAAAATGTTTTCTCAAATGGAATACTTTATCATTTCATTCATCCCGATTTTTGTGTATCATCCATAATGTGGGTTGGTCATACAGGGAGTGTGCATGTGTCTGCTTTACTCACCTGGTTCTCTTTCAGTGTTATCTGCCCCTGCTCCTTACACCCAATGAAGGTTCTAACACATCTGAAAATCTTCTCGTTTTGTTGTATTCTCTGAACAAAGTTGGCTGGAAAGAAGCCGATCCTGTCTTGAATTTTCCCCTGAAAGGAAAAAAAGGAGACATTCATTTCCATTTGTGACATTCATCATAATTATAATTACCAAATGATTTTTTTTCCTTTTAAAGAAAGAGAAATACTTGCTTTCCACCAGTCTTCATTGGAATCTTCTAGAAGAGTAATTATGTCTCCTGGCCTAAAATGGAGAATGAATGAATTGGGTGGGGAAATAGGAGGAGGAAAAACATGAAAAACAAAAGACATATATGATACTTTGAAATCAGTAGTTTTTCATTAATGCAAATAATCCCAATATAAGTGGAAATAAAATAAACATGACTTTTACCAATTCTTCCTACCCAAGATAGAAAGCAAACACACTTTCTACACTGTATGTAAAAAATAATTCTTATTTTCATTTCAACACATAGATGATCATATTTTCATCAAAAAACTCCAAAATTTAGAAGTCAAGAAGTTTCAAGGTGCAATTCCCCCTCTGTCCCAAATTCTCCTCCCATTCTCCCATCCTTAGATGATATGTAGCTAAGTATATGTATTTTTTTTTAAAAAAATTATTCTTGTTAGAATACATGACAGTAGATTGTATTTTAACATGTTATACATACACGGAATATAACTTATTCTAATTAGGATCCCATTTTGTTTGTTTCTTTTCTTTCTTTTTTCTTTTTTTTTTTTTCATTTTGGTGCTGGGGATCAAACCCAAGGCCTTGTGCATGCAAGGCAAGCATTCTACCAACTGAGCTATATCCCCAGCCCCAGGGTCCCATTTTGTAGTTGTACATGATGTGGAGTTACACTGGTCGTGTATTCACATATGATCATAGGAAAGTTATGTCCAATTCATTCTGCTGTCTTTCCTATTCTTATCCTCCCTCCCCTTTCTTCCTTCCCCTTTTGTCTAATCCAATGAACTTCTATTCTTCCTGCATCCTCTATGGTGTGTTAGCATCCACATATCAGAGAAAACATTCAGCCTTTGTTATTTTGGGTATTTTTTTGCTTAGCAGTAACATCTATAATTAATTGGTCATTCTCTTTACGATCATCTATCTCTTTGTGATCTCTTTATCATCTCCTTGTGATCGCTTTTATTTCTTTATGATCATCTATAAAGTCTCAATAACTTCTTGAAATCTAGCACACTTTTGCATAGTCCTACTTTGCCTCCTTGCCACTTTGATATTGAGATAATTTGGAGTCTTGTCCTAGACTTGCGTGTGTTTGTGTCATTCATCAAGAATGACTTGGGTTTAGCTGAAGACTGAGTGTTTGTGCTGGTTTTGGTGTTGTAGATGTGGTTGTTGTTTGCTATTTCTTGCCTTACCCCCCAGCCCCCGCCAATCCAGGTGTGGGGATAGGTAGAGGAGAGAGAATGTATGCTTTGACTCCTTTCTCTCACTACTTGCTGGAGCCTTTACAATCCCAAGACTTACTTTTCCCCTTTGGAAATGTCTGTAAACTTTTCTCTGCTGTATGTTTCACTGTTTTCCCTCATCTTTCCTTCGGGAACTTCTAGTCAACACATGTTGGACCTTTGGGATCCTTCTCCATACCTTTTGTTTTTCTTATATATTTCCCATTTGTTTTTTTCTCCCTCTGTATTAATTTTTTTCCATATTTTTATCTTCCTAATCATTTATTTTGTGTCTGGGATCCTCTATTTTTTATCTAAATACTAAGAATTTTTGAACAAAAAAAGCTAGCAAGTATTTTTCAAGTGTTTTTAGAAAAAAACCCCTAATATTCAAGGGTTCTTAGTTGCTGAAATTTCTTTTTTTCTTTCTTTCTTCTTTTTTTTTTTTTTGTTTATATTGGAGATTGAAAGATCAAACCCAGGCAGTCTATTCACTGAGCTAAATCCCCATCCCTCCCCTTTCTGTTTTTCTTTTGCACTATGATTTCACTAAATTACTGAGGCTGTCTTTATTATTTTCTGAAAAAATATCTGACAGTTGCTTTCTATGATGAATGCAATGTTATAATGGATCTTTTGGGGAGTATTATATTTTTAAAGACACTATTTCTTTCCTTCATTGAAGTTTTTCCTGTAGGATCAGTTGCCCTGACCTTTATCTTATCACTTCTCCTTCATGTCAAAGGATCTTCTTGAACATCTGGCATTTCTTGGTTGTCTCTTTATATTAACGACTGAGATGGAAGCAGGTGGATGTGGCCGGCTGGGTGGGTTTCTCTGCTATTACACCCATGTGGTCTGCCCTGGGTCTCTCTCCCAAGCATGAGGGCTGTCTAC
Organism: Callospermophilus lateralis; assembly: GCF_048772815.1. Lineage (NCBI taxonomy): Eukaryota > Metazoa > Chordata > Mammalia > Rodentia > Sciuridae > Callospermophilus > Callospermophilus lateralis. The sequence continues at coordinate 199,309,962 of NC_135305.1, read as the reverse complement.
AGGTTCTGCTGAAGGGAGTGGGGTGTGCCAAGCAATGCATCTCATTTCCATAAACTTGAAAATATAGTGTTAAGCAGTCTGGGGTCTCCTCTGCTAGCTCAGTGGGGAAATGAGGAGGTCTTTCCTAACCCTGGTGAGACAGATCAGCTTTTTTATTTTCCTCCTAAGTAGAGCTGTCTTTCCTTTCCTCTGCCCTTTAGAAGGTCTGGAGAGTTATCCCAATACAATTCTTCTTTCTCAGGCATTGGGGCTCACGTGGGAGCTCTCCTTAAGCATGGGTTCCCTTTCTTTGGACTACAGGTATTGGTTTAGATCTGGAGTCAAATGCCATTGCTGCCAATTGTTCATTATAAGCAGTAATGTTGTGGTATGAAAGGTTGGGGCTCTATCAGTTAAACACTGCTTCAATAATCCTCTGTAACAAACAGTCACAAATCCTAATGGCTTACTCATATACTCATATGCCCTGGTGCTAGCTAGCTGTTGGCTGGGTGACTTTGATCTGTTCCATGTTTCTCAGACCCCAGGGAATAGCGGACATTCAATGCAACGGCAGAGACTCCGGAGCAGCAATTGGAAACGTGCAAACACACGGGCCTCTAAGACTTTGGCTTAAAATAGACAAATTGTCCCTCTGCCTCATTTTATTGGCCAAAGCAAGTCACAAGGCCAGTCCAGACTCCAGGGATGGGGTAACAGTTTCCACCTCTGTGTGAAAGGAATTGTAGTCTCATGACATAGGTCATGAATATAGGGAGAGGTGAAGAATTAGGAGCATGAATGCAATCATGCTGCAGACTCCCCCCATGTCTTCCCTGGATTTTCTCAGTGTCTATTCCAGTGTATTCCTACATCTCAAGCTTTTTTCCCCCAGCGTTGTTTGGTTTCTGGACATCTTCACTGTTCTCACCCTAACTACAATTGGTGTAGTCTGCCAGGTGAGTCCCAAGATTCCTGGTTTTCCCTTGGCATTCTTTCTGTTTTCTAAGACTGTTAAGGAAGTATCCTTAAAAAATAAAAAAAATAAAAAAAAAAAAAAGAAAAAAGATATTTTTGGACATTCTTAGGAAATGGAGCAAGAGAGAAAGCAGATTCGTGTGCTCATTTTGCTACTCTGATTCAATCTCCTCTGCTGTCATTTTCAATTCTCAGTTAATATCTATCTTGGTCGGGGATTCCAATATAACAGGCTTATAGCACCTGAAGCATTAAACACAACTGGCATTTCAGTGTTCCCACAGTCACAGTTGTATGCTGAAGCTATAGAAAGCGAGGTGGCTGAAAAATCACTCTTTCCCAGGTGAGGGATTTAATTAAGCAGCAAGGTTGAAAATCAATGTGGAAAAATCTTCTAGGCTCCAGCATATTTTATTTAACCCAGTAACCTAAGAAACTGTGTGTCAGTATCAAACATGATGACTTGGCTGCTGGTTTGGTAGCAATTGCAAATACATAATAAAGCTGGAGACTGGGGGAGGTACTGTTCCTGAGGGTGAAGGAAGAGACTGCTGAACCTGACCTTGGATTTTATAGTCTAGCTAGAGACTCTGTAATGGGCCCAGAAGTGAATGGTCCAGAGTGCATGCCCCATGCTAACCATACGTTAGAGTATGGCACTTACTGGAATAGAGGCTTTAAGTTTATAGAAATACCAGACATACTCCTGACAGTGTGAGATGGATTCTATCTTGTTCTATAAAAAGCTCCACCAGTGTCAGAAAATTGCTTGGTGAGTGAGTATAGTTAAATGTATTCTTTTTTTTTTGAAGGGAGGGTTACTAGGGATTGAACTCAGGAGCACTCAGCCATTGAGCCACATCCCCAGCCCTATTTGGTATTTTATTAGGGCCTGGCTTTTGCTGAGGCTGCCTTTGAACTCAGGATCCTCTCAGCCTTCTGAGCTGCTAGGATTGCAGGCATGTGCCACTGTGTCTGGCCTCAACCATAATTCTTTATTTTTATTTTTCTGTTTGTTTACCTGATCATCCAACAAATATTTACAGAATGCAGATTCTGAAAGAGCCATTTTACTAGGTGGTAGGTGAACTATGGTGAATAAAATCCTCACTGGAATGAATATTATGGATACTAAGTAAGTAAATAGTTAACAAAACATTTAATAAATATATAACTAATAATAAATGCATACTGTATATGCGTGATCAATGTACACACAATTGTAAGTTGTCCCAAGGGCTATGAAGGAAATAAATAGGAGACAGCCATAAAGAATAAAAGTGGCCACCCACTGAGATTAGTAGAATAGTCTAAGCCTCTGGAAGAGACAGTTAATACCTCTCTTCACTGCAGGGAGGATCTTTCTCTGGGGCAACAACTGCTTAACATCTGAATGAGCAGACCTGTGGCCTGGGATTTGTATCCCCCCTGCCTTTCCAGGTACCACCTAACAATCTCAGCATTCTTTCCCACTGGCTGCACTCAGAATCCTTTCCACTCTGTAATACTTTTTTTTTTTTTTTTTTAATGTGTTGATCAGTTTTGAGGTCCTACAGGCTGGTTCATTTCCTTCTTAAGCAGCTGATTAAGTCCATACTCTTAGCCACTTCCCTTCCCAAGGCTCTCCCACTCTGGATCATTGTGCACCAGCTTTACCCACCTACCCTGGGGTCGGACCAGACAATAAGGGAAAGGCTTATGCTTTTGAGTCTCTAAATTACTCAAATTAGCCCCTCTATAGGGAGCCCAAGCAAACCCCATGGCTTTCCATGCATAAGCTGCCCCTGCAGCTCCTGCTGGTTGTTTCCCTGACTCCCAGGCACAAGCCCCATGTGGCTCTTCTTGGCAGCCCTTCCCTCCTAATCCTTTCTTAACTTAGTTCTCTTCTGCCACGGTGCTGGTGTGCTGTGTTGTGCCATCAAAGAACTAAATTAAAACATTGTGCCAAGCAGCTTTTCATAGAGAGGTGAGCCTTGCCACGGGTCCCTGGGGAGCAGAAGTCTCTAATGCTTGCCATTCTCCTCTGCCTGGTTGTTCTGAGGATGGACATGGCAGTGTGAGACTCTGCCTGCAGCTGTTTCACACTTATGAAACAGAATCCCTTTTCTGGCCCAACAGTTATTCTCTTTCTTTCAGGTGACTTTATGTTTCTGATTCATTCTATCTAGATTTTGTAATTTCATTCTTTATTTTCAAATTCTTAGAACTAATATGATGAAGCTTCAAATACTTAAAGTTTTTTTTTTTTTTTTTCCTCCCTGTGCTTAATTCAATCAGAGCATTCGAAGTAGAGGTCAAAGCTCTGCTTGCACTGCAACCCAGAATTATACACCCTGGACCCAAAGTCAGAATCATACACCATGACCAAAAGTATAATGCCATTCATAATAATAAAAGTATCAATTTTCTATTTTGTGAAAACAGATCAGCTCACCACATGGGCTCTTCTCTTTAGCTTGCTTAGTAACATTTGTCATAGGCCCAGAGTAAGATGCTCAGGTTGGTTATATCACGATTTATGGGAAATGTTGAAATGGTAAGGGAACCATGGGTTAGCAGGAATAGAAGCAAAGCACCTAAAGCTAACTGTAGAATTATGGCTTCACACTGAGGAGGATGCAGTTAATTGCGTGTGACTATGTGTATACACATGCCAAATAGATGACTGTTCTCTGGGTTCATTTCTCAGCAGTCCCTCTGCATCTCTCCTTTCTCAATTTTCCACATGGGCATTGGGACCCATCTTTTCCATCACCAGATGAATTGGCTTTAGGGACTCTGCAGGTTGTGAATGCACAGAGAGTGTGATCAGTGCAGGCAGAGCCTGGCTGGCTGCATGGATACAGATGTTGTATGGCGGAAGCTCCTAGAGCTGACCTAAGCCCCCACTGCCCAGCCCTTCTCCATTCCCCATGCAGATTCCAGAAGTGGAGACACTGACACCCTCCTGAGCAGGTCACTTCTTCCAAAGAACACCTTCTCCACTGTCTGACACAACTTGAGACCCCAGACTGGCTCTACTTGGAGAAGCACAAAGCAGCAAGATCAGGGGTCTTCTTTGCTTTCTAAATGATTTGGAGGTACTGACTATTCAGGAATTCAGAGGAAGTGTGTCATTCCCTACTCTTCCATCTCTGTTTAGTCAAAGGAGATTATAGGACAGTCAAGTTCATATTTTTTTTTCAGTGCCCATGGTATTTTAGCACTGGAATTACAAAGATGAAAAGATTCTCTAAGCCTCAGTTTTCTTAACTCTGAGTGCAATATCATCAAAAAATTTTTTTGAAGACTAAATGCAGTAATATTTTGTACAGCACATTTAGATAAGTCCACAACAGATGGTGTCCATTATTGTCATTAAGTCATAATTACAGGCCTCAGGATTTTGATAATCTCAGAGGATAAGGATGTATAAGCTGGTAATTTATAGTGAGTCTCATCTGTGAATGAGAAACAAATAGTAGCAGGACAAAACCAAGCATGGAACTGATCCTAAACAAAAAAATCTCCAAACACACAAGTGTGTTTGCATCTCAGCTATCTCATTTATATTTTTATGCTTATGTGTTATGCATAATAAATATGTTATGAACTATATTTACTTTGTGATGTTGCTATGTGGAAATCCTTGGCAATGTGAACGATATATGATAAAAATGCTGTTTTCCTCCCAAGTTTGTAATATTTCACTTGAAAATTAGACGATCTAGTGAGCATTGCCCTTTACAAAATTTTTTTTTTTTTTTTTTTTTTTTTTTTTTTTTTTTTTTTTTTAGACAGACTCTTGCTATGCTGCTGAGGTTGGCCTTGAACTGGGATTCAGGCTGGGGTTGCAGACTTGTACCACTGTGCCAGGCTGCACTGCCTTTCAAGTGAGTGTTCCAGTATTTTTTTGTTAGGGGCAGTTGTTTAATGAGAGTCTTTGACTTTGACTTTAGTGGCTTCAGACCCTGGTCTGTGGTGCAATTCAGAGTTTTGGAAAAGCTTCTCCTTGTTTTCATGTCAACCCCTACCCTCTTACCCCTCCACTCTAGGTAGTGACCACAAGGGTATATCTGGGGCCAGGAGCTGGACATAGTATTCCAGTTTGTCAGTGACTGATTGCAATGGTGACATCGGCAGGGTTGAAGAGGACAAGCGCATAACCTGGAGGGGGGGCCATGGTATTCGCTGAGTGAAGTGGGCATTTTTTCATACAAGTAAACAGATTCTGAGAGACTCTTCTCCTTGGATTCAAGGTTTGAATCCATGATTAACTCTACTAAATCAAGCTTCCTCTGGTACTACTCGTGCCTTGCCAAAATTCATCAGAACTGCTCAATTTACACTGTAGGCATTGTGGGACGTCTTTAATAGGTCATACCCTTTCTCATTCATTAGACAAAAAGAATCCCAAATCAAGCTTACAGCAAGCATCATTGCTCAGCCCAAACAGATGTCCTAATGGGAAAAAGCATCAGGGCAAAACCAAGTTAATAGGAGCAAAAAAAAGGAACTCAGTTAAATGGCTTCATTAATTTTAGAACTACTGCTTAAATTTTCACTGGACCCATTTCCAAATTTGTATTATCCTGGTCCAGATCTTTTACAGTTTGGGCACATGAGTAGAAGGTAACCAGTATGAACTTTGTAGTATGAATTTGTCTTACGTTGATATTTGTAAGACTCTTTGCAACTTTCCCAAGTCCATAGGCCAGCAAGAGTATTCAGCTGAAGGACTATTTGGAAGGAATTTGGTAAATGTTCCTGAACTGTCATGGATCACGCTCTCCAGAACCTAATTGAGAGAGGCATTTGAGTGAGCGGGAGGCTGCTAACCACATTAGTGACATTCGGGAAGATCTGGGTTTCTTGACATAGAGCAGCAGCAGAACATAATATGCATCAGAGACTTTCCTCAAATAGCCTTAATTGCATTTTGATGTCCTGGTGACTGTGAAGATTATTTTTAAATCAAATTGGTGCATTAGAATTACATTTAGCATTAATTAAGTTGATGCATTTGCCAAGTAGTAATGTACTTAGAGAACGGGAACGAGACACCAATGGGGTGTTTTTCTGCCTTACTCTGTCTCAGGGGGCCTTACTTTCTTATTTTATGGAGGGTTTAGGAAACCTTGCAAGGTGAAGGACATTAGAATGTAAGTCATTGGCCAAAAACCAAACCCAGACCTGGGCACGGAGTATCAACAGAGAATCAGGAAACCTGCCTGAGTTCTGGTTTTGTGTCTGCCACTGGCCCACTGCATATCTTTGGATCAGTCGCAGTTGTTCTCAAATCTGGCAGACAATCAGAATCTAGGACAGCATTTAACCATGCAAGTGGGGTTTAACTCTGTAGGTCTAGGTGGAGCCCAGGAATCTTGATTTTAGTAATATTTCTAGGAGATTCTTATGGCTTGTAGCTAGAGACTTTACCATGGTAACCAGAGTTTTCTCCTAGTCTTTGCTTTGGTAACATCACAGTTTTGCTAAAAGAACTCAAGGGGATGCTGGGGGAAAAAACTGTGAAAGACTTTGCAATGGGCAGAAATATTACTGCTCTGGTGACCTGTCGAATGTACCATTTCAGGTTAATTTCTCCTCTTCCAATGCCTTTATTTTACATCTCTTGAGAACTATAGAAAACTGATAATAATGAAAATCATTCTTGTGCATAGAAATGCAAGTGAGTTGTGTCTGGTAGAATCTCATCAGTTATTATCCCACGAATGCTGCCCAGTTTTGCATCTACTTGTAAATCCACATCTGCATTCCTCATTGCCTGCAGATGTGTGATGCACTTAATTCTCCCTTGAACCAGGTATGGCGTCTTACCGGTTCTTTCTTCATTTAATTAGTTAAATAAAAATTTGACATGTGATCATTTTACGTTTGCATGAGAATCATGATTTTATCTTAAGAATTTCTCCTTTAACAGAAGTGACATTTTATGAACACCCTACAGATCACAAGATTCCTGTCCTTAACCACACGACTGTAAAAAAGTAATGTGAGCAACCTAGTGGGATAAATTAATATACTGCCTAAATCCACTGACTAAAGAAGAATTGAGACAGGATGGATAAAGGGTCAACATTTCACTTCATATTTCAAATTAGCTAGTGGAGAAGATTTTGAATGTTCTCAACATAAAGAAATAATAAATGTTTAAAGTGATATGCCAATTACCCTGATCTGATCAATGAGGTTGTATACACTTATTGAAGTATCACAGGGTATCCCACAAATACATACAATTATGTGTCAATTAAAAAAATAGGTCTAACTCCTTACAAAAAAATTATTAACTTTTTTTCCAGAAAGGAAATCTACCACAATTGACATAAGATGAAAATTGTGGGTCAGAGAGAGACTCCCTGGGTTCTGACTCTGAACTTCCACTTTCTACCTGTGAGATCTTGGGCTCAGTTCTCCCACCTCCCCTCCCAAAAGATTAAGAACCATAAATTGTCTCACTGGAAGATGAACTAAACAGCCAGGTGTCCATTCACTAAGCATTACCAAGTTCTAAGGCAGTCTTTCCAGAATCAAGACTGAAATGGAAATAGTTATCGAATAGACTCCTGCCCCTGCAATTGACTTCACCATCTTTTTCTGGAAGGGGATGTGCATTTGATTCTCATGTGGTACCTCTTAAAGTAATTCCTTGCTCTGAAGTTTAACCCACTCTCCTCAAGGGAAAGGGGTTCACAGACACCATTGACCTCTCTTCTTCTGGAAGCTCAGTGCTGATGAGGCCTTCTTGCAGAACCCTCCCTGAGCCTCCAAGCCTGCTTCAATGTCCCTCTGGGCACCTATCCCTCCTTACAATACCTCCCACTGGATTATAACTTCTTGTCCTCTGCTGCTCCTAACCCTGTGACCCCCTGGAGCTCTTTGAGAACGAATCCTGGAAACAGCCATACAAGGGTTAAAAACAATTTTAAGTTGTGCTTTGAGAAAAGTGGGAAGGGGTGAATTCAGGCTATCATATCTCCAGAGGTTCTTGCAAATATTAGCTAAGGAGACCTGTGATTGCTTTCATTGATTCATTCATGGAAAAGGAGAGGCTGCTTCCAAGAGTTTGGAGATTCATGAATCTAAAACCTTATTTGGGGTTTATACATTTTCCTTGAAACCCCTTCCCCCAATTTAGGTGTTCTAACTTGCACTGAAGGGGCAATTAACTTGTATCCTTTTTAGAATCTGCTAATATTGGGGAAGCAATTTCTGCTGTCAGCTCAATAAGCCTTTTTATCTTGTCCTTTTTCCCCATTATGAAAAATGGCCATTATCATATAAATCTGGGAAGAACTAATAAAAATGAAAATGACTTAGATGTGGAAAGTTGAAATGGATTCTTAGGAATAGGCATCTTATGGCACTAAAATATGCATTTTAACCTTTCAATCCTCTCTTTGCTCTCAATTGTTTGTTTCAGAATCCTTAAGATGCTTTAAGCGTTTGTGTTTACTTGGAGTTATTTATATCTGCTAATTATTTACATGAAATATCATGTGTGTGTGTGTGTGCATGTATGAATAAATGTGCGTTTGTGTATGAACAAGTATGTGAATGTGTGTATATATGTGAGAGTGTTGCAGAACATGTGTGAATCAACTGTGATGGTGAGTGTGATTGGGAGAGTTTGTACATATGTGAGTGCATTGTACACCTACACACCCAGATGGGCAGAAAAATGATTTGACTCAGTCGACGTGAATTCATGAGGCAGAGCGTGACATCAGTGACACCAGTGCCCATTGTGATGGGGTTCTCATTGATTATTATAATGGGATTCTCCAGTTTGTATTTCAAGTAGCATTTTAAAGAACTTTGCTCATGAATTAAGGTGACAGTTCATAAAGTGTAATTTTTAGGACTCTTCAGAAACTTGACAATAAGCCTTATATAAGAAATTAAGCCTTAATTATCCATTACCTATCCAAGCCCATTATACCCCAATAGAGGGACTTGAGTGGCTTTTTAATATTCTCAGACCTGCATTCATTAACAATGGTCTGGAGACCCCATGAACAATGGCATTATATCTTAGGTGTCAGTGGTAAACCTGCATACCTATAGCATGTCATTCCAGTAACTGTAAAACCTACTCAGGATAGTATCCGGAATCACACAGCTTCCTTATTGCTGGACCAATTAGATAAAGACTCCCTGGCTGTGCTGGAAGCCCAGAGAGGGTGTTTCACTGTTTCCTCTGCCAAGTCTTTAGGGAAGTGTAAATGAGTTTATTTAAAAGACTGTGAAATAAAGATATAGTGAAAACATGAAAATTATGAAGAGAAGTTATCTAAAATATACTGTGCATCTCATTTCACCCTGGGCATGAAATCCCACATTTTATTTATATGATCTTGTTTAACACTCATTCTCCTAGGAAGGAGAACATAGGGCTCTGAGAGATTAAGATTGGCTCAAATTAATGCAAATACTAAGTATCAGAACTGGAAACCAGAGCCAGCCTATTTGACTCCCAGACATTGCCTTTTCCTGCCCCACCACCTTGCGATCTCCTACTCTAGACTCTGATGGTGGAAAGAGTAAATCACCATGACCAGCTCCAAAGGTTGGGGTGGGTAATGGTGCCTTAACAGCAAATAAATTTATGACTTTTATTTGGCACTGAAACTATAGAAAAGCAGACGGTGGGAAGCCTCTCTTGTGTATAGCACTTGGAGATTAAGTATGGACCTCAGCACTTTAAAGAGGGGCTAGCAACTGGCTCTACCTCTCCCATCCCAACTCTGAGTGCTTCAGTAAAGGCTCAGCAGGACATCTTCCTGATTGCCTTCAACCCTTTGATATTTATTGATGGACCATGGTTCCTTTGGGTCTCCCCTTCCACAATTTCTTCTTGATTCATAATATTCACTGGGCTTAATGACTGTCTCCTCCAGGAAACAGACCCTGGCTAATGCTTCTAGCTTGCTTTGCATCTCCATTAATGGCCCATTATATTACCATGGACTCTATTTGCCTGCTAATTGTCCAGCATGAGTTCAGATCACTTCCATAATGCTTATTCACTCATCAAATATTTACTATCAGCTAGGTTTCAAGAACAAACCATGCTCCAGGTTTTTAAGGGTTAGTAATTACAGAATTGTTCTCATGGAGTTTATAGGAGAGAGAGGGATTACCCAAATAATTTCAGAAATATAAAAATACAAGTGGAGATAAGTGCTTTGAATGAAAAAAAAAGTAGTGTCATAAAAAGTAGGTTTTAGAGGAAACTAATTCGGTTTGAGTGTATCAGGAAGGGATGTACCAACGAGGTGAACTCTGAGCTGTGATCTAGCGGATGGATAATAGTCAAGGGGCACAGTGTGTAGGTGTGTGTTTGATGGAGGAGAGGGTGGGTGGATATGAAGATGCAGGAAGGAAGCAGACTGAGGAAGAAAAGTTCCTTGGCAGGTGGTAGTGTTCTCTCTCCTTTTGAGGAAGAAGAAAAAAAAAAGGACAGTGTGAATGAGACTGAGAGGTCACCAGGGATGAGACTGGAGGTCTGGAAGTCTTATAATATTCTGTTTTTTATGCAGAGGCAATGGGAGGACTTCAGAGAGTTTGGAACAAATACCTGAGTGTCCTCAGTAGCCCTAACACACCTTGTACCTCCTTTTCACAGATCAGGAAGCAGAGGCTCAAATGACTTGTGTAACTTTTCCAGGTCTCATGGGTGACTACACAGCTGAGCAGGTGGCTTGGCTAGGACTTCAACCCAGGCCAAGTGATGCCCACTCTTTCTATCTTCAAACATTCAGTGAACCCATGCTGCCATATTCTCTGCCCCTACTGCCCCCATTTCTTAATTCTGAAAAGAAAGCATCTACTTTTTGGAGAATGAAACAGAACTGGTTGGAATTAACATTTTTAAGTTTTCAGTGTACCAGAGGTTGTTATCTGAATCCTGTAAAGGTTCAGAAAGTCAGATCATAGGCCCTATTGTTTGAAAGAGGAGGGGCAGCAGTCTGAATCCACTTTGTCCAGATGAAACTTGGAACTGCGTACTATTGCCTAAGAATACTTTCCACCCCAAAGGCATGGTGGGTGGTTGGGGGCAGGCAAGACTGGAAACAGAGGCCAGCTAGAATCTTCTACAGTAATCCAGGTGAGAGGTGAAGGTGGGGATGGATACTGTAAATTTTAGGCAGGGGTCAAGTAGAAATGGCTCATCAAATACATTTGGAGCATGAGGTTAGAGATGCCTCCCTGACTGGATTGTGACCTGGGCACATGGTGACATCATTTGCCCTTGGGAACAGGTTTGCAGGAGGGAGGGTAGAGCTGCTCTGTTCTATCCATTGCTGGGTAGGCAGGTGGGCAGGTGAGTCTGGAGGTCTGTGGAGAGGTCTGGACCCTTGGCTTTTGGTAGAAAGAACTTCCCTTATTATTGGGAAAATTTATAATGAGTGATTTATGCTGGTTGGCTTTGCCGTCTAGGTCTTCTTTGTCCTCTAGTTCAGACTCTATCATTTCCTGTACTCTCATCTCCTTTGTTCTTTTTCCTGAGAACCAGACCCAGCATGCTCCCCCAGATCAGAATACAGGTGGATAAGACTGGTATTTTATTGAAAGGATTTTTCCCCCCATATGGTTTGAGGAGGAAAAAGATAATTCACAAAGCCCCAGTTCATTCAAGGAATTATACCAAATCCCCAAAGCATTGCCTTACACATTCTAAATCAAGTTCCTGGCTTTTAAAATGGGAACCTGTAATCTCAAGGAAAAAAAAAAAAAGTGTGATTTATCCCTCCAATCTTGCAGTGCATGCAATGTAGACACTCCTGGGAATGAATAGTCCTGTTTGCCTCGAAGCAGACTGTAAACGTTTTGAGTCGTGACCAGACAACTTGACTTTTAATGGCCTGCAACCAACTAAAATAAGCACACAAAGTTATGACCACCACTAGGAAGCCAGACATTCCTCGGTATCCCCAGTAACTTTCTGTATTTTTCTGGAATTGCTTTTTTAAATCTGATGACTTCAGAGTAATCTTCTATTATAAAACAGTGGGACCGGTACAACAGGGAGTGGTTAAATTTTAGACACCCAAATGAGAATCTTGAGGCGCACTCAATATTCTCTACTTATTACAAAGCAAATATATGTCACTCTTGTGTCCATCTGCAGGTAGTAAATGGTGGACCATTGGCGTAGCAAGGCACCATCTCAGTAGAATCCTAGGATGCTCCGCTCCAACTCATGGTCTTGTCATATGCCTGATGAATAGGGTGCACTTGATACATGCCATCCCTTCCTCCTGCCCTGATGATGTCAGAACTGGTGGGGTAGTGTTTACAACTCCAGCCACGGAGCAACGTGGGAATTTTACCCAATGATGGAGGAAATGCAGATACATCAGAACTTAATAGTCCGAACAGAACTAAGGAGTCAGTATTCAGGCCCTGTACTCTGTTCTGGAAGGGCAGGAGAGCCACTTGGAAGCTGACTTCAAACTATAACGGAGGCAAAGCTGACCCTGGGGTGTGAGCCAGGGGAAGTTGCCAGACTGAGGCAGGATATATCAATCAGCTACTGAGTCTCACCGGTTGCTGTACCCACCATGAGGGCAGCTGAGCTGCAGAGCCTTGATGGCACAGGGGACCTAGAAAACAGGGTCTAGTTGCTGTCCTTCAGTGACTCTCTTCTAATTTTACAGGGCCTTTGGAAAAAGTGGGAGATGGGCAGGGGACCATATGACACAGGCTTGAAGGGGTGGAATGTCAGCTAGCTCAGGGGAGAGGCCAGGATTTCTGTGGCCATCTAAAGGGAGTGACGGGTGAGTGTTAATCTGGCCTGCATGGTATTTGGACAAGCAGAGTCCGCCCCCAAATGAAAGTGTTCCCCATTGCTCTGGCAATTGGGTAGTTTAAAAGTAGTAATTGATCTTTCTTTTTTTAAAAATTTTTTTCCCCTTTTTTGAGAAGAGGGAAGAATGAATCTCCAGGGGCGCACTTGACTAGAAAAGCAGCCTCTTCTCTCCTGGCTCTCATGTACGAGAACATAGAGGCCCTTTCCTCCTGAGATGACTCATGGTTTAGTGTCATGAATGAAGGAAAGAACAATGCCTTTTCCTTTAGATAGGCCAGTGAAAAGGCCCCATTATAAAAATTGCAATAACCACTGGGTGTTTATGATGATTAGGCAACATGGTATGTGTCTTTTTGACTTCAGCCTCACAACTCCCTTAAGAAGTTGAGGCCATTATTAATCTTTTATAAATAAAGAAATCAGAGTAATAAAATGTTTATAAATTGCTTAGGTCAAATAATAAGTAGGATGTGAGCCCCACACTGACTCTAGATGGACCACTTCTAAAACACCAGGAACTTCAAGGTTTGGTGGGGAGAAAGGTTCAGTGTTCGTCAAGGTCACAGTACTCACCTTACCCTCCCAAGTGTTGCGGTGATCCTGAAGTGTATGGGTCCCAGTTGACTAATAGCTTTCAATTTGATTCTCTCACCAATGTTATTTGTGGATTAAATACATTTGTTTTGATTCACTCTTAGACTCCAGTGGATATCCAATGCTTTTAATGCTTAACTATCCTTAAAACTCTCATTAGTGTTTCTGTTGAACACATACGAAAACAGTGCTTCTCAAAGTATGGTCCCTGGACCAGCAGCACCATGCAGACTAGTTAGAAAGGCAAATTCTCCAGCTCCACCTAAGGCCTGCTGAGTCAGAATGGGAATGGGAATGGGACCCAGCATCTATGTGTTATAGCCCTGCAGATCACTGGATGCATGCTAACATTTAAGAATCACTGCTGGGTGCAGTCACGCAAGCCTGTAATCCCAGCAGCTCAGGAAGCTGAGTTAGGAAGATCGTGGGTTCAAAGCCAGCCTCAGCAAAAGTGAGATGCTAAGCAACTCAGTGAAACCCTGTCTCTAAATAAAATACAATAGGACTGGGGATGTGGCTCAATGGTTAAGCACCCCTGATTTCAATCCCTGGTACCCCCCCAAAAAATTACTGCACCAAAGCGATTATATTTTTTTCACAGGGAAAAACATTAAAACATGAACTTTAAATACTTCTCAAAAAATGTTTTTACCTCATTTCCAAGTCTTCATTTTCCTGTGGTACAAATTTGTACAAGGCAACGTAGGTGTTCATCTGTAATGGGTCTTTGGAAAGAGGTCCCTGAAAGAGAAAAGAAAGAAGAGCAAGAGAAGGAAGGAGGAAGAATTGGAGAGAGGAGAGAAAGAAAACTGGACATAGAGGCGTTATTTCACAGTAATATCACTGTACGGATCTTAGGTGTTAAAACAGGTAGCCATTATTAATGACTTTCTCTCAGCCTTAGGTTTATTTTTAATTCTGTTTAACCGAGGAAGATTTTATAAAAAAGTTTGAAAACAATTATTTGGAACTCATTGTCAGAAATACTACACTTTTCCTTGATACAGTTGTATGATTGTCTTCTTTGATATAGTTGTTCATGAAAAATGTCACAGGGTTGGTCCCAGGAATGGCAATATTCTCTATAAAGAAAGAGGGACCTGTGAACAGTAACTAACAACTCTCACTTGCTAAAACAGACATTCTATCAGTTAGTTGAGAGCTAGTGTTAAGTGTATCAAAGGATACCAGGTTTATTTATCTGGTAATTAGCTCATTGATTTTGAGGAAAAAGCATAGATTTGGGCATCAGTTTATATCAGGTACCACCCTCTACTGGTTATGAAATTTTGCAATAATCCTAATAAAAGTACCATTTTGATAGTTTACTATGTGCCAGGCATAATGGATATGCATTAGCACAACTGACCTTCACAGAATTGTTAGGTAGTTAGCACAACTGACCTTCACAGAATTGTTAGGTAGATTTTCTTACAGTCTGCAATTTAGAGAGTATAAGAGACTTATATGTGTCACATACATATTAGCTATTATTATTAACCAAATTTTAATGCTCTAGAGACATTTATATTTTATAAAGACAAGTTAAAGTCATATATTGTGGTATATAATTACATACTACATTTGAACATAAATAATAAATATATACTATATATGTATATAATTACATGAAAATTTCACACAACTATATGTTCCCTTCTTACCTATGATTTTGTTTGCTATTTAAAGCTCAGTTTCCTTATATCACATTATTCTACTTTATTATAATTATACACATACATATGAATAAGCATATAAAATAGAATAATTGTTTATATACTATGAAGTATAGTCATAATTCTATAATGCACACATCATGTACTATATGTCAACATACATAACAATATGACAGAAATAAAAGATACAACACAGTACTTATCCTGTTTTCCTCTTGTTCACTGTGGTATTTCTATTTAATCCATACTACTATCCCATGGCACATTATGCTGCATTGTGCTATTTTATACTTTAAAAATGCTATCCTGGGACCCACTAAATGGATTTCATGACCCACTTGGGTGGTGACCTGCAGTTTGATCTAAGTGCTCTTGTCTGATCTGTCTTCTGTGCTTTCCATAAATACCTGGTGGTTTGTGTTCTTTGCTTGGTCTTTGAAATCGTCAGTGCCATTTTCTGGATACGTAAACACTGAAAGAGACAAGAGAAAGCAGGTGCTTTATGAATCCAGTCACCACATTTGGGAACCATGCCTAAAGGATATTGGTTTATTTATTCCATGCACCATAGCGTCTACTTCACTACTCACTGTCTTTTCCTCATCCTTAGTGATCCAGCTTTCATGTTCTCTTCTGTGAAACACCCCCTGACTCTCCACACAGCATTCTGCAGCACCTTCTCTGCACTCCCACAACCTCTGTGCACACCTGGCTAGCTCGTTTCCTTGCATTGCTGGGCAACCAAGTGTTCAGAAAACTTGTAACTGTTTGGTAGTGTTCTTCTGAGGAGCAGAAACTGTGTCTCTAATCTTTGTTGGATATATCAAATCACTTGTTAATGGGACGGTGGGTGGGATAGCATCCGATTATTTGTATTTTTAACAACCTTTTCTAAATATCAGATTCTTTGTATTAAATATCTTTATTCTAGTCCCTTAATGACATCTATATTCTATTTTACAGATTAAAGCTTTAGTTTTAAACTTCAAATTATTTCCTTGATCTCTGGCTTTCAACACATGGGACTATTATTTGGTTTTTCTTTAGTGTAGTCTTGGAATGTATACTTCTCTTCCTTTACAATTGAGTAGTTACTGTGTTGGATTTTGATAGAGTAGTTACTGTGTTGGATTTTGCCTTCTCATAACAGAGAGGTGTTTCCACTGTACATATACAGAGCTGTGGGAGATTCCTGATGGAGGGAGGGGGCTCTGCCTTAGTTAGTTTGATCTGCCAAATCTACCTCAGAGACCAGCAGTGTGGCCTGATGTGTCTTCCTTAAAAATATGGCAAATGTTTCCAAATGTATACAACAGAATTGCACAGTCTAAATGTACCACTTGGATGACTTGACGTTTAAAATAACACATCACTGCTTTATTCTTCTCCTTATTTCCCTTCAGATCATAAAGAAAATATCAGTAGAAAGAGCGAAGCACATGGTGGAAAGCTCTAAACCTATTTCATAAGTGCACTGACAATTTTTACTATCCTTAAAATAGATTCAACAACAGTGAAGTGGAAAACACTCGTCAGAACAAGAGCCCCTGTAAAAGTCCTGAAGTTTATTAAATATCTATTCTACTCAGTTTATAGCTCTAGAGTTTATGGATGCAATTCCAGTGTGCCTAAGAAGCCCATATGCAGTCATACGCACTCTGGTTTGTTGTACCTGGAAGATCAGCTCAATTCCAGGGACTCTGTCAGCCTCAGTGCTAGACCGCTCAGCTTGGTGCTTAAAAAGTTTAAAAAAGAGCCATACCTTTTACTGGTATTCTGTGATTACCTGAAATCCGGCTGCAAGTACTTGATTCTATACATATAAAACTAGATTCTTCTAAAATAATATTAAATATTTTTTATAGAAACATGGAAAGAAAATCTTCCTAGAAAATTCTGGTCTGAGGCTTAAAAGATGAACTACATCATGTATATACATGATGTTCAATGATTTTGCAATATTATAATTTCATTTTTTTTTTTTTTTTACTTTTTAAATTAAATATCCATCTGGTCCTCTGATTCAATTTGGACCATTTTTGTGAACTGTGCTGAAAATTGTTTAAAGTGACCTTAAATGTGTTTTTGGATACATGGCTGCAAGCAGAATGGGAAGGTCGCAAAATGATTTTCAAAATCTATTCCTCTGAGCCATTTCTAAGATTTTGATTTGAGGAGAGAAAAGTCTGGTAAACTGTTTAACTAAAATGGATCTCACATACCCTTTATTTTTGGTGCTTTAAATTCCTCTAAGGAAAATGACTTGGTTATTCATTTCACCCATGAAAAGTGTTCAAAGAACATGTCCACCATGCAGGTGTGTTTTCTAATATTACAGAAACAAAATGAATCTTAGCTTTGGCTTCATCCCCAAAGGACTTTTTTTTTTTTTCCTCTTCCATATTCTCACTTCCTCTTTCACTTTCTAGGCCTAGGAAGCCCCTGCCCTCCTCTGTTTTCTGCAATGATTATTTTGCTTTTCTTTTTAGACCCGGTAATGCAGCAAGTTACATTACTGAATTATCTGACATTGACCCACATTTCGGTCCTTTGAATAAATCCAACTTTGTTATTATGCAAAACCCTTTAAAAAAACATTACTGGATGACGCTTCCTAGGATTTTTGCTTTAGATTTCTGCATCTATATTCAGGAGGGAAACTGGACAGTGATTTTCCTGTCTCCGTCCTTGTTTGGTTTTGGAGTCAGTATTGTAAGAGCCTCATAAACCAAGTTAGAGAATGCTGCTGCCCTTTCTCCTTGATGCTTTTTGGTCCTCTGAAGCAGCTTATGTAATGTGGACATTGTGGATTCTTTAAGTGTTTGGGAGAATTTACTTATGAAATTATCTGGGCCTGGTGTTTTTATTGTATAAAAACTTAAATACTAATTCTGTTTCTCTAAGGAGTAGAAACACATTTTCTATTTGAGTCAGGCTTCAGTCATTGATATCTTTCTTTTTTTAAGTTAATTTTTTGTTTTAATTAGTTATACATGGCAGTAGAACGCATTTATGCACTTGGATATGTCATACATAAATGGGGTATAATTTTTCATTTTTCTGATTGTACATGTTGTAGAATCACATTGGTCACACAGTCATATATGTACATGGGGCTATAATGTCTGTTTCATTCTACACTCCTTCCTATCCCCAGATCCCCTCCCCTCCCTTTACTCTCCTCTACCTAATCTAAAGGAACGCTCTTCTTCCCTAGGCCCCACCCTTATTGTGAATTAGCATCCTCATCTCAGAGAAAACATTCAGTCTTTGTTTTTTTTGGGGGATTGGCTCATTTCGCTTAGCATGATATTCTCCAAATCCATTCTTTTTGATGTCAGCTGGTTTAGAAAACGTTTTGAATTTTTCTGGTTATGACATTCTTTGATTTTCTTTTCCATCTGTGTTATGTTCCCCTTTTTGCTATTGCTTTATGTTTCATCTCTTTCTGTTACCTAAAAATTGTTATTGGTGGTAAGTTTTATTATTTACAAAAACACTCAGGATTCATTGATCTTTGTTTGCAATTTAATAATTTCCTCTCTTTTTTCTGCCTTTTGGGGGGTTTATTCTATTTCATTTTTTAACTTCTTACGTATGATACTCAAATTATTATCCTTTAGACTTTCTTGCTTTTTAATAAAATTGTTTTAAAGCTAAGTACTCTAGTCACAACTTTAATGCTATCCCACAAATTACGATATATAGTGTTTGGGTCATTCCTTAATTTCAAATATATTCCAGTTTTCATCATGAGTTCCTTTGGACACATGAACTTTTGAAAAGTGTGTTTTAATTTACCAAAATTATTGGTTTTCCTGGTTATCTCTTTGAGTATTGATTTTATCTTGTTTGTATTGTGGATAAAAAGATGTGCTCTCTATAATATCTAATGACTTAAAATTTGTGAGGCTTGTTTTGTGGCCTTGAAGGTAATATGTTTTTATTATTGTCCCATGTGTTCTTAAAAAGGGTGTAAATCCTGCACTCTTTAGGTTGAGTGTCCTTTTGAAGTCCATTAGATGAGGCTTGTCAAGTTGTCAAATCTCTCCATCCATACAGAATCTTTTTGTCTATCTGGCTTGCCAATGAGTGAGAGGCATTAATATTCTCTGATAATAAGAACACCGATTTTCCTAATAATTCTCCTTGAGTTTCTATCATTTTGAGGCTATGCATTAAGTAGAGAATATAGAAGTTGAAAATTTTTATATTGTGATGAAATGAACATGACTGTGAAATAATGCTTTTTATACTTAGTAACTGTTTCTTTGGTTTCAAAGTTCACCTTCCCCCATATATTAAATATCTACAAGAGTTTTTTGTTTATTTGTTTAATATATGCCTGTGATTAACAATTTACCCTCACCAGTTTCTGTACATAAAAGGTAATTTATTTTGCCTGTATTTTTCTTGTTTATTCCCATGGTAACTTTAAAAATTATTTTACTTTCCAACTTCCCACTTTTTAAAGTTTTAGATATTTATTGATAGTGTACAGGTCATTCAAAACTTTGGTCTGGAAAACTTATTGGGTTGATTTTAATCACTGGTAAACTTGAATTACTTCCTAAATATTTATTTTACATCTTCTATATGTCCCAAATTTTCTATGCTTTTTCTTCTATATACCTCCTCCCCCTTTTCCCACCTTCCTTCTTTTGAATTGATTGGCTTTCTTTTCTCCTCATCATTCAATTTTGTTGACTTTCTATTTTAATATACTTTTGTTATTTTAGTAGTTGTCTTGGAACTTTTATGACATGAATTCAAACAAAATCTAAAGTGAAATAGCTTAATCTCCTCCTGAATGAGAAGAGGATCTTTGAATACACATTGTCAATTTAAATATGAATTTTTTTTATATCCAAAATGTGCTTATTGGGATATTTTCACACTCATCTTGATTCAGACTGCTTTTAGTGCTGCTTCCTCCTGAAGGAATATCCTTCTGTAAGTCTTGCATTTCCTCCTTTAGGCTGGCAGTGGATAGTGAATATTTTAAATAATGTTTAGCAACATTTAAAACAATATTTTTTAAGGTAGCTACTGTTTGTCTAGAATTAACCACAGGTTTAACATTTTCTTTGCTCTTCATTTCTTCTTGCTACTAAGTGTTTGTATTGAGTTACTTTATTTGTGATTCTGGGTAAAAGTCACTTTTCTTTCAGCATATTGAGGGTGTGTCACCCTTATTTAGCACCTGGTATGATTTTTAAGAAGAACCTGCCAATTAACTTTCATTCCTTTGTTTGTAATACATCTTTCAACCTGTATATAATGTTTTCTTTTGTCTGTTCTTAATGTTGTCTTTTGTCTTTGAAATTCTAAAGTTTCACTAAGATGTGGTTAGGCATAGATTTCTGGTTCATGGAAAGATGTTTAATAATTCTGGAAAATTTTCCAGTATCTTCTTGAACACTTTCTTACTTCTATTCTCTTTCTATGTACTTTTAATATGTCAATTAGATACATGTTGAAATTTTCTCACTCACCTTCCACATCTCTTTTACTCTCATAGAAACTCCACTGCTTTGTTTCCCTGGATATAATCTAATTTCTTTAGCTCTATAGTTCAGGGTGCTAATTCTCTCTTTAGCTGTGTCTAATATGCTATTAACTTTATCAATCACATTTTTACTTATAAACTTTTAGAGGGTCTACTTAGTTTCTATTCAAATTTTCCTATTAATTTTGATAGTCTAGTGTTCCTTTATTACATTTTTCTAGTTCATTTTAAATAGCTATATGTTTCTTTATTTGATAATTTCAATATATACAATCTCTTGAGAGTCTGATAATAAAATTGTTTTTTTCCTGATAATTCTCACCAGTGGTGGCTCATTTTCTCATGTTTGGTAATTTTTTTTTGTTAGTTTATTTTCTTTGGAAGTCTACTGTGGGAAGTTTTTGAGGTATATAGAAGAAAAAGCATAGAAAATTTGGGACATAAAGAAGATGCAAAATAAAATATTTAGGAAGTAATTCAAATTTACCAGTGATTAATGAAATCGATTTCAATGCAATAAAAGACCAAGGTTTTTCAGACCAAATTTTTAAATGACCTATATACTATCAATAAATATCTAAAACTTAAGAAAGTGGAAAGCTTGAAAGGAAAATATTTTTTTAAAGTTCCCATGGGAATAAACAAGAAAAATAAACCAGAAAATAAACAAGAAAAATACAGACAAAATAAATTACTTTTCATGTACACGTGGGTTTAAATTCTCTTCCTTCAGAGACAGCTTACATTTACCTCAGCTAAATACATGGATACAGTACTGCTTTTGGCATTTTAAGGTAAATTAAACAAGAATTTCATATTGTTTTACTTTGCATATCTTGGTAGTATAGATTCAGTCCCTAAAACCCAAGTAGGAAGAACTTGTT
Source organism: Callospermophilus lateralis (assembly GCF_048772815.1). Taxonomy (NCBI): domain Eukaryota; kingdom Metazoa; phylum Chordata; class Mammalia; order Rodentia; family Sciuridae; genus Callospermophilus; species Callospermophilus lateralis. The sequence goes on along the minus strand of NC_135305.1, from coordinate 199,288,527 downwards.
CTTCGCTTCCTTCCTTCCTTATTTTCTCCCTCCCTCCCTTCTTCCCCTCCTTCCCTTCCTCTCTCCCTCCCATCCCCCATCCTCCTTCCCTCTGTTTCTCTTTCTTCCCCTATTTCCGTTCTTCTTTTTTTCCTTTTCCTTCTCCACCTAAGTTCAGGCTGATGCACATATTCCTCTGGAAGGCATTCTTTTTTGCTAGTGACAGGAAGGATGCCTTTTGCGGTGTCAGCATTTTTCCAAAGGGCCTCTCTTCCATCCTGTTATCCTGCACACTACCCAGTTTTCTTCCTCATTGTTCATATGGGGGGTCTTTTATTACCTACACTGAAGGCTCCAGGTGTGTGCAGAATAAACATATAAGCCTTCACCTGCTTATATCTCTGAGTTCATCTAGATTCATGTTTTCTTGTCACTTCTAGACTCTAAGGAATTGTCTTATTTTGTTGTCAGCTCTCTCAGTGCATTATCTAGAAATTTCTTTAAATTTTTTTCCTTAACAGTTTTAAGAGTGCTAAACAGGGAAAAAAATCATCTGGGTATCCAACCTTCCATATTGCTGAAAAGAGAATCTTCCGTACTTTTAAAGACATCATTACCTGATCTGGAGACTAAGTATGTATTGCAGAAATATACCATAAATATTTACATCTGCAATTTAGGAATTGCTCACTGGAGGGGGACAAGAATCAGAGGTATCTGTCAACTGAGCCATTAAAATATTCTGGGGGAGAAGGGTGACAACTTTGAGATCTAGAGCCTATGAATGCTTAAAACAAGAATAAATTTTCCACATCTGAGCTTGCCTTTTCTCTTTCTGAGCAAAACTTCTTTGCTTAAGTACAAAGTGAGGTAATATTGGTTTTGTAATATCCTCAAATGGATGTGATTAACCCAGTCCTTTTTGAAGAAAATTTCTAGGAATTTGTATTGCTTATGTCCTGCTTTCTCTGTTTCTCTTCCAGGAAAACTGGGATCACATACAGTCATACTGAAATGCAATTATTGAAGGCAGCCAGTAAAATTATTATTTGGCCTTTCAGGCTGAGACAAGCAGCCCAGATATTTCTTCTTTTCTTATTACTTTATTATTAGTGAAGTTTCTAACAGTTAAGCCAAAGGTGAAGACCAACAAATTTTCCACTCTATGTCTATAATGCATTCAAGAATAGTGTTGAAAATAATAACTGAAAATCTCAATCTTGCTCAAGATAATTTTTAAGAGAGAAAAACAGATTACACTCTTAGAAGTAAAGAAATTAGGATGAATTATATATGCTTCTAAGGTACTTCAGAGATCTGGAAGAAATAATACCTGTGTGAAATATTTTTTTAGGTCATAAATGAAACATGTAATGCAGAACCATTTGTCATTGGCTTCACAGATACCACTTCTAGAAAGCCAGTCCCTCTTGCCATGACTGATGGAACCCTTGGGAAACTGGACTACATGAGCTGGGGATATCCTCCAGTTGTTTCTCAAACTGCATTGATAGGGAATTAAAATCAGTCAAAGGAAAATATTTGAAGCAAACTGCTACATAATTAATCCCCCTAGCTTCCAAGGGGATATTGTAAAGAAAGCTATTGCTGATCAAAGGAATATTTAATTGCTCTCCAAAGCTTTTAAAAAGTTTGTATTTTACAAAATTCTTTCAACTGATCTCTTTGAATAAGGCTGTGAAATTGCCCCTTAATATAGAAGGGATGGAAAACAACCAACTGTGTTTTTGAGTGATACTCTGAAGCTTAGTTTTCTTTTCTGTATGGTGTGTGAGTGTGTGTGTGTGTGTGTGTGTGTGTGTGTGTGTGTGTGAGATTGGAGGAGAGGGAGTTAGATTAAAAGACCTCTAATCCTACTTCTCAAACTTTAATGACCATATGAACCACAGACCCATATGCAAATACTGATTCAGAAGGTCTGGATGACTATAGGTCTGCATTTCTAAAATTCTTCTAAGAGGTACTCTGTCTGCTGGCCCAGGAACCACGCTTGGTCTAAGTTAATTCTCTGACCCTTCATGACCTCATGATGACTTCGTTAATAGCAACTATGCTTCATGTTGATGATTTCTAAGTGTAGCTCTTCATACCACAAAATTTCCTTAAGACCACCTTTGGAGAGAAATCCTCAGGGTAAATACAGGACTTAACTACCACATAAAATGAATAGAGCCAGATCTGGGTAGCTTAGGCAGAGTTAAATGGTGGGCATTTGCTGGGCATAAGTCTGAGAAGCTGCAGAGAGGATTTCCTGACAGATTGGATATGAGGTATGAGAGGAAATGAAAGTCAAACCTAATATCAAAAACTCTGGCCTGATGGATGGGTTGATAGAGTTCCTATTTACTGAGCAGAGACGATTGTGGAAAGAGCTCATTTCGGTGGCTGGGTGGGAGCATCAAGAGTCAAGTTTGTGTGTTACAGCTTTAAGGTGCTATTCTACATCCAGAGGGCCATGATCAGTAGGCTATCAGGATCTGGAGGCAGCAGGAAAGCCTAATGCTGAAGATGAAATTTGGCATCCTCACCATTACAGATGGTATTTACATTTGTTAATTCACTCAAAGGTCACAGTGATCCTATGGATTTGGCGTTACCATTATTTTCATTTCAGAGTAGAGGTGATTGAGGAGGAGAAAGGCTAGGTCGTTATAATTGTGTGACTTCAAGGTCACACAATTATTAAGTGCAATGCTTTGCCTCCAGAGCAAGGATGCACCAAGGACCTAATATCCAGTGGTAGTGAGAAGGACATCCGTGGTGTTGGTGGGAAGAGCATCAGGGGAAGCATGAAGGCACTTGGACTGAGTGGATGACCAGACTTGAAGCCTGAACATGCACGTTTGGGTCTATATAGAAGTCTCTGGTGAGTTAGTTGCTCAGATACTGAATGCTGGGGTTACTAACCAAATTATATTGCTGGACCTGCAATGCCAGATGGACTGGGGCTAGGCTGATCCTGCAGTTGGTACTGCCTGCTGGGAGGTTCCCCTGGCAGCCAACACCCTCTAATGTGTCTCTCTAATGGCACTGCTAAGTGCTCAACCAATGTTTGCATCCATCTAAAGTAGTGTTTTCCCCATGTAATGCTAAAGAATCCTCACCCTAGCAGTGAGCTTTAGCAGATGTGTGTGGGCTTGGCAAGCCCAGGGTGAGTGCTGATGCTTATTTAGGAAGGAGAGTCATGGGGGTAGCTAAGCACATTGTGCTTTATGGGACCCACACAGACACAGTCCTAACTAGAGAAGAGACATAAATGAATTTCCAGAGCTAAGGCTGTCGAAGCAATATCTCCTAAGATGCTGCTGCCAAAGCAGCTAGGCAGTATTGATTGCAAAACTTCTGCTTGCAGACTAGAAAAGGCGGGGTGACTACTCATGTGGAACATCTACCCAAGGCAGCACAGCTCCATTCTCAGCAGACAGGGACTGAAGCCTGGAGGAGCTCACTCCGCCACAAAAATGCTCTCAACTCAACCTAGGTCAGGATCTGTAGCCTCCCTAGACTGTGAGCAACCTGAGGATAGGTTTTATGACTGCTGAATTTTTGCTGGTGATTATAAATGCTTCACAAACATTTTTTCAATAAATGAGTGAAGGTTAAATGGTAGTGGTTGTCAAAAATGGCTTGCAGAGAATGTAATATAAGGGTCTGGCTGTGTGTTTTTAATCTTTAAGAGATTTTTTTTCATGATTTTAATGAAAAATACTATGTATGTGGAATTTAATGAATGTTTTAGAAATTATTGTAACAAGGGCTTAAGCTATTAGAGGATTAAATAGTATTGATTAAGAATGTTTGGATTGTATGATTCGTTTTTTTAGTTTTAGTCATCTCTGCTAGGTAGCAGCTATGTGTTAGGAGCAAGCTCCCCTCGCTGATGCCTCTCCTTCACCTGTTTCAGGTACTTTAGATGTAGTGCAAAGTAGTTGCTCTGTAGTATAGTTTTCTAATAGAATCTATGACAGGGGAGGAAATAACACAGTCACAGAAAGGTCTGGAAGTGACTCCTGAGCCTCACTATGGCTAAGCCCCTAAGGTAGGAGAATTCAAGGAGGTGTCAGAATCAAGTGTCTGAAATTGACCAGGAACTATGCCCCGTTTCCTTCCAGAATACTGATATTAGATTTTTCCAGATTGGATTCTAGATCTAGAAGAGAAAGAGAGGGGACTGGAAATGGACTCTACCTGAATCCTGACTAATGTGTTCCCATTTGTGCTGGGACAGTTATGTCACTTACCACTGTTGCTGCGTTTCCTTAGGTCATACCCGTCTCCTGGCCCATCGGTTTCTTCAGGAACCTCCACAAGGTCTGAAGTCTTGAAGGAAAGAGGAAACAGAACAGAATGAGCGATGTTATATCAGTGGGCCAACTGAGCAGTGGTTTTCATGTCAGTAGAAAAGCTAAGGTGGAATTTGCACAATGCCTGGGAAAACAATTATCGGTGTTTTTTTTTTTTTTCTGATGGCTAACTTCAGGAAGGCTGTGTGTCCCCTCTTGGTCCTCATGTGCCTCCCTTCAGGCTCAGGCTTGGCCTTGGTAGGTGCCCAATGAATGCTGGATGAGCTTCTTCCCAGGAAGAGACAACAGAGAGAAATCAGAATTCCTGCCCATATCCTGTCACTTAAAAAAAAAATCTCAATGAAACTATAACTCTTTGTGTGGGTGAGCTTTAAATACTAAGTATAGAGAACCAGATGCACTATTGAAGGATGACTACTCAGGTAGGAATAAAGTGCTATTTACATTGCTGCCAAAATCAATTATTTTTGTAATGTTTATTCTTCCTGTTTTAAAGAAGAGAAGGCATAGTCCTTCTTTCATCTAGGTTTCAGAAATAATAAAGACAGCAACAATGGCATTCCAATTAGTTAATGGTTCTTGATTACTTACCATGTGCTGTTTTTAAGTATTTTGCATGTATCATCTCATTTATTCTTTACAATAATCCTATGAGAGATTCAGGTAGAAATCTGCATCCCAGAAACAGTGATTTTCCTGGAGGTCCCACAACTAATAAATAGTGGGAGGTGGGGTAGTAGGCTCTGGAATTGCCTCCAGAGCTCAGCTCTGAAGCACTGTGCTCCATCCAATGATATGTTGGCTGCATGGGCTGGTGAGAGCCTTCAGGGTTATCGCATTGTCATATCAGATTGGTCATGGCCATGGGAACTGGCACATGTTACAATTCAGGATCAACTCTAACCTGGTTGGTTAAACATTCACCAGCACACCACTTATGGCCACTTTCACATGATCAGATATCCTAGCTCCTGTCTACCTCTTCCAAGAGGATGAGAAAAGTCACATTCTAAAAAATAATTTGTTTACATGTTATTGGAGTGGAACAAGATAAGTTCACCTTCCTACTTTCCTCATCAGCTCTAGAGCACTTGAAAACCATCCTCCAAGACAGATTTTTTTTTTTTTTTTTTTTTTTTTTGGTACCAGAGATCGAACACAGGGATGCTTACCCCTTGAGCCATGTCTGCAACTCTTTTTATTTTTTTATTTTGAGACAGGGTCTTGCTAAGTTGCTTAAGCCTCACTCAAGACAGAGTTTTGTTACAGTTTAGTTTGAAGATTTTTTTTTTCCAGACAGTTTACTTTCATGATACATCAGAAGGAAACAAAAGAAAACACAAGGGGGAGAAAGAAACCTAACAACCCAGCACAAGGTCCTCATCATTCATACCCTGCTCTTTTTGAGGCTTATGATTTCTACACACAAATGCTTTACAGGGAATTCCATTATTTCAATTTAATCTTATGAAACTGAGATTATTCACAAACTGACCAGAATACGTTTTTTAAAGTTACTTCAAAAAAACCAAAGCCTCCCCAAAGCCATCAAGCTTTTTATATTCTAGAACATTCTTTGAAAACATAACGATTTGGAAAACCATCAGGCGACAATGTAGAACAAATGCCTCCTCAGCCCTGGAAGAAAATAAACCTGCAGAACAAAGCTTTGCTATGTGGGAATGAGTTAGCTTTAGGACATAACAGCATTAAAGAATGGCAAGGGGCTGAAGTTCATTATCACTTGACCCTGCAGGAAGGAAGCAAAATCATTTTAAAGTACCAATCAATTGTCTCTGTTTTCTTCTACAGAGGCAAGTTGGTCTCTGGGAAAAGAGTGAGGTGACAGATACTCAAGTACAATTTGATTTTTCTTTGTCTCCCTGTGGTTTTCAGAACAATGCCTTCAATAAGCAAGACTCCAAGAAATATTTACTGATGGAATCAGTACTAGAATAACTGGACAGTGAGGAATGACGCCCTATTGACACAATCAGAAACTGTGCTTTTTGCTCCTAAAATCAGTTTACAGGGTCCAAATGTTGTTAGAGATGAAAGCGAACTGAGCATCCTTCAGTTATTCCTCTGATGGTTTTGCTGCTTCTTAGAGTTAGCCAAAAATGAAGGCTAAAGTGTTCATTGCAAACTATGGAATGTGTCTAAGGATGTCTGTCTCTTTGTCATTATGATCAGTAAAGCTAAGAACTGCAGGAGAAGTCAACCACCTACTCTTTATATGGATAGTTCAAGGTCATCCCTGGGGAGCCTCTTCTCCACCCTTGCCTCACCTTGGCTTTCTATTTATCTTTTCTGGAATGCCTGTCTCATATAAGAGTGGGAAATGCTTATGTTGGAGTGGAATGAGGATATATTGGCTCTCATCAGAGACATGAGAAAATGCAAGTCTGGTCAAAATGCAGGTCAAAGTGGAAAGAAGTCTCTCTTCACTCTGATCAGTTTTATTTGGGCTTTTCTTTTGGCTTGCTAGGTGGTAGCTACAAAAAGTCTTGACTTGTAAGGGACAATGGGTGAAGGGGTACGGGCTGCAAACCAGCTCTATGTGGCTCTGGGGGAAGCCACTCATTGGCAGCGCAGGTCCTTCTCATTCCCTTGAGAAAGGTATGATATGGTCAATAGGATCTGGCAGAGGGTTATCATCCTTTGATCTTGTTTCCAAGCTTTAGATCCACCCTTCTGGTTGCTGTACGTGTGTGATTTAAAGCTGTCCACACAGAGCAACTGTGAATAAGACAAAGAAAAAGGAAGGAGCTGGCAGGGCTGATTTCCCTGGAACCAAACTTAAGTACTTAATTCAAATTTACTGCCAGCTTTAGGTCCTTCTTTAGAAGTTTAGAGAGTTTGGTGTTTGTTCATTTTTTTTTCTATACACCATAGATTTAGTGAGAATTTGTAATGGACAGTTGAATGTTTCTCAAATTTTGGTGGGTGTTGGGATTTTGGTGGGTATTGGGATCATCTGGGTTACTGATAAAACTCACTCTTCTTCTGTGTTGTTATTAAGTTCCCCCATCGAATTCTGATGCCCACCAAAGTTTGAGAATCACAGATATAAGAAATATTGGAAATAAAATGCAAACAGAGCGCTTGCATTTAAGCAGGTCTGTCTTAGTGGAAGAGGTGATTGGAAAAGCGAGAGAACAATTAAACAAAAAAGCAAAAATTACTAAGCATTATATAAACCAGTTGCTATGGGAGAACAGGGAACAGGGAAGAGGTGCCCAGCCAAAGCAGGAAGCTCTGGGGGATGTTATCTGCAGAGTTAGAGACAACAACGTGTGGGTGACCAGACAGAGCATGGCTTTTCAGAGAATTGTTCCTGGAGGTTGGCTGTGAGAAATGAAGTGTTATGTGGACCCTGGAAGATTCTGAGGTCTGTCTTCAAGAGTCCCTCATTAATTCTTCTCTATTTTTCAACCATTTCTCAAGTGCTCACTATGTGCCGGAGACCCTGCAAGGTCCTAGTGTAGTGAGGTAAATAAGGAAGGAGCCCCTGATGTATAGACACTTAATATCTAGTTAAGGAAATGGATGCAAAAGAAGATAATTACTGTGTAATCAAGTATATCCAATAAGAAAGGAGCTCTTGAAAGTTTGTGGAAGGGAATGGCTGGTCATGCTTGAGGGGGTCTGGGGACTCTACTTTTTATTTGATAGAAATCAAGTTATATCTTAAAGAATTGCAATTGTAGAGAGCAATGTTTTCTAAGATGTGATGTCAAGAGCTTGGTGAATTCAAGGAAAAAAAAAAGAAAAGCCTTGTATCATGGGAGCTTGCATGTGAGAAGTTAAGTGTTTGTGGACCCCAGAGGATCCTGCCATCAAGAGTCCCTTATTGATTCTTTCTCATTCTTTAACTATTTCTCAAGTGCTCATCTGTATCAGCCATGCTGAAGAGTTTGGGCGCTGTCCTTCCAGCAGAAGTGACTCAATAGTGTTTTAATTAGGAAAATTGTGCACATATTTAAGGGATGATACAACTTGAGATGCTGCTAAGATTACACTCAAAATGAATAAAGTAGCATAAATATTTCTTTGTTGTAATCTGGGTGAGATATAAAGAGTTTCAAGTCCTGAGAACTGGTGACAGAGAAAGGCTATTAAGATGCATATTTCTGAGTTCTGCCTCATGAAACATAATCACCAATGGAGCACAAGAACAGTCTAGATATGCTCATGTTGCAGTATCTGTAGGACTGGCATGGTGCTTTGGCAAAAAGTTAGGACTGGAAATATCTAAGCTTAGTGATAATGATTAGAAAAGAGAAATGTAAAGATCAACCAGGAAGAGCATGTAGAACAAGAAGACCAAGCAAAAGCAGATCCCTGGGAAAAGTCCAAATTAAAGAGCAAGTGGAAGTTGAGTCAGAGAAGATGAGCTGAGCAGAACAGCAGAACCTCCAATGAGTCATGGGTTTCCGACAAAGCCTGGGCATAGGCCCTGTCAAAGGAGGGCTTTGGAAAATACTCTTTTCAAATCCTTGTGAATGGATGACACCCTTGTTTAACTTCATAACTTAGGTTTAAAGGAAATCCAGCTAAGGCTTAGATGCTCAGTGAAAATAAAGCAGCAACCACTTCCATTTATTCAGTGCAAATTATTCCAGTATCTATCTATACATAGATACTTTATGTATACTAAATTATGTATATATTTAGTATACATAAAGTATCTATTATGCTAGATTCTTTATGTATACTATTATATCATAGCAAATACTTTATGTAGTTATTATCATTATATTATCATTACCTTACCCATGTAGCCATAACAAGTTTATGTAGAGCCATGCATCACTTAATAACAGAGATATGTTCTGAAAAATGCATTTTGTCATTGTGCAAACATTCTTGAGTGCACTTACACACAGCTAGATGGTATGGCCCATACACACCTAGGCAATATGGCGTAGCCTATTGCTTCTAGGCTATAAACCTGACGAACATGTCACTGTACTGAATACTGTAGGCAATTTTAATACCACGATAAGTATTTGTGTATGTAAACATAGAAAATGCACAGTAAAAATACTAGGCCATAAGAAGTTTTCAGCTCTGCTATAATCTTATGGGGCCACCACCATACCTGTTGTCTGTCGTTGATTAAAGTGCATATGATGCATGACTATCATATAAATTCTATTCCTATACATTTTATATATTTTCAAAATTACATTTAGCACAATTTTAATTATTCATTCAATAAATGAATTAAAATTATCTTCTAAACTGCCAAATGATAATAATCTCTCTGCAAAGATCATAGGGATTCAGGTATCTTAAACTGTCACAAATTATATCCTCACTGCTTTGAGGCAGTGTCTTCTGAAGCTAAACATTTCCATCTTACTATGAAATCCTTCAGCTTTCATGTGGCATGGTTATTGTAATATCCTGAACAAATATATATCCTAAGTTCTTATTTTTAATAAAATGGCATAAGGCATATTCAGGTATATTGTAAAATAATGCCACCACCTTCAACTTTCTCTTCTATTGGTTAGGTTTTCAAAAATTAGTAAATGTGGGCTCTTTATTTGTGTGTGTTAAATTGCAAAAAAAAAAAAGGAAAAGAAAAAACTCATTAGCATAAGTGTTATGCATGAGCCAGGAAAAAGATTAAAAATTATTTTATAATTATTTGAGTGAGATAAATCAGTGGAGTTTCTGAAGAACAGAGTTTTCAGTGAATTGATTTCTAGAACGACCAGGTAGCATCAGAGACCCACAAATTCATCTACCTGCAGGCTTGATCACATTCCCACTCCCTGCCTAGAGTCTCAGACTATCCTACGAATAGACCTGCAGCCAGTGAGGGAGCTGCCTCAGCTCAGCCCTGAGGACACCCCCAGGGGTATGTGCTCTGCCTTCTACTCCTCCTCTAGTCACCCGATGATGACTCAGAGGGGTAGACCGTTTGGAGGCTCATCTGTGTCCTGCCCTAAAGTCCCAGTCCTGCAACCTTATGCAACCTTATGCAGGCGTTCCTGAATGGCCATGTGCACTTGAAAGTCCTTGCCATTTCTTAGGAGGGATGGTGGCTTTCAGCAAGGGTTGGAGAGTTGTGTGGCATCTTGGGCCATTTATAGAAATTATGAATGGGAGAGCCAGAGACAGGGTGGGCACAGAAATACATTAAATAGTCAGTTTAGGTCAGATGAACCAAAAGAGGTGTTTGGGAGGGTTAGTGTCCCTTGGAGAGAGGTTCTACTGAGTCACAGATCGAGCATTTCCAGGGAGGGCCATTTTTCTGTGAAATCAAGGGATACTTTGTCTTAGAAAGGAGTGAGAAAATATGAGAAATAGCTATCTTTTTTAACTGGGATAAAGCTAGAAGGAGAAATGCAAACATCCAGACCTTCTCTGTTTTTGCCCATTGTTTGAGTCAAATATTTCTTTTATTTTTCCTTCCTTTCTTCCTTCTATCTTTCTTTCTTTTTTTGGGGGGGTGGGGGGGGCTGGGGAGGGATTGAACCTGGAGGAGGTGTGTTTACACGAGTTCCATCTCCAGCCCTGCTTTTTATTTTTTTATTTTGAGACAGGGTCTTACTAAATTTCTTAGGGCCTTGTTAGGCTGCTGAGGCTAGCCTTGACCTTGGGATCCTCCTGCCTCAGTCTCTCCAGTCACTGGGATTATAGGTGTGTGCCACCATGTCTGACTCAGCCAAATATTTCTTAAGTGTTGACTGATATACCATCTAATATTGGTGACAGGATAAAACAAAAACAAAAACGAAAACAAAAAACCAAAACCGGTATATGGGAAAGTCATGAGGCCAAGAGTATGATCGTTGAGCAGAAAAGTAAAATGTGCCCTGGGCGTTGACAACAGAAAGTCAGCCCTTAGTGGCCCAGAGCACTTTGAGTTACCCTTTGGAGGTAGCCTGACTCTCAGAAGAATCATCCTCATGGCACATTTGGGTGAAATCCCTTACACTGTTGCACCTGAGGCTGGCCCTGCCTGAGACACCATGAGTGAACTGAGGGGGCGGAGAGGACAATTACAGAGGTCCTGTGAGGTGAATCAGAGCCACTGCCAGAGCTGCCCTTCTTCGTTCTCTGGGCCAGGGAAGTGCCAAAGCGAAGGGTCTCGTAGACAGGGTCCACCTTATTGCCACAGGCTGCAACAGAAGAGAAAGCTTTTCTGAGAAAGCTCACCGGTGAGGGCCCACCCCGCCCACCACGCATCACTCCTGGGTTATCATCCTCCGAGAAGAGAAGCAGGTTCTTTGCAGCTGACCTGGCAGCCCTGGGGAAGATCCAGCTTCCCTCACAGACGTGACCTCCACACCACCATGTGCACATTCACCATGGCACCCAGAACTTCCAGCCAGGACTCTGCCCTGAAACTTTCCCTGAGTGATTGGTTTTCCTCTTTCCTGATCCATCCCCAGGACTCCAGAGGGAGGCTCTGCTCCCTAAGGCACATTCTTGAGACACAATGTTGGCAGCAGGGGGCAAGTGTTTTTCCACAGGGATTTGAAATTACCAGGCTTCATAAAGGTTTAAAAGGTTTCCAGTTTATAAATTTCTACTTTAAAACCTGTCCAGCCAAAAAGGCAAAAATAGGTGTCAAGATTTTTAGAGACAGAATGAAAAAAAAATAAAAAAGAAGAAAATTGAAAGGTATTATAAAAGAAGAAATCTAAGCCAGAATATCTATAAATATAGGGCATTATTTAGGTCCTCATTTAAGAATAACTGATATTTCCTGAGTTCCCACTTTATACTTATTGATTATAGTGTATACTCAGTATATGTCATATTTATATCAGATATACTGTCATATCAGATACTATATATTGTATCTATCCCTATCTATCTACCTATCCATCTATCTATCTATCTGTCTCACAACAACTATGAAAACAGTGATTGCCCTTCTCAGTTTGTAGGATCTAACAGATCCAGTTATTTGTGCAGAGAACAGTAGGCCACCAGCTCTGCACATGTCTTTGAGAAGCAGTGCCCCATGATCTTGCCACTCTTCCGTGCTGCTCATGACTGAGAAAGCATATCAGGAGCCTTTGGGACATGAGTGTTTTTCAAACTTCACCAGGATGGAAATTTTTTGAAGAATTTGGTCCACCTTCTGTTTCTCCTCCAGCAAAACAATTACAACCCAAGCAGCCACCAAACAAAGACAGCCACTGTTTTACTTTTTTAATTTGTTCTTTCTAGATATACATAACAGTAGAATATATTTTGACGTATCACATATACATAGAACAAGCATAACTTGTTCCAATTAGGATCCCATTATTGTGGTTGTATATGATGTGGAGTTACATTGGTTGTATATTCACATAGAAGGATAGGAAAGATATGTTTGATTCATTCTACTGTCTTTTCTATTCCTATTCAACCCCCCTTCCCTTCATTCCCCTTTGTCTAGTCCAATGAACTTCTAATCTTCCCTTCCCTTGTTATGGGTTAGCATCCACATATCAGAGAGAACATTCTGCCTTTGGTTTTTGGGGATGGCTTATTTCACTTAGTATGATATTCTCCAGTTCCATCCATTTACTGGCAAATGCCATTGGAAGTCCTTGGAGGACAGTACCTATTACAGACCCTGCAGCTCAAAACCCAGCTCAACTCATGAATGTCCAACTCACCAATGGGCATGACTTCTTTAATGCATCCAAACTGTTCATGGATGAGCAAGGGGGAGCTGTAGTAACGCCGAAACCCCTTTGGCTGGAGAGAGAATAAGAAAGAGGGTCTTACTTAATCTCATCGAAGAGATGGAGAAAATCACCTGAGTCCTAAAATTATAAAACCAGTTGGTGTCTCCCTTTAAGATGCTGACTTGTCCTATTAATTTTATAACTCACTGCTGAAAGGAGAGTGGGGAGGACAAAAAGATGAATGGCAATAGCAAGTTATGCCCTATCTAGATAGCAAGTTCTTGGCCCTGGCTTGACATCCTGATTCTTCTCCCCCTGCTGTGTACTGCAGCTTCTGCTGTGTGCCATGCACTCATTATCTCCCAGGACATAGGGATTGCCTTGCATTCCTTTACCACAGTTTATGATTGTGCTTTATTAAATTCATAAAGTCCTGGGCATGAGAAAGCAGACCCTAAGACCTAAAGGCATATCTGAAGAGTTTTCCTCAGAATCATCTCCTATTCTTTCTGGATTCTCTTCTGTGTTTGTGATCTCTCATCTGTGATCTTTCTTGGCTTGTGAGAATGATCACTGAAGAAGGAGAAGGGGAACAGGTGAAAGTGGAAGGGATTCGAGAAAAAAAAGGACACTGCCAATCAAAGGAAGTGGATAAACTTTGTAAGAACCTGGACTTAGAACTCCCAGTGTTAGAAGGGAACTTGGTGACCTGGTTTCTACTAGAATCCTGAGATCTTCTCCAGTGTTCCTGACAAGTGGCGTCCTCCTTTATCTGAGCACTGTCAATGGCAGGAAGGTGATAGGAGCATTCCCTAGCTTTGGAGGTTGGTCTTTGGTGATATTATATCCGAGTGTTAAGACATGGCACCTACTGATCCTAAGTCTTTTCCCTAGAACCAGAAAATGTGATGGTCTTACATTTTTTGAAGACAGTTGTTATGTTCCATTGAATTATTTTCTATAGTAGACACCATTGGCATAATCTTTGGCCATCCTAGTTTCAAATACCCTCAGACAGGCTCTGGATTGATTTTTATCAATGTGAGGCATCAGGACTGAAGCCCACACTCCTGAGATGGTAGGATCAGCTCAGAATGATAAGACCATCAGATCTTTCTTCATTTGGCCAACATGACTATTAAAGTGGTGTGGATTATTATTACTCTGTTTCAATTTTGCCAGGGGGTTGGTTTTAGTCCTCTTTTGAAACTCACTGAGTTGATAGCCAATTAAGCACTAGGGTAACTAACAAATGACATTAGTTTGCCTGGGACAGTGGGGTTCCTAGGATGCATGACTTCCACTTTGGAAAAATCTGAACAGTCCCCGGATAAAGATCGCAATGCTAAAACTGAGAAAGTCCCAACCTGGGACAAGACAGTCATTCTATTAAGGACCCTGACTCCCTCTAATGTACAGCATTTGTCTATAGGGTTGACTTAGCTCCACCTCTTCTTTATCTTTATGCTAATTAGGAAGCCAGTTGAGCAGGACAGTGATTCTGGGGTGACTTCAGAGCTACGGAAGAGCTGGAGTTGGGGCAGGGAGTCTGGGGCTTCCTGTTGGCATGAGCCCTTACCAGCTTGCCCATGCACCGCTGGGGTGCTAGGCCGTCTGTGCACCTGTGGTGGATGCTCATCTTACAGGCTTTGCAGCGCAGTCCGTGCTTGGCATTTGTTCCTGTTAGGCACAGGGCAAACTTTGGTTAGGATACAGCCTACCCTTTCCTAGATACCCCCTAAATTGCTGAAAAAGAGGTTCTTCCAATAACCAGGAAGTTGTTTCTTATGACTTTTCCACTCAACTTCCCAAATGAAAAAAAGACAATGGTAAATTCTTTGATCATCTCCCACGTTTTCTACCTAAGTTATCTGCTCTGGTTTCTCTCCATTTCTTTTTTCTCTTAATTAAAACTAGCAAGATCCACTCTCCTTACTCTTCGTATAGGCCATGTGTTTTTACTTTCCTGGGTCTTACTGAGGGGTGCAGGTCCTATCATTTTACCCATTCTTGCTTGCCTTCCTGTCATGAGGTTTGAGGTCTTAGAAAAAACTCAGGAAAATAACTGATACAGGTGAAATGGCAAAGTCTGGGTGAAAGGGGTGTTGATGATCTTCTGCAATAGAGAGAGAGGACTCAATCAGATACCAGCCCCTGGCTGTTCATTTTAGTGCTGCACCAAGGCCCAAGGCTGAGGCAAGGAGAGGTGCTGGGAGGCCAGACAGATGTGTGGAGTGTAGGAGCTGTAGGAAGATAGACTTCATGGTTCAGAATGTGGCTGGCAAGGCTGGCACTCTGAAAGCTTATCAGGAAAAGGGTGCATGAGGCCAAATGGTGTGATAGCACAGATGAGGATTACACAGATTTTTTGCCCAAGAAGACCACCTGAGAGGCAGTGGGTCTCTACTAAAATAGTCTCTGGGGTGAAGATATCAAAAATAATATGTCCATATAATATGAGTTCTGGGTCCACAGGCACCCAACTATCACAACTGACTCCAGATCCAAAATGAGGGTATCCCAAGATTAAAAAAATCCACCTTTCCCCCCACCAATGTGCTTTCATCCCCTTCATCTGTTTTTCCCCTTTTATAACTCAACGTATATATAGTGGCCAGAGTGGTCTTTTTATAATATAATTTAGTCACTTCTTTCCTTTGCTTAAACATCTTTGAGCAGGTTCTTCTTGGCTTTCTGATGTCACACAAAATGTTCACTATGGTGGCAAAGCTTTGTGGTGGGAGCCCACCTTTGACTCTATCTCAGGCCAACCCCTCTGGTTCACTAGGTTTTAGTCATGTGGACTTCTTTCAGTTTCTTGAATATGCAAACTCTTAAATTCCAAAAGGCCTTGACACCTACAGCTCTGTTTGCCTGGGATGCTGTTTCTACCACTCTTCTCTTGGCTAAGTGACCCCTCATATTTGCATCTGTTGTATTTTTTTCAATCAAGATTCCTTAAAAACATTTCTTCTCTCCAGCCTAAATTATCTTTTTCCTATTATCCTTCCTCCCAGCATGCTGTGGTTATCTTTTATAACATTTATCACTATTATTGTTTACTTGAGAACTTGCTTCTGTCTTCCTTTTCCTCTGGACTGTCAACTCAATGAGGCTTAGGACCATGTCTGTTCATTTGCCTTTGTATAATTCACTCTGAGCCTGATGCCCAATAAACATATATTAAATAATTTTCTTTCTCTTTTTTCTTGGTACTGGGGATTGAACTCAGGGGTCCTCAACCCCTGAGCCACACCCCCAGCTCTTTTTTGTACTTTATTTAGAGACAGTGCATCACTGAATTGCTTAGTGCTTCACCTTGCTGAGGCTGGATTTGAACTCATGATCCTCCTGCCTTGGCCTCCCAAGCCACTGGGATTACAGATGGGTGCCACTGTGCCTGGCTGCATTAAGTGAGTTAATGAAAAAATTCTTTCATAGTCACATATGCAGTGAAACAATGATGACTGGTGTGAGATAGTTATTGAAATCGATTCATTCAGCAATACAGAAAAAGTATTCAAAAGCTAAATATCCATCTGTATTATTTAATTTTAAAGACTAGAAGCCTCAAGGGTATGTTTGAATGATTTGCCCCAAGTCAGATTAGGTCTTGCCTACTTTCACTCTTGCACTGCTTGACCCAAATATTTCCTCTCAATCTGTTTAACCTACATGGAGATAAAGTTGGGGTTAGTTCAATGATAAAAAAGGGAGTGCAAGGACCTAAAACTCACCTGGGAAAAGCAATGGGCAAACCTTTGAACTAGAAATGATTTTGCAGGTGTTGCCTGAATTCTCCTTCTGGGAAGGCATTGTGTAATACAAAGCCTGTCTGTTGACAGAAAGCTGAGGTGACACATGCACACACCATAAATTATTGGGTATGTGTCCATAAATAGTGGTTGGAAAGTCCCTTTTCTTTTTGAGAATAATCACTTAGCTGAAAGAAACTGCTATGCTTTCAAAAGACGAGATGTGAAAAGTAATTACTTATTTTTTTCATTTTCAAATGAGAGAATGCTATTTGTGCCCTGTGTGGAAACGTAAGTAGAAACGTCAAAGATGAAAGTTGTTTCATTGTGTGCTGGACTCTGAAATAGTGTCATTATATATTAAGGTAAATTTTCCTTCAAACCCAAACACAATGATTTCAGTTTTCCATGTCTGTTCTCGTACACTGTTTTGTATGAGTAAGACCACCAGCAATTATTTGGTTTTAGGTGTTTCAATTTCCACTGTGGAATAACAAAAGTGATTGAAGAGGAGAGCTTGTGCTCTGAAGTTCAGAGAATAGTTCAAAGGAATGATTCACATCACAGCAGTGACATTAGTTTACTCTAGCAAGACACAGAGAAGCCATGGTCTGACTTATTTTGTTACTTGTGACTTCCATTGCAAGTACATTGTATTACGTGTGCCTTAGGCTGGAGCAGAGAAGAAAAACTCAGCTTTAAATTTGAATATGTCTAGTATAGATTCTTTAAATTGAAAAAAAAAAACTGTGATATTTCTGGATCCTCAACTATCTCATCACCAAATGGAAATAGTCTACCTACGATCGATCAGAATTGCTAATAGAATACTGTCATGCTACAGATGCTCCTTGACTTATAATGGGGTTATATCCTAATAAATAAACTTATTATAAGTTGAAAATATTAAGTAAAAAGTGCACGTGGTACACTTGACCTACAGAAAAACATAGTTCAGTAACATAGTATACTGAAGAATATTGGTTGTGACCATGTGGCAGATTGGGAGCTGTGCCTCACTGCTGCTGCTGCCCACAATCACAAGAATAATATGCAGTATATTATTAACAAGGTAAAATATAAAATTTGATGTATTTTTTCTATTGAATGCATGTGGCTTTTACACCTTCACAAAATTGAAAATTCAGAAGTTGAGCTATATTTTAAGTCGGGGTATATATATATGTATGTGTGTATATATATATATATATATACACACACACACACACACACACACACACACACACATATATTAAAGGATTTAATAGGTTTAATAAAGATTTCACTGGACTTTGGGTAAAAAATGGACTGGTCAAAGAATTTCCCATTTAGTTATATCAAAACTTCACTAAAGCTACAGTCAAGGTGTTTTTTAAAAAATAGCATAGACTCCAAAGAACAAGTTTACTTAGAAGAGTAGTCAGAGTAGAAGTGAGTTCAACATACAGAGATAGAAAACAATGGACAGTATAGTCAGCAGTTTAATAGAAGATAACATTAGATTTCTCAAAGCAACTTGGAAACTAGAAGGCCATGGAACTTTGAAAACTGTCAAATTTCAAGATTCTGAGAGAAAATGTTTTCCACCCCAGAATTTTATACCCAGCCAAATTATCAAACACAGGTGAAGGTTGAATAAATATATACTTAGGGTTTCAAAATGTTTACTTTCCCCATGATCTTAAAGAAATTTCTGGAGAATTGCCTATTAAAAAAATGAGGGAATAAATCAAAAAAGAGAAGAATATCAGATCTAGTGCACAGCAGAGCTGACATGGAGGAGACGTAAATGATATCCCCATATAACAGCTCTGCAATAGGTGTAGACTGGAGCTGCGAGATGAAGTAAGGCAGTACGCTGAAAAAAGGGGGGACTTAAAAGTTAATTGATTATTTTGAGATTTGACTATTATAAAAGAACTTGGCATTTGAGAAATCTGTGGAAGCATTTGAAAAAAGTACAGATGCATGAAAAAAATTCAGTAGGTAAAAAGGCAACTTCAATTTGAGGAAAATAAAATGTAAGAAAAGAAATGTGATCATAATGTAACACTTGAATTAGAAATTAACAGTAGTCATACATATGCATAAATTGACCATCTAGTTAGCACAAAATTGTGATAAAAGTACTTGGGAAGAGGGAGCAAGGGGACAAAGATTGTAATATAACTCTTTTGAAAAGGCCAGCACATGGAAGGAAAGAATAAGAGGTGGTGCTGGTGGTCTAAGAGCTGAATCTATCTTTTATGGCAGGAAGACAATCAATGTTTGATAAATAGCAGCAGAGCACAGCATTTAGAACTATTGACATAAATGCAAGGGGAAAAAATTAGAGGTGAAAGTGGCAGCCTTTTAGAAGTGAATTTGAGATGGGACAGCTTCCATTTCAAGTACAACCTGTCTTGAAACTGTTCTTATATACTACTGTGACTAAATAAATAAATAAGAAGTCTCTGGAAACAGGATCAAGTTGGCCCCTTGGAACGTTGGAATGATATGACTCCTGGCATATTAGATATAGGCAAAGCATGGGGCCAGTTATTACAAAGTCATCAGTTTTTCCCCTTGAAATTTAAAGTTCTGGGTTAATGCTAAGAGTTTCATGAGTTATGATTAAAATTATTAAGCATGTTAGTCATAATATTCAAATGGAGTTTAAAATGGACCAATGCAAGTCAATAAGGTACCCATTAGGTGTCAGATTCTGGGCTTTATCATGAACATGGCATATCGTTCAACACTATCAATGAGCTGTCCATAGAGAATCAAATGTTAAAGCTCTAGAACATGAAGTTTACATATATGCTGGGAGAAATTTTTGAAAATTTTTTTCTCAAGGCTGGTGACTGACTCTACTACATTAGACGACATACTCCTGTTTTCTTGTTAAATGAAATTTATTACATATGTATGTTAAACAATTGGCCAGACTAATTTTGATAACATTTGTTAATTTGGGCATTGCTTAGTCCTTAGCCAAATTTCATATAATGTCAAAGTTAGAGATAAAATAATGCTTTACAATTTAGATCTCTTAATTGCAGAAGCAATTTGGAGAATGAAAAAAAATGTTTGTGTAAGAAAGTAAATGTAATCATAACATAGTATTTAAATTAATAGTCAACTAATATTTAGTTTGTTTTCAGTTTGTAGAATCATAGAATTACTCTTATATAATATATTTGATGAAAATTGTTGTAGCTTAGATAATAAAAACACCTTTTACTATGAGTTGGGAAACTCTCATCTCACACATACACACGTATAATCTATGTATAAATTTATTTGTGTGTGTGTGTGTGTGTGTATGTGTGTGTGTGTATACAGGTGTATGTCTATCTATAAATCCAGTAGTACTCCCTTTCCTTAGTGAACAATATGTTAAACACCCCAGTGGAAGCCTGGAATCATGGATAGTCCCCAACCCTATATAGACGATGTTTTTTACTATACATACACAGAATAAAGTTTAATGTACAAATTAGATACAGTAGAAATTAGCCATAACTAATAATAAATTAGAAGAATTAGAACAATACACTGTAACAAAATTTACATGAATGAGGTCTCTCTTTCTCAAAATATCTTCTTGGGCTGAATTCATCCTTTTCTAGTGAGGATGTGAGATGATACTGTGTGGTGAGATGAAGTGAAGTGAATGACTCAGGTATTCTGATGTAGCCTTTGGCTATTACTGACCTTCTTACTTGAACACAAGTACAGGGAAACTGTGACAGTTGGTCTGATGATGGAGATGGCTACTAAGTGATTGATGGGCAGGTAGCACATACAGCATTGATACACTGGATGAAGGGATAATTCACACTTGGGCAGGACAGAGTGGACAGCATGAGATCTCTCATCACACTATTCAGAAAGATATGCAAATTTGGAAACTTTTGAATTGTTTGTTCATGGAATTTTCTACTTTACATTTTCAGACTACAGTTAACCATAGGTAATTAAAATGGAGGAAAGCAAAACTATGGCTAAGAAGAGACTATTGTATGGCCATAAATATTTCTTAGGTTGCATACAATATATATAAATGATTCAAAGGTAAATACAAGCAACATAGTCCAAAGATTTTTCCAGGCCCCTGATTTTATTGGTTTAGTTACTGGATCTTAGCAAAGGACCCTACTAGGGATGCCTGTATCAAGAGTGTACAGAGTCCAGAGAGAGCTAAATGCCCATTTCACAAAAGGGTCTCAAAGCTGGAGACATGAAAGCAAAAGCAATAGGTAAGCTTTGGGTGCTCAGGTAGACCCTTGGTCTTTAAAGGCTAGGATCTATACAAATAATAGTAAATATGATAGAGTTAATATTTTTAAACTAAAGACAAGAATATAACTGTTGCTGAGTTATAAAAACAGACAACAATGCACCTAGCATTGTCCATTGTTCAGATAATAAATAGCTTCTAATGCATGAACTATCTCTGTGTACAATCCAAAGCCTCCTGCCCAATACCCTCCCTCCCTCTGCAACTGCAGAACACACCACCGTCCTCTGGCTCTCAGTGTTGCTAGAGCACCTATCACACCAGGCCATCTCCTCCTCTACCATGTGGGACCTAACTTGAAACACTTGTATATTCACTCCTGGCTCTACTGTGACCAGTAAAATGCCTGGCACGACCTACATTATTTTCTCTTTGGAGGGATATTTCAACCCACATCTGGGCCAGACAAATATCCAGGCTGAGAGAATATTGGGGCTTTACCCCACCAATACTATAAAAAGAGCTAAACTTCTTGTGGCCCCTGACTCCTGGGGTCTGGACTCAGGTTTGGACCACAAGGTTTGAACTGTCTGCAGATCTTGACTGTGTGGGCTGGTCTTGTTTGTTATACCAGTGTTCCAATGTGGCCACATCCTGGTTTGTTGAGACCCAGGACTCTCCAAGCTCCAGGGAACTCTCCAATCCAGGCCTGGTACTATTCCTTAAATTGCCTGCTTGACTAGGAAATCAGATGAAGGCGGATTCTGTAAATCACTCCCTCTTCTCTGCTATTAGCTCTTCACACCTTTCTCAAAGCAGATGTTGACATCTGGCAGGATCAAGGAAGCTATGCTCTTCAACGTTTGTGGCTTTGCTTGAGGTCTTCTCCCAGGTAACAGTTCACAGTGTCCTCTGCTTCCTCCTTATGGTATGAATTGTCACCAAGTGTCATGTCCTCCAGGTGACCTACAATATGCTTTGTTATGCCTGAGAGAGAGATGCCTTGGATTCTATCATTGCTTTTGCCTCATACATAGCACCCAGAAGTGCCTGCTATGCTAGACCAACACATACCTAACTATAGGAGTGTTTAAGCACGACAATTTTGTCATAGTTTCATGTAAAAACTCAAAGAAAAAGCAACTGGCTTAACATATATAAATGATGTCTTGAATGGTCACATGGAGGAGCTTGATTTCCACAAATAAATCATAAAAGTATATCTTTAGTGCTACTATGAAAAACTCATGGCTTCAGAAATCGAATCCCAGAATGATTTCAAGAAGCCAGTGCTTCACAGTGGGATTTGAAAAATAGGTACAGAACATGGGATGTATTTCCATTACCTTCACATGCTGTTTCTCTTTGATGTACTGATTTAAAGATTCTAAAGTCACATAAAGTCAACTAAGCCAAATGAAGCCACTGGGAATGATTTTGTCCCTCCTTATACGGAAAAAGAATAATTTGAAAGAAAAAAATGGAGAGGAAAAAATAGAACTAATATTTTGAGGGAGCTTGTCAGTGAATGTATACACACACACACACACACACACACACACACACACATTCATCTGAGAGGAAAGAACATTGTACTAGAAGTTAGAAACCCGAATTCCTGATTCTGCAGAAAGGAATTAAAAATTATTGAGCTCTTGTGTACCATGTTAAACATCACCTGGATATAACCTCATTTTATTAATAAGTGAACATTATATTTTGTATGTAAAATGCTATGTTTTTTTAAAATATTTAACTCAGGAAGGCAAGGATAACCACATCTGGTAACTTCACTGGAAAAAATGAACAAATGTTGAGTATAGAAATCACTAGCTGTGAAGCCCAGTACTGGAACTTTTTCTCTTAAGATTCCAATAGTCCTGTGAGATAAGAATTTTCATTCCCTCATTTTAATAGACAGTGAACAGAAGCCCAAGGATATGCAGTGAGTGAGGAAAGACACCAATTCTGAAGTCCAGTTCTCTTCCCTTCTCCCCCAGCCTTCTGCATATCAGCAGATCTGCTTCAGTTTTCTTCTACTGAAATTGAAAGGAGGTATTTAGGACCCTCTTCAATCTTTGATAAGGATAAAATAAAAATAACAAATATGTAACCACATAGTCAATGAAGATGGATTGGAAGAGAAGTAGCAAGAATTTCCAGGTAACTAAAGTTTTCCTGAGAAAATTCTAGAGCTGCAACTATCCTGTTCCAATACCTCCTTGAGAGAGGCATTCTGATCACACTTGTGGTGGATTACATAAAATAGGTTCTTGGAGGCAACAAAGAGGAACCGTCATTTTCCACTGTAGAGATGCAGGTCCCCATAACAAATTTGAATAAGGGATTATAGGCTCTAGTGGTCTGCAGCCCAGTGCAAGCCCTTGAGAACACCCAGCACGAGAGTGTGGGAAATAGAGTTCTTCCCATTGCACTTGCTATTGCCAAACCTTCAAAGCTGGTGATTACTTGCACATCAGTAACCTGTTAGGAGACAAGGCTGGAAATGCGTTAGCCAATGTATGCATACACTGCTGTTTCTACTTCTGATACACATCTATTCAGCAACTTGTTTTTGTTTTTGTTTTGTTTTGTTTTTGGTATAGGGGGTTGAATCCAGGGGCACTTAATCACTGAGCCACATCCCCAGACACCTTTTCATATTTATTTAGAGATAGGGTCTCGCAGAATTGCTTAGGGCCTTGCTAAATTGCTGAGGCTAGCTTTGAACTTATGATCCTCCTTGCCTCAGCCTCCCAAACCGCTGAGATTAGAGGTGTGTGCCACCAACCCTGGCTCAGCAATTTTTTCTTCTTTCTTTCTTTTTTTCTGGGTACCGGGGATTGAATCCAGGGACACTCAACCTCTGAGCCACATCTCCAGCTCTTTTTTGTATTTTATTTAGAGACACTGTCTCACTGAGTTGTTTAGTGCCTCACTTTTGCTGAGGCTGGCTTTGAACTCATAATCCTCCTGCTTCAGCCTCCTGAGCTGCTGGGATTACAGGCATGAGCCACCGCTCCTGGTGGCTTCATCAACTTATTTTTAATTTTGGAAAATGACACTGAAAATTGTTCTCCTTTGATGAAAACACTGTTCTTATCTTGGTTGATTATTTTAAAAGAAAGAATATAGCCAGGATGGAGAAGTACAAAAGGAAGAATACAAGATTAGGGCAGATATTCTACAAATCATTACAGTGTTTATGCATAAATTATATTTGAATGTTCATATTTGGATATGTGCATATGTAAATATACATGTAATTTGTGAAGACAGCACATTGAGGTGGAAAAATTCAGGTATATGGTAATAAAAAAGTTTGGATAATAGTCCTTAGCTCTGAGACCCTAGATAAGGCACTTGATCACTGAGCCATGTGAAAGAAATGGTGAGATGGCTGCAGACTGTGTCATCTGCAACTCTGATTGGTGACTTTCCCTGAGGTCACAACTTTCGTATTTTTTAAGGCTGAACTGGACATAGCAAACCCAAGATTTGACAAGGCATGATCTTGATAAAAGCATAGGTCTCCATACACCCCTCTATTCTCCTGTGTGTTCTATTTCTTTTTCTCTCCCTGCAAACAACTAAATTGATCCTTGCTTTATAAAAGTTCTGCCTTCAGGACATGAAAATGGTATAAAATATAAAACAAATGTTATCATTTGTAGAATTCATTCAATAATTATTTTATAAATACGATTCATACTTGTTTATGAAATATACAAGAATAATATTAAATGTTGTTCTTGAGATAATATTTAAACATTCACATAAAATCTCAAATTTATGTATTAATGGGATACATTTATTGTCAAGGGACCTCTAAACCCTGAAGCAAACCACATTACTTAAAACTTTTAAGAGTCAGTGATCGAACAAAGAAAATCACAACAACTTGTTAAAGCCCGTGCCAAGTGCCGTGGAAATGAAATCCATCCCACAGCTTTCTAGGGATCGCGCATGGAGGGAAGTAGGGCGTTCCCCTGGAGAGATCCTCTAGGGAATAGCATCAAAGCTCTGCTCTGGGAAACGTTTGGGAAAGAAGAGAAAATATTAAAAAGAGAAATGAAAGAGCAAAGCAAGTTGAATCGATGTGCCTTCTCCATCAATCACACTGTAGAAAAATGGCTATCTCGGACGTCCAACTTCCTATTACAGAGCAGGCTGGGGTCTGGGAAGCCCTTGGAGAATGGCAGGGTGGCTGTCAGCATGGAGTACATCTGCTCTACTGACACTGCTGCATCCCTCCCTTGCCCTCTTGAAGCCTCCCTGGTGCTGATCTTTCCCACATGGAGCAAGCCACCAGTGATGTTTTTATGACATTCACAACAGCAGTAGAAACCCTTTATTGCTATTTAGTGTGGTATTTTTAACATATGGTTTGGGGGGCAATCAAGACAAGATGTGAGGATCAGGAGGAAGCCGATAGCTTCCAGCTCCTTTGAAAAACACCTATTTCAAGAATCTGGAGCAAGTGAAGGATCTTTCTGGGAGAAAACCCTTCAACAATAACTTCAAGTTTGGCACTAAGTTTAGGAGGCTTTTTTTTTTTTTTTTTAAACTTCTGCGGAGTTAGACCAGGGATCAGTTTCTTTTTAAAGGGAAAGTCGGTAGACGTTGTAGACTTTGTAGATGACACAGTTTTTGTTGCAACCCTTCAAGACTACCATTGTAAAGGTGAAAATAACTAGCAGTGATTGTAAGTAATCAAATGAGCATGGCTGTGTGTTCTTAAAACTTACAGCTGTTGACATTTGACTTTCATATAATATTTATGTGTCCTAAGTATTGTTCTTTTAAATTTTTTTTTCTCAATTAAAAATGTAAGTTTTTTTAAGTTTGTGGGTTGTTGAAAAACAGACAATGGGCCAGACTTGATCTATGAGTTAAGTAATTTCCCATGTTTTTTTTTTTTAATTGAGGTGAAATCACATAACATAAAACAAACCATCTAAACCAAACAATTAAATGCATTTAGCATGTTCATCCTGTTATGCCACCTCCACCACCTCCACCTAGTTCCCAATTTTTTTTTTATCACCCCTAAAGGAAACCCTGCATCCAACAAACAGCTGTTCTACTTCCTTCCTTACTGGCTGTTCCTGGCAACCAATGATCTGCTTTCTATCTCTATGAATTTTCTTCTTCTGAGTTACTTCATATAAATGGAATCACAGAATACGTGACCTTTTATGTCTGGCTACTTTCAATCAGCAAAATGTTTAAAAGGTTCATCCACATCAAAGCACTTATCAATATTTCATTCTTTTTAATGGATGTATAATATTGTATCACATATATGTATTTATAAAATAAGTTTATATTTTGTTTACCTACTGTGAACTGTGCTGCTAAGAGCATGCATGTACCTGTATTTATTTAAGTACTTGTTTTCCATTCTTTTGAGAATACACCTGGGAGTGGAATTGTTGGGTTATATTACACTTAACTTTTTGAGAAACTGCCATGGTCCATGCTTACCATGAACATCTCAGGCGATACTGCAACTCTCTCTCTTCCTCTGTACTTGTGATCTTTCTCACTCTACTTTACATTTTTCTTTTTTTTTTGTCTATATCATTCATCACCTGAAGATTGATCTATCATCATTTTACTTACATACATATCCATTGTCTTTCTAAATAAAATATTAATTCTAAGAGGGCAAATATCTTCATCTGGTTAGTTCAC
Source organism: Callospermophilus lateralis (assembly GCF_048772815.1). Lineage (NCBI taxonomy): Eukaryota > Metazoa > Chordata > Mammalia > Rodentia > Sciuridae > Callospermophilus > Callospermophilus lateralis. Next base: position 199,261,898 of record NC_135305.1, on the reverse strand, counting down.
TGATACATCCTAAGCGCTTAGAACAGAGCCTGGCACAGCAGAGCTGCTACATAAATATTTGTCAAATGAATTCCTATTTAAGCTTGAAATAAAGCAAAGATGGTTCATATTAGTAATGCTTGGCATGCTTATTAAATAAAAAAAGAAAAACATTTATTGAAGGGACACCACTTTTCTCCAAATTGTTCTGCAAATGCACCAGAATTCTGGTTGAAATCTCAATGGGATCTGAGTGGGGGGCTTCACAAAATGATTCTAAAATAAATCTTGAAGAGTACCTGAGAACAGCAAAACATTTTTTTGAAAAAAAAAAAAGTTTTGTAAACCATGATAGTGATTAAATCAGAGAGCTACTGGTGCTGGAGCAAGTGAATATCAGCATTAATGGAGTGAATTGAAAGCCTAAAATAGGCATCTTTATGAATTTACTGTCAGATAAAAGTGATTTCTCAAATCATCAGTGAAAGAAAGAATTATTCAACAAATCCTGGTGAGTCACTTGGTTAATTATTTGATGAAAACACCAGATGCTTAATTGGTAGCATATTATGAAATAAATTTGGATGGAATTTACATAAAAGTTGAAATATTAAACTAGTTGAAAAAAATAGAAATACTAGCTTATTTGTTCTTGAATAGAGAGACCCAAAGCATATTTTAATGAGAGAAGGCAATATATAAAAAGATTGATAATTTGGTTGCATAAAACCATAGACATTAGTATACAACCTAAAGGCAGATAAGTTGGAGGAATTTGTCAATTTGCATAATTAAGGGTATGATACAGCATTATAAAAGATTTATAAGCAGGTTTTAAAAATTAATAGGAAAAGATGAATAAGCCAAAAGACATATAGTATTGTCCAAGGCCATAAACTGAAAACTTACAAAAGATATGGAATAGAAAGTTAAGCATCTAATAAATAATTTAGTAACCAAAGCAAAGAACTGAAATGAGAACATCCAGCTATCCATTTTCCCCCTATCAAATTTGCAATGATAAAACAAAAGAAAACCAAAGTAAAAGCTGCCATCACTGATTGTATATAGAGTCATGATCGCTCTCATACACTCCTGCTGGGGGAGAAAATGGCACCGCTGTTGATCACTACTGTCAGGCTAATTTCGGGACAGGTTATCTTCTCTGTCCAACTCTGTTCTAAGCATCAAAAGCTTTAAACATGTGTTGCATTAGCCAGCTTCCAATTATTATAACAAAATACCTGAGATAATTAACTAATAAAAAATATTTATTTTTGGTCATGGTTCTGGAGTTTCCAGACCAAGATTGGTGAGGCAGCAGGTGCCCATCACTTTGGGCCTCTGACAAGGCAACACAATATGGTTGGAGCACATGGCAGAACAATTTGCTAGCCTCATGACAAAGGGAGCAAAAACAAGAGGAAGTGGCTGGAGTCCCACAGTGTGTTAAAGGGCACCTTCCCAAAGACCTAAGAACCTTTCACTAGAACATAGCTCCTAAAGGTTCCATCTCCCAGTAGCATCACCCTGGGGACCAAACCTTTAACACATGACCCTTTGGGGACACTTATCCAGACCATAGTATGTGCACAATGTAGCAATTTCAACTTCAGAATTGGATCTTAAGAAAATAGTTATATTTGCAATGATTTAACTATAAAAATGCCTACTGTATCTTTACAAATAATATTGAAAAGTGGAAAACAAACAAAAATCACAAAACTGGGCATTAGTTAATGAAAGTCTGGTATATTGGTAAGCAAAATATTGTTTTGGCTACCGAGATAATTTTTAATCTAATAATGATTGACATAATGTAATGGTCACAATATAATGTTTAATTGTCAACATCAGCAGGGCACTGTGGCACGTGCCTGTAATCCCAACAGCTCAGGAGGCTGAGGCAGGAGGATTACAAGTTCAAAGCCAGCCTCAGCAATGGCGATGGACTAAGCAACTCAGTAAGACCTTGTCTCTAAATAAAATACAAAATAGGGCTGGGGTATGGCTCAGTGGTCAAGTTCAATCTGTAGTACCCCTCCCCCCAAAAAAAGTGTCAACATCAGGGTAAAAGACCCCAAAAAGTAGGCATCACTTGCATGTAAAAACGTCTGGCAGAGCATATAGATGTTCATCATATTTCTGTGTGGGTGGTGGAATTATAAATGCTCTTTAGTTCTTGTTTTTGCTTATTTGTATTTTGCTCATTTTCTATAATGAGCAAATTTTCTTTGTGTGCTAAAAATAAAACAACATATTTTTCAAAGGAAGTGGGTGATATTTTTGAAGAATTTAATAAAAATAAAGTCAGGTTGAAATGAGAGGAATCACTGGCAGTTTGGGTTTTGGAGTCCCCACTGTTAGGAATTGTTGGGGGAGGAGCCCAGCAGCTTTGGAAAGAAGTGGCAGCATCTCCCCTATCTCCACTGGCCACGCTGAAGTCTCCGGCAGGAGTCCTGACGCTATTGAGCAAGGCCCAGGTTCGGCACCTCCACATGTTGTAAGCACTGTGCTGGCCCAGAGTACCAGTGGGCGGCAGGCCTTCATTTTCATTCTGAAGCAACACCCCTGAAGGCAGGGCCTCTCCCTGGGCTCATCAGGGCACATTCTGCCGTAGAATGTCTGGGTGCAGCCCTCACAGATTATTTCAGTTTAGTTGCCTCTTTCTTAATATGGGGAAAGCGTCCATCTCCCTTTATTTTTCCTTAAAAAATTAATTTTAAAAATATATTTTTAACATTTAAGCCTCCTGAGCAGGATTTCTTACACTCTGTGTTACTGACATTTGGGGTCTGCTGGTTGCTGTTTGTGAGTGTGACTGTCCTGTGCTGACTTAGCAACACCCCTGGCCTCTACTCAGCTTGGGGCCAGCAGCACCCCTTCTTTCGATTGTAACCACCAAAAACATCTCCAGACATTGTCTCATGTTCTGTGGGAATGGGGTTGCTGATACAATAAGGAAGTCCAGTTAAATTTTACTTTCTTAATAGAGGACACAGAGACTAATCCACAAAATTACAACTACCTTATTTTTGACAAAGGGGCTAAAAGCATGCAATGGAGGAAGGACAGCATCTTCAACAAACGGTGCTGGGAAAACTGGAAATCCATATGCAACAAAATGAATCTGAATCCCTTTCTCTCTCCATGCACCAAAGTAAACTCAAAATGGATCAAGGAGCTTGATATCAAAACAGAGACTCTGTGTCTGATAGAAGAAACAGTTGGCTCCAATCTACATACTGTGGGGTCGGGCTCCAAATTCCTTAATAGGACACCCATAGCACAAGAGTTAATAACAAGAATCAACAAATGGGACTCACTCAAACTAAAAAGTTTTTTCTCAGCAAAAGAAACAATAAGAGAGGTAAATAGAGAGCTTACATCCTGGGAACAAATTTTTACTCCTCACACTTCAGATAGAGCCCTAATATCCAGAGTATACAAAGAACTCAAAAAATTAAACAATAAGATAACAAATAACCCAATCAACAAATGGGCCAAGGACCTGAACAGACACTTCTCAGAGGAGGACACACAAACAATCAACAAGTACATGAAAAAATGCTTACCATCTCTAGCAGTCAGAGAAATGCAAATCAAAACCACCCTAAGATACCATCTCACTCCAGTAAGATTGGCAGCTATTATGAAGTCAAATAACAACAAATGCTGGCGAGGATGTGGGGAAAAGGGTACACTTGTACATTGCTGGTGGGACTGCAAATTGGTGCGGCCAATTTGGAAAGCAGTATGGAGATTCCTGGGAAAGCTGGGAATGGAACCACCATTTGACCCAGCTATTCCCCTTCTTGGACTATTCCCTGAAGACCTTAAAAGAGCGTACTATAGGGATACTGCTACATCGATGTTCATAGCAGCACAATTCACAATAGCTAGTCTGTGGAACCAACCTAGATGCCCTTCAATAGATGAATGAATAAAAAAAAAATGTGGCATTTATACACAATGGAGTATTACTCAGCACTAAAAAATGACAAAATCATGGCATTTGCAGGGAAATGGATGGCACTAGAGCAGATTATGCTAAGTGAAGCTAGCCAATCCCTAAAAAACAAATGCCAAATGTCTTCTTTGATACAAGGAGAGCAACTAAGAACAGAGCAAGGAGGAAGAGCATGAGAAGAAGATTAACATTAAACAGGGACGAGAGGTGGGAGGGAAAGGAAGAGAGAAGGGAAATTGCATGGAAATGGAAGGAGACCCTCATGGTTATACATAATTACATATAAGAGGAAGTGAGGGGAAAGGGAAAAAAAAACAAGGGAGAGAAATTAATTACAGTAGATGGGGTAGAGAGAGAAGATGGGAGGGGAGGGGAAGGGAGGGGAGATAGTAGAGGATAGGAAAGGCAGAAGAATACAACATACACTAGTATGGCAGTATGTAAAAACGTGGATGTGTAACCGATGTGATTCTGCAATCTGTATACGGGGTAAAAATGGGAGTTCATAACCCATTTGAATCAAATGTATGAAATATGGTATGTCAAGAGCTTTGTAATGTTTTGAACAACTAATAAAAAACTTACTTTCTGATAATTTTTTTGGCATAAATATATCATAAATATTGCATAGGACAAGTGCACCTCAAATGTTGCCTGGGACACACTGAGTTTAAAAAGTATTTGTTGTTTTTCAGAAATTCAGTTTTAACTGGGTGTCTTTTTATTTGTTAGATCTTGAAATTCTATGAGAGAGGCAAAATCATTTCCAGTCTAGAATCCCTGGTGTATAGCCACAGTTATTTTCAGTCCTTTTATAGAAGAGGAAACTGGGATTGAGGAAGGGAAGATTTTGGTTCACCGTCACATGGTGAAAAAGATGCTGAGAAGAGATTTGAACCCAGATATTCTGATTACAATTTCCTGCTTTCTCCTTAGGCACAAAAAAACTATCCATCTTTATTTCTGAAAGGTTGAAAACTGTGAGGCGATCAGAATTAGGGTGACTTGGCCTGGGGACTGTGCCCATGATTGCCAAGAATCAGGAACTTTGCCTGTATTTTCTCTAACACAATGAATGATTCCTTGAAGTTAGCTATTCTTTACTACTAAAATGGAAAATTGAGGATCAGAGAGCTTTAAAAGGTTTCCCAAGATTGCCTTGCTAACAGATGGTGGTGTCTGAGTTCAAAAGTGGGTCTGATTTATTGCAAACTGGACACTGGGTCTCTGGCTGTTATGCTTTGTTTACTCATTTCTTCTCCTTCATCACCTAGGTTTGACTGACATATCCTAACTGTATTTTCTATTTTCATCAAGGTATCACATCTTTGATCTATCATAATTTAGAAATCAGAAATAAAAAGATGAAGTGCTCTAGAACCCTTTTAACTACCATTTCTGGACCAATGACAAGTAGTGGCACTACTTGATTTGCATCTGGGATAGGGTGCCTCCTAGATAAGTCTGCCCAAAGAACAGAGGTGGTGACTAAACTGGGTTAATCTCTAGACTATACATCAACTTCAGAGAAATTAAAAATTGACTTTTTTGCACTTTGAAAGATAATGGGTGTGTTTGGGCTCTCTGTCCTCAGCAGGACGGTAATGCCTGGAGCTATAGATGAGTTTGGTAGGAAATGGTTAATTGTGGGTCATCTCTCAAATGCCACATTCATTATGGAACTGTGATTGACTACTTCCTCCTCAGATAGAGCTACTATTTTCTTACATTTTTTTTCCACTAGCATTTTCTATATACCTTTGTTCAAGTATCTGTATGTACATACCCAATTATTTACCAGAGTGCTCTGTATACATTAAGCATCTATGGAGGAAAAAAAAGAAAGAATGAGATGAAGATCTATGTAACAAAGTTTGAAGTATTTTGAAAAAATAGTTATTTTCTCAATATTTCTACAATTCCTTTTCCTTTTCCCAAAGGACTTCTGCATAGCTCTTAGTGACTTTCTGAATTTTAGTGTCATACATTGAGTCATAAAGATACCTTCAAGCCTGCCACCCAGAGTGTGTGGTCCACGGACTGACATTACCTACACCATCTGACACCCTGTAAGGAAGGCAGAATCTCAGGACCCAGTGTCCGACCCATTAAATCAGGATAGGTATTTTAATAAGACTTCCTAATGATTTTTATGCACATTCAATGTTTAGGAAGTCCTGCCTTAGAGATCAGTAGCCTAGGGATAGCAAATACATAGCATATGTGCTAAAGCCCTTCAAGTGGGGTGCATGGCAGATATCACTAATTAATTACGATAATTTTCTGACTGACTTATGGTGCAGCTTCAGAAGCTTCCCTGGGGAATCACCACCACTCAATTAGTATGAAAGCCAATTTTTTTTCCCTCTCAGATATAATCGATTCTCTCATTTTACACACACAGAAACTAAGCTCAGAGAAGCAAAGCGATTTGACTAACATCACATGGTGCGCCTCTCCAGCCTCCTGGTCTAATGGTTTTCTTGTCACACTGAGAAGTTAAGCAGACCCAACTCAAACCAGGGCTCATAATTATCTTCTCTTTCTCCTCTAAGAAGCCCCAGATTCCTGTCACTGTCCTCACAGAATTCTAGGAAGAGCTTGAGTTCGGAGCTGGAGCAATGCATTTTAGACTTCCCCTGGGCTCTAGATACCACTCAATAGTTAGAAAGGGAAGAAAGGGAACATGTTTTTCCATCACAGTTGAACTCTAGTCATGGGACCTTGATTAAAAATAACCCATCCCATCTCTCCCCTGACTTCGATTAAGAAGATGGTTTTCAAGTTTTCCGGGAAATTCAATAATACAGTGACTTTTGAAATACCCTCCAGTGAGCAGACAGGGTCTGTTAGGAACGTGAAGACCCTGGGGTCATCTTTTCCCACCCATGTCCCCCACTCCTTGCTCCTACTGCTTTATTTCCAACTCAGACTTCAGCTTTTAAGAAAAAAAAAATTAATGGCATTCATTGTTTATAAATGCCTCTGTTGATCTTTCCTATTTTGGTTCCTGACTACTAGTGGAAAAACTCCCTCTACTTCCCCCACCCCTCACCCCCTCTTGGCTTTAAAAATAGCAGTGGGTGTTGGGTTGGCTGAGGGCCTTGGTGTTTGGAGTCCACAGCCTTCGCCCCCTGGGCCATCAGTTCACATGGTAACACCATGGCTCCTGAGCTCTTCTCCTATTGCACATGCTTGGCTTGATGTTTTGGGAGGTGCCCTTCTCCATGATCACTTTCTCATGACCGTCTGGGAAACATCTGGATTTGACACCTCCGGCCCAGTATTAATAATCGTCTGTTTTCTCCTCTTTCCTGAAGTCTTCAGTGTTGGAAGTCTCATATGCTTTCTTCAGAACCGGTATTCCATCTCAAGGTTAGAGAATGTGTATTTATTCAGGTCTCTGAAGAGTGGACTGGCCCATCGCTCTTCTCCGTCTCTGAATTGCTGTCTGAGGAGCTGACTTACAATTATTGTCAACCTGTTTGTTGCAAATGCAGCCTTCATAATAGCAGTTTTGGGGTCCTATAGCCCATTCTGTACGGTCACCGTAGCCTTTTAGTTGTCAGTCAATTCCATAAAGTAGTATTGTTATTTCTGATCTTATTTTGAAGACACTGGGATTCAGAGTTGTCCAAAATCACTCCAAAATCATCCTCCGTCAGATTCCTCTGCACCCTTCCACCTCTCTCCTGACTTTTTCTTGCGGGTTTGTATTTGCGTTTCTTTGTGAGGATCACCAGGGGCCTTGACAAAGACTATCTGAACAGTGTTTCACTTTCAGCCTGCTGGGCGGATGCCTTTCCTTCACTTTTGCTAAGTCACTGGAGATTTTAGAAGCAAGTCAAACTCAGGAGCTCAAGTGTAATTCTTTAGGCAATGAGGTGGGGCAAGCCTTCTTGAGAACAACAAGGGTGTGATGGCAAATTACTTTCAGAAGAGATTTGGCAGCAGTGTATAAACTGAATGAGGACATGGAGATGAGAAGAAATCACATAATTTAGAAAGTTCTTGAACCAGTTCATGTGAGATGGACCAAAGGCTGGATCAGGCAGGATCAACATGGAAGAGAGGTAGGGAAGCCTCAGAAGCAGAATTGACAGTATGATCGTGGATGGGGTTTCTAGATAAAAGGAGCAGGGACCTGGAGATTTTGGTCAGGTAGCTAAGATGATGAGGTACTGTCTGTCCCACCAGGAGAGAAGGCATCCACTTAATGGCAGGATCTGGGAGGAGGGAGGTGCTTTGTTCCAATGTAGACACTTAAACATTTTGGTATCAATAAGGCATCTGGACAGCAAAACTTCTGGTGTTGATATGTATGACTAGAACCAGGGAGACTGGCAGCCTGTGGGAGCAGCATGCACCCCTGCAGGGGAAAGCAGGGCAGGAAGATAGGACAGAACAAAGCACCTTGAAAGGTCTTACTGAAGCACTATTGCATTTTGGATGCAATCTCTACAGCAAAACCATCAGGTAGTTGTTTTTGCTTCTATTTATTTATTTTATTTTTTGAGACAGGGTCTTGCTCAATTGCTGAGACTGGCTTTGAACTTGCCATCCTCCTGCCTCAATATCCCAAGTTGCTGGGATTACAGGTCTGTGCCATGGCGCCTGGCTATGATTTCTATTTTTAAAATGAAAAAAACTGATGCCCAGAAAATGTTTCTTGAAATTTCCTTTTACAAATGGGGAAGTTAGGCAAAATGATATAGTCAAGCTGAGTCAAGCTGGCTCAACATGCCCCTTCAGTTTTAATTACACGCTCTTCTTCCTTCTCTTTATGGCATTATAAATGGAGTAAAGGCAGTGGTTGGATCTTACAGTGCATAGAATCAGGTACAGGTGAACATGGATGGGAACTCTGAATAACGTTCTTTCTGTACCTGACCAGAAACACATTTCCCGAGTCGTGTGTGTGTGTGTGTGTGTGTGTGTGCATGCATGTGTGTTTGCACTTGCACATGCCCTCGTGAACTTGCTGGTTGTCCTGTTGTTGGGGTGGGACATGCAGGGCAGCAATAGGCTTCTGCACCTTTATTTCATGTAAGCTTCACATGTGATGGAATGATCTCTAATTTGCTTTTGTTCTTGGGTAACTAGGTAGTGTTTGATGAGCTATGGAGAAAATGCTTTCCCCCATCCTCTGTCCTTGAAAGTTGGTTTACAATGTAGACATTTTCAGGTGCACATGGATACACATGCACACACCTCACACACACTACTTCATGATGTTCTGAGACCAAGGTGCACACACAGGGCTGTTCTATTTTAGAGCACTGGCCCAGTAATATCATTCCATGACATCCTATCTACTGTGGCTGCACAACCAAGGGGAACAATCTAAAGTAGGTCAGTGGAGCATTCCCTGTTACGATCGCCAAATAGTGGGACAGGATATACATTTTCTAGCAAGTCTCTGTTACCCCACAGACAAGTGATAGCCTATTCCTCTAGATCTTCAGCCTTCAAACATGGAACAGCCATGAGTCAAAGGCAAATAGCCTCTTAACATTTGAGGCTTCGTCGTGACTTCGTTAGAACCTCAAGCAGGCAGCAGGAAACAGCAGTATTGTAATGGGGTCCACTTTATGCTTGGAGTACAAACCTTGCTACGAGCAGCTTATTTTAAAAACTGACATTTTTTTTCTTCTTTCCTTTTTCTCTCCCTCTCTAACACTGGAGGGAAAACAAAACTAATATTGTTTTTTTTCCTGTTCCAAGCTAAGCTATTGTGTCCTTTGGTGGAAGAGTAGCAGGGCCCACGAGAATAAAGAAACTCCAAAACCAGGGAACTGGAGCAACATGTCTCTCAAGGACATTTGATAACAATAATTAATATTCTCTAATGGTAATATTTGGATCCCAGCCCTTGTATTCTTCTTTTTTGAAAGCCCTGTGTTTCCTCTGGCGGGGAGAACCATGGCCTCTGGGGCAGGAGTTCCCCGTGTTTCTTCTTTGCAAGCAAAGCAATAAAACTTCTTTTTCTTTCTTTTTTTTTTCAAAACCTTGACCTCATTATTGGCAGGGGAGACCAGGACCCAGCTTTTGATCAATATCACAGGCAGGAAAAGGCTTGGCTCTCCGAGTGCATTCATAGCTGTGTCTACTGTCTTCCTGCCCCAGCTAAACTCCATCTGGACTGATTTCTCCTCTTTTCTTTCTGTCCTGGGAAATATTTTATTCTTTTAGCATAGAAGAGGAAGAAAATATATGGAATACAGCTAGTCTCAAAAGAGCATGTATTCAGAATATCTAAGCTAAAATATTACCAAAGAGCATCTCGTGGTGAACTGTGGGAAATGACAGAATGTAACAACACCATCAGACATTCTCTGCTCTTGGGTGTGTTATTTATGCACTGAGAACACCATTTTATGTGTCATTCATTTCCTCTTAAGTATGATCTTAAAAGGCTCCTAAAATACAAATTTCTTTTTTAGGGAGGGAAAAACATTTCTCTCCTGAAAGATCATCTCTATGCTGCGATTCAAGAAATCACCAAAGCCCTGTAAACATCATGATCTGTAATTTAAGAGAGACGGTTTCTTTCTTTTGGGCTGATTTTCTTTTCTATAATTTCCCCTCCCAATCTGACCATTCAAAACTCCAGCAAATTACTTGTAAAATAAACAGTTTAAAGGAAGGAAGTTCCACATTTTTAAACCACAGTGATATGATAACAGCAGTAATTGGCAATACTCATTTTCTGGAGAGTGTGTATATACAGATTCTCCTCTTATTATTTGATCTCCATTTATCTGGGGGGGCTACTAGGGATTGAACTCAGGGGTGCTGGACCACTGAGCCGCATCCCCAGACCTCTTATCCCTTTCTCATTTTTAATTTTGAGACAAGATCTAAGTTGCCAATGTTGTTGGCCTCAAACTTGGGATCCTCCTGCCTCAGCCTCCCAAATTGGCTAGATTCAAAGTGTGCATCATTGTACCCAGACCTTTCTTATTGTTAAAAAAATTTTTTTTTTGGTAACAGGGATTAAACTCTGGGGTGCTTAACCACTGAGCAACACTCCCATCCATTTTAATATTTTATTTTGAGCCAGGATCTCACTAACTTTTGTAGGGACTTGCTGCATTGCTGAGGCTGGCTTTGAACGTGCAATCATCTCGCTTTAGCCTCCTGAGTTGCTGGGATTACTGCGCCTGACCAAACTTTTCTTATTCTTAATGGTCAAGAGATGTTTAACATCATGGTCAAGGACAGTTTCTTTGCCTTCCTAATATCAGCATGCATGCATATTAATAAAAATAGGAAAATCTGTAGAAGTATGACCAATATTACTGAGATAAGCTAGATTCTAATGGCTCTTTTGGCTTCTTGACTTCCCCAAACTTGTGTTCAACAGGAGGTTCAGATATCGTCCCATCAGGGATGTGGCAGCAGTGCGTCCTAGACTAATCACTTGAGTGGGGATGAGGGGATGGCCTTGGAAGGACAAGGAGAGAATCACGAGGCCTGTTGCACACACCTTGTCTACGGCCTGTGCACAGTCTGTCATGGAGAGAGGGCCTGCAGATCTGCAGCTTGTAGTGAAAAGGACTCCTTCACATTCTAGCTTCTAGGTAATGTTTCTTTTTCCTTTGCTACCTCTCAGTCCCTTTCCTTGAATTTATGAAAATATTAGACTGCGCGTCCCCAGATGTCAGCATAGGGGCCCCGCACATAGTTGGTGCTCAGTGAATCTTTGCTGGAAATGGGGCTGCTGAGGTTATCTGAAGTCCTACTTCTTAATTATGAAAATTTTCTATATAGTAAAAGCAATCATAATCATAATTTTGACAATGATATTTCTCATTGGTGGAACAATGAATTTATGTATTCATTTGATCACTTGACAAATTCATTGTGGACAGCTGTTATATGTAGGATAGGTGACACTCCCAGGGCAGGGGACACTACAGAGAATGCAACAAGCTGTGGCCTGCACACTCTGGACTTTAACGCACCACATCTGCCATTTGCTAATTCTGTGTGACTGCATTGGGCAACTTATCTCCTTTACTCTTTTCAACAAGGCTATAAGCAAGGAATACTTTGAAGGGCTATACCATATTAAACAAACAAACAAAAAAAACAATTATAGACAACATCTGCTTTTGATTGACAATAAAATACAAGGGAATCAGATAGGCCAATAAAAGAGTCAAAAGCGGAAATTAGAAACAACCTGGAAAATTGTTTGGGGAATATAGGGAAGCAAAAAATTAAATTTCACAATCAAAATCTTTATGAGAGGCAGGGAAGGATGGAACTGACACTGCAGATGATTTAATTACTAAATAAAGCTGTAGCTCTAAAATCTTTGGATTTTATAGACTAATATAAAAGGAGAGACTGTGCTACTAGCTTCAGGAAAGCAAAGTGGGCAAGGAGACAATGGTAAAGGCCAGAACTGAGGGGTATATGAAGGAAAACCTGCCAGAAGTCTGAGTTGGATCCTGCTCACTGACATGCCCTGCTGCAAGAGGTTCATTAGCTGAACAAGTGGGATGATTGGCAGTTCACTCCCTTATGCATTTGGTACCCATGTTCTTTACCTGGAAAATATTACTAACTATATTCTTTTAACAACTGAGAAACAAAAATAAGAGCTTAAAATAAGGAAGTTATCCAGTAATAGAATTGGCAGTTAATACTGAAACAAGTTAAAACTTGAATTGTCCCAGTAGATGCATAGATCTTGTTATAAAAGTATGTGTACCTTAAGATTTACTCTCAAAAGTATGAATTGGAAAACAGTGCAATAACAACAAAAATATGAAATGAAAAGAGTGCCATACTTAATTTGCAAAAAACAGGAAGTGAAAAGACTTGTTAGATGAGAGTTGGGATTAAAAGTTTGGTCGTGTGTATCTTGAAAAATAGAGAAATCAAAATACTCTTTTTATTTATTTGATTAATTAATTTTATTTATACTGGGTATTGAACCCAATTCTTTGCACATGCTACATAAGCACTCTACCACTGTTACATCCCCAACTTGATTTTTATTTTATTTTGTATATTTATATTTTTCTGTACTGGGGATGGAACCCAGGGGCACTTAACCACTAAGCCACATCCCCAGCCCTTTATTTATTTATTTAGAGAAAGTATCTCACTAAGTTGCTTGGGTCCTTGCTAAATAGCTAAGCTGGCTTTGAACTTGTGATCCTCCTGCCTGCCTCAGCCTCCCAAATGGCCGGGATTGCAGGTATGTACCACCACACCCGGCTTTGATTTTTTTTTTTTTTTTTGATAACTTGAAAAATGTAGAAGAAAGAGTTTTTTGAAAACCTCATATGTAATTATAAGTAGAAGAATGCACGCATCTCCTAAAACATGAGAGGTTATTAAAAGGAAAGAAAATGTAAACCACACATATATGCATACACATATGCACACATGCACACTCACACACAAAAACACACACAAAATGGAAGGAAACAGGAAACACAAAATAGAAAGCATATATTTATAAGCAGGCAGAAAGAAAGCCAAATATTTCACTCATAAGAATGCAAATGCATAATGCAAATCTAAATTTGCAAATTTAGGTGGAGCAAAAAAAGAAATCTATAATCCAATTATGTTTATTTTCAGACAAAGCATTTAGATTACATGACAAAAAAGTTGAACTAAAGGTAGATAAGAACCTATCAAGCAACTATCTTAGAAAGTGGAAATATTATACCAGTGGCATTTATGATGAAAACTTTAAACAGGAAAGTATGATATTTTATTTGGTTAAGTATATAATCAACAAGGAAGACATCCTTCTTATGACCTTTGTGCACTATGAAACTTTGTTTTAAAATATACAATGCAAAGGAGAAATGTAGAAAAGCTGACAGATGAGGAAATTGGGCCTTGTGTCAGGCTTCCTTTTGGGGGGGCTGGAGTCTTGATATACCCAGGAGTGACTTTCCAAAGTATTTAGCGATTTTTTTCCCATATTCTTCCATTTTTAAAAAAAAATTTGCTTTTATTTCTGTTGTTGATATTGGAAGGTGGACCATTTTATTCCATGCATTCACTACTTATTTAAAACACTCACTATGTGCCAGGCCTGTGGTATGCAGTCGCTGTGGGAATAGGCACATGAATTTGAGCTCTTCATGTATGCAAGGAATTGACCAAACTCTGGGTTTTTGAGAAAAAATGTGAAAATTCTGAGAAAATTAGTGACCATTTTAGAACTGGAGAAAGAATTTTCACTGGGTTTGGACAGATCTAGGATTGGCTAGATGGAGAGACAGAACTGGAAGGAAGGGCATTGCAGATCTTTCAGAAAGAAGAGTAAAATTCCCTAGGCACTGAAAAGGGCCCAGAAATAGTGTTTGGGCTTTTCTATGGAGAGTCCCACCTCCTCCTGTTCTGTCTTCTTTTTTGGCAACAGCACGAGGATTTTTACATTTTCACAAAATGATGACATGCTGTTCCCATGTGACCCTAGAGTGCGATTCTTGTCCCTAGCAGGAATTGCTTCCACTTTTGTGTGAGACTCTAGGCTGCCTTCTTCCTGGAAGTCTACTGACATCAATTTCTACTCAACCTTTGTTGGAAGGAATGTGGTTTATTCTTTTTGATTTAAGTGATTTTCAATGAGAGACTTCTTAAAATACGCATACTTGGCAGCAGGCATAGAATTTCTGAAAAAAAATAATAGCAGATGCAGCTTTAAAAGTACTTGGTGCTCTTTTAGTTGAAAGGTGCTGGGCACAAGTCATACAATCATTTATATTTGATAATCTCTATGAGAACCTTGGACCTGATGTTGCAGCCTTAATAACTCTAATGAATTTACCTTTGCAAGCGTTAGAAAAATCCCTTGGAATTGTGCACATTGAAGAGATACGTGTCAAACAGTGTTCTATAGCAGGCCAGTGGAATTAGGGAAATGTAGATGTTAGGAGGGAGAATTCCTTAGTTATAATCCATTAAATTACTGCCTCTCTTCTCCACTGATAACAGGTGGGTTGCTTTCAGAATGGCAAGACTTCAAAATGCTTATATGTGCTATGAATACTCAAAGGGAGTACAGTATACAGAAGTTTTTGAACATGTATTTTTTCTCCTCCTAAATCCACAAGCCTACTTCTGGAGTTACGTTGAGCCGCTGTACCTTTAGGCTCTGAACTCTGCCTCACGGCACCATCTGTTACTGTGCACCTGGGACCCCAAGTAAGTTTAAACTCTCTTCCAGAGGAGATCTCTTCAGCTGTTTGAAGACAATGATCATGCTCTCCCAAGACTTTTCCAGACTAAACATTGCCACCCCCTGCAAACATTCCTTATCTGGAAGAGTCACCATCTCCTTTCTGAGACTGTTTTAATTATATTCTCTTAAAGGGGGCCCAAATGAGGCAAGAACAGAAAGAGACTATTTGCCTCTGCTGGATAGGGCACTGCATTGGGTTTTTAATCTTCAAGGAGAAAAATCAGCCATAAAGTATAGAAGGCAGAGATTAATAATCCCAGGGGACAAACTGCGATTCAGTATGGAGGCATACTGTAGCTCAAAGGAGAGTTTCTGTTTGAAATATTTTTAAAAAGGGTTTAGAGAGCACTTGTGCTTTATTTACAACCTAGATCGCCCCTAAAACAATTGTCCAGGTAAATGACCTCAGAGGTTTAATGTCCATTCTGAGAATACACAGATTTGACATTTGCTTTTCAAAAAAACCCTCGTTCTCTGGCCTCTCTCACCAAGAGACAACATCATTGGTGAGCAAACACTGCTTTATTTTTTTTTTTTTAGTTTTGTATCTTTATGTTTATCCGTGTGTATAAATATTTTGTTCCACTCAAGTTTTGGTTAGTGACTTCAGCAATGGGATGTGGTCAGAATAGGTCAGGAAACAATTAAACTAATGGTCAAACAAGAGCACAGCAGAAAGGTCCAGGACTCAGTGTAATATAGTACTTCTCATGCTATGTGACTCATTATTATGATAATGCAGTGTTATAGGCACATCAGTGCCAAGGTTGCTCTGCATTTTAAACTCACTTCTTGTGAAGGATGCCTTTGTACTGCATCTTGAAGCATTGAAATATGTTTATAGATGTCCTGGGTACTGACGGTGCCTTGTTCAGATCTCCTTTACCAAGCTGTGCCTTGAGCTTTGGCTGCTAATGACTTACAGACGTTATTTCCAGCCCCCCCCCCCCCCCAAGAGAATTGTCCTCAGTCAAATGGGATCTTCCTTGGGGTGATGCCACATCCTTAGTCCTTCCTGGGGCAGCCATGGTCAGTGACTGGGTGACAGTCATGTACAAGGCAGGCCTCTTGTCTCAAAGTGGGTGCGCTCAGTGGGATTGTCTAAAGTGGACTCCAGCTGAGGTCCTATCCTTGCTTAAAGACGTCCCTTGTCCCTCTTGCTTCTTTGACCCTTCTCCTGAGGGTGTTCCATGCAATTAAACCATTTTCATAGGAATCTCTGAATCAGGCCCTTCTTCTGGGGATTCCTACATAAGACAATGCTATTATTAAATTTCCATGTTATGGGAAAATTATGAAAGTGGATGATACTTTGTAACAAACTGTATAAGAGAAGTTGAAATTTAAGCAATAAAATCCAACCATTTTGATAATTATCTGTTTAAAAAATCTGAGTTCCTTTTTATATATTGTGTCTTCTAAGTAGGCTCCAACTAAAAAAAAAAAAACAAAAAAAATTTAATTTAAAAACAATTTTAGAAACAAGGTGTCTGAATACAAACAAAAGAATGGAATTTTTGGGAAAAATATTCTTAATTGATGGAGTAAACCAAGGCATGGAGTTAGTCATGTTAAAAGCACAGATTGACTTGTTGACGTCTTTGAGATTTCAATGAGATGCAGATTACCACATAGGTTCAATACTCCCCTGAAATGAGCCACTGAAGACGGTTAACTCAATATAAAGATAAAATGCCATAATGGAATACATTTAGATGATACACACCAGAGACAGGACTCCCACCCTCACTTACACGTTCAAGGCCAAAGGATTGCAAGATTACAAGAGTGAACTTCTTGGTGGAGGAAATATGTTCATTTAGCCAAGTACAAGAGTCAGCTCCAAATTCTCCCAGGCTAAAACTTGAGTCCTCCTGACAAAAGCAGTCATGTTCTTCCGGTTCCAAAGGCAGGGACATTCAACCCTGGGGCTGATAGGCATCCCTATCTATTTCTCTATGTCTCCATGAAAGATTGGTTTGGCTATCTTTGTCTTGCATAGGTCACCAATTTTTCTAGAAAGGGGTAGCCTAAGGAATTGATCATAAAGGTTAGCAAGGTCCTAGAGGCAAGATTAGATTAGCCAGAGGGTATACCCAGTATCTGCTTAGCCCCAAGGTTCCAACCCAGAACCAGGTAAGTAGGTGAGGAGAAGTTTTAGCTCTCAGGTAGAAGGGCAAGGGCAAAGTTAGCAGTAGAGAGCTTAAGGAAATTAGAAACATTAGAAACGGATGGTCAATGAATGAGCCTGAGGTCCTGTTCTCTTTTTATTGATCATTGGTCCTGTGGTAATTGTGTGGCCTTTCCAGTTTGAGGGCATAGGCATCAACAGCAAGGCACAAATGGGGAGCCTCGTAGAACCAACTGTGAGTGTCCACTCCATCTCAGAAATGCTAGATGGAGAGGATATCAGTTTCATTTTCAAAGGAAGCACCCATCAGCTGGAAAGTATATAAATCAGATTTGATTTTTATTATGCACCTTTATATAACCCTTAGATTTAAGTTAGAGGGGGGAAATAGCTTTAGTTTCTTTTCTGAAATGTCATCCTTAGGGGCTGAGAGCATCTCATCTTTCCCTAACATCTAGAGTATGAACATGGCCTCCTCTGGGGAGACGGGAGGCTAGATGTAAGGGGTAAAGAAAGAGGAAGAGGGCAGATCACTTGTGCTCTGTTATCAGTGAATTAAAAAGACCACTCCTTGTTCAGGAAGTTAGGACATTCATCAGCCCCATCATCATCTCAATTGCCCCTCCTCTCACTTCCTTCCTCTTGTCTTTTTTATTTTCCCCTTTCTGTGCTACCTCACATCACCTCTCTAAACCCCTTTCTTCATTCCTAGAAGAAGCCAACTATTGGTTTCTTTTATTTCATTTTTGAAAAGAGCACTGTGACTTGTTGACTATTTTTTTCCTTTCATTTCAAGATAAAAAGGCGGCTGCAATATAAGTTTAATTATGATCAGAGAAAAGCAAAGTGCCATTCTCTTTAGCACAGGGCTTTTGTTTTTTAATATTTAGAATAGAGTCTTTCAAAATTTTTGTTGTACTTGAGGTGCACCTAGAGTCCCCTGTAGGGTAATGACTGTGACATTCCTCAGAGATGAACTCATTCCCATTACTCATTTTTAAAAATACATGTTCGTTAGTCTTTTCACACTCATCACAATGAGATTTAAAATAGATGCTCATCATCACTTATTTAAGGGTTATGAATAGCACTGCCTTGAAAAGTCTTGGTGGAAATACGTGTGGAAATTGAAAGTGATGCATCAGAACCAGAAGTCAGGCATTCACAAAAAGATTAAGGTTAGAGGCTGGACTGCCTAAGTATTCTGAGCATGGGGCATGCTGAGACCACCTGTGGTGACCCCATGCTGACTGTCACACTCCAGCCACCACTTCCAGATGGAAGTGGGAGCACAGGAACTCCAAGACATGGCTGAATTTACCAAATGATAAAGGATCTATAATCCAGAGACCACATAAGTGGTCATTTAGATTAACTGACCCTGCGTTCATGCCCTTCTTCTGGTGGCTTACAGTCCCCGCTACTAGAGGGAGAGTAGACATCTCCATCCCTTGACTCTGGCTTGCTCTTGTAACTAACCCTGAACTCAAGAAATGCCATCAGAAGCTCAAGGTCTGAAGAAGCTTTGAGTTCTTCTACCCATTCTTGCCAGAAGAACATGGCGAGGCTGGGCCATTGGTTCAAGGACATGCAATAAATGAGTGGAGTCTGGATCTGCCAATCTCTAGCTGTTCTGAAGATGCCCAAGTGAGAGGAAATGCTGCCGCTGTTTTAAGTACTGAAGTTTAAGGGTAGTTATTAAGCAACACCATGGTGGGAATCCTTGACTGATATAAGCACTACTTCTAAACATGGCT
Source organism: Callospermophilus lateralis (assembly GCF_048772815.1). Classification (NCBI taxonomy): domain Eukaryota; kingdom Metazoa; phylum Chordata; class Mammalia; order Rodentia; family Sciuridae; genus Callospermophilus; species Callospermophilus lateralis. The sequence continues at coordinate 199,242,840 of NC_135305.1, read as the reverse complement.
TATTTGACGGAAGAACATGAGTACTGTCACTAGAAAGCGAAAGTGTGGGTAGATAATACTTTCCTAAAAATGAGGAACCGCCTGATGTGTGTGATTCTAATAGGAACTAACATGGCTCCCGATTGGAATATCCCACTCCTTAACTGGGCCTTGGCAAAGGGTGAAGGGAATTGCAGAATTCTGTGTTCCTGTCCATACGGGAAGTCATCCATATGTCCAGTCTCAGTGATGGCAGACATTGGCCTCTTTGGGAAACACACATTCCAAGTCTCACTTATTGGCCATATGCAATGTTGGGATGCTATAGATGTACAAAGACGTGCTGGGGGATAACCCTAAAGGGTTTTAGGGCCCCCTGGAGGACCAACTGAAGTTGGTCTAAAACTGTAGCACAACCCAACTTCTCCCCCTGCCCAGCCCTGCTTCCCTTACCTCTTCTCCAAAGCACGCCTCAACAATCCTGTCTGCATATTTCTGAGGCTCAGAGTCCATCTCTGGATACCTGGACCCGTGGTAGCCCACTTTCTCTCAGCTTTCCAGGGGGTGCTGGATCTGGAGGAAGGGGCAGGGGAAAGCCTTACCCACTATCATGTGGTTGCAGACGTCACAGAAAGTGGGCTTCTTGAAAATGTGTTCCTGAAAGGCATGAGCCTTGCCGCTGCTGCCTGGGTGCAGGCCAGCCCTGGTGGGCGTGGACGCCAGGCTTCCTGGAGCAGGCAGGGGGCTGGAGCTGGGGCTGACCTCGGCCTGCATGTCCGCTTGCAGCTTCGCATCGCTGTTGGTCCGCTGGAAGAAGTTGTCAGCACTTTTGCTCCGTAAACTCTTGGTCTTGAAAGAAAGTGATCGTTTTAGTTTCTGGAGCTGCAATGCAATGACAGAACAGTCTCTCTTACGATCTATCATGCAGACTCATGCTGGGGGTGCGGAGGTCAGCTCCATGCACGGAACGGTTCCCGCTGACACCCACAGTCCCCCGGGGAGGCGCCTATGTGTCCTTGTGTGGGTGAGGATGATGTCAGTGCCCAGTGAGGATGGAATTCAGCAACGTCCCCTTCCCTTGTCCCCAAGCCAACAGGGCAGGGAAAGGCACTGTTGAGCCTCTCTGCCTTTTCTTCCCTGCTTCCTTAAACTTCCAACAATATGCAATCACAAGGGCCCTGCCAAACTAGGCTTTTGTCATCATTTGCTCTATTTATTCTTTCAGAGTTAGAGGTTGAACCCAGGACCTTACGATGGCTAGGCAGGGGCTCTACCACTAAGCCATGTCCCTACCGGCAATACCATTTGCTTTTGAATTTGAATAAACTGGAAATGATGTATGAATTCAAGGGCTCCAAGGCTGTGCGCAATGCTGGCTTTTCTCTCTTAGGATCACTTAGCAGCTGCTTGTCTTTGCACACTGCCAAGCAGGAGAGGCCACTCTCTGACTCGACATCAATCTGGCTAAATTATCCACAGAACACAAACCAGAAACTCGCAAGTTCACTTGGATCTGGAGCATGTGGATAAGTAGCCTCTGTGTGTTTGCCTCTGTGTGTCTGTGTGTGTGCACATATTTGACATAGTGTTTCAATTACACATTTGGCTTTCTTTGTCCTTCCTATAGCACTGTCCCTTGTATTTTTTGTGGGGGAGGTAGGTGGGTACTGGGGATTGAACTCAGGGGCACTTAGCCACTAAGCCACATCCCCCAGCCCTATTTTATATTTTATTTAGAGACAAGGTCTCCCTGAGTTGCTTAGCACCTCACTTTTTCTGAGACTGGCTTTGAACTTGCAATCCTCCTGTCTCAGCCTCCCGAGCTGCTAGGATTCCAAGTGTGCGCCACAGTACCTGGCCTTATCCCTTGTTTTGTCCATGACAAACTAGACCATTTCCCCTTTGCCTTTGGAATTTATGAAGAGGCACCAACATGGATTTAGAAAAGTAGTAGCTTCTGCTTTTCTTTCTGGGTTTGAGTGGAGGCTGCAGTTCTAACCCAGCCCCCATTACTGCCTTCTAATCCAGTCTTTTCATCAAGGCTGGAGGGATCTTTTGGAAACATAGCTGTGAATGTGTGAGACTCTGTTTAAAATCCTTCAAGACATTTCCTTTTCCTTAGGTTTAAGGAAATCTCCTTGCCTTGGGCTCTAGGGACTGGTTGATCTGGACCTGGTAATAGCAGCCCAGCACCTGCTCTGTTCATCCCAGACACCAGCCTTTTCCAAGTCTCTCATATTCACTATGCTTTTCATCATCAGCCTAGTTTCCCTTCAGGGAAAAGAAACGAACCAGTACTAGCTGCATGAATTCCAACCAGTCACTTCACCTCAAAGGTAGTTTCCTTTTAGAAGTGTATGTCTATGGGGGTTGTTGGTTGTTCTGTTGCCTGGAATTAACTTCCATAGCTCAGTGCTGCAGACAACATGGGCTCCATTCTGATAAGGGTCTCCACCAAATGAGGTCAGGCTCTCCTACATGATATATAAGATGATCTGATGTGACATTGCCAAATCCAGCCATCTCTGCCTCCACCTCCCCAACATCTATCTCAGAAGACCTGGGAGATGTGGTGGACAATAGGGCTTGGAGTAAACCTAAAAAAAAGCCCAAATTCCCTTCTCTTCACACTCCTATCCACCCTGCCTTGCAATGTGGCTTTGAAGCTACTTCCTTAAAGTGAAGACCTGTCAGGTGCCTTGGTGCACACCTGTAATCCCAGCTGCTTGGGAGGCTAAGGCAGGAGGATCATGAGTTCAAAGCTGCCCTCAGCAATAGTAAGGCGCTAAGCAACTCAGTGAGACCCTGTCTCTAAATAAAATACCAAATAGGGCTGGGGATGTGGCTCAGCGATTGAGTGCCCCTGGGTTCCAGCCCTGGTATGTTCCCTATCACCCCTCAATAAAGTTAAGACCTTTTTCCACTTCTTTAATCTTGATGGTTTTGGGAATTTGACCAAGAGAAGGTGACAGAAGCAATTTGAAGCCTCAGGATGCTGTGCCTGCTTAGGGCCTCCCTTTGGAAACCTGCCATACTGCCATTTAAACAAACCTCCAGTAGCCTTAAGGATTATGAGAAACATATGGTCTAGTCCAGCCCCCATCGCTCCAGGAAGAATCCAGACACAGAACCACCCTGCTGCCCTGCAGGCATAAGAATGTCCAGCTGGGACCACAACTATCCAGCTAAGTCTCACTCAAATTGTAAACCCACACACTCATTGATTGAAGCATTGAATGGTGTTTTAGGCCATTCTTAGGCTGTAGATCTACTTCGTGTACAGTAATAGATAATGGACACAATGCTGTTCTCCCCACCCTCTGAGCTTGTGAAGGGATGGTACTTCTTTGCCCACCTGAAGTTAGTTATGCTTGTGTGAAACCAGCTCTCTACTTCATGGAACCACTGAGTGGGAAGACTCTGTAAAGCCTTCTAGAAAATTCCCACCAGTGTCAGCAATGAGGCATCATCAGCCAGAAAGGACCAAACAGAGAAGCTTCAAACACTGACACAGAGAGATCGAAAACAGTGGCTCACCTGATACTCTTGTCTCTTTTTCTCTGCCCTACAGCTCAAACCTACCAGAGAAACTAGACTTGCCAAAGACAGAAGGAGGGGCCCTTAGTTATTGTGGAGTTGTTTGTTTCTGTAGCATAACCTGCCATATCCTGATATGGGGGAGTGAGGTCATGAGTCCTTAAGAGCATTGCATTTATTTTGAAGAGGGCCTTTCATCTCTGAAAGAGCCAAGTGAGAGAAAATTATGAAGCAATCATTCACGGAGATCAAGCCAAACCAAGGTGAAGACCTGGAAGCAGCAAAGAAGCAAAACAGACCTTCTTTACTTCAAGTCCTTCAGGCTGTAATCTGGACTGGTACTGGAGAAAGGATGAATTAAATAGGAGGAGACACTATAGTCTCATTTTAGACTTTTAATACATTAGAGTAACCAAGAAGTTCAGGATTCTGCTAAAATTTTTGTCAAGGATGTGCAACTCAGGGAGAGGGAGGCTTATCAAAGCAAATACCATCACAGAGAAAAGCTAAAATCATTTTCTGTTTGCTTCCCACTATGTTCAAATAGTTCAACAAATTGGCTACCCATGTCTCAAAATAGAATAATAACCCCTGCCCTGATTATACCAGGACAGAGTGGTGAGAGTCATAGAGGATAATGCACGGGAGAGCTCTCTGAGAATGAATATAAATGGCAGGCAGAACAGGGGAGCCGGATCTGAGGCCGTGGAGCTGGGCCAAATACTTTACAAGGTGATCCATCCCAACCCTCCCTACCCTTCAAGGGAGATGCTGTTTCATCCTTGGAGAAATGGAGGCTGACAGAGTTTAAGTAGCTTGGTTAAGGTCACCTAGCTTATGTGAATCAAGACCAGGTTCAATGTTAAATTGCCTTCCTCTGGCCCCTATGGGCCCGGCCCTCCACTGCCTGTGAGTCTTCTGGGGACGGATGGGGGGATAAAAGAGAGGCACTCCTCACTCCTGGGGAGGGGACTGATGTTGGTCAGTGAGGGGGAGGAGGGATGTGGAGTGGGAAAGAAAAATCTACTTTCTGGTGTCTGTGTGTCCTGGAAGTTCAGGTCTGATATTTAAGTGTGATCCTGGGAAACCTGCAATCTTTTCCTTGACTTATGGTATGGGGCCTCAAACTGTGTCATGCTGTTGAGGCCTGCCTGCCTCTACAGCCTGAGAATTTCCTTGGAAGCAAATGTAACATTTCTCATTCAAATGGACAGCTGAAAAACCAAATAAACAAAGTCTCACACGGGAGCTCAAAGCAACACACTTTTGCCTAATTATCCTTAAAAAAGCAGAGGCAATAGGAACATATAAAATCCATAAATTGAAGCAAACTCTGAAAATTACAAGTGTCACAAATAACTAGCTTCCATGCACCAGTGCCACAGTCCATTTCCACTTGATTTATAATAATCACAGTAAAATTAGCAGATATTCTTGAGTACCTCACCATGTGCTGGAAACTACTCCTTATACTCCTTAGCATCATTCATTCATTAAATCATTCATTCATTCATTCATTCATTCAACAAATATCTATTGTGTTACTACTATGAACGATAGTCCTTGATTTTGGTGGTATAGCAGTGAGAAAGGACAATGTCTTTCCCTTTAAAGATTTAAGATGTTGTAGGCAGAGACATAAAATAAAGAGATATGTACTAAAATTTGGATGGGTAAAAGGCTACCAAGGAAAACAGTAGCAGATTCAGCCTTAGCAGGTGATGAGGAGGTCTTCTCTAACAGGTAGCATTTGAGCAGAGAAAGAAGTGAGTGTGAGCTACACTGGAGAAGAGCATTGTGGGTGGTGGTAAAACCAAAAGCCAAAGCCCCAACAAGAGAGCAAGGTTAGTGTATGTAAGACACATCAGGAGGACAGTGCCTGCAGAATGATGGAGTGGAAGGGCACAGATGCCAAGGGCAGCATCATTCCAGGCCTTGTAGGGCTTTGGAATTTATCCTAAGGGTAATGGTTGTGAACAGGGAAGTGAGAATCTGACTTTATCTAGAAAGGACCACTCTAGCAGCCTTTGGAAGACATAGCAAGGAGACAAGATGGAAGCTGGAAGACCAGTTGGGAGACACTTGCAATGGTCCTGAGGAGATATCATAATTCTGCTTGGCCTAGCATGGTTAGGGTAAGATGTGGCTGGGCTGAAAAGGTAGAATTAGGGGATTTTTTAGGGGATGGATGTGGAGGGTGAGTAATTTCAAGGTTTATGATTGGAGCAACTCTGTGAATGGAGGTGCCCTTTACTGGATGGAAGAACACTGGAGAAGAAAGATGCCAGCATGCGGGGTGGGGTGGTTTGAAATGCTTATTTGGAATTCAAGTGGAGCTACCAAGTTGGCAGCTGCATATATAACTCTGGGAGTGAGGATCAAGGTCCAAGCTAGAGTAACAACTTGGGGATCATTAGCACATAGATGGTATTTAGAGCCATGGTACTAGAGGAAATCATTATGTCCACAGTGAATGCAGACAGTGGAGGGAAGTGATCTGAAGAGAGAGAACCTTTAATATTTAGAGGACACCAATATCAATAAGCAAAGGAACTTGAGCATGAGAGGAAAAAAGAAAAGGGTGAGGAAAGAGAAAACCTCAAGGGAAGAAAATGGACCAAAGAAGAGTGAGTAGCTGAGAACGTCAAGTGAATCCTAATGATAGTGTGAAGTTGAAGGACTGGCCATTGCGTTTTGCCAAAGGAATGTCTTTGGGAACCTCAACAGGAGCAGATTCAGTGACATGGTGAGTGTGAGAACCTTACTGACAAGGTTCCAATAAGGAAGGTCTGAAGGCTAAGTGAGTGGTGGAGTGAGCAGGGACGATTTATTTGAGTTTTGCCATGAAAGGGATTAATGATGCTGTTGGAGGGGCTGCAGCATCTCAGGAGGGTTTATGGTATGAAACATGGTTGATTTTTCAGTATGCTTTTAATCTGATGAAGCATAAAGGCGGGGGGAGGGGCGGATTCTGAAATGACATCCTTGAGTAGATGAGCAGAGGCGCGGGATAGAGAACACAAGAGAAAGGGTTGCTTTGGATTGGAATGAGGAAGTTTACCCAGAGAGAGAAAGCTGCAAACAAGATGGTAGCATTGGTGCAGGCTGGATGCGGCTCTTCTCTTTGGATTGCTCCTATTTTCTCAGTGAAAACAGAAACAGTTCTATCTCCTGAGTGAGAAGAAATGGGGGGCAGAGGCAGGAGAAGGAGGAGGTTGGAAGATAAATGTGGAATCATCATTTCAGAGAAAGGGGAGAAAGGACAGAGTGAATGAATGAGAGCAATGCCGGGTAGGGAGGCACAGAGGCTCTGTTTCAGATTATTACCTCATTTTACAGATGAGAACACAGATTGGGCACTTTCCCCAAAATTAAATGGCTAGTAAGTTACAGAACGAACATCCCCACCTAGGTCTCTCTGACTCCAATGACCCTCAAACCCAGTGAACTTTGATGGGAAGGTATCCCACCTTTGACCTCCTCTTAGTAGAACTCCTCAGCCAAGTGTGTTTCATCTTCCTGGTGCCAGCTGGAATTTTAGCAATAATCCATGTGGTTGCCATGTTGAGCGACACTTCTATGCCAATTAATTAGGGAATGCAGAAATCGGGCATCGTGAGAGCAATGGAACACAGAGGATTCAGCCTGAAGGTGACTGTAATGGCAGGCGTATTGATTAACCCGTCTGTTCTGCAGTAGCACATAAAGTTAATTAGCCAGCATGTGCTCGATCATTCCAGCCAGGATGTAAAGTTCACACCGTGTGGGAAAGGGGAGGTGTAAACGAGTCTCTACCCACACAGGCAGTAAATCAAGAGGCACAGTCACCCCTCAGCTCGGCAGCAGCTAAGGTTCCTGCCTGTTGTCATCTAACCATAAACCCAGTCGCCTCCCTACAGACCTTTTCCTCGCTATGTAAGAGATGCCAGTAACACACAGGCTTTATTTCTGAATTCCAATGAGGTCATCAGGGAAGCTTTGACAAGCAAATGTCTCGTCCTTGATATTCATATGTGATCTACATCTTTAAGATGAATATGCCCTTTCCTTTTCACAAATTAACTTTTCTAAAATAGAGTTATACCTTTAATTGAAACATGCATTATTTTCTTTCTTTTTTTGAAAAGATACTATTAAGCCATTTGATGTCATTTAATAATCAAGGAAATGGTCCTGAGACCCAGTTTCCTCCACAGCCCATCAGCCACACAGATTCACTTCATCTCCTCCAAGTGTGGCTGATGCAGGGGCTTGTGTCAAAGTACCTCCCGTGTTCATCCCTGACATTTTACCCATGGCTGGATGGGCAGAGAGGGTGCTTTGAGGTTTTGAGAAAAGTCAGCCTACGATGGGAAAGTTTTACCCACCCATAGTCTGATTTCTTTTATGGTAAGCACAATACATTCCAGGTCCTGATTCACTTTAGTTTGGATGGTGACTTCAAAGTCAGAAATGTTCTTCCAACATCTACCAGGCTCTGCCACAGACAACTACCAACCCCCTTTGTTAATGAACTTATTGGTAAAGCCACATTTATTGAATACAAATGATTGCATGCTTTGCCATAAATAAGCTGTATGCTCTTGGGCAAGTCTCTAGAGCTCACTGGCTTGGCTTCCATCAGGGATGGAGAGCAGAAGCTTAAAGGCTGTTAAATTCCTCTTCCAGCTCTGACAGTTCGGCACACTGAGGAATGCAAAAGACTTTGACTAGTCTGCTTTTAGGAAGACTGAAATCTAATTCTGGAGACAAGTAGTGATGCTTCAAACTATCTGAGGGTGATACAAGACCCTATATTTATATTTTCAAGTGATAAGTAGAGTATTTTGATGGCAAAGAAAGGTGCTGTCAACAGGGGCTGGAATAGTCAAGACCTTCTTTCAAATTTTGAAGAATGAATCAACTTTACAATATATAATTGAACAGTTTAAGTGCTTTGATGGCCCCCTCAGTTCTATGTTATGTCCAGGTTCCTTACTGTGGGATACAAGAGCCTTCCTGATAGACAGGCCATCCAACTTGTCTAGCATTATCTCTAGTCACCCTCTTCGCTACCTCAGGCACTCTGACAGACAAAGGACAGTCCCCGGGTTTTCAGTGATACATAACCTTCAGTGCCTCTGTTCTGTCGGCAGGGGGGCGGTTAATGTCTATATCAATGTTCCTGGAGAAGATGTGGGACTCCTGGACTACTCAGGTTCTCTCTGGAGTCTTGCCTGACCTCCCTTCAGGTGGCTCTGGATGCTCTCTTCAGTGTGACCCCAGCATGCAGCATGGAGGTGTGGCATTGTCTTTCTTGCCTTCTGCTCTTGGGTTCCCCTGCAGACCCTGAAGTTAATTCCAAACACACGGCACAGTACCCAGCGCATTGTTATGATATCCATTACACTAGCAGATAATTATTAAATTCTTGCAGTACCCGGGACATCATCCTAAGCGTTTTTAAGGAGTTATCTTTTGATCTTCACACTAATCCTCCAAGCAGCTACCATCACTATTTCATGGATAAGAGGTGGTGGTAGAGAGAAGTTAAGTAGTGTGCCCCCAATAAACCCAGCAAGTTTGCTAGAGGTGATATTAGAACCAAGGAACAGTTTGACTTCAGAGTCTGAGCTTTTCTTAACCTATGTATATATTCGGTAAATGACTGATGTGCAAACTGATGAACTGACTGAATGCACCAGTGCAGATACAGTAAGATTGGAGATTTGGACAGGGAAGCAGGAATGAGATTACCATGAGCCAGGATTCTGGAGTCTCAACATGATTAAAGTAGTGCTTACGATACGACTACAAACAGTTCTCCAGTAAAATTTTTCTAAAAATCCCAACCCAACTGGCACTCTGTGTGTTGGTTGGCGCGCGAAACCACAGTGGTTAAGAAGGATGTAGGCAGGCATGTGTGGGTGGGCCCATTGCAGGTAGTGAAGATGGCCAGCTAGGAGAGCATGAGTAGTTTGGTAATCCGTAGTGACCCGCTGCAGGTTCTCCATAAGGCAGATGCTGGCCTTGGAGAAAGCAGTGCATCCTCGGGTCAGGTAGGATCTGAATGCAGTACAGGGCAGAGAGTCACATCAGACGGAACCACTGGAAAGGGAAAAATCTCCCAGTTGTGTCCTCTGTGCCCTGAGGCTGGCTGCCACATTTTCTTAAAGAAAGTTTTTGGGGAGCTCTCAAATTCACAGTTGCTGGAATAGAAAGACTATAGTACCATGGACGTCCAGCTACCACTTGACTATTCCCCTCCACTAGAAAAGTAAAGACCACCAATTTCCTCAGATATTGTCTCCTTCCTTTCTGAATGTCCTAGCTATTGTGAGATTTGTTTTTGGTCTTGTCCTGGAAACAGTCCTTACCTAATATTATTTAAACCCAAAGTGGTGACACTGGTTAAGTCTTGTTCAATGGCAAATGTAAAAATGATAACATCTCACTGCCAAGATCATAATATTTCACTTTTTGGCCACAGCAACACACGCATACATGCATGTGCACACACACACATTTTTTATTTAATGGTTTTCCATGAAACAGCCCTGTAAGTGTAGCAGAGCAAGTATTATCCCTATTTTACAGATGAAGAAAATGGGTCAGAAAGATGTTAAGTGACATGCCCAAGGTCCACAGAAGATTAGATGCTTAACAAGGAGGAAAATTTTTAAGGACCACCTTATGTTCAGGGCAGGCGGGGGGCGTTCTTCATATCTGAGGATAAGACATAATGAGGAGTTCAAGGCTTTGCGGTTGGACTGACTTTCGTTGCTCTTTCCAGCTTTGCATAGGAAAGTTCCTTAACTTTTCTGAACCAAACTTTTCTAACTATAAAATAGAGGTGATAATACTACTTTCACAGTTTTTTTTTAAGAGAACTGAATAAGATAAAGCAGCTAAAGTCCCTGGCAAAGTGTCTGGCACTCAAGGGCAACTTCATTAGCTCTTAACTTCTCCAAGTCCCCATCACCACCCTGCCATTTCTGGTTAGCATGAGGTGAAGGAGTACTACTGTCACCTTGTCCCTGCAAGGGGAGGCCAGTGTAACCACGCGGGGCAGTCATATCCCCGCAGAGCTGGGTCACAGATTCCTCTTGGGAAAGAGAACTTGATGTGCTCAGAATGAATAATTCGAGAAGCCACCTGAAAAGGGAAGAGGGTACCGCAAGGACAAATCTTCATGAAAAGAGATAAACAATGCATGGTTCTTGAGTATCAAGAAGAGTGAGGTTTGCAGGTTTGAGGATCAAGCTGCTCGTGAGAGGTGGGTGGAGGGGAGGTCTGATATGAGGAGGCTGTCCCAGGAAGGATAGAGGGGAAATGAATTTAGGGGTGGCATGGAGGAAGGGAGTTTTGATAAGAGAACTACTAAATGGAGTGTACATTATAAGCCTTTCTCCTTTTTCTTCTCTTCACAATCTTCTGCAAAATCTACATTGTTCACTGAAGTTTGGGTTAAAGAATGGAGAGGAAGGTTTAGGAAGCCAGTACCTGGAGTGTCATAGATTATGTGGCAGGTTTTTGAGCAGACTCCTGAGTCCTGGAACCCTGTTGGGGAGAGCCCTGTCTGTAGAGGCAGTACAGAGGTTGGAACTGAAAGCACAGGTCATGAACCCTCTGGTTCTTTGGGTGGGAATCAGGCCAGGATGTCTGATGCTGTAGCCACCAAGGTTCAGCTCCTGCAGCGGTGACCAGGCCCCTCTCTGCTTCCAACATGCAGCTGCTGTTGCTAGGGAGCAGAGAGGAGGAGGGATTCTGTCCCATCATTTTTTTTCTTCCCAAGAGCAAAGAGTGGGCTGGGCCTTAGGAAGGTCAATGAAAAACAGAAAATAGAAAAATGATGGCTGTCTAAAAGGTAGAAAAACTGTTTCAAGGGCAAATGAGGACTTCAAGAGTATGGACTTGTATAAATTCTGATTCATACATTAAGTGGTTCTGCTGATTAAGTGGTGAGCTACGGAACAAAAATATTTACACTCAAGTACAACGCTAGGTTTCATTTATCAAGTACTGCCTCCCATATTGCCTTGCAAATAGCAGGTGCTAGTCACTGGGTAAACCATTTCCTCCCCAAATTCTTATCTTGAAGCCGTAACACCCTGTATCTCAGAATGTGACTGTATTTGAGGTAGGGCTTTTGCAAAGATAGTTAAGTTAAATGGAACCATTAGGCTGTGCCCTAACCTAGTGTGATCAGAGCCCATACAAGAGGAAATTCAGACACATAGAGAGACATACAGAGGAAAGACCATGTGTTACAGTTTGGATGTGAAGTGTCCCCTAAAAGCTCATGTGTGAAATAATGCAAAAACATTCAGAGTTGAAATGATTGGGTTGTGAAAACCTTAGCCTACTCAGTAAATTAATCCTCTGAATGGGATTAACTGAGTGGTAACTGAAGGCAGGTAGGGTGTAGCTGGAAGAGGTGGATGATTGGGGGTGTGGCTTTGGGCTACATATTTTGCAACTGATGAGTGCTCTCTCTCCCCGCTTCCTGATCATCATGTGAGCTGCTTCCTGCTGCCACACTCTTCTGACATGATGTTCTCCCTCACCTCAGGCCCAGAGGAATGGAGCCATCCTCCTATGGATTGAAATCTCTGAAACTGTGATCCTCTAAGTAGACTTGTCCTCCTTTATAATTGTTCTGGTCAGGTCTTTTAGTGGCAGCAGCAAATAAAATTGACTAATACACCCATGTGTGGATACAGTGAAAAGTTGACCCTCTACAAGGCAAAGAGAAAGACCTCTAAAGAAACTAGTGCCTTGATCTCAGAATTCCAGCTTTCAGAAGAGAGAGAAAATAAACCTCTGTAACTTATGCCATCCATTCTGTGGTCTTTTGTTATGCCAGCTCTCGCAAACTAATATAGTATTCAATAGGAGCTTGCTGAGGTAGAATATCAAGCATCTAGAGCCACCACTTGAAATCACAAAGGAGTTACACTGAGGACATTTCTATAGTGTTCCTACTGTGGCTTATAACAAATATGCCTAGCGTGTGTTCCACTGGGTAATAAGAATGGAAACAAGGGTAGGTTGTCTTATTCATGCTGTATTGCGTGGGACGTCTTTCTTCACATAATTTCCTGGATCCCTGAGGGTCATTATCTAAGACTTAGGGTCATCATCTGAGCTCCAGTGTTGCTTTCCTTGTGCTGCTCCAACCTTCCCTGACTTTGCAACATAGATTTCAATACTCTAAGCTTCCAGGTCCTTATGATCAGTTTTACAGCTCTGATGATAAGTAGCATGATTAACATTCTACACACTTTTCTTTCTTTCTTTCTCTTCCTTCCTTCCTTCCTTCCTTCCTTCCTTCCTTCCTTCCTTCCTTCCTTCCTTCCTTCCTTCCTTCCTTTCTTTCTTTCTTTTTTTAATCATGTACTAGGGACTGAATCCAGGGGTGCTTACCCACCGAGCCACACCCCCAGCCTGTTTTTTATTAGTATTTAAATTTTGAGACAGGGCCTTGCTAAGTTTCTCATGACCTCACTAACTTGTTGAGGCTGGCTTTGAACTTGTGATACTCTTGCCTCAGCCTCCTGAGTCACTGGGATTACAGGTGTGTACTATGTGCCAGGCCTGCACACCCTTATTTTATACACAAGGTCAGGGACTATGCTGTTAATTATTGTATCTCTGACACACAGATATAGATTTTGGCATAAGATAGGTATTCTATGTTGAATGATGAATGGATTGCCGGCCTTACAGATTTGAATTCGCTATATATATATATATTTTTTTTTAAATTCCCTATATATAAATATTTTGAATTACACACACACACACACACACACACACACACACACATATATATATATATATATTCCCTATATATATCATTCCTACACTCTTTGGCCTAGAAGACTCTTTGAGTCTCCCCTTTTCTCATCTTGAACTTCATTTTCTGCCAGTAACCAAGCCTTCTTGGGTGCCTTCCCTGACTTTCAACAATCAATGTACCTAGGGATTAAGATAAGGGAGGTTTCCTTTGCCAAAAGAACAACAAAGACTTTGCTTCTTTCTGAAATTAAGAAAAAAACATAGAGTTGGATTATACCAAATGAGGGGGTTAAAACAACAACAACTAGTGATTTTAAACATTAGCTCTTCAGCGTTGAAGAGTTATTTCGAACTTTTCAATTCAGCAGGGCTCTGAATTCTACCATCTATGAAAGAGCAACTCTGGAAAACTGTATGGCTTATTTCTCTTAAAAAACATTTTATTTAAAAATGATTTTCATCATAAACGTTGCAAAATGGTGGAGTCGGATGCACCTTTCACCTCGTTTCCCCTCCTTTACATTTTAAACAACCACAGCACAATGACTGCCAATAAGTGCTGAGATGAACTGAAATGAAGACTGATATAAAACTATCAACTCATTAACTACAGACCTCGCTAGAATTTTGCCTTATTAGAATTAGTTGACCTAGAATTAATTAGAATTAATGACCTTTTTCTGGTCCCGGATCCAATCCAAGATTCCACATTGAGTTTTGTTGTTCTGTTTCCTTGGTTTCCTGAGTTAGTGTGTATCGGGTCCTTGGTCTGTCTTTGTCTCTTGAAACTTTGACCTCTGTAAGTTCAATTTGCCAGTTATTTGGTACAATGTCCTTCAATTTGGGTTTATCTGATGTTATCTTTTTATTAGTAGATTGGCATGTTCCCTTGCCGGTGATTAACTTTGGTCACTGGGCTGAGGTGATATTTGCCAAGTTGTTCCACTAAGAGATACTATTTCTCTCTTTGTAATGAATGGGTATCATGTGACCATGGACTATGAATGCCTGTTTCTCCTCATATATCTGCCCTCTCATTTTTACATTCACTGATGAATCTTGCCCACAAAATGTTATTACCTAATGATGTTTACCTAATGATGAGGCTCTATTTCTATTGTTTCTTTTATATTGAATAGAGGTATCAGATTAATTATTCTTTTGATAAACACCATTTTGTTTCTAGTATTTTCTCAAGGCAGAGATCTGTCATTTGCCAAAATCCATTTTATTTTTTCCTGGGTATATTTGAATACTTTCCTCAAAGCTTCCGGGGGATACAGGCAGAGATGGGAGTGTGTTCTTGCTAATGGAATGTAATGAATGATATGTATCGCTTCTGAAACTAGGCAGTAAAGTGATGTATGCCTGCTTCATTCCCTTCTCCCTTTTCACACCAGCTGCCATATGCATGTGGTAGAGATTCTGTTTAGCCACGGAGATTACGACAATATCCTAGGGAGTAGTAGAGCAATATCTTGGAAGAAAAGTGGGTGCTCAAATGACCACAAGGAGTAGAGCTGTCTTTATCCATCTGAACAGCTTACCTTGAAACTTTATGTGAGAGAGGGATAAAGATCTATATGTTTTGATCCAGGAAATATTTATTGGGTGTCTCTGTTACAGTAGCTCATCATTACACTTGCTAGTATATTTTCCCATTATAATCAATATTGGAATGAACATTTTCTACCTCTGTAGTTGCATTTACACACAAAGGTATCTAAGAGCTATAGTGCTGTAAGGTTATTTTCTTGGTCAAATATGTTATTTTTATTTTAAAAATTTTATTGGTGCATAATAATTAAACAGAATAGTGGGTTCATTGTGTTTGTATGTGCACATAACACAACTTGAAACATTTCATTCCGTGGTACTTCCTCTTGCCCTTTCCTTCTCACTTCCCCACTGATCTCCTTCCTCTATCCTACTGGTCTCTCTGTATTAGGGGTCTCCCTGGTTAAGATGCTCTCTAACATGATGCTCTCTAGTTCCATCCATTTTTCTTGCAAATGACATGATTTCATTCTTCTTTATGGCTGAATAAAACTCGTGTGTGTGTGTGTGTGTGTGTGTGTGTGTGTAAGAGGAGAGAGGGGGGGAGGGAGAGAGGGAGGGAGAAATATCACATTATCTTTATTCATCTGTTGATGGATACCTAGTCTGGTTCCATAACTTGGCTATTGTGAGTGGGTTATGTATGTATCTCTATAGTTTGCTGATTTTGGTTCTCTGGGTAAGTATCAAGGAGTGGGATAGCTAGATCATATGATGGCTTCATTCCTAGTCTTTTGAGGAAAGTCCATACAGATTTCCATAGTGGCTGTGCTAATTTACACTCCCACCAACAGTGTATAAGAGTTTCTTTTTCCCCCATCCTTCCTTGCTAGCATTTATTATAATTTGTGCTCTTGATGATTGGCTTTCTAACTGGAATGAGATGAAATCTTAGTGTGGTTTCGATTTGCATTCTCCTGATGGCTAAAGATGTTATCCAATTTTCACATATTTATTGGCCATTTGGACTTCTTCATTTGAAAAATATCTGTTTAGTTCACTTGCTCAATTCTAAATTTGCATTTTTAAATTCATCATCCCACTGGTTGGTGTAAGAGAATGCTCTTTTCTTCACAGCCTGTTTAATACTTGTAATTAATTTGAAAAAATATTTGACAATTTCATATGTAAAAAATAGCAACCTTAAAAACCTATAATTTATTAATTATTAGTAGGGCTAAATATCTTTCATATTTTATAGGCCAATTTATATGGCTTATATGGGCAGAAACATATTGCTCAAAACTCAACCTTTTTTCTCATAGGTTTTAGATCTTTTAATAAAGATCTGTTATCATTTTCTTTTTCTGGAGGTTTTTCTGGAGGTTTTCATTCTCCTTTCTTATTCCTTTATTTTTAAATTTTTCTTTGTGTGCTGGTACAAGTCGGTTGTTTTTTGTTTTTTTTCCTGATAAGTTTTGGACTAAACATAGATTTCAATACTCTAAGCTTCCAGGTCCTTATGATCAGTTTTACAGCTCTGACGATAAGTTGCATAAAAATATTTTACGGATTTGTAAAATTGCAGTATCATTTGTGTGGGAAATGTTTTTCTGTCATTCATCTTTAATTTCACTCACTGAATTTTTTTTCACAGTGGATGGATTTATAATTTTCTGTGGTATCAGATTTATCAATGATGATGTTAATGCTGATAACAGCCAACACTGATGAAGACTTATTATTTGCTTAGTCTGTGTGATTCATCCCTGAGGTTGCTGTATCCCTCAACTGGTGACATACACTTACACTGATTGCCTTCAAGCTTAAAATAAAATACAAGGACTCTAATATTATCTACACACTAAAGTGGTCACAGGGGTCTTCTCAGGACATTCGGGCACAAATTTTAGATCTTTAGAAACTTATTCTTTTAGAAATGAATGAACATAAAACACAAAACAGTGATTTAGTGTCTGTAAAACCTTCTAAAACATAAAATGAATAAGGATTATAACATTCAGGTAGGTAAAGGAAGACCATAATCATGAAAATGTTTACTACTGGAATAAAAAGTGAATTTAATATCCTCTCTTTCTACTCTGAATAAATTTGAAAAAATGGAATCTTCAAAATAAGATATGAAAGTCGATGATCAAACTAGATGAGAAAGGGAGGGGTCTGGAAGAGTTAAGGAAAGAATTTATAGCCAGCAGGAAAACCACAGTAGAACTAAAGGCATTAAGAAAAGTAAAGGTGACACCTTGGAGCTGTAGAAAGGGGGCCAGGTGGTATGGGGCATGTTTGAGAAACTATCATGCAATGCAAAATAAAGACTCCCTCATCTGGAAATCACTAAAGTTGGTAATATTAGAGGAGAGCTACAGAAGTAATTGGATCTTGAAGAAGTTGTCATAATGATGAGAGTGGAAGCATTATTCCAGGATAAGATAAAAAAGGGTTCCTTTGCTAAATAAGGATAGAAGACCCAAAGCTGTCCATGGGGAGCCATCATGTGTTGGGTCAGGTAGTGAAAAGGAGGTGTCTTTTTTTCTGCCAGCATACTCAAGTATTCTGACAGATGCTACAGCATTAAAAGCAAAGGACACCAAGGTATCCCTAACCTGTGTTCCTATACAGGTCACCCACAAAGAAACTCATTCAAATTTCTCTTTCACAATATGAAACAACATAATAAAAAAAAGGATAATTTAAGCGGGCTTAATACAGGCAAATAACCATTTATAAGCAGAGAAAGCAAAAGCATTGGGGCATATGGACCACAGGAAGCACAAAAAGATTTGTGCTTGGGACAGTTTAATCATGCTGACCTTAGATTAACTGGTATAAACAGAATCATAAAGCTCCTGTTGCAGGAACTTAATGAAAAAGATGACACACAATTTAGAATTGTTTTAACAGTAACAAAAATACCATGAAATGCAGTAAGAAAACAAAAATGGTGAGCAGGATGGAGAAGGAAGTCGGGTTTCCTTGTTTTATATGGGGAGAAGTGACAAGGACAACAATGGCATGAGGTACATCTGGCAATGAGTCATTCTACGTGGCAGATACTGTTCATGGAACTTGAAGTGCATCATCTCTTTTAGTCCTCTGATTGCTTGATTGCTTGATCACGTGGGTCATTATTACTCTCATTTAAGATTGGAGACAAAGTGGATGTGCTGGTCCGTTCTTAGTGTTAACAGAGGTGCCGAGTTGCCATAAATGATAAGTAAAATTTCAAAGGAGACATTGGTGTGACTTAAACATTGAACTGTCCAAAACTTATCAGGAAAAACAAAAACAAACAAACAAAAAAAAAACGACTTGTACCAGCACACAAAGAAAAATTTAAAAATAAAGGAATAAGAAAGGAGAATGAAAACCTCCAGAAAAAGAAAATAAGGTGACACAGGTAAAATTTAAGACCTAGGACAGTAAATGTTAATGTTCCCCAGTGAGCAAATTTAAAACACAGTTGAAAGGAGACACCCTAAAACCAAAATAACTCTTAAAGATTAAATAAGAAAATACCAAATAAAATGCTAAATGCTGACAAAAGAGAGAGCTTCGCAGTGTTTCTACTGGAGTAAATTTAAATTAAGTTAGGGAGATAAAGTGGGAAGTCAGTCAAAGGTGAAGGGCACTTAGATTCTACATGACTATGTACAAAATAACATGGCAACAGACTTAAAAGGTAAAAGTTTTAAGGCTGTGAAAAGAAACGGAAACAAATCAGTAGTGAAATATTTTGATTTCTTTCAATTAATTATATATCTCACATTGTAAAGTGTCAGATAGCTGAACAATTGAATTTATGTTGATTTAATTCAGAGTATTAAGCTCTTTATATTTCAGTAAATAGATTTTCTTTTCAAGTGCCTAAGAAATACCAAACCAAAAATTACCTCATGAGCAACTATAGAGGAATTTTCAATGAGTTTCTCAAAATGCATGATCAAAAACTCTGTATTCTATGGACAGATAATTTTTTAAACTTAAAAAAAATTGTTTTTATTATTTATTTATGGCAGTAGAATGCATTTATGCACTTGGATATATTATACATAGATGGGATAAAATTTCTGATTTTTCTGAGTATACATGTTGCAGAATCATATTGGTCATATAGTCACATGTATACATACAGTAATAATATCTGTTTCATTCGACTATCTTTCCTATCCCCACATCCCTTCCCCTCCCATCACTTCCCTCTACCTAATCTAAGGTAATGCTATTCTTCCCTAGTGCCCCCCTACCTTATTGTGAATTAATATCCGCATATTAGAGAAAACATTCGGCTTTTGGTTTTGTGGGATTGGGTTATTTCACTGAGCATGATATTCTCCAACTCCAACCATTTACTGGCAAATGCCATAATTTCAATCTTCTTTAAAGCTGAGAAATATTCCATTGAGTATACCACATTTTTTTATCCATTCATCTATTGAGGGACACCTAGTTTGGTTCCATACTCTAGCTATTGTGAATTGAGCTGCTATGAACATTAATGTGGCTGCATCAATATAGTATGCTGATTTTTAAGTCCTTTGGGTATAAACCAAGGAGCAGGATAGCTGGGTCAAATGATGGTTCCATTCCCAGTTTTCTGAGTAATCTCCATACTGCTTTCCATAGTGGTTGTACCAATTTGCAGTCCTACCAGCAATGTAAGAGTGTACCTTTTTCACCACATCCTTGCCAATATTTATTGTTGCCTGGACAGACAATTTAATAACAACAACATAATAAAGATAAACAATATTAAAATATCTAACCAACTGAAAATTTAGCATCAAGTACCCAAAAAACCTGTTCTGTTTTAAAGTACTAAGATAATAGTGGTGAGAATAATAACTAAAAATAAAAAAGTTAAGAGATATAATCACAGTTGTATTCAAGAGTGATTTCAAAGTCATAAAAAACCTGAATAAATAATGCAACTAAGAACTATATAAAGAACAAGAAAGCAATTCCAAGGAAATCAGGAGAAATAGCATTTAATAGATGAGAAAGAAGAAATTAACCAAAAGTCATAGAGTAGACAAGTCCAAGAAACAGTTTATTGAAAACCATCATAAGAGGAAAAATTTTACTTAGTCTAATGAAGTGGAAAAGAAAATATCTCTATCAAATCACAACATTTAGAATGAGAAAGTATGTATAATCACAAATGCAAGTGATTTGAAGTTCTACTAATGTTCCTGAAAAATCAGTCTAAAAAAATAACTCTCTAGGGAAATATAACTTCCTAAGATTAATTTAGAAATGGTAACATAGTACATTAGCTCAATTATCATGGAAATTATGGAAAATCGCTTCTTTTTCTTTTTTTCTTTTGGTACCAGGGATTAAACACAGGGATGCTTAGCCACTGAGCCACATTCCTAACCTTTTTTATTTGGAGACAGGGTTTTGCTAAGTTGCTTAGGGCCTCATTGAATTGCTGAGGCTGGCTTTGAACTGTGATCCTCCTGCCTCAGGCTCCTGAGTCTCTGGAATTTCAGGCTTGTGCCACCATGCCCGGTGGAAAATTGCTTGTTCGTAATTAGCTGTAGTAACATGCATGGGTCTGATTTGTTATGGGAAAGTTCCTCTAAAAATCTAGGAACACATAAATCTGACTACATAAGCAGTTTCATAGTGTACATCCAAATTCATTCATTCTTTTTCTTTTTCTTTTTTAAACCTAGTATAAGTACCCCTGCTGGAACTACAGGCCAGTTTCCTTTATGAATACAGAGAGAACTAAGTAAAATGCTAGGAAATCAAATAAATCTATACATGGAAAGAATTAGATTCTGTGGCCAAAGAGGGTTTATTCTAGGAAAAGAAACTATTATTGACATTGTTCTGAAAATTATAACTACAAACAGCAACTCAAACAATAGAAAATTTTAATTAAGTGTGAGTGTGTCTGTGTGTGTCTTTATGTGCCTACGTGTATATAAGCATATATTCGTGACTGAAAGAAGAATACACGTAAACATGCTAACGGATTCCCAGATTTCATGCCTGGATAGGCCACATCAACAGGAAGGATGTTGACGGCTCTTGGAACATAGGAAAAAAGAGGAACCAGTGTGCTTTGGGGTTGCACTATGTGGGAAAAACAGTTTAAATTTAGGAGAGAGCTGAGTATCATGGTATATGCAAGGAAACACTTTTTCTGGAGCTCTTTCACCTGCTACAAGGCTTTAGGAAGCCCACTGCCCCCAACACTCTTATCCAATCAGGACATTTAAGCAACAGTCCTAGCTTAGGGCAAATTGGAGACTGTAGAGTCGCAGAAGGGAATCTGTGAATGCCTGGTGCTATGGGGGACAGATATCAGGCCAAAGACTTATCCAAAGTTCTTCCTGGCCTCTCTTTACATGCGGGAATATGTTAGCTCTTGAAAACAAAAGAAGTGCCCAATATGGAGGTTCAGGGGAGCTTCCTGAAGAGGAAGGTTGTATGGGAGAATCTGATAATAATATAAGAGTCTGTCTTCTGTGTGACTCATTCCCCATTCTTTAAATCATAGCAGGGACTTTCTGTACAGCTTGGCCTTTTGCTTCCTCCATTCAGTACAAATCACCAGTAAAGGTAGCAAATATTCCTAAGAGAATCTTTGCCCGGGGTGAAAAAGAACATTACCTAGAAAAGGCATTCTCCATACCAGAATGGAATGTAACATAGGCATCATAAATTTCCTAAAAAATTAAGGCACAATGTTACAGGTATAATATAAGAAAAGACAAGCTGTCACAGAGAACCAACCAGAAATGGTAAGTTAATATGAAGAATTCAAAAGAAGGTTTGAAGAACAACAAAGATACCTCTGTGTAGAAAATTCAAATGTTTTTATTAAAGGTCATATACAGAAACCTGAAGAATAAAAAGGTATACCATGTTTATGGATGATATGTCCTCACATTGATAACTGTCAATTGTTTCCAAATGAATGTAAAAATTAAATGTAATCCCAACAGAATATTGAAGAAATTAGCATTTGAACAGAAAAAAATTACTTACAGAAAAAGGGTTTTGTGAAAATAAAGGGCCCTGGGCTGGGGTTGTGGCTCAGTGGTAGAGTGCTTGCCTCACATGTATGAGGCACTGGGTTTGCTCCTTAGCACCACATAAAATAAATAAAGGTATTGCATTTATCTACAACTAAAAAAAAAGTATTTTAAACAAAGAAAGGTTAAAGAAAAGAAAATAAAGGGCCCAGGACACTGTTTAAAGGAAAGAGAAATGTGGTGATATCCCAGCTAGATTTTAAGATGTACTATGAAGAAAGACACAGGTGGGGGGAACTCATAAATGTATGCAGAACTATATATATCAAGGGGATCAAATCAAACACAGAATACCCCCCCATAAGTGTGTGGATGTGTGTAAAACTGTGAATACAAGGATTAATTGAGACCTACAAGTTGGATTCTTTCCTCTTGCTGTGCCATAAATTTCCAGCTGAAATCAAAATCTGAATATGAAAAATAACACTAACAAATGAAAATGAGAAGAATATTTTTGATGCCTAGGGTAAGCAACATTTCTTAGACCCAGTAATAAAAAAACCCTAGGGGAAAAATACTGGCAGATTTTATAACATTAAAATACAAATACCTGGCAAGTACATGATACTGATCTGTGGTGTGAGGGGGAAGTGCTAGAGTTGTGATAATCCACTGAGATTCATGGGTGTGTGTTTCACCAGTTCAACCACTGATCCGTACAATTGAGATCCAAATGGAGAGGGCTGGTAAGGTTTATGTCTATTATTGATTGACTGGGAGTTGGCAAGAGGCTGTAGACTTCTGTATGTACAAGAGAAAGGTAAACTTCTAGTAGTCAAGCGCTAGGTCAATATTGAGGATTTTAATTAAAACCAAATAGGTTACTTTCCTGGAAATATGAGGAGATCATGAAAATGTTCTTTGTCCTGTTTCTTTAGTGTAACCATACCAAAAGCCAGGGATAAATTAAAACCCAGGGGGTCCAGTTCAGTTATTTTCGCTGAACGTAAAGCTCTCGAGAGCAGAGTCTTGTCTGTGTTGTCACTTGTCACCCAGGTGTTCAGCACTATCAAGTGTGAAGCCATTTACCACCTGTGGCTGTGAAGCCCTTAGAATGTGGCTGGTCTGAACCGAAGTGTATTGTAAAGCAAAAATGTCCCCGATTTAGGAGACTTGGTATAAAAAAAAATTATATTGATTATTCAAATTATTTTCTTCTCTTTTTATTTTTATTAATACAGTAACTAGAATTATTTAAACTACATGTGTGGCCTGTATCATATTTTTTTTTTTTTTTGGACACCAAGTGCTTATCGAGACAAATGACTGACATATTGTAGTTGCTTAAAGATTCAAGCAAAAGAATGAATATTGAGTTGATTAGCTCGAATTCAATTCAATTTTTAATTGATTTTTTTTCAATCAATTCAAATTCATTTCTATCCAGTAAGTGATTCATTTTTTACATTGATAGTTCAGATTTAGATTGTTACATATAAGAAAATAGTCAAACCACTGCTTTAGCAGGAAGGGCTAAATTAGAAGTTATCAGAGGATAAGGAACACTAAACAAAGTACTCTACTTTGAAAATAGATTTCACTTATGGAGTAATCACTGTGTGGCAAGTATTGTAAATGCACTCACATTGCATGTAGCCTACCACTCCATGAAGGATTATTATTTCAATTGATACACTGAAGGTCAGAGCAGTAAAGGTTTTGCTGCAAGTAAGTGGTGACCCCAGGAACCAGTCCTGCTTGATCTAACTAAGCCAGATCTTTGTGACCAGCCTCATCTTGTCATACTCCTCCATCTTCACATTCAATGTTTGAGCCCTCAGGGTGCCCTTCTTGCCTCTGAGCTTTACCTCATGCTGTTCCTTTGTCTGGGAACATTCTGTCACCCTTTCAGAATGTCATGGAATATGTTAGGATCTGACACAACTGGAACTTATT
The DNA here is from genome assembly GCF_048772815.1 of Callospermophilus lateralis. Classification (NCBI taxonomy): domain Eukaryota; kingdom Metazoa; phylum Chordata; class Mammalia; order Rodentia; family Sciuridae; genus Callospermophilus; species Callospermophilus lateralis. Next base: position 199,219,081 of record NC_135305.1, on the reverse strand, counting down.
TAACTTTTTATTTTGTTTTTGTCTATGTCCCTCCTAACTTGTGAACTCCGTAGGTCAGCTAGGTGTACTGTCCTGTTCACTGGGGAGACCTCAGCAATTCATCTGGGATATGGTAATGCTTAATGAATAATTGCTACTTGGATCAGTGGAGAGGCCTCCATCACTCCAATCAAAACTAATTGCTCATTGAGGACCATATCATGATGCTTGCATTTCAAGTATGCAATTCCAATTTGCATTGTATTATTATTAGCTCTCTTTTTGTATGTCTCACCACCCCAATTGTAATCATTGTAAATTCCTTGTAGAGTGGATTAGGTCTTAATCAATTATGTATCTTTTCCAAAGTCATTCTCAGTCTCTTTTCCTAGGTAACAATGTTTTTTTGTTCTTCATGGTAAACTCTGTTAGTTGTGTCCCCAATTTCCAGTCCCTACTTCTATTTTTTTTTACAAAACCTCCATTTTGCTTGGAATAGCCATGTGTTCAGCTTTGCTTAAAGCAAGGTATGGCTCTATGACCCAGTTGTGGCCAATGAACTGTGTAAACCCAAGGTAGATTTCTCCAGAGAATTTTGCTTCCTGATCGGAGAGAAGGCTTAGTTGGTCCTCCCTTTCTCTCTTTCCTTCTTGTCTTGAACACAGGCATAATGTCACAAAGCTACAACAGTCCATGACAAGACAACAGGCAGAGGACTTAAGCCAACCACCCAGGGTGGCAGAGGAAAGGAACATCTTGATGGCTTCACTAAGTAGCTGAGCTAAACCAGCAATTTCCTACCTCCAGACTTCTTGCTCTGTGGAAAAACAAACCCATATTTGCTTTAATTAGTATAAGTTGGGATCATTTTGTTACTCTTTAGCCTACATTATCATTTGTACAGCTGATATATTTAACTGGTTTAGTACGTGTGTGTTACACTTCCATGGGTAAATGTAGATGATTTATAAACTCAAAATATCCTTGTGAGATGATAATCAATGCAAATTTTAAAATATTGAGTAGACTAGGGTCCTGGGAGGCTAAATGACTTACTGAGAGTAAGTGGTGGAGTCAGGAATGGAGTCAGGAATCAAATCCAGGTCTCTCTAGACTCCAAAACCTTTGTTTGTGACCTGCCAAGGTGGCCTCACCACAGGGTGTGTGTGCTGCCTTCAGGGCCCGCATCCCTCAGTTTAATGGCTTTTTGGGATCTCACATTACTGTCCCTTGCAGACCTCATTCTTGAGGAACACTTTCACCTGGGCTTAGTGGCTATGGTCTCACTTCCTGTACTTGTTTTATAAAACACTTGGGAGCATCTCCCACCAGCACTCCTTGATCCTGGCCATTCTCCTAACCTAAGGTAGAAACATGTTCTGTATGTTTGAGAGGCATCAAGGAGCTTAAGCATTAATGACTGGAGTAGACTGAGAAGGAGAGGAAGAAGCAAACGATAAGGTGATAATTAGAGTCTAGAGCCTCTAAGACCTCAGAGGCCTTGGTAAGTCCTTTGGGTTTATTCTCAGTGTGATAGAAAGTCACCACTCAACTTTGAGTGATCTGGATACTAAGATCGTGTTCTAATTTATGTGTGGAGAAAGGATCAGTGTTTTCATAGACAGACAATGGCTTGATCCAGCGCCACAGCAGTGGAAATGGTGAGCAGTGACGTGTGCCTAGCCTATTTGGAAGTCAGAGTCCATAGAACTTCTAGTGATGCAGGGAAGGCTGAGGGAAAGAGAGTAAGCAAGGACAAGTCCAAGGTTTTGAATTGTTTTTGGCCATTGGAGGGGTGACCAGGAAGTGTGAAGAAGCCCATCGGATGTGGGGAGGGGATGGGTGTTAGGCGATTGTTTATCCTGGGTTAATTTTGAGATGACTATTAGACATTCATATGACGATGTGTTGTAAAGAGGGTTCAAATTTTCTAAATTTATAATCCCAGGCATCACACTAACTGTTTTTATGAGCCTGAGGCCAGATGGCAAAGCATCAGAGTGAACAATGTGGGTGAAGAGGCATATTTGAAGATGAAGATCTGTCTGGAAGGACAAACACACATGCTACAATTTCAGCTTTTCAATTCCAATTTGCTGTCGAAAGTATCAGTGTGTTACCAAGAGGATGGGTGTGAGTGTGTTTGGTTAATTCTCTCAACCTGAGTAAAATGTCTGATATAACACAGACAATACAGAGAACCGATCTCCTTTAAAATTTTCTCCACCACAAACCCAAAATATACAAACACACACATAGATTGTGTCTCCATGCAGCATAGCAACGTAATAGGGGCAAAGAACTCTGGGGAACCGATTGCCCCAGATATCCAGCTGTCTGGGTCTGAATCTTCGTTCTAATTCCTAATAGCTCTATTAACCTCTTGGTGAATGGAAAATGTAGGTTGTTGAGGAAATTCAAAGAGATAATCCCCATAAAGCTCCTAGCACAGAGTCTAGAACACAGTGTGAGTTAGCTATTTTTCCTTACATTCACAGAAGCATGCAACCCACTGAGCACGTCTTTATACCCATGCCCTGCAAGCTTCTGAGCAGTCAGACATTGGTAAATCTGCATATATAGTACGTGCACACATATATGCAGAAATTGCCTTAAATTTTCTCATTTCCTCATTGCCTATCTCCTGCCTTTGCCCTTGATAATATTCCCTTTTAATGCTTTTCAAGAATGGAAGGATTATTTTCTCTTTCTTCCAAGAGCTGGCTGTTACTACTGACGCCTGCCATGGCTCATGGCTGGCTGTTCTCTTGAATGAGTGACAAATATCCTCAGAAAATCACTTTCTCTAAAAATAGACCACCCGAGATGATCTCCAGCTTCAATTCTCATTTCCATACACCTTTGAAAGGAAAGAAAAAAAAAATTCTTTCTTTTAGAGACTTACTGCTAAGCTATCACAAGCAGTGTGACTCAATGAACATGAACAAATCTCCTCTCAAGGTTTGCAAAATGGCCTAGTTTTACTTCATCTGTTTATTGTACTTATATAAAATAGAAATGTAAGACTGACAGATTTCTTCAGACACTGCTAGTCGACTGTGCTTTCTATTCGGCTTTATGGAGCCATTTATTTGGAGTATTTTGCCTGGGTAATTTAATGCATGACCTGCCTTCTCTGTTCCTTGCCCAAGAGGAACATAGATAGATTTAGTGGGTAAAAATAACTTTAAAGTCATAGTCACTGTCTAGAATTAGATGAATTATTCTTACCTCTACAAACCAATTAGACTTTTGATGGACATGATTGCCCCAAAGACCACTTGGCTTTCTGGGTCAAGGATCACTCAGTTCACCTCATCCCTACTGCTGGGATGCATGTTTATGGAAACAAAACAAAAACCCACAACACTGAGAATGCCTTTTATATTGGTAAACTCAACATTGTTGGCCCATGCTAATGGTGACTAAACATAAGTTCTGTTTACCTCCTTATAACATTGATATGCATCACTCAACTAAATTCTTATTCAGACTACTCTGCTCCACTGATTGGGATTGAGAAGGGGCTTTCAATCAAGATCCAAATACCAAATCATGAAGAGCCTATCTAAAGTCTGTCATTAGACACTGAATTCTGAATATTCAAACTGGAGCACATCTTTGGGAGACTCCAAAAACTTATGAAACCTATTTTTCTATTTCTAGATGCTCTTAAATAAAATCAGGGGCAATGGATTTAGCAAGTTTCATGTAGAAGACCTTGATATTATTCCTTGGCCAGAGACAGCTCCTCTCTCTGTTGTTTTCATCATTTTCATCATCATCCCAACAACTGTTGTCTTCAACTATAGTATTTGAAAGGAACCACCATATTTTGATAGTTTTATTGTGGACTTCAGTGGCTGTCACAATGAAAGACTAATACACACATACATACAATCATTTAGGTACCTAATAATTGCAAGTATTAGGAAACCCAGATTCAACCTGGCTCAAGCAATGAGACTATTGTCTCATATAAGAGTCTTGTCCTAATGCAGCAAAACTCTAGGGATGGTTAATTCACTAGGAACTCAGGTTCTTTACTTTTTCTCCTTCAACCTAGCTGGCTGGTTTAATTCATGGTAAATAAACAAAAAAAATGGCTGTATGCAATTAAATATTCAGCAGCAGAAGGGTGTCAGCACCTTCCATTGTATCTGTTCTTATTCTGTAAAACCTTTCCCGAAACCCACCATTAGAATTTTCTCAGGTCTCATTAGCCAGAAGTGTAACAAATGTCATTCCCAAACCAATCACTGGCAAAGAGAATGAAACCACCGAGATTGGCTGGGACCAATCAGGATTTGCCTCTTTAATGCTTGGGCTGAGAATGTGGTTGTGCAGGAAAGAATGTATACCAGAGCAATAATAGCATTTTATTATTAGAAAGAGAAAGAGGAGTAAATGGTTATGGGGTAGACAAACTATAGGGTCTTCTTAGCATCCAGGGACCCCTGGTGGAGAATGACAATGACTAGACTAATGTTAATAGAAGGATGGGGGATGGAGGAGAAAAATGGAGAAGGAGAAGATAACAAGGACTTAGGGAAGAGGGACTTAATCCCTTCCTCCAGAGTATGGGCAGGACCTGTGAATGTGTTGGACGTGTGACTCTATCACTTACGTTATACTGTATGAGAAAGGCAACTGAGTAGTCAATCTGATGATTAGTATCTTATATCATATAAGATTCCATTCTCACTGATGGGGTAGGGATTGTCCTGTTGGCCTGGGAGCAGTAAACTCGCAAGTAGTGAGAGCAGGATGGGCCATGTGGCAAGTACCTGATGTGGCTTCTAGTTACTGGGAGCATCCCGAGTCTCAGTAGCATGGAAATGGGGACCTCAGTAATACAGATTCAAGGAAATGAATTCTTCCAACAACCAGTGAACTTGAAAGAGGACACCAAGCCTCAGATAAGATAATACTCCAGAACCAACCTAACAAAAGAGGTGAAAAACCTCTACAGTAAAAACTACAGAACACTAAAGAAAGACATTGAAGAAAACCTTAGTTGATAGAAAGATCTCCCATGTTCTTGAGGAGGCAGAATTAATATCATCAAAATGGTCATACTACCAAAAGTGCTACATAGATTTAATGCAATTCCTATTAATATTCCAATGATGTTCTTCATGAAAATACAAAAAGTAGTCGTGAAATTCATTTGGAAAAATTCATTTGGAAAAAAACCCAGAATAGCCAAAGCAATCCTTAGCAAGAAGAGTGAAGCAGGAGGCATCACAATAGCAGATGTTAAACTATACTACAGAGCTAGAGTAACAAAAACAGCATGGTATTGGTACCAAAATAAACATGTAGACCAATGGTACAGAATAAAAAACAGAGAGACAAACCCACATAAATACAGTTATCCCATACTAGACAAAGGTGCCATAAACATACATTGGAGAAAAGAGAGTCTCTTCAAAAATGGTGCTGGGAAAACTGGAAATTGATATGTAGCAGAAGGAAATTAAAACCCTTATCTCTCACCCTATACACAGCTCAACTCAAAGTGGATCAATGATCTAGGCATTAGACCAGAGACCCCATGCCTATAAAAGAAAATGTAGGCCCAACTTTCCATCATATCAACTTAGGAACTGACTTCTATAACAAGCCTCCTAAAGCACAAGAAGTAAAATGAATAAGCAATAAATGTGATAGTATCAACTGAAAAGCTTCTTCACAGTGAAGGAAACAATCAAAAATGTAAAGAAAGAGAATAGGAGAATAGGAGAAAATTTTTGCCATCTGTATCTCAGAGCATTAATGTCCAGGATATATAAATAACTCAAAAACCTAAAAAACAAAATACCAAATAACCCAATCAATAAATGGGCAAAAGAACTGAATAGGCACTTCAGAGAAGAAGATATACATTCAATCGACAAATATATGAAAAAAATGTTCAACATCTCCAGCAATTAGAGAAATGTAAACTAAAACTACTCTGAGATTTCAACTCATTCTAGTCACAAAGGCAATTATCAATAATACAAGTAACAATAAATGTTGGTGAGGATGTGAGAAAAACAGTACACTCATACATTGCTAGTGGGACTGCATATTGGTGCAACCTCCCTGGAAAGCAGTATGAAGAAAAACCTTTTGATTCAGTTATCCCACTCCTCAGCATATACCCAAAGGACTTAAAATCTGTATACTCTAGTGATGCAGCCTCATCCAGATTTATAGCATCTCAAATCATAATAGCTAAGCTATAAAGCCAGAGGTGCCCTTCAACAGTTGAACAGATAAAGAAATGTATTCTATATACACAATGGAATATTTCTCAGCAATAAAAAAGAATTACTATGTCTTTTGATGGTAAATGGATGGAACTGGAGACTATGATAAGTGAAATAAGCCTACCCCCCCCAACCAAAGGCCAAGTGTTCTCTCTGATATGAGGATGTTAACACATAATAAGGGGGAAGGGGAGGACAGAAGTTCATTGGATTAGGCAAAGGAGAAGGAAGGGAAGGGGGTACAGGAACAGGAAAGAGAGTAGAATGAATTGGACATAACTTTCCTATGCTCATATATGAATACACAATTAGTGAAACTCCACATCATATACAACCACAAGAATGGGTAGCAATCAGAATAATACTCCATGTTTGTATAATATGTCAAAATACACCCTACTGTCCTGTATATCTTAAAAGAACAAATACAAAAAAGAAAAAAAATGGAGAGATTGAAACTCTGGTTGATATCTTGATTTCATCCTAGTAAGATGCTAAGCTGAGGAGCCAGCTAACCTTTATCCAGATTCCTGGCCCATAGAAACTATGACATAATAAATATGTGTTGTTTAGAGTGGATAAATTTGTGGCATTATGTTGCATGGCAAAAGTCTAATACAACCATTTTGGACTGTTGGATGAGCGAGAAATAGATTTCTTTGTGTTAAACCCCTGAACTTTGGGGCTTTATAAGCTTCTAGTGTTACCCAAACTAAATACAGTGTCAGTAACAAGGTGACTCATTTCAAGGCATTTGGGTTCCATCAAATGTGCAGAGACTGCCCAACCTGGATACCTTGCTGTGAAGATGGAGTCCTGGGGCTGGCCTGCGTTATAGCTGCACCTGCTAATAAGGATCCCAAACAACTCTGACAGATTAGTCATCACCCCCAAATTGTAATACTTCTCATTTGTGGTATCTGGTCTGTTCCAATTAATTAGAATCTGGGCCAGACACATACAACATGATACCTCTGAGAATCATCAGACCTATCTGTTACATTTATGCAGCAGGTAAGGCCTGGTATTTCTGGCAGGTGCTTAGGGGTTTTATTATTTTTTTGTAAGTAAAACAGGCCCACTAACATCTAGTGGGACATAATTCAACCTTTTCCAGCCTTAAAATGTTATATAACTGGATAGACCTAATGGCTCCAGTTTGAGTGAACATATAGTATGTGCCAGGTACTGGGCTAGCAGTCAATATGTGCTTTCTCAATTAATATTACTATTACTCTGAAAAGGAAATAATATAAATCCCATTTACTAATGAGGTTAAACAATGTGCTTAAGAGCATAACTTCTTTTTTTTAAAGAGAGAGAGAGAGAGAGAGAGAGAGAGAGAGAGAGAGAGAGAGAGAATATTTTAATATTTATTTTTTAGTTTTCGGCAGACACAACAACTTTATTTGTATGTGGTGCTGAGGATGGAACCCAGCGCATGCATGCCAGGCGAGCATGCTACCGCTTGAGCCACATCCCCAGCCCAAGATCATAACTTCTGATTGGCAGAGCCAAGAACCAAATCCATCTCCTCATGTCTTATTTATTCACATATGAATTCTTTGCTCATTTATCCAAAATTCAACTTCCAGGTATCAGTTATAAAATGATATATACGATAATACAGCAGAGGTTGGTAAACTTTTTGCATAAAAAGCTAGATAAGAACTATTTTAAGCTTTGATAGCTATACGGTCTCTGTCAAAATTACACACATCTGCATTATAGTATGAAAATGGCTATAGACAATAAGTAAATGAATGAACATGGCTGTGTTACAATAAAACTTTATTTACACCAGGCATGGTGGCACACACTTATAACCCCAGCAACTTGGGAGGCTGAGGCAGGAGGATCACAAGTTCAAGACCAGCCTTGGCAACTTACTTAGTGACTTAGCCTAAGCAACTTAGCAAGACCCTGTCTCAAAATATAAAAAAATAAAAAGGGCTGGGGATGTGGCTCAGTGGTTAAGTGTCCCAAGTTCAATCCCAAGCACACACACACACACACACACACACACACACACACACACACAGTCTGACATACTGGTAAGAAGGGATCTGTACACACAGGTGCACAGAGAAGAATCACACAGCAAAAGTTGTTGTGAACAGCCTAGAATACCTGCCTTATTCTCCCTCTGCTGGAGACTCGGTGGGATGACCTAAGCAGGTATTCACCCAGCCTGCCAGGCAGGAAGGCTGGTGGTTGAGGAAGAAGGCTTTTGAAACAAAGCTGAGTTTTAAAGCACCATGACAGTAGAGGTGAGAAGTAGTAGTAGCAGTGGGGAAGAGTCTTCTGTTCAGAAGGAAAGAGCCAGGGCAGAGATATGAAAGTGAGATCACATGATGGGCTCAGGGGACTGTGTGTAGTTCACAGTTGCTGGAGTGTGATCTGTGATTGAGAATTGGCTAGATATGAGGTTGACATGAAGGCAAGGGCTAGATCATGCCAGCCTCCAAAGAGCAAGCAGTTTTACATCTGGGGATGGAGTAACAGCCTGAGGCAGCCCTTGCGATGGTGAGAGAGTCTTCTTCACCTTGTGACCATGAAGTTGGAGGTTCGTACCTGTAGCAGCTTCCACTACAGAGGGCCATAGGGAGCATCTGGCCTCAGTGAGTCACCAGGCAGAGGAAATTAGCAGACCACAGAATGGAAAGACGCATGGTTGTCAGACCTCAAGGTTTGGGAGGACACAGGGGACGACTGGGGGACTAGGGAGTCTGGCACAGCAAGATGGGTACCAAGCTACCATAAGAAGATGGAGCTGGACGAGGATGGAGATGAAGCTGGAAGAGGTCTGGGGACTTGGGGTCTTGCTCTTGGTGTTACACAAGGTTGACACTGAGGTGAAGCTGATAACTTGGGGTGAGGTGGTTTCCCAGTGAGGGCCCGATGGGACCTCAATCAGAGTTGGGAATCTGACAACTTGCTCTACTGGTGGCCTCCCATGTGACAGAGTGGCTTCACCAGACCAGTCATAGTTAAATGTACCAGCATGTTAAGGGGTAAGAGGGAGGAGCGTTGGAGTTTGGGACTGTGGACCAGGACATATAAGAAAGGAAGGGATGCCTCTGTGAGTTGCTCTGCTGGCCCCAGGATCTTCTGAACCCAATTAGCAGCTTAGAATGCTGATATTCTTTTTTATTTCACAGTTTTAAAAATAAACAAGTAACGTGTATCTTACACATTTCAGATAACTGATGTATTTGTAATGAAGAAAGGATATAAATGAATGTTGTCAATCCTTGTACTCAACACACAAACAACAATTGGTGCCAGTTTGGTGTATATAATTTAAGAATGATTTCTGTAAATTTCCTTACATTTCTTCATTTAAATTTTTTAAAGGTATCTAGAAATCAGTTGGTCTATCTATATACCTATCACTTATATACCTGACATAAATGATTATGCATGTTTTATCCTGTGACTTGCTTTACATGTCAGCTTATAAGCATATATCTAAAAATTTTAGTAATGTATTCCTATGCTGTGGATATAATGTATTACATTTAATCACTGTGATATTGATAAATATTTGAAGCTATCCTAATTTTTGCACTGCTGCAATGAACACTATCCTACACATATTCATATTCAGGTATACTTAATGAGATTAGTATAATTAATATTTGGGATGCTACTATGGACTGGGCCTTATGCCAAAGGCTTTACATGTGTCATCTCATTTATTTATTGTTATTTACCACAATAACCTTTTAAAGTAGATTTCAGAAACCTGTCATTAATTCCCTCAGAAGGATGGTGGTATCAACTTGCTAATTTTTAATAAAAGCCCATTTGTATATGATTGGAAGCAACTGGAGTTCACACATTTATTCATGGTAGATTAACATCTTTGCAATTCTGAGTCTTCTCATTTAAAAATGTCATGTCTTTCCATTTGTTTAGACATTTTTATTTGTATTTCCATAATGTTTGCATGTGTTTTCTCTAGGGCCTACATATTTCTTATTGAAGATCTCAGGTGTTATTGTTGGTGTGAGGAACACTCATGGAGTTTCTGTTTTGCATTTTGAACTTACAGAATTGTCTTAGTACTAATAAAAGTTTAAATTTATTTTAAACAGGCTTTCATATCATCTGCTCATTATGACAATTTTGTCTCTTTGCAATGTACACTCTTGCTTCCTTTTCCCATCCTGGAACTTTCAGAACCATGTTGGACAACACAGGCAAGAGTGTCCTTCTTTGTCTTATTTCTCATGATTCACTGCTACATGAGGTGGTTGCTATAGTTTTCTGGTGAACATCCTTCAATGAGTGAATAAATCCTAGTTTATTGGGAATCTTTTTGATAATCAGGAATTCTAATGGGTTCTTCACCAGTGCAGCAAGGTAATTTTCTCCTGTTTTTTTAAGTCAAAGTGGGGGATTGCATACATTTTTTAAAAATGTTGAGCTGTCCTTGCCTTTTTATAGGGTTCAGTCTCCTTAGTTCTGAGACCAAGGAGACATATTTTTTAATATACTTGTGACTACTGAATGCTTTTTCCAGCATTTAATTTGTACCTATGTTCTTTTGGGAGACATATTGATGACTGTCTTTTTCAGTCATCCAAATGACTTGATATTGGATTCCAGGCTAAATATACTTTCTTTTCAGAGTCTGAAACCCTGGTGCCCTTGACTTTGACTCTCAGTTTGATGCCTTCTCCTTCTTCTTATGAGAAGGCCGTTTGATAGTTTTTGGAAAAATTTAGGGATTTTTTTTCTTTATGCTCGTAGTTTACAATTCTGCAACTTCTGCATGCATAGTCCTTTCAATTTTCTTTTTTTTAAATTTTCATATGTTATGTTTACATTTTTGCTTTTTATTTTTTATTTTTATTGCTCAGAACTTATTAGGCCCCTCTAATGTAAACATAAATCCAATATTCTTCTATTTTCTTTTGCCTTTACATTTTTTTCCCTTAATTTTCTTCTTCTTTTTTTCATTAATATCTTTTCATGTCTATGTTAGCCATTCTATCCTAGTGGAGATGGCTGGTTGACCTGTCATCTCAATATCTCTAGGCTTCTCTTATAAATTACCTCAACTCTTCATTATCTTTTGGGAGACTTCCCTACTTTATTGATCTCTTCACTGATTCAGTCTTCAGATTTGCCCAATTCTATTTTTCAGCCACAGTACTATTTTTTATAACAATAATTAATAGTTGGTTTACTTATTTATTTTAATTGACACATGAAAATTAGATAGAAAGCTTATTGTCCTAAAAATTCATAATAGTCATTGATTGCTCTTTTTGTTAAAAAAAAAATAGAAACCAACTCTTTTGAAATGGTCACATGCTTGAATCTGTGAAGATAACCAACTAGAACGTCTTTGAGGTTGGTCATAGATCCTTGAACTACCTCTCATTTCTCTAGATTGCTTGGAGTGTATATTAACCCATTTTGTCTGGGCTTCAATTGTTTGTTCATATTTAAGGGTGAAGAACTGACTTGATCACATCAATAGCCAAGGCCAGGTTCCTTTGCAGACAAGGCTCTGAGTAGAATCCATTCGAGCTGAGAAAGCCAAGCAGACAAGCAGACTTTGCTTTGTGGTATGCGGTTGGGATGGAGCAGGCAGAACGAAGACCCCCCCCCCCACAAATGCCAATGCGTGGAGGGGTGTGCTCTGGGGTTTAGATGCTTTCATTCATTCTCACTGTCATTCTTGAGTAGAGCTGTGTTCTATTTATTATTATTATTTTCTTGCTGCATTGATTTATGAAATCTGTAATTATCTTGGGCTCTGCTCATCTGTCTGGCCCCTGAATCTCTTCTGGGTGACACGTGGGCTAATGTTATAGGTTCTTTAGGCAGAAATTCTGAGGCTTTAGTTGTGGGCAGGTTCGTGACTGCTATTAGCATCTTGCTATCTATAAATTGTGTATAAAAACAAGACCTATTTAGGAGGATTATGAGGATTAAAGAAAATAAGCTTGTCAGGTGGAATGTAGTAATCAGTCAGTGCATGCCAACTTTACTTCTTCCTGGCCCTATCTTCTTTTCCTCTTCCCTACTTCCTTTTTCTTTCTCTCCCTGCTATTGCTCTATGTTTACTTTTTATTTTTATTGCAATTATTATTCTATCAGGATTAGATCACCTACTAATTCTTTTATTTATAAAACATTTTTTTAATGGAATGTTGACTCTTTCCTTGACCTTGTAGGGGATACAATTAGAGAACAGATAAAAATGCTTTCCCCATAAGTTGTTACTGCTTCATGAGTGTGGATGTGGAAAAGTTATAAAAACATGCAAAGAAACAGGGACCGAGTCAGAAACAAATCTCAGTATAGACACATATCAGTCATATAGTCTACACTGTGGGCAACTGGCTTTGATTTCCTGAGGCTCTGCCTCAGTAGTTTGCTTGTCTATAAATAAAATGATGGACCTAAATCACTTTGTGTAGCATGTCTAATGAAATGTCCATCCTCTCTCTCATTCCCCTTCTCTTGCTCTGCAAACTCTGCAATGGGAATCATATCACAGGGCTGTTGCACAGGGCCCTGCACTCAGATGAATTTAGTTTAATGCTTATTGCTCTCATGTCTTGAAATTCTTACAAATGTTTGAACAGATGGGAATAAAGAGGAACAGTGGAATGAAACTGACCAAATTATGCTATGTACATATTTGAATATACCACAGTGAATTTCACCTTTAGGTATATTTTTAAAGCACTATTTTTTTTAAAGCTAGAAATAAATAGAAGGAAGACTAGTAGAGTAGAGGCAAGGGGAACAAGGGGGAGAAAAAGGGGAAGGACTAGAGACCACAGTAGAGCAAATTATATTCCATACTTGTATGATTATGTCAAAATGAACACCCAAATTATATATAACTACAATGTATTAATAAACACATGAAGAAAAATTTTTTTGAACAAGAAGTTTTTATTTCCTTGTTCATGGGATCCGACAAATTATGTATCTGGCTCTGCATGCTGTTATCCACTTCCCTGAAGAATTCATATTTATGTCTTCTGAGCAGACAGGGAGGAAGTGGGTTCCCAGGTGTCTGAGGCAGCTCCTGCGGGATCCCAAGACCATTCCTGGCTGCAGTTCTCCCTGCATCATTCCTGCCTGAGCTTCTCAAGCAGCTGGCACAGGCTTCCTGGGGGCTCCCTGAAGCTTTTCTAGCCACAGCTGCAATTTGACACACTTACTATTTTTTTTTAATTCAGGTCCTTAAAGGTAGCATTTTGCAAGGTTTTTGGAAATATACCTACTTGTGGCCTTTATGTTAATGACTTTGAAAAGAATGAGCCTAAGAAAAGCCTCTAGGAATATGCTGCAAAAGGCTGGCTCATGCTGTAGATGGACCAGAGTGTGTCCTTGAATGTGAGATCCCTGCCGAGGAAATGCCTGGCTGGGAGGTTCCTTTTGTCTTCTTGTGACCCTTCCATTGGGCATCTGTTCCTCTATTTCCAAAAAGGATGGATAACTGGTTTCTAAAGCCAATAGAATTCCAAAATGTAGAGAAAGTTAGAGGTTTAACTACCTAGTAGTTTCAAAATGAACACAAAATAAAATGTTGCTTAGAGTTTGAGTGAGTTACTCTCAGCCAATGAAGTTGAACTCCTTTGCCTTCTTTAATCAAACCCACAGCTGGGGAAGGAAGCATAGGTCATGGAAGGCTAGGCCAACTCAGCATGATCTGGCCAGTTAAATGAATTCTGTCCATCTGTGGGTGGCAGATGCTATAGCCAGAGCCCTTACATATCAAAAGAATGTCTGAAGACCAGTTCGGGTCAAGAGAACACCTGTGTGTAATTATGGCCAAAGCAATAAATTAATAGAATAAGTACCACGTATTTGCATGCAGGGTAGTATTTACTTCCATGGCAGTGGTTCTCAAAATATGGTATTGGTTTGAATCTGAGGTGTCCCTCAAAAGCTCATGAGACAATGTAACAATAGGTAAAATGATTAGATTGCAAAAGTTGTAACCTAATCAGTTGGTTAATCCATTTGATGGATTAACAACTTGAATGGGTGACAACTATAAGCAGGTAGGGTATGGGTGGAGGAAGTAGGTCACTAGGGGTGTGTCTCAGTCTCTCTCTGCTTCCTGGCTGCCATGAGCTGAGCAGCTATCTCCTGCCACACCCTTTTGCCATGATATTCTGCCTCATCTAGAGCTCAGAGCAATGGAGTTGACCAAAGTGGACTGAGACCTTTGAAACCCTAAATTCAAAATAAACTTTTCTGCCCCTAAGTTTTTCTAAAGTTGATCACAAATGTGGTCTCTATACTGACTGCATGATCACCAGGAATTTTGAAGAACTACAAAAATCTCAGGCCCTCATAAGATCTACCAGATCAGAAACTCTGGGAACCAAGCCCCTGCAATCTGTGTTTTAATAAGCCCTTCAGGTAATTTTGATGCACAATTTTTTTGTAGTCTGAAAATGTTGTGTGGCATATGTTGAAGGTTATTATAAGGCTTCCTAACCAACTTACATGTCTAAATGGTCTGTACCGTGGCTTTGGGTTACAATATATGTTGTGTAATTGGGGCTCAGTTTCCTAAAATCAAGGAGTGGTCTGTGATAATATTTAATGTTCCTTTTACATTATATATATGTTGAATTAGGATTCAGAACCACTTATTAATATGCTTAAGTAGTTACATGCCACACAGATAGTCATTTGACAGTAGATGAGAAGTTATTACACATTAACGTACTTATTGCACATTATTTCTCTGCAAATTTATGTATCTATTCTCTATCTGAATCTGGAACTTGGTGGCCTAGGTTTAAAAGTCAGACAACTTAAATTTGAAATGTACTAGTTAAACTGCATCTCTTCCAGGAGATGATTCAATGAAAATAAAGTGTTTGCTACTGGGTCTGGAGCAGGAGAGCTTCCTAAGGTGCTTCACTGCTTTAGACCTGAGCATCACCTACATCCCCACCCCCCCCACACACACACCATAAGCACATTAGTCCTTGCCTTTCTCTCATCCACTCCCCTGCGCTTCCCAGCACTTAAGCATTAGCACCTCTGTTTTGCAAAGGGCTGGTTGAGGTATAACTGTTAAATGTTGGCCAGAATCCTAATGGTACAAATGTAGGGGGACTCCAGGTCTGGGGTTTGGTTTGTGCATGACTTCAGAGTCAGTCAGGAGAACCTTCCTATAAAGCCTGTGAATGTATGTGAGTCAATTTAGTTAAGATCTTTCCAAGAGCCCTGGTAGGTTACCCACAGTCATGTGCTTCTAATGAATCCAATTATTCTATATGAAAAGAGGGCCATATTAGCAGACCAGATCACTCATCATGTCTAGAAGAACAAGCAGCAGAGCCCTCTGTCCTCTGACCATTGCACCACTTTAAATTGGTCAAGTGAAATCTTCCTAAGTACCATCTTTGGGGTGTCCCCCAAAGATTCCTACCACTCCATTTCTGCTCTGTGACTCAGTGACATGTTAGGCAGTAAGTAGCCTGTTCCCAAGGCCAATAGCCCTTACATTCTTAGATCAGGTGTCTATCAACCTGTTTTCAAAGTAAACATTTAAATAAAATTTCCAATTTTAGAGCATGCAAAGGGGGAGAGGATTGTTTTAGCTAATGCAATGCAGGTAGGACCTCCTCCAGAGGGTGCTGGGATGCCTTGCCCCGATCCTCTTTCAGTCTCCCAGCTCTCTGTTGCCTTGGCTCATAGATCTTTCTTCCATCAGAATTGTCCTCAAGTAATAGGGCCTGTCCTTTGGGGGATATTATGCATCCCTCACCCACTTATCTGTGGGACCAACAGATAAGACTGATATAAAGTTTAAAAGCCCTGTCCCCTTGCCTTGCAAAGTCAACCCTGTGGTGCATTTTGTGCTCCAGTGACCATTGTGAGGTCAGGCCAAGGTGAGACTTCACGTGAGATCACCTTCTTGCTCGACCTGCTTCCTTTCCTGCCCTGTAGGTTCTTTCAGAGAGCACCCCCTTAATAAATCCTATGCCGTGGAACTTCAGGTTCTACTTTCAGAGACCCCCAATTAAGGGAAAAGGTAAGATAATAAAACAATGTAAATCCCATACTTTCTGCAGCAACTTTTATGTCAGAAGAATGCCTCTTCCAGGTCACAGCTATATGATTTGAATGTATGTGAGTCAATTTAGTTTCTTTCCTTTCTTCTTTCTTTAGTTTCCCTTATAAAAATCATATCTAGGATAGTCTTCGTACAAAGCTCATGAACTGGCAGGTGACATTTTAGACTGACCATGGGAGACGAGGTCAGAGCTGCTGCTCATCAGTCTCCTTCTGTCTCACAGCTGCTGTCTGGAGTCTGGAAACCAGGTGCATGGGCTCAGGGCCTCTGTGCAGCTGTCCAACCAGGTTGTGATCAAACTTGCAACTGAAGATCCAATAGAGAGCCAGGGTGGGTCTTTATAGAAAATTACACAGCTTGATTTTTACTCTTGGCCCCTGATATGTAAGTTTAAAATTTTCCCGGTCTCCATGTTTCCATTATCAACAACATGATTTACTACAAATTGGGTATAAAAATTTATTTTTCCCCTCTACTTGCTACATGTAGAAGTTGCCAAATAATCAGCTTATGAAAGGAGCTGCCAAAATAACTCCAACCACAAGAACAAACTAACAAATAACATGTGAAACAGAATACATGTTGCTTTCTCAGATAGGCTCATAAAATCCATGAAATTATTGACCGCCTGGGTAATCTATAGATGGAAGACTTTTCACTGTGATTAAAAATCTGCATATTTGAGGCTCTTCAGTGGGCTGAGCTGAGGTCTGCCACGGGGACTCTTGATTATACATCATGTTCTTTCTTGTATTCATGGAAAGAAGAATAAGAACTATATTTTAATTTTGAAAGCTGGAAGTTTTTCCTTTCTCTCTCTCTCTCTCTCTCTCTCTCTCTCTCTCTCTCTCTCTTTTTCCCCATGAAACTTATTCATGGGACACTTATTTTGATCATTTTCACTTATAGGAGATATAGTAGAAGATACAGAGCTTAATACAGCAGTTAAAAATGTACTCTATAGAAGATGACAAAAACAAGACCTTCTATTTGGGAATTTACCTTTTCATTGTTAATTAGAAAGTCAGGACCATCGAGGATGATTACCAAAAAAAACAATCAATGCATTAATCATCTGGCAAAAAAATATATTAATTAAACAAATAGATACCAGTTAATTCTGCTTAATTGATTTGCTTTTTTGACAAGATTTTAGAAACACAGCATCTGATAAAAGAACTTCTGCAAAACAGCCAAGAACCAGAAAATCATGAACAAAACATCTGATGAGCTACTAGACTAATCACTAAATAGTAATAAAAACACTGAAAGACAAAACTCCTCTGTTTACTTCTCTGATATTCTGTCACAGTCAATGTCTAAGGAACATGAAATTCCAATGAATTGGTAATTTATTTTCCAAGACCAAAGCACAGTAGCAGAGGCAAGTCAGAGCCTCAAAGCAGACCAGAGAGAGATCGTCTCTGTTTGGGAGGAGACAGAAAGGTGTCAGAATCAGACACAAAAGCCAGGACAGCACAGCAATATGGACTTGTTAGTGCAGGGCAAAAAATGTCCTGTACTCAAAATTAAGTTCAATTACTGGTATTTAAAATGGTGAGCTGGAGTAGTTAGAAAAAGGAAGTTTATGAAAACAACAAAATTGCTTTGAATGCATCTCTATTATGTGTGATTGAAATTCCATTTGATTTGTTCTGCTTTTGGTACTATGGAAATGCAAACCAGATAGATTTACAAGCAATATTTTCAATAGTAATATACTTGGACCATGTTCACATCCTCTGTTATCATTAAGGTTTCCTTTCTGAGCTTTCTCATCTGATAAAGTTTCCTTGCACTTCTTTGAAATGGAAAGAGCTATTTTTCCCCAAAATATGGAACTCTTGAGAAAATGTTCCTAGAAAAGAAGTTGTCAGTAATTAATTTTGCATACTATTAATATACTATCAGAAAATTATTCCTACTATTTTCAAGCATAAAACTGATTTAAAGACTGTTGCATTTGTGCCATGTGATTTTTATTGTTATTTTAAACATTATTTTAAAATATTTTAATAATATTTTGTTATTTGAAATATTATTTTTATATTTATTTTTAATATTATTTTTCTAAGGAACTTCATTTCATATTTCTTAATGCAAACCAGTAAGAAAATGTTATTTAACAAACAGATCCAATATATGTTTTTTGGCATGCATATCTAAGTCATGTATGCTTTGCTTGATCAAACTTTGTTTTGATATGTGCTAAAAAATGGTGGAAAGGAAATCAATTTCATTAAACTTATGAATTATTCCAGTCTTTCTATTTGAGTCTTCCCTATTTTTTAACTTTGTGGAGAGATGGCTTATGCTATGGAAGGCAAAAGTGCTTTCTTGTTGGATGATTCTGGTCCTTGCTTCCATCTTCTCACCACACAAGGAGATTTGAATGTAGATGACTAGGACTGACAATCAATCCCAGTGGCTAAGGGTTGTCTGATAATTGACATAGATAATTTACCTAGAAGAGAAGAGCTTCAGTAAGCAGTGAGATTAACAATCTTCATCTTGATGACTTTGCACCTCATTCTATCCTGCTTCTTATCTTTACTGCAAACATGAGCTCTTAGGCACTCTTGCTTCTTACCCTCTCCCTTTGGAATTTTCCTAGTCTCCTTGTTTCTGGCTCTGATCTTAGAATCTCTATCTAGTCAATTATTCTGGCCATTGATGCTACATAGTCTATCCAGATAAGGATCCTCCTGGTTGAAACCAACCTCTGCCCCTTGTGCAAATTCTAAAAAGATAGCTCCCGGAGCAGGAACCAGACACTTGTACTTGTCTTCAAAATTCCTCTCATGCCTGCTCTTTTCTCCATCTTCTCTGTAATCTTTGTAAGACTGGATTGCTCACTTTCCTGGCTGTAAGTGCTCTCCATGCCAATCCATCTTTCACTTCACTACTACAACATTAATGGCAACTCTTATCCTTACATTTCAAATCTAAATCCCTCTGCCCAGCTTCTAAGACCTTCATCTGACCTCTTTAAATTTCTTGTCTATTTCTGTCTAGTACATAATGTTCGCCAAGCCAGTTATATTGGTTCCATCTTTTGCAAGGCTATCCATAAGATTAACTCACATCCCATCATCTAAGCTTACTGGGACCACTACCAACACACATTTTCACAGGACTTCTCAGATCACAAAAGGTTTGATAGAGGTACCTGTTTTGATTCTCCTGTTAACCCTTCAAGAGTCACCCTTGGAATCTCTTATGCCTCTCCACTGTACACACACCAAATTCATAGCAAAGCTTGTTGACTTTACTTCAGAATGTATCTTTTTAAATTTTTTTTAGTTATCAATGGATCTTTATTTATTTTTATGCAGTGCTGAGAATTGAACCCAGTGCCTCACACATGCTAGGCAAGTGCTCTACCACTGAGCTATGACCCCAGCCCCCAAAAGATATCTCAAAATTGAACTCTTCTTAAGTCTCACACTATTACTGGGTGTAAGAATTCTTCCTAATCTGGACTATTTCAGTTTTCTAACTAGCCTTCTTGCTTTTGTTCTTACTTTCTACAATACCACTACATATGGCAGTAGGATTGCAATATTTGAAAAATGTGAATCATGTACTGCTCAGATCCTCCTCATCCTCAGCTTTCTCCAAAGGCTTTCTATCAAATTTTGAACAAAATTGAGGCTCCTCAGCATGGCCAGTAAGGTCCATAGCATCTAGCCAGAAGTGTCCACTAGAAATGTTCTACAATGATGAAAATGCTTCCTGGTCTGTGGTGTTTAATATGGTAGCCACTAGTCACATGTACTTACCAAGTACTTGGAATGCAGTATGATAGAACTGAATTTTACATTTTGATTCATTTAAATTTAAATGTAACCAGCCACATGTGGTTAATTTCTACTACAATGATTCTTGATGCTCTTTGAAAAGGGTTGTTTTTTTTTGTTTTTGGTTTTTTGGTTTTTTTTTACCTCTGAGCTTTTGCCAGATCTCTCACTCCTTCCCCTCTTACCCTAGATCTTCATGTGGCTTGCACCCTTATTGGTTTCTGCTAAGAGCCACAGCCAATTAATATGATGCATGGCATTTTTGATTGAAAGGTGATGCCAGCTAGCCATTGAGATGATATGATTATGTTAAAAATTACATTCATATGGATACCGGACTCCTGCTGTTCACCTTGGCCTGCTGCGGGACTTCTGGAGAGTTCCCATTGGTTGGGAAAGTGCAGTAGGAGGGAATTCCGGGGAAGGAACTTGCTCTGGGGTTCCGGGAGGACCAGGAGAACACCGCGTGGGTGGATCGGCAATCTTCCCAGGCGCCTATGGGGTATTGGCGGCTATTTCAAAAATAAAGTTTGTTCCTGCTTGAGTGGCTCGTGATCTTGTGCCCAGCCAGACTGCGGCAGGTTTCTAACTCCAAGGTCACTTTTCCATAGACTCCCTTCCTAGTCACTTATTTAATCAAATTGGGCTGCTAGGATAAGACAGACCAGGTGGCTTAAACAATGAGCATTTATTTCTTACAGTTCTGCAAGCTGGAAGTCTAAGACTAGGATGCCAGCATGGTCAATTCCTCAGTGAGGACCCTCTTCCTGATTCACAAATGGCTGCTTTCTTGCTCTGTGCTTACATTAGAAAGAGCTGAGAGAGGGTGCAAGCTCCACTCTCATGACTTCATTCCCTCCCAAAAGGTCCATCTCCAAATGCCATCCCATTGGGGGATAGAGTTTCAACATATGAATTTGGAGACAGTCACACACATCCACTGAAATGCTGTATACACTATAGATCCCTCAACACCCCTTTCTGCCTGTGCTCTTTCTTCTGTGAAACTTCATCACTGCTTGAAATAATCTTATATTTTTTTTTTCACCTTGTATATCATCCGTCTTCTCTATTTTCTCCAGAAGTACAGGTACACAACTTTGTGGCAAATAGGCTTTAGGTAGGTTGAATTACTCTCCTTGATTCTAAACAAAGGGACACAGGAAACAAGAGGGTTGGGAATATTTCCAAGAGACTAATTACAATGATTAAAAAGTAGAATCTGAGAAGATAAAATGGATAAAGATCAATGAAAAGAGGGCAAGCTTGCTGGTTTAATGAATTTTATGCTCCAGTGGGGTGAAACATTTTGCAATAGAAGTGCTAAAGGGAATTCTGATGAAAGATATGAGATGGTAGTCACGGAGTAGGAAGCGTGAAAGAAAGGGCATAATTTCTGGAAATTATGGAAAGGGCATAATCCCCATGCAGGCAAAGGCTTGGGAATTCTCACAGAAGTGGGTGGCTGACCACTTGGAAGACAAGATCATAGGAGAAAAGTTTAAGATCTCAGAAGTCAGGCTATTTGGAAGAGTCAGCATCAGTGTGTGAAAATCACCAGGGATTTTGACAGGAGTAGTGATAAAGTGAATTAATATAAACCTGGCTCTACCTTGAACCTGGCTCTACCTCATGCAGAAGGGGAGACCTCCTTGGGGTTGATAGGCAGATGCTGGTGACTGCAGTGGGTGAAAGAGCTGAAGACCTAGATTTTGAAAGCTGTGAGCTTTAGGTGAGGAGGTACAATAATCTGGAAACAGAAGTCTGTTTCTGCAGCCACCAGGCTCAAAGAAGGAGAAAACAGCTACCACTTGAAAACTCTACAGGGTCAGAAGTAAATGACACATCAGAGAAGAAGTTGAGGATAAAGAGGATGTTGCTAAAGGGTGAATTCCAGAGGGTAGAGTGGAGGGCACTGACCTCTTGGGAGGTTGGGCAAGAGGAGGATTAGCAGATAAGCAGACTTGTATTGAGATGGACTATGGGAGAAGAAGGGGCTTTGCAGCTCTGTGACACTTCTGGTGACTGGAATCTCTAGGCAAAAGGATGTGATGAGATTCTATTCAAAGATCTATAAGTCACTTCTTTCTGCTAAAACTGAGAGTGTTGTACAGAAAGAGGGAACGTGAGATCTTTTTACTTTTCTCATGTCAATTTGCAGGACTTCTGGGTCCTTCTTTTTTAGTATAATTCCTGTGTCTGAGCTCAATCCTTCATACTTAGGTACTATAGTTTGGAAGTGGAATGTCCCCTAGAAGCTCATGTGTTTAAAGCATGGTCCTCAATACAGCAAAGGTTCATAAGTGGGGCTTTAAGGCAATGATTGGATCATGAGGGCTCTGGCCTTATCTGACCTCATTAATCCACTTCATGGATCAAGCCATTGACGGATGAATGGACAACATTAATTCATTTGGTGGATTAATCTATTGATAGCTGGAGGTAGGACTTAGTTGGAGGAAGTAGGTCTCTGGAGGTATTCCCTGAAAATACTTATCTTCTCACTAGCTCCTCCCTTTCTTTGCTTCCAAACTGCCACAAGCTGAACAGTTTTCCTCCACTATTCCCTTCCACCATGATGTCCTGTCTCACCTCCAACCCAGAACAGGCTGACCATGACCTAACATCTTTGAAACTGTGAGACAAGTAAACATTTCGTCCTCTAACTTGCTCTTGTTAGGTATTTTTGTTCACCACGACACAAAGCTGACTATCCCAGGAAGTCACATTGGCTCTCAGACCTTAGGAAAGCATGCTGACCAAAACTTTGGCAATGAAGGACATTAAAAACAGGTAACATGTATGAGTTTCATCTTTGAACAAAATAAACACCCTCACAGATTCAAGAGACAATGCATTTGCAGTCCACCTAATGCCAAATAGTCTCCTCCATGCTCAGGCCTCCTCAGAGTCATATGAAAGATGACTTCTGGTTTTCCAGTTTGGTTGACTCCACAGATGATGCATATCTACGGGTGATCACAAAGAATTAAGAATACATAAGAAGAAGTGAGGTGGAAAATAATGCATTTAGTTAAAGGTGGGTTGAATTTAAAATTCAAGCATGAAGAGAGGTTGTCCAAACAGCAGGTGGATATATTGGTTTAGAGCTTAGAAGAGAGATGTCCAGTATGGATTCGTATTTGGGAGTTAAAATTGATGAATGAAATAATAAGAATCGATAAGCTCTATCCCCATGAAGAACCAAAGAGATGAAAGAGAGTGAGAAGGGATGAGGGCTAAAACTAGAATGCTGGGTGGAGAAGGAAGACATAGCCATTAGGACCAGGGAGGAACTATAAGAACACTAGGCAGAGAACCAAGAATCGGAGAGATTTGGGGAATGAGCAAGGTGTCCTTATTCTGGTAAGGTAGAGGTCTGAGAATTGGTATTTAATGCTCCTGATCTAATGCTCCTAGATCTAAGGGACAACAATTAGACAAAAATAGAGTTACACAGTGGGGGTTCATAGGATGGAGACTTATAGGATGCCTGCCAGAGTAAAGATGGGATAGTGACCAAGGGAAGGTCCCGGGGCTGTCCTACTATGACCCCACACAGAGAAGTAATGAAAAGTCAAATGATATGGACAATTTTGTGGCAAAACTGAAATTGACAAATTTGACTTAAGTCAATTTGAAAAAAAAAACAGAATAAAAACTAGAAAAAATACTTTGAACTTTTAATTTTAAAATAGGTGCTAAGTTTAGATATTATAGGTACTTCACCCCCAACCCCTAAACACTCAAATAGGAGATTAATTCTGGGTTTTATAAACTGTTCCACAGATAAAACCCAAACCAAGCACAGATATCTTTCCAAATAATTTGCTTTAAAAACTTGGCATATCCTCAAAAACAAAATCCAACCAATAACACAAAAGTGACAGATATAGAATCATCTCCCTTATGTATGTAGATGTAAAAATAATAAAGCATTGGCAATCAAAACCCAGAAGTTTATTAAAATCCCCATGGCCAAGTAGGACTTGTTCCAGGAATGGAAGAAGAGTTTAATTTTAGGATATCTATTAATATAATCCATCAGATAAAGAGGCCAAAGGACAAAAAAACAATCACATGATTATTTCAGTACTTGCCCAAAAGTCATTTGAAATCATTCCCCATCGATTGCTGATGGAGATTCTCATTACGTTAGGAACATGACCTATCTTTAACCAAGAAAGACTGTCACAGTTTAACTGTGCATATGAGTCTGGAGAGTCTGAAATCTGTGTAGAAGGGGATCTTCTGGGATGAATTAGTTGGAAATGAAGTTGTCTTGAAGCTGAACTTATAATGCACCGCCCAATTAAGTGTCCTTAATTATTCAGCCTGAGACACTCCTGGAAACCACTGCTCACCCTTCACACCAACACCATGGTATGTTGCACTTAAAACTTTAGTGGCCTTTAAAATAAATCAGGTACAAGTCTGATATTTCCACTAATATCGTATTGGGGAGTTCTAATACAGTAAGTCCCTATCCTTACCTACAGCACTATGACTGAATTATTATTGCAGATATGATAATAATCTAACAATAATAGCTGCTACTTACTTACTATAGTCCAGGCACTGTGTCAAGCACTTAGTACATGCTAATTAACTCTTATCTATTAAAATATCTTTTAAAATAAATTTCCTGCTGTGTATTTGGAGTTTACAACATGAAGTTATAATACATACAGATAGTAGTAAACTGGTACCTATAGTGAAACAGATCGACTTCTCTATCATCTCATAAAGGTATGTTTTTGTGTGTGACAAAACAGCTAAAATCTTATTTAAGAAAAAAAAATTATAATAAAAGATATTTTCATTAACTTCATTTCTCATGTTGCACATTACATTTCTAAACTTTCTCATCCTATGTATGTGCTATTTTATATCCTCTGACCTACATCTCCCCTTTTTTTTCTACCCCAACCTGATGGTGACCACTGTTTCCTTCACCATCTCTCTCTCTCTCTCTCTCTCTCTCTCTCTCTCCCTCCCT
The DNA here is from genome assembly GCF_048772815.1 of Callospermophilus lateralis. Taxonomy (NCBI): domain Eukaryota; kingdom Metazoa; phylum Chordata; class Mammalia; order Rodentia; family Sciuridae; genus Callospermophilus; species Callospermophilus lateralis. The sequence goes on along the minus strand of NC_135305.1, from coordinate 199,193,968 downwards.
CCCTCCCTCTCTCTCTCTCTCTCTGTATTCTACATTTCAATGAGATGAGATCATGCAGTTACATTTCTTTCTTAACTTAGAATAATGTCCTCCAGATCCATTCATGTTGTGGCAAAGGGCAGATCTACATTTAAAAGCCTGAATAATATTCCTATATATATGTATTCATGTGTACATATGTGATACACATACACAAATACACATACAAATTGGAGAGATATATATGTATATATATGCACATATATGGGTGCTTATAGCATAATCTCTTTCCATTCATGCCCAGTGGACACTTTGGTTGTGTCCATGTCTTGGCTTGCTGCAAGGTTCAGGGGAACACAGATACCTTCACAAGGAAGTGACTACATTGCCTTTGGGTATGTATCTAGAACAGATTGCTGGGTTGTATGGCAGTTCTATTTTTATTTCTTTAGGAAACTTCATACAGTTTTTCATACTGGCTGCACCAGCCTACTTTCCCATCAGTGATGTACTAGGATTTTCTCTTCTTACTCCCTTACTAACAATTGTTAGCTCCTGTCTTTTACCTTGGTGTGGAAGGCGGGTACCAGGTATTGAACTCAGGGGCACTCGACCACTGAGCCACATCCCCAGCCCTGTTTTGTATTTTATTTAAAGACAGGGTCTCACTGAGTTGCTTAGCACTTTGTTTTTGCTGAGGCTGACTTTGAACTCATGATCCTCCGGCCTCAGCCTCCCAGGCCACTGGGATTACAGGAGTGCACCACCACTCCAGGCTAGCTTTTGTCTTTTCTATAATAGCCATCCTTAAGAGTGTGAGGTGGTATCTCCTAGTTGGTATATCTCCAATGCATAGCAATATTGAACATCTTTTCATACTTGCTGGCCATTTTTACATCTTTTGGTGTAATTTCTTTGTTAATGAATAAGAAATAAAATCTTTAAGATCTTATATTAAAAATTAATGTAAAATTTTCTATGTGCCAACTAACACCAGTTAGAAACTAGGAAAGGGATGCTTCTTGGTAGTTATTCAGAGATAAAATACCCAGTGTTATGCTCTTCATGTTTGCCTCTCCTTTAATTTGTTGAAACTGAATCATCAATGAGATAATATTAAGAGATGGGGACTTGGGGAGCTGAGTAGGTCATGAGGATACAGCACTTAGGGGTTGGTGCTCATGCAAGAGGCCCTGCAGAGCTGACCTGCCCCTCTACCAGAAGAAGACATAAATAGAAGGCATAATCTACAAACCAGGAAACAGGCTCTTGTGGACCAAATCTGACAGTGCTTTGGTCTTGAACTTCCCAGTCTCCAGGACTATGAGAAACGCATTTCTGTTGTTTGCAAACAAAACACCCAGTTTATTTTATTTCGTTATAGAACCCAAACACATTAAGATACCCAGGAAAAAGCTAACAGAGAATTGGGCAGAAAATATTTAGAGAAATTTTCCCAGCATTTATGAGAAATGTAAAAGACATTTCAAAGTGAAAGAGGTATATTCCTGAATGAAAAATCACGTGATTACAAAGATTTCACTAAAATTATCCCCAAAGTTCCATGCAATTATTTTTAAAATATTATTTTGATTCATTTAAAAACTTTGTAGCTTTTAGAATTTAATTTTTTAACTGATACCTAAGATTTTAAAAATATGCATGTTTATGGGGTACTGTGTAATATTTCAACACATGTATACATTGTGCACTATTTAAATCAGGGTAAATATGTCTATCTCCTCAAATATTTATCATTTCCTAAGTGTTACATTTTAGTTCAATAGGAATAAGAAGCTCTGGTGTACTACTGCACAGTAGGGTGACTATGAATAGCAATTTTGTACTGTATGTTTCAAAAAGCTAGAAGAAAGGATTTTGAATATCTTAATCATAAAAAGTATTTTCACCAAAATATTATTTTTATAACTTGATAGAAAAGCCAAAAGGCAAGTATGGATAGATAATTAAATAAAAATCACCAAAGGGTACTTGCATTATTGATGATCAAATTCTATTATAAAGCTACAGTAGTTAAAAATGTAATGGTAATGCAAAAGTACAGTATAGTGCTAAATCCAAAAAAAAAGGGTACAAGTCATTAGACTATAACAGATGACTCTAAAAGAGAACCTAGTACATATTACCATTTATTACATAATAAATGTAACATTTCAAATCAGTGAAAAGAGAATAAATTATTCAACAAATGGTTTAAAAACACTGATTAATCATTTGGGAAAAATTGGAGTTCCTGCATACCTCATAATGACATAAATACCAGATGGATTAAAGTGATAAAAATAAAAAGTATATATTAGGGATCTAGAGAAAAATATAAATTAATATCTTTCTGATCTCAGGGTGAGAACCATGTTTATAAAGATAAATGAAAAGAAGAAAATATAGATAACTACATTTGAGACAATTAACACTATAAGAAGAGAAATATGAGTTAAAAGTGTAATAAACAAAACTGAAAAGCAAATTTCTACCTGTGAAAATATTTATAACCCATACAAAAGACCATTATTTTAATATGCATGAAGAATTCTTACAAATCAATAGAAACTGCATGAAAATGATTAAAAAAGACAAGGACATGAATTGATAATTCAGAAAAGAGAAATGACAACAGTAGAAAAAAACTTTCCTTAGTGAACAGATGCAATTAAAAAAATAAAATTCAATACTACTTTATCCTTCAAAAACCAACAAAAACCCAAATAACCTAACTAAAAAATTTTCAAAAACCTTGAATAGACCTATCTCCAAAAAAAGATATTGAAATGACTTAAAAACACCTGGGAAGATGTTGAACATCACTAAACAGGTGTATGCAAATCAAAACCACAAGAAGATACCTCCTTATGTCCATTAAGATAAAAACACAAAAACTGCAGAATATAACAGGTGGTGGCAAAGATGTGGAGAAACCAGAAACTCTCTGCTTAACTCAGTTATTAAAGAAATACAGGTTAAAATCACATTGAACTACTATGAATCACCTATGGGAGAGCTAAGATGAGAAAGAGAAAATACCAAGCATTGGTAGCATGAAGAGCAGATTGAACTGTTATATATTGATGGTGGGATGTAAATTGCTATTGTCACTTTGGGAAGTTGACAGTATCTATTAAATTGAACATATGCATCCTATAATTTAGCAATGCCTCTCCTAGGTATACGCCCAATGATACTACATATGTGTCACAAAGAATAGGCATAAGAATGTTCATAGCAGTACTGCTTGCAGCAGCAAAAAATAAGAAACATTTCAAATGTCTATCAACAGTTAAATGAGTAAATACATTGTGTTCTATTTCATGCAATGAAAAGGAAAGCTAGTGCTGCATCAAGTGGCACAGATGAACCTCACCACAAAATGTTGCATGGCTGGGGTTGTGGCTTAGTGGTAGAGCATGTGTCTTGCACATGTGAGGCACTGGGTTTGATCCCCAGCAATGCATAAAAATAAATAAAGGTATTGTGTCCATCTACAAAAAAAAAAAAAAAAAAAGGCCAGGCACACAAGGTGTACACTTTATGTTCCATTTATCAAAGCTCAAAACCCAGCAAAATTCATGTTATTTGAAATGAGGATATTTTTAATTTAGGGAGGGCAGTGACTAATAGGGGTCATGAGGAGGTTTCTGGCATGCCGGCAACATTCTGCTTTATAATTTTTGTGATAGATACATATAGATTAAAAAGGTCTTGAAAAATTCATGAAGCTGTAATCTTTTTGTGTGTGTACTTTTTGTTGTGGTGTTAGATTTCAATGGAAAGTTTACTAAGAAAAATTAAGTCTAAAATAGAACTTTCCATGAGAAAGTAACAATGAGAACACAATAACTTAGGAGTGTTCATACTCAGGCTTACAATAGAATGTCTCATGAAGCTAATACATATAATGTTTTTGCCTTAGGATGCACATTTTAATATTTTTAAATGTGTGAAATCTAGGAAGGAAATTAACTATGAAGTCAGAAGGGGCTGATGGACTTGATGTGGTAGAACAGTGAAATGGAATATCATGTATAGGAAAACTGCAAAAGAAAAGAAAAGTATCTGCATAAGAAAAGAAATGTATGGGCTGGGGTTGTGGCTCAGTGGCAGAGCTCTTGCCTTGTACATGTGAGACACTGTGTTTGATCCTTAGAACCACATAGAAATAAACAAACAAAATAAAGATATTGTGTCCATGTATAACTAATATGTGTGTGTGTGTGCGTGTGTGTGTGTGTGTGTGTGTGTGTATGTGAAAAATACAGTAAAAATTTTAACAATCTTTATCCCAGGGTTGTTGATGAATGAATTTTTTTCCACTTCATATTTTTCTATTTTATAGTTGTCTACATTGAGTACTTTGTACTTTTATAAGCAGAGAAATAACTTCATTAAGGACAGAGTCAGCCTTGTAAATCCAGCTGTTTCTGAGTAATGCTTAACATTATTTGGCCAATTTGGGAACAACAAGCAGGCAACCTTTGCCAAAGCCATTTCTTTGGATTGAAGTGTGAATGGGCAAATATTTCAAGTACCCTGGATAGAACTGGAAGAAGGTGGCAGGAAAACACTGACTTTTGCTTTCGTGGACATTCTACAATTCTTAGGGTCTAGACCAGTGTTTCTCAAACTTTTCGGCACAAGAAATCAAGGAAGGTTAAGAAATACTGATGCCTGGAACCCTTTCCCAGAGATTACAAATTAGGAGGTCTAGCCTTTGGTCTGGGTTCCTTAGGCAATCTGAGTGCAAAGCCAAGTTCCCATTTTATTTCATCTTCTCTCCTGAGTAGAAGTTAAATTCCTTTTTTTTTTTTTTAAAGAGAGAGTGAGAGAGAGGGAGAGAGAGAGAGAGAATTTTAATATTTATTTTTTAGTATTTGGCGGACACAACATCTTTGTTTGTATGTGGTGCTGAGGATCGAACCCGGGCCGCACGCACGCCAGGCATGCGCTACCGCTTGAGCCACATCCCCAGCCCCTTAAATTCCTTTTTAATAACAGATTCATGTCTTTATGTGATGCATGTGCGGCGCAAAGTAGGCATTCAAGAATACTTATTGATGGACGTACACAGATTTCTGAGAGATTCGGGGCTTTTCCTCATCCTTAGGGACTTCTTTCCTTAGGATAGCTGGTGCTGTAGGTTCAGAGAGGACCATTTGGGAGTGAGATAGCTCCTTGGTTCATGGCTTCATTGGGGCAATGGGTGCACACTTTCAAAAATGAAGTCACATGTTATAGGTCTTGGGGATGCAAAATAGCGAGATCTCACTGTAGTAAACAGCATAACTAAGAGTCCATAGGGAACAAACTTAGATATGCTATTGTAATGTCAATTGCAGCAATTGCAATTATTCCAATGATGACATTTAGGGTTGGCTAGTAGTAGATGTCTTCCAATTTGAAATAAGAAAACAAACAGTGCTTCATGCTTATATGTATTTGAAGTATATAGTGAGTGTTCTACACTTTCTTAGGTTTTACAGAAAAACCACACCAATTGGGCATTAGCATCTCCATTTTATAGATGAGGAAGCCAAGGCTTGGAGACATAAGGAACTTGCCTGTGGTCACAGAAACATGAAATTTTTCTTTGGTTCAATGATTTCTGTCTAGCACTTAGAAAATAAATTAGACCATGGTCTTTCTGGAATAGTTAATGGAAAGATAGTAGACTGGGGTACATTAGTGGTTTTCAAACTTTTTCAACTCAACCAATAAAAAAGAAAAACCACAATTACATTAAACTTCATTACTACATGTGCTTACAGGAATTTTCTCTGAGGAAATTGTATTGGGATATCCAAAATCCAAGACAGGGTTTTTAGTCAGAAGAATTGCCAGTAACTATCTCAAACAAGTCACTTCCTCTCTTTCCCAATTTCTGAGATGAAGAGAGGGAGGGAGAAAGAAAAGGAGGGAGAGGGGGAGGGGGAGAGAGGGAGACAGAGAGAGGTAGGAGGCGAGAGAGGGAGAGAAACAGCCACTGAAGGTTACATACCCTTATGGATCTGATGTCTGCTATAAATCCTTTCCCCAGACAAGGCACAAATGCCTGCACATGTGCAACTTGGAATGCTGGTTTTGTTTACTCACAGCTTTTCCAAAGACCTTTCATGTGCCTTCGCCCCCCCCCAAAAAAAAATATGACCCTTGACTAGAAGAAACACCTAGAATATGTGCTAATAGGATCATAGTCACATTTACAAAAAGAGCCCCTTTTATGGATGCAACCTGAAATATTTGCCAGTGAAATAACTCATGGCTAGAATTTGCTTTCAAATGATTCCATGTGGGAGAATGGGGGCTGGTGGTGATGGTGGATGTGTAGAAACAATGCTGTCCAGGGACTGATAATTACTGAAGCTGGGCAATTAGATCCATGATGGTTCCTTATACTTGCTTTCTCTTCATTTGTGTATATTAAAATTTTCTACAATAAAATAAATTTACACAAAAAATGATCCATAATTTTAAAAAAGTACCTGGAAGAGATGATTTCCAATGTTTCCAATTTTAATGTTCTAGGATTTAGCATTTCAAAGACTGCAAAACAAATGGACTTCTGGAGACATTTTATGCCCTCATTTTACATCTGGAGATGGTCTATGTATTTTTATGTACTATGACATTTTAGGTATCTTATGAAATTTTATGGACCCTGTGGGCTGCAGGGTCTTTCATGGTCCCATTTTCCAGATGATCCTGTGATGCTCCATTTAATTACTTCCATAAATACACTTTTTGGGGAGTGAGTAGCAAAAGCCAATACAAAGAGGCTGGACAAGAATTGGCCATCAATCATTTAACGTGGTACTGCAGTTGAATTTATTGGAAAAGATTTTTAAGAAGACACATTGCATATGACTTTTAGTGATGTGTAGGATCCTTAGGCTTAAAAGAGGCCTGAGGTAAAACATTGCACAAGTATGAGTGATAGTGGCAGAAAAGTTGAAAGCCATGCTGCCTGCATCCTGGTCCTGCCTGCCTTTGTCACTCAATTCGTCACATGATCTTGGGCAAGTCACCTAACCTTTCTGAGCTCCCACTTTTCTATCCGTAAAATGGAAATAATAACAGAATCTTCTATTTTGAAGATTAAGGTTATGCCAGACTTACAGTAATCACTTACCAAATGAATAATAGCAAGCATTGTTCTCTCAACCATGCAAAATAAAAATAGAAGAAAAAGATGTAAGATAGAGATCAAAGTGCTGTCAGTTGCTGTCTCTGGATTGTGAGTGAAGGGGTGATTATTTTTCTTTATTTTTATATGAACTTGTCACTTATCTTTAGAATATTTTTTATTTTTATATTTGAAGAAAAATGTTTTTTAAAAGTGATTTTAAAAGTCTTCCTTGAGGAAGTTTAATGCACAGAGTGGCCTGAATCATGCTTGTTTCATGGAGTATTTTATAAAAAAATATGATTAATATTTTTTTAAATTTTTTAGTTGTATATGGATACAATATCTTTATTTTTATTTATTTTATGTGGTGCTGAGGATCGAACCCAGGGCCTCACGCTTGTGAGGCAAGTGCCCTACCACTGAGCTCCAACCCCAGCCCTGATTAATATTTTTAACGGACAGATCACAGCTGTATTACATTTATGGGATACAGTATGATATTTTGATATATGGAAACAATGTGGAATGATTAAATCAAGCTAATTAACATATCTATCACCTCATTTATGTGGCTTTTTTTTTTGCAATGATACATTTGAAATTTATTTTCTTATTTATCTTTGACAAATAAGTGCACTTCACGTGATAGTAAGATGGAGCGATCACAACTGCCTTGCTCACATTTTTCCTATGGGGCTCGTATTTTCAGGATGGAAGATCTTCATCAATGTCAATGAACTTTACAATCTGGCCTTGCTGGTATGGAAGGAATAGATAGTTCTGTTTCATGCCATCCTACTCCCTTGCTACACAATCCTCCATTCCAGCAATGTAGCCACTTTTGAGGACCCTGGAGCCCTTTGAAGATAGAATGAATGTTATGCCAAGAAACATTCAGATGCAGGAAAGCTATTTTGTATTCAATTTCCTGGGACTCTGGGGCCCCTCCATGCTTATCTCTCATTAAGATGACTAAGCTCTGATAGCACACTTGGGAATGTACAAACACAGATCAGGTGTGTAGACCACACTGAGAAAAAACGACTTATATAAATCTGAAACTATAAGCCAGATAAATTGGTGGATAATTATGGGCATTACATATGAGGTTTTTGCTTTGCCAAATAATTTACATTAGAACATCTATAAATAGCAAACCCATACAGTGTGTTTGAAACACGCTGCTGTTTACCCAAATGTTAAGCCCTTTCGGGAACACACCTACAGGAGAGCAACAGGCTCAGTTCAAAAAGTTTCACACCAGTGTCCCTCTTGCATTTAGGTAATTCATTTACAGAATTCTAGATCACCTTTGAAATGGCCCCTAACCCACATTGCTTCTAGAATTGATGGTTAACCATGAGACTCCTCAAAGGTCCAGATGGAAGAAAGGTAGTGCGTATGTGATTTGTGAGCCGGCTTTGGGGTGGATCATCTGCGATGTGATGGATTCTACCTCCACCTCAGAACGGAAAAGGAAAAATACAGAGTCTTGATATTACCAGGATGGAAACTAGGCGATCTCATGTATGCCTCACCATGATCCTGGAAGAGAGGCTTTTGCCCTCATTTCCAACTGACTCTTAGAAAATTTAACATATGCCCTGAGTCGGCCAAGTAATTAACAGAAAAAATAAAATTAAAAAAGCAAAGATTACCATCCTTGATGGTTAACTCTGGGAGGCTGGGAAATGTGCAGAGCCCAGTATCCCACCAAATCCCCGGAGTCACTTAGATTGTGATTCTGATACTGCTGATTTCATCAGTGGCTCTGGGGATGTGTGTGCATGGGGACAGGATTGTACTTTTCCTTGCCCCATCTGACCTACCCTCTACACTGACATCCTCCTTTCCTTTGCTACTATACAGGGACAGCCTCACATTCCAAAAATGCCTGGGGTCCTCACACACACACACAAATCTGTACAAGTAGCCAGGATCCCTGCACAGAAAAAAAAAAAAAAAAAAAATCCATATAACTACAAACTCCATCTTACGATTGATTTCCACTCCCAGCTGAGTTGCCATTTGGCATGCACTGCTAGCAACCACATTTTACTTGATTCTCTTCCAAGATTTCCAAACATGTGCCTGGCACCCACGCAAGTTTCAGAGGAAGTGTAATAGTGACAGGAGAAGTGCTGCGGGGTTGGTTTTGTATATATGTGTTAGTGACTGTTATAAAGACAAGTGTAAGTTCTTAGAGTATTAACTTCCACAGGAGAAGCACCAACTTTCTCACTAACGCAGTATTTCCCTTCGCCCAGTATTTTTCTTTTTAAACTATCGTTACCTGAAGTTAGGAATGAGCCCTGTTAAGCAAAGGCTCTGTTTCTCAGACCCTTGGGATGAGACCTTTTGCTGGCTTCGTGCCCAGGGTTTTCTGAAGGAGTATCCCTTTCTGCCTCCATCCCTCCGTCTTCAAAAGCCCCCTAAAACCTACATGCGCTTGGGCACAAGCAGGTTCAAAACACAGAACCACCAAGCCTCCTCCACCCGCCTCAAGAAATCGATCTCTGAATCCAGAGTCAATATGAATTGCGTGAGCTCCCAGGGTCGGAGCCCAGCGCCAAGGCTCGGGTCTGTGTGAGCGACCAAGCTGGGACCACAGAGAGGAGGTCCAGCATCCTTAGCATCGAGTCCTGCTGGAGGTTCAAGTCTCAAGGGAGGGCCAGTCCTTGAGCCCTGGCCGAACTAGGGACACGTCTCAGCTCCCGTAGCGCAAGCGCCAGAAAGAAGGAGAAGAGGTGGACAGGGAGAGGAGGGCAGAGTGAGTTTGTGTTCTCTTGGGGCAAGTGTGCGCGGTACCTTGGATTCCTGGCTGCTGGTGGATGCAGGAGAGGGCGGCTGCTCCGCGCTCGCCGCCTCCTTGGGCAGCCCATCTACGCCGTCCTCGCGGGCGCCGCTTGGAGGGATCATCGTGGCCGGGCGGGAACGGTGTTGGGCTCCCGGAGGAACAGCGAAGCTCGCCTTCCTCCAGCGCGCCTGCCCGCCGCGCGCTCCGTCGCTCAGCTCCGGGTCCCGGGGACTTCCATCCTCGCCCAGCCGCCGACTTGCCCTCCTCCGGCCTCGCCCCTGCCCCGGCCCTGCCCACCTCCCCAGCACTTCCGCGGGCGGGGGGGAGAGCGCGCCCAGCCCCGCCCCGCCGCGCCCGCGGCCACCTCGCTGGCGACCGCACAGTCGTGACAGCCACCCAACCCACCCGGCCGTGGGCGAGCGGGCTCGGGATTGCCCGCGGGAGGCGGGGGGAGGCGCGAGTGGCTCTGGGCGGGGCCGCGCGGCCAGCGCAGGGAGTAGGGACTAGTGAGGGCAGGCGGGCTGGCAGTGCCCACTGGAGCTCTGCCGGAGGCTGGGCTTCCGCCAGCTCTGGGTCAGGGGTGGTTCCTTAAGTGGGATAGTGAGAATTCAGACCAAACCCCGAAGAATAGAAGACCATGAATGACAATGGCCAGGAGGGACCACCTGCAAGGTCTCCCCATTCCCCAACCCAAGAAATAGTGACTCCCAGAGATAAGGTGACTTAGCTATTTATAGGGTTCAGTGGCAGAAGAGCAGAGACCAGAGCACGAGGTCCCCTGACGAGTGGACACTACAATTTCCCCTATTCCACTTTAATCTAATGCTGATAGTGCAAGTAGTGTGTGGACACCTGCTGCTCATTTTGTAGTGCATTTGTTGAGCTCACCTCCTTTCCATTTGCTACCTCATTGAATCCTCACAGGCACCCTGTGGGGCTAGACACTATCACTTCCATTTTCTAAATGAGGAATTGGAGGAGTTAGTAATTCGTTTTAAGTCACTAAACTAAAAATGATAGAACTGGGATTTGGACCCATTTTGACTTCAAAAAATCCATGCTTTTTGGTGTATGAAGTTTCAAATCTAAGCCAGGTCTTAAAAGCTGAAGAGCAATCAGATGTTGCAGTGTGGCAAGTTTAAGACTGTTCACAGGGGGCAAAGCCTGCCTTATTCTGTCTTTTGGAAACTTAAAGATAGCATCATTGGATAAGGAAAGGCTCAGTTTCTTTTGAAGACATAACCTGAGTGTGCAGGAAAAGGAAATACACCTAAACATTTAAAAGCCTTTCTCTCCCATTAAGACAAAATTCTTAATTTTTGAGCCAAAAATTGTAAATGTAAGGTTGATTGGCTCTGGATGTTTGCAAGATCAGATTCGTGAACAGGACACTTGTGCAGTCACATAGGGCCCTGAACTGGATTTAATGCTTTGGTGTTGCCATCTTGAAATTCTTAAAATAATAATAACTAGGGGCTGCACTTTGATTTTTGCACTGGACTTTGCCAATTATGTATCTGGTCCTGCATGCTTGCCAGACCTCATGTCTTTGAAAAGAACTTATTACTCTTTCCAACCCAAACATCAGTTGAAAGCTCCTGTTCTAAGTGTCAGCCTCTCATTTAGCATTTGGCTCGAAGAACACTTTAAATTCCCTAGTGGCTCTCAGCCTCTCCTTAGGTAAGGCCAGATTGACTAACCCAAGTAGCCACTGCCTTTCCTCCTCTAAAGAAACACTTCCTGGTTGCCTAGTAGAGAGAAAATTCTAACAGTCAAAGTCACAACAGCAGTGAGCAGAGCACACAATGACAGGAGCCTCAGCATCAGCACATCTTTATCAACCATCTATTCTGTGACAGATTTTATACTAGAAACAATATGCTAGGGAGAAAATTCCTTGATCTTGAGTCTGGAGAAAGAGATGGGTTAATCAAATTATATATATATATATATATATATATATATATATATATATAGAGAGAGAGAGAGAGAGAGAGAGAGAGAGAGAGAGAGACATACACACACAAATGCACTTTCAATAAACTGTGATAAGGAAAACTGGAAGACTCTAGTGAGTGTGTACAATGTGAGGCTTGAAGGAGGGTCAGAGAAGGATTTTCTCTGGAAGTAAAACTCCCAGGGTCTACTGGCAACTCCAGGCTTGGTAAGCAAGTACACTAGTACTTACAATAAAGAATTTTTCATGTTTGGATTTGATTTATTTTTAATTTAAAGATGACACATCTCATTTTAGTAAGTGCTCATCTCCAATTAGCTATAGTATTAGCCAATAGTCTAAGTTTAAATATTGTGCACTATATGAATTTATTTTTTTATGGTTCTAGGGATCAAACCCAAGGTCTCATACATATTAAGCACACACTCTACCATTGAGCTAACTCTTAACCCCCAACTTCTTTTTCCTTTGAGATGAAATCTTGCCACATTGCCCAGACTGGCCTTGAACTCCTGGGCTCAAGAGATTCTCCTGCCTCTGTTCCTGGGTAGCTGCAACTACAGGTACATGCCACTGATTTGAGCACAAAATTTTAAAGAAGCTAGTACCTGTCTCCTTATCACCCCACCCTTGTCCTGGTTATAGAAATTCCTGTCTGATAGATAATAGCTACCTTCCTGAAGAAAATGTGGAATTAGCTGTGGTTTCTCAAACTAAATCAAACTTTCATTCATGTTTATCTTTCAAATAAATCTCTTTCCACCCAATCTTTGGTTATCTAGCTAATTTCTCTTATTCTTCAAAACACATCTCCAAGCATTTATTATTCTTGAAATTTCCTTCCTTGGTCCATTTATCTCTCTTATATTTCCAAATCAATGCCATGTTTCCATGGTATCCCTTCCTAAATCATCAATGACAATTTCTCTGTCCTTCTGAGCGAGGAGCTGCAATAGGGCAGGGACAATATCATGTTTATCTTATTTCTCCACCCCTGGTCATCAAATTTGTTAACAAGATGAGGAAAGGAATCTGCCCCTGTAGCCCTGAGTTCCAAGATGGCCTAGGCATTCGTTATGCCAAGTGTCCTCCCAATACTGAATGGAGTTCCTGAATGCTTCTAGAAAACATCAGGATTTTAAATAAGCTCCCCAGTATTAGGGATTTTGTCTTTATAGACTGAGAGTTGTGGTTATCTGAGAATGGGGCTCAGTAGCTTGCATGGATGTGAAGGATCTGCAAGAGGGAAACCAGTTCACAGTTTGTCTCTGGGAACAGGCACAGAGGTGGACAGAATGCTTCATCTGTGTCTATGGGGAGAGGGCTACTGGTAGAAAGGGAGGGAGCTGTATTTGAGGTGAGGGTCACAGGCACTGCTATTTTGGGACCTAAATGGCCATGTCTTATTCCAAGTCCTGGAGTGATGGGAGACCTCTTATTTGTCACAAAAGCCAGCTCTAGACTTGGAACTGAAGGGATATTGATATATTGATGGCAATGCCCAGAGGACAGTGGAGAGGACTGAGAGTCTCCATGTGTTAGGGCTCAATTCCTATTAAAACCTGATTATCAGAGATACATGACAGAAGGGCATTTTTATGTGGCTATGTGAGATACCTACTCATACTACCAGTGAAGGATGTGGACAAGAAGCTCCAGGGAACTTCCCTTACTGTTCCCCTACCTGCCCTCCTGCCCTTCCCTAAATGAGTCCAACACCAAAACTCCTTCAATGACCTGGGTGTGCTAAACCCTATAAAACCCAGACTGTTGTTACAGCTCACCAGCATTTTCCCCTTGAAATGCCCCTCCATTGCTTAATAAAGGATCGCTGGTCCATTGAGGTCTGTTTCCATTTTCTCTTTCTTTTTGTATTCTCTTTCATGTGCTTTCATTTGGTGCCGAAACTCAGAAACAGGAGTTCAGGGCTCTGTACCACTCCTCATACTCCCTTTCATTTGCTTTCAACCAGGAACACTGGGGCAAGACCTCACAGAATACTGGAGGTCTGACCTTAGAGACTGTGATGACTTTTAAGCAGTGGATATCGAGAGGACCTCCTTTCTACTGCAGGCTAGTAAACTCTGGGAGAAAAGATTGCAAATAATTATTGGAAATCTCAAGTCTGTAACAAGACTCTGCGATTTCTGTAGATTCCCTTCATGGTCTGTTTCCTTCTGGCTGCTGGATAAATACCAAGTCAGCAGAAGCGTGCAGAAATTTGTCTCTGCAAACTTGAACTGGAAGCTCTCACTCTAGGTTCATTTACTGATTCATTAATTTGTAATGAGGGCAAAACCCTCCTCCCCATCACATGCAACTAACTGCCTTTTGCAGGAAACACGGCTGAGCAGAAGAATGTGTAATGCTCTCAGAGAGACCAAATGCTTTGCCCAAATGACTTACAGCCCATTGCTGGGCTCTGAATTTGCATGAAGACACTGGATGTTCAATCTATGGACCCTGATTTTTTTCCAGAGCCATTTGGTAAAAAGGTATTTGTAAGATTAATAAAAAGAGCCATACTTATAAATATATATAAGTATGGCTCTTTTATATATATATATATATATATATATAGAATAGCAAGGAAGGAAACATGAAAGATACACAGGATGTCTAGAAAACAGAGACCCTACAAGGATAAAGGAGAGAGGGTCTCAAGGAAGGAATGGTTCTCCATACCCAATGAGTCTGCATCATCGTGGACAATGAGATATGAGAAAGGCATAGGTTTTGGTAGTTAGATTACTGGTCATAAAAATAGCAGACATGTCTGGGGCTTCCAATATATTATAGACGTTTGGTATATGTTATTTTATTCAATTCCTACAAAAGTTTAGCAAAATAAATTATTTTCAGTTCTACATTAAATATGGGAACAAGGACTTGAACTCAGATACATTCTTCTCCTTGGCCAAATGTAGGTATTCTGTTCTGCTGCTATCTAGACCACTGCAGAACTGATCTGCTGAAAAAGTAGTGTGGGGCAGGGGTAATGCAAACTGAGAACCAGAAGTATCGTAGAAGGAAAATCCCCAAATAATGAAGAGTTGTCCAATTCATTATCTTATCCCAAAAATAAATAATAACCTGGGTGTGGTGGTGCACACTTGCAATCCCAGCAACCTGAGAGGCTGAGGCAGGAGAATTGCAAGTTCAAAGCCAGCCTGAGCAAATTAGCAAGGCCCTAAGCAACTTAGTGAGCCCTGTCTCAAAATTAATAAAAAATAAAATAAAAATATGGGGATGTGGCTCAGTGTTTAAATGACCCTGGGTTTAATCCTCAGTACCAAAAAAAAAGGAAATAATAAGCATATCTACACTTGAAAAGTAATAGTCTACACTTGAAAGGTAATAGTCAAGAAATTAAGACAAATATAGCCAAGTCGGGAGGCAGTAGCCATTAGAACCACTTCATCCACTTTGCAGGATAGACCTATTGCCAAGCTCAGAGAGACCAAATGCTTTGCTCAAATGACTTACAGCTAACAATAGCACCTGCTACTTTGAGCAACTGTTAATGCTAGGCTTCCATCTTTCTAGCAATTCATGGTTGACCTTTCTTCAGAATCAAAGCTAATAATTTAATTTTGCGACTCACGTTTTCAGGGCAAATGAGATCCAGCTTAAGCATCCTTAACTTGTTTTTTTTTAAGTGCCAATTAATAATAATAATGCAATAATAAGAATAAACCACATTGTATAGCTCTGTTTAACTATGTTAGAATTATCCCTGCTGGAAATTCCCAGAAGTTAATTGGCATATGATTTATTTTTGTTACTATAGCAAAATACCTGAAGCTGGCAAACTTAGAGAGAAATAGGTTTATTTAGCTCACAGTTTTGGAGGTTGATAGTCCAAACAATATGGTGCCAGCTCTGATGAACACTGCTCCCTTGTTCTTATGGCATTAAATCATGACGCATAGCATCATGGACGGAGCACATGCAAGAAGGAGAAATCACATGGTAAGACAGGAAGCCAGAGAGCAACTGGGAGCTAACAGGGTCCCACAGGATCTACCTTAATCTGTTCCACCTGCATGTCCCTAATGATGTAAGGACATCCCACTAGGATCCACCTCTTAAAGGTCCCACCACCTGTCACATTGACATGCTGAGGACCAGGCTTCCCAACACATCAAACCATAGCAGGTAGCAAGGTCCAAGCCTTGTATAGCTGCTTACTTCCTGGGTTAAAATCTGACTCTGCTACGCATGGCTGGATGCATCTAGCTAGTTGTCATTTCTGTGAGATAGAGGGAAGTTTGAATTTTTATTCTATATTTAGTGGAAAGGCCATGAACTTAAAATCCAAACATTCCAGCTCTTTTTCACTCTTAAAAGCAGTGAGATCTTCCACGGTGATGTATGATCTCTCAGATTTGGCTTCCTCCAGTCTAAAATAGGATAAGACTCCATTCTTCATAGAGTTTCTATAAGGATTTAATGCCTGGTCAAAATAGGCCCTGGTATTATCAGTATTGTTGTTAGTATTATCATCATGGTCGTCGTCATCAGCCGCAGCAGCAATATGATTTTAAGCAAATGTATTTGGTTTGAGTTGGGTTTACTATTCATTATAGCCAAATGCATATAAATATCCAAAGTACATCTATTCTACATTTCTAAAATTGTTAATAGCTTCAGTCTGGAGAGTTTAGAAGCAGCAAACATCTAAAATTTCTTGGGAATGCATGTAAAGTAAATCCATCTTTCAGATTTTTATCCTTTGACTGGTAATTAGCATTTAATTTTTACATAGGCTCTTCTGTGATTTCAGAGTAATGGTTTAAGAACTGTCTGATGCAGCTCACTCTGGCTTTTTTTGCCCCTGAAAAATTCTTGATGTATTTATTCCCTTTCCAAACTTTAGTGCTTACAGTTCCCTGTGTTGGGAGGCTTTCTTCATTTTTCATGACTAGCTTTCCTCATGTTTTGGGCCTCTGCACCCATCAAGGGCCTCTGTACCCGTCGTTTAAAAATACCATGTGTTTCCTTTGTCTTTGGATGTCCTCTAGAACATATTCCCCGTGACACCTCCTGTCCTCTTCACCATGGATGCCAGGTGCTTCAGTGCCCCGACAGTATCATTTACTATATATCCAAGGAAGAAATGGCAAAGTTCAATGTTGGAAAGGAACTTGTAGATCTAATGAAAATTTGTAGAGGGAAAAACAGAAACCGAATACATCAATCTTTGCCTAAAGTTAATTTGTATGTGACATAACTAACCAGTGTTTGTTTACTTGTTCTCCAATCCCACCTATCATTGCTATGTCCAGTTTTGGAATATTTGAGCAGTCTATCAGCTCCACAAGTCCTTTCCCAAGTTTTCAAATGTATGATGGTATTATGCATAGCATGTCTAAATATTCTTTTCCAAATAATAGCCTGATCGATGTTCAAGCAGTATTCACAAAGAAATTTTTAAAATCATCTTAAATTCCATCATCCATTGGTAATGATTATCAACATGTTGATAATTTTCCTTCTAGAAGCCCATGTGTACGTGGATATATTTTAAATTTATATTTACTTAGATTTATATAAGATTTATATCAGGGCATTAAGCACTTCCTTTGCCTTTAATAATATGTCACAGAGAAAGTTTTATGTCAATAAATATATTAGATATATCATCTGTTGTAGATGTCTCTGTATTACACTATATAGATTCACCATAATTTATTTATGAAAGATCATTTGTGCTTTTTGCTAGGAACTGTTAGAAAGCAATTAGAAACTCATTATCTCTTTTGTTCCTAAATAGAAATGTGGCAAGGTAAGTACTTTAGATCCACTTCATATCTGAGGTCATAGGAAGTCTGGCAGGCTTTTTGACTTCTTTGATGGGATTTGGTAAGTAAGTGCAGGAGAGATTCCATCCCAAGTCCTCACACTCTGGACCTCAGGCTCTTTACAACATGTAAAAAAAAAAACAAACCATTAAGACTGTGCGATTGATGCTGCATTAGAGTCCTGTACAACAGGATTTGATAGCATGTGCAGCGGGGAGGATAAGGTCCACCATGTGGACAGGAGGCTGGGGAAAGGGGTTGGTAGAATTTGAATAGAGAGTTTTTCTGGAAGGATAAGGGGAAGACAAGAGTCTTAAGCAGAATACATGGAGTCAGTTTAAACATGGAGGTGTGTTTGTAGAGGAGTGTTGAGGTTGGATACTTAGAAAGTCACAGCATATTTTCTTTGGGAGTAACATTTACCTACCACATAGGAGATGTTTGAAAAAAAAAAAAAAACAGAGAGAGAAAGGTGGGAGTTGGAGAAACTCTTCAAATAATAGTTTTATGTGCTTTTAACAAGTGGCCCAAGAGGAAACTCTGATCTCAGTTAGTTTGAGAGGAACATGATTGTTTGTAACTAGTAATAGAGTAAAGGGGAAGAAAATCAGTAAATAGATCATTGGAAGGTAGGTTAACTGGGTCACAGAGTAAGAAAGAGCCAGAGTTCTGAGAGACGCACATAGAGTCTTTATTCCTAGCAGCCAGACACAGGAAGCTGTTTCCCCCCCCCCTCCCGCCCCAGGTGGAAATAAGGGACCCCAGAGTATAAACACACATGTAACTGGCACATGTATAACATCTAAAAGATTATGAGTATTCAACTCAATCATTGTCTATCTTAAATGATGTCTCTAGAAGTGAGCATTAAGACTGACTTTCAAAACAAAGAATAGTAATTCCAGCAAAAACAGCTAATAGTTGCTGCTCTTTGTCCATAAAGCTTTGCACTTTGTTTGAATTCTGTCCCAAACACTTGTAGAACCGTGCTGGAAGAAAGCAAAGATCAAAAATTCTGGGTACTTCCAAGATGGAGATTATGTGACTGCTTTGTAGCTGTGTTTCGTATAGCCCTCTACATCCCCTCAACTTCTCCCTTGGCAGCCGCAAGCCATCCATCAAGCATTTGACAATTGGTCTGGAAAAGATGACTCAGGGCAAAAGCCTTAAATGCCAACTTTCTTCCTTCCATAGCTGAAGTGAACCAGAAAGCTTGGACTTAAAAAAGCATACCTATGTTTCATCTGCCTTGGTTCTTGCAGAGTTGGGGAAAAGAAAAGGAAGAAAATTTGTCTCCTCAAATTCATCAGTAATAGTGAATGATAATGAATAATGATAACCTACATCAGAGTGCAGGGTCTAGTGGGAAGCAGTGCCAATGAACTGTCATTCAGGCTGACCTGCACAGGTGTTTGGTGACTGCATCTTTGTCTCATTTCCTGCCCCAGATGGAAGCTGCCAAAATGCAAGTCTACCAACCGAATGGCCCTGTACTTTAAGGAAACCCAGCTGGGTTAGCGACTTTGTATTGCACAGAGTTACTGAGTTCCCTAGAATACAGCCGAGCTGTCAATGTATGACATGAGATAAATACCCAGACTTTAAATAAGTCTATTTTGCCACATACTGTTCTTCAGCTTGACTTGCCATTTGGTTCTATTTCTACTTCTTGTATGGTCATGGAATGAGGAGCTAGTGCTCAGCTTAAGATATTTAAGATCCTTACAGAAGAAGGGATAGAGGTCTACATAAATGCAATCCTTATTTTATTTACTTATCTTTTGTGAAAAGTTTCTGAGAGCTGCTGCACACCAGGAGTAGAGAGAGGTATATGCATATTCCCTGACCCAAGGAAAGTCCAGCTTCATGGGAAAGGTGGAACTGGGGACACCTATGAAAAGAGAGCTCTGTGAAACTGTAGGAGGAAGAGTAATTGTGCTGTGAAGCCCAGGGGGAGGTTTCATCAAAGAAAAGAATGAAAGGTAAGTCAGAGGAAGGTCATTCTTGACATTGAAGATTGATATACACCTACCTGTGCTTATGTTTTCTTGTGGTGTGTTATGACAGATGTTTACTTACATTGGTAGTTATTGCTTTGGAGATAGTGAAGGGACCCAGAAATGAGTTATTCATAGCTGATTGGTATCATCAATTCTTGAAAACCCCCCTTCTCATTTTAACTTATTTAATTAACTGTCCCAAAGTTATTCAATCTTCATTAAAAGTTTCTTCCTGTCTATGGTACACACCATAATGTTTTTTTAAAAAGTATCTTAGACATATATACATATTTGAAAAATATGTGGAGTTAATTTGTATGTGTGCATTTTAAATTGCATAAAACATATTGGACCCAGGCATATTTCCTCTTTCTAACTTATTTGGGGAAACATATTTTGTTTTCTAAAACTACATTAGAAGTAAAATGTGCAAAGATCATTTAAAATTGATGAAGACCCATGTTATCATATATATTCTCTTTCATTGTTGTATACAATTCCATTGTATGAACCCACCGTGAGTATTTAATCCATTATGTTAGTGGAATGTTTGATCCTTTCTCATTTTTGCCTATCGTGAATAATGCTACCATGAACATTCTGTTACATAGATTTTGATGCATGAGTTCAGAGTTCCAGTTGTTTTCTT
Source organism: Callospermophilus lateralis (assembly GCF_048772815.1). Lineage (NCBI taxonomy): Eukaryota > Metazoa > Chordata > Mammalia > Rodentia > Sciuridae > Callospermophilus > Callospermophilus lateralis. Next base: position 199,173,644 of record NC_135305.1, on the reverse strand, counting down.
TGATACTATATATGGTCATTATTTTAAATTTTATAAGTGTGACTCTATTTGTATTTTGTTGTTGAATAATAAAGCTTAGCACCTTGCCATGTGATTATTGGTCATTCATATATTCAGGCAAACTCTAAGAGAAGTAGAGCCAGAACAGTTGTTACTATATCATAAAATATATGTAAAGTCTAACCTTCCCCACTAAATTCCTAGTGTTCAATGTTATGACAATGGTTATCTTTTGGGAAGAGAAATAGTTCATAAGTGGGAAGAAGCTTTCTAGAGGTTAGAAAGCTCTTTGATGGTGAATAATTCACTGAACTGCACAATAATAATTTGTGAGCTTTTCTGAAGATATATTTCAATAAAATATATTGCCTAAAATTTTGATATAATGTACATAAAAAAACCCAAATAAAAATGAAGAGGCTTTGTCTGGTGAGAAGATGGAAGAGACATGTTTTTCTATTTCTTCTATGAAGGACAGCTAGAGTTCTTGGATGTTATCCATAAAATAGATATAACAAAACTCTAAAAGTTAGAAGAAAGTGGGCTGATTTGAGCTTTTGAGACCCAAGGGATGACACAGGGTGAGTTCCCTAGATTTTCTTCTTGCCTCTTATTTCTGGGTCGCAAGTTTCTTCAGCTACAAGTCTGAGAAATATGGGACAAAAAGTCCTAACAAAATCTTGCTCTCTTACCGCAAAAAAAGCAAGCAAAAAAACAAACAAAACCACAAAATCTAGAAAAGGGGCATCTTGACAAGACAGAAAAGTTTTAGACAATAATGGCTTTCTGATCTCTTCTAACCAAGTTTCAGAAAAAAAAAAAACTCTGTGATTCTATGCAGACCCAAGCTAGCATAGGCTGAATGGGGAGCCCAGATTTCCACACTCATTAGGGTGTAAAGAGGTGCCTCAAAGAGTAGGGAACCAGGACTTTAATTCTCATCAGCTCTTAATAAGGCCCACCCATGGCATCCACAGACAGTATGTGGGGAGTGGGGATTTCAATAAAAATTACTCTTTACACCAAGAAAATAGAATCTAACAAATGAAATGCAAAAAAGTAGCCAATAGATAGTAACACTGAAATGAAAGAAAAATTAAAATTACCTGACAAAGGTTTTAAGACCTTTGTCATAAAAATGCTTCACTCACCAATTATAAATTATAATTGATAATTAATTATAATTATAGTTAAAACAAATGAAAAAGCAAAATCATTAACACTGAAATAGAAAGTCTTTGCAAACAAATAGAAGACATAAAGGAGAGCCGAAAGAACATTTTTGAAAAGAACAACACAAAAATTGAAAATTAAAATCTCCATGGATGATTTCAATCTCAGGAAGATGACAGAAGGAAGAATAAGTGATCAGGAAATTGAAACAATTAAAATTACCTAATCTAAGCAGAAAGCAGAAAATAGATGAAAAAAAAAAAAATTGACAGCCCTGAGTCTGTGCATCTATAACAAAAGATTAGCAATCATATCATCAGAATCTTGGAAGGGGAGGAGGTACGGAATGGAGCTTGTTTTAGTCAGTTTTTCGCCACTGTAACTCAAAATACCTGAGAAGAACAATTCGAGGAGGAAAAGTTTATTTAATGGCTCATAGTTTCAGTCAACAGACAGGAGGTTTTATTCACTGGGGCCTGAGATGAAGCAGATCATCATGGTAGAAGGGTGTGGCAGAGGGAAGCAGTTGGGAACATAAGCAGAAAGAGAGATCCATTCAACAAGGACAAAATATATATCCCAAAGGCATGCCCCAGTGATCCAGCTCCTCCAGCCACAGCCTGCCTGCCAACAGTTACTATCAATTAATTCCTATCAGGGGATCACTGCACTAATTAGGTTAAAGGACTCATAATCATTTCATCTCTAAACCCTCTTGCATTGACTCACACATGAGCTTTGTAGGGTATCTAATATCTAAACCATAATAGAGAATACTCAAGGAAACTGAAATTGTCCTAACTTGATTAAGAGATATGAACCTATAGATTTAAGAAGCTGAGAGAACCACAAATGGAGAACTCCAGCAAGATTCATGCCAAGTGATTGCTATAATTAAATTTATGAAAAGTAAAGAAAAAGAAAAAAAAGTCTTGAAAGAAGTCAGAGGGGAAAAAAAGTACATGTTTACCCACAGGATTAATAAAAACAAAGAGGATTTCTCACCAGAAACCATGGACCACCAGAAGAACGTGGTACTTATTTTAAGGGCTGAAAGAATGGAATTATCAACCCAGAATCCTGTGATTGGTGAAAACATCCTTCAAATGGTAGAGAAAATCAAGACATTGTTAGATAAAGGGAGACCCTGAGAATGTGTCACCAGAAGAATATCATAAAAAATGGTCACTGGACATGCTTACAGGAAGACGATGGTAAGGAGCCTAGGTCCATGAGCAAAGAAGAAAAATACATTAAGAACATTATAGATAGATGTATAGACAGACTTTCCTTCTCTTCTGAGTTTTCTAAATTCTGTTTGTGAAATTGAAGTCTGTAACACTATGTGATGTTGTTTTAAATGTATTAACAGGAAAGACTTAGACAAATGTATTATGAATGGTGAAGTATTAAAGAAGTAAAGTTATAAATATTTCACTTGAATTGTTAAAATGACAATACCACATACTTTGTTACGTATATATAGAACATCATTCTTAGAACTGCCACTGAAAGTGTTAAACAAAGAAATACTAATAAAACTTCTATAGCTAAATCATCTGGGTACAGTGGCATATTCCTATAATCCCAGTGACTTAGAAGACAGAGGCAGAAGGCAGAAGGATTGCAAGTTCTAGGTTAGCCTGGGCAACTTAGTGAAACCCTGCTTCAAAACAAAAACAAAAACAAAAACAAAACAAAACAAACAACAACAACTAAAAAACCCAAAGAGCCAGGCACAGTGGTGCATACCAGTAATGCCAGTGGCTCAGGAGGCTGAGGCAGGAGGATTGTGAGTTCAAAGCTAGCCTCAGTAAAAGCAAGGTGCTAAGCAACTCAGTGAGACCCTGTCTCTAAATAAAATACAAAATAGGGTTGCGGTTGTGGCTCAGTGATAGAGCATCCCTGGGTTCAACCCCAGTACTGGAAGAAAGAGTCTTTGTATCTAAATACAAATTTAAAATATTTTTCCACCATTTAAAAAATGTTGATATCAAAAACTTGAGCCATAAAATTAAAAAAAAATGGTAAACCTGACTTCAGCAAAATTAAAATTTTTTTACTTTGTTGAAGATCCAGCTAGGAGAAAATAAAAAAGCTACAAATAAAATATTATTTACAAGCCAGATGTCTGACAAAAAAACTATCTACAGTCAATAAAAATCTCTCAAAACCTGATGGCAAAAAATAATCTAATTAAAATATGGGTCAAAGACATAAAGAGATATTTCACTAAAGTAGATACATGTATGGCAAACAAGCACGTGAAAAGATAGTTAACGTCATCAAACAGTAGAGAAATGATAAATAAAACCACAGTGAGCTATTACCACACATCAATCACAATGATTCCACTAAAATATCTTGACTACCCTCTATGATCATGAGGCTAAGGAGAAACTGGATCACTCATACATAATTGGTAAGAATGTAAAATGTTCGTTACTTTGGAAAACAGTATCTTTTTAAAAATTTTAATTTCTTATATATGACAGCAGAATGCATTACAATTCCTATTACACATTATAGAGCACAATTTTTCATATCTCTGGTTGTACACAAAGTAGAGTCACACCATTCCTGTCTTCATACATGTACTTAGGGTAATGATGTCCATCCCGTTCCACTGTCTTTCCTACCCTTATGCCCCCTCCCTTCTCCTCCCTCCTCTTTACCCTATCTAGAGTTCATCTAATCCTCCCATACCCCTCCAGCAACCACATTATGAATCAGCATCCTTAAATCAGAGAAAACATTTGGCATTTGTTTTTTGGGATTGGCTAATTTCACTTAGCATTATATTCTCCAATTTCATCCATTTACCTGCAAATGCCATAATATTATTCTCTTTTATTGCTGAGTAATATTCCACTGTGTATATATACTATACTTTCTTTATCCATTCATCTATTGAAGGGCATCTAGGTTGGTTCCACGGTTTAGCTATTGTGCTGCTATAAACATTGCTGTGGCTGTGTTCTTGTAGTATGCTGTTTTTAAGTCCTTTGAGTATATGCTGAGGAGTAGGATAGCTGGGTCAAATGGTGTTTCCATTCCCAGTTTTCTAAGGATTCACCATACTGCTTTCAATTGGCTGTACCAATTTGTAGCCCCACCAGCAATGTATGAGTGTGCCTTCCCCCCACATCCTTGCCAACATTTATTGTTGTTTGTATCCTTAATAGCTGCCATTCTGACTGGAATGAGATGAAATCTTAGTTTTTATTTGCATTTCTCTAATTGCTAGAGATATTGAACATTTTTTAATATATTTGTTGATTGATTATCACCTTATGAGAAGTGTCTGTTCAGTCTCTTGGCCCATTTATTGATTGGGTTATTTGTTTATTTGGTGCTTAGCTTTTTGAGTTCTTTATATACCCTAGAGATTTGTGCTCTATCTGATGTGTAAGTGGTAAAAATTTGCTCCCAAGCTGTAGGCTCTCTATTCACCTCACTGATTGTTTCTTTTGCAGAGAAGCTTTTTAATTTCAATCCATCCCATTTACTGATTCTTTTTTTTTAAAGAGAGAGAGAGAGAGAGAGAGAGAGAGAGAGAGAGAGAGAGAGAGAGAGAATTTTAGTATTTATTTTTAATTTTTGGCGGACACAACATCTTTGTTTGTATGTGGTGCTGAGGATCGAATCCGGTCCACACGCAGGCCAGGCGAGTGCACTACCGCTTGAGCCACATCCCCAGCCCCATTTATTGATTCTTGATTTTAATTCTTGCACTACAGGAATCTTATTAAGGAAGTTGGGACCTAATCTGACATGATGAAGTTTTGGGCCTACTTTTTCTTCTAATATATGCAGTGTCTCTGGTTTAATTCCTAAGTCCTTGATCCACTTTGAGTTTAGTTTTTTGCATGGTTGAGAGATGGGGTTTTAATTTCATTTTGCTGCATATGGATTTCCAGTTTTCCCAGCACCATTTGTTGAAGAGGCTATCTTTTCTCCAATGTATATTTTTGGCGCTGTTGTCTAATATAGGATAACTGTAATTATGTGGATTAGTCTCTCTGTCCTCTATTCTGTACCATTGGTCTACAAGTCTATTTTGGTGCCAATACCATGCTGTTTTTGTTACTATTTCTCTATAGTATAGTTTAAGGTATGATATAGTGATGCCACCTGCTTCATTCTTCTTGCTAAGGATTGCTTTAAGTATTCTGGGTCTCTTATTTTTCCAAATAAATTTCATGACTGATTTTTTTATATGTATATAAGGAATGTCATTGGAATTTTGATTGGAATTTCATTGAATCTGAATAGTGCTTTTGGTATTATGGTCATTTTGACAATATTAATTCTGTCTGTCCAAGAACAAGGTATATCTTTCCATCTTCTTTAATTTCTTTCTTTAGTATTCTGTAGTTTTTAGGTAGAGGTCTTTCACCTCTTTCATTAAGTTGATTCCCAAGTGTTTTATTAATTTTTTGAGGCTATTGTTAATGAGGTAGTTTTCCTTGTTTCCCTTTCAGAGGATTTGTCACTGATATATAGAAATGCCTGTGATTTGGGGGTATTAATTTTGTATCCTGCTACTTTGTTGAATTCATTTATTAGTTCTAGAAGTTTGCTGGTGGAATGTTTTTAGGTATAGAATCATGATGTCGGCAAATAGTACTAATTTGAGTTCTTCTTTTCCTATCTGTATCCCTTTAATTTCTTTTGTCTGTCTAACTGTTTTGGCCAGTGTTTCAAGAACTATGTTAAATAGAAGCCATGAAAGACAGCATCCCTGTTTTGTTCCAGTTTTTAGAGGGAATGCTTTCAAATTTTCTCCATTTAGAATGATGTTGGCCTGGGGCTTAGCATAGATAGCTTTTATAATGTTGAGATATGTTTATGTTATCCCTTGTTTTTCTAGCGTTTTGAACATGAAGGGGTGCTATATTTTGTTGAATGCTTTTTCTGCATCTATTGAGATGATCATACAGTTCTTATCTTTAAGTCTATTGATGTGATGAATTACATTTATTGATTTCCATATGTTGAGCCAACCTTGCATCCCTGGGATGAACCCCACTTGATCATGGTGTACTTTCTTTTTGATATGTTTCTGTATCTGATTTGCCAGAATTTTACTGAGAATTTTTGCATCTATGTTCATTAGAGAGATTGGTCTAAAGTTTTCATTCTTTGATGTGTCTTTGCCTGGTTTTGGAACCAGGGTAATATTGGCCTCATAGAATGAGTTTGGAAATGCTCCCTCTTTTTCTATTTCCTGAAATAATTGAAGAGAGTTGGCATTAGTTGTTCTTTAAAGGTCTTGTAGAACTTGCCTGTTTATCCATCTGGTTTGGGGCTTTTCTTGGTTGGTGGACTTCTGATGGCATCTTCCATTTCATTGCTTAAAATTGATCTGTTTCAATTGTGTATATCATCCTGATTCAATTTGGGCAAATCATATAACTCTAGAAATTTGTTGATGCCTTTGATATTTTCTATTTTATTGGAGTGTAAGTTTTCGAAATAATTTCTGATTATCTTCTGTATTTCTGTGGTGTCTGTTGTGATATTTCCTTTTTTATCATGTTTGTTAGTAGTTTGAGTTTTCTCTCTTTTTTTGTTATCATGGCTAAGAGTTTGTCAATTTTATTTATTTTTCAAAGAACCAACTTTTTGTTTTGTCAATTTTTTCAATTGTTTCTTTTGTTTCAACTTCATTGATTTCAGCTCTGATTTTAATTATTTCTTATCCTCTACTAATTTTGGTGTTGATTTGTTCTTCTTTTTCTAGGACTTTGAGATATAATATAAAGTCATTGATTTTTGACTTTTTCTTCTTTTAAGGAATGAACTCCATTCAATGAACTTTCCTCTTAGTACTACCTTCATAGTGTCCCAGAGATTGCGATACATTGTATCTGTGTTCTCACTCACCTCTAAGAATTTTTAAATCTCCTTCCTGTTGTCTTTTGCAACCCATTTTTCATTTAGCAGCATATTATTTAGTCTACAAATGTTAGAGTAGCTTTTATTTTTTATCTTATCATTCATTTCTAATTTCATTCCATTATGATCTGATCTGATAGAATGCAGGGTAGTATTTCTGCTTTTTTAATTTTGCTTAGAGTTTCTTTGTGATATTGTATTATTGAGTTCTGTATTTTTTTTTTTAGTTGCTCAAGACAATACAATGATCTTGACATATCATACCTTTGATTCAAATGGGGTATGAATTCTCATTTTTCCACTTGTACAGATTGCAGGATCACATTGGTTATACAGCTACGTTTATACATACAACCATACTAGTGTCTGGTATTCTGCTGCCCTTCCTATCCCCCTCCTCCCCTTCCCTCCCCTCCCATCACCTCTCTCTACCCAATCCACTGAGTTCTGTAGTTTTTTGTTCAGCTTTTGTTTGGAAGATCTATCCAGTGGTGAAAGGGGTGTATTAAAGTCACCCAGAATTATTGTGTTATGGTCTATTTGACTCTTAAACTTGCGTTTGTTTGATGAATGTAGACACTCCATTGTTTGGGGCATATATATTTATTATTGTTATGTCTTGTTGATGAAGCAGTATGAAATATCCTTCTTTATCCCTTTTGATTAACTTTGGCTTGAAGTCTACTTTATTTGAAATGAGGATGGAAATGCCTGCTTGTTTCCACAGTCCATGTGAGTGGTATGATTTTTCCTAACATTTCACCTTCAGTCTGTGGATGAATTTCTTGGAGGCAGCATATTGTTGGGTCTTTTTTGTTGTTGTTGTTTTAATGCAATCTGCCAGTCTATGTCTTTTGATTTTTAAATTTAGGCCATTAATATTCAGGGTTATTATTGAGAAATGATTTGTATTACCAACCATTTTTGTTTATTTTTGGTATTTAACTTGACTTGGTTTCTCCTTTGATTAGTTTTTCCTTTAGTATAATTCCTCCCTCTTCTGATTTTTATTGTTGTTTTTAAATTCCTTTTCATGGAATATTTTGCTGAGGATTTCTGTAGTGCAGGCTTTCTACTTGTGAACTCTTTTTAACTTTTGTTTATCATGGAATATTTTTATTTCCTCATCAAATCTAAAGCTTAATTTTGCTGGATATATGATTCTTTGTTGGCATCCATTTTCTTTCAGAGCTTGATATATGTTGTTCCAGGATATCCTGGCTTTGACGGTCTGGGTTGAAAAATTTGTTGAGATACTAATTGGTCTCCCTCCCTGATTTCTCTCTTTTGCGGCCTTTAGGATTCTATTCTTATTCTGTATGCCTGGCATTTTCATTATAATGTGTCTTGGTGTAGATCTGTTGTAATTTTGTACATTTGGTGTCCTGTAAGCCTGTTGTATTTGATTTTCCAATTCATTCTTCATGTTTGGGGAAATTTCTGATATTAACTCATTGAAGAGATTGTGCCTTCCTTTGGTTTGAAACTCTGTGCCTTCCTCTATCCCAATAACTCTCAGATTTGGTCTTTTGATGCTATCCCATAATTCTTGGATGTTCTGATCATGTTTTCTTACCTTCCTCACTGTGTGGTCAACTTCATTTTCCAGATTGTACACTTTGTCTTCATTATCTGATGTTCTACTTTACAAGTGATCTAGTCTCTTGAGGATGATTTCTATTGAGTTTTAAATTTTGATTTATTGTTTCCTTCATTTCAAGGATTTCTGAATTTTTTTTCAGAATCTTTATCTCTTTCTTGAAATAATCTTTTGCTACCTGTATTTAATCCCTTATCTCTTTGTTGGTGTGATCAATGGATACCTGTATTTGGTACCTTATTTGTTTATTGGTGTCATCAATGGTTGCCTGTATTTGTTCTCTTCTGTCTTTGTTGGAGTAATCAATTTTTGCCTATATTTGCTCATTTAGGTCATTCTTTAATTCACAGATTATTTTAATTATGAACACTCTGAATACCTTCTCTGACATTTCATCATCTGTGCTGTCCATGGATTCTGTTATTGTAGTATCCTTGTTTGTTTGGGGCACTTTCCTCCCTTGTTTTTTTTTCATATTGTCTATGTGATTTCCCTTTTTTTCAGTGTGGATCTGAGGTATTACAGTTTCTACCCTATAACCTTGTATCTGTGTAGATTATCTGTATCTCACCTTGGTGTTGGGCTTCCAGATCCTGCCAGTGTCCTAGGATGAATACTACTTCAACTATAGGTGGTGGTGGCAATAGCAGCAGGTAACTTGAGATAATAGTGGAGGTGCCCAAGATGGATGCAACATCTTTCAGAGATGGGGCTGAAAAGGTGGGCCTTATACTGGCTTTTGGATGCCTACTCCAAGATGCAGCTGCATCTAAGTCCTGCCTGTTGTCCCAAGGCAGAAGCTACTGCATGGAAAGGGCTATGAGGGTGACTGCAGTGTCTCAAGATGGAAGCCGGTTAGACCTGGACTCCCAGGTGTTGGTGTGGGCACAGACCCAGACCTACTCTGGGCTCTGGCTCCCTTAAAGGTCACCAAGGAGGATCTGGGCTGGGTCTGAGCTCTGGTGGAGGTCTGCAGGGAGATTGAGGCAGTCCTGGGCTGAGCCTGAGCTCAAGCGAGTGTCTTGCAGTGGCTGGATGGACCCAGGCCTACCCTGGGCCCTGGCTCCTGTGCAGGTCAGTGAGATGGATCTTGGAAAACAGTGTCTTTAAATACTAAACCTGCAGCTATCATATAACCTAGCAATTTCATTCCTGGACATTTACACCAGAAAAACAAAGAAGAGTGTTCTCATACAAACTTTACATGATGTTTAACAGTACCTTTATTTTTAGTAGCTAAAAACTAGAAATGATCTGGATGACCTTCAAGAGCTGGATACTTAAACAAACTGTAATATCCATACTATAGAATATTACTCGCTAATAAAAAGGAATGAATTATTGATAATAATTTTGTTGAGTGATCAAATCCAATTCCAAAAGGTTACATATTGTATAATTCCATTTGTATAAAAATTATTGAAATTATAAAATTTTAAGTGATTAATAGTTTCCAGGGTTAAGAAGGAAGTGGAGGGTAGAGAGAAGAGAGTGTGACCATAATTGGAAAGAATGAGGAATCCTTGTAGTGGTGACAATGTTTGTGTCTTGGGTGTATAAATAACCTGGTTGTGATATTGTACTGCCATCTCAAAAAATGTTACCACTGGAGGAAGCCCAAGGGAGTCTGTATTATTTTTATAACTGTATATAAATCTATAAATACTCAAAATCAAAAGGATGATAAAAACATAAAACTTTGAGTAAAATACTTGAACAGCTAATGTATATACCAATATATCTAAAAAGTTAAATAATATTAAAATCTTCTCAACATTCACTCTTGGTTAGAAAAATGAAAACCAAAGCAAATCACATGAGCACTTTCAACCATTAGCTCCATAAAAAGATAAAAAGAGCAATAGCATTTACCTCTAGGGACAATGTGAGGAAATTCACTCCCTTAAGCACACTAATTGCCCCAGCCTCTTGGAAAATTACGTGTTGTAATAGTTACTTTATGAATGATTCAATTGTATCTGCTACCTCATTTTTTGAAGATTAATTAGTCCCTACTCAGGAAATGAGTAAGGAGAGGGTAAGAAAGAAATTGATGTTTCTTTATGATCTTTATATATTTGTAATATTTATGTAGAATCTTTAAGTAGTTATACCACTGGTAATTAAGGTGCTCTGATGCTAAAATATGGAAAATAAATGCAATGAGAAAGGTAAAGAGAAATATGATTTCTGGTTTCAATTCCAAGATGCCCAAAGCTAGGAAGTCAGTACTTTTGTCCTGACAAGGAAAGGGTTGAACAAACTGAAAATCAATCACTTTTCTGAAACTCATTTGAGATTTCAAATCACAAGGTAAACCACCACCCTGAAGTCTGGAGAGACAGGTAAATACAGAGAATCCCAGCTGAGACAAGCTTATTTGGAGACGCAGCTACTGAACCCCAAGCTGGAGAAATGCTGATTTTGAAAAGTAATTTTCACAAATTGATGGATGTTGAGGATAGACTGACTTGAGAGTGAGAAACTCCTGGGGACCCAGACCTAGAGTGACTGCTCAGGCCAACAGGATCTGGGTCTGAGCATAATAGTATTAGAGTGTTACAGAAAGACCCCCTAAGGTCAGACTTGATTTAAGAGTTTGTAGAGACATCCAAAGGCAAAAGGTGATACACAAACAAGGAAATTCAAGGAATCTGAAGCCCTCAGATATATAACTACAGCAAACATCAAATACAATCCAACTTCTAGTCAGATCAACATTAAAAGTTCATGGTAAAGGGTGATGTATTTCAGTTTCTATGACCCAACATTATGTCAAGTTTTCAACAACAACAACAACAAATTAAAGGTATACTAAAAGTCAAGGAAGAAAAAACAATATGAAAAGACAAAGAAAGCATTAAGAACTAGAATCAGATAGATACAGATGTTGGAGTGGTCAGACAAGGGATTTAAAACAACTATAATTAATGTGTTAAGGCTCTAGTAGACAAAAGTACACAACATAAAAAGATAGATGGGAAATGTAAGCCGAGAGAAAGAAGACTAAGAAGGGCTAAAACGTAAATCATAAATAAGAAACACTTTCCACAAATGAAGAATGTCTTTAGTTCAACTAGACTCAATGGTTAATCAACTAGACTGGACATGGCTAAGGAAAGAAATCAATGAGCTTGGAAATAAGTCAATAGAAACTTCCCAAACTAGAATGTAATGAAAACAATAAAAGCAGAATATCGAACACTGTGGGAAAATTACAAAAGATACATGTGAAATTCAACCATGTGTGAAAGAAGAAAGAGAAAGGAGCAGGAAAAAAAAAATTTTTGAGAAAATAATGACTCCAAATTCTGTAATTGACAAATACCAAATCAAAGTTGTAGCAGGTTCAGAGAATATGAAAAAACAAAATTTCTTAACTTATCAACCTAGGTACATAATATTCAATCTGCAAAAGTCAAAGAAAAGATTAATACTTGTAAGAAGGTAGAAGAGGGGCTGGGGATGTGGCTCAAGCGGTAGCGCGCTCACCTGGCATGCGTTCGGCCCAGGTTCGATCCTCAGCACCACATACAAACAAAGATGTTGTGTCTGCCGAAAACTAAAAAAAAAAAAATAAATATTAAAATTCTCTCTCTCTCTCTCTCTCTCTCTCTCTCTCTCTTTTAAAAAAAAGAAGGTAGAAGAAAAATATTACTTTATCTATAGTGAAATAAAGATAAAGATTACTTCTCATCAGACTTGTAAGTAAAGAGAAAATGGATGGAGTATTTCAGATGGTGAAAGAAAAAAAGTCATAAATGTAAATACTTAATGCTTTAATACAATGAAATTTTCCTCTAATAGTGTATAATAAGGATTGATAAAGAATTTCCCACACAAACAAAAATTTAGGGAATTTACTGCCATTATGTTTGTCCATGAAGAAAGAAATTTCCCAGAAAGAAGGAAAATGGTAAGGGAAGGAATTTGGGTCTACTTAATTAAAGGAAGATCACGAGAAAAGTAATAAAACAAGGTGAATAACATCTTTTATTTTTATTATTAATTGGCAAAGTAAATATTTTTGTTAAGGTTATAATAGTGACTATGGATGATTTGGGGAATTACAGCAAATGAACAAGTAAAATGAATGACAGCAATACTATAAGGAATGAAAATGAGGAATAAGGAATACTGTGTGGTAAGGTACTTGTATTACCCAGGAAGCAGTATAATGTCATTTGAACATGAACTTAGGTAGTTGTGAATGCATATCACAAACTCCAGAGTAACCCTAATTGTTTTTAAAGATGGATGATTGATATTCTAAGAGGAGAGTAATTGGAATTATGCAAAAATGTTCCATTACATTAGAGAAAGTGGCAAAAGTAAAACAAAACAAAAAGTGAAAGTAAAACAAAACAAAACAACAACAACAACAAAAAAAAACAAAGAAGAATTGCAACAAAAAGAAAATAGTAATAGACATGCAATTTACTGTTCAACTACATCAATGATCACATAAATTGTAAGTAGTTTAACCATGCCAAATATAAGACAAGGAATTTTAGGGTTGATAATAAAACAAGATCAGTTGCCCAAAGGAAATTGACTTTAAATAAAGAGACAGATAAATAAAAAGAGAGAGAGTAGAGAAAGATATATCATGTTACTATTAATCAAATAAAAGCTACAGTAATACTACCAATTTGATACAAAGAAGTTTTCAGAATAAGGAAAATCTTCAAGGATAAAGAAGGGCACTACATTCAGTAATAGATAGATCCAGCAAGCAGAAAGTCAGTAAGGATATAGTTGAACTTAACACCACCATCAATCAACTGGATTGAATTGACATTTAGAAAACTTCATCCAACAATAACAAAATACATTTTTCCTCAAGGTCACAAGGAACATTTGCCAAGATAGATCTCCATGGTAAAACTCATCTTAACAAATTTAAATTAATAGAAATTATATTCAGACCAAACTGGAATCGATTAGAAATTCATATCGGAACGATTTCTAGAAAATTCCAAAATATTTGCAGATTAAAGAACACACATCTGAGTAAAGCCTATGCCAAAGAAGAAGTTTCAAGAGAAATTTAAAAAATATTTTGATCTACATTAAAATGAAAATACAACTTATCAAAATTGGTGGAATGCAGTGAAAGCAGTGTGTCGAGGGACAGTTATAGCATCTGACATTAGTAAAGAAGAAAAATCAAAAAGCAATAATTTAAGCCTCTGGTTTAGGAATCAAGAAAAAGAAGAGCAATTTAAGTCTAAAACAAAAGAAAGAAATGATGCAAAATGAACTATAAATAAATACAATTTAAAAGAGGAAATCAACAGAAAAGAATCAACAAAAATAAAGGCAGATTTTGAAAGGATCAGCTCATCTGATAAAGCTCTAGCTAGACTAACCAGGTCAGAAAAATGCTAATATCAGGTATGAGAGAGGAGTAATCACTGGTCTTCCAGATATCAAGAGGATGTTAAAACATCACTGCAGGAACTCTGTTTCTAAAGATTTAGCAATCTATATGAAAGAAATAGGCAAATTTCTTTAAAAAATTTATCAAATTTCATACAGAAGAAAGAGATGGTCTTAATCAGCCTGTATGTATTACATTTAATCAATGATTAATAACTTTCCAGAGAAACCACCAGGCCAAGATGGCTTCACTGGTAAATTCTATCAAACATTTAAGGAAGAATGATACTAATTTTCTACAATCTGTTCCAGAAAGTGGAAGCAGTGAGAATCATTTCTAACTCATTTTATCATGTCCGATTTAACCTAATAATAAGGTCAAATGAAAACATTACCTTCAAGGAAATATTCTGAATAAATATCAGCAATGAACATAGATGCAAAAATCCTCTGCAAAATATTAGCAAAAAGAATCCAACATTGTATAAAAAATGATACACTGAAATCAAGTAGTATCTTTTCTTGTTACACAAGGCTGGTTCAACATTTTAAAACCGATGCATGGGATCAGCTACAATAACATGTTACAAAAGAAAAAAAATCATATGACCATATCAATATATGCAGAGAAAATATTTGATAAACCCCAACACTTATTCATGATAAAAAACAAAAAAATCCTCTCAGTAAACTAGAAATAGGGGAACCTTGGCAAAGAGCATTTACAAAAACTAATAGTTATGTCACGCTTAATGCTGAGAAAATAATGCTTTCCCTCTAAGATGGGAAACAAGCAAGCGAGGATGTACCCTCTTGCCATTACTTTTCAATATTGTAATGGATATTCTAACTAATGCAATGAAGCAATAAAAAGAAATAAAAGGTATTCACATAGGAAGGAAGAACTAAAGTACTTTTGTTTGCAGATGACATGATTATCTGTGGAAATCCCAAAGAATAAAGAGCAAAACAACTCCTATAATTGACCACAGTAAGATTGTATAATATAAGGTTAATATACAAATTCAATTGTACACATCTATACCAACAATGAACAATTGAAATTAGAAATTAAATACACAGTATAATTTACATTAGTCC
Source organism: Callospermophilus lateralis (assembly GCF_048772815.1). Taxonomy (NCBI): domain Eukaryota; kingdom Metazoa; phylum Chordata; class Mammalia; order Rodentia; family Sciuridae; genus Callospermophilus; species Callospermophilus lateralis. Next base: position 199,158,487 of record NC_135305.1, on the reverse strand, counting down.
CTGTGGGGTGTGTGTGTGTGTGTGTGTGTGTGTGTGTGTGTGTGTGTCTGTCTGTCTGTCTGAAAATATCTGAAGCCAGAATATTTGTTTAAAAGGGGTTTTATTTTGGTTCAGAATTCTAGAGGTCCAACAACATATTCCTAGAACCTGCCCATCTTTTACTGAGGCCCACATGTTGATCAACTCTTGGTGAAGAAGTGGAAAGAGAAGTAGTAAAAGGAAAGTGAGAGAGAGAGAGAGAGAGAGAGAGAGAGAGAGAGAGAGAGAGAGAACATGAGTGCAACAGAGAACAGAAGAGAAGAGGAAGGTTGATGTGCTTTTCAGCCCTACAAGACTTTATCAAATCTTTATAGAGAATTAACCCTGTTTCTCAAGAAAGACATTGATACAGTTCATTAGGGTAGCATTACCATGACCCAATCACCTCCCATTAGGCCCCATCTCTTAAAAGGTCCCACTACCTCTCAAAGCTATTATTTGGGGACCAAGGTTCTAGCATGTGAACCAGATTTATGAATCTGTCCTGCACACATTTTGGACAAACTATATCCAAATCATAGCAGCACCAATGAAAGAAAGATGGGCTTAGCTATAAATCTAACAAAATATATACAAGATATATATAAGGAAATTTACAAAATTCTAATGAAAGGAATCATAGAAGCTCTACACTAATGGAGAAATACTCCATGCACATGAATTGGGATACTTAATATTGTCAAAATGTCAATCCTTTCCAACTTGATCTATAACTTCATCATAATTTCTATCAAAATCCCAGCAAATTATTTTAATGATATTGTTAATACAGTCTAAAAATTTTATGAAGATAAAAAGAAGGACCTAAAAGAGGCATCACAATACTGAAGAAAAACAAAATTGGAGGAATAATTACTACCTAACTTAACAAAGCTGATACAACAATCAAAGCACAGTGAACAAAACAGCATGGTATTGGCAAAAGGATAAACCTAGAAAATGGAGCAGAATAAAAAGCTCAGAAATAAAACCCATGAACTGTTCATGAAAAAGAGGAAGCCGAGGGAATGAGAAGAATCAGGAAATCAGGGATATACATGACCTCCTTCCTCCAGAAATTTCCTACCTGCTTATAGTTACCACCCATTAATCAATTCAAATTATTAATCCATCAAATAAATTAATTCACCAATCTTAGCTCTCATAATCTACTAATTTCACTTCTCATACTAAACTATAACATTCTGCCCCTATCCCTGCAAAGCTCCTGCCCATCTCACAATGCAAAATGCATTTAGTCCATTTCCAAAAGTCCTCATAGCCTAAATAGTTCTAGCATTGCCCCAAAGTCAAAGTCCTAAAATCACATTTGAGACTCAAGGCAAACTCTTAGTTGTGAGCCCTTGTAAAGATAAAAAACAAGCTACATAAATCCAATATATAAAGGTACAGAGTAAACATTTTCATTCCAAAGTGGGGAAATAGGGGCATATAAAGAAGGGATGGAACCAAAACAAGACTGAAATCCAGCTGGGCAAAATGTCCTATAGATTCATGCTCAGTAGCTGGGGCACATGGAATCACCATCTTCTCTCCAAAGGGCCTGTGTAGCTCTTCCTATGACCTTGCTGGTTTCATCTCATATGGCCTCTCTGTTGTCTTGTTTCCTCTTGATTTATTCAGTTTTCCTCAGCAGACATTCCACCTTACTGTCATCTCTTAATCTCAGGGGTCTCTACTACAGCTTCCTTTTCCTTCTCACATCTTCACACATCATCCGCTCAGAGGCTTCCTGTAGGGATTCCAACCTTACTACACTTTGCTTTGCCTCCCCAGTGTTCCTTTTAAATCTTGCTAGAAGCTATGACCTCCTAACTTCATCTTGCATTCCTGCATAATTAGTATCATGTGCATGATGCCAAGGTATACCACCACCTGGAGAAGTAGCCAGGCCTCCTAAGATCATGGCTGCAACAGCCTCTGAGTACCTGAGCAGCTAAGAATGGTGAAAAAATGTCCTAGGCACAACTTGTAGATGTGAGGTGCCCTCCATGGTCTCTTCTCAAAGGAATTTTTACTTCTATACCTTGAGCCTACAATGGATCTTGCCTTGCTAATCTTGAGAGGCCCTTAAGCCAGCTTTCTTATTGTTTCAATTGCTTAACATATGTCTAGTGGCTATAATCTCTTCAACAACTACAACTTCCTTGGTCCCAGTTTTACATGCAGTTTTATGACCAAATTGTAAGTTTTTCAAACCTTTCCACTCTCCTTCTGATCGTGACAGTAAACTTGACTAAAAGCCACTAACAACATCCATGTCACTATCTGAATGCTTTGCTTTCTTGAAATTTCCTTCCTCAGATTTATTAGTGTATTACCTTTAAATTCAGCCTCAAGAATGTGTCAGGACTTGAGCAAAATATAGACAACTTCTTTGCCAGAACATAACATGAATGGCCTCTAGCTCAATTTCCAGTAGAGTCCTCCTTCTGTAAAACACCGTGAGCTCAGTCCTTACTGTCTGTGGTCCTATTAGCATTTTAGTCTTCTGAGCTCCCATAAGAATTCCCTGTTAAATTCTGCTTGCAACATTCTAAGGCTTCTCCAGCCTGTATTTCCAAACCTTTTCAAACTCCTTCTACAAACCAGTTCCAAATGCTTCTGAACCACATGATCAGGTTACTCATAGCAAAGACTAACCCCACTTCCCAGTACCAATTTCTGTTAGTCAGCTTTTCATTGCTGTGACTAAAAGACTGACAAGAACAATTTACAGTAGGAAAAGTTTATTTTGGCTCAGGATTTTAAAGTTCAGTGCGAGGTCAGCTTTGGGCCCATGGTGAGGCAGAACATCATGGTAGAAGGATAAGGCAGAGGAAAGTTGCTCAGTTAAGACACACTGAAGCATAAAGAGAAAGTGCATAATCCCCAAGGGCATGCCCCTATGACCTAGTTCCTCTGGCCATGCCCTTCAGAGTTCACCCATTAATCCGTTCAAATTGGGAATCCATCAACTGTATTAACCCACTGGTCAGGTTATAGCTCTCCCAATCTAATCATTTCACTTCTGAACATTCTTTTTTTTTTTTTTTTTTTTTTTTACTTTTACACATTTTAATCAAACTTAATGTGGAATATAATTTGCATAAGTCAAACCATTATAATTTTTTTGTTTGTATTTATGGTGAAATTAAGAGTTCTTTCTTTCTTTTTTTTTATTGGTTGTTCAAAATATTACAAAGCTCTCGACATATCATATTTCATACATTTGATTCAAGTGGGTTATGAACTCCCATTTTTACCCCGTATACAGATTGCACAATGTAACTGATGTCATTCTGAACATTCTTGCATTGTCTCACATGAGCTTTCAGAGGAAATTTCATATCTAAACTATAATAGTCCCAGACCACTCGGATTGGAAGAAACCTTGGAAAGTTAATTCAAATGCATTTTTTTCCTTTCACCAATGAGAAAATGGAGCAGATGATTAGTGTAGTCAAGTTTTCCAACCTTCTAACACCAGTCATTCCACTAAATGACATCAAATTGACTGTTTTTAACATTTTGATCTCAACCTCTAACCTTTAATTTCTTGGCTTTCCAGGCCCCTCTTGTAAGGCAAAAAAAAAAAAAAAAAAAAAAAGAAAGAAAGAAAGAAAGAGAGGGTCATGAAACCAGCACCTGCTGAGGGAGAACATTAAGAAAGACTGCCTTGCATGGGTCTTTGGAGAAACTCTTTTATTTTTTTTTCTTTTTAAAACACATGTGAACCTTGCTTCATATCGGTTAGAGGCAACATTTCTATTTCTCACTGTGCATGTACACTTCTCTTGGGGAGTACACTTGGGAGTGCTCAGCTAGTCACAGTTTGATTTTGTGTGAGATGTAAGTGACTGATTGAAAGAATTAATCCTTATGTTATTGGAATTATGAATCTAAAAGAGTAATTATGATATGACCAGGAAGATACACTGGGGAATCAAAAGATTAAGGAGTAGTTATTTATTTATTTATTTTTTACCAAAAATATCTTTTAAAGAAAATTTGTATTATTTTTAAATTAAAATTATTTTCATTGGATGTCTCTATAATGTGGACCAATCACAATTCCCAAGCCCGGGGAATCAGAGTAATTGTAGAACAATTACTGACAATAGACAGCAACAAAATTTGAAGTTTAGAGTTGTTTTCCTCATACTCTCAAAGAGAAGGACACTGAACCCTCCTGCATGTCATCAGCAGGCCATGTGCCAGTGAAGTCATCTGGTGGTGATGTAAAAGGATCATGTGGCCGCTCTTCTTTCCTGGAAAGGGAACCCCTGAAAATAGAATCAATGTAAAACTCAATGAAAGACAAAACTATCTCATACCAAAAAGTACTACAATTGCAAAACTGATATGCCTTATGAAAGGAGAGAATGAGTATTTCATCAAACGGGAGATCTTTCACTGTAACCACATATGCATCTAATTGAAGAAAAAACAGGCACCTTAGAACAGAAGGAAAATTGATCAACTTCATCCATTAGAAATTGTAATATGAGAATGTGTTAACGAAGACGTGAGTTCATTGTTCAAAAATCCATGAGATTATTAACAACCATAGCAACCTACGAGGGTGTTTTCCCAGAATGCTCTGTGATTCTTTAAAGTTTCTTTTCTTTTATAATAAATCATCTTTCTGATCAATAGTTTCCAGTCAATGTTCTCACATCTAAAAATAGTTCAGACTACTGGGTAGGAACAGAATCAGTGGGTACAGTGTGTTTCACCGATTTCTCTCATCATAACCTGACACTGTACCTATGACAGACACTATCACACTCTGATCCCCTCAGTTGCAATGTTCCTTCCATGGTCACTTGCTCTATTTCTTTCCCATTGATACTCAGATGTGGGATTGACCAGCACAGAGGAACCACTACTATACATGACTATAGATAGAGGTCATTGGCCTACTGTATCTTGCAGGTGTATTGAGGCAATTAACTTAGCTACATGTCCTTGGTAATTGTCCTCTATGCCAGGCTGAATTTCCCCTCAGCAATCCCTTTCTGCTTGGGACATACTTCCTCCTGACTCCATATCACATAGCCCCATACTATCTATAACATCATTTAATAGTGTTTAGTGGCATAGAACCTGACAAGAGATCCCTCAGTACTGTCAACCTCTGTCTTAAATGAGGGTATAGCTAAAGTGACTGTTATGTCCTTAAACAGTAATATGAACCAGCCTATTTCAATCACAGAGAATATTCCGCCAGGGTCAAACATACCACCAACAGGAACAAGCTTGTACTGATTGCTGGTCATGTGCTCGTCACTCTTTTAAGTGCATTATCTCATTTAAAGCTGAGAAGTAAATAATATTATTTCCACTTTATAGATGAGGATCCTGTGGCTATGCAGGGTCACACAACTTGCCCAAGAGCACAAAGCTACTGAGTGAAGACATTCTGGTTGCAGAGGCATGGTCTTGAATGTTTTATGACCTCAAATTGAGCAGCACCCCATGAAGATTCAAATACAAGTGGGAGAATCAGATGTTCTCGTGATTTCAGCACCTTATCTTTCATTTACAGGCACATGTAATTAGAGCCTGTGGTATAAATCAATTTGAACAAATTGGATGTTACAAATGTAAACAAGGTTCTCATCAAAAAGCTCCCTCATCAATTGTCTTTGTGGCTGGAAGTTTGGTTTTTGTAGCCCTTACACATGTTCTTATGTTCCTATTTTTGGTTCAGATGGCACTCAGAATGAAGATAAAATAATGCTGTTGTCTATCAGGAAACAATCATTTGGAAATGCATTTCTGAAGACTCTTTTTATAGTTTTATTGTGAAGTACAAACTTGTCATCTCGAGCAAGATTTTGCATTGAGCGATGTTTCACTCTTGAGAAGGGCACTGAGAGTCAGGTGGAACCTAGTTCAAAGGTGCTTGTAATATGTTAGCATATAATTTTAAAAAGGAAAAATTTCTAAATGTATTACACCATAATTGCTGCTAGTTTAAACTTATGTCAATTTCTGTCATTGGCTGGAATATGAACACTCATAGCTATTAGATATTAATTGGAGTTACTTAAAAAAAATTTAAATCTATGCTATTGAAAAGAGAAGGTTTACATGTTTTCCTAATTGTGTTCCATTAGGACAGAGTTTTAATTTTTAGAAAATTAATTCTTGTTAGACATGATGTTCAAAGATAGAGAAGTGGAAAGAATTGAACCACTTAGCACTTTTTTTTTTTTCCACAAGCCATTAGCAAACCCACACATCCTTCCTGTGATCTAGTTAACTGCTATATTCCCATGCTTCTCCCACAGGAGATGAATTAGGAACATGCACACACCATGAAGACACAGAAAACAAAATTCTGCTGCTAAGACTTCGCTGAGAAGAGGCGATGGTTAAAAAAAAAAATCAGGGGGGTGGGAAACCTCAAAAACACCGCACAGTACCAAATATAATTTATCAATTTTTAAAACTTATTAGCTGATGTAGTAAACACCTAGATAAGCTTAAATATCAAGCAACAAACCTTCTACCATTTACTTTTAAAACCTGTTCCAGGCAATCTTTTGGCTGTAGTAGTTACAGAGCACAGAGCCTCCTATAGGGTCACCCTGACCTCTGGCTTAAATAAATTCTGTGTATAAGAATATAATCATATTATTAGCCACTGTTTATCCAGGGTTTTCTGTGTACTAGGCACTATTTAAGCACTTTATATGCATTATTTATTTAATATTCCTAGCAACCTAAGAGGAAATTAGTATTATTTTTTCCATACTATATATGAGGAAACTCAAATATCTGAAGTCACTAAATGTATCAGTTAGCTTTTGTTCCATAACAAAATATATCAAACTTTAGGGCTTAAAACAGCAATCATTCATTCAGCTCAGAAGTCTGATTATTCAAATGTGCAGAGCTGGGCAATTCCATTGTTAAGTCTTGTCAGTTCACTTACATGCTGAAGGTCATCTGTCAAGTCCCACAGTCCCTTTTCCTCCAGCAGGTTAGTTCAGGCTTGTTTACATCATGGTCTCAAGTTTCCAAGAGTGCAAAGAAAGGGCAAACCCCAATGAATGTTCAAGTTCTTGCCAAGATTCTGCTTGTCACAAAGCAAGTGACATGGCAAAAATAAGATGCAATGGGTAAAAAAACTTCTCTACCTCTTGATTGGAAGAACTGCAAAATTAAAATATAAAGACGAATGGAAGGAATTTTGGTTGCTTTTTGAAATTTACAAGTCAGGAACAGAGCCACGCTTGAACACTTATTCTAAAGCCCATGTCCCTAACCTGATCTTACAGTGCCTCTCAAAAAGTGGTCCTTTTAAGAATAGCATCCCACTTTTTGGAGGGATCTTTTGTGTTCTCTTTATTTTGCAAATTCCTAATCCATCTAACTCTTAAAATGCCCTAGCTGTCCCTGTGCACCCCTGTTCTGTGCATAAATCCACTAGAGCATTTGTAACATTATAATGAAGCATTTATCATAATACAGTGTTTACTCTCTAGACTAAGACAGGGATTATGTCTAATTATTATCATAGTCCTGATGCTTGGTCCAGTCTCTGGTATACGATTTTTGTTAAAAAAAAAAAAAAAAAAATTGCTTGTTGAAGAAAATCACGATAACTTACCTACTTGAAATCAACTGGTTTTTAAGTCTTGGAATCAAAAAGACTATGAGGAGTTAGCAAACATTCTCAACTCCTTGAAACAAAACAATGATAAACATTTTGGTTTTGACCTCCAAATTCCAGAAAAGTTCTTCATTTCTTTAATTTTGATATCTCCGACAGTGTACACATTACTTAAAAAAGAAGAAAGGGCTGGGGATGTGGCTCAAGCAGTAGCGCGCTCACCTAGCATGCGCAGGGCGCTGGGTTCGATCCTCAGCATCACATAAAAATTAAATAAAGATGTTGTGTCCACTGCAACAGTCTGGCTGGGCACAATTCAGGAGCCACTTGTCAAAAGAAGTGAACTTTATTTTTAGAACACACACACCACATCACACAGCTCCTCAGGAAAAACGCTCAGAGCCCAACTGCCACCACCAGCTTCCCACAAGCTTCTCAACCTCCCCCACTCTTCCTGCTCTTGAGGTCCATTGGCTGGGTTGTGTGGGCGGAGCCAAAAAGAGTCCCCCAATGAGCAGCTCCGTGGTCTGAAAGGGCGGGGAAACAGCCCAATGAGCATCACCGCAGAGGAGCCAATCAGTTGGCAGCTAGAAGTTTGCTGGGGCCGCTGTGAGCCAATCATCAGCTGGCAGCTGGAAGTTTGCTGGGGCCTCTTTGGCTGTGGCTTTCAACAGTCCACCAAAAACTAAAAAATAAATATTAAAAATTCTCTCTCTCTTTAAAAAAAAGAAGGAAAATAAAATTAGATGATAGAATAAAAGAGGACTTTAGAGCTGACTTTACAAAAATTTAGTAACATTAAAAAATTCTCTCTCTCTTTTTAAAAAAAGATGAAGGAAAATAAAATTAGATGATAGAATAAGAGAGGACTTTAGAGCTGACTTTACAACAAATTTAGTAACATTGGAGATGGGGTGTAACAAGTTCAATTGTCCTTGAACCACGCTGCAGGAATTTATAGATAACAGAGCAAGGATACAACACTGTCATTGTACCGTGTCTCATTTGCCATATGACCATGCTATTGCACTATGTCTCACTTCTGCAACTAGAACTGCATCAATTTCTATTGAAATTTTTCCTTTAACGCTTCATGGTAGGTGTAGGAGCAAATGAGACATAAGTAAAAAATACTCAGATCAGTGATCTTTAATATTTTCAATATCACCAACAGTCAGGTAGAATCCTAATCCATTTGTTTCTTCAATTAAATGAACCATATTTATCCTGAAGTGTTACACACAAAAGTATGTTTTGTATTCTACATATTAGAATACATGTTATGGTCTACATATTCATGTCAGCTGGGGAACGTGGTGAGCTACTAATCTGTGAGTTTTAGCCTCCTCATATGTATCCTATGGCTCATGGTACTTCCATGATGAACAGACAGATCTATGTAGTTAAAGTACTCAGAGTACTCGGCACCAAGCCTAAAGTATGGGAGGCTCTCAATAAAATGAACTCACTATTACCACTTTTAATATTAACAAGATATCAGCATTCTCCAATATAAATGTAAACTGTTAGCTTAAGTTTCTGCATTTTATTAGTTTTTAATGAAAGATATTTTAATTCAAAGGGAAGATTATAATACACAGAAATAGAAAGGAATAATCCACATCATTACAACCATTAGCAAATCTAATTCTTTTCCTTTTTCTGCATTCTCATCTAGTCTTTACTCATACACATGGTAGCTTTTTTTTTCTAATTGCAATCATTGTAAAGGAAACCATTTGACTTCCACTTAAAATTTTTTATTTAGTTCTACACCCTGAAAAATTTTTAGTCACCAGAAATTTAAAGGTTCAGGTAAGCCAAGGTATGTTGGTTATCAGTGCTATCATCTACAAGAGACATAGTTCCTTACATTTACATAAGGCTCAGCAATTTATAAGGAATTTCATATATATATGTGTGTGTATATATATATATATATGAATGAATAAATATATGAATAAAATAAACATATTCATATATATATATGAATATATGAAAAATATATATATAGTGCAATAATCTTGGGAAATCACAATAGTAAAATAATAAGTATGGCAAATTGCTGCAGCCTGGCTGGCTGGGCAAAATAACCAGGGGGTGACGAATAACTTGTGTATGTTGATGCAGCAGGAGTGGAACCCGTTTATTGTAGGACAGGAGTGGTATTTATACATTTTACACAGCTTATCTAATTAGCATAAAATAGATACATCAGTCAACCAATAAGGAATCTCCAGACTTAATGGCTCGCTTTTGTTTCTTCACAAACCACTCCCTCTGGCATTTTGCCAGGCACCATGCAGACTTGTTTACAGACTCTAACATTTCTCTGGCAAAATAACAGGTGCCAATCTGACTTATTTACAGAACTTAACAGCAAATAATTCTTTTGAGTCCTTACTATATCTTAAGCCCTTTCTAACCTTTATCATTCCTATTTTACTCACAGGGAGGCCAAGTATTTTACTCAATCTCACAAATCCAGTGAAATGTTGACATGCATCTGAAAATCCGCACGTTCTGGATCCAATCTGTTTTCATACAATATTCTTTCCATTGTACCTGCGTCCTTCCAGGGAACCAAGGTTGGTGGGTTCCAATTCCTTCATGGTGTAGGTTTGTTTTAGTCAGCTTTTTCACAGCTACAACAAAAGACCTGACAAGAATAATTAGAGCAGAAAAAGTTTATTTGGGATCTCATGGTTTCAGATGTCTTAGTCCATAGACAGCTGGCTCCACTCCTCAGGGCTGGAGGTGAGGCAGAACATCATGGAGGAAGAGTGTGGTAGAGCAGAGTGGTTCAGCACATCACACCAGGAACAGAGACAGACAGCCAGCTCTGCTCAACAAGGCCAAAATATATAGCCAAAGGCTGGCACCCCCAATGACCTACCTCCTCTAGCCACACCCTACCTGTCCACAGTTACTACCAAGTTAATCCCTACCAGGGGATTAATGCACTATTAGGTTAAACCTCTTACAACGCAATCATTTCACCTCTAAACTTTGTAGCATTGTCTCACACATGACCCTTTGGGGAACACCTCACGGCTAAACCACAATAATCTTCATTTAGGGGCCCCGTGTGGGCTGCTGTGTAATAGTCCATGTACTATTTTCTTCACTTGGATGTACTAAAAGCTTGCTTTGGCAACATGTTTTAGGCACAGCCTTTTTTTTTTTTTTTTTTTCAGATTCATTTGGTGTAACGTGTTTTAGACTTTCATCATCCCTGATATTTTATATAATCCCGACCCTAGTGATTAAATTAATAGCAGGCAAAATAGGAACACAGTAGGAAATACAGGGGGAATCCTCTCCTCTTAACTCAAATAGCAATGCTCTTTCTATGGAATCATTTCCATGAGGACATTTTATTTTTTTTAACCTGGAGAACACAAAGTCCAAGCATCACTAGGTCAAGCCCTATAATCCCAGCTACTTAAGGGGCTGAGGCTAGAGGTTGGCACATTCAAGGCCAGCCTCAGAAACTTAGCAAGACCTGTCTCCAAATAAAAAGAAATAAGGGCTGGGAATGTAGATCGGTATTAAAACATCCCTGAGTTCTATGCCTAGTATGAAAAAAAAAAATCCCCAAAAATCAAAACCCCTGGTACTCATCTTTCACATTCCATCTCTCCCTCTGGCTTTACTAAAAAGTCTCCCAAATTAAAGCATTGGTCACCCTCACTTAAAACTATGTAGGTACATATTTATCATTTTGATAGCTATTAAAATAAATCCAAAGGTAATTTGGCATGGCAAAAATAGCATGACAATTTCTACTCCTTGCCTAAGGCTTATGTTTCCTTTGTGGCCAAATCTGGACCTTTAGTGAGGTGTTCATTTCCCGTCCTTCCTGCCGTCTTCCATCATTATGATTCTATTCCTGTTTCCTGATGTAGTCAACCGCCCACACCTGCCTACTCGGTTAATTGTCTAGTTAGAGGTTTTAAAAACTCCATTAAGTACCCTCACAATGAAATTCCCATGTGAGCACCCTGTGTGCCCAGTTCCTTATTAATATAACTATATTGAAGTGTTAATGAAGTTCTTTAGACCTTTTTTTCAGTGGGGGGTGCCTGAATAATGTTATTCATTCAGGGAACACATGAATTAAATATTAGCATTGCTACAATGATAGACACAATGACTAAAACCTGAAGGAAGATACGTAAAATACCATATTTCAAAAATTAGACACAGCTTCTAAATCTGGAACTAAAATATAGACAAATATTTGGTCTTTTAAGTCCTGCTCTATGATCCTTGGAGATGGTAATTTTAGAGTTTCTCTTTTGTTCAGAAGAAGCAGGGATCAAGAGAAACTACATTATTAAATTCATAAGATTTTTTTAAGCTTACTAATTTGAAAAAATGCATATGGCCTATTGTGTCATAGCAATGGAACCTAATATATTAAAATGACACCTTGTTAGGTAAGAACTCTTAATAATGCTAATAAGCAATTATTTGGTGCTTAAACATATGTTGGTTTCTCTATATTCTTTGCTTCTAGACTCACTGAAAACTCGGCAATTCGGGTACTACAAATTCATTTTAAAAATTGAGGAAATTGAGATTTAGTGAGTGCATATGAAACTGTTCTCTGAATTGCTATCAAAGAGTAAGTCAGTTTTCAATTACTGGCTAGTATTCTACAAAAACCACAAACTAATTAAATGGTCAAAATGTTTTTTAGGTATATATTTTTCTTTTCTTTCCTTCCCTCCTTTCTGTTTGCATAAATATAAAACAGCTGCATAATATAAATGCAAATTTTTAATAACATATTAACATCCAATACCCATTTAGAAAGATCCAACTTAATGCATCATCACTCTGTCTCCCTTGATCCACAACTATGGCTTCATGGGGATTTTCCTAGGACTACTCAGTGGAGAAGAAATATGGTAGACACTGCAAGGTCTACCAGTTCCAGTCAAAAAGAATCTGCATTCAGCTCCCTTTCCTGGAAAGAGAGTGGTGAAGGGAAATCTTCACCGGAGAAAGAAATTTGGTTGTTATGTCTTAATATTATTATTATTATTTTCCTTCTTGTGAGAAGGATTTTCAGGAAAACAGGTAGGGGTGGGAATTGGAAAGAGCAACACTGGAGAACAATGACAAAGAGCTCTTTTAGAGTAGATGGTGGAGCTCTTGGAATGGACACTGTGAAATTATTGTGTCCCTAGCCAATTCACATCAGTGTGTCTGATTATCTTATTTCCATACCTTTCCATCTGCACTCTGCTGGGGAGGCTGAAATATGAGGAATTTGTCAATGGTCCCCCATCTAGACTGCTTCAAAAAATAAAGGGAACCCAGTGAAAACTTGAATTTCAGGTAAACAACGAACAAATCTTTTGTATAAACCTGTCCCAACTATTTAATGGGAGATATTTGCACTAAAAAGTTATTCATTGTTTATCTGAAACTCAGATTTACTTGTGTCCTGTATTTTTAATTTGCTAAATCTGGAAAAATCTTCTCTCATCCCATCTAGTTTCTGGCTGAGTTCCACCACTGGAGAATTCCAGTAGAAGATTGAAGGATGTAAGACAGAGAGCTCAAATATTTATTTTCCTGGCTCCTTTTATGCAGGTCACTTTGGACTAAGTTTGCTTGTTGACTGAAGCCCAATGCTCCTCTCAATAGACTTTCTCTACAGAACTCACTCCTTCCAGGCTCTTGATACTGTTCTTCTCCTTGATCCTGTAGGGATGCAAATGGCTCTTCTGATGTTATTAATCCTTTTATTCTAGTATCTCTTGAGATCCTTTTAAGCCTCACCTATAGCTTTGAAACTGGTCTCTTCATAAATAAATGTTCCTTAAAGCATTCCACTGAATATACCATGACAAGAACAGAGTTAAGCTTCTTTCAAGAAATGGGGTCTATTGCACAATGGAAAACGCATGGCACTGTGAGGCATGATGGCGCACGCCTGTAATCCCAACAGCTCAGGAGGCTGAGGCAGGAGGATCTCGAGTTCAAAGCCACCTTCAGCAAAAGCAAGGTGCTAAGCAACACAGTGAGACCCTGTCTCTAAATAAAATGCAAAATAGGGCTGGAGATGTGGCTCAGTAGTTGAGTGCCCCTGAGTTCAATCCCTGGTATCCTCCCTCTGCCAAAAAAGCAAATGGTATTGAATCCAACAGTTTCTTATTTAGTCAGACACTCTCTTTTTCTATGAATGGTTATGAATCCCTAATATGTTCAGAGATAGGGATGAGTCTCCACCTCGTGGAACTAATGATCCATGAGTGGAAAGGTCATTGAGTGGAAAGGAAACAATCTCTAGTTTACTACCATTTCAGCTATTTTATATACATTTTCTCAAGTAATTTTCATCCCAGTTCAATTAGGAACATTTTCTTCACTCCACAAGTAAGGAAAGCAAAGCTCAGAAATGTTAATGGGAAATATTAAGGATCTTTCCCTAAGTCTTACCACCAAAGCACGTCGAAGCCCTAATTGTTAGGAGGTCTACCTGCCAGACTCTCTTCTAGCTGACATTTGGGATGTACATACCACAAGCCAGCACTAATGGGATCTACACTAAAGCCCTGCTACAAGTCAACTTCATTTTACAGCTGGAGAAATGGAAGCCCAGAAAGGATATATAATTTTTTTTTTTAAAGTGGTCTCACAGGCAAGGAGTGGTAGGGCTAGGGTTTGAGCCCATTCAACTAATGCCATGCAACTAATGCCATGTCTTGCCTCAAAAGGGTATTGTCTTTGATTTGGGGACATGTGAAATAAGTCAGCTGATATGGATGTCTAGAGCAGTGGTGTAAGTGGTGCTGGGTGAGGGATCTGTTCTGCCAAAGGATATACTGGGCACTCGTTTGTACTGGTTGTCCCTGGAATTTGTCTGCATAGAAGATGGGTTTTCCCTGGTTGCCAAGACAGCAGCAACAACTGAGGGGGCCTCTTTTTCTCCAGCCAATCAGAACCTTGCACAGAGGAGGCCATTTCTTCCAGCTTTTCCGGGAAGACTCCGCCCTCTAACTCATTTCTTAAGAGCTGGCTATAGCAGGTTTTCCACCATCCCTTGACTTCTAAAAGCCATTGAAATTTGGAAACTTTGGGTTTCCCTTTGAACATTAGCTACCATCATTCCTAGCATAAGAGAGAACATTTTTTTTTTTTCCCGAGTAATATGATAGTACAATAAGGAAGACAGCTGGGGGAGACAAAAAGAGAAGAATGTAAGAGAAAGATATATAGAGACACTTTTGAAATCAGCAGTGTTAGGGTTTGAAGTCCCCTCCATAACTCACATTGAAAAGTAATTGCTATTGTAGCAGCATGAAGAGGCGGGGCCTGTAAATGGTGATTAGGTCCAGGTGCATTATCCTCATAAATAGATTAATGTCATCGCTGTAAGAGTGGGTCAGTTGTCACAAGAGTGAGTGTGTTATAACTTCAGCCTCCTCTTGCTGCTCCCATCCCTCATGATTGCTTGATTGCCCCTCAATCATGGGATGATGGGACAAGAAGACCCTCAGCAGAAACAACCCCACAGTCTTGAACTTGCCTGTCTCTAGAATCATAAATTGAATAAATGTCTATTTTTTTTAAATAAGTGACACAGTCTGTGGTATTATGTTATAGCAGCAGAAAACAAAGACAAACAGCCTTCTTATTTCAGATAGCATCATTTTCTCACTGAAAAGTCTGAGAGAACTAAGTTAAAGACTATCAAAACTTTTTAAGAGAGTTCAGTTGAGTGGTGGGTTAGAAATTGAAAGCGGAAATACCAATAGTTTTCCTTTCTATCTGTAATAAGTGAGAAATACAATTCATAAAAAAAGAAAAGATCCCATTCACCTGGCAAGAATAATTCAAAAAGTTTAAAAAACCAGACTTCATGAGATGATGCACAATTTATATATAATGAATGAAATAAAACAAAACAAAAACAAAAGCTGCTGCTACATGCCCCAGGCATACACTAGGCACTTGGTTTGAAATTGCTGAATCAGTAAACGGAGGACAAAACTGGAGGTTTTACTGGTAAGAATTTCTGAACAAGAAGACATAGCTATTGGAATAACAATCCATTTTATTTCCTGTACTCTGATGCTTGAAATTTGGACAAGTTTGAACCAAGATCAGTGTTTTGAGTGTTTGCTTCTTCGTCTTTCAAATTTAATTCCTCCTGTAAGACTGCAAAATGAACAAATAATGAAACTGTCTTTGAAAGCTCTTTTCCTAACGGGACTGATTGTAGATACGTGCTTTCGTAACAGAAGCTGGACTTGTCTGCAGAGTCACACTTGGAAGAGGGCACTTGCACAGGGCCAGCACTGGCAAATTACTGATGGGGCTCAGTCACCTGACACACATGACCCCCAGGCTCCACAACCCGGCAGGCAGAGGAGAGGTCAGGCTATCAGGCCCCAGCTCTCTGACAGTGACCAGAATGTCCTGGACGTGACACCCCGCTCACTCTGAGGGCCACCTCCAGGAGCTTTGTGCTATGATGTAGCCTCAGCAGTGGCAATTACAGAGCCCTCTGTAGCTGATTCATCACCCAAGTACTTTAAAAGGGACTCGCCACTCCACGAAGTCACCGGGTTTAGAAGAAAAGTTACAGGACTATAATTTCATAGGCATTTATTTTTGACTTTTCCATAGGAGAAAAAAATGGGCAGAAGAATTTGACATCCCTATTCGGTGAATCTGATTAGAACTCACAGGGCACTTAAACTCCACAAATCCTACCCCATCTCTTGTCCTATTTCCTGGCTCAAGATCTGAGATTGATGGGGTAAGTTTTTCCTTGGAGTCTGTTGTAAAAATGCAGTGATCCCTGAAAGAAAAAAAAAAAAAAAGAAAGAAAAGAAATGGAGCACATCAAATGCTGGAGTGTTCCAAATTAGTCTTGAAGCTTGGAGCTGATAATGTAAATTGCCTTGGTAGGACCACCTAAAGGGAGCTTTCTTTGGAAAGTCTATTTTTAGCTCGGAGCCCAAGAGCAACAAAAACCCAGCAAGAACACTGCTCCTGCTTGACAAATGACAGAATGCACACACCCTGGAGTGGACTTTCCTCCCCATTTCTGCAGCACCACACTTGGAAGGATTAAGGTAGAGGCTGAGTATTGAGGTGGCTGCCAGGAAAAGACTGTCTAACCTCAATGCTGACATGTTGGGGATCCTAGTTTTTCTTAATTTCTTGGCCAATTTCTTTATTTTATGGGATTGGAAAGGAGGCGGGGACTTAGGTGAAACACCTTCTAAACACAACACACCCATTCACGGACATTTATCTGCCTGGCCGGTACCCCTTTCTGAGCCTCAGTTGTGTACCTGATCAGTCAGCGAAGGAGTGTGGCTTTCCTCCTGGGATTGTTGTGCTTTTAAACCCTGATCGCCCTTCCTATTACCACTCTTCTTCCTGCCTCTCTTCCCCTTAAAGGAAAAAAAAGAAGAAAAAACTGGGAAGGGGGAAAAAAAAATCTAGGACACCATCTCTTGTCTGAATAATAAAATCACCTCCCAGATGGGTTTTCTTTTTCTTGTCCTGCTCATTCTTTCTAAAATGGCCAAAGGGATATTTCCAAAACAAACTGACTGTGAGTCCCTTGCAAGTGTATGGGCTCCTCAGAGAAAGGAGTCATCCCTGTGTCCTTGATTCTAGACCCACGCTTGGCCTGAAGAAGATGCTGAGCAAATGCTTGCTTAATTGGAATAGAACTGAAGGACTGTCATCCATTAACATGCATGACAAAGCTTCCTCTCATAAGCTAAGTGGAAGTCTGCATGTGAGCCTCCTCTCCCCAACTCTCCCCCTGAGTTTCCACAGGCTGCATGACCTCAGAGTTAATCCACAAAACTCCATCATCTTCAGGTGTTTCCCTGGCAAGGATTTACATTGCCTAACTAGGCTTGAGATCAGTGGAAAGAAACAAGTTGGACAGCAGCTGGGTTTTGTTCAACAGTTTTCCACTCACCTGTGTGAGATGCTATACTAAGCAATCCATTTACCAGACATGTGCCTTAAAAGTTGCTCTTTGAAACTGTTAACATTGGACGTTTTATGATCAACCGAACAACAATTTCTCATGGATCAATATAATACAGAGAGAATGTTTCTAGAAGATGTAGTAGGGAATAGTCACACCCGTCCCTGCCTTCATAGTCCTCACGAGCTGGGCATCTCACACGTTCACTAGGCTTTGTGACAGAGAAATGTCAGGTGTTATCAAAATATATAATGAAGATTCTCCTACCTTGTTGCAAAAGCCCAAATTCTGTTCTGGGGGTGCAGATGCACTGTATTTCCTAATTTCCCTTGAACTCAGGCATGGATTTATGATTGGAATCTACCAAACTGGAAATGAGAAGGTATGATAAGTGCCAATTTCAGGTTTGGGCCTCAAAACCTCCCATTTGTGCTCCTCCTTCTCTTCCTCTGGTCCAAATGACAAAGATGGTGTTGATAATGATGATCTTGGAAATCACGTGTTGAAGAGGTTAGAGACTATATCAGCTTATGTGCGAAGTCATCGTGTCATAGGCTGTTACAATAATGAGACACAAACTTCTGAGTCTGAGTCATTTGTGTGTTGAATTGTATTTGTCCCAGTAACTAGATTCATCCTAATAACGGAGAACTACTTAATTTAGGGGGTTGAGAAAAGACCAGATGGGAAGAAGATTTAAGTTAAGACCTACTATGGTTTGGAAATGTGGTGTCCACCAAAAGCTTATGTGTGAGCAAATGCAAGAGTATTCAGACAAACCCACATCAATACGGTCATCTCATACTAGACAAAGGTGCCAAAAACATACATTGGAGAAAAAAAAATAGCCTCTTCAACAAATGGTGCTGGGAAAACTGGAAATCCAGATGTAGCAAAATGAAATTAAACCCCTATCTCTCACCAGGCACAAAACTCAACTCAAAGTGGATCAAGGACCTAGGAATTGGACTAGAGACCCTGCACCTAATAGAAGAAAAAGTAGGATAAAATCTTCATCATGTCAGCTTAGAACCTGACTTCCTTAACACGACTCCTAATGCCCAAGAAATAAAATCAAGAATCAATAAATGGGATGGATTCAAACTAAAAAGCTTCTTCTCAGCAAAGGAAATAATCAATAATGTGAGGAAAGAACCTACAGCTTGGGAGAAAACCTTTACCACAAGCACCTCTGATAAAGCATTAATCTCTAGGATATATAAAGAACTCAAAAAACTTAACACCAAAAAAACCCCCAAATACCCCAATCAATAAATCGTCTAAGGAACTGAAAAGACATTTCACAGAAGAAGAAATTCAAATGGTCAACACATATATGAAAAAATGTTCAACATCTCTAGCAATTAGAGAAATGCAAATCAAAACTGCTCTAAGATTTCATCTCATTCCTGTCAGAATGGCAATCATCAAGAATAGAAGCAACAGTAAGTATTGGCAAGGATGTTGTGGGAAAGCACACTCATACATTGTTGGTAGAACTGCAAATTGGTGCAACCACTCTGGAAAGCAGTATGGAGATTCCTCAGAAAACTTGGAATGGAACCAGCATTTGACCCAGCTATCCCACTCCTCGGTCTATATCCCAAAGACTTAGAATTAGCATACTATATTGATGCAGCCACATTAATGGTTATAGCAGCCCAATTCAAAATAGCTAAACTATGGAACCAACCTAGAAGCCCTCTAACAGATGAATGGATAAAGAAAATGTGGTCAAAAGGGAATGGGTGGGTGGGGCAAGAAGGATGGTGGAATGAGATGGACATTATTACCTTATGTACATGTATGATTGCATTAAAGGTATGACTCTGCATCATGTACAGCCAGAGAAATGAAAAGTTGTGCTTCATTCATGTACACTGAGTTGAAATGCATTCAGCTGTCACATATAACTAATTAGAACAAATAGAAAAAAAGAATGTTCAGATGTGAAATGATTACATCTGAATGATTATGAGTTAGTCCACTGATATGAGTTATCTGGGTGGTAACTGAATGCAATAGGGTATGGCTGGAAGAGGCAGATCTTTGTAGCATAAATTTGTGGGGTTATATTTTGTCCTGAAGAATGGAGCTTTCTCTCTCTCTACTTTCTGATTGCCATGTCCTGAGCTGTTTTCCTCCACCATACTCTTTGGCCATGATATTCTGCCTTACTTTGATTCTAGAGTAATAGAGTAGGCTAAGAACTGAGACCTCTGAAATCATAAGCTATAAATAAAATTTTCCTCCTCTAAAATGTTCTTGCCAGGAATTTTAGTTACCCTGGTAAAAATGCTGACTAAAACAAGACCGGAAACCTAAGTTAAGTGATCTTGACATTTCCAGCAATGCCTGAAAGGGAACCTCTTC
Organism: Callospermophilus lateralis; assembly: GCF_048772815.1. Classification (NCBI taxonomy): domain Eukaryota; kingdom Metazoa; phylum Chordata; class Mammalia; order Rodentia; family Sciuridae; genus Callospermophilus; species Callospermophilus lateralis. The sequence continues at coordinate 199,138,490 of NC_135305.1, read as the reverse complement.
AGGTATAAGATCATATGTACAAAGATACTAAGGATCCATTTGAGGAACTGAAGGGATTCTAGGAGGAAGGAAAATGGGCTGCTTGTTATATACCTATGGAACCAACCTAGAAGCCCTTCAACAGAAGAATTGATCAAGAAAATGCGGTATATATACTCCATGGAATATTACTTAGTCTTAAAGAAGAATGAAATTATGTCATTTGCAGGTAAATGGATGGAGTTGGAGAATCTGAGGTCAGGTTCTGTAGAATCTTCAAATCATAAAAAGAATCTGAGTCATTTTGTCCAAGGAAAATAAAGGAATCATTGAAGAAATTCTCGTAAAATGTAATCTGATTGCACAGAGCATGCATATGCCCACGAATAAATATTTTGTGGAAACTTACACATCCTGTATTCCCAGAGTTATGATGATCCTTTACGCTTGCCTCTGTACACTTTTTCCTAACTCATTTCCCATAAGCATGCTTTGTGAAAAGTAAACACAGTCAAATTCTTTTCTCCTTCTGTACCAACACCTTCTCTCTGCTGCCTTGCAGTTGGGATTTGTGAGATTTCAGAGCAAAGGACTAAGGCACAGAAGACTTTTCTGTAGGTGTCATGATCACATACCCAGAGGGGAGCCAGTCCAAGAAGGAAGAGGTGGAAAGTTTGCCTTTGTTGTCTCTACATCCACATTCTGCTTATCCTGTTTTTCCTCCAGAGCATCCCTTCTCCCACTTTCAATGCACAGTATAAAAAAGCAATTTTTCACTCATTTATGTAAGAAAATTTGATGAGGGACTACCATGTGCCAAGAACCGCATTAGTTCTAGGAACGACAGAGCAGTGAATGTGGGAAGCAAAACCCATCACTTTCCCCTTCACTTTCATTCCCTTCCAATATCTTCTCTTCCCTTTCCTTCCTTCCTTTCTTGGGGCTGAGAAAACCAGGGTCTTGTGCTTAATGTTTGGCTAGGTTTCTATTGCTGAGTCACATCCCCGGTCTAGTCTGTGCCTTTAAAATCACATTCAAGTATATGAGATAAATAATACTGATGATGGTAAGTCACATGTTACCATGCCAGTTAACATAAGTATCGTGAAAAAAGAAAAAAGAAAGAAAAGGGATAGCAACCCAAGAAGGATAGCTATTATATATATATATATATATATATATATATATATATATATATATTCTTTACATGAGCTCTCTTAAATCAATTTCCCAGAACATATCTTTCTATGAACGTTACACTTGATACAAGACCTGAGTAAAAGAAGAAGAAAATAAGTCATGATGGTATCTGGAGGAAGTGTCTTCCAGGAAGGGGCAGAAGCAAATGGAAAATGCCCAGTGACAGGAGTATGTTTATCAAACATGAGATGCATACATATCTTCAGGAAAAGAGATAGTTAAAGAAAGCCCTGCCCAGACCACTCATATTCCAGAGTAACTGTGCTCATACCCAATACTCTGTCCACTGAGGACCAAAAGCATCAAAGGATGGGGAAATAGACTTCCTTAAAGTAATCAGATAATCACTAAGAAACAAAAATCAGGCAAATAACATTGATAAGCCCTGGGAGGGGGTTCTACTACACAAGCTGTGATATCATATTATGTAAAATTTCAGTTTCCAGCAAAAAATGAAAAATGCAAAGAAGCAGAAAAGTATAATTTATATGACAAAGCAAAGTAGCCAATAAAACTGTCAGAGAATTCAGGTGTCAAACATAACAACAACATCAACAAAAGACTTCTTTAAAAGCAGTTGTTAAAAAACATGATAAAAACTAATGATAATCATGATTAATGAATTAAAGGAAGGCATGGTGTCAATGTTTAACCTAATAGAAAAAAAATCAATGAAAAATAGAAATCATATCAAAGGTCAAAATGTAAATTACTGAGTTGAAAAAAGTAGAATAACTGAAATAAAAATTATTAGAGGATCTTAATGTTATATTTGTTTTATTAATTAATTTTTATTGCTGTATTATGATTATATATAGGGGAATTCATTGTGACAGATGAATGTAATTAACAGTATATTTGAACTTAAAGGAGAAATAAAATTAGTAAACTTGAAAACAGATCAATAGAAATTACTCGGTCTGAAAAAGAAAGAATAAAATTAATGAAGGAAAATAAACAATTCCAAAGAAATGCTTATGGTACATTATTTTTGGGAATACAGAGAAGACAGAGAGAGAGAGAAAAACAAGCACAAAATAATTGAAGAATAATGGATGAAAACTTCACAAATTTATTTAATAACATATCCAGGAAGTTCAACAAACTCTAAGTCAATTAAATGCTCAAAGATCCATCTACAGCTATATCATAACAAAGATGCAGACAGCCAAAGACAAGGAGAAAATCTAGAAAGTGGAAAGAGAAAAATGACTCAGTATTTACAAAGGAATTCCCACAAGATTAACAGATGACTTCTCAGTACAAATAATGGAGGACAGAAAAATTGGAACAAAATATTTAAAGTGCTGAAGGAAAACAAAATCAATCAAAAATCCTATATACAACAAAATTACCTTTAAAAAAAAGATGAAAATTTTAGAAACCTCTCATAAACTGTGAGAATCTATTTCTAGAAGATTCAGCTGACAATAAATATTAATGGAAGTTCTTCTGATTGAAAGTGAGTGATCCCAGATAGTAATCCAAACTCACATGAGAAAACTAAAAGTACAAGTAAAGTTGATTTTGTATTTATACATTACAATTTTGTAATTAGATTCTCGGCACCACATAAAAATAAAATAAAGATATTGTGTCCACCTAAAACTAAAAAATAAAAATTAAAAAAAATAAATGCATGTTTTATTCTTTTTTATTTTATTCTTGATTTGAAAAGTAATTGTATAATAATATGTATATAATACATGGTAATGTATTTGCCAAAAATTGCAAAAATAATGAGTTTGGGAGTAAAGCTGTCTGTGTTTCATGCAAGGACTCCAGAAAATGACTAATATCAATAGGAACAAATAAGGAAAACCAGGAAGAAAAATTAAAACATTAATATATAACAGTTACTACAAAATATACTTTTTCCTTCTTACCTTCTTTAAAAGTTATACAATTATATAAAGTACTAATTTTAATGCTGTACTATTTGGTTAGTAACACTTATCAATATAAACTCTTTAATGATACTAGCACATGAAAAGAGGAAAAGAAAATAGAACTGTAAGAAAGCATTGTTTCTATATGTAATTGCAACTAAGTATAAATACGAAGTGAATTCTGGTGAGCTGAAGTGCTCATGGTACATACTAGAGCAATCACTAAGGATAACTTTTAAAAGTAGCTGAATTTATTTAATTTAATTTATCAAATAAATGAAAGTGCTATGTTAGAAAGTATCCATTTATTTCAAAAGAAAGCAGTAAAGGAGAAATAGAAAAACAATAACAAAAATGAAAACTTGAAGACAAAAGAGTAAAATGGCAGACATAAATTCAATAATATCATTAAGTGTGAAGGCAGAGATTGTAAATCATGAGACCAGATAAAACACCTAGATCTACTCTATATGGTTCACAGATGACTCCCTTTAGATCAAAGATACAAACAGGTTGAAAGCAAATAGAATATATATATATATATATATATATATATATATATATATATATATATATACACACACACACACACACACACATATATATGCAAAATATACATATTATTTTTATTTATAAATATATTTTAAATATATTTAATTAGTTTAAATATATTTATATTAAAATATAAATATTAAATATTTATATATTTTAAATATTTATATGTATTCTTAATATATATAATGCAATATCTATCTATATATAATGCAAACAACAAATGTAAGAAAGCTGAATACACTAATATCAGACAAAATATACTTTGAAACAAGTTATGTTACTGAAGATAAAGAGGGACATTTTACAGAAATAAAAGGGTCAATCTGTAAGGAAGAGATAGCAATTGTAGATACACATTCACCTAATAACAGAGCACAAAATATATGAAGCAAAAGCTGACAGAAAGCAAGGAGGCAACTTGACAATAATAGAAATTTCATTACTCCACTTCCAAGGAAAAATAAAACAAGTGATGAGAAGCTCAATAAGGTATGTGAACTACATTTCAATAATGCTATTTTTAAAATAGAAGAAATGATCTCTTTTTCTGGGGGATATTGTCATATTTGAACCTGGTGCTGGGAACAACTGCTGCCATCTTGTGCAATTGGAGAGCCCGTCTGTGGGTGAAGCTGACCCTTCAGGTGGTGGAGTAAGAGGAAGGAAGGCTAGTTCTTCTGGATGTTGTATGCCATGTTCTTACCACATCAGGGGCCTGGCTATTTTGTTCTTGTGTTCTGAAGTGACCAATTTGCTATTGTTTAAGTCACTTCAAGTACAGATTTCTTTCATATCCTTGTGAAATTTTCTTAATCAATTCATCATGGATATATGCTATTAAATATTTACTAAAATAAAGTTTAATGTCTAAGATATTAGTAAAGATGGGCAATGTAACTAGAAAAAAAATCAAATAAAAACAAAGCAAAAACAACAAAAATGAACAAATCCATAAGCATGGAGTCAAATTTGCTTATTTCACATATTAGATTTGTGATCTTGGGCACAAAACTCTCTGAAGTCTTACTTTTATGATCTACTAATGATATGTAATACTCTCAGGTTTTTCTAAGGACTAAATATGGTAATGTAAATGAAAGGAAATATAAGGAACGATTAGTAGTTTTATTATTCAATGAGCTATCCAATTTATTTGTAATTCTGGGACAATTTTACCTTCTATTTAAAGCATGTAATTTTGTATCCATGTTAATTGATTATGTTTAATACAGGTATGGAAAAATCAAAGATGGAAAGATTTGGTTATTTATAGAGAAGTGCCTGGTTCATTGTGCACTGTTTATATTTTGAAGAACCGTGAGGGAGATTTTCTAAAGTTTTCAATGTCATCTTCCATTAGGTACTTCTCTCTCTCTTTTTTAAAACAATGGAACACTATGCATCTGGTAATTGATCATCCTTTCTCCCCAGCACTATGAAGTTCAATATCAAATGTGCATTTCACCTGCTTCTGGCAAAAGCACAGGACCTCTGTCAACAGAAACTTTTCATTACTATGTGTTATTTTCCCTCCCATTTGGATATAATATCGTTAATTAATTTATTTATTTTTATGTGATGCTGAGGATCAAACCCAGGGCCTTGCCCGTGCTAGGCGAGCACTCTACTGCTGAGCCACAACCCTTGCCTTTATTTTTATTCTACTGCTCATATTTCTGTAACAGACCTCCAATAAATAAAAATGCCCAAAGACTGGGTTATACCAAAGCACTCATTTGGCTGCATGCTGTATTTTCTTTGCCTTCTCTGGGCTGGACAAACCCAACCATGTACTACAGAAAAGAGAAAACAAATAACCTAATAGAAGACTGCTCTTATTACTCAGATCCCGTGTCACTTAAACTTGTCATCAGGAGCATAATGACTTGTTTTTCTCACAAAGATCTTTCATTGCCAACAGTATTGATAGCGTGACAGGCAGGCCAGTGTGGACAAGAAACCACCTTGTATTCACAGACTTCGATGGAGGTTGAGGGGGTCCAACTATAGCCATGGTCCTCAATCAGAGGGGATTTTGCCCCAGACAGGCATATGGCAATATCTGGAAACAGGTTTCAGCATCAAAACTAGGTTGAGGAGTGAGGGCGAGGATACAGGAGAAATTGATAATTTACAGCTGGGCGTTGGGGTGGACCTTGGGCAAAGACTTGAAGGGGAAAGGGGTTAAATCTTGTGGAGGTTTGGGACAAGTATTCCTGGTAAAAGATACAGTAAGAGCATAGGCTGGTAGAAAATGGCGCCTCTGGTAGAAAATGGCGCCACCCATTGGAGGAACAGTGAGCTGGCTACTGTAGCTGGAGCAGCATGGGGGAGGAGATGGATGGCTGTGCTACTGGCAGCTCATGATTAAATGTCAGGAATGCTGAAAAAATACCCTACAACGCACATGGGAGCACCCTCTAACAGAGCATTATCCTACCCAAATCACTCGTAGAGCCAAGTTTAAGAAACCCTGGACTACACTAAAGGGTGAACAGGGATGGGGCCCTAAAGTTAATTCATTCTTCCTGTGCCCAAAACATCCTCCTCAAAACATCATTCTTGGTTAAACAAAGCCAACCAGAACAAAACAAAATAAAACTTGTTTGGGACTCTCCCCTAGATAACTTCCAAGGTTGAGTAAATCAGATCTTCTGGCTCTGCTGTTAATTACCACTTTCTACATTTACCAGCTGTATTTGTCTGCTCTGGTAACTTAACAAACACCATCGATCGCATGGTGTAAATAGCAGAAATGTGACTCTATTTAGAGGCAGTGCCTCCAAGAGGTAACTATGGTAACATGAGATCATGTGGGTGGGCCCGAGTCCATATGTCTTTGTGTTCTTAAAAGAAGAGGAGATTAGGGCACAGACGGGACACAGAGGAAGACCATGTGAAGACAGAGAAAAAACAGCCATCTGCTAGGCACGGGCAAGAGGTCCTCAGGAGAAACTAAACCTGTTGACATCTTGATCCTGGAATTCCCATCTAGTCTCTGGAATCGAGAGAAAATAAACACCCAGTCTTTGGTACTTTTATTATACCAGCCCTAGTAAACTAATACAGATATGTAGAGAATTGAAGGATAAAAATGTCATAAAATAACATCAGTAAATGCTAATGGTAGAAACTAGGGTGCAGTTAGCTACACAGATGTTCATCATAAAATCATGACAAGCTTTTGGAATGTTTGAAATTTATCATAACTTTTTTGGCGGGAGGGAAAACTCTATCATATGACTCATAATTTGGATTTACCAGTCTCCTTTATGTTGTTCTTTCCTTTTCTGTTTCTTCTGCAAAGAGGCAAATTGGTAGGCATACTCAATCCTATTTTCCATGGGAAGCTGGGGTTGCTGCTATGATGGCTGGATTGAGTGGATTATGTCCAGAATTGAGGGGACTCACTGTTGTATTTCTTGGTACTTTTATGTTCATGGTAAGTGGAGAAACAGGTAAACACTTTCTGAAAAGAGTAAGACAACTAAATTCTCAAACACCTTGAGGACGAAGTCCTGGTTCTTTCCACTAGGTAAGCAGTTAACCCCAGCTAAGGTTCTGAAGTGGGGTTAAAGGCATTTGGAATGTGTGGTGAGGAAGAACAGTGATAGGTGTGAGTTTGGGCCTTGGGTGTGCTTGTAGCAACAGGGACAGGAGCGGGAGCTTTCCCCCATTAATCCTGTTGCCTGAAGCTATTGAGCCTGATAATAATGAAGTCTACATAACTGCATTTTTTTTTTAAAGAGAGAGAGAGAGGGAGAGAGAGAGAGAGAGAGAGAGAGAGAGAGAGAGAGAGAGAGAGAGAGAGAATTTTTAGTATTTTATTTTTTAGTTATCGGCGGACACAACATCTTTGTATGTGATGCTAAGGATCGAACCCGGGCCGCACGCATGCCAGGCGAGCGTGCTACCGCTTGAGCCACATCCCTAGCCCAACTTAACTGCATTTTTTAAGGGAAAAAATTATAATATCGTTATACTAATATACATTAAAAAAATAGAGGGAAGCCCTAAGTATTACAGAAGATAAACCAGATAGCCAGCAGAGAAACATGAGCAGATCTGAATGGTGTAAAGCCCTAGACTCTGTTGGACATGTCTCAATGCAGATTCTTGGCCTCACCTGACTCCAGGGCCCTTGAGCATCACTGCAGTACCCACTAACATGGCCATGCTGTGCTTCCCAGGCCCATCCTGCTCCCTCATTCTCCCCAAGAGCTCCCCAGGAAACCATGTGTACAAGTCTCTATCTCGGTTTGTCTTCCAGAACCCAATCTGTAACAGCTGCCCTGTGGGCTCCTGGAAACTTCCCCATCACATCTTCTCATGCCAGGCCCTTCTCCTGCTGCTCATGGCTACCCAGGGAAACTGCTCTATCCTCCCACCATGGGCCATTGTGTGGTATCTTGAAAGAGGGTCCTTTGAAATGCAGCAGTTCATTGGGCTGATACTAAATGCCGACAGCTCTGAAACCGTTACCCCTTCTCCTCTCCACTCCTCCTCTCCTTCCTTGTCTTCTCCTCTTTCTTTCTTGATGGCAATCCAACCCAGGGCCTTGCACATGTTCAGCAATTGCTCTACCACTGAGTTACATTCTTCTGTTTTCAGCTGGTATCAGGGTCAACTTTTAAAAATCTTAATTGCAGACTGGTATTGAATTGCAACTTCTTAGAATCCCTGAGATATGTAAAGTAATGAGTACATAAAGTTTAACAATGCTGAAGTCTCTAAATTCAAAAGTATCAGAAAATAGAACTATTATTATCCAACTGAGAAGTGTTTGACATTAAAAGGAAGACTTCCACTGAGAATGTTTTTATAATACAATTTATAGTTCTTTATGACCCTGATGGTATTGACCAAGCAGTAATCCACTAGAAACATCTCACCGACATTGCAAGCACAAGTGGGTATGTATTAACTCTGCTTCACATTTACTGTACATGTAGACACTGCCCAACATCAGTATTTGTAATTCCCAGTCATCTTTTTTGTACATCATAAAATGTATCATACCTCCTCCTAACACACCTGTGAAAGATAATTTTATATATTAACTCGGCTTGGCCATGGAATCAGGATATGTTGCTCAAATATCATTATAGATGCTGTAAAAGTCTTTGAAGATGAGAGTAACATTGAAATCTGTAGAATTTGATTAAAGCAATTTACTTCCATTATGTGGGTAAGCCTCATCCAATCAATTGAAGGACTTAACAGAAAAAGATCGACTCCCTTGAGTGACAAAGCATTCTGCCAGCTGATGTTTTCTGGAGTTGAATTACAACTTTCTCTTGATCTTCAGCTTACCAGTGTACCCTGCAGATTTTAGATTTGCCAAGCTCCTATAATCATAGGAGCTAATTTCTTAAAATAAATCCTTGTATAAGTTTATCATCTAGATCTTCACACACACACACACACACATACAAACACACACACACATACATTCATTCATTCTATTGGTTGTGTTTCTCTGGAAGATCTCAACTAATATACCTCCTCAGAGCAGCAACAGAAGTAAACATTTCATTAAAAATGGAATAAACGTCAGGGCACTCAAAGTTTACATTCTGCTGTAACTTTACTTTTAACAGATTAATACTCATGAAGAAATAACAACATGCCAAATATTTTCCCACTCCAAATCGGAGCCTAAGATAAAGGATTTCTTAATAGAAGCTTTCCAAGTTTAATTAGATGCATATTTTCAACACCTTTTAATTTATTTGTTTCCATGAGAATAGAAAGCATTCAGCCTCCAAACAGAAAAGTTTTCCAATTTGTGTTTGAAATCTAACTTTTAACAAATCACCCTTAACCAGGGAGGCCACAGAATCTGTGATCTCAATAAGAAGTTCTAAAATAGGTTGAAAGGTAAGGCAGATTCCTTCTCAAAGTCATTTGAGGGAAGTCGTTTTGACAACTATGCTGATATTTATTAATCTATATCTTCTTCCCAACTCTTAGCTTTGGCCCAGCAAATCCGTTCTCAAAACAAACTTATGCTTGAAATAAGGAATAATTACAGGAAACACACAGAACCCACTATTAGAATATATAATTTAAATAATAATGATTTCTTGTTAATTTCCTTATGCCCATAACAATTCAGTCCACTTGAGGAAGTGATAAAAAATTTAAAATTTTCAAAATTCTCTCACATGCCTAGTACAAACACATTGGTTTCACAAAGAAGTTTCAGAAAACAGTTTATTACTACAAAATAAAAATGTTATATTTTCACCCGAGAAAATTCTGATACCTTTGAAAATTATCTTTGTTAAACTCAATTAGCTACCAGTATAATCCTTATAAATCTGCCACCTCAGGGCCAAACGATGATTAAGGCAAAATAAACATTTACTATTACATAATCAACATAGTTTTATATACATTTTTTAAAAAAAGAATTTAGGGATGTGTAAGTTAGAGGCAATAATATTTACATATTTCAAGTACATAGGTAGATAGACGACTTTTGACAAATATTGACCTTAGGTAATCAATATCCCCCATTAATATATAGAATATTTTCACCTCCCAGAAAGTTCTTTCATGCCCGTTTAAAGTCTGTTGTATAAACTTTTTAAATAGGAATTCCTTTTACAAATTTAAGGGGTAAAAACCACGACAAGTACCCAAAGCCATGGCAATTTTCACAGTTTATTCTGCTCAGTGGCCCCTTCCTCAATTCCTCTTCTATCAGTGAAGCCAGAGGACCCCTTAAATTGACTTCTTGTCCCACCTGAGTCCTTGACTTCAATTCAATTGCCATTGCTCTGTGTTCCTGTTTTGCAGGGATGGCTCCATTTGGCTCTGCGGACTTAATTCCTTTTACTATGACAGACTGCTTCCTGAGCTTCCCTTTCATCTTCTTTAAACTTCCTCTATTCCCTGACTGCTTAATCGGCCTTAAGCCACCGAAGCAAAATTCACTTAATCCAGCAGAGTCTAACCTTTGGGCTTACTCATGACTATTCCAGTCCAGCTGACCACAGCCCAGGCAATCACTGACACCCTGACGGGGGCTGGTGACAGAAGGCTGGCACCCATGTGGCTTGCACCTCCCAGTCATGGTGGTCTCCCTGCTGTTCACCGTTTGGTCTCCCTCCTCTTTCTGGAGTCCTGTGGCGCTCCCTGTGGGTTTGGCACGACTCCTCACTAATCAGGTTAGTGCATTAGTGCTGCTCCTTCACTTCTTCAAGCCAGATAGCATCATGGCAGAGAGGCGCACTGTTCAATCTCTGTAAGCATTCATCTCATCCTCGGCCTGCTTTAAATTTCCTGCTATCCCAACTCTCATCCTGCCTAGGGCCACGTTTCCCTTTGTGCTGGCTTTCAAGCCACTTTGGTGTTTACCAGCGTTGGGCACTGGTCCTGGCCAGCCACAGTCCCTGAGGAGGCTTGGATTAGACAAGCTGGGCAGCCAGTTTCCCTCAGCACGTGTGTGTATATGTGTGTGTGCGGGGCGGGGGACGTGAAGTAGGGGTGGGCTCACTCCCTGCTCACAAGTCCTTCCCTGGGCCTGTCGTCTAGGTCTGGTTGGCCAAGCCATTACCTCCATGAGGGTGACAGGCAGTCATGTGTAGTCTGACTCAGAGGAGGAGCATGCCCCTTTGGGGTACAGTCCTGGGCTCCTTTGGGGGACCCAGAGGGGTGACTTAGGTTCAGTTTCTTAGAAGCAGAGAACAAGATATAATGAGAAAGCCCTTTTCAGTTCAGAAAACTGTGAGGGAGAAACTGAAGCCTAGAAATAAGAAAGGCAAAGAAGCTGAGCAAGGATGTGATATGGGGGTGGGGGGAATCTAGTTTGGGCCTAATCTGCTGGAGACAATGGAAGGAGGCTCTGGAGCACAAAGAGCTAGGCAGAGTTGTCCTGCCATGGTGGCGGCTAGCTGTTGCACACCTCTATCTGTCATATGTTGGCTCTGGGCTGCTCCTGAGTGACGAGTGTAGACGCTGAACCACAGGTTTCTGTCCGGAGGCTGTTCCTGTGTCCCTGCAGTGTCCTGTAGCATCCTTCCCAGATCTTCCTGAGTCCTCCAAGATTGGGGAATGTTCTTGCCATCCTGATAGAGAGGACCACAGTGAAACTGGAGAAGGCGTAATGCCATCATAAGCTGAGGGATCAGGCCCAGCCTGTCTGCTTGTTGCGTTCATCGTGTTTACCGCCCTGGGCAAGTTGGAGCAGCCGTGGAGTGCTCCTGTCATTGGTTGATTTGTTGAAGCAGTTAGAAGACAAACTCTCCAATTGTGCCCCCCCAACCTTCTACCTCTTCCCCGCATGTGGGGATGCTGAGGCCGTGTGCTTCAGGGTTCTCCCTCTGAGGAGGCCTGTCAGAGGATGCCGGCTGGAGCCGTACCCTTTAAGCACATTTTCAGTGAGAAGCATGTCCAGTTAGATAATTGTCTACAAGAAGGAAAGGCTAAGCCAAGGGATTTGTCTAACACGTATTATTTTCTGTCAGCCAAACCTGAGAAGTGCTGAGAATCTGCTGCAGGAAACAGGCTAAGGGCTTGTCTGCTCTGTGCTTTTCAAGTGTTTTGTGGTTAATGGTCCAAAGTCCTTGCTGGGATGCTGAGAAAGCAAACTGACATTTTATTAGAAGACAACTCTGTGGCAAGCGCTGGTTGAAAATCATGTGAGTTCAATTTCATGGATAAGAAAATGGAGAATGAGAATATTCGAATGACTTATTCAAGGACAGACGAGTGATAAAACTAGAGGTAGTTTCACCCCTAGCCCAAAGCCCTGAGATTTGCACTAAACCATATCACCTTCTAGCATAAGAAAATTGAAAGGCCAATTAAGTTATTCTCAAAAATGACTTAGTCCTCAGGTGTCTACACAGTAGAGTAACTATTTTCTCATGCATGCTGTATTAAAGTATAAGCATACAACAGAGATCAACAAACCTCCTTTTCTATAAAGGGTCAGAGAGTAAATATTTTAGGCCGTAGAGTCTCTGTCACCACTACTCAATTAATTCTGCTGCTGTGTCAAGAAAGCAGACAGAGACATTATGTAAACAGGTGTGGCTAGATGGTAATGAAATTTAAAGACATTAAAATTTGAACTTCATTTAACTTTTCTTTGTCCTGAAATATTTTTCTCCCTCCCAACAAACATTAAAAAAAATATGTAAACTATTATTATCATTCAGGCTATCTAAAAACAGAAGGAAAAATCAGGATTTGGCTTTTGGATCATGGTTTTCTGTTGCACATGTGTGGGCATACACACACTCAACACAGAAGATTCTTTTTTTTTTTTTTTTTTTTTTTTGCATCAGGAATTGAAACCAGGAGTGCTTAACCAGTTAGCCATATCTCCAGCCTTTTTTATTATTTTATTTAGAGATAGGAACTTGCCGAGTTGTTTAGGGCCCCGCTAAGTTCCTGGGGCTGGCTTTGAACTCTCGATTTTTCTGCCTTAGCCTCCCACACCACTGGGATTAAAGGCACGCACCACCCACCACACCTGGCACAGAGTTAGATTCCTGATGGCATTTTGAACTTTACACTCCTCAAGTCTAGAAAGAGATTTCTACCATGCTGAATTTTCAATCTTAGTGTGTCACACAGTAGTGAAATATCCATGTTTTAGAATATGTATAGGGACTATGAAACATAATAGCAACACAAGGAAAAAAACAGGTAATGACAAGATGAGTCAAGAATAAAAAAGTAAGATGTACAGAATGTGGGAACACAATTCTCCATTCGCAGGTATGTGGGTACATCAATTTGTTGAAACAAGTGTAGGCTTATGCATATGTTTAAATTAAATATTAGTCTCAATAGCACTTGTGGGGTTTGTAAAATTAGGTTTTTAGGGCAGTAACTTAAAATGTCAAGAGTGAATGAAAATTATGTCATTTGATTATAAAGCAGAAAAGTCTTTAATGGACTTCAATTATTGTGCTGTGCATATAGTCTTTCTTTCTTTTCTTTCTTCTTCCCTCACCTTCCCCTTATCCTTCCCTTTCCTCTCCTCTTTCTTTCTTCCTGGTTAAAACCCAGTAGGGTATTAACCTCTGAGCCACATCCCCAGCCTTTTATATTTTATTTTGAGACAGGGTCTCACTAAATTGCTTAGGGCCTCCCTAAGTTGCTGAGGCTGGCTTTGAACTTTCAATCCTCCTGCCTCAGACTCCCAAACTGCTAGGATTACAGTTATGCACCATGGTACAGGGTTACGGCTTGTCTTTAAAGATTGTTTTATGAACGACAAGAGTGACAAATATGTGATTGGAAAACTATTTCTCATATTTCATGTTGAAAGAAGTGAATTAATTATGATAACACTTAGCATTTGTGTAATATTTCATTATTTACAACAAAATTTCCCGAGATAGCATCTTATTTAAACCACTCGAAGTTTTGCTGTGGTAGGTGTTATAATAGTGAAAACCCAGGCCTGTAAAGTATAAGTAACATTTAACAATTTGTATTTAGGACTTAGGACTCAAAATTATCTGACTTTTAGTCTATTACTTGTTCTCTTACACTTTGGGATGCTACAGGTTATATTACATGAAAAAGAAAGTTATGTAACTGAACAACTTGAGAAATACTGGGATAAACTGGTATCTTTGCTTTAGGATTCCCCAGGAAATTTTATATGCTAATATGAAATGAAAATCATCATAATAAAAATATAGGATGTGGGGTTTCCAATTTATTTAGCCTAGAATATTTTTTCCATCCATAGAGTATTTTCTAGAATAGAGTCCCATAGATGGACTTTAGAAAACATTGGCTTACACAGGACCTTGTGATAAATCTGCAGTCAATGAAGGCTACCACCCAGGTTACCCAGGCTCTCCTGATGGGATATCTCACAACAATAGTATATCTTCTCAAGAGATTTAAAAGCTCATATGAGAGCAGAGTGACTTAAAATAAAATTAGATTCCACAAGAAGCTAGTTTAATTATCTCTAAAAGCAGGAGTTTTAATTGTGTATTATAAGGAGTTGGCCAGTATTTGATTTCTAGTGACCGCTGTTACTCTTCCCAATTTCTTCTCAATTACTCTAAATAGATGCCTAGTTTGGCTCTGTCTGCTCAAAGAGTTCTTCAACATCAACTCAAAAGTTCTGGTTGCACTCAAAGTCCTAGCAGAATCTAACTCCTAGAAGTCAGGATCCATAGCAGCTCTTGAAACTATCTGATTTGGAATTTGCAATTTCCTGTTTCTGCTTAGAATTGAATGTCATTGTTATCTTTTGGGTCAAGTAGATATTCATGCTGCAAATGTTCCTTGAGGCATTACCAGACACTGTACTGGGTACTGGGTATATAGTAATTAATACGACAAGATTCCTGCTACATTCTATGTCCTGGCCACTTCAAACATAGTCTTGATATAACCTCCTCTCCTTTGCAGCAATGTGGCTAACCCATTCCCCATATTGCTCATCAATGTCTTCTTTAGCCTTCCCTTTGTTCTGCTTCATTGCTCACTGTGACATTGAACTCTCCAGAATGGTAAGTGAGATTATTCTCTCATGCCTACTCCAAGCAACTGATGGTGGTTTCTTAGAGCAGAGTGTTCTGATCTTCCATGGGAGGTGGGTTAGGGATTAGGGGATTGGCAGTATTCATGTCATATATCTGCTTCATCTGGAAACATCAACTAAATTAGACAGGGCTCTACAGAGAAACAGAACCAAAAATGGTGTATGGGTGGAGACAAGAGGGGCACTGATATAAATCCTGGAGTCCAAAGTTCTGAAAACCAGGGCTTCTGATGTCCAATGATAGAAGACCAGTGTCTTAGTTCAAGAAAAGAGACAATTTAGCCTTTCTCTGCCAATTTTTTTCTATTCAGGACCTCGACAGATTGGAAGATGACTTCCGATATTGGTGAGAGTAATCTTCTTTATTCTGTGTACTGATGCTAACCTCCTCTGGAAATACCCTCAAAGATATACCCAGAAATAATGATATATCAGCTATCTGGGCATCCCTTAGCCCAATCAAAATGACACATAAAATTAACCATCTTGTCAACCTTTTGTTACTGATGTTAATCAACCTTTATATTAATGTTAATTATGACTACTTTTATTTGGTCAAGGAAAGAATCTTTTAATACTTTACTCAGGGAGGGAGAACTCCAAAAACCCTATAACTGACTTAACATGTTGATAGGCCCACTTTTCTAGCAGAATGAAGATATTTTGGCAGAAAGAGTAGGGGAGGTTAGTAGTTTATTTGCTGAGATATTTGTGAAGAAAAGAACAATGGCAATTTTTAGACCAAAGGTGAGTCACTTCTGTATGAAAGCTTTTGCTGTTCAGAACTAGAAAGCAGAGGTAGATTCAGGGGGATGATTCTAGGAGTAAGGTGATTAAGAGTTAAGACTTGGCAAAGTACTGGAAACTCTCTAAGTCCCTGTGTCCTCATCTATGAAACACAATGATAGCAATAGCTTTTCTGTTGGATGATTGTGAGGGTTAAATGAGTTGATGTCCTTGGGTCAGGGTCTGCAATGTAATTGTTGAATTACATATAATTGTGTTGTATAGCCACTGTTTCAGTCAGTCTTTTTGTGTCTGTAAAAAAACAAAACAAAACAAAACAAAACAAAAAAACCTCTCAAGAACAATGTAGGGAAAGAAAAGTTTATTTTGGTTCACAGTTTTACACGTTCAGTCCATAATTGGAAGATTCCAGAGCTCTGCTCACCAGGGACAATATATAAGCCCCAAAGTCATGCCCCCAGTGACCTACTTCCTATAGCCATGATCTACCTGCCTACAGTTACCACCCAGCTAATCAATCCATCAGTAGATTAATCCACCCATCAGGTTACAACTCTCATGATCTAATTATTTCACCTCTGAATGTTCTTACATTGTGTCACATGAGCTTTTGGGGGACACCTCATATCTAAACCATAACAGCCCCATATATATCAAGCACACGCAACGGCAAATCTAATCTGTTTTCAAAAGGAACAATTCAGAGGGACGAAATGATTTTCTCAAGGTCATGCAACCTGCAAAAGAGAGAGGGAGAGAGACCTGAAACTCAGACTGAGGTCTTCAAAATGCAAGGACACGGTTTGACTTATCAGAACAAGAGAAAAATGAAACTAAATATCCCTTTTGATATTAAAGTCAAACGAAAACTAGAAAACCGTGATCTTTACTTAGATTTTTTTTTTTTTAAAGGAGGTAAGATAAACATCTGAATGTGTGGCAAGTGCTGGATGACTGGGAGGTACCTTTCTGCCCTCATTCTGAGGGATGTATTGTCCTCTTTGATGTGATCGATCTGTAACTCCCTGCATCGCTAAACCACTCATCTCAATTTAACTATATGATTTGCAAGAGTTGGAACTGTGCCATTTTGCCAGAAAATGATTAAGACAAACTCTAAAAATATTGTGAAAAATGATTAAGACAAACTCTAAAAATATTGTGAACTTTATCAAGAAAATCAATTCCTCTAACAAGGAAGTGAATCACTATTGATTTTTCCCCCCTCTAATTGGACTCAGAGCCCTGATAGCTTTTCATAAGCGACAGCAGTTTGCTTTCAGCAAATGCATTTTTCACTTTGCGGTGAAGCATAACATGCTCTCAAAGCCTGTGCCAGTCTCATGTATCCCAGTTCTTCAAGGTTAGCATGGGAGCATTCAGACATTTCCTTTCCGCAGTGTCGTGGCGTTCATTAGGCTTCTTGTTGCTCTGAATGGACAATCTCTGTGCTCCTGTAGATGCATGAAGGTGGAGGGTGGAGGGCGCTGGACACAAAGAACAGGTGGTGCACAGTGAGACCATGGCTAAGATGGCAACGAAGGTGATTAGGCAAGCCGGCATACCATCAACTTTCAATCTAGGATTTCCGCATGGATGTGCTACATAATTAATAAGCATGACAGAAGCCAACAAGCTTCCTAGAGGAAAGTAGGTACTTGAGCATAGGAAGGCTATGGGGTCCAGGCTGCTGATAGCTGGCTGAGGTCTCTGGAGGAGCGCAGCTTCTCAGACCCAGTGGGGCCCTTCTGACAGATGCTAGAAGAACTAAAGATGGCACCAGGTCTGCGAAGCCGGGAGAGAGGATGAGGCAAGAGAGTGTCTCCAGATCTCTCTTCTCAGCACAGACCTCCCATCTGGAGGCCTACTGTTTATTGATGGTTTCCCTTCTTGCATTTCCCTGTATTTTTTTCCCTATTCACTCTGGCTATTCATTTAATAGATTTAATTACTGAGATGTGTGTTGATGCTGTGGTTTGGATGTCCCCCACCACATCTCATGCTGAGTTTTAATCCTCTTTGTGGGGTAATAAGAGGTGGGAGCAAGTGGGATGTTTTAAGAGGTTCTTAGGTCACCAGGGATCTGCCCTCATGAATATACTAATCCTTTCTAGATTAATAGATTCATGGGCTAATGGCCTGTCTCCAGAATATGTCTGCTGGAAAAGCCGGGTTGGCTCTCTCTCCCCTGTGTGCTCTCTCTGGCCATAGTATATACCCCGGACTGTTTAAGGCTCTGCAGTCTCTACCAGCAAGAAGGCTTTAGCTAGATCTGGCCCCTCCCAGCCTCCAAAACCATAAGCTTCATGGACCTTTATTCTTTATAAATTCCTCAGTCTGTGGTATTCAGTAACAGCAGTAGAAAATGGACCAAGGCTGTTATTTTACTTTACATTTATTACCTCATTTTTCTTCTGGCTCTTAGAATTTTAGTCTTTCTTGCTTCTTTCCTATTTCTGTGTAATTTTTCCTAACCTACAGGGCAAGAAACAGTTGACTTAGCAGGCCTGGCATACTCAAACTATGCACATTTGCAAGAAAGTTCTGTTTTCAGAAATGGTCCTTATATAGCCCTTGGGAGAATGAGCTCTGAGCCTTTGGCATGATCTCCCTATGTGTAAAATATAGACTGCATTTAGTAAAAACAAAGTGTGCAAAATATCTCAATAATTTTAATATTAATTGTATGCTGAGATGATAATATTTTGGATATATTGAATTAAATAAAGTATGAAAAAATATCATATAAATCAATTTTAAGTCAAGTTACTTTTTTAACAGGCCCAATGGAGAATTTAAAACTATTTTGAAACTTGCTTTTGTTGCTTGTAACACATTTCTTTTGGATAGTGCTGAAGAAGTATGTGTATTGGGATTCTAACAGGAAATTGATATTCATTCAAAGAGATAACTGAAGAGAATCAGTGTATCCAGGGTAAGGGACAATAATATCAGGTCATTATTAAGCCTGGGAGGACCAGAGGGGCAAGAAAAGACAGTCATTACAGGGAGGTAGAAAGCATGTAAATATTAGACAGGTCCACAGAAGCTGAGACCCTAAATAGAAGAACAAGGGTCTCAACAGCCCAGTAGCAACACGGCCCTGTGCAGGTTTCTCTTCCTCCGGGCCAGCTAAACATTTAAAATTATAAGTTGACTATCTCTTAATATATTCCTAAGCCATTCTATTTTCTGTCCACATTCCTAATGAATCATTTTCTTTTTCTTGTTGACTGATGAGAGTTCCTGATAATTAATGCAAGTTAATTAACATTGTTTATTAAAAAAAGGCTTACCTAAGTTTATCTGCTTTTTCACTTTGATTTGAGAATTTTTTTAATCTTGGTAAGAAATTTTTGTTTTTGTATAATCAAATGGTATTCATTTCTCAGATATAACATCTAGATTTTGTGTCAGGTTACGTAGGGCTTTCCCACTCCTACTATGTGGAAAAAGTACCCATTTTAAACATCTGGTACAGCGATCTTTCTTTCACGCCTTCCTCCTTTCTTTCCTTCCTTTTCCTTTCAGTGGTGGTTTCAGCTGAAATTTATTTCCGGGCAAAAACGAAAAAGGAATCGAATTTTTCATTTTTATTTGTTTAATAAATGGTTAACCTCTCATGCAATCTATCTTTATTAAAATTTACATTGTGTTCGATATTATAAGTAATATGGATATGACAATGTATACCAGAGGATATGTGTATGTTCCATGCAAAATTTTTAATGAACTTGAGCACCCAGAGATTTTGGTATCTATTGGGAGCCCAGAAACCAATAGTCAGCAGATATTAGGCAATGGCTATGTATTCCTATCTACTTGCTTTTAAATGATTTGTATCTGAATTTCATGATAGAATTTTTATATACTGTAGACATAAATTTCTTGTGTTTTATTTTCTAGGTACAAAATCATAATCATCAAGAAATAATATTACTTAACATTCATGTATCTTATTTGATATTTTATTGCATTAAGATTCTTTTTTTGGGGTGTGAATTTTTTTTTATTATTTTTTTTAAATTTTTTAATTTTTTTATTGGTTGTTCAAAACATTACAAAGCTCATGATAAATCATCTTTCATACATTTGACTCAATTGGATTATGAACTCCCATTTTTGCCCCAAATACATATTGCAGAATCATATCGGTTACACACTCACCTTTTTACATAATGGCATATTAGTGACTGTTGTATTCTGCTACCTTTCCTATCCCCTACTATGCCCCCTCCCCTCCCCTCCCATCTTCCCTCTCTACCTCTTGTGCTGTTGTTCAACACTGCATTAAGATTCTTAAGACATGCATTCTCAGTAAGAGTAATATCAATTCCCCCCCTCCCTGCAAAACTGGATCTTGAGCTGGGTGCAGTGGCACATACCTGTAGTCCCAGCGGCTTGGAGGCCCTGAGGCAGGAGTATAGTGAATTCAAAGCCAGCCTCAGCTAAAGTGAGGTGCTAAGCAACTCCGTGAGACCCTGTCTCTAAGTAAAATGCAAAAAGTAGGGCTGGGGATGTGGCTCAGTGATTGAGTACCCCTGAGTTCAATCTCTAGTACTCCTTGTTAGAAATTTGGATCTTGGGGTGTGACAAAAAGTTTTATACTTTTTAATGTATAAAGCATGGACACAGAGTGTTAGAGTCTGTAAACAAGTCAGGATGGCGCCTGGCATTTTGCCAGAGAAATGTTAGAGTCTATAAACAATGCATCTGGACTGTGGCAATGGAGTAAATATGGAGCTTATCTATGAACTAATTGAATGGGCCACATAGCACCAAGATCCTGGTTTCTAATACCATTCTCTAATAAAAGGAATCAGGGCTACTTGGAGAAAGGGCTCACACTAGGCTGGGCCAGAAATCATACAAAATGAAACTGGAGCGTCTTGTTAAAAAAAAAAAAATGTTCAAAACCTTAAAAACTAACAAAAAGAAATCTGCACAACCCATAGAGTAGAAAATATCAAATTGACCGTGGAGTCCACTGAAAGAGTTGTCAATGATCAAAGCTGGAACCACTTGAGCAATAAGATAACATTTACTCATAATAAGAGTATGAAATAAATATCCATGAGTAACACTGATATAAATCAATAATCCAGGAAATAAACAAGAAGGAATAAATGGATAACTTTGTTGTGAAGAATCCCATATAATTTATGTTTAGAGATACCCTGCCCTCAAGGAAATGAAGATGAACTCTCTAGAAGTGTGGGCTGCACATGATATTCTTCCTGAAAAAAACAAAAAAAGCACAGTATGGGAAAGAGAAGGAAAAAGAAACTGCATACTGGGAAAACATGACAAATGCTACCATGGTCAGGTGACCAAGGTCAATCTCAACAAATAAGGCATGCTGATAGCAAGTACTTCTATATGCCAGGATAAGGGTCCTTGGTGGTCTTCCACCACAAAACTCAGAACCTCAGTTTAGTTATGTATGAGAACAACGTCAGATGCCTGGCCAATATTCCTCAAACTGTCAATGTCATCAAAAATAAGGAAGGCCTGAAGAGGCTATGGGGACACCTGAACTCAATGTGACATGGCATATGCATAATGGCATTCTGGAGTGGAAAAAAATTCAGTAACAAAAAATAAGGAGCCAGGCACAGTGGTGCACACCTGTAATCCCAGCAGCTAGGGAGGCTGAGGCAGGAGGATTGAGGGTTCAAAGCCAGCCTTAGCAAAAGCGAGGTGCTAAGCAGCTCAGTGAGACCCTGTCTCTAAATGAAATACAAAATAGGGCTGGGGATGTGGCTCAGTGGCTGCTGCCGAATTCAATCTCCAGTACTTCCCCCCCCCCAAAAAAAAAAGATATCTGAATAAAGTGTTAATAATAATCCTCCAATACAGATTAATTGTGACAAATATACCACATTTGTGTGAGAAGAGGGTGGGTAAGTGGGAACTCTGTACTATCCTCAGCAATTTTCTGTACATCTAAAATTATTTTAAAATAAAGAGCTTACTTAAAATGAATGGGAAGTGAATAGGAAAGAATATGTCTAGAAAGGCTCCTTGCATTAGTAGCATGCCACAGGGAGAATAAAGAAAGACTGACAAAATCTGGCCTTGGATGACAGTAGGTCAGCATGGTAAGGATGAGCAAACCAGTCTTATTCCATCTGAGAATGCTGCAAATGAACATTCAGCATGTAATTTCATTTACTCTTTTCATTAAGTAAATGGTAATTTCCAATTCCATTAAAATTTTCTCTTATTTTTCTTCATTAAATTGATTTTCATCACTTATTGCTATAATCATAATTTCTCCTTTGATTTATTAATCCGCTGATATATTTTAATAGACTACCAAATATTTAACCATTCTTTATTGTAAGGAGGAACTGCTATTAGATTTTGTGTGCTAATGTTTTGGTAAATATTTCTGTACCAAGATTCATGTTTGGTTGAGTTTCTACATTATTACAGTTTACACTGTCATTTAGAGTTCATTATTTAGGTTAAGTTGGTTTTAATAAAATATTTTGTTAATATTCCTTCTTTAGGAAAATTTTTAATTGTTGGCATTATCTTTCATTTTAAGGATGGAGTGTGATTAAATTTCTAATTTATCTGAACCTGGTCTGTATTGTTGGTTTTTAATTTTTTTCCACCATTTCTGTCATGGTAAATTTTCCAGATAATAAAATTAAAATGAACATTTTTATGTTTACCCCTCAGATAAAGAAAAAAAAATTATTGGATTTTAGAATCATCATGCATGTCCCTCCTTAATTTTATCCTATACCCTCCCTCTCAAATTATCAATCTGTTACATTTTGTTTTAACTAGTTTTTATTTTCTTTATGATTTTAGCCCATATGTTTATAAACTTATGCTAAATTTTGGTCAGCTTTTGCCAAAAAGCTGACTTTTGTTTTGTGCTTACATTGAATGACATTGACTATATTCTTCTAGTATGTGAATTTGCTTGATATAATTTTTTCAGAGTTTCATTTGTGTTGATGTGTATGCCATTCAGTTTTTATTTTTCACTATGATTTGCTAATCCATTTTGTTCTCGTGGGATATTTTGTCGATTTCTATTTAATTGCTTTGAATATTCCAGTAGATTCTCAAAACACATGTTTTCAAGAGTTTTAACACTATATATAGCTAGTAGTACAATTGGGTTGTAGAATATATTTATGTTAAAAGGGAAATGTCAGTTCTTTCGTGGAAATGGTTATATAATTTTCATCAATATATGAATATACCTTTGCTCTATAACTTCAGCAACATTTGTTGCCATGATACTTTTTAAAAAATGAGAATCAATAAGAAGATATGTCATTCTGGTTTGAACTTAGATTTCTCTGAAAACTAATAAATTTGAGCCTCTTTTTCCCATGTCTATTGGTCACCTGTATATCCTTACTATGAAGTTTACTGTTCATATTTTTTTGTACATTTTTCCCAAAGATTTTTAAAAAATTTTTATTACATATTTTTCTAATTATAATGCTATTTCTTTTTCAGATTTTATTTTTACAAATATATTCTTTTTTAAAACATTGAAATTCTCATTTTTAAAGTAGTTGAGTGTATCTTTCCTCTGTGGCTTGCTCTTTGTGACCTTTGCATATCTTAAATCCTTTTCATATCTTAAATCCTTTTCCACCCAGAGATCTATATATGTTTCACATATTTTCCTTTCATAGTTGTATATTTAACCTACTTAGATCTGTTTTTTTTTTTAGTAAGTTATGTCATTAGGATTCATTTCACAAGTTTTATGTAGATGTCTAATTACTCCAGGACCATCATTAAGAAATCCCTCTGATCAGAAACTCTCACAGTATAATAACTGAGGCTTCCGCACACCTGAGTCTGCATCTGGTTCCTCAATTCTCTCATTTTCCTGCCATTCAGTTTTATTTTTCTATCTTTGTGCTTCTAGGCACTGTTATAATTACCATAGCTTTAAAGTCTGTCTTGATATTGAACAGGACAAGCCCTCCACCTTCTGCAGAATGATTATTTTGATCAACTCACTCTTTGTTCTTGTTTGTAAATTTTCTGATGCCTTATTGAGCACCCACAGGAGGGGACCTCTTGGGACTTTGAGTATAATTGAAATCAACTCAATTGGTCAGTTGGAGAACTGATGTCTCTATGAATTTGACTTATTCAGAAGCAAAATATAGCTCAGTTTATTTAGTTCTTTATCAATGACTTTCAGAAGAAATTATATAACTCACTTTCATGATAATTTCCCTAAATATGTTTATATTTTTGATGTCTTTTAAATAATCATAAAATTATATGTATATATACTTTTAAAATATTTTTTTAGTTGTAGATGGACACAATATCTTTATTTATTTTTATGAGGTGCTGAGCATCAAACCCAGTGCCTCACATGTACAAGGCAGGCGCTCTACCACTGAGCTGCAGCCCTAGCCCCTAAAATTATATTTTTATCTGTAAGTGGCATACAAAATGCAACAAACTTCTGCATTGTGATTTAACATGTAATAATCTTAATAAAATCTTTCATTCTAGAAACCTAACTGAATTTGGGATTTTCCCCACATACAAGGCATATCATCTACAATGTGTGAACATTGCATCTTGTTTTTGAATCAATATCCATGTTGTTTGTTTTCATTCTTCATGGCATTGACTAGGGCGTGAGTAAAATATTGAATAAGAGATTCTAACAGCTATCTTTGCCTTGTCCCTAATCCTAGAGAAAATGTTTTTTTTTTTTTTTTGACATTTCAACATAAAACGGAGTATTTGCTCTATATTTTTAAAACATGTTCTGCTGTAGTTTAATAGAGTTACTGTAATAAAACACAGACTGGCTGTAACCACAGAAATTCATTTTCTCATGATTATGGAGGTTGGGAGCCCAAGATTAGGGTATCAGCAGGACTGGTTTCTTCAGAAGACTCTCTCCTTGGTGTGCAAGCGATGGCCTTTGGCTGTGTCCTTGCATGGTCTCAGCCTTCTCAATATCCTCATGTGGTCTTTCTCTGTGCACACATGACCTTGGTGTCTCCTTTTGTGTCCTAATTTTCTCTTCTTTTAAAGACATCCATTGTTGTAGTTAGGGCCCAAATAAAGAACTTCTATTTTAGTTTAATTACTTCTTTAAAGGTTTCATTTCAAAATCGATCATTTTCTGAAGTATAAGGGGTTAGGACTTCAGCATAAATTTTGAGAGGATACAATTTAGCTTATAACACATGTTTTTTCTTTCATTTATACTAAACTTTTAAAAATCGTGTTTGTATGTTTCATTTTAGAGATGCTTTTCCTGCATCTACTGAAATGGTCTTTATATTCTTTATTTCATTGGTATGTTGTTAATTATGCCAATCAACTTCAAATTTTCATGCTTTCTTCTTTTCTCATGTAAACTATGTGCATTCTACATATTTTGGCCTGTGTTATTTGAATTTATATTTCACATCTATAAGTTTTATAATTTTTATATATTGATTTATTTAAGCCATTGTTTATTTAGATATATTTATTTAAACTTACATAATTATTAATGCATGTTATTTGTAGCTTAATGGGTTTCACTGTGACATTTCCATATGTGTATGTATTATCTTTGATCATGTCTGTCCTTCCTCCTACACTTCTTGACCCTCTCCTCTGCACCCCTCCTCTGGGATTCTTTTTTCATAATATTCCGTTAGAAATCTGTAATTTTAAAAAATTATTTTTTCTCATTGTCTAGAAAAAGTATTTGTTCTTAACTTAATAAGTTGATATCATAGAACATTGGTTCCAAGGCTGGCTGGTTCCAATTTTTGTTGAGATTTGTAGTATAAAGCATAGCCAAATATTGCAAATGATTCATGTGTGTGTGAAAACAATGTACAATATCCAGTTCTATATACATATGTCTACTTGATCAATCTCATTAACATTAGTGTTCAAAGTGCCTACTTAGCTTATAAATTTGATTTTCTCAATCTGTTACTTATCAAGAAACTTATATGTTAAAATCTCCTTTTATGATGATGAATGTGTTAGTCCATTCTGATGAAACTATTAGTTTTTACTTTATATACTTTGAGACTGTGTCAGAGACTATGAAAGGTTTCCTTTTGACTTGCTAATCAAATAAATAATATATCTATAGCTATAAAAGTTTGGAGGACCACAGTTAGGTGAAATTATCATCATTTTGTGGTTTGTGTGTGAGGTATTCCTTGAAAGCTCATGATGAGACTAGAGAGCTGTAACCAAATCAGTAGATTAATCTACTTGATGGATTATAAATTTATAAGAACTACTGTATTTATTTATAAATGGTAATGGTAGGTAATGGTAGTAATGGTAATGGTGGTAACGGTAGGCAGGTAATGGTGGTAATGGTAGGCAGGTAGGGTATGGCAATTATTATATTACAATTATTACACCAAAAACAAAAGAAACCCCACAACTATTGTAATAATGGACATTAGCACAAATGTCTGTGACAAAGACAAAAAGAAGGCCATATGGTTTAAGTAGTTTTTTTTAAAAATGGTAACTGCACATACATAATACCAACATAAAATTGTTTTGCCCATACACAAAAATTGTTTTTCCAAATGTTTATACAACATCCATAAAAATACATAATGAGCTAAAGAACAGCAAATAAGTATCTTCTATAAGTTGGTGTAAAAGGGCTAAGCAGTTAGATGTTGAAAGCTCTACTCATAAATAATATTTTGTCCAACATGTAATTAAAAATTCACTTATATAACACAAATAAAATAACGGTAACTTCAAAATGAAGTAGCAGAACTTTCAGAATGAAGTCAATGTCAGAATTCCCTACATTTGTGGGATCTCTTATAGCCCATAACCTCCAAGCGTGAACAGTGGTGCTTATTTATTGCTGTGGTTAGGCATTAAGCCACATCAACTTTCATTTTGCATTGTCCTCTGTATCTTGCCTGGGTTCTCTGTGCTGAGCCACTTGAATCAAATGTCTGAAATATGATATGTCAAGAGCTATGTAATGTTTTGAACAACTAATAAAAAAAAATAGACAGTAAACATGACTTGACCCTGGAGATGGTAAGGATGTGACCATGGTACTTCTCCTAAGGGACCATGGTGGTCTACCAAGGAAAGGCACTGAGGGCATTTGAGGATAAGCCAAACAGCAGAATGTCTCCCCATCAAACCCTGTTAACCTCTCTCAGCACCACAGCCTGCACCCACGCTATGTTATGCAAAATATATATGGCCTCAGTTTAGCGTGTGTACAGAATCAAAACCATTTCTTTTTGTTGTTGTTGTTCTCAATTGGTTTTTGAAAGAATTTCTTGTACAGTACCATTTTATCATTTCATAGTTTTAGATTTAAATTTCTTGCTCTGTCACACGCTCTGTGACACTTGGAAATCAGCTGTATTGGCTTTGTCTGAGTTTACAGAGCAGATAAGGTGTGTTTTCTTTGATTGAACACAGCTGTGTGGCAGCACCAGCTTGCGTAGCCAAATCAAGACTTTTTTTAAAAATTGGAATGAAAATTACAGAATTTTCTGTGTTGCTTGCCCAGCGAGAGATCATCTAGTTACAGAGATTATGGGGAAATTGTTTCTTTTTTGCAGGAAGGCTCCCTTTATCCGTAGAGCATGAAAGATTAAATCTGTTGCCTTATAGTACTTGGAAAAATTAACATAGTCACAATGGAATCGAGCCAATCTGAAAGTTGAAATGGACTTGCAATTCTGCTTTTTTTTAAAAAAAAAATTAGTTGAATATTTACATATGTTTGGGAAACTGTATGTCTGTTATTGTAAATGGGTATTTACAATAACATGGGCATGCCCATGCAACCAGCACCCAGATGAAGAAATACAGTATTTCCAGCATTCAGGACCTTTGTTGTGCTCTCTTTCAGACAACACTCCACAATCCCCAAGGGTAACCACTCCCCTGACTTATAAATGACATAAAATGACAATTTTTTAAACTTTTAAAATTTGTTTTAGTTAGTTATACATGACAGTAGAATGCATTTATGCACTTTGATATACATACATGGGCTATAATTTCTCATTTTTCTGAGTGTACATGTGGCAGAATCATATTGGTCATGCAGTCACATATATACATACAGTAATAATGTCTGTTTCATTCTACTACCTTTCCTATCCCCACATCCCCTCCCCTCCCCAACCATCACTTCCCTCTACCTAATCTAAGGTAATGCTATTCTTCCCTACTGCCCCCGGCCTTATATTTGAATGCCTTAGCATCGACATATTAGAGAAAACATTTGGCTTTTGGTTTTGTGAGATTGGCTTATTTTGCTTAGCATGATTTTCTCCAATTCCAACCATTTACCGGCAAATGCTGTAATTTTACTCTTCTTTAAAGCTGAGTAATATTCCATTGTGTATATATACCACATTTTCTTTATCCATTCATCTATTGAGGGACACCTAGGTTGGTTCTATAGTCTAGCTATTGTGAATTGAGCTGATATAAACATTGATGTGGCTGTGCCACTATAGTATGCTGATTTTAAATCCTTTGAGTATTAAACCAAGGAATGGGATAACTAGGTCAAATGGTGATTCCATCCCCAATTTTCTGAGGAATCTCCATATGCTGTCCATAGTGGTTGCACCAATTTGCAGTCCCACCAGCAATGTATGAGTGTACCTTTTTCACCACATCCTTGCCAACATTTCTTGTTGCCTATATTCTTGATGATTGCCATTCTGACAGGAGATGAGATCTTAGAGTAGTTTTGATTTGCATAAAATGATAAATTTTTAAAAAATGACTTTATCAGTTAATATGTTGTGCCTGAGAATTCCAGTAGTTTTACATCATTACAAATTTTTGGTATTCTCTATCTTGTCACTTTAGCTATTTAGGATGTGTGTGTTTTGTTAACATTTCTTTGTGGTTCTGATTTATACTTCCTTTATGACTAATGAAATTCAGTAGTATTTTACATGATTCTTGGTCGTTTGCATATTTTATTTTGAGAAATGAAATGTCTATCTTTGCCTATTTTGCATTTATGTTGTCTGACTTTTTCTTACTGAGTTCTTTATTCTGGATCCCAGTTATTTACTGTGTACACACATTGCAAGGCCTTCTCTCTCTCTCTCTCTTTCATAACCTCCCAAGTATGGGCTACCCTTTTAGTGTCTTCATGGGGGTATTTTGGTTAAACAGAAGTTTATGCTTTCCATAAAATAAAATTTGTGATTTTTCTTTTATGATTGGTGTTTTTGGTGTGCTGTTAAAAAAAATCTATCCTCAAAGGCCAAGAAGCTTTTGTTTAAAGCTTTTTTATCTGATTTCACAGTCAGGTCTGTCATTTGGTTCACATTTTATGTATGTAGGTCTGATGGAAGAAGTAGCATGTTCTGTTTCATGTGGATATTCAAGCGACCCAGTGTCATTTACAGGAAAGCCCATTCTCCCTACTGCATGGGCATGTCACTTCTAAGGTATATTGGGGATATATATATATATATATATTTGTCAAATTTTCTATCCTCATGTTATTACCATACTGACCTAACTACCATAGCTTCATATCTTGAAATCTTAATTCTTCTTTGATATATTATTAGATAGACTCAAATCTTTGTGTTTTCACTGAAATTTTATCAGCAGTGTCAATTTGCACAAAAACCCATGCTTCTAATTTGGTATTGCGTTGAGGTTTGAAGTCAGTTTAGGAAATGTTTAAACCCTTTGTGATATTGAACTTTTCAATCCATAAACATCACACTTCACTTTCACTTCATTTATGTTGACCTTTAGGTTTTTTTAATAATGTTTTGTAGTTTGAATGTAGAGATCTTCCAAATCTTACATTGATTTGTATGTGATAATTTGGGGCTGTTTCTAAAATATTTATTTTAAATTATAAACTGACAAATTACAGTTGCGTCTGTTTATAGGACAATGAAGTGATGTTAGGGTTTATGACGATGATGTGAAATAATTAGTTAACAAATCCATTTCCTCAAATACTATTTTTTTTGTTATGAGAACATTTGAAAATTACCAGCAGTAATTTGAAATATACTTCATTTGCTATATTCATTATGCTGTGTAATAAATCTCAACTTAAAACAAAACAAAACAAAACAAAAATCTCATTCTTTGGTCTCTGATTGAAGCTTTGTTTTCTCTGACTATCATTTCCTCTTCTCCCTTGATTCTTGGTCTGTGATACTATTGTTCTCTCTAATAAAGTTAGAAGGGTTTAGATTCCATGTATAGTGAGAATATTATAGTATACATCTTTCTTTGTCTAGCTTGTTTCACGTAATATAATGTTTTCCAATTTCAAACATGTTGTTGAAAATAACAAAATTTCTGTCTTTTTAAAGATGAAATAGTATGGGGCTATTTTTTAATTAATTTTATTTTAGTTTTTACACAAATAGAGCATGACTTTTCATTTCTCTGGTTGTACATAGAGTCACACCATTTGTGCAATCATACCCATACATAGGAGTAATAATATCCACCTCATTCCACCGTCTCCCCCCCTACAGCCCCTCCTCTCCCTCTCCACTCTCCCCTCTGCAGAATCCAAAGTTTCTTCCTTCTTCCCTAGCACCCCACATTATAGATCAGCATCTGCATGTCAGAGAAAACATCTGAGCTTTGGTTTTTTGGGATTGGGTAATTTCGCTTAGCATGATATTCTCCAACTCCATCCATTTACCTGCAAATGCCATCATTTCATTCTTCTTTAAAGCTGAGTAATATTCCACTGTGTACATATACCACAATTTCTTTATCCATTCATCTTTTGAAGGGCATATAGGTCCCATAGTTTAGTTAGTATGAATTAAGCTGCTATAAAAATTGATGTGACCATATCACTGTATTAAGCTGATTTTAAGTTCTTTGGGTATAAAATGAGGAGTGGGATAGCTGAGTCAAATGGTGGTTCCACTCCTAGTTTTCTAAGGAATCTCATACTGCTTTAGAACTGGGGCTATTTAAAGAATTATGAATTTTAAATATTTAAGATTTGTAACTGATATGTATTAAGGAAATCATTTTAAATAGTGATTTGTATCCAGAAATCATGATAGTTTGCTTGTACATTCTCTTAGCTGTTTAAGATAGTTCATTATGTCAACTGTGAATATTGATAATTTATGTCTTATTTTGTAACTGTTATGCTTTTCTCTTGCCTTGTAACAATGCTGGCATTTTGAATAGAGGTTGTGATTTAAGTATTGACTTGTTCTTAATCTCAGGTAGAAATATGTTGCCTCACATTTTCACCAATTGGTATGTCAAGGTTTTTGTTGTTGTATTTTAGTAATTTTAATTGGCCTAAGTCAATATGTTGCATCATTATTGTAGATTTAGTTTTCATTCTCCTAATGATACATTATGGCCATCTGCTAGTCATCTTTGGTGAGGTGTCTGATAGTTTTCTCAATGATTCTATTGGTTGTTTGTTTTCTCATTATTGAATTTACATTGTACTTTATATTCTCTGAATACAAGTTTTTATTACATGTATGTTTTGAAAATATTTTCTCCCAATCTGTAGTCTATTTTTCCATTCCTCTAACAGTGAATTTAAAATAACAAAAGTTTTAAATGTTGCCGAAGGCAATTCAACAGACTTTTTTCTTTTATGAATTGAATTGTGATTTGGTGTCAGATCTTACATGTCTTTGCTTCCTTTAAGTTCACAAATTTTTTGTCCAATGTTTTCCTCTAGATCTAGGTCTATCATCTGTTTTGTACATGGTGTGAAGTGTGTGTCAAACTTTACTTTTTCAGCATGTGGCTATGCAATTGTTCTAGCACCATTTATTGACATTTCTTCATTGTGATGCTGTTGCAGATTTGTCAAATATCAGTGGTCTGTGTATGTGAGTCTTCTTCTGGATTGATATGGAATTCTACACTGGCATTTTTTTTTTACCCCATGTATTACTTTAAAGATAGCAATTAAGATAAATATTACTGCAAACTCAGAGCTTAAATAGCAGTGATTATTATTTCATGGTTCCGTCAGTCATAAACCTGATATGGGTTTCACGGCCTAAAATCAGTAGGTTCCTTTGCATTATGGAGGCTTTCTTAGAGTTTCCTGTTAAACTGGGCGGCTCTGAGACTCCATTCCTTGTGGTGGGAGGATCAATTTTGCTGTTCTCTTGATTGTAAACTGAAAGCTGTTTTCTCAGCTTCTTGAAAGGACCATGTTCCTTATTTGTGCCCTTCTTTCTCCACCCTCAAAACCAGTGATTCTAAGAAATCTCCCTGTTTCACATGGCTGATTTAGAGACAGGAAATATAACCCACTTTTAACAACTTCTGTGATTTTACTAGGCTTCCCCAATAAATCAGGGTAGTCTCCTCATCTCAGGGTCTCTACCTCAATCATGTCTGTAAGGTCCCTTTTGTCATTTTAAAGCCATGTATTTACAAGTTTAGGAGATTCAGGCATGGAAATCTATGGAGAACAATTATTCTTTCTACTACTTCCCCAGAAATTTCACATCATTCTTGTCTTGGTCTGCTTTGTATGATGCGTCTAATTTGATTCTGATATGCTTTGGTAGACTGTGATATGCTCATGTTTCTTCTACTTAAGAGTTAATTGAATTTCTTTGATTTGTAATTTTATAGTTTTCATCAACTTTGGAAATATCAGCTATCATATATATAATTGTTTTACTTTCTTCTTTCCTTCTTTATGTAGCATAATGTTTAAAGTGAAGAACATGCTGAGGTTATTTTCAGTATCTTGGATGTTTTTATCTCTGTCACAGAGTACTTAGAATGTCAGAGGTTGATAATTCAAAGATGGAAGGGAAATTCACAAACTTTCAGAAATTTTAATGTAAAAAGCTCACAAAGGCATTCTCTTTTGAAGAAGTAATTAGATCACGGTTGTAAAGCACAGAATTATCTTTATTGAACTATTTCAGGTCCTATCTAGCATTGGCATCTTCTAAATATGCACACATTTTTAGATGGCATTATACATGAAGATAAGCTCTGCATGCTGATCTAAATACCATACAAGAAAAAAATCTCTATTATTCTAGAAGCATGAGAATATTTTTTTCTTTTTCATTCCTCAGTTCCCTCATTAAACTGTCCCTCAGTCCAAATGTGGCTCCATGTCACCATCCTGCTTTACAAATTGTTTTATCAATTGCCAGGATTACTGACCTAGACTCTTTACTGGTCATTACTTTGTCTGAATTCTTAATGTGACTCTTCATGGACACTATTAAAACGCAGACTTGAGCATATCATTTGATGTTTAACCTTTGACAGAATTCTGCCTGAAAAACAATGGTGAAAAGTTATTGCTTTCTGAGTTTCCGTTTTAGAGTGTTAAAAACTAGGACAACAATAAATGCG
The DNA here is from genome assembly GCF_048772815.1 of Callospermophilus lateralis. Taxonomy (NCBI): domain Eukaryota; kingdom Metazoa; phylum Chordata; class Mammalia; order Rodentia; family Sciuridae; genus Callospermophilus; species Callospermophilus lateralis. The sequence goes on along the minus strand of NC_135305.1, from coordinate 199,105,232 downwards.
AAGACAATCCCGCTCTGTAATGAAACTTAGATACATCTGAAAATTGACAAGTGGGCCAAGCGATTACAATACAACAGTGGAGTGGGAAGACCAAAAGATAGTACTGAGAACAAGCCAAATGAGAGCCCTCCTTGGGCCTGTGTCACAAGGCCAGGTACAAAACGAACAATTCCTCCTCAGCAACAACATTCACTGGGTACATGACGCAGCAGCAGGAGCTTCCCTGGCTCTCCAGGGGCACTGAGGCTGAAACAATTGAGCATTAGGCAGGAAATCGTCCATTATGAAGCAATTTTCAAAAGAAAAACCTCACAATGTGAGCAGGTCACAGGTGCCGGGCAAGAAATTAAGGTTAAAAATTTGCAATCACTGCATGAAACTCTGATTCACAAGAATTCCTGAAAGCCAATTATATGATCTTTTCAATGAACGGCCTGCTTTTAGCTATTCCAGGGAGAATTTAAGTGAGAGCAATAAATAAAAAAATCAGAACCAAGAGTCTTTCAGCAAAGTCTATCAAAGAAATAAAAGTACAATAACAACAATAGCAACAGATGATTGGAAGACTGGAACAAATTGCAAAAAAAACCCAGATTTACATTACCCGGGAGGAAATCATCATCAATCTTATCTCCATGAATTAAGAAACATTAATGAAGTGATTATCTCTCTAAAACAACAGTAGAGGATTGAAGACATCTGCATTACCATGTTCATTGCAGAACTATTCACAATACTAAGAAATGAAATCAAGTGAAGTGTCTATCAGCTGATGAATGGATACAAACGTGTGCTACATAAACTGCGTGGACTACTTACTACTCATCCATAAAAAGAATGAAGTCCTCTCTTTTGCAATAATGAAAATACATTATTTATGGATGGAAATGGAGATCATTAGGGTAAGTGAAATAAGCTAGCTGCACAGAAGAGCAAGTGCCCCATGATTTCTCTCATATGTGGAATCTAAAAATGTAGGATGGTAGATACCAGAGGCTAGGGAGAGTAGTCAGGTGGGAATGCTGGGGAAAGGTTGAGCCATGAGTGCTAAGCTACAGTTAAATAGGAACATGAAGTTCTTGTGCAGTATTGCATGGTAAGGTAATACAGATAACAACAATGGCTGTACATTTCAAAAAGCTAGAAAATAGTATATTAAAATTTTTCACCATGAAGAAATGATAAATGTTTGAAGAAATATATACGTTTAACTTGATTTAAACATTACAAAAAGTACACACATATAGAAACAGTACATTACCCCGTGTGTGTATGTGTGTGTGTGTGTGTGTGTGTGTGTGTGTGTGGTTTTTATATTTTTATGTATCACTTTAAAAATAATTTGAATTTAAATTTTAAAAAATAAGAAAAGGGCAGAGGATAAGATATATGAGGCACAGAGGGCAGGACAATGAAAAAAAAGTAGAATATCTTAAATAAATGTGAAAAAAAAAGAGAAAGTCAGACTGTCTCACTTAAAAAATGGGCAAGTGATCTTTCAAAAACAGGACATTAAATGTGTAATACTCGTATTTTTTTTTTTAAGTCTATTTTGGGAGTCATTCAGGAACAACAACAAAAAGCCCTTAAAATAACATGAATGACCAAAATATAAAGAGGAAAACTTCATAATACCAAGTTTTTCTGAGAAAAACTTCATAATACCAAGTTTTTCTGAGAATATACAGAACAAGATGAATTTTCATATAGTGCCCATGTGAATGTAATTGACAGACGTTTTTGGAAACAAGTGGAGCACTATATATCATAAATGTGAATGTGTGCATAGTCTAATAGTCAGAAGAGCTGTTTACCAATATTTTTACTTTTCTTCCTTCTGGGCACTTGATAGAATTCTCATTTCTACCCACTTTAAGCTAGGAATGACAATATAATTTTCTTTGAATAATGAAATGTGACCAAAGGAAAATACATTATTCATTTTTGCACTGATGCCTTTAAGGTCCAATGGATAATTTGTCACTCTCTTTTTCCCTGCTCAACCATCAGTCATTTGAAGATAATGGAACCTCCACCATCTTCCGTCACTGAGTGAACTTCCTAACTATCCCAAAGTCGAGACAGAGAGGTACAGAATGGAAGAGAAATAAATCCATACTATTTAAAATCATTGAGATTTGGGAGTCGTGGTTACCAAAGCTTAGCCTGGTGCTAGGGTTTGGTATGGTTTGAGTGTTTCGCCAGGGGTGGGTCTCCATGTTGGAGCATGGGCCTCAGTGTAACAATGTTGGGAAGTGGTGAGACACTTCAGAGGTGAAGCCTAGTAGGAGGTGGTTAGGTTGTGGAGGAAACTGCTCTCAGAAAGGGTTAATATACTTCTCATATGACCCCAATTAGTTCCCATTAAATTGGGTTGTTCTAAAAGAACAAGACTAGTCTCCCTGCTCTCTGGCTTTATGACTCATTGTATTATCCCTCTTGCGTGTGCTCCCACCATAAACCCATCTGCCATGAGGTTTCCACCCGAATTCCATTGAATGGGACTACCCAGTCTCCGTTTCCAAAAATGAGTTATGTAAACTTCTTTTCTTTATGTATTACTAGCTTCAGATATTTTGTTATAGCTATGGAAAGTGTACTGATACATTTTATTTCTCCCTGATTGATCCACAGACCTTATTCACCTCCTGATTATGTGCCCTAGAATACCAAACCATTTTTTGTGCCACATAGTCCCTGGAAGTCTGGCAAAGCCTAAAGAACATTTCTCACAAGAACTTAAAAATACTTGTAAGTATATAATGAAGTGCATAATATTCACAAAGGGAAACAATTATATTAGAATGCAGTTGTCAGATTTTGTTGTTTTTATTTTTGCTATAGTAAAAATTATCCATCTTTATTAACATATTAAATGACAACAGCAAATGGTGGGTGTAATTACTACCATAATTTCGAAATAGTGATTATCACAATGATTTCTAGGTCCCTACATCTGTAAAGTGATATAAAACATTTATTAGTTCTATCAGTGAAAAAAAAAAGGCAACCATAACAAATATACAGGTACAAATTTTTGTGCTTCTCTTTTTCTAAATTTGTAATTGAACAGAATTCCACATTTCAGTTGGAAGTTTTTGAAAATAAAGACATGAATTTTTTCTCATTTGAATTCATGGATTCTGGGGATCTTATCTGTGCTTTCAAGGGTTAAAGATCTCTGTTTAGAGAAAGGTGTGTGTGTGTGTGTGTGTGTGTGTGTGTGTGTGCACCCATATACACTTCACAAAATTGCAGTAGCCAAAAATTGGAATGTTATCAATCTCATTAAAAGATTAAAAAATAAACAAAGTGCATACATACCATTAAATACTATTGAGCAACAAAATCAAGAGTCTTCAATTGTAACAGTTACATAAAATTATCTAAGCATACACACTACATGAATCCATGTATAAAAAAATTCCAAAAAAATAGACAAAGTTAAATTGTAGTGTTCAGATTGCCTGAATGGGTGCTAATATTATAAAGAAAAGCAAAGGGTGATTACCACAAAAGTCATCATGTTTACCTCTAAAGGAGAGGGAAAATGTTAAAATTGGAAAGGATCATGTATAGAGCTGTAGGTTACTGAAAATGTTCTATTTCTTGAATTGAGTGACAGCTGCATAAGTAACTATTTAATAATTCAAAAAGTTGCAGATTTCCATTTTATGCTTCTTTCACTTTTTGGTATGAATGCTGTCTTTTATAATTAAATATTTTTAATAGAAAAAATACATTAGAAAATAGAAACATGGCAAAGCCAATATATTGATATAAAACTTGATTCTTTGGGGAAAATATTAAAATAAAGCATTAGTTAATGGACCTTAAAATAAATAAATGGGAGAAAATGAACACATATCCTAAATTAGGTATAATGGTGAGAAAATAAATATGAACATAGGAGAAATGAACAAAAAGAATCATTAGACATTAATTACTTCACTCATATTTATGATACATTTGAGACCCCAAGAGAAAGAAATGTTTCTTTAAGAAAATATAAATGCCTGAAATTAAGTCTAGAGAGAAAATTTGACCAAGTTTATTATGATAGAAAAATAGAGAAAAGTATCAGAGATTACCTCCCTATAAAGGGATAGTTTCAGAGGAGAATTTTTCTATGCACTTAAAGAAGAAATAATTACAATGATATTTAAATTGTTTAAATATCATGGTACAAAAGTGAGAAAAAGTCTCCAAATTATTTTTATATGTATATTATTTTAATGCAGATATGCATTTTTAAAATGTCTGCCAAATATGACACAGTGGAAGAAAAACCAGTACCAAACTCAGCTATAAATATCAGTGTACATGTCTTAAAGTGAGCAAGTATGTTCCACAGTATGCCTGCTTTGCTCAGTGCTTCAGATGTAGTAGTTAACATGTTGCAGTGCCTACATATAGAATAGGATACAAGGGTAGAAAAATGAATTCACTATGTAGAAAGATAAGGCCTGTGGTAGATGACTTGTTTATCTTGTTGATTTCTATGGTGGCTCCGAGGAAGGCACTTAGATATATTTGGTTTGTGTGTACCTGTAACAACTTGGATTAGCTGCTTCTTGTGTTGGGTCATAAAGAATCAGTTCTGGCCTTGCTGTTCTCAAGTCTAAAGCCTGATTCTGAGACTCAATTATTGTAAGCTGCTTAATTCCACATCCTTATATTCTGGCTCATCTTTAGCCTGAGTGCCTTGAAGAAGCCAGGATCACACTAGATTACTCTTGCAGAATCTGATTGCTCTCCTTGGATAAATGTAATAGATTGCAAACTGGGTCACAGTTCTTCATAGTTCCTCCCTTTATGAGCCAGGATCTATTTCCCTATCCCTTGAAGCAGGGCTGGTTGTGTGATAGTCTTTGCCTACCAGAATGTGGTGAAAATGGCAGTGTGCCAGTTCCATGTTTCATTTTGAGAGTCCTGAAGCTGTCACCTGCTGTTCTTAGAGCCAAGTGAACAAAGCTGTATTATCCTATTAGAGGATGAGGCTGGAGAGAGAATCGAGTCATCCACACCTTCCCAGCCAAACCCAGACTCGTGTGCCAACCAAGTCAGACATGGCTATACCAGGAGTTTCTAAATATTTCCACCCTTCTATCTGTGAGTAATGACCACATTTAAAAATTATTTTATATTCTTCAAATTGTCTAGCTGTGGTTAAGGTGTGAGGTTGATGGACTGATATGGGCAGTTCTCATTAAGACTATGATGCATGTGAAAGTTAGTCAAGAATGGAATGGAGGTGAGTCAGAAGCCTCATTATTGCACTGATGAAGAGTGGGTTCAAAGCAAGACATTTGGCTCCTAGGGATTTAGCTTCCTCACCATGAAATGAGAAAATAGAGTGAAATCTCTAGGGTCCCATTGGACCTGATGTGCTCTGATTCCAGGACCCCTGCTGTGTCTTCTCTTTCTAGTTCTTCTGCACATTAGAGTCAGTACCAATTCTCTGCTACAACAGAAAATAATTTTATATTCAATTTACATTATTTTATTTAGTTTTAATTATGCTAGTTCATATGTCAGTAATTCACATTCAATATATGGAGTGTTTTAATGTGAAAAAATCACTTATATTTTAATAATTCAGACACAATGTTAACAGTATTAATAGTCCATCCTTATTTCTAATAACATATATTCAAAACAGGATTGTAATGTGCATGTTTTCCTACAAATTGATACTTTTTGTGACCGTGTGTATGTGTGTGCGCATGTGTGTGTGTATGTGTATGCATGTGTGTGTATGTGTGTGTGTGTTTTGAAATGGTGCTGCATAGTGTTCTATGCATGCTCATAATTTATTGAACTTCCATTTTCAATTATACTTCTGAGCCATTGCTGATTTGCACTCTTATCAATGTTATGACAGGGAATTGAATTCCCTAAATTTGGAAAATAAATTTTTGAAAAGTAGTGCACTGAGCATAGCTTTAGTGAAAGTATTGCCCAAATGGTGAAAAAATAGATCTACATTTTTATATTTTTATGTTTTGGAGTCATGTGCTAGCCAAAGTTTCCTAAATTCATGTCTGAAGGGACAACAAAATATTCTAAAGACAATCAAAGTGTCTAGACCCCCTACTGAATTTCATTAAAGTTAGGGTCTCCGGGGCAATCTTTGGATGCATAGTTAACAAAAGCTTGCAAAGATAGCATTTGTCTAGTATGTGAGTTTGTTGACCTCATTTAAAAAGTGCAAGAGAACAAACCACTTTTAAAACCTTTGTCCCCATTAGTTATATGATGAGAGTTCCCAAAACTCTAAAACACATTTTGAGATCCACGAAACGAGTATCTAGAGAAATAACGTCCTGTTTCAATTTTAGACAGGCAGCAGAATTTCATTTTAGCCACTAAAGAAGATTTACAAGTCCATAAGAAATGATGCAGTCAGGAGCTATCCTGGAGGAGAAGCCACAACATCCGAATATCCAGACTGAGAAATATAAACATGAAGCAGATTTGCTTCACAGATTGCTGCAAGTCGTCTGCTTCCCTCCCTGCAGACCTTTTGACCTCTTCTCTTAGTTTTTTCCCTGACTCCAGAGAAATTTGTCCACTTCATCACACCAGGTGAGACAAAGACCTTAGTACCTTGGATCAGGCTTCTGACTTAGAATATACATATCCAACCCTTTTCTTGACTTTCTCACTGGAGCGTGAGGTCACTGGGGGGACAGATCTGTGTGTTATTTGAAGTATGTGTTATTAGTTTTGACTGTAGAGGAATGATAATAATAATTACCATTTACTATGCATCAGGCATTCTGCTAAACAATTTACATATATGCTAGCTTAATTAGCTAAAAGAAAGTTTCCTCTCCTTTCTTGGTTGTCAGCGGGTAACCAGAATTTGTGTTTCTCTGCCTCAAGAATCTTGGCAGGGCAGGAAATAGATGTAGCTGGTGCCCTGGATTGAGAGGTAAAGAAGTAAAGCAACTGAGGCCAGCAGAGAGAAGGCAGGGAGGCATTGATAGACCACCTCTCTAGCGTGCAATTATTGAAGTCTAGGTTCCTGGAATGTGGTTCCTGAGAGGGAATACTGGGTCAGGAGAGCTCTTCCTCTTATAATAATCTACTTCAATCATATTATAGTTGTTCAAAGCTGAGACTCACTGAACTGAATTTAGAAGAACTTCCTATACATCTTAGAACTGCAACCTTTTCTTTGCTTCCCTCAAATTCTCCCTCAAACCCAAACAAATCAAAAGTGCATTTGTAAGGGGCTGGAGATGTAGCTCAGTTAGTAGAGTGCTTGCCTTGCATGCACAAGGCCCTGGGTTCAATCCCCAGCACACACACACACACACACACACACACACACACACACACACGAAAAGCATTTGTAGCTAGGCACATAAAAATTAAACTATGGAGAGGATGCACTTTTAATGCCAGGTAAGTTTCTGCCAAATTTGCATGATTTGCTTACTCTGGATGAGGTGATGGTGTTCTCAGAGAAGGGGTGACCTTCAGTGGGAAAGTCAGTGATGTTTACCTGGAGGGAGGGGTGACTAGGATTTGATGCTTCTCATTTTGCCCAAGATTCTTACCCTATGTGTAACCAGAAATAATGGAGCAACTTAATCTGAAGACATCATGAAATCTGATAACAGGCATCTCAGTATAAGTCAGTGTAGAGGGTTAGAGTATTCCCAGATATCTTGCTGTCACCAACTATTTATTGAGCCAGGCATTCTGTAATCAACTAAGAATACAGGAATGGCTAATAAGTCACTGTACTTGAACAACTAAGGAAGACAAAATAATATTTATAATATTTACCAAAAGAAGGAAATACCTAGGCCACATTCAAAAGATAATGGATGCCATTCTGAATGTGAGGATGCTATGAGGTTGGGTAAATGGGCAGCCACTACATCTGTGAGTTAATGGGTAAAGAAATAAAGGAATGAGGGGACATTCAAGACTAAAAATGTGTAAGTAGGAATTGCATTGTATAGTAGAAATTATACTACACATCCATATAAGTATCCTAAGGAAATTCCAAGGCAGCAGATCCTGTTCAAACTGATCAACAGGAGGAGAGAAGTTGTTTAGACAGCTTTTCTTATAGCTGTGACCAAAAGATTTGACAAGAACAATGTAGAGAAGAAAAAGTTTATGTGGGGATTATGCTTTCAGAGTTCTGAGTCCACAGATGGCCAACTCCATAGCTCTGGGTCCAAGATGAGGTCCTTCCATCATGGTGGAAGGGCTTGGAGGAGGAAAGCATCTCATGACATGGCAATCAGGAAGGAGAGAGGGAGGAAGGGAGGGAGGGAGGGAGGGAGGGAGGGAGAGAGAGAGAGAGAGAGAGAGAGAGAGAGAGAGAGAGAGAGAAAGTGCTTCACTAACCAGAGACAAAACATAAACCTCAAAGGCACACATCCAGTGATATATCTCCTCCAGCCATATACTATCTGTCTACAGTTAAAGTTCAGCTAATCCATATTCATGGATCAACCTACCAATTAGGTTACACCTCTCATAATCTAATCATTCCACCTCTGAAAATTCTTGTATTATCTCACACATGAGCTTTTGAGATACATCTCATATATAGACTATAACAGAAATCCTCAGAGACCCAAGAAGAATCACAGGACCAAAATGGAATGATTGTATCTCCATACAGAGAAATTTGAATCCATGGTTCATACATTGAGAGAAGGAGAATGGAAATACAGTGGACGTATTGTAAATGTAGAAACTTATAGAGTAAAATTAATGTATGAACAACTTTCTATGGTGCAGTGGCCTCCTTTCCATACTTGGATAGAAGAGACACTATTGGGAGGAAACTCTAAAGGGGGATACAACACAGAGAGTAACTTGATTATTTCTTATCAACAGAAGAATTTGGGTCACTATGTTGAAGGCTATTCAATTTTTGTTCCAAAATTCAGGCAACAACTCCATTTTCACTCACTGTACCTGTTTCCTTTATACTTTGCTCAGAAGAGAGTGACTCTGGTCTTCATCCCTTTCTTCAATAATATTCACTATTCTTTGTTCTGTTTTGTAAGTTTTACTCCAGTTTGTGGAGCTTTCCAGGTAAGATGTTTTAAATCTACTAAAAAAAGTTTTAAGGAACACCTAGGTTGGTTCTATTGTCTAGCTATTGTGAATTGAGCTGATATAAACATTGATGTGGCTGTGTCACTACAGTATGCTGATTTTAAGTCCTTTGTGTATAAACTGAAGAGTGGGATAGCTGGGTCAAATGGTGATTCCATTCCCAGTTATCTGAGGAATCTCCATATTGCTTTCCTTAGTGGTTGCACCAATTTTCAGTCCCACCAACAATGTATGAGTGTGCCTTTTTCACCACATCCTTGCCAACATTTATTGTTGCCTGTATTCTTGATGATTGCCATTCTGACAGGAGTGACATGAAATCTTAGAGTAGTTTTGATTTCTTTTCTCTAATTGCTAGAGATGTTGAACACTTTTTCATATATTTGTTGATCAATTGTATTTCTTCTCCTGTGAAGTGTCTGTTCAGTTCCTTAGCCCGTTTATTTATTTGGTTATTTGTTTCTTTGATGCTAAGTTTTTTGAGTTATTTATATATCCTAGAGATTAATGCTTTATTGGAGGTGCATGTGGTAAATATTTTCTCCCAATCTGCAGGTTCTTTCCTCACATTATTGATTGTTTCCTTTGCTGAGAATAAGCTTTTTACTTTGAATACATCCCATTTATTGATTCTTGATTTTACTTCTTGCGCTTGTCAATCCTAAGCCGACGTGATGAAGATTTTCTTCTATTAGGCACAGGGTCGCTGTTCTAGTGACTAACTCTTTGATCCACTTTGAGTTGATTTTTGTGCAGGGTGATAGACCGAGGTTTAATTTAATTTTGCCAAATATGGATTTCAAGTTTTGCCAGAGCCATTTGTTGAATAGGCTATCTTTTCTCCAGTGACTGTTTTTGGCACCTTGTCTAGTATGACATAACTGTATTTATGGGGGTTTGTCTCTGTGTCCTTTATTCTGTACCATTGGACTACAAGTCTATTTTGGTGCCAATACCATATCTTTTTTGTTACTATATCTCTGTAGTATAGTTTAAGGTCTGGAATTGTGATGCCTCCTGCTTCACTTTTCTTGCTAAGGATTGCTTTCGCTCTTCTGTGTCTCTTATTTTTTCAAATAAATTTCATGATTTCTTTTCATATTTCTATGAAGAATGTCATTGGAATTTTAATAGGAATTGCATTAAATCTGTATAATGCTTTTAGTAGTATGGCCATTTTGGCAATATTAATTCTGCCTATCCAGGAGCAAGGTAGATCTTTCAATCTTCTGAAGTTTTCTTCAATTCTTTCTTTATTGTTCTGTAGTTTTTATTGTAGAGGTTTTTCACCTCTTTTGTTAGATTGATTCCTTCAGATACCAATTTGCAATAGTCAAGAGAAACTGATTAACATGGTATTTCTGCCTTTTGTTACATACTTTCGTTCTGAATTGCTATTTCTGGACATTTATGTCTTATGACCTTTAGAATCAATGATATTAAAGATAAAAATGAATTTGGGGATAATTTGTATCTTTATGTTATTGAATCATTTCACTTAAGAACACGGTATAGCCTCCATTTATTCATACATTTTTTCATTTATTCTTTATCTCCCATAATACTTGACAATTTCTCCATAAAGGTCTTGCTTATCTTTTATTAGATTTTTTTCCCCCAAGTATTTTGTGCATCTTGTTCTCTCTGTGAGTGCAGGCCTTAAAAAATTCCCCTCTCCTTATTGTTGGTGGGAAGAAATGCTATTATTTCTTATAAATCATCGCATACACAGAAACTCACACATTAGTTCCTGTACTTTGTCTATGTAGACAAACACAGCGTCTGTACATAATTATTCAGCCTGTTCTTTCCAGTGTTTATAGCACTGCTCCTCCACCTCACTTTCTGCATCCTATTGAATTTATTAGTGTCTTTTCAAATTGTGTGATTTTTCTAATCCTTAAATCTGATGCCTGCTGTGTTGTTTTGTGTATCTGATGATGACTACCATGCTCTTTAAATTTTTTGTCTGTGAGCTCACTTTCAGTAGGAATCTTCTTTTGTGCAGTTCTTATATGGTTTACAGCTCAGTAAGATATCTGTATAAGGAATTTCCGGGTTGGTTCTACTCTAATCTTTGTGGCTTATGTGTTCTAGACAAATTATTATATTTTCTTTGTATTTTTGTGTCACAGAGGTATTGGGAATTTGGGATCCTCACCACTCTAGGCTACTGTCCAGAGGCTTGGATTTCTTGCTGCTTGATCTATTTTTACCCAGATCCCAGGACCCCCACCCGTCCTTGGGTCCTATTCTTGGGCTGATGGCCTTTACTGGACACATAGTGTTACTGCTCTTAGACTTGGGTAGGGAGCTCAGGTAGTCAGTAGTCTTCACTGCCAAATCCTTACTGCCTCCTGGAGGATTATTTTCTTCTTCTTCTTCTTCTTTTAAAAAAAATTTTGGGGTGTGTGTATGTGTGTGTGTGTGTGTGTGTTAGTGTGTTTGGTTCTGGGGATTGAACTTAGGGCCTTGTGCATGAGAGGCAAGCATTCTACCAACTATGCCTATATCGCCAGCCCCTCCCTGAGGATTTAAAAAATAAATATGCAGCCTCTCAGGGATTAAACTTCATTTGGTTACTGTGACAGAACATAGAATTTTAATTTCACTCCATAACTGAAAGGAGTTCTCTCTCAATTTCTGGCACTAGCGAAATGTCTTTTCTTAATTTGGAGCCTAGTTTCCTACTTTGAATTTTTAAAATGTAATTCATTCAGTGTTCGTGCGTGTGTGTATTCTTTTGGGGAAAGATTCACACCAAATGTCAGTTATCTTAGGCTAGTTTTATGTGTCTGAGTATTAGCAAAAAATAAAAAAAGCATGAAATAGAAAATGATGATTGGCATTAGATAAGCAGATCTCCTAAAATGTTTAAGGTTACTTAAAATCTTCTAAGAACTTGGAGCATTTCCTCTGAAATCTTATTTCATGCATCTACACTATAGTACACTACTAAATCTTATTTTCTAGCATCGATGCAGAAGGTGATAATTAATCATGAATTTTGAATCAGTGGAATTACATAATACAATGAAATTCTTTCAGAATACTAGAAACTCTGGAATTGTGTCCGAAAATGACTTTAATAAAAAGAAAATACAATAATGATGCTGTTTGGTGAAGGTATTGTGCATTCAATGGGGAAAATTCTTTCAGGTAAAAAAAAAGAATACTTTTATAAGATAGCACTGGTGCTACTTAAAACTGCTAATATTTTTGCTTAGAATACAAATAAGTGTTTAAATTATACATTTGATCAGTTTACTAAAAATAGAATTTAAAATCCAAGATGAAAATATATTGTGGAGATAATAAAATATATTGTGGAGATAAGCTCTAGGTTTGAGAGGGAAAAAAAATCACAGTAACTGCAGATGAATCTCATGATAACCCCCCTCTTTAGAATCTTCTGGTTATTTCAAGTTCCTTTGTGTGTTGTGTTTTCTAATGTTTAAAGGAAAATGCATCCCCTTCTTTTACCAAAATATAGGGGAAAGGGCATGCTGTTCTTTGCCTGCTATCTCTTTTAAGCACTGAAACACAAAGATTCTAGTTTTCCATGTTGGAAAATGGGGAAAAGGTCTTGGCTGGCTTCATTCTAGCATTATAAAAAGTCCCAAATGGACTATCATAGGCAAGATTGTTATTCCAGACTGGGACCTCAAGAAAATATCTTCCATTCTTTGGAATCCATTATCATTCTGTCATTCTATGGATGACAAGCCTAGCAAGGCAATTCAAGGGCCAGTCTACAACCAGGAACACTGATGTATCAGTGGCGTGTATCTTTCCTATCAGTAGGTGAAACTGTTATTTCTGCTGATTGGACAGAGCTAAATGAATGTACAGAGATTGGAGGCAGGAAGTGGGGCGGGGGACAGAATAAGAAAGCAAAAGAGGTACTAAGGCTTATTCCTGAAGATCACTCATGCTCTGTATGGAGGTTATATTTTAGGGATATCATCACTCCATGTTTTTGTAAAGTAATATAGTAAGGTGGAGAGGAAGATGTAGGTCCTAGAGTCTAATGGAACTGACTTGAGCTTACTAGATGACTTTGACTCATTATTTGTAAACAGGTGGTAAAAATCTATCCTTACCAAGTCCCTGTTAGCATGGAAGTTAATGCGTGTCTAGCATGGAATACATTCTACATGCTCCGTAAAGGTTAGTTCTGTTTGTATGTTTTTCTGGTATTTCCAGAGAAAAAAGCAATGTAGCAAGTAAATCCTGGGAAAGAAAAATAAAGAGACATGCTCCCACTTTAAGATCAATAGCCATTTAAATCAGCAGATTCTAATATTGGAATAATTTTAGACAAAAGGAAAATAATCTGCCTCTAGAAACAAGATTATTATTTCTTATATTAAAAATGAAGCAAAAAACTTTGAAAATATGGGTTCTGAAAATTACACTTTACTGCTTATAACTAATGTCAGAGGAACCAAAATCTTCTATTTCTTTCAGCAAACAAATTTTAAAAAAAATTTCAACAGTAGAAGCAACAGATATTACCTAAGTGTATTATAATCATCTTCTTTGGATGGGGTGGGGCAGGAAAAGAAAAAGAACAGGATATTTAAAGACCTGATGCATAATTTATGTGCAATTTATTTCGTAGGCTGTTGTAATAGCAAAGGAGATGGGAAGGCATCAGCAAAATCAAATGGAGTGGAGCTTTGATTAATCTCGAAATAAATTCTCCAAAAAGAAACCCATGAATTCCATGGTTCCTCCCTCAACAATTAGGGGAAGGTGTTTCTATTTAAAAGCCTTACAGAACTGAGAAAAGGAAGAATCAGACAAAAACTCATTTCCCCTTCAGATGAGCTCATTGCAAATATCAACACTTCTGCCAGTATCCCCAATCCGTGGTATGGAGTTGGAGAATCCTGAAGCAGAACTCTAGAATGCTTTGCTCTAAGGACTAAGTTTGGCCAGTGTTACATTCTGATGATAAGAAGTGCCACATATAATTTGCTGATGATTAACTAAAATTTTACTCAGTGAGTTTGAAAAAAAATAGTAACTTTTTTCTTTGGGTGCAATAGAAGAATTATCACTGGACTCTGACAACAACGGATGTGTGTTGAATGATGTGTGCTGGGTGCTGTTCTAGGCTCTGGGAATTCTGCAGTTAGCAAAGTCCTTGTTCTCTAGAGCTTATGTTTGAGCCAGAGGATACAGATGATAAGAAAGTAAAGACTTTATGGATAGACAATTTGAGGAGGTGTAAGTTGTACGTAGGCATTCAAAACCTGCGAAAAGATGGAGAATATCTAAATGTCGTGAGTTACTTCAGCCAGGACAGGGGAAAAAAAGGCGGCTGACGGGGGTGGGGGGGTGGAGGGGGGTGGGGTGGGGCATTTGAGCCAAATTCTGCATGGTGAGAAGAACAGTGAGGAGTAGGAAGAATTCTAAACAGGAGATAGCAAGTGCCAAGACCCTCGGACCAGAACAAGTGTGGAACATTCTAGAAACCAAGAATAGACCACAGCAGCTAGAGCATGTGGGGGAAACAAGGTGAGGGAGGAAACATGCGTTCATCCAAGCAATGCAGATCTGGATTGTAAGGATGAAGTGCAGTGCTTACTAGGAGAAGGCTCTTGGTCATTTAAAAGACCTTACAAATGATTCTCCTCTTAGTAATGTTCACCACCTATTATTGCGTCTGTTGTTTGAGAATAGCTTTCTTTGATTTTCCAAATCAACCTACTTCCCAGAGTTTGCCTTCTATGTTGGTGAAGTTAAAGGACTGATCAAGATAAGAAGGCCAGAGTGCAGTTGTACAACTCTAGCAAGAGTCAGTCCTTTTGTAGGGAGTGGCATCCCCTGCACCCAGCTCAAGGGTGCCTGAGCCATCCCCTAAGCACGAATGCATAGCCCTTTCATGTTGTGCAAGGAAGCTGAACTTATAAAGGCAGAATTATACTTTCAGTGCCCAGAATATTTACAACAACCTCACATTTCCAGTGTAGATCAACCTTATAACACAATCACTTCAAAAAGAGGAAAATATGAATAGTAATATTTCTCCAAACAAGTGAAACACCAAATGCTGGGCTAAGGACAGAGAAGATATGTCTCTTTAAAAATCCATTCATTAAAAAAAATAATAATAATTTGACATTAACTGAAACAACCCCACAGTGCTTCAGAGTAGAAACAGTGTTAGAAAGCAATTTGACAAAAGTTATAAAAATGTTCAGCCCTTTGACCACAAAATTTAATTCTCTGAAATGCAAAAAAAAAAAAATTAAGTGCAAAAATATTACTTAAACAACCACATCAAGCATATATCATTTGTGGCACTATCTACAATGCATTAAAATAAAACAAAATTGAGTATCTCCAAACAAGGGCAAATGGGAGGTTTACCCATGGAATGGGCTCTTGATAAATTATTGTGCTGACATTTAGATTAATACTTAAGAAGATAATATAGCTTTGTGAAAAATGCCTAATATGTAGCATTCAAATAAATAAAGCGGAATAGGAAAGAATCAGGCTAACCTTAATAGCACTTTAAAAACTGCGTCAACACCTTTAGAAAGACCAGAAGTGAATAAAAAAATGTTAAAAATGTCAGTGTGTCTTTATTTAGAATTTTCTTTTAATGCGTTGCCTTTGTTTTATTCTTATGATAAATAAAATACGCTTCAGCAAATGATTTATTTGAAGTGCTGCTTTCATCTTGGTGTTGGAAATGATGCTGTTCCATTCTGGTGCTACCTTCTGTTTACGGTTCAACCTTGCTCTGAATTGCGGGGGAGAGGTGATGGCAGGAAAGAGAGCATGGTCTGCTCTTGCTCAGATGCGTGCATGCTGGTGACAGGACACATGTGCCTTTTCTGATGGGTGCCCTCTCACCCATGTCTGGAGCAGCATCCTTCTCTGGACTATGCAAGGGAGATAGGTCATGCCAAAGAGTCGCGATTGGCCCGTAGTGGGAAACCTTCCATCTGTAGCATTTAGAGAAATGGAACTCCATGCCAGAAATGTAGGAGAAAATTATGTGAGCCAACAGAAAGGCCATGGGAGAGGTTTGTTTCTTCAGCATAGAGGCACCAAAAATAATTCTACTTCCTCTCTTTATCCAGTTCATACTTATCAGCCCCAGTGGGATGACCGATAAAAAAAACAGCACAAAATCCCTAAAGCTCTGAATGCCTGGCCTGCAAGTGAGAGTAGATTCAACTTCCTAATGATCTTCCCATTGAAATACCAGGGAACACACACACACACACATACACAGGCACATGAAATATTGCAGTGATGTTGGTAATAAAGGATCTTCTGCAGCCATAAATTGCTTTCTTGAAACTGCTTCCTAAAGGAATTGAGGAATGAAGAAAGTTCACTCATTTTTAAACATTTTTTAAGGAGTAATATGTCAAGGAAAGAGAAAACGAGTAAGGGATTTTTCCTTACCCTGTGATATAGCTTCACATTAGAAACTTGGGATTGATGCCGCTGAGCAGATATCCTGAGAGATTATCCTCCCTGTACCCTGGGAAGCAAGCATCCCGAGTATCCCCTGCATTTGGTCCTGCCTCACACTCTTCCCTGACCCAGCAATACCACTCTTTTTTTTTTTTTTTTCTGTTTCTTCCTTGTGGTGCAGGGGACTGAACTCTGGGTCTCACATTGTAGGCCAGGGCTCTTCCACTGTGTATAGCATGCATTCCCAAGACTACAGCTCTCAGGAAAGCTGAGCAAAAGAGGGTGAAAGGGAAAGGACTACTCCAAGACAGAGGAAGTCAGCAGGAGCTGGGGTGACCAGGATGGTAAGGGGATTTCATACCTTCCTTAAATATGGATTTTAAAAGTTTCTCAAAATAAGTCAATTTTCTAGTTCTGAAGCTTTGGTCCAATAGAGCTGCCCTAAAGGGTCAACCTAATGTTGACCATTTGTTTAGGAGCTGTGTATGACTTGTCCTTGTCTCCTTGTGAGATTGATTCTCACAACATCAGGAAAGATGGTGACAGGAACCACAGGGAGCATTGACATCCTGGCTAGGGCTCTCCCCAATCCACCTGAGAACCCAGGAATACACAGTTAACGTGAGCCTTATGCAGCACAAAAGAATGCGTTCCTTGCATATACAGAGGGAAACCAAAGCTGTGGAAATTATTTACTAAAGGTGACAAGAGAAGAATTTGGATAATATTTTCTCTTCACTCTCAATACTGTCTGAGATAACATGACTTGTCCAATGGAACATTCAGAAGGGAATTACAAATAAAAGTTTAAGCATCAGAATGACTAACTTCCTGTTGGCATGATTGGAAACAGAATAAAATAGATAAATGCCTTTAGTACACAGGCTAGAAGGGGTTCCCCAGTTACAATACCAGGTTCAGTCATTAAGGCTTTTGTACACATGTGAGATCTCAACAAATGAACCTTCCATACAAAGAAGGCTAATGGTCCTCAGAACAGAAGAACCGTGTAGATCTTGTCCTCAGGATGCCTTGCATGGGGTAGGGGTGTGTCTTTTCCTGCCTCTGGCTCTGCCAGTGTTTATCTGAATTTTATATCCAACAGAACAATTTGCTGTCAACACTTTTCCTGGTACATTTTTGTGCACAACAGCTTTCTGGGAGTTACAGTCTTTGTGTGGCGGGGTAGGAGGCAGGGGGCATTTTGGTTTCTTTGAAAACTGTACTTGCTTTGGCTCAGCAACCTCTTGCTTAGAAAAGTGTCCCATGGATTTCACACACCAGTGTCATGACATGTGTTTTACTCAGCTTTTTTACCACTGTGACTAAAAGACCTGACCAGGACAATTGTAGAGGAGGCAACGTTTATTTAGGGGCTCATAGTTTCAGAAGTCAAAATCCATAGGTAGCTGGCTCCTTCCTAAGGGCTTGAGGTGAGGCAGAACATCATGGTGGAAGACTGTGGTGGAAGGAAGCAGCTCACAATCATCAGGAAACATAGAGACTGGTGACAGGAACCACAGGGAGTATTGACAAAGCCATACCCCCCAGTGCTCACCTCCTCCAGCCACACCCTACCTGCCTCCAGTTTCCACTCAGTTAATCCCTACCAGGGGATTACTTCACTAATTGGTTTAATACTCCTATAATCCAATCATTTCTCCTCTTACCCTTCTTGCATTTTCTCACACAGGAGCTTTTGGAGGTACCTCACATCCAAACCATAAAAACATGGATGTATGGGATCAGCCCAGAAACACTGTTTGAACTAGTGAAAAACTAGCAACAGCCCAGAGATCACCATTCAGTGGCTGATGGAAAATTCCACACCATGGAGTTTTGTATAACAATGAACAAAGAAATGAGGTGACTGCTGATCAACCAATAGAGCAAAATGTAGATAGACGGTCAAGAGGTGAGAAACAGGAGTTGCAGAACAGTGAATCAAACGTGCTGGGGATCTTCCATGGGCTCCACCTTCTCCATTCTCCATTCACACCCCTCAGGGCTGAACTGCTCACATCGTGTCAAACTACATTCTTGCCTCTGATTGGAACCCAGACTGAGACCCGAGGGAAGAAGTAGAGGACAGAATATTATTTCCCTAACTCCCTCTCTGGCCACTAGGGGCATCCCTTGAAGTGGGTCCTGTGAGGTAGCCCTCTCCACTCTTCTCCCACCCCCCAACCCCGTCGTCACCAAGTCCGATAACCACTCTCTTGGTCCTAGGGAAAGCAAGGTACCCACCCTCCTACAAGGTAAATCTCTGGGTGCTGCATTTGCCCCACAACTGTATACCTAATTCAGTTATTAAACTTCTCCTGACTTTTAAAATTTGAGTGAACTATGTGTTTCATGCTATGACCTGAACTGATACAGGTAATAAAATCACATTTTTTCATGTCAGCAGGTTTACATGATTTCATTAAGACATATTTTGAAAGCATTTATTGAAGTTTCAGTGTATCATGAGGGTGACTTTGTATTTGTAGGAGTTGTTTCAAAATTCCCCCAAATAAAACTTGATGAATGAAACTAATATCTGTGATTTAAAATTTTACTTATATTGTGTGTATATGAACTTCCTTAAGGTTATCCGTTACTGATACTTTACTTCTGCTTCCTGGAAGGATATTTTTCAGCATATTCCATTACAGCATGACATCTGATACGTAAGAGTTATTTTCATGCTCTGCCTGTACTTAATTGATGGATTTCAGTTCTCCATGTGGACATTTTGTTTTGTGTCTGACTTTGGAATCCAAGTTTTGCTACTTCAAAATATAGCACTCCTTTGGGAGCTGGGGTCATTATAGTAAAACCAAGTGGGACACAAGTTCAACTATTTTCCAGAATAATCAGAGAAATACGAGAGTATATGTTGTTGTTTTTTTTTTTTTCACTTTCAGACTTTTACTCCCATAAAATAACACATGATAATTAGGATAATTATACCTTTTAGTAAGTAAATTTTCTGTTGAGGACCCATTTAACTGGCTATGTAATACTTTGAGTTATTTTATTCTTGATTTTATACCACCTCCACATTTGCTCGGACAACATAAAGTCTCTGCTGGTGGAATATGATGGAAAAACATTTTTTTTTCCAGTTTCAAGAAGAATTATTCAAATGAAAAAGAACAGAAACTAACATTTTAACAGTGTGTCTTATTACTTCCTTGGTAGTTTAACAAGCATGTACCCAACTTTTGACCCGGGGTACTGCAAGGCAAAGATGACACCGTATCTTTGGGAAGCTCAAAATTTGGTTAAAATAGCAACAATAACTTTTATTGTCTAGAGGAAAAAATGTTTGTAAGCCCGTGGAGTACAGAGACCTCTTTCAAGGAAAACAAAGATGATTTAATTATAGTGCTGTGTAAGTATAAGCAAGTATAACTAGTATAACTAATAATGCTCTATTAAATGCCTTAAGATTATGGCTTTATGCTATATAAAAACTGAATGTGTAAATTAAATAAAAAAGAAAACTACAATTTAAAATACATGAAATTAACAACATTGCTTTTAAATGATGATTTGCATAAATCACATTGCCACGTGGAGAAGAAATTTGGGCCACTGACTATGCTCAGGTATTGCTCAGTTTCGATTCTTTCATTCTTGTGGACAGAATGGTGACTCCGTTCCTGCATCATATGTCCCTGCTCGGCTCTAACTATGGTGGATCCTTCACCCCACAGTTTGCCATCTCACAATTTGTATCCATGTGCCTTGAAAGCATCTTTGAATAATAAAGTCTGACTTGATCAGAAATATTGTATTTTCCCCCATAAATTATATATGATCTGCACTACCCATGCCACCCTATTCGTATATGGAAGCTCTGTGTGTCCCTCAGTGTTGAATTATAGTTGGTGGGGCTCAGTTTTTCTCATTCCTTACCAAGAAAGGTTGGGTTGTTATTTCCATTAGGCCACAGCAGTTCTCTGAGACCACAGGTTTAAACTCATTAAGGTTCCAGAACACAAATGCTTAGTTTCTTAATTGCCAATTTCAACTTCTTCATTGCTTGTTACTTGGCGCCTCATATTTCATTTGTGGAATGGCCTTCTGGAACACCTAAACACTGGGACCTCCCTGAGCAAGAAATGTTATCATGTAAAGAAAAAGCAAATACAATCTGAGAAATGACTTGTGCAACCTGCAATAAAAATAATTGTTCTGCCTATTTGTGCTTACTGGAAATAATTATGGCAACTGGATGATATAAACTTCAATGCTTTAAAGAAACGTGCATAGGACTGACCCTAAGTGTACATTTACATGAGGGTATCTGAATATGTCTATGAATTTGCATGCATATTATTTATATGCCTATATCTGTGTATTTATAAGATAAAGTAATATCAAGTAAACCCACAATAGACTGGGAAAATTCACTCTTGACAGGATTTGTGCTGACTGGTGATCTGCCTTCTGCAAATCCACTTTTATGTCATAGCTCGCTCACTTTTTCATGTAAAGCAGCATAGAAACAAGCAACATTGAAGATCAATGAATGGAGTCAGGGAATATTATAAACATTTCAGTGAAACACTGAGGAAAACGTAAAATCATGCTGCACATTAAATTTTGAAATGATTAGCTAACCTACACTCATGTTAACACAGAAAAAATGTAAAATTCATACTCACATTGCTGTGGATTATGACTGAAAAATTGTGCATGGGAAGTATCTGAGATCAACTCCTATCTGGCTCTCCACTTACCTGTCTAATCTCATGTACTGTTACTTCCTTTTTTGCTCTCAGGGCCCTAGGTACTGAATCTCACACAGTTAGCCAAATGCTGTGAGCTGTCTTTCACCAAAGGACTTTCACAAACACCACTTTTTCAGTCTGAAGAGCTCTCCATTTCTCATTCTTTTTTAAAAAAATTGTTTTAATTAGTTATGATAGTAGAATGCATTTATGCACTTTGATATATTATACATAAATGGGCTATAATTTCTCATTTCTCTGATCGTACATGTTGTAGAATCACATTGGTTATGCGGTCATATATAGATACATAGAGTAATAATGTCTGTTTTTTTGTACTATCCTTCCTATCCCCATATACCCTCCCCTCCTTTCCCTTCACTCCCTTGTACCTAATATAAGGTAATTCAATTTTTCGCTAGTGCTCCCACCCTGTGAATTAGCATCCACATATTAAAGAAAACCTTTGGCCTTTGGTTTTGGGGGATTGGCTTATTTTGCTTAGCATGATATTCTCCAACTCCATCCATTTACCAGCAAATGCCATAATTTCATTCTTCTTTAAAGCTGAGTAATATTTCATTGAATATATATGCCACATTTTCTTTATCCATTCATCTATCGAAGGACACCTGGGTTGGTTCCATAGTTTAGCTATTGGGAGTTGAGCTGCTATAAACATTGATATGGCTGCATCACTGTGGTATGCTGATTTTAAGTCCATTTTTAAGAGGTCAAATTTGACTGATTCTTTATGGTTCAGATTAAAAAGAACGTCCACTCTGTGCCTCCTTGCTTTTTGCTAACACCCCCCAATATATAACAATATAACAACTTCTATGTTGGCCCACACTGCTCAGGTGGTGCACTTATCAAAGCACCTAACCACTGTCTCATACATGCCTGTTTTGCTGTCTGTATGCTATCGGGATCAAATCCATTTGAGCAGGGAGACAATACACTTATTTCCTCAGTCTGAGCTCAACTTGCTTTCAGTGCTTAATGACTATTTGCCCAATGACTGAAGAGTCAATGACTGGATGACTCTATTTCCTGACTCATTTGAGTTTGGAAGGACAGATAAACTAAGCAAGTTAATTTTAGCACGCCCCATTGATAGCCTAACTTTGTTGGTGTCTAAAGCACAACTCTGGCTCTGATGTTTCTGAAATGTCCTCTTTCTCTCTCAATACTGATAGCCCAGGCTAGTTTGGAATGTTTGTGTGGCTCCAAGACTCTGATTCCTTGGGCAGGGAACCAATAGACCAGGTCAAGTGAACTTAAGTTGGACTGGACACAGATCTTGGACACACTGTCACTAGAATATGTCTTTTCTTGAGCTTCTGAGCCAGTCCAGCCCCAATATTTTGGTGTTTTCTTGAAGTATTATGTACACTCATTGCAGTAAATTTGACATTTGGAATCAAGATGATGTACTCAAAACAGATTTTTTTTTTTTTTTTAAGAACAGAATCTTCTATTTAAAGGAAAGCATTAAAATGAATAAAGAAAAAAAGCCATACTGAGATCTAAAGATGTGCTAATAGAAAATAGAAGTCACCCTTTATACATACACACTGATATTTTCTTTTTACAAAATAGGATTATACCATTAATGCACACAGATATTTTATTTTTACAAAAATAGGACTATACCGTTAATGATACTTACTTTTAACTTTCACTTACAATATCCTATAGGTCAATGCATTCATATTTTTTTTTTAAGAATTGAAAGTATTCAGTTTTCCATTTTGTTATTTATATACATTTTGGTTCTTTTGAGTGTTTTGTTTTTTATTTGCAACTGTGTTGTAGTGGAGAGTCTTGTCTCTATGTGCATGTATTGTCATTAAATACTGTTTTTCAATAGTATGTTTTTTTAAAAATTTTCTTTATTTTTTCTAAATTGTTACACATGACAGCAGAATGCATTACAATTCTTATTACACATATAGAGCACAATTTTTCATGTCTCTGTACACAAAGTACAGTCACATCTTTTGTGTCTTTATACATGTATTTAGGATAATGATGTCCATCTCATTCCATAGTCTTTCTTACCCCCATACCCCCTCCTTTCCCCTCCCTCCTCTTTGCCCTATCTGCAATTTCCTCCATTCCTCCCATGCCTCCCCCGCACCTCATTATGGATCAGCATCCACATATCAGAGAAAACATTCAGCCAGTAGGATTATTGGGTAGTAAGAAATGAATCTGTGTATTTTAGCATCAAATCGTCCTCCAAAAAGATTGCATCTCACATACTTCCATAATATATAGGATTTCCTTGTTCCCACATTACTACCAGTGCTGGCTCTTTTCAACTAGCTAATCAATTAATTTGAGATGTAAAAATGCAATTGTGTTGCTGTAGATTTGAAATATCTTCGTATATAATAGTTGGCTATTTGAGTTTGTTTTTCAGTGGGTTGCCAATTCATGACTTGCATTGATTTTCAATGAAACCTGAAATCATCAAAACTTATTTTTCATCTCAGTAAATTTTTGGAATTATTAGCATATTGATTCTATGTGTGTATTAGTGATATTTTTTTCCATTATGTTTTTCACCAGAGCATTTTAAAATATGTTCTGTAGTCATATGTTCCTGTTTTTTGACTAAGAAGTCTCTTTTCATTCCAAAAGTAAAACTGAGAGAAATGATGAGATAGATACAGAAAGAAACAGAGCAAGAAGGGAAAGAAGTAGAGAGAGGAAGAGGAAGAGAAGGAAAGAGGAAGGGAGAAAGATGATGTTGTGGAGGAGGTAGAAAGGACAACCTGAAGAAGAAAATAATTATCTCCACATTTTTTGGTAATAATTTGATTATTTTATTATTTTGATTTATATATGTCTTTAGATGGGAGTTTTTTTCCTTTTCAATATCATATGATTTGGGGATCTAATGTAGGCATTCCCACTGGATACAAAATGACCCTAACATAATTTATCATTTAATTTCTTTGTTCCTTCTCTTCTGATTTTAAATGCTACCTTATATTATAGTTCTTATAAACTTTCACCAACTTTGTGGGTTAGAACTTATTATAACACTATCATTGTAATTTGGATTTGTCATACTCTAATTGAGAATGATGATTAAATTAGTAGGTTTAAAATTTTGAACGAGATGCTTGATGCCTTCCTAAATAAATCTAAATTTCAATGGGTGTTCTAGACTTTAAAAATATTATTGGAACATATTTACCTAAATTAATTTTGGAATTTTCAACCCAAATTTAAAATTAAAATTTATGTGTAGTTTTCCATGTCCTTGGCGAGTTTCAATATCAAGGTTCTATTTGTAAAGATGCATTTGGAAGCTTTCCATCTCTGCCACCCCTTACTTGGGAATAGCTTAAATATTGTCCATGAATAATAGTTCCTAGGACTCCATCAAGGCCTGCTCTTTAAGGAATATAAATCTCTTCATTCTAGACCTTGACAAAACAAGAAAATTCATTCATTTACTAAACACTGCGTGTCTGGTGCTGTGCTAGGTGATGGGATTAAAGCTGATCCCTTATAGGGGATCACATCTGTCATCGTGTCTATTTGACATCTCTGCTTGGGCATTCTGGCTCTGAATCTTGGTCAGGTGCTTCCCAGCAATGTGACCCTAAACATGTGCTTTAATTTCATGAGTCTCTGTTTCTTACCTAAAAAATACACCTTATATAGGATTGATTGGAAATTTAATCACTGAGTTCAGCATTGAATAAGTGCTAACTGGGTATTAGCAATTGGCACATAAAATAGACTTTTACCTCTAAAAAATGTGATTAGTCTCTTAGTACGGTAATCTCTTCTGGTTTCTAACAAGTGGAGACATAATTTGATCAGGGGATAGAGCATCAGGGAGCTCTTTGAGGAATAACACGAAATACCAATAGATTGAACTTAATCTAAGCAAATTCACAAAGTGACTCAAAAGAAGCCACAATTGTACACTCATTATCATACTGATGATAGTATCAGGTACCAATATTTAAATAAATTTTATAACAGGGAAATAATATTAAACAATAATTATCTATTTCTTCTGCAAATTTGAAAAATAAAAATCAATCGCTATTTTATTTTACCTGTGGACTCCAGAAAAGAGAGGAATTTGTAAGCTTCTGATCCAGAGCTATCTTGGCCATGTCCATTATAAGGTCCTTGCTTAACATCTGGATGACCATCTTAAGTGACAGCCACCATTTTAAGGAAAAAGCTTTACTTTCCTGCCCAAGGATGTTTCTGAGAAAGGCTCACCACTTCCTCATACCAACCGGACTCTTACCCACCTGCATTAGGACCCGCCCAGCTCTGATTCCTGAGCCTCCCCCATAGAAGTCCCAGAACTCAAACTCCTTTTGCCTTTCTCTCCTATAGAGAGATGGCCTTTATTTGTCAGCTGTGACAAATAAACTCTTGTGTGTATCTCTGCCTGGTCTCCATCTTTCATTTCCTGCTTACTGTCTCTTGTTCCTCGTTCTCCCTTCATCCATAAAGTAAAGAAACTTTAGCTTTCTTCCCCTTTCTTTTTGCAGAAAACTAAGGATAGGGATTACATCATCAGCTCAGATAAATCTTATTTTACCTATTAGATAAAACCCTGGAATATTGCTGTGAACCCATGCTTTGGATATCAATCCTTACATAACGGTGCAAGGAAACCAGCATTTAAAGGAAATAAAAAAATGCTTCGTGGAAGCTTACATAAATCAATGTCCCCTTTGTTTATCTAAAAGAGCAAACTCTTTCCACTTCTTTCTTCCTGATTTACAACTTCTTGTTTATGGATTGTCTCAATGTGTTTCCCTGGAATAGGGAAGGATGGGTTTTCATAAGACTTCGTAGTTCAAAGCCTGGACAGGCTGGTTCTAGCTGTGTGACACTCAACCTGGTTCCTGCAGGTGATACTCTGCTTTATTTTCCTCCATGCAATTCCACAGAAAGTTGTGATTTTTCATAACAGAAAGGGGTTGACATGGAGAAGAATCTTCTGTTCTCAGAAAACCTTCTGTTAGACCCAGGCACATCTTGCCTACCTGTCCTCATTTCCAGATACAAGAGCCTGTCCTAATTTGAGAGGCATAATTTTTCTTTCCTCAGGGGTCTCTCTCAACATGCCCTGCCTGCCAGAGGCATCCTGTACCAGTTACCAGGAAACAATGGCTGCGCTGCAGTCACCAGGGTGAGCCTGAGCCTTCCCCACCCACCAGGCAGCTGTTGCAGACTTCTCCTTCCCTGGAGAAGCAGCAAACAGCCAGTCTCTGGTGTTATTTGATCTGCATTTCTCTTTGAGGGCTTCTTTCTGAGGGAAACAGCTGCTCCTCCTCCCCCCCTGGGCTTTGCACACAGATTAAAAACTCAGTAGTTATGGAACAAAGACTATGGAAATAACTAGAGCCAGTGAGTTATTTAACTCAGGAGGCCAACTGTGGTTCTTTGATTTGGAATAAATGCCTGAAACTTTTAACAGGTATTTGAGTGTTCCTCTGCCTTTGGACTTGCTTAGTACAACATGCTGGAAATTAAAAAACAGTAGATTTCCATTTATTTCTGGGAGAGGTAGAGCCCAGGGAATTCCACTTTATGAATTTCTGTTCCCTCTTCTTCATGATGAAATCTTTCCTGAATTGAGGTTTGTGTTCCTATAAAATTAACTGCAAATTTCCATTTGTTCACTTACCTCATTGTATGAAAAGGTCTCTTTCACACCTGCTTCCTCTTTCTTCCCACAAGTTTGCCCCTTTTTTTTTTTTTGGCCCTTTTCAGTCTTCAACCCCTACCTAGCATGTTGCTTTGGACAGAAGAGACATTCATTTCTTACTGTTGAGTGATTGCATAAAGGAAAGAAGGAAGGAAGATCAGTTATTTTCAAAATTATGGTGTGCATATCTCTGGAAAACACTAAAGAAGATCAAAACAAATTTGATGTATTTCCTGAGGGCACACTCTATTTCTGGCTAACATTCTGAATGGTGTGCATGTTAATTTATCCATGCACCCATACACTTCTCTTTTAAAGTCATTTCTATTATTTATTCCCAATTTACAGATGAGGAAGCTGAGAGGCTGGGTTAGGATGTGAGAGATGAAAGGGAAACACTGATCACTTGGTTCCAGAGTGTGTGTGCTCTTAGATGTCATGTTGCTTAGAATTTTAGCCTAAGCTGCTTTGCCTGTTTTTCAAAAATGTTTATTTTAGAGAGAAAGATTTTGAAAAACTTAATAATTTGGGGACACAATGAATTTATGATCAGGAAAGTGTAAATGAACTATTTGTATAACCAAAAGCTCCGTCCCTGTCCCCAATATCAATCAATGCCAACTTAATAATGACGAAAGGGTTTTGAGAAAAAGAAAAAAGAAGGTTTATTGCTTTGCTAGCAAAGGAGAAATACAGGACAGGGGACTCCTGTCCCAAAGGCTGTGACTTTCCCTATTAGGAAGGTGGGGGGTGCTTAAAGAAACTTCAAGGGTTACATTGCAGGTGTGCTCTGGTAGGGGGTCCCAGGGCACCCAGATGGCTGTTAGGATTCACTTATTAATTTGGGAGATATTCACTTCCCAGATCCTCAGCAGACATCTCCTTCCTGTAGTGAGTAGGTTCAAGGGTAATTAACTAGGGGAGAGGAGGGAGATAACAGTGTTTCCCTAATCTTGTCAGGTAGGGGAAGAGGAGAGAAGGGAGAGGAAAAACATTAAAAAAATTAATAAACCTTAGGGCAATGAGGCTCTATTCAGAAGGTGAAGGGACCACTGTTACACCTGAACTAAAATCCACTTCTAAGGTGAGAAGACACAAAAGATGGTGGAAGTATGGGAAAAGAATGGAAAATGGAAAAGATTCCCTCAATTCCATAGACTCTGGTTGTTTCCAGGAAGGGTAAAGGAATAGGCACAGAAGGCAGCATTGAACGAAGACGGTAGGGCCAGGAGATGAAGAATTTAACTGTAAAAGGTGATTTAGTCCAAGAATGAATGACCAAATCAAAGAGGGCCTCTGTTGTCTGCTAAAATAAAGAGGAACTTTTTTTTTCTTGCCATGGCCTGGTCTCTGGATGCCCAGTGACATTCCCTTAGCAAGGCAAAGGCAAATGATGTGGTTTCAGTGAGGCTGTGGCAAGAGGGCTTTGAGTTTCTCTTAGAGTGCTGTGATTGCCTCCTGGGGTAGTTGAGGGGCCGCTAGGCCATGAGGCCATCAGTACAGTTGAAAGCCATGGTTCTAATTCCAGGCATTTGCGTGGTTGGTAAGTGGGGTTGATGATCTCAGGGCTGAAGATGCCAAGTCTGACCCTGCTGGGGCACAGGAAGTACCCTTTGTTCAAGTCCAGGTCACTGAGGCGGCAGTTTAGCTATGACATGGATACCAGTCCTGGAAATCAGAATCAGGTCCCCTTTCCCCTGATGTTAAAGATCAAACACCTGAGAAATGCCAAAGCAAGCATAGAAAGCAAGTTTTATTTAAGCAAGAGACAGAACAGAGATAGCAGACTTCTCTGGAGAGATGTCAGGGTCCAGAGCTGGGTAACTGTGGGAGGGGGTGGTCTTGTGTCTTTTATAGATCTCAGATTTTCTTCCCCTCCCTCTCTCCATTGCTCAAGGGCAGGAAAAAGCAGCCCAGAGGGTAAACATTAGCTACTCATTGCATCTGGAAGGAGTGATTCCCAGGAGTGTTAGCAACCAGTTATGTGTGTGTGTGTGTGTGTGTGTGTTAGCAAACCATTTCCTTTTGTTTGATAATTAGCCCTCATCTTTCTGACCCAATTGTTTATTATCTACACTGACTGCCTGTCCTTTGCCCATGTCTCAACATCAGGCAAGACCCAGTACCAAGATTTGAGTTAAAGCAAAGTTCAGGCAAGCGGGTAATCCAGACCTGTTGATCTCATCTAAGGCTTAGATATTATTTATAAGTAAATGTGAAATTTATCACACGATTAGTACAAAGTCCAGGATGGATCATTACACTATATGTGAAGTGGTACATTCGTTCGTTAAAGGGAGACAGTAATAGGTGAAAGCAGTGTGTATAAAACTCAAGCAACACCTTCAAAAAGAGAGTGATAACAGTGAATAAGCCAATAGAAGATATAAAGACAAATCATGCAAAGACTTACTACAAAAGAAGACATGGAAAAGAAGAAACAGTGGATAATATAGAAGAAGAAACAAATTAAAAAAAAAGTAGGTCTAAATTAAAAATATCAGTAGAATCATTCAGCGTAAGCCCTTGATCATACCATAAATAAAGGGCAGGATAAAATGGCAAGCTGCTACTATATGTTAGTGATAAGAAACTCACTCTAAATCTAAGGATGAATACAGCTAAAACATACTAACAATCAAAAGAAAGAAAATCAAAAGAAAGCTGGAGTGGCTATGATATTATTAAATAAAATATATTGAGTGTAAAAATATATTATCACATATAAGGTCCTTGCTTAGCATCTGGATGGCCATCTTAAGTGACAGTCGCCAACTTAAGGAAAAAGTTTTGCTTTCCTGCCCAAGAGCCTTTCTGAGAAAGGCTCAATACTCCCTCATACCAACCCAACCCCTAATCACTGGCATTAGGATCCACCCAGCTCTGATTCCTGAGTCTCCCTGATAAAAGTCCCAGAACCCAAGCCTGTTTGCCTGTCTCTGCTATAGAGAAATGGCCTTTATATATCAGCTCTGCCTAGTCTCCTTCTTTTATTTCTCACTTACTCATCTCTCATTCTTTACTTTCCCTTCACCACAGAGAAAGGTGCTTATCTCATAATGACCAAGGATCAGTTAGTGAAAAAAAAGTAATAATCCTAAACTTTTATTCTCCTAATGAAGTTCAACTACATTAAGCAAAACCAAAAGAACTGAAAGGAGAAATTTACAAATTCAGAATTTTGAATTCCTTTTCTCAGATATTTTATTAGCTAAATAAATAGAAAATTAGAAATAATAGGAAAGACTTAAAGAATATTGTTAATTGGCTGAATCTAGTTCACATTTTAAAAATACTCTATCCAGAAACAAACGAACAAAAAAACCCACAGTGTTCAAGAGAATGAAATACAATTTTGTGTCATAAAATGTTTCAATGAATTTTGAAAGATTCACAGCATGCAAAGATTTCAATAGAATTAATTAGAAATCAATAACAGAAAGATCTCTGGGAAATTTCCAAATATTTGACAACTAAAAAACATATTTCTAAGTTAACTATGGGTTAAAGACAAAATCAAAAGTTAAATTTAAAAATCATTCATTGTTACATGAAATTGAAACATTAAATTGAAACAATTAAAAATGTATGACATGCAACTAAAACTGTATTAGAGGGAAATTTTTAGCACTAAGTATTATATTAGAAAAGAGACTTTGATTAGCAATTTCAAATCACATATTAAGAAATCAAAAGAAGAACAGAAATAACAACAAACCTAAAGCAAGTTCAAGGAAGGAAATAATGAAGATAAGAGATATAAGCAATAAAATAAAAATAGAAAAATAATAGAGAAAAATAAATGAAACCAAATTCTAGTTCCTTAGGATTATTATAATTGTTAAACATGTCTCCAAATTAATCAGTTAAAAAAAAGACAGCAGGAAATTGTTACTATCAGGAATAAAAAGGAGACATTATGACGTATATAGATATTGAAACAAGTAGGTATTATTAATAGTCTTATGCCATTACATTTGACAAAGCACATGAAAGAGACAGTTTATTTGAAAGACATTGATATCAAAACTTACTCAAATATAAAACCACAGTATCTCTGTCTATTAAAGAAACAGAGAATTGCAGACCCAGCTGGATTCACTGATGAATTCTACCAAACATTTAAAGAGTAATAGTACCAATTTTATGCAATCTCTTCTAATAAATTTGAAAAGACTACTTAGCAACTCAACCAGCATTTTCCTGATTCCAAAACTAGAACACTACATCACAAGGAAAGAAACCTAAGTACTCATAACTTTCATAAATATTCATGAAGGAATTATTGACAAAATTTTAGTAAATCAAACAATTTATTAAAAGAAAACTGCATTATGACCAAATGAGGATAATCCTGGGAATACAAGATTAGTTGAACATTAAAAAACTAATTAACATAATTCACTATTTCAAGAGACTAAAAACAACCCATGATCATCTCCATGGATCTAGAAAAAGCATTTGTTAAAATTCATGCTGGGCTCTATGGCTTATGCCTGTAATCCCACCAGCTCCCAAGGCTAAGGCAGGAAGATCACAAGTTCAAAGCTAGCCTCTGCAAAAACGAGGTGCTAAGCAACTTAGTGAGATCCTGTCTCTAAATAAAATACAGAAAAGTGCCAGGAATGGGCTCAGTGGTCGAGTATCCCTGAGTTCGATCCCCAGTACACCCCCCAAAACAAAAATTCATAAAACCTTCCAGATAAAAACTCTTATCAAACCTGGAAGTGGAGTAAATAATCTTACCTTCCTAACAAGCATCCCCAAAAGCTTAAGCTAAAATCAGTTTTGATGGTAGAAGACAGAAAACTTCCTTCCAGGATAAAGAACAAAGCAGAATGTCTCCTGTCACCAGGAGATTCTGGCTTGTGTGATGAAACAATGAAAACCAAATGAAAGGCATCTAGGTTGGAAAGAAGTAAAATTATTTTTTTTTTTGTGGAGACATAATCATCTGCAATTTCACAGGATCTACTAAAAAGATATTTGAACAAACAAGTTCCAGTCAGGTTGCAGGATCAATAAGATCAATATAGAAAGATCAAATGTGTCATTGATGCACATAGCAAACTTTGGTCAACTTCATTCCCCAGTTCTTTTCCCTTCATCCTCCCTTTTGGTCCTCTGTGATTATTCTACTGATCTCCCTTTTATTTTCGCAAGATCACCTTCTTTAATTCCTTTTTCTCTCTGGCTTCCATATATAGGAAAAAAACATTTGACCCTTGACTTTTTTTTTTTTTAAGAGAGAGAGAGAGAGACAGAGAGAGAATTTTAATATTTATTTATTTATTTTTTAGTTTTCGGCAGATACAACATCTTTGTTTGTATGTGGTGCTGAGGATCAAACCTGGGCCGCATGCATGCCAGGCAAGCGCGCTACCACTTGAGCCACATCCCCAGCCCTACCCTTGACTTTATTTGAGTCTGGTTTATTTCATTTAGCATGATGTTCTCCAGTTCCATCCTTTTACCAGAAAATGGCATAATTCCATTTTTCTTTATGGCTGGTTAGAATACCATTTTGTATATAGCACCATTCTTATATTGATGGACATTGTGGATTATGCTGCTATAAACATGAGTATGTATGTAGCATTATACTACTTTTAGTTCTTTTGGATAAGTACCAAGAAGTGTTATAGTTGAGTCATATGGTGGTTCTATTCCCAGTTTTCTGAGGAAACTCCATATTGAATATATCACAGTGCATTCCAATTGTATATACAACTATAATGTACCAATTAAAAATAAATAACTAGAAAGAGAACAAGTAGAGGAAGGGTATTGAGAGAGGGAGGAGGAGAGAAAAGGGGGTAGTAATGGAGATTGAAATGGAGAAATATATGGTGTATACATTTATGAATATATTAGAATGAACTACTATTATGTATAACTACAATGCACTAAAAAGGTAATAAAAACGACCTGTATCTTCTTATGTTAGAAACAAATAATCTGAAAGTGCCTTTTGCCATAGCATCAATAATTGGAATTCTTAGAAACAGTTCTTCAAATACTTTCCTATATCTCTCTAAGTTAAGCACCTCAAGGAGTGAATTATCCTCAGCACCTTCTTCACTTCTTCCCTCTCCACCTACTTATCTGTCCAAGAGAATTCACATTTCTGCCCTGAAAACTTCATCAATATCATGCTCATCCAGATCACCAGCGCCCTGCATTCTCACAAATACATGGTCCATTTAAAATAATTATCTTTCTTTCCGAATCTCTGTATTGCAACTCTCTCCTGATTCTTTTAATACCACCTGAAAAAATTCCTATGTATTACCTGGATCACTGCCCCAACCAGTGCAGCCAAACTAGCAGATTCCTTTGAAGGGTGATGGGAAATTAGAAAAATAAAGACTCATGTGCACAGATTTTTGAAGGTAACAACTGGGATTGGGTTGAGCACTGCTCTCTCATGGAGAAGCAGTCCTAAAGAATTATGCCAGCAATCTTTATTTTATATATATATTTAATCAGATAAAAGAATGATTATTCTTTGTATTCATGAAATTTACAGAGTTAGCAACATTATGCAGTTTATTCCTCATTTACATCATGGTTACAATGTGCAGTGTTAGGAGCTTTGTGTAGCTCTCAAGAAAGTTCATTGTTTAAAGTTACTGTTATGTAGGCAGGTTCAGGAGCTGCAGAGCTGGTGAAACATTGTGGTTGTCTAGTAAAAGAGTTTCTTTATTCCTAGGAGCTGTGTGCCTGAGATCAAGGTCGAGGTTGATAAGACTCTAGCATAGAGCCTCCTCATGAAGGGCATTACCATAGCAACTAAGCATCCTGCACCTTTACCCAGAAACTTTTCCAGGCACCAAGTATGCCACAGCTACGAAGTCTTCAGGGACCCCAATTTCAATTTCAGACACTGCTCTCCCATTCACTGTCACTGCTTTCCACAAACCACAGTCAAAACTTTCCCCATGATTGTGACATTACAAGGAGCATAAACAGAGATAAACACTGAATTATGTTTTTGAATACATATATGAACTTATATGGTAGAGAGAATATATAAAAAATAATTCATATTCTTGGGGAAATACATGTGTTTTCTGTTCAGATGTGGTATGGCAACCTGGAGCAGGGATGGCATTATATCAGAAGGGAGGAGCATGAACAAAATATGGAAACAAGTACGTAGTTATGTCAGTAAACTATATGGCCTTCGGTTTTTGAAGGACTGAGCACCTAATCCATATTTTCCCTGTCTTCCTGCTGTCATCTGTGATGTAAAAAGTCAGAATGGTTGAATGACTCAGAAAACATCTTTAGCTCATATTCAATGATCTCCCACATCCACATCTTGGACCAGGCAGTCACTGGGATTTATTTCCTGCATCTAAATCACATGTTTATTATTTTTCAGTTTCTGGTTAGAATTTCTTATCATTTCAGCAATCTCCCTGAGTGTCTTCTATCTTCCCCATTCTTTGGCCTCCCAAACACCTTGCTCCCTCAAATTACTCTTTATTCTGCATCTTCTACTTCTACTCTCTTCGATATCCATTCTAAAATCCATGAGGCTTTGTCTCCATCACTGTTTTGACAATGTTCTCAGTTATTTCATCTCTGTAGCCTTCAGGCATGTCTCTACTTATGTGCTCACAATTTTCAGTGCTTCAGAACTGATTTGACTTCCGGAGAAGTAAACACCAACAAAGATACAGCAAGTAAACTTGTGCACACTCAGGACATATGTATGTAAGCTAATGTGTGATCTTAATCTCTCTCTGTGTATATACGCCTATGTATGTGTGTATCTATATGTGATCCATGCACACTGTTGGGGATATTCATGTGCTCAATTCAGAATCTGCTTTTACCTGATGTAGGGGGAACTGGGAAAACATCTTCATGTTTGGAACACTGGTTAGTATGATATGTGTGTGTGCAAAAGTTATGGTCTCTGTGAATGAGATATTTTGTGTCAAGCACAATTGACTTTATCATTATCATTTCTGCAGAGAATTCACTTGCCCTGGAGAGGGCTAGATGGACACTGATGATAATTGTTTCTCAAAATTCTTCTGTCCCAGTGTTTCTCAGTCTCACCGATTGCAGCTTCTTTGATCATTCATATTTAGGGATGCATTTCCATTGTCACTCAGAATGTTCTAAAACCTTTCTGGTCTAGAAACATTTTGTCTCTGTGAGTAACTTTGC
The DNA here is from genome assembly GCF_048772815.1 of Callospermophilus lateralis. Lineage (NCBI taxonomy): Eukaryota > Metazoa > Chordata > Mammalia > Rodentia > Sciuridae > Callospermophilus > Callospermophilus lateralis. The sequence continues at coordinate 199,070,078 of NC_135305.1, read as the reverse complement.
ATGTTTTTTTTTCTTTGATTCATGTAGGTTGGCTTTTTATTTTACCACTTATTTAGATTTTTCTCTCTTTATGACTGCTTTCATGACTCACTGAATGCATTCAAACATAAGCACTTACACATACACAGATACATACATGCAACATTTGCAAATCACCATACAAACATGTTCAATCCAAAAGGATGAACGGTATCACTGCCATGTAACTTATGGTGACACAGGCATCACCAGCTTAGGAAAATGACACAGTGAGTCACAAGAAACCAGTGGTTCTACAGGAAATAGGGAATATTTTATACTTTTTTTGATAAGAGATGATTGCAGCTCATGCTCAGATGCAGAAGGGTAATGACAGTAATGTGCACAAACTGGAGGTAATGGAAGCTCCCTTTTCTCTCGTGGGCTCAGATCTGCTTTATGTGCAGCTGTCACTGTCCATCATGCAGCAAATTAGAAGCGAAAGTCTGTTGCAAACAAATGTCCAAAGAATGTAGATAAAACTGAGGCCAAGAACTGCTATCCCTTAGAAGATTTCACGTAAAAAAAAAAATCAGATGCTTCTGCATTTTAGGTTTACAGGATGTTTGGGGATCTGTTCAAAACCTCATCTGCTGAGAATCATGTAAGTGAAAAGTTCTGGAGAAGATGCTGAAAGGAAGGCTCAGATAAGTATGTCTTGGTCACTCACAGGAAAAAAAAATGTTCACAGAGTAGTAGTTGATGAGTGTGTGCTTTAGAAAAAAATTCACATCAAAAAAGATACCAGATAATTATACCCCTCTTGATGTGAAAGTAGCAGATCCACACTGGCAGACTGATTGATGGTAGACACTAGTTACTTTTTCCCCCTGGATCTGGCCTCCAAATGTCTTTCTTCATGAGTATCAAGAGAATAGAACTTCAAATCTTTTCCCTCCAGCCTGCAAAGATGTGATTTCACTTTAATTCTTTTATAGATCTTCTACTCTATGGAGCTAATCCTCAAGAACGTAAGCTCTAAATTAGGATCTTTGGGCTTCAGATGAAGTGAAGAACTTCATCCTCCCCAGAGGAGCAGTGAGACCATTTATAACGTACTTTCCCCAACCACTTACAAAAGAAGAGGTAGCTTTCCCTCAACCTCATACCCCTGATTTAAGAGCAATTTGGAAGTTGGAAGGATGAATCATTCTTGTGAGATTAATAACAATGGACTTCCAAAGAAAATATATTCTTCAAGTTTCCTTATGCTTAGAACATTTGAATTCCTTTTAGAATTGGGCATGTGGATTAAAGCATTAGAGGCCATTTCTACCATATGAAATTTATCTATCTATCTATCTATCTATCTATCTATCTAGTTTTGTCTATCAATTTATATATTTACCCATCTCTACAGTTTTCAATCTATTTCTATTCATCTATCAATGTATCTAAATACCTATTTATCTATCATTTATCTTTCTTTCTTTTTCTTTGATGGTGCTGGGGATTGAACCCAGGGTCTTATGCATGTGAGGCAAGCACTCTGCCAACTGAGCTAAATCCGCAGCCCCTTATCATCTATCTTTCTATGGAAGGTTTTTGCATTTTTGTAAAGGGAGAACTTAAAGTAATTTCTTTCCAGAAAATTCAATCTTAACTTGATTTTACAAAATCTTCACTAGAGTATTGCTGAAAAAGGCAGTTCAATATCGTGCTCTTTCATTTTTCCTCTCATTCACTCATTTGTATCCAACTATTCAGGATTAGGAGACAATGATATAAAAGAAAGAGTCTTTGCTTCTGAGTAGGTCCTAGAGTAATGAGTTGGATAAACAGATTAAGTGCAATTTTCCAGGTACCATGATGGGATGAGACTATGGGAGTTTATAAGAGGATCAGCTGAGCTAAACACTCAAAGGTCAGGGAAGAGAAAACTTCCCAGGGAAAATGGTGTTGAGATGAGAGTGGAGAGAAGAATAGAGTCAAAAGGATACTCTTAAGAGAAGGGACACCATATGCAAGATCCCATAACATAAACATCACGGGTTGCTTAGGAAATTTCTGGTGTTTAAGACGTTTTGAAATATCAGAGGCCAATTGAGGACTGATAAGAGACAATGCCAAAGAGGAAAAGTAGGGATCAGATAGATGATTCTTTTCTGTGATCTGATAAAGTAAACGAAATTCATGTCAGGAGAAATATGAGATGTGGTATGACTAGAGTCGCATTTAGAGCTTCAGTCTGGCATCTGGGAGTGGGACTTTTCATTGATTGTTTGTGAACTTTGCATGTGTGAAATCATACAGTTTTGCTTTTTTTTTCATTCAAGATCACGTTTATGAGACCCATCCTTGTTGTATGTGACAGTGTTGCTTCACTCTCATTTATTTACATTATTTCTTTGTAAGAATTCAGCATGATTAATTTATCATTCAACCATTGATAACATTTGGGTTGTTTACAAAGTTTGAGAACATTCTGAATAACATCCTGCCAAAGTTTTTTTTAGTGAATAGTGTTGGTTATAAACATAGAAATTGAATTAAGGGACTTGGAATAGTCGTATCTTCAGTGTTTAGTAGATATCAATAAATAATTTTCTGAGGTGACTGCCCCAATTTATTAACCGACTCAGAGTTTGCACCATAGTATTGCCAACACTTTGAATTTCTGATATTAAATTATTAATATGCAGTCTTTCATTTGGGTAGATTCATAGTGGTATCAAATTGTGATTATAATTTGTATTTTCTTATAACTAATGGAATCAAATACCATTTCATATGTTTTTAGCATTTTGGATATCATCTTATGAAACATCAGTTTAAATATTTTTTGTATTTTGAGTTCTGAGCCTTTTATTGATTACAGTATATGATTTAAACTGTTTCTGTGGTTATCATTTTTCCAAAGACTTTCACATATTCTTTGGGCTGATATTACAATCTCCTAATGGAATAGTCCAACAAATAAGAGTCTTAATTTTAATGTAGCCTATCACACATGTATATTTGTGTGTGTGTGTGTGTGTGTGTGTGTGTGTGTGTGTGTGTTTTAAGACTATCTTTCACTCATTGCTTTTCAATACACTCTTTGGCTTAAATAAAATACTCATATATTTGTCTGCTTTTAGAATATTTGGTTCTGTCAGTCTTTTTGTCTATCTTTGCACAAAGTCTTAATTAATCTAGCTTTATAATAATTCTGATATATGGTAGTATAAGTTCTCTAACTTAAACTTACATCTTCATTTTGAAGATTGTCTTTGATACATTTGGCTCTTTACATTTTCATATAATTGCAATTAATTATTTAACTAAAAGCAATCCACTGAGGATTTTGGTTGGTACTTCTTAGAGGGTCAGATAGAGTTGAGAATAATTTATGCCTTTGCAAAATCTGTCTTCATATCCATGGATTTGTATATCCCTCTATTGATTTAGATGTTCTGTAATTTCTCTAAGATATGTTTGTAGTTTTCAGTGTAACATTGTTGTATAGCTCTTAGATTTATTTCTAGGTACTTAGTATGTTAAAATCATTTCACTTATTAAATTTCATCTTGTTTCATTAAAAATAAAATTGATTTGGTACTTTGATTTTGTATTAAATTATTTTTTGCTAAATTCCCTTGCTAAAGAATGTTGTTCAAGATTCTTTTGAATTTTCTGGGTTTTGCGTTTTGCTTTCAGTTGTTTACTGTTTCTAAATATAGATTTATTACTTAATTATACATTAAATATACAGAAATTTCATCCTATATGTGTTGTACAAAAGTAATTAAGACCCGAAATGGCTTTGAAAATCAGGAGAGAGAAAGATGGTATTTTGAGGGTTGGAATCTTAAAATAATGAAATTTATTTGAACTACCTGGCACTCCATTAAATATAATTTTCAATGTTTTTTCTACCCTCTTCCATAAAATACAAATGAAATGTTTCTGAGAGATGCAGAAAGGGATTTCAAAGTTTATATTGCTCAGTTTTATGGGCTGATCTCTTTTTATTTGTTCCCTGTGTGCAATTTTTGGTTGCATAAACACAGTCATTTGATGCTGAAATTTGAGACAATCCCTTTTGCTTTAAATCCTTGTTGATCTATTACACAGGAAGAGGGGTTTTATCTTTCGTGAACAGATGGTGAACTATTTGATCTGGTTGAAACCCACATTCGTCTCTTGCTGCAGAAGTTGCTCTATGGCATTTTGCAAGATGGCAGAAAATGAACTGCACTTTACCTTCTTGAGTCATTAAGTCTATGGCACTGACAAAATCCTGTTCTGACCATTACTACCAGGAATTTGATCGTAAGTTCTCGGGCAATGTTCGTGGCTTTTACTCAGAGCATTACATTCTGTCCTTTCAAAAGAGTGATCTATGCCAGAAATCACCCCCAATTTCCAACCGTGGTGGATTTTTTCCCCCCCTGATTATCTAATTTGATTCCAGAGGGATGTCTGGAAGAAAAGACACAGACATTGACAGGAATGAGCACAGCACTCATCCTCTCCTCCCTAGGACCTGAACACTGAGTTGAGTTTGCACACACAGACATGTACCACAGCTCAGCTTTATGGATCTCAAAATAAGACTGTCAGTTCTTATTTTAAGGGTGAGAAAGCTTGGGCTCAGAGTCTGCAGCACGTGTTCAAGGTTAAGCAGCAAATAAGCAGCAAATAAGTGGAATTGGAGCTCCAATTTGCCCGATCTCAGGCTTTCTCATTTAAACCCTTTAAATAGTTTAAATTAGCCTGATCTTTGAGCCTTCTCATTTGGCTGTTCTCTCCATTGCCATATACAGGAGTCAAATACAGGCACAGTGCCTGGGCCATAGTAGAGACTGCATACATGTTTGTCTGGGGTGAAAAACGAACTAGGTTGGTATTGTCAGTTTCTGGCTACCTGCATATGTTGTTGCTCAAATCAAGAAAAATATAGACAAATGGGTGCTCAAATGCCTATTATCTTATTTTTTCTGGTTTTCTGTCTCTATCCTGATGTCTATATGATGAAAATCTAAAAGTCTATGTAGTAGCTGAATGTGGAGAAAATGTCCAAAATTTAAAAAAATCAATTGAATACAGCTTAGAGAAACTATCCGAAATTCAAAAGACAAAAAAAAAAAAAAAAAATTACAGCTCAATGAAAGAAAATAATTTATCAGAAGAGTGTCCTTTCATAGATTTAACTAATTTTCTTGTGTTTTGGAAGTGCTTTTTGTTTAGAAAGTTGATATGAAATAACCTGGAGATTCATGAAAGTCTTATGAAAATGGCTCACATTTTGGAATAATTTAAAGGGTGGCATATTCTTTGGGATTTTGCCCATTACTCTTCAGTGCAAATTTTAAAAATTCATATAGTAATTCATTTATTCACTCATTCAGAAAGTCTAATGGCCATATTCTAATATTTTCTACCTTCTGAATTGCTTGTCACAAAATAGCCACTTAATAAATGTATGATAATTGAAGGATTATAGAAATATTGTTTTATTTCTTTTTTACAACATTTCCATGAAGTGGAATTTAAATCCTCATTTTGCAGAAGTGGAACCCGTAGTTTACACACCATAATTCTCTTATGTGCTAGTAAATAAATAATCCAGAATTTAAATCCAACACTCAAAGCCTAATGCTATCAGGTTTATTTTATCTTTTTTTTCAAGAGATTTTTCTCATACCAGACATTGATAAACAATAAAAGAGACAAGAAGCATGTGATCCTATTGATAGGAACATCTATCAAATAGATCAGAAAGGCTCATGTGCCTGAAATTAATGACCAGAGGAAGGATAGGGACTGCAGTATAGCCAAAGGGGAAATATTAAAATAATGTCAATGGTTCACACTGGGGGATGTTGGGATTCAAATATAAATCTCTCTGTGAGGTTTCCATAGAGTTTGATTCTACCACAATAGATGATCCCCAGATTAATCACTGGTATTCTCTCCCATGCTTATAAAGAAATAAAACACCCCAGTGTTCACTTTGGGGAAAGTTTCTTAGCAAATATATACATAGTATCTTCCTCCCTGGGCTAGAGAACCAAACCATATTCTTTGTCATGTTTAGATCTTCCTTTACTTATTGAGGTTTCTGTACGTCTTCAGTGTTGGAGACATACTGGTGAATGGAACGTGTGATTCCAACCATTATAAAATTTAAAACCTAGTGAAAAAAAATAGACAATAACAAGCAAACAAATACTCAATTATAAATGATCATTAATAAAAGATCAAACTTCATTGGTTTAAAGTAATAATACAAGGATTTATGAAGATGGCAAAAGTATTGACATTTGCATCTGTCTGCAGATATGTGTTTGGATGACATGCAGATTCAAACAAAGTACCAGTTTGGTTTGATATCACATTGGTTTTAAAAACCCTCAGCAAGGGGTTACTAGGATATGTTTATTTTGCCAGTAATCCAGGCTTGCTTCCTGTTCATTGCTCTGGCTCTGTTCTCTTGGTTCTGCTGCCCAGACTGTCCATATCCAGAACAGGTTCATACTGGCCCATCACTTGCTTCAGACATACTTATTGAGTATTTTTCTTTAAAATTCTGTGCATACAGTTGTACAAAGAGAGATTATTAGTCAAACTTCTCTAGCTTGCATTTGTTGAAAGGTCTGTGAGACGTTTTCCACTCTCATTCAACCATTCTCTCAGGTAACAGGACAGTTAAAGACTAGCAAGGCCAAGGAGATCATTTTAGTTCGCAGGGCTCCAAAGAAGCTGTAATAACATGGAACATGGGTCAATCTAACTCTAAAGCTGGTGTCTCTGTGGCGGGCAGGCTGCTTCCAGTTTTACAACTGCAGTTGTGTACATCGAATCCATCACAACCATGTGGAGAGATCCCAGGATAAACACAAGCGTTTCTTTATGTCTATAATGACATAAAGCGCTCCAAGACTATCACCTCAGATCTACCATCTAGTTTAGACTTTAGTACCTTGTCTTCACTATAATGTAGCTGAATCTTTCATAAAGATGAGCATAATAGAATAGTCCAGATGTCTCTGTGGGAAAACATCAGAACTACAAAAACGTCAGAGCTACAGTTCATATCTAATAATCAGTTACTTTGGTTGGAAACAACTTTGGAATCATGGGGCGGTATGAGTGACATTCATTGTCCTTCATCTAAGTTTTTCCCCATAGGATTAGGAAATCTACTTATCTGACTACCCTTTGACTCAATATTCCATCATTTCTATAAAAAGCTAGGCTGAGATGAAGGCCCTATAAACCTGCCGAGACTCAGAGAGGATTTGCATAGGATAGAAGCAAAGCCAGGGAGAGTGCTCAGGTAAGAGCCAGGTGAACAGTGCGAGATGTCAGGAGTGAAGGTAGAAGCAAGTTCATAGAGAAAGCAGACTGGTCTTGTGACAGGTACCTGTGTGGAGCAGGTTAGCGCGGAAAGCTCAGGACTGATGCAATATCTAAGAAGATGTGTTAGAGTCCACTTGGAGAGGGTGTACATTGTGAAGCCCAGACTAGGCCTATTGGATTGAATTCCTGCAGGCCCAGGAGCCTCTCCTGTCTGTGCAGTGTTGGTTGCATCCTCTTTTGAAACACATGGTCCAGTCATTGTGCACTAACCACGGGGAAGATCATTGCAGGAGGCTCTTCTTTGTCTTGTCACATATCAACTGCAGTCTGGCAGACTGTTTCCATTTTTGCAAAGGGACAGATCAAAGAAAAAAATTACTCTTCTGTTAAGGTCTGTAAACAAGTCAGATTGGCACCTGTTATTTTGCCAGAGAAATGTTAAAGTCTGTAAACAAGTCTGGATGGCGCCTGGCCAAATGCCAGAGGGAGTGGTTTGTAAAGTAACAAAAGCAAGCCATTAAGTGTGGAGATTCCTTACTGGTTGACTGCTGTATCTATTTTATGCTAATTAGATAAGCTGTGTAAAATGTATAAATATCGCTCAGATCCTACAATAAACGGCTCCTATTCCTGCTGCATCAACGTACACAAGTTTTTCGTCACCCCCGGTTATTTTGCCCAGCCAGCCGGGCTGCGGCACTCTTCTTTAATATCCACTGCCCTTCTCATGTGGACACCAATCCTGCTTACAGGTCCTCAAGGAAAAGCACACAACCCCCATGCTCAGCACTAGGGGTTGATTAGAAGGTACACCCCACGGGCTGGGGATGCTGCTCAGTGGTAGACCACTTGCCTAACATGCAGGTGACCCTAGGTTCAATCCAGTTCTGAATAAAAAAGTGCACCCCAACATTTGGTCATAATTGTACTCTGGTTACAGTTCTACTACTTAAGTTTCTAGGAACCCCCAGCCCAGCATATTTATGGACCTATCAGGGTGTCACCATGGTCAGTATCATGGTCACCTGTTCCTTACCTCCCTTCCTAAGTAGACTATCCAAGTGGATGGTATTCATGTGATCTGTGATGGATTAGTTGCTCAATAATGTTTGATAAATGAACAAAAGAATAAATGAATGGTTTCTTAAGTTTGGTCTCAGATAATTATTCAGAACATTGCAAAGCTCTGCAGACAGGTGAGAGAAGGTAATGGTAGGGACATCTACCTGCTTCCCTGTAGCATTCTGATAAAATTTTGCCTCCCCTAAAAGATGGCTGTTGGATTAAAAAAGGAGAGAATTGGTAAATCTATTGTTCAGACTCTTTCCTCTTTGAACATCTTTGCTGAGTGTGCTTTTGTTCCATAAACATGTTTATTTTATTGTGTGGTTCATTAAAACTCAAGTCAAGTTAATTTTTCTGTACAGATCTTTACTACCGATTTTCCTGGATCCTCTGGTTCCCATAAAGATGGGTTATTTGCCTGGGTTTGTGATTATAGCCTCCAAGTTATGGAACTCTTCTTGTTTATTATTATTTAGGGATAACATTTGTCATTATTTTTATGATGAGAAAACAGGTATTTTTCTTCAGTGAGGCTAGAAATAGGTTTTAGTGAAAATACCAGTAAAACTTGGCAGTGTCCAGAATATCAGTGATTCCTAATTTAATCCTAGGGAGGCAACAATGTCAATGGGGACCCTCAGATTGCTTTTGATGGTTTGTGGTTATGATTGTAACCTCTGGGTACAGACAATACTTTGTCCCCACTTAACAATGACTATGTCATTTTAAAGCTTACTTTTAAAAGTGTGTTTTTATTTTGTTTTGATCTTTCTAATCTTGTCCCTAAGTCTGTTACCACATTGGAGAGCTACCCTGATCTTTAAGGAGAGGCCCCCACTTGCTATTGCTGTGGCCTTCTACAAGCAGTTATTCATAGCCACGTTTTCTTAGGACTTCAGATTCTGGTTGCCTCTGGTAGAGACATTTCTCTTCACTGCAATAGTCTATCTCTCTTCCTCTGCAAAATTTCTCAGGCTGTGGTCAATATTTCAAACTTCTTAATGGCTAAGACAGCTCTCCTTTCTTCAATACCCTTTTTAAGATTGGTTAAATGTGGGCTCCTCTATTTTCTCTTATTTCACTATTGTGTGACCTTTAAGATCGATTTTCCCTTTGATATCTCTTAAGGTTATAAAAGTTTAACCTTTTTTTAAAAAATAACTTTTTCTTCTTCTAGCTTAATCAATTGATATTTCCTTGTTCTGACATAAGACTAGCGTATGACTTTCAAAGCATTTGTTACTATTTACTACCATGATTGATCTTAATGTTTCAAGCATAGATTTTTTTAAAAAAAATACCCATAATCTTTTTGTCTACAAGAATTTCCTTTCCATGTTTTTCACTTATCCCAAGAAGATGGCATATTCTATTAAGTGCCCTTCATTCTTTCTTTTATTTCTTTTTCAGTAAAACCTATCATCTTCCTATGGGTGAAGCTTCAACTTGAGCATCTGAAATCTAAAGATGTTATTAAAATTAAGCCAAACAGCAAATCCAATCCTCTTGAAGACCTGTGGTACACGGTTTCTTTGAACCCTTGGATAATACAAAGTCTAGCCATAAGTCTCTCTATAGCCTAAATTCAGAATGTATAGAAATTTGAAGGGAGAAAATATTATCCGGCTCACCAATGCCTAACATAATTGAATCCTGCCTCAAACTGCCCTGAGACACCAGATGAAGCTGTGACTCTCTGGTTCAAAGTCAAGCTGCAGGAAGCAGCTATAGATCAAGGGCCTTGCCTGGCCTGAACACAACGTTGGATAAAAGCTGTGCAGATAGCCATGAGTGGATTTGCTCAAGACCTGTGTGAGTTGTGTTCTATGAGGCCCTACATGTGCCCTGCTTTAGCTACTCTCCATGGTATAAAGCAGCCATAAACTGCAGTGACTGTCCAAGAACACTTATTAAAAGGATCTTTTAAATTTATTTATTTATTCATTTATTTATTTTTTTACATACATGACAATAGTGAAATGCATTACATTCATTATTATCCATTTACAGCACAATTTTTTGTAACTCTGTATATAAAGTATGTTCACTCCAAATTATGCCATTATACACGTACTCTCTCTTTTTTTGTATTACAATTCTTAATAAACATATATATCACAATTTATCATATCTAGGTTTGTATCTTAAATCTACCTATCTAAACTATTTTGAGATAAAACTGGCCATGTGCAATGTGAGCTTGAGCAAGCCATCAAGGTCAAATGCCCACAAAACCAACTCCACAAAAACATTCTAATGTCTATTCCTTTGCTTCTCAATTTTTTGAAGACCACAGGCAAATTGCTTACATTTTAGGGCATGGGGAAGCCAAATAAATGGTACCTACTAATAAACAGAGAAAGGACAAGTAGGTGGAGATCAAAATAGCATCATCTTTTTTTTTTCCCCAACTGATAAATGAATTCAGAATGTGGAAGAAATTTGCAAGTCATTGAGTTTCCTAATACAGACCTCAGAATTAAAGATTTTTGATCATTGAATTGCAGTCATTGTTGGGTAATCCAAAGATTCTGTATATGGAAGTCTGTTCATGGAACTCTCCATGAGAAAATAAGCTAGAACTTCTCCTTTCCCCTATGTATCCTGATTCCCAACAAAGAAGTGAGCTAAGTCCAAGGAGGTTACAACACATTAGAACAGTATTACAAATGCTGCTTTTATTTGCATTTGTCTGATAACTAATGAAGTGGAACATCACTTACTACAGAGCTAAGAACAGAAGAGAGAATGCTTTGATATTGGAGAATATCCCTGGTTTCCCACCTGTGTGTTCTTTTACTGGGGGCCACAGACATGATTCACAAGAACACAATGTAACACTTCATAGACCTGGATTAAATAGACAACTTGAATGGATGGCAAGTTTTTAATGGTGACATCAGCATAATTGTGTTTTATCTCTGACCCTTTTGGGATGGCCGGGTTAATGAATAGTGGTAAAATCTTACATTTATAAAAGAGCTGCATGATTTACAAATAGCTGTTATGTGCATTACCTCATGCCTTGTGACAACCCTGAAGATAGGACACACTATCTGTTTTATAGAGAGGGGGATAGTTTCATAACATTAACTGACCTTTTGCTTCACACCATAATATCTAGCTGAGTAAAGGTGCAAGGAGTGGAACTAGGTTTCTTGGCTACAAGCTTCTTTCCCTTTCACCATGTCATTCTCTTTTCCTAATAATTAAGAGACTTAAAAATATATGTTTGTTAATAGTGAAAGTCATGTAAGGAGAAGGAAAGGCAGAGAAGGTTCTAGAAGTCCCCCCCCAAAAAAAGAGTGTTTTCCTTCTCTATACAAGGATTTGCTCCTTTGAGGTTGCTGACAGCTCAAGTTATGGGTGATGTATGAGAACAGTGACCAGGATTCTTGTTTTCTTCTTAAATTCAGGTGCTAGTTAACGGAGTTATCCAAAGGCTACAGAATGATCCCATCCTGTTGTTTATTGGACAGCAAATCTACCTCAATAAACAAGTGGCCTTTAATGAAGTTCAATGTGCTCTGTTATTTCCACTCACTATAGCTACAATATTACCTCAGCCCTTCAGAGACTAATTTAGTGATGCTTTGCCAAACATGAAGAATTCTTTGTGAATTTAGCCAAAATAATGGTTTGTTAGGACAGGAGGCATCAAATTTTAGAGGCAGGAATTGATCTATTTACAGAGCTGCTGTCATGGTGATTCAGAATGCCTGAAAGAGACGCGTTAAGGCTGCTCATAAATCAATAATCATCCCAATGAACTGCAGAAAGAACAAAGATAATACAAAGTTTGTGAATTGTTGAGGATGGAGCAGTGATCAGGGAGAGCTAAAATAAAAATGAAAAAAGAAAAAAGAAAAGAAAAAGAGAAACAAGAAAGAAGTCCTGCTGCTTCTCATTTGCTCTTTGTGTAGCAGAATTGAAGAAAAGTGGACTGAACCCAGGAGCTGCATCCTCAACCCTGTTAAGAATTTGTTTTTATTTTATTTTAAGACAGAGTCTCCTTAAGTTGCTGAAGCTGGCCTTTAATTTGTGATCCTCCTGCCTTGGCCTCCTGAGTCATTGGGATTACAAATGTAATTACACACGGATGCACACACATTTTTAAAAGAAAAAACACAAAAATAAGAAAAAAAAAGAGTAAATTTCAAACTCTTCTCTGAAGTATTTTGATCCGAAGTCACCTGTTACCTTTCATATCTAAGGCTCTGGGTATGCAGAGCTACATACTATGCTCTAAACATAGTCATATTTATTTAGTGAATAAATATTAAGACAATTTCACACTTATGCAGCTTTTCTCATACTTTCTTTTTCAGAAATTATTTTGCTTTATTTGCACTTATAAAAACTTTACTCTTCCTTCGTGGTCCAGGGCAAATATCACCTCCTCATTGAAGCCTTCTCTGATTTGCATCTTTCGGAGAAGATCTCCATTACTACCTCTTCAGAAAGGCTTCTCCTTGAGCACTGGCATCTGTGGTTATGTTACTTCCTCCTCTGGAGCTTCCTGTGAAATTCAAGAACCACAGGAAAGAGGTCTCAGCCAAGCCATGGTCGCCAACAAGGAAACTTGACCCATTACATATTCGTCGAATAAAAGACCTGATACTAAATATCTGTTATCACCGGAGCCACTTTTAAATATTTGACCCCCCCCCACATCCTTTCTTTTGAGAAAGAACTGTGCTTAACTGTCTCTCATTTTTTTGAAGTATAAATCTTGAGAATTTCCATTTTCAGGAATTCAATTCTTCATTTGCCACAAAATATTAAGTTAGACGTTGGAGAACTATTTTCAAGAGTCCAAATTGAAACTCTTGAACCAACTGATGCTTTCTATTTGCATAGATTTCAACTGAAATATGAACTAAGATAGGTTTCTCTTTTCTTAAATCATAACATTGGGGTCAAGTTAATATTAAATGTGTCAAATGATACGAAGAAACAAAAGTTCTCTTTTTGAGAAGAGTCAACTGAATGGATTTTTGAGAGGTGAGACCTAGTGAAAGTGACAGGGACCCTGGGGGTGTGCTGTTGGGCATAGTATCTTGACCCTGATCTTCTGCTTCCCAGCTGTGGTGAGGTAAGCAGTTTTCCTTTGCCTGTCTACTTTCGCCTCAGGCCAAAAGCGACGAAACTGACTAACCATGGACTGAAACCTCTGAGATCGTGAGCCAAAATAAATCTTTTCCCCTTTAATTTGTTTTTCTCCAGTATTTTGTCACAGTAATGGAAAACTGCCTAGCACCATTGTGTTTCTTCATTTGCTTATTGTCTATTACAACAGGCAGATGGAACATGTTGAGAGTAGATGCCATGACTCCCTTTGGTCACGGTGATGTTTCTAACTCCTAGCACAGAGTAATGCATACTTTAGATTACTGATATTTGATGGAATTTAATATGGACCATTTATGCAATATCAAAGCTTTCTGGAATCCACATTATAAAGCAAAACCAAACAGGCAAACAATTTTAGTAGTGCATTGTACTTGTAAGATTAGGAGTGCATTGTACTTGTAGCACTTCAATATATAATCAGTATAAAAAGATTACTAGCAAGATACTTTTATTCTTATTAAATTAATAAGACTTCAGAATCAGTATTTTTATACTGACAGCACATCTTTTTGGACTAGCCCCTTTTCAAGTGATCAGTAGCCATATGTAGCTAGTGGCTACCTTGTGGGAGTGGATAATTCTAGACCCTTGATAAATAATTATGCATGCATGAAAGTTACAACCTGCTGCACATGGATGTGTAGTTGGTGCCCCATCTGGGTTCCACCAGATCACTTTATCCTCTGTGCTCATATCCTTAGCTTCCTTTGTGTTTTATTGCTTATAGCTAATAGCCACAAGCATCAGAGGATTGCCATTGGGTACTGGAGTCACCTTACTGTGCAGAGAACTGAGAATATCTAAGAATTTTTATGTCTCCCTCCACTCAGGCAATAGATGCAGAGACAGAATACAGAAACCAAGCTCTTTTGCCTCCATAGAAAACAAACTCTGTGGTATAATTTTTATTTCGAGACAGGGTCTTGCTAAGTAGCTGAGGCTGGCTTTGAACTTGTCATTCTCCTGCCTCAGCCTCCCAGGTCTCTGGGATTACCAGTATACCCCATGGCATCTGTCCAAAGCACTTTCTTAATAAAGTACTTGATCCTAAGTCTTTGGCTCAAGATCTATTTCTGAGAGAAAACTAAAGTGCTCAGATTGTGAGAAGTTCCTAATGCACAGCCATTTGTATCGCAATGACTTAAGCAAGAGGCATGGTTGGATTGTGTGTGCTTCAGTAATCATAATGTCCATCAAGTTTCTCCTTGTCTCGAATACTATGAACTCTGGATAAACATCCAAACATATTATGTAATGTAGAAATTTAAGTATTCTTTCATCTTCCTTTCTTCTATAGAGATGTTGTAAATTTTCTTGTACATCCTTGAATGATTTTTTTTTAGGTAAATTCAACATGTACATATAAATATGTTATTATATTTCAATATTGGATTAAAATTGGATCAGAAATACTCTTTCATTGCTTTTCCTTTAGTATTTTTAATATGAAATGACTTTTTTTACATTTTTATGACTTCCTGTTTATCTTTATGAACACATCCAATTTAGTTTACTATTTCCATAAATTTTAAACGTCCCTTTTCTTTCCTTTCTCAATTTAACACTCACGTTGCTTCAAGTATCTAGTCCTTGATACAGACTCAATAAACATAAGTCTCTAATATGACATGTATGCTCAATATATTCAAATATGGAAAGTAATTGCAACTTCTGAGTTCAAACAAAAATCTATTGATACTGAGGCACAGGTTCTTAATCTGGGCTCCAGCTAAGTCCTGACCTTAAATGCCTGAGTGTTACCATACACATGTGTATATTTCTGGGAAAAAGGACCCAGAGCTTCCATCAGAATCTCAAAGTCATCTGTGGCAAACATTAGGAATGAATATCCAAATATAAATTGTGGGATGTATTTTGTACAAATTTCTTGCAGTGTTATCTTACTCACTTGTCCTCACTAGATTAGCATTTAATTAATTAATTAAGCTTCTCAGTTCATACTGATTCTTCAGAAGGATGGATCTAGCCTTATCCACATTTATATTTCCCATGTTACTAATGGTTTCTTGAGAGTTGACAAGATGCTTTCTCTTTTGTACTTATGAGTTCTTAGTGGAACAACTTTAATTTTCTTCTGCTTCTGTCTTTGACCCTTTTTTGCTTTGATTGTGGGGATTTTAAGGACAAAAGTTCCTTTTCCGTGGAGTCAGCCCATGAATCATTTTGGACCAGTTTATAAACCTGATGCCACTGAGCAGGAGCCAAACGGGACACAAACTCCTCCCACTCCTATGGCCTCATTAGGGCATGATTTTAGCTGCCTGGAGTTCTCCACTTTAGGTCAAGAATTTAAGGCACTTGTCTGGTTTTTCCCACGTTTCTCCCTGGTAGTCTTCTGTTCAAAATCCTGAATTAATTTAGAAGGTTTTCTTTTAAAACAGTGATTGGCAAAAGCTTTTCTTTAACCAGTAAAGCATCTGATTTCTCCATCCATGTACTGCTAAGACATGACAGTGGCCTCTTTCTCTATTGTCTAGAAGACTATGAGGAGGGCCATGTGGTGGCTGAGATGGCCTTGGCAGTGCCCACTGATGATGCTTGATTATCTACGAGTGGACAGTGTGCTTAGTCAGGATTGGTCACCAAAGTACTACCTGAAAGTGGACAGATTGGCAGAGGAAGTAGAGACCGCAAGGACAGGGACCAGCTGAATGTTCTAATTTTTCCTGGCCTATTCCCCTAATTCATGCATTCTGCTTATTTCAGTATAGATGTTTTGGGAGATCACAGGTGGTAGGTAGAGGTTAGAATTAAACTTGAGGGGCTGTGGCTGTGGCTCCGTGGTAGAGCACATTCCTAGCATGTGTGAGCACTGGGTTGGATCCTCAGCACCGCACATAAATAAATAAAATAAAGGTATTGTGCCCATCTATAGCTAAAAGTATTAAAAAAAAAGAATTAAACTTGGGATTATTTGCTTGAACATGCCATGCTTTGGTCTCTTTTTACACAAAGTCTGTACCTTCAATGAAAGAAGAACCCATAGGACCTTAAGAAAACCCCCTCCTCGGAGTCTTAGCTTCTTAATCTTTAAAACAGAGGTAGGCTTAACTATTGTCTCTTTAATATTAAAGCATGAATGAAAAGACATCTCATTGTATGTAGCCATGCTTTGCAAGTGCTGTGCACCTAATAAATATTTGGGGGTTAATAGTAAAAATCTTAATGATAATAAAAACACAAAAAATAGCAATAACAAAAACCCGTAAAAGAGCTTCAAACAATATACCAACTCATTTTATATAAAACTCCATTTTATAGATGAGGAAACTCAAATACATGTAATTAATAAGTGAACTTTCATATTATTGCGATTGATGAACTTTTTTCTAGGTCTAGAATTCCACATATACTAAAAGCATAAGGTAGAAGACTCCAAAGTCATTAGAGAGCTCTGATTCTTTCTATTGGTAATAGATTGTTCATCAAAAATAGGAAATTTTGCTGGGCACAGTGACACATGCCTGTAACCCCAGCAGCTTGGGAGGATGACAGGAGGATTGCAAGTTCAAAGCCAGCTTCAGCAAAAGTGAGGTGCTAAGCAAGTCACTGAGACTCTTTCTCTAAATGAAATAAAATAGGGCTGGGGATGTGGTTCAGTGGTCAAATGCCCCTGGAGAAAGAAAGAAAGAAAGAAAGAGAAAGAAAGAGAGAGAGAGGGGGGGGGAGGGAGGGAGGGAGGGAGGGAGAAAGGGAAAGGAAAGGAAAGAGAGAGAGAAAGAAAAAAGATTGCTTTTTTTTTTTTCATTACCAGACACACTATTTAGAGAAAACACAGCTACAATGATGCTGCATCCTGAGTGACTAATCCCACTCACCATGCAGAAGGCTGAACCTTGACCTTCAGCCAGAATTATAAGCGTGGTGGTGAGGCTAACAACTGGGAGTCTCTCTGAGATGCTGGGCACGGGCTACTTCTGGTTCTAGCAAGCAGAGTCAGGTAACATCAAGTGCATTCAGCTTTCCTGAGCAAGTTGTGATGAAAGTTCACTGGTAACTGCATAGCATTCCCTAAAATAATGCACACAGGAGCCCTTGCTGACTGTTTGCTTAGTCATTTTCAGGCAATGCAATTGTCCATGAATTCATCTGCAGCAGTCTTCCACTACTGCCACCATCTTTACTGATGGTATTGTGCCCCTCGCCTGTGTGTAATTGGAAGGACGGTAAGAAATATGTAAAATGCTACTTAATGCTACAAGCTTGAACACACAGATTGTGAAATTATAATTACAGCACGTTGGTTGTATATAAAATTTGGCAGCTTATGATAGAATCATTTGGCTATAATTATTTTGAAGTGGTTAACAATATTGTAAATACATTCCTAAGATCACACTGGATATTGTAAACACATGCCTAAGAATATGCTTAGAATAATCTTACTTTAAAATAATTTAGTGCCTTCTAAAACAGTTTACTTTAAGCAGATAAATATCAAACTTAATGAACCCTATGATCTGAAAAATATTAAAGGACAAAAATAAAGGAAGTAATGTGACTGTTATGGGCTGAGAATTACATTCTCTTAAAATTCATAAGTTGGCACAATAAACCTAATGTAACTGAGATTTTCAGGAGGTAAATAAAGTTAACTGAGGTCATAAGTGTAGTGTTGTAATATAAGAAGACTGCAGTACTTATAGAAAGAGGAAGATCCAGTAGACCCCCGTCCACTTTCACGCACACAAGAAAGTCACGTAAGGACAATGAGAAAGCAGCTGTCTATAAGCCAGGAAAAGAGGCCTCCGCAGAATCCAACTCTGATGGTTTCTTAATCTTTGCCATCCGGCCTTCAGAACTCTAAGATAATAAATGTCTTTTTTTTTTTTTTTTTTAGGCCACAAAGTTTGTGGTATTATTATGAAAGCCTGGGCCAAGTAATAAAGTGACATCCTGATGAATTAACTCAGTTTCTCCAGGAAAATACAGGGGCGTTTCAAGATGGAGGTAGTCAGTTTGTCAGCATAGAGGCTTATACAGGGTCTAGGGGGCTGTGACCAGGGGGAAGATGAGTAAATGATGGGACTTGGGATGCCAGGGGACAGAAGCAAGACCTAAATTGACATGCTTTCCACAAGGAAGTTTATTATATAGTTAGGAATAAGGAACACACAGAAAAAAAAAAATTTGAATCTAAACATAGATACAGACAAAATATTAAACAGCAGGGTTCAGGCTAAGAAAGGTCTAGAAATTCATGGCTATTTCTCTTTCTGTTCATATATATGCAACACAACTGGGGAAACCAATTTTAGATTCGAGGACGTATGGTGGAGTAATGCCTGGCTTGTACGTTCTAGAATGAGGAAAGGTAACTCAGAGAAAACACATGAATGAGAAAAAGAGATTAGCAGAAATTTCCAGGATAGTTATTCTCCAGTGACCTTAGGTTCCAAAGCCTCAGATATTGTCTAAATTTATAAGGTGGAAGATGTGACATCGGGGAAAAAGGTATGCTGGGACTTTTGTACAGAAGGCAACTTCATGAGTTTTAATATGAAGCTTGACTTTCGCACTTCTGAAAACCCACCTGTAGAGTAATGATTTTCCATAA
Source organism: Callospermophilus lateralis (assembly GCF_048772815.1). Classification (NCBI taxonomy): domain Eukaryota; kingdom Metazoa; phylum Chordata; class Mammalia; order Rodentia; family Sciuridae; genus Callospermophilus; species Callospermophilus lateralis. Next base: position 199,050,997 of record NC_135305.1, on the reverse strand, counting down.
TATTTTGAAATTGAGAAATGAGAGCTAGTTCTTCTCTCATCTTATATTTTGGAAGGAGGAGTTCTCTTTACCAACAACCAACCACAGTCCTTCATTTTTAAATGAATAATATGCATATAAAAAGTGACTAATTAGTGGCTAGCATGCTGAATTTCACAGACAGAACAAGTTTATGCAATCAAAATCCAAACCAAGGAACAGAATATTGCTAGAATAGAGCCCTTGCTCCTCTGAGGTCTGATCTATACCATAAAAGGGCAACTGTTAATCTTGATTTTGAATAGAATAGGTTGGCTTTGTCTGTTTTTGTACTTTGCATTAAAAAAAAATTTGTACCCTGTACTCTCTGGTGTCTGCTTCATTGACTTAGCATTAAGTCTGTGGAGTGTGGGTGGACACACTTTTGATGCAATCTTCTGCCTTCCTCACTTGGCTCCTCTTTTTGGCATCCCCCCAGGGCCATCCCAAGCACCCGACTCATCTCTCTGGGCGTGCATTCTTGCCCTTCCTGGTTTCCCCTTTCCATGTACAATTATCTGATTTATTCCCAGAATTATCCTTAGATGGCTAGACTTTTGCATGTCACCATGAATTTTCCATGAAATTGATTTCTCTGTAAAAAGTGCATTCTCAGTACTCATGAATACACACTGAAAGAACCACTGGATTAATTAATCACAGCACAGTGATGTTCAGGGGTGTTCAGTGGTGTGTGTGTGTGTGTGTGTGTGTGTGTGTGTGTGTATAAATAAACTGAAAATGCTGCTTGGTATTAGAAATCAAGAGGCAACCAATAATATAGCTAGTTCCAGCCCTTGAGTGGCTCAGGATAGCAATGAAAAACTATATTTTGCAATTAAGAGTTCCAGGAATGGACTGGGGAATCCAGAAGAGGATAGCGTGAATCCTGTTTCAGTTTAGGAAAAGGGCTCGCAAGATGGGACCCCTGTGCAAATGACAGACAGTAAATCCAGAGGGAATCTTTTCTTAGCTGAGTGTCACATGACTTGGAGGGATTTTTCTTGTTTACCCTCTCATAGTCCTGGATGGTCTGAACGATCTTGCTTTCTGCATCCTCTTTTCCAGCTTCTGAGGGGGTAACTGTTATTTCTCTCACCTTTCCATCTCATGATTTCAATGACATAGAGCATGATTGTTGGTGAAAAATAAAGTATCACAGTGGAGAACCAGTTGCAGGCTGGGTGCAGTGGCGTATGCCTGTAATCCTAGAGGCTAAGGCAGGAGGATCATAGGTTCAAAGCCAGCCTCAGCAAAAATCGAGGTGCTAAGCAACTCAATGAGACCCTAATAAAATACAAAATAGGGCTAGAGATGTGGCTCAGTGGTTGAGTGCTCCTGAGTTCAATCCCTGGTACCCCAAACAAATAAACAAACAAAAACTAGTTGCATTGTCAGGATAATGGACTTGTTTATTTATTTTTCTATCTATCTATCTATCTATCTATCTATCTATCTATCTATCTATCTATCTATTTATGTTTTGAGTGTCTTGGACATTTAAAGGTATCTTATTATAAATATATAACAGCAAAATGACAAGTAGTAAATCAATGTTCCAGGAACAAATTTCAAATATCAGAGTTAACTCATATTTTCAATATCAATAATCATTTTTGGCGAAAGCACAGAATCCCAAATGTGGAAGAGCTAACCACCTGGATAGAGATCAGCATGGCTTCACAAGGCCTGTTGCATTTTCTGTTGCAAAAGAAAAGCCTGATCAATGGATTAGAAGCTGCTCTGTTTCTGGCATTAAAAAATGAACAAACAAACAAAAAAATGGACAGAAATGCTCTTGATGTGTAACTGAACCTACTTACTTGGGAAAATCATTGCTAAGGGATCATAGCCTTGTCTGACTCCATGCCAAGAGGGTAGTAGGTGACAGGCCAAGTACAGAGGAATGGGGGCCTCAGGTTGGGTCCCCTAAGAGGTAGAACCTCTAAGGAAGGATTCATGTGCCAGTTTTCACTAAGTAGCACTTCCACAGAGAATCAGTAAAAAATTGGGAGAAGCCAGGAATGGAAGGAAGCCTAAAAGGTGGGCTCTTAGCTTCTTCCTACAGGGGAACTCTAGAATGTAAGCTGCACCACAGGGAGGTTATGTCACCAGGCCATGCCATGGCATAGGAGGTTGGGTTTACATGTTCCTGCACCTGATAGGTTGCCCAGGATAAGAGGAATTTAAATTTCTAGACTCAGTGTGTGTGTGTGTGTGTGTGTGTGTGTGTGTGTGTAGATGACATTAAAAAGCTCAAGGTCAGTTCTACTAAAATGGATGTTAGCTCTTGAAAATAAAGAATGTTTAGTGGTGTGTATGCATACAAAAACGGAAAAGGGTACTCGGTCAGACCTCAATGGGGCAAACTTATTGCTCATTAAGTGTGACCAATGGTGGTACTAAAATATCTCGACTAATAACCAGAGTAGGGGAACAGGAGTAGAAAAGGCAGCATGATTACCTCTAGTCTGGCAGCTGGAAGAAGGACATGTCAAGAAAGGGAGCTAGGTGCTACTCACTGGGTTCCAGCACTGAATCTAGTCCTTAATGGGACTGTTGAGAGGAGTCAAAGCACTTTTCTTAGTAGACAATAAGTGCCTACCATGATGTCAAAGATGAGATATAAAGTCCAGATCTAGACCACCAGGCCCCTGGGGTGAGACAGAGTCACCAAAGATGGAACTGGCTTTTCGCTATGCCTGGTTGAGACTAAGCATATGGGAAAGGAGAAGATGCTGGGAATTTTGTTCCACCAAACAAGTAACATTTCTAGGTTAGGGAACAGGTAAGATAAGATATTCAAAGAGGTTTTGTCTAGAATCAGATGCTTATCTCATATATATATATATATATATATATATATATATATATATATATTGCAAAATTATTTTTCATGGTTCAAAATTTTGTACTTGTTATTCCAAATTCACTTTCATTGCCATCCTTTTTTGGGGGGTAAGAGGTGTGGGTGGGTGCTTGGGATTGTGCTCAGGGGCACTGGACCACTGAGCCACAGCCCCAGAACTATGTTGTATTTTATTTAGATCAGGATCTCATAGAGTTGCTTAGAACCTCACTTTTGCTGAGGTTGACTTTGAACCTCCAATCCTCCTTCCTCAGCCCCCCAAACTGCTAGGATTACAGGCATGTGCCACTGTGCCCAGCACCACTCTTTTCTTTTAATTTTATTTCAACTTCTATTTATTTCTTATCCACTACTAATAAGCTTTCTTGATGGTCTAAGCATGCTTATGAGTGGTGTTACCACAATATATAAGTAAGTTAAGTCTATATTTACTTTAGGAAATTCATTTAACACCTATTTATTCAATGCTTCTATATATAAGTGTTAAGGTCTGTAAACAAGTCAGATTGGCACCTGTTATTTTGCCAGAGAAATGTTAGAGTCTGTAAACAAGTCTGGATGGCGCCTGGCAAAATGCCAGAGGGAGTGGTTTGTAAAGTAACAAAAGTGAGCCATTAAGTATGGAGATTCCTGATTGGTTGACTGCTGTATCTAGTTTATGCTAATTAAGATAAGCTGTGCAAAATGTATAAATACCTCTGTTGTCCCACAATAAACGGCTTCCATTCCTGCTGTATCAACGTACACAAGTCATTCGTCACCCCCCCCCCCCCCCCCCCCGTTATTTTGCCCAGCCAGCCGGGCTGCGGCATATAAGAAATTCCCCCCCTCCCCCACCCTGTATCCTGGCCAGGGATTCAGAATTTACTCAGATACGATCATTTCCCCTTAAGGAGCACATATGCAGGAGTAGCTTTGTAGTTCTATTTAAAATGTAGACCCAGGATGCCTTCTGGGAATACAATGCATAAGGTAATTGAACAAAGGCCTCCTTAAAACAGGTTTGTCAGATAATGCATGGACACGAATATTGCTTGGGACATACTTCTACTAAAAAAAAAAACAAAAAACCCACCATTTGTTTTTTAATCCTGTATTTTTATTTGCTAAGTCTGGCAATACTACCAAAAGTAAATTAATAAATAAATCTGGCCACTCCATGCCAGTGACTAATTCATCTCCAGGAAATAGGGCTTGGGAGAGCTCATCAACCATGCAGACAGACATCATTGTTTACTGGAGGAAGTGTAGCCAAGGGAGCTATGCTGGCCTCCCACACTTAGGTCCCAGCTCTGCCAGCTACCACCTGAGGCTCCCCGAGCCAGAGGAATTAAGCCCTCTGAGTTGTTTTTCATCTGTATAATGGGGACAAAATAACCTACTTCCCAAAGTGATTGTTAGATAGCAGATGTTCAGGGAAAAGTAATCTCATCCCTTTTAAAACAACAGACAATAAACATGTGTTATTTGTTGAAAATGTCATTTCCTCCAATGGGAAGAAAAGTACCCAGCAGAAATTTGAAGCTTCTTTGAATCTTCAATTCAATAGAAAATACTATTTTTGCCAAGAATGGCTAAGTCTATTCTGCATTTCACAGGTGACGAACTGCAGAGTTCTGGCAGAGGAAGCAAGGGTTTCATGTGTCTACAAGGGCCATGATTCATGATGACTCAGTTACACTTTGGGTTGGTGAGAGAGACCATGAAGAGCCATGTTCCCTCATAACTAGAATCATTTGTTCCCACATTTATTTATTTCCAACTCTGCCTTCCTGTCCTTAGGAGCTCTGATCTCTGGGCTGTCCAGCCTCTGGTTGGTCTTTTGGTTGATGAGGGTCAACACAACTGTCCAGCTGGTTGTGGAGCCAGGAGCAGGTTCTCCACTGAAGCTTGCTCACACCCTTGCTACATGTGCCACCTGTTTTCATGTATCTAGCTCCATTTCATCGTCTGTACTTGCCCACAGCAGAGCCGTTGTTAGCATCATTGCTTCTTACCTTGAAATGTACCAATAGAGTCCAAATTGAATCTGAAAATTACAAATAGAGTGCTATTTTTGAGACTGAAAATGCAAGGAACGCCATGAATTCATTAGGACAGAGCATATGAATATTCTCTTAGCAAAGCTCTTGCTGTCCTAACTCCATCAACTCCATCATCGTCAATGTGCCTTCCTGACAAGCTGCCAAGGAGACAAACTTTCTCTCACCCTCTCGGGCATAGCTGGAGGCTCTGATGTCCCCCTGTGTGCATTCAGAGAAATCGTTCACTTGGTTGGTATTCCACTGAGAAGTGGAACAGTAAAACAGGGAGTGCTAGATAGATTCTACCTCCTCTGGGACCCTACAGAGAAGAGAATTCTATTCCAAGGAGGAGTGAGGCAGAATGTGCAGTAGTTATAACTGTATTTATTGATTCATTGTGAGAAATTGGTAAATACCAGGTAAGTCCTCAAAGGAGTCAAGACAGACGGATGTGACAAAGCCCCTATTCTCAGAAAGCTTATGTTCTGAAGCAGATGTGACAAGGCAGAAGGTCAGAGGTATTTAAGAGGCGGACTCACAGGACATACTCAAACTCAGAGGTACAAGTGATTATTCCCAGCAAGAAGGAAACAGTGAACATTTTTGTGGAGATGGCATTTAGGGACAGCACTACAGATTTTGTACATGCAAATGTGGAAAAGGAAGAAGATAGGATTTAAATGTTTCAATTTCTGTGAGCAGGGACAGAGTGATTTTATATACAGGAAGAAATATGAGAAATATGAGAATATGGGAAAAAATGTATTGCAAAGGAAGTTGAGACCACACTGTAGATGCTTTGAATTCCAAGCTAAGGAGTTGGGTCTTTATTGATGGATAGGCAGTTGGCAGTCACTGAGGCTTTGAACCTGAGAGTGAATATGAAAACCACGCATCATACCTTGGGAATATGACACTGGCAACATCGGTGAGTAGGAACCCTTGGAAAGTAAAGAGAAGATGTGACATCAAGCCAGATCACTGGGGACTATTCTTCATTCATATTCACATTCAAGGCTGATCAGATGTGGGAAACTCCTCAGGTTAAGTGGAGAAATAGAATCTAAAGTGAGTCAGAAACTTCACTGGGTGAGGATTTGGACTGAATGTTGGCCCCGAATCCTGACACAGATGTGCTGTGGAATGTCTGGAAAACAGGGTCACTGGGAACAATGTCGTCTGCTACTATCAGCTGGATTAGGGGCTGACAAAGACTCAGTCATTTAAAAATGTGTGAAAATGATCGTATCACCATGTAAAATCACTGTTTTAATTGCTAAATAGTGTATGCAATATACATTTTTTAATGTAACTGTATTTAGGACCCAGGGAGATAGATGTTCAGAGCCTTCATTATTATCAAATGGTATGTTGACATCATCCCACCCTCTCCACTAATTATCATGATGATCAGAAAGGACATTTATGGGGGCTGGGGTTGTGGCTCAGTTGGTAAAATGCTTGCCTAGCATGTGTGAGGCACTGGTTCGATTCTCAGTACCACATATAAGTAAATAAATAAAGGTCAATCAACAACTAAAAAAAAAGAAAAGAAAGGACCTTTTTGAGATTTGCTCTGTATCCTATAAGGGGCCAGACAGTGAGGGATTGGTTGCTCTTCTATGATATTGTCTCCATTTCCAGTTAATTATTTGTTGGAGATGCTACTGAAATAATTTGAGTCTCGAAAGGAAAGAGACATTAGATGATGAAGCTCGAGACAGGAAGCCCATCTCTTCTACAGAGCTTCTCAGTCACAGCTTGTCTTGGTTCATCAAGGGCAGGGAAGGAATGTTGCTCATCCTTCTCCCACCAGGGTCCTGCTCAGGATAATACGTAAAATACAATAAATATTGACGAGTGAATGAGAGAGTCAACGAAATGCTTACCTAACATGCCAGTATGGTTCTTTGGAAGAGTAAGAAAAAAGCTTCCCTTCCCCTGGGTAGATGGAGCCCTGGGTTAGAGTGTTCTGATGGGGTAGCCAAGTGCAGAATGGATGTTAATCCCACTTGTCACATGACTGTGTTCAAGATGCAACTTTTTACAATATAGCACGTGAAATAATGATAATGAGCTGAGAGACCACTTCCTCCCCTCATAATGATAACAAGCTGAGAGACCACTGCTCCCCCTTCTTTTTTTAATATTTATTTTTTAGTTTTAGGTGGACACAATATCTTTATTTTATTTTTATGTGGTGCTGAGAATCGAACCCAGTGCCTCACACATGCTAGGCAAGTGCGCTACCACTTGAGCCACATCCCCAGCCCTCCCCTCTTCTTTTTGAGTGTAGACTCATTCACTATTAGAAATCAGTTCATGGGCATCTATGGGCCGCATCTTAGATCTAGAGATTACAGGGTCTTGCACTGAGTTGAGGCTCAATGCCTTCATTGGACACTCCAAAAATATTCGATACATGTTCTGTGATAAAAGTCAGATTTGATACTGCCAAGGCTCTTTGAAGCACTTTGCTATTTATCCTGCTTTTGCTTCCCATCAACATTCAAGCCAATTTTTGTCGAGGCTCAAGTTAATTAAGACTTTAGATCATGAGATGAGACTGGTTTGATCCTGGGGAGGCTGATGGGAAGAGCCTTGGCTCCCAAAGCAGCCAAGTTTTCTGACTGTATCTGAAATCACCTTTAGGAGGAGATCTTTTTCCTGTGTTCAGTCCCTGCCTGCAGAGCAGAGCACTAAGCAGGTGCAGCCTGTCATGCAGAACAAAAGGCAATAACTGGCAAATAGGCCTGAGAGGAAGCACAGGCCAGGCCAGGGAGCATCTAATTTTGGCCTCAAGGAAGCCTGTTGAGTGGGGATTTGTTTCTCCTCCTGTACAATGTGACACTGCGGAGTCAGATTGCTGCAGAAGCTGTGCTTTCTAGCCTTATTAAAATATAATCTCAAATCTCAACAAAGTGGTCCAGAACCTGAAAAAGCACTTTTCATTCACATTTATCTGCATGAAACCATAACAATGTAGTAATTTGCATTTGTCAAGTTCAAATTGGGTCACAAGCTTTTAAAATTCTTTTTTTAATTTTTTTTATTAGTTGCTCAAGACAATACCTTTAACATAGCATTGACTTCGTAGGAGATATTCTATGATTGTTACTTAAATAATGAGCCAGTGGAATCTCCCAAACTGATTATTGATAGGGACTAACTTCAAATTCAGGTCTGTCTGGTTTTAAACCCTGCATGCTTTTTACCACACTGTCCTTCACCTTAATGTACAAGTGGCCGTTCTGGATACTATAGGATCCTTTACCTGTTCATGTTAACCTTTGGGTTAATTGCCTCTTCAGGAGGCACCAACATCATTTCTGCAATTTAGTGGGAGAGGTGTCAGGAATTGAATTCAGAAGCACTTGACCAGTGAGCCACATCCCCAGCCCTATTTTGTATTTTATTTAGAAACAGGGTCTCTAAATAAAATTTAGGAGTTTTTAGACAATGGCACAGACTTCTCAGGGAGTCTACTTGTTGACTACAAATACCCCCAAATGTTGTCTTTGTTTTGAAGCAGTGACAGTATCAGGCAGCCTGTGTTTGGCATTACACATATGGCTTTGATGGGCTCCCATTGCTGTGTCCGTTACTGATCTTTTGAAGTCTACTCTGAATTTCTTATTCCACTGGAAATTGAGGTACACAGAAGAGCTTACATGTTCCATATGCAAGTTCATAGGTATTGGCCAAATGAAAACAGGAAACAAAAATCTTGCTGTGCTCTTTGTTTTCGAAAATTCCAGACACCCCCTTCCACACCCCCAAACCTGGTAAATTATAATTGCATGGAACAACTGAAGGTGAGAAAAATGGTAGCTTTTGAGTATAGTAATGGTATTAAGGAAAATTTGTCAGAAAATAATTTTAAATTAAAGAATTCTGTTTATATTAGTAGCTGATTCTAGTACAATTTGCAAGATCATCATACACTAGTTTTTACAAGCCCAGATTCAAATATAATGGATTCAAATCCTCAACCATATGCTGTTGTGTGACCTTGGGCAAGTTTCTTCCTCTCTCTTATTTAGATAGAATATCTTCAATCATAAACTAACAAGAATTATATTTCATAAGTATATTGTATCATAACAATGTCTTGAAAATGCATAATAGATGGATATAAATGGCATGGCACATAATAAGTGCTCACTAAAAATAAGCTATCATTCTGTTGTTACTAAATTTCTGCTATGGTGACTACAATGTCATGGATTCAATTTGCAGTCAGTACAATTGATTTTCATTCCTAAGAAGACTTTAGAGTTTGGTCCTGAGTTTTAACCATTTTTCTCATGTGATAGGTTCATATATATACATATATATGTGTATATATGTATATGTATATATACACACACAATATCATATAATATATATATATATATATATATATATATATAGAGAGAGAGAGAGAGAGAGAGAGAGAGAGAGAGTGTAAATGAAATGATATGTAAACTTGCTCACATCTTTTTGGTTAAACAATGCCCATGTGGATGTTTGGTATATCAGAAACCTCAATTGCCTTGAAAGAAACTTTTTTCCAATGAAATTATTGTCACAGATTTCTGCTGTTAGCAAGATTTTTAGAAACATAGGAGACCTTTTTGAAGGTCCATTATTTAACTTATTATATTATCATGTATGGAATAAAATATGATGAAAACATAATATTTTACAGTAGAATATACATTGTTACTGCTCCTCTGAAGGGTAATTGGTCATATTTTGTGAAGTGGAAGGACATTTCTCAATCAAGCAATAGCGTTTCTGAGTGTTCATGTCTGAAGAATTCTTACCCATGTGCACATGAGGAAATGCATCCCAGAATATATGTGCAAAAACATCAATTGTATCAGGGATTGTAACAGTACAAAAGTGGTAAGTAGCCCCTGTGATCTTTTAGTTGTAAGGTTGACTAAAATTGAGATAGAAATAAACTAGATCTTTTTGTTTCTATCTGTGTGAATCTCTAGACTTAAAGGTGAGGGGTGGGGAAGAAAACTGTAAAAGGCGCATGTGCACTATAATATTGTTTGTGTAAATTGTTAATTCTATGGATATAAACACACATAGAAGAGATACAAAATCTGCCTGGGCATGACTAATAACAAATTTAGTATGGTGGTTAAGTTTGGACGAAAATTTGGGAAGAGACAGAAGAAAAATATGGATTTAGAAGTTTTTTTAAAAAAAAACAGTTTAGGTATTTGTTTAAGAATTCTTTTAAATACAAAGAGATAGGGGCTGGGGATGTGGCTCAAGCGGTAGCACGCTCTCCTGGCATGCGTGCTGCCTGATCCTCAGCACCACATACAAAAAACTAAGATGTTGTGTCCACCGAAAACTAAAAAATAAATATTAAAATTCTCTCTCTCTCTCTCTCTCTCTCTCTCTCTCTCTCTCTCTCTCTCTCTCTCTCTCCCCTCTTAAAAAAAAGAGATGGCAAAATCTTAATGTCTTTTAAATTTCAGTTCAAATATATAAATATATGTTGACATCACAAAATAAAGGTTTTGAAATTTGAGACTATCTAGGACACAGAGGAATTTTGTTTCCTAAGTTAATATCTTCTAGAGAGCTTTGCTTAGAACATCACCAGCATTTTTAAAACCATTACTATTTTAAAATCAATTTATTATTAACTTGATCAATATGAATTATTTCTCAAAGCCACATCAGGAGGCACCAACATCATTTCTGCAATCTTTTTGTTTTAGTGGGGGATGTGTCAGGGATGAGCTCAGAAGCACTTGATCAGTGAGCCACATCCCAGCCCTATTTTGTATTTTATTTAGAGACAGGGTCTCACTGAGTTGCTTAGTGCCTTGTTTTTGCTGAGGCTGGCTTTGAACTCATGATCCTCCTGTCTCAGCCTCCTGAGCTGCTGGGATTACAGGTGTGTGCCACCATTCCCAGCGTAGAATGTAAGCTTTCCATACCAATTAACATCAAGTTTTCTTTCCCTGGACTCCATATCACTAGAGTCCTATTGATAAGTTACTTAAAAATCTAATTTTAAGTAATAAAATATAAACGGTGTCCTGGTCTCCTTTCTAAGCACTTCAGTATTTTAGTATCCGTCACTTGCTCTCTTGACCTGTAGGTCGGAATGTCGGAATGGCTGGTATCATAGCAACATGGCAGGCATGAGTTCCTCCCCTCTTTTCCTCTGTGGGACCATATAAATTTATGGTCATTCTCCAGGTTACATAAATTAATTCCTCCTCCTCCTGGAACATTAAATACAGTGCATTACAGTTTGCAAGGCTCGCCTTTGTAATGTTCCTTAGAAACACACATTAACTGTCTGCAAGGAGGTTGGTTGTTTTACAAGATGAAACATGGGGGAAAAATAATTCTTAATCGTATTTCAAAGACTTTACACTGTTTATTTAAATTTATCTTCAAAATAACTTAATATAGTTTTACATTATTCTGCCAATTTTACTGATGGGGGAAAGTGAGGCTCATGATGAGGGTCTAGTTTCCTTACCTATGACTTCACTATTGGAACAACCAATTTTTAAACTCCAGTTTCAATTTTTTTTTTTTTCACACAACTGTAATACCTTTCATAGTAGTAGCATATCGTGTAAGGATTAAAAAAAAATCTTGGAGTTAAAGAAATTACAAATTGGAGATAGATTTAAGTGAATTTTAATTTTCTTCAGGCAGTTTTTAAAATTTGAACTTCTTCAGGGACATTGGGAGAAAATACCACACTAAAATGTGTTCATGTGAAGCCAGTGGATTTGTTAAAAATTTACGACCAGTACAATTTTACTATGTGTTTGGTATTATCAAAAAATATTTCAGATACTTTCAGGAAGTTTTTTTTTAATAATTAATAATTTAAAGTAGAATGCATTTATGCACTTTGTTATATCATACATAAATGGGATATAATTTATCATTTTTTGAGGGTACATGTTGCAGAATCATTGTTTTTTTTTAAAATACTGTTTATCTCTCTGCATGGAAGTTATTTATCTGAGGAAGGTGGTTGTAGTTTAGAGGGAGAAACAAAGTCAATATAGATGGAAAAGAGAGAAGAAAGAGGGGAGAAAAGCAACTTTCAGGCCGTCAGAGTGCAGTGAAACTTGTTCACACATTTTCTTTTTTGGATAAACTTGATTAGGTTGTGGCTGGCAAGGAGGGCTGCCCGGCCATTCTGTCCCTCAGTGGGTTGATTAGTGAAATCCAAGAATGTAGATTGGATTGTTTAATGTCCACTCCCCATGAAGGGTCAGCTGAGGAGCATCTGCCAGCAATCTGTCTTTCAGTAATGGCAGCAGGAGTCCCACCAGCCACAGCTCTATCTTGGCCAGGGCTGGCCTACCCTGTCCTCCGTTAGCGGAGTTCTCACACTATCCCCTGTCCTGTCTCCACAGGTGCAGGGATGTATGAGAAGGACCTTCCTGGAAGCTATTCTACTCAGGGAGGTTGGAGGTTAGTCTTTTATTTATTTTTTCTGATCAACATAATATTTGTAGATAAGCAGGTAGAAAAAATGGGTTGGTGGCATGGGTCATCATTTTAGAGATGTCAGAAATGTGACAGATGGATAGAACACTCTGAGACTAGGCTAGAGGGAGCACAGGAACACAGTGGATTGAATAAGTGGTCTGGTGCCCTTAAAATGGGGGAGGCCTTGAAGATGTATATACCTGTTGGGAGCTGTGAGTGGCCATCATAGATTATTTGGAAGAGTCCACCATGAGAAGATGGGCATCCAGGAAGCCTGAAGGCAAAGGTCCGTGGTGTTTTTTGGTCTGCATCAGAAACTACCTGTGAGATCTTATAGTTTGTCTAGGAATCGAGGAGATGCATTGTTCTTAACCGTCTACCTCGTATCGTAAAAATCTAACCAAATATATCAACATTGAATTTCTAAGTATGTGAACATTCAGTTTGGTGTTTTGAAGGAAACTGCTCTTTGGACCCTCAAAATAAATGATGGCTTTTCATTTAAAGAAGTCAAAGCAGCACATTTAATAAGAATGTGGAAGCCTTCTGCTTAATACCAAAGGTGGCATCTCCAAAGACATAAGAAATCCCAGAGTCTCTTTTGCTGGATTTCTAGATGCTGTGATTTGTTGAGAAGTAGCATTAGAAGGGGTCGTAGTGTATCCCAGAACAATTCCTCTCTCCTGTGGTTGGGGCAACACCTGCTAATTGATCCTCTGCCTCAAGTTCCTGGTCTCCATGGTCTAGCCAGTGTGACTCTCTGCTGGAAATACTTCAGCATCTTCCCATGGCATTAAAGGGGAAGTCCAAACTTCTTACTGACATCTACATGGTTTTAAATTACACATGTATAGTGTACTTCTCTTTCCACATCTCTTGCTATTATGAAAATTGCTCTTACTTTCTTTTCTAGCCATGTTTACCATACCTCCTGATGTATTATTAACTTCACATGATATTTCCTCCAACCATTTCCAAATTCACCTTCTTCAACTCTGAAGGTTGAGATCTTGAAGGAGGACACAATGGGAAGAGTAGATGCACTTTGAGGGAGGAAAAGTCCCCTGGTAGAGCAGATATGTGTGACTTTTAGAACTATGCACCAAGGAAAACAAAGGAACAAAATTCCCTTTGCAAAACCATGTGAAACATTTGAACTCCTCAGCAAAATATGACACATACTGATGAATCCATGAGATCCCCAACCAGCCAAGCTGGCCGGTGACAGGTATAGCAGGCAGAAGCTGCTCTTTAGGCTCTTATCACCAGGTACGACAGTTCATTTCAGGAGACTCAAAATGAAATTATGGCTGCCGTTAATGCTGAGAGCAGCAGAAATGTACTAAGAAAAAAAGAAGAGGGGTGGGAATGCCTACTAAATGTAACTCATTCCCAATAGCCTGTGCCTTTCACCACGGTCCTTACCTCACTAGCTAACACTAGCTAGTTTCAATTTCTTTATTAATAAATGGAATTAATACCATTTCCAGGATCGACAGATGAAGATTAATTTGGGCCATGTTAATATAATATTTGCATAGTCCCTCGCCTATAAATTATCCCCAAACTTTATCTCTCTGCTACCAAGACTTTGTATTGTCCCAGCAATTAATTAAGGTAGGAATGCAATAAATATTAATAGTGAAAGCAAAGGATTCCCTTTCCCCCATCCATTGCCTAATGTGTTCTTACACATTTGTCAGGAGAAGTTAAGTGGTTATTTATCCTTAAATTGTTTTTGTGATCTTTCTTGTGAAAGTGCTATTTTCTCTTCTGTGTACTTATATTATCCCCTTACTAAATATGCCAGGTTCTCTCTGTAGGGCCTTGGAGGGCAAGACCTATGTTTTATTTTCTTTCTTTATTTATATCATATGTGGCATATAGAGTTTAATAAATATGTATGAATGAACAAAGAATGAATGAATTAGTAGGTGAACAATTCACTAACAATGCATTTAGTAAAAGGTCATGTGCATTCTCCACATGATAACATTCAGCATGCTTCCATCGGTGTGGCAGCTACCACACTGTCTCCAGTGGTCTCCCTAGTGACCTTCCTAGCTCTGTGCCCTCAACCCTGGAACTTCTAAAGTCAGGGCCACAGACTACAGCTTGTCATCGTGGGCTTTGCCCATAGTCTTCGACTAGTAGATCAAGATAATCTTTGCCTTCCCTGAATAACTCCAGAGCTTTGATTTTCCTAAGATGTTTGGGACTGAGACCTAACTCTTATGACTGAGCTCTCAGCATCTATCTCAATGGAACAAGTGTCCTGATGAACTTCCAGATCTCTCTGAAGGATAAAAGGACTTATTTTCTCAGTTCCTGAGAGTGCTGCTGGCAGATGGTACTCCATTAAACAGAGCTACCTTATTCAAAGAGGTGTCGCCTGCCTCCTTTACAGGGCAACTTACATGGAGTGACCAGAGGTGTCCACCTCACCCCAATTGGGGACACCACAAAATGGCCATTCCAACTTCCTCCCTCCCTCCCTCCCTCTCTCTCTCTCTCTCTCACTCTCTCTCTCATACTGGAGATTGAACATAGGGATGCTTAACCTCTGAGCCACATCCTCTACCCTTTTTTTATTTTTTATTTTGAGACAGGCTCGCACCAAGTTGCTTAGGGTCTCACTAAGTTTCTGAGGCTGGCTTTTAATTTGCTATCCTCCTTTCTCAGCCTCCTGAGTCACTGGGATTATAAGCCTGCTCCACCATGCCTAGTACCACTTAAGTCCTTTATCGTTGATTCACCCAGGTTCTTCTCAAATCCTGCGTTTTCCCCCTTCCTTTCTACAAATTTGCTTCCGAGAGCATTTCCTAGTGACCCCTCCTTGTGCTAATCTTCATCTATGAGTCTGTCTGCTTTTCTGAGAATGTACCTTGTGAGAGTTGATGCCAGGAATGGTGGAGAAAGAAGACACTAAAGAATTTGGAGATTGAGATCTCTCATCACCCAGCTGTCAACAGAATCCCTCTAGATTCATATAGCAAGACCCTGGTATAAGGTGACTGGTTGTTGGTTTAAACTTACACCTTTGAGGAGCTGGAATGTTATTTCAGCACCAGGGAATATATTATCAAGGGCAATTATAAGATACTTGTAAAATGTAGAGGAAAATGCTATATATTGTACTACACACTCTGTGTTACACAGCATGCATGATAAGGATAGTGCATTTGGATGGCTGCTGTACACACAACTGACATCTAGAGAAACAAAAGATAATACTAAATACAACTAATAATTTAAACATTTGATGTGAAAGTAGAAGGGAGTGCCAGCATAGCATATAAAGAGTCTCAATTCTTGCCATCAGAGAGCAGATTATGCCATGGACCAACACCAGGTCTTAAAAATAAAGTAGTAAAGGGCTGGGGATGTGGCTCAAGTGGTAGCGTGCTCGCCTGGCATGTGTATGGCCTGGGTTCGATTCTCAGCACCACATACAAAGATGTTGTGTCCACTGAAAACTAAAAAAAAAAAATAAATAAATAAATATTAAAAAAATTTTTCTCTCTTTCTATTTAAAAAAAATAAAGTAGCAAAATTATTAAATGTAAAGTAGCAAAATTACTAAAATTTCACTGAGGCAGTTCTGCTATGACAAATTTATTGGCCTCTTTAGGAAAGAACAGGACATTGACATGTGGGTTGAAGCATATGGGTTGATGAATCCCCCAATCTTGAGAGATTCTCATGGTCTCTCTGTGCCTGAGGAAGTGGCTTACATTTTCCTATTAATGGGTAGTATGTGGCCCTTGCTTGAGGATGATTCAAGGTTCTGTGAGCCTCAACATGCAAATCCTCCATAGAATCTGCTCCTGCCTCCAGGTCACGATGTCAATGACATTTTCACACTAGAACCCAGCTGGAGTCGTGCTGGGCTTGAGAAGGGAGTAAAAAGACTACATGCCAAAGCAGTTGCAGAACCCCGCCATTACCTCTGGTAGAATTCTGGAACATGGGAAGAACTAGATTCTGAGTGTGCTGGATCAAGAAGAATGGCAAACACTTACATATGATGCTGTGTCCTCAGAAAGTAGGAAAAAAGGTTGTAAACCAAGGTGTGGAAGCAGTAGTGCTGCTTACTACTATTCCTAGAGATTCCCTTTAGGGTGATTTGTGACTTCTGCTCCCCATTTCTAAATTCTTAGACATGCTAGTCGCTAAAGGAGAAACTTCCAGGTAGGGAGGTACAGCGAGATTCCCATCCAAGTACAGGCTATGGCTACTGCCTGAGCAACTTCAAGTTCCTCTTGCAGAAGGAAGAACAAGACATAAGAAGAGTCATCATCTTGTGAAAGGATAATTAATAATGACCATCAGGAACAAAAGGATATTGGTATAATGGGGGCAAGAAGAATGTATTTAGTTCCCCAATAGTGTACTTGGGCATGTTTTGTTACACCCTTGCCCAGTTTCATGGCAAATGAACAAGCACAGCATCCTTGGCCGAAGGCGTCTGTGACCAGGTACCCATGTAGTGAAGGCTGTTTCTGTGGAGGTCTTGCAGATGGCTAATTTCTTAGGGAAACTTGTCCTAATTCTCATGTGGTAACACTTCCCAGGTTACCCAGATCACACCACAAGGTACACTACTGAACAAGCAGAGGTTTTAGACAAGAATGAAGGAATCCAGAGTCAATAGCAAAGGAGGGGGACATTGAAGATTAGTCACTGCAGATCAGCTGCAGGAGCAAGAGCTGTTTTCTTTTCCTGTTAACCTTCCTTTTCTAAGGTTTTCCTTAGGAAAAGGAGTCTACTGGGATCTCTTGCTGTCTGAAACCAGAATTGATTTCAACTGGATCAAAGTGTTGTAAGGAATAGACTATTGGTGGACACCCAGATTACCAGGACTGAAGGGTTCCTTTTATCAGATGTTGGAAGTACTGCTAGCAGACAGCTCTTAGGTGTTAGCCTTTTTGGGGAAGTGCCTAGACTGAAGACAGATGCTTTCCCCTAGTTACTTGTCTTGGGTCAGCCTAATGACTGGTTGAAGTAAGGCTACCAAGGCTCTGCTTGGAGTGCTGCGGAAGAGCTATCCTATGTTAGTTAGGACTCCTTCTAAGATCAGCTGAGGACTTTGTTGAAACCATATCACAGTCCAGCAATTTCTACCCTTGTTTAATTCTGCTTCCCTCCCTTCCCAAGAGTGTCCCTTATAAAATTCCTGTGTTCTGATCATAGAAGTAGGAAGAACCTGCTTCCTGGTGAACCCAACCTGCAACACCCACTCAGTCTAATGACTGAACCCTAACCACCGATTCCTGTGTTCTGTCTCTGAGTCTTTGTTCTAGCTGGTTCTTTGGTTTGGCCTTTGAAGCTTCTTGAAAAGTTGGGAACCCACATTTCTCTGACTATCCTCAATGATGGAGGTGCTGTTTCTTGTTTGACCACACATACCTGAACTTGGAATTTCACATCGGCTAAAAACACAGGTCCAGCCAGACACAGTGGCACATGCCTGTAATCCCAGCGGCTGGGAAGGCTAAGGCAGGAGGACAGTTAGTTCAAAGCCAGCCTCAGCAATATCGAGGCACTAAGCAAGTCAGTGAGACCTTCTCTAAATAAAATACAATATAGGGCTGGGGATGTGGCTCATTGGTTGAGTGTCCTTGAGTTCAATCCTTGGTACTAAAAAATAAACAAACAAACAAAAACCCGCCCCCAAACCCCCCACAGTTCCTCCAACTGTGCTCCATTGTCCTAAATGACCATCACTTAACATTCTTCAGCTCATCACTGGTTCTCTTAAATCAGCCCTCTCTAGGTCTCACCCCTGGATACTTCTGGGAAGTCCTTTTGTGGTTCATCCTGTTTACTCCTCTTCTGTTACCTTTGATCTTAGATCTTGTGGATAAGCGGAGGGAAGACAGACTTTTCTCTTCTCACACACCCTGTGATTCCGGCTTCTTGGATAAGACGGGGAAGTGTTGCCACATGAGAATTAGGACAAGTCTCCCTAAGAAATTAGCCATCTGCAAGACCTCCACAGAAATAGCCTTCACTACATGGTGATTTGCAGATTGGCAGAGTTAAAGAGAGGAAACATCTCTCTAAACTGTAATCATCACAAAACAAGCTGTAATTTTGGAAATGGGTATGTGGAAAGGTGTTATATGTTATCACACTCAGGAAACTTGTAGTCAGAATGGAATGAAAGCAAAGAAGAGTTAGATGAAAGACAGGGTCTTTAGATGGGATTTGGACTCTGCAGAAAATTTCATGACCGATAGACCCAGCTAGGAAAAAGCTCATTATCAATGTTTAACATTTCCCCCCCTAATACTAGCATCTGCCACCTAGTTTTCTTTGTAGCCATACCTTGGAGTGAATCATCTTGTTCAGAATATATTCTCACATTCGAGGGCAGGCAGATAAGAGATATTACAAATATGTTTTAATTATAAGGCATTAACATTGAATATAGAATATAAGCTTTTTTTTTTTTTTTTTTTTTTTTTTTTTGGTACCAGAGAGTGAACTCAGGGCCACTCGACCACTGAGCCACTTCCCCAGCCCTCTTTTATTTATTTAGAGACAGAGATTCACTGAGTTGCTTAGTGCCTTGTTTTGATGAGGCTGGCTTTGAACTTGAGGTTTTCCTGCCTCACCCTCCTGAGCTGTTGGGATTACAGGTGTGCACCACCATGACCAGCTTAGAATGTAAGTTTTACATACCAAATTAACACCAAGTTTTCTTCTCCTGGACTCCATAAAAAGGCGCAATCTCTATTCTATATCTTCCCCATCTAAAAAGTGTGCACTGCACATTAGGAACTTAATAATTATGTTGGCATTTTAATTCCTTCAAAATCCATGTGGCTTTTAGGAAACCCACTTTAAATATAATAGTATAGATAGGCTAAAAGTAAAAGAATAGAAAAATATACGCCATGAACCTACTACTAATAAAAAAAAAAAAAGCTGGAAGAGCTCTATTCATGTTATAAAATGTAGACTTTAAAGAATGGAAAATGAGCAGAAATAAAGAATTTTGCTACATGATGACAAGAGGGTCAACTCAGCCAAAAAGACAGGACATTTCTAAATATGCAGGTTCCCTAACAAAAGTGTTTCAAAATATGTGAAGCAACAGGTAATAGAACTGAAAGGAAAAATGGACAGATTAGACTTAAAAATACAGTTGACACTTTAACTTCATTTTCTAAACAAGAGTGAAAAATGCACAATACCTTTACCAAAGTTGGATCTAATTTAAATTTAAAGTGTATTCTACCCAACAAGAGTAAAATATGCATTTTTCTTAAGTTCATGTGGAACATGTGGCATCAGAAAACAAATTTAAAAATTTTAAATAAAAATTGAATTCTTACAAATTTTGTTCTCCATCTTTATATAATTATATTTAATGTGGATTTCCTAAAAACCACAGAGATTTTGAAGGAATTATAATCCAAGCAATAAATAACAGGGTTAACTGGAAAATCTCCAAGTATTTGAGAAATAAATAGCATGCTTTTCTGCTATTTATTAATAATCCAAGGGTCAAAAAGGCATTCTCAAGGAAAATCAGAAAATATCTTGATAAAGCAAAAAATGAAAAATAAGGCAGAAAATATTGTGAAATGCAGCTAAATTGGTACTTAGAAATGTATAGCACTCATAGGTCATGTTTGCTGGTTGGCGCTGGAGCTCTGGCAGTGACAGGGCACATGCTTAACATGTGTGAGGCCCTGGTTTGATCCCTAGCACCACACTCACAAAAATAAATAAATAAATATTTTTAAAAAAAGTATTATGTTTTAGCTTGCTAGGACTATGATAAAAGTATCACAAACTGGGTGGCTTAAACTATAGAAATGTGTTGTTTCACAGATCTGAGGCTAGATATATGGAACCCAGGTATTGACATGGTTAGTCTTTTCTGAGATTTGTGAGGAGGCATTTTTCAGGGCTGTCTCCTAGGCTTATCATAAGATCCTTGAGGCTCACTTGGTGTTCTCATTGTATGCATATCTGTGTCCAGATTTCCCTCTCTTAGCAAGGGAAAGAAGCACCAGTCAGTGAATTAGGGGTCCATCTTGCTTTATTATGACTTGATGGTAATTTAATTAATTTTAGAAACACCTTATATCCAGAGAAGGCCACAAATTCAAGATACTGGAGGTTAGAATTTCAATATATGAATTTTTGCAGGATACCACTTAGCCTATGAAAACTTATGTTAGAAAATAGGATCTCAAAGCAACAACCCAAGTTTCTGCCTAAGAGGTTAGAAAAACAAAAAGGGGAAAAAATTATAAAGATAATAGTGAAAAATCAACTAAATGAAAAACTGTAGCAATAGAGAAAAGCAATGAAACCAAAATCTTATATTTTTGAAAAGTTCCATATAATTGTTATGCCTCTAGTCAAATGTTCAAAGCAAAAGAGAGAATGTGTAAATTGCCATTATCAAGAATAAACAGGAATATCACCAAACACAAACTTTAAAAGGATAACAAGAAAATATTACAGTTTTAAGAATATGAATTTGCCCATTTAAATGAAATGGAATAATTTCTTTAAAGTTAAAAATTATGCAAACTCACCAAGAACAAACCTGAGTAGAACTATATCTATTAAAGAGACTGAATCATAGAAAAACAAATGGAACGCCTACAAAGGAAAACTCCAGACCCAATGGTTCCATTGGCAGTGAAGAAATGGCAATGTCTACTAAATGGTAAGGAGATTTCCCAAGGGTTTCCTCTTTCTCAGTTGGTCTGCACTCCATTGTTTACCCAGGCAGGTATGTAACACTGGAGTTATAGAGAAGACCTGAACTGTTGGTCCATAGTGGATAAAAGGGAGGCTTTGTCTACCCAGAGAATTTAGCCCTCTTTGTAGAACATGATCTGAATATCAGGGACCTTGGATTTCCTTCCTCAAAGGATCCTGAAGAGGTCAGGTTCTCCCTGGACCTCTTCCTTTGTGTACTGTTAAACTTGCGATTTATTTGTAGAAAATATGGACAGAGTTTTTGGACATGCTTAGAGGAGTCCCATACAAGGGTGCAGGAAGATGTTTGTAGTGCAAAAGGGAGGAGGAAGTGACAGAAGAGGAGAGGTAGTCTTCTGTTGAAAGCCGGGAACTAGGGGCTGGCTCTTCTTGCACCACTTTGTTCCTGTGGGAAATTTGAAGGGGATTGAGAATTCAACACTTAAACCTGCAGACATAAATGCAGAAGAAATAGCTTATTCAGTCATTTATTAATTTGATGTATGACTTTTAAATAGCTAGAAGTTCAGTTAGCTTTCATTGCTGTGACCAAAAACCTGACACCAATAATGTCAAGAAGGAAACATCTATTTGGGCCTCCTGGTTTTGACTGCATCACCCTGGGCCTAAGGTGAGCAGAACATCATGGTGGAAGGGTGTGGCAGAGGAAGGCAGCTCAGGACATGACAAGGAAGAAGAAACAGAGCAAACTCTGCTCAACAGGGACAAAAATATATACTACAAAGGCATGTTCCCAATAACCTACTTTCTCCAGCCACACCTTACCTCCTTGCATTTATTACCCAATTAATCCATATTAATGGATTAATCCACTTATTAGATCACAACTGTCATAATCCAATCATTTCACCTGTGAACGTTCTTGCACTGTCACACATGAGCTTTTGGGGGACACCTCATATCTAAACCATAACAGCTAGACATTTAGTAAATGGTATTCATTTGCCCGTTGTCCTGAGCCCCACAATGTAACCACCAAGATGGGTGAGTGAGCGGGGACTTTGTCTATTTGTCATAGTTTGAGTTCGTATTACATTCAGTGTCTGGCACAGTGAACACACAATAATAATTTTGAATGAATGCATTGTTGATGAATGAGTGAATGTAATTCTCATATCATCCCTGGAAGGAACCAGGAAAGAAAAATGTGACAATGATAATTGTCATTAAAATGGATAGATAAAAGGTGATTCAAGAACGAAAGTCCTTTAGGATGTTAGACATAAGCAGTATGTTGTTTTCTGCTCTGACGGCCTGTGTAGAACTCAAGTCTATGAGCACATCTCAGAAGATCCTTCTGCTCATTAAAGGACTCTCGTATGCTGTATTTCAAGAACACCAGTCTAAGTCACTTCGTAGTAACTGATTAAGCCTCTGCAGTGGGCGTCAATCTGGAGAGGATGCAGTTATGACTCAGATGTCTTCCCTGCCCTCCAGGACTTCCTTCAGTGTCTATCATGTCTGTCAATGAGAGCTGACTCTCAGAAGAAACTGGCTCAAGAATGACACATAAACTTTTAAGAATCTCAGTTTTGAAATAAGTGATGAGGTTCTTAGGAAAAAAAATAAAATTGAGAATATGGTGTGAGAAATTTTAGTGGTTTGACTCATGCTGATAAAAATTCTTTATTTACCATTTGAATTTAATTGAAAGACCAATTTAATAAAATTTCAAGCTAATCATGTTCTTGTAACACACAGTCATGGCTATGACTCGATTTCATGATGAATTATTCTGAGAAATCTCTTTATCGAGGAGGGGAAAATAGAGCAAACCAGCAGTTTAATTATTTAAAAGAACATTGGAGCAATTAAACTTTTTCAACAAATACCAGGAGTAAAACAGAAAGACAGAAAATAATGCATTAACCATTTGTCATTCAAATGGCTCATTGAGTTTCCAGCAATCATATGCTATAAATTGGATGTTTATGTCATATGCAAATGTAGTGCTTAGGAAAGATCAAAAGCAAACTTTCACAGAGCTCATTGTCTTATAGTATTTATTGATGAAGCTACATAGAAGAAATTACTTTACCAATATCTCATTTATTTTTTTCTGTAACGTAATGTTTTTCTTGGTTCTCTACTATTAAATAAATGGCAATGCTTGGTAGCTTACTTTAAAATGCAGCAAACTGATAAGAGAATAGTGAAACAAAATATACTTATGCATACATTTGTTTATTTTTGAGTTAAAATTTTTTTTCTAGAATAAGACAATCAAACACGAGGTATTGGGTTCTAACATGAAAATAATATTTAACACATTTTACTTCAAGGACGACAGGACAGATCTATAGAATTGCCATTTTTGATTAATTGGTTAAAAAGGCCTTTGGTCTTCATTAGACATGTTTATAAAGAAAAACTGGAAAAAAATCCTCTGGACTTCAAATCTGTTATCACAATCATTCTTTCATTAGGATGGAAATATGGAGAATACAATTTATAAATTGTTAAGTACACATGTACAGTGGTATGCTAGTATTGTAGTAAAGGTCATAGGGGATAAAAGAGTTCTAAAATTAGGAAAAGAAAGAAAGAGTTCTTAAATTTTAACATTTAAATATTATTATTGGCATAAGTAGTGAGTCGAGTTAATAATTTTCCTATTGTAATTATTATCCAGAGTTTGTTACTTAGTTTACTGTGTGGTTTCTAAATATGTGCTGTTTACTGTTACGATTTGCATTTACTCATTCCTCATAGTAACAACAGATATAAAAATATTAGAAAAATGATGTAAACATTTTAATGTCCTATTTGCTTAACTTATTTTGAAATATGCCTATTGCATTTTTACTTATGCTATTATTTTTTATCTCTCATATTTCTTTTTTCTCTATAGTATTTCTTTCATTATAGTCACTTGAAATATTGTGTAAGTAATTTTTTTTCTTTTTATCACCTGGGGATATTAATAAGTTCCTATGTTTTCCTCTGCTCATAACATTGTCTCTTTTCTTCTGTGTTTCTTTGTTTTATTAATTTTATGTCCAAATTCCATGTGTTTTTCATGCCTTTTCATCCTCCATTCATGGGAACATAGATTAAACTGCCATTTGGAAAAACTTTGAGTGTTTTCTGGGGGGTGAGACAGAGTGGTGGTGATGATGAGGGGGCAGTAGCTCTTGTTAACAGGTGTACTTTATTGTAAATTGATCAGAAGATACCTAGGCATTTATTTATGGAACCACTAAGGTTCAACAGCAGTAGGTCTTGGAGAGTTTTCACCTTGAGCTGACCAGTCTGACTCGTTTTCTGAGAAGAATCCTTCAATCCTCTATAGAAGTGTGTGACATCCAGCTGATTTCTGGGGTCCTGGAGTTGGGGAGGGAAGCTAGGGGCTCTCTGTTCAGCAGGCAGATTTTCACTTAATCTCTTTTATTTTTCACCCCAACCTTCCTGTGCGCTCTACTCTCAAGGCCTAAACTTTCTTTAATTAAGGATTTGAGAGAGTGAACAGTCAAGTTTCTTCCGGGGTAGGGAAGGTCTCTCTCTCTCAGTGCAGTACAAAACCAATGAGTGAATGTAGTCCTCATGTCATCCTACAAGGATTCCAGATAGAAAAAAGTGACAATGACCATTCAAGATTTCCCATGTCTCCTGGATCAAACTTCCAAAGAAGTTTTCTGTTCTTTAGTTCCACCCGAATTCTGTGACCTAGGACACACTTGGTGCCATAACTGTGCTGGGAATGGAGCAGGGCTGTTGTGGAAGTCCTCTTGCTTCTTATCCCTTGTCATACATCAATCACCTCCACCACCAGCTCAGGTTTGGTGTAGTCTTCTTTGTTCTGTCAACTAAGTACTTTCTATTCTTATTTATTCTCCATTTTCCTTCCTTTCTTTCTCTGTGCCTTACCCCTCTTTCTTCCTTTATCTCTCTCTCTCTCTCACACACACACACAAACACACAACACATTTGTGTAGTTTGGTAATTTTAATGGTATATAAAAATTTTTAAAATAATCAATGATAGTTCAGTGATGGGCCACTTAAAAAAAACTTTTATTGAAGGGAATGACTAGAAATCAGAAAAAAAAATCACAGCAAAAAAGGGTCATAGATTTTATGCTTTGGAAGCATGAAAATTTAAAGAACTATTACTGGTGGAGATTTGGGAAAAAAATAAGAAAAGTAATTCAGCAATAAGCACCTTACCCTCTCCCAGGCCCCAGGCTACATGAGTTTAAGAGAGAGAAAAGCAGCCACCACTCAAGAGGGTTCCTAAAAAAATCATCTCTATAGGGTTAGCTAGATGTCTGAGTTCTAGAGGAGCAGGGCATTTGAAAAAAGGAGCTTGAGGAAGTAGGGAATTTTGTTGATGCCAGATGGGATATTCCAGAAAGCATATGGGAAGGTTTAGGAGCTCAGTAAGAAGTGAAAACTGGGTTAAGTTATGATATAGAGAGTCCTGGTGATTAAGATCATGGTGGGCATAGTAATTAAAGGATTTATCTTGATAGCCTATGGGGAAAAGAAGTGATTAGTTCAAATAATAGGATTCATCTCAGGTCTGGTTTCCTGTACCATTGGGACTTATAAGATAGGTGGTCTGTGGCTGTGAGGACTAAGCTAAGAGCACTGGGGGCCTCAAGAGGACCTTATGTTCAGAACCATATTGGGCTCCATGGGCATCCTTTATAGACCAAAGTAAGTGGGGTGATACCCAACTGTGTCCTGAATCTGCCATTAGAGATGAGTAACCCCAAAAAGTGTGTCTGGCCCTCATTTCCCTCACCTATGAAGTGAGGGTGTTGACCTACTTCAGTGCTTCTCAAACTTTTCCATCACCTAGCTCCTGGAAAGGCCTGTAGGGGTGGCCTGAATAAGTTAAGCATTTATCACATTTTAGCTTAACATCCAAACTGAAGTTGAAATGGGGAATATTAGCTTTGCAGTGTGATAATTTCTTGACATATTAATTGGATTTTACTTTTCTGCTGTAGAGAACCAATACCAAGATACGATAATATGTGTTAGGTTTCCTGTATTTTTTTCTCTTCTGTTTCATGAATGCTGCCAGATCCTTGTCTTTCCTACTTCATGGGCATTTTTAGAGTGTAAAAGAGAAGCTAATGAGTGTCAACCATTCTACCTATCCATGAAAGTCTGGACTCATACAGAACTGAATTCTGAACTGTGGTTGGTGTAGGATTGAATATTGCAAAGTTAAAACTTCATGGGCCATGAGAGAGATGGTATATTCCGACCTCCCCCACTACTCCCACCAATCTGGGAGACTTACAGAGTTTGGGGTCTGTGTACAGTATTTAGGCTCCACCCCTATTGGGTACCCAGGAAACTGTGGTGCACCCCAAAGGCTTTACCTTGGTTTGGTGCTCCAGAGTCAGGGAGATTCCCACATATAAGCTTAGCTCTATCGAGGCAAATTTGGTTTCAAGAGACCCCAGGCCTTTGAACAATATCATGAATAACTGTGAAGTGCTAAAGATGAACAATTCTTTTTTTTGAGGGACGTCATAGAGGACTCACAGATTCTTGCATGGCTTTAGAGTGAACCCTACCAGTTCTTGCTCAAATTTGATTTTGTGCCAGCTGCACTGGTAGTGCTGAGAGTCAGGTTTAGCCCTGTGACCTTGATAAACTCTCTTAGCCTTTTTTTCCTCATTGGAGAAATGAGAATTTAGATCTGCATGATTTTCATAAGGTCACATGAAATGAAACATAATTCTTTTTTAATTAGGCAAGAGATCCTTCTCTGAGTTCTCCTCCTTACCTCCTTTCCCACCAAGTCCTAATCCCAAACCTGTGCCCCAGATCAACCCAAGCAGTTTTACTTGACTATTACACTGTAAGTGGGGGATAAGCATGCTATTTATCAGCCCCTTTTTATGTTCCTGTGTTCTGGAGTGCTGGGCTTCATTCTGAGCATTAAACCTGGGAAACATTGAATAATTCCTTTGTCCTTTCTCCTAGAATACACAACTTAAAAAAACAAAAAACCCAAATAATCAACTTATAAAAAAGGAAATGTTCTTTATTTTAAAAAAGTATCTAAGTGGAGCTCAATAACATTTTTTAAGAATCAGAAGAAAAACTCAGAGTTTAAAAAGATGTAAGAAGTTAAAATTAGTAAGTTTTCATAAACAGTAAGTTAAAATAATATTTTTTCTCCTTAAGCAAAATACCCTGAAAGAAATTCTTTGCTTTTTTTTTATGTACTTCAAAATGAAGTTTCCCAAACCTTAATGCCAAAAGCATTTATGACTTTGAGGAGAGTAAAAGGAGGCTGTGGGTTGACATCTCTTCATCAGTCCACCAGGCTTGTTCCCTATAGGAACCAGAGATGCAGCAGCCTGTAACACAAAGCAGTAAAAATAACTGCTCACACATCCTTTAGAAGGCTGAACTCCTTCAAATTTGGGTTTCCTCTGTTTACAGCAAATTTAGGACTTGAGTCCCCGTTTTGACACCAACATCATAGCCATTATGCTATGTTATGATCGGAATTTACTCAAGATTACATAAAGTGATGGTTAGAATTTTGATCTGGAGACTACATCAAATTTTGTCTTATTAGGTATTAAAAGGAGAAATTATACATCATCATGGAGCTTTTATGAAAACCCAGGCCTTGCTTCCTTTAAACTACATAGTGGGAGGCCACCCTGCCTGTGAGCTAAGCATCCCCTCTCAGCCTTGAGTAAAGGGGGTGTCTGTCTGGCATCGCACCCCACCCTCTGGGCAAAGAAGTTTGCTTCAGCTCTGGACTTGAGTGTTACTCAACGGGATTGGGCAACTCTCCCTTTGAAACCTTATCCCCTGCCTTATTTGGTGTAGAATATTCTACGGAAAACTCTTTGTTGTCTTTTCCTTATAAATAAAGTGATTCCGGGTGTACTCGCTTGATTGCCTCCGGCATGGAAGAGGACTCTGAGGTCACAGTGCTGTCCAACATGCCCCCTCCATGCCCCACTGCCTTGTGAACAAATTACTTCTGTGACCATGTGGTCTCTTTACTCCCAGCCCAAACCATGCAGAGTGATCCCAATTCCATCGCCCGGCTGGACATGGTGCGCTGGGAACCTTGTTGAATGCAGATCTTAATGGAATAGGTCTGCAGAGGAGACTCGAGACCACTCTAACTACAGCCTGGATGAGGCACATATTTCTGGAGACTTTCTAATTTACCACAAACAGAAGATAATACACATCCATGGAAAATTTTCAAACACGGGCTAAAAATAAAATGTTTTTCCCAAGAAATTTCAAGAGAAGTATGCAATTACCTCTAACAATTAGCAAAACAAATAAGTGTGTTCTAGTGAAATCCTAAATGTTATGGAGGTTTTAAGGAATTGGGTGCAACTTTGTTGAAATTAGAAATTTTAAGGCAGGAAAAATCATACCGTGTCCAGTTCAGGAGCTTGGGGGAGCTGACAGAAGAGAGGACCTGGGATAAGGGCAGAAGGATAAGATTTGAATACATAAAATGGAGAAGCCATCACAACAACTGATAACAATGAGAGTAATAGTAAATATATGTATGTTGACCAGCCACTGATATAAATTTTTTACATGTACTCTCAAACAATTCTATAAATGAAGTACTTTTAGCACATAGTTTTATGGATGTGACTGGCAAAACTGGGGCACAGAGAGGTTAAGTAATTGTCCTTTTCGAAAGTTACCCAGTTAGTAAATAATAGAGCTGGTACATAGGCAAGCAGGCAGGCTTCAGGGTGTATGTTGTAAAGTACTCAGCTATCCTACACCAGAGGATGAGAAATATCAGATGTGTATGGGTAACAGATTAATCCACCTGGGATAGAATGAAGAATGCATAAAATACAAAGAGTAGGTGGGAAATGATGCTGGGAAGGGAGTCACAGAACAGTCAGGATGTTGGTTGAAAAAAAAGTTAAGAAATTTAGATGAAGACAGTAGGTAAAAAAGCCTTTAATACAGAGTTCTCACATTGACTCATTGAGACAAACTCCAAGCCCAGTGTGTTGGTGCACACCTGTAATCCCAGTGACTCAGGAGGCTGAGGCAGGAGGATGTCAAGTTCAAGGCCAGTCTCAACAACTTAGAGAGACCTAGAGCAACTTAATGAGACCCTGTTTAAAAATAAAAAGTAAAAAGGGAGGGAGATATGGCTCAGTGGTTAAACACCCTGGGTTCAATTCCCAGTTCCCACAAAACCAAGAAACAAAAAACAAACAAAAATATCATATATTTTATTATATACCCCAAAGTGGTGGCCAATAATACTTCAAGCACATTGGTCATCTACAGACCTCTGTCTACACAGGTATTGATTTCAACAGAGTTGTATCCACTTCCTTACTCTATCATTGAATAGATGTCAGGTATTAAATAAATGAAAAGTTGAGGAGGTTATTGAAACAATGCAAACATGTTTATCTTTTCATGATCTAATGATTTTTGCAATACATATACACACATACATGCACCTACACAAACACACAGATTACTACATTTGTTGGAAGGAGCTTCAGAGAAAAGAAAATGTCATAGTTAGACTTCTGAATGACATTAAGTGGCCCTCTGGTTGACACACCGGAAGCTTTGAAAGAGACCTAAAGGCAATGCCTGGGACTGAAGAAACAGTGATTTGTGTTAATGTTAAATGTCTATTTGTGCAAAGGGCGCAAATAAGGGGCTGCTGCCAGTTAGCATGCCATTATTCTTGTAGCCAGGATAAAAATGGGGTAGGTCCTTTTATTCTGTCCCTGGTCTTTGTGCCACTGATCTCAAGGGAAATCAAAGGGCTGAGGGTTGTACTTCCACATTCTACTCTCCCAGGTCTTTTCCTTCCTTGTCATCCCAGCCTGACATCTGGCTCTTGTAGACCTTTCATTTAAGAAGCGTGAGGAGGAAACTTAGTAATAGAGCAGAGCAGTTCAGAAACCCTGAAGCAGAGAGGTTGCTTTCCTATTCATTTAGCCCTTGATGCACTCCACACTAGGGGAGAAATATTTATCCTTACTGTAGGTACAAAAAGTGCGTGGTGTAAGGGGAACAGTATCCCTCTACCCAAGCAGGGCAAATATTTAGGACCACACTGTACCTGTGCACAGTCCAATCTGCCAGCTTAAAATATCTTCTCTCATTTTCTTTTCATCTTGTCTTGTCCTCAGGCTGATACTGAATGGCAAACAAATGCAAACTTGTGGATGTCTCAGTTGTGAAGTTTCTCCTCCTAATTTCAATCTTAGAGTATCTTGGAGAAGCACCCCTGCCCTGTTCTGGTGAGCTCCTCTGAATTGTGCTTGATGATCCCAACATTGACACCACTTTGAGTTGGACTTTTGCAACATCAACTTCTCTCCAGCACAGGGAGTTGGCGTCTGCAGTGAATAATATAATCATACTATTACTTGATCAAATTCTTAGACTTTCACTCATTGTGCTAATAGCATTATATACATTATTTCAATCTCTATTTATATGCATTATTTGAATCTCTATTTTACAGATAAGACTGAAGCACAGTGCTAATAGAGTAAGGGATCAGCACGTGTTGTTGAATACCATTATCATTTTAAAAGTTATTTTATAACGTTGTGATACCATTTGATCTAAAGTACACAAGAAATTCACATTCTCATGTCAAAGACAGGCACATCACCATATAGATAAAGATGCATTTGGAAGGGCTACAATGAAAATATTCATAGATCCCATGGTCTGAATGTCAGTGTCTGTCTCAGATTCATATGTTGAAATCCTAACCCCAAGGTGAAGGTATTAAGAGGAAAATACTTTGGGAAAGTATTAGATTGGGAGGTCAGAGCTCTTATGAATGGAATTAGTGCTCATTAAAAGAGGTCCCTGAGAGGTTGCTTGCCTCTTCCACCATGAGAGGACCCAGGTATAAAAAGCCATTAGGAACCAGGAAACAGGGAAAGAGGTCCTCAACAGACACTTAATCTCTCTAGGTCTTGAATTTCCCAGTGTCCAAAAAGCAAATTTCTATTACTTATAACTGTGCCCTACTCCGTCTATGATATTTTATTATAAAAACCTACATGGAAGAGAGTCTGGTGACTCAGATTGGAACAGGGATAGGGGAAGGGAGTGAAAGCTGTCAGCCTACAGAATTTGGAAAAGTGTGGACAGTTTAGTTGTAGTAATAAATTGGGAGAAATATGTGCATTCAGTTTGCAGAAGCAAAGATACTATATTCCTGCAGTAGTTGGGCAATATATTAAAACACATTTTCTTTTTCCAGATGCCAAGTTGTTTAAGTATTCTTAGTGATCTCTATATATCTATCTATCTATCTATCTATCTATCTATCTATCTATTCTGGAGATTGAATCCAGAGCCTCAAACAAGCCAGGTACGTGCTCTTCCACTGAGCTACATCCCCAGCCCCTCTTACTGATTTTTAAAATGTGTCTTTTTTTTTAAATGCACAACTGAGAGAAGTGTATTTTAACCTACTACTGCTGGATTTGCCTTTTCTTTTTGTAATTTAGGTAATCTATCTTTCTCTTTATGTTGAAACATATTATCAGATGAATACAAATTTAGAATCATTACATCTTTCTCTTAAGTTGAATCATCACGTTATGATATGTTCCTTTTGACCCCTAGCAATGCTTTTACTTAAAGTCCATTTTGTTTACACACTCATGGGTCATTTAAGAGGTGGAAATACATTCTGAGAGATGCAAGATCAGGCAATTTCATCACATGAATGTGATAGTGTGTACTTACACAGATTAAGGTGGCTACAATGTCACCAGGCTATGTCATCTTGTGGAACCTCTCATCTGCAGTATATTGTTGACTGAAACATGGTTACGTGGTACAAACTTCTTTAATGGAGCCACAAAAACTTCTTTTTTTCTTGGTTAGTGTTTGGGAGATATGAGATTTTTTTGTGATTTGTCCATTCAAGTTTTTAAAAATAGACTGTAATTTAGAATAGTTTTGGAGTTATAGAAGAAAATTTCAAAGATAATACAGCAAGTCCCTGTAAACCCCACAGCCAATTTCTCCTATGATTAACATTTTATTTTAATGTGGCACATTTGCTACAATTAATGAACCTGTATCCATGCAGTATTGTACACTGAAGTCTGTAGTTTGTTCACTATGCCTTACTTTTTATTTAATGTCTTTTTTTCTGTACCAGGATACTGTGTGGGATAACAATATATTTTGTTGTGAGGTCTCCTTGGGCTTCCCTCAACTGTGACAGCTTTTCAGACTTTCTTCTTTCTTTGGAAACTTGGCAGTTTTGAGAGAAGTTATAAGGTATTTTGTTGAATGCCCCTCAGCTTGTATTCTTGTGATGCTTTTTCCATGATTAGATTGGGTTATGGTTGTTTGAGAAAAAGATCACAAAGGTAAAGTGTCATTTTCATTGCACCATATCAAGGACACATACTGTCAACGGGACTTATTGTTGATGTTGACTTTGATCACATGGCTGAGATTTTGTTTGTCAGGTTTCTCTTCTTTTTTGAAAAATTGCCCTGTCTCTCCTAACCCTTCTCCAGCTCTTTGAGGGGATGTTAGGATTTGCATTCCGACTCAACTTCAGGAATGGGTGGGGTTATATTCAACTCCCAAAGAGCAGAATAGCTATATAAGTTATTTGAAATTATTTATTATTTTCCCTCACTTATTTATTCCACCATTTATTTGTACCTGTGTGGATTTTTGAACATTTTACACTTGGGTTTATAATCCAACCTATTTTTAAAGTTATAAATTACTTAAGTTACTATTTTTTTATTTAAAAAAATTGACAGGTAAAATTGCATATATTTATTGTGTACAGCATAATGTTTTGAAGTATACAAATATTGTGAAATAGTTTAATCTAGAAAATTAACTAATGTATAGTTATCACATAACTATCATTTTAATAGTGCCAACACTTAACATGGACTTCCTTTGCACTTTTCAAGAATATTATATTGTCATTAACTATGATCATCATATTGTACAAAATATCCCTTATTTCTCTGATATGACTATAATCATATTACAGCTGTCTCCACTATAAGTGCTTTTGACTGACCATAATGTTCTTTTGCCATAAAGCTATCAATTTAATGAGGCCCTAAGAAATTCAGTGAGGTCCTGTCTCAAAATTAAAAATAAAAAGGGCTGGGGATGTGACTCAGTGGTAAAGTGACCCTGGGTTCAACCCCTGGTACCAAAAAAAAAAAAAAAAAACCCACAAAAATCTGGGTACTAGGTGTGCTTATTGCCACTAGGATATTGTTCCCTGTAGGTCCTATCAGCACACAGAGCCTGGGAATATACGCATATGCAAACAGAACTGTGTATTACTCATATCTATAAATATTCAAATGTGCCCATATGCAGCTATATTAAGCTAAGCATGAGTGTCCAACTTGAATCTGTTACTGTATATATCCTTCTAGCATCTCCTCTTGCTTATCTCTAAACTTCACAACATTAATAAACGCAATTATTACCGTCCACCATTCATGGACTCAATTGTTCAATTTCAATATCATTACATAGCAGCATCAAAATTATTAACTCATACACACACTAGGGGAAAATCTTGTCAACCTGAGTGCAGTGCATATGTCCAGTTTATTTTGCTTTTAGTTTCAAAGATTCCACTCATTTACAAAATTACTTAAACATCTGCCCACCTCCAGTCTAGTTAGTTTATATACTGTTAGAACAGTTAGATTTTTTTTTCATATTTTACATTTCATCCTGGGATTCCCTAATATATTAAATTATTTTTAAAAATTTGCATGCATTAAGGTTTACTCTTTGTACTATAAATTTCTGTGGGTTTTGATCAATGCATTGTATGATGTATTCATCATTCTATTAACATCGAAGAATGGCTGCATTACTCAAAAATTCCCCTGTGCCTCAATTATTCAGTACTCCTGCCCTCCTTCTGCACCTCTACAAACCACTGATCATTTGACCATCATTATAATTTTGCCTTGTTCAGAATGTTTTATAGGGAAAGCATACAAACTTTTTAAGTGGTTTTATTTCATTTAGCAATACAACATTTAAAATTCACCCATTTTTGTTGGATAGCTATTATCAATTACATTTTAATTAAAAATTTATAGTTGCCCTAGAGTTTGCATGTTTTACTAATCTAAGTTCTCCTTCAAATAACACTGCACCTCGTCACAAGTAATACGGGTACCTGATAAGAGAAAATTCTTATTTTCTTTCTCACCGCTATGACATTACTGCCCCACTGGTCTGTATGCTATAATTACTCAACATATTGTTTATTATTATTATCTTAATAATAATAATATTAGTACATAAAAATAAAAATATTTTATCTGTAACTATTCCTTCTTACTTTTATTACTTTTGCAACACTCATTCTGTCTTCATATAAGATTATTTTTGATATATATTATTCATCTTCTCCATGAAGAATTTCTCTTCACATTTCTTCAGGGCAAATCTGTTAGTGATCAGTTCCTTCAACTTATATCAATTCATATCTTCTTTACCTTTGAAGGATAATATCACTGAATATAAAATTCTAGGTTAGTGTTTTTTTCTTAAGTTTTTCAGTCTGCTCTCTTCTTCCTTGTATGCTTTCTGATAAGGAGACTCCAGTATTTTATTCTTATTTCTCTGCAGATTCCCCCTAACGCTGCCTTAGATTTCTTTCAAGATTTCTTTTGTGTTTGGTTCTCTACAGTTTAAATATTACATGCATAATTGCAAATTTTGGAGTATTTTGTTTTGTGTTCTCTGAGTTTTCTAGATCTGTGGTTTGGTATTTGCCATTTA
This sequence comes from Callospermophilus lateralis, assembly GCF_048772815.1. NCBI lineage: Eukaryota > Metazoa > Chordata > Mammalia > Rodentia > Sciuridae > Callospermophilus > Callospermophilus lateralis. Next base: position 199,016,081 of record NC_135305.1, on the reverse strand, counting down.
TTTTGAAAGGGTTTCAGTTATCATTATTTTAAATAGATTTTCTGCTCCATTTTTTCTTTTTCTTTTTCTTTTCGTATTCCATTTGAAGTCACATACCAACACAGACCTACATAGGTGACAGATTATCTGTTCAATGATGGTCCCTTAGGATTGTACTGGAGCTGAGAAACTCCTTTTACCTAGTAAGTTGTAGCCATTTAAACACCATGGTGCAATCACTATTGTGTTTTTGTGGTGATGCTGGTGTGAACAATGCATGCACATAATATAGTATAATATACAGTACATAATACTTGATAAGGATAAAAAATGACTATGTTACTGGCTTATATGTTTATTGTAATATATCTTTTATCATTATTTTAGCATGTACTCCCACTTTTAAGAAAATATTGACCGTGCCAGGCCAGCAGCATTCTCAACACATCTTGTGTTGAACACATATCTGGATTGCATGAAGAGGCCATGTAGAGTGACTGACCTTCACCATCTAGATCACTTAATGATGCATTTATCAAAATATATGCACCCTGTTAAGTTATGAATGATTGAACTCTTTTTTTTCCATATGTGTGCACTGAAAATTGAATCCAGGGTGCTTTACCACCAAGCTACATTTTTAAATCCTTTTTAAAATATAGATGTGATTCATATTTTAAATACTTTTTTATTTTTTATTTTATTTTATTTTTTAAATTTTGAGACAGGGTTTTGTGAAGTTGCTGAGGCTGGTTTAAAACTTGCAATCCTTCTGCCCTTCTGCCTCAGCCTTCCAAGTCACTGGGATTGCAAATATCTGCCACCATGCATAGTGGTTACATTTTTGACATCATGCTATGGTCCTTAGCTATTCTGGAGGGTTTTTTTTTTTTAACCACTGAATTTTAGTTTGGGAAATTTCTATGCAAGCCCACTGGCTTTCCTCTGCTCTTTCCAATCTACTGATGAACTCATAAAAGTCATTCATTTCCATTACAGTGTTTTATTTCTGTTACTTCCTTTTGATTCTGTTTCGCTTTCAATCTCTGCTTACATTACCTATCTGTTCTTTTTTTTTCTGTCTACTTTCTATTAGAGATTTAAAATATTAATCACATCCATTTTAAATTTCCTGATTGAGAATTATCATGTCTGTGTCATGTCTGAGTCTGATTCTGACTTTGGCGCTATCTTTTCCTACCATTGGTTCATTTATTTTTGCCTTTTGGCATGCCTTGACTGTTTTTATTTTTTTTTGGTAGTTAAAAGCTGGACATTATGTAACAGGTAGGGTGGGAGGAGGTAGGTAAATAGAACTTCAGTGTGATATTTTATGTTAACCTAATTGTTAGGCGTTGTTAATATTTGTAGTCTGTGGAGGGCTTCAAATTCCTTTAGTGTTCTTGTCTCCACACTCTCTCGACTATCTGGATTTCCCAGAAACTCCTTCTTAAATAGAGTCCATGACCTGCAGTCACTTCAGCAGTAATCCATTGTTATCCAACTGGAATCCTGTTGGAGTGGTGACAAGGCAGGTTGGATTCTTTAGTTTCATGATTAAACTTCCATCTATTGGTAGTGCTGCTTCACTACCTGTGAACTGTGGCCTTTACAAGTGTTTCCTGACCTTGCCTCACTTTCTAAACACCACCCCTTGGGTGGGGTGGAAAGAAGGGTGGGGGTTGGAGTTGAAGAAATGCTTCTTCCCAACATGACATGTTTTTGGTGAAAGTAAAGTCTTAGCCTCTTCACTGTAAGTCTTTGTTATGACAATGTTCTGGGTCTCTTTTGCAACTCTTGCCCTCTTCCTAACAGAGCCTACCAGAGATACAGAGGATCCTTCTCAGCTCTTTCCCAGAAGAACTTGATGGGTTTTCTGCAGGCTAAACCCATGAAAGTATGTTTAATACTGTGCATTAAAAATGTGTAAGATCTTGTCTTCACTCTCACCCCAGCCCACATCAGCTTCTATGAGTGGTCAAACTTACTATTTAAATAATCTTTCAGTTTTTGACTCCAGAAGTTTCTGGAGCCCATCTTAGCTGTCAATCCCTAGATTCACGTATTTCTTCAGATTTTAGAATTCACTATTTCTCCAGTGGAAGAATTACTGAGCTTAGTTCTTGTTGTGCAGAATGAGAATAGGTATTTATTTTCCATTCCTTTAGTATCAACATTTCTCCACCTAATGTTTTAGAAATTTCTTTTCTAAAAATCATACAATTACTTTAAATAATCTGGAGTATTTCCATACTCACATTTTGTAGAATTAAAAGTATGTTTATAGCTAAATCTATCATTTTATTATGCAATTTTGTTCCTTTAACCTTTTTCTAGATTCTTCTCATGTTCCTGTCTTTTGAAGTATAATGCATTTATTATATATACTACTAGGTAAATTTGGCAATGCATCCTTAAATAATTTTATGTCTATGTCTATGGTAGTATTAGTTTTTTTTTCTTTTGAGTTTGTGTAAAACCAGTTTTATTGGATAATTGCACCTGTGAAGCATCTGAGCCTAAGACTTCTTATGTGAAAATTTTGATATTATCACAAAGTCAATTCTTTCAGTAAATATAAGGCTGCTGAGATTTTTCTATCACTTTTTTGATAGTTTTTATAAGGGTACTTTTCAAGGAATTATCAAATGTAGTCACATAAAACTTTCAATAATAACTTTTTATTATAATTTTAAATTTCTGTATGATGTATAGCGATAAAAAAGCAAATCTTACAGAAGATAGTAAATAATAAATCAATGACTATAGTTATGAGCATCTTTAATAATGTGAAGGTGAACACTGTGGTGAATATTGGCCTGTATAGATGAGGGAAGAGAAGAGACATAACAGCTATAACTTAATTATGTTTTTGCTAATATTTGGAAACCAGTAGTTATTAGATTAACAAAAAGGACAATGATTATAATAAATGAAATTTAGCATGTACCTACATAAATAGCAACAAAAGGTATAAACCTTATTAAAGGACAGAAGTAATAAAACAGAAAGAGAAAGTATTACACATAACAAGAGTAATTTAATAAATATGAAAACAAATAAAAAATAAGATTTATTTTCATGATATATGGCCTTTCAGCACACATCAATGAGTTTAACTAATGGTAGAAAATACTTTTAAATTGGATCACAAACTGTTATTTTCTATATTCTAGAGATATACATAGAGTATTTTAAACAACACATTTTGTTTTTAAAAGAAAATTTTGGAAACATTGTAATATTAAACCAGTTAATTCAATAATACAACATGAAAAAAAGTTTAGAAACTGAGGACAAGCAGTAAATTACTATTTAATAAATTATAACAAATCACTATTTTTTTCCTCTGAGCATGAGAAGAGCTGGCATTGTATCACCAGTGTAGACCATTGTGCCCAGTGAAACAAGGATCATTCTGTCAGATGTCCTTTGAAGCCAAGGCCAAATAATAGAAATGCATTGAAAAGTGAAAATATACTGAAAAGCAAGATATTTTTGAAAGCTGCACAGTAGTCAGTGAGGAAAGGGACTCTCAGATATGACTAGAAGATATCCTGAGGGCCTAGATATTTATAAAGGTCCACAGAGTGTCTGTTGAAAGATATCTTTATTTACTGTCAAGAGCTGATGAGACATTTGATTGATATTCTTTATTTTATACACACAAACATGTAAGACAAACATACATGTAAGCATGCATTTTACATAGATCTCTCTCTGGATATAATGCTTGTAAGAGGTAAATATATACACATATACACATGTGTGAGTGTATATATATGTATACACACACATATATACACACATATATACACACATATATATGCACACATACATATTTATGTATTTTAAAGATATTACTAAACTTAAATAACTGGATAGGTCTGATTGACGTGTAACCATGGCTATTTAACTAGTTTATGTAAATTAGAGTTAGATATAAATGAGTTATTAAAATGTCATTGTACTTGAATTTTTTCCCATGCTTATAAAATGGACAATTAATGCTAAAAAAATGGCAAATTTGTTTTATTAAGAATATAATTTCCTAACTCTAAATCTCCCAATTAAATATTTGAAAAATGATAATATAAGCAGGAGTCTTTTGGGAAACAGCAGGATGTTATTCCTTTTGTTTCTTTGTAATTTTTTTCTTTCTTCCAAGTCTTATTTCTTGTAGGGCAGAGACCATAATGAGGGAACAAAAATTGACCATTTTTTTTTCTCCTACAAAAGTGGTGTAAAGCTCTCTTTTCTTTTTAAGAACCTGTAGACAAAAGGGGGATATTTTTTAAGGGAGTTAACACACAGTAATATACCAGGTCAGAAGTCCATTCATTCCTCCTAATCTCAGCTTTAGCCTAATACTAAATTCTTTTAATTCTGGCTCTTTAGTGAGGAACTCAGAGTTCACATAATGTGTTGACCAGCATTCATAGTTTGACAAATGTCATCGGACACCTCTGCTGAATTGGTTCAAAATCCTTCTACCTGTTACTCCAGTTCCAAAACTAGGTTCACCCAGGTACACCTCCATATTCTTGGGTGTTTGGCTGATAATCCAGGGCAGTTCATGCCCAGCAGGACTACCCCTGGACTTGTGGGAGATAGAGCCCATGGATAAATGTCTCCTCCTTAATTTTTCTGCCTCGCTCAGGGAAACACTGGCTGAGGTGCCTGAGAAGTTGGATTGAGTATTGATTACCTCTGTAGTGGAGACCAACTTTGTTATGCATTCTTATATTACTCTTGCTGTTTTTCATTCCACTTCCTGTCCTACATTCCCGCTCTTTGGAATTACTTCCCACTTAAAAGTCCTGTGAACCCTTTGTCTCATGCTCTGCTTTTGCAAAATGTTAGGCAAAGAAAAAAATTAAAATAGTATAATTGTTGGCTCTTAGAACTAAGGATGGGAGGTAACAGAGAGCCTTAGTGAGGACCTGATCCAGAACTGGAATGCTACTACAATTCTCACTTTCTCTTTCTCTTCTTCTTCCCTGTGTGATGGTCTCATTTGTTTCTACAGTAGAAATGTCTCCCAAGAGCACCAAAGGAGTAAGCTTCTGATAATCTGGCTTCATATTCCAAAAGTTCCATTGCCTTTCCCAAAAGAACCAGGTCAAGGACTTTGGCTGGCATGGGTAGGGCCATGTGGCCCATTTTAACCACAGAGGCTGAGGAAAGTGGGCACCGTGATGGTCCAGTCTAGGAGTGGACAAGTAGTGAGGATGTTCCAGAAGAAGTTGACCATGTCATGATGGAAAAAAAAAAATAGTGTATAAGTATTCCTTTTTCTTTTTTTTTTTTTAAATGGAAGCAGATGTTATGAAATATCAAACTTCCAATATCCTTAAATGTAGGGTAACATCTGCTATGTGTTTTACCCTATAATTGGCAGACCCTAGATACATGAGCCAAACTAAATAAACGAATAAGCAAACAGTCCTTACGTGGCCTTGTGTTAGTCACCACTTCTGTCCTCAACCTGTCTGGTCAGCTTATCATAAACTCAGCTTGTGGACTTGTTCCTCACACATTTCCCAGTTCCCATCTTTCTGTCCATTTTGCCAAGCTCCATGCTTATGTTTGACAGGGCTTGAAGATCCTGCTCAAAGTGACTTAATCAATAGGGGTGACTCTACCTATGAGGTCTGGAAAGGCTGCTCCCGTGCTCCTGAGGCTGTGTTCCCTGGAGCACTTCCTTCAAAGCAGTGCAGCTTAGCACTTTCCGGGCAGGCAGGGCCTCGCCATTCCTCCCACTGGGGTTTGGTCTATGTTTAGCAACTACTCTTGGAGCAAATATACTCTTTTAAAACCTAAAGTTTATCATGGTGAATCCTTTGGTTTAGGAGAGTAAGCACAACTGTTATACACAATGGGGTCACCTTAATTAAACCAATTCATTCCACAGTTGTAGCTGGATGTGCAATACCAGTTGTTAAATGCAAGGAGACTCTATGGCTGATGGAATGCAGAATCCAGAGGACAGATGAATGAGACCCTGTGCAAGTTCATTTGAGATGTCTTGAAGCACGTGTGCATATACACTGTCTCTTTCTTAAAGGCACATGCATTCACATCTGCTCACACACGTACAAATTATGCACTGCTGTGTACTCCAGAGTGGTTCTTGCTATAGAATGCCATTGGCCTTTCCACCAAGAAAGATAATAGTTTTTTATATTTCTGACAGTTTTTTTTTTTTTTTGGGGTTATGAACTCCCATGTTTACTCCGTATACAAATTGCAGAATCACATCAGTTACACTTCCATTGATTTATATATTGCCATACTAGGGTCTGTTGTATTCTGCTGCCTTTCCTATCCGTTACTACCCCCCTCCCCTCCCCTCCCCTCCCCTCTTCTCTCTCTACCCACTCTACTGCAGTTCATATCTCCCCCTTGTATTATTTTTCCCTTTCCCCTCGCTACCTCTTGTATGTAATTTTGTATAACCCTGAGGGTCTCCTTCCATTTCCATGCAATTTCCCTTCTCCCTCCCTTTCCCTCCCACCTCTAGTCTCTGTTTAATGTTAATCTTCTTCTCATGCTCTTCGTCCCTACTCTGTTCTTAGTTACTCTCCTTATATCAAAGAAGACATTTGGCATTTGTTTTTTAGGGATTGGCTGGCTTCACTTAGCATAATCTGCTCTAATGCCATCCATTTCCCTCCAAATTCTATGATTTTGTCATTTCTTAATGCAGAGTAATACTCCATTGTGTATAAATGCCACATTTTTTTTATCCATTCGTCTATTGAAGGGCATCTAGGTTGGTTCCACAGTCTTGCTATTGTGAATTGTGCTGCTATGAACATCGATGTAGCAGTGTCCCTGTAGCATGCTCTATTTAGGTCTTTAGGGAATAGACCGAGAAGGGGAATAGCTGGGTCAAATGGTGGTTCCATTCCCAACTTTCCAAGAAATCTCCATACTGCTTTCCAGATTGGCTGCACCAATTTGCAGTCCCACCAACAATGAACAAGTGTACCCTTTTCCCCACATCCTCGCCAGCACTTGTTGTTGTTTGACTTCATAATGGCTGCCAATCTTACTGGAGTGAGATGGTATCTTAGGGTGGTTTTGATTTGCATTTCTCTGACTGCTAGGGATGGTGAGCATTTTTTCATGTACTTGTTGATTGATTGTATGTCCTCCTCTGAGAAGTGTCTGTTCATGTCTTTGGCCCATTTGTTGATTGGGTTATTTGTTATCTTGTTGTCTAATTTTTTGAGTTCTTTGTATACTCTGGATATTAGGGCTCTATCTGAAGTGTGAGGAGTAAAGATTTGTTCCCAGGATGTAGGCTCCCTATTTACCTCTCTTGTTGTTTCTTTTGCTGAGAAAAAACTTTTTAGTTTGAGTAAGTCCCATTTGTTGATTCTAGTTATTAACTGTTGTGCTATGGGTGTCCTATTGAGGAATTTGGAGCCCGACCCCACAGTATGTAGATCGTAGCCGACTTTTTCTTCTATCAGACGCCGTGTCTCTGATTTGATATCAAGCTCCTTGATCCATTTTGAGTTAACTTTAGTGCATGGCGAGAGAAAGGGATTCAGTTTCATTTTGTTGCATATGGATTTCCAGTTTTCCCAGCACCGTTTGTTGAAGATGCTATCCTTCCTCCATTGCATGCTTTTAGCCCCTTTATCAAATATAGGATAGTTGTAGTTTTGTGGGTTGGTTTCTGTGTCCTCTATTCTGTACCATTGGTCCACCCGCCTGTTTTGGTACCAGTACCATGCTGTTTTTGTTACTATTGCTCTGTAGTATAGTTTGAAGTCTGGTATCGCTATACCGCCTGATTCACCCTTCCTGCTTAGCATTGTTTTTGCTATTCTGGGTCTTTTATTTTTCCATATGAATTTCATGATTGCTTTCTCTATTTCTATAAGAAATGCCATTGGGATTTTGATTGGTATTGCATTAAACCTATAGAGAACTTTTGGTAATATCGTCATTTTGATGATGTTAGTTCTGCCTATCCATGAACAGGGTATATTTTTCCATCTTCTAAGATCTTCTTCTATTTCTCTCTTTAGGGTTCTGTAGTTTTCATTGTATAAGTCTTTCACCTCTTTTGTTAGGTTGATTCCTAAGTATTTTATTTCTTGGGGGGATATTGTGAATGGAGTGGTTGTCCTCATTTCCATTTCAGAGGATTTGTCGCTGATATACAGGAATGCCTTTGATTTATACGTGTTGATTTTATATCCTGCCACTTTGCTGAATTCATTTATTAGCTCTAATAGTTTCTTTGTAGACCCTTTTGGGTCTGCTAGGTATAGAATCATGTCATCTGCAAATAGTGATAATTTAAGTTCTTCTTTTCCTATTTTTATGCCTTTAATTTCTTTCGTCTAATTGCTCTGGCCAGTGATTCGAGAACTATGTTGTACAGAAGTGGTGAGAGAGGGCATCCCTGTCTTGTTCCAGATTTTAGAGGGAATGCCTTCAATTTTTCTCCATTCAGAATGATGCTAGCCTGAGGTTTAGCATAGATTGCTTTTACAATGTTGAGGTAAGTTCCTGTTATCCCTAGTTTTTCTAGCGTTTTGAAAATAAAGGGATGCTGTACTTTGTCGAATGCTTTTTCTGCATCTATCGAGATGATCATATGGTTCTTATTTTTAAGTCTGTTGATGTGGTGAATAACATTAATTGATTTCCGTATATTGAACCAGCCTTGCATCCCAGGGATGAATCCTACTTGATCATGGTGCACAATTTTTTTGATATGTTTTTGAATCCGATTTGCCAAAATTTTATTGAGGATTTTTGCATCTAGGTTCATTAGAGATATTGGTCTGTAGTTTTCTTTCTTTGAAGTGTCTTTGTCTGGTTTAGGAATCAGGGTGATGTTGGCCTCGTAGAATGAATTTGGAAGTTCTCCCTCTTTTTCTATTTCCTTAAATAGCTTGAAAAGTATTGGTGTTAGTTCCTCTTTAAAGGTTTTGTAAAACTCTGCTGTATACCCATCCGGTCCTGGGCTTTTCTTAGTTGGTAGTCTTTTGATGGTTTCTTCTATTTCCTCAATTGATATTGGTCTGTTTAGGTTGTCTATATCCTCTTGCCTTAATCTGGGCAGATCATATGACTTAAGAAATTTATCGATGCCTTCACTATCTTCTATTTTATTGGAGTATAAGGATTCAAAATAGTTTCTGATTATCTTCTGTATTTCTGAAGTGTCTGTTGTGATATTGCCTTTTTCATCCCGTATGCTAGTAATTTGATTTCTCTCTCTTCTTCTCTTCGTTAGCATGGCTAAGGGTCTGTCGATTTTATTTATTTTTTCAAAGAACAAACTTTTAGTTTTGTCAATCTTTTCAATTGTTTCTTTTGTTTCGATTTCATTAATTTCAGCTCTGATTTTAATAATTTCTTGCCTTCTACTTCTTTTGCTGTTGTTTTGCTCTTCTTTTTCTAGGATTTTGAGATGGAGTATGAGATCATTTATTTGTTGGTTTTTTCTTTTTTTAAGGAATGAACTCCAAGCAATGAATTTTCCTCTTAGAACTGCTTTTAATGTGTCCCATAGATTCCGATATGTTGTGTCTGTGCTTTCATTTATCTCTAAGAATTTTTTAATTTCCTCCTTGATGTCTTCTATAACCCATTGATCATTTAGTAACCAATTGTTCATTCTCCAAGTGATGCATGTTTTTTTCCTTCCTTCTTTTATCGTTGATTTTCAGTTTCATTCCATTATGATCAGATAAGATGCATGGTATTATCTCCACTCCTTTATATTGTCTAAGAGTTGCCCTGTGACATAATATATGATCTATTTTTGAGAAGGATCCATGTGCTGCTGAGAAAAAAGTGTAACTGCTTGATGTTGGGTGGTATATTCTATATATATCAATTAAGTCTAGGTTATTAATTGTGTTATTGAGTTCTATAGTTTCCTTATTCAACTTTTGTTTGGAAGATCTGTCTAGTGGTGAAAGAGGTGTGTTGAAGTCTCCCATGATTATTGTATGTTGGTCTATTAGACTCTTAAACTTAAGAAGAGTTTGTTTGATGAACATAGCTGCACCATTGTTTGGGGCATATATATTTATGATAGTTATGTCTTGTTGGTGTATGGTTCCCTTGAGCAGTATGTAGTGTCCCTCTTTATCCCTTTTGATTAACTTTGGCTTGAAATCTATTTTATTTGATATGAGTATGGACACTCCTGCTTGTTTCCGAAGTCCATATGAGTGATATGATTTTTCCCAACCTTTCACCTTCAGTCTATGTATGTCTTTTCCTATCAAATGCGTCTCCTGTAGGCAGCATATTGTTGGGTCTTGTTTTGTGATCCATTCTACTAGCCTGTGTCTCTTGATTGGTGAGTTTAAGCCATTAACATTTAGGGTTATTATTGAGATATGGGTTGTTCTTCCAGCCATATTTGTTTATTTATGTTACTAAACATGGTTTGTTTTCCTTTTTGATTATTTTCCCCCCTTTACTGTCCTACCTCCCACTGTTGGTTTTCATTGTTATTTTCCATTTCCTCTTCTTGTAATGTTTTGCCGAGGATGTTTTGAAGACATGGTTTTCTAGCTGCAAATTCTTTTAACTTTTGTTTATCGTGGAAGGTTTTAATTTCATCTTCCATCCTGAAGCTTAATTTCGCTGGATACATGATTCTTGGTTGGAACCCATTTTCTTTCAGTTTTTGAAATATGTGATTCCAGGATCTTCTAGCTTTCAGAGTCTGTGTTGAAAGATCAGCTGTTATCCTGATTGGTTTACCCCTAAATGTAATCTGCTTCCTTTCTCTTGTAGCTTTTAAAATTCTCTCCTTATTCTGTATGTTGGGCATCTTCATTATAATGTGTCTAGGTGTGGATCTCTTATGATTTTGCACATTCGGCGTCCTGTATGCTTCTAGGATTTGGGATTCTGTCTCATTCTTCAAGTCTGGGAAGTTTTCTCATATTATTTCATTGAATAGGTGGTTCATTCCTTTGGTTTGGACCACTATACCTTCCTGTATCCCAATGACTCTTAAGTTTGGTCTCTTTATATTATCCCATATTTCTTGGATGTTCTGCTCATGGTTTCTTAACAGTTTTGCTGAGCTATCTATGTTCTTTTCAAGTTGAAATACTTTGTCTTCATTGTCTGATGTTCTATCTTCTAAGTGTTCTACTCTGCTGGTAGTATTCTCAATTGAGTTTTTAAGTTGGTTTATTGCTTCCTGCATTTCTAGGATTTCTGTTTGTTTGTTTTTTATTACCTCTATCTCCCTGTATAGTTGATCTTTTGCTTCTTGGATTTGTTTATGTAATACATTGTCGAAGTGGTCGAAATGATCTTTCATTGTCTGATTTTGCTGTCTAATGTCTTCCTTGAGACTCCAGATCATTTGCAGCATGTATATCCTGAATTCTTTATCTGACATTCCATCTGCTGCAGCTATAACCTCTTCTAAAGTTGAGTTGACCTGCATTGCTTGTGGTCCTTTCTTTCCTTGTCTTTTCATATTGCTCGTGTTTCTTTCTGCTTAGTGAAACTGTTGTGTTTTTGAAATTTTCCCCCTATATATTTATATTGCTCTTGTATAGTTGAAAAGTCTCCCTTGCAGGGGCGGGTGGCAGCTCTGCTCCTCCTCCAATTGGGGTGATCTGTCTACCACGCTGGCGGGCCGCTGGGACTGTTCTGCCGGTCGGTCGCAGGTCTGCCTACCTTGGAGGCGCGGGCAGCGGCTCTGCTCTGCCCTTCCTCCTATTGGTGTGACGTGTCCACCACGTCACCACGTCCGTGAGCCCCTGAGCCCCGGAGCGACGCAACACCACGCCGGCGGGTCGCTGGACCTGTTCCGGGCGCAGGCGGCGGCTCTGTTCGGCCCCTGCTCTAGCCGGGGCTACGCGACACCACGCCGGCGGGTCGCTGGGCCTGTTCCGGGCTCTGGCGGCGGCTCTGCTCCGCCCCTCTGGCCTTCACAGTATTTAGCAGGTCCCGGACCGAGAGACAGTTTCCGCGGGTTCTTTATCCCTGGGCCAGAGCAGTTCCGGGAGCCAGAATTCGGCCTCTCCGGACTTGGTGCATGCTCCGACAGGAGCAGGCTCCAAGAAGCAGTTTCCGCTGGTTCTATAGCCCTGGGCCAGAGCAGCTCCGGTAGCTGGAGCTCCGCCGCTCCGGGCTCCGTGCGTGTTCTGATAGGAGCAGGCTCCAAGAAGCAGTTTCCGCGTGTTATTTAGCACTAAGTCTGAGCAATTTGTCTGCGAGACGCAGACAATTGTCAGCCTGAAATTACCTGTTCTATAGCTGAAAGAGCTGCAATCAGTCAAAAACAAGGATGGTGACGTCAGCTCTCCAAGATGGTGGCCGCTGGCTTCCTCCGTGGTCTGACCGGTGTGGAGAACCGAACTGGACCGTTTCCTTCCCCGTCTCCAACCCAGAATTCAGCTCCGAGCTCAGCAAATGCCTAGCTGGCAGGAGCCCGCAGAATCAGCATCGCTGTATCCCTGACAGTTTTTTAATTACCACAATTTTTGTGGAAATTTTTCGTAAGGCATTTGTTCACAAAAGTAGTTTTGTATAATTTTCCTACACATGCCATTGTGTGTAGCCTTTACTTTTCCTCAAATTATTTCTCATCTGGTTATTTGATATGACATGCATCTTACTGTCTTTTACTGGGAAAACTATATTCTGGCATTTTGAAGAATCAATAAACTTGCCTTATACTTCCTCGACTTCAATTGCTAAGTCAATTTTCCTCATGCCACAGACAACACACTCCATACTAGTAAGTCCCTAAGTTCTATGTGACAATTGGTCACTTGTGATGGATGTCTTTGTAACAGCCCAGGTGGTGACTGAGGTTGGGGATTGAAGCTTCTTTTAGAACCGGTCTCTGCCTCTTTCTCTCTACAGATTACTCATGCTTGTGGGCCACTAGCCATTTTGTGGGCAGGGACTGTCTTTGAGACCTTTGCATTTTTTCCCTCCATCTCTGAGAACGTGGCTGGTTCATTCTTTTCCTGCATTCTCACAGCCACCTCTGTTTGCTTTCTATCTGAAGTAGCCATAGCTGCACACACCTTCTGCCCCTACCTCCTTCATCACTATCTCAAGGTCTACAGTGGTCATAAATGGAAAAGCAAACACATGAACCTATAAAGTATCATCAACAAAAGAGAAAAAGGACTTAACACATCACACAATCTAGAAACTAAAAAACAAGACAGTATGACCCCCTCCCACCCCAAAGTAATAAAGACAATAGACAAATAAGAACTTTTCTGGACATTTCAAAAACATACGTGTGCATATATTCATATCTTTTGTAAGTTAAAAACCCTTCTAAATTAATAAGAAATCAATGAACAATCCAATAGAAATGTAAGTAAAATTCATGAAATAAAAGTTTACAAAAGAAGGCAAAGCAGGAGTAAAGAAATGAACATTTAAATGCATGCAAAGTAAAAGGCATAAAAATTAACATAAATTAATTTAAATCAATCCACCCAAAAATAAGTAATTAGATAAATTGAAATGGATATGAAGAGGCAATTTGAAGTATCTGTCAAAACTTGACCTGGTAATTTCAAAGGTAGAATTATGTTATCTTCTATAAATATGTTGGAATAGGTGCATAATAATTTTAACAGTGGATATTTATTGAGTACTTACAATGCTTTGGACTGTTCTTTAGGCACTGAATATTTCACTTAATCATACCAAACTCAATGAGCCAAGTGTTATTCTTTTTACAATTTTGCACATGAGAAAAGTAAGACAGCAGAGGCAAAGTCTCTTACTGCAGGTCACTTAACCAGTTACTGTCACAGACAGAAGTCCAAGGAAGCCCATCTGGATGAGTACAATGTGTAAGCTCTTCAATTCTACCCTAAACTTCACAGACTCCCAGGAACACTGTCATTAACAATTTTCCAGTACAAACCTGGAAAAGATGAAAGTGTTCATTCATAAGAAAGGAATCTAACAACAGAAAGGTATGGTCATATAAATGGTGGGTTACTCTGTAGTAGTTGTAAAAAGACTGGAGATTTAAGTGAGCTGACATGGCATGGCATGGCTATGATCTGGATGTTTGTGCCTTCTACTCCAATTCGAATGTTGAAGTTCTTACAGGCTGGGCAAGGGTATTAGGTCATCAGGCCTTTGGGAGGTGATCAGGTACCAGGAGGAAGAGCCTCATGAATGGGATTAGCATCCTTATTAAGAGTCCTTATCCTTCCACCGTGTTACCTTAGATTAGGCAATGTCATCTATGTACCTGGAAGCAGGTCTTCAACAAACCCCAGATCCAGTGCCTTGATCTTGGAGTTTCCAGATTACAGAATTCTAAGAAATAAATTTCTGTTGTTTATGGGCCATCAAATCTAAGGGGTATCATTATAGCAGAAAGAATGGATCACAACAGCACATAAAACATAACTATAGAAAAACAATATATAATCAACTTTTCACTATAAATACAATGCATATACTTACATACACACACACACACACATACTCATGCATACATGTATACATGTGTATGTACATACCTATACACACCCATGATTACACATACATATGCTTATGTATGGACAAAGTTGGGATCTAATTATGGAGAGAAAAGATGAGCTTAAGTGTTTCAATCTGTATCTCTGAAGACATCGAAGATATTTTTTTTCCTACTATGGACAATAGATTTTATTGCTAAAAATAGTAATACTGCTTAAAATAGACCCAAATGAGAAAACAGTAGATCAATGATTACCAACTGTTTTCACATTTCATTGAATATATAGAAAGATAATATTTAATCCACACAGATGTGGAGCTGCTTTAAGACTGTTGGCCTTGGGTCTCTGACTCCCCAGAGCTCACTGGGTGGCCCTGGAGCTGGGGGAGATGTGCTCTTGTGTATGCTTGTGACCCATTTTCAACACATACCAATTTATAGATGTAGTATGGAGAAAAGGCAAGGAGATTCTGTTTTGGAACCTTGGGCACTGTTGGTGCAATACCCTGCACAGAGCAGTGAGAAGACAGTAAACATGTGCATGACTTGCTGTGTCTCTTTTTAGACAATGTGAATAAGTTTTAGTACTGATAATTCTTCATGGCACTTCATAAGTCCAGATTCTGTGATCATCACAAACAAGAAACTGGTTCTAACCAGCTTACTCTGCTCTGTGAATAGTGACATTTTAGCTATTCACATGCTTGTTGTGTAGTCATTTCTGGTGCATAAATTGCCTTCAATAGGTTTTTCAGCCTATAATAAAATGAGTGGGTATAGCTCTAGTTTTTCCAGGAAGATTGCTAAATTGAGGCATGATTACAGTAGGATAAAATGTGACTATGCTCACATGAGCAGACAGGATATACCTGCTGCTAGCTTAGTGAATACATTTTCATTTAAGGGAAATTATTCTTAGAAAAGGAAATGTATCACAACATGTAGAGTGCCTGTTATGTCACGCTCTGACAAATGTTTCCTCATACTATGCCCACAAATTATTTATTTCCAATTAAAATATTGGAAGCATTTTTCAAATCAACCAACCAACAAACAAAAACAAAATCAAGTGTATTTAGGACTACTGCATGTGTTTGTGCAATTTGTGCAGGTCCAGAAGACTTCTAAGCCAAGGGAGCAGCCAGAATCTGAAATTTAGCCTACTCTGCTTTTCGCCTATGATCATTGGTACATAAAAGCATCAGCCTAGGAGTAGCCCAGGACCCAAACAGAAGCCTTAGGAGAATTACTTGTTGTCAAATTTCCTTCTCCAGCAAGTATGAAGATTGTTATAAACTGAGAATGACCACACATGTTGTAACAGCTTTTCCTCTCCATAATTTGAATTTATTTTCACTCCTGGAATCTGGACTGGCTTTGTGTTTTTGTTTTTGTGTAATTAAAAAAAAATTGTGTGTGTTTGTGTGTTTTACTTTATGACATGTGAGGGAAGTGACATTGGGGGTTTACAAGGTGTTCTGGCTTCAAAATGAGGTGTCTCCCCAAAGCTCCTAGGTTTCTGCAGTAATATTCAGAGGTGAAATGATCAGATTGTGAGGGTTATACCCAAATCAGTATATCCTAATTTGAATTAATGGGCTGGGTGGTAAATGTAGGCAGGTGGAACAGGGCTGAAGGAAGCAGGTCACTAGAAGAGTGTCTTGAAAGGGTGCATCTTCTCTGTGGCTCCTTCCCCTGCTCTCTCTCTCTCTGCTTACTGGGTGCCGTGAATGGAGGAGTGCTTCTCTACCATGTCCTTCTGCCATGATGTCAGCCTCACCCTGGGTCCAGAACAATGACCAGCCTGCCATCAGCCTACTCCGAAACTGTGAGACAAAATAAACTTGCATACCTTTAATGTGTTTTCATCTGGTACTTTGATCCATTAACAAAAAGATAAATAAAACACAAGGATAAGCCCAAGAGCCATGGTATAATCAAATCTCTCCCTCTTAGATCCCAGTCACTATATAAAGATGACCTAGCTGGTCTCCTTTAAAATGAAAAATTCCATGGAAAGAGACACAACTACAAGCTAAATTAACCTTCAAACAAGTGAGTTGAAACCATGTTAGCCCTGTCTGATCCAACAGGGTCACCAGATATCTGCAATAACAAGAGTATTCCCAAGCAAGACTAGCAGAATTGCCCAGTTGAGTCCAGCACAAAATAGCTAACTTGAGGAACTGTGGGTAAGCAAAATGTGGGTGCTTAAGACACACAATTTGGAGGTAGCTTGCCTTCCAGCAACAAACAAACAATAAGCAAAACTGAAACAAACATATAAAACAGGATTATCCAATTATAGTTTATTACTCCCCCACTTCCTAATTCAGAAAACTTCAGCAAGTTATCACTACTCTTAATATTAATATTAATATCTTCTCTGTAGAATTTTGAAAACGATACTCTCTAGTATAAAGGGTATTATAAGGACTAAATGGATAACAAAAATTTAAAGTTTATAATGCCTAACCTACAGGAAGTATCAATCAATGCCAATGATTTTAGACAAAAACAAAACTGATTTTGACTTCGTCTTGCATACTAAACTGTATGTAGCTTGACAGATCTTTGTTTCAAATACCATTTGCAAAGGAGCACTGGAAGAGTAGCACAATCAGTGTCTTTGAATATTGTATAATGGTCTTATAAATTGGAAAATCTTTCTCATTTCAATTATTAATATTTAATAAGACCTTCCCTTGCCTGCTCTAGCACTCATCCTTTCTTCCCTTTTATGCCAATTATGTCTAAGTTTTATAGTGAAAGCTCATGAACTAGCCCTAGTGGGAAGATATGTTTGGTTTTAGGTCACTGAAGTCTGAATAATAAAAGTTGGCAAGGAGATTCCAATCCAAGGCACTGTGTTGGGCATTGAAAATGAAATAAATACCTATGGTTAAATTAACCCTTATGTTAGTAATGTTCCCTTCCAGTGATTGTCGAAGAGTAGGAAATGCATCAATTTCATCATTCTACTCCCAAGTGCTCGGAGCTATGCACAGGAGTTTCTATCTAGTAAGTACCAGAGCAATATTTGCTACATTAATGACCAGCAATGTGATTTGGGGCTAGTTGCCTAATCTCGCTCCACTTCAATTTCCTTATTAGTGAAAAAGGGATATGGTCAATATTTTTCAAAGATGTCCCCCACAATTCTTCTCTTTCATGTTGCTCCACCTATCAAGAGGTAGCATCTATCTCCTATTTCTCCTTCCCAAGCCTCAGGACTGACCTCTGGACTGTCTTGTTTTAACCAAGACCAGCTACATAATCTGTGGGACCCAGTGGAAAATGAAAATGTGTGCTCTGTTATTAAAAAAATGAAGAGTTTCAAGATAGCAACAACAGATCACTAAGCTAAGCATACGGCCTTTTTAAGCACGGGACTATATGACCTATATTTATGAAGCTGGGCTTATCTTTAACCAAGGGGACACATTGAAAGTTATATTTTAGCTCTAGGCCTCCTGCCCTACTGGTATAATTGCAGTCCACAATATAATTATATGTCGTAAGTATATGTAAAATTGTTTTGTGTATTTAAATTATTTTATATTTACTCATATTGACTGAAAGCTGACAGTCAAAAAATTGAAAAATCAGGGAAAACTAGGAAGCATATTAGGAGAGATGTTCTCTACTGCAATATGACTCTCAAAAAAAGAGCCACTAGGAAAAGACTTATGTGTGAGTAACAGCCTTTCCACTCCTCAACTGGAATTACTGATAATGAGATAAGGAGGACCAACAGAATTCAATCCAAGGTCATACTCTAGAGGTCTAGAATGTGCTAATTATGCTACTCTGCTAATCGAAGCACACCGCAAATTATCTGATATGAAAGATTAATGGTATTAGAAATAAATGGAATTGAACAATTTTATTATGATGATTAATTATAGATGAGTCAAAAGTATGTAAAAGGATTTATGGAACCAATTCAGGCTACAGTGTAAGTAGGCTGGGTCAGAATTGCAAACTATCACACTGGAAAATTTGAGTCAGTGACAGGAGTAGAGACTTTTATTTTAGAAGATTTATATGAAGCTAGCCAAACAGGTCAAGAGCCAAGTAGAATTTGCTGGTTCAATCATGCAAATTCTATATCCTGAAAGTCTACAAGCACTGAGCAAACTGTGCATAGATAGGGATACAGATAGAGTTGCCTCATTTGATGTTTTTAGTTTAAAACAGAAATGCTACTAAAAATAGGGTTCAGTAAATCTTGACCAGGAAAAGCATGCATATGGAATCCCTCTTGGTGACTTAAAAAAACATAAATCAAATTAAAAAACTGAAAGTAAACAAATAAAAATTTTGAAGAGAATTATGGAAACAGGAAACCCTTGCATAGATTTTAGCTATTCACTGGAAATTTGCTGTTGACTTTTGAATTGGCTTAAAAGACATTAGGGATATCTGGAACTTGGATGCCTGGGAAGAGCCAATGTTACACCAACAAGTATCTATTATAACAGTTAGCAAGAAATATGGAAATTTCTGGCATTAGAGTTGATAGAATGGACTTGAAAAGTTCTTGGTAAAAATCACCTACATTTCTTGGACACCTTGAGGAAACTCAGAGCTATAAATCAACTCTGGGAAGACTGAAATATTAAGACATTCAGACATAAATACTTTTATTATTTTCCACCCTTTATCCATGAGTGTTCACTGAACACTTATTGTGTTCCAAAGACAGCAGGAGGAACTGGAAAAATAAAGAACAGTTGGACATGACCTTCACCTTTGAAGTTGTCTTAGTCAAGTGAGTAGAGATGGGGATATATAGATTTTAAACATAGCAGGAGTAATTATGCAGAAGAGATATGAACTGAGTATTTGGGAGCTCAGAGAAGAGAGTGAATAACTCTAATAGATTCCCAGAAAATGGGTCTTGTCCATATAGGCCCCTATAACAAAATGCCTGCTCTCCCTGCGTCATAGTTTACATACCTGGTTATACCCTCACATAGCAGAAGATATAACCAAGCTACCTCAAGCTTCTTTCATAAGGTCACTAATTCCATTCATAGGGACTCCACTCTCACGGCCTAATCACCTCCGAGACATTCTATCTCCTGTGCATCAGGTTTCAAAACATGAATATTAAATGCAAATATTCAGACCACAACAATTTGGCAACTGAGCTCAACTTAGAAATATGAATCAGATTGCCAGATGAGAAAAGAAAGTTTAGCCATGAGAACAGGCAAAGTAATGACTAAGGATGACAAAGTTACCTTTCTGTAGTTAATAGAAATTTAGTTCACTTCCTCTGAAAATTAAAATGTTAACAGCAACAAAACCTCTTTAATATACCACTTACCTCAGTTCATCTGTAACTCCTTTTCTTTTTAAATTCATGTCTGAATAAGGTATATATTTTATGTTGCTTTAAAAATATAGGGCTGGGGATATAGCTCAGTTGGTAGAGTGCTTGCCTTGCATGCACAAGGCCCTGAGTTCTAGTCCCCAGCACCACACAAAAAATAAACAAATAAAATATATACTAGAACCTCTTTTCAGGTTATCTATTATTAGTCATCTAACAGTGGGGTTCCCCCAAATGTTCCTAGGGGAACTAGAATTGGAGGGAAGTGCTCTTGGGTTATGATCCTTTCCATACAAATGCGTTATGGAATGTTAAGGGTTCAAGAGAAGAAGCACAGTACAATGTGGCCTCTGCTGACTGTTGTTGCCTTTATCTTTTTTATGTCTAGAGTAGATGAAAAAAATTCAAAACATCCAAGTCTTTGATCTATTTTCCATAACAATTTGGTGTTGTCTTGGTAGGATCTGGAACAGTAAGAACTCAGCACAACAGCTTTGGGAGGAGGACAAGTGCAGACGTGGTAATAAGACCTATCTGAGATATTTAACTGAGAAAGACTTTTCTCATTAACCCAGGAATAATAGACAGAGATTCTCTGTCCATTTTAACTTCTCTGTTAGCATTGCTCATCCTATCTTCTTTTTTATCAATTCCATGGGAAAAAAATATTTCATCTCTGAACTAAATTGAGGTTGGTCATCCACAGAAAAAGATTAAAAAAAAAAGGAAAGAAAGAAAGTGAACACACCACTGTTTACTTTAAGCTGAAGTATTATGAAAGTCATTCCCTATAAAGACAACTTGACATGGTACTTTCATTTTGCAAATGAGCTCATGACATGCGAATGCTGATGATATTATTATTTGCCCACATCCATAGCTGATTTTGTGATAGGATGAGGATTTAAACCCTTATTTAGGCTCCTCCAAAGCCCAGGCTTTTTGAAAGACACCAGAGTATGTAGACAGTAAAATGGGAGACACGCTGAAAAATGTGGATGCAGCTCTACTTCATCCCAGGTCACAGACAGCTCCACTGAGGATTTTTTTGAGAATTTTAAAAATCTATGTTATTTCCCTAATGTGTTTGCAGTTCATGTGTCCTGTGAACTTTTCCTGCCCAGTAACAATCACTAGTAAAGTCTTAAAATGCTGCTGATGTGGCAAAGACAATAAATTATGCAAGGAAATTTCCTAGATACTATATCCAGTGCTGAAGAGAAAGGAAACCCAGGATAGGTACTGACATCTAGAATGAAGGAAGTTTGTGAGCAAATTCTGGCAGGACACACATGCCCCCAAATCAATGGATGTTACCTCATATTAATAAAATCATTCTGAGAAGGAAAAGAAGGAAGATGGTTGTTATGGTTTAAATATTAGATGTCCACAAAAGCTCATGTATGAGACACTGCAAGAACATTCTGAGGTGAAATGATTGGATTATGAAAACCTTAATCCAACCAGTTAATTAATCTCCTGATAAGGCTTAATTGAGTGGTAACTGAAGTGGTAGGGTATGGCTGGAGGAGGTAGGCATTGGAGGCAAGGCTTTGGTGAGCCTTCTGATCATCACGTGAGCTGTTCCTCTCTGCCACATCTTTCACCATGATGTTCTGCCTCACCTAGGGCCCCGAGGAATGGAGCCAGTTGTCTACAGACTGAGTCCTCTGAAACCACAAGCCCCCAAATGAGCTCTTCCTCCTTAAAATTGTTCTTGCCAGGTCTTTTAGTCACAGCAGCAAAAAAAAAGCTGACTAAAACAATGGTCTTGTGCACCCTGAGTGGAGAATCCTTGTCAGGATACGTGTGGTTTAGTCTGGGCGCCCATTTCCTTGAAGGGTGTTGTCAGGATGAAGAGTTTTGATCATGCAGGTTTGTGAGTCCGGGAGGACAGTGAGGACAGTGAACCAGCACCACACGAAAGAAATGGAGAGTGCTCATGCTTGAAAAGGGCGAAAGGAGTTTTGAGTTTCCTTCAAATTACACTGACCTGGTCCTGTGATAAAGACAGCCTATTGACTGTCTAGATGTATGAAGGTTGAATGCAGCCCAAGGAGGTAAAGGTAGCGATTTCTAAAATTAATCCTTTAAAAATAATGTTCAAAATATTAGAGAGTCTAAGCTCCTTTCTTGGAAGATGCTGGCAAAGGCTCAACTGTTGGAGGAGAGCTCACCAGTAGGCATAGGACTAGGCTAACAGTAACTATAGCTTGTTCAACTCTGGCTTCAATGGTAGTCAAGCAGTACAGCAGTTTAAAATTTTGTACAGCGGTATCTCAGGGTTGCATGTGAGAGAAGTGGGGGAAAGACTGAGAAGCAGAACCTTGGAGGGTCCTGTCTTGTCTTAAGTCAGAGACAAGTTTTCATATACTTTTTACATTTTGTTGCTAGATAAGATTCTAATTGAATGTTTGATGACTCTGAACATTACAAAAAGTATTGTTAAATGATAATTTAGACACAAAATGTGGTTGTATATCAGTTTGTTGAATTACTATGCCTCCTAGTGCATCAGAATCCCTGCGGAGGTAGCAAATTACTCATTTCTCCATCCATTCAGCAAGTATTTATTGGACAGCTACATTATTCCCACTCATTTAGAGGCTAGGAATACTTTTTTTTTAATGGACAAGGTTCTTGTTCTAATGAAGCACACATTATAACCAGAAGAATAAAAAATAAACTAGATAATTTTAGGGAGTGGTAAATGACATGAAGGCAACAAAATGATTATTCATAGCCAGCACAAATGTACAATCAATATTTTGGTCCTTGACCTCAGGATCAGTTCATTTTTCCTTCTGAATCATAAATGATAAAGCTAATTGAGGCCAAGCTCTAATCACTTCTATGACCTGAGCCAAGGTATAATTTCAAAGCCTGATGAGCCTGTGCTGCCCTCACTCATTCTTGGATAAAGAGACCATGTCCAAAGTGGCTCAGAGATATGGCTGAGGTCCTCAGGCAAATGGTGGTTGAGCTGGGAATTAAAATGTTTGTTGCCTTGTTTTCTGTTATAGGAAATTCTGTCAACACAAGGAAAATTAGAATAAAGGCCTAAAAACAAAAACAATGTTCAGTTTATGATTATCCTCTATCTTATTGAAATAGGTCATATTTCATATCCTTATATATCCTTATATATCTGGTTTTTAGAAAAATATGAATATATAATGGTTAATTCAGGATGATGAATACATAAGAAACTTCCAGTGACTTCAGTATAAGCTTGTTTGTGCTGATTACTTGGCATTTCCAAGAATGAGCTCCTAATTCATCTTTCTGCTCCACTGTCCCCCACAATCCACAATCCAATACCTGGCACCAGGGTAAACTTTTCCCAGGAGAAATTTGATACCACTCTTCTGCTTAAAATTCCTCTTGTGGCTTTTCAGCCTGCATGTTCATAAGTTGATCCCAAGCATCTTGCCAGTGTCTAGAAGGCCATGCATGATCTGGCTCCATTAATTTTCCATCTCCTGCCGCTCTCTCTTCTCACCACATAGTGCTCACATGGGTTCTCTGTCTGCTTCTGGAATATGCTAAGCATAGTCCTCCTCTCAGATATTCTTCTGGTTAAGACTTTCGTATCATTTATCCTAACTTTCTCAAAGATTTTATTACTACCAGTCACAGTATCTCATACAGCTGCCCCTTTATCCAAATACCTTCTTATATTTTCAAAATAGGATTTAAATACCACCCATAATTGAAGTCTTTTGTGTGTAATGTGTATGAATTTTTTGCCTACTAGAATATACAAAGGCAAGACCAGGGTTCCGTTTGCTTTCTTCTGCCATGTGTCTTCAGGTCCTGAATAAATGATTGACACACGGGGGTGACTTGGGCAGAAAAGATGGACTCATCAACTACAGAGTTCCTAGGTCCCAAGTTGCCAAGTAGGAATGTGTGCGGAATGTTGTACTGCACCTCTTGGCATGGTAACCTGAACTTAGTGTTTTGCTTTATTTTTGCTTGCAGTTGATTTGTCTTTGCCCAAAGATATTTGACTGGAGTACCCAAGAGCACTGGATTTGGAGCATGGGTACAGCAAGAGTTTGTATCAGCTACCTTAAAAATATTTGTTTCCCCTTCATCTATAGTTCATATTCCCTTCATTCCTTTCAAGTTTCTGGAAAACAATTCAGTTACACGGAAGACAAATTAACACAGAAAAAAAAAAAAAAACAAAAAAAACAACAACTGGGTTTTGCTGAAAGAAAGGGGGGTTCAGTGACCACTAGGATTTCTTTCCTCAGAATACTGCTGTTTATTTGTCAGGTATTAAGATTCCTGTGAATTCTCTACAAGCCTTTATAGGTGTATATCTTGTGGGGCACAAAAGAACATAAGAGAGTTCCACAAGCTGATGATGGGGTCTGAGCCAGCTTCATCAGTTTCCCTAGAAGACACAGGAGGAAGTTAACTCTCCTTATAGGTTACCTTGTTACCTTGGAGTATTCCTGGCTCTCTCTAAGCAGGCTACCTCACTATCATGGGCATCTGTCCTGGGTGCACCTCATGAAGGTTGTCAGTCTCATGAGGCAGCATAGCATGAATAGATGTGTTGGGGTGTGGCTTGTGTGTGAGAGGAGGGACAGAGAGGATGAAAACATGAATACAGTTGCTTCACTGGGAATGGAATCTACCTATCCATTGATTATTTCCATGAAATTTACATGCTAAATTTAAACCTTTGCTTTACTTACTGTTGATTATGGATAAACCAGGCCTTCTGGGATGGAGACTACCTAAAGTGAGTTATGTGCCAAGCCAGGGATAGGTGACCCTTCATGGACAGGGGTGATTCAGTCTTCTGTGTATTTACACATTCTCTTCTGGAAGTAGCCTTCAACCCCCAGCACCATTATCTAGTTCCTGTGGTTCCTGATGGAATGCTTCTTCTCATCACATTGACTCAGAAATGAATCCCGATCTCCAGCCTCCCATTGGGTTTTTGTGCCAATCCCCTTCTGAAATGCTTTTCCAGTATGATCCTCTGTATTATAGAACCCATTTCCTTCTCTTAGGGCTCAGTTCAGACCCACCCGTCTGCCTAGACCCTCAAAGCTCATGTCTCTCCTGAGCAGGTTATCTTTGGTATGTGAATTGGGAATGCTTCTCAGTATCTCTGATTTTCTTAAAAATTCCACGTCCACATGTACATATGATTCCCTCACATGTACAAGAACATGTGATTCAGGAGTCTATATGCCTGGGCTCAAAACCTGGCTTATTTGTGTGTTGTCAAGCTAATAACTGTTCTCTCTGAGACTCAGTTAACAAACCTGTAAAATGGAGTTTATGAATAAATATTGAGCTATTAAATGAAATCATCCATGGAAAATCATCAACATAATATGTACAAATGCTTCAAGTAAACTCACCAACCAAAGAAAAGGCTGTTTTTGAATTAAAATTTAAATCTGTAAACTTCCTTGGAGTAGCCTATAAATGCGTGAACTATTGCAGGCAGGCACGGATCATTATGAACCATATTATGGGCTGCTCAGTATGCTGAGTGCAGAAGGAACTCTCAGTGACCCCAATTTATTGCTGTTTTTGCTGATCGCTTGACATTTCCAAGAATAGCGTTAATTAACCTTACCCTAGTTGGTGACTTCAACGCTGCTCTGCGAGTTCTCTGTGGCGCTTTTGCTAGGTGGTACATTCATGCTAGCCAGCACTGAGAGAACTGGCCATTGTTTCACAGCTCACTAAGTGGGAAACAAAAGGTTGACATCTGCACACGTGTATTGTAAGTCATTACTGACATGGGGCTGTGTGTAGTTCGGAAGAATTTGTCAGGAGCAACAGGATACTGCTCTCTGAAACAAAATCGGCTTTCCCAGAGGAGGAGCAAAACTCAACAGCTGGAAACTTCTTAATACAAATCCAAAGGATACATTTGTGTAAACTGTATCAGATCCATTGTGATGGGCTTCAAATTGGGAATGCTTCTCAGTATCTCTGACTTTCTTGAAAATTACACATCCACAAGTATATAAGTGGATGTATGCACACATACACACACACATGCACTGTTGACTTTTTGCATGCATGTGTAATGTAATATTTCACATATGCTTTTATACTTTTGTGAAAGGGTATACAGGCAAAATATTCCAAATATATAAATTTAAACCCCTAGTTCCATCATTTACTAACTGCAGTAACTATTTATGTACTAAGTTTTTATAAAATAAGGACAATTATTCATGACTCAAAATCTTATTAAGTGCTATATGTTAAGAATTATGCTGGGGTCAGGTGAGTATTGAAAAAAAGGTAAATATATACAAATATATTTATAGGTTAAAAAGTAATATGCAGATACTAAGTATCACATTTTTATCATAAGCATGTATAAATAGTTATAAACACACAGTATATGTTAGAAATAAATTGTTATATTTTCTGAAGCAAAAATAAGATTTAGGATCAAATTAAGATAAAAATAAAAAGATATATGAAATTGTTATTTATTGAACCTTTGCTATGATCCATGCACTGGGCAAGGCATTTTCATACATTATTTCAGATGAGAGTGGAAAAGTTTGATTATCTGGGTTTAATGCCTTCTTTCTCTCTTTACTAGTCCTCTGGAAAGTTATCAAACCTTTTTCTGCCTGTCTGTTTATCTGTACAATGGGCTCATAATAGTACCTGCCTCATAGAGATAAATGAGCTTACATATTTAAAGCACTTGGAGAAATCTCACACACATGTAAGAACCTAATAAATGTTAGGTAATGTTATTTGACTGTTTTAGTCACCTTTTTCACTGCTGTGACTAGAAGACCTGACAAGAACAATTTTAAGAAGTAAAAGTTTACTTAGGGGCTCTGGTTTCAGAGGTCTCAGTCCATCGATAGCAGGCTCCATTCCTTGGGACTCGAGATGAGGCAGAACATCATGGCGGAAGAGTATGGTGGAGGAAAGCACCTCACATGATAATCGTGAAGCAGAGAGAGACTCCCTTTGCCAGAAACAAAAAATACACCCCAAAACCACAACCTCAATGATCCACCTCCTTGTCCAGCCACCTCCTACCCACCTTTCCTTACCACTCAGTTAATCCCATCAGGGGATTGATTCACTGATTGGATTAAGACCCTCACAACCCAATCATTTCACCTCTGAATGTTCTAGCATTGTTTCACACATGAGCTTTCAGGGGATGCCTCACATCCAAATTATAACATTTAATATTTAAAACTTAACAATTTTGTATATTCAAAAAGTAGGTTCATTCAATTTGTCTATTGTATTATAGGCAAAATTTCTTGAATGCTCCCCCAAAGATGTCCTGCCCTAAGCCCTGGAGGCTGTGCATGTGAGGGAACATCATTCCCAAGGCAGGGTATTGATATGCAGCACAGCTGATTGCAACACTGGGAGATCAGCCAGATGGATCTGATCTGGTCACACAAGCTCTGAAAATTTCCAACTAGTGTTAGAAAAGGAAATCAGGTGGATTTGAAGTATGGCTGAAGAAGCTTTGCTGGGTGGAAGGTGGACAGGGTTCCCTGAAAATGCATGTGGGGCCCTTTATGGAATTAGAAGTTCTGGGTTGATAGCCGGAAAAGAAGGATCTCAGTCCTACAACGACACAGAATTGAATTCTGCCAATAGCTGCTGAGCTTGGACGTGACCTACTAGTCCCAGGTGAGCAAGGATATCCCAGCTAATACTCTGATTTTAGATTGAGCAGAGAATCCAGCAACACTATCCCAGACTTTTAGTCTACAGAACTGTGAGCCAAGAAGTGGGTGGTGTTTTGATCTGCTAAGTTAGTGGTAATTTGTTGCACAGTGATGCAAAACAAATAGAGTGTGTTTTTCTCAGAAATCCCCTTGTTTCCTTTGATGTTAATTAAAATGACACCACTGGAGCTTGGATTTTATACTATACTGGAGCTTAGATTTTTTTTTTTTTTTTATCCTGAACCGTCTACCTCCCACCCCTGTATTGATATTGATCATTGATTTTGTACTGTTAAGGTAAGACCCATCTGTCAATATCAAGGCATCATCATTTCTGATAAAGCATCATGCTGGACAGGAATCACCCTGCTTCCCCTGCTCCCTCTTTCCAGGCATGGAAGACACTGACAACCCATTACACACTGAACCCAAAACTTGTCTCTGAAAAGTTGGAACCTATATATCATAGTTGTGACCAAGGCCACTGATCTTCACACAATCATAAGTGTTTAATTTTTAACACCATGTAAAGCATAATCAACAGTATTGCAATAAACATTTTGTAATAACAATGAAGATCCTCTGGAGGAAGCCCATGTGTTTCAAGAAATAGGCTGGTCTGTATTTGCAAAATAACTCGTGTGTGTGTGTGTGTGTGTGTGTAGGTTACAGTTTTGTATTCAAGCCACCACCATCTATCAATTATGTCTATAGCCTACTAAGAGATCTACTTGTGTAAATCTTCCTCCTTGTCCATTCTCCCCATAGAAAAGTGCTCTTTCAATAGATCCCATATAGTGTTACTCCTTTCCACAAAGTCGTCCAATAACAACTCCTTACCTCACACAGAGAAAAGAAATCTGGGTGATACCAAAGGTCCCAGGTCCTTCTGAGTTCCCTGACCATTCTGAGAGTTTCCTATCATGCCTTTTCCCTTGCTCCCTGTCCCTTAGACCTGTGCTTTTCTACTTGTCCTTTCCTCTGCCTGGAATATTACTGTTCCCTGGACACCCCCACAGGTCAGACGTCCACTGTTTTCAGATACCTACTCAAGTGCATTTTATCAGAGAGGGCCCCTCAGAACACCCATTTCTTTTTTTTTAATTTTGAATTTGTTTTAATTAGTTACACATGACAGTACAATGATCTTGACATATCATACATTTGAATCAGATGGGGTATAATTTCTCATTTTTCTGAGTGTACAGGTTGCAGAATCACATCGGTCATGTAGTCACGTACATACCCACAGCAATAATAATGTCTATTTTATTCTGCTGTCCTTCCTATCCCCCCTTCCACTCCCCTCCCCTCCCATCACTTCTCTCTACCCAATCTAATGTGACCCACTTCTTTTTTCTTTCCCCTCACATCGTTATACCTGTATTCTGTATAACAAAGGGGGTCTCCTTCCCTCTTCCATGCAATGCACCTTCTCCCTCCCTTTCCCTCCCACCTCTCTTCCCTATCCAGAGGTAATCTTCTTCTCATTCTCTTCCTCCCTACCCCATTTTGAGTCACCCCCCTTATATCAGAGAAGACATTTGTCATTTGTTTTTTGGGGATTGGCTAACTTCACTTAGCATGATCTGCTCTTTTCTCTACAGTATTGTCACCTGACACACAATGTCTTCATTTGGGTATCTGTGCCCCTGACCCCGCCTCAAGAAGGCAAGTCATCAACATCAACAACAGTAATCTTAATATTTTTTAAAATTATTCCCATTCCTTACCCCCATAATTTACAGACCCGTTGTCCTAGAACATAACAGATTAATAGATCATAGCTTGTCACCTTGTACCATTTACTGAAACTTATTTTGTAGGCCAAACGCTGGTCCACAGATGAAAAGGAGACTGAACTGGGCCAGTACAGTTTTTCCCCTGAGCTTCATTTCTTTTGAGTTTGGAGTTTCAGAACTCAGTGGCTTTCCTCTTAGTGACATCCCTATTGCCGCTGGTAGCTATGCTTTCTGCTGCATGGAGAAAATTGTTTCTAGTGAAGGAGAAAGAAAGAAACACAGAGAGAAAGGCGAAGAAGAGAAAGAAAGCAATGAATGGAGGAAATAAAGGAGATAGGAAGAAAGAGAAGGAAAGAGAAAAACATGATGCTTGTGCTGGGTCAGGTGTCAGTAAGCTGGGTCAGGTGAGATACAGAGTGATGGGTCATCACAATACCATCAGCTGTCCCTATTGTCACATTGGTTCCACATGGATGATAGAGAGAAGCAGCCCACAAAGATACGAGGGCTGCCTCGGTGCTGTCTCAGATTATGGTGAACCTGTGACTTTGTTTGATTATAAGCTCTTATGTATTTATAGCATTTCCTTACATATGGTAATCATGAGAATTAATGACGTGATTTTGTCTCTTTTGTGGCAACATAACAAATACTTATGATCTCTGTGTTTCCTTCTTATTCAGACTTCCAGCCCTGAGAATCAGAAGGGCTCTCTGATCTAGTAGGATGCTCCGACTCTTAATATTCTGACTCAACTAAGAGTTGAATATTGTCGAAAGTGATGCTGGGCTTCATGAATGCATGCCAACCTGGAGGAAGATATTTTTAATTTTTAAATTAATTTTAAAACTTTATAATAGTTTTAGGTTTACAGAAATATTTGAAAAATACTATATTGAGTCCCCTATACCCCACATTTGGGATCCCCTATTATTAACATCTAGCCATAGTATGATACAATTTATGAAAAAAGAACACCTTTCTATCTCTGTGATTTCTTCATTAGTGTTTTATAGTTTTCTGAATATAGATCCTGAACATATTTTGTTAGTTTTACCTATGCTTTTCCTCTTTTAATTCTATTATAAATGGTATTTAATGCCAAATTCCTATTCCCCCCTGATTTTAAGTAATAAAGCAGCCAATTCCATATATTGACTTTGTATCCTATGATTTTGCTCTCCTCACTTTTTAGTTCAAAGAGATTTCTGCTGATTTGGTGAATTTTCTACATAAACGGTTATGTAGAAATAGGTAATTTAATTCCCTTCTAATCTGAATATTACTTCTTTCTTTTTCTTGTCTTATTGCACTAAGATTACTGGAATGATGTTTACTAGAGGGGATAAAAAAGATCATCTTTGTCTTCTCCCAATATTAGGAGACAAGCATCCTGTTTATCAAATATGAT
This sequence comes from Callospermophilus lateralis, assembly GCF_048772815.1. Lineage (NCBI taxonomy): Eukaryota > Metazoa > Chordata > Mammalia > Rodentia > Sciuridae > Callospermophilus > Callospermophilus lateralis. The sequence continues at coordinate 198,985,417 of NC_135305.1, read as the reverse complement.
GTCAGGTGTGGGAAGAGGAAAAACTCAATCACTGTGATTATGAATAAATCAATCTCTCCTCTTTCTCTCTCTCTCTCTCGGTACTTGGGATCTAATCCTGGGGTACTGTACCACTGAGGTACATCTCCAACCCTTTTTATTTTTTATTTTGAGACAGGGTCTCACTAAGTTGCTTAGGGCCTCTCTAAATTATTGCAACTGGCCTCGAACTTGTGATCCTCTTTCCTCAGCTTCCCGAGTTGCTGGGATTGCAGATGTGTATCATTAATCTCTTAGTAGTCTTGTGTCTCTATGTTCTTAACAGATATTTCCCCATTTATATAAGTTCCCCTTCCTAACATGAGATAGGAAAGTCCCAGAGGGCTGGTTTGGGACCAGTTCCTCCGCCCCTTATTTTTTAGGAGGGATAAGGCTCTGGAAAAGCCTTCTTTCCCAGAGAGTAAAATTTTCTTATGGAGAACATTCAAGGTGTATTTCTCATGCATCACTCTTCCACTTGCTCTGCAAGAGCAATGAAGGTCTCTTTCTCAGGTCTTTACCTTGAGAACCTAAAAAGATTTCTAGAGGTAAAGGCCATGAAAATGTGGGAGGTCTCCAAGACGGCAGTCCCCAGAAGTTTCTAAATTGCTCATTCTGAGCAGTCTACCACCAGTTTCCAAAAATTCAACAAAATTACCATCTAATGGTTTCTACTAATTTATAGCTCAAGCAAATTCTGGTACAACTGATAAGCAGATTTCAGCTCTCTTTCCTAATTTCAGGGTAGCATTTTGCCCTATAATCTCAGTTCTCTAGCAATTTAAGAAAGGTCATTGATTTTCAGTTTGTTAAGTTTTTTTTCTTTCTTTTCTTTTTTCATTCATTTTTTTTTAAGTAAGGACAGTAGTAACAACTTTCAAGCTCATCACATATCAGAGGTGAATACAAAAGTTCCATGGTGGTTTATTTTGAAACATATGACACCTCACGTTAAGGAGTATACTCTTCCCTAGAGACAATGCAGTGTGCACCACCATGAAATCCCAGGCCTGATCCTGAGCTAAGTAACCTGAGCTAAGTAACCAGGTCCCCACACTTGCCACTTTTCTGTCCACTTAAGTGACAGGGTCTTTATTTGCCAATAAGGATGTACAACTCCTCCCAAGCTTCTGATGGTTGTCGACTGCTCCATGCCCACTACCAAGAGGCACACAGTGAATGGCTAGTCATTTAAACAGCAAATAAAAACACGTGAACTTCAGCTTGAAAAATTCATTCAGAGAAGCCTCAGATATATCCTAGATGATCTTCTCCAACTATGAAAAAAATTCCTCCTTTTATGATGCTGAATTCTTCCTCTTTGTAACTCAGTTGTTCTAATTAGGAGCAAAAGCAGCTTGTCTGACATCCCATTGGGAATGCTGGATGGCTCTTAGGTCACATTTCTTGATTGAACGCCTCCATTTTCCCCTGGCTGTTCCCTATATGACCTGGTTTCTATTCTGGATAATCCCTTTGGGTGACCTCTCCTTTTTCACTCAATGTTCCACTTATGACACCACATCCCAAATTAAATGCCACCAAAGATACAGAGGGTTTTGGATTAGTCCCACATGTTATTGAGGGTGCTGCGTTTCAGACACTTTCTGCTAGTCATGACTATGGGACTTGTTTCGTGGTAGCTTGAGTTTTAATTTCCACGTAACAGAAATAGGTATCATATTGGTGTGTGAATTACCTTACAAAGTTTATTTCTTCAAATAATATCTAACGATACAATGACTTTCATGGTTATAATCCTTTTACTGATTTTGGAGAGTTTCGGGGTAGAAATCTTTATAGAGATCAGACTTTGCCTGAAAAATCTTCTTTTGATAATTGCTCCTGCTGTTTCTCCTCCTCCTCCTCCACCTCCTCCTCCTGCTTCTTCTGCTTTTTCTCCTTCTTCTTCTTCTTTCCACTTACTAAGAGGAGTATTTGTTACTGTCTTTTTCAAATTCAATTTCATAAACCAATTCAATAAACAGTTATTTTTCTAGGCCAACAGGGCTAAAAATATTCCCCAGTCCATTGCTTCACAAAATCCCTTTGATTTTAATGAACTCAGACAGGAAGAATCAAGAAAACAAAAGCATTAAGCATTTCATCATCTGAGGTTTGCTCATGGTTAGCAGCCATTCTAGGCTTGACTATCTGCCCCCTGGTGGTTCTTATGAGAATTCTTAGGTATTGTCAGGTCCACTGCAGAGTTCAAAGATCCTCTACTGACCTCTGTCATTCATTCATTTGGCAAATAAACAATTTCATAGTCCAATGAATGGAAAGATTCTTCAAGAGTTATTTATGAATAAAGCTTCCATGATGAAATTGGCCATCTTTAAATATCTCCATAGTCAATGAATGCAATGATTAGGCAAGAGATTCTTATATTAAACTGTCCATACTAACCAATCAATGCTTTAAACTCTGTTTTATATCTCAGTTTTGTCTGGTTCTAAAATGATCTGCCTGGATGGTTTTTTTGTTTGTTTGTTTGTTTGTTTTTAGAGAGTGTGATAGAGGGAGAGAGGGAGAGAGAGAGAGAGAGAGAGAGAGAGAGAGAGAGAGAGAGAGAGAGAATTTTTAATATTTATTTTTTAGTTATCGGCGGACACAACATCTTTGTTTGTATGTGGTGCTGAGGATCGAACCCCAGGCCGCACGCATGCTAGGCGAGCGCGCTACCGCTTGAGCCACATCCCCAGCCCCCTGGATGGTTCTTTCTTTATCCATCACCCATAAGTCTGCCTGAATCAGCCTGGTGCCTCCATTTTTCTTTATGGGGATTTGTCTATTTGACCTCAACTCTTTTGTGCTTTTAGTATATTGGAGGTTTTTTTTTCTCTTATAACATCTGTCATGTTTAATGTCAGTAATTTAAGAAATCTTATTATTCAACTGGCCTATAAACTTCTCTCAGATGGGACCGTGTTATACACCTGCACTTCCTAGCCTCTTACTTACTTTGATTCATCTACTGTCAGTATGCTCAATTGGGTGACTAAAATATAAATATATAGAAATGTTTTTGCTAAAACACATGACGAAGGCATCCATTTATGAAACAGAATTCAGGGAATCTATGAATTTAGATGGGGTACATACATGTTTTCATTCAATTCTCACCAAATTGGCCATTTGTTCCAAATATACATTTAAACAACAAACTGTGGCAGAATTAGCAGTGTCTATTAGACCATAACCAATAGAAATAATGTATTTCCATATTTTGTTGCAGTTATTAAGAGTACTTCAAAATATTATTTATTCTCAACTCTCTTTGCAATTGTTATTTCTTAGATCCATTATTAACTCTTATCATTTAATGCATCAATAAGAGGCAATTATATTACTAATTCAGATAGTTAGTTCCTTAGTATTTGATAAGTATTTTTCAATGTAACTGCTTTTCTTGATAATCTTACGTGTTTTATTTTATTTTTAAAAACATTTTCCCAGGAAAGTAGTCTGTAGGCTTAAATGGACTGAAGAATTTTTCTATGGTACAAAAAACATTAAGTATATGTAGCTGCCACACAATTTTCATGAAAATTCGATGAGAAAGCAAATCATGTCAGTAAAACCTAAATTCAGCATCTATCTCCTCTATCTTCTATTTCTTTAAGGTTATACTCTTTTAACCTCTTTGAAATTTCCTGTATTCATATATATCCATCATCTTCCAAAGAGCAAGAATGATTCTGACCTCAGTCATTGCTTTTGGTGGCATATTGATTATCCTTGTGTGTATCGTCTAGGAAATTACCCCTCCCTGGAGATACTTTCCCTTTTGTCAGAGAGATAACACCATCATTTAAGGTGATTTTAAAAAATTATCTCAATGTTTTTTGGGTTAGGGTAATATTTTTTGTAAGGCTCAACATATAAACAAATTTTTAGAATATGTTCTAATGCAATAGTATTAGACTTTGGAATTACTATTTTCTTTCCAAGGTTCAAAAAGTTTTAAAGTTAAAACAATCTCTTTTTTTTTTTTTTTTTTTTTTACCACTGTAGTATAAGGAAGACATTGTATGCTAACCCCTGGGAGGAGCGTGCACCATTGGCAGAAAGTGATTCTTCTAGAGCATCCGCATTACTTAGGTCTATGGAAGAACAAACAGGAACAGAAATACAATAACAAAATTTTGGAAGAAAATGCTCCAAAGATTGATATTCAATAACTTAGACATAAAAACTGAACGTTGATTGTTGTATCAGATCTGATGTAAGAAAGTGAAATTAAAACATGGGCTAGCATGAAATAAAGGGAAAATGTGCCACATCCTGATGCAGAGTCATATTCAGGCATGGGAAGTTAGGAACAGGTGATGAATACTGAGATACATCATCAAGGGAATTTTTTGCCAAGACTGAAATGAATTTAGAGCATCACTGGAGCCACCATTGATAGGAGGGTCTATGGGGAGACAATGCTGTTGGAATGAAATGTGACTCTAGAGTCTGAATATGATGGAAAATAATGAAATACAAAGAAGAAAAGGGTCTCAACTTTCCATAGTTCACTAAAATACACCTGTATTTTTTTATGTATGTTTATCTTCTTTTATTTTTTAGAGATACCTCACTTTTTCTTTACTTACTCTGGCCAGCAGATTCTTGACTATAGTGTCCTATTAGGAACCCTATTGCTAAGGATTCCAAATACAGTTCAAGAAAAAAAATATACAGAAGTTGGACGACACCCATAAGACATGTTAAGAATGGTTAAATTTCCTTTAATAACAACATTTGCTATGTATACTTAGGAAACAAATTATAAAGGATTAATTTCCTGCTACCAATCACTTATGCACAAGTTATAATAATTAAATGAAATGAAGGGTATAATGTGTGTATTATTCTAGACTGGATGTGATTCTGGAACTTCTGAGTTCTTTTCCTGCTCTGGAGCATTTGTCTTTGCTTCGGGATATTTATTGTGAAAACAGTTTTGGCTTATATTGCTAAGGACTAAGAGAGAACACAGCTGGGCTCTGAGCAATAATGCTATTGGTGGTCTAGAAAGAGTAGCTATGTCCCAAATATTGTCTGTAAGTTAGCCCTCAAAGACAAAAGACCTTTGAAAGAGTCAAATGTCCTCCTTTAGGAACAGTGAACTTTAAGTTCTTCTCTTCAAATCCATTGTCCTCCAAAACCAGAATGGTTGAGTCCTTTTCCACTGATTTCCCTCAAACATGCCTTCCCCTCAGCCACTCCCATGCTTCAAGCTCTGGTTCTATAGCCATGATGTAGACACAGACAAGATTCCAAGGATGGAGAGGTCAAGGGTTAAATAGACCACATGCTGGCCGGTTGCAACAGTGCACACCTGTAATCCCAGTGGCCAGGGAGGCTGAGATAGCAGAATCACGAGTTCAAAGCCATCCTCAGCAACTTAGTGAGGCCCTAAGCAACTCTGTAAGACCCTGTATTTAAATAAAATACAAAATAGGGCTGGGGATGTGGCTCAGTGGTTGAGTGCCCCTGAGTGAAAAACAAAAACACATGCTGTGTTAACACATGCTGAAGTTAAACCTGGTGTGTGTGTGATGGAAGTGTTGGCTGGTAGGCAGGAAAATGAGCTGAAAAGTATGTGTTGAAATATAGACTTATGATAAGTTTTGAAACTTGACTACTCCTATGAAACCATCACCCTCACATGTCCTTGTGGGGCCTTGGTAACCTCATTCCTTGGCCTTTCCTGCCAGCTCATCTCTGTCCCAAGGCAAACACTATCTGCCTTCTCTCACTATACATGATATTGGATTTTCTAGAATTTTATATAAATGGAATCATAGAGTATGTTTGCCGATTGAATTGGCTTTTTTCACATAACAAAATTATTTCAAGATTCATTACATATTGTTATATATAATAGTTCATTATTTGATTGATGAGTAGTAGTCCATTGAATGGCTCCGTTATTGTTTGTTTATCCATTCACTAGTTGGTGGACATCTGGGTTATTTTCAATGCTATTATAAATAAAGTTCCTCTGAACATTTTGGTACAAGTCTTGGTATGGACACATGCTTTTATTTCCCTTTCATACTTAGCCAGAAGAAGAGAGCATGCATCACACAAATGGTTGGGATTGATCTTTTAAGAAGCTCCCAGCTTCTTCCAAAGGGATCATACAAGTCCTTTAGATTCTTCCTTCCTCATTAACCCCAGATATGATGTCTTTAATATTAGCCATTCTACTTGATGTCTGCTGATTTCTTATGGTGGTTTTAATCTTCATTTCTCTACTGGCTGATGTTGATTGTCTTATCATGTGTTTATTTGTAATCTATGAATCTTCAGTTAAGGTATTTTTGCTCAGTTTTAGTTGCCATGTAGTTTTTTTTTTTTAAGGGGGTACCAGGGATTGAACTCAGCCACCCTTGGCCACTGAGCCACATCCCCAGCCCTACTTTGTATTTCATTTAGAGACAGGGTCTCACTGATTTGCTTAGCTCCTTGCTTTTTGCCGAGGCTGGCTTTGAACTCACAATCCTCCTGCCTCAGCCACTGGTGTCGCTCGGATTATAGGCATACGCCACCGCGCCTGGCTGCCATGTAGTTTTTGTTTTGTTTTAAATATATTTTTAGTTGTATGTGGATATGATACCTTTATTTTATTTATTCATTTTTATATGGTGCTAAGGATCAAACCCAGTGCCTCACATGTGCTAGGCAAGCCCTCTACCACTGAGCCACAACCCCAACGCTGTCATGCAGTTTTAATTGTATTTTTCTTAATATTGAGTTCTGAGAGGTCTTTGTATACTTTGGATACAAAATCATTCACGAGATATAGGATCTGCGATACTTTCTTCCACTCTGTGGCTCATCTTCTCATTCTCTCTGCAGATCTTTGGAGTTCTTTCTTTCTATATATGGTTTTGAAAATTTGAAATACATTATCTGCTAACACATGGATAGTGGGCAGGTATGAGTGTTTACCTCTGACAATTCTTCCATTGTTTATAGACTTGGAAGGGTTTTATCTCTTCCAAGGTCAATTAAAAATCATATTATGAAAAATTTCAAATATATTTACAAATAGAATAATGAAATAAATTCCCATACGCTCACCACCCAGATTTGACAATTTTAAGGAATTGCTGTACTTGCATCTTCTATTTTTTTCTTTTACTTCTTTGCAGAAGTATTTGAGGAAAAAAAACCCATATATTATAGCAGCTTACTCTGAATCATTCACTGCGCATCTAAAAATTATTGACACTTTGTTACAATACCATTTGCAAGCCTATGTCTAATACCCATTAATTGTGATAGTTCCCCAATTTTCTCAAAATAGGTCTCTTCTGGCCAATCTTTGTGGGTCACATTGCTTTAGACATTTCTCTTAATTAAGGTGTAGAATTGGGTTTTTATTTTTAATGACAGAATGAAAGTAAGAGAAAGAGAGAGAAAGAAATGATCATTGCTATATTCTGTGATATGCTTGCAGTTTTAGAATGAACGTTTTCACATGATAAGAGTAGAATTTGGATGGATCACTCAAGTTTCTGTCATGCCTGGGTTTTATACAATGTATTTGAGAAAATTTGATAGCCTTGAAAAATACTATATTTACAATCCGAAAAAGAAGATATATTGTTCTCTTAATCTGCTTGTGGTGTTCTAACAAAAATATCATAGATTGGGTGGCTTAAATAACAGAAATGTATTTCTCACAGTTCTGGAGGCTCGAAAGTATAAAATCACGATCAAGATACTGATAGACTCCTTGTCTGGTGAGGGCCCAATGCCTGGTTTGGAGCATCTATCTTTTAGGTGTGTCCTTAAGGATGGAAAGGGAGAAGAGCTCTCTAAGACCTCTTTTTCAGGGCACTGATCCATGTAAAAGAACTCTACTCCTCAAGACTCTAATACTTCCCCAAAACCTACCTCCTAATACCATATAGGAGCATAGGTTTCAATATATGAATTTAGGAGAGACACAATCACTCTATGTAATAGCAATTATAATTAGATGACTATCTAAAGGCTCTTTACTTTTCAGCTACCTGCTTGCTCCAGGGATGTTTATTAAAAATATTGCAGAAATTTTATGTATTTAAATATGAAGTAAAAAAATTTTTAATACCCAGTTTTTTGTTGTTGTTGTTGTTGCTGTTGTTTTGTGCTTTGTAGCACAAATCCAGGGTCTTGCATATACTAGGAGAGTGCTCTGCCACTGAGCTACACACCCTGCCTGGCATTCAGCATTTATTAATCACACTCTTTTCTTTTATGGGTCTCTCCCTGGAATATATAAATTTTTGGATAACGTTGGGGGATAGAAGTAAATTGTCGTTACTTTTCCCCTTTATTTATCATGTGTCTGATTTCAGAACATCTTGATATTAACTAAACTATACCTTTTCAACTCCATTCTTTTCTGTTAACCATAAATATGTTAAAACAAGAAAAGGGTTTGGAGTAAAGTGACTATACATTACAGGGGACTTCCACTTGGCCTGGAGACATTTGTTTCACTCTGGGATAATGCATTGTAGAAGTAGTGGGACCAATAAAGTCTATGACTCTCCTCTTTTGTAAAGTGGAAGGTATATAGATTCTCTAGTTGATTAGCTTTGGGGAAAAGATATGCCTTGGATGGTTTCATGTACTCACAGGGGTGTCCAAGTTTGAAGAAAACAGCTCTTTCCACAGCAAAGATGATGGAAAGAAATTAGCATAGTGTTTGGAAGGGGGATTGCGTTTTTGCTCTTTTGGGGTCAGAATTTGTGAGATGTAAGGTCTGGAGGGATGAATTAGAAGTCGAGCAACTGAACTCTGCCTATCACTATGGAGAGAGTCTTCAACCAAACACTTTGCCCCTTGAGTTAAATTCGGAAGTATGAAATGAAGATATTCAAGTCTCTTACAGATTTCATTCTTTGTGGTTTTAGTTTGAATGCTGCAGTGAAATTCAGGATTGGGTGGTGGTATCTGGTAGGTTATGGAGACCCTTGAATGTCAGAGAAGGAACTCTAGGTTTCTAAAAGATATAATTGTCTATGTCCAAGAATAGCAAGGCTCAAATGCAACAGAAGGGATTTGGGGATTGTAGGTTGTTCGGTTATCCAGTCTGTGGTCCTATCCACTAATGTGAATAATTGAAGGAAGAGGTAAGGACTAAGACATAGGTGTTAAAAAATATATTATTTAATATCCATTCAGTAATCCTAAAAACACAAAAAATGGAAGTTACTTTTATTTTCCAGTTTAGAAAACAGATTAAAGGTTCAGTAAGGTTGGTCAAGGTCATGGTAATTAATTGAAAGAACGAGGACTCTGAGTTAGGGGTGTGTCTTGTTTTAGACCCATGATCTTTATGACAGTTGATTCAGATATACCGTGTTGACCATGGGTACATGAATTTGAAAGGTCCTTGCTTTGTATTAAATTCTTTTAAGTGACCTTTAAGTTTTAAAATATATTACTTCAATTTAACCCAATGGCATTATAAGTAAGATCCGGGTCAGGTGCCTCCTGTGAGCTTTAGGAAACAAATAAAAGGTAATTACTAGGAAGTTACATACTCAAAAATGCCAACTCAGGAAACGTTTAGAATAACACCAAGAAGACTATGTCCCAAATCATTGTCCGTCTTTCTATCATGTAACTGGCAATAGAAGCAGTCTCTATTTGACAATCTTGCACCTAACTGCAAGCATTTGCAAACAGATTTCTTATTTTGCTGTTCCCATGACAACACATGACATTTTTGTATGTATTCCAAGGAAGAAAAGGTAAAAATTACTCTCAGTGTTAAATCAGATTTTTTCTCCTTCTCCTCACCTATTTTATTCATAGACACTTAGAAGGCACAGCAATTTCATGTTCCTTTCAGAATTTCAGTGCCACTTTTTCTACATTAGATGCAGATTAAGTGATTTCAGCTGCAATTCCTTTTTGTAAGTCCAATATTTTTATAGAGAAAAACTTCCCTTAAGGTTGTTCGAGTCAACCTGAAATAGTTATTATAGAGATGTTCCATAACTATATTCATTTTTCTGTATCTTAAATTTTTAGTAGACTTACTGCTCAGGGGTGGGTGTGGCCCTCCATTTGCTTTGCAGAGTTTCTCTTCTATTTCATATCCCAGTAAATAATTAAAAGGAATCAATGAGTGATTTAGAAGGAGAAGATAACTCAATAAAGAACTATTTGTGAAGCCATTTTTCATTTGGAAAATGAAAAGCTTCTTTTACAGTGAAACATTTCAATGATTAAACATGATTACTTTTGGGGGTGTAGAAAATGCTTCATATTTATTGGGCACTAGTAGATCTCACGAGCAGGTGTGTATGGGGGGGGGGCTATATGTATACGCAAACTTGTACATGGTCATATTGCCATAGTTTCCATCTGAATGTCCCACAAAAACTCAAGTGTTGACAGTTCAGTTCCCAGCTTGTGGTGCTATGGGGAGGTGGTGGAAATTTCAGGAGATGGGGAATAAGTTGCAGGAAGTAGGGCAATGTGTCCTTAAAGGATATATTGGGACTCTAGCCCTCCTCATTCTTGCTTTCTGCTGCCAAAATGCCATGAAGTGGACATCTTTGCTCCACCAGGCTGTCCCCCCACATGATGCTGTGACCCACACAGACCCAAAGCAATGGGGTCAAACAATGAGGATTGAGACCTCTGAGACCCTGAACCAAAATAAATCTTTCTTCCTTGGACATTGATAACCTCAGGTTATGGTTAATCACGACAACACAAAGTGAACACACATACGTATATGTATTCATAATTTATATCTATCTAGAGAGATTTATTTTGATGAATTGTCTCATTCAGTTGTGGAGGCTTGGTAAGCCTAAAATGTGTAGGGCAGACTGGCAGGGTGGGGCCCCCAGGGAACAGTTAGAGTTTGAGTCCAAAAGTGGTTTGTTGGCAGAGTTCCTTCTTGCTCAGGGAAAGTTAATGTTGTGTTTAGACTTTGAGATGATTAGATGCCCACGTTATGGAGGGCAACCTGCTTTACTCCAATTCCACTGATTTGAATATTAATCTCCTCTAAAAACTTCTTTGTGGAAGCCTTCAGAATGTTGTTCCGTCAAACACCTCGGCACGGGGATCCAGCTGAGTTGAACAGAAGGTTAACCCTTGCAGCCATAATGTGCCAGGCACTGGGCTAGGGACCACTTTGTAAAGATGGCATTGAAGAACCTAGAGCAGGGCAGCCTCTGTTGACCTCAGTTTCTAAGAATATGTCCAGCCAAGTTTATTTTCTGACTACCAGGATGTGTCAGACATAGCTACTGCTCTGGGTTTAATCTAATGAGGGGAACTGTTAAATTTCGAGAGCCACCAGGAATTGTTTTATACATTAAACAGGCTGAATTCTTGGATACTGAGTGGTTTATTAACGTTGGAGAAAATATTGCTTAGAATGAGTGTGTAACTTAATACTGTCTCAAGAACTTTAGTGCAGTATTTATCATTTGATTTGAGTATCACAACAGTCCTTTACATGGCAGGAATGAAATTCACTTCCTATTTGACAAGAGGAGCTGGTGGCATTGTCTTTCTGAGGAAGTAGGGATGTCCCCAGTCTCTCACTTCTCAACTCCTGATGGAAGTTCTTGGAGTGGGCCAGGTGTGGTGGTACACGCCTGTAATCCCAGCAGCTCTGGAGGCTGAGGCAGGAGCATCTCAAGTTCAAAGCTAGCCTCAGCAGAAGTGAGGTGCTAAGCAACTCAGTGAGACCCTGTCCCTAAATAAAATATTAAAAAATAGGACTGAGGATGTGGCTCAGTGGTCGCATGCCCCTGAGTTCAATCCCTAGTACCCCAACCCCACACAAAAAAAGAAGTTCTTGGAGTGGGAGCCATTTCCTCAGGGTCACACAACTTCAAGGGAAGAAGTCCAGGCTTGGATTTATTTCTACCCCACTTTATCATGGGCTCTGCCAGCTTCTGGAGCTCAGTGTCATTGAGTGTGTGTGGGGGTGGGGTGTGGCTGTATGTGTACGTGCATGTGGGTGTGTGTGGAGAGAGACGTTCTCTATTTCTTGCTTTCAAAAGCCAAACTTAGAGGACTTGGAACTAATCTCCTCTCCAACCCCTTCTCTGTGGTCTGTCCTGAAAAGTGCTTTCACAGGATTATTTTCCAGCTGGGTAGTTTCCAAATGTATATTTACTAGGAACAAAGATTTTTGTCCTGTTTCTCGGGATCCATAATAGTATTTCAAAGCATGGGAACAAAAGGAAGGAGCAACAGGGTGATTAAGAAATTTAAAGGGAGTGGGAAGAAAACTGAGAGGGCAGAGGAAACAAAAACAGAAGGAAAGTCTTATTTATGTCTTAGTTTCTCTCCAATTAACGCTTCCAGCCCCTGTGCTGTGCAGGTGCCCCACACCTTCTCATCACCCTACAATTAGCTCTTCCTGACAAAGAACCTGGCTCCTTCTTTAGAAGGAGCACAACTTTATGCGAAGGCAGGGCCACATGGTGGAAGGCACAGGCACTCTGAAGTAAGGAGGACTGCCATTGGTTTACATGTGATTCCTGGAAACCCCCTCAAACACCAGCACCTCTGTTTCTTTATCCATAAAATGGAATTATAATAATTAATTCTCAGGGTTCTTGTGAGCAAGTTTCGGCTTTTGTGCATAGCCCAAGTAGTGCTCTGCATACTTAATCCCCTTCCACTTTAAAAGAGATTACAACATTTTAAAGACCCTAAGAGATGAAGAGACTAACTCTTGCACCAAAGCTTTTATTCATAGAAGGGGCCTGCTGTCCCTTCCCCCATCACACTGTCCCTTGAGGACTGACCTCAGCCTATCAGATATATCCAAGTAAGTCCATTCAGTTACATACGCAGAGATAGGGCTTCCCCAGGTATTACTACTTTGGTCTTATTTAGTGTTTACCTCAATAGAAATAAATACTGATCACTAGGAATTCTTCCAAGCCCGAGAAAAACTGATGCATTTAAAGAAACCAGATTTTTCTATGAAGATACAAAGTTTGAGAGTGTGTTTTGAAGGTTAAGATCTTCTTGCCCTATAGTAGCCTTTAAATGATCCTATGGTCAGGGCTAGGCTGCAAACGGTTATGCTGTACTGGTAATAAAGAAATGCTAGTTTCCATTTGCTCTGCTTTTGCATTACCAAATCCTTCCCATTTTAAAGCTATTTGTCTTTCCCTGCTCTCTCTGGAGCTATTCCTTTTTAAGCAGTAGAAAATTGTTTTATTTGTGACCATTAAGTTCACATAATCCAAGCACATAGCAATACTGTAAGACAGTATAAAAGAAACACATATACCCTTGAAGCAGCTTCAGAAATTGTATTATCCCTTTGTCCCTCATTAGTTTTCACAAACATTTGAGGTTGATTTGGGGATTGACATTTGAGATTGACCTTGTCCCTCTTCACCACTAGATATTTCAGGATGCATTCCTCAAACACAAGAGCTTCCTATTACATAACCCAAGTACAATGTAAAGCAATCAAAATCAGGAAATTTAACAGCAATATCAGACTATCACCTAATCCACTTCTCATGGTCAAATGATATCAAGTGTACTATTAGTATCTTTCTAACTTTAAATATATTTTTTCTGGATCAGGATCCAGTCCAGGATCATACCTTGTGTGTATTTACTTATCTATCCTCTCCTTTAATCTGGAACATTCTCAGCTTTCCTTTGTGTCTCTTGACCTTGATGTCATTGAATTTCCCTTAATTTGTTTGTCTGGTCTCCTCTGTTTGGATTCAGGTTGTCCATTTTGCGGGGAGGAGAAATATCCCAAATGTAATTCTCTTGCTTCTCACTGCATCGTTTCAAAAGATACACGATGTGAGTTTGTCCCCACGACATATTCACTTTGGTCTCCTGTTTAAGGTCCTATCTGCCAACTTTCTCCACTACAAAGTTACCTTTTTCCCCTTGTTAAGTAAGAGGAGTTACTTTGACTTTGACATTATGTAAATATTTTATGCATCACCAAACGTACACCCACTAGTTTCAGCACTTATTTAGGGTTTTTAAACTCCATAATTTTTTTGACTTTTCTTAGTTGTCAATCAACTAAAAGGAAGAGTTATCCTTATTTATCTGTTTGTCTAGTCGATATTAGTGTAAACTCAAGGATTCCTGTTATGTTCAATGGATTGTAATCCACTACTATATTCATTTTGATGCTTATATTATTCCAGATAGAGTACATTGAACTGACTTTTTTTCACTGTCCCAAAATTCCTGAGAAAAACAAATTAAAGGTGAAGCAGGTGAGTGTTTGCATGTATTTATCTTACTAAACTCATCGTGCCTCAGGTTTGATCTGTAAAATGGGAAAGAATGTCCTCACAGTATGGTTTTGAGGATTATAAAACACTTATCACGATGATTGGCACGTATTAAGTGCTTAATAATAACTAGCTGTTATGTTAGTTTGGTTATTATTGCTTTTTTATATGTTTTGTAAACATTGTATTACTTTTATTTCACAATGTTTTATGAGATACTAAGTAGATTAGCTATGACTTTAGCTGTAACTATTAGTTGTAACTTTACCTGAACAATCTGAAGATTGGGGGAAACAAAACTTTCTCAAGCAGTTAGCTGGTGAGCAGCAGAGGTGGAATACGGACTCCAGAGTTCCTATGCCTTCCTGAGGCCACTCAGCCCCAATATTGCCTTCCTGCCTATAACTCTTGAAGGTGTATGTGGGGTCTTCTATTAAGCCAAATGCTTCTTTTTCTTTGGGATGGGGCCAATTATTTCTTTAAGGCAACAGGAAACAGAATGGCTTTAACTTTAGTAACCCTATGCCATTCCTTTTGTCCCTATCATTGCTGCTGCCACCAACCTCTCCTAGGTTTAACCTGATGTCCCACTGCGTCAGGTGCATGATGTGCTTCAGACTTTCTGTCTGAAGGTTTCTCTCAGGCACTGAAGGTACATACTTTACAAATATAGCTTAGGATTTTGAGGGGTTTACTTCCCATGTACTTGACTAAAGGATATGAGAATGCATGGAAAAATGCTTCCTTTTCCATCTATCTCTATGTGGTCAATCTGGAAATTTATTCTGTGGGTTCTTCAAGGGTGCTGGCAAGATTGAGCTTCAACTGCCCACTTGAAAGCTAAGATCAATTTAAAGCGTTTCTATTCTGATCTTCCACTGTCCTTTTTCTTTCATTCCACTTCTTTGAGATCACTTCCAATAAAAACTCCCTTTGTACAAATCTTAAAATAATAAAATTTACTCATGGATCTTTTAAATTATAATATTTTGGGGGTATAGACTTCATTTTGAAGTAAGATTTCTGAGCGAATTTCTAATTAAAAACCTATTGCATATATTTAAGGTTCACACCATGATGTTTGGATAGACATAGTGAGCACATTCTCTACCTCACCTTTATTTGTGTGTTCATAGACAAAAGCACTTAAAATGTACTTTCCTGGAAAATTTTTAGTATATAATACTACTAATTAGATAATACTAAAAATACATAATAATAATAATGGTAATGTTATTGTATCTAGTGAGTAGTATTGTATTAAATACAGAAAACACATTCATCCTTATTTCAGACACTGTTTTTCAGGGGAAACCAGTCTCCAGCTTAGCTACTTCCATGGACATGAATGGAGTCCTTTCTCATTTGGGAGCTAAACTGCTCATTTATGAGGCATTCTAAAAACAAAACAACAACAACCAAAAAAAAAACTGGTATAAACCTTTCTGACGGCATTGGCTTTCTGTCTGTGCGAAGTAATTTGCTCACGCATTCAGCAAATCTTTGTCATATTATACCTCCCATGGCTCTAGAGATTGAATCCAGGGGCATTTAACCAGTGAGCCACATCCTCAGCCCTTTTTTATATTTTATTTAGAGACAGGGTCTCGCTAAGTTGCGGTAGGGACTTGCTAAGTTGCTGAGGCTGGCTTTAAAGTTATGATCCTCCCTCCGCAGCCTCTCAAGCCACTGGAATTACAGGCATGCACTGCCATGCCCAGCTCTAAGCATCTGAACTTTTAATAAAGTTCCCAGGTGATGCTTACACTGCTATTGCTGGACTGCATTTGAGAACCACTGATAAAAGAAAAGGCAACTCATTGTACTTGTTTCAGTCCATTCTGGAGAAATCTTAAAAAAAAAAAAACTAAGGAAAATCATGGTCTTTATTTCTCTGCTGCTCATAAGCAAATATCCTTAAGACCCATTAATTTTACGACCTTGAAAGTTTTGTCTAGGCCTCTTTTCTACCCCTCACAGTGACAGTGCATGGGCCTCATTCTCACATTGACCTTGACCAATCCCTTTCATGATCACAAGGCACTGGATGAAGCTTTCCTTATTATTTTTCTAATTCCACGTACATAATCTCTGTGACCATTACCCTTTCATGTGCTTCAACTCTGACAGGGGGATTGGTGGAAGACTTTCCAATGGGTAAGAAAATATTACTGTATCCTGTCTAACTCTCCCCATCAGAATGATTTCTCTTTTTCATTATTTATTAGCTATTTGCAATTACCCACCCCTAATGAAGAAAACACAATAATGTAAATAATTTGTGTCCATAAAAAGGTAAACTAATTGTATTTGGTAGAGGGCAAGGGATTATTGCCAAGTGGACAAAACTAATTTTTATCTATTTGTAAGTCCATTTCAGAAATCTCTCATGTATCCATTCTGGTTTGAATATGAAGTATCCCCTTAAAGCTCCACTAATGCAGGGATGTTCAGAGGTAAAATTATTTGACTGTGAGAGCTGTAACCTAATCGGTCTATCCTAACTTGAATGGATTGACTGAGTTACTAACTGTAGGTAGGCTATGATCTCTGGGAGCTCTGGATTCTCATAGCAATCACATATTCTCAGGAATCTCTGATTATCTAATACTTATTTCATCCGGTAAAATGAGAGAGAAGCACAAAATAGGGATATTGTTTAGAGAAAAAAAAAATCTAACTGGTAATCTGCGTGAGGTGAGATGTTTTCTTCCACCAGACCCTTTGATCATGATGCCCTATCTGAAACTGTAACCCAAAATAAACTTACCCATCTCTAAGTTGTCCTTATCAAATATTTTGGTCACAGTGATACAAAATTGACTAAAACATTCTGTCTCTCATCATTGAATTCTCTGATCAATTGTACTATCTCAATTGGTTTCTGCGTTAATTAATAAAATATAGTCTTTCAATCTTTTATACATGTTCAATTTTGTCTGTATAAGGGTACTTTATTTTGAAATGTATCTGTTCAAGACATCAACCATCCCATTTGCTGAGAGCCATAGCCAAGTAGGAATGATGCATGGCATTTTTGGTTGAAAGGTGACGCCAGCAAGCCTTTGAGATGATATGATTATGTTAAGATCTGCATTCAAATGGATATTAGACCCCTGCTGTCCGCCTTGGCCTGCTACTTTGGAGCTCTAGCAGGACTCAGGGAGAGTTCCCATTGGTTGGGGAAGTGCGGTAGGAGGGATTTCCGGAGGAGGGATTTGTCTGTTGGTGTAGTGTGGCCCGGGAGAACACTGGCGTGTGTGGTTCTGCATATTTCCCGGGAGAGTGCGTGGCATTGGTGGGAGTTTCAGAAATAAAGTTTGTTCCTGCTTGAGTGGCTCGTGATTTTGTGCCCAGCCAGACTGCGGCACCATTGAATTCTAGGAACTCAGCTCTGCCTACAAGCACTCTTCCCTGCCTTGTATGAGCCTCTGAAATTCTGAGGCCTCATTATTTATCTTTATAACCTCATATTCTAACATAGTGCTTATAGAGTGTTTAAGAAAACTTTGTTGGGTATAGTAAACAATGTTGTTTAGGACAAAAGATATTATTAAGCAGAAAAGGAAGCAAAAGGTTTTCTATTCAGACAGAATGAACAACAAAAGGTCCCAAGAGCTGAAGTGGTGCTAGAATATAAATAACTATGACAGGAAATGAAAAAGGTAGACACCATCCACTTCTTAAGGCTTTTTAATAATTTGTGAGAAAGTGGGTCTTATCCAGAGTGCATCAGCTCCTGAGGAACCACTGAAGCCTTTTACATAGCCAAACTTGCATTAGAGAAGGATCTAAAACAAGGCTGGATTTGCAGGAGAGAAAGCTGGCGACAGACTATTACAAACCTATTGTAGCAAATACTCTGAGAAATTGTACATCCCAACTTCAGAAACCCAAGGACTATTCATGCCTGAATGATCTGCTTTCCTAGCATCACCATTCCTCTTATTTGGTTTGGCCCCAGGGATGGAGTAATTTAGGGTATGAATTCTGTTTCCATGACTGTGTCCCCTTCTCAAATCTCTCCCTGGATGAGAGCCACAGGAGTCTGTCTGTCTTTAGCAGTAGCTTCTTCATGCAGTGTTGTGCTAGATTCTCTGGTGGGAATGCCCGTCTACCAGGACCTCACCCCCATGGAGTTCATTGGCTGCCCAGCAGCTCATCCATTTACAGTCACTCTTTCTCCACTTGTTCTGCCTACATAGCTGGCCTTAACTCTTTAACACTGGTCCCATCTCTGCCCAAATAAAGTTAAGACTGCTTCCTTTCCATTCAGTTCAGTTCTGAGCCTTGTTTCATAAGATCCAACAAAGCTCACATTGACCTACCTAACTCTTATTTTCGAATGTGATTAACAGCGTTGCAACGAAGTTCATACTAACAATGGTGGGCAATTCAAATGAAGTAACTAGCTACAATTGCACTTAAATTTATATTTGCACCCAAATGCAATTTTAATACAAGTTTAGATGCTATTGTTAAAAATAAAATTAAAAAACGAGATGAAATAGGAAGAATTAAAAGGCTATATTGACTGAAATTGTGTTATATGAAAGAGTACAAAATAAAGCAGTTATGAAAAGTTACTCTTTTTCTCTCTGAAAAAGAACAATAACATAACTGAATTAGACTGGCTGCTGAAAATTGACTTAGCAATTTTTACTTCTATTATAATTCCATATTCTCACAAAGTGAGATTCTATTATTTTTGTTATTATGAATCAAGACAGAAAAAAATAAGAGCAAAATGTATCCAATGCTTTTAGATCTTTGGAATTGTCCACTTAATATTTGTCTTCTGTATGTCACATACATTTAGGTCTTAAAAACAATTTTGACGACATAAGCTGACATTTTGTATAGTCACTTCTTCAAGTTAGATGTCATATAGAATACAAAAAATAATTGTTTGCTCATGTTCACCATATCATCACACTTATCCCTAAACAGCTCTGAAATTTGGTTTTCTGAAGCTTCACTGGTACTCTTGAAATAGATGTATAATACCTCAACAATGTAATATGAAAAAGAAAAAAAATAAGATTCTCTTAAGTTGATAAAAATGATTAGAATATCTATTAGGAAATATTTTGATAAATTTTGATTTGTCTCACAAAGTTTTAAAATCAATAAAGCAGCAATTCTAAATAATTCATATTTTATTATATCCAGATAATACAATTATAGGCTTTTGTTGATTACAAAAAAATAAAATAAAATCCCCACATCAACCCTGCTGGCAGAGTTTTTGAGGGGAGGAAAGGGAAAAAGATGGACCTGTAACTAACATAAATTTTGCTGATTTGAAAAGAGAGAATAAAATAAGAATTTTACCAAAGTTAGGATAATAATTGGCAAATTTCCATTTAATGTGAATGGAAAAATCAACATAAATTTACATGTTTCATGCAATCAACAAAACTATGAGAAACTAGACTGTAAACAGGAATATTAAAATCAAAGAAAGAACAAGCCATGTCTAAGTTAGACATGCTGTTATTCAAAAGTGAACATTATTCTTGTGAAATTTCATTTTTTCCTCTTGAGGGAAACAAATGGGAATGAATTCTGTGCCAGGAAATGAGGGATTAAAGATAGCTAAAATTAAATAACTAATTTAATATTCATAACTACATTGATGATGACAAAGCTTTGTTTTACTGAAATTTTCCCTTCTTAATGGCATGCGAAAGACAAGACAGAATCACTAAGGTTACCCTTTATTGATGGAGAGACAGAGACATAGAAAAGATATTCCTTGCTTCTAAGAAGAGTGTTTTATGTAATGCTTGAATCACTGTTTACAAAAGTATTTCAGAGAGATTTACAATAGGAGCAATCTCTTTTGCAATCTGTTTTCCTTTTTTTCTTACGAGTTTACTCAGTTGATTTGAATTTAAAGTATGCACATTACTGATGAGAACTAGTCATTGAAGAGATGCAAAAAAAGTCTTCAATATTCTGGGTGTTTGGATTTGGGAATTCTAAACTGTTTCTTCTCTTTTGATTCATTATTTGATGATGCTTCATAAAAGTTTGTTTATCATTTTGTTTATTCTCTGTCAAATAGAAAGACCTATATATAGATATAGAATATCTAAAATACAAGTTTCTAAATTACTTTCCTTGCTGAGTCTGAATTCTGTCTGTTATGGATGAAAACACAGATCATATGCAAAAGATAGATCTGTGAAAAGGGAACATTTCACTGATACAATGGAAGATCTAATCCTAAATAGCCATTGGATACAGGTACTATACCTATGATGAGAAAGTTATTTGCATTCAGTAGAAATCATGCTTTGAATTCTGATTTTTTCTTGACCTGGCTATATGTGGTTTGATTTCTCTTGTGAGCCGAAGCTGCTAGTCAGCCACTGAATCATGAGGGTGGACAACTGATATTTCACTCCACCCTGTTACTAAACTGTGAAGTTGGGTAGTTTTGGTGTCCTAAATATACCTTTGACAATAAATTTTCAATTTATGATGGGTTTATTGGGACACAGCCTTATTGCAAATTGAAGAGCATCTATATTTAGATGCTGAAATGGCAAGAGGGAGAGGAGACAAGGAGTACTTGCAAGATGCTTAGCATTTGCTTTAGTCAGTCACCAGCAGGGAAAGGATTGATTAGAACACTCTTCCTGATACTCCCTAACTTGGCTCAATAAGAAAGTCTCCAAAAAGGCATGCTTGAAAATAAGCACCAAGGAACTAAGGGGCAGATGAGTTAGGAGTCATCTATAATGAGGGCCACCCTGGATTTCAGGGATCAGTTACCTCCCTCAAAACATAACTATGTGATACGTAAAATATAATTGTTTTCTGCCACTAAAGCTTACCATATTCTCATGTAAACACCAACAACATATCAAACAAACAAGCAATAAAAAGATCCTGCTAGCCAGTACAGATCCATCTCAAATGCTTTGGCAGTACATGTGTGTATGTAGCTATAAGCTACAAACCCGTAGATTATCAACCCGTAGATTATCAACCCTAGATCCAGTCAGTGAACAGTTGACTAGAATGATTATAAGTAACTGAAATTCTGAAACAGAGAAGAATGGCAAAATTATCAAGAAAAAGACTTTACTATCTTTGATATTAGATTGGTTTGGATTTTACTCAGGCCTCACACTCACATACTTTTGAAATTGAAATGATCCTAATAATCCCTTGTAGAGTTACTCTAAGACCCTGATTGCAAATGCCTCAAAGCTTCTTCTTTCAGAGATCCTTATTTTTAGAAAGCATCTTGTTCTTTCACTTTTTGAAATTTAAATTTTCTACGTAGTTTCTTCTGCGGAAGATAAGGATTTGGCTCTCTGAAAAATTTCACCCTTGTCATTCTCTAGCATCATAAAAATGGATTACTGGGTTAAATTTATATTTGAGGCTTGAATTTATGTTCACATAAATATGTTTCATATCTGAGTGAAGATGATAGAACACATGTGGGTTGGGAAATTCTGCAATTTCCCCTACCCACTTTCTATCCTAAGGGATACCCCCTGGGGAATTTTAATTTGGAAAAGGCTCAAGGTAACCCTCTAGACTATTGAAAGCAAAGAGGGAGTGTGTGTTGGGAAGAAGCAGAATGATGAGTCAAATCCTGATATAGAAGGGCATTTGTGGATAGTTGATAGTAGAGTTCTTTATATGTTTTAAGACATACTTGAGTACACTTAGTGATTACTTAAGCAATTCCAAATATTAAATGACTTCTACAATTCATTACTGAATTTTATACATTGAAAGATAGTTTTAAAATTAATTATTGGCTGTATCCTTCATTTGTAGAAAACTTTATTTTAAAATAATTTACATAATATAAAATTTATTTGTTTAAAGTGTATAATTCTATGCTGACTGCTGTATAATCATAAAGTTTATAACATGATCATCATTTAAAGATAAACAATGTAACTATCTTCCATCATTCTCCATCTATCTCCTCTCTCTCATCTTGGTCAATCATTAATTTATGTTCTATATCTATAGTTTAAGCCATTCTGGCCATTTCATATAAGCGGAATCATACAATGTGTGGTGTTGGTAACTGACTTTTTTCACACAGCATCATATTTTTGAGACACATTAATGTCATAACATGTATCAGTACTGAATTATATAGATATATCACTGAGATTTCCCATTAATATTTACATCTTACTCATTCTCATCTGTAGAAATCTTATTTTTTTTTGTGTATGAAAATTAAACTAGCATTCACAGCATGTACCTGGTAAGAAACACCCAGATTCCAGAGTCGACAGAATGGAGAGGTAAGAAAGAACCTACAGTGATGGCAAATGTCAAATCACCATGCCAGGAAAACTACTGTACATGATTAGCCCTAGTTGTAGGCTAATTAGGAACACTTTCCTTTTCTGAAATTGGTTATAAGCAGGTAACATAATTATGGACAAAATAGGAGAATCAGGATTCCACTTAGATATTCTTTTTCTAAAAGTAGATTTTGCTCTCAAGTTTCTACCTAAATCTTAGTTCAAAATTTTTCAGAAGATATACTTACCTTTAGAGTCCAAAAAGTACTTACCAGAAATGTATTTAAATCAGTTACTGAATCTCCTAGAGTTGGATATATATGAGTCCTGTATTCCACCTCTGCTCTTTTAATATATTAAAGTGGACCTTTAGAGAGAGCATATGCACAATATTCAGTAGACACAGAGTACCATTTCTCTAATGGAAAAATAAGATCTCTATTCATATATAAGTTCCTTTTTTCTCAGTAGTTGTAAATTATACACTGACATTTAGCAAAAAGGCCCATCCATAGAGGTAATTATGTATTCTAAAACAAGCCCTAGAGAAAACATAAGGTAGGATTACATTGGAAGAAATAGTGTGGGATTGTGTAATGTACTTAAAATGTTTAAAAGTAGATTATTTCTGTCTGCTTTGTAAAACAGGCACTAAATTTTGAAGAAAACCATGTGAAGAAAATTATGTACATCCTTAAAAATAGAATATTTATTTCTGTATTAATCACATTTTCCTTTTTTAATCAAATATTTTATTTAGCACTTGATTGATGTATGGACATATTAGAGAATCCAGCAGTACACAGAAAAGTGAGTAGCCAAAATGCCTTCCTTCTAACACCATATAAACCAAGAAAAGTAATGCAGTCAAGTAAATGATAGTTATTCAGCTATAACTTGTCTCTATGAGAGGATCTAATGATTTTTAAAAAATGGTGATCATATCCAGGTTTGGGTGAATTGTGAATTGTTTTTCCTTGATATCCCCATGATTTTTGTCACATTGCCCTGTCTCCATAACCTTATCCATAGCCCATCAAAGACTGAGTGTAGTGCCTGGAACTAAGGACAACCTAGTAATTTCTTGTCATTATTGGTACATCACGGTGAGGATTAAATTGGTAAAACAGATTCTTGTGACTCAAATGCTTTTCCTTCAGAAAACTTCACCAAATATAAAAAGAACAAAGCAAGAATCACATAAACATGACATTCATCTCAGGAGGGATCCCAAACCATCATAGTTTATATAAAATGTCCCTTTCTCCCACTCTGGGTTGAGATTTGGCCTCACAGTAACTGAAAGCATGACCATTATTACTTATGGAACATTGTTCTCAGGGGAAGCTGTCTGGATTTAGGGCTTCTCAGTTTTTACTTTCCCTTCGTCGCACATAGACAAAAGAATCTATGCAACTACTTTCTATTCTTTAACCAACCATGGACCACAACTCCATAAATTCTGAGTTTATTTATAATAAACCATCTGGATGACCAAGAACATACTGTTGAAGAATTTTAAAGATGTGTTGCCCTGTTACTAAACTCAGTCAGAGCAGCAGACTGTTTACTAAAGGGTCTACTTGGTTTCAAATATAGCAGTCACCAAAAGCCATTTCCTTCCTAGAAGATATCATGATAGATTTCTTTAAAAGACTCTTTATAAATAGGTACTGCTTCTCATTTGATTCCTCCTTGATTTTTTTTTCTTTCTATGTCTGTTGCTTCTTTACAAAAGTCTCAATGCTTCAATTTTCACATTTATTAACAACTAATTTTCTTGCTTTAATTTAGAATCCATGTCACATTCTGAGATTTAGGATTAGAGATATTTTTCTGTTTCTTCTGCTTTTCTATGAATTTCTCACACTGAAGAACAACATTCTCCATATCTTGGTGATTTCCAGAATTTGCTTACTCATATTTTCTAAGGATTGATGGCCAGCTGGAGTTCTGAGGAGTTTGGCAAGACTTGGTTAATTTTCTAGACTAGGTACATCTTCTCATTGTGGCATGCAAGTTGAAGAAGCAGCCACTGTCTGGGACCAGTAATGCTCATGGTAGAAGGTAAGTTGATGATCTGCCATGTACAAGCTGGAGACCCAGGGAAGTTCAAAGGTCTGAGTTCCAGTCTGTGTGCAGGAGATTGATTTACCAGTCTGAAAAGAGCAGTGGGGGAGGGGTATGAAGGAGAATATTCCCCCCTTTCTCCACCCCTTTGTTCTGTTCATTCTCTTAAGGGATTGGATGATGCTCACCCACAATGAGGAGAGTAGTTGGCTTTCCTCAACATATTGACTCAAATGCTGATCTCCTCTGGAAAACACTCTCACAGATACACTCAGAACAATGTTTAACCAAATGTCTGGGCACCCCGTGGTGCTGTCCAGTTGACTTATAATCAAATCATTACAGAGGTGGCTAATGACATACTCCCCCACAGCTACATGCCAAGACGGAAGTCAGAATGGCAGGGAAGCAACCAGGAAGAGAGGAGTGAACAAATAATAAATACATCCTCCATACCATAGTTTCCAACCTTTAGGATCTCTCTTAGAATTTAAATTTGTTTATGACATTTTGCATGGCAATTTAACATTTCATTCCTTCCTAAGCTTCAAACCTTACTTTTGAATATGTGATGCTCATTATGTGCTTTATGAGTCAAGAGGCTGTCAGTGACAGAGATTTGGAATTATCTGTTTTATTTTTATTTTGTGGAATAGGGAGTTCTGTGGACATGCATTAGGTACTTCTTTGAATCATGAAGAGCTATATTTGGTTTTGGTTTGGATTAATGCTTTCTTCCTGTCATCACCCTCTTTTAATATACGTAGTCTATGTATAATAGGATATATATATATGTATATATATATATATATATAATATATATAATTTAAAAATTTTTATATTACCAAATAACATATGATGAACTAAACAAACAACAATTCCTCCTTAAGTTATTTATATCAGGCATTCTGTCATAGTGATGAAAAGATATACTCCCCTCCCCCCTTTTTAACCCTTTTTCTTGACAAATAAAATCTTTACTGAACATATTAATTCAATCAGAGACTTGCTGGCCTGAGTTTTGGTGTATCTCAACTTGGCTAGTTTAGCCTTCCGATGATTCTCCCTCTAATAATTTCCAGTGAGAGCTCAGTGTCCTGATCAGGTTCTTTCACTTGGCTTATCCTGAACACCAATCATTGTGTTCTCACTGTATCAGATTGCCCGAATCTCTGTTATGTTCTCAGAGTCATTGTTAAATTTGCTTCATACTTTTTGTGCATAACTCCTCAGAATTTAGCACACAGGCCCAGTTCTTTGCCTCTGCCTTCTCATTCTGATCTTAGCTCTCTACATGTCTAATTGTTATGACTCCAATCCTGATCTTCTGTCAATGTTTCTACTTATTGTATATATGTGTATATATGTGTGTTTACATATATGTATATATATATATGCATATATACATGTTGTAGATGGACACAATACCTTTATTTTATTTTGTTTTACTTTTATGCGGTGCCGGAGATCAAACCCAGTGCCTCACACATGCTATCCTCAGCCTCTTGTCCAATGAGAATCAGAAAACATCCCTGAGGAAAATCTCAACTGCTGGTTGTTTCCTTATTACTTTTAGAGGCTGTCTTTTCAAGGATTTTGGTCACTTAAATTATAGCTCTCAGAATCTCTTCACTGTCTTTAAATAGTTTTTTTTAAATAGTTTATCTGGGATATTTTTCTTTCGGTGAGAGCATTTGCTAAAGCAAATCCATCTTAGCATGAAGATAGATTTCCTGTGTACTTTAAAAACTATAATATTAGCTTCTTAACTCCAAACCTTTTTAAACGTAGATGCTGACTTTGAAAAGATGAAGCAAATTACTCTCAGTAAATCCTAGAATTCTGTTTGAGTGGAAGTTTGAAAGTACAGAGTAAGTGGAAACCTTACTTTTCTCCACCTTATCACTCAAAACAGAAGAATCAATATTCAAGACAAAGCACTGAGCATATATATATAGGGTGAATCTTATCATGCCACTAAGAAAGTGGTTAATACCTGTGTCTTCATGGAGTGATATTTCTTTAGTACTTACATTTTTTATTTCTTACAAGAACTTGACAACTGTGTAGTCTAAATCTTTCCTTATTTTTTTTTTCCTACTGAAAACAGAGAATATCTAGGAGTTTAAATTAACTTTATCCCCCATTTTAAATATTTGGTGAAGTAAGAACATTCAGAATTTGAGTTAATATTGTCAAAAATTCCCAAACCAGAAGAACCTATTGAAAATGCCATATTGGAGAGGTCTTGAGCCAAGAAAATACATACTCTTACTCACTACTTTCTTTAGAATACTTATGTTTAAGCCTCAAGTTATCTAGTACATTGAAAAATGAATGAATGAAAGTAAAACCACCAAAAACTTAACTGAAGGATAAGAGTCGACAGAGGATAAAAACCAAACTTCTTAGGAACTGAGGGAAAGTTACCAAGTACCTTATTAATTTTTTTTCTTGAAAGAAAACTTACAACACAAATTTCTGCAAGGATTTTCAACTGAAGAAGCAATTATAAGTGTGAAATTTGCATTAAAACAGATAATAATTATGAAACAAAATTTCAGAATGAATTAATATACTTTATTAAACAATTACAGCTATGAAGGGAAAATGCAGGAACTCACAGAAGGCAGTCAGATAAAAGGAGGTTATGCCTGGATTTTAACAAAACATGTCAAACAAGACTGATGGAACTCAGGAGGGATATGAAGAATAATATATGTCTTTAATTTGCTCGTCAACAAGTGCTACTATGTTTTGCTTTTGGGGAATGGAACATTTGAAAGAAATAATATCCTATGAAACTTTCTGTGATAATGGAAATGTTCTAAGTTTTTGTTGTTCAATAAAATAGTAACTAGCCACATGTGGCTGTTGAGTACTGGGCATGTGGTTAATGTGACCAAAGAAATGTATTTTTTAGCTTAATTTAAATTTTAATTAATTTAAACATAAAATTACATAGCCACATGGAACCACTAGTTGCCATCTTGGTCAACACAGTTCTAAAGTTTTTCATTCTGACTGTGGATTTTCCTGGAAATTAATTTAGCTATGGTTCATGCCTATGTGGGAGTGTGGTCCCAAGCTTCTGAAATGACTCATATTACTGTTTTCTAAGTTTATTAAAATAAAGTATCATTTATTTTACTCCTTCCTCTCACTCCTTCCTCCAACCAATTGTGAAAGAATTGAATCATAGACATAATTATTTATTTTTATTTCCTTTCTTTTTATCTATCTACCTACCCACCTACTAATCTCCCATTCATCTATTTTTCTTTCTTTCTTTCAAAATTGATACCATTCTCAGTCCCTATGTCTAATTTTTACCAGTGCACATCCTTGGTCCTAAGTGTTTTCCCAGATCAGCTGCAATTCCTCATCCTCAACTCTAATTTCTATGCATCTCTTGGGACTAAAATACCTTCTTCATTTATTCTTGCTCCTTGGATGTCCTTGCTTTTTAATTCTATTTTCTTCAATCTATTCCTATTCCCAGTCCAGAATTAAATATTAATTGAATTAATGGAAATGGAGAGAAATGGTATCTGTGGTTAGGAGATTATGAAAAGCAACTGAACACCTTAAGATTCAGTCCTTTCCCTAAGTTATTGTTCCATGGGAGCAGATCTGGCAACACTATTGGGTGTTTTCACACAAGACATTTGGTTCAAAAGCATCATATTCCTGCATGCAGTGACATCTTTACTTAGCCATACACCCTGGCTAGTACACCTCAGATACACTTGGCAATGATCACCACTCCTGTTCAAACTAGGCTGGCATGCCACTCACTTAGAGATTATTTGGGACAAGTTAGTTAATGTCTATGGGCCTTTATTGTTTCAATCAAAATAATGGGAGACTCATTACAATTTTAACTACCTTTCAGAATATAGTCAAGAGCAGTATAAGCCATAAATCTTTATTAAATGTAACATTTTGTTCTTTTTAATTTATTCTATTTTGAATGTATAGATTCCTTGTTTTATCACTCATGTAATTTATCCTGGATAGGAACCCTGCTCAACATTTTTATTTTTATAATTCTTTGAAGTATTTCAGTTCTTTGGAAACATTTGTTTTCTGAACATAATTCCTGCTGGCTTGTATGCTAGTAAATTAAAAATGTAACTCCTCAATTTGTGATCAGGTTTTAAGGGAATGTAGTATTCTTCTATGGTAACCTTACAAATTATTCATCATAAAGTTTACCACAGCTCTCTCTAGGTGATACCTAGATCTGTTGGGAAATACTGATTTTCCTCTGACTGGGCTAGGTGAATAGAATTTCCTCTGTATGTAGGTGAATAGAAATGCCAGACCCGTTAATCAGGTTGTTAATATCTGAAAGTCATATGTATTGTTTAGCTTTGACTTTCTAAGATTCATAGGTGAATATTTGGGTTGGTATGAATATAACTTAACTATTATTTTAGAATTCTGAAGATAAAATTCATTAATTCATGCACATATTCAAATATAATGTTGCATCCAAATTAGTTTAGTTGAGAATAATAGAGATTTGGGAAGATTAGACAAGTTAATATACACAAAGCTCAATAACTGGCATATAAGAACAAAATAAATAATATGTATTGTATTCTTGGGAATAATCACATATAAATGACAGAATTATCATCTTCTAAAACAGCCTTTTTTTGGGAAAATTAATTAAATTTTTTAAAAATCTAAATTCACATGTCATAAAGCCAACCAACTCTCATTAGTGGTAGAAGCTAATTATTTTATCATGACTCTGAGTATGTGTTGCCACTTCTTAGATAGAAATAGCATGTAAAATGCAAAGTGAAGTTGAATATAAGTCTGAGAATGGCATTTTCATATAAAAGGGAGCAAAAAGAATAATTTTCCAGAATGCACTGTAATGTACTTATTAGGATAAGAAGCTTTGCATCTCCAAATCAGGTTAAGTTAGTTCCCTTTTAAGCATTTAAGAGGTGAATTCTTACTTACCTATCCAGGCAAGCCATGCTGGATTCATTATTCCTCTCAGGGAAAAGACAGCATGGAACTGTAATAGCAAAAGTGTAGGTGGTTGGGTCTGGGAACATGGTGGCATTGGCTTACTTTAAGGCAGGTAAATGTCTCAATGTGGTGTGGCACTTCTAGACTTCCCTTGGTTGTCCTTTGTATCTTGATGAACAATTTGTTATGTCCATACGGGTCCAGAACATGTGAAACTGTGAGATTTATCCCCTAATTCTTGTGGCTGCTGTCATTTACTTTATTTATCTTTCTTTCTTTCTTTTTTTTTTTTTTTGTTGTTGTTGTTTGTTTCCGTAGCCAGATTAATAACACTTCCAACCGTTGCATGTTTCCTCTCTGGAGGAAATCCGATGCTACCAAGTGGGAGCCCTTCTATATCTTAATGAAGTCATGCATCCTAATTTCTACTTTATTTCTGACTCTGTAAAGCATTTAATTCTCTTGTTGGTCACAGGTGAATCTTTTTTAATTTAATTTATTTTAATTAGGTATATATGACAGCAGAATGCATTCTGATTCATTGTACATAATGCAGCACAACTTTATATTTTTTATGATTGTATATGATGTAGCATGACACCATATGTGCAGTCATACACGTATCTAGAATAATGATATCCATCTCATTCCACCATCTTTCCTGCCCCCATTCACTCTCCCTCCCCTCCCTCCCCTTGTCCTATCCAAAGTTCCTCCATTCTCTCCATTTCCTCCCCCTCCTCATTATGGATCAGCATCCAAGTATCAGAGAGAACATTCTGCCTTTGGTTTTATGGGATTGGCTTACTTTACTTAGAATGATATTTTCGAAGTCCATGCATTTACCTGCAAATGTCATAATTTTATTCTCTTTTAATGCTCAGTAATATTCCCTTGTATATATACCACAATTTCTTTATCCATTCATCTACTGAAGGGCATCTAGGTTGCTTCCACAGTTTAGCTATTGTGAATTAAGCTGCTATGAACATTGATGTGTAGTATGCTGATTTTAAGTCCTTTGGGTATAGACTGAGGAGTGGACTAGCTGAGTCAAATGGTGGTTCCATTCCACGTTTTCTAAGGAATCTCCATATTGCTTTTCAGATTGGTTGCACCAATTTTCAGTCCCATGCAATGTATGAGCGTACATTTTCCCCCACATCCTTACCAACATTTATTGTTATCTGTATTCTTGATAACTGCCATTCTGACTGGTGTGAGATGAAATCTTAGTTTTGATTTGCATTTCTCCAATTACCAGAGATGTTGAACATTTTTTTCATGTATTTATTGATCAGTGAGTCTTGAAGAATATGGACCGACTAACCCAGTATACCAGTTTTTTACAGCTTCCTTAACAAAGATTCCACCATCTTTGTTCCACTATCACACACTAGGCGTTTTAGACAAAAGAAATGTCTTGTCAGATAGTCTGGAGGCTGGAGTTCCAACATCAGGTATTCTCAGGGTTTATTCCTTCTGAAGCCTTTAAGGGGAAATTTATTCCATGTCTCTCACCTAGTTTTTGATGTTTTACTGGCAATCTTTGGCTTTTCTTGTCTTTTAGAAATATCACTGTGATCTCTGTCATTATCTTCACATGATGGACTCCCTGTCTCCAAATTTCCCCTTTTTATAAGCACAACAGTCATGTTACATGGCAGCATACTGTAATGACCTTACATTAACTTGATTACCTCAAGACTCTCTCCGAATAAGGCCACACACTGAGGGACTGGGTGTTATGACCTGTGAATTTTAGGGGACACAATGCAACCAACTGTCAGTCACCCTGGTTAAGATTTCGCAGCCCAGCCAACCCATCACTGACACATTACCCTTTAGACCTCAGGCTACTGGCTGAATTTCTTCTTTGTCACTCTCACTGCACTGAGCTCTTCCCAGTGGAGGCCCTTAAGGGTTTATGTAATAATTACAATGTTCTTGTACAATATTTGCTTTTTACATCATATTAGCTGGTACCTGATATCTTAAAAAGGTGAAAGGATAACATCTGTTTTAAACAATACAAGTTTGAATATTCTAGGAGCTTTAAACCGTGCCATTTTACTGGAAGGCCTTTCTGAGAACCTAGAAAGTGTGAACTCAGAAAGTGTGACCAGGGTCTCTGCTAATATAGCTCAAATATTGCTAATTCTTCTCTCTAGTAATGAATCAACTCCTTTACAGATATGCACTTCAAAAATATCATAGGATCTTCCTTCAGTGAATTTCTCAATAGTTTATTTAAGGGGGAAATAATTCATCTCTCACCTGCCCTCCTTTTGAACTGGAACAAAGTCTCGCTTAAAGAGAGACTGAGTTAAAATATTTTCAATTCTCATAGGCTGGCATCATTTTGCTATCTGATTAGGATTTCTGGCAGCTATGAAATCTGTGATGTTCTAGAATCCACATGTGGATCTGCTTAGTTGGTGTTATTTTAAATCTACCACATCAGCTAATTATATGTGTTGCTCACTTTCCTTTGTAAAGCATATATTCTTTGAATAGAGATCTCAAATATTTTGCACGTTTATATTTCCCTTGCACCCCAGGCACAGAAAATACTTGCATTGATCTTGTGGGTTTATAAGATGTGTGTGTGTCAAGTAAGTGGTTGGAAGCAATATTGAAGTTGTCATTTACATTTCCCTCTTTTCTCCTGCTTTCACAATCCTCTCCCAGCTATCTATAATGACATCCACATCTCTCAGAATTCACCCAATGCTTGAATAAATAATAACACAAAGCTATGTAAATTGCATGGCTTCATAAATATTGAGCCTGGAGTGATACAGGTGTTGTTGTTAAGTTGTGGTTATCTAAATTTCACTTAGCAAAAAGGGTAATGGGATTCCTACATTTGTATTTGACTCATATATATCTTTTAACATTAGACTCCAAGCAGGAAAGCATCCATCCCATCAAATGCACTTTAAAGTGGTCAATTAGCATAAGATTACTGATTTGTCTTAGGCCAGAGAGACAACAGCCCTGAAGAGTATGAACACATGTGTGGATAGGTCAGAGACAGTCGAAAGGGATGAGATAAGGAATGGCTAGTAAATCTCCCTGCTGACAGTACAGCATGAAGCCAGAAGCAGATATGTCAAAGTAGATAATGTTCCATGCAAAAAGAGCAGGGAACAAAAACTCTCAAGCAGATATAAGTCTGGATGGAAGAAAGGCTATTTTTCTAGCCATTCGGTTGAGGACTCAAAGTATTTCCTGTGTGAGAAAACCAGCTTCATGGAAGAAGTTACGACATGTCTCTTGCAGTGTAACTGCACGGTAAATCCTATGCATGTATTTCAAAGTGGCT
Organism: Callospermophilus lateralis; assembly: GCF_048772815.1. Taxonomy (NCBI): domain Eukaryota; kingdom Metazoa; phylum Chordata; class Mammalia; order Rodentia; family Sciuridae; genus Callospermophilus; species Callospermophilus lateralis. Next base: position 198,952,448 of record NC_135305.1, on the reverse strand, counting down.
CAGGTGTTCTGAATAAATCTTTCATCAGCCTAAGTCTCAAGTTAATAACTACACAGCCTTAGTATTATTCTATGTAGATTTCTGAAATAGATGGTTCTTCCCTGACAATTAAAATCAAGTATTTTATGCTCACAGGAGGCAAAATCATGCCCATTAAATATGTTCACATTAAGGAAATTTATTTTGACTAGGTGTTTCACTTGTCACATTTGCATAATGACAGTGTCATCTAGGCTAGCTGTACATGCACCTCTGCAGTCTGTCAAACACGCATGGTCAGATGCAGACCTACAGGAAAAGGCCCAAGCATTGTCATTCATACTTTAAAAAGCAACAAACAACAAAAAACCCTTCTCAGATAAAGGATGGGTTGACAGACACCGTAATGCTAAATATTTTACAAAGTCCTTTCCTATGCCTCACGGTACAGTACAGCTGTTAACATATCATTATTCTTCTTATATTTCTATTGTTATTAATGAGAAGGCAACTTCCTTATACTTTTGCATTTACCTGGTAATCATTTCAAATTCTCCTTCTCCAAATTGATTGAACACAACCTCAAAATCTATTGTTTTGGAAACTGTGTTTTTAAAATTTTTGGACCATCATTCATGAAAAGAAATCATTTTTGCATTGTGATTCAGGATACATATGTACCTAAAATAGTTTCAGGCAGTCTTAAGAAGCAATATCCTTATGTATTTGATATCTGATTATTTTATTTTGTTCTGTTCTACTTTCCTTCATTCATTCCACTCCATTCTATTTTTACACTTAAAAAACTATTATTTTAAAAAAATCACTAAATTAGGTGATGACTTTTGATTTTAAAACCAGTCATTGATCTTTTTTTCCTCCTCGTACAGTTCTCACTTCTTCACACATAGTAAATTATACAAAGTACAAAAATGAGGGAGATTATGTTGTTAAATCAGGATAAAACTAAACACTCAAGCCTGGCAAACAATATTTTTTTGTGGCTATATAAATGTGTTGATGAGTTAAAAAAATTATAATACTCTGGTAGATTTTTAGATTACCCTCTGCATAGTCAGTGCGAATGCTCATTATCTCCCCCATCTGGGTAGGAGCATACACTTGTTATTCTGTGGCGATTTGGTATTTAATCTCAAGGATTTATCATTCTGATTCATGTTCACCAGTTGAGGATGATTGGGAACGAGAGCCTGACAAAGCACTGTGGTGATGGATCGTCTTATCTCTCCAAGGACATGGTAAAAGTAATTCTACTAATGGTCTGATTCAGTCTGTTAAATAGGTGCCTGTGTCTGTTTGCTTCAGATCGGTTTTCCCTTTCCTGTTTTCAGTAAAAAGAGAAGCACATTATGCCTCGCCAAGGCATATGGGCAGTTAATTTCAAATTAAAACTCAACATTTCACAGTGACTGGGCAATGGGGCTTGATGCTAATATCAACTCAAAATATGAAGGGAGTCTTTAAGTAGAGAGGAGGTAACTGCCTTGGGTCCTAATTGTTCTTTATTAAGAGGAAGTTAAGAAAGAGATTTTCATATTGAGCTCTCCTTTTAATCTTTCCATATAGCCTATGGATTCAGATGTTCTCTTCATCTTATAGCTGTTGTTTCTCTCAAAATCATACTAATGCTGCTTAAATTCTTATCTAGAGTGACATCAGGGAAGATGGTGGAGTAGGAACACTTAGAATCTGTCTTTTTACCTAGAAAATTATTATACATGCAGAAACTGTCTGACATAACTGTTTTGGAAATCTGGAATCTATGTAAGCATGGCTGGAAAATCTCTGCTCTTTGTGTTAACCTCAGCATCTAATGTGGCAATGGCTATTCAACCCCAGCCCTGTGGTAGGCAGTCATGGTTGTTCCTGGTGTGCTGTGTTGAAGACAGGATGTGTCCTCCAGACATCAGAAGTTTTATGTTCTGATGGCTGATGGTTGCTTCTAAGCACTCAGATTCAGGCACAAAAACTGGCTTCCACTCTCTTAACCTCCATAGGCTTGTGCAATATCCAAGATATTTAGAAAACAGCACTGGGTTTTTACTCCTTCATCCTTTTTTCCTTCCTTGGGAATGAGATATTTAAGAATCATGGAATTCAAAAGCAACCACACACATGAGGTCATTTAGATTGCTGCCATGCTTGTCCAGGGGAGGACACAACTCAGAAAAATCCTGAGAAGATCTTCAGCTTTTACCTCAGGCTAATTCTTAGCACAGAGACATCTTTCAATAATATAAAATATGGCAACCTCTCTAAGGAAAAGGGGTGATCTGATTTCCAGAGTTAACATGCAAGCTTCAAAAGTTTGGTTTTCAATAAAAAAAAAATCACAAGGCATACAAAGAAACAGGAATGTATGACCCATCTAAAGGAACAAAACGAAATCAATAGAATCCATCTCTGAGGAAGTTGAAATATTGGAATTAAGCAACAACAATTGTAAAATAACTATCTAAAAGAAGTATGGAGGGGCTGGGGCTGTAGCTCAGTGGTAAAGCGCTTGCCTGGCATGTGTGAGGCACTGGGTTCGATCCTTAGCACCACATAAAAATAAATAAATATATTGTGTGTCCATCTACAACTAAAAAAAAAAAATTTAAAAAAGAAGTATAGATATGTAATGGAAAACATGGACAAAAGGAAATAATGTTGCAGGTTCATCTTGTATATTATCTGCCCTAGTCCTAGAATCAACTATTTCTTCAAGGAGCACTGGTCTATTTCATCAGGAAATTGTATTATAAACTAAGCTCCGAGTGCTCAAAATACTCATTTCTGCTAGAGTGCTGACATTTTTAGGACTCACTCAATTGACAAAACAAACAAAGAAACAAACCCCTAAGTGTATTTATATTAACTTGTGCATATGTACATATTCTATAAATATTTTCATAGGTTAAGATAAACATCATACTGATGTCTCTCACTCTAATCTATTATCATATGAATCCTTACTTCCCTGTAAACTTCCATTTCAACAGTGAGAAACCTGGCTTCTGCCATTCATCTACTTAATTGTTTTATTCTAGAATATAGTTATTCTAGGATATTCTATACAAATATCTCTACAGAATACACTAAAATACATGTATAACAGGGTCAAAATTTTTAACCTGAACATTCTTGAGAAAAAAAACCATGTCAACTAAAGCATAGTGCTCATGCTGAGCACATTTGCCTTGAGTCTTACAGACATCATTCATTGCCAAAATCTTAGATCAGCCCATGTTCTCCCAATTCCCTTCAACTAGTTTGTTGCATGTATTTGTAATATAGTTAGATTCTCTTGTCACAGTATATTTTTTTTCTGAGTTCTCCAACTTTCTATTTCTTTAATTAACATACATTAAAATGTGTTGTTTGTGATGTAAAGTTCTATGAATTTTGTCAATAGCATAATGTCTTGTTATACACCATTAAAATATCACACAGAATAATTTTATTACATGGAAAATCCCTTGTGCTTCACTTTCAAGTTCCTACTTTCTTTGGTAGCCCTGTTGATGACTTATTATTTTACTGTCTTTATAGTTTTACCTTTTCCAGAGTGCTGTATAATTAGAATCATACAATTTGAAATCTTTTAAGGCACTTAAGTTTCCTCCATGTGTTTTCAAGGTCTGATAGCTATTTACTTTTATTGCTGAATAATGTTCCATAGTATGGCTGAACCAGATTTTTATTTTTTTTAGACATTCACCTGTTGAAAAGCATCTTTGTTGTTTTCAGTTTTGATTATGAATAATGCTGCTATAAACATTCATGTGTAGGTTTTTGTAAGGATATGAGTTTTTGAATCAATTGTTGCAGGATATGGTAAGACTCTATCTGGCTTTGTAAAAGCAACCAAACAGTTCTTAAAGTGGCCATGCCATTTTGCATTTGCATCATCAATGAATGAGAGATAATCTTGCTCTGTAGTTCCACTAGTATTTGCTACTCTCATTGTCAGTGTTGTGGATTTTCAGTGTTCTAACACGTGTACCCTAGTATTATTTTAATTTATAATTCCCTGATGTATGGCGAACATCTTTCTATATACTGATTGTATATCTTTTTTGGTGAAGTATCTGTTCATATATTTTTCCCATTTATTTTTTTTTTAATTTTCTTATTTTTGAGGCTTAAGAATTCTATATTCTTTTTTTTTTGACTTCAAGTCCTTTGTCAGATGTGTTTTATAAATATTTTCTTGTATTTTCATTGTCTCAAAAGTTTCTTGCAAATAGGAAAAGCTTATCATTTTAATAAAGCCTGATTTATTAACTTTGTCTTTCATGGATCACATTTTCCCTGTCTAAAACTCATTTTCAAATCCAAGGTGACCTATATTTTCTCCTTTCATTTTTCTGCATATTTTATGTTTTATATTTAGGTTTAAGATTCATTTTCAGGTAATTTTTATAAAAGGTGTTGGACCTGTGTCTAGATCATTTTTTTTATTGTATGTGAACATTCAAGGGTCTCAGTACCACTTATTCAAAAGATTATTCTTACCCTATGAAATTGGCTATGCACCTTTGTCAAAGGTTAGTTTACTCTGTGTGGCTCTATTTCGGGGTAATTGTTCTGCTCCAGTGTCTATTCTTTAGACAGTACCTTGCTGTCTTTTTTACTGTATCTTTGTAGACCATGTTGAATTCACTTCATGTCAGTCATTCAACTTTGTTGTTCTTCAGTAATGTTTTCACCATTCTGGGTTTTTTGTCTTTCCACATAAACTTTTAAATGTTTTGTGGATATCTACAAAAATAGCTTTGGGATGGCATTGAATCTATGGATCAATTTGAAAAAAAATAAACATCTTTAACAGTACTGAGTCTTCTAATCCACTAACATGGAAATTCTCTCCATTCGAATGGATTGTTTTAGATCATTGATAAATAACAGAAATTTGCTGCTCACAGTTCTGGAGACTGGGAAGTTCAACCTCCAGGTCAACAGAGTTGGTATTTGATGAGGATGGTCTGCTGCAGATGACCCTTTCTTGCCATATCCTCATATAGTAGAAGGGACAAAGGGTCTCCCTCAAGCCTCTTTTTGTAAGAATATTAATCTAATTCTTGAGAGGAGAGCCCTCATCACCTAATCCCCTCACAAAGGCCCCATCTCTTCAAACCATCACTATGGGTGGGTTCAGTTTCAATGTATGAATTTTGGTGGGTAAACACAAACATTCAGACCACAGCACAGATCTTCTGTGATATTTTTCCTATGAGTTTTCAACTTTGTGCATTTAGAAATATATGTATTTTGTTTGATTGATATCTGTTGGGATTATTCCAAAGAGTAAGTGGGTAAGTAGTTAAATGTTAGACTCTGAGAGAAGGGAATCATTCTACAGTCCTATGACTAAGTCTCAGTATTTCATCTAGTTTGTGTCTCAGGCTGTGGCCTTCGCAAGAGCTTCTCAGATTTTCTTCTTTCTTGGGGTGAAACAGGAAGGTTAGAGGGTGGCTCATTTCCCTTTCTCCATGACAGTTAACACTATTGGAAAGTCATTTCTATTGGAGCTTCTGACATTTGTTAAGAAGGATGCTCTGACTTTATTTTAAAATGGTTGTTTTCCTACTTCATTCTCCAGTAAAACAAAGGATTTTCTTGGCTTTTCACCATAACAAAACTGGCGATGTTCCTGGAGGTAGTACTTACTAACATATGGGCCCTACAAGATGTCTTTCAGAATTTTGCAGATCTTGACAGTGATTCTCTATTTTTTTCTTTTTTCATTTTTTTTTTTTTTGGTCTCTCTCAATATTAGGAGACTGGTATATCCTATGACCCCAATGCTCCAGTGGTTCCAAGAAAACTCATCAATACTCAATATGCTCAGGGCAATGACAACTTCCAAGACCCTTTGGATATCATAGGTGAAACCAGAGGATTGCTTTATTTTTAAGAAGATGTTCAATATAAAATTCATTTTATATAATCATAATAGTGCTACTCAGATTTTTGATATTGTATTCTGTCAGTTTTGATAAAATTCTTCAAAGAATTTGTGAATTTTATGTAAGTTATAAAATTTGTTAGCATAGGCTCTTCATGATATTCTCTGTTGTGTTTATAGAGTCTGTAGCATCTGTGGTAATCTCCCTTGTTTTTTTCTATGTTTTGGTAATGTCTGGCTTTAACTTTTATCTCCTTATACATTTGTTTATCAAGTTAATATTTTTTAAAAGAATTCTGTTCTTCTTTATAGTTCAGTTCGATTGTTCCATCCATCTTTTGTTTTAAATCTTTGAACATATTTTACACTAGGTAGGGTCCTCGTCTGCTATTTATAGCCATTTCATCATCTCTAAGTTGTCTTTTATTTACTTTTTTCCTACACTGTTTATGAGTCTTCTTTTATAGTTTTGTTTAGAAACAGAGTCTAGATAAGTTATGTAGGGCCTCACTAAGAATGCTACATTGTCAGTATCTTCATTTGAATAGTAAATTTTATTCTGTAAGATGGTTATATTACTGGTTGTTTAGTTGGATCTTATCAAGGCTTCCTAAGAGTAAGTTTGGAGTATTTCTTATCCTTGTTTTGGAGCCAGAATAGCACTACACCTCAAGTGCCAAATTTCTTTTTTTTTTTTTTTAGTGAATTCTCAGCATATTTAATTAGATCTCGCTACTGTACCTGGTTGTAACTCCAATGGTTATGACCCTGTGTGATTAATGGAATCCCTGCTTAGCTCACACATCACCATTATTAGTAGACCTTTACTATATCCTACAGAATACTGCTGTATTGCACCTATATAGTTGAATATTTTTTCAACAAAGCAAGGCAACTTTCATCAGATCATGAGGCATCTTTCTCTGAGTATCTCATCTATTTTGTATCTTTTTCCAGAAATTCCATCCACTATTTCAGCTCCTCACTCTGATCTCTATTTCCTCCACTAGCCAGCCTACTTCTCTGTTTAGAACTCATTTTCTTCTGCTGAGATTTCTTGAAACATTCCCCAAGGAAGAAAACTAGCATGAATGTGGAACTAATCTGTTTTCCCCTTTACATATGGATCAGGGTCTTGTGTTGATCTCCATTACAAACACCTGCATGACATATTTTTTTTTTACATTTCATAATTATTTACATGTGAGGGGAGCTGGTGGACCCAAAAATTCACCACAATTAGAATCAGAACAAATAGGTGATATTTGCTTTTGGGAGAAATCTTTGTAAATGAATTCAATCTTAAATTGATTTCTAAAATATATTTTCATTAAAATATTATTGATTTTAGTATTGCCATTTAGATATTTATTTTTATGTATGGCATCAGCGAGGATATAATTTCATATTTTACCATATGGATAATTAATTATTTCTGCAGCATGAATTCAGTATCTATTTTTACCCCTCCTTTTCCATCCTTAACAGGAATTGTGTACCTAGGCCAGAAGGAGGAAAATTCAGGCTTTCCAAATATAAATATTAAGAAAAAAAGTATGGTCCTAAAATACTAAATAACCACCAATATATTGCTTTTGCAGCTTTAAGATGTAAAATAAATAAAAACGAATGGAAAATGAAAATGTTTATTTCCTGCAACTTGATAAACCATAGGCATCATCCCAAGAATGTCACACTTAGCATTTTATTTCCTCTGGGCTTTAAAAATGATGTTAAATTGCAGATGGTGGCCTTCTGGATAAGACACTGTTCACAAGTGTTAAATTTCAAATGGGAGTCTTCCATGGTTTTCCATAATGTGTATCTAGGGAGTAGCATATAAAATCCAGGCAAAGATTTATAAATCAAGAAAAAAACAGATACTTCTGTGTTAACAGATTTTTCACCTACCCATTCTCAAGTTGCCACTAGATTTAAAATTCAAATTATTTCAGAATAAAATTGTTATTCATAGTGGTATTTGTTACTGCTTTATTCAAAAAATAATTTAGAGGTAATTTATAGGAATATAATATTCTTATCTACTAGTGAGTATCAGGTTTGTTGAACTCATCTTGATAGCATTTATTGGGATACGATAAACCTTTAACAGAAATTGGTTCTTTGGCCTAACTTGACTCTTTGGAATTTTACTTTCAACTCTCTTGCCCTTACTTGTGTGTGGAAGGATGAATAATATATCTCTCCACAATTTGTTTCATGAAGAATCAGCGTGTTTCCTGAATATGTTGATTTTCATATTAGAGGTCAGAGTTTTCTATGGTAGACATTCGTATAGTGGCTGAAAACTATGGAGTGGGAAGAAGGCCTCAGTTCACTGCCTTCCTAACACTCCATGTTCTCCAGGTCTGTGGCATTTCTCTGAAATATCAAGAATCATGTACTATGGTTTGCTATCATGTTCTGTCCTTAGCCATTCTGAACACATCAACAGATTAAAAATAGAGTGAAAGAAAAAGTTAAAATATTGGTGACACCTGGAAAGGACTGCTGGACCAAGATAGCATGGCTGATTTCTAGCAAGGGCAGTGAAAAAAATTCAAGAAAGATTGCAGAAATGGACTGTGAACCTATAGTAGTAGGTTTTCTAGTTATTTCTCCCCTGCTCACCATCAGCCTTCCTATTCATACTTGTAAAGATATAAGAAACATTTTTTTTCATATATTTGTTGATCGAATGTATATATATTCTTCTGAGAAGTGTCTGTTCAGCTCCTTAGCCCATTTATTGATTGGGTTGTTTGGTTATTTTTGGTGGTTAAGTTTTTGGAGTTCTTCATATACCCTGGAGATTAGTGCTCTATCTCACGTGTGTGTGGCAAAAATTTGCTCCCGGTAATGTAGGCTCTCTCTTCACCTCATCGATCGTTTCTTTTGCTGAGAAGAAGCTTTTTAGTTTGAGTCCATCTCATTTATTAATTCTTGATTTTATTTCTTGTGCTTTAGGAGTCTTGTTAAGGAAGTCGGGGCCTAATCCAGTATGATGAAGATTTGGGCCTACTTTTTCCTCTGTTAGGTGCAGGGTCTCTGATCTCATTCCTAGGTCCTTGATCCACTTTGAGTTGAGTTTTGTGCATGGTGAGAAATAGGGGTTTATTTTTATTTTTATTTTATTTATTTTCATATGAATTTATGAATTTCTAGTTCTCCCAGCACCATTTGATGAAAAGGCTATCTTTTCTCCAATGTATGTTTTAAGGGGACTCTAACCCTTCACATGAAGCATTTCTATTTCATAGCTGAGGAGAATCTGCATAAATTTGTGTCTTTGTGCATTTGCACCTTAATCTAGCTTTTGTGAATGACCATTTTGAAAGTCTCAACGACACAGCCAACACTAAACTTGTAGTACAAACTAAGACATCTCATAGTTTCTGCTTTTCAATCTCAGACTTATATACATGAAAAATTTTTATGGTTTCCTTTGGTTACATGAAATTCTATTTTTAAAAAGAGGGTGAGCAGAGCTTATCATATCAGCTACAAAGCCTGAGTTTGATAACCCCTGAGAGAAAGTGAGAGTGGCTGTGTTGGGGAAAGTTGAAGATTTTATGATTACAAAGAGGCCAGAGAAAATGAAACAAGAACCAGAAGTGGAATATCTTCCTGTCTTTATTATGCTTCTACCATTCTATGGATCTGTTGCCCCCCGTGACTTCTTACCGTGTTTTTAGCAAAGATAGAGACATGCTTGGGATAAATATATTCAGAGGAACATACTTAAGAAGCATTTGGTAACTAGTTCAAAAGCACATTGAAATGTATGGATACAGTCTTTTAACTGCCCAAGGTAAGTGATATGATTGGATGAAAGAATTTTCTCAAGTTTTTGATGGAATAAAATATTTGTGTAAAAAGCAAAGTGGTTGCTTGCTAATCCATTTGAGAAATAGCAAGTGAGTCTTATCAGATCAAGGTAAAGTTTTCTGATTTTCATTATAGAAGTGGCAAATGAACACATGGAGAAAAAAAATCTGTTGACCAAGAAATCAAGAAAACTAAAGAACAAACAAACAAAAACTCCTATGAAAGAGCTTATTATGAATAAATAAATTTAAGGTATTTTAAGTACCTGGCAAAATGATGTAAGATATTATACGAATTTTCTGAAAATGTAAAAAGCTCAATTAGTGAGGTTAAGTAAAAATTGCTGCTGTTCTGATTTGAAAGGGAAGTATCAGTTTAAATCATTTAAATATATATATATATATATATATATATATATATATATATATATATATAAAAACAAATAGGTATGAACACATAGAGACACATGCACACAAACACACACACACACACACACACACACACACACACACACACACGTATTCCCCAGATATGCATATGAAAACAATAAATAAGGGATATAGCTATGTGCTGAAAAAAATCTACTTAGTTCTGATTCATAATTAAAAATATCATTGTTTTAGTCAGCTTTGCATTATTGTTACCAAAATACCTTACAAGAACAATTTAGAAGAGAAAAAGGTTATTTTGGCTTAAAGTTTCAGAGGTTTGGTTTATGGTTAGCCAACTTCATAGCTATTTGCTCAAGGTTAGGTGAACATCATGGTAGAAGCGCATGATGGTGTAAAATATCTCAGAACATGGTAACCAGAAGGCTGAGAAAGAGAGTGAGATGCCAGGAACAAAATATAAATCCCAATTGCATGCCCCCAGAGATCTACTTCCTCCAGCCACAGCCACATCCTGTCTGCCTACAATCGACATTCAGTTAATCTAGTGGATTAATCCATGGCTTAGTTTACAACTCCCATAATCTAATAATTTCACCTCTGAACATTCTTGCATTGTCTCACACCTGAGCTTTTGGGGGATAACTTATACCCAAATCACAACAAACTGTGAAATTCATTTATATTTCTCACCTATACGTATTTCTTAATTTTTCATACTTAAACAATGACCAAACCCTAACTGAGTTCAGTTCTGGGACATAAAATATATGATAGGTTCACAGCATCTTTTTGGAGTAGAGAGCAAGAAAGCTCCAAAGAGTCTCAAAAGATCTCAAAAATCACAATGAAAAGGCTTTCATGACCAAAGATGGGAACTAATGAATGTGATTGCAATGATTTAAAACACATGAAACATTTTTTAAATCCATAAGGTCATATATTTCAAAAATCAAATCCCAATGGCCAATATTAAAAGTTGCTAGGAAACATTATATGATAAAAAATCATAAATAAATGGAAAGAATCAACTTTCATCTCACCCCTTCTTTATGGAGCTATATGTCTCAATAACAAGTTGATGAAGGAAAGTTCTTAGGAAGTGATGCAGCTAACATAGGAAGAGAGAATGACAGAATAGATCAGCCATGCTTAGCAATCCACAGTGACAGGGGATCCTAAAACAAGACCCTGAGATTTCCTAAAGAAAACACACAATGACCAATAAAGCAGTTTTTAATTTTTTTTAGAGTCAAACCCATTTCTGATGAAAATTTTAAATCTAAGGACCAATTTATAATATGATACTATATAGGTACAATCAGTAACACTCTGACTGGCATTTTCTACAGGGTATTAATTTAATTTCCTCAATAAATACACCGAAAGAAGATACAGAAACAGAGAGCCAGAAAGAGAAAGACAGAAAGAAGGACAAAGGAGAAGAAGATAGGCTAAATCTATTTTTGGAAACAATTATAATGTACACTTTAATTCAGGCAAGTGACTAATTCTAATTAATTAATTAGATAGTGATGGCGATTTGAACACTGGATATTTGATTGTATTGAGAATTTTTTTTTTTTGTACTAGGAATTAAACTCAGGGTGCTTAACCACTGAGCTGCGTTCCCAGCCCATTTTCATATTTTATTAGAGACAGGGTCTTGCTGAGTTGCTTAGGCCCTTGGTAAGCTGCTGAGGCTGGTTTGAACTCATGATCCTCCTGCCTCAGCCTCTTGAGTCTCTGAGATTACAGGCATGCACCACCATGCCCAGCTTGTATTGAGAAATTTGTATCATTCCTGTTCTGCTTTGTGAAATGAGATCTGAAAGACAAAACTAATTTGCTGTTATTCATGGTGAAGACAGCTCCCTGAACTGGAAATCAGAAATTTTCTCTGGGTTTCATTGTTACAGTTGTTAAACTCACTCTCTACGTAATCTCAAAATACTTAAATCTCCATTTCTTGTCTGTACCTATCTTTTCATACATATCGTTGCCATTAAATTGATTGTGTTATCATGACAGACCTTCCTGAGATAGCATGGTCTCAAATGAATAAAATCATCTTAAGTGCTTTTTTCTTTTTTTTTCCCCTGACCCTATCTTTTTTTTCTCCTTCTATGACTTGCTATGTCAATCCAGATCACCAGTTTTTTTAGAGGAGAAAGAAAAGGTGAGAAACACTCTCACCTCCAGAAAGAGGCACAATTTTAGCTAAAATAAATATAGTACGCATGATTATAGAATAATATAGAAGCAGTTAAGGGAGAATTTGCCACTAACAAGAACTGAGAATCACAGGGTAGATTTAGCCTAATAATGTTAATGTATTCTTCTTGTCTGCCAAGGTTTCTATAAATAACACACACCAGGCACAAGGCACATCCTTCATGATTAGCTTCTCCCTCTTGACTTACTTCATCAATTGGTGCCATCAGACTCTTTTGAAAGTCATTGCTACTGATTAGGAGAAATAAACTAGCTCCCTCTCATGTGGCTCACAGAGCTGGTAAGAAGATGGGAGAGACAGACTTTGCCTAGGCTCATGTCTACAGGAGCAGGGGGCAGATGGGTGCGCATTATAATGTGAAAGGAGACCCAGAATCCCCAGTGTGCAATGGAGTGACAGCTGCCCTTTGAAACCTGAAATAGAGGCTTCTGGGAAGAGAACTAGCCATCCCAATGCCACTCTCTGGTGTGTGTGTGTGTGTGTGTGTGTATGCGCGCGTGCGCACAGGCTGTTACATACTCTGTATATGAATACATGAGGTTGTTCATGTGCTAAGTCAGATAATAATCGTAAACCCCAGATTTCCACTTAGCTTCCTACATTCCCTCTAGGGTACATGATAATGTGCAGCCTGAAGTATCCTGAGCCATGCCAAGAGAAGGTGAGGCTAGCCATGATTAGAAGCTTCTACTCAAAGTAGGGAGATGGAAGGAAAAGTTCTGCTATCTGACTTCTAGATTCATTACCCAAAAAATAGGTCAGGAAAGCTTCAACTAAATTGGTACTGGTTGTTAAGATGAGCCAAGTACTATTTCTACTGTCTACTTTGTTCTGAATTCCAGGAAAGTTAACAATTCAAGTTGTACAGGAAATGAAGCATGAGAGAGGATGGCTGAGGGTCTGTTAAAGAAGAGTGGGTCCACCCGCCCTGCTTTGCAATGACTCAGTGGTAAATTTGTTTGTGCTTCATTTGGCACATTTGCAAGACAATATTTTTATACTGGAGGACTTTGAGTATGATTTTCATAATGAAAAATATCTACAATTCATTTCACTACACTTAATATTATTTATAAGATACGAGAAAGACCAGAGAGAATGATGATAAAGAAGAAATGCAGAAGCTATAGCTTTGGGGTTCTATATTTCTTAGGAAAATGCAAAAAAAGGTGCTTTCGGGTTTTAGACATTTGCTTTTCTATTATAAAACTTTTTTTGAAAGTAATGATTGGTCTGTGTCCTTCTTACTATTGTTGGCATGATTTCTGCATATGCAATTGAATTATTAATGAAAACTTCACACTTCTAATGAGCACCCGCTGTCTTCTTTGGGTCAGTACATTTTTATCATTTTTAAAGAACATTAATCACATATGCCAAATTACTATCTAGTTTGATATATTGCTTTGTAAAAAACTTATTTTGAACTAATTTTAGATTTATAGAAAAGTTGTAAGAACAGTACAAGGAGTACTAACCCAGTTTCCTCTAATGTTAACATCATGCATAGCTAGAGTACAATTAGCATAGTCAGGAAATCAATTCTTATACAGTACTATTAACCAAATTGTAGAGTTTATTGAATAAACTAAACTTCCAGAAATAATAAAAATAGAAATCCCTCAAATTTTAAAAATATGCAACTAGAAATAGATTGGTTACAGTGAGTGAGATTTAGTACATTGGAAGTCAGATCCTAAGAAATGATGCGGGTTGCATCATGAAGAAAGCAAAGGTAAAATTATAGATGAGCGGTTGGGATATTATGACAGAATATGATTCTGTGGGTTCATGATCCACAGATTCGGCCTATCAGAATGGACTCGGTTTTTAGGCCTATTATGGCTATGCCTGTACAAAACATGCACAGACAGTTTTTTCTTTATTATTCCCTAAACAATTCAGTATAACAACTATTTACATAGCATTTACATTGTATCTAGAACTAGAAGTCATCTAGAGATGATTTAAAGCTATAAGAGGATCACATAGGTTATATACATATCCTGTGACCTTTCATATACAGGATTAGAGCATCCTTAAAGTTTGGTATCTGATGAGGTCTCTGGAACCTATCCCTTCACCAAAAATGAAAAGGTAACCAACCATATGATACAATAGCTATGGTTACTTACTTTCATATACTAACCATTTTATTTTCTATGTGTATCCTATAACATTGTCTTGTAAACCTTAAACATACACAATACAATTTATTTTAAAAAGAAGAGATAAGGCCTATAAAAGGCCTAAAAAGATAAGGCCTATATAAGGCCTAAAAAGACAGAGGTAATTAAAAACAGAAAATTGTAAACATGTGGACAAATGCACACAAACATAAGATACATACAATAATAATAATGACGTCTAGTGGGGATCATAGGTTAAAAATATAATGGGAAAAATTGTCAAGGATAAGAAAAAATAACATAGGAGTTGGAGGTCAGTAAATAATGTTTACATTTTAAAACCCTTTGTTTTCTGAAAAAATGATAAAGGTTTTGATCCTCTTCAGATATTAGACTCCATACTATGCACATGAAAATAAACTCAAGGCTAATAGAATGCATATATGTCAAAGGCACTTCTAAGATAATACAGAAGCAAGTCTTAGTAACATTAAAGTGTAATGGGATTTTTAAAACCAAGACACCGAAAGCATCAACAGTGAATGAAATTGATAAATTTAACCATATAACTCTTGAGATGTATTTTTCCAAAGATAAAGCCACCAAGTGACAGAAGGCACTTGCTACACGTATTATAACATATCCAAAGCATCTAAAGAACTCCTACAGATCAATGAAGAAAGGTTCCCAACCATATTTGTAGTCAGGAAAATGCAAATTAAAATCACTATGGAATAATACCAAGATATACTTATGAGGGGATCTAAAATTAACAATGACTAAAGATTCCAAGTATTGGTGAGGATGTGGAAAAACTAGAACTTGTATACAGCAGAAATTCATGCCTGTTCTTTGGATATTTGCTTGGCAGCATTTACATATGCATGCTTGGTTGCCTAATAATTCCACTATCAGATATGCAACCAGCAGAAGCATGTACCTATGTTCACCAAGATGCATATGTAACAATGTTCATAGCAATTGTATATGAGTAGGCCAAAACTGTAAGTAACACAAATCTCCAACAATATTGAAATGAATTAATGCATTAGGGCACGTTTATGAAAGGAAACTCTGTACAACAACAAAAATAAACAAATGGGCATCTTTATCCACTGACATAAATGCATCTTTCATTTATAATGTTGGTTCAGAAAGCAAAAAATATGAAAGCATGCAAACAACACAATTCCATTTAAGCAAAATTCAAAAGCAAAATAGAAGTATATTGCTTGGAGATGTATACATAGCACTAAAATAATTTTTAAACCAAATAAGCAATTGGTGTAAATTCATAATTATGGTTACCTCTGGGGGATGGGTTGTAATTATCAAGTGATAGATTGAGGACATTTAATACCAATAATGTTCTCCTTCTAGACTTGGGTGGTCCTTACGTGAATTTTTAACTTTGCCATCATTAGTTCAGCTTATGTTCTCATTTTTTCATATATTTTTCTTACATTTTTTTCTTTTAACGTCAAAAGTAGAGATGAAGAAAATTTTAGCAGGGAGTATAGGTTGCTACAAAGTTTTTTCTGATAACATGGATGGAATCATATTGAAATTTCTTTTATCCTTTGTGAATAAATAATTGGGGCATAGAAGATAAGTGACAGCGGCACACGCCTGTAATCCCAGCACCTTGGGAGGCTGAGACAGGAGGATCGTGAGTTCAAAGTGAACCTGAGCAATGGTGAGGCACTAAGCAACTCAGTCTCTAAGTTAAATACAAAAAAGGGCTGGGCACCAAAGTGTGTGTGGGGGGAAGACAAGTGAGTTGTATTTATCTGATGCCATTCACAATTTTTTTTTTCATTATAAAACTTCACTTGCCTAGTAGAGGGAGTGCTAGCACTGATTTTGATACCAGAGAGTGGTTTTGTTTCCCTCTTTGTTTCCATAGTCATAGGTGTATGGCTATGAACAAGTTATTTAACCTTTGGGTTAACCCAGTTTCTTCTTTATAAAATTAGCATAATATAGGGCTGGGATTGTGGCTCAGCGGTAGAGCGCTCGCCTAGCCCAGGCGGGACCAGGGTTCAATTCTCAGCACCACATAAAAATAAAGGCATTGTGTTTAAAAAATTAGCATAATATAATTGATCTAAAAATACATGTTTTGAGAATAAATAAACTTCACATTTAAAGAGATTGCTCATGGTTGCCATCTAATAGATGATAGCTAAAATCATATTGCTATTTCTGGTTGGTAGCATATTATCCTGCATTAACATAAAGAGCAGTCATTCTTAGAAACACTGTACTCTCTGAAGCAATCCTAACTCTAGTAAGAGTAACTGGGTAATGGTGCCTTTATTGCTGCATTGCAGGAACAGTTAAATTAGGTAATAGGAGCAGGTTGTGGATAATAGATGACCCTTTAGATTAGGTAATTTAAGAAGAATATAATAAAGAAAGCATTTTCAAAAATATAAATAGGGTGCAGGGAAATCAGGAGGGCAATTTCAGAATCTTTGAGCTAGAAAATGCTGGGTACCGAGGAAGGGTGGCTGAAACTGTACTGAGGGCTTTGTGGAGAGGACTGGCTTTGATAAGGCTGTGTCCTGTGAGTGTGAGACCCAGGCGTCCTGCAGGGATGAAGCACAGTTAGCCTGGCCTTATTCTTCTCTTTCCCTTGAATATCTTACCTGTTCTCTTCATTGGGAATATTCAGATTGAAGTGCAAAAACAAAGGAATCTCCAGGGACAGAAAGTAGGGTTAAAATGAAGAACAGTGAGTAGATGGAAAAGAGATCCTAAAATGACCAATACAATAAAGTTCTGAGCACAGTACAGTACTTTCTATACAATTAATTTTCATATTATTGCATGGTAATGTTTGCTATTTCCACTGTTATTTTTTGTCATTGTAGAGATGGATAAAGTAACAAATTATGATATTATGCTGCTCTTTCGTTCTATTGGTGTGTCTGGAAAATTCTCAAAATGAATTGATTGCTATGCTGAAGTGCTAGCGTCTCTGTAAACTCTTTTGTTACCTTCAAGGTTGGACTGAGGGGCCTTAACCATTGTTCCATAAAGTCTCTCAAATGAAACCCTGAGCACACTGCATCACAATTGCATCTTCAGATTATTTGTCCCCTGTGTGATCTGTGACTTCTTCAAGGTCAACTGAGTCATTATTCACTTCTTAGCCCAGAGAAAATCTCCTTATCTGTCCAAGTGTCAAGCTCCAGAGGGTTGTAAACCTTTCTGTCACTAGCAGGAATCCAACAAAGATAGCTATGTCAGGAGTGGGTGAGGCCAGGAAGAGAGGCTTAGAAGAGGTAGTAAAGGGTCACCATCAGCCCCCCCCAAAGTGGTATACATCAGGATTTTGTGTGTATGGATTGGGATTGAGTGAAGGTGACAAATGTAAGCATGCTTTGGAAAAATGCTTCCTGGGTAATGGAGACCTGCATCTCTAAGGTATATTACCCATTAATTGCATAGTGCATAATGTCCTACCATTGTTCTTTGCTGAATTGATTCCCCAGAATGTACAAATTTTTGGTATATCATTTTCATTATTTTTGAAATATACATAGAGATTTTAGAAGTTTTAAGTCTTTAGTACACCTCTGCTTCTTTTTCTTTTTTTTTTGGGGGGGGAACGGTAACATACAATATATTTAACGCTTTAATTTAAATTTGCATCATGCAATTGACACTAATTTTTCCTTTACTATCCAGCTCAGAATGAGAGTAATTCAATCATGGCCCTTTTACCAAAGTTTGACTACTTCTATACAGTTTGATTTTAAAGCAACCATATGAGGAAACACATAGAAAAGGAAGCTGGCCAATGAAAGATAAACTTTAGAGAAAAAAAAGGAATAATGCATCTTACCATTTTTACAAATATTTATTACATATCTACATATTTGTTTTCATTTCATAGATCTGTAGTCATTGTAAATATACTCATGTATCAATGTACAAATCATAATTTTTTGTTAACTATCAAGTACATTTTCTTTTAATTTTATTTTGAAAATCTATGTTTTGTAAATAGAAAAAAATAAAACTGTATTTTACCTGTTGGTTTATAATTTCTGCTGTAGTGTTTCTGAAAGTCTAAAGCCACAAAACTGATAAAAAAATACAGCAAAAAGACAGACCAATTGTCAATGTATGTCTAGAATGTTGAAGAAAAATATTGTTTGGTATTAAATTATCTTCCCAAGAAAATATAATAAACTCCCTTTAGGACTTCTCTTTGTTTAGGGTTTAGGTTGTATTAAAAATTATTTGTGATACTTATTGCAGATGGTAAAACAGACTTTACTCAAGAGGGTCACGGTGATAGGACAAGTGGGAATTTAGAGCCAAAAGGCAGGTCGGATTTCCATGGATGCAAAATTAATAAAAGGAAATGTTGAGAATAAGGGTATTTCTGAAATTGTTCAATATCATTAGCAATTAGGGAAATGCAAATCAAAACCACTGAGATTTCATCTCATTCCAGTCAGAATGGCAGCTTTCAAGAATATAAACAATAGTAAATTCTGGAGAGGATGTGGAGAAAAAGGAGTCCTTTTACACTGTTGGTGGTCTGTAAATTAGTACAACCACTATGGAATTCAGTGTGGAGGTTCCTAAAAAGAACAGAAATGAAACTCCATATGACCCAGCTATTCCACTTCTCAGTATTTATCCTGAAGAATTAAAGACATCTTACTACAGTGACACCTACATACCCAGGTTTATAGCAGCACAATTCACATAGCCCAACTATGGAACCAGACTATGTGTCCATCACTGGATACATGAATAAAGAAAATGTGGCATGTGTATACAATGGAATTTTATTCAGCCATAAAGAAAAATTAAATCATCTGCAGAAAAAATGAATAGAACTTGAAAATGCAATGTTAATTGAAATAAGCCATACTCAGAAAGTCAAAAGTCTTTAAGGTTTCTCTTATTGATGGAAGCTAAAGAGGAAAAAGGAAAAGAGAAGTCTGTGGGGGACCTCAAGAAAATCAAGGGGAGATCAGCAGAGCAGAGGAAAAGGACTGGGTTGGGGGAGGAGGAGTGAAGGGAAAGGGGAAATAGTGGGGAATGATACTGATCAAATTATATTGTTGTAACATGTATGTGTACAAATATGTAACAACGGACTCCATCATAATGTGTTATTATAATGCACAAATAAAAATATGGAAAAAAAGAATAAGAAGGCTTCTGGCTAAACTGATTTGATAGGATTATTGCTGAAGGCATGTCAGGGTGAGAAGATCTTAAGGGTGGTCAGATACCAAGGATGGGTCTAAAATTACTTAGCAAATTTTTTTTTTTTCCCAAATTCTAGAAGGAAAAAGAAAGAAGACAACATAGGGCCTAGTGAGAAAGGACTTTAAGGACTAGTCAGAAGAGACTTGAGGGAGCCTGACTTGAGTTTGGTTAAACAAAGAGTCTTTGTCAGTTGCTATGAATGAGAAAACAGAATCCCCAACTTTACTAAAAGGAAAAAATATTTAATTAGTAGCAATATTGCTCCTTCCTTCCCTTCCCCTTCCCGTCCCTTCTTTCCCTTTTCTATATTGTGCAACAGTCAATCTTAAGAAACAAGATATAGAGTAGGGGAATTTGGACATTCCTCCTGAGACGTGGGACTCCTCTAAGGCCAGTACTGTAGGTGGGGAGGACAGGGGAGAGAAGCACTCTGGGAGCAGTGTTCACAGAAAGTCACAGCTTTTCTTATATTTTTCATTGGATCAGAATGTCACAGAAGCGAACAGGCGGGTAGAAGAAAGTCCCTCTGTTCAAGCAAAAGAGTTGCATGTGAGATACTCTGTACATCCATTTGTTATCCAGTTCTAGATCATCTACACAGTCTGACACAATAGAGAATCAAGCCAGTGGTAGAGTATAGCTGCTCTATATTATAATATTACTAACCAAACTCTAGATAGGGCAAAGGGGAAAAGGGAAGGGAGGGGGAACAAGGATAGGAAAGTTGGTGGAATGCGATGATCATCATTACCCTAAGTACATGTAAGAGGACGCGAAGGATGTGACTCTACTTTTTTGTATAACCAGAGATATGAAAATTTGTGCTCTATATGTGTATTATGAATTGTAATGCATTCTGTTGTCATATATAACAAGTCAAAATTTTTTAAAAAGTTGTCAGTTAGGTTCTAATTTTAAAAACATTCCACATATGTAAGAACAGTACTGCAGAACAATGGATATGATTCATGGTTCTGAAGACAAACTTTTTAGTTAAAAACGTTAATATGAGATCTAGGAAAAAGTTTTAGGCTTGGAAAATTTAGTACCCTTGTGCTGAAATCAGTGTATAATGTTGTATAAGATCAAGAACTATCTTCATTTTCCCACTCCAAGCTGTGTTGCTTTGAACAAGTTACTTATACAATATGTCTCAGATTCATAAGGGAAAATGTAGATAATTATCATACTTAGATTTTATACTTGTAGCATCAATTAGTTCATAGGTACAAAGTCTTCAACATGTAGTTAGCTAAAAGTAAGCTTATTATTTTTCCTCTCAACAGATGGCAAATAGACGACCTTTGCAAGGGAATTTTAGTCTGAGATAATAATGGAACTAAGTAATATAAAGTAAAATATCTAAAACCAACAATATAAGCACTTTCTTCTAAACCTGATATTGATTTAACAGAGCATCAAATTGATGTTGATTAAAAGTGAGTAAATGGCATTCAGATTGCAACTGAGAGACTCTTGCAGAATATAGAAGAAAACAAACAAGGTGACTTGCTGACAGAAAGTGGCAGTTATGATGGAGAACAGAAATCTAATCCATAGAAAGCTGGATTTACTGAATAAGAGACTTGAAAGATTCAAACACAGAACTTGAAAAGTTCCTCAATGAAGAAAGATATATAAGTATGGAAGGATCCACCGAGCACTCTCAAAATAATGACAAGAAAACTCACTTCTAGAATTAATGTTGGGATTAAAAATTAAGAGGAAATTGCTCCACATTTGATTATCAAAGATTATCAAAGATTATCAATTGTTTGAAATTTCTTCTGCAGTGCTAATTTTGAAGACTATAGAAACAACACAATTAGGTCCTGATGATCTTAAACTTAGTCACATTATCTTTCAGATGCTAAAGAAATAGAAAACATTTACAAATATGTAATGTTGCCTGAAATATTCTATTTATTCAATATATTTAAAACATCTTAACATCAATGTGCTGAGAGTTTTTTTTTTTTTTAAAAAAAACCCAAATTAAGAAACCAGTGACAAAAAAAGGATTAGTGGGTATAAAAATTAATTTTGAAAGATTCAGGTCCATATAATTAATGAAAATATAATAATCAAAATTGATAATTAATTATTGAGAACTTTCTGATTGACAATTACTATGCTTAAAAAATCACATGCATCAGGTAGCAAAACTGAAAACAAAGAAAATATGAAACAAATTATATGTCATAAAATAAATGAATAAGATACTTTTACTAGAAACCCCAGGTGACACCCACAAAGACTTGGAGCAGAAAGGAGAAATATCTTAATCTATAGATGAATACTCAGAAAAGTTTCTATGTGATATTGCTAATTAGGGAAAGTTTATATGTGATATTCTAATTATTAATGAGGAAGATGAATAATTTTAACAAATTAACCACTAAGAGAATTACAAATAGGACCATTTTCTTTCAAATATTTAAATAGAATAAAGGACATTCATTGGTAGAAAAAATAATAAACAATGCAGAAATATAAAAATGCAAGAATCAAACACTAGAGTAATAGGAGATGAAATGTATGAATTACAAAAATAAATGTAAGTGGCTTAAAAACAATGAAAATCCCATTCATATTGAATTTTTTAAAAATTGAAGGAAACTAAAAAAGAAATCAACAAAATGTGGAACCTAAATAGGACTTGTGAAGAGACATTAGTGGAAAAACTGGTGAAATTTGTAAGTTCAGATATTTTATTAACAGAATTGCACCAATTATATAGTTTTGGGTTTTCATATCTATACTTTGGTTATATGAGATAGTAACATTGGAGAAGCTGGGCATAGAGTATACAGGAACTTTGTACTGTTTTTGCACTCTTTCTTCATGTCCACAGTTATTTAAAAATGACAAAGTTACATGGCATATGAAAAAAAATATGAATACATAGAAACAATGGAACAGAGAATAACAGAGGCCAGAGAGCAGGAGAATGAAAAGAGGTAGGTCTGAACAGAGATGTAGGCTTAAAACTGAGGCTCTACTTAAATAGGATGAAAAAATATAGATATAAAATGCACAACATGAAGGCTATACTTCCTCATATTGTACTGTGTACTGGAACTTTGCTAAGGGAGGTAATTTTAGATACTCTCACAACACAAAAATAAATAAGAAGAAAGATAAGCATGTAAAATGATAGCTATGTTAATTTGCTTGACTGCACTAACCATTCATCTACATATTCATGTGCCAAAACTTCTCATACACCTTAAAATATACAATTTAAAAAATCAAAAAAAAACAAAGCAAAATAAATAAAATAAAATTTCATCGCTGAAAAATAAAAGGAAGTGGGAACTGAAAAGCAGTTCAAAGATTTATAAATCAAAGACAGCTAAAGTGAAAAAAGGTCTTTCAGGTAGAAAGAATTTTTATAGATACAAGAGGGGCATTATGTATCCACAAAAGGAATAAGCCACCAGAAATACTTCCTAATTTTGAATCCAGATATACCTATTGTTATAATGCAAAAGTTAAGAATTATAAAACATTTCAGAAACTGATAGAAATATTTAAGAAATTTTTAGTAAAATTAAAAATAGAAAGTATACCTTTTGAAATAGGTATAGTAAGACCAGAGTAAATAAGCTCCCACTAAAATATTAAGAATTAGAAGAGCCAAGAAAGGAACAAGATGGCAAATACAAGGCAAAATATATCTGTTTTAACACAAGAAAGTTCATCTGCCATTAAATGGCAGACTCTTGTAATGGATGAAAAATAAAATCCAGTTATATTCTGAAAATTGTAAGTAGATACAACGAAGTGGGGTTGTAAGGTAAAAATACTAAAGGTATAATCAGAGGTATGTCAGTAATGTGCAAACATAACATCATGTTGTAATATTTCCATTAGCTTTGGAAGAATCTGAGAAAAAACATTGTAGCTTTCTGAATTACTGATGTGTAAAATAGCTTTGCACAAAATTATTTTCAGAAATATAATTGCAGTAGAAAATTTTAGAAGATCATTATGCTATTGACAGATGACATAGTAAAAGCTCAACAATACAGAGCTCAAGACACTTGTACTTTAATTCATGAAAAACACACCCACTCCTACAATATGCACAAAGAGTCTATACAAAAGTCAACAGAATTTGCAACCAGAGAAGTGAGTTTTTGTTAATGATTCATACCTTGGTGTGAAACTTAGGAGAAGAGTGCAGACTTGCTGGTTTAGTCTGGGGGATTCACTGATCCAACAGAGACGCTGACTTTCACAACAGTATGGATGGATGGTAGAGTAGATTCCAGAGACAATGTTGCATCTTTCATTTCCCAATGACTTTGAAGAAAGCTTGTATCACATTATGGCAAGAATCATGCTAAACAAATACCTATCCAGGGAGTATTTAGCAATGTCTGGACATTTTTGCTATCAAAACAGGGTGAGTGATTGGGGTTGCTTCTGGCATTGGGTGAATGGGGTTCAGGGACAATGCTAACCATCCTGCTCTGCACAGAATACGGCCTGTGACAAAAAAATAATTTTGGCTCCAAATATTAATAGTGCCAAGGTTAAGAAACAGATTTTAAACCAAGGTACTTTTAAAGTCCTAGCACAAACTGAGTATAAATCAAATAGAGAGAATTTTGTACAAGGTTGCGGCTGAGAGAGAGAAAAAGAGGGAGGCTCACTATGAATTTTCCACTAGCTCAGGCACTTTTGAGAGCAGATATCAAGCATCCTGTTCATGAAAAATGAATTTCCTCTTTGAAAACTCTTCAATATATTCTATTCGTGTGTGAAAGAACTTAAGAGAGTTTTGATCAAAGTGTATGAACCTTCAAAATTGAATTTCAGTCAGGTGGAGAGGAAAGGCTTAATGAACCTACTAGCAGATCCCACTTACAAATACACTTTTAGAAACTATTTGTTCATTCATTTATTCGGTATTTATGTTTCAAATTTCTACTGTGTGCACAGCCAAATCTTTTGATGATAGACATGATCTAGTCTAAATTGGAGGAAATCGGGACACAGATGTTGGTTAGGTTACTAAACTAATCCCCAGACCTCTTTAAACTCAAGACCAACCTAAAGTAAAAGGCTGAACTGAGCACATTTAGTAAGAATTGATCTAGGTTTTGAAGCCAAATAGAGAATCCAGACATGGGAAAAGGAAATCGTTCATATTAAGCATTTTTCAAATATGTCTTATTGTATAAAGGCTATAACTCTAGCCTTACAAACAACGCAGTGATATGGCTATTATTAATCCATTTTACAAATGAGGAACTTGAGGCTCAATGGCATGAAGTCCCCTGCCTTTGCTCACAGAATTTGGGTGGTGGTGTTAGAATTTAAGCCCAGGGCTGGGATTGTAGTTCAGCAGTAGAGCAATCGCCTAGCATGGGCGGTACCCGGGTTCGATCGATCCTCAGCATCACATAAAAAAATAAAAGCATTGTGCTGTGTCTATCTACACCTAAAAAATAAATATTAAAAAAAAAAAGAATTTAAGCCCAGGCATAGGAATTTGAAATCTAGGGTCAGGGATTTTCTCAAGAAAGGAATGCTTCTTTCCACACTTGTACACTTGATTTAAGTATAAATGAGGACTTGGTAGGACTATGGTCTGGGCCTACTGGGTGGAAGCAGAAGAGAGGAGTTCTTAATTATCTCAGGTTGAGGACCACCTGTCTGTTCCCTGATGATAGACTTTCTCATCCTCCTCATGTCTTAATATTACCTGTATAGTTTCTTCTTTGGCCCCTGAGATATTTAGAACTGTTTAAATATTTAATTTCCAAATACTTGTGATTTTTATATTTTATTCTTGACTTTCAACTTAATTGCATAGCTGTCAGGGAACAAGATCTCTATAAGTATTAGTTACATTTTATTGTATATTGATTTTCAACTATTATATGATGGACCCATTTTTATGACAAATGTGACTTAGAATAATCTATGTATATACACACAAGTTTTTAAGTGTGTTATGCAAAGAAATGTTGTCTTTGTAAAATTTCATTCCTCCACCATTTTGATCCTTATTTCAGTTGTAATCCACTACTGATCACTGTTGATGTGTTGATAATGTGTGTAGAGGGGAAACACCTAATAATCTCATGACTACATCTCAGAGTGTTGAGTCTGTATCTCTAGATTGTGACCTTCACAAGGGTGTCTCAGCATCCCCCACCCCGTAATTTGAATTTGGATAATGGTCTTTCCCTCAGGTCAGAAAAAGGTAGGGTGAAGTCTTTTGCCTCATAACAGTAAGCCTGTCTGTAATGCAGAATGTTCTGGACATATTTCAAAATGGTAACCTTCTCTGCTCTCTGCCAGAAACATTAGGGAATTTTTTTTTCTTTTTTGATTCTCCACCATGAACACTTGGTAATGCCCCTGGAAGCAAACTGTGATAATGTGGTAGAGTTTGTAGTCTTAAACTAGTTTATGTTGAGCCTCTAATGATTTGTTAAGATGACCCTTTAAACATTCCTACCCATTTATGAATCCAGAGGATTGTGTTTCATGTAGCTGAAATTTGGCTGAGATGGGAACATGCTGAATATATCACTGTTTTTGTATAATTTTTCTGCTTTCTATTTTAGTGTATTTCAAATTATATATCATAAATTTTTAGAATTAGAAAGAACCTCGCAGCTTAATTTCTGAACCTAATCATCTTACAGAAGAGAAAAATTGGAACGCATGTATGCCATCTTATTAAACCCCTGCCCCAAATTGAATGGTGACACCCAGGTTCCCTCTCTCCCAACTTAGTAGTTTTGCTGTTCCATACAAAAAGCTCTTGGGAGCTCACAGAGCTAAGAATCTTCTTTCCATCACAAGTCAATAACAAATTTGCCCGTGAAACTGGCAAAACCAAATGGAAGTGGTAATATATCTCCATTTGTTTTAATTTCATGAAAGATATATGTTCAAAAAAAAATACTATTGAACAGGATCTTACCAGATGAAATAGTCAAGAACACTCCCTAACTATAAGAATAAAACCTTTTTAAGCAAATCTTTACAAAGGACACACATTTTATCTGGTATTTATACAGCTCGACATTACCCATAAAATTGCAAGTACTAATTTACCGATTCTTCTACGGGATATTTTTAATTCAACAAAAAGCAAAAAAAAAAAAATCAAATAGATTAAGTAAAATCCAACTTAAATCATTCCACTGGTGGTTAAATGGTCACAATGACTTTAACGGCATGTATATTGCCTTACAGTTGAGTCTAATTGTTTGGCAGCTAGTTGCCTCAAATTTCATAAAGCTTAAAATTAGAGAATTAATTTACAATAGACTAATATTGCTTATCATTTCAATCCTGGCAGGTAACTCAAGATACTATTTTTGAGTTCCTGAGTTTCTAGATTATTTGGAAGTAGGAGAAAGTCTATGGACAAGGGTATCCAGGATCAATCCCCATTATTAAAAAAATGACTCGATTTCTAAAACTGAAGGACATAATGAGGAAGGAAGCAGAAGCAGTCAAATGCAGTTCCTTTAAGATCCCGGTAGACCTACATTTTTTATTGTCCTGGCAACCTGGTTGTTTAAAGAAGGGAATTTACCATGAATCAGGATAAGGAAAGATAAAGTAGGGTTATCAACAGAGAAGGTGCCTGGGTCACTGAATAGATATGTCTCACATTATTGTGCATCTGCCTTCACTTTCACCAGATTTATAATTATTTCCTTGGTACAGAGCCATTCCACTGCCCACAGAATTTTACACATTATTCATCCATCCATGAATTAACTTGCTGATTTCTGAAATTCTCACTTTTAAAAGATTGATTTGTTTTGGTGTTATGCAAATTCCATTACCAGTCATTCGTATGTTAGCATGAATAATTATAGCATCTTCATCAAGATTGATTAACCTTTCCACTTACCAGGGAGAAATGCAGATACTCTGGATATATAACTGTTATTTTACTTTAGCTTCTAAAGCTGTATAAGCTGAATATAACACAAGTAGCCTAATAGCTGAATTGATAGGAAGCGAAAAGAAAGAATAAACAAAGTTGAGGCTCCACTGTCTCTGAAGGTCTATTGATTGGTTGGAAAGATGATTGAGGGGATCACAAGTATTATTTTAATTTTATTCTTAAAAATGTTGTACTATATAATCACCCATTAACATATTCCATAATTTGGTTTTAGACATCTTTAAATTCTACAATATAAAGAACAGCCCAAGGATAGGGTTCGATTTGCAAATACCTGTATCTTTTTAGTATTTATTAACTGTTATATAGACTTCACCTTAGAGATCTTTTCAGATTATAAATAGATATTGTTATAAATTTATTAAGTTGTGGGTTTAATCATTTTGATATTACCAAGAGAGTAAGATGATAGAAAAGGAAATTTAGGAACCTTAAGGTGTAAAATATAAGATATATATATATATATATATATATATATATATATATATATATATATATATATAAATAAATCAGATTCAACCAGAGAAGTAAGAATAATATGATGTACATGACCATATGCCCATATGTATGCCCATATGTATGACATGGTACATATGCTACACACACACACACACACACACACACACAAATACATACATAGGCAGTTTCTGAACCATCATGATGATTTGACATATGATTTGTGCAATATGCATTTAAGAGAAGCCATAACTCAAATTTTGAATTTTGATCTTTTTTTTGGGGGGGTGGCTAGTGATAATGCATTATGATGTTTTCTTGCAATGCTAGATAGCACAAGTGAACTGAGGTTCCCCATCAGCCATGAGGTCATAAGAGAAAATGATACTCCACAATATACTGTGTTGTTAAGCTAGCCAAGCTTACATATTTTGTTAGGCATATTAAATGCATTTTCAATTTACAATATTTTCAACTTATAGTGGGCTTACTGAGAAGTAAGTCTAAGTCAAGGAGCATCTGCCTGCCTGTGTGTGTGTGTGTGTGTGTGTGTGTGTGTGTATGTATGTGTGCATGTGTAAATAATATATAATCATAATCAATCATACATATATATACATATGTGTATATATATACATACATATATATATATATATATATATATATATATATGTATACATTATATCTGTGTGTGCTTTATTATATGTGTGTATGTATTTGCTTATTTATTTATTTACACCAGAGATTGGTTTGTGTGATTATAGGTCTGGCTAAACAAGTCCAAAATTCACAGGGCTGATAGTCTGTAAGGCAATGTCATACAAACAGTCTGGAACCTGAGGTCAAAAGCTGCAGCTGTTTTGTTCACAGCAGGTCAAGAAATTATTTTAAACAGATATTGTTGTTTGTCTTCATAAAAGCTGCCATTCTGACTGGAGTGAGATGATATCTTAGAGTAGTTTTGATTTGCATTTCTCTAATTGCTAGAGATGATGAACATTTTTTTTTATCTATTTGTTGATTGATTGTATATCTTCTGAGAAGTGTCTGTTCAGGTCCTTGGCCCATTTGTTGATTGGGTTATTTGTTTTTTTGGTGCTTAGCTTTGAGTTCTTTATATACCCTAGAGATTAGTGCTCTACCTGATGTGTGAGGGGGTAACAATTTGCTCCCAGGATATAAGCTCTCTTCTTGTGCTATAGGAGTCTTATTAAGGAAGTTGGGCCTAATCCCACGTGATGAAGATTAGGGACTACTTTTTCTTCTATTAGATGCAGAGTCTCTGGTTTAATTCCTTGGTCCTTGATCCACTTTGAGTTGAGTTTTGTGCATGGTGAGAGATAAGAGTTTAATTTCATTTTTTTTTGCAGATGGAATTCCAGCTTTCCCAGTACCATTTATTGAAGATGTTATCTTTTCTCTAATGCATGTTTTTGGCATCAGATTGATGGGCATGATCTGATGCTGTGGTTCACAGCTGGAACATTTTCTATATCTTGGAAAACTCTCAGCCAGGATTTTAAGATCTTCTACCAGATTCAGGCAGGCTTATCCATATTACACCTTCTTACAGTAAATTGATTTGGGACTTTAATTATATCTGTAAAATTTCTGCACAGCAACACCTAGGTTAGTGTTTAATTGAACAACTAGGGACTGTGGCCAAACTAAACTGGCATGTCACAGAAGTCATCATAGTGTAAAAGTGTGGGAGACCATAGTGACAATCATAGACCTGTCTTTATAACCACTAGGGACATGAAGATTCTTTCCCATATGTACAACTCACTCTCTTTTCTAGGCTTTTAACATTTCATTATTATCAAATCCATTAATAAGAGTAAACATCCCACTTGCTTTGAAGTAGCCTCCTATTACTTACATTCTAGTTTACCCTCATTATTTCACATATCAGCTTCTTCATTAAGTTGCCCACCTGATCAATTGCCATGTGAACCTGGGCAGTCTCTAAAATACCACAGGCAAAACTTTTCAAGATATAACAGATCATCAACTCTTGTCACCAGAAAACACACAGATTCTCTTTGCTAACTCTATAATGTGGGAGTCATCATAAAACTTTCTTTCACTCCAAAATCCCTCTCCACGCTTAATCATTCACCAAATGGTCTTGAATCTACTTATGCCTTTTCTTTTCTTTTTTTCTAGTTTTATCCATCACTAAATTGTGCTGTGGAGAAAAGAGAAAAAAAATCAAGATTCACAACAAGCCTCACAACAATTCATACATTATAAGGAGAACAAAAAGACAGATGCATAATTCAAAAAGTACAATAATGGAATATATTTGTTAGAACAAAGGAATAAACTAGGTGCTGAAATATAATGGCTACATAAACATTGTGATACACAGGAAAGAAAGGGGTATAAAAACATATGCATACCTTATCTTGCACATCAGTCTGTAACGCTTGTTTTCTGTTAGCATTATTTGAAATTATTAAATAAAAGCACTTTCAATGCATTGCATTCTTTATGTGAACTCTGAAAATAAGCTTTGTCACAACGGTAGCCCATTATTGATTAAGGTGAAACTATCCTAGGTAAACATGAATCAAAACCTTGAGATAAGATATTCACCCACCTCTAATAATTATCATTGAGGTGTTTTTATGTGCATCCTTATGTAGTTTCACTTTCTAACACAATTTTTATTAATGACATTCTACTAGTCATATTAAAACCTTAGTGAGTAGACAAAGTAGAGGAAGGATTCTTAAAGTTTCTTCCCATATTTTCTCAGATTCTCAAGAAATCTTTCTTTTTATAATATATATCATACAAAAGATCCCTGAGAGGTTAGAAAAGAAGGATAAGAAAAGGTAAATCCTGGGCTGGAGATGTATGCAACTCAGTGGTACAGCATGTACTTAGGAAGTGTGAAGCCCTGGGTTCAATTCTCAGTCCAAAAAACCAACCAACAAACAACAAAACTTACTTGAGGCAATAGGGAATGCAGAAAAGGAAAAGGTACTAATTTTTTACAAAGCAATTTCTATGTGCCATTCAACTAGTGTACTTTCTATGACATTAAATTTTTACAAAGCCTTGTAATATAGTCATTACTAACCCTAACTTATAAAAAAGGAAACATAATAATGTAAATGAACTGATTGTATACACATTTTAAAGTTACTATTGATCATATAAGAACCTGGGTTCAAACTCCATCACTGAAAATAAATAAATAAGTAAAATTACTATTGCTGCTTACGAAGCTATCATAACTTAGAAGCTTAAGACAACAATGATTATTTTAATATATATTCCTGAAATTCCATGACTTGGGAATTTGGGAAAATTCATCTGCATTTTACAACTGAGAAAATAGACCATGGTTAAACATGATATCTATGCAATAAAAAGTGCTAAGAGCCATAGCCAAGTAGTAATGATGCATGACATTTTTGGTTGAAAGGTGACACCAGCAAGCCATTGAGATGATATGATTATGTTAAGATCTGCATTCAAATGGATATTAGACCCGTGCTGTCCACCTCGGCCTGCTATGGGACTCCTGGAGAGTTCCCATTGGTTGGAGAAGTGCGGTAGGAAGGAATTCTGGAGGAGGGATTTCCTGCTGTGGTGTCCAGGAGAATGCCACGTGTGTGGGTCAGCATATTTCCCAGGAGCATACAGGGCATTGACGGGAGTTTCAAAAATAAAATTTGTTCCTGTTTGAGTGGCTCGTGATTTTTGTGCCCCAGCCAGACTGCGGCAATTGGTGGCCCATACGGGGAACGCCTGAAGCTTGGAGGTAAGCAAAATTGCTCCACCCTGAGGGAAGGCGAGAGAATGGATGGCCATTTCAAAAAACAATGTGTTCTTGTTTTGATTTATTTTGTTTTTGTTTCAAGCTGCCTATCCCTAGAACTTTCTCAGGAAAACTGGGAAAAATGGTTGGCTCAAGGTTTGAAGTTGTTCTGCCCTGAGAGAGAAAATTGATACAACGATTTTTTGTTCCGTTTTTGTTTCATTCTGTTTCGGTTTTGTTTTGTGTTATCTTGTTGGGTTGCGTTACCTTTATAGTAGATTAGAAATTAGTAAAAAACAAACCAAAAGATTGTTAAGTAAATTGTTAGAGGTCCAGACTATGGTAGAAAACATGGTAGGTCAAGCAAAAGAGAAGGTCTCTCGAGCTAGTCAGATAGAGGAAGAAAATTTAAAGGAAGAAAGCTTAGAGGAAAAACAACCATCAGGGGGCGAGCTGCAACAGGAGGCTGCTACTAACTCCGTTCTATCACCAGAGGGCGTAATTCAACCAACAGCTTCATCTATAGAGACAGCTGAGTGGCTCTCAACCCCCGTTGATAGACGGAATCCTGAGGCACGACCTCAAAGATTTGCATGCCCTGTACTTGAGCAGGCAGGAGGGCAATGAATTCACCTGCTTTAGATTTCAAAACAGTGAAGCAATTAAAGGAGGCTGTAACAACCTATGGTCCGCAAGCACACTTCACAGTAAGCATGGTCGAATCCATTACCAACTTGGACATGACGCCAACAGATTGGACTAATCTGTGTCGATCTGTGCTAAATGGAGGACAATATTTGTTATGGAAGGTTGCCAATGAGGAATTTTGCACAGAGACAGCTAGGCGAAATGCAGTAGCCAGTTACCCTCAAAGAAATCTAGATATGTTGTTAGGAAAAGGACCTTATGAGGGTCAACGGCAACAAATTGAATATGATCCTGGCGTACACGCATAAATTGCTGTAGATGCAGTTAGGGCATGGAAGACTTTACAGGGGCATGGAGATTTACAAGGACAATTATCTAATACCTTAGATAATACAAGGAACTAATGAACCTTACGCTAAATTTGTAGATAGGCTTATTCAAACATCTGCCAGAATTTTGGGGGATACAGAAAAAGCAATGCCATTAATAAAACAACTGGCTTATGACCAAGCAAATCGTTACTGCAGAGAGGTCATTAGACAATGGAGACATAAAGATTAAAACACATATATTAAATTATGTAGAGACATTAACGAACAAGGGCAAGTTTTGGCAGCTGCAGTACAACAGGCTTTAGA
Organism: Callospermophilus lateralis; assembly: GCF_048772815.1. Taxonomy (NCBI): domain Eukaryota; kingdom Metazoa; phylum Chordata; class Mammalia; order Rodentia; family Sciuridae; genus Callospermophilus; species Callospermophilus lateralis. The sequence goes on along the minus strand of NC_135305.1, from coordinate 198,919,264 downwards.
TGCCAGGCCAAAAACCTGCTACAATTGTGAACAGACAGGACATTTTAAAAGGAGTTGCCCCATAGGAGGAGGGTTTAACAAAGCTAGGTACCATAGGAATAGAATACCGGGTATTTGCCCACAATGCCATAGAGGGAGACATTGGGCTAATGAATGCCGTTCTCAAACCACCATAGAAGGTACTCCATTATCAAAAAACAGACAAGAACCAGGTGTTTACCCACGATATTATGAAGAAAGACATCAGGCTCCATTGCCAAAAAGCGGACTGAGGGGCCCAATGCTCCGGGGCCCACAAACACAAATATACGGGGCAGTGGAGGAACCCAGCAATACCATCAGGACACATTATCCATTAAATCCCTCATCAGACAAACTAGAGGGAGCACAGGGTTGGACATCTGCACCTCCGCCAGAGCGGTACTAACTCCAGAGATGGGAGTTCAAATCATTCCCACAGGAGTAAAAGGACCTCTTCCCCAAGGAATAGTAGGCTTATTATTGGGACACAGTTCTTCTACACTAAAAGGACTTATGATAAGTCCTGGGGTAATTGATCCCGATTATGAAGGTGAAATAAAAATTATAGCTAGTTCTCCAAAGGGTATATCAGTAATTCCACCAGGAGATAGAATAGCACAGTTATTAATAATACCCAGCCTGCATGATAAATTTTCCAGTCATACTATAGAAAGAGGTTCCAGGGAATTAGGCTCCACAGGTGTGGATTAGGCTATGCTGTCTTTAAATTTAGATTCTTGCCCAATGCTAAAACTAAATATTCAAGGACATGCATTTAATGGGCTACTGGACACAGGTGCTGACCTTAGCATCATATCTCGTCAAAAATGGCCAAAACATTGTCCATTACAACAAGCCACTCAAACACTTCGAGGCCTAGGAGTGGCAACTAATCCCCATAGAAGTGCAATGGTATAAGATTGGAAGGATCCTGAAAGATGTGAAGGAACTATACAGCCATATGTTTGGATCATCTTCCTATAAATTTATGGGGACGAGATGTCCTAGATCAATTAGGTTTGACATTAACAAATAACATCAATCCTAACGCTCCCACTGCTAGGGCTAGACAAGGCTTTAGGAAAGAAAATAGATTAAGAGAACAAGAACAAGGTATAACAGCACCAATTCAAATAGATCAAGGAATAAATAGACATGGATTGGGTTTTCTGAAAGGGCCACTGAGACAATCAAAATTACTTGGAAATCAAAAAGACCAGTATGGGTTCCTCAGTGGCCCCTGACTAAAGAAAAGATACAAGTAGCCCATGACCTGGTCAATTAGCGGAGGTACATATACAACCTTCCATATCTCCCCATAATACTCTCATTTTTGTCATTAAAAAGAAATCTGATAAATGGAGATTATTGCAAGATTTAAGAGCCATTAATAATGAGATGGTTATTATGGGACCTGCTCAATCAGGGATTCCCCAATTGTCTGCTTTGCCAAAAACCTGGTATGTTTTAGCTACAGATATTAAAGATTGTTATTTTTTCAATTCCGATTCATCCTGAGGATAGTCCAACTTTTGCATTTACTATCCCTGCACTGAATCATGAAGGTCCTGATCAGAGATATGAATGGAAAGTACTCCCTCAAGGGATGGCTAATAGTCCAACTATGTGTCAAATTTATGTTAACAAAGCAATCCAGCCACTTAGAAATCAAAATCCTGAACTACAAATATTTCACTATATGGATGATGTATTATTGGCACATAAAGATAAAAACACATTGCTAGAATGTTATGCCACACTTACAAATTTATTAAAAAATTATAATCTAGAGATAGCAATAGATAAAGTACAATTAAATCTTCCAATTAATTATTTAGGAGTTCTATTATCCTCAACCATGGACCATCCACCAAAAATTCAAATACGAGTAGATCAACTCAAATCACTTAACGACTTTCAAAAGTTATTGGGAGACATAAATTGGATAAGGCCTTATCTAGGCATACCAACAGGAGAATTGGGACCTTTATTTGATATCCTAAAAGGTCCATCAGATCCAAATTCACCCCGCATGTTAACGCCTGAAGCAAGAAAGACATTAAAAATCATTGAAACATATATGGAAAATATGCATTTGGATAGAATTGATATAAGTTTGCCTTTATTATTTATTGTACTACCAACACAAAATATTCCTACAGGAGTATTTTGGCAAGAAGGTCCATTATTGTGGATACATTTATCTTATTCTCCTAACACTATTCTTACTAGGTATCCTGAGGCTGTAGGACAATTAATACTCAAAGGAATAAGGGCAGCAAAGGGAGTGTTTGGGATTTCTTCCAATAAAATTATTACTCCATATACTATGGATCAAATTGATGAGTTATCTAATGAGTTAAATACTTGGGCAATAATCATGTGTAAATCTAATGTTACATTTGATAATCACTTACCATCTAATCCTTTGTTGTCTTTTTGGTCTTTGCATCCTGTAGTTTTTCCAAAAATGACAAAAAAAAACCCTATCATGAATGCTCCAAATATATTCACTGATGGGTCAAATAATGGTACAGCAGCAGTAGTTACCCCTGATCAAACTTTTACATTTTTAGTACCCAAACAATCAGCTCAAAAGGTAGAGCTTAATGCAGTATTGCAAGCTTTTGTGATGTTTAAAGATTCTGTATTTAATTTATTTTCTGATAGTCAGTATGTAGTTAATGCTATAGTATCCCTTGAAGTTGCTGGTAGGATTTCACCTTCCTCTACTGTTTTCTCTTTGTTATCCACTATACAAAGTGTAATCTGGGACAGAAAAGATCCATTCTTTATAGGACATATCAGGGCACATACAGGATTGCCTGGAGCCCTTAGTTTGGGCAATGAATTAGCAGATAAATCTACACATGACATACATATTTTCTCCACAATAAAAGAAGCTATAAATTTTCATAAAAGGTTCCATGTCAATGCTAATACTTTACAAAAGCATTTTAAAATAACTAAGGAACAAGCCAGACATATAATAAAACAATGTCAAAATTGTGTGACCTTTTTACCACAAGTTAATCTTGGAGTCAATCCTAGAGGATTGATACCTAACCATATTTGGCAGATGGACGTCACACACTTGCCAGAATTTGGAAAATTAAAATATTTACATGTTACAGTTGATACTTCTTCCGGATTTTTGATGGGCTCCCTTCATGCCAGAGAAAAAACTAAAGATATTATAACTCATTGCTTACAAAATTTTGCCACTGTGGGCGTTCCAAAACAGTTAAAAACAGATAATGGTCCTGGCTATACCACTAACTCTTTTAAACAATTTTTCTCATCATTTGGCATTACTCACATAACAGGAATTCCATACAATCCACAGGGACAAGGTATAGTTGAAAGAGCTCATCAAACTATTAAAATGTACTTATTAAAGCAAAAAGAAGGAATTGGAAAGGGGTATATATCCCCCAAAGATAAACTTAAAATAACCCTTTTTACTCTAAACTTTTTAAATTTGGATTCATCAGGACTTAGTGCTGCGGACAGACATATGTATCCAAAAACGTACACAAGCCTAAGGTACTTTGGAAGGATATTCTAACAGGACAATGGAAAGGTCCTGACCCAGTGATTGTCTGGAGTCGGGGGTTCTGTTTGTGTGTTTCCACAGGGAGAACAGCAGCCAATTTGGATTCCAGAGAGACTAACAAAGTGATTTCTACAGACCAAAAATAAGATGATTTGACTCAAATTCATAACAGCTGATATCCAGAGCTCCAGCTTGGCTATTTTTACATCTGCGACAGTGATTAACCAGGATGCTTTTTTCAATATCTATTATTGCCTTTTCCCACATCATAAAGTTCTATTTTATTTTTGAGCTCATACAGACCTAGGTTAATGTTTTTCTGATCAGTTTTATTTTTTGACTGTGGAGTTTTTAAACATTGCAATGGAGATTTCACCTATGTAAAGCTCCAAGGCCTTTACTATTGTCTTATGTGTTGTATGTTATGTGTGCACACTTCTGTTTTGTGTTGTATGTCTGTATGTGCGTATGTCCATATATCATATATGGAGAGTGCTCATGAATAAATGGATCCATTTTTTTTATTATTCATGTAATTTTAATGGTTTAATTTAAATTGGGTAAATAGCTGTTGAGGATTGTTTTAATATGTGAACAAATAAGGAGGTTAACTGATCTGTTTGTTTACTTTCACCTTTCCTTTTCATTATATTTAATAATTCTGTTCAGGATAATGTAAATTGTTCAGAAAATTGTTTTCTTAGTACCTGTTGGAATGTTACACAATTTTTTTTTTAGCATCATTGTCAGAATTCCTATCTTCATCCCAGTGCTGGTGAAGACAAGATGAAACCAAACTACAGCTTCTATGATAGTTATCACAACAAACTGTATAAACTGATGCATCAATGAATAATAACTCAACAAGTAATGCTCAATCAAGGAGTCAATTTACTTTGGGAGGAAATAGACATATTGATAGATTCCTCCGCTTTGAACTGCTTACAGAACTTGCCTGGACTACGTATCACTTGTATGCATTGTGAACTATCTGTTGATGCAGTGAATTGTGGTAGTACTGGCATATCTTTGCTGATGTGTCACCAGTGATGCAATTTTTCCAAAGGAGCCGTCAATTGGCTTGGTGTCGTGGCATTTCTGTATCCTCCTCCCTTCTACTAGTGATGGTCTAAATTTGGGGGCCAACAGAGGTGAGGCAAAGAACCTCACCCCCACACTGGTGCATAGGCCTAATTACAAGTATGGCTATATACTGGACTGGTAGTCAGTGACGGGTATGATCCAATTGCAGTGGTACCAACCTAAGACAGGAGGCTGATGCCTAGAGGTCAGCTCATCCGATGATGGGTAAGAACCATATGTTGAATTGGACAACCTAACAGGCATGGTCCCTAAGCCACATTGCTTGTTGCTTAATTAAACAGAAGGGGGGAGATGCTAAGAGCCATAGCCAAGTAGAAATGATGCATGGCATTTTTGGTTGAAAGGTGATGCTAGCAAGCCATTGAGATGATATGATTATGTTAAGATCTGCATTCATATGGATACTAGACCCCTGCTGTCCACCTTGGCCTGCTACAAGACTCCTGGAGAGTTCCCATTGGTTGGGGAAGTGCGGTAGGAGGGAATTCTGGAGGAGGGATTTCCTGTTGTGGTGTCCAGGACAACACCGCATGTGTGGGTCGGCATATTTCCCGGGAGCATACAGAGCATTGGTGGGAGTTTCAAAAATAAAATTTGTTCCTGTTTGAGGGGCTCATGATTTTTGTGCCCAGCCAGACTGCGGCAAAAAAGAGATGAATATAGTTATAAAATGCAAATATTTATGCTAAACACATAGCTTTAGAGTAAAGTTATAACCATTCTCTAACAAGTATCTCTATCATATATGCTATCAAGAATTTTATTAAGCAAAAAACAATAAAATAGATTGTTTTCAAGGTTTTTGTGTGTTTTTTGTTTGTTTCTTTGTTTTTGGAACCAGGGTTTGGACTCAGGGCCACTTGACCACTGAGCTACATCTCCAGCCCTATTTTGTATTTTATTTAGAGACAGGGTCTCACTGAGTTGCTAAGCACCTCGCTGTTGCTGAGGCTGGCTTTGAACTTGCTATCCTTCTGCCTCAGGCCACCATGCCTGGCTCTCAGGGTATTTTTAATCCATGATTAAAAAAGAAATGGGCGAAGAGATGGATCAGCTAGATACATGATGTTCAATATGAAACATATGTAACAAAAAAAAAGATGATTGAAATAATGTGATGTGACAAAGAGATTAGGAGAATACATGAAAAGAGCAAAATGAAGACAAATTAACAGTTATGATTCATTGAATTTGAAAGCAGAACAGCATAGGTCTATGAGTTTGTGTAAGAATGAAATTGAAATAGTAACTTAAGAAGGCAAAGATCTGACATTAGCACTAAAATAAGAGAATTTGTTAAGAAGTTTTAGCCATGTTAATGAAAGAACTACCACTTGGGAAAGGTGAATAAAACATCTTTAATTTTGTGAAGAAAACACACACACCAAAATTACTATCAGGATATGGAGTCCTCATTAGAACATGATGAAAGGAGATAGAGTTGCATATACTTTATCTGGTTAGAAAATATAGTGAGCCATGCTGATTAGAAAGTATAAATTTTGTGTGTTTGCAACTGGTACATGTAAGCTATTATACATGGATTACTTTGCAATTACCTTTCTAGTATAAACAACTGGAAAACTAAGACAATCTATGGAATAATAATTTTGAAATGCTGGATCATGAAGCCCAAGATTGTGATCATAATAGTAGAGAATCAAATGAGGTGAGCCCTTTGATTGTCCCAGAATACAACTTGGAAGCAGTTTTAGCATCAAAGTATGGATGGGAACACAAACAGAGTTTAACAATCTTGATGAGTTAAGGACACAGTGCAGATTTCATAGAGGCTGAGGTGGTAAGAATTTTGAAGCAGAATGCCAGAGGAGAATTCTGCACAGACAGTTCCAGAAATCTCTAGTCTTTTAGAATTTTGGATCAAATACTGATTTTTCACATAAATGGGGCTCTGTTTGGGGTATAGTTTCATGTGTTAAAATTTAATACTCAATGAAAGGTTTGATGAAGTGAAAACAATCAGACTAGGATGTTCAGAGATGAAGTCTTTGAGAACTGATCAGAATTAGATGAGGTCTAATATAATTACTGAATATAATTACTGAAGATTCTACCACTGAGCAAAGGGTTTTAAGAAGTTCTACCAGATTCAGGCAGGCTCACCCATATTATACCTTCTTATTGTAAATTGATTTGGGACTTTAATTATATCTATAAAATTTCTGCACAGCAACACCTAGGTTAGTGTTTAATTGAACAAGGTTAAGTTAAGGTTAGTTACCATAACCTAACTAAAACTAATTAGGTTATCATAATCCAATCTTTTCACATCTAAGCTTTCTTGTATTGCCTTACACATCAGCTTTTGGAAGACATCTCATATTTAAATCATAAAAAATGTGGACAGCAAAGAGTATATATTGTATAATTCTACTTTTATAAAATTCTAAAAAACACAAAATTATTTTTAATGACAGCAAGCAAATCAGTGGATGTCTAGAGATAAAGTGCTGAGGAAAGTTTTGATTATTAAGGAAATATATCTGTGAAGATGAAGGACTCGTTAATTATTTTGATTATGGTGATGGTTTTACAGGGAGATACATGTGTGGAAACATTAAATTTTCCACTGCAAAAATGTGGAGATTTATGTTCACCAGTTATACTGCCATTTGATAATAAAATAAAGTGAGAAAATTTGAATTCAGATCTTGATATTGTCAAGGTATAACTCAAGGCAAAAGCACTTAAATATGATGAAAAAGAATACATTGTGCTTACAAAAAGCAAAAATGACAACATATTTATGTTTATATTTTCTGAATATGTATGCACCAAATATAATAGCAACCTCCTGTGAGAGACTACAGAAGATTCAATTAGAAAGAGACACACATTAAGAAACATATGTAGTAAGTTATTGTGAATTCAGATTATTTGAACAAAAGAGAACAAGGCAATTGAAGAGCTACATAGCATAATCAAGAAAGAGAGAATTATGAATTTGGGACTCTAAACTGGGGATGTACCTTCTTCTCAAGTATACCTGAAGCATTTCATTGGCTAAGGGCAATTCTTGTGGAACAGCTATGAACTGTGATCATCCAGCTCTCAATGGATCTCAGAGATAGGTAAAGCTTTCCCTAAATGGTAGGGAACTCTTATGTCCATTATACTTGATTAATTAAGGGATTAATTGTAACATCATTTACAAAGTAGAAAATTGATATCATGTGCCTTCAGTTATGGTGAAATGAATTGTATACAGACCTTCCCAAGTTGTATTCTTGGGGGAAAAAAATGGTTAAGCTAAATTTAACAAGAAAATAATCAGATAGTATTCAGATGATGAAATGTTTTAATGCACAACTGTCTTGAACTCTTGAAAAATACAAATATTAAAGTAGAAAAAAGGATTTACATTCCATTTGCTAAGTATCAAAAAACTGAAGAAGACAGTAGCAAATGAATGAATATAGCCTGGCTCTTTTTAAATGCAAAACAACTATGAAGAACATCTTTGGATAACTGAGAAATTTTGAATATAGAATATGTATTAGAAAAAATTGAATATTTTATACATTATTAAAAAAATTGAATATTTTATACATTATAAAATAATCACATATTAGAAAATTATTGGGGTATGGAAGTTTGTTATGGTCTTATTGTTAGAAAACATATGAAAATTATTTAGCAAGTGTACCAAACAACTGAAATCTCACACCTTGGTTTTGGGAATATAAATTAGTACAATCACTTTTTTTATTACCAAATCATTTTTTATTGGGTATTTACCTAAGATAGCACAATCACTTTTGAAAAACACTTTGGTGCTATCTAATAATAAGCCTTTCCAGTAACTTCACATATTATTATGTGGTCAACTTAAATATGTTTAGATATTTGCTACAAGATATGTAGAAGAATATGCATAGCAATATCATTAATAGTCTACTGCTTACATCTCTGATAGGAGTGGTAAAGAGACCAGAGGGAGATTTTAATCAACTTTATGACATAAATCATCTGAGGCAAATATTGCAAGATTTTAACACTTGGTAAATTTGAATGGTGATTATGTGAGCTCTGCTACATATTCTCTATAATTGAACACATATATGAAAATCTTCATAAAATATGTAACAAGCAAGACGATGTCAAATATAAACAATTGAATGAATTACATCAACATGGTTTTTAAATGAGTAGAATTTTTGTATTTTCCAACTTTAATAATGGATAGAGCCATCTAACGTTCACATAAGTCTGTTCTATTGTCTTTCACCTCACATGGGTGTGTTTGGCTTTTCTACTGTCTTTGGATTTCTAGGATTCTGTGAGAATTTCTGTCCAGTGGGTTATGGCCAGATGTGGAGGAGTATTACTTGTGGGATGGTTTACTTAATTGCCAGTGGAAGCTACTTTAGTGCTTTCTTCCTCTTATCATAGTGATTGGCAATTTTTTTTTTTTTTTAGTGGTTCTTTTTAGTTACATATGACTCAGCTGAAAAAAAATGGGTATAAAATTCCTCCCTTCTCCTTCTTCGACCAGCTATTACAAAAATCCAGTGGTATAACTACACAGCTTGGAATATATCTTATTCTAATTAGGACCCCATTGTTACGGATGTACATGATGGTAGGGTTCACCATGGTGTATTCGTATATGTCCATAGGAAAACTATTTTAGATTCATTACACTGGCTTTCCTTTTTCTATCCCCTTTCCCTTTTCTTCATTCCTCTTTGTCTTCTTGATGATCAGCTCTGTGTTAATCTGCATCCCTGAATAGGAATATCCAAGGGCTGAGCACCCAACCAACTCATCCTGAATTTCTAGAAGAAACAAGAAATAAAACCTTAATTTTGGAAGGATCCACAATTTTGGAGTTTAACATGCAAAATCTAGCCTCTCCTCATGGTCACAGTTTTTTTTCTGACACTGTGGAACCAACTGCTGAGCTGTAGAAAGATTTCCAGAGTTGCCTAAATGGAGATTGCAAATTGTTGGATAATTCCAGAAACAAATCAAACTGTTCTCCCACTTCATGAGGAAGAACTGCTTTAAATGTGTCACTAACATGTGAATTGTCTATATGGTGTGTCTGTAGATAAAACCATCAATGTATGCATTTGATCATAAATCTTCTCTCATGATGCATCATGATTTCCACAGTCATAGTTACAAATATTCATTAATAACATTTATATTATGTATCATTTATTAAAATTGTATTTGTGTTGATAAAATTATTATATAATATCAATATTCTATGCTATTTTATATTAGTATTTACTTTAATTTTACAGAGGTACAGGTGATAGAGAGGAAGAGATGGATGTAAAAAGTATCTCAAAGGTCTACTACTGGCAGATGAATGTAGATAAACAAGTTGTGGATGCTTAAGTTTAGTAATTTAGAAGATTTAAATAGAGTCACAGCTGAAAGTATGAAGCAAATCACAAGAGGGATACATTTTAAGAAACATGATTTTATTTTATTTAGAGAATAATAGTTAACACTGAATACATGAGGGGCTGGGATTGTGGTTCAGTGTTAAAACTCTCACCTAGCACATGTGAAGCCCTGGGTTCAATCCTCAGCACCACATAAACAAAACAAAACAACAACAACAACAACAAAAAAATCACTGAGTACACGAGCTGTTGTCCTAAGTGTTTTACATGTAGTAATGTACTTATTTTTTCCAGCACAAAGTTGTGGATAATTGTACCAGCCCCATTGTGCAGGTGAGAAAGCTAAGGAACAAAGAAGTAATGATGTGTTCATTCTATTGCAAACCCAGGTTTCTATTATAATGCTGGGCATAAAAATAGAAATGAGTTTCAGTTTTGACATCTTTGGCATTTGCCTGGTTTCCTGTCTTGCTCTAGCATCTGAAGAATCATAATATTCAGAAATTTGATATCCATGCTAGAACCTCAGTTTATGCAACTGAAAAAGGGATATAAAATTCTTCCCTCTCCTCCTTCTAGCAGCTATTACAAAAATCCGATGAAATTGACTCACTTGACAAAATGGAAAGCATATCATGAGGAGTGTTGGAGAAGCTGCCCGATGACCCCACACACTGCAGTAACTCAACTCACAGGACCAGAGGAGAGTGCCGTCATGGTGCAGAGCGATTCATCTGGAGAAGAAAAGCCAAAGGTGAACATTTGAGAACTTTCAAAGTTCAGAAAAATAAATCTAGCTATTTATCTAACAGAATACCATCAAGTGTAGGAAGATCCTAGAAAGTACAGAAGGCTGGAAGCAGTCAGGTGTGCAGTTCACAGACCAGAGTACTGGGATCAGGGTTCCCATGAGCCAGAAATATGGGTCAGGATATCCAGGTGTACAAAGTAGACTGAACAAGTGGAGTGGCAAAAAGAGATTTTTGCAGCTCCCCTGATCACATCCAGGGTGAGGCAAATTAAGTATGCTGGGAGAGAGCGGGTGGGCGTTGTGGGATTCAAGAAGCTAGATGAACTTCATATCATCATTCATTTCCTTACTGAATTAGGTTGTGAATATAAGAAAAGATGATAACATAGGGAAAAAATAAGACAGGTGAACTCTCCCAGTGCAGTTGGCTACCTGGCTCTATGTTAGAATGAGTGAATGGAAGCATGAAATGAGAGCTAGAATCCTGGCACACAGATATCAGGCTTAACCAAATACTCTGACTTTTTATTTAGAAAGCAAGAAGAGATTAGTTTGTGCAGAGAAGAAACAAATCTGCTGAGCAATTTTTAGTGGGAGGTGCAAGCGTAATAGTGTCTGAAATATGGAGGGGAAAAGACTTCTGCATGATTTCTGTAAAAATTGAGTTGAAAGGTTTTTTTTTTTTAATTTAAGTATGACAAGATTATCTATATCAAATAAAGAAAAAATGAGGCAAGAATTCCTGGACCAGTTTAAGGAACTCAGAGATAAGGGGCAAATGAAAACAAGTCAACTGATAGCATTCATCCAACAAGGTCAGGAAAAGCATGTGAGGATGTTTGAAAAGGATGCTGTGATAAGTGAGTGTTTCAGAAAGACTTGGGGAATAACAACAAAAACAGATATTCAGACTGTGATAGAGAAGATAATGTGGAGAAAAACAAGTGAGTAGGGAATAAACAAAACATCAGGCTTTAGTCCCCTGAGAGGTGATGACTTTTCTCAGAAAAGTAGAATTATGCTTCCATTATATTCTGGATTTCATTTCTTGAAGAAGGCACCATGCTCTGTTCTATAAGGGACATGAAGAGGAAAAGACATAGCCACAAACTATCCAATCATGCTGTTGGGGAAACAGGTTCTGGTCAACTATGAAGCAAGGAGAAATACATTTTAAAAGTGTAGACAGAATTTTTGGAAGGAGTGTAGAAAGAACAATCTTTGCTTGCAGTAATTAAGAGAGGTTTAATGGTGAAGAAGTCATTTGAGCTCGATTTGAACAGGGGAAGCTTATGTCAGAATGAGGGTAGGTGTTTTGTTTGAGGGCATTCCAGTGTGTGGTGTGGAGAAAGGTTGAGAAAGCAGCAACTGTTTTGAGCTCATTATCACCTCTTCATTTGATGGAGACAGGGAACACTAGGTCTGATACGACTCCTTGGCTTTTGAGAAAACAGCATAAAAGCAGGAGGCTCTCTCTGACCTTCTGAGATTTTCCCTGAAAATGTCATAAAACCTAGGAAGGTCACTCTGTGACCTGCTTCCTCCCTCCTCCCCCAAAACTCTCCTGTGAAGCCTGTCCTGTCCCATGCCCCGAAGAAAGCAATGACAGTAGGGACAGAGAAGAATCTGAACAAATTTTAAGTTCCTCCCAGCTTTTTACCTTTAGCTCATGCCCTGTGTTTGTCCAATCTTACTTCTAGACAACTATCTCTTCTTCATCCCACCTAAGCAGAACAACACACAATTTTCCTTGGGTCTTCAGGTCTTCATTTCTGAAGAATCCTGTGTCATGTAAAATGTGTGTTAAATGAATGTGTATGATTTTCTGTTGTTACTCTGGCCTTTGTTATAGGGGTGGTACTTAGGAACTTTGCAATGGATGAGGAAAGAAACTTTTTCTCCTTTATGCACAGTTCTTTTATCTGGATAAAATAAAGACTATTATTTTAGTATAAATGGAAGATGAAGACCATGGGCACCACAGAGTTATTGTGAATGGAAACTGCATCTAACATCAAACAATAGATAACTTCCAAACAAGTCTATTGACCAAAATCATGGGCCTGTATTTGAATTGTGGTCTCCTCAGTTTATTATCTGTATGAGCTCAGAAAGTTACTTTGCTTATGTGATCTTTATTGGCATCAGATCAACACTGGCATCAGATCAATATTGGCATCAGATTCGCCGTCTTATTTTGGAAGCCATTTTATCTAGAGGCAATTCTGAGGCAATGCTGCTTAACTTCCCATGAGAACAAATGCCTACTAAACAATCAACCCTACCCCAGTTTATGATGCAACTCCTAAGCAGTTTATGAAATTCCTCTTGCAGGCTATAAGACTGCTCTGTGAGTGTGACTGGTTGCCGCTTCCCTAGGAGGGACAGCCTTGTCAATTTGCCTTATGTTACAGACAATAAGTCTCTTGCATGAGATTCCAGTGAGTGGTGTGGTCTTTGGACTTTGCGAGCATCTTTTCAATCTTCACTTCTATATCCAATAAGTCAGAATTAAAGATACATATGCTGTAGAATAAAGGCAGTAAGAACTTAGTATGGTATTAGTATAGCTTCTGACAATTATAAAGTGCTCAGGAATAGTAGCTGTCAACTCTCAGGGAGATCAAGTTCAGTAAGTGAGAGCAATGAGATATCCCCCACTTATATTGTTTTTGACTCAGCCCAAGAATTCATCGTCCATTTATTCAAGGAGCCTTTGTCAGGTTTCCGAACTGGTATCTTGCCGGGTGGCTGGGCGCATGGGTTTCCTCAGAAGGTGGAAATCTCAGTGAGAAGCTGCCATCTCCCCGCCACCCGCTCACATCCCCTTCCTTCCTTCCTCCTTTCCTTCCTCCCTCGATCCCTCCCTCTTTTCCCAGTTCCTCCCTCTTTAATCTGCGAGTTCACAGAGCCGAGCAGCTACCCTCAACATTTTCACTCTCTTCCCCCGCCCCCAACACCAAGCCTGGAGTCAGGGTTTCCAGAGAGACCAAACTCTCCTCTCAGCATCTTTGCCATTCGCTGTTGCTAAACTGGCCTCAGAGGCCAAGGGGAGAGGGAAGTCCGACCATTCTTAAACCACTACACAACTACTACAATGGCCAACTCCACACCAAAGCTGGATTTTTGGCATCTTGGGGGTGGGACGGACGTCGTCCTGGGCTGAATTCTCTTTCTACTCTTCAGAGGTTGGCACACCCAGGGAGATTTTGCAACTATGCAAGAGCAATATAAATATATAGGGGAAAAAATCAATAACACGACAGTTTCACAAAGCAGAAAGAAACGTGAGCAATATGAAAAGACAAGGAAAGAAAGGACCATAAGCAATGCAGGTCAACTCAACTTTAGAAGAGGTAATATCTGCAGCAGATGGAATGTCAGATAAAGAATTCAGCATACACAGGCTTCAGATGATCTGGAGTCTCAAGGAAGACATTAGACAGCAAAATCAGACAATGAAAGATCACTTTGACAATGAATTACATAAACAAATCCAAGAAGCAAAAAATCAACTCTACAGGGAGATAGAAGTTATAAAAAACAAACAGAAGTCCTAGAAATGCAGGAAGCAATAAACCAAATTAAAAACTCAAATGAGAGTACTACCAGCAGAGTAGAACACTTAGAATATAGAACATCAGACAATGAAGACAAAGTATTTCAACTTGAAAAGAACATAGACAGCTCAGCGAGACTGTTAAGAAACCATGAGCAGAACATCCAAGAAATATGGGATAACATAAAGAGACCAAACTTAAGAGTTATTGGGATACAGGAAGGTATAGAGGTCCAAACCAAAGGAATGAGCAATCTGTTTGATGAAATAATATGAGAAAACTTCCCAGACTTGAAGAATGAAACAGAAATCTAAATCCTAGAAGCCTACAAGACGCCTAATGTGCAAAACCATAAGAAATCCACACCTAGACACATTATAATGAAGATGCACAACATACAGAATAAAAAGAGAATTTTAAAAGCTACAAGAGAAAGGAAGCAGATTACATTTAGGGGTAAACCAATCAGGATAACAGCTGATCTTTCAACACAGACTCTGAAAGCTAGAAGATCCTGGAACAACATATTTCAAATGCTGAAAGAAAATGGGTTCCAACCAAGAATCATGTATCCAACAAAATTAAGCTTCAGGATGGAAGATGAAATTAAAACCTTCCATGATAAACAAAAGTTAAAAGAATTTGCTGCTAGAAAACCAGATCATCAAAACATCCTCCGCAAAACATTACAGGAAGAGGAAATGGAAAATAACAATGAAAACCAACAGCGGGAGGTAGTACAGTAAAGGGAAAAAATAATCAAAGAGGAAAAACAAATCATGCTAAGTAACATAAATAAACAAATATGGCTGTAAGTACAAACCATATCTCAATAGTAACCCTAAATGTTAATGGCTTAAACTCACCAATCAAGAGAGACAGGCTAGTAGAATGGATAAAATTAAAAAAAAAAAGATCCAACAATATGCTGTCTACAGGAGACCCATTTGATAGGAAAAGACATACATAGACTGAAGGTGAAAGGTTGGGAAAAATCATATCACTCATATGGAACTCGGAAACAAGCAGGAGTGTCCATACTCATATCAAATAAAATAGTCTTCAAGCCAAAGTTAATCAAAAGGGATAAAGAAGGATACTACATACTGCTTGAGGAAACCATACACCAACAAGACATAACAATCATAAATATATATGCCCCAAACAATGGTGCAGCTATGTTAATCAAACAAACTCTTCTCAAGTTCAAGAGTCAAATAGACCACCATACAATAATTATGGGAGACTTCAATACACCTCTGTCACCACTGGACAGATCTTCCAAACAAAAATTGAATAAAGAAACTATAGAACTCAATAATACAATTAATAACCTAGACTTAATTGACATATATAGAATATACCACCAAAGATCAAGCAGTTACACTTTTTTCTCAGCAGCACATGGATCCTTTTCAAAAATAGATCATATATTATGTCACAGGGCAACTCTTAGAAATTATAAAGGAGTAGAGATAATACCATGCATCCTATCTGATCATAATGGAATGAAATTGGAAATCAACAATAAAAAGAAGGAACAAAAAATCCTGCATCACTTGGAGAATGAACAATTCTGAATGATCAATGGGTTACAGAAGACATCAAGGAGGAAATTAAAAAATTCTTAGAAATAAATGAAAACACAGACACAACATATTGGAATCTATGGGACACAATGAAAGCAGTTCTAAGAGGAAAATTCATTGCTTGGAGTTCATTCCTAAAAAAAAACAACAAATAAATGATCTCACACTTCATCTCAAAACCCTAGAAAATGAAAAGCAAAACAACAGCAAAAGTAGTAGAAGGCAAGAAATAATTAAAATCAGAGCTGAAATCAATGAAATTGAAACAAAAGAAACAATTGAAAAAATTGACAAAACTAAAAGTTGGTTCTTTGAAAAAATAAATAACATCAACAGACCCTTAGCCATGCTAACAAAGAGAAGAAGAGAGAGAACTCAAATTACTAGCATACGGGATGAAAAAGGCAATATCATAACAGACACCACAGAAATACAGAAGATAATTAGAAATTATTTGGAATCCTTATACTCCAATAAAATAGAAGATAGTGAAGGCATCGATAAATTTCTTAAGTCAGATGATCTGCCAAGATTGAGTCAGGAGGATATACACAATCTAAACAGACCAATATCAATTGAGGAAATAGAAGAAGTCATCAAAAGACTACCAACTAAGAAAAGCCCAGGACCGGATGGATATACAGCAGAGTTTTACAAAACCTTCAAAGAAGAACTAATACCAATACTTTTCAAGCTATTTCAGGAAATAGAAAAAGAGGGAGAACTTCCAAATTCATTCTATGAGGCCAACATCACCCTGATTCCGAAACCAGACAAAGACACTTCAAAGAAAGAAAACTACAGACCAATATCTCTAATGAACCTAGATGCAAAAATCCTCAATAAAATTCTGGCAAATCGGATACAGAAACATATCAAAAAGATCGTGCATCATGATCAAGTAGGATTCATCCTTGGGATGCAAGACTGGTTCAATATATGGAAATCAATAAATGTTATTCACCACATCAATAGACTTAAAGATAAGAACTATATGATCATCTTGATAGATGCAGAAAAAGCATTTGACAAAGTACAGCATCCCTTTATGTTCAAAACTTTAGAAAAACTAGGGATAACAGGAACATACCTCAATATTGTAAAAGCTATCTATGCTAAGCCTCAGGCTAGCATCATTCTGAACAGAGAAAAATTGAAGGCATTCCTTCTAAAATCTGAAACAAGACAGGGATGCCCTTTCTAACCACTTCTGTTCAACATAGTTCTTGAAACACTGGCCAGAGCAATTAGACAGAGGAAAGAAATTAAAGGCATAAAAATAGGAAAAGAAGAACTTAAATTATCACTATTTGAGGATGATATGATCTTATACCTAGAAGACCCAAAAGGGTCTACAAAGAAACTACTAGAGTTAATAAATGAATTCAGCAAAGTGGCAGGATATAAAATCAACATGCATAAATAAAAGGCATTCCTGTATATCAGCGACAAATCCTCTGAAATGGAAATGAGGACAACCACCCCATTCACAATATCCTCAAAAAAAATAAAATACTTGGGAATCAACCTAACAAAAGAGATGAAAGACTTATCAATAAAAACTACAGAACTCTAAAGAGAGAAATAGAAGAAGATCTTAGAAGATAGAAAAATATACCCTGTTCATGGATAGGCAGAACTAACATCATCAAAATGGCAATATTACCAAAAGTTCTCTATAGGTTTAATGCAATGCCAATCAAAATCCCAACAGCATTTCTTGTAGAAGAAGATAAAGCAATCATGAAATTCATATGGAAAAATAAAAGACCCAGAATAGCAAAAGCAATTCTAAGCAGGAAGTGTGAATCAGGTGGTATAGCGATACCAGACTTCAAACTATACTACAGAGCAATAGTAATAAAAACAGCATGGTACTGGTACCAAAACAGGCGGGTGGACCAATGGTACAGAATAGAGGACACAGTGACCAATCCACAAAATTACAACTATCTTAAATTTGATAAAGGTGCTAAAAGCATGCAATGAAGGAAGGATAGCATCTTCAACAAATGGTGCTGGGAAAACTGGAAATCCATATGCAACAAAATGAAACTGAATCCCTTTCTCTTGCCATGCACAAAAGTTAACTCAAAATGGATCAAGAAGCTTGATATCAAAATAGAGACTCTGCATCTGATAGAAGAAAAAGTTGGTTCTGATCTACATATTGTGGGGTCGGGCTCCAAATTCCTTAATAGGACACCCATAGCACAAGAGTTAATAACAAGAATCAACAAATGGGACTTTCTTAAACTAAAAAGTTTTTTCTTAGCAAGAGAAACAATAAGCAAGGTAAATAGGGAGCCTACATCCTGGGAACAATTTTTTACCCCTCACACTTCAGATAGAGCCCTAATATCCAGAGTATACAAAGAACTCAAAAAATTAAACAATAAGAAAACAAATAACCCAATCAACAAATGGGCCAAGGACCTGAACAGACACTTCTCAGAGGAGGACATACAATCAATCAACAAGTACATGAAAAAATGCTCACCATCTCTAGCAGTCAGAGAAATGCAAATCAAAACCACCCTAAGATACCATCTCACTCCAGTAAGATTGGCAGCCATTAGGAAGTCAAACAACAACAAGTGCTGGCGAGGATGTGGGGAAAAGGGTACACTTGTACATTGCTGGTGGGACTGCAAACTGGTGAGGCCAATTTGGAAAGCAGTATGGAGACTCCTTGGAAAGCTGGGAATGGAACCACGATTTGACCCAGCTATTCCCCTTCTCGGACTATTCCCTAAAGACCTTAAAAGAGCGTACTATAGGGATACTGCTACATCGATGTTCATAGCAGCACAATTCACAATAGCTAGACTGTGGAACCAACCTAGATGCCCTTCAATAGATGAATGGATAAAAAAATGTGGCATTTATACACAATGGAGTATTACTCTGCACTAAAAAATGACAAAATCATGGAATTTGCAGGGAAATGGATGGCATTAGAGCAGATTATGCTAAGTGAAACTAGACAATCCCTAAAAAAACAAGTGCCAAATGTCTTCTTTGATATAAGGAGAACAACTAAGAACAGAGCAGGGAGGAAGAGCATGAGAAGATTAACATTAAACAGGGAGGAAAGGTGGGAGGGAGAGGGAGAGAGAAGAGAAATTGCATGGAAATGGAAGGAGACCCTCATTGTTATACAAAATTACATATAAGAGGAAGTGAGGTGAAAGGGAAAAAAACAAGGGAGAGAAATGAATTACAGTAGATGGGGTAGAGAGAGAAGATGGGAGGGGAGGGGAGGGGAGGGGGGATAGCAGAGGATAGGAAAGACAGCAGAACACAACAGACAATAGTATGGCACTACGTAAAAACGTGGATGTGTAACCAATGTGATTCTGCAACCTGTATATGGGGTAAAAATGGGAGTTCATAACCCACTTGAATCAAATGTATGAAATATGATATGTCAAGAGCTTTGTAATGTTTTGAACAACCAACAATAAAAATTTTTTAAAAAAAGAAGCCTTTGTCCCTTTGGTACAAAATAATGTTCAGAAACTACATTTGGTTGTTAGGTATTACATAACTGAAAAACAATCATCCTTCAGCCATCCTTCCATCCTTCCTTTCTTCCTATGTTCTACATATACACATATATCTAAGTGTAAGCAAGTTCAGAATATCCAATAAAGTGTTTTACAAGATGGTGGAATAGAGAAGGTCACCTTCCTGGCTGCTCCATGATGTTAGACCAAGAAATCAGAGAGGCAGCTTCTCCACAATGTGAGTGAACAACAACAACAACAACAACAACAACAAAGTGGGGGTGGGGGGACTTGACTGGAGTTTAAAACTGGACATTCAAAGCAGACCAGGGACTCAGGAGGTTGGATATAATAAAATAAGGAAGAAATTCACAGTAGCGTGGCAGCTTCCAAGGCCGAGTTGGAAGCATAATTGGCTCCTCCAAGAGCAAAGTGGAGGCATAAGTGAACTAAAGGAACCCATATTTTGGGGAGGCCTGAGGCCTATCTGGGTACAGAGCATTTAGAGATCAAAGACATTGCCCAACAAACCTGAGGGGTGTGCTGCCCAATATCCCTGTGCTTGAAAGAAGCCATCATCCCTCCAGAAGATACGTGGAGGACAAAGGAAGGAACCATTTTGCCGTCTGACCACTGAGGGAGCTGATTCCTGTCAAACCTGAGTTTGGCTCGAAATACAGGCCTACCAAATACCACACTGCACAACACAGAGTGTGCTTAAGTGACCAGGAGAAAATCCAACCTGGAGAGAGATTTACACAGGGGAGAACCGGTCATGAAAACCCACCCAGCTCTACTGTTCCCCCTCTAATCCAGCTCCTTGCAGGACTGGCTGGGAAAGATGCCTCTGGCTGGGAACTCACAAAAAGTGGGGTGGGAGAGATTGGAGCCTGAACCCAAGACAGGAAACATGGGGTCCGCAGGCGATGTAGGGGACTAAGAATTGGCTCCCTACCACATGAGTGGAATCCAGAGGAGATCCCTAGATACAGTCTTCCAGGGGAGACAAGAAATTACAGGGCCCGGGAGGTGTGCTGATTTAAAATCTCCAGTTCATCGGTCTTCAATGAAGAGCCTGGAACCTACCTAAGCCTAAACCCTGCCTCCAGGAACTCCAGAGGGCGGAGCATCACGCTCCAGACGACCCCACCTGAAACTGCTGAGAAGAGAAGCTAAGAATCTTTTGAACTCCAACAGAAAGAATTGGCTTGCCCACAGAGGTCCTGTTCAAAAATATATAATAAATATAGTAAAAATGATCTCAGTAAAATAAACACATGGCTACTTAATAAAGTAATAAACAAAATAATAAGGATGTAAAGATAAAACATATGCTTTTATCATAAAGATATATTGTAATTTTACACATCTAAAGATCTATGAATCTACTTAACAAATAAATGCAATTAATTAAAACTTGGAAAAATTATGGTGATAAAAAGACAATAAAGGTATTGATTTTTAAATATAATCCAGAAACAAAAAAATTGAAAATATAATATTTAAATGTTACCCTTTACTAAAACACCAAAGAAATAAGGTACTGAGAAATGCATTTAGTAAATGAAGCATAAGACTTTTGTTGAGGATATAAAACTATTGAGAAGTGTTTAAATAGAGTGATAAATCATGCAGATGAATAAAAATACTCATTATATAAACATGCCAACTATTCTTTAATTTAATCCATAAATTTGGTGCTATTACATTATAAATCCTAACAGGATCACATTTGTGTGTTAGGTTCTTATTCACTCTAGCGCTAGAAAATACATAGCTTATTCTAAGTTCAGGAAAACTTAATTGTTAAATAATCAAGAGTTTTTTATTGGTTCGTATGCTTTGGATCTTGTAGTGCATTAACACCTATACAATTTGCTCAGTATTTTTAATAGTAGCTTGAACTGTATGAAACTGCCACTTTTGTTTTTCAACTAGGTCTACTATTGACAAAATGTTTCAATGTGATATAGATTTTGTTATAAATTATTGTGAATTAACAAAAGATAAGTTTTTAAAGTCCCATGTAAATATGACACCATGCAAAATGAGAAAACAAACAAACAAAAAAAAACCCAGTGCATTCAGGTAAAAAAAAAATAGAACTTTTAGTTTCACATCTTCATACTTATTCTAGTGGGATTATGGTTACAAGTAATGAGAACAAGGTTTGAAAATCTCCTCTAGTCTGGTATACATATTTCTATTCTTAATTCTTTTTTCCCTATTAACTTTCCATAAATTCTCTTAGAGATGAAAACATGCAAGAATTTCTCATGGTGGGCTGCATATCATAGCAAAGCAATCTTCAACTGGATGGATTTCCTTGATGTCACATAGAGAAGTTGGGGAGACTACACCCATAAATGTCACTGGTCATTTTTGAGCACATGATTCATTTTTTGCCTCATTTTCTGCAGATTCATGACATGAAGAAAGTATATGTTTATGTAACAATTATTCCCAGATGCCCATCTTATCTACATATCAAAGTAGATTTGTAAAAACCCAATTAAATGTTGTGATTACATAGGAGAATATTTTTTAAGTTATCCCTTTTAATATGACCTCCAAAAATATAATTTTAAAAAAGTTACACTAAATTTGATACCTCCTCCAACAAACTCAAGGTATTTTAAAGTAATGATTCCTTTTTTGGGAGAAAAGCAAAGCTCTACCATGTAAGCATAAAGGCAAATGCCAAACAAATATTAGTCACATAAACTATACCTAGGTAAGGATGCTTGGATACCACTATTTAAATGTTAGCATTATTTGCATTAGAAAGTTGGACATGATATGGGCATCCATACCTAATAAGCACAGCCTAGGTGGTAAGGAGCACAGTTTTTTTGTTCAACCTAAATTCAATCACTAAATAGCTATCTACCATTGCTAAGCCATTGTTCTTCTTCCAATGGCTCATATAAAAGTTAAAGACAACATTCTTGTTTTTTACTTTTGCTCAATTAATATCACTTGAGTAGGCACCAAATATATGCTATAAGTTTGTCATAGTTCAGACATGAGTTTGTCCCCCAAAAGTTCATATATGAGACAATGCAAGAAAATGTAGAGGTGAAATAATTGGGTTATGAGAGCTTTAACCTAATCAGTGTATTGACCCATTGATAGGTATGAACTTCATGGTAATTATAGGTAGGTAGGATATGACGTGAGGAGGTGGGTCATTGGAGGCATGTTTAGGGGTATATACTTTGTCCATGGTAAGGGAAATCTGTTGCTCACTGCTTCCTGTTTTCATGTCCTGAGTGCTTTCTTCCACTACAACCCTCCACAATGTTGTTCTCCTCATTGGGAGCCCAGAACAATGGAGTCAGTCATCTATGGACTGAGAACTCTGAACCAGGAGTCCCCAAATAAATATTTGCTCCTCCAATTGTTCTCATCAGGTATTTTGGTCACAGTATGGAAAAAGCTGAATAAAACTAAGTTTATTGCTAATTCTGTCATAATCAGTTTCCAAGGTTTAAGTAAAAAATATAGTCTTCTAAATGTCCATTCAAACTCACTGAAATATTTTTCATATCTAGTTTTAAAACTCTCAAGACCTACTTGCCACAGGTTTTACCCAATATCCTTTCTTGGCACCTCACGTTATTCTTCTAAGCTGAAGTAAAATAGTTTTCCACCCCACATCAACTATCACTTTCTACAGATATGGCTACCCATGGTCAATGAGTGTCGGAAAGGAGTAAATGGAAGATTTCAGAAATAAACAATTCGTAAGTTTTAAATGCCACACTGTTCTGAAGAGCATGATGAAATCTTGAAATTATGTGCTGTTGGGCTCCTTCCTGCTACAAAAATGAGTCATAAAGTGAGTGATAATTTTATTTCTTCCCTTTTATTTCCCTCACTTGCCTAATAGCTCTGGCCAGACTTTCTAGTACTATACTGAATAGTAGTAGTAGGACCACTCCTACTACAAAGGCATCTTTGTCTTTTCCTGGATTTTCAAGGAAATGCTTTCAGTTTTACCTCCTTCACTATGATTTCGGGTTTGGGTTTTTCATAAATACCTTTTATTATGTATGCTAAGGAAATTTGTCTCTGTCTCTAGTTTATTCAGTGTTTTTATTATGAATCAGTGCTGAATTTTGTCAAAAATGTTCTCTACAGCTTTTGAATAGATGATGTGATTTTTGTTCTTAATTTTATTCATGTGGTGAGTTGCATTTGTTGATTTGTATATGTTAAGTCATCCTTGAAATCCTGGAATAAAACCAACGTGGTCATGACATATAGTCTTCTTAATATGTCATTTAATATCACTTACTAATATTTTATTGAGGATTTTTTGCGTCTAATTTCATCAAGGACACGTGTCTGCAGTTTTCTTTCCTTAACATGCCCTTATTTGGTTTTGATGTGAGTGTGATACTGGCTTCAGAGAATAAACTTAGAAGTGTTCCATTCCTTCAATTTCATGGAAAAATTTGAGGAGCATTGCTCTTACTTTTTCCTTAAAGTTCTAGTAAAACTCAGCTTAGAATCTATCTGATCCTGAGATTTTTTGTTGTTGTTGTTGGAAATGTTTTTATTTCTGCTTCTATTTCATTGCTGGATATTCATCTGTTTAGGTTTCCTACACCCTTTCAATTCAATTTTGGTAGGTCAAGTATGTCTAGAAATATATCCATTTCTATTTGGTTTACAAATTCATTGGAGTATATGTTTTCGAAATAATCCCTAATGATCCTCTGGATTTCTTTGATGTATATGGTGATTTGTCCTTTTTTTTTTTTAACTTCTGAACAATCTTTTCTTAAAGTCTGAGTCTCTTCTTGAAGTCATTTGATGGCCATTTACTAGTAGATTTTACTAATTGAGTTTTCTCTCTGTTTCATTAGGTTAATTTGGCTAAGGGTTCATCAGTCTTATTTATATTTTCAAAGAATCAACTCTGCTTCATTGATCCTTTGTATTTTTTTATTTTCTATTTCATTGCTTTGGTTCTAACCTTAACTATTTTTTTCCTTGTACTAGTTTTGGAATTGATTTAATTTTCTTGTTTTTCAAGGGCCTTGAGGTGTAACATTTGGTAGATTATTTGGGATCTCTCTGATTTTCTTATGTAGGCATTCATATAAATTTTCCTCTCAGAACTGCCTTCACAGTGTCCTAGAGGTTCCGGTATCATCACTGCTTTTGTTTGATTCTAAGAATTTTTAAATTTCTACCAGGATTTCTCCTACCACCTATTCATCATTCAAAAGTATATTGTTCATCTACATGTGTTCATATAGCGTGTGTGTGTGTGTGTGTGTGTGTGTGTGTGTTTCTAACTTCATTCCATTGTGATCAGGTAATGTACAAGGAATCTTGCTGATTTTTTTTTAATTTGTTAAAAATTGCTTTGTGACCAAAAATATGTTCTCTGCTGGGAATTTGGGTCTCAAGAGCCTCCCAAATGTTCGCAAAAGGGCCCAGATGCCAACTCTCCACAAGTCAATCACACTCCGCATTCCACAAATATGGTCATCTTAGGCTCAGTCCCTGAGTGTAATCATCATGCCTGCCTCTTCAGCTGGTCATTAAGCCCCCAGAATCAAAGAAAGTGAGTGGCATTCCCCTCCATATCTGACTTGAATTCCCCTGGGTAGAATCTTCTCTGTGACTATTTCACTCACATTCTGCTAGGTATATTTTGGGCCACGCAGTAGGCTTTTGCACCAACTGTATGACAGTGTTCGCTGTGATCTTCAAACTGCAGCAGGGCCTCCTCCACGTAGCCCCTGCTTCAGTTCTACATTTGCCACTTAAGAAACAAAGCACTCTTCAAATATCACTTCTCTGTGCAGCCTCCCCATCAGCTAAGTTCAGACTGCTTTTCTGGTCGACCGGTTTTTCCATACCAAATAGGTCTATTCTGTTTCTCTTTCTCTGCTTGTATTATTCCTCCGCTCTGTGGAGACCAGTCACAATAACTCGTTTGGTTCCAACGTACACTTTCTTGCACTTTGTTAAAGGCACCCAATTTCTGAATCTCTAGGAGTCTCTGTTGGATATTTTCAGTTAATTCCCTCTTTCACCCACCCTGCAGAGAAGCAGTATTCCTGTTGCTTGACTCCCGAACCATGGAGCAACTGGAATGCCACCTTCCACTCAGTGACCATCAGGAAACTATTTCTAATAGCCCAAATCTGGAAATAGCATGAAACACCTCTCAATAAGAAAACAGAGAAATAAATTTTGGTGTAAAATAGAATGTTATTTAGTAATAAAAATTAATTTAATTGTTGATACATGTAACAATGTCAGAAAAATATTTTGGGGGGCTTACTGGGAATTTAACCTAGGGGTGCTTAACCACAGAGCCACATCCCAACCCTTTTTCTTATTTTATTATGAGACAGAGTCTCACTAAGTTGATTAGAGTTGTGCTGAGTTGCTGAGGCTGGCTTTGAATTTGCCATCCTCCTGTCTCAGCCTCCCAAGCTGCTGGAATTGTAGGCTTACATCCCCATACCCAGCTTATCAGAGAAATTTTAAACTAATTATACTGAGAGAAAGAAGCCAGACCAAAAAACAAAACAAACAAACAAACAAAAAACAAAATAAAAAAACCAAATTCATACTGTACAATGTACAATTTTGTAAAATTGTAGAAAATGAAAATAATATATACTGATACAAGGCAGGTCAGCTGTATTTCTAGGAGACACAGGAAGGCACAGGATGGAATGACAAGTGGGCATACATAAACTCTTTAGAGTAATGGATATAGTTATTGACTTGATGTGATCCTGATTTTATTTGTCTTGGTTTCATATTCAAAATCCAAAATATACTAAATTATGCAATTTTAGTGTATGCACTTTTTTATATATTGAGTGGGATTCAATAAACCTGTTACAATTATGAAAGCATGAGTTTTTATCTTCTTTCCACTTCCTAGCAGATGAATTTTAGTGACACAACATCCAAAATCAGCTTTCTTCAGCCTAGCCCCCCCAATTTTTTTTTTTTTTTTTTTTTTTTTTTTATCTAGGGAACTCTCTAATAAATGAAGATTTGGGCTAATACCATATTAAACCTGTTATTTTTAGAGTTAACTATTTAGATTCTATTGACTTTAGGCCAGGAACAGTGCTGAGTGCTTACATTGATTGAGAGTCCTCATTTCTACAGGGGGTAGACAAAGAGTAAATTAAGAACTAGTTTAAATTAAGAACTAGTTGGCCGATGGATACAAAATAGCACATGCACATGTGTAGGATGAACAAATATAAATATTCAATTTACAATGAGGAATATTGTTTTTAAAATTGTATTAGGGATTTTCATTAAATAACTAGATTTTTGTGACAAAAGAGTAACTGTGAGATGATATGTTAACCTAATTCACTATAGTAGCCACTTCACTGTCTATATGTATCCAATGATATTATGTTGCAAACCTTACATGTAGACAATTTTTTTTTAAAGAGAGAGAGAATTTTTAATATTTATTTTTTAGTTTTTGGTGGACACAACATCTTTGTTTGTATGTGGTGCTGAGGATCGAACCCGGGCCGCACGCATGCCAGGCGAGCCACATCCCCAGCCCAACAAAATTTTTAAAAAGGAGGGTGGGGAAGACTCATAGAAATAAACTTATTTGTGCAAGAGCACCAACCTCATTATGGGAAATCATTTATTTTTTAAAGTAATCTTTTGTTCAGCTCTATGAATAATCCATATGGAGAATGTGGTATCATTAGTGGTCTTCTAAAAGTAGGAGCACGACATATAAACTCCCAGGAAAACAACAGTGTTAGCAGTGCTCAACTGTAGCCTTAGTTAACTTTGTATTCAAACGGTTAGTTTGATTAGAAATCTCTTGTTCCTAGAAGCCAGTGTCAGTGGTTGCACTTATAAGTTGCACTTATCCTCCTGAAGCTCTGAATTTTGGCTGAGAAAGGCTCATACTTCCTCCTTTCTCTGGTCTAAAATTTCCTTCTATCGAAGGGGAGCCCCTGACCTCACCAAAGAGTCCCTAAGGGTATAAAAGAGGATCAGTACCCTTGACTCTGGGTGGGATGAACTTTGGCACAATTCCTGCTTCTACTAGAACTCCCTAGGAGATCAGAAAGAATCTAGACTCTTGCTGATATCACTTGGTTCTTAGCTTCTCTGTCCTGTTTTCTTTCCTTTCTTTCTTCTGAACATATCTTTCATTTTATCACTTCAACAATAATTCTTGTCTTAGTTCTTGCTTTAAAAAAAAATCCCACCTAAGATACCATGTCAAGGACAACCAAATTCAGAGTTCTCTGGTTTCAATATGATTTGTAAAAATTCTGATATTGAAACAAAAATCCACTGATAGTTGATAGTTTTTAATGAGTCTTCTCTTGTTCTAACTTTTAATCTTCATAAAATTGAATGAAACTTGCTATACAGCTGCTTTTCAAGAGATAAAGAACTATCTTTTTATGGTAATTTTTTTAATAACTAGAAAATTACCTGAAAATATGTTGAATAATTGTACATGATGGCACATACCTGTAATCCAAGCTACTCAGGAGGCTGGGGCAGAAGAACTGCAAGTTCAAGGCCAACCTGGGCAATTTAGAGAATGTAGCTCACTGGTAGAACACTACTGAGTTCAATCCTCAATGCTGGGGAAAAAAACATTGAATACTATTTCTTCACCAAGTATGTGTCTGTTGGATATTCTGTACATCATGAAGTTTGTAATATAACCAGGTATTTGCCAAACTTATAAATAATTGCTTATCTTCTTTTTTTTACTGTCTCACAAAACCCAAGATAAATCTCTAGCAATAAGATTGTCTATATCATTCCTTTCAAATGATGGGATGATGTTGTGATTATTGACCAGTAGTTTGAAATTTGTTTATGGCATGTCATGCCTCTAACTTTCTAAATTGCTACTGTAAAAAAAAAAATCACTTGATGTTTTACTACTTCAATTTCCTTATCGCTAATTGGAATAAATTGCAAAACTGACTTGGTTTTCATTCATTATATTTTATATTTATAATTATACTAATTATATCTTAATTGCTACATAAGTTTTCATCAACCATACACATAATTGTTCTTAAAATAGTAAATGTTCCAGGGCATATAATGAAAACAATATTGTTTTTTCCTTTCTGATTTTTAATATTTTTTCTGATGACATCCTGTTTTTAAATCATAGCTTAGCATTCAGCTAATTATCTCAATATGTAAATAATATACTGTTTTCCATATTTTAGATATTATCAATTAATTTCCTGACAAGACATATGTGAAAATGTAGCAAAGATTGGTCACAGGTTAATTATTGAAACTAGATCATAAGGCTAGATGAGGTTTCTTGTAGTGTTCTACTTTTCCCCATAACTAGTAAAATTCCATCACCTACGTAGAGAAGTAGAGATTCCCTTAATTTCCTAGGAAAAAAAAAATCCTTCTTGGAAATTCCAGGACTCCTTCTTTAATATTGGCCTAGTTATTTTGGGTTTGCTGCCTTGTTGACATCTTGGACTTTCTTTCATCACTTTTCTGATTGGATCCAATTCTAAATCCCACCTCGTTCTCTTTCCCGTTTTACTTGTGCATATCCTCAGGCAATGTGAAGAAAATGTCTGCAGTATACCTGCATAATTCACTGAGAATTCACCTGCATTTTAGGATAAAACGTTTTCTCCTAGAACATTGATTGATGTTGTCAGACTTCATGTAATGTTGCTGATAAGTTCAATTCCATCAGTGTCTTTTGTTCTTTTGCTAATAACTGTTTTCTGCTGTCCAAATCCTTCATACAGTTTCTAGGTTTCTATTATCCTCATATTTCTGAATGATTGGATGTATATAAGTGGGGATATAATTGCCATTAATGGCTTTGGTCACTCAGTAGACCTCTTCAACCAGGAGATGGGTGTCCTTATACAGAAATTCTTTTGTAACTTTTAAAAAAATATTTTCCATCTCTCTTTCCTCAAAATTCCTGTTTATTGGCTAATGGGCCTTCTGGGCTGTCCTCTGCTCTCATGCTAGAACCTGAAATGTTTCCCATCCTTGACAGATTTGTTTGACTTGGACTTCTGACCCCTTAACTTCTCATGGGTTGATAAACTTGTCAAAGGTTTCTCATCTTCCAGGAAGGTATACAGTAATGTCCCCAGCACGATTCCATGAGTGAGAGCAGAAGCTGGCAAAGGGCCAGGCTAAATTGGAACAATGTGGCTTTTGCCATAGTCTGTTGGCCCCTTGCTTGAGTCTTCTCTCCCTTTTCCATCTCTTAAGAGGAGGAATTGTAAAGAATTGATACCATTTTTTTTTTTGTTAACATTTCACATAGTAAAGTTTAGATGATAGACTTAGGAGGATATGTTCATATTTAGGTAACAATGAAGCAAAGGGCTTAAAAATGCCAGTGGAGGGCCAGGATGAAGGCTTACCCTCAGCAGAAACCTGATGTTTTTCCATCACTTAGAGTGTTCCCACTTGATATATGGTGGGAGGTTAGGAAACATGGGCTTGGTAACTAATTCCTATCTGCTATGGTTTTTTTGTTTTGTTTTGTTTTGTTTTCTAGTCTCAAGTTAACAATGGTTCTTATAATTGTCAGTGGTGAAAAAATATTAAAAGAAGATTGATATTTCTTAATATGGGAAAATCAGGTAAAACTCAAATTTCAGTGTCCATGATGTTTTATTTGAAATCAACTATGACTGTATATTTATGTATTATCCATGCTTTTAAATCACAGTTTTCTATCTACTGCGTTTAGGCTACAGTTCCCAGATGTGGGCAGTTACAAAAGAGACTGGAGGCCCACAAAACCTATGTTGTGTACTATTGGCTTTTTCCAGAGAAATTTTTTCTTCATCTAATTTATGATATGTTCCAAGTGTTTGGAGTTGGGGGTATCATCCATCCAAAGTTATAGAGAAAAAAATAAAAATAAAAAATCACCAGAACTGTGAGAAATGAAGTTTAATGTGCAGAAAAGCCAGTCCTTAAGAATCACCCATGAAACATTAATATTCTGATATAATTAATTATCTAAAAATAATATTGATAAGGAAAAATGGTTTCCTAAGATTTCCTTATTAGAAGGCTGAAATAGAAAGAACTAACATATTTGTCATGGAATTAAAAATACACACCAGGCAGGGTTTGATTTCACTTTTTTTTTAGAGTTTGATCAGAATAAATGTCTTCCTATGGTGAGATTTAATGTTTTCAAAATGGAATGCCCAAGTGCCTGAGTCTCTAACCAGACCTCAGTTAAGTTTGTTTCTGAATCCTAAGAGAAATGTAGTGGAAAGAAAGGAGGAAGATGTCAGAAGGGTCAAGGTGACAGAGCAGAAAATGAGAAGTTGACAGTGAGTAATAAAAATCTAATTTTTTCCCATGAATTAAAAACGAGAGCAGAATTCACAAGTAGCAGCAATATTGAGAGCTTAAATGACTTTATGCTAGGTCCTCCAGCCCCCTAAAATGAGAAGCACAACATTTTCTGACACTCATTTTTCCTTTTCCATGTCACTTTCTACTGTAGCCTTTAAAAGGCTCTCTGCCATTTCCCTCCATTTTTCACTAAGCTATTTATGGATTATAAAATTAAGTATGTTTCATGTAGAAAAATCCAAACATGCAGAAAATATATTACAAACAAATTTAATTTCTTAGTCTTTTTTATCATCAGGGATACCACATCTAATATCCTGTCCTACTGAGTTCTTTCTCTCTCTCTCTCTCTCTCTCTCTCTCTCTCTCTTTAGCAATAAATGCTTGCATTTTCTGGTGTTATTATACAAATTTTAAGGTCTGTCCAATGTTTCATCAAATGCATTTTACCACATTTTAGAAATACATTGTCCATTTTTTTGTATTTTTTTTGGTTAACTTTTTCAGTATCATAAATAATAGCATTGTGAAATTTGACATAAGGTCATATTGTTGTATTTCATTATTCCTTAAGAAAGAGGGGGAAGTATTTGGTACACACTACTGTATACTTGAAGGTATTAGGCTTAGGATGCCAAATAATTTTCTTTAAAGGCCTTGTCATTGTGTTGAGGACTAGAGTAACCCTCTTTGGAACAGAATAACTACTGACCTCCAGAAATACACAGCTCTGTAGATTACACTTTGGTTAGGAGATGCAGCCTTTCATAGCAAGTCCTGGTGAGATTAACAGAAAAGTAAACTGAATTTTATAAGAGTTGCAAAACAACATATTTCTGTGATTGAAGAAATTCACCTCCACTTTTACTATGAGGCAGATTAGTATCTCAGTGAGAACTGAGATGTGGTTTTTGAGGAAAGCTAACCAAGTCCTTAGATTTGTTTTATAACAGAATTCCAAACCAACCAACCAAACAAAACACATGTTCCCATATATTATAGTCCTGGCTCAGCTGTGGACTATCTGGGTGATCCCAAGGAAGTTACTTAATCCTTTGGCACTTTAATTTTCTCATTTGTAAGAAGAAATTATTGAACTTGATAAATTTCAAGACCCCTCAGACTCTTTGAAAAAAAGCTATCATTCTTATTACACATTTATGATATGTCATGAATATTTATATTTTTTCCTTCCAGAAAGCTTTTGGAGGAACATACTTTTTCACTTGTGACTGGATTTGGCTGGAAGGGCAGCCATAATGGAAACACAATCACCCTTCTCCAATTTCTCCCCAGGCAACACACATTTAGTAAGACTAAATTTATATGCTTAAGGCAAACTAGTGGAGGAAATCTTCATGGGCAAATGAACAGAGGTTTCATCATAACTTTCAGATCTCCTACTAGAAGCAACTGGCATTATCACTCCCTCTACAAGATGACAGGAAAAAAATAGTATTTTAAACTCATTTTGAACAGAAACTCTTTCATTGTGTTGTTAAAATTTAAATAAAATTACTAAAGGAGTCATAATGTAACATGAATTTGTGAAATATCATGCCAATATAGACATTCTGATTAATTATGTGTTTTTTTGCAGCCAACTTAAATGGAAATAATTATAAATTACCTTACTGTAAAAAGAAATATATGTCAGAAAAAAAGTTACTTATTTTTTTCCTATTAAATCCAAATTAACCACACAGGGGAGCATTATTTCCACTAGAAATTAAACAGTAAATAGCTCATATTTCAATGATTCAAAAACATAATATTAAAATGCATTACATTGAAGGCCCTTTAAAGCTTTTGTCTGTGTTCACAGATTCTGTTGCTCTATTTTTTTTCACATAAATTAAGTGAATTGCAACCAGAGATAATCTTGTTTTCCATGTTACTGTCTATCAACACCAAGGAATGTCATCAACTGAAACTTAACAGTCCAAATGTCCTGAAGGGAGCTCCTCATCACCAGCCCTGCCAGGGAATCACATAGAAATAACATATACATTCCTGATAGTCTTGTTTATATGCAGATGTTATGTTGTTATGCACATTCATAATGGATATCTTGCATTATCCCTTTCCAAAAACACAACATGTTATTCAAAGTAAGAAACCGAGTTTTGGCTTACCATAGATCAGATATGTCACATCATTCGAAGTATCTACTGAAGTATATATTTATTTCCACAGCAAATTCCCCATAATTAGAAAAAATTGAACACACTTTTTGGAAAAATATGGTCCAATGGCTTCAAATTCTCCTTTAAAAAACTCCCACCCACATGTTATCCTCACCACCCCAACAATCTTTCATACCCCCAGATGCACTGGAATGCTAACCCCCTTTTTCTTCTCTCCAATAGGAAGGACTTGAGAATAAGTCTGCAAACCATTTACCATGCCCCTATCACTTTCAGAGTTAGGGTGAGCTTCAGTTAGCAAAGGAAGCACTTCAAAAGCATCTTCCTCCACACCCCCAAACTTAGTATTTCACACTCTGCAACCCTAAGCTCCTTCTAGCATTTTCCTCATCCTCCTGTGCTTTCCTCTGCCTCTCGCCTGTCTGCAATTTCTCTTGTCAGCCATTCAGATTACATTTCGACTTTTTTAAAAAGTCCTTCTGTTCACAGGAAGTTTTTAGCCTAGGATTTTTGCATTGTGCAATTTACATGACAACACAAACTTGTAAAATCTTTTATGAAAATATATGAAAACACATTTGGTCTGGTTGTTTCCATGGAACACCTTCATTTAAGACAATAGCTCCTCCTTATTGCCCTTTAGTGATTATAAATAGGTTTCCCTGCTTGTGTTACTGTTTGGCAGGACTCAAAAGAAAAACCTCTTGGGTCCTCCCTTAAACCAGGAATAAAAGAAAAGAGAGCACTGCCCCCTAGAGGCTGCTTCGGGGGGCTCACAAATCTAGTGGCAGACTTGTGCTGTCCAAATCTTCAGGACTAGAAACAGGTAACTGCTCTACAAGGAGTTTGCTAGAATTTAAGAAACCTGGGACAAGATTTTGTGAACGGGGATCTAACCTGCATCACCTGCCTCCATTTATCTTGTAACTAGTGATCTTCTGCTACCCCATCAAGGAATGAGTTCTAGGAGTGCAAAAAAGGGGGATGAACTGCTAAGTGTCATTTCCAAGCCAGAGTATGGTGTTCCATGGGAACCTCTCAAATATCCACCTTGAACAGTAATAGCCTCATATAAGGTGTCTGGAAACTTTTCATATACATGGGTGAGTATTTTTAAAAAAATCCTAATGGGCCAAATGCAGCAAAAGGAGTTGAGCAAGTCTACTTACTTGTTCAGGGGAGGAAAAATTTTTTTTAATCTCTTGACTATCTTGTCACAAAATGTAATATCTACAGCTCTGCTTTTTTCCTTTATTTCCATGGATTGTGAAGGATTTTTAATTTCCAAAAATCATTCCTACCATTCAAATAGAAAAAGAATAGAAAAATATAGACTTAGAAAAACAACTTCCCCAAACCAATCTGGAAAACGAATTGGGAATATGAAGAAAAAAGAGCAAGTTTAGGAGGGGAAGAGGATGTATGTGGCCATCCTCCAAAGTTAGTCAACTGACCTGGCCCAGTGGCAAGTTTGTAATTTTTAAGCAAAAAGGGGTGTAGGTAGAACAATATGACTTAAGGGTCTTAAGGCTGTATTTGCAGATACTTTATATGAGACTGTTAACTGTCAATCACCCAAGTCAATGAGGGTCAAGGTTGTTTTCCTTTCCCTACCCCCTTTCTCTCTCTCTCTCTCTCTCTCTCTCTCTCTCTCTCTTTCTCTCTCTCTCTCTCACACACACACACACACACACACACACACACACACACACCTTATAGTTGAGGATTTGCTTCTTTCCAGAGAATATCCTGACTGCTTCGTTGAATCTCACATCCTGAAACTCAGAGCTGATAATCAGGGGGAATTAGTTAGCCTTGATTTCCTGAGAGTCTCTGAATTTGTCAGGATAAAGAAATGAGGCTAATCTGAAAAGGCAGAGGTAGCTTGAGTTCACCTTAGTGCAGAGCTCCACCTCCTGTTCTGTCCGGGTATGTTCCCTGAGCAGTCTCCACCAGCTGGGGGCTGCTCCATACACCACAGCAATAGAAAACATGCCGTTCTACAGCCCTCCTGCAATGCGGATTCTTGATTGTTCTACTCACTTGCCGTGCCTAAAAGCAGATGGGATTTGTACTGTGGTGGGTGCTGACAACTGAAAGAGTAAAACACTCACTGGAATAAGGATCTGCATGTTTAATCTAAAGAGAAATGATTGCCAGCAATTTTATTGAGATAATTTTACTCTTTCACTTAAAAATTCAATTTTGTGCCACAGGAAAAACAGCAAGGAACCTTTTTCTCAGCTTTGTAAGATCAATGAGTTGATCTTGTTGGAAGAGCATCATCTTCCCGGCTCATAAACTGAACCAGTTTGGTTTGCTTGACTCTGTAAATCCCTTTCTATGTTGATTTTAACCTTATTCTCCCTTGGTGCTCTGCTTTTCATTACAAAAGGAGCTTAAAGAGAGGAAAAGGAAAGGGAAGGTGTTTATTAAAGACAAAACTGTTAAGGGTCCAATATAGACTTACAAGAGTGGATACTGCTAGACAAAATTACATTTTCCTTTTTTGCTATATTGTAAGAACAACTTTGTTGATGACAGCTCAGCAGTAGTTTTTGTTTGCTTGCTATACCTTGTTTTGTTGGGAAGACAAGGACTCAGTAAAATTAACCAACCTTATCTCTACAGTTATACTAGGGTGTTATATAATATGAAGCAAAACACATTAAATTGAAAAATCTAAAAATTGAATCCTGTTCTATATTTAAAAACCAACTGATGCTGGGACCTTACACTGTTGGCACCTCTGAGGAATTTGTTATTCCCCAGGTAAAGAAGGTTTGGCTTAAAACTTTCCTTTCATACCTGAAAATATTGTTATTATCTCATCTATCAAAAACATGCAAAACCTTAGGTATGTTTCCTATGATGTTTATAAGAATAGTTGTGTTTATCTATATCATAAATGTAAATATATTTTGTATCAATATAGTTTAAACATTTCTATATAGAAAAAAATTTTTACAGTGGGAATCTATGGGTCTTTATCCTTTTGACTGGCCTAACTCATAAGCTCAGCTTGGCTTATTGGTTTCCTGCATTATAGGGTACAATATTAACCCCAATCAGGAATGACATGCTAATATGACTTGGCTATCATAGTTTCTAGATGACTGAGGCACCACAAGAAACTACCACATTGGCATCACCCTTTTAAATTACTGCATGTAATCATACCAAATGCCCTGAAATAATTTGAGTGTATGAGTAAATATTTCACATCTTGAACACAATTAGTGTGAAATATTAAACAGAGAAAATTGTTTATTGCATAGTAAAACAAATATCCTGGGTCAAATTATTTTTCTTGAAAATTATCATCATCAACTACAAAGGCAGACTTGTATCCACATAGTTAACAAAACCATTTAGCCATGTAATCAGCTAGTTCTTATGTTGATCCCCAAATCTCAATATAGGAAAGTATTTAGGGAAAGCAAATGAGCATTATAGATGAAGAAAAGGGTTTTTGAAGGAATACAAATATTTGATATAAAGTTGAAAGTAATTCTGAGTTTGTCCTCCAAATCATTTAAAGATAATTGTCAAAAGAGAAGTCATTAAAGATTAGTGTGTCCAGGAATAATTAGTAATGGGACAATGACCATGGTAAGTGGAAGGAAAAAAACAAAACAATAAACCCAACCAGTGTACAAAATTCTGTGGTGCATGGTAAAATTCTATAAAACCAACATGGTTTATAGTAATGGAAGGTAGTACAAATGGATACAAGCAACTTTTTATCTTTAATATATTTTCTTTAAAATCACATTACTTAAATCAGGGAAACTAATTCATGATATCAAAATGAGGTATGTAAAATATTTAATGATGTTCCAGAATGCATTAATAAATGCAACTTTCTTTCCTCTCCCCTTCCCTTCCTGCTCCAGCTATTTTGGGGCTACCAGTAAATCATGACTTTAAGGTTAGGGTGTCTAAACACTTAACAACGCTTCCTTACATTGTCCTTAACTATGGGCAATGCATGCATTGCATGCAAAAGTGGTAGAGACTCAGTTTCACTCTCTGTCACTTACCCACTCGAGGATATTCTAGTCCTAGTTCTAGGTGTGACTTCTTACCTACTGTTGGACTTATACATTCAGGAGTAGAGCTCACATTCAGGAGATGATTTTTCTTTCTTTCTCCAGTCTCTTCTAATGTGTCTCTCTGCTTCTTTATATTCTTTCTCTCCAAAGAGACTATAAATGCACCCAATTCAGACCTTTAATAGGATGCTTTAGATGGTAATCTCTCACCTTGAATTTTGTTTCACTTCTTTGCACAAATCCCCACATCAGAACCTTTTACACTGCTTTGTTTAGCTTATTCACTAGAAATAGCATGCTATCTTTCTATCCTATAAGGTCATGACAGTTATAAAATCTTGCAAATAACCTCTCAAAGTGTTCCGTAGCACTCCAAAGTCTTTTAATTGATTGTGCCATATAAAGGTTACTGGATTTGGTTTAAATTTCTAAGAATAAATAACTGATAATAGGTAGTTGAGTCTAACTTTTTTCTTATTAACTTACCAAGTATCAAGAGACCCTAGCCCACTATGAAAAACCCTAGGCAAGTTTGAAGTTTGACATTTTAAATAAAAACAAAATCTATTTTCTATTTCCCAAACCAGCAAGAACATCCTTTCTTTTGAAAGGTCAGCTTCTAAAATATTCTGATAACTTGCCAATTGTTCAACTGACCATCTAAAGGAAAATTATTTAGAAATATTTATGTCATCTAGGTGCAGACTCAATAACAATTTCACTTTACAATTTTCTTTCATGAATATTCTTCTAGGGTGGAAGAATAAGAAGAAAAAGAAAGAGGTTAGAGAAAACTCAAAGAGCAGAAGGCACTAATATTCATATGATGTCTGCTACTTTTTAAAGGTATTTATATTCCTACTAATAGAGGACAAAGTAGAGAGAACACCTATTTTTAAATAATCATTATTGAAATTAACAATAAACCAGCATCTCTATTTGCAAAAGTACTTCCACATATACAAGCTTACTTAACATTCAGAGCAGCTGCAAGATATCAGTAGGGCAAAAGAAATCTCTTAAAATGGGTCTGTTTTCCTTTCTTTCTTTCTTTTTTTCACAAAGCCCCTACTTGTGCTTGGTACCAAGCATGGAAGTCCCTGCTACCTTGGTTGCTCTTGACTAAGGCTGCCTTTATTGAACATCCATCATAAGTAGATAAAGGTTATCACCAAATCAATTCAACCTAGAAATCTTCTGAGACCTTCCAAATAAAAGATTTTCTTCAATGTTAATAGATACAGTTTAAGATTTTTCATTTGAGTTCCAAAATGATGATTTGGAAAACTATCAAGGAAAGAAAGAAAAGATAAGTGCTTTCCAGTGTGAAAGCCAGAAAGAATCCTTAAGACAATTTTTTAAACATGATTTTTAGCATTTTACTGAAGCAAGTTAACCTTCTTTTGACTAATGTGAGTGAATAGCACCATCTAAACAGAAGTGATAGGGGAATAGTGAAGTGAAAGACAAATAAAAATATGTTGAAATTGTTTTATGTCTAACATATGTAAAATTGCTTATTTTGATAAAAACAGACATATACATTTTTATTGATATAAAATATATTCTTAATAATTTCCCCTAGATGTTAAACATATATCCAAAGAATATTGTACCTTGTCTGGGTTACCCTCATTATCATGAGCTCCAGATATAAAAATCAGCTTTGTCTAATCTTAATGTAGTAGACTCCATCCCTGGGCTTCCTATTCTAGAGGCACCGGGGATGAACACCATCATCTAGATAATAGCACCACATACAATCATTACATTAAATAACACTGAAGTTCAAGATAACTACCACCCAAGTCTTATGGGAATGTTGTATAAAAGAGCTAAGAAGAGAACTTTCAATTGTGGCATGCGTCTGTAAGATCAGCATTCGGATTTATTTTCATAGGAGCTACTTTAAACCTAAAGGGTGACCTGTAAATGGCTAGTCTAGACAGTGCTCTGAAGGCCTGGTCGGGGGTGGGTTAGAACTGGATTTTTCTCTTGGGAAGCATTTCTTTTCCACTGCTCTAGGTGGCCCTTAACTCTGCTCTGTGGAGGTTCTTCCTTTACCTTTTTCCTCCTTAGCTATCTCTGAAGTGAGTATTGGGGACCCACATTCTTGCAGGGTACACAGCTTTCTCATTCTGGATTCTGCTCATGATGGGTATGTATCCAAGACTTGGTCACAAAACGTTTAAATACAGCCTTATGCTTTCTTTGAAAATGTAATCACCTCAAAAAAAAATGACAGATTCCTTATTCATTTTATTTCAGGTTTCATGTATCATTGATCTTTTGAGAAATATGGTTTTCATATAACATGTACTTCTTTGCTTAAGGCCTTCTTATCTCTCTAGCTATTCTGGAAATGCTGTGCCCTCATTCTTATATTTGCTTTGAGGCATCTTAATTCATTTGGATATTTTAATACTAAAGGTAAAGTGCATATCTTTAATTTTCTTTATTCTAACAGATTAAATTTTAATGGGTCTCAAGACTTTCTTAATTTTATCTTTTTACATTTTGAATCTGAAAGCAATCAGCCGTTCTGACTCTACATTGTCCCCAATTTTTGAACTCTATTTATTCCCTTTTATTTCTACTTTGAAAATAGCCAATTATTTTAACTAGCTCATAGCTTTCTTTTAATCTGGTGCCAAATGCATCCAATTGCATTTAGTTTAGTTTCCAAGTCATCTACCTGTCAATATTCTATAGATTACCATTTATGGTGTATTTTTTTTTCACATTACAGCTCTCATTTCCAGACTTTAACATCAGTTTCCTCATGACTCCAAGCCAACTTGCTAAGCTAATCACACTGTATTAGTCAGAGTTCTCCAGAGGAACAGACCAATAGAATACAGACTTATAATTTTAAGAGGGGATTTATTAGATTGGCTTATATGATTAGAGGCTGAATCAGCCCACAATGACCATCTGCAGGCTGAAGATCTGGGGAAACTAGTAGCGGCTCATCCTTAGAAACTGGAAACCTCAGAATACTCAGAATAAAAAGGACCAATAGTGCAGCCTGGTAGGTCCCTGGAGGGTTGCTAGTGTAAGTCTGAATTGAAAGGCTAAAAAATCTGAAGTTTGATGTCCACAGGCAACAAGAGCAACAAAAAATGCACCACTCAGAAGGTTAAGCATGCACTAGCAAGACCATCCCCCTTTCTCCTCTTTTATTCCATCCAGACCCCTAGCCTATTGGAAGGTGTTGCCAATATTCAGGGTGAGTCTCCTCAACTCAGTTAATTGACTCAAATGCCAATCTTCCCTGGAAATAGCCTCACAGACATATCTACAAGTATGCTTGACTTATTTTCTAGGCATCTCTCAATCCAGTCAAGTTGACAATCAAGATTAACCATCACAGCCACATATCTTGTGGGTGCTATCCTTCTAGTACACGGTCAGGTCAATTGAGGTGATGCTTAGATTTGAAGGCCAGGGTTAAGCTGTAAATTCCATAGCCTTAAATCAGATATATTTGTGTTTTACCTCAGTGGATATTTCATAAATTTTTTTTTAGTTATTGTTTAGAGCTTGTGGGTTGACTTGTGGCAGTTTTCTTTATGTCTTTAAGATTTTGCTTGATATATTACTTTTTCAGTGGATTTCAGGATTGAGGATTTGAGTGAAAATAATTTTATTCAGTCAGATCCAATCAGGTCTCCTAGCAATAAAAATCTGAAGACACAGGGTGTGTATTACATCTCTTAGCTTCCATTAATCACTAGAAAAGGAAGCACTTCCCAGTCTTGGTTCTTGCTTTAATATAAAGAGAATTTTAAAAATTAAAATAGTATATTTATATGACAGCTCTCCAAAAGCCCACATAAACATTAATAATAGAGTAACATATATAAATACAAAGGTAAAGTCAATAAGCAATGTGATAGCATTGGATTGGAGATTTCAGCACCCCTGGGGGAGATGAAATGCAAATAGGACACTGGAATGTCTCTTCCTAAAAGACTCTTAGAGAAATAGAAGGGGAAAACCAAGTGCCTGCAGAAGAAACTATTTCTAATGAGAATTTGACTTGAAAATCTCAAAATTAAGAGGTAACTGGTGCCACAAACATTGGAAGTGATTCTTGGTGCTGAAAACAGGAAAATTATTTGAGATTTTATACATGGAATGCTTATGTCTCCAAGTATCCTTTCCCATGCACATGACCAATTGATTTCCACCTTCTCCACTTCTTACCCAAGCAAGAGACCCAGAAGGTTAATGAAGAGAAACACTGAATGAGGAACAAGAACAGTGGAGAATGGAGTAAGACAGAGGATTAGAAATGGCATTAATTAAGAGCATGACTGCTCCTGTTCTCTTTCTAGACTGTTAGCACCCAACTTCGTACATCCAATAACACGTTGCAGAATTATCTGGTAAAGAAGACCAGTTCAAAACAAAAATACCAACAGATCAACGGATGCTGTCATTCTCTTTCAAAGCCCAATTGCTCTGTAGTGAGTTCCATTAGTAAATAAATCTCTTCCGGGCATGTAGTGTTTTATAATTACCTATTTAATAGCTTCTGCTTAAATAAAAATAATAAAAGGGATAGTCACTTCTCAGGTAATATATGAGAAGTGATTCCAACCTGATAAAGAAAATCTAAACCGACAAAAATATGAAGAAGAAATGCAGATGAAGCAGAAACCATGAAGAAAGCAAAGGAAAAGAGAAACGATGGTAACATTATCAAAACCACCTCTAATATTCTCCTGGAGATGACAGGAAATTGTATCTATAAAATTAAAATATCACATAATTTTTTTTAAGAAAGCATCAGAGAAGAAAAAGGAACTATCGGGTTATTGAATTTTGAACATAAGAAACAATAAAAATCATTTAAAAAGAAGAGGCATTTCCAGGAACATGAGCAAAAGACACATAATGTAAAATAAGTTATAACAAATAATACAGGCAACCAAACTACATAGTAAATGTTACAGTAAATCAGAATACATACTAGATATGTAAGAAAGATAGAACAGGGTAAAATAGGGAGGGAATTAATAAATAAAAAAAATATTCTAAGATTGAAAGGACAAGTCTACCATGATTTACAGCAAAAACAAAAATCCACTCAAATGCATGTCAATATAATATTTCAGAACATTAGGAACTAGGTATAATTTTTAAACGATTTTATGGCTAAAATACAAATGAACTAAAAAAGACCAGAAACAAAAGATTTCAGGCTTTTTGCAAAGTCAAAGAAAATGTACCCAAAGCTCTGATTATGAATAATGTTCATCATAGAATTCTATACCCAGCCAAATTACTCATAAATTTTGGGCTACAACAAATATAACGCCAGACGGTAAAATCAAATTTATCTTGTCATTCTTCTTAGGAAACTTGGTGTTCTACTAATATGTAGGAATAAACAAAGCAACAAGAAAATAGGGTCCAGGAAATAGAGGATCAGTATAAGATCAAGAGGGACAATTCTGGGACAACATGCACAGCAGCTTAGAGTAAAACCAGTCCAGAACAGAGCAAGGTTGTCCTAAAAGGGAAAAACTCTAAGAAATTAAAATTCATTAACTGATTTGATGAATTTGATTAGAAAAAAAGAAAATATTCTAAAAGGACATGTAATCTGTAAATAAAAAATAAAAAAAAATGTTTTCAATATATAAAAATAATCATATTTCACCAATTGTAGTAGACTATTTAAAATATGCTTCACTAAATGTTCATTATTGGCAGTAATGAACATTAATAGTGAATACTGGTTTAATCAGCATGTATAAAATAACTATATTTGCAGTAGAGAGGGAAAGTGAATAAGGTGGAATATGTTTTCTGGCTAAGTTCTAGTATATCACAGTAATAAATCCATAGATCATACTGAATGGTTCAGTTTACAAATAAACATATTATTTAAAAACATCAAGATAAGTTTATTAATAAATACACAACAGAGTTGAATATTTTGCTCTGACCAGTGAAATTCAGAAATAAAACAGTAGACCAGTTGGGTGTGGTGGTGTACACCTATAATCCCAGTGGCTTTGGAGGCTGAGGCAGGAGGATCCTGAGTTCAAAGCCAGCCTCAGCAACTTAGCGAGGTTTTAAGCAACTCAGTAAGACTCTGTCTCTAAATAAAAAATACATCAAAGGGCTGGAGATATGACTCAGTGGGTTGAGTGCCCCTGGGTTCAATCCTTAGTACCAAAAAAAAAAAAAAAAAAAAAAAAAAGTAGATCAAAAAGGTTGGTATTGTTTTTACATTCAGCTATTTATACCAATTTAACTTTTTTAAACATAATTTTAAGAAATGAAATGTAAAATATACAAAATCTATACTTTTGCTCTTTAGAACGTTTGGTTATCATTCCCCACCCCTACCCCCAGTCGCTTGAGAACTAGTCTCATTTTTGTGCTAGGATTTTGTAAAAAAATATCTGAAATATTTCAGCACTTATACTAATGCTGCCATTTATAATTTAAAGCAGAAAGACAATGATTCTCATTAGAGGAAGA
Organism: Callospermophilus lateralis; assembly: GCF_048772815.1. Classification (NCBI taxonomy): domain Eukaryota; kingdom Metazoa; phylum Chordata; class Mammalia; order Rodentia; family Sciuridae; genus Callospermophilus; species Callospermophilus lateralis. The sequence continues at coordinate 198,875,714 of NC_135305.1, read as the reverse complement.
ATAGATCTATTTTTGATGAGCTTAAGTAAGTTGCTAATTCCTGCCAGGAGCAATGGTATGGGCACTGACAACGCATAAATATTAATGTCCTGAGAGGCCACGAAGCAACCGCAGAACTCACTGGGAGTAATGAGAAATAACACTGGTAATAAAACATGGATAAAATGAGGCAAAGGTTTTTAAATGCCAGGCTGAAGTGTTGACTTTGAACACCAGTAAATCAAAGTCATCTAGAGATGTTGGATATCAGTATAAAAACTCTCTGCCTCTCTTGAATATCATCCAACCCTCTGAGAGTGTCATGCTAAATGTTCAGAAGTGTAATAGAAATCATCGTTTCTTCTCTAATCTTTCTAAGCTCTAAACATAGGGCTCTGTGAAGATCTGTCTCTTTTATACATGACGTACCCTTCAGATATTTTCTACATTCACTGGATATGCTTGCCCTTAACCTGCTGCTATGATGTGGTCTTACTTGCTGACTGACAGCAGGTCAGCCATTTCAAAAGGTAATGATGCTATTATCTGTGTTCAACATAAACATTCAGAGTTATGAGAGCAGCACAGCGCCATGAAGCATAAAACTTGCATAACCATCTGTGTTTGGATGTGTCTATCCACAAGGGATCTTTCAGCTGTTCACCTCTCCCTCATCCCCTACCTCCATGGAAATTACAGAAGCACCGGCAAAAGGAAATTGAATCCATTCTGTAACAGCAAAGAGAAGTTTTTAAAGTAGTCACTGTTCCCAATCTTTTCAACGTCAACTGCACTAATGGCAGAAAAGGAATAAAATTGTAGGGGAAATATTCAGTGTAGTCTGACATAGGTTTCTAAAAACAGAAAGTGTCCTTGAACTTGTGATTTGTCTTTTTAAATGATGGTCATTTAAAGACATTACATGCACAATTAATATATCCCTTTTCCTGTTTACCTTTGAAATAATTTATATTGTTCTTCAATTACATTGTACCTTTGACTTTCTCTTAATTCTTTCTGGGAATCTTGACAAATTGCTGCGAATGTCCTATTGGCCTCATACTTGTGATTATTCCTCAGTACATATTGCAGGTCTCTTGTGGGGACTGAGGAAGCACGTGTGAGCTGGCACTGAGATGCTGGTTCTGACAGCAGCCCCTGGCCAAGACAATGTCAGGGTTTTAAATAGTGGGACATTGCAAAAAACACAAGTCAAAGTTTCTGCATTCTAATTCAGCCACTTTGAAAAGCAACTCTAGTCTCTGTCCCTCAGTTTTCCTGTCTGAGAATGCAACACTACTTTACCTGTAGAACTAAGGAGACTTTAATAGGATCAAGTAAAAAACAACACACTAAGTACAAGGCCAGCAGAGGTGTTCAGGGATGACCTTCTATCCTGTGCTGGGCCCATCTCTCTAACTCCTAATTTTATATTCTCTAGGGTGCTTGAGACTCTGGAACATCTATCAATCATCTTCTGGAGGCTGAGCCTTTTAAAAAAAAAAATCTTTGCTTCATAGCCTTGTGCCCAATTTGCTATAATAGAGAAGTTTCTTAGAAGTCGAGAAATTATTTAAAAATTCTTTGATGTGAGAACTACCAATATTATCTGTGTTTTAATACATGAACAGGTATGGTATACCTTTGATGCAATAAATTACTTTTTTACATTATAGGAAAAATAATGATAGTCATCTTGTTTTATAAGGATCTTCCCAGCAGAACTACTGTTGTTGCTATTGCTATCTCCTATTTATTTATATGCACATATGTGTGAAGTGACGAGGACCATGCAACATAGATGCCCATCCCTGAGAAAAGATGACTGGAAAGATTTTTGAGGAAGAGTAAAGTAAAGCCATCACTACTGAACTGAGCTGTGAAACCATGAGAAGCAGCACTTTGCAATGAGAATAGAAAATCCTCCACAGCATGGGAAGCATAACAGAATAAAATTTAAAAAAAAAAATTACCCTTGTAGGTTGAATTTAAAATATTCACCAACACCTCTGTTTCTTTACAAAGTAATTAAAATGCTACAAATTCTTCTTTGCTAATGCATACATGCAGAAAATAGAATGAAAAGGCTTTGAAAGGAGACATGTGTTTCAACAGATGAAAGTGAGATTAAGGTAGGAGGTCCTGCCATGTGCTCTGGTTCAATGCAGTTGCTGAGGAAAAAGGGCTAATATTTGAAATCTGCGGGAACCTTGGTCTTAGAAAACCAGACACTGGGTCTCACAGGCTATGAAATTGAATACCCAGATCCCAACAGGTGGATAGGCTGGGGTTGTGATGAGCTATTTAATCTTCTGTGTTTAGCACAGGAACCTAGGTAGCCTGCAGCAATAGATGGAGCCATTCAAAAACTAGCAAATGGAGATAACAGAGAAAAATCAGGGAAAAGGAGAAAAGAGAAAAGAGTCCAAAAGATAGGAAATGACATTTCCAGAAGAACTGCAAACACACACATACACACACACAGAAAAAAAAAAATCTATATCTTTGAAATCAAACATCTCATTGGCAAAAGTTAACCTAATGTTAAGAGGGGTAGAAAAGTTTTTTCTCTATTATTCCTTACCCCAAATGAAGCCTGTTGATAATGAGCTCAATGAGAGGAGCACTCCAGCTACAGTTATGGGCCTGGATCTATATGGCTCTTCTTCTTGAAAAGAACTCACATCGTGATGCAGAATTTGAACCTGCCTAACTGTGGTTAACTCAATCTGTTCATCTTTGTTTCTACCCCAGTCAAATTCATCCTACTTGGGAACAAAAATTGGTCTCCATCTTGCAATTTTAATGAGGTTATGAGGCTAAAATCTTCTTCTTCTTGTTGACCTTCTTCTTGATATATATTCTTTGTTTATCCCCCATGGATGCTGTTTTAGTTCTTGTATTTTCATTGTTAAGCAGATAGGATAATAAGAGTTATATAAATATATAACTTGCTGTTAGTCAATTATTGCATAAGCATTTTCCATGTTTAGTTTCCATATTTACTTGTGTTGTTTATAAACCTAGTACTCTGTTCCATCAAGTATTTATGCCAAAATTGACATAAACATTCACAATGGTCAAGATGATGAGCTGTCTCTAATTCATCACTAACACGAATAACTTGTGGAGAATGACGAAGATGGTGGAATAGAGGAAGTAGGTCTCCTGGCTGCTCTGTGGCATGATACCAAGAAAGTAGGCAGCTCCTATGAAATGTTGGTTAAAAAAAAAAAAAGAATGGGGCAGGGTGGGGGGGCACTTTACTAGGAATTAATACTGAACTTTCAAAGAAGAATGGGGACTTAGGAAGCTGGATATAATAAAATAAGGAAAAAAATCTCCCAAGCTACCACCATCACTGGTGCTAGCTAGAGCAGTCCCCCCTGATGAAAGTGGAGGGATAAAGAAATTAAAGAAACACACTTTTAGGTTATAGAGAAATCAGAGATCAAAGATATTGCCAGACTCACCTGAAAGGTGTGTCACATAATATCTGTGTGTGGAAAAGAAGCTGCATCTCTTCCAGGTGCCCTTAGAGGACAGAAGATGGAACCATTTTGCAGCCACAGTATGGGGGTCAGCAGCTGGGGAAGCTGATTTCTGGCAAACCCGAGCTGGGCCTGAAATACAGGCCTGGAAAAGCCATGCTGCATAACACAGAGCGTGCCTAAGTGACCAGGAGAAAATCAGATGTGGAGAGGGGTTTATATGGAGGAATATGAGTTGTAGAAAGCTCTGGGCTCCTCCTTCCCCCTTGAGTCCAGCAGCTCATAGCACCAGCTTCTTCCCTCCCAGCCAGGAATTTGAAAGGGTGCGGGTGGGGTGACTGAGCTTGGAGAGTCACTCAAGAGGCCAGAAAATGTGGGCTCTGTGTGTGACTAAGGGTGCAAAGGATTGGCTCCTCTACACATGAATGGAACCCAGGGGAGATCCCTGGGGTGTAGGCTTCCAACAGGGACCAGCAACTGCTGGGTCCTGGAGGTGTACTGATTTACATCTTCAGACCATTTGCATTCAACAAAGAACCTGGAGCTTACCTAGGTCTATAATCCACCTCCAGGAACTCCACCTATAGGATCACCTCTCACAGAACACTTCAGATGCTGCTGAGAAGGAAAGGCAAGAATTTATTGAACTACAATGGAAACAATTATTTAATTTTTTATCAAGAACTATTTTTTTTTTCTTTTCTCTTTTTAATTGTGAGCCGAATTGGTCATGGACACTTATACATATATTTTTTTTTTTCTCATTTCTAATGCTTTTTGGAGGCAGTTTTTTTCAGAGCTCATTTTTTTTTTTTTTTTTTTTTTTTTTTTGAGGACTAGAATGTTTGATTTGTGTATTTTGGCTTTGGTTTGTATTCTATTTTTTTTTAAGTTATTTTATATATATTTTTTCTCTCATTTATCTATTATCCTTGATTTTCTTTCACTGTTTTCTTCTGCTAACAGCCAATCTCTTTTGTTCTGTCTTTCACTCTTTCTTCAACTTTTAACTTTTGTTCTCTCTCCTCCTCCCTCATAATCATCACATCGTACATCTCTTCTGTTCTCACCCTGTTCACCATTTGAAATCGTAAACCTTTTGCAAACTTACTGTTTCTACTGTGGCCAATCCTTCCTCTCATCATTTCTGTTACTTGTGACAATTAACCTTGTAGACATCAAAGTAGGAATTATTTAATGCTGCATATTGTTTGTATTGATTGCTATAATTATTTTTCTCCCCCTAAACTTTCAGATACTGGAAACCAGCAGAGACACTATAAATCCACAGGGAAGCATTCTATTGCCTCAGATCCGTACTGTTAGGTGGGTAGACAAACAAAGAGCATGAAAAAGTAAAGGAGCAAACCACCCCAAGGAAACCAAAATACTTCAATTACAGAATCCATCCACAACACAGTGGAAGAAATGTCAGGAGTTTAGAAAGTTCATCTGATCTGCAAGGTAAAGGAAGGGGTAAGAAGTGAAATCAGAGAGAAAATATAAGAAGTGAAAAATCACTTCAATAAAAAGGTAGACAATCTGGAAAAAAAATCAAGTGGAAATTCTTGAAATAAATCAATAAACCAAATTAAAAATTAAATGAAATGCATCATCAGCAAACTAGACAACTTGGAAGATAGAGCTTCCAGCAATGAAAAAAATATGTAATCTTGAAAATAAAGTTGACCATGCAGAAAAGATGTTAAGAGACCATGTATAGAACTTCCAAGAAATATGGGATAACATGAAAAGGTCAAATATAAGATTTATCAGGATAGAAGATGGCTCGGAGATACATACAGAAGGAATGCACAATATTTTCAATGACATGATATCAGAAAATTTCCCAAACCTTAAGAATGAAATAAAAAACAAAATACAGAAGGCATACCAGACCCCAAACATACAAAATTACAACAGAGCCACACCAAGTCACATTATTATGAAAGTACCTAGCATATAGAATGGGGATAGAACTTTGAAGCTGCTAGAGAAAACAGGTCTGTTGAGAGCCACAGCCGAAGTGGCCCCAGCAAACTTCCAGCTGCCAGCAAACTTCCAGCTGCCAGCTGGTGATTGGCTCACAGCGGCCCCAGCAAACTTTTAGCTGCCAGCTGATTGGCTCCTCTGCGTTGATGCTCAATGGGCTGTTTCCCTGCCCTTTTAGACCACGGAGCTGCTCAATGGGGGACTTTTTTTGGCTCTGCCCACGTGACCCAGTCAATTGGCCTCAAGAGCAGGAGGAGTGGGGGAGGTTGAGAGGCTTGTGGGAAGCTGGTGGTGGCAGTTGGGCTCTGAGGGTTTTTCCTGAGGAGCTGTGTGGTGCGGTGTGTGTGTTCCAAAAATAAAGTTTGTTTCTTTTGACAAGTGGCTCCTGAATTGTGCCCAGCCAGACTGCCGCACAGGTCACATTTAGATCTAAACCAATTGAGATTGCAGATGATTTCTCAACCCAGACCCTGAAAGCTAGGAGGTCTTAGACTAATATGTATCAAACTCTGAAAGAAAATGGATACCAGCCTAGACATAAATTTCCTATGTTCATATGTGAATATATCACAGTGAATATCCACATTATGCACAACCACAAGAATGGGATCCTAATGAGGATAAGATACTCCATGTATATATATATCAAAGTATACTGTCATGTATATCTATAAAGAACAAATAAAAAAATGTAGCATTGAATAGAGAAATTTTAAAAATCTGATACTGCTTATATAACATATTTATATAAAAAGGGAAAGAGTGAAGTAAAAATGTAAATTTTCTTGGTGTTTACTATTAATTATTCCCCAAAATTCTATTAATCTACACTTCTTTGCAAGTGTCTGCCTATTTCACCAAACCCACTAATCTCATTACTCTTTTTCTTGTTAATTTACAAATGTTGTAATAATTTTATTGTAAATTCCAGTAGAAAATAAGGAAAGCAATTCTACATAATCATTCACTTTTTACTTCAACTTAGTGGAAACTACTTGCTTTCTTCAAAAACCAAATTCAATTCAGTAAATGTCCCAAGATCAGCCTTGCCAATTCTGAGAACCTCCATGTAGAAAGAGCTTTTACCACCTCTCTCTCCTGGTACTTATGAGAGACATCCTATCTTCCGAACAAACCTTAAGGACAAACTCACATAGTGCTTCTATTTCTCACAATTTCTAATGTTCTTTGAGGCATAGAGTAAGTGCACAGGGAACACTTGTTAAAGACTTTAAAAGAAATTGAACTAATTTAAGAAATAAATCCTAGGGAAGATTTTTTTCCCCCCAGAATTTTAGATTTTACCATTCTAATTATTTTTGATGTATCCAACCTATTGCTGTCACTCTGCCCCTGAATTTTTCTTAGTCTTGGGATGATGCAATTAGTCCCCCCCCACACACTTTTTTTTTTTTTTTTTTTTTGCCTCAGAAAAACGAATTAAGAATCAGAAAAAAAAAATCTATTAGGATGCTTTTTTTTTTTTCCTCTAATAGTCCATGAAGAGCTTTTCTCAGCCAGTGTGTAGGTCTTTTGTAATGAGACAGGATCAGAAATGAAATGAATGCCTTTTTTAGAATAATTAGCCAAGGTTATTATCATGAAAGGAAGAGTCAAAGTCATGTTAATGTCAGATTAGACTCTATGACACTAAGAATAAAATTATATTAATTCTGTTGAGGTAAGAAGTATTTAGCTAACTCAAGATAAATCGTCCACAGCCAATGTTAATATGGATATAAATACACTAAAATTAAAAAATGAAACCCGAGCCCACCATTTCCTTCAATACATTGACTTCTAATCACCGACCAAAGGGCACCAGGGACCATACTCTATGGAGCCCAAAATGAATGGGCAGGGGAAAGGCCTACTGATATGTGGCTGCCAGCTGAGTCAATCAAAGGTTATAAGATGCAAGAACTTAGGGCTAAACTTCATGATTATGTGTGTGGGTTGGAGTGTCCTGAAGGAGGCAGGGAAGGTGGGAAAACGAATTATCAGGGCTGAGAGGAAGGCCATGTGAGGAGAGATTGAAGGAAAAGAAGGAAATCTTTCTGCTCTTTCCTCTGAAGGACCAAAAAGGTTGAGTGTCCCCTCTCATTCAATACAGGGAAGAGATCCTAGGTAAAGTCTCAAATTGCCAACCCCATTCTGCTTTGGGATGACGACTTCAACACCTTGGTCACAGAACTGCTTAATCCCCACTGGAGTTGAGTTTTCAGTCCCAAAGTAACATGTAGGAAACACTACCCCCACCGGGCCATCATGTAATTCTGATGTCCTGTCCTTCCCCATCTGATGAAGGGGGAATGTTACAGGAAGCAGGGATTTCTCCAAGTTTGAAAATATCAAAAGGCGGTTTCATTGATCTTTGTCTTGTCCTTATCCAAAGATTAAAAGGAAACAAACAAAAATCCCCAACCAACAACAAACAACTAAATATAGAACTGAAAGCATGGACTATCATTCACAGGTTGTAATAACTGCTTGTTTTTGCACAATTTATATTTAACCTTTTTTTTATTTTCAAGAAACTCAGAAAGCAGAGGATATCCAGAACAAATTGTGACAATGTTGTTCAACACCTATGGTCTTATCTTTTATCCTCCCTAAGAGTACACACCTAAAATTTGGTATGTGTAATTTCATACTGATTATAAATATAAATATTAGTGAATTTACTAAAATTATTTATGGTTATATATTTAATATAAATATCATAAAATTTATATCATTGAAATAAGTCTATCTAGTCCTTTATAAGTATTGCATAGTATCCCAAAATAGAAACAGTGGAAATCTGGTTATTGGATTATACTCGCTCAGTTATAGTTCTTTTCTGCTTCTGATTATATAGATATTTACCTTGGCCATTCTATTGAAATTATTTATGGCAATATAACAAATTATGATCAACAAATTTTGAGTGGAAGTGACTTATGTTGTTTCTGGGATGAAACATTTGATTGCCTGCGAATGACTGCCTTACATTCTTTTCTTTCATTCATGCAAGCTTGAATTAATATGGAGATGCCACACTATCAAAGCAAACTACACAGATATTAGAGGATAGAAAGATGGCTAACCATTATGTCCAGGGACAAAACATGTGGTAGAACTTTGACTTGGAGGGACATGTACCTAGGGAGCCTACAACTCTAGGGAAAATTTAATTTAATTTGATGGTTAGCCAGATTTAATAGACAATGTTTGATGATTCTACAATGAGTATAAATAATGAACAAAATATCGATATTATTTACTATATATTTATTTTATAATGACACAAAAGATTTCTCAGGTTTCATAAAGACCTTTGATGAACAGTTGTTTTGAATGGCCCAACTAACCATGACCCCTCTTCAACTACTTCTATGTAGTTCCTTCCCACATTGACTCTGAACTTGTCCATGTGACTTTCTTTGACTGATGAGCATTAGTGACCACTAAGGAAATAGATACTTGATAAGTTCTTGAGTATGAAGATTTGTCCTTTGGATTCCTCTTGGAGTCCAGCTGTCATATTGGTAAGAACTCCAAGTTAGATGACCAAATGAATGAAGGTTACATGAAAAGACTTGGAGAAAAGGAGGGGCCCATATTGCATGGTCTGACCTCAGCTAAGCTAGAAGTTTGATTCCAACAAGGAGAATTATACAACTGAGACCAGTTAATTCACAGAAATAGGCAAAATAATATATCATTGTTTCAAGTTCTAAGTTTTAGTGTGGTTTACTACAGATGATTAAAAGAAGAACTGCATATATCTATCACCATTTATTTTATTCCACAGATTAACATGAAGATTAAATATCCATGCAGATTTTATTTTGACTAGTTGTATTTTTATCATCATACATTTTATATTATTAAAATTCATATACATAAAACATGATCTTAATATAAATGTTTTCTTTTCAAAAATCCTTAAGAATAGATTAAGAATAAATACAAAAAGTAAAATCACATATTAATTCTCAAATGAAAGGAAATACATTTTTGTTAGACTATAGCACATACAGAGGTTGAATAAAAGTCACCTCATTGTATAGTCATGTATACAAATAATTATGCAATTCTCTTTTTCTTTATTCATCTTGTGTTTTGTTATAATATCGTTCTTGTATGGGGATACAGCAGAACTTAATCTGAAATTAAAGGAGGTTAACTTAATTCTTTGTTGTACTAATTGGTTTTGTGTGTTCAGTATTGTTGTAAAGGTAAATATGACTACTTTGTAGTTTGTAAATTATATTTGCAAACAAAATGTATATATTTTGATTGCAAATATGTGTGTTTCAATTTTTTGAGAGAGGAAGTATATATATTTCCCATTGTTAAGTTTTCTGAGTTCAAGTTCTATTCTTTAAAAGTTATTACCTACATTTATTACCTTCCAATGAGAGTTCATTTGTTCAAAATTTCTCACTGTTTGCAGTTCCTTAAAACAATGAGCCCTTGTGGCAAAAATAGGTTATGCTCATGAATAATCCAATTAAGTAAAAAATAAAAAAAATAATATAAAGAGTTATTTTAGACTTATTTCAAACTAACTATGTTAGGTCTCTTCAATAGCATCCAATACCATTTTCTCTCTCTCTCTCTTTGCTCGATTTAAGCAGGATGTGATGACATTTAGAGACAGATTAGAGCAAGAATATCTTTTAGATCTAAGACAGCAGAAAAAGACTGACCACTTTCAGAGTTAGGGGACAGAAGGCCAGGTTTTAGTTATATATTTTGTAAGGAAAACAATGAACCTTCCAACAGCAGAACTACGATTATAGCCATGGTGAGCTGGGTAATGCTCTCCAAACCAGGTAAAGCATTCTCACATCTCTTGCTGAATTACCAGAAGTTTGGTTCTTCCTCTGACATGTTCCAGGATGCACACATCCACAGACACTGAGTGTTGGCTTACTAGGCTAAGGTCTCCCATGCCTGCTGCCTTTCCTTTGAATTATTAACCCAATAAACCAATGGACTCATTCTTTGATATTAGCTCTCATTGTGGTCTTTGTGTGCCTTGCTACCATGAAAGAACTAAAATGTGTGTCATTAAGTTCAGGGGACATCTTCCAGATCTCTTTATGTTAGGTCTGTCAATAGCATCCAATATCACTGACCATAATACCATTTGCATACCTTCTTCTCCCTTGGTTTGATGTTGTACTTTCTTATTTATTCTTTTACTTTTTTCTCCTTTGATTCCTCCTTCTTTATCTCCTTAGCCCATTTATTCTCGTCTGACTTTTAGAAAATGGCCATATGCTTGGATCGTGCTCTCTTTCCCTCAGAAATTCGATGCTCATTACTTTCTGCTGCAACCACTCTGTAGGAACGAGTTCCAACTGTTTATCACTAGTCCAGAGTCTTTGGGTGACTATATTCAACTGCACATAATATTTATTTGAACGTCTCCAGGACATCTCAAAAATCAGCATGTCCAGTTTGAACTTTGTGTCATGTCTCTACAATATCATCATCTTCTAATGAGTCCCATCTTAGTGAATGAACCCATAATCTATTTTATAATGAAAGCCAGAATTTTGAGAGATAAACTTAATAACTGCTTCTCCCATCCCTATTTCTAATTCTTACACATAGCTGATTTTACTCCCCAAACATATTTTTGTGTGTGTGTGTGTGTAGCCACTTTTATTAATCTCGGCGGCTACCACCTTCACCAAAGCTATTCTTCTTTCACTTGCATAGCAGTTTCCTCAAACTGCCCACCTTGCATGCATCCTTGTCCTTCAATCCATCCTCTGCAGAGTGATAGATACGATTATGTCACTTCCCCAACTAAATCACTGTGTGCTTTCCAATAGCTCTTCGAATAAGAATTCAAACATCCATGCCTTGTCAAAATGGTGTGGTGGTTAAGAGTAGGGCTTTGTATCCAGAAAATGCCATCAGCCAAAACCTAGTTTCTTTCCTTGTTACTGTACTCCTAGAACTAGTTATTAAGGTTTTGGTTTCTTAATCCATATTCACATCTTGGATTTTTATGAGAATGAATTAAGGTACTCTCAGTACCATCATTTTCGTTTTCTCTGGCCACATGATTCTTAGCTCTTCCAATGAACCATAGCCTTCTTTTTTTTTTTTTAACTTTAAAACCTTCATATACAATTCTCCTCCTGCCTAGAAATTCACTTTCTTTGCCTAACATTTCTCCATGCTTAATATTTTAGTTCACATTTTTTTCTTCCTTTGCACAAAACTTGCCTGAAACCTGGTAAAAATGATTCCCTTGACTTCTCCTGTGTACCCACCCTGTAGCAGCTGTCATTGGTGACTAACAATCTCATAACTATCCTCCTTCTCCAGAGAATTGACCTAGATGAGTGTCTCTCAAACTTTATAATGAATCAGAATCATCTGGAGGATTTGCTTACTCTCATATTTCTGCATTTCACTTCCAGAGTTTTTGACTTCATACATCTGGGGTGATCCCTGAGAACTGGAATTTCTAACAAGTTCCAGATGGTCCTGACGGTGTTAGTCTACAGATCACCTCCTGAGAACCACTGTCCTAGACAGAGCTAAGTCCTCCTTGACCAGGAGGTACAGCACTATGACCGATTGACAGAGAGCAAAGGATGACCCATTCCTACAAGTTGAGACCAACTATGAGGTACAATTCCTATTGCAGAGCTCCTCATAGTGACCAGCTAAGGACAGACTCCATCTGAGATGGTATCCTTGCCACATCATGGTCCATTATTACCCTTCTCTAGGAAGACATCTTCAGTAAAGCATGTACACATGGGTCTCTCTCTTAGGCTGCATTTCTGAGAAACTCAACTGAAGACTCCACACAAACACACACACAAGGCAGCCCTCTGCATCGATGGGCTCCACCTCTGTGGATTTGATTGATAGTGGGTTGAAAATACATGGGAGAATTTGCATCTGTACTGAACATACACAGAATATTTTTTTTGTCATTATCCCCCAAACAATACAGGATCATAAGTAATTACATAGCATTTACTTTACGTTATGTTGTAGATTGTAAGTGAACCAGAGGTAATATTAAAAATATAAGAGGATATTTGTAAGTTATATGCAAATATTATGTCATTTTGAGCATCTGTGGATTTTTGTACCCATGGAGGATCCTGGAACCAATTCCCTTTAGACATTGAGGGAAAATTATATATATATACAATATGGAAATACAGGAAAGTAAAAGGAGCACATATGTTGTTAACTTTTCCCAGGTAGAAATGCAAATTTCCTCAAAAGAGGATTTGTAGGAGTTTCTTAGGGAGAAGAAAGCATAGTTCTCCTTAAAGGCATAGGCACAGAAAAGATACATCCTACAAAAATCTTAAAAGTTTATCAGTATCATTTTTAACAAGCCTCAGAAGCCTGTTACCTGAGGCCTGAGAGAACTTGGAATTGCCCTATCTCTGAGGTACTAGGCTGTCATGTCATCTAATGAGACAATCTGTACTTTCCAGGACCTTCCACAGTAAGACTCTATAAATTCTGCATCAGGCAGAGTGTGGCGTTGTCTCTTAATGGCCCCAACAACTACCATTTCACTGTCTGGAATCTGCCAATAGGAGATAATGTTGATAAACTGCACAGCTTTCTGCCAACAATAAAACTAGAGAGCAAACGGAGTTTAAAGGCTGCAACTAACTTTTTGTTGTAAGCAAGGCCAGAGGACAGAGAACTAGAAGAATAAAGAGGCCTTAGTGGCCCGTTCTTTAGAAATGGGCTATGTCCCAGGTGCTCATCTCTCTTCAATCAGTGTCATCTTTGTAAATCAGAATTAATGGGCTCACCTCTCTTCCTTGAGCAGGTGGCAGTGCCCTCCTTGGTGGGCGGACGTTCCTGGAGTGGAGGATGGGGCCATCTGGTCTGCTGCCTGGGAATCAGGTTGAGGCTGAGGCTGGACCATGGGGCAATTAACAGGGCCCTCCACAGCAGCTCTGTGTGCGCTGGGGCACCTTTCGTCTGTCTCTTCCTCATGCCTGACACGACAGTATGCACTTGGCTACAATAACCATGAAGGGATGCGATGGACCAGGCCATCTGGTATGCTGGTAAAAATAACAACAAGGAGCTCTCTGCATAGGTAATCACACTAATCAAGAGTAAAATACCTGAGACCCTGAGTCCAGGTGAACGTACTTGTGGATTTACACATTTTTAACAACAGGGGGCGTTAGTTCCCTATGTTGTCTGTGATTTTTATTGTGCTTTGCTAAAAAAAAAAAAAAAAAAAAATCTTAATCCCATTCTGGTTTCATCAGGTAGTTCTGCAAGTGAAATTTGCATGTGGGTGCTGTTACCAGTACCTTTTATAGTCCTTGAGTAACTTAAATAAAGACAAATCTGATCGATAAAATTGCAGATTACTGTTCCCACATGACAGTGAGAGCAAGAATATTTGCCATCCCAGTTTAGCTTTCAATAGCTGCCCTGAACAAGGGTATAAAAAAAGGAAGCAAATTTCTTTTTTTTCTCTCTCTGAAACATTTCCCAATTCCTTCCCAATTTCTACTCTTCCTGAAGACAAGGAAATGCTTCACAGCCTGCATTGCACCCAGAGGAGGGAAAGTCATCTGGAAGCCCACGCCACTCAGGTTTTCTCTGTGGCCTCTCCTCTCAGAGCCATTTGTCCATCTAGCTTTCCCCCTCATCTTTCTGCTGCAACATCTGTAGCAAATCACATTCCAAAGTATATTAATCTTACATCTGAGAGAAAAATGACTCCAGGCCACAGAAACATGTTATCACCAGATACAAAAATGTAGAGCAGCCATGGTTACATTATCAAGTCCTGATCCTCGAATCCTGAATTCAGAACATCCTTAGGAAACATTCCAGAAGGTCTAAGAGGCCTACCTTGAAGAAAGCTCTGTATTTAGCAGTTCATGTTGAATGTGATCTTGGGGAAAGCTATTGAATACAAAAAGCCTCTCTTTTCACACTATTGTGTAAATAACTGGCACATTTTAAAAGTAATAAAACTTCAATGGAAGTGGAATCAAGCTCTAACGATGACCCCATCCAAGGAGATTGCATTTCTTTTTATTTTTCCTCTTTCGAAAATTTAGCTAAAGTCTTTGGTAAAAGACGATTATGCCCCAAGATGACTTAGTGAATGAAAGGAAAAACAGAAACATCTCTTCCTCAAAGGTCGTTATTTCTCCTCCCCCATCTTCCTCTCCAAAACCAAACCTTAATATTTTTCTCAGCATGCTAAACATAACTAAAATGTTTATCACAGTAACTTTCCTATCACCGTTTGAGGCAGTTTACAGAGGACAACTTGTATTTTATATTCACTAAATGTTATATATTGGCTATGAGCTCAACAAATTACATTCTAATTTAAAATTTTTTACACACAGCAATCCAGAATGATAAACAATAATTTCCTGCCCTTTGAGCAGGAAGTGTGGAGTCATTATGAAAAGTCTTATCTGAAAAAGGAGGAGCGGCTTCTGCAATGTCATAGATTTTTCTCTGCGAATCCTCTCTGAAACAAGTCATGGTAGTAAATGTCATGTTAAAAGAATATGCGGCTTGCTTTTAAGAAGTCTATTTTGGTTATTTTCTCTGAATTTCTTTCATGCTGTTTTTTTTATTATAAAAGAGTGCCTTGCTCTGTACTGAAGAGGGGACACCTCCCTTCCCCTTTCTGTTAATGGAACATCTTTCCATCGCCTTGGAAACAGCTGCAGGTGATGATTTGTGTGGGGCAAAGTAAATGTTCCCCATACACATTCCTCCCGGGCCTCTGAGTGGGGCTAGTGAACAGGACCTGCCATTATTTCCATCATTGGCAAGGGTCTCTTTACTGGAAAATAGAGAGCGTGTAGAATTTGTTGGGGGCGATTCTTCTTTCTTGAGAGGATGATAGCATGACTAAAATTATGGAAGCATAAAAGCTGCAGGTTTTCTATAATGGGCACTGCTCAGTATTATTAATAACCGTGCACCAGGCACTTTTATGTTGGCAAGTGGCTTCAATCATTTTTATCACGTAATAGCTGTAGAGGTTCAGTGAGCTCTTCAATCTCTTCGCAAGATTGGGTCCCAGTAACACATAGAATTTTAAAGCTGGGAGGAAATTCCCAAGGCTCATTCAAGAAATATTCTTGAATGATTAATTTGAGAAGTATTTTATACACACACACACACACACACACACACACAGCAGTGTGTATCAGTACAGGTATACCAGGGAGGTAAACACAAGCACCTTACTATCTCATTTAATCTTACAACAATCCTACAAGAAAGAGACTCTTATTTTAGCCTTTTCACAGATGAGGAAAATGAGGTGTAGAAAAGTTAAGGAAGGATCTAGGATCTTATTTGTGATAAGTTCTTTGTGAGGTAAGTGGCAGAGCTAGTGTCCAGTCTCAGAGCCCACACTCTGATGAGCAAACACCTGTACTAGGCAGGAGGATGTTCTGTGCTCTTGAACAGAGCTCTCCTCTCCTATGAGCCTTGACCCACAGGTCCAAACTCAGTGCTAGTGGTGGAAGCAAAAGATAGCCTCATGTGACCGCTAGATAGCTAGAGATGAGGACTCACACCTCTTCTCCAACCCCCTCCCAATTCAAACCCCTCCCCTCCCACCATGCATCCTCAGCATACAGAGATTAGTCATGGGGGGTGGGGAGGTGGTTAAAAAAAAAAAGGAAACACTAAAAAGAGCAACAGAAATCAATAAAGGTAGAAATCAACTAACCAGGACAACAGAAGAAGAAAAAAGGAGAAATGTTTAATAGTTACTTTGGGGAGACACTAATAAAGAAAGTTCTGATAATGTTGAAGAAAAAGAAAAATAATAGGAGCGAGAAATGAGATACAGACATTGATTTAGAAGGGATGAAGCATACACACACACACACACACACAAATACACATATGACTACATACAACTCACTGATCCATTTTTAAAATCTCACTGAAATAGTTGACATCTTTGCTAATATAAAATAACTATCAAAAATGACAAGAGGTAGAAGACCTTGAAAGACAAATATACATGAAAGAAAGAGGTCAAAAGTTTAATAGAATAAAGGATTTAAGGACCATTAAGCTCTCACTAGTTTACTAGTGAATTTTATTATGCCTTTAAAATACCTAAAATACTGTACATTATTATTTTTTGTGTTTTTCAGAATATGGGTGTGAACATGTATTTACACAGATATTGGGGGTGCTTTTAACTTGTCACAGATTATCTATACACTTAATAAAAACCATCATATTTAAAACAATCTCATTAGGTAGATACATTTTGATCTCCTTTCTTACAGATGGGGAATATGTAAAGTCAAATGACCAAGATAAGACAGTTAGTAATTAGTACAACTGGATTTCTAACCGGTATCGGTCAAATATAAGAGCCTATATTCTTGATGAATACTTTAGGTGGTTCCAGAAGATAAACTGTAACATTACTAAGTTTTATAAGATAAGCATAGTACTGTGCAATAATGTAACGGATGATTATCTCTAAAGAAAAAATACTTTGACTATTCTCATTTTCAAATATTGAAACAAAAACCTTAAACAAACTATTAACATATCAATTATGGCAACATGAATAGTATATCATTGTCATGTATTTTTATGTAAATATGTATATGTATTATGAAAATATGTCATGTATGTTTATGGAAATGTATGTTTGTGGAAATATATTTTAGGAAATATATTACATGAATGAATCAAAGAAGAAAAATCATGAATCATATCAATTAATGGCAAAAATGTTATTTATAAAAATTAACTTATAGTCTCATTTTAAAAATACTCATTATAATATCAGATTCTCAATGGTAAGATGTTAAAGAAATTTTTATTAAAAATAAGAACAAGTAAGGTATGAAAGTCTCCCCTGCATTTGTTTATACTGTTTTTAGAAGTTCTAGTAAATGTAATAAGAAAAAGATAGATATCTGAAAGTTGCAATGGAATTTTCCAGAGTTATTTACAGAAGCTCCATGTGAAAGTCTAAGAGAAGCAAGGTAATGATGATGAGAAATTTAAAGAACAATTCAGGACGTTTAATGGATAGAAAGTGCCATTAAAAGAATTTCATATCTGCCTGTGCTCATTATCCAAATGTTTACTAAGGCCATTTTTATAATCCATAGCACTGTTTAAATATTAGTTCTAGTTTCACAGGCCTTTTATTTTTTTGGTAGTGTTTATTGTCATTCTTTAAGGACCTTGGTTCATATTCCCTCTTGTTTTCTTAATTTCTGCCACACTAGAAAAACTCAAGACCCTGGCTATTTTAAGTGGACATTGGCAGAAATAATAATCATGTGTCCAGCTACCATGTCCTCCTTGGGAATGTAGAAAAAATATCATTAATTAGCCATGGAATCTTTTTCCTAGCCCAGATTTGGTCTCTGAATCTTTCTCAAAAGAACTGAAGGGCCGGGTTGTGGCTCAGTGGTAGAGCACTTGCCTAGCACCTGTGAGGCAGTGGGTTTGATCCTCAGCACCAAATAAATAAATAAATAAATAAATAAAGTTATAAAAAAAACTATTTTTAAAACTAACAAACAAACTCTTGTTAACTGATTGCCACCAGCTTAAGAACCATGAACATTATCTCCTTTCTAGTCCCATCTTTCTGGTGGATTTCCAATGGGGGAAAGGTGGTCTTGAGCATTCTATATCCCCCTCTAACTTGCTCCAAACTCAATTTTGTTGAGTCTTGTCAGAAAGGCCAATGACTATCATGTGCAATCTGTTGGAAAGTAAGTCCTTTTGGACATGGGATTAGCACGGATTGTGACAAATTGATTCAAAGGGAACACCAAACTTTACTCCTGAAATATCTGTAAACTGTAGCCTTAGAATGAAAAGTTTGACAGTTCTTTTATACCTAAACTGTCAAAGCAGTTATTGCACCAAATGTCTGTAGTTCACGGTAAAACAGTCATTTTCAGTTGGCAGCAATATCAAGAGCTCAACTCAGACATTTGGGAAGGCCCCAACCTGATGGAAGACAGTTAAAAAAGTACCAACTGGAAAACAAAACAAAATAAAAGGTAGAGTCTTACATGTACTCTGTGGTAAGAATTGGTGTAATTACATAAGAAAATAGCCTGGTTCGAATGACAAAGCATGTATGATTCAGACGACAAGGACACAAACTCATTATGTGTGTCTCAGGATAGAAGCATTAAACAACTGATAAAGAATTATGTGAGGCACCACGGAGTTAAAATACATTAACAATAAAGTAGATAGGTATCAACATGTTATCTCACAGTGTCCCAGTGTTTGCCTTCTTGAATAATAGACACATTCTGGAAGCTGGAACACAGCACTCACTGATTTAAATCCTGCAAGAGACTTCCATTTGCATAAGGAGATGCAAACTCTTTAGTACTATCCAGTGTTGAGGAATCTGACCCTGTCTTCTTCCACCCCCATGGACATCTTGCTTCTTCCTACCTCAGGGACTCACTGAAAGCATTTTGACCTCAGGACCCCACTGCAAATCCCTCCAGTCACATAGGCAGCAGCACAGTTCTATGTGTGTCCTTGAATAACCTTGGTTGGTTTTAGAGCACAGTCTTTCTCTGCTTCAGAATTGTGGCCTATGATTTTCTTTGTTCTAGAATGTTATTCCTCCACCCGTCCATCCTTTGCTTGGCAAATTTCTTTTTATCTGAATGTCCTAGCTGAGGTTTTACTTAGCAAGGCCAACTCCCAGTAATCCAACCCCTCTACCCAGTTCAGACCTTTCTTTATTGTCTCAGTGTTTTCTCTTCTTTGGTCTCACAATCCTAGTTTAAATGTCTAATGCCTGTTTATTTTGAGTTTCCACAACTTAATTTTGTGTCTTTTTGAGAGACAAGTCATGTTTTTTATTTTATATACCAAGTACCTAGCAAAGCCCTTATCAAATAGATCTAAACTTCATAAAACATGGAATGAATAAAAAGTGAAAGAAGACATAAAACTAAAGATAGTGACAGGCAGCATAATCAATAGTGTAGTAGAGATAAAGAGCAATATTTACAAGAATTCAGAAGAGTGAAAGGTCACTTCTCCGTGGAACAATGGAAAACACTTCATGAATTTGGTGATAACTGAGATATAAGAACAAATAATATTTGGACCATAAAAAATGTACAAATGTTGAAAGAACAAGAACTCCGGAATCCAACAGAGCTCTACATTTAAAATAAGCCGTGTGAATTTGAACAAATCCCTAAATGAGCCCCAGTTGTTTCAAATATGAAATTGAGGCTTTAAAGATTAAAGCAAATGAGATAACATTAGGAGACATTTATTCAGGTCCTGGCACAAAGTAGTAGCCATTATGAGATACCTACTAGCTATTATCCTTATTGCAGAGGTAATAGGGTTTTCTAGACCAGCTAGATCGACTGAATCAAGGAATGAGATGAGCAGGTGAAAGGGGGTAGATGGAGAGAAGAGGAATTGGATTTGACTGGAGCTGGAGTTGCCTGAAGAGAAGGAAAGACTTTGAAAAAAATCACATTCAGATTCCGGCCCCCCCCCTCCCCGGGATTATTGGGAAGTCATAAAAGGATATCAATTAAGACATGAAGTGATCAGAATAAGGTTCCAGGAGGGTTGATCTGGCAGCTCTGTTGGAAGAGTGTTTAGAGAAAGGAGAAACCACTTTGAGTTGCTATGGAAGTAACAGAAAAAATAGACCAGTCTGTGGGAATTTGGAAGAGATAACGTTTAGAAACAGTTTGCTGGAATGCTATTTATTAAGTGCTTTTACTTTTTTTTTTTTTTTTTTAAATACCAGCAATTGAACTCAAGGATGCATAGCCATTGAGCCACATCCCGAGTCCTTTATTTTCACTTTTGAGACAGGGTCTCACTAAGTGGCTTACAGCCTCCCTAAGCTGCTGAGGTTAGCTTCAAACTTACAATCCTCCTGCCTCAGTTTCTCAGGCCACTGGGATTATAGACATGTGTCACCAGCTCAGCTATTAAGTGTTTTTATTTATTTATTTAAATTAAATAGGCCTGAGGATTTGAGAACCTCAAGTCAAGCTGAACCTTTCTCGGGGCTAATTCATACTGAAGTGATTTGACACAGTCAACTAAAATGCATTAACAACTAAAGGACAATTTTTTCATGACTATTTTGTGAAAGATTTTTTGCAAAACTGGTGTGTATACTGGACAACTGTTGGTGATAGTCAGACTCTTACATATATTTTAGATAGATAGAAAGAGCACATTAATTACCTATGATAGTCAGCTTTCTGTTCCAGTAAAATAAACAAAACAAAATACCTGAGATAACCACTTTTTATAATAAAGAGAGAAGGTTTATTTTGGTTGACAGTTTGGGAGGTTTCAGAACCTCATCTATTGACCTCATTGTGTTGGGCCTGTGGCAGTATATCATGGTAGGTGTGTGTGTGTCAGCTTTTCTTCACTGTGTCCAAAATACTCAGCAAGAACAACTGAGAGTAGGAAAAGTTGATTTTGGCTCAGTTTCAAAGGTTCCCTCTCTGGTCAGCTGACTTCCTTGCTCTAGGTCTATGATGAGGGAGAGAATCTTGGCCAAAGGGTGCAGGGATGGCAAAGGAAAGCATTTTGCCTCATGGTGACTGGGAAGCAGGGGAGGAAAGCCACCAAGAAGATGAACCCTTCCAGAGAGTGACCCATCTCCCCGAGCCACACTGCAACCTACCTACAGTTACCGCATGGTCCATTCAAACAAGGATGGACTGATGGTTGACAGATCTCATCATGTATCATCTCACCTCTGAACAGTCCTGCATTACACGGGAGCTTTTGAGGGACACCTCTATATCCAAACCATAGCAGTAGGAGTGCATGACAGACCCAAACTGCTCAGCTCATGACAGGGTAACAAAGAAAGAGGAAGAGGGAAAGACAAGAATCCCATGATCTCCTCAAAGACATGCCTCCAATGACCTAAATCCTCCAATGAGACATCACAGCTCTGGGGTTCAGTCACTTCCCATTAGTGCCACCTTGGGGACCAAGCCTTTAACACATGGACCATGGACCTTTAACACATGGATCATGGACCTTTAACACTTGTCCAAAACATGGCACTACTGAAAACAGGAAATAGGATGAAAGAAGAGTGTGAGAGATCCATAGATCCAATATGGTGCTACCTTCCTCTCACACATAAATTCCTATCTGTATGTCCATGTATATGTATATGTATATCTCTATGTGCATCTATTTTTCTCTATATTGCTAAAATTGTCACTAGAATTTTAATAATTATAGCCTATAACACACAGTGCTACAGGAAATTCTGATAATGTGTATGCATGTGTGCCTGGGTTTATCAGATTCCAAAAAGCCTGATCTGTAGCTCAAACCATGAGATTTTAATCATAGCACCTCATCCTCCATTCATACTCAGACAAACAAGTGAATAAGTATCTGCTGAACAACAACAACAAAATCAGTAAATTAAGCTTTGGTCCCTACTTCCAATTCTAAGAATTTATTGTAAATGAGAAAATTCAAAAATATAAGGAATAAAAGTTTAGAATTTTAAAACTTCAGAGAACTATAAGATTAATTTATAATAGCCATAACCTGGTAAAAGCCTAAAGGCATTATCATCAATTAAGGGTTAGTAAAATTATGGCATGGTCACTTAAGTGAAAACAATATAGTCTTTAATAAATGATACTTATAGAATTTATAATAATGTATGTTAACTCTGAAAGAAAAGGCTACGTATAAGATTTTCTATGCAGAATTAGTATAAGTAAAATAAAGTAACAAAAAATTAAGTAGTAGAAAAAATCTAGAAAATAATCCATTTCATGTTGACAATGGTTTTCTTTAGGAGATGAACCTGAGTATAATTAGTTGTTATATTTTATATCTCCCAATTTTCTGAAACCTCATTAATAAGCATGAATTATTTTATCCTGAGAATATCTTCTTTACAAATCTGGGTCATCAACAAAAAACTGCAAATGTCTCAAGTTTACATGACCACCAAGAAAACACTTATATTTGAGTGTGCTCACAGCTCTGAGGTTCATTTTGAAGAACCAGACCTTCAAATTTCTGTGACATTCTTGTGGTATAGTTTATGGGAGGACCGGTGAGAGAACTTTTTCCTGGTTACAAAGCATTGAAAATTCTGGGTTAACACAGCCTGGGGGAATTTTTTTTTTAATGTAGTGCTTTAGAGGGCATTTGATATTTTGTAAACTTATTTGACTACTGGACTTATTTATGACATTTAAAAAACATTTCCAAGTCTTTCTTACCCTAGCCAACTTTCTTATGGGTCATAATAGTAATGCAATCCAACATAACCATTTGTGGAGTCCTTATTACATTACATATAGAGAATAATGGTGAGGATTTTGCATGCATAACCATTTTTGAAACTTGCAACAATTCTATCAGTCAGATGTCATTACCATCCTATCATGTAGATGAGGCTGGAAATTTTGCTCAATTCCAAAAAGTAAGTACAAAACAGTATCCTGAATCGAGATCCTACTTCCCATCTGACAGAACAATGATGTTCTAACATGCTGCTCAGTTCCCAAAAGCAAGTACAAAGACAGGATCCCGAATCCAGATCCTACTTCTCATATGACAGAACAATGATGTTCTGACACACTAATAAAAGTATCATTTAAAAAATATTCCAGATGAAGATTCCCTGGGTGCTTTGCCCCCCTCCTACAGACTCACATTGTTGTGATCCACAAAAGAACAGAATTTTAATGACTTTAACTTACAACGAAGCCAGGTCACATCTTTAATCTTCAAAGCAAATGTGTAAACCAAAGAATATTTCCTACATTAATTTATTCTCTATGTTTGAAGTGGAAAAGGGATTTGAATACCTTTGGAGATAATGTGATTTGTGCTCTGGATAGGAAATGCCTTATCAATCATTTAAACATTTTCCTATAGCTCTCTTCTAGATGTTTGTTGCCAGGATAGAATGAATAAATGTAAGTACAATCTGAATATAATGGCTTTTGTATCACAGTGAAAGACACATGTGTCTTTGTGGCAGAAAGGAAAGGTAGTTTTAACCCTTCCAAAGCAGCGGAGAGAAGCCTGCCAGCTCTGACTGGTTGTCATTTCTGTGTCATTGCACTTCATGGGTGTGTAAGTCTTAATCTGTAAGATTAAACATGTTTCAGTTTAGCATAGTAGCATAACGGCAATTTTTTAAAAAAAAAATTCTACTTCAATGAAAACTCATTTTAACTCCCCTAAACAGTTTGTTCTGAATAGATAGCACTGCTTCACAAAGAAAGGCACAGTTTGAGCTTTCAGATTTTTAGTGAAAGCAGTTTATTCTGAAACCAAACAATGTAATGACCCGGTAGAATCTACTCAATAGACGACTAGAGATGTACCATAATACCAATGTGGGAAGGCCTGGCTTGAGCCTGTTCTATGAATATTCTCTTTATGATCAATTGGGATAGGTCATATAATTTCATCAGAAATGTATTAAGGGTGAACATAGACCCAGGTAGTAAAAAGATAAAGGAAAGAGTTTGCACAGAGTTGGAGCCAAGTAGACCTGGACCATCTTCCTGCTCCATGGGCATCTCTTGAACAATAGTTGAAGGTTTTGTTTCTTCATGTATGATGTTAAGAATTATGTAAATTAGATTGAATATGATTATGTATATGAAATCAGTGGCACATTGTTAGGTACACAGTAAATACAAAATTTTTGTGCATCTTCACAAATGCCTCTAATCTTCAATTATGGAATGGGTGGCGTGGGTGACAGAGAAAACTGAAAGCTAGGTTGCCACTTCTTCCAGAGCAAGGCTTAGCATTCTGGTGAATCTCCTTTACTCTCAAGGCACAGTGAGACTTCATCAGCCCTTAACCAGACTTAATGGGTAGTTGTTTGGCACCTTTAGCAGGTTTGCATATAAGGGAAAAGAAAAAGAAAAAGGAGTAAAGTGGGAAAGATGATAAAGAGAAGAGGTAATAACTTAAGAGACAGGAAAGGAGATGTGAATGTGGATGAAAAAAAGGAAATATATCAAACCAAGCAGATCTGGAAAGCCAAGGAAAAGGGTCTTCCCAGGCTACCCTGTAAGACACACAGCTGAATGCACAACAGGGGTCGCCTGTCCTGTGTTCTTCAGCCTCAACTCAGTGATTAATAGGCATTGATGCAAATGGATATTATTGGTGGATGGACATTTTTAGTGAAAGTTCAGGGAAGATTTTTTTTTGTAATTGTTTTCTTTTTTATTTTTCTCCAGATTCCACATAAACATAAATAAGTTGGTTTTTCCAGGCATAAATTCAAGAAGCAGAAATCATTTAGGAAAATGTTTTCAACAAAACTTGATTTTCTATTCAGGATCACATTAAGCAACCCCTTAGAGATTTCCTAGCTCTTCCTTGCTGAGGTTAAAATTTATGTGTTTATTTAGCAGTACTAGGGATTGAACCAAGGGTGCTCTACCACTAGCTTTTTTTTTTTTTTTTTTTAACTTTCAGACAAAGTCTCACTAAGTTGCAGAGGCTAGTCTCAAACTTGCAATCCTCCTGCCTCAGACTCCCAAGTGGGATTACATGTGAGTGTCACTGTACCCAGCATAAAACCTTTAGAGTTTTTAAAAAGCAGTAGCAAAATTTGAGATCCCATATTACCTGAGGAGGAAAGAACCCTAAGCAAAGGATCCATCCAAGTTCAGGCTTCATGGACATGACCTTCATGATGATTCTCCTTCTCAGAGCAGTTTCCCTTTTATAAACATCAAAGTGATTGACAGTGAAGGCTTCCAAAAAAAAATAAATAAAAAGATCATTTTATCATTTTCCTTTTTATTAGGGGTCACTGAAAGGTTTCTTCTATCCTTCATCAGAAATATTACAAAGTAATAGACAGAAGTTTTATCACATTTTGTTAAATATAAAGATTGAAGAATATATTCCATTTTCCTTTCTAAAGATACATTGATGTCTCCTCTGGGCATGGAACCAACTGGGTTCTCTTGGGTCATGCTCTTCTAGTGACAGTATTAAGATGTATGAGTTCACAGATGAGAGAAGCAGTGTCATGCAAGGTTTTGATTATTGAGAGATGATGCTTCATATTTTAAGTTTCAATTTAAACTCAGAATGCAAATCACAAATTGTTCATAACAATGTAAAGAACCAATGGACTGTGAGACAGAAGTCTGGATTCACACCCAGAGCTCCATGAGTCTGCCGTGTGACCTCTGGTAAGTCACTTAATGTGTCTGCCTGTGTCTCATCTTTCCAGAGTTACATGGAATATAAATATGAGTTTGAAAAGATTAAGGAGGGATATAAAATATTTGACTATAAAGAGTCTGGAGATTTTTTAAATCGATAAAACTTTAGCTACTCAAGAATTCAGATACTGTCAAATTTATATGAAAGAGTGAAATGAGTTTTATTTTAAAATGTCAGTATTTATGATACATTTAAATTTAAACGTGTCATTAAACAGCAAGTATACAAATCCACCATCATTTTTCAAAATTATTTTAAGGGTTGAGAAAACACAAACTTGGAAGATCATGGGTGTATGTTCTTCATTTACTGAGTTAGAAACTGAAAAGTTAGTTTTGGGGTGCAGCCATCATTGGAATGACATGAAGTATATGAAACTACTATAATATGCTGGCCATGGTGATGTACCCCTGCTGTCCCAGCTCCTCAGAAAGCCAGTGCAGGAGGTTGGCTTGAGCCCACAAGTTTGAGATCACTCTGGGCAACACAGAGATACCCCATCTCAAAACCAACCAACCAACCAAAGTCTTCTAGTATTTTTATTAAAAGTTAATATAAGTTATCATTAGCATCTATAAATGAACATTTCCTTGTAAGAACTGACATGAATTTATATGAAATGGCAAATTCAGTCATGAGTCTCAGATACAGAAGAGCGAAACCAAAAATTTAGAGTCAAACACCTCTCAAAAAAAAAAAAAAGTTTGACAAAAACATTGTACATTCCACAGATTTAAAGCGATCATTTGGCTTCATATTCTGCAAACTGCAGAGGAGATCAAATTATGCAACCTTTTCAAGCTCCACATGAATGATTTGGTTCTCTTTTCTTGTCAGCTTCATTCTCAAACTTATATATTAATGACAATCTAAAAATTGATGAATCATGGGTCACAGCATAATTGCCTTATCACTGGTAACAGGAAAAGTGTTTTGAACAACAGGATTTTTGAGGGGTTGTTGATGAGTCACTGTTTGACATCACCTCCATCTCGACAGAGATTTCTATTTCTTAATATCTCAAAGGTGAACACATTCCAAGTGGAAAAGAATGACAGCCATAAGGTCACACAGAGGGTAACTACTGCACTTTTCCAGGTCTGTCTCAAACGTAAGGAGGTTTGACTGCACTGGTAAAGAGGAAGATGGAAAATAGACGTCTAGCTCTTTATGGTGTAAAGCAGAATCTAAATATGTTCACTAAAGGAAAGAGTTTCATTTCCCTCCCTATAATTATGAAACTTTTAAAATGTTATTCACATATGGAATGAATAAAGTAAAAAAAAATACCCATATCTCAAAAAGGACAGTGGCATGGCCAAATTTTCTTTATACTGATTTTCTTTCTTTCTTCACTTGAATCAATGATGATGTTACTTACCTGGTTCTCTGTTTTGTAGTTTAGGAAGTTTTTCACTTTTTTTAAATTGATCTGCATAATAAAAAGGTCCACGTAGCTCTAGTTTTTGAGATGAGAAAACACAACATTAGAGAGGCAGACAAATTTTTCTCAAGGATACGTAACTAGTAGATTTAAGACCTGGTCTATAATTACTAAATTCAGGAATTTTCTATCAGAACAGAGTGCCCACTTTCAAAATGAGAAATACAAACCTGCTGCCCTAAAGCCCAGTTTCTTCACAAGATTTTTCAGTCTCTCCTGCTCTGGTTCTATACCTAAGATTGTCAATCATATTACGGCCTCAATGTAAAGTATGAGAGGGAAATGAGATCTCTGTAGTCAGATTTTAAGAACTAGAGCAATGTTATCAGAATGGCTTTGATATTTGTTTAGTCTTTTGGAAAGCACTTAAAATTTTACTGTGAACTCAGTTAAGTTAAAATATTTAGGAAATTAGTTCACCTGTTGTCATCCTTTAAAAAATAAAAGCATTCAATAATAGTAGGGATTTTGTTTTACACTCACCGTTTTCTACTTTCCTCCTATATTTAGTGACGTCACTTCCTTATATTGTCAATGAATTACTTTTAACTATGAGGAAATGGCCAGACCTTCTGGTTGCTATTTTAAGTCAGTGACAGATCAAGAATGCTTGCTGCCACTGAGAATCTAGGAAACAGGCAGAGTAGCAGCAAAGCCACCAATTCCCAGGCTTTCAATAACTGGGAAGCAAACATGTCATTTTCTTCAGGAAATATTCCTAACCCCTAATGTGCATGGCACTAAGCAAACTACCAGGGATTAGTATTTTAGGGGGGGGGAAATAATAATAATCATAATTTCAATGTTTGTGCTCTCTTGTAGCACCCATCCTCATTCCCAGATCGAATCCTTTCAAGTCACCTGATGTTGTAATATTTAAACTTGAAGGATAGACATATCTAACTGAGAATGGTAATGGGAAAAAGTGACCAGGATTGGCAAATTATGTTTTATCCATATTGCTAATCACTCTTTGACAAGCAGGTGCAATTGGGACTTGAAAAGAAACGTGGTACCCCAGTCACGTGGCTCAGACTCCATGCAAAGGTAAGTTTTTTCTCTCTGATGGGACAAGAAAGAATGAAGGAGGCAGAGACAGAGAGGCAAGGGCATGGTAGTGATTTGCTAAGATAAAAAAAATCAAACAGGCACTCATTGAAATGCTACGCTGTTTTCCTAATCAAATATCACTAGAACTTTAAGAAAAATCCGTCATTAAAATGCTCATGACAAATTAGTCAGAGTCTTTCAACAATAGGGAGGAAGAGAGCAGAAAGAAGAAAAAGGAAAGGGCGTCACTATAAAATTAACGTTCAAAGATCATCAAAACAGACATGCCAAAATTCGCCATTTCACTTCACCTAGAGGAAGTGACTCACGTTTCATAAATATGTTCAGTTATCACAAGTGAATAAAGGTCTTTAAAAAATGTTTGCGGTGGAAATGCTAGCCATTTTGAGGGAATCGTTATCCTTTGTACATATTATCAGTTACCACCCTGTATCTCATAAACATGTATAAGTAAAATAATCGTAATTAATTTTTTCAGAGAAATTGACCATCCCACTGTGCACTTTGGTTTTCCTCACTTCTAAAATGAGAACACCTTGAACATCATTGCATTGACTAAATAAAGATAAGTCTGCACAGTGAGGGGTACACAAGGAGAAATCACCAAGTGTTTGGTAACCTCCTTTTCCCTGTTACCACTAAAACCAGCTGCCATAGCCTCAAATCCCATATCATCCACATTTTCTATTTTATTTGAAAGTAATCTCCGGGGGCTGGGGTTGAGGCTCAGTGGTGGAGCGATTGCCTTGCATGTGTGGGGCTGGATTCAATCCTCAGCACCACATAAATAAATACAATAAAAGTATATGTCCACCTACCACTAAAAAAATTTTTTTTGAGAAACAAAAAAAGACATTAATCCCTGGAGAACATAATTCTCTTTTGATAGTTCTTCCCTCCCTTCCCTCCCTGTGTTTTGTTCTGCAGTTTTCCCTGCAGCTTCCAAAGCCTAAACGGGTACCTTCTCCTTTTTTTTGCTCAGAAAAAGCCTAGGAACATTGGAAAGAAAGATCCACAGCCATAAGACCAAGAAAAACAACAACATCAACAGAAAACCCCACAAACAAAAAGCCTACCCTAGAAAGTCCCAGAACAACATACTCATGCCCCCCCTCCAAAGGATCACCTATCAGACTTTGATTGGCAGACAGCTCTTTAACATTTTCTCTACATTATACCCATCTATGGTAAATTGTATCAAACACTTTCAAAGTAGTATTCAATTGTCCCTTTTAATTACCAAACACTAAAACATTATAAGTGATTATGTAGATCAAAAATTAGGATGTATGAATGAGATCAGAGATTTGATACAATAACATTTCAGGAAAGAAACCTGTGACAATCTTGTTTTCCCTTGTACCACGATCAAAATTAATGTTCGGTTACATATAGAGTTTGGATGAGAAAAAAATATACATATAAAATAAATAAAATTTAAAACTATAGAGCTTTGTCTCTGGATCCAGGAAGAATGAGCTTCAAATTCTAAGTTTGCCATTTACTAGTTAAGAAAAGGAAAAGAAAAATCTTTAACATTCTGTTTCCCAGTGATCTCATTCCAATATTGCAGATACTTAATTACCCCCCTTTATGAGACATACTGTGAACTCTAAATCAAAGAGTTGTGCCAAGTGGACACTATACATCCAGGAATGTGATAATTTTTTAATGAAGATTAGCTCACATAGGATTTCACTCTATCCCAAACTTAATGTAGAAGCCTACAAGGTCTTGAGTATAAGAATGGAAATTAAGTAGACTTTTTAAAATTTATTTTTTAATTTGTTATAATTAGTTATACATGATAATAGAATACATTTTGATACATTGTATACCAATGGAGCACAACTTCTCATTCCTCTGGCTGTACATGGTGCAGAGTCACATCACTAGTGTATTCATACATGTATATAGGGTAATAATGTCTGTCTCATTCCACTGTCCTTCCCATCTCCACAGCATCCCCCCCTTCCTCCCTTCTGCAAATTTCCTTCATTCTTCCATACCCCACCGCCCTCTATGGATCAGTACCCACTTATCAGAGAAAACATTCCATCTTTAGTTTTTGGGGATTGGCTTATTTCACTTAGCATGATATTTTCTACTTCCATCCATTTACCTGCAAATGACATAATTTCCTCCTATTCCTCCTCCTCCTTCTTCTTCTCCTTTTTCTTTTGGTGGTGCTGGGAATTGAATCCAGGGCCTTGTGTATGTGAAGCAAGCACTCTACCAACTGAGCTATATCCCCAGCCCAATTTCATTCTTCTTTAAGTAATATTCCATTATGTATATATACTACATTTTTCTTTATCCATTCATCTGTTGAAGGTTGGTTGAAGGTTGGTTCCATTGTTTAGCTCTTGTGAGTTGAGCTGCTTAAACCCCTTGAATACATACCCTTTCCCCTTCCCGTGAATTACCTGATGCCATACTTGATTTTTGCCATCCTATTCAGACTTTCAACCACTGTAATATTTCTCTACCTCTTTGGGTAGATGGGTTCTGATTGAGTTAATAAAACAGTTTCCATTTCTCCCATACATTCATTTATAGTCTGCTGTGCTCCTATTTGATTCTGGGCATTTATCAAATCACGTGTGTGTGTGTGTGTGTGTGTGTGTGTGTGTGTACCAATACTTATTAGTTATTCACACAAATCAATTTGTCAAAGGTTCTGAAGAATGTCTTAAGCATACCTAAAAGGTTTCAAAACCAGGCCAAGACAGAAGATAGAAATAACTTTTATTTGGCAATATAGAATAACAACCATTTAGAAACCATAAAGGATCTGGGTGGTCATGTTGTCCAACCACATTTTCAGCTGAGGAAACCAAGGTTCTAGGATACAGAATAGCTTGCTCTGTCTGTAGTAATCATAACCAGAACCAGGATTTTGAAATTTAGAGTCCTTTTACTTAATATGAATGAAAGAGAAAGGAATAAAACTAAGCAGTATTTATGATGTGTATCTTCAAATGTCTTTAAGATCATTAAAAATTTGACCCTGCTATCCCACTCCTCGGTTTATACCCCAAAGACTTAAAATCAGCACACTGCAGTGACGCAGCCACATCAATGTTTATAGCAGCTCAATTCACAATAGCTAAACTATGGAATCAACCTAGATGCCCTTCAGCACATGAATGGATAAAGGAAATGTGGTACATATGCATAATGGACTATTACTCAGCCTTACAGAAAGATGAAATTATGGCATTTGCAGGTAAATTGATGGAGCTGGAGAATATCATGTTAAGTGAAGTAAGCCAAACCCAAAAAACCAAAGGCTAATGTTTTTTTTTTTTTTTTCTGATAAGTGGATGCTGATCCACAATAGGGGGTGGGTAGGGAAGAATGAAGAAACTTTGGATTGTGCATAGAATGGGAGGGAAGTGTGGCGGGGAAAGGACAGTGGAATAAGATGGACATTATTACTCTCTATACAGGTATGATTACAGACTGGTGTGACTGCACCATGCACAGCCAGAGAAATGAGGAGTTGTGCTCCATTTATGTACCATGTGTCAAAATGCATTCTACTGTCATGTATGACTAATTAGAACAAATAAAAAAAATTAAAAATGTTCTAAGACAGCTGTTTGGGATTCTTAGATCAGTGCCAAGGTCTTGAGAATGGACTCCTAAAAAAGATAGCATGTTGTAGAGTGAAATGATTTCATGCATTGAAGTTCAGAGGCCTAGCACTGTTTGCCTTTATGTGATTTTTAAGAAAGAGTCACAGGGTGCTATGGTTTGGTGTGATTTACTCGGAGCATTGTTATATTGGAACTTGGGCTCTAGTGTGGTGATGTTGGAATGTGGCAAGGCCTTGAAGAGACAAGGTTCAGCCCTAGAAATTGGGGGGCGCTGTCCTGGAGGGAAAGTAGAGGTATTTTAATTAGTTATTTTTATTTAAGGTGATTCTATGGACCCCTGAGCTAGTTCTGTTGAAACAAGTTGTTATAAGAGGGAGAAGAATCCCTGAATTGCTCTCTGGCTTCCTATCTTTCAATGTGATTCTTCCCTCCCACAAACACTCCTACCTTTGTGGGGCCCAAAGTCATGAGGTGCTATAGCCAAGGTGGCCCTTTCCAGAACTGGTGTTATGCTATTTGAATTTTGAGCCTTCCAAACTGTGAGCTAAATAAATGTGTCTTTAAAATAAGTACTCAGACTCGGGTGTATTGTTATAGTAATACAAAATGGACTGATGAACAAGATTTCTGTTTTGTCCTACCACGAGGAATACTAATAGTACCCACCTTGTACAATTCGTTTAGAAAATCCATGAGAAAATGCAGGGTAAGTGTTTGATCTAGTACCTATAACTAGCATGCTTTTAATAATTGTTTCTTCCCTTACACTGCTTGGAATGAAGATAACATAATGAATTAATTCTTCCTTCAGTGTTTGTTCCAACATCCACATCCACCTAACTTGGAGTTTATCCACTGAGTTTCCACCCTAGTGAGACCAGAGACTAGGCACATCACCTGAGTTTACATCTTTATGCAAACGAGCCATGAGCAATGGGATTTAAATCTGGGAAGTCTTTATGCCTCAGGCAGGAGTCCACACCAGTCTTCCTTTATATATTCAAGTATTTATAGACTTATGTTTACCTTTGCTTCTCTAAGAGGGAGAGAGAGATTGAGGAGAAGAGAAGCTAGGATAAACAATTCAATTGGTACAGGTGGTAAACAAAATATGTATTTGGAGCACGTACTCTCTAATTTTACTTTTTTAAGAAAAATTTATTTGTTTTAATTAGTTATGCATGACAGTAGAATACATTTAGGCCCTTTGATATAGCACACATAGCTAGGATATAATTTCTCATTTTCTGAATGTACATGTTTCAGAATTATATCGGTCATGTAGTCACACATATACCTACAATAATAAATGTCTGTTTCATTCTACTATCTTTCCTATCCCCACATCCACCATGGTACTTAAAATAGATATTCTCCCCATTTCCCAGAAAGGTGAAATACACAACCAAAATAGATTAGAGCTGGAATTAAAATCCAGGTCTGATTCCTAAATCCATATATTTTTTACTATACCCAACACATTATTAACATAAGCAAACCACGATCGAAAATAATCTGAAAACAAAGGGATATTAACTTTCACCTGGTTTTGAGTTTATGCAAAAATAACTTGGGAGAGAGCATTTTCAGTTACAGCCCAGCATAAAGAATAAAGAAAAAGTCACTTGCATTAATCATATTAACTGGCTATTTATTTCAGCCCTACTTAATAATTGGTGGTTTGGTTTCAACTAGACGTAAGGTTAACTGAGACAGATATTTAACATCTAGGGAGGTTTATTAGTATAAGAAAGAAGGAAAAGAAATATATAGGAGCAAAGAGTAGGTGTTTTTTTTTTTTCAGTTCATTTTATAATCTTGAAGTATTCCGAAATATTTTAAAGAACCATTAATTCGAATACTCAACATTTCTTTCAGGGAACCCTGATTGAGTCTTGACTTATTTGCTCAGATGTTTGTAACAAAAGGATCATTATGTTCTTGCCTTCTGTGTCACAATTTCCACATAATGGCTGTTTTATTTTGAATGAGTTGATAAGGTAGCTTTCACAGGAATATCACTAATATACTTAAAAGCACCTTTCACAGCTCGAGAACAATGCCTCCACTTCAGTCATCCTCGCCCCTCGGCATCCGCCCCCAATTCAGCTTTCACTGTTAGCATTCCTAATGGCAGCCTTCCTCAACTCTGCCCATGAACTTAAAGTAAAGGAGAATTTATGTCAGAATGTTCTGCTGACATAATGTACGTCCCAGGAGAGATGCAATTTACAAGGTGGGAAAGGAATGCATGAAGAAAAAGGAAGAGAACAGGGCTGCCAACATTCTGAGCTTCATGCACCACAGTCAAACCTCTTGAACTCACCTTACTGAGTCTCTGTGTCCATCTTCCTCCTCAATCTCTTACCAGTTCTGCCAGCACAGGCATTCAAGAAAGACTTCTATAAATCCCTACCCACCCTGGGAAGAACCCAGATGGCCATGGACCATCTGTGTGTGTGTAAATGAGATTTCAGAATTACAGAGGATCAAATGGTGCTCTGAGAGTAACAGCAGGTTCCTTTTGGGAAACTTAAAACAGGGAAGGTCTCCATGGTGAGGGAGCAGTAGAGACAATTACCACTGTACACTTATTTAATGAGGCCGGAGTTATTTTTAATATTCCTTAATGGAAAACATCAACAACCTAGACATGAAATTGAAAAATCTTTAAGGCCTATATGAGACAAACTTTAAAGCAATTATCCATCATAAAAATTTGACTTGAACAAATGGAAAGGTAGAATGTCCTTGGTTAGGAGCATTGGAGGGATATCAGTTCTTCATAAGTCAATTTATAAATTTAATGGGATCCCCCCCAAAATGCATAATTCTCTCTTTTTTTTTAACCTAGACATTCTGAAGACAGTATTATCCTTGAAGATAAGAATAACTAGAAAAATTCTAAGAAAGAAGAGCAATTCGGGGAAAAAAAATCTATCACATTTTAATGCCTCCAGAATTAAATCAGTATCATATTGGCTCAGAAATGAATGTACAAAATCAATCAAACAAAAAGTAAAGCTCTCTGCTCGTACTAGACAAAGGTGCCAAAAACATTCACTGGAGAAAATATAAACTATTCAACAAATGGTTATGTAGCAAAGTGCAGTTAAATCTCTGTCCTTCATCCTACACAAAAATCAACTCAAAGTGGATCAAAGACTTAGGCACTAGAACAGAGACCCTGCACCTAATAGAAGACAAAGTAGGCCCAAATCTTCATCATGTCAGCTCAGGATCTAACTTCATCAACAAGACCCCTGAAGTGCAAGAAGTAAAATCAAGAATCAATAAATGGTTTGGATTCAAACTAAAAAGCTTCTTCTCCGCAAAGGAAACTATCATGTGAGGAGAGAAAATCCTTACCACATGCGCCTACTAGATTGGGAGAAAATTCTTACCACATGCACCTCAGATAAAGCATTAATCACTGGGATATATAAGGAACTCAAAAAACTTAACACCCCACCCCTCAAAAAAAGATAATGCAATCAATAAATGGGCTAAGGAACTGAACACTCACTTCACAGAAGAAGAAATACAACTGATTGATAAATATATGAAGAAATATTCAACATCTCTAGCAATTAGAGAAATACAAATTAAAACGACAATGATTTCATCTCATTCCAGTCAAAATGACAATCATCAAGAATAAAATCAACAATAAATGTTGGTGAGAATGTGGTGAAAAAGGTACACTCATACATTGCTGGTGGGACTGCAATATGTATGGAGATTCCTCAGAAAACTTGGAATGGAACCATCATTTGACCTAGCTTTCCCACTTCTCGTTTTATACCCAAGGGACTTAAAATCGGCATACTTCAGTGATGCAACCATGTCAATGTTTATAGCAGCTCAATTCATAATAGCTAAACTATGTAACCAACCTAGGTGTCCTTCAATAGATGAATGGATAAAGAAATTGTGGTATATATATTCAATGGAATATTACCCAGCTTTAAAGAAGAATGAAATTTTGGCATTTGCTGATAAATGGATGGAGTTGAAGAATATTATGCTAAGCAAAATAAGTCAATCCCCCAAACCAAAGGCTGAATGTTTTCTATAATATGCAAATACTAACTCACAATAAATCGGGGGGGGGGGGCGGTGGGAGACAGCACTAGAGAAGAATAGCGTCACCTTAGATTAAGTAGAGGGGAGTGAAGGGAGAAGAGAGGAGTTTATATAGGGAGAGGAAAGATGGTAGAATGAAACAGACATTATTACTTTATGTGTATATATGACTGCATGACCAATGTGATTCTACAACTTGTACAATCAAAAAAATGAGAGAGAAATTATATCCCATCTATACATGATATTTCAAAGTGCATAAATGCATTCTACTGTCATGTATAACTAATTAAAACAAATTAAAACATTTTAAAGTAAAGCTCTGAAATAAATACAAGGGCATAGAGAATCTTAATACACAGCAAAGAAAAAATAAAAGTTAGTCAAGAGTAGACAGGCTTTTTAATAAATGATTTTGATTTAATGGGTAGCTATTAGAAAAAAATAAATTTTTATATACCAAAAGTTCCAAATAGTTGAGAGAATTGAATATTTTTTAAAAGCTAGCAAAGTAGTAGAAGATAATGAAAGAATTTCATTGTAAAATGAAATAGGGAAATGTTTCTATGATTTAAAAATTTGGAGGATATAGAAGAAAACATTGGCAATTACATTACAAACCATTTATAACCTAAAAGCATTGACAAAGTCAAAAGAAAAATAAGAAGACTGGGAAAATCTATATAGATCTGTACAAAAGAAAAACAAGCTTAAAAATTCTAACACATAAAGGATGAAAATTATAAATTTATATAGGAAGTTCACAGAAAAATAATTTAGGATGGCCCAAAAATATATGAAATAATGTTGTTATTGATGAAAAACCTGTGAACTTTAGTGCCCTAGCACATTCCAGAAGTCCTAAATCTATTAAAATTTTAAATTGTTGGACTCGGGATGTAACTAAGTGGGATGTGCTTTTTCTGCATGCATGAGACCCTGGGTTAAATAAGTACTGAAAAAAAGAATGTATGCATATATAAAGCAACCCTGGTACCAAATTGAACCAGGAATTTAACCCTGGGATAAAGCCACATCCCCAGCCTTTTTTATTTTTATATTTTTATTTTTGAGACAGGGTCTCACTAAATTCTTTAGGGCCTGTCTGTAGCGGTGAACACATACCCTTAGCCTTGCGCGATGGAAGTGTGGAACTGGCTTCTGCCGCATGTGAAAGCAGGTGAATCTCACCTCTGGAGGCAGGGGAATGACACTCTGGGAGTGGGCGTCACCCAATGGGACTGGGCGACACCCCCCTGCTTCATTTGGGTGCAACTTTCTCAGTGTCTTCCCCTTAATAAAGAGGGTCTCAGGCATGCCCTCTCTCTCTTTCCAATGGACCCTTAAGGTTCAGAACCGTCCCTGATTCCTGCAAGCTAAAGGTAGTTCTCTGTGTTGCGTGCTTCCTTCCCCGTTTTCTTAGTTATTGATGTAGCCAGCTCTTGTGAACCCAGCTCAGGTCCCCTGGCCAGCTAGCTGGCAATAAGGGCCTGCATAATTTGCAGAGATTGGCCTTGAACTTGAATTTGTAATCTTCATGTCTCAGCCTCCTAATTTGCTGGGATTACAGATGTTTGCCACCACACTTGGCTCTGAATAAAAAAAAAAAAAAAATTAAAAACATTTCAAAAAGAAAACTGTTTAGCCCAGATGGTTTTACTGATCGATTATACCAAATATTAAAGAATTAAGTGATAAGATTTCTACAAAATTTCTTCCATAAAATAAAAGAGAGAACAGTTCCTAAATCATTCTTTGAGTCAGCATTACCATAACACTAAAACTAATGATATCATTAGAAAATTACAAATCAATTTTTCTTTTGCATGCAAACACAAAAATCCTAAACAAAATATCAGCAAATCAAATTAAGTAACATCTAAAAAGGGTCATTATTACAACCAAGTGAGATCCATTCCAGGAAGGCAAGACTATTTCAAACTCAAACCTTTCATTTGACATTATTAACAGGCTTAATAAGAAAATAACATAATTTCAATAGTAACAGAAAAAATTTAAACCAAATTCAACAACTTCATCATCATCATCATCAACAACAACAATAGTAAACTCTCAGCAAACTAGAAATAGAAAGTGCCATCCTTGGCCTCATAGAAAGTGCCAAGCATGGCCTCATGCTTATTGATAATCACATGACACTGTTCTCCACATCATTAGTCATTAGGAAAATGCAAATGAAAACCACCTTGAGAACCACTTCATGACAACTGGGAGGGCTACATTAGACAGATGCTCATGGGTGTTGGCAAACATGTGAAGATAGGGGAAGACTCAGACGCTGATGATTGGCATGTATAATGGAATAGACACTTTGGCAAACAGTTTGACATTTCCTCAAAATGTTAAACATAGAGTTATCATAAGACCCAACATTACACTTCTGGGCTTATACCCAAGAGAGAACCTATGTCCACACAAAAGCTTGTCCATGAATGCTCTCAACAGCATTATTCTAATAGCCAACGAGTGAATAAATCAAATGCACACTCTACAGTGGATATGAGTTTTACCAGAATTTTGGTTCACTAAAAAGTAAGCAAGAGTATTTGCTTTTCCATATAGGAGAAATTAGTAAGAAAACATAACAGAATAAAACATCCCATCACAACTACCACCATGATGATAAAATATATAATGAGAAAATTTTTAAATGCTTCTTTCCTTGAATGTTTTAATATTTAAAGAGATATTTGTTCCTAATAAGCTAATATATAAAGATGTGAAATGTTTCATTTTCAAAGCCTATTTGTTTTTTAAGGAACCAATTTTAAGCTATGTTTGGAATTAAAATGCAAAAAGAACATAGAAAAATTCCAAGTAAAGTTCTTAAAAATAAAGAGGAAGGACCAGTCCAACTGAATTTTAAAACATAGGAATAGACAATAATCGAAGTAAATTGAACCCAATGAATAGTCTAGAAAATAGATCTAAACATAAGTAAAAATTTCATGATAGAGATAGAATTTTATGTCATTTGAGACAAAAAAAGCAATCCTGTAAGATCAAAAATTTAGATACTAACTTAATTTTGGTACTGGGAATTGAATCCAGGGGCACTTCACCACTGAGTCATATCCCTTGTTCTTTTAGTTTGTATTTTGAGATAGGATCTCACTAAGTTGCTAAGGGCTTTGCTAGTTGCTGATTCTGGCCTTGAACTCATGATTCTCCTACTCAGCCTCCTGAGCCTCTGGGATTACAGGTAAGTGCCACCACGCTGTGCCTACTTGATTTTTTATCTTAAAATAATTCCCAGGTACTGGGCACCAATTTATAGATATACTGACAACAAAATTATAAAAGTTTTAGAAGCAAACATGATCATTTTTTATAATAATATTGCAGCTGGGGATGCCTTTATAAGAACCGCAAAATACTCAGAGCACTCAAGGATAAAAATGATATATATGCACATTAAAATGTACTACAAAAAGTCAAACCAATTTTTAAAATATTTGATTATAAGTAGCAAAGAACTAATTGTCTCATAAAAAGAACTCTAGTTAATGGGAAAAAGATCCATAACCTAATACAAAACAGAAAGTCAAATGCCATTTATCATTAAAACAAGTTTATCTTAAATCCCCTCAAATGTAATTGAAATCCACATTAAGGGTTCTTTTCACCCGTGGGATTTGGTGACTCATCAGGTCAAAACCACTTTTCTCTTTAGAAACAAGTGGTCACATGTTCCTCCCCGTCACCCAGAAGGCACAAGACCTGTATTAATCAGGTGCTGGCTCTTAGAACATTATCTCTTGAGTTGAGGCCACAGGGTGATAAGAAAAGTTTGAGATTGTTTCATCCTAGGGCAACTGCAGAATGGTTGGTTGTGCCATAAGCTCTTTCTAAGGTTGCTGCTGCCCAGCACTCTGAGTATGGGTTCTGCAATCTTCAAACTCCTCTCCCTGGTTCCTTCATCTGCCTGAGGCATTAATGGACCATCAAAGAATTTTGTTGCTTAAGATAACCAGGTTTGGCCACTCTGGAAAACAGTATGGAGATTCCTCAGAAATCTTGGAATGGAGCCACCATTTGACCCAGTTATCCCACTCCTCACCATATACTTAAAGGACTTAAAATCAGCCTAATATAGTGATGCAGCCACATCAATTTTATAGCAATTTAATTCACAATATCTAAGGTATGGAACCAAACTAGAATCCCTTCAACAGAAGAATGGATAAAGAAAATGTGGTATATTTACACAATGGAATATTACTCAGCCATAAAGAAGAATAAAATTATAACATTTGGCCAGTAAATGGATGGAACTGGAGACTATCATGCTAAGTGAAACAAGTCAATGCCCAATATGCAGATGTTAACACATAATGGGGTGAGGGGAGAAAAGAAGTTGACTGGATTAGACAAAAGGGAATGAAGGGAAGGGCAGGGCAATGGGAATACTAAAGGCAGTAGCATGAATCGAACACAACTTTTCTATTTCAGATGTGAATACATGACCAGTGTAACTCCACATCATGTATAACCACAAGAATGGGAAGTTATACTCCAAATATGTATAATATGTTAAAGACCCTTGACTGTCATGAACACCTAGAAAAAGCAAATTAAAAAATACTCTAAAAAAAGATAACCAGGTTTGTGTCTTTTTTTTTTTTGCTAGAAACCAAGACTTAGGATAGATACATGTATAATTGCGTATGTGCAAAGTTGAATGTACGAGACTGTTTACTGAAATTTTGTGTATAATAGTTTGAATTTTAAATAAAAGCTCATTTTCCATCAGTTTAAAATTATGTAATAAAAGGAAAAATAAGAGAAAAGATAAGATATTATTTTCTAAAGGAAGTAAAAGACAGTTTTGGAAAAAAATCAAACTTGAAGATTAATGCAATAGCATTTATTTAGGAGGTTGGCAAAAATAGTGGGACTAACCCAAGATTTTGAGCCAGAAGAGCTAAAATTTGAAACCCTAGAGTTTATTAATTATTCAGCGGCTTGAAGACAGACTCACAATCACTCATAATCCTCAGATTGTAAATTAGAAATGAGAAAACTCAACCTCTTTGTGATGAGCCATGTACTTCACTTTTCCCCTGAAGGCAAGTTAATAACAATGTATTTTCTCCTTAAAAATTACATTTTTCTAATCAGAACTACATTTTTACCTGGAAGTGATATTACCATAGTCCACAACAAAAATTTCAAATGATAGAGGGTTCCTTGGATTGGGGGACTGATCAAAATAAAAAGATATAAACAGGAGTTAGCATTGGCACACAACTGTTCTTGAGAATAGTTTGCACATGCTTGTAACTGGGAGTCCATCACAGCAAGAGCCTGTCCAGAGGCTGGGGGCAGTGGAGATTTTTACTTAGAGGGTGTTTTTTTTTTTTAATATTTTTATAGTTGTTGATGGACCTGTACCTTATTTACTTACTTATATGTGGTGCTGAGGATCGAACCCAGTGCCTCATGCATGCCAGGCAAGCACTCTACCACTGAGCCACAATCCCAGCCCTCAGAGTGTGTTTTATTCAGCTTTTTTGCTGCTGAAACTAAAAGACGGGACACAAAGAATTTCAGAGGAGGAAGACTTTATTTGGGGCAGCTCACATGATATCAGAAAGGAGGGGGGGGAGGGAGGGAGGGAGAGACAGAGAGAAAGAGAGAGAGAGAGAGAATGAGAATATGGATGCACTCACCAGATACAAAATGTATATCCCCAAGGCACACCCCCTGTGACCCACCTCTTCCAGCCACATCCTAATCGCCTTAGTTACCACTCTGTTAAAACCCTACTTGGGGATTAATTCACTGATTGGGTTAAGAGTCTCATAACCCCAATTTCTCCTCAAAACCCTTTTGCATTGTCTCACCCGTGAGCTTTTGGGGGACACTTCACATCCAGACCATAATAGAAGGGTAGAAGGACAAGGGAACTCCTGGGGAGAGGAAGATCAGAGAGGGAATGTACCTGTCCCGATGATGTCTGCTCTGCAGCAGGACAGGGTCCATATGGCCCAGGGATTATTTTATCTATGGTTAGCAGATGTTTACAGGGTATGCAAAGCAGGCAGGCTCTATTTAAATGACATACAAGGTTGCCTTTTGGACTATATTTAAAACAATGTGATGGGTCACCATTTAAGTTTGGTGTCATGGTGAAGACATGAAGAAGTTGGGTCCAAAACCCAGCAGGCAGCATCGGCTCATTTCTACAGCACAGGTTTTAGAGGGATGGTATGTTTTACCTGTATAAAAGTAAGACAGTATTAGAGTCCTTTATTGTGTAGCTTTTGTGTTCATTGGTGATTTAGAAGACCGAAAGACCAGTTAGCTAAAACAATTGGAAATATTTTCTGTAAAAAAGCCAATAAGCATTGGAAGTTGGACAAGGTCCCAGCCCAAGACCACTGAAGCATACAAAGTGTGATGCCTACTCTCAGGGCATTTCTCAGTCTGCGATTTATCATTGCAACTCACACACGCACACACACACACACACACACACACACAAGCTGTAAGGTGAATGTCTTGATGGTTATTTCATGTGGCATCTTGGACTTCTGCTGCAATGTGCCATGATGTCAGAACTTCCATACCTGCTCACTCAGCTTCTATGTATTTTTAAGTATCACAAATGAGAAATTTGAAAACCTCCTCCTTGTTTATCTGCATCCTTAAACACAAGGTGAAGAAACTAACTAGCATCAAGTAAAATTTCTAGAGTCTTTCAATTATACCAATTGAAGGTGATTCTCTTGGCACAAAAAGAACAGGAAAAGTCATTGCAAAAGAAGGTAGAGCTAGGGGTTGGGGATGTGGCTCAGTCATACAGTGCTTGCCTAGCATGTGTGAGGTACTGGGTTCAATTCTCAGCACCACATAAAAATAAATAAATAAAATAAAGGTATTGTGTCCATCTATAACTAAAATAAAAATTTTAAAAAAGCTAGTCAAGAGTATCAGTTCTCGTCCCTTGAGATACCATGTCCTATCCTCAAAACAAAGTTTCTTAAATTTACCCTGGTTTTATTTGAATATTAAACTTTATTTCTTAGTTCATTTCCTAATCCTATACCTGATTTTTAATAGCTCAGCTTTCATAAGGGCATTTTACTTCCAAATTCACTCTATCTTTAAGTAATATTGAAGATCACTTATTATTTCAGGAGCCTTTTTAGGCACGTATTATTTTCATATACTTAACATTCTATTTTAAATTTAAATACCTTGTGTAAGTGGCAATAATTAAAGAAAAGTTTTACTCTGAAAAAGTTTTCATTCCTTTGAGCCCTGATTACATGAGTTGGCCCATTCTGTAGATTTGCAAACCAAAAAAAAAAAAAAAAAAAACCAGATGTACCAAACGTTTAAAATGGCTTCCTGGTTAATTTCAAATACAGTAACTACAAGTCACGGCTGCTCTAAAAGTTTCACGTAGGTGATAATTTTCTGTGCAGGGTGTTAAAAACTGCTTTATAATAGCAACTCCCACAAAGCCTCTTCAGTTATATGGGTTTGGTAGTGTTTTATTTTAAACACCCTTTTGACAGGTGTATTATGTAGTTATTATATTTTTTCATGCATAGAACATTCTTGACATTCACTTCACTTGTAGTTTTGTATTAGAAAAATAAAAAGTTCAGACAAAAATCATCTTCTTGGCTGAATGACAATGAAAGGGAAGTCCATTTTGTGATGATTCTCGGTATCACTGACCTGAAGTAAAACAAACCCCGGCTTCGTTCAGACAGCTTTTCATTCATTCAGGCACCTACAGGCTCATTCGTTTGTTCTGCAGCCATTTCGTACTTGTCTATCAAACCACGTAGTCTTGTGCCACATTGGGAATACATAAAAACAAAGCCTTATTTTGTGACTGGAAAAAAGCACATCTTCTATAGGAAGCAGTAATGCAAACGAGGGATTACTACAAAGTAGCTGGGACCCATGGAGAAATAGCATAGAGCCAAGTGTTGGGGATCCTTGTGAGCCAGGAAAAGCCTCACATTTAGGGTGTTTTGGGTCAGGAATGTCACCACTCACCAGGTCTGGTGCAGAGAACATCATTTCAGACTGAACCAATTGCCTGTGCAAAGGCAGGGGGCAAGGAAGGACCTGGGGAGTTTGAGACACTTGAAATGGCCCAGTCTAGCTGAAGAAAACAGTGAAGGTAGGCCAAGGGTTGCATCTGAATGATGCCCTGGTTACTGGTGAGGAGTGCTGCTCCCTCACATGTTGAAGTATAACATTAGAGAAGCACGCCGAGGCAAGCATATCAAGCAGGGTTTATTTAAAAAGGGGTAACATAGGCTTCTCCCAGGAGGGAGAAGGGGACCATCGCTGGGATCCTGGGATCCCAGGGAGAGAGATAGTTCGCCTTTTTTCTATGTCCTAGGTTCTTGATAAGGGTGGAAGAAGGGCTCTGGAGGAATTAACATTGCAGTCTCTCGAAGGGCAGTCTCCAACTTCCCAGACTCACTCAAATTGGCCTCCTTGATCTGACCTGACTCAATTTACCTATCTATACTGACTGCCTGTCTAATTCTGGCCTCATGAAGATAAGTGATGTCTGGACCATGGAAGACTGTGTGCCTGTGAAGCCGGTCAGGTTCCAGGGCTGCAGAGGCAGAAGGAAACCAAGAGTGTATAGAGTCTTTCCATGGCTCTTGGGGCTCTTGTTATACATCTATAGTCATTCTTACAGCCCTGTTTCCTCCCCTGTTTCGTGAAGAAAGCAAACTTGCTTCCCCTCACCCCCCAGCACCCCTGCACTTATACTCTTTCTCGGTTTTTCTTTCTGTCGCCTCTGGGCTTGCTCCCACACCTTTTTCAAATCTCTGCTCCACGCACCTCCTTAGAGAGTTGTGCCTGTGTAAGCTAGGAGCATCTGTTACCTAGTAGCCATTGATGATTTTTTAAAAATTTCTTTTGGTTGTGCTTAGCATTG
Source organism: Callospermophilus lateralis (assembly GCF_048772815.1). Lineage (NCBI taxonomy): Eukaryota > Metazoa > Chordata > Mammalia > Rodentia > Sciuridae > Callospermophilus > Callospermophilus lateralis. The sequence goes on along the minus strand of NC_135305.1, from coordinate 198,830,831 downwards.
CTGAAAATTATGTAAGATATTATCATTTATTTTTAATTTTCTTATTCTTCACTGAAGTTTGACCCTATTGGGGCACAGCCTTTGAGTTTTTGCTGCCATAGCACCAGTAACAAACAGCCATTGGCATGCGTATAGAGATGAAATTTTACTGATTGCCAAACACAAGGAAGGGATATATTTTATATGCATGTAGTTCTTACAGAATCCACCAGAAACAAGTGTGCCATACAACAGCAAAGTGGAAAAAGTCATTGAGTGCTGTCCTTGACCTCATCTCATGCTAACTTCAACCAGGAGAGGGGTTGAAGAAGGGCTTTTTACTGACACAAAGTAATAAGGTCTGAAGAAACAACTCTCTGTGCCTGAGAACTTCTGGATTGAGGACGTGCACCTTTTCCCCCACCATCTTCTTTCCAAGGGTGACAGCCCTCAAAATAGGACAAGATTCGATAAGCAAGTGGTTTGCCAACTAATTTCTTTCCCTTGGTACTTTGTTGAGTTTGGTCTGAAATTAACAAAGGTATTGCTATCAGAAGATCTGACTCTGGCCATCCTAGAACAGCACATATTTCCATATCACCAGTCAATCTTATCTCTCTAATGGCTATAGCAAAATCCTTTGCTCCAATAACATGTCAAACTTACTCCCTAGTGCAGACAGTTTGCCTTAATCAAAGTGTCCATCACAGAGGAAGAAATGGTTGTTCAGGCCTGTGTAGAGTACTACTGATTCAGCCCCCTGACTTTCCTGAGGTGTAATTGACATAAAAGTTGCATATATTCAAGATATGCAAACTTTTTCACATATGCATATATTGTAAAATTATCACCACAATCAAGCTAGCAAACATATCCAGCACCCCATATAGCAACCTTGTGTGTGTGTGTGTGTGTGTGTGTGTATGTGTGTTGAGAACACTTAAGATCTACTCTCTGCAAATTTCAAGTACATAATATATTATGTAATTATTAACTATAATTACTTCACTACTTATTATTGAAAGTTTGAACCCTTTGATCCAAGACTCCTCCACTTCTCCCACCTCCACCCTTTGACTCTCTGCATCTGATTCTTATATCTGGCCAATTTCTGATTTCTAATGTCTTCGAGACTAGCAAGTGCACCAGTTGCTAAGTAAAGCAGAACTGCTTTGCTCCCAACACTGCTGCATACTAGCTATATGACCTTGTGCTTAATCATTTCATTCACCTCATTTGTGAAATGGGCAAGAGCAGAGGTGAATCATAATAATACCTAATACATGGAATTATTTCAAAAATTTGATGACATAGCACATGTGCACATCCTTACGGTTATCCCCAAGACATAGTAAGAATTGAGAGAAGGTTGGAGGTTAGGGAATTATTAGGTCTTTTCACTAGTGGTTTTAACCAGAGGAATAAATCATTAGACATTGCTAAATAAATAAGGACTTGGCAAAACCTCGGAGCACCTGTTGCCTGCCTTTCCGTTCCATGAAGGACCATCCATGAAGGAAAATAGGCTACTCAAGAGGATGAGGGCTGAGTGCCAGAGGTGTCATACCTCATTCTGCAAGGTTGTTAAACTGAATTCTGCATATATACACAGTCTATATTCTTAAATAGGTTTATTTCCAAAATCCCTTCCAAGTTTGTCCCAAATCCCTCAGGACCCTTTCCATGTGTTGCTGTTCCTGACAACCTCTCATTAGCTTCTGCAGATGTAGAACATACTTTCTTGCTCCCATAGGTACATAAAAGGGACTGTCAGACCCTTTCACTCAGCTCAGAATCTGAACATTAGTTTCTGCATATTTTCTGCTGCAAGAACTTTGACAAAACCAGTGGTAAAACAAGCCACCAATATTTTTCTATTATTTGAATTAAAGGATGTTTCTAGCAGGTCCAGGGATAGAATCGATGTTCAGCTGACTTGTAAACACCGGTTTATAGTGGAAATAAATTACTGCACAAGATAAATAGTAAATACGATTTCCTGGATTTCCTGACCTTATCCCCACCAATGTTGAGCACAAAACTCCCCATAGAGAGATCTTAAACTTCCCTCTCTCTTACCATTTCCTCTGCTCCTTTCAGAAGGAGAAAGAAAGGAAGAGGGAGAGAGAGGGAATGAACACCAGCTTTGCACTGTTCTGATTAAAGCTGTCTCCCCCATTGTGACTCCGGTTGCACCAAGCCTTGTGGTTCTGCCTGCCCCATCTTCCGTCTTCTGTGACACCCATAGAGAATGATTTGGTGGTCCAGGGGAGAAGCGGTGCCTCCTATTCTGTTAAAGCAATCAGTGAAATGAATGAATAATGAGCAAGAGCGCATTAGTGACACTGGTGCTTAATGAGCTCCATCATCTTTTCTGCATATCCTTAATTTCCACAGCTTGCTAAATAAAAGTTTATTTATGTTCTTTAGTGCAAGATAATTTCCACAGATGAGCTTTAATAAAGTGAAAAGAGGTGCGGGGAGAAGCACTACAGGAAACTAATGAAGGCAAAAATGAAAAATAGGGAAAATAATACATTTTTATTAGGGATCCCTACTAAGAAACTCCTGAGAATGAGAACAATTCACCCTCACTAAAAAGAAATATTACTTAATGTTGATGCATTCTTTCTTGATCATGGGAGGTAGGTACCCTAGCTACAGGGCACTTAAAAAATAGCTGATTAATGTCATTGATATTTGTTCCTCTGCTCTACACATCAGCTGCAACTCTGTCTTTCAAGATCACTGCTCTCCAGCCCACAAGTTGTGCATGCTTTGGCATCGCCTTCTGGATTACCTTCCCACATTCCCACACCCCTGCATCTGAAAGGGGCATCTTTTGTCTGCTGTGGACAGAGGAGCATTGTGTGTGTTCCATGCTGCCACAGGACCCAGATCTATGCAGAGCTTCTCTGATGGAACACAGTAAAGTGTTGAGATAATGGAGTGGATTTGTTCCTGAATGGAGTAAAAAGACCTGAGCGTGGTGCTGAAAAGAAGGTCGTTGGCTGGTTATTGAAAGCAGATTCATATCTTATGACTTTAATATAGCTTTGAGAAATCATGGTGCACTATCCCGCAGCAGTTATGGAATAAAAGGAAAAAATTACAAAGGGAAGCAATGGAATAGGGGAAAGCCTAGACCGAAGACCAACTCAGGATCTTGCTGCTAGGAGCAGGGAGAGATCAACTGTGTAAACTGCTATTCCTGAGTTGATTCTCAAGACAAGGACTGAGATTTGAACATCAGAATTAGGAGCATGTAGGTTATTAAAATGTGTTTCTGTGGAATCATGGGGACATCCCTGATTAACATGCATAGGACACAGTGCAAAGAGATGAATTAGAGACAATGACTGACTGTGAAAATGCTTTTGATAAACATCAGAGGAAAAAATAGATAGGGCATAGCTTGAGAGGAAAGTGTGTTCAAGATAGTTGGTTTGTTTTGTTTTGTTGCACTGGGAATTGAAAACAGGGCACTTAACCACTGAGTCACATCCCCCGCACTTTTTAAAAAATATTTTATTTAGACACAGGTTCTCACTGAGTTGCTGAGGCTGGCTTTGAACTCAAGATCCTCCCCACCTCAGCCTCCCAAGCCACTGGGATTATAGGTGTGTGCTACTGCACCCAGCCAAGATAGGTTTTTAATATAAAAGAAATAACAGCATATTCACCTACTAATCTTAAAAAAAACAAGAAGAGGGAAATTGAAAATATTTGAGAAAGGGGAATTTTCTGGAGTGTTAACCCTGTGTAAACAAGGTGGGGGGAAAGGAGAAAATGCTTCTAGAATTGGAGGCAGATAGCTGATCTATTGTGACATGAAGGGAGACAGAGTATCCTATAGAGATGTTGTTAAACATGTAAGTGAGTTATATGAGTCATGAGACATTCTCCTATGATTATTCCATTTTTTTTCTATGAGTTAGGAAGCAATATCATCAACCTAGAATAAAATATGAATGAGATTTTGGAAAAAGAGGAAAAAATATGAGATGGTCCCCTTGGACAGTAAAAAAAAAAATCATAATATGGGGAAATATAGTATGTTCACCAGATAGCATTAAAAGCCCATTGGGATTGACAGTAATCAATGTGACGTTAGATTGGTCAGCAGGGTGTGCCTTTATCCTGACCTCATTTAACTGCACAGGTATGAATGGAGCACTCGGAGAGCTAGGTTGATCTTGGATTATCATTAAATTTTACTTTAATATTTTATACTGCATTTCATATTTAATTGATTATAAATTCTTATTAAAAAATAAAAACAATATAAAAAGGTATATATGAAAATGTCTCACTTCTACCCCTTTTCCAATCCTATCTATTTTGTTCTTTTACCTAATTTAGTCTTTAAAGATAATCATTTTTCTCTATGTACCTAAGATCCTAGCTACTTCTCACTCTCCCAGTCTAAAATATAGTAGGACAATAAGATTCTGTGAATTCAAGTTGATTATGAACTCTGGACTACATTTTAATAGAGAGCAAGTTAGTTTAACATAATCACATTTAAGAAAATGAGGTGTAATGATGTCCCTGAGAGGCAAAGGTGAGGAATTTCAAATTGTATTCCTAAATTAGATTTCAGAAAAAGTCATCTGCATGTTACTAGTTCTAAACTATGTGACACAAGTTTTGTTAATTGTCTTAAATAAATACACTACATTTGGAATGTCATATGTCATTAACTTCATTAACTTTGCTAATAACCCAGAATCAATTTGCCAGATCACTTGTTTTTGAGTGGTGCCACAGCCCGGCTGGCTGGGCAAAATAACCCTGGGGGGTGACAAACAACTTGTGTAGATTGATACAGCAGGAATGGGAGCCCTTTATTGTAGGACCAGAGCGATATTTATACATTCCACACAGCTTATCTTAATTAGCATAAACTAGATACAGCTGTCAACCAATAAGGAATCTCCACACTTAATGGCTCTCTGGCATTACTTCACAAACCACTCCCTCTGGCATTTTGCCAGGCACCATCCTGACTTGTTTACAGACTCTAACAGAGTGGACCAAATTTAAGTAAGAATGTGATAGAAATCATCTTTTAACTCCCTGATGAGGACAAAGATCAATTAATCCCCTCAACCATCCCCACACATGCGATACTTTTATTGGGAAAGGTAGGTTTCTGAATGTTTTCATGACACTTTCTACAATAAAAACCCTTTATTGCCTCTAGTAAAAGAGACTACATAAGAAATCTTCCAGTGGTCAGTTATCATGAAATACATTCATTTTGGGTCTCTGGATCTCATAGACTCACAAATGAAATGGGCTTAAGCAGAGACTCGACTTATCACCTGACTTCTTATAAACCCCAGCTCTGACCTGTAATGCACAGTGACATTTGGAGTCTTTCTTATTTTCAGAATTGATATTAATGACCCATAGAAACTTTAGGTGTTTCTTTTTCCAAGGACATACCCCTCTAGTTTTTAGCAGCTGGTTTTTCTTGAGGCAAGGTCTAAAGTTTTATAGTAAAGTTGTATGGTGCCGCAGCAGTTTCCTCCCCAAAGCATCAATTTTACCTTCATCAGGCAGCTCTGGCTGAACCGACAGGTCTGCAAACTCAGAAAAGGCCAGTAATTTCCCACATGTAGACATGGAACAAAATTATACACACCAGACTAAGAATTTTGTCTTCTGGTAGTTGATATGAAATGAGTTATATATTGTTCATCTGTTTCATTTCTAGAACAGTAATTAAGAAATTACTGACACCAATCCCATGTAAGTCAAATCACTATGACCACTCCTATAACTTTGTCTTCAAAGACTAAGCACTACCACCTGATATATGCCATTTTTACATGACATAATGCAACCCAATTGCATAATTCATCTTCAAATGTCTTCTCTGTCCTACACTGAAAAATCACAAAAGAGATTTTTAAGAATTCTGGTGCTTTCTTCACTAATGCATCCCTTAGAACCTCCTTAAAGTAGTCTTCTCCCAATGGGAATGCTTTTCAAAATTAACTCCCTATTATTATAATATTTATCTTACAAATGAAAAAAAATTGAATGTTAAGTAAATCATGTAGCCAGGAAGTGGCAGATGGAATTAATATCCAGAAATCTGACACCACCCCTGAGGACTGTGACAGTCTCTAAAATGCATGCCACCAAAAGAATTATTTGTTAAAGAAGAGAAGTTTACATAAAACACTTTTCCATGCTTTTAAGTAAATTAAAGAGAATATGGACTCTCAGAATATTTGTAATGTGAAAAGGTATGAGACCCAATGTATTTTGGGAGCTGAAACGGGAAGGGATACAACTCAGTAAACAGCTGGAAGAAAAGATAATCCCGTTTCAGAAATGAAAGCAGCACTAAGGAAATAGAAAATAAATTGCCAGAAATACATGGTCATGGAGAATGATCTAGAGAAATATGAAAAATAAAATAAAGTGAATCAAATAGTTGAAAGTAAACAGGAATAATATGATGCACATAAAACAAAGGACATATTTGCATAGATGATATACTAGAAAAGAGACTAAAACACTTAGAAGTGAAAAAGATTAAAGACAATGTTATTTCAATAAGATATTTATTTATCTAAAATCTTCTAGGTTTCTTGACCTTCAAAAATTTTGTGTGAAATTATCTTCATAAATAAGTACTGTGAATAAATTAATAAAATCAAGGATGAGGAGATAATTCTACGGAGATACAGAGGGAGGAAAGAAAGAAAAGAGTATGTATAATGGGAAAAACATGTTGGTCTTAGGTATCCAGTTAAAGCTAAAGACATCCCTTAGGCCAATGCATCCCTTAGGATCATGAAAACACTAGGAAGCCCACCTTCCCCACTTTTTTCTAAAGTTATTAATTATTTACATAACCCAGAACCCAGGAATAGCTTCAAATAAACACAATCATCTGATTTTGGAAAAAAAAAAAAAAAAGGTGTCCAAAACAATTTAGTGGAGAAAATGGTCTTTTCAAAAATTGTCTTTGGATATCCTTGGAGCTGGGATAGAATTTGACATAACCTTCCTACCATACACTAAAGTTAACTCAAAGTGGATCATAGGTTTAAACATAAAACTTTTAGAAGAAAATATTTTAAAAACTGAGGGGTTGGAAAAATTCCTAGTTGTGACACAAAACCGTGGTCCTTAAAAAAAAAATCAGTACATTTTATAAAAATGAAATGCTTTTGCTCCATGAAAGTCATGTGACAATAATAAAAAAATTCACATACATACTAGGATAAAATATCTGCAAATCATATATTCAGTCTAATATCTAGAATTTGTAAAGATCCCTCCTCAACAATAAAACTCAAATAATCCAATTTGAAAATGTATAAAAAAAATGAAGAGAACTTCACAGAACTTTCACTGTCATCAGGAAAATGTCTGGCCTCTCTGCTACAGGTTTGTGGGGACAGAGGACTTGTGGCTTTCCATTACCACTGGGATTGGTCGAATAGCCATTAGGTAGCCAGTGAGCTGACCAAAAAGTCATGACTCATCTATAAGTGAGTGGGGTTAGAAGTACATAGGTGAGAGAGAAAGACAAAGAAAAATAATAAGAAGCTGTGAGATGGAACTGCTAGGAGAAGACAGATGGGAAAAATCATCTAAGTGGATAGAGAACAGCGGTGAAGAGACTTCCTTGCTCTGTAAAGAGGTTCACAATTAAACATATCATAGATTAATTGAAGAGTGGGCTGGTCACTGTAGCTCAGTGGTAGAGTACTTGCCTGCCATGACAAAGCCCTGGGTTCAACCCCTAGCACCATCAAAATAGAATAAAATAAATGAATAAATGAATGAATAAATAAATAAATAAATACAAACTGCAGAATAAGATAAATTGGAGCCCAAAATCATGAGTAATACCTGGAATTCTAACATGTTAACATATGCAGAAGGAAAAGAGGTGGGGAAAGTAGAGACAATAAATAAGCAATCAAGAAAACCTTATTTTAAAGCAAAAAAGTTCAGTCTTCAGATTTACCATGTTCAGAGACTAGGTTAGATTAATCAGAAAAGGCACAGTCTTCAAGGAATTCCTCATAAAATCTACGTTCTGTAAGGATGAAAAGTCTATATAAGTTTTCAAGTCAAAAGAAGAATTGCCTACAGAAGAAACAAAAAAATCTGACTCTTGTCAGTTCCTCACTGTGAAATATATATTTAGAGGCCAATGGAAAAATAGCTACATATATATCATTAAAGGAACAAATAGGCACTAAAGGAACAAGCAGGCACTGAGTTTAGAAGAGATTGTATTTGACAAACACATCTATATTTGTATCTCTATCTAAATGTTGAGAAATTTAAAGAATTCTTAATTATTATAATAATTAAGAATGAAAACAGGTGAAACCACCTGTTTTACCTATTGCCTGGTATACTGAACACTGAAATGACATGCTTGGCAAAAGAAATGGGTTTATTCATGAGACAGTCAAGCGTGAAGATGGAAGAGCAAGTCTCCAATCTGTCTCCCTGAGGACAGAGTTGGGGGATATTTATAGTATGAAAAAGCAGAGTGGCTTCAGGAATAGGGAAAGGAGATCAGAGGTGGGGTCATCAGTGATCTGTGCATGCACAATCAATCTTCACAGTCTTCATAGGATGCACGTTCAGAAAATGGCAGGGTTAGCATGATTCGAGGGTAAAGTTTTGGGGCCTTTGAGGTCAAAGAAGTCACCTGACACTTCAGCAGTCCCAAGTAAAGGGTCAGTGGTTTCCACCAGTTTGCGATATACAAAAGTGGCCTTCATGTTCCTGGAATACAATTCTGACAATTATTATACTCGTGACCCCCATGTCAGAGGTGTTATCTATAGCAAAGCTAGTGGGAAAATGGGGATACGTTGCTTAACTACTTGACCTCCAAAGTTGGTGATGTAAAATGTCAACAAAAACCAAGGGCACTTGCATTAAATCCACGGACTTATTTTAAGCTCTCCCTTGATTTCATAATTCATGTATCCCATTCTCTTTTTAAGGAAAATGCTTGAAATATACTCCTAATAAATAAGCAGTTTAAAGATTTGATGGAGAAGATAACAGGTAAATCTGAGATGTGTGGATATAGATAAAAGCAAGGTAGTAGCTGGATTGGTTGCCAAAGTATTAATGCATTTCTTCTTTTTTTAAATATTTATTTTATTTTTTAGTTGCAGTTGGACACAATACCTTTATTTCACTTAATTATTTTTATGCAGTGCTGAGGATCAAACCCAGGGTCTCGCACGTGGCAGGCTAGCGCTCTACAGCTGAGCCTCAGCCCCAGCCAGTATTAATGCATTTCTAAACTGCTTGGTACATAGCTACTGATGGGATCCCTGAACTCTCTTGCAAGCCCTGCCTCTTGCCACCTGGACCCTTCTCAAAGATGCACTGGGTCACTCACCTCACTGTCCAGCAACTAAAGGTTCAATGTCTAGACCATTAGAAGGCTTCAAAGTTTATTAATTCGTTGTCATAGAGCTGTACAACTACACATCATATATTTCTCATACTCTTTGTGCACCATTAGATATATTCTGTCCCATTTTGTCTTCTTTCACTCTCAGTTAGATTCAATATGGGTTAATCTGTTTTTCAGTCTTCTCAAATAAACAGTGCTTGTCTAATGTCACTGGAATTGGTTTGTGTGTTTGCCAACAGAGATCCCTAATTGATATGCCCATAATTTCATCACCCAGAGACAAGCTCTGCTGCTCCACTGATTTATCTGCTTCTAGATGTAGAGACAGATAAACATAGACATAGATAAAAAAAAAAAAAAAAAAACGGAACCACGTATTTGCCATTATTATTCAACCTACCTTTTGTGTATGCCAAGAGTAAACATATTTTTGACTCAATAAATATTAATATGCACTGTAATTCTACATCATGGTGTGGTTTTATTTCACTAGTACTCTGTTCTTGAATATTTTAATTTGCCCCAGGGTGTTGTTTTTGTAAACACAATCTTGAGCAAAACTCTGAGTTTGTACAGTTAGAATACCTGAGATTGGGTAATATATGAGCAATAGGAATTTGTTTTGTCCCCAGTTATAGAAGCTGAAGAGTTCAAGATGACAGATTGGGTGTCTGGGGAACAGGGCCTGTTTCTCAAAGATGACCTCATCTAGGTTTCCTCACATGGCAGAAGGGATGAAGGGCAAAAAAGGAAACTAAGGCTGTGTTCTTATATAGCAAAAAAGGAGGCCTAAAATGGTCTAAGCTAGTTCCCTGCACCCTTTCATAAGGCCCTTGTCCATGAACGACTTATCCCTTCCCCAAGGGCCCCACCTCTTAGGTACCAACCACAGTGGGAATTAAATTTCACCACATGGATTTTTGAGAATGCACCTTCAAACCACAGAGATACTTATGCTCATTTAAAATTGTGTTCTTGGGTCCATTTCCTGCAAGTGGAATTTCTGAGTCAACTACAAACATAATTTTAAATTATTTGATACACACAGTCAATTTTTCCGCAGAAACTTGATTCCTTAATAATGCTATTAGTAGTGACTCAAAGATCAGGTTTCCTCATCCCTTCATCTTTTAGCAGATCATTTGTTTAATAATGGGTAATAGTTTCTTTTTCCAGTTTAATTGGGTAAAAATAATGTCACATTACCTTAATTTGTATTTCTTGAGTTGGAAACCTCAAAAAAATATTCTCTAGTTGGAGATAATTACAGTCCTTCCCCAATTATTTGAAATGACCATTTTCTATAAACTAAATTAGGATATATATTTGGTTCTATCTAGATGCATACTGTCCCATAAGGTAGCCACTAGCTAAATATGGCTATTTTAATTTAAATTAATTAAAATGAAATTGAAGAAAAAAATCAGTTTCTCAGTCAAACTCACCACATTTCACGTACTTAAAAGCCACATGAGAATAAGGGCCAACATACTAGACTGCAAAGTTATATATTTTCATCATTGCAGAAAGTTATATTGGATACTGCTATTCTTGAATTTCTATTCTGTAATATGTTTTAAAATTAATAGACTTATAATACTTTAAAAATTAATATGTCTATTAATTTAAAGTCTTTGGAATAGGTCTATCTTATTAATATCTTTTCTTTGGATTCTTTTAGCATCTTAGTCCATTGTCTATTATAGCAAAATATGATAGACTCATTAGTGTATAAACAGCAAAAGTATTTCTTTCTTTCTTTTTTTTTTTCAGTACTAGAAATTGAACTCAGGAATACTGTACAACTGAGCTCCATCCCCAGATCATTTTGTTTTTCATTTTGAGAAAAGGTCTTGCTAAGTTGAAAAGGGTCTCACTAAGCTGGCCGGGCTGGCAAACTTGGAATCCTCCTGCCTCAACCTCCTCAGTAGCTGGAATTACAGTTGTGTGCCACTGCACCCACCTCAGGAATGTACTTCCTAAAATTCTGGAAGTCAAGTTCTAGATCAAGGCTCTGGCAGATTAGGCAGCTGGTGAGAGTCTCTTCCTGGCTCAGAGTTATTTTTTGCTATTATTGCATGATAGAAGGGCCAACGGATGTCTCCGTGGCTGCACCATAAGGGAGCTAAACCCTGTCCTGGTTGAAAAATCTGATTGAACTGGTGTTGGTTGAGGGTCTCACAGGGCAAGGATGTTCTGTTCTTATTGGAAGTTCAATAGTTTCATGAAATAAATGTCCCTCAGCTTTTTTTATGTCTTTGGCCAATTTTCAGAGGTTTTTTTTTTTTTTTCCCTTGACAGTTTCTTCCAGCTCTGTCATTGTATTTGAAGGAGGGATGTTGTTGGTCTCCTTGCTCCATCCTGGTATACTATATGATTATTGTCACAATTTACTTTACCTAAGAGAGTGAGGTCTCCTCTGGTTTGGGGAGTCATGGTGTACATGTGCCTCTTTGGAAATTACAGATCCAGACAGATTGAGAAGAGGAATGCTTAGTTTAACAGAGCTTTATTTTAAAATTTCAGAGAGGAGGCAGCAGCTTGTGCGGGGCGGGGGGAGGGGGTTAGGGGTTGAGGGGTTTACAAGGAAGTAGAAATGGGAGTGAGTGGTCATAGCAACATCTTTTCTTTTGAAGAAGTTCATTTTTGGCACTTACTGTGTCAGCAGAATGCTAGCTCAGGCAGGTACCTTATTTTTTTCCTTGAATAGGATTTTTCCTCTCTTTTTCCTTTTTTCCTGACAAAGAAACTGAACAACATGGACATGATCCCAAATATAATTTGTAAAATATTCTTCTGTTAGTGGCTTTTTTTACATTATTATAATGGGAATTTTTATTGAAATGACCAATAATATATTCATGAAAAAATATGCAACAAATTGGAAATTCATCTCAGCAACTGAGAGAAATTTGGAAAGATTATATATAATATATATATTTTATGTATATATATATATATATATATATATATATATATATGAAAAAAATATGGATAATCTAAGTTCTTGGGAAATATATTGGTCAGCTTTCCCGTACCATAATGAAATATTATAATGAAATATTCAGTCTGCTTATGAAAGAGAAGTTTATTTCTCTCCAATTTGGGAGGTTCAAAGTCCAAGATTGGGCAGACCCCATTGGTTTGGCCCCTGGGGAAGTTGGCAGAAGGGAAGAAACGGTGGGAGTGGATAAAGAGCAAATAGTCACATCTCCAATTGGATAAGAAAGAAACAGAAAGAATTGGGTCTGCAGTTACCTCTGAGAACTTGCCTTCAATGACCTAAAGACTCATTCCTAGCTTTTAAAGGTTCACAGTTCCTCCTAATACCACTAAACTGGAGACCAAGTCTTTACATGGACTTTTGAAGGACACTCAAAACATCTAAACTATAGCAGGAAGAAAATAAAAGGGCCACAGAATGATCCCAGTTGTACTTCTGAGTTGAGCCAGCAGTGATAAAAGACAAGGAGACAATAGACACCCAAAGGTCAGATCCTGAGATTACTTCTAGGAATACTAAGATTACCAGAGAATGAAGGTCACACATACTAGGAAATTCTAAGGTAATGGTTACTCTTTGCTTCCATTATGTGTGGATGAGTCCTCTTTATAAAGAAGGGCAACATTTTCACACCTGGACCCCGGGTGTCACCTCATTACTTTTTCCCATTTCTTTCTCTGCCCCACCTTAGAATCTTTGCCTCAGTTTGACTTCCTGCCTGAATATGGTTCTCTCTTCCCGGCTTGCTACTAACCTAACAACATGAACTCTGGGCAAGCAAACCAAGTAGTCTGGAATCTCCAGGGATCACAGGGCATTCCTGATTTAATGCTCTTCTCTTGTTTGGAAGGGGACAGACAAGGAGATATAGCTACTCAGAGGAGCCAAGTTTTGTAATACAGGATGAAGCTGGTGAGGTAGAGATTTAAGTTAAGAGGTATCTCATTTGACTGTGAAAGAAGAAACTAGACAATTCTTACAAAGTACAGAAAAGTCAATGGTTTGGTGATGTTGCTATTGTTGTTTTTAATGTCTTAAAGGGGGAAAGGGATCTTAGATTGTAATGGCTAAAGGAGCCCATAGGGAGATGATATCCAACATCTTAGTCTCTGAAATGACCCACTCATTAATCCACTGAATTATAGGGACTGAATATCTTTGCTCTATTTTATAGAATGAACTAGAGTCAAAGCAACACTGATATCACAGAATTCTTGGTTTTTTTTCTTTCTTCCAAACCATAAATATGAGCACAATATTCATTTTTATTTTAGGCTCTAGGGACAAATCCATTTGGACAGCAAAGATATAAACACTTGTAGGGTCCTCATTGTCAATTCTCAAAAGAGGAGGTTTTAGTCGGTTTTTATGTCTCTGTGACCAAAATACCGGAAAAAAACAATTTAGAGGATTTAAAGTTTATTTGCAGCTCATGGTATTAGGGCTTTAGTTCATGGACAGCTGACTCTATTGCTCTGGGCAGCACATCATGGGAGAAGGGCCTAGCAGAGGAAAATTGTTCAGCTCATGGTAAGATCATGAGGGAGAGAGGTGGGGGGGCAGGATGGAGCTGGGGCTGCTGCACCCTTCCAGGGTACGCCCCCAGTGACCCACCTCCTCCAGCCAAACCCCAACTATCTGTAGTTACCTCCCAGTCAGTCCATTCAAGCTAGGACAGACCAATGAGGTCACAGCTCCCATAATCCATTCATTTATATTTGATCATTCCTGCATCAACAGGAGCTTGTGAGGACACCGAATGAATAATCAAACCATAAGAGGGGCTGTGTTTGCCACCATCCACATGGAAAATCCCTATGATATGTGAATTTATTCAACAATTACATTTCTGTTTGGGGTTCGGCTTTCTGCCGGATTCCTTGTTCTCCTTTTGGAGAACATTTACCAACCTTTGTGTGCTCAGAGTACCGGCCCTACCATGAAATTCACCAACTAATGTCAGTGCCTTGGTCACCTACACTATTGGAAACAGAGAGCAGCAAATAATTTTAAGTTCATTGGATAATAAATGCACTATTAATGGATCAGAAAGACAAATGTACTCAAACTGCAAATCCATGCGCTTTCATAAGAGCTTATTGTGAGGGTGAGGCTAAGTTCAATTTTCAACATGATATATCGAGAGCATAATTCTTATGACATGGACATTTGTACACAATACAATCGAGTTGCAGGAACAGGCATCCAAGGGTAATGAGGTGATTTTCCCATTTTGTGAGCTAAAACTTTAGAGAAAATATTGTCTTCCACTTGCTGCTGCAGCGGTTCACAGACTCTGAGCCACCACCAGTTCCCTGACAGAGAA